>NC_090937.1:80180392-82580392 GCF_040938575.1 Ambystoma mexicanum
ATGCCACGAACCCCCTGCCCACTACCACCTCTCGCCTCCCACCACCTGCCCACTACCACCTGTAACCCCCTGCCAGCTACCACCTCTAACCCCCCTGCCAGCTACCACCTAACCCCCTCCCACCCCCTGCCCACTACCACCTCCCCCCTCCCACCACCTGCCCACTACCACCTGTAACCCCCTGTCAGATACCACCTCTCACCTCCACCCCCGCAAGATGCCACGAACCACCTGCCCACTACCACCTCTCTCCCCATGCCAGGGATTACAGGGATTTGCTGGAGGTAGTGGCCTTGCGGTAAGTTCTCTACCCCAGAGTCTTGCAGGCCATGGTTTGTGGATAAACTGAACCTTTCTTTAATTTCCCCTTTTAAATAAAAATAATGTGATATTTGCAAATACAATCAAATTAAAAGCTTTAGCCCAGCCACGAACCATGGCCTGCAAGATTGTGAGGCTTGGAACTTAACCACAAGACCAAACTGGCCTTGTGCCTGGGGCAGCAAAAGTTACATATTTAACTCCCATGATTGAACAGTCTAAGAAAAAAAATAATAATAAAGCATTTCATATGATATGATAGTTTATTTATATAGCGCCTGTACACAATGTGTTTCATGGCGCTATATAAATAAACTATCATATCATATATCAAATGCTGTATTATTTTTTTTGGGCAATTCACAATAAAAAATACTGAACGACGCAAAACAATGACAATTCCCAACCCCCCGCGCCAAAACATCCCCGCGCCCAATTGTCTCCTGCGCCGAATCGGTCGCGGCGAATCGGCCCGCGCCGAACTGGCCGCGCCTAATCGTCCTGCTCCGTGTTTGTCTCCGCAGAGTTGAACAGGAAAAATTACTGTATAGTCCGAGGGGACCCGATGGGTAGTGATCACTTGCCTATACATTACAAATTAAGTAGAACGCCAAACATGCACCAAATGTATCCAACCATGGCCTTTACTCTGGTTACTAAAGGGTGGGGGGGAGCTCTAAGGAGGAATACAAAGGCAGTTATGGATTTCACAGTGGCAAGCGGAAAAGAGTTGAGGATGATGGTGGAATATGGTCTCCAACTAACAGTTTGGAATTATACTGAGAAATTGCAAACTTGTTTAAAATCTCTTATTAAGAAGGGACGTCTGCAGGGAAACCAAACTCATTTCAACCCCTTTGATGGTAAAATCAAGCAAGTAAAATGAAAGAGAAGAGTAAGACATGCAGGTTAAACTCTGATACTGTTGGGTCATTTGTAGAGAAAAAGAAGAAGATAATGACACAATACAAACAGGTTTTGAAGCTGATTAAAAGGGAAAGAGATACCAAGAGATGGTGACATCATTAGAAAAAAATGAGGCTGGCAAATTCTGGTCTATGATGGCGGGGGTAACAAAAGGAAATATGACCATGATAGAGGAGTGCCAGATCCCAACTCAGGCCTGGATGCAGTTCATGGGGAAAGAGTCTACTGTTCCGGAGAAGGAACCATTGTTGAATTGGTAAAGCTGGTCAAATGTGGAACAAAATTGCCAGTGGGATCGTGATGATGTGGTGTGGACAATTGGTAGAGCAAAACCCTCAAGAGCTCTAGGACCAGACAGTATCCCTCCGGTGGTCATGAAGGAAAACATGGAGCTATGGTCAATCCCTCTATGGGAACTCTTTCAACATACACATCATACTTGAGTCCCAGATACTTGGAAGCAATCTCATATTGTACCAATTTATAAGAAGGGGGATAAACTAAATCCAGCTAATTTTAGACCCATAGCTCTATTGGAATATACTAGCAAAATCTTTGGGACTCTGTTATTGAGGGATATGAAAAGAGGAATACCTTTCCGAGGCTTACTCTCCGAGTGTCAGATAGGTTTCCGAACTGGCATGGGGACTCCTCTAAACGCTTTCACATTAGCACATATGAGAGCAGCGGTGAAGAAGAAATATCGGGACCATCTATATGGCCTCAATCAATATGACTAGTGCCTTTGACACGGTTAGCTGTGGTCGATTGTGGGAAAAACTGCAGAGGATTGGGATCCTGCTGAATCTGGTAAAAATGCTAACGCTGCTGCACACAAATACAACTGTGAGAGTAAGGTTGACCAAGGAAGGAGCTATGACCCTCCAAAATAGGTACTTATGTGGGACTAAGACAAGGATGCGTGGTGGCTGCTACCCTCTACAACTTGTACACAGCAGATATAGCTAAAATCTGGAAAGGGGCGGGGGGGGGGGCTATGAATTCAGTGAAGCTGGGGTCGGTAACACTGGATTGGCTAGCCTTTGCAGATGATGTAGTGTTGTTCGCCCTCACACCTATCGGAGTGCAACGTAAGCTGGCGCTTTTCCACAGTTATGCAGCTGAAAATAATTTGAAGGTAAACGGGGGAAAATCAAGAGTAAATATCTTTGCTAACCAAAAAAAGACCTAAATGTATGATTTGGGAAGTAGGCGATGAGCCTCTAGAGAGGGTTTCTGCTTTAACATATCTGAAATATGAGGTACTAAATTCAATATCGAAAGTGGGCGGGATGAATTATTTGAACTCTAGACATGGTCCTCTTCTTACTAAAATGAGGTGGGTATAGGCACAGCTATGTATGATATGATAGGTTATTTATAACGCGCTTAATACCCAGAGGTTTCTAAGCGCGGACCCAGGGATCGAACCTGTGTTGCTCCGTGTCATCTTGTTTCCAAGTCGAGCACGCTGCCGCTGAGCTATCCTCCTATGTAGTTATTCATTGCTACCACTTATACGGTTCTACCAGGTGCAGGTGGAGCCGACGAGTGTGTATGGGTTGGACATTAACCTTAATGATTTGAGACAGAACCTAAACACATTCCAAGGAAAACTTTGGAAAGAAATTCTAAGGTTAGCAAAATCAATACCAAACTCAATTATATGCCATGAGTTTGGATTAGTGTCACTTGCCACAAGGGCTGACTGGAGGAAACGGACAACTTATCTAAAGTTACTAAATCCTCCAACCCACTCGTTGCATGAAAAAGGGGGCTAGATCAGACACAAACCTCTGGAGACTATCACCAGAATGAAGGCAGAGATTAACAAACTTCTCTTCGAACTAGGCTCAACAGTTTTAGAACTGCATGTAAACCAGTCGAAAGTAAAATGAAAGCCGTTTGACTACGACTGGGGTAAAACATCATGAAACATGACTAAAACAAGCCTCTAAACGGAATATGCAAGACTTGTATACACGGGAGACCAAATTCTGAGTTATATACTTATTTTTCAATTCTGAGGTATATACTTATTTTTCCATGTTCTAAAAGAAGGTTCTTATACCTACGGTTCCGAATGATTCAATTCCCAACAGAGAGAGTGGGAAGTTGGTATGGTTTAAGAACAGATTTGAGCTGTAGGTTATGTGGTAGGGCTGCAGTAAAAGAAACTATCAAGCATTTGATCTTAGGCTGTACAGTGCTTGAGGAAGATCGGAAGAGGTGTCTAGGCATGGTACAGGGCGCAGAGGGTTGGTGGGTCACTGTGATGGGGGGGCCAAGCACAGAGCCGTATTTTAGCCTTATGTGATCTGCTCTACAAAATTGCAGAGAAACTAGGTGAAAGGGGGGGACGAGAAGAGGAAATAAAACAACAGCCTTAAGTTAGCTGGAGAAAAGGTTCTTGCCTTCCCTCCCTCCTCTCTTTTCCAGTCTAACCTATAGGCTTTGGTGACATATGTATAAAGTAGAAGATATGGGTAAAAAAACAATTTGATTGGGCATGCTAAATTTGTGTTCTAAATTCTTTTCCCACCTCCTTGCTTGGTACTGCTTTGGGAGTCTGTCATAGATATGGAATACGTCGGAGGACCCAATCCCCTCGAAGAACAAGTTACTTTCTTACCTGGTAACGTTCTTTGGATGGGATGGTCCGAAGACGTATTCCATATCGCTCCCTCCCTACCTTCCCCGCCGCAGAATTTCTTTTGCAATTGCAGCTTGCGTTCCGCAAGCCCTTGTGTGTCTGACTGGCAGAAAACTGGTGTCACACGTTCTGGGGGAAAAACTACAACTGAGGCTACGGGCATCGTGCATCCTACTTATCACATCGGGTGATGTCGGCCGTCGGAGGAGGTCCTCGGGGACGGCGCATTGACGCAGGACGCAGACGCCGAAGATTTTCCGAAGCAGCACAGCTGTGGACATTACCCGTCATACATATGGAATACGTCGGAGGACCCCAATCCCCTCGAATATCTCTTTTATAAAAGATTAGGAGTCACACTAGGTATCTGTCAGGATGACTTCACAGCACTTCTACTTCCACGTCAACTTAAACTATCGTTTAGCAGGATTCCCACTTAATTTGTGCTACTGGAGTCTTGGATCTACTGACAACCAAATACATTACCACAGCTTCAGTACTTTGTGACTTTAAACAGGTTTTGGTTCTGACAAGATTCACTTTCAGGTACTTCAACACCTTCAAATAGGCAAGACACTCTTCCTCTGAATATCACTTTTCAAAGGGGCAGTCTCTTTGTCTCTCTTGTCTGTCTGCAAACACAAACAACCTATAGTTGACTTTGGAACACACTTCTCTCTTTGGTCTACAGTCTTTGGCAATGTAGGTGTATCCACTTCAGAGAATATTTATAAGTAGTACGTTTTCCTTCCTCAAACTTGCCTTTATCCCTCTGCCCCCTGTTAGCCAGAATAATTACCCATAAGCTTTGGTGCCACTCTCTTGGCTTCAGGTAATCCTTGCATACTTGTATCTTAGGCAGTGCTAAAGTTTTATTTGGCTCACTGTGCTGTTTAAACGGTTCTCTGGTTTAGGGAAAGCCTGATTTCGGTCTCAATTGGGGTATACTCTTGGTTTGGGCAATGCTTGCTCTCTCCAACTTCAAATATAATGTTTAAACACTTGGTATCTCTTTATGACAATTGCTGTATGCGTGAATTCAGAGTTCACTCTCTTCCTATGAGAAACGTAATAAGGCACACAACCATTTCTTCTTTCTCTGTTTTCCAAATCGTCTATCTTAAGGCGAATACGTTTTACAAAGTTTAAAGGTTTAACAATTGCTGTTCGTAGCATTTGCTCTTCATGCAAGTGAAATAGAAATACCCAATCACACGCGAATGCTACATTTCAGTGTCCCATTGTTAAGGACTGAATTAACAACTTTGTCTCACTTCTACTCGTACGCAAATGATTATTACACTGGATCCTGTTGTCAGCAGGGCTAGCGCAAGTAATCAGAGAGCCAGGTTTAACTCACTGGCTTCTGTTTTCCTTTCTCCACGTGTTGCACAACATCTATGCTTTCTGGCTTCACTTGGGACCCACACCTTCCTCGCTGAAGGGGTCTCTGGTCCGGCCACTCAATTAAGGAGCCCCTCTCGCTCCCGAGACCCACAGCTTCAAAACAGCTGCTCACCACAGTCTGACATGCTTTGTTTCTGTGCAATCTCTGCAATTAGGCTCACATGGTGAAAGGCAGTCTTTTTGCACGCATTCCGCTGCGCAGGCTCTGCACACCAGAGATTGGGGGAACAAGACCTTCACAGGACAAGCAGGTGAAATCTGATGCAGAGTCCCGGCGTCGTTTTGGTTCTCCCACTTCTGCCTGAATTGCCAACACTGTGCCTTCTTCCTTCTGCTTTTGCATACACTCCAGTGACAGTTCCAGCTCCTAACTACCTGCACCTAGGAGGCCTTTTAAGCCTCCCAGGATCCCTCAGCTGTGGATTATTAGGCTTACGTGCCTGACTACTACTGGAGCATGACTCTTCAGCCCTCTTCCTCGTCCCAGTACTATGGGCTTATGGCACTTGTAGTTCTCAACAACAAAAGCAGTCCTTTTTAATAACTTCTTGGTTTGACGGGTAGATTTATTTCCCTTGAAGTCATTTAAGGTTGACCCATTAGAATTTGTTATGGAGGAAGGCATTTTATGTAAGCCCATTTCTCTACATTCCTTTCCATTCTACCTTTGGGAGTAGGAAGGATTTTTACCCTGAAGTACCTTGAATGGTTTTTTCTTTTGTTACGGTTGTTTCAGGTTTTATGGCCTTTGTGCCCAGAGCCACAGATCTTGTATGTGGTTCAGATACATCATAATGACAATAGGCCATTACCTGTTCTCGCAACTTTAAAAGGTTCTCCCTTTTAAAAGGGCAAATACTGAGTCTCATGCCATGGGCTCTCCCCACCACCCTGGGCCTAGTCTCCTCCCAGGTGATCCTCCCGCAGTACACAACCCCAAATCAGGGAGCGCTACGGATTCCTCACAAAACATTAAAAATAAATATATAATTTCATGAAAACAAACATACTGATATAAAATATTAAAATACATCATTTCCTTTTTTTTCTTTTTTAAAAGACAGCTACACTGGGCAACATTTAACAATGTTGGCCATAAGCCTAGACCTGTTTGCCAAGGCATGAATGTTCATAAATATATATATGACATTGTTTGCTAGATTTGCGAACATGGGAGATAATATGAATACAAAATATATTTGGGTAAGACTGCTCCTAGGTAAACAGGTTTCTTTAATTAATGGAGTGGTACAATTTTAGTTGCCTTAAAATTTTTAAAATACAAAACATTTATTTTAATTAACTTGTTTATTTTGATTTGTTTTTTCTTGTTGAAAAACAATCTTAACGTTATAATTCTAATTATAATTCTTCATTTATAACCTGTTTAATATCAACGAGTGGTTTCTAAGCGTGGGATCGGGATTCGAACCTGTGTTGCCCTGCGTTGTCTTGCTTTCAAGACAAATGCGCTGCCCACAAGTTATCCTTCCTCCACCTATGGATTATTTACTGGTCTTGTTATGCTATACAGTACATGGCATACCAGACAAGTAAAAGATACAAATAATTACATATTTTTCAATTATGATCAAAAACCACAGTACAAATTCACGTGCCCCATTATCTCAAAGATCTAACAAGGACAATGTCATTTCATTTATTTCAAAGCATTCATATACGTTGCCATTCATGTTCAACTTCCTAGTTCATGCTATGCATTGGGTATCAGACAGAGTTGACCATTCATGTATGAAATAGTACACATTATTTACAGCAAATCTAGGTAAACTCTCTAACCAGTTAAAAAAATAAACAATTTCTTTCTTATCCTTAAGGAAGCAGAGATCACAAACACTTGTATGTGCAAAAAGTATACAATTCGACATATGTT
The DNA here is from genome assembly GCF_040938575.1 of Ambystoma mexicanum. Taxonomy (NCBI): domain Eukaryota; kingdom Metazoa; phylum Chordata; class Amphibia; order Caudata; family Ambystomatidae; genus Ambystoma; species Ambystoma mexicanum. The sequence goes on from NC_090937.1 coordinate 80,187,595, forward strand.
GCAAAAATGGTATGGTTTTGCAGTAGCATTGCAATATTGGCAAAATAATACAAAAATAATATTTGATTCAACTGACCTAATTCTACATAGACAATAGGGTGAAACTTATGGTCTTGGACCACGTGTCTATTTTGACTGCTAAAAGTAGTTGTTGGAAACTGAGACGAGTAATGTATTAACAAGCCTCAGCTTGCACCCAGTCTCCAGTTTCAAATGTAAACGTTGCCTTGCAAATGCAAAGATACAGTGGATTCCTTAAGTTTGCCCCAAGACTCACAGCACAGGCACAGTAGGCAGAAGGGACAATGACTTACTGGTAATGTCTTTTTATGGATTCTCTGCTCACATGTGCACTTTTTCTTTTTCAACGCCCGCTTTAGATCCAATCTATGGAGCCTCTCCTTCTTGGATGGGTAAGGTAGCGGAAAAACAGACAATTGAATTTTGAGAGATGTGGAACTCAAAAGACGATCCAAGCTCTTATTGTGACTTTTCATTTAAACAACGTAAGAAATGGGCCATACAAGAGAACACTTGAATATTGATCAAACGTCTGGTCGATGTGATCGCCACTAGGAACACAGTCATCAAAGTAAGAAGCATGATTGATGAAGAGTGTAAAGGCTCCAAAGGAGCCACCACCAAGTAAGGACCAGATTAAGATCCCAGGCTGGAGGAAACACATTCACAAGCCCCTTAAGAAACTGTGCAACTTAAGGAATCTAAAAGAAAGAACCCTGGTCAGAAAGCCTCTTAAAACAGAAAAAGAGAAGACAGGTGCCCCCTTAATCGTGTCCACCTGTGAACCCTGCTTGGCCAGGAACAAAAACTCCAAGACCACGGAGATGGGGTAGGACATCATGGCTGCATCTCTCTCGTTGCAGCATGCCACAAACTTTCTCCATCTGTATGCATACATAGACCTCGAAGAGGGCTTGGGTGCAGCAAGCAACACCTCCAAGACATATCACAAGTCCCAGCCATCATACCATAGACTCAAGAGGCGCACAAGCAGACACTCTGCAGTTTGCTTGAATCAGCAGGCCTTCGAACTGCGATAAGAGATCTGTGCATCAAGAAAGACAGAGGTGGACAATTGGCCACCTCCAGAAGTTCGGTTAGCCCATCGCGCTCGCCCAGTCCTGAACAATTAGGATCAGGTGAATCTGAAACTTTGCCAACCTCCTGTGAACCAATGGGATGATCAAATCAGAGGAAGCGTGTAGTGAAGGTCGAAGGTCCACTCCATTAGGAAGGCAACCCCAGAGCCCACTCCCCTCCGCCAGGGGAAATTCCCTCGAGCAGAACCGTCTGCACTTTGAGTTGGCTCTTGTAGAAATCATTTCCACCGAAGGGGTTCCCCAAAGGTCAAAGATCTTACAATTAATTCTGTACAAATCTTCCACTTGAAGGAAACTGACCACTGCTTGCTCAGGGCATTCTCCAACCCGTTCTCTGCAGAGATCAAGATCTTGTTGTATAACACACAAAACCGGATGGCCTCAATGAATAGAGGCAATGGCTGTACATCCCCCTCTTGTTGAAGTAGTGCTTGGCCACTATGCTGTACTCAGGTCTATCACATTCTTCCCTAAAAGGATGGTGCCATCAGCGCTACTCTGACAGCTTGCAGCTTCAATTGATGAACGTGCCATTGATACTCTGCCTGTGGCCAGAGCCTGCTCACCTGCAGATCCCCCACAGTAATCACCCCAACCAGTGAAGGATGCATGCGTGACGACCCGAGCTTCTGGCCAAGGTATCCAGAATGATTCTCCCGCCTTCAAATGCTTCCTGATAGACCACCACAACTGATCAATGGCACTTCCCTCGAAACCTGGAGGGCATCCAACATGTCACCAGAAAACAGTTCTGATCACAAAGCAGCCAGTCGGTGGAAGTCGCTTCCCTGTGTCCTCTGAGGGGTTCAGAAGAGTCCTGTAGCGGTGAATCCTGCTTGCCTTCTTCCTCAGGGTTTGTATTCTGCACCAGCAGCCGACCAGAGAAAACCTTTGGACGATCTGTAACCCATCCGGCACCAGAACAAACAGCAGGAAAACCTACCACAAGCGACTCCCAGTCAACCCATCTGGGAGAATCGGAGTCAGGGGGACAAGTAATTGCAATGCATTCATCTCCCCTTGTTCTGCTTAGAATAAACCTTAGAATACACTTTGGTTAGTCCATTGCATTGCTTTGTGATCATCAGATCTAAAAGCTTGTACCCAAAAGACAGGAATATAATTTTACTGACCTGTAATGTTGAATATTTTATGGAACATTTCACCGCCACAGTCCTCTCTCCTAAGAAGCTTTGCGAATTTTGGGCACGAGGCCCCATAAATCAGAGGATTGGACTTATAACGTTAGGGCACAATTCTTGTGAACTGGTTTCATTCTACTGCGTTAGTACTTAACTTCCTTCTGTTGTCCAAGTTATTGAATGCATTTCTAAGAACCAAAGGAGACTATATATAGTTTTGATAACAGTATTGTGTGCTTCACTGTTTAATGTGACGAATCCTACAGATCCATCACAGAAACCCTGCCTAAAGTATCCTCCCAGTTGGCCAGGGAAAGGCAGACGTTTCCTGATACTGACCTTGGGGGTGGTGTACTGCGGAAGGAGACAAGGCCCAGGGTGGCAAGGAGATACTGTCGGATGAGACACAGTATTTGACCTTTAAAAGGGCGAACCTTTTAAAGTTGCCAGAACAGGTAATGGCCTATTGTCATTATGATGTATCTTAACCACATATGAGATCTGTGGCTCTGAATGCAAATGCCTTTAATGCGTGAAACAAAGAGCAAGTCGGAATGACGGTGAAATAAGACCCAAAAGCTGTGGAATACAGGCAGGCAAGGGCCTCCAAATGCACAGGTTTTGCCATTGTACTAAGTGGTTTGATTTTACTGATTCTTAGATTGGTTCGGACTCCAATTATCCTATGAACATGTCATATCCTACACTGATAGTTATTATATGTTTACTCTCCACAGATAGAAGCTGCAAGTCCTGATGAAAACTATCCCAGCAGTCGCTAGGTACCCGTTTAAACTAGGAAGAGAGGGAAGGTGCTAACCCCCCTTGTTTTAAGAGCTCAATGGCTTAGAAGCCTGCAGGTGAAGGGCACAGGCTGTCTGTGGCTGTGTTGGCTGTTGCTGGGTCTCTGGAGCTCTGGGCCCGTTAGGCCATGCACTTTTTTTGCCACAAATTCGAATGAGGAGGAACAGGAGGGTACAAAACCCACCAGTACTCACCATTGCGGCGGAAGCCCGCAAGTGAAGGGCACAGGCTGTCTGTGGCTGTGTTGGCTGTTGCTGGGTCTCTGGAGCTCTGGGCCCGTTAGGCCACGCACCTTTTTTGCCACAAATTCGAAAGAGGAGGAAGAGGAGGGTACAAAACCCACCAGTACTCACCATTGCGGCGGAAGCCCACAAGTGAAGGGCACAGGCTGTCTGTGGCTGTGTTGGCTGTTGCTGGGTCTCTGGAGCTCTGGGCCCGTTAGGCCACGCACCTTTTTTGCCACAAATTCGAAAGAGGAGGAAGAGGAGGGTACAAAACCCACCAGTACTCACCATTGCGGCGGAAGCCCGCAAGTGAAGGGCACAGTCTGTCTGTGGCTGTGTTGGCTGTTGCTGGGTCTCTGGGCCCGTTAGGCCACGAACCTTTTTTACCACGAATTCGTGTGAGGAGGAAGAGGAGGGTACAAAACCCACCAGTACTCACCCTTGTGGGGGAAGCCCGCCGGTGAAGGCTGTCTGTGGCGGTCCGTGAGTGTTGTGGAAGCTTTGGACACATCCTGGTGGGGCAGAGTCTTCTAAAGTCAGTACAGTTTGCGCAGGATGCAAAACAGCCCACCTCCTTGTGTTTGAACCCACGGTTACTGACCTTGGAGTCACCCCTCACATTTAATACTCTGCTGGATCTACGTGAGAGGTTTTACATTTGACGATGGGCAGCCCCACTACCCCCGAAGTTTTCTACAAACACAGGCTGCAAATACATTTGGAATTGGTTGAGAAACCATCTTTTGGGGAGACTCCCTGCATAGCACTGAGGCAGCATTGTTGCTGAAGACAAACCAAGTAGGTGGAGTACGTGACTTGGCTTTTCCCTTTTGAATTGACTAATTCTTCCACCTGTGTGCCTCTCAATTTGTACGGCACTGCCTGCGACGTCTCACCTACACAGGCTGAGCTTCTTGTTCGCGCAGCTTTGAGCCGGGCATGGTCACTTTCTGGCACAGGGGGGTTGTGGTTTCCATTGTGCCCAGCCGGTGAGTGGAGACTTTCCCGGGACACTTCCCGTCTAGGCTGGATTGGCATCGATTGGTTCACATTGGTACTTTCCGTTGAACTTGCTTATTCCTGCATTGGGGAGGAGGGGGAGACAGACTATGGATGCCCCCTTAGCCTGTCGGGTGTTCCTCCACCTGACACCGTATGCCAGAATTACGAACACATTGTAGGATAACGTGCATATCATAGGTCAAAGCGCATGGGGGCTAAGATTGTCTTTTTGTCCTGCCTGATTGTGCGTCTTTTTAACTTTTAAAAGATCTCATGTTTAGTGTTTTAAACTTTGTATTCTTTTATCTGCTTAATTGTTCAACTGTGTAGTGTTCTTTTATCTTTTGCATCAGTCGCAATCCACATGCTCATTGTTCAAGTGTGTAAGATAACTGTCATTTCTTTGCTGCAAATTACTGAGTAATTCCTTGAGCCCTAACAGCTGGGAACCTAGCCACGAAGTAGGGGGGAGAAGGGTGTAACACCAGGAGTATAATTGCAACCTCCCGCCAATATGCTGAAAAGCAATGCTACAACGGAGATTTCTCCGGGAGGTGGGCCAAGGAAAATGTTTAACTGTGTGGTAGAGGATCATGCAATAGGTATTACTGAGATCACCCCAGATCCCCCGACTAGAACTCCAATTTTTCCGCCACAAAGTAATCCTATGGGGAAACCAATACCCCTTTCTAAGGAATCGCTGGAGCCGTATGTGGTTGAGAAAATGCCTGGTCAACAGGAGGTCAAAATGTATAGTCTGGTGGCAGGGAGCTGCGATTCAGGGAAATGTGCTGCACCTTTTGTAATTGAAGCGATTCCCTTGGCGAGGCAGGGAGAGTGGTGCCCAGACCTAGCCTGGCTATGGACCAGCTCCATCAACAGACGGCTGGTGGGGGAAGCTTGCACCCTCGGGTTAAGGGAGGGAGAGGAGAGCGAGGGAGGTGGCTTCCGAGTTGGGCACATGTCTTACCAACAGGGGGTTTGTACTAGTAATACATTTGAGGTCCTGGCTAACTTGGGTGAATTTATGACTACGAACCTGGGAGGAGCTTTATTGATGGGTCGGGATGATCTTCTCCCCCCTCCACCTCACATCCCCTCTTGGACAGTGGGGCCCCAGCTCATTGATAGCATGCGATACGCCAAAGAGGGACTGTGAAGGTTGTAAGCATGCCTTAAGATTTTTGGAGCTCATGCGGGAAGAAAACACAGAGCTCAAGTGCGATATACACAGGCTGAATTAATTGGTGGAGGGTTTGATGCTACCGGTTCCCAATCCCCTAGGGGCGTCCGAGGACACAGGGGTTTGTAGGGAGGAGTTGAGGGGGAGGGAGGAGCAGGATGAGGGAGGACGGGAGGCTAACGGTCTAAGCGCTACGCCCAAGATTCTTGTACTTCCTGCAAATAGGATTGTCTCTTCCTCGCCAAATAGAGCTCCTGCTCATTGTCAGGGTGGTAGAGGGGAGGGTGGGGTCAAAGAGAGCTCAGGCCCCGCTCATAAGGTTTTTGGTCCTGAGAACCAGGAATGGTTGTCTCTTACGAAAGTCCCGAAAAATCAGACCGCCAGGCATGAACAGGGTGATAGTCTGCTAAATAATGTTAGTCATTGGTTAAGGCATAGAAGGGGGTGTCTATCGTTGATTCACAGTGACCTAGTTTCCTGTGAAAAACTAGTAGGCCCGCAGGGGGTGGTTGCCATTAAAGTTTGGGTAAAGGATTCCCACTTCGTAAAGGGTCTCCTGGAAATGGAGCAACGGGCCATGCCCCCTGCTCACCTACAGATCTTTATCAGAATGTCGGCCCCCAAATGGTTATTGAGTTCCCAGCCGGGTGGGTTGAAGCGCGGCCTGGTGGCCATATTGGCCCTTATCGCATACCACGGTCCCGTTTTAGGCAGGCACCCACCACCCGGCCTCATGCCAGGAGCTCGCTTGGACCCCATGGTATGCCAGGTGTTCAGCACCAGACTCGTAAGCTTACCACCCGGTCATGTATTGGGAGTTGCCCAGGGGGAACGGAAAGCTGGAGAAGGCCGGCTAATGAAGTCTGCCTGAACATGGTGGGGATGCAGCAGCGTCTCGTTTGCCTCAGTGTAAACCAGGGGTGGGGTCATAGCACTTGAAGTGTTGGGCACCCCGAGCAAGGTTGGAGTTGTATTTGTTCTGCTGTTACCTGGGAAGTGGACGACAGGGTGCTGCGAGCGAATCCAACTGAAGGTGTGGTAGAGTTCCCACCAGACACATTGCCCGGAGTGCGGGTCCCATCCTGGAATATAGCTGGGGTCGAACATCTTATTGACGAGGACTGGCGTTTGTTCATTAGGGGGTTTGAGATGGTTTTGCTGCAGGAAACCTGGGCCCTGAAATCAACATTTCAGGAGGGGTATGCAACCTTTTTTGTACCTGCACTCAAAGGACCAAGGGGACGCCCGTCTGGGGGCCTGGTGATCTGGGTCAAGGACTCCCTTTGCAAAGCTATCACAGTGCTGGATATGCATTCTCCCGATGTATTGGCCCTGGACTTGGAATTGTGGGATAACACCCCTGCCCTAGTTAATTTTTACAGCAGGGGCATGCCTGGCAGAGGGGTCATTCCTAGAGAAGGTTACGAAGGAAGTTATGGGCACTCCTCCGGACTTCCAAACATTTTGATTATGGGGGATCTCAATGCCCAGATTGAGCCGGTGTCCACTTTGTTTGACGCCACAACTGAGGAGGATAATGTCTGGGGTGTGATTACCCTGCTTACTAGCCCCCCCAAGGAGGCAGTACGAGGCAGCGGATGAGATGGTCATCCTGTTTGCCTCGGTAAATCTTAGGCCGTGCAATGGACATTTTCCGGCAACCGCCTTGCGGCGCATACTTTTGACAATGGTCGGTCGTCTAGCAAAATTGATTATATGGTTGTCAATCTGGAGGCCTGGAGATTTATTGAGACATTTGAAATCACCAAGAGGGTGGAGAGCGACCACCACCCCCTATGTATGATGCTGAGCAAGGATTTCTGGGGGGATATAGGAGGGAGTAAGGGCACCCAAGATGACATAACACTTGCCCCTGATTTATTGGACCAGACAAGGAAGAATGTGAGGTGGGGGTCGCTTGGACCTTGAAGGTGTTCTCCCGCAGATGTATGCTGCAATTTGCCCTGTTCGAGGACTTTGCAAGGTAAGACCCGAGAGATGCTGCAGCCTTAAGTTCCATTAGGAAATCATGGGGACTGTAGGAGCCTATTGTTCTAAACCTGCGACAAACACATATTAACCTAGGGAGAAAGAGACACCCTGGTACGACAGGGAGTGTCGGGAAGCCAAGGGGCGCCTTATAGCTGCTTCTAAGTGTAAAGGACCCCTGAGATGCATTGTGGTTAGAAGAGCAAGATCTGCTTCCCGCACGTTGTTGAGCGAGAGGAAAAGGGGCTGGCACGAGGAGCTATAAGGGGGGGGGGGGGATCTCCTGGAAGCAATTACCCGTGGTGATTCTAGGGGATTTTGGTCCAAGATGGGGAGTGTACACCGGGGGAGCCAAACCCAGCTGTATGGTTTAATGCCGGAACCAGCATGGGCAACTATTATGGTACCCTTTACCGCAAGGACCCCGGGACTTCGATGGAGTTCTGCACTGAAGGCGATTGCCCTGTGCTGGCCCCGGCTCTACCCCTACCTCCCATAACGCTCACAGAGGCCCAGGTGGAGCATGCGTTGGCGCGCCAGAAACTGGGCGAAGCTCCGGGCCCAGATAGAGGCACAATAGATTTTTTCAGGAATGAGTCTTCAATATGGGTGCCCTATTTGATCAAGTTATAGAACGCTGTGCTGGCCAGCCCCATGGTTCCGGGGTCTTGGACATAAAAAGGGTGTGCGCAATGACCCGGTCAACTTTAGACCGATTTCCTTGCTGGATGCTGGAGGGGGGGGGGGGGGGGGAAGACGTTTGCCAGGGCACTTTTATTCCACTTGGATAAGAGGGTACTGATCTCCGGTGTAATTGATCATCGCCGGGCACGATTTTGTGAGGGCCTGAGCACAACAGACCAAAGTCTTCGGCTGCGCTTGATCTGTGAAAAGTATTCTGTTCTGAGAAAGGTCAGCGTCTATGCTGTGTTTGTGGCCCTCTGCACAGCTTTTGATACCGTCCCAAAGGCATGTTTGTGGAAGGTCCTGGAGGAGCTTGGGACCCCTATGGCTCTGCTTTCAGCAATTCAGAGTCTTTATACAGAGAACTCAGCGGAGGTCCGCTGGAGTCAAGAGGGAAGCACTTCCCATAGTATTGCTATACAGTAGGGAGTCCGCGAGGGATGTGTGTTGGTGCCAAAGCTGTTCAGCATTTTCATTCATGAAGTTTTGAAGAGGTTGTTGGCCGGCCAGACTAACGCCCCTTTGCTAGCAGGCGACAAGTTTCCTGAATTGTTGTTTGCCGATGATGCTGTGCTCCTCTCTCACGCCGGCTGGTGTGTACAAACAAATGGAGATTTTTGTGTCTTTCGCAAAGAATGGGCTTGCATTGAATATCACAATAACCAAGGCTACGATCTTCAATGGCAATTCCAAGAAGAAGCACAAGCCCTTATCTCTCTTTGTAGAGGGGGCTGCAGTTGAGCAGGTTCAGTCCTATGATTATCTAGGTCTGAGAGTTACGACATCATGCAGTTGGAAAATGCACGTTAAGAAGGCCAACCTCACCTTGGCTAGATATAGCGGGGCCCTTACTAGATTCACCAACGAACATGGGAATGGGGCAGTGCGGGTATTGCTGGAGGCCTACAGAGCACAAGCACGTCAGGCAGCATTGTTTGGGGTGGAACTCTGGGGGCACGTGGAGACGAAGTCCCTTGCAGTGGCTGAGACAACATTTCTGAAGAATATCCTTGGGTTGCCCACTGCGGCCCCGAACATCCCAGTGCTTTTGGAAACTGGATTGGAGGGGTTTGAGATGATCTGTAAGTTACGCCCGGTCCTTTAATGGGCTCGCCTCTGGTCTAATTCTCACCTTTGTAAATACAAAGAGGCACTTACAGATGTTTTGTCTCAGCAGGGTGGCAGCTCCTTAAAGTGGGCTGCCCATGTGAAAGGATATCTGGGTTTGCTGGGTTTGGAGGATTACTGGTCAAATCCCTCAATCATCACACGGGTTGCAAAGGAAGCAATCAAGAGCGCAGCAGGGGCAAAGGCGCGGGAGGACATCCGGGGAAGATTCAGGGCTTCTGAGCAGCTGGCCGGATATCTTTCAATAAAGACGCGGGCGGACTGCAAATAATACATGGACTATGGTTCGCACAGGTGGGAAAGAGCATTATATTTAAAGTTCCGTATTGGAATCTTGCCGACTGCTGTATTTCGGCATAGATTAAATATTGCTGTTTCCGCGCCATGTATCCTTTGTGGTGAGTCTGAAGAGACGGTACACCATTTGTTACTCTGTCCGGCCACCATGCCTCTGAGGAAGCGCTCCCTGAAGCCTCTGTTTTTAAGCCGTGGATGTAGGTCCCTAGCTGGTGCTATGGCAGTTTGCCTGGACGCCTCGGATAAGGAGGCTGTGCTTGCCACTACAAAGTATCTGAGCTGGGCACAAAAAATGAATATGAGGAAGGCGAAGTTGCTGAACAGTGTATGGGGTAAAGACATCTTTCTGTATGAGCTGCTATTGTCTGTATAATGTTAATCTGTTTTTATTTGGTTTTAAGGTAAAGCACTGATTGTGTAATTTTAGTGGAGTAATTTGAGCTAAGCGATTGTGACGATGTAACACATGGGTTTTTTAAATTTTCTGTGAACTGCTTTTATGACTATTTTGTCGAAATAAAGCAATACAAGTAAAAGTAAAAAATCTATCTTTAGAAGACAATTAGCTTTTCAGCATATTGTCTCACCAATGATGGAGGATTTTTGTTTCAATGACGGATGACAATTCAGAATTTGTCTGCAACTGATGACAGAATTCCGTACTGGGAAATAGCAATATTTGAGGATTACTATGCATTGTCCATTGTATTGACATTGCATTTCATCTATACATTGTACTAGATTGTGAATCAAATGGGAAACACATTTTTCATGATTCCCATTGAGCAGGCGACTTGACTTTTCTTATTCACGCCCAACTTCTTCTTGTCACCTTTTTCCTCTTGTTGAGGGATGCACTTTCTGCACTTTGTTTTGTACTTTATTTAACATTGTGTACTTTGGAACCATGTATGTTCATTTGTTTTTTAATTTGTCGCGCCTAAGGCAGCAGATTGCAGCATTATGTAAATAAATGAATAGACAACTTTTGGGTCTTATTTCACCTCCATTCCTACTTGCTCTTTGTTGTTTCACACATGACTATGCTCAGGGAATGAGGGTTTATGGGCAAGCCTACCCTTTTGTGTGCAAATGCCCTTAAACCGGAACAGACCTTAAAAAAAGAAATATCATTTAAGGTACTTCAAGATTAAATTCCTCCCTACCCCCAAAAGTATAATGGAAAGGAATTTAGAAATGAAGCATTAAATAAACTGTCTTCCTCCGTAACAACGAATTCTAATGATTCATCCTTAAATAATTCTAAGGGAAATAAATCTACCCTTAGAACTAAAATGTAATTGAAAAGAATGGTTGTTCGGGACTACAAATCCCATAATCCCAGACGTAGTGGGATGAGGAAAAGGGCTGAAGAGTTATGCTCTAGTAGTAGTCAGGCAATTTTAAGCCTAATAGCCCACTCCTGAGGGAACCTGAAAGGCATAAAAAGGCCCCCCCAGGTGCAGGCAGTTAGGAGGAATTGGAACTGTGGCTGGAGTGTAGCAGTAGTAGCAGAAGCAGAAGGACAAAGGCACAGTGTTGGCAATCCAGGCAGAAGTGGGAGAACCAAAGGGACGCCGGGACTCTGTAGCAGATTTCACCTGCTTGTCCTGTGAAGGTCTTTTTGCCTCCCAACCTCTGGTATGTAGAGTCTGCGCAGCGGAAGGCGTGCAGGAAGGCTGCTTTTCCCATGTGAGCCTATTTGTAGACATTGAGCAGCAATAAGCGTGTCAGCGACCGTGGTGTGCAGCCGTCATCAAGCCGTGGGTCTCAGGAGTGAGAGGGGCTCCTTAATTGAGTGGCCGGACTGGACACATCTTCAGCAAGGAAGGGTGCGGGTCTCAAGTGAAGCCGGAAGGCGTAGAAGTTGTGCAACACGTGGAGAAAGGAAAACAGCAACCAGTGAGTTAAACCTGCCATTCCGATTCCTTGGGCGAGCAATGCCGGAAACAATATCCAGCATAAGCACTCACGTAAGAGTAGAAGTGGTGTGATCGAGTATTTCACTCATGCAAAGAGCAACACTACAAAAAGCAATTGTTAAACCTTTAAACCTTGTAAAACCCATGAAGAAGTGGTTGTGTGTGCGCCTAATTATGTTTCTCAAAGGAAGAATGAACTCTGAATCCTTATTCACGCAGACAGCAATTGCTCATAGAGAGATCCAAGTTTTCATACATTGTATTTGAAGTTGGAGAGAGCAAACATTGCCCAAACCAGGAGTATTCCCCTATTGTGACTGAATTCAGCCTTTCCCAAAGCCACAGAACAGTTTAAACAATATTGTGAGGCCAATAGAACTTCAGTATTGCCCAAGATACAAGTGTGCAAGCATTAACTGAAGCCGAGAGAGTGGCACCAAAGCTTATGGGTAATTATTCTGACTAACATTTGGCAAAAGGGTAAAGGCAAGGCTGGGGAAGGGAAACTTGCTACTTATAAATATTATTTGAAGTTGATACAACCTGCATTGCCAAAGACGAGACATGGAAGAGAGAAGTATGTCCTAAAGCCAATTCTAGGTTGTTGGTTGCAGAGAGACACGAAAGGCAAAAAGGCTGCCCCTTTGAAAAGGGATATTCAGAGGAAGAGTGCCTTTCCTATTTGAAGGTGTTGAAGTACCCGAAAGTGAATCTGGTCAGAACCAAAACCTGTTTGAAGTCACAAAGTACTAAAGTTGTGGTGGTGTATTTGGTTGTCAGTAGATGCAAGCCTTCAGTAGCACAAATGAAGTGGAAAACTATGAGAAAGGAGTATACCCGCTTGACAAACGTCTGTAGAAGTTGAAGTTGTTGAAGTGGAAGTAGAAGTGCTGTGAAGTCATCTTGACAAAGATACCTACTGTGATTCCAAATCTTATAAAGATACTAACTGTTAACCAAGACCTGTGTTTCACTAACATTTACAGAAGTTGTATTTCTTTTGTACTGTGGCAAGTCTTCTTGGATAACTGGAAGTCTGGGCAAAGCAGTGTGGCTGGAACTAACATTGATGCTATTTTGAGGGTGGAAAGTCTTTATTTCACTGAGAAGAAAAACTTTGCTGTTGTTGGAAGTTTGGTTAGCAAAACTTTATCTTGACATTTAAACATCAGGAACTGAATTGAGACTGTACTACCTACATGGATTTCCTAGTTTCTTTTTGTTGAACACTGGAGCTGAATTTACCTAAAATCCTGGGGAAGGGAGCTCATCCAGGTTACTAAAAGGTTATCAAGTAACTGTGAATACCATTGTTGATGTTATTTGAATTGCCACATATTTTCTTTGTGTTTTCAATGTTTAAGTGTGAGGGCCAGAAACCCTGTGTTAGAGTGTTATCCTTTAGTTTTGATAGGCAGGGAAATCCTCATCAGAGTAGTGATAGTGAGGCGTTTGATATTTATTTTTAAGTTAATAAAATGGCATATTTTGAACAATCACCCAAAAATGTTACCGCCTCGCATTGCTGACACCTCATAGTGGACTCAATGTAGACCCCCCTGGCCCAACTGGCTTTCTCTTGAGACCAAGCCCTGAACGCTATCCACACGTACCTTGATTGCGTTTGGTCAACCTCTCAGAATTCTTCTGTTCACTATAACTGGGGTGGTCTCATAAAATCTGTCCACGTGGCCAGATTCGAGAAATCTCAACAGTAAGCTCCCTGTCAAACGCGGTCATAAAACAAGACTGCTGCCACATAAACTGGAACGCCATGACAGTGTTAAATGGGAGAGCCGTTTCCGATTAGGGACCCTTGCATAAGAGGTCTGTCAACTCAACAAGGCCTAAGGTCGCAACTACTTTCGTGCACATTTTTCGGAACGTGTGGGTGTATGTGTATGGTGCTGCTTGCTGTATTTCGATATCTGGGAACGTGTCCAATCTGCTTGCGTCATGGAGCCCTGTGGCCAGTTCTATAAGCTCGGCTTGGTCGGGTAAGGGGGTTGAGCCCTACTCCGGAGAGTGGTTCAAAACCAAAGGGGATCAGGTCCCCATCGTCAAAGATCGATTGCATCAATGTTTTTGACTCTGGGATGTAACTCTGGGATTGGTGAGTGATTGGGGCTGAAGTCAAGGCAGCAGCGGGTGAACTCACTGGTGCTCTCTCTGGTAGCTGTCAAACTCAACGCATCAACCTTCTATGACTGCAAGGAGACAGTGCTCGAACGACCCATCTACATCAACTTTGTTCCTGGCTCACTCATGCCTGGTAGCTGGTAACAATGACAAGGCATTTTCTGCTTGAATTCTACTCACTCCTCCCCAGATGGCCTCCTGGATGGCTTCGACATAACCCAATCGATAGCAAGCCAGTGTTGTCACACCTGCATCTTTTCTTTTGCTTGTGGGACAAGGAGTGATGGGACAAGGAGTGATGGGACAAAGAGTGATGGGACAAAGAGTGATGGGACAAAGAGTGATGGGACAAAGAGTGATGGGACAAAGAGTGATGGGACAAAGAGTGATGGGACAAAGAGTGATGGGACTTACTACGGGAGTAGGAGCTCTTCTTTGATGTTTATGGTGCTTACTCTCTATCTTATCCTATTCTATGGTCGGCCGTTCGGTCTCGGCCTCCAGAGACCTGGCAGTTAAGTGGGATCGGCGACTTTGAAGGGGGTTGTCCCAACGTCAACTTCGCCGATCATCCCCTCTTGGCTCTCGTGTTCATGGATTTGAACAATCCGCCAAAATGCTCCATATTGTGGTCCTCCCCTAGATACCACATGCAGATATTACCTGAGTCGGTAATGGAGATCTGCAGTCTCAGCAGCGCTTAAAACCCAACCACCATGGGACTGACATATTGGTGTACAATGAAGAAAAGATTTTTGAGATCGTTTCGGATTCAGCATGCTCAGCACGTGGAAAAAGGGAACTAAGGTAGGGTGGCATAGTGTGTATTATAAGTATGGACGAATAGTCCTGTCCGCGGCGAGGAGCATGAGAGCCAAGGAAGAGCTGCACTATGCTCCCCATCTATCCAGAGGAGGCATCTGTGGGATTGTGCAATCCGTTGAATATTACGTTTTTCAACCACTCTTGACACTTTTTGGGATGCCTACCAGATTTGAATACCAAACCCCCAAGCCTAAAACATTAAGCCAGTTTCTGACGTAATTTCATCATATGATTATATGAGCACTATAATGTGGCAGTGCATGAAGAATGATCATCTTGTTCAATTTGGCCTGTGCATGCTGCCATGTAGATACCCATAGGATAAGAGAAAAGTCCTACATTTAAGGGTTACGTCCACAGGAGGGGTGGCAAGTTAAAAATGTATCAATTCAAATGCAGTACCAAGCAGTGATCTAAGCAATGTATTTACTGTATTAAAGGTTTAATGTTGAAGGCCTAGACCCACCAGCCCAAGATGCAGTAGCAAGTGACTTAGCATTTCTGCAAAAACAGGGCTGGATTTTAGTTTGCACCACCAAACTAATTAGAGTGTCTTCAAATAGGTGAGGGAACACTTGTAAATCTGGCAAGGAGGCAAATGGAGTGACCAGAGGATGATCACAACATTATAACAAGCATTGGCAATGCCAACAGTTTGAGCTTTTGTATAGGCATGGGAAAAACACTTGATTGGCACTGTCGTACGTGTCTCAACTGCCCATTGATGGTTGCATGGGAAAATGGTGCAAATACCTGAGCATCTAATAGCAGTGCCGAGCAAATGTCTAATACTTATACACAAGCCAAAACTGTTGGCTTTGCCAATGCTCGTTTTTAACAGGACGTCAGTGAAGGACATGCATAGTGCTAATGGAGTGGCTGAATAGAGATCTGATTAAGACATTTTTATTAGACCACTAACGTGCTTACATCTCCAATTAAGTAATTAAATCTCAGAAAAAACACTGGCAAGCACTTTGAGTGCAAAGTCTGATGGTAAGACTTCATTAAAGCGAGCTCAAAGAGTTTCCATGAGGTGTTTTGGGCAGGACCTGGGTGAGAATGGCCATAGGGATTAGCATGACCATGGGTGGGCAAATAACCAAACACCACCTACAATCTTTGTGTACCACCAAATATGTCAGTTCTGCCTGTCTGTACTGTAATGCAATAGTTATGGCTTAGAGGTTCTGCTAAAGCGCCACATAATAGCCAAAACTAAAAATGGTGTCAGACGCCTCACGATGTAATACGTATTCTTGGGATATCACTTCATGCCTGCTAAAGACATCCCTAAAGATATTCTATTTTCTGGCAGATGGTCCACCAAGAAAGGAACCCACTCTTATGGACCAAAAAGTTATAGGTATGACCTCCTTGCACATGAGAAAAGAATGCACACTGTGCGGATTTGGAAATAATGTACCACCATTGAACTGTTCATCAAGATGAGCCAGAGTTAACCCAGATGTACGAAAGGAAAACTGCAAAGCCGAATTTGTTAGCCATCAGTTCCAAGAGAAGGATATGAGAATCTTTCGGACGATCCTGACAGTGGCCGAAGACGAGAAGAATGTACAGTTGGGCCCTTCAGCTAAAAAAAGAGGCATCCTTCACCAGAGTCGGCTATGGAAACCACTGATTAAAAAGCTGCCTGTGCAACAGATCGGACAGTGAGGCTCACTTGAGCACATTGCGATGCCTGGTGAGAAGTAAATGGCAATGACGAAAGCAGCACTAAGCATATGCATCCTGAGCGCCTAGGCCAGTAACAAGCAAGCAACTTACTCTAAGCCCCTGCAGCATTTACAAGTGATTTTCAGCCAACATAATGTTGGTGCCTGATAAGATGAATGAAAGCCTTCTTGAGCCCTTGGCTAACGGGGGCTGAGGCATTGGCCAAATTGAATTGTTAAAATAATCACCTGAGCACAAGTGGAAGAACAGTGGAACAATTAGGCAATCACTTACCACATTACCCTAACTTAATGGTGAAAATGAAGAAACAGTCTCAGTAATCTACACTCCCATCGAAAACATGAATGTCCCACTAGAATTACAAAGAGGCAGAAACCACTAGACCGTGGGGAGATGAGCAGCGAGTGCATGGTGCAGAGCAGTGAGAGAAGCAGAAGGTCACAGCAAGTAGTTGCTAAGCATATCGGGGGCAACAATAGAAAAGATCTGAGAAACAGAAGTTGGCTTAACCCATTAGGGTGCAACGTGGGAGACCTTGAATTTACAGGAAAGAGTAGAACAAAGAGCCTGCAGAAGCTGGAGGATCCACAGCAGTGGAGGTGGCAATGCCAAAAGGGGCCACCTGGTAGGAGTGCTGAGGAACCAGAGATGGTCATGCTAAATAACCCACCCTGGAAGACGGGTCAACTACCTTCAAAATACCTTCAGCTATCCCTCCGCAAATACCTCCCCTCTCAAGCTCTTTGCTTCTGTACCTCTAATTCCCTCCGGGTCAATTGTTTTTTCAAAGAAACTAGCTGAGGGTAGATCTCGATCTTCGGCTGGGGCCTCCCTCTGGAACAGCCTCCCTGCCATTCTAAAACTTGAGGAAATCCATCTCCGGTTCCGGAAGAACCTCAAGATCTTCCTCTTTGCTTCTGCCTTTGCTCCCCCTCTCCCCTGCTGATCTGCTCTCTCTTGGCACTGTGCACCTGGCCACCCTCTGTTCGTGGGCCCTGGTACCGGCTCACCCTGCCACCCGCCTGCACTGCCTCCCGGCCACTCCTTGCACTGGGGACTGTATCTGTGCCCTTACAGCCCCCCATTTTTCTTCTTTTTCTGCACTTATCAGACTTACCCAGTCTGCTGCCTTAAACACAGCACTTGCCACTTGCTGGCTGCACTACCACTGTTTATTGCCCCCATTTTCTATTTATTTTTTATTTATTATTTTTTATGATTATTTATCTGCTCTCCTCTGCTCCGCACTTTCCACTCTCTCCCTTCCATGCACTTTTTCCCTTTTCCCATTCCCATGCACTTGCGCATTCTCAATGTCACTGGGCTTAGTAAGATCGTTGTTGTGTTCTCCCCTGTTCCCCTCCCTTGCCTAGCCGCACTCTGAAAAACTTGTGTACGAGCGCGATACAAATAAAATATCATATCATAACTTGGGGGGCGAGTGCAAGAGTATCACTTCCTGCAAACGCTATCCCAGAACCTGGTCATAGCAGCAAACCCACTAAAGTGGAGGAGAAACTGACCCAGGAGAATAAAGGGATCCAGTAGTGGGCTAAAGCCCAAAAAGGTGACCTTTGACGAGAGGTATATAGTTACTGGAGCCAGAACAGTGTAGACTAGAGCAGGCAGTTGACACTGGACTTTAGTTACATTAGCTTCTTACCCCTTTTCATTGATTTTGAGTTACTCTTCCATCAGGACACTGGTTCCGAAGATTGTCCCATTTAGTTAGTATAACTCACATATGTGCAGTTGCAGGGTGCCAAAGGTCCTCTAGCAGACCTAACAGACCAGCATGCATGGATTCTTCCACTTGTGAAATGGGTCCGGGCTGTTCGGAAAACAAGCATTTTTTGCACAAATTCCTCCCACTGCTCTGGTGTAGAGTGTGTGGGTGGACCTCCAATCTCCTCAACCCAAAATAGGCCCATGTCAAAAGAAGCGATTGCACATTTTTCTGTAAAGCAAGTTTACTGTACAAATGGCTGGGAGGGGTAAGTGACGCTGTAGAGATTTCACATTATATACATTATTGCAACAGTTAACACACTCCCACATATTTAGTTACAAAGTCATCCACCCCTAAACATGACTGGTCCACCCTATACAAAGAAATCGAATCCTCCTCAGTTCCCACGCTCTCATTGGATCCATTCATTTAAACACCATCCCCTTTTGACATACATTTGCATCATCTCATATTTACAGTACACCCCTTTCAGGAATCTTTCCATAGTAGGTCATGACATCATGGCATGGTTACATATTCAAATACAACAGATGTCCACCAACTGGTGGAACTCTCCCGTCCCTCGCACACCCTGTTTTGTGTACAACAACTACACAACATTTGCGAGTTTGATAGGTTTTATATAACAAAAAAACTTTTTTGTTCTTTTGGAAAAATTATATTTAAGCAAAAATCAATATTTGTCATTGGTCAATATTTTAATAAGAAGAAAAAATACATTTCCATTCATAAAAATATGCAACTCTCCATGATGTGAATTGTAAACATACAAAATATTATTCATTCCACAATTTCATAACAAGCATAATGTGATTCCCATATATCCTTTTTGCAGGTGATTCCTTGCGAGTAGCTCTACGCGTTTCGGGAATACTTTTCCCTTCCTCAGGAGCAATCTATTCTGTGTTCTCAATATTAATTCTTCATACTGTTTTCTATATCTATGAAAATTTCAAAAAGTCACAATCAATTCTTAGTGTCTACTTAAAAAAGTGATTAACTTTGTATTCTGTGATTTTCCAAGACATATTTACCTGGATTATGTGCCCGCTTGAGAACCTGTCGTGCAACGTGTTCATTCTAGTACTTCTAACAATAAAAGAGATTTCCAAGGATCTAATGTTATCTCCACTGTCACGAATGAAAGAATAAGTGAAATATAACATATCACTCATAGGGTAAATTTTTTTAAACTATGATAGCTAGAGGGAGAAGATTCTCTACCTGTGGATGATGTCATCAAAGTGACAGTACAATACTGTAATATATATTTGTCCTTTGTTTTCAGATGCTGTGTTGATCATACATCAGACTTTGGTTCAACTGGACACTATGCTGTAAAAACAGTATATACACTCCTATTATGATTGTGTATATAGATTATCATATTGTTTTTGGTGATCTTATAGCACTAAGTGTGTGTACCACTCACCTAGTCTCCATTAACCTTGCTCGATCGTTTATGATCTTTTGCTGCTGTCTTGTGGCAAATGTGCCACCGCCGAGAATGGATTAAGTAGTGGATGATTAACTAGGTAGCTCTGTGGAAGACAGAGTGTGTGTGGTTACTCAGATTCTAATATATAGAAAAAGAATGGCCTTTGATATCACAGAATTACCCTTTAGTTATGATACCTTATCTGCTGGAATTTCCGGTCAGTAGTAATATAAATTGAGCCATGGAGGGCAGTCTCGTCACAGTAGTGACGTATGTAAACAAATTATGTGATCACGCTAATTCGCGATGACGCAACGTAATAAATAGACGCCATTAGGAAAAACAGCCACTATTCGGCTTCAGGACAGTACCGCGTGTACAACTGACCAGCAGTCTAGTTTATCTGGGCTTTCTAATTTCCCCAAACCGGCATGTCCAAGCTATTGGGATGGCTAAAGAATCGCACTAATGCCCTAGCAAACCAACTTGGCAGGGTTGACACTCGTTATGGCAAATTCTCATTAGGTCCTGCCATTCAGTATTATGAAGGGAAGATTGTCCAGAAGATTCTTTATGGTATGGACGTATATCCAATATCAGTCTTGGATTTTTTGCCTAAGCTAGAAGCAATGATGTGGAGAAAGTCCTTGGCGCTCCCATGCTCGGTCCCTGGGAATGTTATTATATATGAATTGAATACAGTCTCCTTGTCGGCTAGAGCACATTGGAAACATTTATCTATATTTCGAAATATCTTGTTTCCAACTGCCGGTTCTTTCTATGTTGACTTAAAGCAGATCTTGGAAGACAAGGGCTGCGTTGCACTATGTGATGCGTGTGAACTGTGTTGTGCTTTGCTTCTAAGAATTGAAATTTCTTTGAAAGAATTGGTAGATAACCCAGTAAAGTTTTTTTTTAAAAATCCCTTTTTGTCTAAGATTGGATTAATACTGTTGAAATTATGCATAAGAATCCATCTTTGATCCACATGTCAGATGACCATAACAAACTGGGGACTTAGCACCTTTTCTAGCAATTTATTCAGATAGGTCCACCAGGGGTTTGTTCCTTTGTTTTCATTGGAACCTCATTTTGACCAAACAGATATTGGTCAGATATGGTTGACTTACCAATTAGCAAAGTTCTTGCTGGTTCTGTGAGGACAGCGGTCAACCTGAAACGCTTAGGCAGCTTCTGATTTCTTGTACTAACATCCAGGGTCTGCGAGGAGGCCATTTGTAATGGGTGATGAGGACCATGTGTGAAAGTGCTGCTCGGTGGGTGTTACTGCTACTACTGTGGATGTTGCTACTGTTTTTTTTTTTTTTAAGTCTTTTGATCCTTGAACAAGCAGAGTATGAAATGCTTAGTTCTAATGTGGTTTTATTCCAAATGAAAGGGAGAATGTACGATTTGCTTTAATGACTGTCATCTTTCTTGTGTCTAATTGTCATGATATGTTTTTTCTTAAAAATTATTGAAGGTTCATTTTTTAAAACTGTCTTTTTAACCAAATAACAATAAAAAAAATAACACTTAAGAAATTGCCTGATGTGTTTCTTTTTTGGGAATCCTCTTGCAAACTCTTCAGATTACCTTGTGTACACCCCTGCCAAGTATCTTGTCACAACAGCAAAAAGTCTTGTGCAACTTGAAAATTTCAAATGCCTGGTGCATCTACCCGCCAAGACCACCTCCATGTGTTTCCTAGTTTCCCTGGTATACTTCTCTGCCAGGCGTTTTGTAACATGTGTACATTTCCTTTTATGAATTTAGTGGACTTCCTGGCATACTCCCCTGATAGGAATGCTTTGAGGGGTTCTCCAGATCCTAGTCTCCTGTCTGGTATTATACAACAATTTTAAAATGTACCTTCAATTTCAAAGTGGCTGGCTTGTTTGGCTGCCAGGACTTCCTCCTTGAGCTTCCTAGATCCCCTGGTATACTCCCCTGCCAGGTCTCTTCTCCCCCCAAATGTCAACTGCCTGCTGTACTCCTTTCTGGAGGACTTAACTGTCCTTTAATATGCCACAGTTGCATCACTTTCACATATTTCTCTTTGTTTGCCTAAGGTGATACTTGCTCCAACCTTTCCCCACATTGGCATCTCACATATAGGGACATGTTCAAGTTTTGCCGTTATTCAAATATTCTTAACTTGTTTACGTGCCGGTCGGTATGCAACGGGCTGACTCACCAGTGATTTGCAGCGTCCCCGACCCATGGCTGGTCTCCACGATGAAGCTCCCTCTCTGGAAAAGCCTTTGTCATGCTGCAGACCGTCCTCCAACTTTTCTCTCAGCTCCGTGCTCACCAATTAGCTTCTCTCTCTGGCCTGAACCAAAGAATGCTGCCTTCTAGCACTACCATATCCCGGGGGCTCCGTTGCTGCTCTCGGTGCCGAGACGGTCCTCCAAAGGCCCCTGCAGCATCTGCCCTTCCTTAGCGGCAAGCCGGCATGTGACTCTCGCGCTTGCAAGCTGCCACATGGATGTGCCTGTTCTCTCGACTTCCTCTGGCACGGTCCTCTCCCGTTCTGCCTGCATTTTGAATGTGTATGCCATTTTTAAATGTCCCGCACACTCGTGATTCAACCAAACAACTTGTCTGCATATTCAGTTTTGGGATTCTTTCAATCCATATCAACTCCTGCCTCCTTTTCCTCATCTCATTACTTGAGGCTTTATGGGAGTTGAAGTCTATAGAGCTCATTGGATTTTTGAATTGAGATTGTTTAGAAGTCTTACTCAGAAAAACATCAGAAAATTATAAGTTACTCACCGTAGTGACTAACATACTCTTAGTCCATAGTCCCCTTTCCTCCATACTGTATGAGCGTCCCTTCCAAGGGACAGGAGAGAAACCTTTTTCACCAGAAAAAAAACCTTCTTCCCCTTTAAGTTTAGAGGCACGTGGGGTGCGGCCCAGGGAGCATGCGCTGCCCTGACTCCGCCCTCCAGCGCCACACCTCAGTCCCCATTGACACGTCGACAATAGACTTAACATTGCCTAATAACACCAGTATTATTAGGGGGGGGGTTGGTGGGACGTATGGAGGAGAGGGGACAACGGACTAGGAGTATGTTAGTCACTACGGTGAGTAACTTATAATTACTCTTACGTCCCGTCATCTTTCCTCCATACTGTATGGGTGATTACAACTGAATGTAGCCCCAGTGTGGAGAGGAGACCTTCCTTAAGCAAACTGGTTCCTGAGAACCGCCTGTCCGAAGGCCGCATCAGATCTAGAGCCGGCATCCTAACAGTAATGCTTATAGAAAGCGGATGGAGAGGCCCAAGTGGCCGCCCTGCTTATGACTTGCCAAGGGACATGGCGCTGGAATGCGATGGCCGTTGCCTTGGCCCTGAATGCGTGGGCATGCATGTTGACCGGAAGTGGCTTGTGCTGACCCTCGTACGCTTCCTTGATGGCAGAGGCCCTCCGGCGGGATATGGAAGCCTTAGAGGCCTGATAGCCTGGCCTGGAGCCTCTGAAAGTGACAAACAGGGCGTCCGACTTGCGGAAGCCCTGGTCCTGTCCAAGTAGAATTTTGGGGCACACCTAACATCCAGGCAGTGCAGCACTCTGTGCTTCGTCCTTGGTATCGGGAAAGAACTTAGGAAGGACTATTTCCTCTTAAGTGGAACGCAGATGGGACCTTGTGCAGAAATGCCGGGTGTGTCCTCATGACTACCTTGTCCTTGTGAAAGGTGGTATATTGTTCAGAGGCAACCAGCGCCTGGATCTCGCTGCCTCTGCGAGCTGAGGTAAGACCGACTAGTAAGGCCGTCTTGATGGTGACCAGCCTGATGTCCACGGACGCCGAAGACTATGTTAATGTACCACACAGGGTGCAGTTTCTTGACGGGCGGGTAGAGACTAGCGTGACCCGTCAGATGTTTCTGGACTATAAGGCTGGAGGAGGAGAAAACGCCCTCCTCCAAGTTCCTGTAAGCCCCAATGGCTGCAAGGTATGTGCAGCAGGTATCCACCTGCACGCCAGAATGAACGAGGTGCGCCAAAAAGGAGAGCACCTCATCCAAAGTGCATGCCAAGGGGTTGAAGCCCTTGGAGTCTGCCCAGTGGCAGAATCTGGTCCATTTGCTTTTGTACTGGGCCCTATAGGCTTTGCTCACGGCGCCCTGCATGATCTCCAGATTGGCCTGTGAGAGACTAAGGTGCCAAAGCGTTACCTGCTCAGGTACCACGCTGTGAGGGCTAGTTTCCCTGACGCAGGGTGAATGACTCTGCCCCCCCTGCTGTGCCAGATGATGTGCTGGGCCCGTCGGAGGGTGAATCAGGGCCACCTCCGAGAGGCTGAGTAGCTCCGAAAACCATGGCCTGGCCAGCCACCATGGAGCTATCAGAATGATGAGGAGTCGGCGAGACTCCTTGATTTTGCAGATTACCCTGTTGATCAGGGGGGTGGGCGGAAAGGCGTAGGCTTTCATGCCGGTCCACTGGAGGTGAAATGCGTCGCCCAGAGAGCCAGGACCCTGCCCTTGCCACGATGCAACCTGGGGACACTTCTTGTTGTGCCAGGTGGCAAAGATCAACATGGAGGTGACCCCACCTGTTGAAGATCTCCTGAATAACGAGGTTGTTTAGCTGCCACTCGTAATTGTCCACTCCCAGCCTGCTGAGCCTGTCCGCTTCCAGGTTGGATTCCCACCAGAGGTGGACTGCCGTGAGGTAGATGTCATTCTCCAGGGCCCACTCCCACATGCTGATTGCCAGTCTGCACAGGGGAGGGGATTTGGTGCCTCTCTGCTTGTTGACGTAGTACATGCTGGTTGAGTTGTCTGTCTGGATGAGGACAACCTTGCCCCTGAGAAGTGGTAGGAATGCTCTGAGCGCTGGCCAGATGGCGTTCAGCTCCAACTAATTGATGTGGTTTTCCTGCTCCTCTTGAGTCCAGGTGCCATGGACCTAGATATCGTCCAGTGTGGCTCCCCAGCCCTCGAGCGAGGAGTCTGTGGTGATGGTGGCCTGCGGAGAGGGCGGCCGAAAGGGCTTGCCCGTCCGTAGGTTGCAGTCCCTGGACCACCATGTTAGGTCCGGGTGGAGAGATGGAGGGACGTTGATCGTCTCAGATTGCGAGCCCTGCTCCTGATTCCATGAGGCCGTGAAGTGCAGCTGAATCCTCCTCATCCTTGTGTGCGGCACGGCTAATAGGACTGCTGCTAGTAGACCCAGGACATGTTGGTACCAACATGCCAAGGTCACCTCTCTGCCGAGGAAGTGGGCGGTGGCCCTCTTGATGGCCGAGATTTTGTCCTCCGACGGGAAGACCTTCTCGGAGCACGTGTCCCAGATGAGGACCAGGAATGTCAGAGTCTGTGTAGGCTGCAGCTGTGACTTCTTGAGATTGAGCGAGAAGCCCAGATCGTGCAGTGTGTTCATAAGGGCATGGGAAGAGTGGTGAAACGCTTCCTGAGATGGATCCCTGACGAGCCAGTCGTTGAGGTATGGGTAGATGTGGAGGCCCTGCGCTCGGAGGAGGGCCGCCACGGCATTCATGAGTCTGGTAAAGACCCTGGGAGCTGAGTTGAGGCCAAAAGGAAGGACGTTGTATTGAAAATGGAAGCCCATGATCCTGAACCGAAGGAAAGAATGATGGGGCTGCCAAATCAGGATGTGCAGGTACGCATCCTTCAGGTCCAGGGAGCACATCCAGTCTCCCTTGTCCAATGTCTCTGCTATAAAAGCAGGAGTAACCCTCTTGAATTTTTCTAGGGGTAGGGAGAGGTGGAGGGTGGAAAGGTCCAGCACAACTCTCAGGCCGATCTGGTTCTTCTTCTGAATGGCGAAGATCGTGGAGTAAAAGCCAAAGCCTTGCTGAGAGGCTGGGACTTCCTCCACTGCCTGGCTCTCTATGAGCGACCGGATCTCCGCCAAAAGAGTTGCTGTCCCAACCTGTGGGAGAGGAGGAGGTAGGAGAAGCTGGGATAGGAAGGCGGTACCCCTGTGGATACTATGGAGAGGATCCAGGGGTCCACGAAATTCTGGCACCAGAAATGTGCATGGAGAGCAAGCCTGCCCCCCACCGGAGACACGTGGCCCCGAAGGGGCATGTCATGCTTTCTTTCCCTTGGAGGCTGACGCTGAGGAGGGAGACTGGAAAAAGCTGTTACTCCCTCATCCCCCTTTTTGTTGTTTGCACCGGCTCAGATGGCGAGCGGTCCGGCTGCCTGGATCTGCGTTCCTGGAAGCAGCGGAACCCTCCATATGTACGACCCCTTTCCGAGCGCTGCTGAGATTGGGTGTACGATTTGGACGTGGTCTTTGTAAGAATGGATAAAGACTTTGCCATTGGGAGCCGCTTTTCTTTTTGTCTAGCTCCTCGTCTGTAGAGGAGTGAAAGAGGTGCCCCCCCCCCCTCCCCGAAGCCAGGCCTTTCCTTCTCATGTCCGTGCCAATACAGATGGCACGGCATGAGGTATCGATATGAGTCACAGTGGATTCACTGAGGTCCTGCGCCACCATCTTGGCCTCAGCTGGCCCCGCCTTAAAGCGCGATTGGCTCTGGGAAGGGAGTTCCGGGAGGAAGTCTGCAATTTCCATCCATAATCTCCGGTTGGCGGCAGCCAGCATGGCATCGGCATTGGATTGATGTAAAGAGACGTTGGAATAAAGTTTCTTGCCATATGTCTCCAAGATCTTCTCCTTGGCTAGCAGCGCCACAGAGGAAGAGGACGAGGAGGACTGGGGCTTGGAGTATAGTGATGCCGCAGCAATCACCGAAGAGTGTGGCTGAGGATGGGCCGAAAACAAGAGTGCATCCCCCCCCACCTGCCTGTACTTGGCGTCGATTGACTGGCTGGGCCGATTGGGGTTTGAGCCAGCCCTTCTTGGCCAGGGAGACTACATCAGTCTGCATAGGAATCCCCGATTTAGCAGAGGGGCATCGCGTGAGGACTTCATCCACAACCCCCTCTGCGGGCTGTTTGACCTCGGGTTGGGGAAGGCCCAGGTACTCCGCCACACCAACAAGACGTTTGTGGAAGGCCTTGACTGAGGATGGCGTGTCCGGATCCTCCTCCTCATCAGTATTCTGTATATCTGGAGGATCTTGTGGAGGAGGAGGAGTAGTTGGCGCCGGAGGCTGGGGTACAGAGACTGGGAGCGGCGGAGGTTGCAGAGCTGGCTCTGGAGCCAGAGGAGGCGGCTGCACCAGGGCCTGGGGGCCCGATGGAGGCGTCTGTGGTGCCACTAGCATGGCGGGAATGACTTCCCTGATGGCGTCCTTGATGATAGCCCCCATCTGAGGTGACTTCATGAGGCTGAGGAACTTCTCGAAGAGCACCTCCTCACTGGCCAAAGAGGTGGCAGGGGGTTCCGATCGGGTAGCGGGGAGCTGCTGGAGCCGCTGCGTCCCCTGTTCATATGGACGCCACGGAAAGCTGCCCTGCGCAACTGAGGGTTAGACTAAGTCACGTACCTGGTTGAGGCCAGTTCCACCTTGACACTCGTTCATCGCCGAATTCCTGAAATGGCGTCGGACGGGTGCCTCTTTCTGGCACGGCGGCCATTTTGTCGAGCTGCCTGCCACGTGGTGCTCAGTCCGCTGGGCCTGGCCTCGTCTAAGACTCTTGCATGTGGATCACGAGGCCTACCCTGCTCCTCGGGCCTCGGCCCGGTAGGAGTGACACCCTCGACCCAGGGGTCGGTGGAGCTGCATTTGGGCGCACCCTCGGACGTGTTGCCAGTAATAGGGCATAGCCCATTGGACGCATTGCCGGTAATAGGGCGTAGCCCCTTGGCCATGGTGCCAGTAAAAGGGCGGAGCCCCTCGGGTGTAGACCCGGTAAAAGAACCTTCTGGTCCCTCAACACTGCGGCCGGGAGGATCAGAGGATCGTCAAGATCCCTCGAAGAAAGTGAACACAGCGTCGAGGTGGCAGCTTCGGTCCCAGCGGTGCTTGTCGACGACTGAGTGAAGATGTCCTGCAAGGAAGAGGCATGCGGGGCACCTCGATGTCGATAGTTTAGGACCGCAAAGAGTTTATGAAGAACTGTGGCCCAGCAAGGGCATCGAGTCGTCCGGTGTCTCTATGGTCATTGGGGGGCGGGAAACCCACCGGCGGATGCTCCCCGCGCGTCGATGGCCTGGCCTTCTCCGGCGGGATAAAGTGGGCGGCGGTGCGGACGAGCACGTCCGTGAATCAAAAGTCTTAGGCAAAGGAGCGTGCGGCTCTGGTCTTTGATGGCACGACGTCAAGCAGTCCACTCTTCTGGGCAACACCGCTTCGACGGGCCTCCAGAGGTTGCAAACCTGCGAACCCTGGTCGACGACGGTTGATGGAATGTCCGGTGCTTATCTTCGTTCTCCTCGGCGGTCACCGTCTCCGGTTGGCAGCCTGGCAAGGGTCGGACTTCCAGGGCGCTTCGGCGAAGGTTAGCGGTGCTCGATGGTCCATCGGAGCACAGGAAGAGGGCGCCTAACCAGGTCCTCTCTTGGATCAGTCTCGATGGCTTTCGGCCAAGGGAGACAGCAGTCACCCTTCTTCAGGCTCGGCTTCGAGATTCAGCTTCAGTTTCAATGTTAGTTTCAACTCCAGCTTCTGAACAATTTCTAGCAGTGAGAGGCCCCCAGATATACTAGTTGATCTCCCATTCATTCTGCTGGGTCACACTAAGGCAACCAATCACTCAGAAGGGCATTCAGCAATCAGTCAGCCAATCAGGCATACACTGCATTTAAGCCATTCACCTCTCTCTCAGACACTAACAACAAGGAAGGTGTATTGGGACAAGTACCAAGCCATTCAACACTACACACTGCATTCATACTAGTTTCAGGCAGGGCTGTCTCAGTCATTGTGTCAAACACCAGATACTAGACATCCACAACAAGTGCATATTGGTCACACACTCCATTCACCCAGGTCCCACCCACAGGGTGTACCCACAACATACAGTCACTGGGAAGGCTCCAGCCAGTCTGGCCTGGACTTCACAACAACACCATAGATGGAACTTCCACCCAACAGCCAGTCAGGGGGAAGGTACAGGGTCAGGGCTTTCCAGGACTTTGGAAAAACAAGGTAGCAGGCAATAGAAAGCAAGAAACCACAGGGGCCACCTTGTTTCCTATCAGGAATCAACTGATTCCAATGGCAGGGCCTGGATATCCCAAAATGGAGGATACTCAGAGCACCTGTCAAATTCAGCATGGAGCTGCCACCAGCCCATACTCTGCTCTGTGGGCCACACACAGGTGCTCGAAAACATACACTAGTGGCACAGGGTTGTATCCCCACCCATGGGTGCCATAAGGGTATTCCATGGGTCTGTACACCAAACCAAAAACAGGAAGAGCTGCACTGCCACATGGACTCCTGGGCAGAAAACAAAGAACACAAATGAAAAAGGACTACAGGACCAGGACAGGGAGGCCCTGTCCCTCTAATGCATTTCCAGCATCACAAGCCCTACCTGGGAAGAACTCCACTGCTCTTGGTCTGCCTCAGTGCCCGAATGGAACCAGCTCCAACTGGGGGTCTGGCTGTCCCGATTGGAAAGCCACACGCCCCTTTCTGTAAACTGCTGAGACGGATTGCAGAGGAGTGTGTGCTGAAACTGAATAAAAGGTGAGGTTCCTGAGGTGACAGGCAAGTCGACCACTGGAAACTGAAGCCATTGAAGAAGACGACGACCAGAGATGCCTGCAACACCGTTAAGCGACCACTGTTGGCATGACCCGGTATTCTATGTGACAAAGGAACTCAGACGAGGACGACTCCTTCCTTTTGGCTGGTGGGACCAGCCAACCTTGAGAATAAATACAATCTGAGCCATCTCCCGAGGTGCTATGACGTTCCAGAGCTGCACACCGCAAATACCAGACCTCCGACCCAATCGCAGTGTATCATCTTGCCCAGGTCCAATCCGTCCAAGTCTTTGCTGAGCTCCAGGTGATCCTCCAGAGACAGCATCCGACTTGTCCAAGTACCCTCACCAGAGTGCAGGAATTGAAGATGATTGATCAGGTAAAATCATGTCCTTTGGTGGTGCGGCAGAAAAGGCACCAAACTCACAGACTGACCAGGGAAGCTGAAGAAATCTGTGCCAGAGGTCCTCCCTCGAGGCTGCTGCTGAGAGATCCTGTTCATTGTCCTACCTTTCGTCACCAGACCAAGGAATTCAGAAACCGGGTTCAGCGCTGCTACATCAAGGAGAATCCAGTCACAAACATTTCTTCTAACCTAAGGTACTCTGGGGTGAAAAGGTATTGCTTACCTTAAACGAGAAGTCGCTCTAGAATGTTGGAGTGCACTTAGAGGTGTCCAGGGTGTGCACTCTTACCTCAGACCCAAGCTGTCGGCTTATGTCCCTTTTGCAAGTCCTTTAACAGGGTTCTCTAACACTTTATCAATTATTCCATCATCTTGAACTAGAGACAAAGTATCCACAGGAAAGTTTGCTGTTCTGCTGCTTGGTGAGACTTTGAGCCCTCTCCAAACTGACTTTTTCATATAATTAGGGATAAGACTTTGAAAGTGTTAATTTGTGCTAAAACTGCCTCAAGAAACTTAAGCTCTGCTTCTGTTTGACTAACCAACTGTTTTCCTTCCAAAAATACTTAATCTTATGTGGTTTAGATAACTAAATACAATTACTGTATATCTTTGCGAGTGCGCTGTAATACCGATAATGCGGTAGAACTGCCTTTAGTGTCAAACTCTTCAACAATTGTAACCACAAACAACTACAAACTAAGCAGTGGCCTTTGAAAAGTATCTAAAAGTATTTCAAGTTACTTTCTTACCTGGTAACGTTCTTTCGATGGGATGTTCCTCCGACGTATTCCACATCTTTGACAGTAATTACCACAGCTTTGCTGCTTCGGAAAACTTTTTCGGCGTAGGCGTCCTGCGTCGATGTCGATACGCTCTCTCGAGGACCTCCTTCGACCGTCGACGTCACTGGATGTTATATCTAGGACGCATGATGCCCGTAGCCTCAGTTGTAGTTTCCTCAGTTGTAGTTTTTTCCCCCAGAACGTGTGGCACCAACTACCTGTCAGTATGACTGCAGAAAGCCTTGCGGAAATATAAGTTGCAATCGCATAAGAAATTCTGTAGAGGGGAAGGCTGGGAGGGCACGATGTGGAATTTGTCGGAGGAACATCCCATCGAAAGAACATTACCAAGTAAGAAAGTAACTTGTTCTTCGAGGGGATTGTGTCCTCCGACGTATTCCACATCTTTGACAGACTCCCAAAGCAGTGGCAACATAAGGAGGTGGGAAAAGAATTTAGAATTTTAGAATGCCCAATCAAATTGCTGAATATAGGACTGCCTTACCAAAGGCCAAATCTTGCCCATGGATAGACTCCAGGGAATAGTGTCTTACAAATGTATGGACTGATGCCCATGTGGCTGCTTCACATATATTACGAATGGGAACACCCCTCTGCAGAGCAGCAGAGGCAGCCACACCCCTAGTAGAGTGAGTCCGTAAGCCTATAGAGGGTCCATACCCGCCAACCGGTAACATTCAGAGATCGTCAAGATGATCCATCTGGATAAGGTCTGCTTGGAAATAGCCTGACCTAAACGCCTTCCAGCGTAACCAACAAAGAGCTGATCGTCCACTCTGACCCGGGACATCCGTGAGAGATAGAAACTCAAAGCTATCCTAGGATGCAACCTATGGAGCCTCTCCTCTTCCTTACCAGAATGGGTAGGAGGATAGAAGGCCGGAAGAATCACCTTCAGGCTTAAATTAAATTCCAACACAACCTTCGGAAGAAAAGAAGGACGAACCCTAAAGAAGATAACCCTGTCCTTATGGAACACAGTGAATGATTGTTTGGCGG
This sequence comes from Ambystoma mexicanum, assembly GCF_040938575.1. Taxonomy (NCBI): domain Eukaryota; kingdom Metazoa; phylum Chordata; class Amphibia; order Caudata; family Ambystomatidae; genus Ambystoma; species Ambystoma mexicanum. The sequence continues at coordinate 80,218,765 of NC_090937.1, forward strand.
AAAGTGCCTGCAACTCACTCACTCTGCGAGCGGAAGTAACCACAACAAAAAATACAGTCTTAAAGGACAACAGTCTCAATGGACAAGAATGTAAGGGCTCAAACGGAGCTTAGGAACTTTAAAAGCAAATTGAAATCCCATCCCGGCACCTGGAAAGGCGACGGTGGAAACACATTAGTTAGCCCTTTTAGAAACTGAGGTACCAAAGGGATTTTAAAATAAGAACATTACTCAGACGAGCGCTTAAATATGGACAGCACCACCAGGTAACCTTTAATGGTAACCACTTCCAGGCCCTTTTGGACTAAAGAAAGCAAAAAAGACAAAACCAAAGGAATGGAGCATTGGAAAGGATCCACATTCTGTACTCTGCACCAGTCGCAGAACTTTCTCCAACAGCAATGGTACAGGGTTTTCGTTGCTGGCCTCCTGGCCGAAAGCAACACCTCCATCACATCTTCGGGAAGGTCCCAATCCTTATACCTCAACCTTTCAGATACCAAGCGTGAAGGCTGAAGGACTTGACCTCTGGATGGAGAACCCGAAACCATCCCGTGAGAGCAGATTGTCTTGGTGGGGAAGACGGCGTGGAGGGCAGATGCACATGTTGAGAAGGTCCGGGTACCACACTCTCCTGGCCCGTGCCGGGAACCGAACCTCCGTAACCTTCGCAACACCTGCGGAATGACGGGGACTGGAGGAAACGCATACAGCAGTGGGAAGGACCACTCCACTACGAACGCGTCCCCTAAGGCTCTTCTAGGAGGAAATTCCTGCAAGCAGAATCTTTTGCACTTCCGGTTGACACTGGTGGCGAAGAGATCCACTTGTGGGGTTCCCCAAAGGGCGAAGATCTCCAACAGAACTTCCTGAGCCAGCTCCCACTCGTGAGAGACCGTGCTCTGCCTGCTCAGAGCGTTCGCTGCCGCGTTTTCGTCTCCGGCCAGATGAACTGCTGAGATCTAAATTTCCTGCTGGATGGCCCAGAACTGCATCGCCTCCCTGCACAGTGGGAGTGACCCTGCCCCCCCCCTTTTGTTGAGGTAGTACATGGCCACTGTATTGTCCGTCATAATCGGGACTTTCTTCCCCTGCACAGACGGCAGAAAAGCCTTCAGGGCTAGCCTGACAGCCCGCAGCTGTAACAGATTGATGTGGAGTCTGGACTCTGACAGAGACCAACGACCGCTGGCTGTCAGCTCGTTGGCATGAGCTCCCCAACCCGTTAGGGATGTGTCCGTCACGATCGTCACCTCCGGCCATGGTTGCCAAAATGGAGCCCCTTTCAACAGATTTCCTTCGACGGCCCACCACAGAAGGTCCTGGGCGACCGAGGGCGGAATCTGCACGAGAGCCGACATCCTGCCGGAGAACTGTGACCACTGCATCTTGAGCACCCACGGCAGAGATCTCATTCGCAGCCTGGCCTCTGGCACAAGTAAAATGCAGGATGCCATGAGGCCGAGCAGTCTCAAGAACTCGAACGCCGGGAGACTATGGGCACTTTGAAATTTGTTCACCATCTGCAGAATGTGATGAGCCCTCACCTGGGGAGGCGAACACTGCCCCAAGGATGTGTCTAGCTCTGCTCCGATGTACTGGAGCCACTGGGTAGGTGTCAAATGGGACTTCTTTAAATTGAGGGAGAAGCCCAGCTTGTGAAGGGAGTGGCAGGTGACGGACAGATGATCCAGGGCTTGCTCGGGAGAGCGCGCCCTGATCAACTAATCGTCCAGTTTGGGGTTGACGCAAATCCCCTCTTTCCTGAGATGCGCTGCCACCACCACCATCAGCTTGGCGAAGACCTTCGGGCGGAGGTCAATCCAAACGGCAGGACCCGAAACTGAAAATGCGAGTCGCCAACCGCGAACCTCAGGTGCTTCCTGTGCTTGGGATGAATCGGCACATGAAAGTAAGCATCCTTCAGGTTGAGAGACACCAACCAATCCTGAAGCTGAAGGGCCTGGAGGACTTGAGAAAGAGTAACCATCTTGAACTTGTCCTTCCTGAGGAGCTTGTTCAAACCACGCAAGTCCATGATGTGTCTCAATCCTCCGTCTTTTTTTGGGATAAAAAAATATGGGGAATACCATCCCTTGTTCCTCTCCGCACAGGCACCAGTTCTATGGCATCTTTCTCCAGCAGGGATAGGATTTCCTGCGCAAGGAGCGGATCCGGACACTTCAAAGAGAGCTTCCCTGGTGGATTGTCGTGAGGCCTCTGCCGGAAAGGAAGACGGTAGCCGTGGACTATGATCTCCAGAACTCACACATCTGAAGTAATGGCACGCCATTCTACAAGATGCTGCTCCAGCCTTCCCCCAACCAGCGAACCCTGCGCCATGGCCTCATGACTGAGCGGCAGTGGCTGCGGCAGAGCCTGAGGGCAAAGAGGCAACTGCCCAAGCGGCTGTGGCACCTCGAGTACCTTGTTTTTCACCTCTGGTACTCCTACGTTGGCCCCTTTGACTGGCAGCTCCTCTCGATCTACCAAAGGAAGAGTAGAATCAAAAGGAACCCCCCCGCCCCCTCCATTGCTGTCCCCTAGGACGAAAAGGCGGAGGTTGGCGTACTGCAGCGCTCAAGGACTTTGCCGAAGCTTTGGAGGTCTGCAACCTCTCAAGGCTCTTGTCAGCCTTGCTGTCAAAAAGATGGACACCATCAAAGGGCATGTTGAGAAGCCGGGACTGTACATCAGGAGCAAACCCTGACTTCCGCAACCACGCAAACCTGCGCATCACAGTGCTCGCCGCCATGGACCGGCTGACAGTCTGCCACATCCAGACCCGACTGAACGGATTCACACATGCCATCCTTGCCATCCTGAACGAGAGCTAGAAAACCATCCCGTTCCTCCCCTTCGGTAATATGTTCAGCAGCCAAAGATACACAATTTCACAGAGTGTGATTGAATCTTGCCAAGGCACAAACGGAGTTGGCTGCCTTTAAAGCCATACCCCCAGATGAAAATACTTTCTTCGCCCAACCATCAAAGCGCTTGTCGTCCCTATCAGGAGGGATTGTAGGGTACACAGCCTGCTTCGCTGGGGGCGTAGCCGCCTGCACCACCAAACTCTCCGGAGTGGGATGCGTAGACAAGTAGCAGGGGTCACTAGTGGCTGGACGGTATTTTTTCGGAAGCAACTTATTCACTGCCAGGAGACTCTCCGGAGCAGTCCAAGCCGCGGCCACCCTTCTTTATAAGGCCATATGAAATGGCAACACCGGGTCAGTGGGTGGACCTTGGTCCAATATATCTGGCAGGTCATCCTGCAGAAATTCCACAGGTGGAGCAGACCACCCCAAATACTCAGTCACCCTCCACACAAGGCGCCTGTACGAGGAGTCAGCATGTGTACCAGGCTCAGGCCTGCCAAACTCAACCTCCGGAGAGTTATCAAGATCACTGGCATCATGTAAAGATTGACAAAGGTCTTCCAGTTGGCTATGACCAGACAACAGGTCATCAGGAACCTCAGGAGGCACAACCCCTTCCTCATCAGACCCTTCCTCCACCTCCGAAATGTACTCCAAGGGTTGGAACAAGTCCACCCTTGGAGGAGGAACAGAGTATGGGTCAAACATAGGCCGCACAGACTTGCTGAGAGCCTTCCTCGGAGCTCCCACAGCTCTCCGGGGCAGCTCCAGTAAATTCTCTTCAAAAGGTGTCGAGGGCGCCGATGGAAGTGGCGCCGACGACTTCGACAACGGCTTCAAGGCCGGAGCCCCGAGCGTGTCCTTCAACGGCCTCGGCGCCGATGGCGTTGATGACTTCCCCGGAGCCTCGAGAGAGTCCCTCGACGGGCATGGAGCCGATAGCTTCTTAAAAGGCCTCACAGGCTCCAACGGTCTCGACGGTGTCGAGGACCGGGCCCGAGCCCGAAGGCGTGCGACGGTGGCTCTAGCGCGTTCCTTGCCGGCTTCTCTTGCCGGCGGACGGAACGGTGCCCTGCGATTCGATAAATCACCATCATCTGCCGGCAGAATTCCTCCCATTCGGCCGGCGACAAGTGTTGCCGTCTGGCAGAGTGTTATGCAGAATGCTCTGTTTAGGCTGAATTTCCTAACCTAGTGAGTCGCCCAGCAGCTTTGCTGGATTTTTGGGGTTTAATTTTTTCTCCTGCCAAGAGTGAGACTGTTTTACCCTCACTCTTGGACATGATTTGAGTGTGTTTCTTTGACTCTAGATGTGTTTAATGGGCTATGGGGTCTTTTACTCCATAGGGATGCATGTGTTTTTGTGATGTGTGTTACACAGCACCCTCAGTGCAGTAACACAGGGGTGTCATAGTGACCCCCCAGTATAGACTCCATACCCTGGGACTGACTACTGTCTCCCAGGGCATGTAAAGTCACCATTGACATTACTAGTCTTGAATTCTGAACAGAACCAGTACCAACCATCATATTGTGGACGTACTGGCTAGGGCAATTCGATTGCCCCGGGGGGGTCTGTTAGTCGAGGGGGCACGTCTCCTGCCCCCTGATCGAGTTTTGGCTGGTGGCAGTGGATACTACTTTTTATATTCAACCGTGAATATTTCCTCTATGGGATTTTCCCATTGTTCGAGGCTACTATCTTCCTTTATTTAATTATGATAGCCTCGAACATACCGCCGGTTTATTTAATTATTAATTCTCCGGTTGGTATTTTTTGCCAAAACTCAGTTCTAAAATGGCGTTTGTGTTCTCTTCTGTGACTCCAACCCAAGTCGAGCCCTTTGTTCCTCCTTTTGGCGGGCTTCTCCACAGAAGCCCTCCAAAGTGGTGCCACTCTGTCTGGGGTACTTAGGAGGGGTGGAGGGGGATTTAGGCACCCTGGACTGAGTTGCCTAGCCAACTCAAGGCGCACTCCATCCTGATTGGCCCAAGTGGTGAGCCGGCCGGCTCACCACTTAGCATGTTTGAGTGACAGCTAGGCTGAGTGAATGGGGGTTTTCTGCATAAAAGCAGGGCTTTGGGGACTGGAACTTCAGAAGTCGCCACAGGACCTAAGAATCCGACGAGGGAGAAGCTGAGCCGACCTGCCACGACGACACCACCGGTGGGGCCCTGCTGGACCGTCTCACCACTTTTCCCAACGACAGAGGAGATCTCACGCCGGAGAGTCTTCTTCCTTTGACTGGTGGGGATAACCAGTTCACCGTCTTTTCGCCTTCCCGACGCATCTCGTGGCCGCCTTGCCTGTGCCAAGCACCCCGGGAACCGGAATACCACGTTTTACCACGACCGCAAAATAAAGGGTAATACCTTTAACCGGAAAACTCCGCGGCTGGTTTCTTCCCTGGCAGTGCAACGACCTTCAGCTTTCCTCCAAGTCGAGATCTTCTCTTCCCCTGGACGACGCCGAGACTTGCACCCGCTGCCAGGAACAACTGCCACCGTTGGAGGATCCTTCCCACTTAAGGTAACATGTTCCACCTGGCTTCCCTTGCCACCGACTGTACGGGGTAGATTTAGCCCCCGGCTTTCGAACCTGGGTTAGCCTGGGACACCCTGGCTAAACTTTTCTGAGCCTCTCTAAACTCTTTTCGAACTCTCTGCAAGACTTTCAAAGCCTAGTGTAACGGTGTGATCTTGGGCGCATTTGTGCTCTGCTCGCTTTAAGAGTGGGCCCAGCCTATGGACTTTGGCTCACAAGTGACTTTTGCTCATCTGCCTAGCTAAAAGTTTTTCTAAATCTTAGAGTGGTGTATCTTTCCATATTCTGTCTTTTTCCCTCCCTTCTTCATGAACTTATTGGAGTGCCATCGATAGTTAAGCGCTCACCTCTGTCTGGAAATAAGTGGTGTTAACTAAGACTTATCTGATAAGGAATAAGGGTTGTACATATTATAATAGTAACTGTGTTTAGAGTGTTTTACTATAAGAGTGCTGGAGTGTTTCAAACAGTGTGTTTTTAAAAAAATAATTATATACTTTGATACCAAAGCTCTGGTCAGTGTTTGCTTGTATTATTGTATCTGAGTGCCTATTGTGTATACTTTGCATACTGCCTAACTCTTCTTGAGGGAAGTCTGACTGCTCAGCCACAGCTACCAGGTAAATCTGGGTGGTACAGACTGCTACCAAGTGGGTTTACTGCTAACACCTGTAGTCCTAAATCTTTTGCAGTGTTCCCAAAGGGAACTGCACAGGTTTCTGCCTAAAACAAAGTCCTCTGACGAGGAAGGCAACTGGTGACAGCGCTTCCGTGAATGCCTCAAAGAGGCAGAGGAATGGCGGGACCCACTCCTAGAACGAGACCCCCCTGGACTCACACCGACGCGGAGAGTTGCCCCTCGAATCGTCGGTCGAAAGACCAGTGGATTTTGACTTACGGGTTTAGCAACCCCACCTACCAACAACAACTTCTTCCTCTCCCGCAAGGCCTTCGAAGTAAGGAAATGGCATTCATCGCAATCGTGGATGGCGTGGCTTTCCCCAAGGCACCACAGACAAACGTTGTGCGGGTCCGTAATGGACATTTTGGAACCGCAGTCCCGGCACTTTTTGAAGCCCGACTTCGGGGTAGAAGAGGACGAAGACATTTTCTCATTTTTAGCAATGAAGTAGAAGAACCTAGGCGCCGAGATCCCGAAGCGAACACGTTCGCAGAAAAAAGGAACTGAGGCTACGGGTGTCGTGCATCCTAGATATACCATCCGGTGACGTCGACCATCGAAGGAGGTCCTCGAGGGAGCATATCGATGTCATCGACGCAGGACGCCTACGCCGAAAAAGTTTTCCGAAGCAGCACAGCTGTGGTAATTACTGTCAAAGATGTGGAATACGTCGGAGGACACAATCCCCTCGAATAAGTATTTTAAGACATTTCTTGTTTAATTATAATAAATCTAGATTTTAATATACATTTATTGGTGTTAAGTGTTTCTTTGAATTGCTTTACTAACCGGGTTCAGTGTACTTACCTACAGCTCACATCTTCCTCTTAAGATAAGCCCGACTGCTCTGCCACTCTACCAAGGTCCCATGAGTAGTACAGACTAATACTAAGAGTTGGGGACCTTTATACCATTGGGATAGTTTTATGAAGTCTTACCTCAAGTGGACTTTAGGAAAACTCCCCTAACATCGCCGAAACTGTACCAGTATACAAGACTAACACCATCCCAAAGATTTGAATGAGAGATTAAAGGCTTGTGGATAACCCAGGAAAATGGTTTCACACTCTCTTAAGAGGGCAAGTTTCAGTCACTTCTCACTTCTCCTCAAAGACCCACCACAAACAAACTGGTATGTGTTCTCACTCACAGTACTATAAAACAAGAGATGCACCCTTACTGTACTTATGATGACCACAGAAATACGAGGACAGGTCAAAAGAATTATTTGGCCTGAATTCTTGAACTGTTTATGAATATAGGAATGAGTTGCTCAATTCTAGCAATCACTAAATAGGTTAGCCTCTGAATGCATATTACTACCTACTCAGGGGGTTATTTCTAAACATGCAAAGAAACAATAGATCATTGGTACAAAAATTAAAAAATATATATGTAGGAAAAATAGGAAAATTAGATCAAATGTTTTTACTGCTGAATAGGATAACATAAGCAATTCAAAAAGTTCAAGTGTTACAAGTGCTTAAATACATTGGAAATAATCAGCAGATTGTGAAACAGATTGAAAACAAATGATAAAAACAAATTACATACATCAAAGGTGAAATAAAACAACTCTGAAAGAATAGTGCTTCAGATTCAAATCACTAACATACGTTTTGATGTTGTGAGAAGAGAAATATAAGTACATGTGCAATTTGCTAGTGAATTCATTGCATCACGAGTCCCCTTATTTGGTACAATAGTTAATCGTTGACATAACAAAAGTTGTTTGGTGGGGAAATCAATAAATGATACATGGTCTTTTGATGCAAGATATCTGATCAATTGCCGACTTGATTAAGTGCTGGTTGGTGACAAAGATTCCAACGAGCTGGAGTACAGGTTGACCACCGTTCCCTGTAATCCTCACGTTTCGGCGGTAGTAGATGGATGTAAAATCCGCCTTCATCAGGGCTGCTAATCAGGGACCCTGTATAGAATTACATGGGTGTACAGTGAGTGGATATAGTGCTGCGGATGCCCAAAACTATGGGGCATATGCAAATGATAGTTTTGTTCTCATGGCTACCGGTAAGGACACTTACTTGCCGGTGCGCACCATCTCAAGCGCATTGGTCCACCCAAACATTGGAAAGAAGGAGAACGCCAGACGCCAGGACCAATTGCACAGTTGCCACACCAGAGTAAGGGGGATCTTCGCAATTAATGCAAAAGTTCACAGGTAGTCTCAAGGCTGTGGAAGGACAAGTCGTATAGGACAGCCGTTGGTGATGGTGGGCCAATGTTACAATTATTGCATAAAGATTCTGGGGTAAATAGGGGTATGTGCTTAGAAATTAGGTTGACAAAAGAGAAATTTAGTAAAAACGTGGGGCGAGCAATTTAGTTTTCAGGAGTAGTGATTCTAGGCACTACGCTGGGTGCTTGTATATTAGAAGACATGCCGAACAATCCATGCGAGTGAACCAACCCAGTGTTCAAATGTCCAAAATACTATTACCGGGTGCTAAAGATAATATTTGGTCGTGTGCCAGTGAGAGGGGAGGGGAGAACACCCTAAAATATCTGCGTGCTTTTGAAGAAAATAATATACTGACAGATCCTGTTAATGCCCGCGTGCTTGCGTTGTACATGATATGTTTAAGCTACATGGGTATCCTGGGAGGTGGCCTAGTGAGTAAGTTGGTGGGCCGCGGCCCCACGCGCACATTTTGTCCGATCCGGACAGACCAGAGTAACGCGAGTGCGCTCACTCACAGTAGCAGCACCTTTGCTCTGAAAAAAATGAATTAAGACGTTTTGGCTCTTAATACAACAGAGCATCCCACGCAAAACCCTCACTGTTGTTTGCCTCCAAACATCCTAAGATCTTCAATCAGCAGCTGAATATGAAAGCACACATGAGGAGCATTGTCTCTGCGGCAGCTTATTATGTTAAACTGCTGGTTCATCTTAGACCTTTTATTTCACAGGCTAATGCCGAGACGATTGCTACAGCAATTATCAGACCCAAAATAGATTATTGCAGTAGTCTTTTGGTGGGCTTAGTAAGGCCGATGGCAAGGCCAATTCTAACACACTTCAAGTGGTTCAGAATGGCACAGTTAGGGTGGTTGTGGGATTGTCCTGCCGAGACCATGTCTCAGCTGCCAGACGGTCTCTGCATTGGCTTCCGGTGGTTGCACGTGCTCTCTATCGTCTCTTGGTGATTACCTTCAAATGCAGACTTGGCTTAATTCCCCCATATCTGCAAGATATTATCACCTATAAGGTGAATAACAGATCATTGAGGTCTAGTAATCAGAACTATCTTATCCTACCTAGAAGCAGGACTAAGAAGGTTGAAAGCAGAGCATTCTTTATTGCAGTTCCCAAAGCATGGAATTCACTCCCTTTTGATCTCTGTTGTCAGGAGTCCTTAAAATGTTTTTTAAAAAAAATGAAAACATGGCTGTTTATTTGATTGAATGGGCAGTTTAGTCTGAGGTGTCTCTGCGTTAGAAAGTGCATCTTTTACTTGTTTTGTGTTTTGAGTCTTGTCTGCTCCCTAGTGCCTAACTGTCCATGGACGCGCAATACAAATGGCATAAAGTAAAGTAAAAGAATCTATGGGACACCTTGGTACATTCCAAATTTCAAGAAGCTCTTTCTGTGGGTGTCCACTGGGACCTACGTCCACTGCATGGCTACTTCCCATGTGGCACGTGTTCGGTCTGTAGGTTCTCTAGAAAGATCGTCTTTTGACATTGGGGACAAAACATGGCATTTGAAAAGTTATACACATTGCAAAACCACAATAGTGGTCTACTGTATCAAGTGCATCTATGGTCTCAGATGCGTGGGCCAAACAATGCGTGCTGTACATCTTTGCATTACTGAACACATATCCCGAAATCGTCGTAAAAACATCACAGCTCCTCCAGTTTCCCCATTTGTGGAATTTCAACACTCTGCAAATGATTTGTCAAGGTGGGTGCTGGACAGTCAAGAATGTACCTAATTTGCAACGAACATTGCTTATGAAAGAGGCATGCTGGATTCATCGTCTTGGTTACCACGAGAGATGCCTGAATGATTAATTATTCCCACCAATATGAGCTTCCTATATCTAATTTTCAGTCCATATTTTCGATGCAGCCATCTAGGAGCACCTTCTTAGTTCTATGTCAACCTTATGTTAACCAAGTGGCGCATCATATTTTGATCCAACACCCATCTTTACAACTTCCAACGACTTATGTCATTTCCCATGGGAGGGATCCGTTAGAAAAATTAACAGGACTTTTTGCCTTCTTTGTTTGTTGTTCATATGCTTAAACGCAGAGCCCTCCTTTCCGCCACTTTATGTTACAGACTTTATAACTATAGGGACTTTTGGTTTTTAGGGCGAACATCTGGCTTTCTCAACCAAGATATCGGGTTGTCTTCTAAATTAGGAAATATCTTTATGTCCAAGAAGGGGACTCTCTAAAGTTTAAGGTAGTAGTGGACACAGGGTTTGGCTGCTCACTGTTGATGCATCTCTCTAAGATAGCAACTGTGTTATCCACTCGTGGGAACCGGTACAGTTAGGCAGGGGCAAGTCAAGTGACTAGCAAAAGCCTCCATTCAAATGGTGTGCTCCCAGCTCCGTATTGTATGTATGTCTTTTTTAGTCAGCACTGCGTAGTGAGTTCACTCGATCACTCAGTCTCGTTACCTTCCCTGGGACAACTGGTCAAGGTAATCTTTTTGATTTGTACACATACATGGGAATTAGCACACCTATAAGTTGATATTTACTAATTGTGGGGATTCTCTGCTTTGAGTTAACATGCATCATTAAGTGGTGTCTACAAGTGTTCAGGCATTTGTTTGCTATCCACTACAAGTGGTGGATGGTGTTTGTTTGCTATCGAACTCGGAGACATTCGTGTATGAAATTCTCCTTCCCGTTTGTTGAGACCACCTCTGGTCAGCATAGGCATTCTCCGTAGTTAACTCCTGTTTATGATCATGTTATCTGTGCAAGGCTTAGATCGCATACAAATAAATCCAAAATGTCTTTGTTTATGCAGGGTGCATTTTTGAGGCACATGTTCAGATCTTCTGTGCTTCACATTTTTCATGGTACACTGCTAGCATATATGTGAGAGTAAGATATCTCCCCATCTATAGCAGGCTTCCCTTTTATTGATAAGTTATCACTTTGTACATAACTCATGGATGGCTTTGGCTTTTCAAGGCTCACAAATTGATGTTTTTCAACAACGTCCTGTCCATCTTCTTGGTTAGTTGTTCACATCACTGGTATGCATTGTCTACATCTGATTAGTTAGATATGTGTAGTCTACTGGCACAGTTAGCAGGGGTTTCTAAGACCCTGTGTTCATTTAGGTTTGCTTTTGGTTTTCATTATGATCAATCACAGAGTCAACTATCGTTTGGTCCTGACTAAGGTGGTGACCTCTATATATTCAACTAAACGTTTGTAATGCGCCACTGCTGTAGAACTAACAATGAACTAAAACTGCAATATTTGTCCAAAAATGTCCCTAAATCGATCCTTTGTGATATGACCCACTTAGAATAGGACTAGGTGTACACTGTTATTTATTCCAGGGCTTATAAAGATATGAGGACTTGATTGCGTTGTGTCCATTTCTATTTTTGTATTGCTTTTTCGTTTGAACACTTGTATTTCATGTGTTTTGGTATCCTTTTTAGGTCTACAAGTTCATACTGCGGCACACATACTGTCCATTTGTTTTATATTTTACAGTGTACATATTCCAGATCTATTACTTTAAGATTATTAAATTAACCAAATAATTGGATCTTGTAAGTGTGTAAGCATTTCTTGCTTGCTTTCTCAGATCATGTCTTGTATTTCAATAGGGTTGCTGTAGATATAACCTCTTCAAGGTATACAATAATGATGTGAATTTTGTTATTGAGTCACAAAATATTCAGTCATTCCTGGCGGGAGCATTTATCGTTGTTTGAGAGAGGTTGACCGATGGCTGCAGCCAAGGATTTTCAGCCGTTTTAGAAGCTTGCAGCTTTCTCTATGCTGTCAGCCTTTGCCCCAAAAAGATGTAACTCATCAAAGGGCATATCCAAAAGTCTCGAATGCACATCAGAAGCAAATCCAGATTTGCGCAGCCATGAGAATCTTTTTAAGACACAACTCTATCCCATAAAGCGAACAACACAGTGACGCATCCAATCCCGACTGAAGAGACTGACAAGCAGCCTCCTTACCATCGTTGATTATGTTGATGAAGCCATCCCTCAGTTCCCCCTCAGGAATATTTTCAGCTGCTTGGCAGACCACATCCCAAAAAGTGAATGTGTATTCAGCTAATGCACAAGACGCGTTCATGGCCTTAAGCGCCTTATTTCCAGCCGAGAACACCTTTCGTCCAAGCATTTCATACTTTTTATCATTCCTATCGGGATGAATGATGGATGGATGAGCAGCTGCTTTAGAGGTATAAGTAGCCGATTGTACTACGAAGCACTCAGGAGAGAAAAATCAGAATCAACAGCCGATGGCTTATATTTTTTTACAAACTCCTTGTTGACATTAGGAAGGGTATCAGGCTTTTGCGAATCAACCAAGGTACTGTTTTTTACCATAGAATGTAATGGCAGTACAGATTCTTTAGGGGGTCCTTTTCCCAGGATATCCATAAGATCATTCTGTACTAGATCCTTTGCAGGACGCCCCCCAAACCAAATACTATGTGACGTTGTTCATCAATGTCCTGTATGCAGCACTTGGATGCACAGCCGAGTCCGGAGAAGCAAAATCCACTTCTGGAGAAGTGTCTAAACCACTGGCCTTCTTAAGGTAAGTAGCCAAGTCCGAAAAGCGGGATTGCTTAGAAATGAGTTCCTAAGGGACATTTGGCATGATTCATCCTCTTCCCTCCTTCTCCCATATTGATGACTTAAAAGTCTTTCTTCGACAACAGTTTAAAACCCAAAGATGGATCAGAGGATGATGTCAATGGCTTTGATGTCAAAGACCTCAACACCGAATCCTTCGACAGAGAAGCTGTGGAAGCCTTTGGCTTCGATGCTTCACTTGCGGCCGACCCTGTCCACGCCACTCGAGTAAACATCACAGGAGGCTTCTGACCCTGGGTTTTGGGCCTGCAAGTCGGAGCCTTCGATGACTCCCAGCTGGCTTTAGAAAACGCGGTGGGATCATTAGCCTTCTTCGGCTCTTTCGAGGGCCCTGGAGGGGTCACCTTTGAAAAAACTTCAGTTTTCCGATGGAGCTCTTCCCAATCTGCTGGTGAGGTGGACTTGTCTGGAAAGCGTACCTTTCTTTTATCGGGCGAGGAGTCGGATGATGAAGAACAATGGCGTCTCTTGGATTTTCTTCGAGAAGACCAAGAATAGGAATGACGCGAGTCGCTCCTTGACCTCCACTACTTCAAACCTTTCTTAGGACTTTGTGGTGACTTCCTTAAACTGCTATCTTCAGAGGATTTCCTCTTCAATGGAGTAGATGATGGGGATTTAGATACCAACCTATCTAGGGCAAGTTTAGACAGCCTCTCCTTCAAGGCCTTTCTAGTCATGGACTGACATGGACCACAGTCGACTTTGTGCTCTTTACCGAGATACCAGAGGCATATCCTGTGCGCTCTGTTATCGACATCTTCGAGTCACTGTCACAACACCTCTTGAAACCAGTCTTCGGAGTATAAATACTCTAAGAAATAGTACTATGCAGTAAAAAAAGAATCACTGAGTTGCGTCAAACCGTTCGAAGTGTGCTGTGCATGCCGAATAAACAGAACAGAGGTAACAGGCGTGGTGTGTGCTATTTATACCAACATCGACATCACGTACAGGCGTGGGGATGGAAGCCGCCGAGGGACATCGACCCAACAACGCAGCACCCTCTGCTGTCCGAGCTGCAAGCAGGATATTGGTATATATCAAAAGATGACGAATCAGTGGAAGGACACAATCCATTCGAACAATTATTATTTGCATTCGAATAAAGTTTCTTTTTCAAAAGAGAACATGCATAACTTCACAAAACTCAATACAGGAGCATGTGGCTTTCACGGTTAGAATTAACACATTTTATAAGTAGATTTCTCTCTTGTTAGATTCCCTTCGACCTTTGTAACTCTACCTCTACTGCAAATTCACAATCAAACCTTAGACAAGGGGGAAAAAGAAGAATCTGAGAACATCTATCTGCTAAGGAACTTATACAAATTCTAACCCATAACAAAATCACAAATTTGGAAAAAATAAAGTTTTCACAAATAGTAAGATTCACAATAGCCTTACTTGACAAACTATTGCCTTACCCAGTATTTGGCATGCGACTGAAAAGCTCCTGAAAATGGTCCAAGGCAAGCATAGCTGTGTGAATATGTAAGGGGGCCTATGATGAAATAAAGAACAATAAATATTCAGGCATTTTGATCAACTACGAAAGCAAAGCAAGCTTTATTGAAGAAACATTTGACGTCAGAGAAATATGGCAAGATGCCTTTAGAACAAAGCAGAAAAAGCAAACCATTACTTGCCTATAACAATATTTTTGCAGCACTATACATGTATTCATTTATTTCTAGAAGGCATATGATAAGATGATGCATGAGAATGTACTAGGTTTGGAATCCTCCATCTCCTAGGGAGGTATAGTGGTACACAGGTGACTAACAGATGCCATTCTGGGAAGCCATCATCAAATGCAAGGAATGTATCTACGAAGCATGAATTTGTTGTTCATTCACATGCCACACAATGATTTTTAAGCAGTGTTTTTCCAGGTTGGGAATGTGCTTGGTTTTGAAGCCTATCTCACTGGAGAGATGGGTCTTGATAGGCTATCAACCGAGTAATGTTTCATTCAGAAAGAATTAACAGTTATTAGTCATTTTTCATAGTGTGTTTTCAGGGCATCAAATAAATATATTATTTTTATAACTAACTGTCAAAGTGTAATCCGTGGTGTTTCACTGTGTTGACCCCTGACCCCACTCAAAACAGTGCTCTGGTGATTCGTGAACCAGACACATTCACAATAAACCTATCAGGAATGGTGTTTTCCCCTGACACGACAGTGCTAGCCAAGTCCAAGCTCTCAAACATATCCCATTCCTCGTGGAAAGGCTTGCTAGTCATCTCTGGGTGGACCCAACACAATGAGGCAAAAGCACCAGAAATCAAGTGCACCATCAATGAACAGTGCCCAGGACTGTTGATCAATAATAAGCTCAACTGCCAGCTAAATACCAAGGCCATTGTACTTCAAGGAGTGTCCCCTATTTCAACTACTTTCTCTGCCCTTAACCTTAATCTTCTGCCAACAGAACCTCTTTACCACAAGTCAGATGCACTAGACCTCCATCTGCAGCAGTTATTTCTTCTTCAGAAACTCTCAGTCTATGAACGCCACAAGCAGCCTTCTTTGATTGAACCTCCTGCGACAGCTGCTATTGCATTAAATTCTAGTGGGAACCACAATCGTTGACCTTGTACCTAGCTGGGATCAGAGTGCTGAATGGTTATGGATGTACATTTCCAGAGACACCTGCCCGTGAGATTCCCACCACTAGAAACAGTCATCCGAAAACAAGGCCCCATCGTGAACACTGGGGCTTTGTGAAAGATCAAACACCAAATACAAATACACAGTTTGCACAGGCTGTGTGCCTGTGTGACTTAAGGCATGGCTGTGGTGGTTAATGACAAAATGACCATGACCTTATCTGAACCAAGGTGGAGACCACTAGAGGGATCATCGTAAATCTTGTAGAAAGGGAGCGCACTGCACAGCCAATTTCACTCTCCTGAATAGAAAGAGAAGCTGGATACCTGCATGTTGCTGCTGGTGAAAGTAAAATCTGAATTGATGGACACGGTTTTAATCCCTTCCTGTCTCTGCCTATCATGGTGATTTAGCATGCCTATGGGAACCAGCAGCCAGCTACATGAGCTATGCTACTGGCTCTATGCGCCAAGAAACTAAACTATGTAGTATAATATCACAAACTGAGGGTACAGAAGGGCGGACCTATGGTCCCACAAACCTTTTGAAACCAATGAAAACGATAAGCTTGGTGCAACACAATGAGAAAGAAAGAAGAGACAGGGGAGCGAACGATCTCTGGCTATAAAATGTCAGAGCAAGTGAGCTGTTTCTGTTTGAGACTCAATCGCTGAGTAATCTGGAGCGGCTAACCTCCCTCAGAGCCTGAATAGAAACTGAAGTGTGCTGTTGAGCCTGCTGCATCGCGTCCCTGAACAAAAGCTTACAAAGAAGCTGAAAAGGCCCCCAGAATATTGCAGAGGCTCTACCCTGCAAAAGGTATTATGTGAAGAGCCTTTAAGACCTCCGGAGTGTCACACCTACCCTTCATTCTGAGAAAGCTGAAGACGCCATGGAGACAGCTGGAGTCACAAATGATCCTGTATTCAGAGGCTCAGAAGGATAGTAACATTCAAAATCATGTTTCCACTTCCACGTAAAATTACTGACTAGACAAGAAATGATCACCAAGTTAAAAACAATAGAATGGCACATGCATTTGCCTACTAAATCGCCCTCATCCTTCAACCTTGACTCACATTTTTCAAGCAATGTTTATGGCAGTTCTACGGATTATTCAAGTTTACAAGATGACAAAAGGTCTCTTGACAGGTTTGAAAGTTTGCCACGCTAAGAACGGAAACATGCCAGTGCTTTCAGATTACACCATATCGTGGGCACAGCAGAACGAAAAGAACAATGTTTCTAATATAGGCACTGAGCATGTGCACTGTAAGGTCTGTCTCCTGACCTTTCCATTTTGCCTTTTGTTTCAATAGTAAAAGGTTATTTAATCTCAATGTAGCAATCTATGTTCCATGAACAAGATCAAGAATGAGTTCCCAAAAGTCTTACATTCTACCCGTTTCTATGATAGCACATCACAGATGGCTTAGCTCTGTGAGCTTCAAGTGAGTATCCCATTTGCCTGGAATAAAGGTGGCCTTGAGGATGTGCTTGATTGTAGAAGTATATATCAGGAAGCCAACAACCATTGTTCCATTCTCATTAATTACATGCTCTTTCTCATCTAGGTTTGCCATGGGATCTTACTGGCATTCTCGTAGGGTAAAACTACACAAGGGTACAGCCTTAAACCTCAAAGCGCAAACCACTCTCTTGCTATAGCCAAGAGAAAGAACCATCATCGTTGTAGCTTTATTTGAATATGTTCCATATAAGCATCACAATTAAAAAATTAAAGCAATAAAAGAATTACAATTTACATTCTATATTTAAACACATTGTCTATAATAATACAGTATCTCTGTAAATGGCATAAGTTCTGATAAGCCATAGTTCCTCTATAGGTAAAAACTGTATGCCTAATACATTACACAAGCCTCATGTCCGCAATGTTAAAGAAATATCATTTTATAACTACCTTTCCTGTTAAATGTTGTATTAACTTTTGTGGAGGTAGATAAAGTATTCTGTGGGATGTAGGCACAATATGCATGTGGCTGTAGAGTTGGCCTTCTAGTTCTACGTTAAGTTTGGAATCATTAGAATACCCAAGCACAGCTACGGGTATAGTTGTATCTGTTCAAAAGGTTCCAGTGAAAATAAGTAATGCTCGAGGCAGAATTCACATTTCATTAGGGTATATTCAAACAATGGCTGGCCACATCCCCTGGAAAGCATGTCCTTTATGAACCATAGATGGTAGGATTCGTTGATCCTCTGTAAATGTGTGTGCTTTATTACCTCAGGATTATCCCAAGGGACTGTTAGCCTATTGTGAATAACAGAATGAACATGTCTGGTAGAAGGCCACATTGTGCCTTTTGGGGAAAGTGACACTCCTAGCGTAGCCTTTTTTTTTTAATGCAACCAGCTCTGAGAGAAGCCCAGATGCATAGCCGTAACATCACTGGTTTTTGTTTTACCATATACTGTATACCTATACATATCCAAGCTCCATGTACAAGGATATGTTAAGGGCACTGTTTGGTAGTAAAAGTAGTTTGTTTTTTTAGGAATGCCTTTCCCCACTAATAATTGGCTTAGTATTCAACAGTCCCCCCAAATATCTGCTCTGAATAGTACTGCTGAGGTTGCCTGAGCCCATTACACCTCCAAGCGTAAGTGTGAGCCCTGCCTGTCTATTTAACACAATAGCAGTTTTTTCAATTTGTGGACCTTGTGAACCCTTGCAGGTAAACCGCACACATAGGGAATCAAAACTGTCAACACAATCTATCTGGTCAACCTTATGAAGGATAGTTATCTTCTTTGTTTTGCTCCTGTGACAGGGCATGATTTTGTTTCATTGCTTGATTGTGAGGCAGTTTTCATCACAAATAATTGAGAACGTAAAAAATGTCTTGAGCCCCATGGGAGATCTTGAGATTATAGCTGCATCCTTATCATTGGCCTCAAGCCCAAGGACCGTACCTCTCAAGCCCTAAAATCTCTCCACTGGCTCACGATGGGTACAAGAATCAAGTTCAAGACCCTTTGCATTGTCCACAAGGCTTTCTGGGGCCAGGGTGTGCACTAAATCCAACACTCTTCCAAAATACCTTCCTTCGAGTCCATCCCTCACCGACCAACTCTCTAACGGTTAGATGTTTTTGCAGGCAGAGAGTGGGGGGTAGAGCTCTCTCCTCTGCAGGTGCCTCCCTCTGGAATGACTTCCTTGCCCCTCTCAAACTTGAGCCGGACCACCTGAAGTTCCAGAAGCAGCTCAGAATTTTCCTCTTCTCCGCTTTCTCTCTCTCCCTTCCCTGCTGACCTACCTGTCTGTGCCGACTGGTTGATTGGCTACCCTCAGAGTCTCACTGGGTACCAGGATCTTACTTGCTCAGTCACCCTTGCATTGCCACCGGGCCTACCACGCACTTAGGGGCTGTAACTGTAATCCTACAATCCCTTGTTCTCCTTGCACTACCCAGAGCCCCACTGCACTTACTCAGAGCATTGCTGCCCTGTTCTCCCCTCCTCTGTCCCTTGCACCCCTTCTCCCTTTCCCATTGCACTTCTCGTTCCCACACGATCAGAATGACACAAGGCCTAGTAAGATCATTTGTCTTGTCCTCCCCCCTTCTTCCCTCCCTTGTCTTGTCGCGCCTAGAAACACTTGTGTACAGGCGCGTTATAAATGACTTATCATATCAGCATATAATAAAAGGGGTGAAGCAAAAATAAATGCATCTTCAATCAAGCCCATCGCCAGCTCATTATGCACTAATAGATTGCCCATGGAATTGCTAACTCGAGTAAATATTTCAAAAAATTATTTTAAACAGAATTAACATTTCTATTCACTTGGAGACCCTAGAGTTCGACTGTATACTGCTAGAAAAGATTTCTCTATTGGCAATGTTCCCTCCATAGTTTCTATGGAGCCCCCATCTTTTTTAACCTGTCCTGACTTTGCCTTTAGCTTCAATTTCCCTGCCTTTTGCGCTCATTTGGTATGGGGGAACTGATCATCCTTCAGACTATCAGTACTCAAACTAGCTTTCCCCTTTCAGCCTATTTCAACAGCCATGCTTGGGTGAGTGTTCGCATTCAAACCAATCTTAATAATCCATCGATGCATTTTCACTTTGTCAACATCTATCTGCCCGCTTCTATGCTTTCCCTTTAAATCCTGCCTCCCTGGATTGTTAACCCGCCCTCCTTGCCCCTCATTGGTGGCGGTGTACGGCCCTGTGTCCAGAAGCCCCGTCATCAGTAACACTGCCAGGGCAGCCTTGCCCCAGTCAGCCAGCAAATGGCTACAGCTAAGGGCAGGTCCTCTCTGGGCAGCTCCTGTACCCGGTTTGTCCCCGTTAGCCCTTGCAAGCCCAAGGATGGACCCAACAGCAGCAATCAGGTAAACTGGTACAGGCGGGGAGCACAGCCATTTACATAAACGTTAAACACTTTGCATATTCTGAACCCAGGTCTACGTGGCCCACAGTTCATGTTTTAACCAAGGTGCATTTCACTCTCAGTGTATGTTTTTGATCCTAGTGCATTTCGCTCAGTGTATGTTGATCCTAGGTGCATTTCGCTCACAGTATATGTTGACTATAGGTGCATTTCGCTCACAATGTATATTTGAATCTAGGTGCATTTCATTCCATGTGTTTTGATCCTAGGTGCATTTCACTCACAGTACATGTTTTTGATCCTAGGTGCATTTCGCTCAGTGTATGTTTTTGATCCCAGGTGTATTTCGCTCACAGTATATCTTTTTGATCCTGGGTGCATTTCGCTCACAGTGTATATTTTGAATCTAGGTGCATTTCCACACAGTGTATGGTTTGAATCTAGGTGTATTTCGATCTCAGTATATGTTTTTGATCCTATGTGCATTTTGCTCACAGTATATTTTTTTTTATCCTGGGTGCATTTCGCGCTCAGTGTATGTTTTGAATATAGGTGCATTTCGATCACATTATATATTTTGACTCTGGACGCTCCTTTCCAATAGTGTGTGAGGAATCTAGGTGCCTCACCATGTCCCGCCCTGCCCAGACCAGACCGGCATGCTAGTGCTCCAAAAACCTAGCCAACAATAATCCCCTACTCCAACTCACCCTCTTCTCAACCCAATGCGCACTCCCACCCTCTCCTTGACACACTCCCCCTTCCCTACCAGCCTAACTGTCCTGCATTTCCATCCTGCGCCCCGCACCCACCCTCACCTCCTCTAAAACCCACTGCTCCCGCTTCCCCCACATCTCCTGAACAGAGCGCACTGTCCAGAACATCAGCACCAGACCAACGCCCAGCAGTTCCCCTCCTTCACCCTCCCTTACCAGCCACACCATACTGGCCTTCTCTACCATCCTGCGTCCTCCACCCACCCTAACCTCAAAGCCTCAACAATCCACCCCTGTGTCCTCCACGGCCCCAAAACAGAGTGGCCAAGATCATCGGCACCAGCTACCGCCCCACCAGTCCCTGCTTTCACAATCCCTCACACACCAACGCACTCCCCCTTCCTCCCCTTTCAACCTACTAACCCCCCACCCCTACAACAGTCAGGGATGTCATTTCACCAAAATGCCAGGGGTAGCGGAAGTGACATCACATAACCCTTGACCTCTCATAGGAAGTGATGTCCTTTAACCCCACCCCAAAATGATATTGCGGAAGTGATGGAACACGACCTTTAATCCCTTGACAAAACAGGAAGTGGCATCACACAGCATTGTACACTAGGAAAAATATGGTTACGGTATCACTATAATTTGATGCACAATTCATACAAGAATGGAGTGTGTATAGGTCCATATTACCAAATTACTGTGAATGCAAGCCTCCATGACCAAATGATGATAATGTGTTATTTTATAGCACTTATGCTTAAGCGCTTCATATGGAAAAAATATACACCCAATTTCACGCAACCTGTGTTGGTACTCATTTATCTACCTCAGATGGATGAAAGGCTGAGTTAAATCGTTTAAGAACAGACTAAATCAGTGACTCACACCCCTGAAGTGTGCCTGATATAAACCTTTAATGAGTCTAGCAATTATGTATAGAATTCCAGGAAGACATTATTTGGTTTTCCTATTCTTTCTTATTTAGGGTCAGTGCTGAAAGTGCTAGACTTGTGGCACTCCTGTTCTTATTTTTTTTAAGAGGCCTGAACAAGAAAGCCAGCCAGTCCAGAAGTAGAGAGCCACAGGGTGCTGGCCATCTCAGGTGCTTGCATTACATTTTTATAGAGGTCGCAAGGGAGACCACAGAGGTCGCAAGGGAGACCACAGAGGTCGCAAGGGTGACCTCTGGCGATCCCTAAATGACGTCCCTGACAACAGTACCCTCATCTCACGCTCCACCTCCCTAAGTGCAGCACGAGCCACCCGGGCTAGCACACCTCATTCAACATCACCCCCACTCTCTCTCACACACCTATGCCCCCCTAAACACACAACCCTCATGCTCCAGGACTCCACACTCTCAGTCCTCTCCTCAGCTCAGCTCCATCAAGGATGCAAACATACACTTCCCCTTTTTACTCCTCCCAACTCTCTCCTCCCACTCCTAACCCCTGTCGGGCTCTCTTCACCTCCTGCTGAAACCCCCATCCCCCACCAACTGCCACACATACCTACACCCCAGGATACACAGAAGAACCGCCCTCCACTTCCCCCCTGCTCGCCAACTCCCTCGGAGACTCCACATCTGCCACCCAAATCCTACATTCTTCCCTCAGTATATAAGGAGATGTCAACATCTGGTTTGATGTCCCCACCAACCTGATGACCCATTCTCTAACTGACAACTTGAAAGCTCTCAGCTTGACGCAGCTGATCTCCCTCCCAACTCTCACCGCAAGGCACACTGTCAATGCCCTCTTCAGCACATCGGACCTACTCTCCACACTCCCGCCTCGTCCACTAATGTGGACAGATCACTACGCTATACTCTGGAATAAAGTCATCATAAACCCTGATCGGGCCAATTCCCTTCTAAACACCCTTCCAGAGCTCCCACCGCAGGAAGGATACCCCTCCATCGGCATTTTGAATTAATGGCTGATCCCCCTCACACTGACTAGACGCATGTCTCAGATCAGGCCCGATCCCAAAGTGGTACACCCCCCCCAGAAAATCCCTTAAAACCATCAAGCACCGCCTAGAGCAAACTTGGAGGACAACCCCACTCTTCAAAATAAAATAGCTTGTGCAAGATTAAATAGTGCCTACCTGACCAAAATAAGAAAAGCCACAAAAAACCAAATTCTAACTCTAAAACGCAGAGCAGGGAACTCCAAAAAACCATTGCTGAGTTCAAGACCTTGAGCTGCTTAACTCCTTACTCACCACACTCGCAATCTTTCTGCGACACACTATCCAACCACTTTCACAACACTGCTAGGAGAGACACTGTCATCTTCTCCAAACTAGCTTTGTTCGCCCGCCCTTTCCGCTGTCTTATCCCTCCCAGGCTCACTCAGCCCGTCCTCTTCTCGTTCACACCTATTAACCACTCTGAGTTCCTCAAACTCCTAGCACAAAGCTGCCCCTCTGTCTCCCCTGGAGATTCTTGTCCCGGTACACTTCTTTAAAAAAAACCCTACTACAACATGTGCCAGCAACGTTGCTCGGGCCATTATTAACAACTCTCTCTCGTCTGGTACTTTCCCAGAAGTCTTCAAAACCTCCATCGCCAAATCCCCTTCTCAAAAAATCCTCTCTCGACCCACTCCTTCCTTCGATCTACAGACCCATCACCAAAAAGCGCTGCAGCTTACAAGCAACGGGGCATATTCACAGAAGCCAACATGCTCCTCGACCCGGCCCAATCTGGCTTCAGACCCCTTTGAGTAACCAAAGCCACTCTTGTGTCCATCGGGGATGATATAAAAAGAACAGCTGACTTGGAAGGATGCGCTGCACTCATCCTGCTCGATCTAATCGTCTGCCTTCCACCTTTCACCGCCGGTACTCGCCCTGCCCTTATAAGGGTGCCTCAGGGAGCATCCCTGTCACCCCTTCTCTTCAATCTCTACCTCAGCCCACTGCCTGCACTCATCCGCTCTCACAACCTTTCATGCTATAACTATGCAGATGACACCCAGATAATTTAAAGATCCCCAAATCACCCACCAACATTCACCCGGCCTCTCCTCCTGCCTCTCTGCAATCGATCACTGGATGACAGCCAATCGCCTTCTCCTCAATCCTGGAAAAACTGAAATACTGCTATGCAGCAAAACCGCTCTCATCCCCAACCAATACCCTGGCCCCATGCCCTCGGAGCCACACCTGCAGTTGCACCTCTAAAAAATCTGGGATGCACAAAGGACTCAGAGCTACCCCTCTCCCAAAACATCAACTCTGTGTCCAGAACTTGCAACTTCTAATTATGCATTCTAAGGCAAATCTTTCCCCACCTATCCTACCCTCAGACTCCCTGCAATACTTGCCAATATTAACTCCCGCTTAGACTATGAAAACTATCTAGGCCTCCCAGCAAAAATCAGCTCAGGAAGCTCCAACGAATCCAAAAGTATGTGGCCTGATTCCTCCTTGCCCGCTCACCCAGAAAACTTATCACCCCACTCAGAGTACTACAATAGCTCCCTATCAGCCGTCGGGCCACCATTAAAGACATGTGCATCACACAACGCGGCCAACACAACACTGGACGGGAGTTCCTCCAGGACAAGATCACTCGGAACCATCTGATGACCAGAACTCTCTGATCAAGCTCGGCACTCCTTCTCGTTACCCCGGCCCGAACAACTACAGAATGGGAGGATCCGCATTCTCTATCCAAGCCTCCTCCATATGGAACTCCCTTCCACTACACATCCACTGCAACAAACACTACCTTCAGAAAGGACCTAAAACGTGGATATTTCCAAAGGCGTCCTGAAATGGCTAGTGGAATGGAGCCCCATCTCCATCATATCATCAATCTTGCAGCCAGAGCCACGTTCATGTGAAAAACTAGTATCTCAGCAAAGTGTAGAACAACATGGAACAGCCAGGCTATCTCCATCTCCCTTGCAATGACAGCGCAAAACTCCACCCAGGGACATGACCTACCACCTTAGGCGCTGCCGGCCATTATTATGGCTGCCCACCTTGCAAACTGGCAACCCAGGTGGTGCTGGACATTATCGCGGTGGTCCGCTTCGCAAACTGGAAACCACAGACCACTTTACACACAACTCGGTCATCCACGGACTACAGACATGCCAGGCTGTTGCTAATGCAATGCACAAGGAGGAGCATGGCCACGCTCCACCAGGCAGAGGCTGGCTGTAATCTCAGTCCCCCCTGCCTAGAGACACCAGCACCCCTCTTAATACACAATTCCAGACATTGCAAGAACTGGGAAGTCTAATACTAGTATTGCTTTTGAAGAATTGAGAAGGTCAGCACATGCGCTGCATTTAGAAGAATGGTGTAGATCTATCACTTTTCACCAGAAGAACTGTGAAGGCTGGCACCTGTATTGCATTTAGAAGCTAGACTGATCGGATGGTGGGCAGTGTGTTGTATCTAGATGGATTTGGGAGTGACGTTTGTGCTGTGTCTTATAATGTTAGCCCGCCCATTACCCCAAAAGTTATTGCTGGTAACCCTTCCATTGCACTTAAAAATCCGAAATTAGCCACTGTAACGCACATAAGTTATATGCAGGTATCCAGATATCCAAGTTAGTTGATGGCTGTCGGCAGCATTTTCAGAACTTGGAAGATATTTTGTATGACTATAAAGGTAGCCTGTCTATGAGTCTATTATCGTAGATTCTATTGCAACCCGCCTGTCACGCCTAGAAGATGTACTAGGACAGCATGTCTATTACACCTAGAAGACTTGAAGTTAGCCTCCCTGTAGAGCCTAGAAGAGTATTGAGAAAAAGGCGTTCTTCAAATCTATTACTGTAAAATATTTGGCTGTGGCTGGAATATTGCATAATATAACTGCATTTGAAACCAAAGGAAATTCTTCCTCAACTATATTATTTAAGGGACGGAGATCCTGAATAAATCTCCACAACCCTCCTTTTGATTTCTTCACTGGATACACAGCCTTGTTACATGGAAATCCTGATGGCACAAATATTACCTGTTGTACTAAGTGGAAATGGTTTCAAATATACCTTGGTCGTCTTCTCTGGACATGGGTTATTGCTTTGCTCATGGCAAAATTGCTCCAGGTTTCATTTTAACTGCTCAGGCTCCACTCAATAGGCCCACGTCGTATGGACTACTGTTCCATAGAATGCTTGGTACCTTCTCTAAATCATCTTGAAAAAATAACAGTTTCTTTTTTACCAATGTCATTCTCTGTGGTATCTCCCTATTCTCTACTTTAATGCAATAGGTGAGACTTATGAAAAATACTAATTAATCATCTGAAAAATTATCTCTGAAAAGTTCTTCGCCTGTCAATCAACACCCTTCACCAAGGGATATCATTGCTCTCCATCCTCTTCCCTCATCGTCTGTCCAATGAACTACCACCCTTTCCTCTCTTACCACTGCTGCTTCTACTTCTAGGGGATAACCTTCCCTTCATCACCCACAGGTATTTCTGGTCTACACAAAAATATTTCAGGTATCCTCAATATTTTACCTACCAGCCTAGGTAACCATGTTAATAAAACAGTCACTACATGCACAAATACTTCTGGGTCTAAGGGAACTCCTTGTAATGCCTTCTGGCCTGCAAATGCTAATATAAACTCTCTTACACTCATATAATGTATCCCTGGGGTAGAACACACTATTCCTTCATCATTAAAGATATCGTCACGTTGGGCGTGGCTTGGAGCCGACGCGATGCAGTCGCTCCTCTAAAGCCGCCTGTGGACGGCCCGCTGCTACAGCTAAAATTGTGCGGTTCCTGTGGCCTATACGATCCATCGACGCCAGCTATGTGGATCGGAACCGATGGCGCACTAGCAGCTCAAAGATTAAAGCCGGGAGAGGGAGCACTATGTCCGTACTCGTCGCCTTAATCCTGGTCCCCCCCTATGCCGCTCGGAGAATCCAAGATGGCGGGCGCACGTATGATGGCGTCCGCAGTCAGGAGTCGGGGACGATCCTCCCCGTAGCACTCAAGCCAGAGGGGACTGACGAACATCCGGATATCCAGACAAGCAGGGACTATTTCCATCGGCCGGTGAGGATGGCCCGCCTCCCCCCCCCCCTGGAACAGGCGAGGAGCCCCGCATGCATCGACCCCATTTTGAGCACCCTCTCCCTTTTCCTCCTGGGGCGCCCCGGCCCACGCCGCCCTACAGCTACACATCCAGCGGACGGAGATCTATGCGGCTGCGTTAGTGGCCCACCTGGATGCTCGGTGGGGCCTACCTTCCGGCCCATGGACATATGCAACGGCCCTAGTAGCGATTCAATTTCCTGGAGCGGAGATGGGAGACCCCCCCCCCCCCCAACGGTTGGCGGCAGGAGCCTTCAGCAGGAGCCCCTTGAGAGATTTAAGGTAGGCCTAGCCCGCATGCTCTTTCTGGGGCGCCCCGGCCCACGGTCCTGCTGCCCGCGGATAAGGCCTACATCCCGCACGTGCAGCGCTTCTTAGCCTCTGGGGGCCACATGAGCAGCACCCATAGCAACTCTTCTTCACCGCTACATCGCTCCCGGCGGCCATTGTCCTGCCTCTAACAACCAGCGCGATGTCCAAGCAACAAAAGACGACCAAGTCTTCGGACATAGCAATTCTGCTGACCGCTTCCGACAAAGCTAAAAAAACAAGATTCCTGCCCCTCTATCTCACGGGAATCCCTAGATATCAAGGGACCTTTGGCGACGAAAGAAGATATACGTGAATTAATGGCGGATATCAAATCAGAATTCCACTCTTGTATGGCGGAACTCGCAACTAAACTGGAAAGCACAGATCAAAAAGTCTAGGAGTGGGAGTTGTTGAGGATCATATCCAAGATCATGCCTCTGCGCTAACTGAGGTCCAACGCTCAATTGGACTATTGCAGTACAAGTACGAAATCCTGGAATACAAGCAAGAGGACCTCGAAAATAGGGCCCGGCGCAACAACCTCGGCATTCGGGGGGTTCCCACCTCGATCCCAGACAAGGGGTTGGCTGAATATGTGGGCCACTTTTTCCAATCTCTTCTCCCTGACCTCGAAGATTCACTGCTTCTCCTAGATCGCACACACAGGCTGAACCCCCGACGCGGAGTGGAATCGGATGCCCCCCCCGACGTCATTACTAGGGTGAACTTCTTTACTACGAAGGAAGCCATCTCGGCAATAAGCCGCTCCAAAAACGAAATTACATTCCAAGGGACCTCCCACCAGATCTTCCAGGACCTTTCTCCTCTTACTCTTCAAAAGAGGCGAGCACTTCACCCTTTAACCACCCTTCTTCAGGTTAAAAAAATCTGCTACATATGGCTCTTTCCCACAGCTTTGCAATTTTCCTACAAGGGCTCGCTCAGGAAACTTAGCCACCTGGAAGATGCTACCGACATCCTGCGCCCAGATGCTTCCAAACCCTCGTCTTTCCCGCCCTCCGAAGCAACGGCTGATTCAAACCTGGTGGCCTCCCCTAATCCCACACAAGACTCTTGGTCGAGGGTTCCCAGATTCCGGAAGAGTAAATAGCCGGATGCAACCCCATGATGGAGCTTCCACCTCGATCCCGGCTCGCAGCCCAGCACCATGATCCGATGTGCACCCTCAAGAACACCGATAAGCTTCATTCTTTAAGCAGCGGGCATTATTCCACGGCCCATTCCCGGTTCCAAGGCACAGTCCATCTATGAGACCTTGGAACAAACCACTAAGATTACCTATAAGGTTAGCCATGTTGGCTACTCACTGTTCTATGGCCCCGTTGGCCAAGGGAGGCATTAGACCCGCAAAAGGTCAGCCACCCTCAGTTAAAACTCGGCCCTCCCGTTGGCAGCCTGAGAAAAAAACCCACAGGCAGGTTGGGGTATGGCTACACTCTCCGCGACATGATGACTGATCCCTCTACATCTCCCCTCTCCCCCAGGACTCGTCAACCTCCCCGGACCTGGTTCCGGAACATCGAACTCTGAGGTTCGTCTCCCTGAATGTCAAGGGACTAAATTCACCCGCCAAACGCAAGTCCATCCTACAGAAGCTTCAGAACGACGGTGCAGCTGTGGCTATGCTACAAGAAACCCATCTGCTGCAGGCAGATCATTGCCGCCTGCGCTCCCGAAACTTTCCGAAGCAACTTTTTCGCGTCTGGGAACTTCAAGAGGGGTGGCACAGCTATCCTATTTGGGAGGGGACTGAACCCTCAAATTCTAGACTCTATAAGCTGCCCGGAGGGGTGGTACATGGCGGTGAAATGCCTACTACTAGGACAACTCTATTCTATAATCTCCGTATACGCACCCAACTCAGGCCAGGCGCTGTTCTATGAATCTTTGAGTACAACTCTCTCCCCATTTTTGGAAGGCCAGATAGTGATTGGAGGGTACTTCAATGGGGTCCCGGACCTCACGAAAGACAAGTCACATCCACCCAGTGCCGTAGACCTCACCATAGCCCTGGCTCTCCTACAACTATTTAGAACTTTGGGGGTGGTGGATTCATGGAGAGTACTCCACCCATCCGAAAGAGACTTTTCCTTTTATTCTTATGTCCACAGAACCTTCTCCAGGATAGATCTTCTCCTAGTGTCCCCACAAATCTTCACGTTTACTAACAATGTGACAATTGGCTCCAGAATCTTGTCTGATCACGCTCCGTTGACCCTGGAAATCCGCATGCAGGAACCAGCTAACCCCCAACAGCGCAGATGGACTCTATATGATCCGATTCTCAACGAGATGCCACTCAGGGACGCGATCGCAACCACAATCACCAACTTCTTTATGGAGAACCCCAGTGAGGACACCTCTACCGCCAAGACTTGGGACACAATGAAGGCAGTAGTGCAGGGTGAACTGATTGCGCAAGGAGCGGCCTATCATAGACACAAGCGTCAAACTCGCCAGGTCCTTGAGGAGGACCTTAAAAATGCAGAAAGGACCCATAAGGAGAAGGGCTGGACCCCTAAAACTCAGCGGGCCATCCGGATAGCACAGAAAAAGATCGAGGCCCACTATGCCGAACACACTGCCCACCAAATGGCAAAAGCAAAACAGTTTTATTATGCTAAAAACAACAAAGCAAATAAGCTACTAGTGGCCAAACTTGCCAAGGCGAAGAGGAACAATACAATTGTGGGCCTGCGGGACCAACGAGGCAAGGTCCATTACGCTGACCAGGACAAACTGCAGCTCGCTGCGGCCCACCTGACTCAGGTGATGACCGCTCCAGAGCGGGACATGGAGGAACAGAAGGAATACTTACGGGGTGCAGCGCTTCCCCGGCTAAAAAGAACAGCCCTTGACTCCCTGGAGGTGCCGATTACTGACGAAGAAGTGGACAAGGCAATAAAAGCTCTTAAATCCCGAGCCCCTGGCCCTGATGGGTATACAACCAGGTTTTACAAGATTTTCAAACCCCAACTATTAGCACCTTTGGTACAGTTGTTTAACTCGTTCAGAACCACGGGCACTGTAACCCCGTCCATGCAGGAGTCAATTACGGTCTTACTACCTAAACCTGGAGGCGATCCGAAGAACCCTGCATCATATAGACACATTGCCCTGCTCAACATAGATGCTAATATTTACTCTAAAGTCCTGGCATCACGCCTGTCTGGATTCTTGCCGGAGATTATCAGTGCAGATCAGAGTGGCTTCCTCAGACACCGCTCCACGGCCGACAACATTCGAAGAGCCTTGGATCTGGTGGAACTCGCCTCCCGAGATTCCTGGGAATTGGTGCTCCTGGCCCTGGATGCGACCAAGGCGTTTGACAAAGTGGATTGGACTTTCATGAGGCTCACCCTTGAGGCTTTTGGATTTGGCCCGGAGTTCTGCACTATGATGCTGGCAAATTACAAAGCCCCCAAAACCCTTCTCAGAGTTAACAGCACCCTCTACTCTCCCGTCAACCTAACTTGCGGAACCCGACAGGGATGCCGGCTGTCGCCACTTCTCTTCGCTCTAATTATGGAACTGTTTGCCCAGCAGATCAGGTTGCACCCTGCAGTGGAAGGCTTTCAATCAGGTCCCGCACACCACAAGCTGGCCCTCTATGCAGAAGATGTCCTCCTGACTATCACGAGACCCCGTTCCTCCCTCCCTCAAGCCCTGGCTGAGATAACAAGCTATGGCAGGGTCACAGGCTTCACAGTCAACTATCGGAAATCAGTCGCCATGTGAGTGGGTTTGACCCAAGAAGACCGAGAAGCCCTGGTTCCGCTGTGCCCAATACAATGGACGACCAAAGGAATTAGCTACTTGGGAGTTCAGATCCCGGCCAACCCAAGCGAGACCTATCGGGCTAATTTCCCCCCATTATTTACAAACTTGGAAGCAGATTTGAGACGCTGGGCGACACAGGAGATATCGCTGATGGGCTGTATTATAGCCTGTAAGATGAACTTACTACCGAGATTTCTGTATGCATGCTCCACACTCCTGGTGCTGGTTTCGGCGCCATCCCTTCAACGCTTACAGAAGAAAATGCTGCAGTTTATTTGGAGGGGGAAAAAGCCCAGGATCCCTAAATCCACGATGCTGGGCAACGCGAAACTGGGTGGGCTCGGGGTCCCTGACTTGCAGAAATACCAAATGGCGGCTCACCTGTCTTGTATCCAATCATGGCAAGTCCTCAACAACCGCCGTAGATGGGTGGACCTCGAACAAGCGCAGTTACCCCTCCCGCTACGCTTTCTCCCACATGTCCTCCCTCCGGAACGGCGACAGTGGCGGAATCTTCTGGCATCCACCAAACACACCATTTCGGTGTGGGACAAGGCGTTGAAATAGAAGAGGATCCCGACGGGCCACAGCCCCCTCTCCCCAGTGTTTATGAACCCGACCTTCTCTCCTGGTCTGTCTCCCCGGAAATTTTAAGGCCTGGATTGCAGGAGGCCTAGAGACCCTGGGTCAACTTTTTGAAGGGGGCCAACCCTGCACCTTTGAGCGATGCAAAGAACTCTTTAGGATCCAGGAACAAGATCGATTCACATATACCCAGCTATGCCATTGGTGCACCCACCCAGAGACTCGCCAGGCGGCTACTCGTCCCCCCACAGCCATCGAATTGACCCTTAATGAACTCCTGCCCCGAGGAAGAATCTCCACTCTATACAAGCGCCTCCAAACGGACTTCCTAACCTCCAAGACCCGGTATATGGCCCTATGGGAGGCGGACCTGGGCCATCCGATTGAAGACCAACAGTGGGTAGACATTTGGTCCCGGGCTCACACCTCCTCATCATGCATCACGAATAGAGAGTGCGCCTACAAGATCCTCCTCCGGTGGTACTACCCTCCCCTAAGACTCCACCACATGAACTCCACGATCAACCCTCAATGATGGAGGCACTGCGGCCAAATAGGCTCCTTCTTCCACATGTGGTGGTCCTGCCCCAAGGCCCAAGCCTTTTGGAAACAATGCCTGGCGACAATAGCGGACATCACTCAGGTGCGACTGCCCTTGGCCCCCGAACCTATCCTCCATGGAGCACCGATCCCCGGGATCGACCCAAGGTCTGGCCCCAAGGCCAAACTATTATCGCAATGTCTACTTGCGGGCAGGAACGTGATAGCCCGCACCTGGAAAACGACAGAAGGCCCTCTCATGCCTTTCTGGTGGATGAAAGTCTGGGACATCCTGATCGCCGAGAAGGTGACGGCTGCCGGGGCAGGCACTTTGCATCGCTTTCGCAACATCTGGGGTCTGGTATTGGAGTTTGACCAAAGATTCCCAGCCCTGACTTTCAAGCCCCAACTGGCCAGGAGAACTATTCAGGATGGAGATCCCCTACGGGGACGTGAAGAAGGAACTTGAGACCGAAGGGTGGGGTGGGAGGAGCGTCAAATGGTATTACTGTATGCTACATGTCGCAGGTGATTAAGCTTTGTATTGCCATAACCTGCCTGTTTAAAATAAGCACGTTTAAAAAAAAAAAAAAAAAGGTATCGTCACGTTAAATTTTGCCATCAATTCACACCCGAATATATTAACTGGTGTCTGCTGAGAATACAATAGTGGCATGGACACGTCATGCTCTCCTACAGAAATTGGTAATTCGTCAGAAAAAGGAGCAAAGCTCAGACCCAGAGAATCCCTGCACATGCAGGACAATGCCAGACATTGGGTCCCATGTCTTTTTTTTTTTTAACTTTATTTTTGGAATTTTCAGACAAAAATAAACAAGTAATCAACTTTGTGCCAATAAATCCCCCATCCCCACCCACCCTCTTCCCAGGCAAATTAAAAAGGAGTGCGACATGGAGCTTTCGCCTTGGCACTACAGTATACGTTACAGAAACTGCCGAATGGTTACTGGAGCAGGTTGAGTGATATTCAAGGTAACGGGCTGTGCGGTGCATCTGCGGACGAGGTAGACCGAAGGTAAGCTACATAGGGCCCCCAAATGTCTGGGTGTCTCACGTGGAGTGGTAGGGTTTTGATGAAGTCTGTTTCAATGTCTTTGCAATATGCCAGGACTTGTAGCCAGGCATGGCAGGAGGGGGGTGCTCTTCCCCATTTCATCACGATTCTCCAGCGTGCTAGCACCAGCATTAGTCCAGCCAGCTTCCGTATCGAGGATGGGAGATGTTTGGTTGTCGCTCCAGTGTATACAAGAAACAGAAATGTCTTGCCTACTATTGTTACCATGACCCTGGGTTCCTCTTGGGAGTCTGGTGTCACCGATAGTACTGAACACATCAGGTCGCTCTGTGGGCTTTCCTACTGCAGATATAAAATTCATCCCTGTACCCGTGAAAGGATTCCCACCTACCACAGTCACACTCCCTATTCTAGATGTGGGTAATTGTGGTACCCCAGCATTCATGTTCCATTGTGGCGCCATGGCCTGTCTGGGTTTGCGGAGTCTGTACTTGCTGTGTTTGCATAGGCACTTGCTGTGGTTGCCCTTGTGGCATGTGTGATTGCAATGGAGCTTGGTGTATTTGCGGCGCACAGGTCGGATTCTGAATGTGATCTTGGGCATAATACTCTTGTGGTTCTGTGTTGTATTGTGGAACATAGTCCACCCCACCTCCTTGGAGCTTGCCTGTTTTGCTG
Source organism: Ambystoma mexicanum (assembly GCF_040938575.1). NCBI lineage: Eukaryota > Metazoa > Chordata > Amphibia > Caudata > Ambystomatidae > Ambystoma > Ambystoma mexicanum. The sequence goes on from NC_090937.1 coordinate 80,252,466, forward strand.
TAGGCCCCCTCTAGTTCTACATGTTCAGGCTATGTGTCCCATCCTTCCACAACTCAAACATTGCTGCGACTGTCCGCCATTAAGTCCTCCTCCTTGAGTGTTATAAAAACCACATTGTCCTCCTCTAGGTCAATTCCCTTTACCCCGTGGCCAGAAATTGTATCCTTTCACACAACAAATAGGCACAACACATCTGTTTTGAAAACTAATAGCAGCCACAAAAAGCCCAAGATTGGTCCAGTTGGCAAAAGCCAAAAAAAACTAAAAGTAACTTTCTTGTGATATGGACTACATGCAAAGTCAAGGCTGTGAAGGAAGACAGAAGGATAGACTGAAAGATATGCTATCCTTGCCTAAAGTGCACTCTCAACTAGTTTGCAGTGTTACAAGGCCTGTCTAAATAGAGACAGAATAAGAGTCAAATTACCATCTTCTATAGTGTGTAATACATTCAGCCTTATGAGTCTCATACCACTCTCTTCTACAGAAAAGAGTTTTGTGCAAGAAGGAAGAGACTAAAATGAAAGAAAGAAGCTGACAAACGCACCGGGGAGGATAGAAAGGATGTTTTTTTCTTTTCTAACACTTTCGTGTGGCATCAACTGGGATAATACACTTTTTTAATGACCCATCGATTGTCACACTAACCCTGGATTGTTCAAGTTTAAAAAGACACATATACGAGAAACAAAAGATTTTCTCGTCCTAAAACAAAGACAATACAGTCACTGCTTCCCATCTCGGATTATTATGAAATGGGGGGGAAGTAGGACAATATAAAAAGGTTTGCCCAACTCTCAACCATAGGCTAAATAGGGGGGCGTGGCCAACTGCGCGATGCAGTAGACGTGTGCTCCCGGAGCTCCCGTAACCGCGGCCCAACATCCTGCTACATTCGACCATTTGCAGTGCTTGGAAGACCCCCAAGATAACCCCCCCGGTGCCCGACACCCTGGAGCGCATCTGGGGCAAATTCTAGCCCGAAACGCTCAAGAACCGCGGGGACAGCGGCGAATGTGGGGAACACCGGTGCGGCCCTGCGGGGGAAACAAGATGGCCGCCGGGGTGCGCTCTGGGTGAGGAGCGGCTCATCTCTGCATCTCCGTAGCCGACGGGGACGAGGAACCAGACTGCCGGTGCGAGCTGGAAGCGCAGGAGAAGCCTCCCCCGAGGGAACCTGTGAGGGGAGCCGCCCGCCCGGCCAGGTAGGGCGCGGACAGCGGAACGCAGCGAGGGAATCCCATCCACTGCCGAGGGAAGCTGCGAGGGGAGCCGCCCGCCCGGTCGAGGAAGGGCGCGGACAACTGAACGCTGCGAGGGAGTCCCGTGCACTGCCGAGGCGGCCCCGCCGGTGAGTGCCTGTCGCTGTTGCTGGGGGGTCCCTGCGCGAGACTCGCTGGGAATCCCGAACCCGACCTCATCCTGAGAGGCCGGCACGACATCCTGCTGGCCCGCTTGCTCACTCGGTGGGCTGAACCATCCGGCAAGGCCCACGCTCTGCTCTCCTAGGAGATACTGGGTGTCGGCGTTGAGGGGGGAGGCGGGCAGCGCCTGGAGAGACGGCTGGGGGAATCTGCTGCAGCCGGGGGGGCCATTCGGATCTCTTCTGCCCCCCCTGGAAATACAAGCACCGAGGATCCAATAACGGAAGGTGGGGATACGCCGATACGCGGCCTCCATCCCAGCGTGATACGACAACCCCCTAGCGCCGGTGGTCGAGCCAACACATCCACCAACACGTATTCGCCACCCGGCTCTCTGCGCCCTTCCTCTCCCCCCGACCGAGGTGCGGGCAACGCTCATAACCCAGTGCAACTGTCCTGTGGGGCTGCGCCAGTGTGTAAGAGGGCGCCCTTGAGGCAGTGACAATGGGGAAAGACAAGATTAGAAGACCGGCCACGCAAAACAGAATCGACCAATATACGGTTCCCCCATCGCAATCTCCTGACACTCCACTGCTGCCGTCGGTTGAAGAGGACTCTACATCTGGGCTCTCCCTAAGGGATGTCATGGCAGCTATAGCGGACTCCCGCTCATCGATGGAGCAAAAGATGGACGGAATCAGTCTTGACGTGTCCCTCCTCCGACATGACCTGCAGAAACTATCGGCACGCACTGGGGAGGCGGAGCAGCGCATCTCCAACACGGAGGACGGGTTGCAAGCAGTACAACAACAGCTCCAAGGAGTCACCGCCAAACTTAAAACTCTGGAAGCCAAAGTCGAAGAAGGGGAGGGCAGATCCAGGCGCAATAACATTCGTATTCTCGGTATTCCCGAGAAAGCTGAAGGCCCCTGTATGGAGCTTTTCTTGGAGCAATGGCTGATGGACCTGTTCGACCAACGATCCTTTTCCAAATTCTTCTCCGTAGAGAGGGCACACCGAATACCCACTGGCAGACCAGTGCCTGGTGCTCCACCGCGAACGGTGATAGCAAAGCTATTGAACTACCGAGACCGAGACGCGCTGCTGCACCTCGCACGAACCAAAGGCACGACCACATTCAATGGGTCCAAGATAGCCTTCTTTCCGGACTATACCAGAGAGGTCCAGAAGGCGAGGCAATCCTTTGAGATGCTGAAACGACAGCTGCAAGCGATGGGAGTCAAGTACGGCCTGCTCTTCCCGGCCCAGCTGAAAATATATCACAGGGGTACAACAGTCCATTTCAACGACCCAAGGGAGGCCTGGCGCTGGGCAGAACAGCATATAGAAGGGGACTGGTCGGCGCCCCGGCCCAGCAGGGACAGAAATCCTAGACCACCACCGGCACATCCTCCGGACCCGGGTCATCCACCCTCACCGAACCAACCGGCAGAGGCCGGAGAATGAACATGATTGCTCCTTACGGAAGGGCCTGCCCCCAAAAGCGGGAGCACGCCCAAATTGAGGTTGGAGAAAGTGTGGGAGAGTACCATACCACAGCACTGCTATAAGTTGTCTAGGTCATTAATAATGCGGCCTGCGGGGGCACTTCTTCCGCTGCAAGTGGGAAAGCAACGGGGCCCCCCCCCATTCGTTAACTTCTTCTAGTGTTAATTTGTACAAGGGTTTGTAAGGCTGTCACCTTACAGTTGTTGAGGGTCAGCGATGTTGGGGCGACAGGTACTTCGTGTTGGGGAGGAGTATGGGGTGGGGGCGGGAAAGGAAAGTTTCAATGGGTTAATTGTTACCCCGGGAGCAACGCGTCATCGCAAGCTCCGAGGTTTGTTGAAGTTGAAGTTCATGGTAACACGAGGCTACAAATGGTTCAGGCAGCACATCACTCGACATTCACGGCACATACTGCGATACACCACAGTTGACGGGGATGCCCTCCTCGGAATACACCTGGTCAATCTCTTGTGTGGGTCCTTAGATGGCACCATTGCAACCCCAGTTGACTCCGACTGAACGTCTCAAGTCTCTCAAGGTGCTCACCTGGAACGTAAATGGGATGGGCTCGGCGATTAAGAGGCGCTTGATTAAGCAACTTCTCAGTAGACACTCCCCCGACGTGGCCCTACTATCCGAAACCCACTTGGCGGGCTCTAAATGTTTGCATTTCCAACGCACAAACTACAGGGCTGCCTTCCATGCGGGATATACAATGGGATCCAGGGGCACTCTCATCCTCATACATAAACGTGTCCCTTTTGCCCTCCAGAGCTTAGAGCAAGACCCACGGGGCCGCTATGTGATGATCCTTGGTACGCTTGGGAACGTAAGGGTCGCCTTCGTCTCGGTGTACTCCCCGCCCGGACTGGGGCAGGAGCTACTGGACGAATTGACTGCCCTCATAGGTAAACATCAACCTGATGAGCTGTTTCTGGGTGGAGACTTTAATGATGTCATGTGCAATTCTACTGATCGTACACATCTCAGACATCGCAATCCGGACACCCCCACAAGGCTCTCTAACTTTGCTTCTGCCTTGGGCCTGGGTGATGTATGGCGGGAACTACACCCGGACATCAGGGGATACTCCTTCCACTCTGGTGCCCACGGTTCCCTCTCCAGAATTGATTATCTCTTTGTTCCACATACAGATCTCTATAAGGCAATGGCAGCGGAATTCCTTCCCCGGGGCATCTCAGACCACTCGCCTCTGCTAGTGGAGATCCGCACGCGGGGCGTTTCCCCCCCTAGGACATGGAGACTGAATACCTATTATCTGGGTTCCCCTGAACTTGTTGACCACCTTACTGAAGTCTCTACCGAGTACTTTGAAGTTAATGACAACGGAGAACAAGATCCAGTAGTGATTTGGGAGGCCTATAAGACCGTTTTGCGGGGTGCCTTGATCTCCTGGGTGGCAAATAAAAGGCGAGAGAGGCTCCGGGAGGTAACAGAGGCGGAGGGTGAACTGGCCCAATGTGAGAATAAACACACCCTTGACCCATCCCCGCAGACCCAGCTCTCCCTTAAACGAGCCACCGAGCGGCTCCGAAACCTCCTATTAGATAATGCTAAACAAGCCCATTGGGACTCCAGAGCCAGAATCTATGAGCACGGAGACAAAGCTGGCCGAATGCTGGCCTGGTTGGAGAGGAGGGATGAGGGACAACGATGTGTTCGTGAGATTGTCAATTCTCGGGGTGAAAGGTTTCAGTCGGATGCAGAGATAGCTGAGGCTTTCGCCCAATTTTATGAAACACTTTATCGGGCTCCGACTTTGCGGCTGGACCCGTCCCTCCTAAATGACATACCATTCCCGGCTCTCTCAGTACAACAAAGGGCGAGGCTGGAGTCCGATCTCTCAGAGAGCGAGGTGGCTGACGCACTAGCCCAGCTGCAGACCGGGAAGACGCCGGGCCCGAACGGGTTTCCGGTGGAGACATGGCAAAAACTGGGAGGGGTCAACATAGCGTCATCTCTCCATAAAATGTTATTGTCAGCCCGGGAACAAGGCGCTCTCCCGCAGGATCTGTGTAAGGCCACCATCGTGGTCATACCCAAACCGAGCAAGCCCCAGGAACACTGTGCCTCCTATAGGCCGATCTCGTTAATCAATGGTGAGGCTAAGGTCCTTGCCAAGCTCCTGGCCAATAGGTTACAATCAGTGGCTGATACCCTAATACACCCGGACCAATGTGGCTTCATGCCACACAAATCGACCCGAATGAATCTGCGTCGACTCCATTTAGCGCTAGAGAGGGCTCCCGCCATTGACACTCCGCTCGCCCTTCTGGCGATCGACTTTGAGAAGGCTTTCGACTCGGTCCGATGGGATGGCCTCTGGGAGATCATGGCACGTATGGGCTTTGGGGAGGAGTTCATGGGATGGGTGAAATTACTGTATACAAACATATGGGCGGAGGTCAAGGTGAATGGGTGGACCTCTCGCTCCTTTCGACTGGGTCGTGGCACACGGCAGGGGTGTCCCCTCTCCCCCCTTCTCTTCGCCCTGGCGATAGAACCTTTAGCTATATGGCTTCGTCAGAGCACATCCTGGATGGGATTCAGATGGCCAGAGGGACATGAGGACCGGATATCTTTATATGCGGACGACCTCCTGCTATACCTGGGAGACCCTGCCCGAGCTTGCCCCATAGTGACCCAGATTCTTGTCCGATATGGGAGATTTAGCGGTCTAAGAATCAACTGGAAGAAATCTGTTTTCTTCCCAGTGAAGGGAGGGGAACAGCCCGACCCACAGGAATGCCCTTATCAAATAGAACAGCTTGGTTTCCGATACCTTGGGATTTGGATCACATTGGACCTAACTGGCTACTGCAGGCATAACCTCAGGCCAATCCTGGATCGATTCTCTAATGATGTACAGCACTGGAAGCTTCTCCCCCTGACCCTCATGGGTAGAGCCGCTCTCTTTAAAATGCTGGCTCTTCCGCGATTTCTTTACGTCCTTCAGAACGCCCCTTTGCAGATCTCGGGGGCTGAATTTGGCCGGGTGGAGACTCTCCTTAGGGAGCTCTTGTGGGGTGGTGGACAAGCGCGCATAGCTCTGGCTACACTTCAGAGGTCGATCTGGGAGGGTGGGATCGGAGTGCCCCGCCTCCAGACCTATTATTGGGCCTCACAATTGGTGGTGGTCAATGACCTACTGCATGGGGACCGGGAACTACCCCACATTAAGGCCGATGTGGCAACCATGCACGACACTGATCCACTACAGCTGCTGTATGACACCCCCCCTAGATCCTCCCCACTAACGATGAGGGCACAGATCACTAGCACTTGGAGGCAAGTGCACAACTTTGTGGGATGGGGGAACAAGATATCAGCGGCGCAACCCCTATGGAGAAATGCTAATCTGAAGGAAATGGCGAGGCTCGGACCCTGGCCGAGCTGGGTGAGAGCTGGGATACAGAAAGTGGGAGATGTTCTTAGCGGTAAGAATCTTGCCCCGTTTGCGGACCTGCAACACAGGTTTCGACTCCCTGACACCGAAAGATACCACCATATGCAAATGTCCCATGCTCTAAGAGTCCACATACCGTTGGACGACAGCATACCGGAGTACTCACCTATAGAACGCAACATTCTACCTGAATACATCCCCTCCAAATGCACATCCATCCTTTATAATGCCATTACATCCTTTGCGACTCCTGAATTGATCAGCTTAAAGGCCAAGTGGGAAACAGATGTAGGGAACATTGATCCGGAGGACTGGATACGGGTACTAATGCACCCCAAGGAAATTGCCATCTCCTCGAGACTCAGGCTAGTGCAACTTAAAATATTACATAGAGTGTATTATCCTAGAACTGCACTGTTTGGGTGGAAGAGGGCAACGAACCCGAACTGTCTTCGATGTGGTAACGAGGAGGGGACCTTCTTTCACATTCTGTGGTCCTGTCCCCGCATCCAAACTTTCTGGGGGGCCTGTTGTCGTGAACTGACCCGGATACTCTCTACTTCAATAGAACTTGACCCGAAGGTCCTAATCCTGGGAGCACCAGGGGAGTATGAACTGAATAAATGGGGAGAACTCTTATTGCATACGGCGACAGCCCTGATGAAGCGGAATATTGCACAAAAATGGGGAGTCCCCGAATCTCCGACGATGGAGCAATGGGCGCTAGACATGGACACATGTGCTATGTTTGAAAGACGGGTCTATAAGGCAAGAGGCTGTCCCAACAAAGCCTCTAAAATATGGGCGCCATGGGAAGAGGGAGGGCCTTGAGGCATGAGGTCTTGAGAGATGCCCTTTTGAATACTTACACTGTTAACTGCAGATGTGTCCTATGTGAATGGTAAAGATATATTACTACTGCTGAACGGGTCATGTTGCCCTCATCTGATGTAGCTGCCTCTTTTCTTTCTTCTTTCTCCTTTCTCTTTTCTTTCTTTTACGCCTCTCTTTTGGCTTTGGCCTATTATGTCTATGTTATGAATACATGAAAATAAAAAATGTTTTATCAAAAAAAAAAACCATAGGCTAAATAACGAGACTTGGTTGCTCTACCCCACATAAGCTTTCTGCATCTTTTTTTTTTTTTCTTTTTTTTATTTTGTTTTTGATGCAAACGCATCTTTACAAAATTAATTTACAACAATTACAACCAATTACATTACACATTAATACATATTATTTAAAAACTAACATTTACGTAAAACAAGCATTTATATTCCCTAGCTGTTCCTTAACCACAAACATATTCTTTACTTAAACAAGGACCACAGAGCCCGTCACATCATATAAACACATCAAACGTAAAAACATAAAACACAGAAACACAGGGACTCAATAACGGCCCCAAATTGTCCCAACCACACATTTACCATCAACACAGAGAAAAGAGTGCAGACTCAATTGTTTTTACTAATCGCACCGTTGCCAAAATTATGGAATTACTAGAGCCCCACATACAACGGGTCCAGATTAATTCTCTTCCCATGTGGGTATTACTAGTACTGAATAATGAAATATTTTTTACTCTCGCCAATTCAAACACTGTACAGAACAAAAATAGATGTTTCAAAGTCTCTGTGCATTCAAGTTTTTTACAAAATCTACAACTAATATCAACCTCTTCTCTAACTCTGGAGCCCCATTGTTTCGTTCTTGCTTTCGTGTGCAGTAAATCCAGACGAAAGCGCATGTAATCTGAGCGGGTTTCAGCACTCGGACTAAGAATGAGATATTGCTGCCGAGGTACCTGAGCGTGCCTAAAACGTGCATATTCAGAAAAAGAAGAGTAGCTCGATATTTGAGTGCAAGTCTCTGCCCAGTCATTCAAAAAAACACGCCTATGTGCAATATGAGATCTGCTTTGAAGCTCTTCCGCAGAAATATTGATACTTTCAAGGACAGATAATATACGCTGCTTAAAGTCAGCAATAGATCTCGGCTGTGATGCTCTTAGCATTTGACAAAAGTCCTCATACAGCGAATTTTCCTCTGGGAAACTCATTTTTAAATAGGTTTTCAGAAGACGCCAATTATAGCGTGCTGCCAGAGAGTTTAAACCTAGCTCATGACGAAGTATAGCATTCGGAAGAAAAGAAGGAAGACATAACGTTGTTTTCCATAGCTTGGCTTGCAGTTTATTCAAGAAGCTTGCTAGATTGTTTAAGTTCATGTCCAAACCATAAAGAATGATAGCTTCAACTTTTTTTGAATAAAATTCAAATAGTGGACTTAGGGAGAATTTACAAAGTTTACGGCAAATAATTCTCATTTGATTCTGTAAAGGTATCACTTTTTCTGCAATCGCACGTTGCCAAAAAAGTGCAGATGAATTGTTTGCCAGATTATATCCCAAGTAGGTTATCTGGACTGCAATTTGAATGATAGAGGACTCTAAGTGCCACCGAAACTTCCGAATCTTTTTTTTCGAAGAAAGTATCAGGATATTTGATTTTGAGGGATTTATCATAAGATTATTTGTTCTACAATACAACAAAAATGTCTCCAATTTATATTGCAGCCCAGATTGCGTACTATCAAATAGTAATATGTCATCGGCATAAGCCAACCACGAGAAATGAATCTTCCCCAACTTCACAGAGTAAGATTTAGAGGGATCCCAAATGCCTTCAATATCATGGAGGTATAAGTTAAAAAGCACTGCTGCGAGGTTGCATCCCTGTTTAACGCCAATTGCCGTTGGAATAGAATCTGTTAGAATACCTTTACTTGAAATACGTACTCTGATGGAAGTATGTTGGTGCAAGAGAGCAATGAGCGCCACCAAACTTTGTGGAAAATTAAGATTTATCATTTTTTTCCACAACCTATTACGAATTACAGAATCAAATGCTGAAGATAGGTCGAGTGATGCAATGAAAATCGGACCATGTGCAGAATTATGAGCCTCCGCAAGTAGGTGAGCAAGAACGGAAGCATTCAGCTGAGTCCCCATATTTTTTCTAAAGCCCGTCTGTACTTTATTTAGAGTTTTTTCTGTTTTGATATGTTTCTCAACTTCCTTGAGTAAAAGAAGGGCAAAAAGCTTGGCAGCGACATCAATAAGGGCAATTGGCCTAAAGGAATTGGGATCGGTGCAGGGTCCTTTTTTATGTAAGGGAATAATAATCGACTTGACCCAAGAACTCGGAAGAGATTTGGTTAAAAAAATAGATTTAAATATCCTCAAAAAGACATTAGCCCAAAAAATAGGGTCATCTTTTATGACACATGGCGGTAAACCGTCAGGGCCAGCACACTTTGACGGTTTCAACTTCTCGATTGCTGCTATGACATCATTGAGCACCCACGGACAGTGCTCAGGTATGTGTTTCAATAGATATGACATGTCTTCCTCACAAAAGCTCTTCGGAAGACGATATTTTTGTTCAAAGAAAGAGAACCATGTATTACCATCAATTGCAGGTTCCATATGGGCTACGTTTGAATTGTCTGGTGTTCTAAGCATTTTCCAAATATCACGAATGTTGTGATTACATAATAGCTGAACCATGTTTTGATTCATAGACAAGTGGAAACCGCACCGAGTAGCCTTTATCTTAGATTTATATAATCTGAGCACCTTCTTTTTTGCGCACAAAGCCAATCGCCTGTGCTTGAACTCAAATTCTTTTTTTAGCGCACGTAATGCAGTGTTCTTTTCGGATTTCAATTTTGAAAGTTTATTTGACAATGCATTAAAAGGATGTAGATTCTGGGTATGATTCAAAGCTTCATCAGCAAGATGCATCTTTGATTGTCCAATACTTGGCATTTGCAGATATTTTTCTTAGATTAAGCACAGAAGAAAACATGTCATGCGTATGCAGCTTATCCTCTCAACTCCCTTTGTGCCTTGCAATTATTTATTGATGTGGCATCCTTGATCCCAGGCCAATAGCTTTTCTTTGGTCCATATACAAAGCTGTTTTTCAGCACCTTTCAGCTCTGCAGCCCTGGTTTGTCTGAGGTAGTTTGTCATTCTTAACATGAGTCCGACATCCATCTTTTAATCATTGCTGCTTTAATCGAGTTATATTTTCTTCTGCAGCAAGCTTCTATATGCCTCATCTACCTTGCGTTTCTGCGTATATACATTCACTTCATCTCTTCTCAATTATCTCTTTGGTGCACATGATTTCATCATATCCATTTACATATTTCTTTTGTTACTTCAGTTACATCTTTAATCTTGGAGTATTTGCATATCGTTTCAGTGCATCTTCGTGTGTCTTCTCTTCATGACGTCACTCTGTCCTCGTCTGATTTCACTTATAACTCCTCAATGTCCAATGGTGTATGCAGGCATCTTTGCACCAAATCAGTACGAGGGTAAATTCAATACGCTTGTCCGAGTGCAGAACATCTCTCGTACCTTCAATGCAAAATTGGGACGATACCTTTCAAGACGGGTATTGTCCCCGACAACCTAAAGGATGCATGGGTTATCCCACTCCTCAAAAAACCCTCCCTTGACCCTAATATCCCAACTAACTTCAGACCTATCACTACAGTCCCATTCCTGCTCAAGATCCTGGACCGCGCAGCCTACCTGCAGATTCAGGATTACCTCGAACTAAACAATCTCCTGGGCTTAAGACAATCAGGGTTCCGCCCTAAACATGGCACGGAGTCAGCTCTGATCGACTTGAAAACTCAGATGGAGTCACTAAAGGACAATGGGAAGCTAGCTATTCTTCTCCTCGATCTCTCCACAGCTTTTGATCTGGTCAACCACCAAATACTCTGCCAGCATCTCAAATCCACAGCCCACTTCTACGACTCTGCCAATGCCTGCATCCACTCATTCCTGAGCAATAGATCCATGAGGGTCTTCTCACCGCTGGCATCAGCAGATCTCTCCCCTATTCGCTGTGACATTCCTCAAGGCTCGTGTGTATCCCCTATGCTGTATAACGTATTCACCAAGCCCCTCTTCGATGTGCTTGACTATCTGGGTGTCTCTTACACTAACTACGCGGACGACACCCAGATACTCATCCCTATCGCAGGAGACTACACAGCTGACACCAAAGCCCTTAACGAGGTTTACTCGGTCATCCAGGCCTGGATGGCACAGCACAAACTTTGCCTTAACGATGATAAGACTGAGCTCTTACTTTTAGGATCAAATCATCGGCTCAACAAACTAGACCAAACCTACAAGTCCTTCATTATTGACGGCAACAACATTAAAGTCTCCAAAGATACTAAGACGCTAGGGGTCTATCTTGACTCCTCGCTTTCTCTGAACAGACAAATAAATGCAGTTAGGTCAGCTTCGGCCTATACCTGCAAACTTATCACTGCCTGTAGACCCTTCCTTAACTCCACCAACTGTATCACACTCGCCAGAACTCTTGTTATGGCCAAAATCGACTTCTGTAGTGCTCTCTACCTAGGGACCAGTCAGTCTAACCTTAATAAATTGCAAACTGTACAAAATAATGCCTTAAGGGCAGCCTTAAACATCCCGAGACGCTCTCATATCTCCTCCGTCAGATCGGACTTACGCTGGCTCCCGGTAAAACAAAGAATTGTCTTGAAAACCCCAGCTTTGACTCACAAAAGTCTGAGCGACAATGCCCCACCATACCTGTCCGTCCGCTCCTCACGCAACACCTCCACTCGACCTACCAGAGCAGCCCAAACTCACAGCCTCATCGTGCCTAGATGTAAACTCCAGAAAGCTGGTGGGGTGAGCTTCCCCGTCCTAGCCTCCAAACTCTGGAACACCTTGCCCACACCTATCAGAATTGAACCATCATTCCACTCCTTCAAGAACAATGTTAAAACATGGCTGCTCTCCCAAGACTCATGAGACCTTGACATAGTCCAGACTCCATGTGGGGTACAGGACTGCATATACATTTTCTCTCTGCTCTGTCCCTGTATTATACGCTGTTAATGGCACCCTTCGGTACATGTATATATGCTGTATATTTTTGTAACTCACTGTAACTACTGCTTTTTGTAACATGTTTAAGAGAATGTACATGTATATATGCTGTATAGTTTTGTAACTCACTGTAACTACTGCTTTTTGTAACATGTTTAAGAGAATGTACATGTATATATGCTGTATAGTTTTGTAACTCACTGTAACTACTGCTTTTTGTAACATGTTTAAGAGTATGCGCCCGGTTGCCCCTGGGCCTGGTTTTGTTGCGCTTTATAAATAAAATAAAATCAAATCAAAACCTGGTGTCACACAGTGCCCTCTTGCTGTCGTCCTCACCAGAAGTGTCTTGCCCTGCAGGCGTGTGACAAACGGTCTTAGTGCAAGGCTGATTGCTTTGAACTCTATGGCATTTGTGTGTAGATGTACATCCTGGCCACTCCAGACACCTTGAATGAAGTTGTCACATAAGGTCCGGGGTTGGAAGGAGCACCGCTCCCTGCCCGCCGCCGGAATCCATCAATTCATCTATTCATCCTGCTTCAACCGACCCGGTAAGCCGCTCCGTTCGCACCCGCCACATCCTTCCACAGCCCCATGACTAAGTCTGCTTCCTGGAGGTCTTTTTCAGTTGTCCGACCTGCCGCCCCTTTCATTTCCTTCTCTGCTCACTCTGCAACTAATCCCTTCGCATTGGTCTGCGTACCAACACAGACTTGCACCCCTTGCAGCCGTGAACTAACAGGCTGCATTGACAAAGTTACAGGATGTTTGCTCACATTGCATTCACCTAGGGCCTGTGTGTGGTTGTATTTCTTAATTGAGAAATGCTCTCATGCTGTGACCTAGAGGTCTCAACTGTGCCGTCAGTCTATTTAGAAAAAATGTTTGCGTTTGGTTTTTGCTTCAATGTGTAACGCCTATCGGCATGTTGAATATGTGTAGATATGAGTAAAATGATCCTCAGCATATGTCAGCATACGTCAGATGACACATGTTAAGGAGGGTAAGGCTTTTTGCACTTACATCTTAGCTTTTTGTTATACCTGTGACTTTATTTCAAAACGAGCCCCTCTGCTGCATTTCAAAAATCTCAAATCTGGGCATTTTGTAATACATGTGACTGTATTCAAGCCTAGCCCTCTGCTGCATTTTTAAAATCTGGAATTGAGCATATTGTTATACCGGTGACTGTTTTTTTAACTCTTTAGCCACTTCACCTGATGCCCTGTCACCTGATTTCCCTCTCCCTACACCCCCCATCTCATTCATGTTGTGATACTACTGCTTGCTGTAACCTAAGCCCTTTCTCCTTGGACTGCGAACTTACTGTACTTGTGTTTCACCTCCTCTGTATTGGCTGCTAGGCTGCCTGGTGAATTTCTTTATGCAAGGTGCAGTCCCTTTTCCTATCCTACCTCCCCCCTTACCCGTGGTTCTCTCCATCGCCCCAATCTATTCTGTTACTCTATCACCTATACTACCTCTCTCTCAAAGTCTGGAAAGAAAAAGTTTAAGAAAGGTCTGGCCTCCAAACCAGGCCTTCCCCATTGCCGACACCAATGTCAAATGTTTCCTCTAGAGAGACTATCACTGACATCCTCTTCACTGACCCTTCTCCTAACCTATGGACTCCCCATATGGTCGCTATCCTATCCCCTTTTTCCTCTTTGCCCATTAATGATGGAACCAGATGGGAAGTTCTCTTGGCATACTTACCATCTAGGTGCATCGTTAATGTCTATCAAAATGGCACTATCATGGCCCAGGGCTCTCAGCCCAACCTTCCCCTTCTGGATAGGCGTCTCATCTCATTAACTTCCTCCCTTCTCCTGCCACCCCTCCAACTGCCACCTCTCTGTGCCCTCCTCCCTCGCCGATGGGTGTACCACATCCCTGTAAGCCACCTCGGAAGACCTTTAAAGGTGGCAGCCAGCTTTACTTAGCTACCCTCAATTCTCGTTCTGCTGTTAAACTCCTCTGACATCTGCCACCTCCTTGAAGACTTTGCCCTTGACGTCCTTGCACTCACTGAGACGTGGTTCAATGCCAGCTCTGTCACTGCTTTTGACACACTCCTTCCTGAGGGCTACAAAATGCTCTCCAAGCCCAGGACAAACCAGTCTGGAGGTGGAGTGGCCCTTTCCTTCCCTGACTGGGTCCCTGCAACCATCATTCCCACTCTAACTTAATCTTCCTTTGAATCCCTCATCTGTAGGCTGGGTGTCTTTCCTAACCTCTCCCTCACTCACTCTCGCCACCATCTACAGGCCCCCTGGACCTTCCCTCAATTTCCTCTCTAAATTGGCTGACCTCTCATCCGTTCTACTAATCCTCCTGCAACAAACTTCTCTTCCGTGGTGATTTTAACATTCAACCTTAACTCTCCGGGTGCAGCCATTGTATGTTTCTGCAACCTTTATAACTCTCTTTGCCTCACACTGCAGGACACATCTTGGATGCGCGGCATCTCAGCAGATATCACTCTCTCCAACCCTTTAACTACCCCTCTCTCCTGGTCTGACCACTCTCTTCTCTCCTCCTTTCTGGAGCTCCCTGGCAATGCATCTGCCCCCACTGCCAGTCTCCTCCTCTGTCATTTGCCGCCACCTACCTTCCTTCCTTCCTCCTCCCACCCCTGCAGTTGATTCCCATACCGACTCAGCACTTGCTAATCTCCATCTCTCCATCTCCAGCACTCTGGACATCCTTGCCCCTGTCATGAGGATCTGCATGAAGCCTGCCTTCAAGTGCAACTCTTGGTATGACTCAGACTTGGCCACCCTGATACGCAAGTGCAGAGTTACTGAGTGGAAGTGTCAGGCCTCTAGCACATCCTCTGACAAACTGGCCTGCCCCCTGCTCCAAAGGCAATATCAACTCTCCATCCGCTCTAAGAAGAGGGCCTATGTCCAAACCTGCATTTCAGGAGCCACTAATAACAAAAATGAACTTTTCAAAATCTGCAAGGAACTTGCCAATCCTAATGCAGTCTCCTCCTCGACACTCCCCTCCCAGGCTCTCTGCACTGCACTGACCTCCCACTTCTCCACCGTACTCACTCTCCTCTACTCCCCTCCCCTCTCCACGCCACCCGGCTCTTGCCTCCCTTGGCCCCCTCTCGTCCTCCCCCATTGCAGCAGATGAAGTCTCTAGAGTAGTCAGCTCTATGAAACTCTCCTCCAAACAGGTGCTCCCCTGCTGCTCCAGAACTATCAAGGACAAAATCTCCTCTCTCGTCCTTGCCTGGGCTGACTTCTGTAACCATTCCTTTGCCACTGGCTCTTTCCTACAACCCGTCAAGCACTCACTTGTACACCCTCTCCTAAAAAAGCAGTCTGCTGACTCTTCCTGCCAAGCTAACTATCGCCCTATCTCCATCACCCCTTTCCTGGGCAAACACCTGGAGAAGTTGGTCCCCTCACGCCCCCACTGACCCACCACACCAAATCTGCTGGCTGTCTTCATGACCACCAGTCTGGCTTCAGAGCATCCAGGGGCATGGAAACTGCTCGCCTGAACACGTGTGAAGACCTGCTCTCAAATCTCAACTCCAACTTTCCCTCTGTTATCCTTCTCAAGCTTTCCTCTGCCTTTGACACTGTCAATCATGCCATCCTCATAAATCATCTCTGCAACACCCTACGCATCATGGTCAGGGCACCGACCTGGCTGACCTACTTCCTTTCTAACCCTTCCCAAGTGCAAATGGGTCCTTTCCTCTCCACCACGTCACTCTCTACCTGCAGCATCCCTCAGGACTCTATCCTATCGCTGTCTCTTTTCAACATCTACCTTGCCCCTCTGGCCCACTTGATCTCCACCTTCTCTACTCACTCCGTGTTATGCTGAGGAGACAGCTCTACTTTAAGTCTCCCTCCTCCACTCCCTCTTCCTTCCCCCTTATACCCAGACAGCCTTAATTTCAGGCATGGTGCTCTGCTAATGGTCTCTGCCTTAATGCCAGCAAGAACAAGATCCTTCTTAATGAGACACCTGCTCCATGCTTCCCTCCCACTTTCTGGCCGTCCTCCTTGGGGCCCCTCCCCTCACCCTCTTTGAGAGGCAAAAAACCTTGGGGTCATCTTCGGCTCCTCTCTCCTTTTCTCATTACATCACTTACCAATGCCAACTTTCAGCTCCACCTCCTCAGAGGTATTCTCCCTTTCCTCGCCTTTCCCCATAAGCTCAATGGCTTCAGAGCTCTAGTTCTCTCTAGGCTAGACTACTGCAACAGTCTCTTCCGCAACCTGCCTCTTTCCTCCCTTCGCCAACTTCAACTAATCCAGAACAGGGCGCAAGATTATCCTTGACCTGAAGCCCAGGGACTGCCTCTCTCCAGGTCTAAAGTCTCTCCACTGGCTCCCAGGGGCTGCTAGGATCAAGTTCAAGACCCTCTGCATCATCTACAAGGCTTTCTGTGGCCTGTGCCTTTGTACATCCAACTTGCTCTCCTGAAATACCTGTCTGCTAGAGTCCTTCAGTCTTCTAGCTCCAACTCTCTGCAGATCAGACGTTTCTCCAAGCAGAGAGTGGGGGGTAAATCTCTTTCTTCGGCAGGAGCCTCCTTCTGGAACGGCCTTCCTGCACCTCTCGGACTTGAGCAGAATCTCCTTAAGTTCCGGAAACCAGACCTTCCTTTTCTCCTCCTCCTTCCCTCTCCCCCTTCCTTGCCAATGTCCCCCTGCCGCTGTGACTGGTCCCTTATGTGCCTTACAGGGGTCAGGCCCCCCTCACCCAGTCTATCCAAGCACCCATCAACCAGCAATTGCCCTCTGGCACCCTTCCCTCACTAGCCTGAATTCGGTCCTCCACCCCCTCGCACTAGTTGACCCTTACCCCTGCTTTCCCCCGGCACTTGTCCTCCAGGGCTCCCTTCAGCACTTGCTGAGTCCCCTGGGGCCCCAACGTTCCTGCACTTCTCCTCTCCCTTATCCCAGCCCTTATACTCCGACATGCCCCCTGCCCCTGCACTTGTTGTCACTGCACTTGCATGGGCCAATTGTCACAAATCAGTAGTAGGACCATTTATTGTTTCTGTCCCAGTTACTCTTCGATCCTTCCTCAATTTGAACTTGACTTATACATTCTGTCTAAACATCGTATTCATCAGATCTATAGAAACCAGTTTAAGATGATAAAACATCAGATGCATTGTGATGCTAATCAGAGAATGTTGACCTTACTATGCAAGAGAGATGTGCGTAACATATGGTCCATTTTAAGAGATACCGCACGCAGTGAAAGCTAAAATTTAAATTCCTTCATCTCTTCCAATGGTTGGCAATCTTACATTGAAGCAAAGTTCCAGTTACCTCCGTCATATAAAAAGTGTGATTCTGGGATATTGCATTCAACGTACAACGATCCCATCTCATTTTCAATGGAGGACATCCTTTGGGCTATTGGACATTAAAAAACTGCCAAAGCGGGCGGACCCAATGTAATCCGTCCCTGTATTATAAAATCAGATCCAAAACTTTACCCAGATATGCTTTATACCAAATTTGACTATATTCTCTGATCCAGAAATATTCCATCCTCTTGACGGAATGCTATTATTCTGATTCATAAGAAGGGAGACCCACACGATCCTACTAACTTCCGACCAATGGCCCTTATGGACTCGGCCGCAAAGGTCTTTGCCATTCTTCTTCTTAGGCATCTTGAGAACTTTATTGTGGAACATGATGTTTATTCAAAATATCAAGCTGGCTTTCGAAAAGAAATGAGCACTTCTCTTATTGCCACTGTTGTAGCTCATTTGGGCTCGATGTCTAAAACCACAAACTCAGGCCCATTATACATGGCAGCGTTAGATTTGTCCTCTGCGTTTGACTCTGTGGTTAGAGAACTATTATGGACCAAGATGTTGAAGCTGGGTTTTCCACATCGACTTGTGCAGTTGGTGGCAATGCTCCACATGAATACCACATTTCAAGTGCAAGTAAATTAAGAGGGTGCTCTTACTCCTCTTATGCCAACTGCAAGAGGGATAAAGCAAGGCTGCAATCTCGCTGCTACATTGTTCAACCTCTATTTATGTGATATGGACATATTATGGATGGATATAGCAATGTATCCAGCGAGATTGGGAAAATTGCATCTGCATTCTTTGCGAATGATATCATCCTTCTTGATTGGACCCCATTTGGTCTGCAGCTTAAGCAAAAGGCATTTTCAAATTTTTCTCATACACAATCTTCAAGCCAACTCTCTGAAGTTCAATATTATTTTCACTAATAAAAAGCGCAATAAATCATACCATTGGAATTTAGCTGGATCAAATACTCAACGTGTGAACTCTTTACGATATCTGGTCTAGTTTAACTCTGATTCCAACCCTCTCAAATGCTGGACAATTGGACTAAAGGCTAAGGCTCGCCCCTTGTTCTCACAAATCAGAATGATATTTTATAAATATAGTACATTCTTATTGTTACCTATCATTGATTTTTATTTAATGAAGATGGAGCAGACTATATTTTTTGGCCTGGATATTTGTCTAGTGAACTTAGATGGGGTCTTGAACACTATACAAGGCCAGTTACGGAAACGCACTTTGGGGCTTGCGCTTGCCGTTGCTAATTCCATTATACGGCATGAAGTAGGGCTGCTGTCTTTGTCTTCAAGATTTCATGGTGTAAGTTATCATCCTATTCCAAAATGATTGTCCCCCCTCGGAACTCGATCAGGACCTCAATGAGCTTCTGTTGGATAGTAATGTGTCTTCAATGGTCCTATTTGATGCACAAATGAAGGCTATTCTTGGCATATAAACGGCACAGTTGAAGATCTTGCTCTAGGACTTCCAAATGTAAAAATGTAACTTTACGAAATGGATTCGATCAAGACTATCGAAACCAATCACACATACAAGACTTATCTCGAATATCCATTATTCCCCAGAAAAAGAACTTGATCGCTCTATTTATATACAGAAGTTTCCTTGTGAAAAAAAAAGAATTTACATGCGGTTTAAACTAAACCAATTTCCTACTTTAGAGCAGACAATATCGACATTCCGCAATGTCGTGTACTAAGATAACATGCCGACTTTGTCTTTTGATCGACCACCAGGAAACACAAACACTTAGTCGTATATTGTCCTTTTTTTTTTTAACATGACCATTATAAACTGTTGGGCTTCTATTTTCCAGAGCCCACTAGCCTAGCGCAACACTCATTCAGGGAAAGATGTATAAGAGGGGAAAGCACACGATTCTTATTGGCACTAACTAGACTCATGTTTACAATTGATGCACTGTAGTTGAAATTGAATCAGGTCTCAGCTGTAGGAGTGTGTCCTTAAGTTGAACTGTGGGTAATTTCTACAGTAATAAAGGAGAAGAAATGGTCTCGATTTTATCATCTGATCACAATTACCTTTACTTACCGAAATTGCTTGATTTAATGCCAAAGACCATCTGGAGGCTCGTATTTGTGGAAAGACATGATGGTATTAACATTATGTTATACTGCACAATTCGTATCTTACGTTTCTGTTCAAAAATAGCTTGGTGTATCAAAAACATATGATACTATGGCAAATCCACCTAGATGATTTAAGTTTCAACTTATGATGATGATTATGCTACATTACCTGAATTCATTGTGTGACTATTTTTATACACATTTGCTATGCCGACTCTCTGCACCGTAATTGTTTTTATTAAGAAATTTGCTAATGTGTTCTGTACCGTTTCCTTTTTTTTTTCTTTTCATTTATGTTTTATTTTGTTTCGTGCATATGTATTTTAAGAATGTTTTATGTATGGAAATTGTATTGTTTTTTTAAATTCTTTATTTAAAATTTAGTAATCTGTACAGGAATGGGCAATAAATCACAAATTTCCATAACACAGCATAAAGGAAAAACACATGCAGGAACAGGAAAAGAAAAGAAAGACAAAAAAGAAACACATCAATATACAATTTAAAGCCGAACTAGTACATACTAAAAAAATAAAAACAGACCTTCTCATGAAAACTGCAATTTTCCCATCTTTCTG
The DNA here is from genome assembly GCF_040938575.1 of Ambystoma mexicanum. NCBI lineage: Eukaryota > Metazoa > Chordata > Amphibia > Caudata > Ambystomatidae > Ambystoma > Ambystoma mexicanum. The sequence goes on from NC_090937.1 coordinate 80,272,734, forward strand.
TAAATGAATTTCTCAATGTTCGCCAAGCAGTTCATTTCGGTAATCCAATCCTCCAATATTGGCGAGACACAAGATTTCCAGCTCCTCAAAATATTTTTTTTGCAAATAGAAGCACCTCTGAACAAAAATGTCTTTACTGACAGTAAAAAGGTCTTCAAGTAAATAAACGCAGCCTAGCACCATTGTTTTAAAATCCAAGTCAACAGTTAGGGTTTTGAACCAGAGACAAACACACACCTCATGCCAAAAGCCACGAACCCTAACACAGTCCCACAGAAGACGTTCCATACTGCCTTTCTCACTCCAGCAACACCAACAAACATCAGAATCTGACAAACCTCTATTTTTAAGCCTTTCCGGGCTCCAATAAACTCTATTCAGAATTTTAATTTGTCTCGAACGTTCAGTCAAACTTATCGAGCAAAGCTTCACATTCGCACACATCTCAAGCCATAGGTCAGAAGTCATTTCACAACCCAATCTTCTGCTCCATTCATTCAGTAAATCATTATTCTCTTTATAGTTCGATACAATTCGATGATAAACCCTACTTGCAAGTGACTGAATGCCAGTAGTGAAAAGTTCAACATTCGCATCCTCGTCTCAATGCACTTCACCAATATATCTCTTCAATTTCCTGAAATCCGAGAAAGAGACATTTTCAACAGTAAAAGTTGCCAATAGCTCAGCAATGTCAAGCCATTTCTCATTTTTAAAAACATCACCAATCCACTGAATTCCGCCAAGAAACCACTCCGGCCAAAACAACACCTTGCCATTGTCCGTTATAGCTTTATTCTGCCAAATAGATGCAGCATGCGTTTTCAGAGCAACCGAGCCACACATCATGGATATTCTTCCAAACGTCCCTAAGAAACTCAGTTAAGGGACATCTTTTAACATGTCTGTTAACAGTCGTGAATATCGCTCTTGGGGCTAGCGGGCCCGTCACACTTGCCTCTGCCACTGCCCACACACTAGGCAGAGATTCCCTAAAAATGGAAGAAAAAATTGGCACGAAAAGGCCAAATGATATGCCTTAAAATTCGGGACACCAAGCCCCCCCTTCTCGACCGGCAGCTGGAGTTTCCAAAGCTTCAGTCTTGGCAGTTTCTCATCCCAAATAAAGGACTGGAGAGTAGAATCAATCAATTTCCAATAATATTGACCAATTTTCAGGGGAAGCATACTCAGGATATAATTAATTTTTGGCGCAGCATTCATCTTTAGCGCATTTAGTTGCCTACAAACCATACCAATGTTCTCTTCAACCATATCACTTACACCTGGAGTCAACCAAACTCCCAAGTACTTCAGTTTTTTCTCACACCATTGAAATCCAAACCTCACCACCAAAGATTTATCACAACGTGTAGTCACTGGTATTACCTCAGATTTAGACCAGTTAACCTTATATCCAGCCACTTCATGAAACCAATTAAGTGTGTTCATCAACGAATGCAAAGACAAATCCAAGTACCTCAAAACTAATAAAAGATCATACCTCTCAAATTCAAATCACACCTCAAAGCAAAAGCAAGAGGTTCAATGGCAAGGACAAAACAATGGTGACAGTGGACAGCCTTGCCTAGTGCCCCTATGTAGATCAAAAGAATCAGACAATAAGCCATTAGTTTTAACATCTGCCGTGGGGCGAGCATACAAAAGGGCAACCCACGTAATGTAATCCTCTCCCATATTCATAGTTCGTAAAACCGTAAACAAATACTGCCAGTTCATTCGATCAAATGCTTTCTCAGCATCTAGGGAGAAAACAGCCACGTCCTCATCCAAATCCTGTGCATGAGACATGGTCAATAGCAAATTCCTGATATTACTGGAAGTCCTACGACCTTTAACAAAACCTAATTGATCAGTGTGAATAAGCTTCGGCATGAGTTGTTTGATGCGTAAAGCAAGTAATTTAGCCAAAATCTTATTGTCAGCGTTTATCAAACTGATTGGCCGATAGTATGATGGCAAGTTACAATCCCTGCCCTTCTTCAAAAAAACCAAGATAGTAGCATGGTGTGTAGACGACGGGAGAAGGGCAACTTCCTTAGATTCAGTAAACATATCCTTCAAAAGACCCAACACCCTCTCTGGAAGAATCTTATAGAACTCAACCAGCAATCCATCGGGTCCCGAAGTCTTCCCAGAATTCAATTTGCATTCTTAATTGGCGGCTGCTTTAAATATGGAATTAAATTATTTCTTTTATTCAATGCATTTGGATTTTGATAAAGAAATGTAAAGGTTTCTTTGTAAACCAAATACAATAAAACGAACAAACAAAATGGTTGTTTTCTCCCCTCCCCCCCCTTTGTCGTGCCTTGAAGCACTTTTGTATATGCGCCTTACAAATGTCCAATAAATAAAGGTTGCCCCCCCACCCCATCCCCTCAGTGAGAAGTCTGTGGTAATAGTTACAGAGGGGCTGCGTGGCCACAGGGGGGCTCACACCAGTACATTGCTCTGTTGAAGCCACCACTGGTGAGAAGCAGGTATGGGTAGCTTGGTTAACTGCAGATCTACTTCCTGGTCCCAGACTGAAGTCAGGTGCAGCTGGATTCTTCTAATTTTTATCCTGGCATAGGGCACTGTTAGAATGCAAGATGCTAGCAACCACAGTAAATGCTGAAACCACCAAGCAGATGTTTCATATCGGCAGAGAAAGTGAAGAGCTGCCCGCCATATGTACGCAATCCTCTCCTAAGTGGGAAAGACCTGATGAACTACCATGTCCCACCTGGCCACGAGGGAGATTGTGTGGAGGAGGGCTATGATTTCTTCTGGTTGCCAAAGAAGCCAAGCTGGTGGAGCAAGTCCACCAGTCTCTAACATGAAATCTCAGGATCCCTCTTGCGAACTGGCTCTGACTAGCAATCATCCAGGTAAGGAAGGACCTTGACCCTGAGGAGCGCCGTCACTGTTTTCATGAACTTCGTAAAAACTCTGTGTGCTCAGTTTAGGCCAAAGAGAAACACCCTATATTGGAAACAATTTCCTGTGTGGGCGAAAAAGTGGGATTTAAAGGTAGGCATCCTTGAGGTCCAGGGAGCACTTCCAATCTCCCTCACAGAGAGCCTCTGCATTATGGGCCACTGTCACCATCTTGAAAAGTTCTAGGGGGAGGTGAATGTTGAGGGAAGAAATGTCCAGCACCAGCCTCAGGCCAGACTGGTTCTTTTGGGGGACTGCGAACACCATGGAGTAGAAGCCCTTGCCTTTGTGAAGACGGCACTGACTCCAGTGCCAGATGCCTGAGCAGTTGAGCTATCTCCCAAAGCAGTGCAGGCGAACCAATCTGTATCAAGGGGCAGAGGGGTGGTGAGAAGTTGTAGGGTGGAAAGATAGGGAAAGTTTCAAGCCTATGGAAACTATAGACAGGCTCCACGAATTGGTGCACACGTGATGCCAGTTGTCAAGAAACAGAGAGCCTGCCCCGCACTGGGGAGCTGTAGACCTGGATGAGAACATCATTTCTTTCCGGAATCAGAGGAAGAGGAGGGGGAATGAAAGAAAACTTTGGTCTCAGCTGTTTCCTCCTATGCTGATTGGGAGACCTGTTGTGCTGACGGGACCTTCTGTCCTGAAACGGTCGAAAGATCTGGCTGCTGTTCTGTGCTGGCACTGAGCAAAGGGCCTAGATACAGAGGTAGGGAGCACCAGCAGCTACTTGGATTCCCGAGTACAAGATTTCTTTATGGCAAGCTCTTAGTCGGTGGACAAGTGGAACAGGTCTGCCCCCTCAAATGGGAGGTCGTTGATGCGATCTTGCACATCCAATGCCAACATAGTAGCATGCATCCACACAGCACAGCGCATATCTACGCAAAGCCACCAGGGGCAGTGGAGTAGGGGGTGGTGGAGGAGGAGTAGGAGGTGCTGGGGTTAACCCACGCCTGGGGGCCGGAGGGCCTGCCAGTGGGGGGGATCAGGATGGGTGCCGGGGTAAGCTGCTGTTGAGGCAGCATTTGGGGCATCCCCTCCCTAATGAACACTTTGAGAATCCCCATCTGGTCAGACTTCATTAGCTGCAGAAACCTGTTGAAGAAGCTCTCCTTGCAGGATGCTTGCGAGGACTGCTGACTAGAGGCTTGGCTCTGCGGGCTGTCTTGATGGTCTCTGGGGAGCAAACTGTTCCTCCCTGGTGCTGAGGAGTATAGGGGTATGGGTGACCCTGGTACTACGGGTACTGCAGGGATCAGGAGTCTCTGTAAGAAGAGCCTGTGGCCACCGGTGTAGGAGAAGATGGCATGCTATCCAATTGCTCTGCTCAGTCCAATGGTTAAGATGAGTATGGAGTGCGAGGACGGTTATTTTGAGCCTCAGTGGTCGTTACACATCCAGGCACAGTCTTTGGTACCTCCGGCCCGAGCTACCGGCCACGTGACTGGTCGTCATTTGAGTGCTTGCTGCGGTGCTTCGAGATTGTGCGGGGAATACTGTTTGGCGCTGTGTCCATTGAGCTCGTCTTCGGTGGGGTATCTTGACTAGAGCTGGCCTTGGAAGCCTTTCCGGGAGGATAAGATCCCTCAGCCTGATGGCTGGAAGCCTGACTCATGCTGCGTATAGGCGCCCACACGGGCCGCAGCTCTGTACAATGACTTGAAGGCCCCGCACATGACAATGAGGTTACAGAGCTTTTGAGCCCATCAGAGCCTGGCCCGCAAATGCCCTTACGCCTCTTGGCACGTGGACCAGTAGCCATATTAGCCTCAGACCTGACACCGGATCGGCCCGCCCAGCATGAGATACTCACGGAAAGGAGTCTCCTTATTGGGGCGCTATATTAAAGAGTGGACTTACCTTATCTTGAGGCTTGTTTTTTCAGAGGAAGCCCACAATGTGTTGTGGCATTGACCTACCAAATATTTCTCACCACCGTGAAATTCTGTTCTTTAGGGTCCTTATTCTGTTTAAACTATAGAGCTCTAAAAGCTGTCACCAAGACGGATTCACATCCCCTTCCACGAACTGATGAGTTGGCCGACAAGCTAGGTGCTGACAAGTACCTTAGCACCTTTGACCTTACTGCAGGATATTGGCAAATATACCTGACAGAAAATGCCAAGGAAAAGAAAGCATTCCCAAAAGCTGAGGGACTTTACCAGTTGGATGTAATGCTCAGCAGCCGTGGCAACATTAAACAAGAACATATTGTGATGAATCAGATCACTTCTCTTCCAGAGGTAGCCTCTCCCCATGTGGCTACAGCAGCAAGGGATAGCAGCAGCTATCTGATCTTGACCCTAAGTGTGGCTATATGAGGGAGGATCACATGGGGAGGAAGCAGCCCTCAGGAGGGTGTCATGACTTAATCGGATGACACATGGTATACCCCTTTTTCTCTTGACAATACCCCAGCCCTTCCCCATGCATTGCTGTAGTGTTGTCATATCTCCCCTCACCGACCTAGGAAAAACACTGAAGACATTCTCTTTGACTCTGTACATTCATCAAACGTGGATGGGCCTTTTAAACACCATTACAAACAATTGCCATACTTTAAATCTAAATTGTCAAAACAAAACTACCAGTACCATAAACAAAAGATAAATACTGGGATGAGAAAAATGCACCAAGTAATGAGGATTACTAAGAACTCGAAGCACATGCTGCACTCTAGTGTTTGGGAAAGGCAACGCAAAGCCAGGAGATTCAAACTGGCAAAACAGCTGAGAAGGAGTCAACCTCTCGATGCAGAGCGAGAGATCGGAGAGCTGGAACGGTGCCCGTGGAGCAAAACACCTTTCCGAAAAGAAGAAGGAAAGCAGACTGCAGACGAATGTGTGCAGCGAGAACGCTAGAAGCAGACAGAGCTTCTGGGGTACACCTCTACTACAAGGCAGCCTCCACCAAACCAAAGACCGGAAAAACATGGAAACGAAAAAGGGGAGCAGCGAGAAGCCGTGAAACAGTGCAGAGGTGGCGAGAGAAGGCAAAACACTGCACAACCACCACAGGCTTGCAGCAGGAGAACCGACATACGCCAGCTAAAGACAGGAAACGCACCCAAGGGACACAGGGACCCTGGGCATGTCATGAAAGCTGGTCAAAGTACAACCAACATAATTAAAGTAAATGAGAAAGAATGAACAAGGCAAACACTCGGTAGAAGGCATAATGAAGTACGCAAAAGAAGCTATCATGTCTGTGAATGTATGTATTACATCTGTGTGAAAAGCCGCGGCAGGATGGTGCACCAGCAAGTTATGGAAGTTGAAACAAGTATAAAAGACTGACAAGTTTGCGGGTGTGCACAGAGCACACAGAGGGAAAGTCCTGGCAGGAGAGTATACAAGGTAAATTGAGAGAGACAGAAGTACATGAGAAAAACGATGGCAGAAGAGTATACCAGGTGAATGCAAATTGCAAGTGTGTTCTTACCAGAAAGCCCTGGCAGGAAAGAGTACCAGGCAGTGTTAACTAAAACAGTGTATATTATACAAGCATCCAAGGAAGTCCTGAGAAGGATATATATCAGGACTGGAAAAAGACTGTGCAAACATATTAAGAGAGAAAACCTGGCAGGAGAGTATACCAGGTAGCCAGACAAGACAAAGAACAGCGCACAAAGCATCGTTTGTACCAGTTGCATTGTTGGGCAAGCGAAACCTAAGGAACTGAACATAAAGCAGAATGCAGAGAAATCCATGGGAAGTGAGCCACCCTCTAAAACGAGGATCTCTTGACTTTATGGAACTTTTGTTTTGGAGTTAGGTGTTTTCTTCTGAACACTAATACACATCTCAAAGCCTTTTCACCTTAGAGTTAATTTATTGGAGTGTGAGGGTCAGAATAGAACTTTGGACACATGACAGTTTTTGCTGTGGACATTCTGACATCAACAGACCCTTAGTTTTGGTTTTAGGAAGGGAAACTACCCTACAGCAGGGACAGAGGCATTTCCCCCTTTTCTTTTAATAAAAGTCTTTGATCAAAACCATGACACACTTGTGTCAGAGTTTCATTCCTGACTACTCACAATATGCTTGCCCTCCGGATAGCCAAGCCCTCTCTCCATATGGGTTAGGATGCAAGGGGTATGGGTAATCTGTGGGAGGAGCCATTCAAAAGAAAGACCAATAACAAAGTTAAGTTATTTGTTCTTCTAATAGATTGTTTCCTTCCACAGATTCCTCATCTTAAACAATCCCAAAGCAGTCTGCAAATCCAGCGGGATGAAGAGAGACTCCATCAGACCAAGAAATGATGCAGAACTCTTGTCGAAAGTGAGCATCTTGGGAGCATATAGTGTCCAGAATATAGTGCTCTGTAAAGGTGTGCAAGGAAGCCCAAGTAGCCGATTGACAAATGTCCAGCATGGGAACCCTTCTTAACAAAGATGATGTTGATGAAACCCCTCCCCACCCCCCTTATAGAACGTGCTCTAAGGCCTTGGGGAGCTTCCTTGCATGGCAATTTATAACAATAAAGGTGCAGAGTATTATCCATCTTGAGACTGTTTGCTTAGAGAAAACAGGAACATTATTTGCCCCTGCAAAAGATACATAAAGTTGGTTGTCCTTCCTAAAAATCCTTGGCTCGAGCCACATAAAAGGTTGAAGACATCCTGGAGGTTGTGTCTAAGGAATAATGCCACCTCCTTCGATGGAGGAAGAGGTAGGTAGAACACAGGTAAGGTAATTTTCTGGTATAGTTGAAATTCGGAAACTACCTGAGGCAAAAAAATAGCAGTACCCTTAAGGTAACCTTTACCCTATATAAAGTCGAAAAGAGGTTTTACCGACAACCTGAGATTCAATCACTTTTCTGGACAATGTAATGGCCACCAAAAAGACAGTCTGAAATGTCAAAGGCCACAATGAACAATAATAACGTGCATCAAAGGGCGAGCCCATAAGAAAAGTGAGGACCAGATTAAGATCGCAGGACAGGACTACAAACTGTTTTTGGTGAAATATGTTCACTAGGACCCTCCGAAACTGAATAAATGTGCTCTAGCACCTTTTGTGGTAGATGGAATTACAAATAATGATCTCAGACCAAATCATCTGACGGACTCAAAGAATATGGCGAAGTACTACTTTATTCTCCTTTAATAAAGCAGGGTGTACTGACTGGCATTGGACTGGTGCATGCATACTCACACAGCTTGATTACATAGAGGTCTTATACCCCAATATGGGTCATCCATTAAATCCGACGTGGCAAAATACAATACCCATTGAGGGAAGGGATTGGTTAAGGGAACATATCTACTTATAGAACATATAAGGATTAGTACATAATTGGCTGCCCCCCTTGTCTGTAGGATACGCCGTGAACTACCTCCAAATACGTATAGTACTGATTATAGCGGACAAAATAGCAGTGGATTGCGCTATGAAACATTGTATGTTAGGTTGCCCCTCAAACCCACTGACTGGTTGGCATGCTATCCCAACCTTGGACTTTCGGCTCTTTAGCAGCATGTACGTGTAACAAAACGTAGGTGTTTGAATCCCATCAGACTACTCCCCGTTTTCCCAATTAGTCAATCTCTCATCGGTCGGTCATATGCCAAAGTCTCCCATTTGTAGTTGACCTTGCAGCCTACTCACTGTCCTGGAACAGTCAAGTGAGTGTGAGCAAACTACTATCTTCGTCTGATGCACTAATGAATAGCCCTTGTCTTGAACATCTGAGTCACATGTGAAGAGACAACTAATCTGTCCATTTCAGCCTTCTATTTACTGTTATTTGATTCAATTATGCAGGATGCTGTTGCTCCTCTTGGCCTCTAGAGACTTGTTCACTCTACCTTGCATAAACTTCATACACTTTTAATTGTCCAATACTTTGGCTCTTGCAGATGTTTTGTTATTCTTCAATCTAAGAGGAATGTTCCATATTCAGAGCTGTAACTCCCTTTATTTATTTATTTGACATTTGTATGGCGCCTATACATATGTGTTTCCAGGCGCCACAAGACAGAGTGAGGGGGCAGGGGTTGTTTGGTGCTGTGAAACAAGGGAATCATGAACGTAGAAAAAATGTGATATTGGCCTTGTGACAATCCGAGCATGCAAGTGCTTGACAAAGTGGTAAGTACAGGGGATGAGGGGGTAGAGGGAGAAGTGCAGGAGTGGGGTGCCCCAGGGAAGTGCTAGGCGTGCCAAGATAGCAAATGCCAGGTAAAAAGGGAGGATGAGTGCGGTGGGCAGGGAGGACCAAGTTGAGCTAGTCCTTGAAAGGGAGCCTGAGGCAAGTGCTGGCAAAGGATGCAGGGGGGACTGGTGGGGGTTATTCTGTGCCCTGTATGACTCTAAAGGGACCAGACCCCAGTCGCAGCGGCAGAGGAGTGGGAGAGGGAAGGAAGAATAGAAAAGGGAAGTCTTGAGAAGTCGGAGGGGGTGGAAGGGAGGCCATTCCCAGACAGATGATGATGCAGAGGGTCTTGAATTTGATAGTTGCAGTCATCGGGACCCAGTGGAGAGATTTTAGGGCTGGAGAGGTGCGGTCCCTGGGCTTGAGGCCAAGGATACGTCTTGCAGTCCTATTCTTGATTAGTTGGAGGGGCAAAGAGGCAGACTGAGGAAGAGGCTGTTGCAGTAGCCTAGAGAGTACCAGGGGTCTGGAGACGTTGAGCTCCTGGGGGAAGGGGAGGAAAGGTAGAATGCCCCTGAGAAAGTGGAGCTGAAAGTTGGACTTCTTGGCAAGGTCTGTGATGTGTGCAGAGAAAGAGAGAGGAGTCCAAGATGATCCCAAGGTTTGTAGCCTCACAGGTGGAGGGGATGGGACCCAAGGAGTCTGGCCAGAGAGAGGGGGTAAACAAGACGCAGGCATCCCAATGAGGAGTTCTGTCTTACTGCCTTACTGGCATTAAGGCAGAGATCATTGGTAGAGCACCATATCTCAATAGCAGTCAGGCAGTCAGATATGAGGGAGGAGGCAAAGGATGGCAGTTTGAAGGAGAGCTGCGTGTCATCTGCATAACACGGGAAATGAAGGGAGAAAGTTGAAATCAGGTGGGCCAGACAGCCCAGGTAGATGTTGAAGAGCCATGGCGATAGAATGGATCCCTGAGGGAGGCCACAGGTAGAGAGTGTGTTGGAGGAGAGAAAAGGACCCATTTGCACTTAGGAGGGTCTGTTGGGAAAGAAGGAGGTAATCCACGCCAGTGCCCTGTCCATGATGCCTAGGGTATCATGGAAACTGTTTATGAGGATGGAGTGGTTGACGGTGTCAAAGGCAGAGGAGAGATCGAGGAGGATCAGAACAGTGGGAGAGTTGGAATCCAGGCTGGAGAGTAGGTCTTCACAGGTGTTCAGGAGAGCAGTTTCCGTCCCTCTGGCAGCCCTAAAACCGGACTGGTGGCCGTGGAGGCAGCCAGCCATGTCAGTGTGGCGGTTCAGTTGAGGATGACCAGCCTCTCTCCGAGGTTGCACAAGAAAGGGGTGATCGAGATATGGCGATAGTTAGCCAGGCAAGAAGGGTCAGCAGACAGCTTTTTTAGGAGAGGGTGCACAAAAGAGAGCTTGAAGGGTTGGGGGAAGGAGCCAGTGGCAAATGAGTGGTTGCAGGTGTCAGCCAAGGCTGGAGCGAGAGAGGCAATGTTGTCCTTGATGGTTCTGGAGGAGCAGGGAAGAACCTGTTAAGAGGAGACTTTCATAGAGCGGACGCCACTAGAGATCTCTTCGGGGGTCTAGAGGGGAGCAGATGACAGAGGACAGGATGTCCAAAGTTTTAGAGGAGAAGTGGGTGGCCAGTGCAGCGCAGTGTCTGGGAGGGGGAGGGGAAAAAGGAAACTGTGGTAGTATTAGCAAGTTTCTTGCAGATTTAAAAGAGTTCAGCCATGTTGTTCATGGTTCCAGAGATCCCTGGCTTGGACATGAGCCGCCTTCTAGGAGCAGATGGAGAAAAGGTATTACCTTTGGGTTTATCAGAGGATGAGCTAGATGCCTGCTACTTCCGCTCTGCAGCTTTGCACTTGCGTTACAAATTGGCCAAGTCAGAATCATACCAAGAGTTGCATTTGGAGGCAGGCTTCATGCAGATCCTCATGACTGGGGCAAGGATGTCCAGGGTGTTGGAGATAGAGAGATGGAGGTTAGCAAGAACAGAGTCAGAGGGAGAGTCTAATGAAGGAGAGTCTAATGAAGGGGATGGAGGAGGGATGAAGGAAGAGGCAAATGCAGCGACTGAGACACGCCTCATCAGTCGAATTATGGAGAAGGAGACTGGCAGTGCAGGTGGAGGCATCAGGGGACAAGGAAGGTCAAGGTGGGAAGAGAGGCTAGAGTGGTTAGACCAGTAGAGATGGGTAATGAGAGTTTTAGAGAGGGGGGATGTCTGTTGAGATGAGAGCATCAAGGGAGTGGAATATTTGATAGAGCAAGAATTGAGGGTGGCTAAATGATGCTGGTTGCCCCCTTTAAAAGATTTGCGAGGGGAGCACAGAGGTGGGGGGCCACCAATGAGGGGGTGGAGGAAGAAGGGGATGAGGGAAGGAGGAGTGGAATGAAAGGGAGGAAAGTTGAGGAGAAGGACGACACCAGTCAAGAAGGGAGAGGTTGGGCTGAGAGCCCTTGGTCATGATGGTGCCATTATGATAGACTATAATGGTGCATTTGGAAGATGCGAAGTGCGCCAAGAGCACTTCCCATTTGGTGCCGCCAGGAAAGGTCGAGTAAGAGAAAGGGGAGCAGACAGAGACCATATGGGGGATCCCTAGGTTAGAATAAGGAACAGCAAAGGGAATGTAAGTGATTGTCTAGGAGACATTGATGTAGGTGTCTGCAATGAGCAGACCAGGGTGTAAATCAGGAATGCCTTTTTTAGTTTCTTCCTTCCAGACTTTGCTTCTCCATCTCAAATCCTCCCTCTCTCACAGTTAGAAAAGAAAGGGGAGACGGAGAGTGCCATGGGGGCAGAGAAGAGGAGGTGGGGTGGGGGGCAGCCAGAGGATAGCCAGGGAGAGGGTCAAGCACTATGCAACAGGAGAATCACACCAGGCAGTCAAGCAGACAGATAATTGAGCGCGTTGGAAATGCCCAGATGAACAAGTTACTTCTTACCTTGTAACGTTCTTTCAACGGGATGTTCCTCCGACGTATTCCTCATCTTAGATATATCCTTCCAGCTCTGCTGGCCTCGGAAAAAATTTTCTCTAGAGGGCGCTGCGCGTCGACGTCCTCCGAGTCGATGTCCCTCGACAGCCGCCGTATCGACGTCGACGTCATCCTGCCTATAAAGGCCGCGCGCAACGTCCGTTGCTCAGTTCCGTTTTGTAGCCCACAATAATTCTTTCTGGACTAGACTAATCACCCTGAAGGAGCGTAAGCTGCAACAACAAGGGAAGTAGAACTGCGGGGATGGATGGGAGGGTCGATGAGGAATACGTCGGAGGAACATCCCGTCGAAAGAACGTTACAAGGTAAGAAGTAACTTGTTCTTCGAAGGGATTGTGTCCTCCGACGTATTCCTCATCTTAGATAGGCTCCCATAGCAGTATTCTATTATTGGAGGAGGGAGTACTGACTTCACGCTGTCTTCTATTGATGAATAGAATGCAGTACAGCCCTTCCAAACCTAGTCTCTTGACTGGAGGAGGAATCCAAGTTGTAAAATCGTGTAAAGGTATGGACAGACGACCATGTAGCGGCCGCACAGATGTCTTTAACCGGCACACCTCTTTTGAGGGCCGATGAAGCTGCAATACCTCTGGTCGAATGAGCCCTAAGGTTTTGAGGGGGCTCTTTCCCTGCCAGTTTATAACATTCCAGAATGGCTAGAATGATCCATCTGGAAATGGTCTGCTTAGTTATTGGTAACCCCAGATTGTGACCTGTGTAATCTACAAACAGCTGGTCCGCCTGCCTTATCCTGGCTAGTCTACTGATGTAAAAACTTAAAGCCCTTCTAGGGTCTAGCCTGTGTAACCTCTCTTCCTCTTCCCCCGGATGAGGAGGAGGATAGAAAGATGGTAGGGTAATCTTCTGAGTGATATGGAATTCAGAAACCACCTTTGGGAGGAAATTAGGCTTCACTTGCAGGACAACTTTGTCTTTGTGAAAGATTGTGTGAGGGGTTTACAAGAAAGAGCTTGTAATTCGCTCACCCTTCTAGCAGATGTAAGTGCTATTAATAAAACAGTTTTAAGGGTAAGGAATCTTAACGAACAAGAATGGAGTGGTTCGAAAGGTGTGCCCATCAGGAAAGTTAGGACTAAGTTTAAATCCCATAGGGGAACTTGGAATGGTCTTGGGGGATAAACTTTGGTTACCCCCTTTAGAAACTGTATTACCAAGGGTAACTTGAAATAGGATGGTTCTTCCGCAGTGCGCTTAAAGATGGATAGCGCTGCGAGATAGCCCTTAATGGTGCCAACTTGAAGCCTGAATTCGACAAATATAGAAGGAAGGACAAAACCATTGGTGTACCACATGAAAAAGGGTCGATATTCTGTTCTCTACACCAGCTGCAAAATCTGTTCCAACGGCAGCGGTATAAAGACTTTGTTGCTGGCCTCCTTGCCGAAAGCAACACCTCCATAACATCATCAGGGAGGTCCCAATCCTTGTACCTCAGCCTTTCAGAAGCCAAGCGTGAAGGTTGAGGGTTTTGATGTCTGGATGGAGAACCTGACCTCCCTTCTGTGAGAGTAGGTTCTCTCTGAGTGGAAGTCGAATTGGAGGGCAGATGGACAAGTCTAGAAGGTCCGGGTACCACGTTCTCCTGGCCCAATCCGGGGCAATTAGGATCATGGTTCTCCGGAATCTTCTCAACCTCCTGATCATTTGAGGAATGACAGGGACCGGTGGGAACGCGTACAGAAGCGGAAACTCCCAGTCCACTATGAACGCGTCTCCCAGAGCTCCTCTCGGGGGAAATTCCCTTGAGCAGAACAGATCGCATTTCCTGTTGACGCTGGTGGCGAACAGATCCACCTGAGGGGTTCCCCAAAGGGCGAAGATCTCTTGAAAGACTTCCTGAGCTAGTTCCCACTCGTGGGAGACTGTGCTCTGCCTGCTCAGAGCGTCCGCTGTCAAGTTCTTCTCTCCGGCTAGGTGAACTGCCGATAGAGAGATTCCTTCTTGGATTGCCCAAAACCAGAGCTGCATCGCCTCTCTGCACAGGGGTAGTGATCCTACACCTCCTCTTTTGTTGAGGTAATGCATGGCCAGTGTGTTGTCCGTCATGATCAGGACGTTTTTCCATTGTACAGCTGGCAGGAACGCCTTCAGCGCAAGTCTGATGGCTCTCAGCTCTAACAGGTTGATATGTAGTCTGGACTCCGATGGAGACCAACGACCGCTGATGGTCAAGTCGTTGGCGTGGGCTCCCCACCCCGTGAGTGAGGCATCCGTGACTACTGTTATCTCCGGCCAGGGTTGCCAAAAATGTTCTCCTTTCAGAATGTTCTCCTGACAGGCCCACCACTGAAGGTCTCGAGCCACCCTGTCGGGAACCTGAAGAAGATCTGTCATTCTCCCTGAGAATTGTGACCACTGAGTCCTCAGTGCCCACTGGAGGGATCTCATTCTCAGGCGAGCCTCTGGCACTAGGAAAATGCAGGATGCCATGAGGCCTAGCAACCTCAAAAAGTCGAAGGCTGGGAGACGTTGGGCATCTTGGAACTTGGTAACCATCTGTAGAATATCTTGAGCCCTCACCTCTGGTGGCGAGGCTTTTCCCAGGGAAGTGTCCAGGATCGCTCCTATGAACTGGAGTCTCTGCGATGGTATCATTTGTGACTTCTTTAAATTGAGGGAGAAGCCCAGTTTGTGAAGGGAGTGGCACACGTGATTTAGCTGGATCTGAGCTTGTTCCGAAGAAACAGCCCTGATCAACCAATCGTCCAGGTAGGGGTAGACGTGAATCCCTTCCCTCCTTAGACTTGCCGCCACTACCGACATTAACTTGGTGAAGACCCTCGGGGCGGAGGTCAGCCCAAATGGCAGCACTCGAAATTGATAGTGAGAGTTGCCAATTGCGAACCTCAGGTATTTCCTGTGTTTGAGATGGATAGGCACATGGAAATAAGCATCCTGAAGGTCCAGAGATACCAACCAGTCCTGGAACTGAAGGGCCTGGAGGATCTGAGAAAGAGTGACCATCTTGAATTTGTCTTTCCTGAGGAATTTTTTCAATTCTCGCAAGTCCAAGATGGGTCTCAGTCCTCCGTCTTTCTTTGGAATGAGAAAGTAAGGGGAGTACCAGCCCTTGTTCCTCTCCGCTACAGGTACCGGTTCTATGGCACCTTTCTCTAGCAGGTCCAAAATTTCTTGCAAGAGGAGCGGATCTGGAGCTTTCCGAGAGCTGATCCCCGGTGGATGACTGAGGTATGCGTAGGAAAGGCAGGCAGTAACCTTGGGCAACTGTTTCCAATGCCCAAGCATCTGACGTGATAGCCTGCCATACCGCCAGATGTTGAGTCAACCTGCCTCCTGCAGGTGTCCTGTGAGGGAAGTCCTCAGAGTGGTTTTGGGGCGGCTGATGCAGATGCCGATGTTAAAGAGGCACCTGCTGTTGCTGCGGCTTTTGAATATCTACCCCGTCCAGCTCGGGTAGTTCTTCTTTGTCCCCTTTGAGCCGGTCGTCCTCTACCTCTTCCGAATGCGGAGTAGAAGCGAAAGGACTTGCCCCTCGCAGAGGTTCCTGTGGAACGAAAAGGTGTCTGACGGATTGCAGCGCCTAGGGATTTTGCTGCTGCTTTTGAAGTTTGCAGTTTCTTTAAACTGTCATCCGCCTTTTTCCCGAACAAAGAAGAGCCATTGAATGGCATGTTCAAGAGCCTGGCTTGCACATCTGGGGCAAAACCAGACTTTCTCAACCAAGCGAATCTCCTGGTTGTTGTACTTGCCGCCATTGCTCTGCTGATACTGTCAGCCGAATCAATGCCCGTCTGGAGGGATTCGCACATAGCGTCTTTACCGTCCTGTATGATATTCAGGAACGCCTCCCTTTCTTCTCCCTCCGGGATGCAGTCAGCCGCTGTAGAAGCACACTCCCAAAGTGTATGGCTGAATCTAGCAAGGGTGCAAGTAGCATTAACAGATTTTAACGCCATGCTACATGCCGAAAAAACTTTCTTTGCCATAGCATCATATTTTTTATCGTCCCTGTCCTGTGGGACGGTAGGATAAGCCGTCTTGACATCGGTAGAAGATGCTGCCTGTACCACCAGACTTTCTGGGGATGGGTGTTTTGACAAAAACTCCGGGTCTGTAGAGGATACCCTGTATTTTGTAGGCAGTTTTTTATTTACTGCCGGGACGACATCTGAGGTTTCCCAATTCGTCATAATCTTCCTCTGAAGAGCTTTGTGAAAAGGCACCACAGGATCCTCCTGTGGGCCTTTGTCAAGAATATCCGTGAGGTCATCTTGTTGGAAAGATTGTGAAGGTGCAGACCACCCCATAAACTCTGTGATCCTGGCCATTAAGGCTCTATAGGGGGTTTCAGCATGCTCCCCCGGGTCTGGCCTAGCAAACTCCACCTCAGGGGAAGTGTCTAACCCACTTGCCTCATGTAAGGAATCATGAAGATCCTTTAACCTGCGTTCTTCAGAGGAAAATTCCTCTCTAATTGGGGTTACAGGTCCCTGCAACTCACATGTGTCTTCCTGTTCAGACAATTCACCCTCTTCCATAATTGAGGACATAGTTCTCAATTGTTCTGAACTCATAAAGGGTGTAAATCCCATTTCCAAGGCAGAGGGTGCCGAACTTGTCATAATCGGCCTCGAAAACGTCGATGTCGTTGACGCCGACGTCGATGGCTTCGAGCGTGGCGTCGAAAACAAAGGCGGAGGCCTCGATGACCTCGACAGAATTGGGATTCTGCTCGACAATCTCAAAGCCATCGTCATCGAGGACCTGGGGATAGTCACTGGGTGTGTCGTAACCGTGACTTTTCTTGGCGTCGACGCCGGTGTCGAAGCTGGCGTCGAGTCGACAGACCCGTGTGTCGAAGGTCCCTTCGACAACGGCGTCGAAGACACCGACCTCGGCGTCGACGGAACCTTCGAGGAAGGTTTGGAGGTCATAGTCCTACTTGAGGGTTCGAGACGCGCTCGAGAGGTTTCCTTCGCCGGGTACTGCGACTCGCGGCGTTTTTGACCTTCGGGTCTTTCGACCAGAGCATCGCTCTCGGCAGTCTTCGAGGGGGTCGAGGCCGCTTTCTCGAAGACGCTCATCATATTTTTGCGGAATTCCTCCCATTCAGCCCGGGAACTATGTTTCGTGGGGCAAGGGATTCTCTTTGGCGAAACAGAGGAAGAGGAAGACTGAGAAGGGGATCTTCGACGTCTCCTCTTCGAGTGCTTCGATCTCGAGGAGTGATGGGACCCACTCCGAGACCTGGAGCGCGAATGGTGACGAGGAGACGAATGTCTCGACTTCGTCGACGAAGAAGAAGCTTTAAAAGTCTTACCTTTCTCCAGCTTCCCCCTACGCTCCTTCAGGGCCTTAGCTGTCATGGACATACAGTCCTCGCACTCCGAACAATGGTGTTCAGCTCCCAAACACCACAGACAAACTCTGTGAGGGTCAGTCAGCGACATCTTTTTCCTACAATCTCAGCATTTTTTGAAGCCGGATCGAGGAGTTGTCGGTTCCGACGAAGAAGCCATCGAGTACGGATCGAATAACTTGAGGTAAATAGGTTTAACCTGACAAAACTGAGCAACGGTATTCTGAGGCACTGAGTAAGCGCGGAAAAACAGAACTGAGCAACGGACGCTGCGCGCGGCCTTTATAGGCAGGATGACGTCGATACGGCGGCTGTCGAGGGACATCGACTCGGAGGACGTCGACGCGCAGCGCCCTCTAGAGAAAAAAATTTCCGAGGCCAGCAGAGCTGGAAGGATATATCTAAGATGAGGAATACGTCGGAGGACACAATCCCTTCGAAATACAGATCAGTATAATTGGTAGCACACCTACATTTTATTTTAGCCAAAAGCACTAAAAGTAGTACAAAATGGTGGTGGATGCACAGTTAGAAGCACAGCAGAGAATAGAAGAGTTATAAGTCACGAGTTACTCAATTTCTAATTCATTCATTGAAGTAGGACATTAGGAGAGCCGTAGCAGTTTGTGCTCTGTTCTTATTCCTTAAAATAGTTATCCTTTATACTAGGCCAACATAGCTTTCTTCTTGTTCTGCGCACAGGGCTTTCCAGCCTCTCCCGATTCTGCAGATTGGTTGAGATTGACATGAGCCAGCATCCATTTTTCTATCATGGCTGTCCTTGCCACGTTATATGTTACTTTATTGCAAGCCTCTATATGTCTCCTTTCTACCTTGCGTTACTGCGCATTTACAGTTATTGGTCAGTAAGTTCCTTCATCTTCTTCAGTTACATTGTCACTCTTAAATATTCTCATATTAAATATTCTCATATCGTTTAAGCATAGGTTTATATATCTTCTTCATGACATCACTCTGCCCTCTTAACGTTCCATGATGTCCATAGGTGCGTGCTGACATCATTCAATGTGGCATCCTTCCACACTTTCAGTGTTAGGGTACATTTTATATGCGCATAACGTCTCTCATACACTCAATGCAGACTAGAAACAATATATGGTGTCCTACAGATAGCCCTTCTCCTGCTGTTCCAGTACGACGGCGGTGAGGGGGCGGGAGCTTGGGCTAACGCATCCACCTGCTCCTCTACATAACCATTGGATGCCGAAATAGGAACCCCCCTCCCATTTTTTCTTAAAAACACAGATAGCCACTAGGTAGCCCTTAACTGTGCCAATCTGAGGTTCTGCCCTTGTCAAGTGTTGTGCAAAAAGAAAATCTTTCCCCTTTCCCCCCCTAAGGATAACTATGGAACCTTGTTTGTTTTGCTTGTTTCAAACCCTATCCTGACTCTATGGAGGTCAATACAGCATTGTGCTTTACTTCCCTTGCCTATTTTGCTCATTCTTGTGGGAAAATTGACTTAGTCCCTAATCCTGTCAGTACTGAGAGAATACGTCTCTTTACGTATGTTTGTTTTTTTACAATTGCAAACATCACCTTACAGTGAAATACAGTTAGGATGCTTTGTATCCTTATAACTGTTGATAAAATGGCGTTTTGGGTACTTTGACAATCTGCCTTTGTAGCAGCTGTGTGATTTTTACAATTTGTGATATTTTTCTGGTGCACTTTTGCATTTACCATAAATGACTACTAAAAGGTGGTTAGCACCCTAAGGAGGCCATGCCACCAGATTTTTTGCTTGTTCTTTGGCCATTTTATTTTACCGTCCTGCCTTCTCAGGTCAGGAAACCCCTTAAATAGAAATCCCCTTTCCATGAAAAGCTGTGGCTTTCGCGGGTAAGTGGGCTTTGTGTTTGAGAGCCAGAGGCGGTTACCAGTCCACACCCTCTGGCGCCCGAAAGTCTGTTGTTGGACGGATGTGACGACCAGCTGTCAAGAATTGGACAACCCCTAGCTGTTTGAATGGTGCAGATCCTTAACATTGATGGGCTTGCTCCCAGCCTGAATTTTGTACAAAAGGAAGGCATTTGCAACTGTTCAGAAGATCACCTTTGGAATTAAGAGCTGCCCGTTGACCACCTGAGGACGTCCCCTGCAGCTCACCTGCATCGACTCCAGTGATTGGCTCGGTGAAGCCCTACTCCTCTGCCTCATTTCCATTAGACCCTTGTTGGTGCTTTGACCCCTGGGAACAACTAGTCTGGACCCCTGCTCAAGGATCTGTGCCTTCTGAGCCTTTGGAAGGGTAACTGGGCCCACCAGTGGACTGACCAGCTCTTTCCTAAGCAACCTCGCTGCAGCAGTCGCCGTTCCAAGCAGAGCCTTGAAACTTTCCAGATCTCCAGATTGTGCCACAAGTCCCTTGCTGCATTTTCTGACCCTTGATACCTTAGTTGGATCTGGTGGTCTTTGTGTCCCTGAGGCATCTCATGACTGTCTCTTCCTCATAAGTCGTCCTTTATTTTCATTTCAGTCTTCAACTGGAAGCTGTCTAGAACCAATTCAATAAGTGTCAGATCAGAACTGGGACCGACGTCATGGTGATTAAAGTAAATCAAGAGAAGCTTATCCCTATTTAACAAACTAGAGTGGGCAGGAAAATGTACAATTGGATCCTATCTCAAAGCATTACTATTAAAGGATCTCAATCCTTTTTTGAAAACATTTAAGAGGAGATGTGGGAACATGTCAGGCGTGGGAAACACTTGTGTACAGGCGCATTAACTCAACCTCTCGTGGTGAAATCTGGGTTAAGGATCTTTTCCTAGACCTACCCTAGTGAAATGAATTGTAACTTTGCTAAATGCTTATCTAACTTTGAAAGCTTTCTAAAAACACCACCACAGCTCACTGCATTGTTTCTGAAAAACCTTACTTCAAGAAGCTATACTTAAAAAAAAAAAAAGATTGTTTTTATTGTGTTTTCAGTACACAAGGTACATTTACACAAATGTAATACAAAGTAACTAAAAAAGAAAGTACCAAAACACAATCCAAAAAAATAACAAATAGTCATTACATCAGTGCATTCTTAGTAAAATCATTCCAATACTATAGGAGTTTCCCCAGTTATCAATCACATACATGAATAAGGTCCAATACGCCTTACTCCGTTACCTTGCTCAGTTTTAAAAAGATAAGCATTAACATTTTTACCAAGGCTAAAATAAGCAAAACTTGAGGACTAGTCATAAGTCTACACCATAAGCCTTGAGTCAGAACCTGGGAAATTGAGCGAATAAAACGCCCAACACCTAATAGTCTGTAATTCAGGAAGAATGGACAGAGCATCACCAGATGGAATAGTGTTAAAGAACAGTCAGATCCACACAATCTACAAGTTCACAGTTCCCAAGGGATACCAAGCTTTAGACCGTCAACATCAAGGGACGGGAGACAATTCAATCTAAATTTGAAATACCAGGCACAGTATTTGGCAGATGGAAATTTTACTAAGTACGATTTTAGATAAATGGAGGGAAGATCAAGGAATTCCTTTCCTGAGTAGAGATTCAGTCTACCCAGGTCCTGAAGATCCGTCAATCGGTCCCTTGATCTTCTTTTTCAAGGCAACATCAGCTCCGAACCACTCAAGTCTAAGGCCGCAAGCATGTTCTCACATCTCCTCTTAAATTTGTTAAAAAAAAAAAAAAAGAATCGAGTTCCTTTAATAGTAATACCTTGAGATGGGACCCAAGCATACATTTTCCTGCCCACTCTAGTTTGTCACCACCATGACGTCAGTCCCAGTCCCAATCTGATGGCACTAATTGTAACCGAGATCAGGATCCCAATTTTGGCCTCCAGAACATAACAAAATTTCCTATTTTAGATGTTCATCAGCTCACATCAATACAACCCAATAGGCAATACTTTCGCTCTATAGACCTCAATCAGTGTGGATAAGTATTCACATAGTTGACTTTTTATAGACTTCAATAGTAACGTACAAGAACAGATTTTCTCTTACATTCTTAGTCTATAATTCCCACACTGATGTTTACCTGAAATTACAAAGCCCAAATAAGATCAAATCAACACTCTGGATTGTCACATTGTTTAGCTTCCATGTTTAGCTTGTGCATGTTGTGCAAACCATGACGCAAGATATTTCAGAATGAATCTGCAGTTGGTTTGCATTAAGGTACTTCTCTACCCCCATGAACTGGAGGAGTGCTGCCGGGGTTTTATGCATTAAAATGAGGTCATCAGCATAGGCAGTGCAAGTTTCAGACCAGAAAAATTGGGAGTATAGGTCCCCCACGCCACTCCCTGCCTACGGCCCACAGATCAGCCCGGTATTAATTAAATAGATTGGGGGCTAAAATGCACCCTTGGCCTACTCCTTTTTTAAAGGTGAATGTCCCTCAAAAGCTCTCCCCGAGTATTTAATGTGACTGTGGGAATTAGTGTACAGCAACTGGATCAACCTCAGAAAAACCAGGATATAGCCCCCAACTCAACAGTTTCAACCAGAACAATGAAATGCTAACATTGTCGAAAGCGGAGGATAGATCAATTGCCGCGACAAAGAGGGAGCGATTGAGTAGGACCCAATATCAGACATACAGGCAGTCACTGCCAGTCCACTTAATACGGTATCTGTCCCTCTCCTAAAGCCAGTTTGTAAGAGATTAAGACTGAGTTCCCTCTGCCACACGTTCAGTTCCCCAAGTACTAGTCTAGCAAATATTTTTGTGGTTGTGTCATCAGTGCGATCGGTCGATAGCGAGAAGGGTCTTCTCTATTGCCTTTTTTGTATATTGGGACAAGTATCGGATTTGCCCTGGACGGACAAATACTTTCTCTGACAATATGTGTAAACCAATTGTCGAAAATGTCAGACCAAAGCACAGATTACTCTTAAGTATGCCATTGGTCACCCCATCAGGCCCACGCGCTCCAGAATTCTTTAATTTATTATGAGCTTAATGTCTGATCTGACAAATGAGGGGAACTAAACTGAAGTGTTACTTTTGTTAGTTTCCGACCCAGTGTTGTTTTCACTATTAACATTATATTTGTTCGTAAAATGTTCTACCAGGCATGTTCAGATACAAAGGAAGACGACTGAACATGAGATTGTGTCTTACTTTTATTGTTCAGTGTCCACCATATGGCGCCTGTATCCTGCCTGACTATCTCATGCAACACGACTTAGCTTTTCCCAATATATTTTTGAATTCAGTAAAATCTACACCAGTTCTGATACTGCTGTATCAAAGCCATTTTTTCTTTCGCCTTCTCTTCCCAAGTCATGCCAGGATCTTTATACAAGGTCCCAACGTGCTTCCACAAGTAACATTTTTTTCTATGAATCTTTGAATCTTTCTATCAAAGTTGTTACTGTTCAAATCTAGAAAAATACTTGGAGAAACCACCATTCTGTCCTCCACTGGCTTCCTCAACCTAGCTAATAAGGCAGGAAACTCTCCTGGCAATGACTGTACACATTAGCTTTAGCAGTAAGAGTATTCCACCAGTACAATAAATCACAATTGACTTGCTCAGAATTATGACTATATTGAATGGCGCGGTTTCCAGACCCCCAAACCACCAGACACTTCCTTTTCATATACTCACTAGAATCTTGTGGGCTCCTTACACACACAGATATCTGTAACATGGCATGACCACTTACACTCGGTCTTACCATCTTCAAGTACCCCACATCATCAACCTCAATATTCTTTAAAAAAAATATACCTTTTGAGACACTTGATATGATTGTGTTCTAAGAAACATGGCTCCAAACTCCTTTTGGGATGGACGGTTTTTTGGTATTCCAGCAACTGGCAGTAGGCGAGGGAGTGGGTCGGCCCTCGGGGGGCTTAAATATTGCTTGCACAAATGAAGTATTTTCCCATACTGTCCTTTTGTCCAATGTGGAGTTGGGTATTCTGGCTATGAAGGCTGAATCGGGGGTGGAAAGGGGCAATCTAAAGTGGCCCATTTCAAATTTCATCAGTCTTCAGCAGATTTATTGCTTCTTTGGACAGGGAAGTTTCCATGTTATGAACATTTGGGTAGGGGTGTTTTTAATTCGCAATGTATAAAAAGTTTTTGCCCCGGGGTCCTTGAACTACAAGTTACCATCAATTAACGGGAGTGACCAATGCGGGGAATAGACTCTCCAGATTTAAAAATAATGGTTGGGCCTTGACCAATCGTTCGGGGTGAGTTATTTTCCCTATGTCGGAAGGGGAGCTGCAGGAGGTGTGTCAGCCACCTTGTGGAGTTCCTCTGGGACATTAATCCCCCTAGCGTGACATCGGTGCCGCGGCCTGTTAAATATCCCCATCGTTTTGACTTTCAGACCTGGGACAAAAAAAGGGAAATGAGAAGGCTACTAAGAAAGCTTAAGATCAGGCCTCAGGATCTACAGGACTATAGGAGGGAAGTGAAATACTTATAGTAATTGATCCAGATCTCATTGATCTTACAGCGCACAATTAGAGGGGGAAGTCATGCTGAGAGCCATTGGGCAAAATAACTCTCGGAACTTCTGGTCAATTGTTGGATCTTTTGATAAACTGGTTTATACAGCTCAGGATGGCGCTATCCAGGAACATGTGTAGGCTGAGCACTTTTCCGGACTATATTGTACTGACTGCCTAGTTAAATTGAAGAGCAAAAATTATATAGCTTGGTCTTTTCGGAAGAAGAAATAAAAACTTTAATATTGAAAAGCTCAACATCTAGATCTCCTGTGCCAAATGGCCTTAGCAACAAGATTCTTAAGTCAGACCCTGATACTTGAGCCCGGGTACTGGAAGCCCTCTTTAAGGAAATGGTAGATTCAAAATAAATTCCAAGCTCTTGGAGAAGGGCGGTTATAATTCCCATCTTTAAGAGAGGGGACCGTTTGGACCCCTCAAATTACCGTCCGATCTCCCTCCTGGACGCTGATGGGAAAATCTTAGCTGGCCTAGTCCTTAGGCACTTGGAAATATGGGCCAAAACACAGGGTATTATCTCAAAACACTGAACAGGCTTTCAGAGAGGCCTTTCGACATCTTGAAATGGCCTTGTTCTGAATGCTGTGAGCAGCAAATCTTTCTCCAAGGGCGGGCAACCCTTGTTTGGGGCATGGATTGACCTGTCCCAGGCTTTTGATACCATCAATTGGGACCACCTTTGGGGGAAGTTAAGAGACTGGGGCTTGCCAGAGAACCTGTTGGGTATTTTGATCAAACTACATAGGGATACAGAATTGATGGTTAGGCTAGACAGGTCGGGACACCTCTCCAAATCCGTCGCCATAACCAGGGGAGTTAGGCTGGGGTGTTTAATAGCCCCCTTTTTGTTTAATCTTCATCTAGCCGACCTGGTAAAAAGTATTGTGGAATCAGCACTGGCCAGCCCAAAATTGGGCACTACTAAAATCGGCTGGCTGGCATATGCAACGATATTGTGCTATTAGATAGCACACAGATTGACCTTCAGAGGTTGCTCTCCGCTTTTCAGAAATATGAAGAGCTGAATGGCCTGAAGACTAACCCTGAAAAATCTAAAATCTTATATTTAATCATCCATAAAGGGTCACCAAGTCTTTCACTAGGCGTTTGGATAACAAAGCAATCCCAATAGTCAGAGATCACCGATTTGGGATCAGTGGTCAGAGCTTTCCCAACTCAAGGACGGCTTACAGTTAGTCTGGATGCAAAAGTCCTCCATTCAGAGTCACAAATGAAAAGAATATTAAACAAATGTTGCAAATGTTCTATTATTCCACTTATCAAACATTATATTGGCAAGATAATAACGGCCCTATTGTTTGGCTTTGATACTAATCCACAATCATATAAAATAGACTGGGAGAGATTTGAGGGCAAACTAGGGCGACGAGTGCTGAGTCAGCCCAACTGCGTCCCTATAGCAAGCCTGAGATACAAACTGGGCTTGCCATCACTAAGGGCATGCTTAGAACGGAAGTGGATCACATTGTACAGGTTGATTCTGACTCCCCCTCCTCTTTCGTTATATGAAGATGTTTTGGTGGTAGTCAAGGGGGTATCTAACCAATATTTGAACAACGAAAAGGAGTGTGTAGCAATATCCTAGTGGAATCAGAATGCTTGGAAGCTACTCTGATCCAAAATCCTATGAAGGTTAAAGAACTAATGAAAAGAATGGACTGGATAAGAACCATTGCAACAATGAGAAAATCTAGGCTTTTTGCTTCCCTGACACCTACAGATAAACCCAGATACACGAGGCCCACTTATTTGATGAAATTTCCTAACCCCATCATTAGAGCAGACCTTTTGAGATTCTGTTTAAATTTGTTACCAACCTTGGAAATTCAGAATATTAGAGATGGTGTACATTGATTGAATCCCAGGTGTCAAAATTGTGGTGTGGCAGAGACTCAGACCTTAAGACATTCGATGATTGAGTGGCCTGGGACCATTGAGCTAAGACTGCAAAGGCTGGCCAGATTTGCCCCGCCCAACTGGTGTTTGGAAATTGATTGCTTCTGGAGTAGATTGGCATCAGGCAATGAGGTTTTCCTCACAATTGAAGAAGTGAAACTACTGAGAGAATGGAACTTGTTAAGATCTTTCTAATGACTAAGAGAAACAGCATTGCTTAGTGCCTCTAAATTTGTTGTGTATAAACAATGTGGTGTGGAGCTATATTCTATCCCTGATGAAAATGTGAAGCACCCTGTTTTGATGATCGTTTGTGTAGGTTTGATTTGGTCTTCTAGTTTTGTTTTCTTTACCTGTTTTTCTCTTTTTTTATTTTACTATTGAGAAACTGTTTTAATGAGTTATGATCATTTTGAGTTTTTTGAAAAGACAAATGTTAACTTAATTTGTTTAGACTATGCCACAATAAATAAATAATCAATAGTAGAGGCAGAGAAGGGATTGGACCATGTTGGCGCATCCCTAACGGTCCCATTAAATAACAAATTGGTCTGCAAAAAAGCTCATCTTGAGAGAAATTTTCCACAAGTCCCACCTGGGCAAGAGGAGCAACCCTCCTTGTAGCGTCAAGGTCTTCCCATTCAAAGACCGCAATGAGGCATTTACATTTAAAATCACCAATCAGGACACTAGGGCCATCCGGGTACTCATTAAGCCAGTCAAATAATGTGTTTTCGATGTCATGTAAAACTGCATCTAGCTCTAAACTAGAAGGGTTGAAGTAAATATTAATTATCAAAACTGCTGATTGTTTCTGAGCTTCGCTAATGTCCAGGACCTACATTATCATGGTTGCGTCTGAGTGAGTCGTCACTTTTACAAGACAATGTAATTTTTGGGGATTTCACAGCTGTTAGCAGTCCTCTCGCGGGCCTCCTTCTCAAGCCTTTCTTAGCTATTTTAGAATCCATAAGAAACCCATCCCACACTGAAGTAGACCTTAGCCAGGTCTCTTGAATGGGAATTATATCAAATTCGTCAAACAGCCTTCATTTCGTTGCTCAAAAAGGAGCTATGTTCACGAGAGTTCCAGCTTAGTATTTGTTAATTATTGCTTAAAGCCAGGTATACTTCCTGCTGTAGCTGGAAGGGTGGCCGTGAGCCAGCCCCAACTCGAAGATTCAGAGTCATGGAAAACTTGTCTCAGTTGATCCGTTTCAAAATGACATCTTAGTGTAATGTTCACCCGTTGATATTGTTGAATGGCATCTGCGTGGCGTGCGTAGTAACACTGAAAGCCTTTTAGTAGAACTTCTTCTTGCTGCTCAATTACCAGCCTCTCGATCATTTTAGAGTGGAAATAAACCGGCATTTCCCAGGCCAAGCACGATCAAATAAGTGGAAAAATGTTATGTGCAATGAAGAAATCGATCTTAATCCTGGGATAGTAGTTAATAGGGCCTGCACTTTGCATCTATTCAAGGGAGTGTCCCAATCATCCTCAAGTACAAATTCCAAGATTAATGATAAACCCAGCGCATTTTTGAAATGGGCCTTCAGGGCCCGTTACAGGATATACTTGTTTTTCATTCAAACACTGTTGCACTGAGACACGACTGCCCCCCTTTGTCGTTGATCTGCCTGAGTTGGGTTCCTGCCCTCTGATCTTTGAATAATCCGTATAGCCACTGGGTAATTGTTATCCCTCTTAGTTCTTGGTGCTTTCTCTGCACCCGACGACTGCTCCACGGATCTGCCCCTAGTTCCCCCAGACAGATCAATGACCAAGGTGCCTGTGGATGAGGAAATATCACCCTTTTTCGTTGTCATTTTTTTGACTTTCTGTTTAAAACAAACAGAGGTTCTCTGATGTGGATAAAAAGGCATTGAGATAGATTCGTCCTCCCCACAATCGCTATTATACCCAGCTTGATAAGTGTTGTCAACTCTTAAACTATCGTCAATAATAACCATGCTTCAGGAAGGCTGTAGATGGTTATTGTTCATTTGCTCTCTTTTTAAGCTATTAAGAGGATGTTCCCTAAGAACTTCTGTGACCCCTTATTTGAAGTCTTTAAGCCACCTTTAATGTTCTTTGATTTTTCTTTTCTTGTTACACGGCTTTGTAACAGGTTTCTTTATTCACCATGTCTTCAGGTTTTCTTACATCCGGCTGCACAACGCCATTAATGACAATTACCTCTGTTACACAAACTTGCTGTTTAGATAAGCCAGCCCAGTTGAGCCCAGCTAGGTTTGAGCCTAGGGAATCAGACTCAGGTTGAAAATACTGCTGAGGTACATTCATTAAGACTTTCCTTATCTCATCCAGTGTCAAAGTGTTCATTCTCACTTCGTGGGCCATCATTTCAGAGGCGAATAAAGGATTGCAAAACTATGTTTAATGCAGCAAGTGTACTTGAACCTGCTTCAGAAGGATTGGCACAAATCGAGTAGTCACCTTGAAAAGGTAGGGAAGCTCAATCCCTAATCATCGAATTGTCATTTAATATGCAGCTTTCTGGCATCAGTGTGTCCAGAATCACTTCCCCAGGCTCGTCTTGAGTTACAAATAAGCCAGGGGAAACGCTAAATCAGTCCTATGGGCCATCTATGGCTTGTAATTCATTCTCCAGACTAAGACAAGCATTAAATAAGGAGGTATTTGCCTCATGTTCCACTTACGAAAGGACTAGACCAGATATATATCACTCTGTAGAACTCACATTGCACGCTCTATTTTCCCTTGGTTCGGGTGGCGTCTCTTGTTTCAAAGTTCTCATCATTTTGTCATCAAGAGGAATGACATCTTCACTCCTAAAATGGTATCTCTTATTTTGCCCCGCATTGCCATAAAAGTAGATCTAGTTTTGTGGATCAAAGGGAGCTCCCCCGGAGTCTCCACAAATACTATACACACTAAGTGTAATAGCTATTCAGGAAATAGTCCCACACAACCAAAGTATACATTTCAAACAAAGATGGTCGTCCAAAAGAGCGGACCAAGTGCTGTTGTCAAATGAGAAAAAGAGTCAGAGTTTATGGTCACCTTCAAACACACATCCACAATTACCAAGCCTCCGACTTATGGTCAGATGCAAATAGAATTTAGCAAAGTAAAGCGAAATAGGGTAGTTATCAGAAGGAGTCCGCATGTCCGGACCGCTCACTGCCCAGCTTTTGTGATTTAAGAGTTCAAACAGGGAGTTCATCACCCCACGCAACCCGCAAGTGCAGGAACTGCACCACTCAGCTCTGCAGATTCTCTACATTTTTGAAAGCAGCTCTGCATTCAGAAGAAATTTCCAGCAACAACAAACCAAAAGGTCAAGGTGAACTCCACACACTGCAGGGACTGGACCACTCTGCCCCGCTCCGACAGGCTATAGTTTGGAACTTGTGACTTTTGGGCACAAGGTCCAATGCCATCTCCCTAGTTGGACTCATTAAGATGGAGGAAAGCTGTTATTTTGTTGGTTTTTCCTATTTTCCAGGCTCCGGCACTATTCACCTGCATTGCACTAGTAATAGATTAATATGCAATTTGATTCTCCTAATGGTGAATGTGTATATCTGCTTTATAAGGATTTGTATGACAATACTTACTTGTGACTTATATGCCTAGTGTGTAACTGAAGGCTTAATAACTAACTATTAAGATATACTTACTGTCCAACTTGAATTAATTGTGTGGACTGATTCTAGCCCTAGACCACTGTCACTTTTCCTGAGACTAAGCCTGGACAGCTCAGCTACCATACCTTGATTGGGTTTTGGCCAACGTCTGTCTTCCCTGTTCACCACGATAGGGTTGCCTCCCAAAATCCATCTTAACGCAGCCTGAAAAACGATTGTATTGTGCAGGCTTTGAATTGTTATGTTATTTTCCTGGAACTTTGAGAGACTGAACATTCCTTTCAGGAACCAATTTGATCTATTGTTGAGAGACAGTGGCCCTTCCCTCAATTATCCTAAACCCATTTTTTTTTCAGTACTGCATGGATCCTGACATGCGTAAAAAGTTTAATAAAGCTCATGATACCTATTTTAGGGTCTGCTCTCAGTTCTGGAACAATGACAGGCAGCCATTCTACAGCTCTGTCACAATATGTATATACTAGTGGAAAAGTCCGAGTACACGAGCAAATGTGCATAAAGGAAGACATTTTCAGAGTGTAAATGTATTAGGTGCTGTATTTTAACATAATTTATGTTAATGGAAGGAAATGTTGCTAATTTTACATGGAGTAGTAACCTCAAACAAAATCTCACAGAATCAGTTGAAAGTTCAGTAAATACGGCTAATTGTTGTATCTGCTACATTTCTTGGATTTTACTTATGGGTTTTGGACTCATATATATAATGTAATACAATTCACGGGCAGCAGGATTCGAAGTAGACATGAGATCATAAGTAAATTGGAGTCAAATAAAGTTTCAAACGTACACGAAGAATATTGATATCATAATGCATACCAAGAAATATTACATAATTACATTGAAAAGAAAAACATTATTTTGTGATAAATAGTGCTTAATCAATTGATTTTCTGTTTATATGTTAAAGTATTCTGTTAACGTGGTATCCCTGCCTTGGGTCTTTTCTGCATCCAATTGTATGTTATCATTGTTGAAATACACATTTTGTTCGCCTGGAAGATGAACTGGAAGTCTTATTGTTGTATGCATTAGGCAACAGCTCCCTCTACCGGTGATAACAGGCAAAGCGGGCAGGATGGTTTTGTACAAACATATCTGGCCTTTTTTATATAGTATATGATATGATTGTTTTATATAGCTTTTAGTAACTTCATTTAATGCATCAGTGTTGATTAAAAAAAAAGTTTTTTATACTTACTGTTGCAGACAATGCATTTGACAATCGCTTGTGTTTGAGAATTATACATTACACCAAACCCTTGATGCCCATAATCTAAGACTTAATGACAGCACTTAACCAAGTGGGGGTTTGGTTAGACTGGTGGTAACCTTTGCAGGTCCAATAGAATTGGCTTCTTGGAACCCTACTCCAGAAGTGGTGCTGAAAAATCTAAAAAAGCGCAACAGACAGGCAAAGCTTCAAAGTCAGTATGTTCTAAGAATGTCGATAGGCAGGACAATGCTGAAATAGATTGATAAGGGGTACAGAGATTGCTGTCAAAGCGGATAGCCTGGTAATCATGAGAAGAAATACAGATGCTGTTGACAAGCCTTTGATAGATTATAATCCTGAGAAATGATTTAAGAGTAGATGTAGATCTCTAAGCAACTGAACTGGTGTGAAAATAAATACATGTTTAAACATCCTGGTATAAAAGATGCTCAATAATGTATGGTGAATTTCTAAACTCTCAGAAACTATGATTGCCTGGATGCAGGTAGAATGTTTAAGACGGGCAGACGAGACATAGTATTTTATGCTCTATGTGCATCATTCAGTTTTTTTATTTCTATGAAGGTCATCATACTTCTTTCAAATCAAAAGTTTTTCAAAATGATATTGTGCTTGAGGGCATTCAACATGATTTTTAGTAAAAGTTAACGTCTTGTACATTTACATTGGCCCAGTCTACGTACAGCGCAATCCCCAATAAAGATTCTCTGCATACTTATTGTTAAATATGAGCAGAAGCCTTGGATTGTGTTATATAAAAAGGTGGAGTTCAAAGAAAATATACATCTATTCAGTAATCCATATACCAATTTCTGGCATAGTTTTAATGAAAAGTTGTTTTTCAGTGGAGTCTTTTTTCATGAATTTAATTAGTACCTTATCAGTTTGTCCTCATGTACAGTAAAGAAAAGATCCTACACTGACAGAGCTTGGATTTCACTGACCCTTCTTATGGAAGTGATGGCTACTAAGAAGGCAGTCTTATAAGTCAGGTGTTTGAGACTAGACCTCTTTATAGGCTCAAAGGGTGGTCCCATGAGCTTAGCGAGTACCACATTAAGGTCCCAACTTGGCGGTGGGTTAGAAATTGGAGGGTGGAGTCTCAACCACTTCCATAAATGCTTTGATGACTGGTACCTTCCACCATGAGACCTTGTTATGCGAAGTGGTGTAGGCTGACAAAGCTGCCAGGTGTACTTTTAGTGAGTTAAACACTAACCCTGCATCCAGTAAGTGGAGCATATAGGTTAGAATGTTTGAAGGAGTACAATCAACAGGGTTGATTTGCTTATTCTGGCACCAAATTATGAATCGTTTCCATTTATCATAGTAACAGTGCCTAGTGTTCGGTTTTCTTCACTCTTTCAAGATATCCATACATCTCTGTGGTAGATTGAGATGTCTGAACTCTATGACTTCAGGAGCCATGCTGCCAAGTTCATAGAGTTTGGTCGTCGGTGCAATGTTAGTCCTCCGTGGTGGGTGAGTAGGTTGTACTGGCAAGGGAGTTTGATGGGTTTGCACATCGCCAGTCTGCACAGATGTGGATACCACTGTTATCTTGCCCACATAGGAGCAACAAGGATCAGCGTCATGGGTTCTTTGTGCAACTTGTTCACCACTTTCCTCATGAGAGGAGTCTGGGGAAAAGCGTAAAGAAACTTCCCTGACCAGTTCATCCATAGAGCGATTCCCTACGAGCCTGGCTGGGGGAACTGGACGCAAAGTCTGGGCATTGACGATTTTCGCATGTGGCGAATAAGACTATAGTTGGAAAACCCCATAGAGAGAAGAGGTGTTCTACAACCTCTTCGTGTAGACGTCACTTGTGTTCCTCTGGTAGGGGATCTGTGCTCAATGAGTCTGCTAGAGTGCCGTGTTCCCCTGGAACATGTTGTGATGACAGGAACATTTTCCATCTGAGTGCCCATTTCCAAATTTTCTGTGCAAGTCTGGATAGATTTGGAGAGCGTGTACCCCGTTTGTTGATATAAAACATTGCTGTGGTGCTGTCCGTCAGGATCTGCACCGATAGGTTTGTTAAATGGGGTTCGAACGCCTGGAGGGCTTTCAATACTGCCAGAAGTTCCAGCAGATTGATGTGGTTCTGAGCTGCAGTATGAGACCACAGACCCTGGGCTGTTTGGTGAAGGTAGTGAGCCCCCCACCCTGCCAGTGAGGTGTCCGTTGTGACCACTGCTTTTATCTGTGGGTCGTAGAAGGGTTTTTCCCTTCGTCAGGTTTTCTCTCGTCCACCAGCAAAGATTGTGTACCAGTGTTGGCAAAACGACCACTAGATCGTCGCACTGACCGCTTGCCTGAGACCATTGTTTCCCCCAACCACTCCTGCATGGGACGCAGGCGCGCGTGGGGAACCAGGTATATGCAAGATGCCATCATGCCTATTAAACGCATCGCTTTGCGCACCCTTATCTGTCAGCCGGCCTGATAATTTGGTATTTGCAGTAACAAATTCCAATCCTTCCTCTGTGTTTAGGATAGCTCCTAGGAACTGTTTGGAAGTGCTTGGCACTAGGCTTGATTTTTTCTCGGTGATTGAGAAGCCCAATTGAAAGAGGAGGTTGATAGTAGTTTGGATGTTTTATCTGCAAATCACAGGTGATTGCCCTGTTATGAGCCAGTCGTCCAAGTAAGGGTACACTGGGATTGCCTCCCTGTGCAGGTGCGCTGCCACCACCGCCAGTACCTTGGTGAATACCCTTGGAGCCAAGGCTATACGGAAGGGCAGCACCTTGAATTGGTAGTGCTGGTATGCTATCTTGAAACGCAAGAATCTTTTGTGCGCTGGGAACCTTGGAATATGAAAATAGGCATCTTTCATATCCAGTGTTGCCATGTAATCCCGCCTTTTTTAGAAGCGGGATTACCTCTTGTAGCGTAGTCATGCAGAACTTTTGTGGCTTGACATACTTGTTCGCAGGCTGCAAATCTAATACTGGGCGCATAGTTAGATCTTTTTTTGGCACAAGGAAGTAAGTTGAATAAATACCGCTGTTTACCTGGTTGGCTGGGACCAGTTCTATGGCGTCCTTTAATAGAAGCGCTGTAATGTCTTCTAGAAGTATCCGCTGATGTTCCTCTGAGTGGACCTTTTGTCTCAGGGGGTGGTCGCGAGGACGTTGAAGAAGTTCTATGCAGTAGCCCCCTGCTACCGTAGACAGCACCCATCTGTCCGAGGTGATACCCTCACATGCGTGGGTGAAGTTGAAAATGCGTCCTCCTACTGGAGATGCATGGGAGGGTATCTGGAGCGGAATGTCACTTGCTCTCAGGTGGGGTGCCACCCCTAGTTGGGCCCCTGCCTCGATTACCACAACCTCTATGTTGTCCTTGTGGATAGCCCTGAAAGGCTTGTCCTTGGTTCTTGCCATAGGAACCTTGGCCATGGTTGTATCCTGATCCCCTCTGAGAATTTTGGCCCTGAAAGCGGCGAAAATTGCCCTTACCTCTTTGCCCCGTGGGCTTGCTCGTGAGCTGACCTAAGGACTTTAGAGTGTCATACTCACTCATCCTTTGCTGTCTTAAGTGCGTCTTCTACAGCTATGCCGAACAGCACATCACATTCCACTGGCATATTTATTAGGGTGGCCTGTGTTTCAGGCCTGAAGCCTAATTGGCGAAGCCATGCATGCCTCTTTAAATAGTGGCCTCTGCGAAGACTCTCCCTGCATTGTCAGCAGCGTCGAAATTTGACTTGAGACAAGTAGACACAGCTCTTCCGTCTGCTGCCAACTGAGCTAGTTGAGATTTTAGTGACTCAGGTGCAGATGAGAGTAACGCGGAAACCTCCTCCCACTTATGGCAGTTGTAACTTGCCAAAAGTGTAGCAATATTAGCAAGTCTTGCCTGGTAGGCTGCAGAAGAGGCTACTTTTCTGGTCATTGCATATATCTTCTTGCTCTCCTTATCTAGAGGTGCCTCGGAGGAAGCAAGGGGTGTGCCTGCTCTCCTTCGTGTGGTGGTAACCACAAAAGAGTCTGGTTTTAACTGGCCTCTTATGTATAAGGTGTCTGAAGGTGCAGGTGTGAACAGTTTTTCCACAAGCGGGTTAACAGGCCGTGTGAGATTAGCTGTCTCCAAAGAAGGTTGGATTCTACGTTGCACAGATTTTATCAGTGGATAAACTGCCCTACTGTCTTTTTGTCTCCCAATAATTGTTCAGCGAAGTCTCTATCTTCCTGTACCTCCTGTGTGTCAAAGTGTTCTGCCGCTTTGGTTAAGACTTCGGTGAGGAGGGGTTGGTTGTCTACAGGGGAATCTATCACTGCAGGGTCCTGATTAATAGGAGAATCTATGGAATACATGTTCGCCTCCTGGTCTGGGTCCTCATCGTCCCCACAATAAAGTTTGCCTGTATCATAATCAATAAGTTGAGAGTCAGATGTTTCCACAAATGAAAGATCGTCCTGGTCTTCTGGATCTATTTCAGGGTCATATAGATCTATAATTCTGCCCTGTGCGGGGACATCACAGCGAGCCCTCTTAGTAGGGGGTTGAGAGGCAGAGGGTTGGGAGCCAGAAGGGGCTGAGGTGGGAGGGGTGGACTGAAAACTTTGAAGGTCATCTGGATTTCGCCATAAAGGTCATTCTTCGCATAACTCTGTCGATATCCTGTTCAACCAATCCAAGTCCATGATGGGTCTCAATCCCCAGTCTTTTTTCGGGATCAAAAAATAAGAGGAATACCATCCCTTGTTCCTCTCCACTACAGGCACCAGTTCTATGGCGCCTTTCTCCAGCAGGGATAGGATTTCCTGCGCAAGGAGCGGATCCGGACACTTCAACGAGAGCTTACCCAGTGGATTGTCGTGAGGCCTTTACCGGAAGTGAAGACAGTAGCTGTGAGTTATGATCGCCAGAAACCACACATCTGAAGTAATGGCCAGCCATTCTCCAAGATGCTGCGCAAGACTGCCCCCAACCGGCGAACCATGGGACATGGCCTCATGATTGAGCAGACGCGGCAGTGCCTGAGGGCAAAGGCGCAACTGCCTGAGCGGCTTTGGCACCCAGAGTACCTTGCTTTCCACCTCTGGTACTCCTACGGTGGCCCCTTTAACTGGCAGCTCCTCTCGATCTAACAAAGGAAGAGTAATACCGAAAGGAACCTCCCCTCAATTGCTGTCCCCTAGGACGAAAAGGCAGAGGTTGACTAACTGCAGCGCTCAAAGACTTCGCTGCAGCTTTGGAGGTCTACAAGCTCTCAAGACTCTCGTCAGCCTTGCTGCCAAAGCAGATGACCACCACCAAAGGGCATGTTCAGAAGACGGGATTGCACATCAGAAGCAAACCCGACTTCCGCAACCATGCAAACCTGCGTATCACGGTGATCGCAGCCATGGACCAGCTTACAGTCTGCCGTGTCCAAACCCGACTGAACGGCCTTGCACATGGCATTCTTGCTGTCTTGCACGAGGGTTAGGAAACCATCCCGTTCCTCCCCTTCGGGAAGATGCTCAGCTGCCAAAGACGCACAGTTCCACAGAGTGTGAGTGAATCTCGCCAAGGCACAGGTGGAGTTGACAGACTTCAATGCCATACCCCCAGCCGAAAAATAGCTTCCTTGCCCAACCATCAAAGCGCTTATCGTCCCTATCAGGAGGGATGGTAGGGTACGCAGCCTGCTTTGAGGAGGCCGTAGCCGCCTGCACCACCAAACTCTCCGGAGTAGGGTGCGTCCATAAGTAGCAGGGGTCACCACTGGATGGGCGGTATTTTTGCGACTTAACTGCCGGTAGACTCTCCGGAGCAGTCCAAGCCGCTGCCACCCCCATTTGCAAAGCCATGTGAAAATGCAACACCTGGTCAGTTGGTGGACCATGATCCAGGATGTCCGTCAAATCATCCTGAGTAAAATAAACAGGTGGAGCCGACCACCCCAAGTATTCGGTCACCCTTGACATGAGACGCCGATAGGAGGAATCTGCAAGCGAACCCTGGCTCAGGCCGGCCATACTCCACCTCCGGAGAGGTGTCCAGGCCACTAGCGTCATGTAATGACTGACGAAGTTCTTCCATCTGACTATGCCCTGACAAAAGCTCATCAGGGACCTCAGGAGGCACAACCCTCTCCTCATCAGACAGTTCCTCAACCTCTGAAATGGCTGGAAAAAAGTCCAATCTAGGAGTAGGAACAGAATAGGGCTCAAACACAGTCCTCACAGACTTACTGAGAGCCTTCCTCTGAGTTTCCACAGCCCTCCGGGGCACCTAAGGCAAATCCTCCACAAACAGCGTAGAGGGCGCCGAGGGAATCGGCGGTGACGTGGAGCGATGCGCCGATGGCGTCGACAACTTCGAGGGCGGAGCCTCGAGAGAGCCCCTCGACGGACACGGCACCGAGGGCTTCACCGCCTTCTTCGAAGGCTTCACAGGTTCCGGTCTCGATGGCGCCGAGGACCGGAACGTGGATCTGGCACGGCTATATCTCCCTTGTCCGAACGGGACCTCGACGGCTCCCGATGATCGCGCCGACCGCCCAAGCCCGAAGGCGTGCGAGTGGTGGGCCGAACCCGTTCCTTGCCAGCTTCTTTCGAAGGCGCGGACGGAACTGTGCCTTGCGATTTCGAAAATCGCTAACATCTGCCAGCTGAATGATTCCCAATCAGCCGGTGATGAAGACTTGGTGGGAAAAATCAACCGTCTGGCAGAGTCCTCCTCGACGAGGACGGGGAAGGCGACCGGTGACTGCGCTTCCTAGAATGCCTCAAGGAGGCAGAGGAATGGCGGGAACGACTCCTAGATCGAGACCCCCTGGATTTACGCCGATGCAGAGAGTCGCCCCTCGAGTCATCGGTCGAAACTCAGCTGATTTCAAATTATGGGCTTAGACACCCTACCTACCTTCAATTTCTTTTTACATTCCTGCAAGGCCTTGGACGTCCAGGACTGGCACTCCTCGCAGTCGTTGGTGGCGTGGCTTTCGCCGAGGCACCAGAGGCAGATGTCCGTGATGGACATCTTCGAACCGCAGTCCCGACATTTTTTAAAGCCCGACTTCGGGGTAGTAGAAGAAGACGAAAACACCCCTTTAGAAGAGCAGAATCAAGCGTGCTGAGATAACGAAGCAAACACGTGGAAAAAACGGAACTGAGGCTACGGGCGCTGTGCATTCTATATGTAACATCGGGTGACGTCGACCCTCGACGGAGGCCCTCGAGGGACAACGGATCGACGCCATAGACGCATGCGCCCTCTGCCGACATTTTTCGAAGCAGCACAGCTGTGGACATTACCTGTCATAGATGTGGAATACATCTGAGTACACAATCCCCTCGAAGAGGTGTTCTGTGACTCCTTCGTGTAGATGCCACTCGTGCTCCTCTGGTAGGGGATCTCTGCTCAATGAGTCTGCTAGAGAGTCGAGTTCCCCAGGAACATGTGACGACAGGAACATTTTCCGTCTGAGTGCCCATTCCAAATTTGCTGTGCGAGTCTGGACAGATTTGGAGAACGTGTAGCCCCCTGTTTGTTTATATAAAATATTGCTGTAGTGCTGTCTGTTAGGATCTGCATAGATAGGTTTGTTAAATGGGGTTTGAATGCCTGAAGGGCTTTGAATACTGCCAGAAGTTCCTGCAGATTGATGTGGTTCTGAACTAGAGTGCGAGACCACAGACCACGATCTGTCAGGTGAAGGTAGTGAGCCCTCCACCCTGCCAGTGAGGCATCTGTCGTGACAACCTCCTGTACCTCTGGATCGTAGAAAGGTTTTCCTTTTGTTAGATTTTCTCTTGTCCACCAGCAAAGATTTTGTACAAATGTTGGCGAAACGACCACTAGATCTTCCCACTGACCACTTGCGTGAGACCACTGTTTCGCCAACCACTCCTGCATGGGTCGCATGCACAGGCGCGCGTGAGGAACCAGGTAAATGCAAGATGCCATCATGCCTATTAAATGCATAGCTTTGCGCACCCTTATCTGGCGGCCGGCCTGATAATGTGGTATTTGCAGTAACACATTTTTACTCCTTCCTCTAATGGAAAGACCAACCCCTCCTCTGTGTTTAAGACAGCTCCTAGGAACTGTTTTGCAGTGCTTGGCACTAAACTTGACTTGTTCTCGTTGATGGAGAAGCCCAATTGAAAGAGGAGGTTGATTGTTGGCTGAATGTTTTGTCTGCAAATCAGGGGTGATTCCCCTGTAATGAGCCAGTCGTCTTGGTAAGGGTACACTGCTATTGCCTCTCTGAGCAGGTGCACTGCCGCCACCGCCAGTACCATTGTGAATACCCTTGGAGCCGAGGCTATTCCGAAGGGCAGCACCTTGAATTGGTGGTGCTGGTTCGCTATCTTTAAACGCAAGACTCTTCTGTGCGCTGGGAACATTGAAATATGAAAATAGGCATTGTTAGGGAGAATTCTCTTGTAAGGCTAATTTCCCAAACCTAGTGAGTCCCCCAGCAGCTTTGCTGGATTTTTTTTTTTCTCCTGCTAAGAGTGGGACTCTTTTCTTCCCACTCTTAGGCATGATTTGAAGTATGTCTTTGGACCTAGTATGTGTTCATGGGCTATGGGGAAGCCTTTTTACTCCATAGGGTATCATCTGTTTTGTGTGTATGTTAGACAGCACCCTCAGTGCAGTAACACAGGGGTGTCCTAGTGACCCCCAAACATAGACTCCATACCCTGGGACTGACTACTTTCTCCCAGGGCATGTAAAGTCACCATTGACTTTACTAGTCCAAAATTGTGAACAAAACCAGTACAAACCATCATATTGTGGAAGTACCGGAAGGGGTTAATTCGATTGCTCCAGGGTCTGTTTTCAAGGGGGCACTGTGCAGTCCCCCCTTGTCGAGTTTCTGGCTGGTGGCAGTGGTTACCACGCAAAATATTCCACCGGAATATTCTCTATGGGATTTTCCCATTGATTTTAAACGCACCACTTTTTGGTGCAATGTTAAAGATACCGCCGGTTTATTTATTTAATATTAAATCCCCAGTTGGGTCTTTTTGCCAGAACTCTTTTCTAAAATGGCGTTCGTGTCCGTCTCTGTAACTCAAACCAAGGTCGAGTCCTTTGTTCCACTTTTTGGCAGGCTTCTCCACAGAAGCCCTCCAAATGGTGCCACTCTGTCTGGGTTCCACAGGATGTGTGGGGAGGGGAATTGGCACCCTGGACTGCGTTGCCTTAGCAACCCAAGTCTCACTCTACTCTGATTGGCCCAGTGGTGAGCTGCCCGGCTCACCACTTAGCATGTGTGAGTGACAGATATGCTGCTGAATGGGGGTTTTTCTGCATAAAACCAGGGCCTTTGGGACTGGAACTTCAGAAGTCGCCACAGGACCCAAGAATCCTCAAGAGGGAAGAAGCGGAGCCATCTGCAACGACGACACCACCGGTGGAGCCCTGCTGCAACAAACTCCCCACTTTCCCAACGACAAGAGACGATCTTCCACTGGACGAGTTTTCTTCCTTTGAGCTGGTAGGATCAACCAGTTCGCCCTTTTCGCCTTCCAAAGACATCTCTTGGTCGAATTGCCCGTGCCAAGCACCCCGGGCCAGATAGCCAAGCTTCACCACTTTGACCGTGAATAAAAGGAACGCACCTTTTAATCGACAAACTCCGCGGCTGGTTTCATCCCTGTGCAGTGCATCGACTCCAAGTTTCCTCCTCGACGAGATCCTCTCTTCCCCTGGTCGGAACCACGAACTTCAACCACTGGCAGAACACCTGCCACCGCTGGAGCTTCCCCTCTCTTTAAGATACTGTGTTCGGCCTGGCCTCCCTTTCTACGGATTGCTAAAGGTGACCCTTAAATCCTTGGCTTTCCAACTGGGTTGGCTCCAGACCTTCTAACTTTACTTCTTGAACATTCTGCAAAGACTTTTAGTGCAACTTAAACTGTGTGATCTTGGGCACATTTCGCTTTGCTCCATTTAAAGTGGGCCTGGCCAATGAACTTTGGGTCTACAGTGTATACTGCCCTTACTCCCTTGCTTTGAACTCAAGTGTTGGGACCTGTATTATTTTTATGCCCCGCCTTTTTCTCTCCCTTTAACTTAACTATTGGAGTGCCATCTAGGTTACGCGCTCACATCTGTTTTAACAAATAGTGGTGCTTTAACTCTGACTTGTCTAGTAGTTATCAAGGGAGGTGTTTATACTTTACCTGACTGTGTTTTAACTTGCTTTTGATTTAGAGTGCTAGTGTATTTCCTAAAGTGCGTTTTAAATAAATAATTATATACTTTTGATACAAAGCTCTGGTCAGTGTTTGTTTGCTATACTGTGGTTTTAGCACTATTGTGTACACTCTATTTACTGCCCTACTCTTCTTGAGAGAGGTCTGACTGCTCAGCCACAGCTACCAGGTAAATCTGGGTGGTGAAGACTGTTACCAATTGGGTTTACTGCTTACTCCTGTAGTCTTAATCTTCTTGCAGTGGTCCCCAAGGGGATTGCACAGGTTTCTGCCTAACTGGTATCTTTCATATCCAGTGTTGCCATGTAATCCCCCCCGAACCTCTTGTAGCGTAGTCATGCAGAACATTTGTGGCTTGACATACTTGTTTGAAGGGCGCAAATGTAATACTGGGCGCATTGTTAGATCTTTCTTTGGCACAAGGATGTAAGTTGAATAAATACCCCTGTTTACCTGGTTGGTACTTCAATGACGTCATTTAATAGAAGTGTGGCTATCTCTTCGAGAAGGATACGCTGATGTTCTTCTGAGTGAATCTTCTGTCGTGGGGGGTGATCATGGGGACGCTTGAGTAGTTCTATACAGTATCCACCTGCTACTGTGGACAGCACCCATCTGTCTGAGGTGATTCCCTCCCATGCGTATATACAATGAATTGTCTTGTTTATAACAGTGATGAATTGAAACTATTGGACAACTCCCATGGTTCCATTACCTTAAGAGCATTAAATAAAATCAGAAATGCACACATATGTAAACCCCTCCCGCGAACCGGCCAAGTTAGTGCTGCAAGGATAGGAAGCTATCGAGTAGCACTACTAAACGGCAGATCGGCTGGGGCACATACTACAGAAATTGCAGAGCTTATCCATTCCTATGACTTAGATATACTCCTAGTCACTGAAACATGGTTCACAGATTCTTACCCTAGCATATTTCATGAGCTGGTTCCAGATGGCTACTCGATTAAACATATTAACAGGACCCTGAAAAAGGGAGGGGGCATTACCATTATCCATAAAGCCACGTTAGCTATCGACGGCTTGCAAGTGGGACAATTGACTTTCCAAATTTCCCCAAAAGCCACTATTTATATAATACTGGCTTATAGACCCCCTGCTCCCTGTAAGCAATTACTGGGAAATCTGGATGCATTTCTTAGTATTGAGGGGACCAAACACAAGGAATTGATCCTAGTGGGCGACTGGAATATAGGGTTTGATGATAAAACCAAACCAGACTCTATGGAACTCTCTATGGACCAATCAGTCTTGGCTTAAGAGGCCAATTTCAGAAAATAAAACGTTAGCCAAGACTGCCTTGTCGGAATACAAGCTGGCTATGTCTTAGGTCAAGAAAGATTTCTTAGGAAAAAAACTACAATCTGCTAGCAATCAGCTGAGAGAACTATTCTCCGTTATATCGAGGTTCTGTAATCCAACCTGCAAAAATGCAGTGCCCGATTTTTCTGAAGCACGAGCTAACCTTTTTAATTATTTTTTCATAGACCAGATTGAAAAAATAAGGGGAGAAATTGAACAAACAGCTTCTGTAAATCCATCGGCACATGCTAGCCCACAAGTGACTGAAGTAAATAACTCGCAAGATCAGATCTCACCATGGTTTTAATTTTCATCCAGTCACTAAAGAAAATTCATTTTCATTCTCTCTCTCTCTCTCTCCATCCTTAGATGTTGAGGTACTACAAAACTATCATCCTATTGCAGGACCGCCAAGGTCCTCAAAAAGGTTGTAACCAACTCCAGGATTTCATCGAACGTGAATTATTACTGGACAAATTTCAATCTGGGTTCAGACCAAAATATGGACCGAGATTGTTAAAGCCCTGAGACCAAGGGGAGCTCACAATCCTGGTTATGTTTGACTTGTCCGCGGCCTTTGACACAGTAAACCATCAAATTCTCTTGGAACTACTACAGGAGGTAGGAAGAGTATCTGATTCAGCACTAAACTGGTTTAGGTCTTTCTTGACCAACCATCAACAGCGTGTGAGATTGGGCGAGTTCCTGTCAGACCTCATCTGTTTGAACTGTGGGGTTCCGCAGGGATCCTCCCTGTCCCCACTGCTGTTCAATCTGTATATTCGGCCACTTCTTGAAATCACTAGACGCTATGGGCTGGATTTCCACTCATATGCTGATGACACCCAGATCTTTGTACGAATTGCTAATTTCCAGGAAGCATTTAGCAAATTAGGGCTATGCCTGGAAGAAGTAGGCAGCTAGATGTCCAAGACCTATTTGCAACTTAATGCTGCCAAAACCGAACTCATATTATTCAGACCTAAAAACGTGTTGTTAGCAGCCAAAAAGCTGCCTATTCCATCACTTTTGGGCAAGATTCTCAAATTGGTATCTAAAGTCAAAAATCTGGGTTGTATGTGGCAAGAAGACCTGGGCAGTGAAGCCCAGGTGGGAGCAAAGATCAAAGCAATATATTTTGTCTTGCGAATGCTACGCCAAGCACTCCCCTACATACCAACTAAAGATCATTCATCTGTGGTAGGGGCACTAACTAGTGCCCACTTAGACTATTATAACAGTCAACTGTTGGGTATTCCTGCCAAACAGCTTCAGCAGCTCCAGAAAGCACAAAACATGGCTGTTAGACTTATATTTAGGTTAAAAAAAGCTGACCATGTGTCTCCATTTCGCCGGGAGTTGCATTGGCTATCAGTCGATGATCGCATTAAATTCAAAACAGCCTGTATTGTCTTCAAATGTATTAATGGCATTGCTCCCCTGTACTTAAAAGAACTTGTACAGCCATATAACCCGACGATACAATTGCGATCCAGCAACAGACATCTTCTGATTATCCCTCACTCTGTTTTTACATCTAGAGGT
The DNA here is from genome assembly GCF_040938575.1 of Ambystoma mexicanum. Classification (NCBI taxonomy): domain Eukaryota; kingdom Metazoa; phylum Chordata; class Amphibia; order Caudata; family Ambystomatidae; genus Ambystoma; species Ambystoma mexicanum. The sequence goes on from NC_090937.1 coordinate 80,316,493, forward strand.
GACTGAAGATTTTCAGTTTTTGGTCCCAGGCAGTGGCACTCCCTGCCACTACCTTTGAGAACAATGAGCTCACTTCTCCAATTTCGTCAGACACTGAAGACCTTCCTTTTTAGGTAGACGGCCTGTGTTTTCGGGGAGCCTGTTTCGACCTTCCTCGTCTACCTTCAGCTATGTCATCTGCGCCAATATACGGTTCATTTCGTTTGGTGCGCGCTACAAATGTAAAAAAATCAAATCAAATAATGCGTGGGTGAAGCTGGAAATGCATCCTCCTACTGGAGAAGCATGAGAGCGCCCCTGAGGCGGAACATCACTTGCTCTTAGGTGGTGTACCACCTCGAGCAGGGCCTCTGCCCCGACCTCTGCGTTGTCCTATGGGCTAGCCCTGGGAGGATTGGCCTTGATTATTTCCCCAGGAAGAACCCTGACCTTGATTGTAGCTGGATCCTCGTTGAGAGTTTTGGCCTCGAAAACGGCAAAAATGTCCGTTACCCCTCTGTCCAGAAGGCTTGTTAGTGAGTTGACCTAAAGATTTAAGAGTATCATAATCGCCCTTTGCTGTTTTAAGTGCGTCTTCTACGGCCTTACCGAAGAGCACGTTAGGTAACTGGCATGTTTTCAGAGTGGCCTGCGTTTCCGGTCTAAAACCTGACTGGCGCAGCCATGCATGCCATTTAATAACGGTCCCTTGCGCAATGACTCTTCCGGCATTGACCGCTGCGTCAAAATTGGTTTTAAGGAGACAGCTAGACAATGCCCTCTCATCTGCTGCCAGCTGTGCTAGTTGGGATTTGAGTGGCTCTGGGGCAGACGAAAGTAAAGCAGACATTTTCTCCCACTTGTGGCAGTTGTAACTAGCCAAGAGAGTTGCATTGTTCGCTATCCTGGTTTGATAGGCCGCAGAGGAGGCGACCTTTCTGCCCATGGTGTAGAACTTTTTGCCTCGGAGGAAGCAAGGGGTGTGCCTGCTCTCTTTCTAGTTGAAGACACAACTAAGGAGTCTGGTTTCAGTTGTCCTCTAATATATAATGGGTCTGAAGGTGCGGGTCTGAATAATTTCTCCACACGTGGGTTTACAGCCCGTGTGAGATTAGGGGCTTCTAAAGATGGCTGTATTCTGCACTGCACTGATTTCAGTAGCGGGATAAACTGGGCCACTGTCTTTTTGTCCCCAAGGATTTGTTCTGCAAAGTCTCTATCCTCCTGTACATCCTGGGTGTCTGGAGTGTCTTTGTTAAGAGGGGAATCTATAGAGTACATATTGACTTCTTAGTCTGCCTCTTGGTCCTCGTCATCCCCATAATAAGGGTCCTCTGTATCCTCATCAGTAAACTGAGGGTCAGCTGCCTCTACAAAGGAGAGATCTTCTTGGTCTGATTCAGGGTCATAGAGATCTATGACTGGGCTCTGTAAAGGAGCATTTGAACGAGACCTCAGAAGGGGGTTGAGTAGGTAAGACAGAGGCTTGAGAACCAGATGGAGGTGTGGTGGGGGCAGTGGAGTTGAAGCTCTGAAGGTAATCCGGGTTCTTTTCGAAAAAATTGGCCATAAAGGTAATTCTTTTCATCACTCTGTCAATATCTTGTGAAGACCATTCCTTGAAATTTGGGATTACCACAGATTGAGGGGAAAGTCCTAAATCCTCATCTGTGGGAGGTACCACTTTAGGCCTAGATTCTTTAGGTTTTTCTATGAGCCTGTATTGTTTAGGCGTTCCCTTCTGAGGTGTTTTTCCCTAAGAGGATTCTTGTCCCTATGAGGGTTTTTTAGGTCTTTTTGTGATGTTCCCCTCCGCCCCCCACCCTGGGGCCCAGAGGAGAGTTTTACAGACTTTTTGAGACCTGCCACCTTATCTGACGCCGAGCATCGAATTTCAGATGGGGGTAGGGCCGAGGCCTCGTCCACGGACGATTGACCTTCGGAGGCAGTTTTGCGAGCGACACCCTTGTCGTCTTTCGCCGGTTGGGCCCTGTCGTGTGGCAATCGCCTCACAACATGGCCGCCGGCCTGCGCTTGAGTAGCTGGAGCTACTCCGTCGCCCTTGGCGTCCGAAAGGACGGAGTCGCTGCCATCGCTAAAGGCGCCTTCTACCTCTATAGCCTCGAGCTGCCTGGCGTAGTGGGCCCAGCATTTCGTGGAGCGGTCCTTTAACGTCTTTGGCTTGAAGAGCATGCATGCTTGACAAGCTGTTTCGACGTGGTCTCTTGGAAGACACAAGTTACAAACTAAGTGTTTGTCTAACTACGGGAATTTGCGATTACACTTTGAGCAGAATTTAAAAGGTGTATTTTCCATAATAGGTTATGGCAGCAGCGCAAACAAAGTGTAGGAAGGGGAGTATATGCATCTTAAAATGGCCTCCCCCCTTTCTCCCTACGGTCTGAGCCGAGGCCCGGGGCGGCCTTCCAAGGACGGTCTGTCGCGGTAGTCTTCGACGGGCAGTTTCTCTGTCTTCACCGGCGTGGTGTTTCAGAGGTCGGTGAAAGGACAGAAAGAAATACTATCGCTAATTGTAAATAGTCAATGGCTTTACGCCGAAAGGAACTCCGCTATACGCGTCTGTCTAGAATGGAGGAAAAAAACAATCTGAGGGATCCCGATGCGTGGGGGATCATGGACACAGAGGATGTCACACTAGTGATAGTATTACTGGCACGCCCTGTTGACGTCCCTTTTCAAGTTTCGAAAACAACAACTGTAATACTCTGCAGCTTCCACTAGATGTCGGCCTATGCACAGCATGTGATCTAAGCAGATTCCACAAGCCTCAGAAATAAATATATATATATAGAGAGAAGAGAGAAAAGAGGAAGAGAGAGAGAGAGTGAAAGAGAGAGAGAAAAAGAGAGAAAAAGAGAGAGAAAGAGAGAGAAAGAGAGAGAAAGAGAGAGATAGAGAAAGAGAGAGAGAAAGAGAGAGAGAGAATTGTAATCTATGTCAGGATATTAGTTTCCAAGTATTTGTTTTAGCTAAAAGAGGAATATAGATGCTGTGAAAATAACACTTTGATCATAGCATTCTCTCATCTCCACAGTTTATCTATTTGTATGTAATTGGCCAGATATAGACGTGGAAGCTGAACCGGTAGCCCTTCTATTAAAAACAATGTAAACTGGGAAAGACATGTAAGGATCTTGTTCCAGTCTGGGTCATCAAGTTGGGAAACTTGGGGAATTCAATCTTCTATGAAGCCACAAAAATGGAACAGTAGTGAAATATGGTGTCTGGTAGACTGGCTGCTACCTGCCCTTCCGCCAAAAGGTTGCAGCGCTCAATGCCTTAATTGGCCCAAAACTAAATTATGTAGGAATAGCCAAGTAAAAGATGTAAAGGTTGAAGAGCTCAAAATGTAGCTGTAAGCATTCAGGTGAACCTTACAAAAGGGATTATACTGTTCTAGCAATTACATCTTTTTGGCGGCTGCCTGTCAAACTTGTATGGTGCATTAAAGTACTGTAGCTGGTGCATAAGCCTTCCATTATGTAGGTCCTAATCTCAATATAGAGGAAATTAAAACCTATCTTCCTCTTTGTGTTCCATCGAACAAAAGGCTTCAGACTATTCTTTGGTAGACTGTCATGCCTGGGCTTACAAAGGGCAATTCAGTCTTTTGGCCCCTACCCTCTAATTTTTTTAACTTTCTTTCAAAGTTTGGTTTATTAGTAGACAATCATTTAAAGATCCTGAGTCACATGAAATTGACATTTTGCTTGTAAACAGTTTGGTTGCCGCAGTTCAGATAGTTATAGGGCCAAGACACCATATGGATGACTGTACGGCTGGTAAATAAAATAATTATATACAAGTAAATAACTGAAAATAAATTGCACAAAGATAAAAAGGATAGAGTTGGTGAAATTTATGAAAATACTAGTTACACTTTTCCAAGAATTAGCTTTTTAAAATAAACCACCTGTCAAATTCAGAGGATATTTCCTTCTATATTAATACATTTAACCTTGCAATCGAAAATGTTAAACATCTTGATACACTCCCACTCCATTACTCTGCTAGATTGCTACAAAGTTGTGACTCAAATTCAACAGTTTGACTTGGGAGAACCATTGTGGATATATTTTGTTAATAGCCAAAGTATCTTCCAAAAATGTATGTTTCTTTTTAATACTAGACAAAAAGAACATCTAAGCTGGGTGTAGTAAAAGCAACGTTATCAGTGTGCATTAGAATACAATCCTGTGATCACATGAGGTCTCCCTAGATGGGTATAATTCTAGATCAGTCAGAATTATGTGCATCATGATCTGTATGTATATTGATAAAATCATTGGTAATAAAGGGTATCCCAGCAGAAGCCTTGTTGCATGTAAAGAGATTGAAACCTCTATGTGTACACAAACACCCTTGAACTGACACACGGAGCATTCACCCATGTACTAAATCAAGTCCATTTGCAAAAGAATCCTGCTGGACATCTTCTAGCATCAGACTGCCAATTGCCCATTTGCGATAAACGTTTAATCGAACAGGAATACAAGTAACTTGATATGCTCTATCTTTTTCCTACCAGGAAGGGGTCCAAGCTAATCCACATGTGGAATAAATATGGTTTTTCAAATGAAATGTTCACAAACATCTTTCAATCTGCACACAAGGACATACACATGTTCCAGGATACTTCAGAATTTGCTTAAACTAAAGCTGCAAGCCTGTATATAATGGGGGGCACGTTATCTAAACTGCTCATAATGTCATTGCAATTTGCCATGAACTAATTCTGCACAGGAAACCCCAACTTGTAAGTCCAGAAATCTTTAATAACCATGTTGTGAATGATTTGGCAGCAGAAGAAAAAACGATAATAGTTCATGAATAGGCATTTGAAAGAATAAATTAAAAAAAAAAATGTCTTGACATACCTCAGGTTTACTGAAATCTGCAACAAGGTAATTTGGGCACTGCAATTGTTTTTCAAGACTTTCCTGTGCAAACAAAGAAAAGAGATTTAAATAAAAAGCATGCCATTTCGCACACAATCCCTGCTGATCACATGAGATGAACAAGGGTAAAATGTGCAAATCAAGGCTAGTGAACACCTGCATCATTTCGGTCACTATATTTTCACTTAAAGCAGCACAAAATGACACAGGTAAGTGTTTAAAATGGCACACCGTGGCCAACAAATGAGAAGGAGAACAGACAAATTAAAGAAATCTGTTGACAGGGTTCAACCAAGATAGGTATTTAGCTGTGTCAGATGACTCCATCCTAAAGAACATGCTTTCAGAAAATAATGTTCAAAGATTTAAAACATGAACAAAATTGTACAGTGATAGCAGTTGTATTTCTATTTCCAACATTGTTAAAACTGGTTTGTTCTCACCATCAACAGAATAGGGAATGTTTAATGCTTTAAATACAAATGATTTCAAATGTTTTATTTTCTTATGTTCCGTCGTAGCCTATGTCCAACAAGCTGACAACAAAGGCTTTGAGTATGCTAGCTTCAAGTCACTAAAATCATTCCACGATGGAAATAGACATTCCCTTGAATCACAAGTAATTCTTCAGTAAAATGAAAAATGTTTAAAATAAATAAATACAAAATCTAACAATGTTTCACTACCACAGGAAATGCAACGGGTTGTGTGAAAAAGGCAAATTTTGGATCCTTGTTAACACAAAAAACAAATATGTTAATTAAAACATCTCGTTCTTACTGGTAGCAGTAAATGTAGCACATCTGTTTAAAATAGAAGGAACAGACCGGAGATGGCAATGAAAGAGTATCTACTTAACTATAACTACTACAAATGTAAAACGTATTCTTTATATTATGCCTCGCTCTCCTACATTCTCAAATTTAGCAACAGACTACCAAGTAGAGAACTTGGGAGGTGGGAGCAACATGCAGGAGGGAGACGCTAAGCTAGGCTTATGATGAGCCAGGTATTTTTGAAGACTGCCTCGCAGAAATGAGCATGATATCTAGTTTATGAAAGCCCTTCTTGACCAGAGAAAACACTGGATCATCGAAGATGAGCAGGGGAGTAATATATGGGCTGATATCAAAGACTGAATTAATGTTGGGAATGAAAAATGGACGAATGTAGAGCCATTACAGAAACATACTCAATCCCTGTTGATTTATAGAATGCATCTCCTATTATCCAGTGTATCCATATAGAAACTTTTCTTGTGTGCTCCAGAATCTGTTCACAGGTTTCCTAGTGTTCTATGTGAGTATTCAGATCAGTTGATGCAGGAGACTTGGTGATTGAATTGTATTTACAGAGCGCAAACCTAGATGGAGAGAAACCAAGCACTATCAAGAAACAGGAGGACAGTTACAAATGGGACCGGAGTGGTGATAGAACCAGGGATAGAAAGTTATGCCTAGTAATTCCCTATAGAGCAGGGTTTTCAGTTCTTTACCGAACTGTAGCTGTGCCAATTGCCACCAGGATGGAGCTCCAGAATGTCAGGGCAAAGCATGAACTGGACTTTTTCCTGGTCTTTTCCCTGAGGCTAGGTTTTCAGCCTAGCAATGATTTGGTGCCTAGATAAGTGTGACTGAGAGGTTCGAGACCTATGTAGGTGTACAACATTTGGCTCTGCAGATGTTTTGCAATACAACTCCTGTCAGCCAAAGCCAGCATAGACAATAGTCTTAGTCCAAAAACTCTAGGGAGGCATATTGCAGGTTCCTGCTGTAGAACAATAAACCGGTGCAGGTGGCTAACTCAAAGGGCCTCATAAGTTTGGTGGTATTCCACCAGTAAATCTGCCGGAATTACAGGTGCCGGTAAGGATAGGACTCCATGGGGGGGATGCTGGTATTACCGGCACCAGTAATACCTGCAGTTTTTGCCAGTGGGGAGCTTTGTTTACCATCAGCACTTGGCTGGTTGTAAATCAGGCTCAAACTTATAGTTCAGCGGTGCGGGAAAAGTGGCAGAAATGGAATTACCACCACTTTTTCCCCACACCGCCAATCTTGTAACGAGGCCCAATGTGTTCATTCTGTTCTTGTGAACTGCAACTAAGGGTAACCTCTAAGTTCTGTAAGCTTGAAGAATAATTCGAATGTGCAATGCAATCTCGTAAGCAAAATTCACACAAAAGACTCTCCGGTTGTTACTTGGAGTTGGACAGAGAGTTGGTTGTGTGCAGACCCTGTGGTCCTTCACAGCCTTTTTTGTGTTATCCACTACACTACGGTGCTTTAGATAATGAGTTCTCACCTGCTTGCAATATTGTGTTGGAAAACCAAGTTGCCTGCAAAAGTGAATGCTGTACTCCTAAGGCCATAGGACCCTTTTGTCCATACGTATTGTAAATGTTCCCATATAGGGACAGGATTGGAGGATAACGTAGAGAAGCATTAGTTAAGACACAGATGATACATCTAGGGTATTTTATAAAAAATTTAAACAAATGGTTTGGGAAGTCTTGGATGGTTTAAACTAAGGGCTCCTTACAGCTTTCTCAACCTCCTCGTGGGCTCCCTTGACCCCAACTCAGGTGTCCCAAACTACCAGATTGTACACTACATTTTTTCTAAAGCACAGAAACCCCAACTATCAACGTCTTTTCTAATCTTGAATGGAAACCTACCTCCCTTAGGGAATTTCTAAATTATCCTCTCACTTCTCAACCTGTACCCTTCTACTCTCACTTCCTCTATGTACTCCCCTTTTCTCGTCCCTCTTCTTCTCTTCCCCTATTGTCTTCCCATCGCATCTCTCTTCCGCCACCCTCTCACTTCCTGCACCTCTCACTTCCTGCACCTCTCTTTCCTTCTCACCTGCACCCCTTTTCTCTCACCCCTCCCTTCAATGACCCCAATATATTTGTCAGTCTACCGATCTCATCACATTCTCTCTATCCACGCTCACTCCACAATTACTCATACCACCTTCCATTTTCTTACCACTTTGCTGGGCTATATTTCATCACTAACACTCACTCTCACCTTCTGTAAATGACCCTGCACTTCTTCCCTCTCTCTTTCACTCACCTTTTACACCCCCCTAACCATACTACACTCAGCAGGTACCACTCTCTTACACACAATACGTTACCTTCACTCTCTGAGAACACTGCCAGTGTCTCCTCAGCGCTTCACTCTGTATGTCCCCTGCCTTGCTTCATGGACCACCACTGCTCCATCTGACCTCATCTGAACACCTTTCTATCTCATCTGTATTGCCTGGGATCTTATAGCCCAGCCTACCCCTTCCAACATTCACCCCAGCTCCCATTGATCTCCCTAGTCACATGCTACTCTTAGGCAGTCTCAGGATAAGTTATCCCCTTTGGGGTTGGATGTCCTCTGGAAGGCTTTAAGAAGGTTTTTAGCTCCAACACCTTTCCAATCTCCATTTGCCGGGTGGCAGCCATGTGCTCAGGCTGCTAGATTTCCTTGTGGTGTTCTTCCTCTGCTGGTGAGCTCTGTTTCCAACTGGGTTTAGGGTGGATTTCTGTGTCCCTCTCGGCTGCAACCTCGCCCTCGGTTCATCTTCTGTTGTTCCCACCATGCTCCTGGAGTCAGTCTGGCGTTAGAGGTCTGGTGTTGGGAGTTGCATCACTTTTGGAGAGGGAAAACACCTGTCCATTACATTTATGGTCTCCATTCCACTCTTCCAGTCTGGGTTTTCTTGGCTGCGCTCAGGTACATTCTGGGAGGTGAGGTTCTGGAAAAAAAAAAGAAGAAAAAAAAAAAAAGAAAAAGAGGCTGCCAGGCTTTGACAAATCATTGGAAGGCTTTGACAAATCATTGGAAGATATCACTTCTCCCCAGCAGGAATATCTTCCCTGTAGGGCTAGCGTGGCAGCTAACCAATAGTCCCCCTAGTGGTGGTAACATGCAGGAGGACCTTCCATGAGAGGATTCCCCTCTTGGGGATGGAGACGTTCATTCTGTCGTTCCATATGAAACCCCAAGCTACCCACCACAGTCTTATAACACGCTTCATAATGTTACATTGTAACATGGTAGACTCCTCAATTACTGAGACGAGGAGGCCCAGAGGAGGTGTGAAGATCAATCCCTTGAAAAAGCTAAAGGACTGATAGTCCACCGGGGAGGAACTGGCAGCGTTGTATAAAAAGAGACAAAGGACTTAAAGTTTCAAGTTCAGCTAGGAACAGCAGCATGAGTGGAGCAGACTGCAGACAGGAGTTACAAACTCTGAGGACAGACTGCAGAACGGAGGATGCCGGCACCAAGCTGCGAGAGTCCTGCAGGGGGCTAGCAGGAGCAGACCAGACTAAGACCAGAGAGGCGAAACAGTGGCGTGACCTCGACGAGGTAGATCATTCGGTCCAACAACTACGCGGACACTGTGCAGAGACGAGGATCACAGAGTCAGCGCAGAACAGCAGAAATAGAACAGAAAAACCACAGCAGCCGCCAACATGGACCCTAGTCCCAGGAAGAACCAGTTATGTGCCGCGGCACAGATGAAGGTAAAGGGAGGCACGGGAGATCCAGTGGGAATACGGGGGTGGCGGAGCAAAAGGCTGCAAGTGGAAGAAACTGAATAGTGTGTCGGGAGTAACCTCCCTTAGCCCATTGGCAGAGACGAGGCTACTTGTGAAAGAAATTAGAACTTGTGCATTGGGAGTAACCTCCTTCTGTCCAGTGGCAGCGAAAAGGCTACTGGTGAAAGACCGTAACCTATGCATTGGGTGTAACCTCCCTCTGTCCATTGGCAGAGACCAGGTTACTGTTGAAAGAAACTGTAATCCGTGTATTGGGAGCAATCTCCCTTGGACCAGTGGAGAAGACCACGCTACTAGTGAAAGAGACTGTAATCTGCAAATTGAAAGTGATCTCATTTGGCCCAGTGGTGGAGATAAAGCTACTGGGGGAAATAACTCTAATCTTGACATCGTTGGTGGTCTCCCTCTGCACAGTAGCAGTGAAGAAACTACTGAGGAAAAGAACGGTGCAGTGATGGTCAAAAGTAAATTCCCCAATAGCGATCTCATCAAGAGAAATACTGTTAAAAATTCGGAATTATTGCTAAATCAGAGAACCAAAGATGATCTTTGGACCATTATCCAGAGTCCAAAGGAGGAAAGTGCAACATCCATTGGGGGAACTGTGGCAGGAGTTAAAATGTCTGATGGAAAGTGTTTGTAGATCATACCAAGGAACTATTTATACCAGGAGAAGTAAGACATTCTCCTGGTTGGCAAATCAGACCCTAGAGTAACAGGCGAACTATAACTTTGGAAATTCTTGTTGGAACTGAATAAGGAGAAGGGAATCATCCTAATGGCGTTCCGATTTGAATTCTAAGTGTTTAGTGTTGGAAGGTTAAAACCTTTTGTTAATCAGGAGGAGGGAGTCATCCTCCTGAAAAGTATTTAGTGATTTTCTGTTCGTAGTGATAGGACTAGATCAGGAGTTTGGACAGAGACAGATTAGTTTAAAAGACTAAACTGACCAGATATTATTGTTGATTAGGTAGGGGAATACCTCTAGAGTAAGGGATAGTCTTTTTTTTCTTCTTATACATAAATCTCACTTTGAACCATGCCACCTCTGTGTCTGACTTCTACTTCTGGCACCTTGTTACACAGGCATTATGGAAGAGACAGTGGTGCCCAGCAGTTATATACAATGCACAGAGGCGGAGAGGACTGTGCCTCCAAACTCCCTCACACCAGCTCTAGGGTATGACCTTCTGTGACATACAACGTGGTAGGTCTCCTACCCAGATTGGGAGGCGTCATGGCACCTCTTCTCACCCACCCCCCACACCACCAACCGGGTCAATCCCTAGACCCTGCCACACGAGGCACAATGAATTGCCATACCACTGAGCGACAACCCCAGCCTCAACAGTCAGTCCGTTTATATTCAAGACATTGATGAATTCCTTTTTAAAGGGGAATGGAGGGTAAAGAGAAAAAGTGGAGATTATCTTGACGGTGGCAGGAGGAAGCAGCATGAGCGGAGTAGGATAACATTTGGAGAGCAAGAGGGATGTCAGGATTGAAGAGTATTCCCAGGCTTCTGCGCAATGGGTATGAGGAGAAATTACTTTGCAGTAATGTTCTTTTTATGGATTCATCTCCCACATATTCCTCATCCTAATAGATCATCCTCGCAGTGCCAGCTGGTCGGGAAATTTTGACAGGGGGCAGAATATGGATCGATGTCGTCTCTCGACCACGCCACTCCTCTACTCTGGACATGACTTCAGTAGTACATATAGGTCGCTGCTTTGCCCCCATCTCTCAGTTCCCCACCTTTTTTCTCCCATGCTCAGCAGCCAAGGGAAGAAATCCCACACACGGAATTAAAATATAAGGGAGAGAAATACTCCAACTCCCATTAACATTCAGCTTTTTTGGGGGTAAGAAAAGGTATATAAGACCGAAAGTCCAAACAATCTCTGCCTCAGTTTAACATTTTTTTTTTTTTTACAATGATGCCAAGTGTCAACCCTTCATCCGAGACTCCTCCCACAGACCAAAAATAACTCCTCACTTAGAGCAGTGCAAGCCAAACAAACTGTCATAGTGGGGTGGGTAGGGAGGGCAATGAGGAATCTGTGGGAGAAGAATCCATAGAAAGAACATTACCAGTAAGTAATATCGCCTTCAATGGATTGCATTCTCCCACAAATTCCACATCTTTATAGACTCCCTAAGCAGTGAAGAATTTTCGGTGGCAGGATAGAAGTTTAAACTAAAAAGCTATTCTGCAACACTGCTCTCCCAAACCGGACATCTGCACCCTGGGCCAAATCCAGACTACTGGGTCTGGAAAATGTGTGGAGAGAAGACCAAGTTGCGGCCTGACTGATCTCTCTAACCGGTAACACCTCACCCCCCCCCCCGCTGCACAGAGGAAGCCGCCACAAACAGAGTGGCCCCTTACACCTGTAACACCTCTTTCACCGCTTTCACGTAACATTCAGCAATGTACAAAATTATCCAATGAGATGTATTCTATAGATTCTGCTTTGTCACTGGTTGTCCCATCCTAGATTGAAAAAAGGCGTTGAACAACAGACCGTCTCACCTAAAGGCAGCTGTCCTGGCGACAAACAAACTGAACACCTTCTTGGGTCGAGTCTATGGAGCCTCTCGCCGTCCTTGAATGGAGTCAGAGTGAGCAGCCTAATAGACACAGAATGCAAAGTCTCAAACAGGGCCACTATCAGGAAAGTAAGAACAACATTCAGATCCCAAGACGGGACCACAACGGTCATTGAAGGAAACCTATTTGGAAGGTCCTTCAAAAATTGGGGCATCGCTGGAATTGAGATAAAAGAACCTTGTTTCGTGGATCTCTTAAACTAGGACAAGGCCGCCAAGTAGACTTTGACTGTGCCAATTTATAGCTCAGAAAAAGCCAGGGATAGAAGAAATTCCATTACGGCGGAAGTAGGCACGAAATGGGGTTCACCCCTCAGTCTCTACACCACGCCTCTAACCTTCTCCACCTGCACGCTTACATATGCCTGTGTGGAGGCCAGCGTGCAGTCAGCAGCATCTCTAACACCTCCTCAGACAGGTCCCAGTCCTCATATCGACGCATGCAGATTGCAAGACCCCAGTTTCGGGTGGCGCACCCAACCTTTGGACTGGAAAAAGGAAGACAGGCCTCCTCGAAGTAAGCAGACAGCCAAATCAAGGTACCACATTCTCCTCACCCAATACAGGGCAATCAAGATCATGGTGGACCAAAACCTCCTGAGAACCGACGGGATAACTGGAAATGGATGAAATGCATAGTGGAGATCGAAGGCGCACTCTACCAGAAACACTCTCCCAAAGCCCCCCTCAGTGGGCATTTCCTTGAGCAAAACTGTCCGCACTTGGAGTTGTCTTTCATGACGAGCATACCCACTGACAGGGTTCCCCAAAGAGAGAAGATCTCCAAAATGACCTCTGAGCAGATCTCCCATTCATCGGAGACCGTGGTCTGCCTGCTCAAGGCGGCTGCCAACCCATGCGTCGGCCCTGCCAGATGGGCTGCTGAAGCAAAGATCATGTTCTCCAGAAGCCAGAACCACAGATGCATGGCTTCCCTGCATAGAGGCAGTAACTGAACACTCCCATTGACTGTTGAGGTAATGCATGGACATGGTGTTGTCCATCAGAATCAGGGCATTCCCCCACCCCCCTCCACTGAGGAACGGCACAAAAGCAGTCAGGGATAACCCGATTGCCACAACTCCAGCCAGTTGATCTGCCAACAGCATTGCACCAAAGAGCACGTCCTGGCAAATCCCTGCAGTCAGCACCCCAGCCCTTCAGGGACTGATATGTGACCACTTGTGCCTGTAGCCAAGGTAGCCAAAAGGGTTCCCATGCCAATATACTCTCCTGTCGGCCCACAAGGAGAGATCATTGGCCACAGCCCTCGATATCTGGAAGATATCCGCCATCGACGAAATACTGCGACCACAGACCCCTCAGAATCCACTGAAAGTCATCACGTCCGCAGCCAGGCCCTCTGGCACTAGGAACAGACAGGAGGCCATGAGACCCACAAAGCGGAGGAAGGCGGATGCTGGCAGGCTGCTGGAGTTCTGGAAAAGTGTGACCATCTGACTGATGCTGGTGACCCTTTCCACTGGGGGAAGAGCCCTACCCGCCAGAGTGTCCAGGACAGCCCCGGTAAACTGGAGCCTTTGTGTTAGTGTAATATGAGATTCCTAGAAGTTCCGGAAGATTCTTTGATACCTTTCTGGGGACTTCCCTCGGACCAACAGTTGTCCAAGTAAGGAAACACGTGTACACTGGATCTTGTGAGGCGTGCCGCCACTACCGCCATCAGCTTGGTGAAGACCCTGGGAGCCAAAGTGAGGCCAAAGGAAAGAACTTTCAACTGATGAGTGTCCCCAATGACAAACCTTAGGAATCCACTCAGCTTACAAAAGATTAGCATGTGAAAATGGGCACCCTGAAGGTACAGCTACACCAACCAATACTGAGTTGTAGATCCTGTAGAATTTCTCTCTCAATGTAACCCTCCTGAACTTGGCATTCCTCTGAACATGTTCAAGGTCCTAAGGTCCAGGATGTGGAGGCGTATTCCCCAACTCCACCTTTCTTAGGCACCAGTAGCGGGAGTAGCATCCCGGTCCTCTCTTCTCGGCTGATAACTCCTCCACTGCACCCTTCATTAATAGGGCTTTTCGCTCTTCCTGGAGCTCCGGTTTCCACCTGCCTAGGATGGAGTGGAGGTCTGTTTAGCAGTCTTTCGAGGAAAGGGAAACAATATCCCAACTCAACCAACTGAAGGACACAGGCATGAGAAGTTATTTTCTTCCACCTGCCCCAGTAGATCGAGCCTGTAGGAGATTTAGGTGGTGCACATTTTCAGATGGTGAAAATTTGAACTAGGCCAGGAATCAGAACTTAGACTCCTGCTTAAGTGAGGTGATAATGGGTATGTGAGACACTGGTCTGAGATAGCATTGCGAAAACATACAAACCAGAATGGAGGGGTAAACTGGGATTTACCATGCCAGGGCGGGGCAAACATTCAGGGAGTGTAGGGACTAACACCTAACATTAACAATTATAATCTACTCATTACTAATTACTAATTCTAACATGCAACAAACTAATACAATTAGTGTTTAGAATGGGACAGCTGAGACCATAACACTTTGTGCAAATCATTGGTGGAAACCTAGGGTGCACAATGGGATGTAAATGGGACTGCAGACACAGGCTTTGAAATGCTGCGTAGAGAGCAAATGGCAGAATTAAAGCTGCTTTTGCGATGGGGGACGTGAGGGTTAGAAAACAAGGAATGTGCAGAAAACTGGGTCCATTGTTTGTGCAGGAAACTGAAAGGAAAAATGTTTCAAACAAGTCATTCGGGCTTGCTGCGCTAAACTCCGTGTAAAGGTGATGGAATCGGAACACATGTTAGTTTTTTGGAAAATTCTAGGGGGCCTTGCATCTGCGAGGAGGTGTCCGATTGATGGGATGACATCACTTCCATTAGCCAGAATATGGTATGCTTCTGTAGGGAAAATAATACCTTGGAAGGAGGAGTGCAGAAAGAGTTTTAAAAAGGTACAATTAGAGAAAGGCTGGGTCTGAGGCTTTTGAGTCTGATGCTTATGAGTCCTGGAGTGGCTGATGTCCTGCTGAGCCTAGCTGGGACGGTGTGCTGTGCTGGCAGAGAGATTAGTTGCCTAAAAGAAAATTATGATAAAAGGAAGAAGTTACTGCTCTGAAAGCTAAGAGCAACAGTTATTCCTCAAGGTTGTTCGCACAGTATATTATGCCAACTTTAGAGGAGGGGGAGAGAGCTGCAATAATTCTCAGAGCAGACAGAGGGAAATTTCACCTGGGGTGAGAGAAGCAGAAAGGATTCTAAAACTGCTACCGGCATAAATCTATGGCATCATTTTTGACAGATTTAGAAACCAGCATGTGCCGATAGATGAGAGTACATTTCTTAGTTCTCAGTCAATTTCAATGTACAATGATTGCATTTCTTGCATTCCTCTGTGTGCTTTTATTCTGATCTGCAGACAATCTTTAAATCCTATGAAATAACGAAGGCTGTGCATGGCCATTTACAGCACGGCACATTATTTCTGCAAGGTGTAAAGAGCATTGTTTGGTAAAAAGTGTTAGGTGACCAGTAGCGTACCAAAGTCTAAGATTCTTACCAAGAGGCCCCAGATAAAGTAAGGGCAATTGCAAGCTGATGCCCCATTTTATAAACACATCATTTTTCAGGTGACCTGGTAAGTCTATTCTGGATAATTACACTGAACCACCAATGCAATACGAATAAGGTAGATAAATTGTGACCCTAGCGCAACCCTAAATCCTGTTTTTTGGTTTTAGCAAACGACCCCCAATGTGCGTCTAGCCCTGTGTTTTATGGTAAGCTAGGAAACTTCACAAAATTCCCAACAAGACCCTTCCTCCAACCAGAGAAACATGTGCAGAGAACTCAAAGAGGCTTCACAGGTTCCACTGCCAACAACAAAGATGATTGGCCCTGTGAGGTCCCTCTAACCCTGCTGGGGTGCGAGAACCATCTCTAGTTCTGCTTTGGCGTGGTGAATTTGGAACTTCCTCAAAAGAGGGGTATAGAGCCACAAGTACAGATGATTGGCCTCTGTGTCTGGAGCCAAACATAAAATAATGTTTGGCGTGCTGCTGAAGGGCCAGCCCAACGATTTTGCTGTGTGTTTAGAAACCTTGAAATGTTCCAGAGACTCGTCGGCCTTTGATCTGAAGAGGTGTTCTTCATGAAAGGCCAGATCTAATAGTTTGGCCTGCATGTTCAGGGAGAACCTCTAGTCCTCGAAAGTATGACGCCATCCAGAGCACAGTCTACGTTCCCATCGCCGACGCAATCTGCGGCATCGAGAACCGCCATGAGGGGTTGAAGTGGCACTGTATTGCTGTTGTTGATTAGGTCTCTGAACCCATCCCGCACTTTGCCTGCTGGGAGATGGTCAGCCAGCTCTTAAATTATTCTCCACAGAATGTGGGAATATTTAGCAAAAGCGCAAACACATTAATGGCCTTTAGACCATACTCCCCGAGGGGAAGTCTTTTCAAAAGGGCGTCATCTTTTTCAACTCCCTTTCCATCAGGAGGTTCGACAATACAGGCCTTGAGTTCACGATGGTGGAGTGGATCACCACTCCTCCAGGGTTCAGATTGGTTGTAAAGAATGGTAAATCAACAATCTATACTGGTTTCTAAGGTTTGAGTTGACTGTCGGCATCAAATGTGGGTGGCTGCCATAATGCGGCGATCAAGTCCGATAAGGCTGCGCTGAAAGGCAGGGCTCTCTCGGACTGTGGACCCTTGTCCAAGATGTCCGTTAAGTCGTACAACTGCAAGGGCCTGGCTAGAGCACTGTTACGATGGATTTCTAGAATCTGGGCTTGTGGATAGATTCTAGGAGGCTACCCTAGTTATAGTGAACAGGGTAACTCAGAGAGGTTAGCCAAGGTAGCAGAGGAGAGCAGTCAAGGAAATTCCCATTTGAGTGTGGGTGGGGATAGTGGACCACAATGAGTCCACACAGTGAAGCACACAATTCAATATAGACAGGTATGTACAAAAATACACCGTCTATTCTAGGCACAAAACAGACACTAGAAAATGAAACAAGCAGGTGATAATATTACACAACATCAACCAACAAAAAAAGAAATGATATATATATTTTTCAGTAAAAAAACGTTGTTAAAGGGACATCATGGTTAAGTGCGCTACTAAAAACCTATGAAATTCAGTAAAAAAACGTTGTTAAAAGGGACGTTATGGTTCTAAGTAAAAACGAAAAAACCCCTGAAATTCGCCAGTTATGGTAAGCTAAGCAACCATAACTCGTGACACCACCGTGCACTGCTAAGACTAACACCCAGGACATCAAAGATGACATCACAAATGTCATTGATGACATCACTGATGACATCACAGGTTCATTTACTTTTCATGAAAAGTCTGTACAAAGGATTCTTATTATAATATTGACAATAAAGTGTCACGGATCATTGGAATAAATATCATGAGCTATGTAGTGCATTGATATAAATAGCATTCTATTATGAAGTTTCATATGCTGTGAGTTGACCCTAAATGAATTATTGTAAGAACATATTTGAAGTATATGTATAGTAAGCTACTCATGTATAAACATAAGCATTGTGTGCAGCATACATGATGGAGGTGCAATATTCATAATCTTCCCATGTTGAATAGTGAAATGATAAATGCTTTCTTATTAGAGTTTTGTGTACTGTGCAACATGTAATAAGTAGCTAATAAAACCCACTTACTACATAATTTCATTATTACATACAAAACACAAAGACAGAACACATACAAATATGAGTATATAAAGGGAAAGTGAAGTACGCAAAAAAAGCAGCAGTAGAACCAGAAAGTGTTCATAACCTAACTGATTATCTTTATGCACAGAAATGATTGCTCTGCTTGAAACCTACTACTTCGTCTATGTATAACGATCACATGATGTGACTGCACCCTAAAGAAAGTAATGCGAATACAAATATGAGCATATCCAGAGAAAGTACAGTAATAAAAAAACAGCAGAATAAGAAAGTGTTGATAACCTTACTGATTCTCTTCATACACAGAAAGCATTTCTGTCTTTCAAGTGTGTATTTTCCTTATGTTTATGTTTCATATGCTGCGAGTGGACCGTAAGTGAATTATTGTAAGAACATATTTGAAGTATAAGTCTACAAATATAGTACTTTTTGAATTTTTTGTTCCTAACTATTACTGGCCAAGATATATCACTAAAGGAAAAAAGAACGAGTCAGACATGTGATGTCATTAGTGATGTCATCAATGACATTTGTGATGTCATCTTTGATGTCCTGGGTGTTAGTCTTAGCAGTGCACGGTGGTGGCGCGAGTTATGGTTGCTTAGCTTACCATAACTGGCGAATTTCAGGGGGTTTTCGATTTTACTTGGAACCATAACGTCCCTTTAACAAAGTTTTTTTTACTGAATTTCATAGGTTTTTAGTAGCGCAACTTAACCATAACCTCCCTTTATCAAAGTTTTTTTTTTTACTGAATATACATCTTCACAGTGTGAATTTGATAGAGGTTTACTAGGATTCCCTTACTTTATATACATGTAACATAGAACATACTGATTCTCTCGCTAATGATTTTGATGTCCGCGGACTGTGCGTATGTCCGCGAACGGACGCGGACAACATCAATACTACCCAAACACTCAGGGGGTATCTTAAATTGTTCTATCATGCCATATAAACACTGCACAAGCTCACAAAGCAGCACAGAAACACATTACATGTAATAATAAATGAGAAGTGGAACCTATATCTCTAATGATATGATATGATATGGCATTTGTAACGCGCCTATACACAAGTGTTTCAAGGCGCGACGAGGCAGGGAGGGGGGAACAGGGGGAAGACAGACAACGATCCTACTAGGTCAGGTGTCATTCAGATCGCGCAAGTGCAGGGGTAGGGGGAAGGGAAGAAGTGCAAGGGGGGAGGGGGTAAGTGCAAGGGGGGAGGGGGGAAGTGCAGTACAAGGTAAGTAGAATAAAATAAATAATAAATAAATAAATAAATAAATAAGGAGGGCCAGCTGGTGGCAAGTGCAAGGTAAGTGCAG
This sequence comes from Ambystoma mexicanum, assembly GCF_040938575.1. Taxonomy (NCBI): domain Eukaryota; kingdom Metazoa; phylum Chordata; class Amphibia; order Caudata; family Ambystomatidae; genus Ambystoma; species Ambystoma mexicanum. Next base: position 80,335,600 of record NC_090937.1, read on the forward strand.
TTAAGTGCTGGGAAGGGGGGCTGGAGGGATACAGAGACAGTCCCACAGTGCAGGGGTTGCCAGGGAGGCAGTGCAAGGGAAGAGTGGCTGGGCCCAGGGTCGGGGAGAGTGGCCCAGTTGCAGATTTAGTGCAGTTTCAGCGAAGAATTAGCAGGGGAGAGGGAGAGAGAAAGCAGAAGCAAAGAGGAAGGTTTTGAGATGCTTCCTGAACCGGAGATGGTTCTCCTCAAGTTTCAGGAAGGCTGTTCCAGAGGGAGGCCCCTGCCGCGGAGAGAGATCTACCCCCAGCACGTTGCTTCGAGAAGCGGCTGACCCTGAGGGAGTTGGAGACGGATGAGCGAAGGGATCGGGAAGGAAGATATTTAGGAAGAGAGAGTTGAAGGTATTTAGGCCCCAGGCCCCAGAAGGCCTTGTGGACAATGCAGAGGGTTTTGAACTTTATCCTCGCAGCCACTGGGAGCCAGTGTAGAGATTTCAGTCCTGGAGGGATCCGGTCCCTGGGCTTGAGGCCAAGGACAAGTCTCGCAGTTCTGTTCTGGATGAGTTGCAGAGGGCCGATAGTGGAGGCAGGCAGATTAAGATAGAGGCTGTTACAGTAGTCCAGCTTCGAGAGAACCAGGGCTCGGGAGACAGTGAGCTTCTGGGGGAAGGAGAGGAAGGGAAGAATACCTCTGAGGAGGTGCAGCTGCTAGTGTGACTTCTTAGAGACGTCGGATATATGCGGAGAGAAGGAGAGTGTGGAGTCGAAGATAACCCCGAGGTTTTTTGGCTTGCAGGTAGTAACAGGAAGAGGGCCAAGAGAGGCCGGCCAGAGAGCTGCAGGGAAGGAGGGAGTGTGTGGCCATGAGTTGAATCTTAGTCTTACTGGCATTAAAGCAGAGGTCATTGGCGGCACACCATTCCTGGATAGCAGACAGACAGTCAGAGAAGAGGGAAGGAGAGGAGGAGGCCGAGGGTAGCCTGAAAATGAGCTGGGTATCGTCCGCATAGCACTGAAAGTTGGGGCAGAGAGCGGCGATGCGGTGGGCAAGGAGTGCCAGATACTGGTTGAACAGCCAGGGGGAAAGATTAGATCCCTGGGGGACACCACAGGTTGAGAAAAAGATGTCAGAGAGGAAGGACCCCAGTTGGACCTCGGAGGGTCGATTGGAGAGGAAAGAGGTCAGCCACGCCAGAGCCTGACCAGTGATACCCAGATTATCACGGAGACGGTTGAGCAGGATGGCATGGTTGGCAGTGTCAAAGGAAGAGGAGAGCTCGAGCAGGATGAGAACACACGGAGTGTTGGAGTCGAGATTCAAGAGCAGGTCCTCACGGATGTTCAGGAGAGCAGTTTCCATGTTTCTGGCAGCTCTGAAGCCAGATTGATGGTCATGAAGACTTCACTTCACTAACACATCAACCATCCATTTGAATACCATATGTACTAAAATGGAATATACCAAAACAAAAAAGATATGCCTCCAACATAATCACCTCACAGAAACTGCACAGCTAGGAACATCATCAGACCTACACAACATCAGACCTACACAACAGTAAGAACACAACTTACCAGAAACTAGTAAGTAAACTTCATTTTTCTTATATATTTCTAAACTTTTTATATTAGGTACACTAAAATTAATATATTTTTGTTTTTTACACAGAAATGTCCAGTGCTTTGGAATGGCTTGAGGAAAATTTCCCACGTGAGGAAATGTCTGAAGACAGTAATACTAAATGGTAGACACTTCTCTTTATAAGCAAATTAATAATCATTACTTTATGTGCACTTAACATATATATATTTTTTTTAACAGACTATACAAACATTGAAAATAATACACCAAAAGACACATTGGAAAATACTCTGCAGCGCATGGAACAAAAAATGGACATGCTCATGGAAAATTTCAATCTTTTGAAACATTTTGTGGAGGACCACATAAAAGAGAAAATTAAATTCCATTGTCCCACATGTACCTGTTCCCCCTCTCCATGTCCCAGTCAACTATCCCCAAAACCTCACCACCAATAAAAACGTAATGATGAGACTTCTATCCCTTCATCTCCTCCCATCCATCCTCTCCAAACCCCTAATTCCCGTGTATTTGTGTCAGTTTCTGCTTCCCCCTCTCTTTCATACATTTTGTATCTGTATATAATAAAAAAGATATATTATGTGTCTTTTAATTCAATCCTTTGTGTCTTTTTCTTTTTTAAAGTCAGTTGGGTTGTCCGCGGACAGCGCGCCTGCCCGGAATGTCTGTAATTAGCCAAAATGGGGGTGTCCCAAGGACACTGTACCTGTCCGTACAGTCTGTAGAACATCAACGCACATGTCACCACACCCATAAATCCTCCGAACATTGCGCCTGTCCGTAACTGTCCATCTCACTTGTGTTGCACTTTTAATTTGTATGAGGACCGGAACACTGTCCACAGAACACCCGCGCGCATGCGCATGACCGTTCCCTGCATTTGGCGTCCTGCGGACATCCGTTGCCTTCGCGGACGTGTTCCCGACGTCATCATGTGACCGCACCCACACTGAGCGTGTGCCCTGATTTGCGGACACTGTCCGGTTCCGCAACATATTAAAATAACTTTTTCAGACAATCCAAATTATTTTACAGTACAAATTCACCATTGCACATGTCCCATACAATGATCCTGGCTTTTCCACATACTTTTTGGAACTTTTGGAACCTTTTTGGGGTGTTCGATCGGTCCGCAAAGCGCACCCCTCCACCCATATAAAAGGCCACAGCCCATAGCTGATCATTGTGCTTCTGGCTATTGCAGATTGACGTCTGCTGCCTTTGCTGCTCTTGCTGAGATTACCTCATCAACCCTGATGGCATCCATGGCTGCTGTTGCTACATCCGTCTCAGCACCACCCCCAACCCCACCACCATCACCACCACCACCACCACCACCACCACCACCACCACCTCCCCAAGGGCCTGCAGAGGGGAACAGGCGTGAGGATGTAGAGGACGAGGATTAAGAGGATGAGGAACTCCCTACTACCAGCACTCGCCGGGAGTCTTGGGTGTGGCGGTTGTTTACCACTCATGGTAACGTACCAAAAGTACGTGCGAACAAGGTCACCTGCAACCAGTGCAAAATGGTGCTGAGTCGTGGGAGACGTGGTTCGTACAGCTTTGGTACGACATCCATGAAGCGACACTGAAGTTGTTCCATGGTGGGGCCGTTCGCAAGGTTGTACCTTGTGATGAACGTAGTAGGTTGAGTTCCTCTACAACCTGCTACGTTTCCGCTCCTCTCACCACAAAAGGCACTCCTGTTGGAGAGCGCATCCCTCCAGCTGCCTCACAGGCCAATCACGATGCTGTTGACCCTTACCTTTCGAGGGTGACAATATTGTGTATGTACTGCAACGCAGTACTCTGCGGGGGGGGGGGGGGGGGGGGGGAGTCTTCGTAGTGCTTTCGAGTCTGTGGTGACGGAGCACCAGAAGACCTGCTACCTACCTAAGGGCCACCCTACATCTTCCTTTCTCCACCTGCCCCCTCCTTTCCCCTCCTCTCCTAGTGTGTAAAACCTCTCACCCCCAAAAAAAGAACAAAAATTTAAAAAAAAGGCTCTTTTCAGAGCCGCCTTTCACAGTTTAAAAATAGAAGTGGGTTTAAAATAGAAGTGGCAAATAAACAGTGCAGGGCCCTGTGCATAGTTTGGAAGTCCGCGGACAGTTCTAGGACATATAAAGTTTTAGGGTGCTGCCCTAGCAAAACCAATGCACTTTTCTCTGGGAGGAAGTGGTGGCTCTGAAAGAGCCTTTTGGTGGTGTTTTTGTGTGTTTGAAAAACTTGAAATCGTCAACATCTACTGCAAAATAGATGACTAATTCCAAAAAAAGGTCACAATGCATTTTGTACATTTCTCCAAAAAATCTGATTGCCAGCATAAGTAAGATGGACTCCATCTCTGAGAAAAATGTATGTGCTACAAAACATAATATTTTCGTTGTGAAAAGAGGACATGCCAACATCTCTTAGAAAGGCACAAACAGCCTTATTGACATTGCGCCTCGCTTTCTCCATTTGTGGACCAAATGCAGAAGAACACAGCCACATTTGTCTTTGCGCAATATGAGAAGAAATTACTTGGGAATTTGGAAACATGTCCATGACCTTCCCAAGTCCTTCTTTCATTGCAAATTTCAAAGAAATTCTAGACACATGTCATAAACTGTTCCCTCCACAATGAATTATAATTCTGTGTGGATGAAGCTCTGTCTCTAAAGTAGCACAGAGAGGTACCAAGTCCAGCCACTTCATTCCAAGCAGTCCATGCCAGTGCACTTTCACATGAGGGAATCCAAGATCTGCAGCTACTCCACAGCGTTCTGCATGCACCTCCAACCAATGTACCCATGAGTCTCCCAAAATCCAGATAATCTGTTTTTGGAAACACACAGTCATAGCTATCTGTTCGTCTCTCAGGAAAAACACGTTCTGACAGACTCTCTCCTTACACAACACAACACACCCAGTAAACTTTACTGACCAATTCCTTGCTCTGCTCATTCTCATTTGCATGCCTCTCCACCCCAAAACCCCTGTATGTGAGACACGCTGTCCGCAGACTACCGCCATGTCCGCGGACATATCGAAAATCTGAGCGTGGGCGTGATGTATATAAAATGAAATAATGTGCCCCATTTCCCCTCCGAAAAGAGCCTTTTTTTGGGGGGTTTTGCAGATGCTTGACAGACACCTGTTATTTTGTATTTTTTTGGGGGGTTTTCTTCTTACTTTACTACTAAAATCTTCACATAACCTTCTCCAAAGCAACCCTTACATTCCAAAACAGCATACCAAAAAAGATAAGGAAGCTGGTCAAGTGGCATCAGTGCAGAGCCTGCGAATGCAGGTTCGAATCCCGGCAGCGCCAAACTCAGCGTTTCATCCTTCCGAGGTCGATAAATGAGCACCACATAAGCAGCGCTCAGATACCTGAGGGTTCGTAGCGCTATATAAATGCCAAATTATTATTATTATTATTATTAAATGCCATCTTCTTTAAAATGAACAACATTACTGGAATCAATATTCTCATTATTACAGAAAAACATACCAGCTCTAAGCATGAAAGCACACATGCCTCCGTTGATTGCACACCTACCAATGTTTTGCGGAGGCCAAAAAAGAAGAACCAATATTGCCCTAGGTAGTAATCCAGAAAAATTACTTTGGCATTTGGAAGGATGTTCATTACTGCTTGAATCAAGTGTTCCAAATCTGCCAACAAAGTAGGGGCACTGACATAGCCCAAAAAAAAGCACCATGGTGCAAAACTACCAGATGGGGACTGTCCATCCTGCCCATATCTTCACAAACTTGTACAATTCCCTGTACAATGCAATCAGGCACATTGCTACACACCACCTCCACTCCTTTAACATCGAAATTGTTTGCCACATGCCTGCATTGAGCATAATGCTGTAAAGCATACACAAACATATCTCCAAGCACCAACACTCTGACTTTCTACACCTCTGCCATCTTCACTACACACTACACACAGTCTCTTTCAACACAAATCCACAACCTCAACATCTGATTCGCTGATCCCTACAGTCCCCTTTCCATGCTGGATTTGCTGGAAAACCCTGGATGTGGCACGCCCTATCCACGGACAGCTGCGGTGTCCGCGAAGCGCGTAACTCTTAGCCAGCCCTTCTACCCTTTCCATATCACTCTCGGTGCCATTCCATCATTGGATACAGCTAAGCAGTCACACAACCATCCACCAATCACATCCAAGACCTCTACATCTAACTCCATCATCAGAGTTCCTCACTTCAAATGTACTGTTGATCACTCTGAGTACAAGTCTCATATCAGCACCTACTACAAAAACTACTCTACAAGTCTCCAAGATTTCTACTTACAGCTGCATGCATATCCACATGCATGAATACAAACTACAGGTATGCATATTTTATTCACAGTACATGTACAACTCTTACGAATGCATATAAACAGAGTAATGCCACTAAACCTGTATAAGCTATAAAATGAACTTTTTGCAATTTTCCCCCCCCATCTACTATAATCAACTGTCACTTCCAAACCTGTCGGCTATCTACAACACAGCTTTAAAAAAAACCAAGTGAAGTTCATATACTTAATATTCTACTCATTTGCAAAGCATGTTGAACTAACATATTGTAAAAAAAATATAAAGGCTGCACATAGTCAAATGAAATGCATGCATACACTATGTTCAGATATCAAACAAGAATACTACTGCAAAAACATAAAAATCAATGTCTAAATTAACATCAGTGCTATAAACACACAAAATCACTAACGTCTTTCTTTTACAATTGCAGTGAAGACCACATTTCTGAAAATCAGCAGCATCTGAACTACAAACAGCATATCCGAAGAAACCTGCTCATTCCACAAAAAAAGAGTAAGTGCAATACTACCTTAATGTTCTTACTGTTACTTAAACACACTGTGTGGTTCATTCATGTAATTTGTGCACCAAGAAAACAGATTTCTGAACCATTCTGCCCACAAATATCCATTTATTAAACAAGGATTAGCAGGCAGAATAGCACACAAATCCCCGTTTTTTGGAACACAAATAACATAACTCAACCCCTAGAATGTTAGTATTACAAAACAAAGAACTTTTTAAATTTTATACCATTAGACTTACTGTTAGTGCTTCTCCTCACCACTAGCTCGCTTTCTACTGTCATCTGAACCGCAGTATAGTAACACACAAATAGAAGAATAGCCTTCCCAACTAATTGTAGCTGCCCAATGCACAATCACACACCACCACATACATATTTACCATCATACTCAGACACTCATGCACACAGCACACATACATTGCATAATGGCCCTAACCATACCTTCTTTTTTTTTTTTTAACAGACCCAAAGAATGCTTACCAAAAAGCAAGTCCGTAGAAAGCAACGCAGAAATAGAGCAAATGAAAATAAAAGTGTCCAAAATAAGCATCCATCTCTAGCAGAGTTTGTACAAAAATTTCAAACAAAACAGCTAATACAGTCATTTAGAGAACCAAAACAAGCTTTCAGTACAGAAACTTTGCCGCCTCTATCAAAATGTAAAACGAAACAAAAAATGATTAACAAGAATTCAGCTACCACTACTGCTAAAACTGCTATAAATCCTGATATACTAGCAAGTAACCATACCAGAAAAAGTATTTTAGCAAAAATGTTCCACTACAGAGTCCTTCAGAATCTTATAAAAACAGGAGACAAATCATGCACAACCCTTAAAACCTACCATAGAAAATTAATCTTACAAGCTTTGATAGACAGTGCAATACTTCTCAAAAGGAAGTTATTTATTTTAGTGTTAAACAGAATGAAACCACTAACAAAACTAACTACTAAATTACAAAAAAGACTGCTCAATAAACGGAATGTCAACAAAAATAACTTCTTAAATATCTGTGGAGGTGAATGGAGTCACACCACGTGCACAGAACCATATTTAATGAAGAAGCATACAAACAAAACCAAACAAACACAATTGCCATACATAGCAGTGGACGAGGTTATGGAAAACTTAATACCATAATGCAACAAGAAATACCGCTTAGAAAAATATCGCCAGAAAACTCTTTTCGACTGAACGTCCAGTATACAAATGGCTATGCACGTCAATGTGGAACATTCCCAAAAAATCTTTCAAATATTTTCGCCAGTTCCTCAATCAGTATGTGAAAGGCAAAGACAAAATCAAAATGAAACTGCTGCAAAATATGGATACCTGTCCAGTGCGCAAATACACAGGACTACAAGGACTTTCATTAGCCTGCATTTCAGGACCTATTTGCAAAAGCACCTTCCATCATATCAAAATGATATCAACACATCATTCAACTATAAGAAATCTAGTCTATAAACTGTACTATGCTAAAAGTCCTGCTTTAGCACTAGCCAATTTACATAACAATCTTCTACATGGTACAGCCAAAGACCTACTCGAAGAAATCGAGCAAAACCAGAAAAATGGTTATTACGAATGTATTCTGAAGATCCCAGATTTAGACAAAATATGTAATACATATTCCACCTACTCTTTGAAAGTGAACCATCAACTCTATGTTACGGAGTTGCACACACATTGAAATCAGGAACCCACTTTCAAAATAAGTCAGCTACGCAAATAATACAAAAAGTGCAAGAAAAAGATGAGGTTTTACAATCAAGAATTACAAATCTGTTAGCAAACATGCGTGGTACGAAAGAGTACTGGTTCTGACGTCACGGAGATGTACGTTGTATAAGAAACCTTGGACCACCCACTTGGTTTGTTACATTAAGTTGTGCAGAATATGCATGGGAAGATTTACATGATTTCCTACGCATATGTCACGATGCCTACCCCCGGGCATCCGGACCTAGCCCAGCAGCCTCGGGAGCAGGCATCCAGACATTTATTGAGACCTCAGCAGCCCTGGCTGGGGGCTATCTGGGTTCAGTCCTGGTGCCTTAGGCACCAGGCTCATAATAGACATCAGTCCTGGCGCCATAGGCGCCAGGCTCATAGAAATTACTTACCTCCTGCAGACCATGCTACAAATGAATCAAAGCCCACGTGAGGCCTGGATGGGACTATTTTATTACAGGGACTATTTTTTACTTGGGTGTGGTTCTGGGGAACTTCTTACCTGGGACTACTTTGCAGGCTATTTAAACCACGCCCAAACAGCAGCCCATGCTTTGCGTTAATCTGCACTTCAGCAGCGTGACACTCACCGTGCCTGCAGCATCCAGTCCTCTGCCACGCCCGCCTCGAACCTGGACACCATCCTAGAAGAAAGAGAAATAAGAACAAGAATTTACCTTTTAATTTTCATCTGTTCCCGAATTCGCCGCATTTCAGAATTGGAAAAGACACGTCAGAAATAAAAGCATTGCATTGCTAGCAGGTGCGCCGCGCCATACTTACCGGTCTGCATCTCCACGGTTCAGCACTGCAGCCATCATTTCATCACAGCATCCGTGGAACCTGGAAGGGACAAAGAGAACAAGGTGAACCGGTGCTAACAAAGACAATCAAAGCAACCATATTATACTCACCAGAGTTACCGCTCCCCTGGGCATCTTTCATCGGCGTTCCACCTCTTTAACGCTGCACCTGTGGGAGGAAAGAACACTTGTTAAAGACATTTATTTTGCTTTTACCGGACAACGCTGGGTAATACAGACTCTTACCCACGCGCAACCTGCAGCACTTCAGGTGAACTCTTCTCGGATTAAGCTGCAATACAAAGGGATAAAAACGAGTGAATAACAGACAATTGAACTATATAGACATTACACTTAAGGCTCCTTGCCATTTACCACGGAGTCCAACACGTCTGGAACTCGCCCAAAATCTTCAAACCAGTGAAGCAACTGGGATTCTACGCGCCCCTGCGCTCAGTGCAGGATGGAGAGCTCATCATTACAAACAATAAGGTGAGACAACAAAAGGGGACTATCGCGGTGCTTAGAGGGAACGAATTAAACAAGTGTTTCCTTGCATCCACTGGGTGGCTAATTCCCCCTCCTCCTGCTTTTAGAAAACTACTTTTACGAATCAAGCAGATGAAGCTAGGGAGGCCGGTCCAGTCAGCAGTCTCTGCACTACGAATAACGCTGGTGGAGACTTTAGCAGTCTAGTTCCGATCGACGCCCCCGTAGGAATCAGGTGAACGTTACAGCATATCAAACAAAAACAAAAACAGATATACTAATACCTGGAGAACTTTGCTCTCTAGATCCTGTAATGTTTCAAGATATTTCCATCATCGTTTTATTGCTATGCTACACTTTATTTGGAATAAAACTGTTCCTCCCCTCGGAGAAGTGCAACACTTCTTTTGGAGAAAAGAATACCAAGCCAGAGGAGAACCACATATCCACATGTTTTTAGGGATTAAAGATGCTGATAACTTTGGTCAAGACAGTGATGCCATTGTTTTACAGTTTATCAAAAAATATGTCACTTGTGAAATTCCAATGGAAAGCAACAAATAGTGTTCTTCATGCACAAATTGTACAATTTCAAAGACACAAATGTGGCAAATATTGTCCTCGCAAATACAAAAACAAAGGGAAACACTACACCAAATGCCGCTTTGGTTTCCCTAGACCAGTTACAGAAACAGGTCAAGTGAACAATTTCATGTCTTCAGTTAGACATAGTGTTAAAGGTAAATCACCTAAGAACACATATTACATAAAAAGAACAGAAGAAGCCAAATATATCAATTATTACAATGCAATCATTGCCCTCTTATGGAATGCAAACATAGATGTGCAGTACATTGCAGACAATTCCACTGCAGTTGCACGATATGTTACAGCCTACTTAACCAAAGCAGAAAAAACAGAGCTTCAAGACCTCTGGAATGACCTATCATCGGACAAAACACTGTCTCAGAAATTGTACAGCTTAGGCATAAAAATGCTCTCTCATAGAGAATGTGGCTGCTATGAAGCTGCAGATCGTTTAACCGGTACTGCTTTGTATGGAAAATCTGAAAATATAGTATGGCTAAGTCTTGGTCCTGCTAAATCTAGAAAAAGAGTTCTCAAATCATATGACGACACAGAAACAATAGCCAAAAATTATCCCAACAGCCAAGACATTTTGAAAAACAATTTACTAGACACATACTACCCAAACAGGAGTACCACTTTGGAAACCATGTGTCTATACCACATAGCCCAAAACTTCACATACAAAAACAATATAAAACCTGATGAAAAAAAGGTAGATACAGAGTGACAAATTGTGACGGCAGCTTAGTGAAACTTAGCAAACAAAGCTTAATTAATCATATCAAATTGTCATTAAAACTCCTCAACATAAAGAACCATATTACATGTCCCTGCTCCAACTTTTTAAACCATGGAGAAAAGTAGAAGAGTAACTAGATATCTATGACTCCTATGAAGACGCTTTCAAAGCAAATGAAAGCACTACCACTGATGTAAACTTTACACAGTACAAAACAATGTTGCACAATGAACAGCAACACAAAGAAGAACTCCAGGCCCAACTAGATAAGGACACTCCCGACAGTAGTCAACCTTCTGTAACAGGAAGCCAAGATCCACTGGGACAGCCAATAATAGCAAATGAGGCAGAATTAGCTATGACAGAAGTAGAGAACTCCATGTGTCACTATGAAGAAGATACAGAAGACTTAACTGTACTACAATCAAAATTGAACAAACAGCAGCGTACCATTTTTCAAGAAGTAACAAAACAAATTGCACATGGTGTACAACATGAAAATAAAGAATGTACCTGCCAAAATTACAAACCTATACTACTATACGTCAGTGGTGAAGATGGTTCAGGCAAAACATTCTTAATCAAAATCATCAGCAAGTTCCTTCAACAATTGACAAACAACAAACTGTCAGCTGTTGTAACTGCCCCCACAGGTTTAGCTGCCTACAACATAGGTGGTGTCACTTTACACCGATTACTACTCCTGTCAGGAAGACAGGTTGGGGCAAAGGACGGTGCGTTTCAATCAAGAAATAAGCTGTCTTTTGGAAAAGACAACATTTCCCTGCATGCTTAGGGGGATTCTGTAGTTCCTCGGTTACGCGCGCATCCACAGCTAGTAATCAGGGACTGGTTAAAGTCTCCAACCGCCCGTGCCTCAGTGCAGATAATTAATGATTATGTGCACGGGCGGACACTTGGAGAACGTGAGGAGATCTGCAATCTTTTCGAACGCCGAAGGACTGATGGGCGTTAATGCGGATTCCTGAAGCAGATAAGCATGAAAAAGACGGCTCCTGGCCGCGGTGGTGATTTATGAGCGGCTTGGGCATTCGCTTAAGGCCACACTCTTCAGGGTCCGGGTGTCCTCGTGAGGCGCCCGGGCCATTAGCTAAGTGCATTCTTCCTTTGTTCTGTTATGGCTACAACTGTCTAAATAATATTGAACTTGTATTGGATGCGCGTGTGAAGGAACACGCGTCCACATTGATATATGAACTCAACTTTAGGCTGAACTACTTGTCAGGCATGCCCGCAGTGTTTCACTGAGAGCTATGAACTATGGTCCAGTTCAAAGTTGTAGGAGAGTAATGGCACTGTGTCTTTCTTGTAAAATATATGTGGCCTGTATTCAACGTGCAGCATTTTGTTCATTGCTTCAATGTGCCCATTGGGCCATGAGTCTAATGTGTTTCATCCCAGTTTGTGCCATCATGCTTTGTGTGCAAAAGTCTGTTGCGCATTATTATCTTGCATATGTTTTTGTCCATTATGTATTAGTTTCTAACACTATGTGCAGTGCGTTAAAGTCATGTTATGGGTGTATTCACTACAAGAAATGCTAGGAGTATGAATATGTGTTTGAATGGGTTACCATAGGTTCAGGTTTCATTTTGGAGGTCAGGGCAGGGCAGGTCAGGTTTAGGAGTTACTCTAGATACAAGTGTACTTATTTGTAGTTAGGTATTGTTATACTTGCATGTTATGTTTTCTCCTCCTTTCCTTTGTCATTCCACCCCCCTTTCCCTAACTCCGTCTTCCCCCCCATTGGCTGCCACATGGCTCCCTGTGTTACTTAGTTCAGGCGCACGTGCTAACCAAGGTGGGAGGATCGATCTATTCGGCTTCTGTGGTTCGGGAGAGGGGGTTGAAACCCTTATCCCTTTTGTTTGCATTGACAACTCCTTCCAGTAGAACACCAAAACAAATTAGAATATTACAAACTTTCTACAGAAGCTGCAATGGAACTACGCAGAGTGCTAAAACAAATTAAAATGCTACTAATAGATGAGGTAAGCATGGTCTCCAACCTAATGTTGGCTTTGATTCACCTCAGATTACAAGTAGTACTTAAAACAAACTACGAAGAGCTCTTTGGAGGAAAACACATTGTTTTCGGAGATCATCAATTGACACCAGTGAAAGGTGAACCTATTTTTAAAACCTTAGGACACAAACTCTGCCGTAAAACTGTTGGCAGCATAGGAAATGTCAACCTTTAGCAACATTTCCAATATAAAGAATTAACAGAAAACCTGCGCCAATCTGCAGACCTCACTTACGCCAACATTTTAAAAAGTATTAGAGTTGGTGTACTATCTCAAGAAGCACAAGCAATATTAAAAACCCGGCACATCCATGCACTTTATGGCCATAATTCATGTGCTACTGATGTCATGGAACAATTAGCACACAAAAATGTCAATTGTATGTCCTTAATGCCAACTCTTGCAAGCTGTTCCAAATTCAATGAAACAATGTTGAAAAAAGAAATGAAACCAATAATTGAAATTTGCTCCACAGACAAACTGGACGTACATGGTATGACACTACCCATGTGTCAACAAGCCACAACAAGACTAAATACCTATAAACATTCCATCTACAACACAGCTGGTTTGGGGAAAATATAAAAATTATCCTTAAACTGTAGAGTAATGCTTAAACGTAACCTTGACATGGAGCAAGGACTAGTTAATCAAGCAATGGATACAGTTGTTCGCTTTCAAAAGATACCCACGTGACAACAACATTCAGTTTGTCAATATTCTCTTTGACAAACTTTCAGAAATAAAAAGGATAAGGCGCTCAACAACTCGATTCCTTCTTTTCAAAGACATGTATGTACGCAGAGAACAATTTTCTCTAACTCTAGCATATGCAGTCACCATTCACAAATCACAAGGTCTTACCCTTGATAAAGCATTGATAGATATTGGGAACACAGTCTTTAAAAAAGGCAGTAGCTACGTAGCACTATCACGCTTACGTACACTTGTCGGTCTATTTCTAATCAACTTTGATGCAAGTAAAGTAAACGCTGATATTCCTTGCATTTTAGAATACAATAGACTACGTTCACTATACAACCCCCATCTAAAAACATATCCTGTTCCACAAAAAGGAAAACGTTTGAAAAGAAAACTAATTCAAACAGAAATGCAACAGAATCTCACTGCAAATCCTCCAAAGAGAGTAAAAGAGGCTAATACTTCATCAATTACCACAACCAAAGAAGAATCTATTACTCAAAGTAACTCAGGTACTTCTTCAAAGAAGCAACACACACTCCGAAAAAATGACTTGGATACAGAACTATCTGGTCCATTCAAATTTTCAAATATAACTGGTGTAAATTGCTACGCAAATATAGCAATCAATTTTCTATTTCAATTGCCACCAATTGTTGACATTTACTTACACAGTACAGACCAATTGTGTTTGCAAATGTTAGTCCTTCATAGAAACGCAACCAACAATCCTGACAACACATAGTGTTCATGGAATAAGACAAGAATTGGACTACTGTGCTGGAATGGTGAAATACACTATAAACTCACAAGAAGATCCACAAGAATTTCTAATGTACTTACTAGAAGTACTGGAAAACAAAAACATACCTATAAATGAAATTTTCCAGATTTCATACATGTGGAAACATACATGCACTCTCTGCAACAATGCGGCATAGGAACAAATCCCTAATGAGCGCTTTGTGTATGTATCCATACCTAATTGTGAATCTGTTCCATTTCAGCAACTTGTACAAAATGCAAACCATGGTAGATTATGTACTACCTGCAATTCAGATAATCCCTCCACCTTACTAATACAAACACATAGTAAATACGTAATATCAATGCTTCTACGTTACAATGCAGATGGTACCAAAAACAACTGCAAGCTGACTGGATTCACACATGGTCAAGTATCGCTTGGTAAGAAAACCTTCACAACAATAGGTATAATCTACCACGCAGGAGGCACAACCAATGCAGGTCACTACACTGCATATATAAAAAAGAATTGTGGATGGTTCGAATGTAATGATGGTACCATTACTCTAAAGCAGAGATTACCAGCAAATCTTATAAACGCTTATTTAATCTTCTTAAAACAAAATTGTAATACCTAATCTGTACTTAAACATTAACAAAACTTCAATTAGAAAACTATAAACAGTTAGAATACGCCAACAGGTATCCAACTGCCCCAATATTCTGCAACAACCAAACAGATAAATCAATACCACTAAATTATAAGATGAAATAAACAGTTAAAATACGCCAACATGTATCTAACTGCTCCGAAAATCTGCAACAACCCAACAGATAGATCAGCAACTTGAGAATATAAATAAAAAACTATAACCAGTTAAAATTCAACAACAGGTATGTAACAAGCCAACAGATCGAACATTAGCCAGAAACAAGTGAACAATGAAAACAAACAAATATACTGTAGCATAGACTTTTTTTTAATCCAACATGGATTTTCTTTTCCCACAGACCCAATGATTTAAAAAACAAACATAGAAACTGAGCGAATTGCACAGTACACTGGTTTGTAAACTACTAAATATGAGGGTCGAAAAATAGCTGAAATGTCTATTTTGCAATGTAATAAGTCTTTATAAAATACCTACACTAACATGATCTTTTCTTTTATCACAGAAATTGAAAAAGAATATCTGCTCCAGTTACCCAACTCATGAAAAAAATATATCCAATCACAAAAAATCAAACGGCAAGTATATTCTAATAGAACGCATAAATACTGCTGCATAACAGAACCATTGAAGCAAACATCTAACCATACAACACAATACAAAATGTTTACTTCCATGGATATGTTATACTGCAGTGCTTGTTACCAAACTCTACAATCTTAATGACATGACGTAGCCAAAACTTCACATACAAACTATACAAATCAAACAGTACACAAACTGTAGATTTGCAAATATCCGATAGATATTCGATTCTATGGGTGTGATATGCTGCGGTGGTTGTGGCCAGGGCCTAGAGTCTTGGGTGCATGGCCTACGGCCTTCGGCCATGCACCCAAGACTCTAGGCCCTGGCCACAAACACCACAGCATATCACACCCATAGAACCAAACATTTTAACTATGTCATATGGGCATTTTTTATGTCCGCGGACACAGCGCATGTCCTTAGAACAGTTTCAACTTGCCTGCGGACAGCACAGACAGGAATAGTGTGCTTAGGACACCCCTCATTTTGACTAATTACGGACATCCCGTGCATGGCGAACACATCGGGGCACCTGCCACCTAAACAAATACAGTATTTGACCCATCTCTTACTCCCCAAACCTCCCCAAGCACTCTTGCACACCAAAACACTGCACAAAATTGCATTTTGCCTCTGTTCGCGGCCGCGCTGTCGGCGGATCCAAGATGGCGGGCGCATCGGAACAATCTGACACACTTCACGCTCTTCACCATCCAATCAGCGAACACGTCACATGTCTGCAGACATAACGCAAGCCGATTAACCAATCGGTGTCCTGCCCGTGCAGCGAACAGGGAAGTGTGTCCACAGAGCGGGCATAGGTATCACTAATTTAGACCTACTTTTTGATCGTTTTAAAAGAAACTACTGGACGGATTTTCACCAAATTTACAAAAGCACGCTTTCGGGACCAAGCAGCTGCTCCTGCCGCAAATTTTGTGACAATCCAGCCAGCGGTTTGGGCTGTAGGCGTGCGCAAAGTTTATTCCCTGTTCAGTCTATGGGGGAAAAAAAGAAATTTTGGGACCCCCCCCTATAACTTTGCCCCCCCTGGACCAAACCTCGCCAACCTTTGCAAATAAATTCAGAGTGGGCCAGAATGGGCCATATACTTTTGCAAAGTGTGGTGCGGATTCGTCCAGGGAGAGCAAAGTTATAAGCCACCCAAAAAGTGCTCTTCCTATGGGATTAGCAACTTAACCATAACTACACAGCCACTAGCGTGGCTGTGTAATTCAATATCAGACATTGTATAAATATACCATTTGTATAATAAACATGCTAACATGGTACACACGCTGCACTTCATTAAGTGCATGGTACGATGCCAGTCAGACATATATATTCCATCATGGTATGCACTATGCACTTTATAAAACAAGTGAACTCTGTGTTCAAATTATATTCGCCAACAATTCAGTATTAGACATTGCATGAATATACAATTTGCACAATAAACATCCTAGCATGGTACGCACGTTGCACTTCACTAAGCTTAGGCACTGAGCAGTTTTAGCAAGTTCGGATAACCAAATAGGTGACTTAAATTTTTAAACTCTTAAAGGCATCAGATACTTTGTTTAATGCAACATTTGCACAAACGGCATTCTAGAAGTAACAAGACGCCAGATAACCGACTAGACGTCTTCAACCTTTAATAACACCAGAGACTTTCCAAATGCAATATTTGCACAATTAGTCCTCTAACATGGTATGCACTACGCACTTTATCAAGTTAAAGCAATTCTTTGTCTGCGTTTGTGGATGTGTCCGTGTCACTAAGACAATGGCAAATGCAATTGGAAATCCAACATGGCTGCCTTTAGGGGTTAATGAGTGCAAAACGAATCTTGAGTCTGGTGTTTCCAAGTAAAGGAAGTGACTTCCATGGAATCAGGCAACAGGTTAAATAGAAAATTCTCATTGTACCATTCACAATCTGACGAAGCCCAGTTCAGGTGAAGCATGTTATTGTGTGTTTGTTCTTTGAATTGTCCACCTACAAGCTAATAAAGGACTTTTATCACGGTGAACGCGGCTGAGGCGAGATTCTTGGATTAACAATGGAGGAGTGCTGCTGTAAACTGCGCAATTTCAGTTTTGTTAAGGCATTGTGGGTATGCAAATTAACTAACATGCAAACTTTTTTTCTCCAGAAAATTGTCTTGGTCTATGAGGGAAGTGCTATTTTAGACATAGCTTTATCAACCCAAGACAGACATTTTGCAAGGCTGTCATGCCAACTACATACCTAGTTTCACCCTTGTTAGGGATCATCAGTGCAGTATAGTCCAGATAGCCTTGTATTGGAACACTTGGGTGTGTTTTAATGCCAAGAAAATGATGGTCGGTTTAAAAAGGTTTGAAAAAACCCTTTCACCTGAAATGTGAAAGTAGGAAAGTTTGTTTGAACCAAGTCACATTCCACAACGTCACCTAGTAGACATCGCTATATGGGATCCATTACTCACCGTAATCATATTTCTGATGCTTGTATCTGCTTAGATTCACATGCTCTGCATAGTCAGACGTCTAGTGGTAGTCGCAGAGTATTCCAATATTTGTTTTCGAAAGTCAGAAACGGACATCAACAGGGCACGTTAGTAATACTATCCCTAATGTCACGTACTGTAGCCATGGTGCTTCACGCGTCGAGGTCTCTCAGATTGTGTCTGACATGAGGTTGCATGAAGTGTAGTGCGAGTACAGATGTGATAAAGCAGAGACAGTGATAAACCAGAAAACATCTATGCGCCTTTGACTACACAGGGGAGGAAGGGTGGGCGCATGTGAATCTAAGCAGAAATACGATTACGGTAAGTAATGTATCCCTTCTGAGGCTTGCGGATCTGCTTAGATCACATGCTCTGCATAGATTAACAAGCAGTATCTGGAGAAGGTGGTGGGATGTGAGAAAAGAGAAAAGGAAGGTCTTGAGAAGCTTCTGGAACTTAAGGAGATCCGGCTCAAGTCTGAGAGGGGCAGGGGGGACCATTCCAGGGGGAGGCTTCTGCAGAAGAGAGGTCCACCCCCCCCCCACCCTCTGCTTGTAAAAGAGTCTGATCTGCAGAGAGTTGAAGCTGGAAGACAGAAGGGATCTAGCAGGGAGGTATTTAGGGCGAGAGAGTTGGATGTAGCAGTCTCCCAGGCTGCAAAAAGCCTTGTGGATGATGCTGAGGGTCTTCAACTTGATCCTCGCAGCAACCGGGAGCCAAGTGGAGAGACTTTAGGGCTTGGAAGATGCGGTTCCTGGGCTTGAGGCGAAGGATACATCTTGCAGTCCTATTCTGGATTAGTTGAAGGGGGCAAAGGGAGAATTTAGGCAGATTGAGGAAGAGGCTGTTGCAGTAGTCCAGCCTAGAGAGGACCAGAGCTCTGGAGACATTAAGTTGAAGCTGAAAGTGGGTCTTTTTGGCAAGGTTTCTACAACAGGCTCATCGGAGCGGGCAGGAGCCCCCTCACCAGATGACTTTCATTATGCTGCACAGCATCCAGATGCCGGACCAGAAACCCGAGATGAAAAGGTGAGCACCATCCTTGTGCCAATACCCTTTCCTTTTTTCCTGCATCCGTGCCCCAGAAAGATTGATTGAGCCACGACTACAGGCCCACCTGCGCTCCATTATCACACGGGCCGACAAAATTGGCCGCATGCTTCCCAAAATGGCTGCATAGTAATATTGTTTACATGCTGCCTAGCAACAGCAGCTTTTTAAATCAAGAACATCCGCCGGCTGGCGGAAGCCCGAGCCCTACGAGTAAAGCGCCGTAGAAATAAGAGTCTGTTTTGCTCCTGTTTGCGCAACGTGGCGCACGTCGGGCCAGATCCCTTTTCCATGGTCATATCGCAAGGTAAGATCAATGTAACGATTCCTATAATTGATCTCACAACTTCCCATTAACTCTATGATTTCCCACACTGTCTAGTTCGACTAATTTAGACTAAGTGGAACCCACACACGATCTTGCACTGCTTCAGCGTAAATGAATGCTCAATCTACGAACAGCATGGTGCCATTGCCTCTTCATTTGCCTAGTATTATTAACATTGTTCGAAACCCGAGCAACTGCACAGTCCCCTATATCTTGCTCGCCGTGCCTCTGAAAGAGCAAAAACCGAAACAGCATTATAGGATTAGCATAGCTACCACCATTGACATTGACTTTACCAGCTTCTATGATCCGTCTGTGTAATCTCAAGCATTAATGCTGTTGGCATTTACAATCGTGATTTATACAGCCGAGTTCTCCAATACCACCTTGAGAACTATCCCAACTGTAAACACTGCTGTATGCAACGAATATTGTCTATATATTATAAGCAATCTGGTGCATGTAACAAATATTGTCCATATATTAAAAGTAATCTGGTGGGTTGACAAAACTGTATGTAGCCATCTAGCTCCAACAACTTGCCTCATAAGAGTAAGCTTCACCTAGCACTCAGTGCTTTTTATTATAATCGTGCATGTGCTACTTGTCTCTGCTTACCGAGGGTACCCTACCCTTATACCGTACTGATACCTACTTCTTATGTACTATTTCATATTGCATTATTCTGGGGCAGACCATTTTGTTGCCAGTCACAACCTATCATGGCGCCTAATGTTGGTATTGAACTAATAACTGTCTCGTTATCTACACTACAAACTTAATGCATTGCAGATTGAGCATATATTGTACCCTATTTGACAACTGCCTCTTAGCCCTGCCTTGTACCTTATAGGACAATCTGCACTAAGCCTACCACACCGTACCTCTGCTCCTAATCCAGCACTGTGACATTAATGTATGATGCTTCCAGCATGGACCAACCCCTAGAGGCTACTGATGCTCATTCTATTTTTGTATAATCTATGTTGACAAATTATACTGAACACCCTATTGCTATTTTCCAAATATCAGCTGCCTCATCTTGTTAAGCTGAGCCTGCCTCTACCTGCGCTACTCTTGGCAACAGATAACCTGTGCTAGACCAACCAGCAAGTGACCCCATTATGATTCTCCTTAAGTTCATCATTGATGTACTATTAAGTCTCCCCCTACTGGTAAAACATATGCTAGCTGTACCCCCTGCTTCTCTACTCACTAAGAAAATGTCTGCTCATTGCAATGCCAAACCCAGACCCTTCCTCCCCTTTTACAAGTAACCTTGCTCTCGGACTCTATCATTCCCACCCCATTCCTACCTAAATTAACTCCTAGCTTGGAAAATTACCAAATAGCCATAAAAGTCCATCTACACTCACCCCTGTGCAATGGATTGAGCGGTTTGCTACCAAGCCGACTCCTAATCAACCTTGCCGGGGCATCCATAGAAATAAAAGACTTTCCTTGAGGTTCACCATAGTGGCACATCTAGTCAACATCTATCAGGAGAATTTACCCATCCTGAACACACCCGTCCCTAGCTCCTCACAGAGCTTACCATGCTCTACTACTACCTGTTTGCTATAAAAAAACGGAAACCTAAGCTTAACAAAACATTGCCTCCTACGGCCCAATCAAACTTACCTCACCCTCCAGCCCAGACTAAACCCTCGCTGATCAAAGGTGCGCCTTTAAATGCAAGATCTGTAGTTGCACACGCAACTGACATAGCTGACTTAATCAAGGACAACGACCTTGATTTCCTAGCAGTATCAGAGACCTGGCTCCATGCCGCCGCATGGCCATCTCTCATGCTAGCCATCCCAGACTCTTACACCATCATCCGAGCAGACAGAGAAAACGGCAAAGGTGGAGGGGTTGCCTTCATAGCACAATCCAACTTAGCACTCAGACCCTCAACCACATTGTCACTCAAACCATGCAAACTGCTCACAGCTAAATAACCACCTTTCACACCAGCACCACCACCATCCACCTCATATACAGGACTCGTGGACCTCCACAAGACTTCGAGGAGGACATTATTACATTGCTTTCTGATAACACCAAACCAAAGTCACAAATCTTAATACTTGGCGACTATTACTTAGGCCTATCTGACCTAAACAACCAGTCTGCTAAATCCCTGGAAGAATCCCTTAGCGAACTGAACTTCACACAGAGAACTAACTAACCTACCCGTACGAAAGAACAAACACTGGATTGGTTGGCAGACCCTAACTGTGCCACTGTAATTACCGCCATCTAAACACAATCCTGGACTGACCACTCCATCTCTTTCACCATCAATGCTAACCGTCCAGCCCCAAAAAACAAAGGCCATCGCGCATCCACTACTAACTAGAAACAAGAGTAACATTACAGCTGAAAAACTAGCCCCTTTGCTGATCCCAATACTAAACGCTAACAACTCTGAAGATCCCGAGGAATTAATAGAGCTCTTCAACAATACCATGACCATGGCCCTAGACGCCATCGCTCCTTTGAAACTCTGTAAGAGCAAACCTAAAGATCACCTCAATACCTGGTATACACCACAATTGAAAGTCTTGAGGTCTGAAAAAAGGAAATGCGAGGTCACATGGAAAAACCTACCTTCCGAGGAGAATAAAGACATAGTCACAGAAATCTCTGCTCGCTACAAAGCGAAGATCATAAAAACTAAACAGGAAACTTACGACAGGATCCAAAATGCCAGCTCCAGCTTCAAGGAACTATTTGGAATCCTAAGGGAATTAGAGTCACCTGTAGCTCTGGAAGACGCACACCCGAAAAACAAAGCCTGTTGTACCAGCATCCAAAACGCCCTGGCTAATAAAATCACTACCCTCCAAAAGAAAATTGCCTCCAAGAGACTCAACATTATTGGCACTGACACAGCTCAGAACCAGGACACTACTATCCCTACTAATACTATACCTGAATTCAAATTTGCCCAAGTCACTATCACAGAGGTCGCAAAAATCATTAACTCTCTGAAACCTTCACGCTGCCAGGGTGATATCTGCCCTAACCAAATTATAAAAGATGCAGTTAGAGATCTCACCCCTTTCATCACCAGGCTAATAAACGCCTCCTTTAAATCATGCCAGGTTCCTACCAACCTGAAAGACGCATGGGTATTACCCTTGCTCAAAAAAGATCACCTCGGCCCTACCATCCCAACTAATTACAGGCCTATAACTACAGTCCCTTTCCTTCTCAAAATTATTGATAAGGCAGCCTACCTCCAAATCCAGTCCTACCTAGAGATCAACAATTTTATAGGGCTCAGACAATCTGGATTTAGACCCCTTCATGGGACTGAAACAGCGCTACTAGATCTAAAAATGCAAATAGACCTAATAAAAGATAACAGACAATGTGCACTACTCTTACTATTAGACCTCTCCGCTGCCTTCGATCTGGTCGACCATAACATACTTTGCAAGCATCTATCATCGGCAGTGAACTTCTCCCCTGAGGCTACAACCTGGATTAAATCCTTCCTAAATAACAGATTGATGAGAGTATTCTCCCCTTCAGACGCAGCCGACCCCATCCCTACCACCTGTGGAGTTCCTCAAGGCTTGTGCGTCTCCCCTACACTATACAATGTGTTTACTAAACCCCTATTTCATATCCTGGACCCTTTGGGTGTGATCTACACCAACTATGCAGATGACACCCAGATACTAATCCCACTATCTGGCAACTACGACTCGGACAACGACCTGCTAAATAAAATCTACCTTGTCATTCAGGCATGGATGGCCACCCATAGCTTGTGCCTGAATGACGATAAGACTGAAATTCTCATACTAGGTACCCCTATTTATCTAAAAAAAAAACTCAACCCCAAATACACCTCGTTCAGTATAGACGGCAACCCGGTTATTACAGCCAAGGAAACTAAAACCTTAGGCTTCCATCTCGATTCAACCTTAAACCTCAAGAAACAAGCTAACGCCACTGCGACAGCTACCGCCTATACTTGCAAACTGATTCATGCATGTAAAAACTATCTCTCTACCAACAGCTGCATGATCCTGGCACGAGCACTTATCTTGTCCAAACTTCATTACTGCAATGCTCTTTATGCAGGTGCAAATAATCAAGTACTAAACAAACTCCAAACCCAGCAAAATAATGCACTAAGAACTGCATTGCGCATCCCAAGAAAGGACCACATCTCCGAAACAAGACGTCACAAATGGCTTTCTATTCAGGATAGAATCTACTTTAAACTTGTTTCCATCTCCCATAAATGTCTTCATAACGCTGCCCCCAAATACCTTATAGACAAAATCGCTCATCCAGACCCTTGAGATCAGCCAACTCCTGCTGCATTTGCTCACCGCGCTTCAACCTAAAAAGAGCCGGAAGCACCAGCTTTGCGGTACAAGCAGCCCTGGCATGGAATGCCTTCCCATTTAATCTACACAGCTTCAGGTCTGATACCAATAAATGGCTCCTCACCAAGGACAATGCATACGATGCTTGATTTTATAAACAAGATGTTTATAAACCAGATGTCACAGCCCCTTACTGGCCTTTATGTATAACCTCTCTCTCCAACATTTGTATCTATGCACGCTTAGTTCTTGCTCGTGTAGCCATTGTATTGTACTGCCATGTTGCTTACATTGCTTGTATTGCCTGTCTATATATTATTCTGTGTTAATGTCTTCTCATATGTATTTATGTATCTTAAACTGTCTTGCATAGCACCCAGATACCCCAGGGTGTGGCGCGCTGTATAAATAATAAACAAACAAGGTCTGGTGTGAGGAGAGAAGGAGAGAGAGAGGAGTCAAAGATGACACCAAGTTTTTTGCCTCACAAGCAGGTGAGGGGAGGCGGCTGATGGAGGACGGCCAGAGACTAAGGGGGGATGGGGTCCCAATGAGAAGGATCTCTGTCTTACTGGCATTAAGGCAGAGATTGTTAGCAGCACACCGTGCCTGAATGGCAATCAGACAGTCAGGAAAGAGAGAGGAAGAAGAGGAGGCAGTGGAAAGAAGCTTGAAAGGCTGTGTGTCGTCCGCATAACACAGGAAGTGAGGAGAGAAGGCAGAGATGAAATGGTCTTGCCCATAGGCAAGGTAGAGCCACAGCGAGATGGTAGAGTCCTGAGGAACGCTGCAGGTGGAGAGTGTGATGGAGGAAAAAGAAGGGCCCAGTTGAACCTGGAATGGTCGGTCAGAGAGAAAGGAGGTGAACCAGTCCAATGCTTGGTCTGTGATGCCAAGGGTATCACAGAGCCGATTGATAAGGGTGGCATGATTGACCGTATCAAATCAGAGAAAAGGTCAAGAAGGATGAGAACGGAATGAGAGTTGGAATCGGGATTTCTGAGCAAGTATTCACAGGTGTTCAGGAGAGCAGTTTCCGTGCCTCTGGCTGCTCTTAAGAAAGACTGGTGGTCGTGGAGACAACCAACAGATTCAGTGTGGTGGATTAGCTAGGAGATGACCAACTTCTTCCAAAGTTTGCTCAGGAAGGGGGCAATGGAGATAGGGCGGTAGTTAGCCAGGTAGGAGGGGTTGGCATAAAGCTTTTTGAGGAGAGGGTGCACAAGGGAGTGCTTGAGGTGTAGGGGGAAGGAGCCAGTGGCAAAGGAGTGATTGCAGGAAATCAGCCAAGGTTGGAGCAAGGGAGGCCCGTTTGGAAAAGACTTTCATAGAGAGGACTTGTCTAGAGACGTCATCTGGTGATTATGGGCGAGAAAGAGGAGAATAGGTGGGAAGGGGGGGGGGGTAAAGGAGGCCTGAGAGCAGGTAAGGGAGAAGAGTTGTGTAGAGAACAGCGAGGACAGGATGTCGCAAGTTTTTGTTATGAAGTGAGAGGCCAGTGCAGTGCAGAGGGTCAGGGATGGCAGAGGAGAAGTGGAGACTGCAGTAGGATTGGCGAGTTCCTTGCAGATTTTGAATAGTTCAGCTGTGTTATTAGTGGCCCCAGAGATGCAGACAAGGATATTGGCCTTCTTTGAACAGATTGAGTATGTATTGCCATTGGAGCAGGTGGCAGGCCAGCCTGTCAGGAGCATTAGCTCGAAGCCTGCCACTTGCGTTTCAGAGAGGATAGGTCGGAATCATAGACGTGTTGCTCTTGGAGGCAGGCTTCATGCAAAAGCAGCAACTGACACTCGCTTCATCGGTCGAATGACGGAGAAGGATGCTGGCAGTGCATGCAGAGGCTTAGCCGGGGTACCCAAGAGATCCAGGTGAGAGGACAGGAAAGCATGATCAGACCTGGAGAGAGGTGTAGTGAGTGGTTGGAGATGGGGATGTCTGCTGAGATGAGAGCTTCCAAGGTGTGTCTGACTGAGCACGTCGGACCGGAGGGCAGAATGGTGAGGGAAAGAGTCAGAGAGACAGCGGAAGCTGAAGAGTCCAGAGACATCATTAGGGGAGTCAAGGTGAATGTTGAAGTCCCCGAAGTAGAGAAGCTTGGAGGTGGAGGCCAGGAGACAAGAGGTGAGGTCAGACCACAGAGCGAAAGAGGGAGACCGGACCAGGGGGTCAGTGGATGGTGGCAAGATTCAGCGAGAGGACTGGAGAGATATCAAGCCTGCAGACGAGGCATTCAAAGGAAGAGCAGGACTGAGTGGGTATGATAGTAGCAGGGACCCATTCAGGGAAGATCAGGGCCACTCCGCCCCCAGACCGGTTAGGCCTGGGCTTAAAGAGAATTCTTGTGACAATCCAGGAGGAGTGTCAAAAAATGACAGAGCTGGCCGTGAACCACGTCTCGGTGACAGCAAGGACATTGAGGTCAATGTTTACCAGGAGGTGTCACAGGAGGCTCTAACGGCAGAGCGAGAGTAGAGGCTAGCTATGTGGAGCTGGTTGCCACCTTTGAAGGTCTTCTGAGGAGGGATACATGAATGTGGTACGCCCGTCGGTGGTGACGAAAGAGTCAGAGGGTGGAGTGGCAGGAGAAGGGAGAAAGTAGGTGAGAGACAAAAGACGCTTACTGAGAAGGAGGAGATTGGGCTAAGAGCCCTAGACCATGACAGTGTCATTCTGGTACACAGTGATGCCCCTAGAGGATGGGAAATATGCCACAAGTACTTCCCATCAGGTTCCACCACTAATGGGCAAAGAAGAGAAAGGGGAGAGCACTCAGACCATGTGGGGAATCCAAAGGTCCGCATAGGAAATGCCAAAGAGGATGTCAGTGATAGTTTGCCTGGAAGAAGCGTTGACATAGGTGTCAGCGATGGGCAACCCTGGATTGGAGACCAGAAGATCTTTCTTGAACTTTTTCCATCCAGTCTTTGAAAGAGATAAGAAAGGTGATAAGTTGCAGTTAGAAAAGATAGGGAGGGATGAGGTGGGGCGGGAGGAATGAGGGAAAATCAGGAAGAGGCAAGGGGAGGCAGCCTACGGCGATCGGAGCGCTCCACAGAAAACGATGAGAAAATTAAATTTAAATAAAAACACCAAGAACCCTATGCAAGTATCCTGCCCGTTGTTTCCGCTGAAGTCAAGAGTATTCTTTAAGATGTTATGTGTAACCTGACTACCCTCTAACAATTGTTTGCCATTGAGACATTGTAGGCTCCGGGACATTATCTAAATTGTTCTGAAGTAACCCCAATTGAACATCATTGTAACTTGCCAAAAGAGTGGTGGTGTTAGCAATGCGTGCGAAGTAAGCGTTAGAAGTAGTTAAAGCTTTTAGCATTCTTTATATGGAGGTGCTTCTGCATTGGACAATGGGAATCCAGCACGCTTTCTAGTAGTTGTAACTACCAGTTAATCGGGTGTAACATGCCCCCGAATGTAAAGAAGGTTGGTAGGTGAAGGTTTAAACTTTTTCTCTACTCCAGGGTTAACGGCTCATGTATGGGATGGTGTAAGCAGGGAACGTGCAATTCTATTTTTTTTTTTTGAAAATCAATTTTATTAAGTTTCCTTGGTGCATAACGAGGTTACATTCTTGCATTGCATTTATTAATGTGAGTTAACATAAAGAGAAAACCAGACGAAACACACCCCATGCCCCCCCCCCTCCCTCTCCCTCCCCCCACCCCCCTTCAGTTCGCGCTTACATAGCCTTGATAAACACTTGCACAACGGGCTCTCTTAATGATGGAGGCGTCAATACAATATGCGTGTGGCACGCCAAAGTCATATGGGCCAAACGAGTTCAGTTCTCAGCCGGGTCCTTGGCCCATGGTCCCACATCCGTGGGGAGGAGGGGAATCCCTCAGCTCAGTCTTCAGGACCTAGACCACTCGGCCGTACTTATCAAAGAAGGGGAGCCAAATTTCCTCGATACTGGACTTAGACTCATCGAGCAGGTGTGTGAGGAACTCCATGTCGTAGATGGCCCTTACTTTGGTCACCCAGGTTTTTTCCCCTGGCATTCTCGGGTGTTTCCATTTCTGCGCTAGACAGCATCTAGCTGCTACCAGCATCACCTGGAGCATGTGATCATGAGTGTTACCCCGGTCCTCTTCGTTACTAATCCCGAAGAGGAAGAGCCACGGGCAGGATACTCGTTCTATCCCATCTACCCCTTTGATCCAGGTCCGCACCTTGTCCCAGTATTTCTGGACCACTGGGCATCCCCACCACATGTGGATATAGTCACCTCTCTCTGTCCTACATTTCCAACAGTGTGGGTCATATCCTGGACGCATTTTGGCTATTCTTTGCGGGGGGTAGTGCCATCTATGTAATATCTTGAGGGCCTGATGGCGATATTGGAGGGAGGATGTGGATCGATTGGCCCGTCTACACATCTCTGTCCATCTCTCGTCATCAATTTCCTCGCCCAGGTCCCTACCCCATTGTATGCGTGCTGGTGGCGGGTCTCGGGGGATGGAGAACAGAAAGAGCTTGTATAGGCGGGAGATTATCCCCTTGGAGCCCCTTGCGGTCAGAAGGAGTTTTTCAAAGTCTGTGAGTTCCCTCCTGAGGGTATCACCCCAAGATGGTTCCGTGAGGGCACCCTTAAGCTGAAGATATCGGAACGGGGAAAGCGTGCCTATTCCCAGGGCTTCCTCAAGGTCCTTCAAGGGGAGGAAGGAGCCCCCCACCCACAACTGGCCGGTCCTACTAAGGCCCGCCTCGAACCATGTCTGGTAGGCTGCTGGTTCCGCTATTTTGGCCAGGAAAGGAGGGGCCCAGATGCAGCTCAAGGGGGAGGGCCATGTCGTGAGCCATCTATAGTAACCTCCCTCTCTCCACAGGGACCACAGTACTCTTAGAATCGGGTGGTTCAAGACTGATCTGGGGATCGTTCTCCTTGGGACCCAGAGCCATTCCTCTAGTGTGACGGGCGCCAGGGGCCTATTGTCCATGGCTACCCACTGTTTTTTCGGTCCCGGTGAGAAGTGATCGACCAGGATCCTCAACTGGGAAGCCCTATAATACGTCTCGAGATCAGGGTAGCCCACCCCTCCATCTTCCTTGGTCCTAGTCAGAACCTCGTATGAAATCCTGTGTTTTTTGCCCTGCCAGAGGAATCTAAGGAGGATGCGTTTTGTCTCGTCAAAAAAGGCCTTGGGGACTTGGACCGGGAGCATTTGAAAGAGAAACAGAAATTTTGGGAGGATAACCATTTTTATAAGGTTAAGGCGTGCCATCCATGAGAGACCCGTTCCCGCCCACCTTTCTATGTCTCTCCTGATTGCTGACCAGAGGGGGGGGAAGTTGGCCCCATACAGGTCCTCAAGGTTACGTGTGATTTGGACTCCCAAGTAACGGAACCCCTCATCGCTCCGCTTGAAGGGGAGACCCTCCACAAAGGTCACCTCCGTGTCTGGCAGGTTCCCACCCATGAATGCGACCGATTTGTCCAAATTAACCTTATACCCCGATAGTTCTCCATATCTTGCGAGGCCCTGCAGAACCCGAGGGATTGTTTGGGACGGTCTGGTGACATAGAGCAGGGCGTCATCCGCAAAGAGGCAGATCTTGCAGTGCATATCCCCCATCTGTACACCACTGATGTCCGCATCATTGCGGATCGAGATTGCCCACGGTTCCATCACCAATGCGTAGATTAACGGAGACAGGGGGCATCCCTGCCTCGTGCCACGTTCAAGGGGGAATTCCCTAGACTCAATCCCGTTAGCCACCACTCTGGCCGAGGGGGAGGAGTAGAGCGCGGATATCCATCCCAACCACCTTGGACCCATCCCCACTGACAAGAGAACCTCCCTCATGAAAGCCCAGCTGACCCTGTCAAAGGCCTTCTCCGCGTCAAGAGCCAGTAGGAGAGCGCCTTCATTCCTGGCCTCGGTCGTGGCCAATACATGGAGGGTCTTCCTTAAATTATCGGAACCCTGTCTATTGAGGACGAATCCCGCCTGATCAGGATGTATCAGGCGTGGGAGGGAGTTTTCCAATCTGGAGGCCAGGATCCTAGCAAAGATCTTGGCATCTAAGTTGAGAAGTGAAATGGGTCTGTAAGACCCACAAGCTGCCCGGTCTTTACCAGGTTTAGGTATGACGGTGATGAGGGCCTGTAGGAAAGTCGGGGGGATCGTGTCGTTGCCTCTAATTTGGTTGAACAATTTGGTCAGGGGCTTCACTAAGGTGGACTGGGTCTGTTTATAGAAATCCGCTGTGTAGCCGTCAAGGCCAGGAGCCTTTCCGGCCTTCAGTCTCTTGATGGCTCCCTCCACCTCCTCTTCTGAAATTTCCCCCTCGAGGGCCTCCAAGTCCTGGTCGGTCAGTTTGGGGAGGGGGTGTTCTGCCAGGTAGGAGGCAATGTCCTCCCGAGATTCGCCCGCTTGCCTAGAATAGAGTTTGCTGTAGTACTCAGCAAAGCATTCCGTCACTTCATGCCGGTTCCCATGAACCCTGCCCTCTTCGTCGGTCAACCGGGTAATCCCTCTCTCCACTCTACACCCCCTCGACCTCTGAGCCAGCAGAGTGCCTACCCTGTCGCCCTGTTCGTAGTATCTCTGTTTGGTATATCGCATCCTCTTAACCACCTCCCCTATGAGAACCGTATGGAGCTCCTGTCTTTTGCCCTGCATCTCGTCCAATAGTGCCCTCCGGTCCACTCCCGGGACTCCCAGTCTGGCCCGCAAGATCTGCAGCTCCCCTCGGAGTCTGCTCTCGATCAGGCCCCTCTCTCTTTTACGCCTCGAGCCCTCCGCTATGAGGAGGCCTCTGAAGGTGGCCTTCCCCGCTTCCCATACCATGGACATGTCCGTCTCCCCCGTGTCATTTGTCTCGAAGTAGGCCAGCATTTCCTGCTTCATGAACTCACGGAATACTGGATCCCTAAGGAGCGTGTCGTTGCACCGCCATCGAGCCGATCTCGGGGCGATGGGCAGGGACCAGTTAGCTATAAGTAGTTCATGGTCCGACCACGTTATGGTCTCGACTTTTGGTTGGGTCATCGCCCCATCTCCCTCCTCTGAGGCCAACAGAAGGTCGATTCTGGTGTAGGTGCAGTGCGGGGGAGAAAAGAATGTGTAACCACCCTGGGCCGGGTACGCCTTGCGCCAAACATCTACCCAGTAGTGATCCTTCAAGAGGTTCTGCAAGGCCAGGTTATCCCTCGTGATCCCCTTGGGTACCCCACCTCTGGCGGACCACCAGTCCAGTTGGGGGTCGGCTATGAGATTAAAATCACCCCCGAGAATCATGGCCCCCTCGGCCCATTCATCCATGACACCAAAGATCCGTGTGAGGAACTCCACCTGGCCCGTGTTGGGCGCGTATACGGTGGCGAGAGTAACTCGCTGCCCCTCGCAAAGCCCCTTGACACCCAGAAATCGACCCCCAAACCCCCTCTTGGTTTCCACCCCCGTTAGTTGGAGAGCCCTTCCCAGGAGAATGCCCACCCCCTCCTTCTTCGAGGTCGGGTGTGAAGCCCAATAGTTGCTACCGATGTCTTTCCCCTTGATTCTGGATTCCCTCCCGCGCTTATAATGTGTTTCCTGTAGAAATAGGACCGTCAGGTGTTGTTTTCGGAACATGTTGCCCGTGAGGGATCTTTTATTTTGAGAGTTTAGACCCTTGACATTTAACGTGCCCACCTTCCCTTCAATCGTTGTCATCATACCGTGTGCGTATTCTGAACCCCTCGTGGTGATTGAATTTTAGTGCCCCTTGCCAAGCGTATTCTTGCGGTCTGAACTGAATTTCCCCCTGAGTCCCCCAAACTACCCCGTTATCCCCCCCATCCCCTCCCCCCTTGCAACTGACCCCCCTCCCCGTGTCTTCCCTCCCCCCTCCCCACCCTTGTACCTTGAGGCGTCCGTCCACTCTCCCCAACATGTGTTGGGGCCGGTCAACGAACCACCAAGGACTCCAACCCCAGCCCCGGGGTTTTCGTGTGTCTGGAGAGTCCCAGATCGCAAGTCCGATTCAGGTCGGCCCCTGCAGGCCTTCGGTGCACTTAACCGAGACAAAAACCAGAGACCCCGCCCGGGCCCTCAACCCACAACCAGAAACCCAAACGCGGGGCAACACAAATAAACAGTTAACTTTTTAACATAATGGTCTGCCGACCCAAGGTCCGGTGGGCCAAACGCGACACCGCCGCGGTGTCCGTTCAAGGCAGTTCGTGGGCCCGGGGCCTCCTGCGTCCGTACCCTGAATCGTCTCTCACCTCATGATTTTCTCTCCTTCCAATCGAACGTCATTTTCATGAGTCAGTGTGATTTTCCGGGTTCATCGACGGGTGTCTGGTTTTCCGAAACTTTCGGGCCCCCTTGACCTTAGATTTCCCACTGTGATTTCCTGGGCCGTCGGGACCCCTAGGGGGGTCCCGTGGTCCTCCCTCCTGGGCGCCCGAATGGCCCGCCTGGTCGTTCACCAGATCGTCCGTGGCTCTTCGTATGTCCTCCTCCGACACCAGGTGGTGTTTCTCACCTAGCCACTCAAACTCCAAATAGAAGGGGTGACCCCACCGATATCGGACTCCTTTTCCCTGCAACCATCTTGTGAGTGTGCCGCATTTCCTCCTCATTGACAGGGTTAGGGCCGAGAGGTCTTGGAAGATGGATACCTTTGAATCACCGTACTGTATGGTGCCAAGATGTCTCGCCTTTTCCAGGATTCTGATCTTGTCCCTGTAGTAGTGCAGCCGAACCAGAACCGAGCGTGGGCCTCTGCCTCCCCCCCCCGCTCGGTGCACCCTGTCGAAGTTGGTCGCCCCCACGTCTTCCGTTCCCAGGGCGATCCTCACGATATCGTGCACTTTGCCTTCAAGTCCTTGTACGGATTCGCCCTCAGATTCCATCAGGCCAAAGATTCGAAGGTTGTTCCTCCTCTCCCTATTTTCCATGTCGTCAACCTTGAACCGAAGCTCTTCCTCGCGCCTTTCCATGTCTCGGAGTCTCATGTCCATTTGGGTTTCGAGGAGTGTCGCCGAAAGTTGGTTATTCTCGACGCCCTCCACGCGGTCTTCTAGGGTGGCGACCTTGGTGGTGAGGTCGGCCAGTTTGGCCCCCATGTCTGTCCTCATACCTCGTATCTCCTCCAGAATCGTTTGGATGTTGTTCTGGATAGCCCCCAGATCCGGGGGTGGGACGGTGGGGCTACCGGCGGCCATGGTCCTTTCTTTGGGAACAAACTGATATTTCAGCAAGTTCTCTCTCCAGTTCATGAGGGGTTCGTGTCGGCCAGTTTACGACGGACGCCGCCTTTCTCCGGGTCAGGCCGGGCCTCGGGCACCAGAGGCGCCGGGCGTGCGTTCCCTGTGTGGGTGGACGGTTTTCTTCAAGTCGGAGGATGCCCAGGGGAGGAAGCGCCGCGGGCTCACCCTCTCGGGCCTATTCGTGGGCGGCGCGGCTCGTGCTGTCTCCTGCGCCACTCCGCGCCAGGTCGTGGGGGAGGGGCAGCCGATATCGCCTTGGTCCGTGTAACTCCGCACAGGAGCGTCGGATCGGAACCAAAGTTGGACCCAGGTGGGGGCCACAGGCTTCCACGTCTTTTGGGGGGGGTCGCGTAGTATATGGGACCCTCGTTTCGCCGATAAATCGTGATTCACCCGGGGCTGGGTGCGGAGCTCGACGTTCAGGCGTCCATCCTGCCCGCGCCCCCTGGTGGCCTTCCAATTCTATTTTTAATAGAATTTAACAAGGGAATAGATTATCCAACAAAAGATATCTTCAACAAAATCAGAGTCTGAAACCGACTCCTGAGTCTGAATCTGGGAGTGTTCAGCTACCTTTTTAAACAGGTTGTTAAAAAGAAGCTGGTCATCTTGTGATGAATCATACGGACGCCTCACTAATTCCCTGCCTAAAGTCTCCTCCCAGGTGGTCAGGGAAAGGCAGATGCTTCCTGATCCTGACCGGAAGGGCAGTGTTTTTGCAGGAGGATCTGGGAAGAGAAAGTACACAGGGGAGTGAAAGGAATCCACGGGAGACATGATATTCATCTTCCTCTATAAAGGATGGCTCAGCAATGCCAAAGTCTGTAATGGCTTGTTGTAACAAACATCTGGTTGGCCCACGAGAAATCCATACAATAGGGGTGAACCCAACCCACTCATACACTCCTGAACTTGGAGAGCAATCAAGATCCTTCTAAAGTTTGGGAGACCTACAAAGATAAGAACCTCCCTTACAGCCAATAAAGCAGTGAAAGGAAAGTTGGGAATAACATTGTAAAAGAATGGCCTTTTTCTGAACAATCAGGGTTAATGACTAAGTCTTATAAAGTTCCTTCAAATTATGTTACAAAGAACGATATGGGGTTTTAAAGTAGAACAAAAGAAGAAAACAATTTTTCCTTAAGGGACTTCGAGAATTCCCTAAGTACTGGGACGAGGAAGAGGGCTGAAGAGGCGCAATTTTGCAGAGTGGTTAGTTCATTAGTGGAGCTGACCCACACCTGAGGGAGAATAAGAGGCTTTAAAGGCCACCTCAGGTGCAGGCCATAGAGAAGGAGCTGGCTCTGCTGGTGAAGAGCAGAGGAAGTCAGAACAGAAGGCACATGGTTCGAGTTGACAGCCCAGACAGAAGCTGGCGGAAGTCGAGGACAATGGGACCACTGCAGGGTAGATGCCAGCTGTTGGTCCCGAGAGGGTTCGTATCCCCAGAAACCTGAAGTGCAGAGGTCGTGCAACGGTAAGCAAGCAGGAGGAAGGCTTTCCTCCTTGTAACCAGTTCTGCAGAGGCTGTGCATCTAAAAGCATGCAGGAGGCTGTTTCAGGTGGCTGGCATGCACCAGAGGGCCTCCTGAGCAAGTGGTGCTCCAATTGGAAGTGATGCAACAAAGGCAGGCTTAAAGAGGTTTGCTGTATCTTAAAGAGCCGGAGCAGCAGATGTCCTGTGGAATATGAGGGGAACAGAGGCGCATGATGAGAGCAGCAAGTGATTGTGGAGCCCTCTGTCCCTGATCACAGGCAGGAAGCAAGCGTGCGAGTGAGGCACATGTGCAGTAGCAGAACGAATGCAAAGCTGCACTCGCATATGAATACAAATAATTCATGCGCTTTTTGAATACCGAACATTTGTAAAACAGAAGCAGCAAGTGATTCCCAAGCTATTTGTGCAGATCTAGCTAGGGAAACGGAGCTAAGACTTAATAAACACAAGTCAACTGACTAATCTTGAAAGTGGGAGTTTTGTGAAAACCCAACCAACGTTGGGGGCGACTTGATTGAGAGTTTGTCAGTAAGCATTGCCCAAGCCAAGAGAGGCTGGAAATAAGAAACACAATCTGGCCACTATTGAAAACAGCACAAGGGGGCTAATGCAAGGGATGTAAACTCTGGAACCAAGTGCCCAAATTATATACAACATCAGGTTCACGTTGGGATACCCAAAGCTTGTCAAAACCAGTGTAGAGGTAAAAGGAGGCCCTATCCCTGTCAGTCTTTGGTTGTTTGTGAAGTGGGGAAACCAGAGTGGCAAAAAGGCTGCTCTTCAGGGAACAAGTATCCAGAAGGAAAGAAACCACATTTACAGAAAAGTGTTGAAGAACATCAATGTGAATTTTGCTTTCCCTGAAAAGGCGTTGAAGCTGTCAGTTGTTGGATGCTGTGAAGCTGTTGTAACCTCTTGTCAGTTGACATTGAATATAAAAAGCACTTATTTTGAAAAGCTGCTCCGGCAGGGGAGTATACCTGAATGGAAAACCTTTTGAGAGTGTAGGCCTGGTAAGAAAGCAGGCCAAGTGCAAGTTGGAGAAGGGTTGCAAGGTGGTCCTGACAGAGACATTGGGCCTCATTACAAGTTTGGCGGTAGCCATGCCGGTATAACCGGCAGGCTGCCGCCAAACTTGCAATTTATTCCGGCGCCCGCGAATGGGCAATTACCGGGTCATTACGGCCCTGGCAGACCCGGTAATTGCCCATTCGCGGGCACCGGAATGGAATGCTCCCCATTCCCATTGAGCCCTAATGGCGAGGTGGATGCACCAGCTCAATTCAGAATGGTGCCGGTGCATCCAACATGCCCTGCTCGCGGGTGCAGGTACGGCCGCAAGGTCAGCCTGGGTGGCCGTAATTGCACCCGCGAGCAGAACTCGTAGTTTGGCGGTCCGGAAACTACGGTACTGGCAAGCTTACTGGTAACACAGTTCCCAGTCCGGCAAACTTGTAATGATCCCCATTGTATGTTTTAGTAGTACTAAGGGAAGATCCAAGCAAGGATGTTGGGAAGAAGTTTTATTTACTGGAATTGATAAAGTGGTCAATCATCCTGACCAATATAAACATTGCTGCTATTGAGGAACTAAAAATCTGTTTGAAGAAGAATTGTATGATCCATGTGTTAAAACTGTCTGTTGACAAGTGGAACTTACAACCCACTATATTGGTACTTGGTTGCGAATCCGTATTCTTGTGTTCTTTTCTTGAACTGTTAAAACACAATTACATTTAAAACCTGGGGAAGGGGAGTTCGCCCAGGTTCTGAAGAGAGACTGTGGTTACTTTATAAACTCAATCATTATTATTTCAAACTGCCTGTATTTCCTTGTTTATTTGTTTTATGTTTAAGTGTGAGGGACAGATATCTGGTGTTCTTCCAACCTAATATTCTAATAAAATGGCATGTGTTGAGAAAACTTGTCCGCCTCACATTTCTGATCCCTCCCAATCTATAGGAGATGAGTTTCTGGGCTGATCTGAAGGATCAGCATCTCCAAAGATTCCGTCTGGTTCTTCTCCCTTCATCAAGTGTGGGAGTATCTAGCCACGTACCCTGATCAGTAGCCCCCTGCTCCTGGTGATAATAAAGATTATCCTTGTCATCTTGAAATGTATTGGATGTCTGGTCAGTAACATCCAGTAATGTGTGTACCAGAGACAGCTGAACTCTGGGTAATGTTGGAAGAGCTTCACCCTCTTCTAAAACTAGTGTCTTTTGATTAGTGGGATTGCCCAAGAATGTGACAAACTGACACCTTGTACATAGTTTCTTCAAGCTTCTTTAGTCCATGTACCCATTCTAGGGGACCCGAGAGGGTAAACACAATCTCCTCTGGGTCCACAATTTTACTTTTACCCTGTAGTGCTTGTCTCAGTTGCTCAATGTCTCAGTTGCTTTAATGTAACCTGAGGTGGTTACTGGTATAATTATAGGAGACCCAGTAGTATATATAGGAAGTTGATGCAGTGCATTTGTGTTTCTCTCACTGTGTGGAGTAAGAATGATGTTTCAATGGTAATTTAGACATAACGGAAACGGCAGCCGTTGAGGGTTTATGTGAGGCAACTTGTGTTTGCTGTGTCTTGGGGCCATGTGCTGGATGAGAGTGCAGAAATGCAGCAGGCTTCGAACGAAATGGGTCGACAGATTTTGACTAATGTTTTGATGAAACTAGTTGCCGAATGAGCCTACTCTGTTACATTTATAATTGTTATCATTCATCCCCTCTCCTAGTCAGAACCCCAGCACTTTTTGCTCGACTTCTGGACCTTTTTCTTTCAATCCTGAATGAGTGGAGCCTTTTTCCACTCATTCATTCTTGTGTGCTCTGTCATTTGGAACTCTATTCTTTGTATTCTACCTGTACTATGGAGTCTGTCTGCTCCATAGCTCTTAAAGGCATCTGTGTTTTTACTATTGTGGCACACAGCTCCTCATGGGAAGTGTTGCTGGGGAGCCTTAGGGTCCTGCTTTGGGATTCTTTTTCTATATCCTCAAGTAACTACAGTTCTCAAGGATAGAAAGATACTTTGTACCTCTCCCAAAACTCTATAGTCAGAGATTGTCACACCACCTTTAGTGGAGTGCCACAGGGATAACTAGTACCCCCCGTCTCTCTGCTCCTGCGACTTTATAGTCACATAGACAATTACCTAGCTATGGCTGGTGGCAGTGGATGTGTTCTACCTGGCAGTGGATGTGTTCTACCCACTATTGTGTATTTTTTATACCGCAGGCTATGAACATAGGCTCGATAGTGCACAATAGGGGCACCCAAGTACCAACTTGGGGCTTCCCTTCTTTTTTCGCCATTACTAGCGTGGTTGTTCTTTGTTAGCCCTTCTTCTACCTTCTGGGAGGGGAAGGTCAGTGTGTGTGTTTTGCCTTTGGCAGGAACACTTGTGTATCCCTGCCTAGGCTCCAGACTGTCTGGGCAGGCAGGAAGTGGGGGAGGAGTTTTCCACCCCCCTGTCTTATCTGCCTGAGTG
The DNA here is from genome assembly GCF_040938575.1 of Ambystoma mexicanum. Classification (NCBI taxonomy): domain Eukaryota; kingdom Metazoa; phylum Chordata; class Amphibia; order Caudata; family Ambystomatidae; genus Ambystoma; species Ambystoma mexicanum. The sequence continues at coordinate 80,373,598 of NC_090937.1, forward strand.
CCTGAATAGGTTCAGCTTCCACATGGGGGACTGGCTGTCTTGATTAGACAGCCAAACGCCCCTTTCTGTAAAATGCTGAGAGATTGCAGAGGAGTTTGTGCTGGAAATATATAAAAGGTGAGGCTTCTGGAGTGAAAAGCAAGTCGACCACTGGATGCTGAAGAAACCTAAGACGACCAGAGACACCTGCGGATCCTTCCCGACATCGTGAAGCGACCACTGCTGTGCTGAGCCCATTTTCTGTGCGACAGAAGAGCTGCAACGACGATGAGTCCTTCCCTTTGACTTGTGGGAACAAACAGGCCCAAGACGATGCTAGAAATGAGCCATCTCCCAAGGTCCTTGGAGTTTCCAGAGCTGCAGAACCCCAATACCAGGACACCTGCAGCCCATTTCGAGTGCATCATCGTGGAAAGGCCGAATCCATCCAAATCTTTGCTGAACCCGTAAAGACACTCCAGAGATCCGATCCAACTCACCCAGACCCCCTCACCAGAGTGTAGCGTAGAAGATTGACCAGGCGATCCGTGTCCTTTGTTGGTGATGCAGAAAAGGCACCATAATTGCAGAGTGAACAGAGAAGTTGCTGAAAGCCGTGCTACAGGTCCTCCCTCGAGACTGCTGCTGAGAGATCGTACCATTGTTCTGCCTTCAGTCATCAGACCAAGGAATCCGGAGGTCGGGTCCAGAGCTGCAACATCGCGGAGCATCCAGCATGAACAGGTATTGTGGGTGAAAAGGCATTGTTTACCTGATTCCAAGAAGTCTCTCCAGAGCGTGGGAGTGCAAGTAGATGTGTCCAGGGCAACCCAATCTTACCTCCCAACCAAACCACTGCTTGCGTCCTTTTCGAGTTCGTTTTAAGGTCTCCCTTGTTAGTTAACTTGCTGCTTCATTAACACTACAAACTGGAAGACCAGGAACTCTTCATAATTCGCTGCTTGTCGAGACTTCAAGCCCTCTCTGTACTGCCTTTAGCAAGGGTTATATTTTGGACTTGAAAGACTTACTAGGTGAAGAAACCGTCTCTAGAACCTTGAACTAAGCTTATGTTACACTAACCAACCATGTTCCTACATTTAAGTGACTTTACTATATGTGTTTGCAGAGTAAATGCCTTACCATCTAAAACCGCATGAGTGCGCAATATCCGATAACATTGTCTTTTTCCTCTCCAACACTGCTACAAATGTAACCACGAACAAACACAAAAGTGAAAGTGCCCTTTGAAGTTTATAATCAAGTATTCTTAAGTGTTCTAGTATAAACGTCTAAAGATTTTAAAGTGATTCTGGTGTAAATATAAACTTTTTATATAACTATAAGTGTAAGTGCATCTTTGCTATTTATTTAGTTGTAGGGCGCTGAAAGCCTGCAGGCTTACTTACCCACAGTTTACATCTTCCTCTAAGATAAGGTGGACTGCTCTGCCACTCTAGCAGACTGATACGAAGAGTTGGGTATTTACAAACCACTGGGATAGCTTACTAAAGTCTTACTGCCAGGTTTGGGAAGACCCCTTCCCAATACCTAAAAAGGTTTAGGGACCACAAGAAGAGAGATGTTAACTTGTGGGCCACTTGGGTGTGTGAATGCCAGAAACACTTAGATGGGTGGCTTAAGGGCTACAAGGTGAGCTCTTATGAAGGAATGAGGTGTCTCTTCATGCTGGAAAGTACTTTTGATTCCTGTTCCACAGAGCTGAGACAGCACCTAGCTAACTCTAAAGAACTGGACCCCAAGAAGCTAGCAGTGGCGGCTGACTTATGGGTGGCCAATAGGGGTAGCCACAAGGATTCTGGGGCCCCTCACACGAAAGAGGAAGGGGAAAAAGAATTAAAAGGATTAGAAGGATCATTCCAAAAATCCTCCACCAAAAGAGGACCCCAAACATAACAAGGGTAAATTCACCCATAAACAACCTTGTAGGGCTAGTGAAACCTCTGGACCCAAACCGGAGGGGGGTTATCAGAAACCCCCATGTGTTTGTGGGTCTGGTGACCATGTGAAAGGAGATCCCAGATGTAAGGGTAAACCTTCAGGGATCCCCCCTCTATCAACTTAGCATTCACACATGGTGTGAATATTCCAATGACAGGGGCGAGCTTTCACCCTCAAGCTGAAGAACCCATTGGTGCTCAGGCTGGAGCTTCTTTAGTATCTCTGGGACTGTAGAAACAACAGGACATTGAGGTCTATAATTCCATTCCTGATAATACTAAAGACTATTATAAAGACAGTGTACTTGTGAATGGTCAGGACACCCCTGCCATTAGAGGCACTAGGGCCAGTATAACTGTGGTAGATGAAAGTTTCTTTCAACCTGAGGAAGTTGCTAAGACTCCCAAAAGGCTTACCAAGTTAGCAAGAGGGCCAATCCAAGTGTGCCCAGTATTGCCAGCTATCATTAAGTGTAATGTGATGACTGTAAACATTACTGTAAGTGTTCAACCAGAAGTACCAGGAAAAGTACGTTGGGCAATGATTTGAAGGCCTTAGGTGTAGTCTCCAGCACACCCAAACCCCCCTCCAAGAAGAGAAGGAGGTTGACAAGGAAAGCCAGAGAAGAAACCTTAACCCTTTAAGTGCCATGGGGATTTCTCCCCAGTCCTAGGGCCTTTTTTGGTGATTTCGTTATGTGGCCATTCAATGGCTTGTAACTTATTTGTTACATGAGATATATCGGCCAAATTTGGCTCCTTTTTTTCCCCACATGTAGGCGGTTGTAACGCCACCCAGGAATCCTAGGCTGCTGTAGGGGGGTGAGAGAAAATAAGCAAAAAGGGTGAACATTTGGGGTTTTTTCAAAAAATGCCAATAAAATGATGTACAAAGAAGCCTGTGGTTTTTTCCTTGTAAGAGCTAGGGATGAATGGTTTGCTGTGCTGAATTCCCCAATTTCCTGGCTTTCAAGAACAGGTTGAGTGGAAACGAAAATAAATTATTTTGATGTGGTTATCAACCGTTTTGTGAGAGGTAGACTATTTTGGCCATTTTTGTCAACTGGACATGCATGGACGGAATGGAAGAAAAGGGTAGGAAAGCCGAATTGGAGGACAGAAAGGCAAGTATTTCTGAAAAGTAGACTAAATTCCAAGTTTTGGAAGGGGTGATTTGCGTAGGTCAGGCAATAACTAGGTAGGGGAAACTGCCATAGATTGGGGGAAAAGCGGGAAAATGACCGAAAAAAAGTTGTGTTGGACATGGTTGGCTTGGTACGGCAAATGCTTCTATGAATTTTGAGAAAAGAAATGCTCCGCTACATTCCCCCGACTCTTGCAGTTAGGAGAGCACACATTTTTTGTAGTGTTTTACAAAACAAGCAAAACCACAAGCCAAACACTGAGCCATGGTACACAGGAGTTTTACGCTCACGGCCTGAACAGACGCACTTAGCATGTGTAAATCGGGAAAACCAATGTGGTGAGGAACGGCAAGCATACATTTTTTGAAAGACCACAGGCAGAAAGGGTAGGTGACTTGTGCAGGTTCCAAAAGTGTATGGTGCCTAAAGCAGCGACTAAATGTAGGTCACATTTGGGAAATGAAAAGGTTGTGTGACAAAGGCCACCAGCAAATGGGTCAAAACGTTATGACAACCACACAAACAACACATGGACTACCGTCCAGCGTTCCCACAGGTGTCCCGATGAAAACGGTACCTCACATGTGTGGGTGCACCTACCTGGCCACCAAGGGGAAAGCCTAAAACACAAGTAACCCCAAGTCTGTTTTCAGACCGGAATTTGAGACGCTCTGCCGACCGGCACAACATACAGATATGGGCCGCGGGTGTCCAAGCCACCAAGGAAAACAGGGAACCCCATGCATTTCCGAAGAGGAACTTAATGGATAACATGGCCTGGGAGGAGGGGGATTATGCATTATCAGTCTTGAGGCATTCGACCGCATTGAGAGGGGCTTCCTCTTTGCTGTCCTGGACAAGGTGAGCTTCGGGGAAAGGGTAACAAGAGGCATCCAGGCACTATGTGCACAGCTGACTGCCAAGGTGGTAGTGAACAGCAACATGTCCCTGGCGTTCAGCCTTCAGAGAGGCACGAGGCAGCGATGTCCCTGTCCCCTCTACTCTCTGCCCTTTCAATGGAGCTGCTCTGTATCAAGTTAAGGGATGAGGACACAGTGATTTGTATCAGGGTAGGAGAGGTAGAGTATAAACTCAGCATGTACACAGACAACGTGCTCCTCCATGTACGAGACAGTGGATTCAACGGGAGGAGCGCTCACAATACTGGCAGATTATGGGAGGGTCTCAGGGTTGAAGGTTAATGTCGCCAAATCCACACTGTTCTCCTGCAGCAGGGATGAACATGCTCCGGTGGCAGACAGAGGCATTGGAGATCCCAATAGAGAGGCAAGGGATCCAATGCTTAAGTGTGCATATTACTAGAGATCTAGCGAGCCTATATGAAGCTAACCCCTCCCTGGCCCCCCGCTGCTGCCTGGGATCTTCGTGGACATAAGGCCTCGTCACAACCTGCACTGTCCTTGTTAGGGAGGCTTAATGCAATAAAAATGGTACTGCACCTGAAGGTTTTATATTTGTATCAAATTCTGCCTATAGAAAGGCCACACCACCACTTTCGGGAGCTGAAGCTCCGGATAAGCAAAGACAACATCCGGATACGGCCAAAGGAGGAGGACAGGACATAGTACAGGGCTACACAGCTCAGACCGCCAATACCCCACCTGTGCACAGACACCGACAAACAATGGGTGAGCATAGAAAATTACCTCCTGCGCCCGGTGGCTGTTGGGGAATGGTTGTGGGCCCCCTGGTCGGCGGTCTCACGAAAAGTATGGAGTCACAGGATTCTCGGCCCGCTGTGGCAAGCGAAAAGAGATAAAGTAGGGGTCACAACCTGGCCCTCCGCGCTGAGCCATATATGGGCTCCCCCCAATACAGGATGATATAAAGGACCCGCTCCGCTTTCAGGACTGGTACGAGACAGGTCTAGAAGTTGGGACATGTGCTGAAGGGGATGGAATTTGTATAGATTGGAGACCTGTAAGACAGCCTGACATAGGGGTGCTGCCTGTCTTTTCATTTTTAAAACTGAAAGGGGTACCAATGTCCATAAAATGGAAAGAAAATCTCCAAAGGGACCTAACAGACACCAAGACCATTCTCGGTACAGCACACTCCATCACAGGCCTAATTTCCAGGCTTTATCAATCCCTGATTAGCGTGTAGAGAGGAGGTAGAGACGTACAAAAAAGGGTGGGAAAGATCTAGTGGTGGAATTTGAGGAACGACAATGGAAAGCCCAGTGTACAAGCGCCCACCGTACCTCTATAGCCTGCCAATCTATACAGCATTACACTGTCATACAGGTGGCAGCTAGAACCAGTCTGCCTCTCCAAGATGTTTCCCAGTGTTAGCCTGAGGTGTTGGAGGGAATGTGGGCAAAACACTGACTATGGCATATTTGGTGGGCCTGCCCAAAGATGCAGATTGTTTGGAGGGAGGTCCTGGGTTGGATAAAGACGCTGGATGGAATAGAAAGGGAGATGGGCCACTCTTGGTTCTCTTTGGGATATAAATATGTGCTGAATAATGAAGGCGACTTCCACATATGGTACACTTGCTCCTGCTGGCAGCACGAGCAGGTATGGTAATCCGCTGGAAGCAGCTTGAGCTGCCAACTGAACTGCAGTGGGACGCTAAAGCGAGTCATCTAAAACATGGAAAATTTTACAGGGGCCCTCGACGAACACAGGCCATCCAGGGAGATGGATTGGGCCCCCTTTCTCGAAATGTATGGCCTGCACATGGCCCTGCACCCCTGAGCAGCCGGTCCAGGCCCGTTGAAAGATTATGCAGCCCCCAACACAGAGATGCATGTATGCAGTGGTGCCCCTAGGAAGTCCAGACAAAGGCACGCCCATACAAGTTGCCCCTTTGAGAGATGGCATTAGCCCATTCCTGTGCGCTGCAACACTGCTGCAAGGATTTTACCCGATAGTTGACCAAGGGGGTGGGGAGGAGAGAGGGATAGGGGGGAAAGGTGGTGCAGAGGGGGGCAGGATGGTCAAGGCTATGTTGACGATTGAAAGCATGTGCTATCTGCAGCGTAAGAAGGGGGGCACAGGGTGGTATGTCTACTGTATGTAAAGAAAATGCTGAAGACCGAGTTTGAAAAACAATAAAAACAAGTTAAAAAAAGTAAGTAAGAAGGAGATATGAGACGAAGGGACATTTCCCAATGTTATCCTATGGATGACAGTGGGTGTTGGGGGACAGGCACAGTTTTGTTTACTTACCGCCCTCCTGTACTCCGATTTTGCCTGCTATCACAATGAGTTGACTGGGTGCAGGGGAGAGGGCGGTGGGTGAATGGCTGGAAGTGCCCTCTTCCGTCCTTTGTTTCAGTGATGTGCCCAGGGATTGTAGATTCGAGGATTCTTTCTGTCGGGTGCAACTGCAAGATGCAATCCATGTCGATGAAGAAATGTGGATTCCAAGAATGCAGACCTCTTCAGGATACCCCACAGGATGGAGGAAGAAGAGTTCCAGCGTCGATCACTGTTTGAAGACAACAGGCGTCCTTCCAGGTGTGGTTAGGAACAAGTTACTTACCTGTAACTGTTGTTCTCCAGCATGGGTCTGGCATGGATTCACATGCTCATGAATATTCCCCGTCGTCAGGCTGGGAATCCTCGGTAAAGAAAAATCAGTATCAGTTTCGTTTCTGATCTGTCTTTCGTAGTAATAACCAATCACTGGTCTCTGTGTCATACTGACCACAGCCAATGACTGCCCTCTACCTAAGCACCGCCTCTGGCAGCCATCTTCAGATTTTTGGAAGCACGTGAAGTGGCAGTATGACCAAGTGAAGAGCCGCAGAGGGGTAGGCGGGAGGGTTCGCATGTGAATCCATGCCAGACCCATGCTGGAGAACAACAGTTACACGTAAGTAACTTGTTCCTTCTCCAGCATGGGGTCTGGCATGGATTCACATGCTCATGAATAAAGAATACATAGCAGTACACACATGCACAACCACGGAAGGTGGCAAAGGCTCAACATTAAGCATTACATCAAACTCAACATTAAGCATCTTACCTCCTCACCATGAAGGAGGGGTGCGTCCTGAGCACTACCCTCGTGTCGTGAAAAGTCAAGTACGGGGCCTTGCAGGAAAGGGCCTGGATCTCTCCCACCCGTCGTGCGGAGGTGATGGCCACAAGAAACGCTGTATTCCACGACAGAAACTTCAACGGGGCCGAGTGCAGAGGCTCGAACGGAGGTCCCATGAGCTTGGTCAGCACCACGTTGAGCTCCCACGCCGGGGCCGGAGCCTTCACCGGTGGGAACGATCTGAACAGTCCCTTCACGAACTCTTTCACCAGACGATGAGACCACAAGGACGTCCGGCCCGTGGCTCTGGTGTATCGGGAGATCGCAGCAAGATGAATCTTGATGGACGCGTGTGCCAGTCCAGCTTTGGCCAGCGTCAGCAGGTACGGCAGTACCTGGGGAGCCGTAATCCGTAGAGGGTTAATCTTCTGTGCGTGGCACCAGACAGAGAACCTCTTCCATTTGTGTCCGTAGCATTTAAGAGTCGAGGACGCCCTGGCCTTTGCAAGAACCTCTCTGCAGTCGGCAGGTATGTCGTATCCTCCAAACTCTAGCGCTGCAGGAGCCAGGCCTGCAAGTTCAGCGATTTCGGGGCGTGGTGGAGGATGGCGCCTCCTTCCCTGGAGAGTAGATCCGCGTCCACCGGCAGCTTGATTGGCGGGGACGCTGACAAGTCCAGAAGGTCCGGGAACCATATCTGCCTCGGCCACGCAGGTGCGACGAGGATCATCCTGCACCGTGACCTCCTGAGCTGGTTGACGAGCCGGATTAGCAGTGGCAAAGGAGGGAACGCGTAGAGGAACAGGCCCTCCCAGGGGAACGAGAAAGCATCGCCCATGCTCCTCGCCTGGGGAAACCTGCTGGCGAACCTCCGGCACTTGGAGTTCGTCGCCGTCGCGAACAGGTCGATCTGGGGTGTGCCCCACCGTCGGAAGAGGCGATCCACTAGATCCTGCCGTAGTGGCACGAGCGCAGCTCCCTGCTGAGTGAGTCGGCGATGGTGTTTTGCCCTTGAGGGACGGAAGGAAGGACCGGAGGGCCCAGAACACTGCACGGAGCTCCAGGACGTTGATATGGAGGGACTTCTCCGTCGGGAGCCAAAGGCCTCTCGCGTGCAGATTTTCGGTGTGCGCTCCCCACCCTTCCAGGGAGGCATCCGTGGTCACTGTCTCCTGGTGGTCTGGGGTCTGGAAGTCCATGCCCGCCGTCAGATGCGCGCGGGTGCCCCACCACCGGACCGCTCGACGGAAACTCTCGTCGAGTGTGATCCTCTCCTCAAAGCCGCCCGTCGTTTGGATCCAGCGCGCGTCCAGGAACTCCTGCAACGGGCGCATCCGGAGCCTGCACATGGGAATGAGGTAGATGCAAGAAGACATCATTCCGAGGAGGGACTTGATGGACCTCACCTTGGCCGCGTCGGAAACCAACATCCGCTGTACCTTGCCCAGGATGGACCTGGTCCTCTCCTCCGACGGGGAGGCCAGAAGGGACACTGTGTCGAGCTTCGCTCCCAGAAACAGTGCGTTTTGCGCGGGTACCAGGTGGGACTTGGCGTAGTTCACGGAGAATCCCAGGTCCGTGAGAAGTTGGACGGTCCTTGCCGTGTGCTCCACGGCAAGCTTCCTCGTCTTGGCTCGGATGAGCCAGTCGTCCAGGTAGGGGTAGACGTGGATCCCCTCGCGGCGCAGCTGCGCCGCCACCGGTGCAAGGCACTTGGTGAATACCCTGGGTGCCGACCGTAGTCCGAAGGGGAGGGCTTTGAACTGGTAGTGACGCCCTTGGACCACAAACCTGAGGAATTTTCAGTGCCCCTTTAGGATGGGAATATGGAAATAGGCATCCTCCAAATCCAACGACGACAGGAAGTCTCCTTCCTCCAGCTGACCCAGGACGTGCTGGAGGGTGACCATCCGGAACTTCTGCGCCTTGATGAACTTGTTCAGACATCGCAGGTGTAGGATGGGGCGCCATCCTCCCGTCTTCTTCTTCACGAGGAAGTATCTCGAGTAAACTCCGGAGCCCCGAAGCCTCTTTGGGACGAGTTCGATGGCGCCCTTCCTGAGCATCGCCTTTACCTCCAGGAGAAGCTGAGGGACGTGAAGCTCTTTCCTGGCCACGGGGGGGACGCGCGGGCACCTTCTTTGAAACTCAAGCGTGTGGCCCCGGGCTAAGGCGTCCAGCATCCAACGGTCGGTGGAGATGGACTCCCACACGCTGACGAAGCTCGCCAGCCGGCCTCCCACCGGGGTGCTTCGGTGGGGGCCCGACCCCACGGCCGGTTCAATCCTGTTTCGAAGAGGCTTTGCCGCCTTGACCTCCTTGGCGACGACGGCGGGGTCCGCCCGACTTGCCTCGTCCTCTGTAGGCCTCCTGAGACGACGAGCGGGCCGCTTGACGGTAGGTGGAGAAACCGCCGCCGGAACCTTTGGAGGCGCCCTTGCCTCCGCTGCTCCGAAAGGGCGTCTGTCGTTGCTGCAGAACCCCAAGGGCCCGGGCCGTCTCAGTGTCCGCTTTAATGGCCTGAAGGGAATCGTCCACTGTTTTCCCAAACAGGTTGTTCCCATCGAACGGCATGTCCAGGACTCTGGTCTGTACGTCTTGACGGAAGTCCGTAGCCTTGAGCCATCCACGCCGCCTAAGGCACACGCCGTTGCCCAACTGGCGAAACCCAGTGTCGGCGATGTCCGTCGCAATAGTGATGGCGTGGTCCGACGCCACCTCACCTTCCTGTAGGATCTCCAGGGCATCCGCCCTCTTGTCGTCCGGTAGGAAGTCCAGCAGGGGAGCCAGTTTGTACCATAGCTCCCTGTCGTAGCGGGCCACGATAGCCAAGGCGTTGGCCGCTTTAATCGTCGTCGCTGCAGACGAGATGACCCTGCGTCCCATAGCGTCCAATTTCTTTCCCTCGCCGTCCGGTGGGGAAGTCGATGTGGAGGCCGCACCCCCCCCGCTTTCTTCCTGGCCACCGCGGAGACGACGGAGTCCGGGGTAGGCTGCGCCCGGAGGCACAGGGGGGCCGCGTCCGGGACCCGGTACTTCTTCTCGTACCGGTCTCTTCTAGCTGGCGTCGTGGAAGGGTTCTTGAGGAGGGCGAGGCCCTCATCCCAAATGTCGTCCAGTAGAGGCACCGCGAGGACCGTCTTCCTCTTGGCCTCGCGCCGTTGATAAAGGAATCCTTCCTTTTTCTTCTCCTCAGGGCAGAGTTGGAAAAGCTCGGATGCCCTGGCGATCATGGAGTGGAACGATCCAATCTCGTCGGGCGAAGAAGCCCTGGTGGGAGGTGACGACGGTAGATCCTCGTCGTATACCTCGTCGTCCATACCCGTCGCTGCCGTGTCAGTCCCCGTATCATCCCCTCGGGTGGACGGGGAGGAGGGCTGGGAGGAGGGCTGGACGGGGCGCGACGGCTGAAAAGGAGGTGGAGGGTGAATCCTTCTCCTCTTGGGCGGGGGAACACCAGAAGGTCCCGGTTCAGGATCCCCCGACGGGAGAGGTTCCTCCGTCGGCAACGGTAGTCTCGTCCTTATCTCTGAGCATAAGGACTGTATAGCCAACAAAATGGCCGCCGAGTTGTCTTGCGGCGCTGGCAGAGGGGAATCCGACGGGCTATCAGGGGCCCCGTCGGCACCCTCGACGATGTCGTCGTCACCTGCGTCGGGATCCATCCCGACGGGCCGGTCTTCTTCCACGCCAAGGCCGTGGCTTAAGACCTTGATCAGCTCTTCCTCCGAGGTTGAAGCCGAATCTACGACGACGCCCTGCCCCCCCCTTTTTCTTCCCCGCCGGGGATTTCACGGGGGTCCTATCGATGGGCACAAAAGAGGACTCCCTCCGCGGTGGCAGGGAGACTCTGAGCCCCGAGGTCGCCACCACTGGTGTAGCCTCCACAGGCTGAGCCAGGGCCGCCGCGACAGTATCGATAGAGGGCTTGGCCGGATGGATTAAGTCCTTCACCACCTTAGGTGCGCTCACCGCCTTATCCTTGAGGGGGGGGGACACTGCCTCGCTCCCCCTCCGATGGGGTCTTCGAGCTCGACCGGGGCCTCTCCAGGAGCTTCGCCGGGTGCTCGCCCTTCCTCTTACCCGACCCAGAGCGTTGGCTCGTGGCTGAAGGTGCCGGGGAGGGTGCGCCCTGCCTGGCGACCGTAGAGCCCGACCGTTCGGCGCTCCCGGTGCCAGCGGACTCGCGGTGCTTGGCCTTGTGTTGGACCCCCGTCGCCGGGGCGTCCTCAAAGGTCTTAGAAGACCGCTCGGATTTTTTCCTCTTCTTCTCGCCTGACGGGCTCTTCCCTTCCAGCCAGTTGGCGAGACGTTGATGGCGGTCCTTCATGGTCCGCTCCGACATATTGCCGCAAAACGCACAGTCCTTCTCCACGTGCGTCTTGTCCTCATGTAAGCAGTAGAGACAAAAGGAGTGTTCGTCCTCCTTAAAGACGTTCTGCAGCTGGCATCCAGGGCAGACCCTGAACAGCTTTCCGGGCGTCGAGCTTCTTTCTCCTGGGCCATGTCCGGGCCTGAGAAGCTTCTGGAATCCTCCAAAAGCGTAGCTCGACGAAATCTTCACCCTTGAGGGGCGCAGACGAATCCGACACGGGTCCCCGTTGATCGGATGGAGAGTCGGTGGAGCTGGAGGCTCTTTTGACCGAAAAAAAAAACGAAGTTTTTGTGAAAAAACGCGAAAAAATAGCACTAACGCTCGAGAGCAATAGCACGAGGATCCCAACACATGAACGTGCGGTAAAAATCTGAAGATGGCTGCCAGAGGCGGTGCTTAGGTAGAGGGCAGTCATTGGCTGTGGTCAGTATGACGCAGAGACCAGTGATTGGTTATTACTACGAAAGACAGATCAGAAACGAAACTGATACTGGTTTTTTCTTTACCGAGGATTCCCAGCCTGACGACGGGGAATATTCATGAGCATGTGAATCCATGCCAGACCCCATGCTGGAGAAGAGAAGCTGCTCCAGGACAGGTTCCCTTGAAGATAGAAAGCTGAAACTCGGGGATAATGTGATTTGTTGCACAGCACCCAAGTTCTAGGCTTGAACGTGGAACAGTGACTATGAACAGCAAAGGCTGCAGCGGGGTAGCCCAGCAGGGAGCCATCGGTCCACTGGTTGGTCCAGGGACACTTCTGAAGGCTCAGAAGACAGGGATCCTTAAGCAGGTGTTTGAGACTGGCCCAGGGGTCGAAGCACAGACAAGGGTCTATTTGTGACCAGGCAGAGGGGCAGGGCATCACCGGGATAACATTGGAGTCGATGATGGTCAGCTGCAGGATTAGTCTTTGGTCCGCCAACTGGCTGCTCTTCTTCGCAGAAGTCTTAGTTGCAACATTGATCTGAAGAACAGTTAAAGGAGTCATCCTTTTAGCCCAGATTCAGGCTGGGAGGAAACCCACCAATGATAAGGATCTGCAACATTCGGAAAAGCCAGGTGTTGCCCAATCCTTAACAACCACTGGTCATCACATCTGCCTAGCAACAGGCATTCAGGCACCAGAGGAAGTGCTTTGGGACTAGACTGTCCAATCCCCACTCTGCCTCACACGCACAAAGCCCCCAATCCCACAAAAGCCACAGCTTTAGCTGGGAAAGGGATTTCCATAAAAGTGTACTTCCTGACTTGAGAAGGCAGGAAGAAGGGTAAGGAACATTATGGCCAAAGGACACGCGAATAAACTCATGCCACAACCATCCTTGGTAGTTTGCCACCTTTAGTAGCCATTGCCTGTAAATGTGAAAGTGCAAAAGTGAAATTACACAAAAACAGTAAATATATCACAGCTGCCACACGCTTGTCTTAGGCACATTGTAAATTTACCAAAAATCCATTGTATAAAATGTTGTACGTTTACAAAGTATCCTAACTGCACTTCACTGTAAGGTGATGTGTGCAATTGCAGAAATACAATAATTCATAAAGATAGAGTCTCTCAGTACTGAGTGTCTTAGGGACAGGTCAGTTTCCCCCATAAGAATGAGCAAAACAGGCAAGTGAAGTAAAGTAAAAGGCTTTACTGACCTTCAAAAAGTCAGGAGAGGGTTCAAAATAAGCAAAAAGAAAGGGGTTTCAAAGTAGTCTATGGGAAGAAAACAGCAAAAAGAAAATCTTTATTAACAGTTCAATACCGAGGTGCAGAGGCGTACACCCTTGGTACTACTGACACTGCGTGTCCAGGTGCCACTACAGCATAGACACATTTCCAAAAATAATGTAGATATTCTATAGATTTCCTGCAATACCATTCTTATGAGAGGTAGCAGTGCTGAATCATATTCATAAATGGTTCACAGGGTACCCATGTACTAGTAGGCTTAATGACTGACTAGTACCACTAGGTACTAAGTGAGCTAAACCAAGTAGTGAGGTTGAAGACCGCACTCCCAAAAATCAGTCCAAGGTTACACAGTCTAGAGACATGCTGTGGACCTCATAAAGAGATGAAAGCTGAAAAGAAAATATTTTCCTGAGAGCTGCTGGGAACAACCAAGGACCATTGGATGCCGTACAGAGTGATGACATGTTTAACTAAGGCCATACAAATGTTGACCTCCAATCATGATATGCCAGATCAACTACCAAATAAGCTCTCCAGTAGGCTGAGCCCAAAACCGAAGATGGTTACACAGAGTTCTCAATTTTCCCCATGCCATGCGTGAGGAAGTAATCCAGTCCTGTTTTATTCTTGGAATGCTGGGACCAGCAGTTTTCCTACATTTAAAATTGGAAATCAAAAAGCCCCAGAATTCAAAAGTAAAACTGGAGGATATTCTTAAGCATCTTAAGGGTTATAGTTTTTATTCTCAATGTAAGTAGAAACTCATTTTGGATATTAGAGAAAAGAAATATGTAACTACTTGTTTATTGTTATTTTCCATGGGGATTGAATCAAATATGAATAGTTCCAACATCTTAACTGAGCGGATACAAGCATGCATGACAACTAGGTAAACAACAAATTCCCTGGTAAAATACTCTATAGATAAATTCCCTTTGTCTTGACAGCAGTATTTTCCGAGGGCTTTTCTCTGCTAATTTAGCCTTTCATAGGTGTTGAATACATACTGTTACAGCCTTAGTTAACTCTACACAAATGTGCAGACTCTTTTTCACCCCCAGTGTACTTTATTTAGTCTGATTTGGGAGTCACCACCACCTTCCATTCAAAACAATGATTGATCACCTCTGCACACTGCCATTCCTTTTTGCTTGAAACTATCTTGCAAAAGCTGTTCCATATTCACTTCCTTAAACAAACAGACCACACAGCGCACAAATTGCCTTTAGCTATGATAGTTGCATTCAAGATATTGAAACAAATGTAATCAACACTTACAAAATGAAAGGTTTTTGGTGTCTTAATTTGTACAGCAATTCCTCCATGCTCGTAAGGTTCAATGCCTGAGGTATCTCCTATGCTGAATGAATATGGGGAAACTACTGCAAAAACAAAAAAGTAATTTTAACTACAGAACTTGGATATATACGCAAACTCATTCCAATTGTTAATCCCAATTAATTTGCCTGCATATTTATATATGCACTGGCATTATAAGTGTACCATAACAAAAAACAGAGAAAGCAAGTCCCTTTTGTTTAACATTTTCTTTTTTGTTGTTGAGATAATCACAAGTTACAAGTAGCAAGTTAAATTATATATACATGCACTATCATTCATGTCACATAGCTGAACATACAAAGTGCCAAATTTGTGTAACAACAAGTACTCTTGAAGAGACAGAAAAAAATAGGACTATCTGCGTGTGTTTGTTAGTGCTTTCAAACTATTCTTTTATGAAGTATGTACAAACATCGAGTCCCAAATCAACTTTACCTCACGTCAATGAATGGTTATGCACCTCTATTAACTCTGGTACATCAATTCCAAAGGCTGCCTTTAATACATAGTAGTGGGAAACCTGCACCTAAATACGTGAGATAGGAAACTACTTTAGCAGGTAAACCGTGTTGGGGAGTTTTTCAAAAGTACACCAAAGGGCTTTAGAAGACTCTCTACATGGCAATACAAAGCTCCAACTTCTAGTATACGTCTGTACCACTGAAGATAAGTAACAATGGCAGAGCTGCCAGGCTTCTCTTATGGCATTAATCCCCTGTCCCAAGGGCCGGAAGGGGGGTCATGGCCCGAGCGAAGCGATGGTGGAAAAAGCGGGCACCCCATGGAAAGGAAAGCGGGGCTACGTGCAGAGCCCCTCTTCCCTTTCCATGGTGGCCTGCAGCAGCGGAGAGGAAGGAGCGGCAGCTGCGGGGAGTGCCGCAGAAATATGGCAAGTGGGGGCGGGAGGGGGAGGAAAACAACAAAAAAACAGGATGGCAGGTAGTGGGAAGATGGTAGGCAGGGGGAGCGCCCGTCAGGCGGGATGGAACATGGGCTTTAACCAGCGGTTCCAGCACGCGTTCCGACCGATTGGTTGGCCCGCCCCGTCGGGTAGGAGGGAGAGAGGACTGTAGGAAGATACAATTAACTTAATACTGGAATGAATAATTATATATATATATATTTCACTGAAAACACTTTGTTAAAGGGACGCTATGGTTAAGTTGCACTAATAAAAGCTATGAAATTCAATGAAAAAACGTTGTCAACAGGGACTTTACGGTTACAAGTAAAACCGGAAAACCCTTGAAATCCGCCAGTTATGCTAAGCTAAGCAGCCACAACTCGCGCCACCACCGTGCACTGCTAAGACTAACACCCAGGACAAAGATGACATTGCCAATGTCACTGATGACATCACATATCTAGGCCACTTGTTTTTGTTCACTGACATAGCTATGTCAGGCGGTTTTGTTCACCGACAGAATATAACAATTGAAAATGTGTTGTATATCTAGACATTAACCATCTTGTATGTCAAAGTACTTTCCTTAGGGTTTGGTCTCAGGTCATGGTGCACATCTATGGGGCAATAAGCAGGCCTCAAACTGTTGGGAAGGAGCTAGCGCCTTCCTTCATTCCCAAGCGCTTTAGAATTAGGCAAGACTTCTTTTGACTGTTTCTAGGCACTAGAGCACTGAGAAACCTTTTTTTCATGCAAATATAATTACACAGACATGGGCGGGCACTAAAAGAAGGCAGTTAATTAAATATAAGGTGCAAATAACTATTAGCTGAATACATTTGTAAAATGTTAAATTCCATTTTGTTTGTCTCAATGCACGACTAACAGGCTCGCTGCCAAAAGGAATGTGGCCTGCACTAAAAACAGATCGCAGGGCTCATGCAGTGTTGCATCACTGAGGCTAGCTCTAGCAGAGCACATAACTCAGCAGCTGTTTGCTGTCTGTCAAAACCCATGTATGCTAAAATAGGATTGTACATGCTCAAGGCACGGCATACAGAAATATGGAAAGCTAGGTTTAACAGATATTACAGGACCAGATGAAAATATGAGGAGAGTGAATGAGGTATGGAGGGAATGACTAGAAAATATGTTTGTACATTAAATAGTCATAGGTAGCAAAATAAAGCTACAGTGTATTTTTGCATTGGCTAGCAATATGTAAAGTAGCATGTCCTAAAACAGACATCAACGGCCATGAAGGAAGGAAGACTGCAGCATCCCTTTTATGGAAACAGAACAGTGTGGGATCGAGCCATGCCTATATCCAGAGATGCCACTACAGCAAGTTAACAGTATATAAGCTCCTGCCTAGCACCAGTATGGCAAGAGAATGGGACGGTTAAGTGACAGAACAGACCGTTCAGGAGCAGAGTTATTTGCCCCATCCACATTTCTGTAAAGAAATAAACTTGTTATCCTTGCAAGATATGACTCTTGGCCTTGCTTCCCTAGAGGGGTGCATTTACTCTGGTGTGAGCGTGATTAGGGGTACCCTTATAATTAAGGGGGGACCCCCTAAATTGGGCTACCTTACAGTGGTGATGTCCCGACGTGATCTTAGTTTTTTGCCCCTGTACTTTCCGAAGACCCCGGCCAGTCAGCCACGCCCATCTATAGTGACCGGTCCACTAAATCAAAAAAAGCATGTATCCTGAGCAATTTTAGTAGGAACCATTTTAAAAGAAATCCTCTCCGCTCACTGAAGCAGGGGGTGGCTCCAAAGAGACAGGCCAGCAGTGGGGACTTCGTAACCAAGTGAAACACGCACATGTGAGCATACTCTTGCAAGTGATAACTTGGGAACTTATACGTATGAATGTATGATAGTATGGTGAGGTGGATGATGTACAAGATCAATGGAATAGAACTTTTGGCAATGTATTCACCGGCGGGAACGGCCGGAACAGTCCCTTGATGAATTCCTTGACCAGACGGTGCAACCACAAGGAGGATCGTCCTGGTGATCTGGTGTAGCGGGAATAGCCGCTAGATACACTTTGATGAATGCGTGTGCCAGCCCCGATTTAGCCAAAGATAGAAAATACGGAAGCACATGAGGGGCCGTGACCCTCAGAGGGTTGATCTTTTGCGACCGGCACCAGGTCGCAAAGCGTTTCCACTTGTGTCCGTAGCATTTTAAAGTCGATGACGCCCTGGCCTTGGCAAGCACCTGGCAAGCACCTCCCTGCAGTCCGTCGGAAGCTCGTAACCACCAAATTTTAAAGCTGCAGGAGCCAGGCCTTCAGGTTCAGCGATCCCAGAATGTGATGCAGAATTGCGCCACCTTCCTTGGCGAGAAGATCCGCTACCACTGGCAAGTTTGACTGGCAGGGATGTTGACATGCTGAGACGGTCCGGGTACCAGATCTGCCTCGTCCACGCTTGTGCGAAGAGGATCATCCTGCACTCCTGCCAGGTGGAACAGTATGAGGAACATCCTCTGGGCGACAGCCCAGTGCCACAAGTCCTGTGCCTCTTTGGAGAGTGCTGGGGACCTGGTGCCCACCTGCTTCCGGATGTAAAACATTGTGGTGGTATTGTCCGTGAAGACCCTCACCACCTTGCCCTTGAGGTACGGCAGAAACGACCTGAGGGCCCAAAACACAGCCCGAAGTTCCAGCACGTTGATATGCAGCGTCTTCTTTTCCGGCTGCCACCGGCCCCTGGTGTGGAGACATCCAGTGTGGGTTCCCCACCCTTTCAGAGAAGCGTCTGTTGTGACCGTCTCCAGGTACAGGGGGCTCTGAAAGTCTGTGCCTCTGGCAATGTTGGAGCGCACGCCCCACCGCCTTATTGCTCAACAGAACTCCTCATCGAGCACTATTTTGTCCTGGAAGGTTCCGGATACTTGGACCTAACGGGCGTCGAGGAACTCCTGGAGCGGACGCATCAGCAGCCTGCTGAGTTGAATCAGGTATATGCATGACATCATGCCAAGCAACGACTTGATGGTCCTCACCGTGGCGATCTTCAGTGCCAACAGCCGTTGCACTTTGCCCAAGATGCCCAATATCCTCTCCTCCGACGGAGCTGCTAAGCAAGCCACTGTGTTGAGCTTGGATCCTAGGAACAGAGCGTCCTGCGATTGAGTCAAGCAGGACTTTGCATAATTCACCGAGAACCCCAGATCCATCAGCAGCCGGACGGTCCTTGCGGTGTGATCGAAGGCGATCTTCTTTGACTTGGACCAGATGAGTCAGCCGTCCAGGTAGAGGTATACGTGGATCCCTTGCAGTCGCAGATGGGCCGCCACCAGAGCCAGGCATTTGGTGAAGACTCCGGGCGCAGTGCCTTGAACTGGTAATGCTTCTCCTGGATGACGAATCGCAGGAACTTGTGATGCTTTATGTGTATGGGGACGTGGAAGTACGTGTGCTCCAGATCCGACGACAGATAGTCTCCCTGCTCCAGTTGAGTGACCATCCAGAACTTTTGGGACTTGATGTACTTGTTGAGTCGTCCTAAGTCGAGAATGGGTCCCCTACCCCAGTCTTCTTTCTTACAAGAAAGTACCTTGAGTAAAGTCACTGTGGAGCCAGCTCTATCACCCCTTTTTGTAACATGGCACAGACCTCTAACAGCAGCTGAGGGACATGTTGTTCCTGCTGGGCCACCAGTGGTATAAGAGGACACTTTCGTTGAAATTCCAGAGTGTGTCTGTGGGCGAGAGCGTCCAGCACCCAACGATCGGGGGAGATGGTCTCCCACACGCCAAGTTCGCCAGCTCGCCTCCCACCAGGGGTGCATGGGTGGAGGGCCCAGACGTCCTGCTGGATCCATCTTGCTTGGAGTTCGACGGGCCGCCTTGCGGGCCCTGACGACGACAGCATCCACCTCTGAAGGCCTTGGAGCGACCCGTGTTGGCCTCCTGGGCCGAGGAGCGGGAGGGTTGGCGGTAAGAGGAAGAGCCCCTGCCGAAACCCTTAGAGGACCGGTTAGACTTCCCTCCTGAGGAACCAAAGGACGGTCGTTGCTGCAGAGTGCCTATGGCACGTGCCCTCTCCATGTCCGTCTTGATGGCCTGGAGGGACTCCTCCACAGCCTTCCCAATCAGGTTGTCTCTGTCAAAGGGCATGCCCAGGACCCTCGTCTGGACCTCCAGTCTAAAGTTGGTGGCCTTGAGCCAGCCACGCCGGCGAAGGCAAACTCATTGTCCCATCTAGCGGAATCCCATGTCCGCAATGTCCAGGGCCACTGTGATGGCGTGGTCCTACGCCACC
This sequence comes from Ambystoma mexicanum, assembly GCF_040938575.1. Taxonomy (NCBI): domain Eukaryota; kingdom Metazoa; phylum Chordata; class Amphibia; order Caudata; family Ambystomatidae; genus Ambystoma; species Ambystoma mexicanum. The sequence goes on from NC_090937.1 coordinate 80,393,287, forward strand.
TCGCCTTCCTGGAGGATCTCCAAAGCCTCTACCCGCTTGGCATTGGGGACGAAGTCCAGTAGCAGAGCCAACTTATACCAAAGTTCCCTGTCGTATCTGGCCACAATTGCGAGGGCGTTGGCAGCCTTGACCATTGTCGCCGCCGATTAGATAACTATTCTACCCATGGAATCCAATTTCTTTCCCTCGTTGTCCGGAGAGGAGGAAGATTATGCTGAACCCGACGGTTGAGACCGGAGACACTTGGGTGCTGAGTCGGGGACCCTGTACTTTTTCCTCTAGCCAGTCTCTCTTCGCTGGGGCTGAAGCAGGGTTCTTCAGCAGGGCCAGCCCCTCATCCCAAAAATCATCCAGGAGTGGGACCAAAAGGATGGTGTTCCTCTTTGCCTCCCGACGCCGATACAAGAAGCCCTCCTTCTCCTCCGGAGTGAGCTGGAAGAGCTATGATGCACAGGCGATCATTGAATGGAAAGGGCCCACATCGTCCGACGGAGTAGCTCTCGGCTGTGGAGATGGGGACGGGGGGTCTCCCCTCCCGCTGTCGTCATCCATCCCCGTCGATGCCGCGTCCAACTCCGGGAATGTATCAGCTGGAATGGGGGAGTAGAATGTATCCTCTTCTTCACCAGAGGTTCCCCTGGTGTCAACTGGTTCATCGGCAGAGACACCACCGGCGGAGCTGCTGGTGGCGCCGTCGGCATCCTCCTCTTGATCTCTGACACCAGCGTGTGGAGGGTCGAAAGTATGTCCTGCGAAAGATCTCTAGCAGGCACCCGGGGAGAAGGGCTGCTGGGCCCAGCGCCCAAGTAGTCATCCCATGGACGGTATTGTTATCCCCGTGGATGGTATTGTCGTCGTCGCCACCGGCGGGCGTCATACCAACGACTTCTTCGTCACCCTGAATGGTGTGGACAGAAAGTATCTCATCCTTGTCGGACGAAGAAATGTCTGTTCCTTGGAGTTCTTCTCTGGCTGCCCCACTTTCTTCAGGTCCTGGGAGTTGGTCTCAGGCTGAGGTCCGGCATCCTCTTCTCCGGAGTCTTCTCAACCGGCTTTGCTGAAGCCTCCCTCCTGGGAGGAAGAGCCACTCTGGCTGTTGTCAGGACACCCTGTAATGGGTTTGCCGCTATAGCCTTCGAAAGGGATGCTGCCGCCACCACCACCCCCTCTATGGAGGACGACGACTTGGCCTGGTGCACCTGGGCCTTCACGTGCAGGCCGGATCCCTTCTCCTTCAAGGATAGGTCAGGCACCCTGTCCTGCCTGGCCTTCTCCACGGCCGGGTGGACACCTTGTCCTGCTTGGCCTTTTCCTACACAGGCAGCTCTGATGCCTTGTCCTGTTTGGCCTGGTCCGGTTGGGCTTTCTCCGGCTGCAAGTTCCCCAGGGTAGCTGACTTCCGCTTGGACGAAGAGCTGCTGGAGATCGATGCTGAAGGAGATGTTGAAGATGCTCTGACCGTCACGGGACACGCAGCGGCGGTGAATGCCACGGAAGCAGACTTGCAATGCGTGGCCTTGTTTTGGGTCCCCATGGATGGAGCACTCTCAAAAGACTTAGACGCCTGCTCAGGTTGGCTGGATCAGGACGAGGCATTCACCTGGGAACCACCTGGGGTAGAGGCCCTGGGCTTCAGCCACGTCTCCAACTGTTAGTGTCAATCCTTCATCGTGTGCTTAGTGAAGCCAGGGCAAATTGCTATGTCCTCCGTGAACACATTCCGTAAGCCGTAGCAGGAGCAAAGCTTGAAGAGGGCAGCGCCGTCCTTCTCATCCGACATGATCCACGTGGTGTAGGCCTGAAGAACTTCTGGAAGCTTCCAAGAAGAACACTCGATATCTGCCCTTGAGGGGTGTGGAAGATGCCTAAAAACGGATCCCCGTTAATCGGATGTATAATCAATGGAGCACACAGGCTCGATTGACCGGAAAGTTTAGTTTTCCTATCAAAAAAGTTCAAAACCGCAGAAAAGCTCCAAGAGCGAAACGCTACGACTCCCAACACTTGAACGTGTGGTAAAAATCTGAAGATAGCAGCCTGGGGAGGGGCTTAGGTAGAGGGCAGTCATTGGCTGGCGGCAGTACGACCCACAGCTCAGCGATTGGTTTATAGGAGAACAAGTTACTTACCAACTGTAACGTTCTTTCGATTGGATGTTCCTCCCACGTATTCCTCATCTTAGATATATTTGTACCTTCAGCTTTGCTGCTTCGGAAAAAAGAATTCCACACCAGGGGGCGCTGTGCTCGAGGTTGCAGCGTCGATGTCCCTCTAGGGCTGCCATCGACATCATCCGCGGTATAAAGGGCTCGAGCCGCGCCCGTTGGATTCAGTTCTGTTTTTTCGATATTTCCAGCTAAGTAGCTGATCAGGTGTATTTCTAGACCGCAAGCTCTCAAGGAATTCGGAGTGCAATAAACAAACTGTACGGCGGGGTAGGTTAGCTGGGTCGATGAGTAATATTTGGGAGGAACATCCAATCTAAAGATAGTTACAGTTGGTAAGTAACTTGTTCTTCGAATGGATTGTGTCCTCCCATATTCCTCATCTTGGATAGACTCCCAAAGCAGTATACATTTGGAGGAGGGAGTACTAGTTAATCCTAATCATGGAACGCATGTAGAACGGCCTTAGCAAAAAGACCCCCTTGTGCTGAGGTGGAATCTGAAGAGTAGTGTTTCACAAAGATGTGCATCGATGACCAGGTGGCAGCTGCCCAAATATCCTGCACGAGACACCCCTCTGAAGAGCCGTCGAAGTTGCCATGCCCTTAGTTGAGTGAGCCCTTAGCCCATCTGGAGGTTCTTTTACAGCTAACCTGTAGCATTCGATAATTGCCAAAATTATCCATCTGGATAATGTCTGTTTTCGTTACTGCTAAGCCAAAATTGTGTCCAGTATACCCAACGAAAAGTTGGTCACTTTGCAGAGATTTTGCCAATCTAGAGATATAAAAGCTGAAAGCCCTTTTTGGGTCTAGTCTGTGTAGCCTTTCTTCCTCCTTACTTGTATGAGGGCGAGGATAGAAAGAAGGCAAAGTGATCTTTTGAGACAGATGAAAGTCAGAGACCATCTTAGGTAAAAATGAAGGCTTGACTTTAAGTATAACCTTGTCTTTGTGAAAGATGGTGTTAGGAGGTTTACAAGCGAGCCTGTAGCTCACTCACCCTGCGGGCTGATGTAATTGCCACTAGAAGGATTGTCTTCAAAGTGAGAAGCCTTAGCGGACAAGAGTGCAATGGCTCAAAAGGAATGCATATAAGGAACTTTAAAACTAAATTTAAATCCCAAACTGGTACTTGGAATGGGACTGGAGTGTACACATTTGTGAGACCTTTCAAGAACTGTACAATCAATGGCATGTTGAAGTAAGACACTTCTTCTGAGGAATGCTCAAAAATAGACAGCGCTGCCAGGTAACCTTTTATTGTGCCAACATGGAGCCCCAGATTGGCTAAATGTAATAGGAAAGAAAATGCCAGAGCTCTATTACATAAGAACGGGTCCACATTCTTATCCTTGCACCAGTTACTGAACTTGTTCCAACGACACCAGTACAAGGATTTTGTTGCTGGCCTCCTGGCTTAAAGCAAAATCTCCATTACGTCGTCCGCAAGGTCCCAATCCTTATATCTCAGCCTCTCAGAAACCATGCGTGAAGGCTGTAAAGACTGGAGGGGGGTTATCTATACTCCTGCTCTCTATATAGCAGAGGAGAGGCACAGAGGACCCCAGCCAAGATTCTCTATTTGGTAGCTATGGTCGAGCAATCAAAGCTTAAGCTCTCAGGAGGTGATGCAGGCTGGTTCTTAAGTACAGTGTAGTCCCCAAGCACCCACAAAGGAAAGTCCACACACTATGTTTGTGATAACACAGTTGTTATATAATTAAGGTTAAAGGTTATATACACAATCACAATAACTCACTTCGTGCTCAGTTAATCTACAATAGCAAATATATACACAGTTCCACATGGTAACACAATTACTATCAGATTTCATTAAAGTACATTAACTCTACAGTGGTCAAATGTCACACAAATCCATTAATAAAGCAAACCAACAATAGACATAGGAGGAAAGCAGTTGGTTAGAACAATAGGCAGAATACTGGCCCCTACCACTAGACAGTTCTGTGTGGAGGTCCCCCCACCTGGGCAACCTGTAAAATAAAGATATACTACAAGCTCAGTCCATATATTGTTCACAAGCGCCTTAGTTCCTTCTAAATAGTTCTACAACCCCAATGTACGTGGAATAGCAGAGTTCGATGTCGGGTCGTCGACGTATCCTTCTTGAGCGGGTCCCTTTAAGGCAGGAGCCACTGATCGTCAAAATCCTATGAGGAAATTAACAACAAAAGACTTGGAGGCAAGCAGCTTCGGTTCTTGCGGTGCTCGTTGACGATCAGTCAAAAACATCCTGCAAGCTGAGGCATGCAATGCACCTCGACGCCGAGTGTTCGTTGCCGCAAAGAGTTAATGAAACATTTTGTCCAAACAAGGGCATCAAGTCGTCCGGCGTCTCTGCGGTCTTCGGGTGGTGGGAAACCCACCGGCAGATTCTTCTCGGTCGTCGGCGGCCTTGACTTTCTCCAGCAGGACGAAAGCGGTCAACGAGGATGAGCAAGCGAGTCCTTAAATCAAATGTTCTTAGGCAAAGGAGCACTGCGCCCTGGTCGGCAACGGCAGTCGTCGACGGTGGACGGCTGCCCGGTGCTTCTCTTCGCTCTCCTCGGCGGTCGCTTTCTCCGGTCGGCATCCTTTCGTAGGTCTGTCTACCAGGGAGCTTTGGCAAAGATCAGCTGGTGCACAATGGACCCTCGTAGCTCGGGAAGAGGTCTCCTAGCCAGGTCCTCTCTTGGATCAGTTCCTTGAAGGCACAACAGCTTTCAGATTAGCGAAGGACAGCAGCAGCAATTCTTCTTTTTCCAGTGGGCTTCAAGATTAAGCATCAGTTTCAACTTCAGCTTCTGAACGATTTCTAGCTGTGAGAGGCCCCCAGATATACTGTTGATCTCCCATTCCCTCTGCTGGGTCACACTCGGGCAACCAATCACTCAGAAGGGCATTCAGGCAGCTAGTCAGCCAATCAGGCGTACAATGCATTCAGGCCATTCTTATCCATCCAGACACTAACAACAAGGAATGTGGATTCCACACCATTCAACACTACATTCATACCAGTTCCGGGCAGGGCTGTCTCAGTCATTGTGTCAAACACCAGATACTAGACACCCACAACATGAAATGCGTATTCGTCACACTCCATTCACCCGGGTACCACCCACGGGCGTATCCCCGACATAGTCATTGGGAAGGCTCCAGCCAGTCTGGCCTGGACTTCCCCACAGCACCATATATGGAACTTTGACCCAACAACCAGTCAGGGGGAAGGGACAGAGTTAGGTCTTCCTGGGACTTCGGGAAAAGTAAGGTAACAGGCAATAGAAAGCGAGAGGCCACAGGGGCCATCTTATTTCCTATCAAGAATCAACTGATTCCAATAGTAGGGCCTGGGTATCCCCAAAATGGAGGATACTGAGAGCACCTGTCAAATTCAGCATGCAGCTGCCACCAGCCCATACCCTGCTCTGTTTGCCACACACAGGTGCCCAAAAACATACACTAGGAGTACAGGGTCATACTCCCACCCATGGGTGCCATAAGGGTATCCCAAGGGTCTGTTCACCATGACCAAAAAGAGGAAGAGCCACATCGCCAGGAGTCCCACATGAACTCCTGTACAGAAAACAAGACAGAACATACATGATGAAGCACTAAATGACAGATATGGAGGCCCTGCCCCCCCCCCCATGCATTTCCAGCATCACAAAGGCTGAGTGTCTTGACCGCTGGATGGAGAACCCAACCTTCCCCTTGCGAGAGAAGATCCTCTCTTTGTGGAAGACTTTCTGCAGGGCAGATGGACATGTCCAGAAAGTCCGGGTACCACGTCCTCCTGGCCCAGTCTGGGGCAATTAGGAGCATGGTTTTCCTGAACTTTCAAAATCTCCTGATCACGTGAGCAATCACAGGGACTGGAGGAAATGCATAAAGGAATGGAAATTCCCAGTCCACCACGAACGTGTCTCCTAGAGCTCCTCTTGGAGGAAATTCCGTTGAGCAGTACTGATCGCACTTCCGGTTGACACTGGTCGTGAACAGATCCACCTGAGGGGTTCCCGAAAGGGCGAAGATCTCTTGAAGGACTTCCTGAGCTATTTCCCACCCGTCGGAGATTGTGCTCTGCCTGCTCAGAGCGTCCGCCACTGTGTTCTTCTCTCCGGCTAGGTGAACTGCCGACAGAGAGATTCCTTCTTCTATTGCGCAGAACCAGAGCTGCATTGCCTCTCTAAACAGTGGTAGTGACCCTACATCTTCTCTCTTGTTGAGGTAGTACATAGCCACTGTGTTGTCTTTCATTATCAGGACATTCTTTCCCCGCACAGAGGGCAGAAAGGCCTTCAGCGCTAGCCTGATTGCCCTCTCCAAAAGGTTGATGTCTAGTTTGGACTCTGATGGAGACCAAAGACTGCTGATTATCAGATCGTTCGTGTGGGCTCACCACCCTGTGAGTGAGGCGTCCGTCACTACTGTTATCTCCAGCCTTGGTTGCCAAAAAAGATTCTCCCTTGAGGACACTTTCCTTTCAAGCCCACCATAGAAGATCTTGAGCAACTTTGGCCGGGACTCGCAGAAGATCTGACATCTCCACCGAAAACTGAGACCATTGAGTCCTGAGGGCCCATTGAAGGGATCTCATCCTCAATCTGGCCTCTGGCACCAGAAAAATGCAGGATGCCATGAGGCCTAGCAAACTTAGAAAATCGAATGCCGGCAGATGTTGGGCATTTTGAAGCTTCGTTACCATCTGCAGAATGTGGTGAGCTCTCTCCTCGGGAGGCGAGGCTTTCTCTGAGGAAGTATCCAGGACTGCTCTGATGAATTGGAGCCTTTGGCTTGGAATCATTTGTGACTTCTTGTAAATGAGGGAGAAGCCCAGTCTGTGTAAGAAGTGGTAGGTCATGGCCAGATGTTCCTGGGCTTGTTCGGGTGAACTTGCCCTGATTAGCCAATCGTCCAGGCAAGGGTAGACTTGAATCCCCCCTCTCCTGATACTGGCTGCCACTACCGCCATCAGCTTGGTGAAAACCCTTGTGGTGGAGGTCAGCCCAAATGGCAGGACCCGTAACTAATAGTAAGAACCGCCAACCGCGAACCTCAGCTATTTTCTGTGCTTGAGATGGATTGGCACATGAAAGTAAGCATCCTGAAGGTCCAATGAAACCAGCCAGTCCTGAAGCTGAAGAGCCTGAAGGATCTGAGAAAGGATCACCATCTTGAACTTGTCCTTCCTGAGGAATTTTTTCAAATTTCTTAAGTCCAAGATGGGTCTCAATCCTGTGTCCTTTTTGGGGATGAGAAAATAAGGGGAGTACCAAGCCTTGTTCCTTTCCGCTACAGGTACATGTTCTATTAAACCTTTCCGGGCTGAAATCTCCTGCACAAGAAACGGGTCAGAATTTTGACAGAGTTGGCTCCGGTGGATGATCTTGAGGTCTTTGATGAAAAGGAAGGCAGTAACCATGAGTCACTATCTCTAGCGCCCAGGCATCTGATGTAATGCCCCACCATTCGTTCAGATACCGAGCGATTCTGCCTCCCACCGGGGTCTTGTGGGTGAAGACATCAAAGTGGCTTTGCAGCGGCTTTGCAGTGGCTGAGGAGGTAGTAGTCGCTGCTGGGGCTGATCTAGCACCTTTCCCCTTTCCACCACGAAGGGGTTTTCTCTGTTGGCCTCTTTGACTGGCCTGCCCCCTCCCCTCCTCCAAAAGAGGAGTAGAAACGAAAGGGGGGACTCCTCCAGGAAGATGACCCTACGTAGGAGTGTTGTTGAGACGGTCTTATAGCAGCGCTGAGTGATTTTGCTGCCGCTTTCGAGGTCTGCAGCTTCTCCAAGCTCTCGTCCGCCTTGCTGCCGAACAACCTCAAGCCGTCAAAGGGCATATTGAGTAAGCTGGACTGCACATCAGATGCAAAGCCAGTCTTTCTCAGTCATGCAAATCTGCGTAGGACCGTGCTAGATGCCATGGACCTGCTTACACTATCAGCAGTGTCCAGTCCTGACTGGAGGCATTCCTCCATAGCCTCTTTCCCATCTTTCACTATTGCCAGGAAACCATCCCGTTCCTCACCCTCCGGGATGTGTTCAGCCGCTGATGTCATACAGTCCCACAGCGTGTATGTAAATATTGCCAAAGTGCAAGTTACATTAGTCGACTTAAGGGCCATGCTGCCCGAAGAAAAGACTTTCCGGGCCCAAGCATCAACTTTCTTATCATCCCTATCTGGTGGTATTGAAGGGTAAGCTGACTGGCTAGTGGAGGTTGCAGCTTGTACCACTAAACTTTCAGGAGACGGATGATTAGAAAAATATTCAGGATCTAATGAAGATGGTCTGTCCTTTGCCACACATTTATTTATTTACTGCAAAACCTGAATCAGGGGTATCCCAATTTGCCAGCACCCTTTTTTGCAGTGCCTTATGGAAAGGGAGAACAGTATCTTTTTGAGATCCTTCAGTCAGGATATCAGTCATATCATTCTGGTCGAAACTTGGGGAAGCTGCTTTCTATCCCATAAAATCAGTGACTCTTCCCATGAGGTTCCTATACCCAGGATCTGCAGGGTTTGGTTTCCCAAATTCCACTTCAGTGGAAGTGTCTAGGCCACTGGCATTTTGAAGACAATCGTAAAGATCTGTCATCTTAGTACTCGGGTCTACTAACTCTTCAGGAACCTCCCTGGCACCAAACCTAACCCCAGCTGAAGTTATATCCTCTTCAGAGGACTGCTCTTCAAAAATAGATGTCATAGATCTGAAAAATCCCTGCCTGGTTGAGGCTGGAAAACCTTTTCTGGTAAAGGGGGTGGCACCGACTTAGGCTTGGATAATGGCGTTGACTTTGGCATTGGTATTAAGGAATGCTTCCATAAAGGCCTCGATGGTATGGACGGTGGCTTCCTTCAACATCTTCGAAGGAGGCTTCAATGCCATCGAAGTAGGCTTCGACACTGTCGAAGGTGTCAACGCCATTTTCAGTGGCGGCTTCAACACTATCGAAGTGGACTATATCGAGTCAGATTTCGACTTAAACGTTGATTCCACTACCCCCGATTTATGCACCGGTAATTTTGCCTTTACATGAGGTGTCCGAGAACTTTCCCCTGATGACACCCTCGACTGTTTGTCGGATCTCGCGTGCCTGGTCTTTGATCTCCCTTTTTCGAGGGGGGGTCTGGGCCTCTTTCTCAAAGATTTTAAGCATCGAAGCCCTAAAGGCCTCCCATTTTTCAGGGGAATTGTGCTTGGAAGGATTAGTCACCCTTCTCTCAGATGAGGAGGAAGACCACCTGTGATGTTGCTTTTCGACCTCTTGCACGAAGATGAGGAGGATTTCCTAAAGCAGCTCTTGGACTGTTAGGGAGAATTCTCTGTTTAGGCTGAATTTCCTAACCTAGTGAGTCCCCCAGCAGCAGCTTTGCTGGATTTCTGGAGTTTGTTTTTTTCTCCTGCCAAGAGTGAGACTCTTTTCCTCCCACTCTTGGACATGATTTATGGTGTTCCTTTGAATGTTAATGTGTTTCATGGGCTATGGGGTCTTTTACTCCATAGGGTCTCATATGTTTTTTTTATGTGTGTTACACAGCACCCTCCGTGCAGCAACACAGGGGTGTCATAGTGACCCCCCACCATAGACTCCATACCCTGGGACTGACTACTGTCTCCCACGGTTGTAAAGTCACCATTGGCTTTACTAGTCCCAAATTACTAACAGAACCAGTACAAACCATCATATTGTGGACGTACTGGTAGGGGCAATTCGATTGCCCCTGGGTCTCTTATCCCGTCCCCCCTCGTCGAGTTTTGGCTGGTGGCAGTGGATACTACTTTTTATATTCAACCGCGAATCTATCTCTATGGGACTTTCCCATTGTTCGAGGCTAATACTTTTTAACATAGCCTCTAACATACCGCCGGTTTATTTATTTAATATTAATTCACCGGTTGGTATTTTCTGCCAGAAACTTGGTTTTAAAATGGCGTATGTGTTCGCCTCTGAAACCCCAAACCAAAGGTCGAGCCCTTTGTTCCACTTTTTGGCGGGCTTCTCCATAGAAGCCTCCAAAAGTGGTGCCACTCTGTCTGGGTACCACATGTGGTGTAGGAGGGGGTTCAGGCACCCTGGACTGAGTTACCTTGGTAACTCAATTCGCACTCTTGTGTGATTGGCCCAAGTGGTGAGCCGGCCGGCTCACCACTTAGTATGTTTGATTGACAGCTAGGCTGAGTGAATGGGGGTGTGCAGCATAAAAGCAGGGCTTTTGGGACTGGAACTTCAGAAGTCGCCACAGGACCTGAAAATCCGATGAGGGAGAAGCTGAGCCGACCTGCTACGACGACACCACCGGTGGAGCCCTGCTGAACCGACTCACCACTTCCCAACGACAGAGGAGATTTCCCTGCTGGAGAGTCATCTTCCCCTGACTGGTGGGCACAACCAGTTTACCTTCTTTTCTCGCATCCCAGGACGTCTTGTGGTTGAATTGCCCGTGCCAAGCACCCCGGCAACCGGATAGCCACTTACCACTGGACCGCGAATAAAAGGACTGCTCCTTTTAATTGAGAACTCCGCTGCTGGTTTCTTCCCTGGCAGTGCAACGGACTACTGCTTTCCTCCCCGACGAGATCCTCTCTTCCTCCGGACGAAGAACCGACTTGCACCTGCTGCCAGGAACAACTGCCCCCGCTCTAGCGTTCTCACCATTTTAAGGTACCGTGTCTGCCAGGCCTCCCTTTCTAAAGATTGCTACAAGGTAACAATAATCCCTTAACATTCTGGACTGGACTGGGCTGGCCGCCTTGACCATCTAACTGGTCCCTTTCTGTTGATCCAACTCCTTTTGAAACTATTGCGAGACTTTTGGGCACTTTGAACCGTGTGACCTTGGACACATTTCGACCAGAGCCTCTTAAAGTGGGTCCGGCCTTGTTAACTTTGACTTTACGGTTTTAACCTGCCTTCTTCTCCTACTGTGTTCTTCCGAAAGTGTTGGGACTGTTTCTATCTTTGCTCTTCCTTTCTCTCCCTTTTAAACCGATTGATTAGAGTGCCATCTTCGTTAAGCGCGCACCGCTGTCTGAAAATAAGTGTTGCTTTACTTAAGACTTGTCTAACTAATCGTTGAAGGGAGTGTATATCTTTTAGTGACCGTGTTTTTTGAACTGCTTGATATTAGTGCCAGTGTGTTTAACTAGATGTGCTTTTAAATAAATAATTATATCTCTTTTACACCAAGCTCTGGTCAGTGTTTGCTTGTTCTACTGTGTTCTTTTGACCTATTGTGAATACTCTGTATACTGTCTAACTCTTCTTGAGAGAAGTCTGACTGCTCAGCCACAGCTACCAGGTAATTCTGGGTGGTACATACTGCTACCAATTGGGTTTACTGCCAACCACCTGTAGTCTTAAATCTTTTGCAGTGGTCCCAGAGGGAACTGCACAGGTTTCTGCCTAACAAGGACCTCGACCTCCTCGACCCATGTCGAGATTTTCCTTACTCTTTTTGTCCTTTTGAAGACGTATGAGATTCCTCCCCCTCTGCCAGTTTACCTTTCCGTTCCATAAGAGCCTTATTGGACATGGCCTGACAGGAACCACATTCATCAACCCGATGGTTAGGGCTGAGACACCAAAGGCAATTCCTATGGGGGTCTGTAAATTATATTTTCCTACCTCACTTCAGACATTTTTTGAAACCGGTCTTGTGTGTGTGTTTGGAGTAGATGACAAGGACATCGTCGGGAAAATACCTGATGCGCCGTTCTGTGACACGAAGCAGTGCTTGGAAAAACAGAACTGAGGTAACGGGCGCAGCTCGAGCCCTTTATACAGCGGATGACGTCAACGCTCGACGGCGGCCCTCGAGGGACTACGACTCTGCAGCCTCGAACAAAGCACCCTCTGGTGAAATTCTTTTTCCCAAGCAGCAGACCCGGGCGACAAGATATCTAAGATGGGGAATACGTGGGAGGACACAATCCATTCAAATAAGTGTATAAGTTTACCAACTGGGTCTTGCTTCCCCTGACCTGCTGTATAGCCTGTCTAGAATAGGTCTACATTGGGTTTTACCTACCTTGAATAACATTGAGTCATTCTCAAAGCCTAACATTGGGTTTTGCTTTCCCTGGTCTGCTTTATACAGATTCTAAAACAGTCAGGATTACATATATCTTTAAGTTGCTGGTAGTTGATGGTAGCTCCTTTAAAAAGGTATATTGATCTTACTCCCCTTGAATAGCTGTACTCTGAATAAGCGTACTGTGGTTTGCCGACCTTGGTCTCCATGGAGCAATCCTGAAACAGTGTAAAGGGTTCTTGCTTACCTTAGTCTGTTGTTCCACCGGTCTGAAAAGCAACTGTAATAGTTTATGACATTAGGTTTTACTCACCTAGTATACCTGAGGGTTATCCTAAATGTAGTTATATGCTCCTTCTGTTCCATGAATTTGTGTTCCACTATTCAGAACAGTAGCTTGGTAACAGGGTTGGTTTACTATGTGATTTGGTTATACTCTCCAAGAATAGCTGATTGCATTCTAAATGTGTTATACTAGGTTTAGCTAACCTTGAACTGCTGACTACTATTCTTAATAAGGTAATTTGGGTTTTATGCCTGAAGTATTGTGTTGGTTTTTACAATTGTTTTTATATACAATGTGATAGTACTTATTGTTAGGCAGAAACCTGTGCAGTTCCCGCTGGGACCACTGCAAAAGATTTAAGACTACAGGTGTTTGGCAGTAAACCCACTTGGTAGCAGTCTGTACCACACAGATTCACTTGGTAGCTGTGGCTGAGCAGTCAGACGTCCCTCAAGAAGAGTTAGGCAGTATACAGAGTATTCACAATAGGTCAAAAGAACACAGTTGAACAAGTAAACACTGACCAGAGCTTGGTGTAAAAGAGATATAATTATTTAAAACCACATCTAGTAAAACACACAGGCACTAATGTCAAGAAGTTCAAAATCACGGTCACTAAAAGATATACACTCCCTTAAAAGAATATTAGACAATTCTTAAGTAAAGCCCCACTTATTTTCACACAGCGGTGAGCGCTTAACGCAGATGGCACTCTAATAATTCGTTTTAAAAAGGGAGAGAAAAGCAGGGTATAAATTGAAACAGATCCCAACACTTTCACAAGAACACAACAAGAGAGGAAGGCAAAGTAAAACTGTGAAGTTAGAGTTCAGAAGGCCGGATCCACTTTAAGAGGATCAGAACGAAATGTGTCCAAGGTCACACGGTTGAAGTGCACAAAAAGTCTTGAAAGGGTTCAGAAAGAGTTGGACCAAAGAAAGGGACCAGTTAGATGGTCAAGGTGGCCAGCCCAGTCCAGAAGGTTAAGGGATTATTATTACCTTGTAGCAATCTTTAGAAAGGGAGGCCTGGTGGACACAGTACCTTAAAGTGGTGAGAATACTCCAGCGGGGGCAGTTGTTCCTGGCAGCGGATGCAAGTCGGTGCTTCATCCGGGGGGAAGAGAGGATCTCGTCGGGGAGGAAGACAGGAGTCTGTTGCACTGCCAGGGAAGAAACCAGCCGCGGAGTTCTCAGGTAAAAGGAGCGGTCCTTTTATTCACGGTCCAGTGGTAAGTGGCTATCCGGTTGCAGGGGTGCTTGGCACGGGCAATTCGACCACCAGACGTCCTGGGATGCGAGCAAAAGAAGGTAAACTGGTTGTGCCCACCAGTCAGAGAAAGAAGCCTCTCCAGCCGGGAGATCTTCTCTGTCGTCCGGAAGTGGTGAGTCGGTTCCGCAGGGCTCCACCAGTGGTGTCGTCGTGGTAGGTCGGCTCAGCTTCTCCCTCGTCGGATTCTCGGGTCCTGTGGCGACTTCTAAAGTTCCAGTCCCCAAAGCCCTGCTTTTATGCAGCACACCCCCATTCACTCAGCCTAGCTGTCAATCAAACATGCTAAGTGGTGAGCCGGCCGGCTCACCACTTGGGCCAATCACACAAGAGTGCGACTTGAGTTACCAAGGTAACTCAGTCCAGGGTGCATAAACCCCCTCCCACATCCCCTGTGGTACCCAGACAGAGTGGCACCACTTTTGGAGGCTTCTGTGGAGAAGCCCGCCAAAAAGTGGAACAAAGGGCTCGACTTGGGTTGGAGTCACAGAAGAAAACACAAACGCCATTTTAGAATCGAGTCCTGGCAAAAAATACCAATCTGCGAATTAATATTAAATAAATAAACCGGCGGTATGTTCGAGGCTATGAGAATTAAATAATTAAAGTTGGTAGCCTCGAACAATGGGAAAATCCCATAGGGATATATTCGCGGTCGAATATAAAAAGTAGTATCCACTGCCACCAGCCAAAACTCGATCAGGGGGGACGGAGACGTGCCCCCTCGACTGACAGACCCCGGGGCAATCGAATTGCCCCGACCAGTACGTCCACAATATGATGGTTTGTACCGGTTTCTGTTAATAATTTGAGACTAGTAAAGCCAATGGTGACTTTACATGCCCTGGGAGATAGTAGTCAGTCCCAGGGTATGGAGTCTATGGTGGGGTGTCACTATGACACCCCCGTGTCACTGCACGGAGGGTGCTGTGTAACACACATAGTAAAAACACATGAGACCCTATGGAGTAAAGGACCCCATAGCCCATAAAACACATTAACAGTCAAAGGAACACCATAAATCATGTCCAAGAGTGGGAGAAAAAGAGTCTCACTCTTGGCAGGAGAAAAAAACAAACTCCAGAAATCCAGCAAAGCTGCTGGGGGACTCACTAGGTTAGGAAATTCAGCCTAAAGAGAGAATTCTCCCTAACACTTATTTACCCAAGATTCATCTTGGTCTACATCGTATTTAAATAAACCATTTATTTTTACAATACATGTTTCTTTGAACCATATGTATGCTACAATTTCTTTGTACCAAGCTACAGCCGTATCTCCCTCCCAAGATAAGCCTGGCTGCTCTGTCAATCCACCAAATACGCAGGTAGTACAGCCGTATACTAAGAGTGGAGTTTTGTACTGTCTCAGTTGTGTGGTTTTACTAAGCCCTTAGTTGGATTTTACAGTAGGCACGGTGTGAACATCAAGGCCCCCCGATTAACTCTTAATTTACAGCTAATCAGAGAAGGTGGCAAAGAGTTATCTCCTACTGTTCTTGAGCTTTGTATATAAAGTACAAAGCACAGAGCCAAACATGAACCTAAATATTAACAAAGCACAGAGCCATCTGAGTGACCACTACGGCCCCAGCCCTCTTTTCCAAGCGACAAGGAAGCTCCAGACCGGAAAACTTCCTTAGAATGTTGGAACCAATCAGTCTCAAGACGACTTGTATTTCAAGTCACCCCATGATGAGCTGTGACTGCCGATACCCAGGGATCTGTGGGATTGTGCAGTGCATCACCTTCGTAAGATCTAATCCTCCCGAAACTTTGGTGGACTCCTTCCGGAAAATGAGAAGCAAAATTCCACTCCTTTAAGTCCCCTCACCAGAAGGCTTGACCAAGAAAGCAAGGAGAAACTACCAGGCAGTAGCTGTTCTTCAATGGGGCTTTGAAAACTGGCACCAAAACCACAGAACCGCAAAGAATCCTTTGTTTAGAGCAGGTCCACTAGACTGCTGCTGCGAGATCCATCCAGTGTTCCTTCTTCAGACCAGTTCTGCTGCTTCGCGTGGGTATCGTGCTGCATCCTCTTCACATTTAAGGAACTACAAGACTCTTAGTAGAACTTACCTAGAGTTGCTTTGCTGATCCTTTGTTGCTGTAGTGCCGATTCGTTTGTTTGGGAGTTTACCCATACACGTTCGCCCAGGTCTAATGCCTGTGTGCCTACATGGAGCCTTCTCCGGAACCCTTTTCACCCCACAAAGAAGGGTACTTACTTGCTACAAGCCTTCTTCCAGAACGCTTGACTCTCTACAGCATGTGCCTTACCTGTTTTGCCCCCTGTTTGACACAGACACTCATAACTAGATAGGGATGGACTACTAGAGTCTATGCCAGTCTTACCTGCTCTGTGGGGTTTTTGATTGATTATTTCCTGAAATAGTGATTCCAAGTATTGTCAAGTGATTTTACTTACCTTGAAGTGCTTCCAACTGTTGTACAAGTGTCTACAAAAGGTAGTTTACGGACCAGTATATTCATTCTGTGATTGTTGGTTGAGGAGCGTTTTTGTTAAGTTGAAGAAACTCTTTCCTTTACCTGAATTCTAACTTAAGGTTTACCATTGAAATGAGTTACAATGTAACGCTCACCTGGTATCCATGGGGACGTCACTCAGCCGGTCCTGGCGTCTTACGACCTCGAACCCTTCCCTGGAGGCTATTCGACTGGCGACTGGGCCTGAAACACCGGATTGGTAGAGTTATTGTCTCTGTGTGCTTGAACCCCTTACTCCCCGGGGTCCAACCTTTCCCTTTGATCCACAGCTCACCTTGTTTTCTTGGATGGTGTGCTCTACGTCCTGCTTTCAGCGTAGGGGCGCGTTGATTGATGCAGGCTCGTTGGTGCCTAGTTACTTCACTGGCGAGAGTCCGACTGGTAAGTATAATGAGTCTTTGAACAGTTCTCTAACTTCATTCCTTTCCTTCTTAGATGATGGCCGGCGTCCGGGGATGGCGGCGTGCTGCTGAGATGAGTGGCGCTGAAGGTGAGTGAGAGCGCAATGCACCCTCTTCGTATTTGTATTGAACTGAGTTCTTTTTCTGTGTCTTTTAGGTGCCGCGACGTTGTCAGTGTGGATGCCGGTTATGAAGAACAAATGCGGTGAGTAAGCGCGGTAAGTAGAGCCTCTAGATGTTTCCACGCTAACCTGGAGTGTCTTTTCCCCCTCGCAGATGGATAAGAAGTTCCGGAGACACAGTTCCCCAGAGCGGCTGGGATTCAGGTAAGCGTTTGAAGCTGGCACTGTATTTGAAAAAAAAATAAGCAAAGAGCTGTAAAATGCTTACTAATGCCTTTTCTCTGTTCTTTTCCTCTTCATTAGGAAACGGCATGCCGGGATGGGAATGACACCGCCGAAGATGCCCGCAGAACAGAAGGAGCATTGAATGATGGGCGGAAGGGCTGCAAGGTAAGGCTGTTCCCAACGGTGTTCTTGTTCTTGCAGGAGAGGAGCACAGAAGAAAGACGCAGGCCCACTGGAGACCGATCCGAACATGGCGAGTGTCACGCTGCAGGTGCAGAAAACGCAAAGCATGCTTCTCAGCCTGGGTGTGGCTTAAATAGTCTCTGGGTATCCCAGGTGCCTCTGGGCTGAACCAAACCCAAAAGACTAGACCGCACATGCAGTTCTGGGAACAGAAATATGTGGGGGCATCCATCTTGTCCCCCTCAATGCATTACAAGTCCAATCCCCAATCTTATCCTATGGGAGTGAGTGAGTCTGGTGCCACAAGCGCCAAGTCTGACTCCAAGTGAGTCTTTGGAGGGATGGAGAGGCCCTTGAGGGCCATGTAGGTGATCATGGCCTGGCTCCAGCCTGACATCTTGGAGGGCTGGGGACAAGAGGGGCAGGAATCATGACATACAACTGCAAAGGTCCTACTGTATATGTATAAAGATTCCTTAAGTACTTGAACTGAAAAGTGAACTTAACACTGCCTAGTATGCATAATAAATAATAAAATGCATATATAACTACAAAGTGTTTTCTTGATTGCTTGTGTGTTCAAATGTCTTTGTACTCTACTATAGGTCGACTTCATGAAAACGCCATAGCAGTTACAAAAAATTAGCCAAAAAAGCAAATCAGTGAGCTGCCCGTGATTGACACTCATTTATTTTTCAGAGATAGGACTAGGAAGGAAATTGGTCAAGCACTTACAAAATGTATTACTACATCTTGCCAAAAATGGTACAGCTGATTTAAGACGAAAAGCAATGATGGGTTCCATTAACCTGTTTCACTATGGTATTGGAGTACTTGGCATGTGGGAAAGGTCTCAGAAGGCAGTGTCCTCAAGTATCTAAAGAAACCCTAAGGGAATTAAGGGGAAAGCAAGGATGGCACCAATGCCAGCTCATTGTAACAGGGTCATGGAAATCATGGAGCAGAGACTTGTATACTTATGTCCAGTCTAGTCTGGGAACCCCACCCTACAAGTTCCCAAGATCAAACAAGTTAAGCAGGGTCCCGGAAAATATCTATACACTATTATGGATTATTAGGAGAATCACCTGGACCCAAAGCCTCAGGAAACAGAGGAACAGATCTATGGTCCGGTGCAGAGAAAGCCGAATGAAAATGCAGAGTCCATTACAATCAGGTGCTACAGCAAGTAAACTAGAACCAATCCTAACTTTGTTCTGTACCTTCTGTACAGAACCTCTGTTCAAGAGGAAAAACGACAGGGTGCACAATAAGACCCTGGTGTAAAGGAAACACTGCAGGCACAAATCAGGGACAGCTTTGGAAAATATTAACTGACCTAAACAGCAATGGTTCAAGCTGGGGCTAAGACAGTCAGAGGAATGACCTTGACAGCAAAACCATGGTCCAACCAGAGGCAAGAGCAAAAATAAACACAATAAGTGGTACCATAAACTTTACAGACAATGTCTGATGGCTAGCAGTGGAAGAAGCCAACTGATGAAGTGGGAAGCCAGTGTATTATGTATGAACACAGGTTGTCTAATCAAATGTACATTTTGCTGTACCAGAAGACCATGTGGCCAGGATAATACCAGGAGCTCCTAGTGGAAGTCATCAACACCAACTACTTTATTTCCTGGCATTACAACACTTTAGGTGGAATGTGTCACAATAAATTGGCCCGGACTTAGGTACAGTGGATAAGAGTTTGATCAATAACTAAGTTACAGGATTTCCTCCTAGGTTTTCCAAGGCTCACCTACTGACGGTGATGGCAAGTCAACTCTTAAAATGGAGCAGGGTGGTTACAAGATGCAGTGTAACGCAATGTAATATTCAATAATAAATGTCCACACTAAAATGTGAGGAACATTATACCAGTGCTGATACTATGGTACCCACACCATATATATAGGCTTAATGTTGAAGATTAAGCGCAATCCATTGGTCTGCTTTCGTGTTAAGTAACTGCAGAAGATTCAGATCTCTGACTTAAAATATGTGCACTTCAGTCAAAGGTCAACACTTTATTTTAATTATTATTATTATTATTATTATTATTATTATTATTATTAGGGTATTTATTGAGCACTGACCTAGTGCCGGGAAGCAACAGAGTCCTTTAGAATCAAAAGGGGAAGCAAACAGTGAGGGGAACAGAAAGAAAGAAGCAGAAAGAACAAGTTACTTACCAACTGGTAACGTTCTTTCGATTGGATGTTCCTCCAACGTATTCCACATTTTTGACATGTAATGTCCACAGCTGTGTAGTTCGAAACTATTTCGGCAGAGGGCGTCCTGCGTCCATGGCGTCAGGTCGATGTCCCTCGAAATTCCCTTGAGCAGAATCTCTCGCACTTCCGGTCGGTACTGGTGGCGAGAGATCCACTTGTGGGGTTCTCCAAAGGGGACTTCCTGAGCCAACTCCCACTCGTGAGAGATTGTGCTCTGCCTGCTTAGAGTGTCCGCCGCTGCATTGTCCTCTACGGCCAGATGAACTACCGAGAGCGAAATTCCCTGCTGGATTGCCCAGGAACAGAGCTGCATTGACTCTGCACAACGGAAGTGACCCTAGCCCCCTTTTTTGTGTGGGTAATGCAAGGCCACTGTGTTGTCCATCATGATCAGGAAACTCTTCCCCCGCACAGACGGCAGAAAAGCCTTCAGGGCCAGCCTGATGGCCCTCAGCTCTAACAGGTTGATGTGGAGTTTGGACTCAGATGGAGACCAACGGCCGCTGGCGGTCAAGTCTTCGGCATGAGCTCCCCATCCTGTGATGGAACAGTCCGTCACTAGTCACCTCCGGCCACGGTTGCCAAAATGGCACCCCTTCATCAGGTACCCCTCGTTAGCCCACCACAGAAGATCCTGGGAGACCGAGATTGGAATCTGAACAGGATCCAACATCTTGCCCGAGAACTGCGACCACTGCATCTTGAGGACCCATTGCAGGGATCTCATCCTCAACCTGGCACCAGAAAAATGTAGGATGCCCTGAGGCCTAGCAACCTTAAGAATTTGAAAGCCGGGAGACTCTGGGCATGTTGAAACTTGTCCATCATCTGCACAATGTGATGAGCCCTTACCTTGGGAGGCGAGCACTTCCACAAGGACATGTCCAACACAGCCCCGGTGTAATGGAGCTTTCGGGAAGGCGTCAGGTGCGACTTCTTGAAATTGAGGGAGATGGCCAGCTTGTGGAGGGAGCGGATGGTGAGACCGAGGTGATCCAAGGCTCGCTCAGGAGCGCGTGCACAGATCGTCCAGGTAGGGGTAGACGTGAATCCCCCCTCGCCAGAGATATGCTGCCGCCACCACCATTAGCTTGGTGAAGACCCTCGGGGCGG
This sequence comes from Ambystoma mexicanum, assembly GCF_040938575.1. NCBI lineage: Eukaryota > Metazoa > Chordata > Amphibia > Caudata > Ambystomatidae > Ambystoma > Ambystoma mexicanum. Next base: position 80,413,835 of record NC_090937.1, read on the forward strand.
AGGTCAATCCGAATGGCAGGCCCGAAACTGAAAGTGCGAGTCACCAGCCGCAAACATCAGGTACTTTCTGTGCTTGGGATGAATCGGCACATGAAAGTAAGCATCCTGTAGGTCCAGAGACACCAACCAATCCTGAAGTTGAAGGGCCTGGAGGACTTGAGAAAGAGTGACCATCTTGAACGTGTTCTTCCTGAGAAGTTTGTTTAACCAATGCAAATCCAGGATGGGTCTTAACCCCCCGTCTTTCTTTGGAATATAAAAATATGGGGAATACCATCCCTTGTTCCTCTCCGCTACAGGCACCAGTTCTATAGCGCCTTTCTCTACCAGGGTCAAGATTTCCTGCACAAGGAGCGGATCTGGAAGCTTCAAAGATTCCCCAGTGGATTGTCGTGAGTTCGCTGTGGGAAGGGAAGGCAGTAGCCGTGGGCTATTGTATCCAGAACCCATGCATCCGAAGTAATAGCTTGCCATTCTTTGAGATGCTGAGACAGTCTCCCCCCAACCGGCGAACCATGGGACATGGCCTCATGACTGTTTTGGAGTGCCTGAAGGCAAACAGGCAGGTACTTTTACGCGGACCCCTTTGACTGACGGCTCCTATCGTTCTACCAAAGGAGGAGGAGTAACGAAAATAACCTCCCCTCCACTGCTGTCCCCTAGGACGAAAAGGCAGAGGTTGACGCACAGCTGCGCTTAAAAGATTTTGCCGCAGCTTTTGAGGTCTGCAACCTCTCAAGGCTCTCGTCAGCCTTGCTGCAAAACAAATGAGTACCATCAAAGGGCATGTTCAAAAGACGGGCTTGCATATCCGGAGCAAAAGCTGACTTTCGCAACCACGCAAATCTGCGTTTAACGGTGCTCGCAGCCATGGACCGGCTAACACTGTTGGCCGTGTCCAAACCCGACTGAAGGGATTCACACATGGCATCCTTGCCATCTTGCACGAGAGCAAGGAACCCCTCCCTTTCTTCCCCCTCAGGAATATGCTCAGCCTCAAGAGAAACCCAATGCCACAGAGTGTGTGAAAATCTTGCCAAGGCAAAAGTGGAGTTGGCCGATTTCAGCGCCATACTCCCTGCAGAAAACACCTTGCGTGCTCAACCATAGAAGCGTTTGTCGTCCCTATCAGGAGGGATGGTAGGCTACGCCGCCTGCCTCAAGGTGGCTGTAGCCACCTGAACCACCAAACTCTCGGGAGTGGGGTGAGATGAAAGGTAGCTGGGGTCGCTACCGGAAAGACAGTGTTTCTTAGTTAACGATTTATTAACTGCCGGAAGAGATTCTGGGGTCTGCAAAGCAGCGGCCACCCGTCTCTGCAAGGTCAAATGAAAAGGTAACACCGGGTCAGAGGACGGACCTTGATCCAGAATATCCGTCAAGTCATCGTGAACAAAAGCTTCAGGAGGAGTTGACCAACCAAGATATTCCGTGACTCTAGCCATCAGTCTCCTGTAGGACAACTCAGCATGAGCCGAGGCTCAGGCCTGCCAAACTCCACCTCAGTAGAAGTGTCTAAGCCACTGGCATCATGAAGAGATTGCCTTAACTCTTCCAATTGACTATCCCCTGAAAAGACAGGAGCCACATCATGCTCAACAGGGTCAAAATGTAAATCTGACCTCTCCTCCTCCTCCTCCTAATAGATGTCATCCAGAGGGAGGTAAAAGTCCTGTCTCGGGACAGCCGAGAGTCTGGAGTCCTTAACAGGACTTACAAACTTGGAAGTAGCCTTCCTTGGGACCTCCAACGGCAAATCCCAGCCAAAAGGCCCAGACGGCGTTGATGGCTTCGGCGTCGACAACGGTGCCGAGGGCTGGTACGAAGGCAAAGATTCGATGTCCGTATCCGCGGACACAGCGCCGACGGAGTCTACGCCAACCTCGAGCCCTTAGCAGGTTTCTGCAGTCTCGCTGGGGACGAGGACCGAGCCTGGAAGCACATCTCTTGGGACCATCCTGAGACTTGTCCAAACGGGAGCTCAAAGATTCCCGATGAGGATCGCGCGAGGACCTGAGCCCGAAGGCGCACGAGCCCCGGATCAAGACCGTTCCTTAACGGCTTCATCAGAAGGCATGGACGGAACTGTGCCTGCGATTGGAAAATCGCCAACATCTGCTCCCTGAAGGCAGCCCATTCCTCCGGAGTCGAGGACTTAGTTGGACAAGCCACTTTCCCCAAGGCTCCATCCTCAGAGGAGGACGAGGAAGGCGACCGGTGACGGTGCTTCCTAAAATGCCAAGATGAGGTCAAATGGCGGGAATCACTCCGAGACCCCCCCCAGGACTCGTTCAGACGCGTAGAGTCACCCCTCGAATCGTCGCTGGACATCCCCTTGGACTTTGATTTAAGGGACTTACTGGGTTCAGAACCCCTACCTACCTGAAACTTTCCCTTACGCTCCCGCAAGGCCTTAGCAGTCAGCGACTGGCATTTGGAACAGTCATCAGTGTCATGACTCTCACCCAAGCAAGACAAACAAATGCGATGCGGGTCGGTAATCGACATCTTACACTTGCAGTGCCAGCAAGTATTGAAGCCAGACCGCGGAGTTGGAGAGGTCGAACAAGAAGACATACACGAGGAATACACGAGGAGTGCTGAGTCTCCGAAGCAAACACATTTGCAGAAAAAAACCTTAACTGGGGCTACGGGCGACGTGCGTCCTATTTATAACATTCAGTGACATCGCCCTCGACGGAGGCCTTCGAGGGACATCGACCCGACACCATCAACGCAGGACGCACTCTGCCGAAAAAGTTTCCAAAGTACACAGCTGTGGACATTACATGTCAAAGATGTGGAATAAGTCGGAGGACACAATCCATTCGAAATAAGGAGCAGAGATCTAACAGGGAAGGTCAAGGTTGAGCTATTGCAGCAAGGGATCTACAAGCAACCAATGGGTTGAGGGGGGACAGTGGGGAGCAGATCACCCAGTCTCAGGTAGGGTGGGGTGTGCAGGGTGTGTGGACCGATGTGTTAGAAGGAACCCTTCCATGAAGAGGAAGGCAACTCGGTAACCTGGTCTCCACAGTTCCAGTGATGTTACCGAAAAGAAAACAACAAATGAAACGTTAACCAAAAAATACTGAAAACTAAATATATAGGGCGTGGAGATAAAGGGTTAAAAGGTGTGGGGGTGGTTCGGGGTAGGGTTAGAAGCGTGGAGAAATGGAGGGGTTGGGGGGCCGGCCAATTTAAAAACAAACGCAAATTTTTTTCTGTAACATTTCGTTGGTTCAACTACTTTTCGGTAAGATCACATAGAACCGGTCTCCGCTTGGTCGGGGTTGGTTCTGTTGGCAACAAAAGGGTCCTGCATGAAACCTGGACAAATGGGAACACTAGAGAGGAGATGGTGATCCAGAGGAGTAGAGTGACCTTAAGGTTTGGGTGTGGTTTGCAAGTCCAGTAGTAAGACTTGACACCTCAGAGTCTCTCAGAGGTTTTCATGGTTCTTGGTTGATGCAGTGCCTGTGTGATGACAGGTCTCGGGCTCTGTCCAATATCAGTGCCCTTGGGTGTCTGGTGCTCCCACCTATTTGGGTATTGCCGACACATTGATGAGCAGCAAGATTTGTTTTCAGAAATGGAAATCTGTGAGGCTTGCAACCCAACTATGCCTGCCAGATCCAGGAAAAGGAGCACTGAATCTTTTTACCTCTGGTCAGTATAGAAGTCTGGTGACCTCATTCAATGGAAAAGCCTCGAAGTCTGACTGGTCTTGGCAAGATGTGGGGTAGCAGAGCTTCATTCACTGTATTCACAGACTCGGTTGTGCACAATAGGGTCACCTATGTTGTAACGTGGTGGCTCCTTTCTCTTTTCGCTATTTCTATCGTGGTTTTTTTGTTAGCCCATCTACCATTCTGGGAGGGGGTGGTCTGTGTGTGTGTTTTGTCTTAGGCAGGATTCTTAGGTATCCCTACCTAGGCTCCAGTGTATCTGGGCAGGCAGTAAGTGGAGGAGGAGTTATTCACACCCCTGCACTCTGAGTACCTGAATGGAACCAGTTCCCACTGGGGGGCTGGCTGTCCCGATTGGACAGCAACCTGCCCCTTTCTGTAAAATGCAGAGACAGTTTGCAGAGGAGTCTGTGGGAAAACTGAATAAAAGATGAGGTTCCGGAGGTGAAAAGCAAGTCGACCATTGGAACTAAAGTCACCAGAGCTGAAGACGACCAGAGACACCTACAGACCCTTCCAATCACCGTGAAGTGACCACTGCTGTCCTGACCCTCTTTTCTAATTGACAGAGGCGCTCTGAAGAAAACGACTCATTGCCTTTGGCTGGTGGTGCCAACCAGCCCTGAGACTACTACAAATTGAGCCATCTCCTGAGGTGCCGTGCCTCTCCAGAACTGCAGACCGTGAATACCAGAAAACCTCTAACCCATTTGCAGTGCAACGTCTTGCCGAATCGATCCAAGTCTTTCCTGAGCTCCAGCTGAACCTCCAGAGGCAAGATCGGACTCCTCCAAGTCCCCTCACCAGAGTGCAGGACTTCAGAAGCACAGAAGATCAACCGGGCGAATACAGTCCTTTGTTGGTGCTGAGAAAAAGGTGCCAAAACCTCGGACCGTCCAAGTAGACTGAAGAACTCCATTCCATGGATCCTCTCCCTCGACTGCTGTTGAGACATCCCCTTCAGCTTTACTTGCCTTTTGCTCATTGTTATGGGTCAACTGATCAGTCTTTCAGGCAATCGGTACTAAGGAACTATGTTTCCCTTTTGAATTCTTGTACTTTTTAACCTTGCACGCAGCAGTTTACAGTGCAGTGCAATGGGGATACTTTTCCATCACCCTAGCTTTTTACAAATGGGATTGATGGCCATTTTATATGCCATACAAAACTGCAATTATCAATGGATAAGTGCAACCCCTCCATTCATTCATAAGATATTTCAAAGCATGTGAAGCGCTAACAAACATCCTCTCCAAAAAGGGTCGCTCTACTCAAAGGGCATATACTATAGACAATTCACAGTGTATATGTTTGAAGTACATTTATTATATTAGTTATATAAATTTCATTGCAAAACATTCGTTAATAGGAAAAACCACATATAACACATTAACATTTCATATACTTAAAAACCAATTTTGACAATATCCATCTCACATCTAGAAAAAAAACACATCATATCAAAGCCAGTGATCACATATCACCCATTCTTACTCGCATACCACTTTCATCCACATTAATATCGTCCGCGGAGTGAGCAGCAGAGTGAGGTTGCAGACAGCGGCAGACCGGAGTCTTTCTGCTGTTTCTCCACTTTTTTTTTCCCAGCGTACCCATCTACAAAAAGGCCTCCCACCCGCGGAGCGGCCGCGGAGTGAGCAGCAGAGTGAGGTTGCAGACAGCGGCAGACCGGAGTCTTTCTGCTGTTTCTCCACTTTTTTTTTCCCAGCGTACCCATCTACAAAAAGGCCTCCCACCCGCGGAGCGGCCGCGGAGTGAGCAGCAGAGTGAGGTTGCAGACAGCGGCAGACCGGAGTCTTTCTGCTGTTTCTCCACTTTTTTTTTCCCAGCGTACCCATCTACAAAAAGGCCTCCCACCCGCGGAGCGGCCGCGGAGTGAGCAGCAGAGTGAGGTTGCAGACAGCGGCAGACCGGAGTCTTTCTGCTGTTTCTCCACTTTTTTTTTCCCAGCGTACCCATCTACAAAAAGGCCTCCCACCCGCGGAGCGGCCGCGGAGTGAGCAGCAGAGTGAGGTTGCAGACAGCGGCAGACCGCGGTTTGAGCGAGGACTAAGGGACAGCCACCGACATGGATATATACCCGTGTACAGATGAGCCTGTGAGGACTACTGCTGTGATGCACCGTGTGAACGAACAGTCAACTACAAGGGCGGAGATACCCCAACCAGGTACGGCACCCCTTACCCATCACATGTGGGGAGCGGTGGATCCCGCTGATTTCTCAGTTCTTCCAGCTGCTCGTCCGATTTCTCCGCCTCTCATGCCGGAAAAGTCACCCCTCCATGAAACCCGTCTTCCCGTTATCCTACCTACTTCCCTTACCCCTTCCCCACCTTTCCCTCTCCTTACCTGTTCGACTTTGGAGGCGGAGACTGTAACAAATCAACGGGTACTCAGGCCTTTGAAGGAGTCTGGTCCGGGAAGAGGACCCCTTCGGAAGCGTGGAGAGAAGAGCATTGCTCTCAAGCGGGTGCCGAAGCGCACTATCTCGTCTGGTCAAGCAGAGCCTTCTGAGACACCCAAACTCAAGACCGCGAGACTCCTGCTGGACACTTCCTGCAACGAAGTGTCCTGCCGCATACTGGAAACGGACCAAGGCAGGCCTTCGTTCTTGATGGACTTGAGAGACAACTCGCTAGCAGAGACTCAGCGGGGAAGAACTATCGTACCGCCGATGCTGCCCCCCGGAGATGAACGTGTGTGCCAAGAGGGGGAGGTGAACCAGATTACCAGAAATCGCACAGCTTGTGAGCCATTGCCTACCGCTGAAACGAATCGCAACAGCCCCAAGAGAGAAAAAGACCAACCTGAGGCACTTGCGGGACAACGCCCAAGGACGATAGCGACCACCGACGACGAGTCTTCAAAACATCTAATTATCAAGGACAGTGACCAAGACGCCACGCCCAAGCTGTCGGAGCCTGCAACGAGAATCCTATGTGCTGCGCAAATTCATACTGCATCAGCACTAGATAATCAACAGCGCCAGGCAAAGGAACCCTGGCTGATGACATCCGGGGCTAATGATAAATCTGGAGAAGCACACAATTGCAAAATTGCCCATCGAAATCCGGCGGTTTTTGATCACTCAGAGGATGGAACTACTGAGGATATCGAAACCGCTGCGGAACCGGGCACTGCAACTAAGACCCTGGTAAAACCGACCGTCGCATACTTTCAAATGAAAACTCAATCGAAAAAGAAACAAGAAAAAACGGGAACGGACAACGAGAGGCTGGACATTTCATCCTTAACGACGATCTGCAAACCGCACCGCTATAATCACAACAAAGCGAGAAGTAGAATGGCCCCAAGACCGAAAGCTCCATCAAAAAAGAAACTAGGGCCAAAAACCGGTCCCATTAAAGGCGGCATAGTGGCAGCCATGAATGACTTTTTTAGATTGAAATTGGAGGCAAATCTAAATCAAGGTCACGAGTTGTCCGACAATGAAATTCTTGAGAGTCTAGGCGAAGCAGAAACAAATATATTAAGATCTGAGTGCCTTATAACAGAGACCACTGCGAGTCCAGACTTAATGACCAGTTTATCAGATAAAGCACTAGGAGGGTCCTCTACCCCCCTAAGATGGCATTACTCTAACAATCATAAGAAGAGGTTTGACTTTGGTGAGTCAATGGGAAAGACCACTGAAATACGTTCCCAAGCTCTACCGGAGGCTGAACTAAGGACAGAAAAGGAGAGAACTGAAGAAGAGATCTTGACCCTAGAGCCGAATACATACCTACATGAAACTACAATCATAGAAGGTAGCTCTACCAAAGAACCACGAGATATGGATACGAAAAGTGTTAACAACAAGAGTCCACAAGCCGACGAGAAGCTAGTGATAGACGTCGGAGCAGTGTTGCTTCCAGCCGAACAAGGCCTAATTGTTTCCCCAAAGGAACATGAGATCAACAGGGAAAAAACAAACCTACTGCATCGAGCACGATCTGTGACGCGGTATTTTGAGGAAACTCAACGGTCTCCTTCACTAAATCTCGTGCAGCAAAATAGGGACCAATCAACATTAATGTCGTCAGTGACGATAGCAATGGCACCATTCACAAAGATGTACGAGACTATTAACGACACGCTTCGGGACCAGATGTATATGCTCTCAGCAATGCAATCTAAATTGCAATATTTGGAAGGTTACATAATGGGGACCCAAAACCCTGAAATGGAAAAAATCACGCAAAAAAAAGGACAGGCTCCATCTTGCAGCTGCGCTATTGCCTATGGATTCCATCCTCCAGCTGAGGAGCCAGAGAACAAACAATCACAAAATCCCATTACGGATCAGATAGCCCTCGCTATCAGACAGGACGAAACGGTTGAGCCACTGGCCCACGATGACAGAACCACCTACATCTCCAACATCGAACAAGGCGAAGAGCCACTGGACGATATTATTGCTATCCTGGACGAAGGAGAGAACTATATGGTGACGGAAAACGAAGCAGGCACGTCGGGGGCAAATCAAGAAACAGCTAATCCCTTTTCCTACATCAAGACCGGGGGAAAATTGGGGAACCCCAGTAAAAACACCACTGTAAAGCCAAAGAACTTTACATTTGGAATATTCTCGCAACAAAAATCAATTGTCAACCAAACTTCGAAGAAGGATGTGAACAGATCAACCACTTCTTTGGTCTCTCAAATACCTCCGAAGCAGTCAAAGGTTGACGTTAGGAAAAATGGTCTTGCAAAGAGAGCAGTGAAGAAAACAGTTACTCGAAGTACTGAGGAGAGTGAAAAGCGACCCAACCGTGCAAAGGAAAAAGAACCAGTCCTCATGGTTCTGGAGCAATTAGACGGGAGTATTGCTATTGGGGATGAGACAGGATCCGAAATTCATCCAACAAAATCGTCAAAGAGAAAAATCCACAGAGCGATCATGGACTCTCCCAAAAACGAACCGCCGCACAAGGTCTTTATGTACGAAATTCCTGATTCTCCAATAGAAGCATCAGTGAAAACTCATAGACCGCAAAAAGTAGACTATATATCCACCCGGAGCTCAAGGCCTAGCATCCAGAAAGAACAAAGATCAATCGAGAGACGCAGACACGACACAAACATATGGAAGGAAAATAAAACCCGGTCTATTCCAGCTCACACTCGAGGACAGGTGGACCCAGGAGAGCGGAAAAAGGCTCGTAACGCTAGCCTTGAAAACAAAAAAAAAAAGACCTCAGATTCTTACCTCCAATATATCACTGAGGTGAACCAGAAAAAAAAAGGAGAAAGCACATTAGAACAAGACCAAGAACGGAAAAAAGCAGCAAAGCAAATCCTAACCGCCCATATGTTAAGACTGAAAAATATCAACTCAAAGCAAGAGGATATAACTATGAACAGATCAAATATTCTAAAAATTCTGACTCGAATTACAAGTTTGAAGAAGATTGGAAATAAAGACCTGTGGATAGTAGAACCAAGCACCATCGGGAGAACTGACTATTCTTATATACATCTCTACTCGGAAAATACTAAACGATACATACTGAGAGAATCCGAAAACCTACTTTCCATGGGATTTGAAGTAACGGATCCGAAACAGGCTAACATAAAAAAGGACCTATCTACGCGAACCGAAAGAGTCAAGAGAAACACAGAGGCCACCCTGCAAAAGAGCACTAGATACATCAGCAAAATGCCTCATGCACAACCTGGCCGAACGAACCGAAGTCCACTGAATTTAAGAAACGGAGCGGATAACCAGAAAGAGAGAAAAAGATCTGAGATAACTCCTCAAAAAGACACGCACCGGGAGCAAAACACTCTACGAATCAAACGACCCCAACATTCCAACTGTAATAACTGGTCTCCCAACAACGATGACAGACTAAGTTCAAACGAAGTGGAATCTTGGACATGGCACAGAACCGAAGCATCAAACCACAAAAATTACTAGCAACGATCGAGAGGAATGAAGACCCATATGTGCTTGGGAAAGCCAAAAGAACGAAAAACACAATTTCCATCGCCACATCCATTAAGATTTGGCAGTTGGAACACGAGAGGTTTTGCACACTTAACAAGAGAAACCGATGTTAATCTGGGAATTTTCGATGCACTTTGCCTCCAGGAGACTTGGCTAACCACTAAACCCCAACTAGATGGTTACGACATAGTTTTCACGTGTGCTAGAAAAGGTGAATCGGGAAGACCATCAGCTGGCCTCATTATCGCCATTAGAGCAGGATCAGGCCTGGAAATTTTCAAAACACTACAAACTCCTTATTGGATGCAAGCCGTGCTTCTTACAAGAAAATCCGTCACACTGAATCAAAAGGAAAGCTCGATTCTTTTGGTTAACGTTTATTGGAACCCTCAGGTAACAACCAACGAAGACCTCCTCAACGAACTTCAAAACGCTTTTGAGGAAGCACAGAAGATATGGGATGATCACAGTACCATTATAGGCGGGGATTTCAATGCCATATGTGAAGGAATTGGCAACCGCTCTACATCGCTAAACCTAAAGTCTCCCGTGCGGGAGAGAGGTATTTTTCTGGACAAGATCATGGCCGAACGAGACATGCACAATCTTCACTGGCAGCGAAACAAAGCAAATCTGGCAATTCCTTCATGGCAACGAGACGATCAAAAAGGAACAATAGACCATATTTTCGTCTCGAGAGACATCTTGCCAGAGATTTGCTCCTTTACAATCAGGCCAACAACTTTCAGTGACCACAATCTCTTGGTGATAGAAGTTTGGGCCACCAAATCCCAAACGATTCTGAACAATCTGCCACTGGAGATAACAGAAAAAGGTAAGCGAGTCAAAATATCTGCAAAGGGCATACGGGAACTGGAAGCCCAATTCGCTGGCTCTCAAATTACAGGATCAACAGTGTCTAAAAGAAAAGAGTTGGACCTTGACTACACACCCCTGCTAACCAGATTTCTAATGGAACCAGCTAAAGCATCGGTGGAGAAGAAAGACCAATCTTATCCCCATGCTTACAACAAAGATCTGGTAATGAAAAGGAAGGAACTTAGAAGACTCAAAAGATTAGCACAAAGAACTCCATCCTCAGAGAACAACGAAAAGTGGCTAAAATCGGCCCGGCACTACAGAAGCTGGCTTCACAACCATCGCTACCAGCTATACCTGAACGATTCTCAGCAAATGCTGTCAACCATCTGTGGCAAGAAGCCTAAAGAGTTCTGGAACTTGATCAAAGGAACACAAAAGAATACCAACGAGAGCATCCAGAACAACGTGGGCGAGGCACGCTGGATCGATCATTTTTCAAAATTATTTGCTCCCACTAGTGAAGTGAACGTAACTGAAACTCCGACGAGCGACCGCCACAAAAAGACAAGCCCATGGTCTATCCCTGACGATAAAGAGTCTATCCTAGACAAATTAAAAAAACTAAATAACTCGAGGGCTCCAGGACCTGACGGGATCAGCAACATGGAATTAAAAAAAAATCCTGAATGCTGGGCCAACATCATGAGCGAACTCTTCTCCAACTGTAACAGTAAAAGAGCAATACCACCAACATGGCGAAAAGCCAATATTGTGCCCATCTACAAGAGAGGTGCGACAGACGATCCGAACCAATACAGGCCCATCGCCCTCTTGGACGTAATGGGGAAAGTTTTTGCGTCCTTGGCCCTAGACGCGTTCCAAGAATGGACGCGTTCGTCAAAAGCAATGGACCCATTCCAGAACGGTTTTATCAGAAACTCTGGAACTTCAACAAACATCCTACTCATGAGTGTGCTAAAGGGAAAGGCTCTTCAAAGTGGCAACCCAATCTATATCGTTTTCATCGATCTGGTACAAGCGTTTGACCAGGTAGATAGGGAACGCTTATGGGCGAAACTGGAATCTAAAGGCTGTCCGGAGTCAATTTTAAATCCAATCAAGGCTTTACATCAAGAAACATCAATCCGAGTTCGTCTAAGTGCAGACGGCCGACTCTCGGAAGAAATTGTAACAGCACGTGGAGTCAAGCAGGGTTGCCCTTTGGCTCCATCGCTGTACAACTCTTACATCGCCGATTATGAAGATTCCACTCTTACGATCAGACACTTTCCCCCGACAATGGGAGGGGAGAAGATAGACCGTCTACTGTACGCGGATGATATCATCCTGATGGATTTAACCCCTATAGGTCTTCAACGACAACTGGACAACATGGTAGCATATATGTCGAAAAACAACTTATGCCTTAACACCGCAAAGACCAAAGTGCTTACCCTGGGGAGACCCTCAAAGTGGAACTCTAAGTTTACTTGGCATTGTGATGGAAGGAAGCTGGAAAGAGTGGAAGCCTTTAAATACCTTGGGATTGTAATCAGTAACGATAAAGAGGAAAAACCCGCGCTTGAAACACTCTGGACAAAGTTAAAAAAATCTCACAGCCCAAGCTAAGGCCGTGGACAAGAAACACGGCCGTTTTTCGATTGTACCCATCGTGAGATTTTACAAAGCCAAGGTTGTTCCTACCCTAGTTTATGGGATGGACGCAATGCTGCTAGCTCCGAACACCATCTGGGAGAAACTGGAAGCTTTTTTCTGGCGAAAGGTCCTCGGTTTAGCCCAATCCACTCCAATCGCACTAATAAGACGAGAGCTATGCATTTCCTCACTGTTGGCAATAAGACTGAGAGCCACCTTGATGTTATACCGCAAGGTAATAAACAATCCAGAAGTCAAAGTATTGGACCTCATACGGAAAGAACTTAACGAGGGAAACAATCGGGCGCTTGTAAGCTGGGAGCAATCCAACCGGAAAATGTTGGAAGAACTGGATCTTTCTGTTGAAACACTCATACACAATCCAAATCGAGTGTCGCAAAAACTTTTAGAAGCAGATTGGATCCATACCCAAGAAATGGCCTGGTCGTATTCCACCACAGCAAAATTACCAACTGCTCCAATGAAGCTAAACGACATGCGGGGCTATCTACTGAGGTTTCCAGATAAGAACTTAAGTCGTCTGTTCCTAAGATTTAAGCTGAACCAAATAAAAACCAACGAAATTTTGGCACTACGCAAGCAAGTACCATCAAGTTCCTGCCGCTTCTGCCAATCGATAAATGCCATCGAAAGCACAAAACATCTGCTAATGGAATGTACTGGGCTCAAAACGAAAAGAGATAGATACCTTGCAGTCCCATTGAAAAATTACCTCACCCTCGACGAAGAAAACCTCTGGATACTCCTGACGAACGGGAACAACATTAGATGCGTTATAGGAGTAACACTCTTCCTTAAATCCTTGACGCTCGAGTAGGAGGATTTCCCTTAAGGCTAAGCCTACTAAACAAAGACACTTCTAAAAAGAATTCGGACATTTGATATATGAAGACTATCATTCCTATATTTTTGTAAAAATTGTGATACAATTAAAAACAAAATAATAAAAAAAAAAAAAAAAAAAAAAAAAAAAAAAAAAAAAAAATATCGTCCACCATTCGTACTGTGCAAAAAAACGCAATACTAATAACTATTAGGGCTAGAATTTTGTTGTATTTACAAAGACATGTTCAACACTATTTTTCTTTCACCAAATTAACCAAGGCAAATGTTCAAAAAGAGTCTGCTTGCAAACATATGTCAATTGCCATATTTTTATAAAAACTCAAGAACGGCCCAACTAAAACGTAGTGGGCTCTACTCGAGTTTCGGGCACCACGATAGACATGAACTGCTTCTATCTGGTGCACCTCATCAGGACATATATTGCTTAAATATCAAAAACCAGTTTGTGTTGTCATAGTTCAACTTGATATGTAGGGCGTGTCTTCCAGGTGTTCCATATACAACTTCTTTCCATTGAAAAAAGATTCAAACTTCTAAAGTTCAATCTGCGTTTCTGTGGAAATTACCCTAAATTGAGGGATGGCTACAAAGAGCCTGACGGTGCTTAATTCAAGGCGTAAGTGTTACTATCTCCGATAGAGTATGTTTCATGCGGTAGATCTATAGTAACTGCCGCTGCTTGTCGGGGCTTCCTTCCTAGGATGTTCTTGTACTATCTGTTACTTCGGGTAATGGCCCATTTCTTTTCCAAAGGGTGTCACTTTGCCATATTCCTTCTTCTGATGTAATTAACAGCTCCAGGATAATGACCCCGTTTCCCCTGTTTTTTTCTTTAAAATCACACCCTCCCAGCTGCGGATCCTTATTACATCTGTCCACGGTCGCTTTTAGTTATGATCCAGGTTTTACCCACATCGCACAAACGAAAAGTCTCCTCCTATTTTATATGCGCCTGTTAAAAAGGATTTCTAGAAACTGTCCTGGTGGAGGGAAGATTTTAGGAGGTCACCATAGTTCTAGTGAACAGGGAACTCGGAGGTTTGCCAAAACCCAATCAAGGTACGTGGATGAGCAGTCAAGGCTTATTCTCAGGCGAGTGGGATTAGGGGCCCTCAATGAGACAGGCTCGTCTCTTGGTGGAGGGGAAGCACAGTATATTTCCAAAGCCTCAAGGATGCACACAAAGAGTGCCAGCCGTTTGGATACCCGAATGTCCTTACAACAACAAACAGATGGTTCCGGGCCCTTCAGAGCAAATGCAATTGTGCACGCTCATCTGATCAAAAACTGGTGATGTAGCTAGAGTAGGACAGGTGACAGGTTGGTCTCCCTACTCTTAAGGAGCACGGCATCTTGTTGAGGTCAATGTGAAGGACGAGGTTTTCAACAGTCCTCCGGCATCCCTCGGTTGGTTCTTCAGCACAAATGGTTGACTTGGTTCCTGGGTCCAGCTCATCTCCTTATATGCAGAAAATGAGCTTGGGGTGACTCAAGCCCTCCAAAAATAACACACTGCAACATTCAAACTTTGAGTTGGCTGTCCAATAGTGAATAACCAGCCTCCCATTATCTGCCCAGCAACAACCAAGAGGAGGAATGTGGTTTGGGGACAGACAGACTCCCTCCCTCCTAACGTCCTGCCAGCATACCCACAAGGGGAGCCTTTGCGGGCTTCTTGCAAGAAGCCTTCCATGGTGCATGAAGAAAGACTCCCCCCTTCCACCAGAAAGGAAGAAAGACCAACAAAGGGCAGGCCATGTTGAACAGGACTTAAAACATTAAGGGGAGTCCTAGTGAGTATCTGGCTTCCTTTAGTGCATTATGGTGGCTGCAAAAGCAGCCCGGGACAACGCATCCCAAAAAATAGCTAAAAAAAAGGAAAACTGCCACCAGCCTGTTGAGGATGTCCGGGACGTAGCAACAATGCTACTTATAACAAAGATAAGGGGCTACAACATGTCCCCACAGCACTCAATTGAAGATGGCTTGTGCTATAAACAGTAAAACACGCTAGTCATAAAAGGGAGGCAACTACTCATGCACGGGGTGGTCTAAGGACTTCCCAGTTAAACCAAAACATTGCAATTGGCACCGTAGATCCCTGGCAGCACACCACATAAGGTGGCGTTACAGTCATTGGAAAGCATGGAGCCAAAACAAAGGGGAGAGGTCTCACCACAATGGAACCTTGTAAAAAGGGTCCAGCTATCCCAGAATAAAAGTAAATGCATGAGGTGAGATAAAAAGTCTCACTCACCTAAGTCAATAAAAAAAAATCCCAGCAAGACCCAGCATTAATGCTGGAAAGCCCAGGATAGAGTATCTGCCACAAGAAAATCTCCTGAACCGCAAGTTTAAAAAACATGAACTTTTCTTTTTTAACAAATATCTAGTGACAAAGAGACCTGATTGTTGGGTACATTAATTGACTTCATTACAGGGTCATTAAATGTGGTTCCCAGTTGAAAACAAGCATTCCCTCAGCCACCGCTCCAACTTTATTAACAGGATGGGCACAGTAAAAAAAATAGGTAGAATTGTATTACTGCATTGCATTCACGGACATGTAAACATTTTTAAAAATTCAATGAACTATTTTAAAATAAATAAATAAATAAATATATATATATATATGGGATACATTACTCACCGTAATCGTATTTCTGATGCTTGTATCTGCTTAGATTCACATGCTGTGCATAGGCCGACATCTAGTGGAAGCTGCGGAGTATTACAGTTTGTTTTTCGAAAGTCGAAAATGGGCGTCGACACAGGCGTGCCAGTAATACTATCCCTAGTGTGACGTCCACTGTACCCAAGATCCCTCACGCGTGTAGGATCCTCAGATTGTATTTTTTTCTGACATGAGGAAGCATGAGGAGTAGCGTGAGTACAGATAATCCAAGCAGATAGACAGAAAGGTAAGACTACAAGCAATCATGCGCCTTCTCTCGGAGGGGAGGAAGGGTGGGTCGCATGTGAATCTAAGCAGATACAAGCATCAGAAATACGATTACGGTGAGTAATGTATCCCTTCTGAGGCTTGTGGAATCTGCTTAGATCACATGCTGTGCATAGATTAGCGAGCAGTACCAGAAGAAGGAGGTGGGATGTGAGAAGGGTCATGAGCAAACAGGTGTCTTAGAACCGCTTGTCCCACTTGTGTATCTGTCTTGGAATGAGTGTCAATGCAGTAATGCTGAGTAAAAGTGTGAATAGAGCTCCAAGTAGCCGCTTTGCAAATGGTGTCGAGGGGAACATTTGCAATGAAAGCCAGAGTGGCACCAATGCCTCTAGTAGAGTGGGCCCTTGGCGTAAAAGGCAGAGTCTTTTCAGAAAGAGAGTAACACAGCTGTATACAGTTGATAATCCACTTCGAGATAGCGCCCTTAGAGACGCGATCCCCCTCTCTGCCTGTAGCTACGGAGACAAACAGTTGATCTGTTTTTCTTAGCGATCTGGTTTTATTTACATAGTATAGGACCGCCCTACGCACATCTAGGGTGTGTAGTTTCACCTCAGCCGAGCTTTGCGGGTTCTGGAAGAAAGCCGGAAGCTCGATGGACTGGTTTACATGGAACTTGGATATGAATTTAGGTGAGAACCTAGGGTGTGTGCGTAAAACCAGTTTGTCCTTGTGGATAGTAAAGAAAGGATCCTGCACTGACAGAGCCTGAATTTCACTGACCCTTCTTATGGAGGTAATGGCTACTAAGAAGGCCGTTTTATAAGTCAGGTGTTTGAGACTACTTTTATGCATGGGTTCGAATGGGGGTCCCATGAGCTTAGCTAGCACCACGTTGAGGTCCCATCCTGGCGGTGGGTTCGAAATAGGAGGGTGAAGTCTCTTTACTCCTTCCATGAAGGCTTTAACCACTGGTACTTTCCACCACGAGACCTTGTTATGGGATGTGGTGTAAGCCGAGAGGGCTGCCAGGTGTACTTTCAGCGAGTTAAAAACCAACCCTGCATCCAGCAGGTGGAGCATGTATGTCACAACGTTGGAAGGAGTGCAATCAACCGGGTTGATTTGTTTATTCTGGCACCAGATAACGAATCTTTTCCACTTATCAAAGTAACAGTGCCTTGTATTTGGTTTCCTGGACTCCTTTAGAATGTCCATACACCTCTGTGGTAATTTGAGATGTCCAAACTCTATGACTTCAGGAGCCATGCTGCTAGGTTCATAGAGTTGGGTTCCTGATGCACTGTTTGACCCTGTTGCTGGGACAGTAGGTTGTACCAGGCTGGGAGTCTGATGGGTTCGCACACCGCCATTCTGCGTAGGTGTGGAAACCATGGTTGTCTCGCCCACATGGGAGCAACTAGGATGAGCGTCATCGATTCCTTGTTCATCTTGTACACCACCTTCCTGATGAGAGGAGTTGGTGGAAAAGCGTACGCAAACCTCCCTGACCAGTTCATCCACAGGGCATTCCCTTGGGAGTCCGGCTGGGGGAACCTGGATGCAAATCCTGGGCATTGTTTGTTTTCGCTTGTGGCGAATAGGTCTATAGTGGGGAAACCCCACTGAGAGAAGAGATCTTCTACTACGTCTCTGTGAAGGACCCATTCGTGTTCTTCTGGGAGGGAGTCTCTGCTTAGAGCATCCGCTAGGGAATTGAGCTCCCCTGGAACATGTTGCGATGACAGGAAGATGTTCCGTCTGAGTGCCCATATCCATATTTTCTGGGCAAGCTTGGACAGATTTGGCGAACGAGTCCCCCCTTGCTTGTTCAGATAGAACATGGCTGTCGTGCTGTCCGTCCTGATCTGCACCGACAAGTTCAGTAGATGGGGCTCGAACTCCTTTAGCGCTCGGAATACTGCCAGAAGCTCTAGCAGATTGATGTGGTTCTTGGCTACTGAGTGAGACCAGAGACCCTGAGCTGTGTGGTGGAGATGGTGAGCTCCCCACCCAGTCAGGCATGCATCTGTAGTCACCACTGCTTGTACTTCGGGATCGTAAAAGGGTTTCCCCTTTGCGAGATTCTCTCTTGTCCACCAGTGTAGGCTCTGTACGAGTGTTGGCGAAACGACCACTAGATCGTCCCAATGACCACTTGCCTGAGACCACTGTTTCGCCAACCATTCCTGCATGGGACGCATGCGCAGACGCGCGTGGGGGACCAGGTAAATGCATGACGCCATCATGCCCAGTAACCGCATTGCTTTGCGTACTGTTATCTGTTGACCTGACTGATAATGCGGAATTTGCAGAAGTATATTCCGAATTCTCTCTTCCGAAGGGAAGGTCAATCCTTTCTGAGTATCTAGGATAGCTCCTAGAAACTGTTTTGAGGTGCTTGGCACCAGACTTGACTTTTTCTCGTTGATGGAGAAGCCTAATTCGTGGAGGAGGTCGATAGTCCTCTGAATGTTTGACCTGCAAATTCCTGGGGTTTCCCCCGTTATGAGCCAGTCGTCCAGATAAGGGTACACCGGGATTGCTTCCCTGCGTAGGTGTGCAGCCGCCACCGCCAGTACCTTGGTGAATACCCTTGGTGCTGAAGCTATCCCGAAGGGCAGTACCTTGAATTGGTAGTGGCGACTGTCCACCTTGAAGCGCAAGTACTTTCTGTGCGCTGGGAGCATGGAAATATGAAAATAAGCATCTTTCATATCCAAGGTTGCCATGTAATCCCCCTTTTTTAGGAGGGGGATTACCTCTTGTAGCGTGGTCATACGGAATTTTTGGGGCTTGACATACTTGTTGGCAGGCCGTAAGTCCAATACTGGGCGCATTGTCAAATCTTTCTTTGGCACAAGGAAGTAAGTTGAATAGATACCCTTGTTTACCTGGTGTCCTGGGACGAGTTCTATCGCGTCCTTTTCTAGCAGAGTGGTGATCTCCTCGAGAAGGATCCTTTGATGCTCTAGGGAGTGCACTCTTTGTCGTGGAGGATGATTCCGGGGACGCTGCAGTAGTTCTATACAATATCCTGCGGATACTGTTGACAGCACCCATCTGTCTGAGGTGATCCCTTCCCAAGCCTGGGTGAAGGTGGAAATGCGTCCCCCTACTGGGGTTGCGTGGCAAGGGACCCTGAACTGAGCGTCACTGTTTTGGTGGAGGCGTGCCACCTCCCTTGTTGGGGCTGCCTCTGCCTCTTCCACGACCTCTCTTGTTACCCCTGCCGTAACTCTGGGTAGACTGCTGGTTGTTATTCCATTGTGTACCTTGTCCCTGGGCATAGTTGCCTCTTTGTGAATTTTGGCCGCGTGGGCGACGAAAATTATTGTTCCCCCTCTGGTTAGGGGGTTTGTTGGTAAGCTGGCCAAGGGATTTGAGAGTCTCATATTCATCTTTGGCATTTTTAAGTGCGTCTTCGACCGCTTTCCCAAACAATAGGTCGGGTTCCACTGGCTTGTCTATTAAAGAAGCCTGGGTTTCTGTCTTGAATCCCGACTGCCGTAACCACGCATGTCTCTTGATAACAGTACCTTCTGCTATCAATCTCCCTGCGTTGTCAGCGGCGTCGAAAGTTCCTTTTAAAATGCAACCAGACACGGCTCTCCCCTCTGCCGAGATCCGAGCCAGCTGGCTCTTTAACGGTTCTGGAGCAGAGGCAATGAGCGCCGCGACTTCTTCCCATTGATGGCAATTGTAACTAGCCAACAGGGTGGTGGAATTCGCAATCCTTGCTTGGTAGGCGGACGTTGAGGCTACCTTTCTGCCAAACCCGTAAAGTTTTTTGCTCTCCTTGTCGGGAGGAGCTTCTGATGAAGATAAGGGCGTGCCAGCCCTTTTTCTAGTGTTGGTCACCACTAGGGAATCTGGTTTAAGATGTCCCCTTATATACAGAGGGTCAGACTGGGCTGCCCGGAAAATCTTTTCAATTCTGGGGTTGACAGCTCTGGTGAGGTTAGGATTCACCAGGGAAGGATCTATTCTTCGTTGGATGGATTTGAGGATAGGGATGGTCTGAGCGACCGGTCTTCTCTCTCCTACCAACTCCTCCGCGAAGTCCCTTTCCTCCTGTACACCGTGGGTGTCGATGTGGAAGTGTTCCGCTGCTCGAGCGAGAACCTCGTTGAGGAGGGGCTGGTTATCAACTGGAGAGTCAGTAACTGGGGCTTCGCTTTGTACTGGGGAATCTACTCTGTAAATTTCCTGTTCATCTTCTCCCTCCTCCAGGTCCTCATCCTCTGCATAGTAATCTGTCCCGGTTTGTTCTTCCATAATTTCAAACTCCTGGTCCTCTTCAGGGAAAACTTGTCCCTGGTAACTGGGGAGTGGAGTAGAATATGGAGTGGAGTAAGGCTGAACCTCGAAGGGTTCAGGTCTTTCGACCCGGGGCTTTTTACTTAGCGGGATAGGATCGGAGGAGCCTGAGGGTGTGGCCCCTTGAGGGTTATATGAAAGAAAGTGTTCTGGGTTCTTATCATAAAAATCAGCCAAGGAAGACATCCTAGACATAACCCTGTCTATGTCTTCACTGGACCATTCCCTGGAACAGGGTATTACTTTAGCAGGTGATGATGTATGGGACTTTTCAAGGGTAGACTTGTGTTTACTTGTCTGCCTAGGGTGAGAGGATGGCTTTACAGGGGTGGAAGGCTGTGCTTTCCGCTGTTTCCCCCCCTCCCCGTGCGTGGAAAAATGTTTTCCCTGTCCCTTGGAGGCCCCAGAGACTTTCGACGCCTGGCGCCGAGGGTCTGGAGAGGTATCTGTGTGCTTCGGGCGTGGGGCCTCACTGGTGTTAACCGCGGTCTCGGTATCTTGGAGCGCGGCCTGGGGGTGGAAGTCGTCTTCGTCTCCCGACGATCGAACTTCCGTTAATGTGTGTAGCGAGGCACTCTTGGCAAGAGTGGATGATTGCCTTGCGTCGTGAGGTGATCTCGATCGAGAGCGCCCAGAGGACACCGAGTCGGACCGTTCTTTTTGTGCCTCTTTCCGGGAAGTCGACGTCGTCGAGGTCCGGTTGGTCTTAGTGTGTTTAGTGTGTGTTAGGTGTGTAGCGCTTGCGTCGCCGGGGGTCTTCCCCATAGCCGCCCTGCCGGACGACCTTCCGAGGTCGGGGACCTGCGCTCGCCGGCTGTCTCTCGACGCCATAATGCCCTCGCCGTCCGAAAGTACGGCGTCGCTGCCATCGCTGAAGGCGCCCTCCGCTGCCATGGCCGCCTGCCTGGCGTGGTGGGCCCAACGCTTTGTCGAACGGTCCTTAAGTGTCTTAGGTTTAAACCTACTACACGCTCTGCAGTTCGCTTCGGGGTGATCCCTCGGCAAGCAGAGATTGCACGTGGCGTGCCTGTCGACCCAAGGGTATTTGCGATTGCACTTGGGGCAGAATTGAAAAGGGGTACCCTCCATACGCACCTTAAGGCAGCGGGCTGCTAAGTGTAGGAATATATAAAATGTAACTATATATCAAGAGTGAAGAGTATGTACCACCCCCCACTCTCCCTACTTGTAAGGGCCGAGGCCAGCGGCCTACTAGGCCCGGGCCGAGGCCAGCGGCCTTCCGAGGCCCAGATCCGTCGTGCAGCAGTCGACGGTCGATGACTTCTCCAGCCGTCGTCGAGGTTGAGGGTCGACGTTGGGGTGGGGAAGGGAATGAATAAGAATTATAATTATAGTAACAGCAAAAGTATGGCTAGTAACAGCAAAAGTATGGCTAAGGCCAGGGAACTCCGCAAGATGCTTCCGACCAGTATGGCGGAAAAAAACAATCTGAGGATCCTACACGCGTGAGGGATCTTGGGTACAGTGGACGTCACACTAGGGATA
Organism: Ambystoma mexicanum; assembly: GCF_040938575.1. NCBI lineage: Eukaryota > Metazoa > Chordata > Amphibia > Caudata > Ambystomatidae > Ambystoma > Ambystoma mexicanum. Next base: position 80,435,574 of record NC_090937.1, read on the forward strand.
GTATTACTGGCACGCCTGTGTCGACGCCCATTTTCGACTTTCGAAAAACAAACTGTAATACTCCGCAGCTTCCACTAGATGTCGGCCTATGCACAGCATGTGATCTAAGCAGATTCCACAAGCCTCAGAAATATATATATGATACATTACTCACCGTAATCGTGTTTCTGATGCTTGTATCTGCTTAGATTCACATGCTGTGCCAAGGCCGACATCTAGTGGAAGCTGCAGAGTATTACAGTTTGTTTTTCGAAACTCGAAAATGGGCGTCGACACAGGGTGTGCCAGTAATACTATCCCTAGTGTGAGGTCCACTGTACCCATGATCACTCACGCGTGTAGGACCCTCAGATTGTATTTTTTCTGACATGAGGTAGCATGAGGAGTAGCGGGAGTACAGATTATCCAAGCAGATAGATAGAAACTAAGACTACCAGCATCCATGCGCCTTCTCTCAGAGGGGAGGAAGGGCGAGCGCATGTGAATCTAAGCAGATACAAGCATCAGAAATACGATTACTGTGAGTAATGTATCCCTTCTGAGGCTTGTGAAATCTGCTTAGATCACATGCTGATTAGCAAGCAGTGTTAGATGAAGGAGGTGGGATGTGAGAAAGGTCATGAGCAAACCAGTGTCTTAGAACCGCTTGTCCCACTTGAGTATCTGTCTTGGAGTGAGTGTCAATGCAGTAGTGCTGAGTAAAAGTGTGAATAGAGCTCCATGTAGCTGCTTTGCAAATGGTGTCAAGGGGTACATTTGCAATGAAAGCCAGAGTGCCCCCAGTGCCTCTAGTAGAGTGGGCTCTTGATGTAAATGGCAGAGACTTTTCAGAAAGGGAGTAACATAGCTGGATACATTTGACTATCCACTTTGACATGGCACCTTTAGAGACGCAATCTCCCTCTCTGCCTGTAGCTATGGAGACAAACAGTTGGTCTGTTTTTCTTAGCGGCCTGGTCTTGTCTACATTGTAGAGGACCGCTCTTCGCACATCTAGAGTGTGTAGTTTCACCTCAGCAGAGCTTTTGGGTTCTTGGAAGAAGGCCGGAAGCTCAATGGACTGGTTAACGTGAAATTTAGAAATGAACTTAGGTGAGAACCTACGGTGTGTTCGTAGAACAAGTTTATCCTTGTGAATAGTAAAGAAAGGATCCTGCACTGACAGAGCCTGAATTTCACTGACCCTTCTTATGGATGTAATGGCTACTAAGAAGGCAGTTTTATAGGTCAGGTATTTGAGACTGGCTTTATGCATGGGTTCAAAGGGTGGTCCCATGAGTTTAGCAAGCACCACATTAAGGTCCCATCCTGGTGTTGGGTTTGAAATTGGAGGGTGGAGTCTCTTTACCCCTTCCATAAAGACTTTAACCACTGGTATTTTCCACCACAAAACTTTGCTATGGGAGGTGGTGTAGGCTGATAGCGCCACCATGTGTACCTTTAGTGAATTAAATACCAACCCTGCATCCAGCAGGTGGAGCATGTAGGTGACAATATTGGATGGAGTGCAATCAACCGGGTTGATTTGCTTATTCTGGCACCAGATAACGAATCTTTTCCATTTATCAAAATAACAGTGCCTAGTGTTTTGCTTCCTAGATTCCTTTAGGATGTCCATGCACCTCTGTGGTAAGTTGAGATGCCCAAACTCTATGACTTCAGGAGCCATGCTGCCAAGCTCATTGAGCTGGGTTGAGGATGCACTGTTTGACTTTGGTGCTGGGATAGAATGTTGTGCCAGCACGGGAGTCTGATGGGTTTGCACGCTGCTAGTCTGCGCAGGTGTGGGAACCACGGTTGTCTTGCCCGCATGGGAGCAACTAGGATGAGCGTCATCGATTCCCTGTGCATCTTGTTGACCACCTTCCTCATGAGAGGGGTTGGTGGAAAAGCGTAGGCAAACATCCCTGACCAGATCATCCATAGGGTGTTGCCCTTGGAGTCTGGCTGGGGGAACCTGGATGCGAATCCTGGGCATTGTTTGTTTTCGCTTGTGGCGAATAGGTCTATAACGGGGTAACCCCACTGTGAGAAGAGATCTTCTACGATTTCTCTGTGTAGACACCATTCGTGTTCTTCCGGGAGGGGATCTCTGCTCAAAGCGTCTGCTAGTGAATTGAGATCCCCAGGAACATGTTGAGATGACAGGTAAATGTTCTGTCTGAGTGCCCATGTCCAAATTCTCTGGGCAAGCCTGGACAGATTTGGCGAACGAGTCCCTCCCTGCTAGTTTATGTAAAACATGGCTGTTGTGCTGTCTGTTAAGATTTGCACTGACAGGTTCATCGGGTGGGGTTCGTACGCTTGAAGCGCTCTGAAGACTGCCAGAAGCTCTATCAGATTGATGTGATTCTTGGCCACTGTGTGAGACCAGAGACCCTGAGCTGTGTGGTGAAGGAGGTGTGCTCCCCCACCCCGACAGGGATGCGTCTGTAGTGACTATAGCTTGTATCTCCGGATTGTAAAAGGGTTTCCCCTTTGACAGGTTCTCTCTGGTCCACTAGTGAAGACTTTGTACAAGTGTTGGCAAAACGACCACTAGATCGTCCCAATGACCACTTGCCTGAGACCACTGTTTCGCCAACCATTCCTGCATGGGTTGCATGCGCAGGCGCGCGTGGGGGACCAGGTAAATACATGACACCATCATGCCTAGCAAACGCATCGCTTTGCGCACCCTCATCTGGCGACCGGACTGATAGAGGAATTTGCAGTAGTACATTCCGAATTCTTTCCTCTGATGGAAAGGCCAACCCCTCTTGAGTGTTTAGGACAGCCCCTAGGAACTGTTTGGAGGTGCTTGGCACCAGACTTGATTTTTTCTCGTTGATAGAGAAACCCAATTCGAAGAGGAGGTTGATTGTTCTTTGAATGTTGGATCTGCAAATTCCTGGGGTTTCCCCCGTGATGAGCCAGTCGTCCAGGTAAGGGTACACTGGGATTGCCTCCCTGCGAAGGTGTGCCGCCGCCACCGCCAGTACTTTGGTGAATACCCTTGGAGCCGAGGCTATACCGAAGGGCAGCACCTTGAACTGGTAGTGCTGACTGTCCACCTTGAAGCGCAAGAACCTTCTGTGCGCTGGCAACATGGAAATATGAAAATAGGCATCTTTCATGTCCAATGTTGCCAAGTAATCTCCTCTTTTTAGGAGTGGGATTACCTTTTGGAGAGTAGTCATGCAAAATTTTTGGGGCTTGACATACTTGTTTGCAGGGCGTAAGTCTAATACTGGGTGCATTATCAAATCTTTTTTGGGCACAAGGAAGTAAGTTGAATAGATACCCTTGTTTACCTGGTTGCCCGGGACGAGTTCTATCGCGTCCTTTGCGAGAAGATTGACGATTTCCTCAAGGATGATCTTCTGGTGGTCCAAGGAATGTATTTTTTGTCGTGGAGGGTGGTTGCGGGGGCGCTCTAGCAGTTCGATGCAGTATCCTGCGGACACTGTGGACAGCACCCATCTGTCCGATGTTATCCCTTCCCATGTCTGGGTGAAGTTGGAAATACACCCCCCTACTGGGGATGCGTGGGAAGGGACCCTGAGCTGAGCGTCACTGCTTTGCTGGAGGCATACTGCCTCTGCCGGGGCTGCCTCTACCTCTACCACGGATTCTTTTGTTACCTCTGCCGTAACTTTGGGTAGTCTGCTGGTTGCCACCCCATGATGTACCCTGTCCCTGTGTATAATTGGAGCCAATGTGAATTTTGGCCGCGTGAGCGACGAAAATTACCATTCCCTCTTTGATTGGGGGGCTTATTCGTCAATTGACCCAGGGACTTTGGAGTATCATACTCGTCTTTGTCAGATTTTAGTGCGTCCTCTACCGCTTTGCCAAACAAGACATTCGGTTCGACCAGCATGTCAATAAGGGTCGCCTGAGTTTCGGGTTTAAACCCTGACTGTTTTAGCCAGGCGTGCCTTTTAATGACAGTGCTCTCTACTATGAGCCGGCCTGCATTATCTGAGGCGTCAAAGGTTGTCTTCAGGATGCAACCTGACAAGGCTCTACCCTCCGACGCGATCTGGGCCAACTGACCCTTTAGTGGTTCGGGAGCGGAGTCAATGAGAGCAGCTACCTGCTCCCACTGGTGGCAATTATAGCTTGCCAGCAGAGAGGTGGTGTTGGCGATTCTTGCTTGGTAAGCGGAAGTGGAAGTGGAGGCTACCTTCCTTCCTAACCCATAAAGTCTTTTGCTGTCTTTATCTGGGGGAGCCTGAGATGATGAGTGGTGTCCCGCTCTCTTTCTGGTATTAGTAACTACCAAGGAGTCGGGCTTCAGTTGCCCCCTTATGTAAAGATGGTCTCACTGTGCGGCCTGGAAAGTGTTCTCTATTCTGGGGTTTACAGCCCTGGTAAGGTTAGGATTAAGAAGGGAAGGATCAATCCTACTTTGTATTCACTTGAGAATAGGAATGGCTTGAGCAATGGGTTTCTTGTGTCCCACTAGCTCTTCTGCAAAGTCCCTTTCCTCTTGTGCCCCTTGAGTGTCGATGCGGAAGTGTTCTGCCGCTCTAGCCAAGACCTCATTTAGCAGGGGCTGGTTATCTACTGGAGAGTCGGTAACCTGAGGTTCTTTGTCAACAGGAGAGTCTATATTGTAGAACTCTGTGATGTCTTCCTCCTCCCCATCCTGGCCCTCGTCATCTCCATAATAATCTACCCCCGTTTGGTCCTCCAACAATTCTATGTCTGGGTCCTCACCAGACTGTTGGTAAGGTTGGATATAGTAAGGGACCGAGCTTAGGCCCTGGGTTGGAGTCTGAAACCGAGGTCTTTTATTAGGAGACTGAGGGTCCCTGGATCCCGAGGGAGTAGCATAGTCTGGGACATTTTGAAAACTAGAAAAATAATTGGGGTATTTTTCGTAGAAGACAGCCATGAAGGACATCCGTCTCATGACCCTGTCCATAGAGCTCCATTCTCTGGAGCTTGGGATAACCACCTCTTGCTGAGGTTTTTCCCCTATTCCCATGTCCTTAGGAGTGGGAGGGATTGCCTTAGGCTTAGAGACAGGGACAGAAGTTTTAGATGTGTCCTTTTCTGAAGACTTGTTTTTGTCCTTGTGTACCTGGGGTGCAGAAATAGAGTGTGATGGCTTTTTCTGCTGTTTGTCCCCTCCCCCCCGAGTAGAAGAGTGTTTTCCTGATGTTTTGACTACATTAGAATCTTTTGACGCCTGGTGTCGAGATTCGGGGGTGTCTAAGGCACTATCGGAGTCCTTGGAGCGTGCACGCCGACTTTCGGAGGCAGACGCCGAACGGGCTGCCGGAGCCGACTTTGAGCGTGCTGCTTGGGGATGGAGGTCAGCTTCGTCGTCTGCAGAGTATACGTCCATGACTTTGGGGAGCGAGGCACCTTTAGCAACTGTGGAAGGTTGCCTTGTGTCATGAGGCGATCTCGACCTGGAACGCCCAGAGGACACCGATTCCGTGGACCGCTCTCGACGTGCCTCTTTTCCGAGCGCTCGACACGTGTGTCGAGTCCCGGTTGGGATTTGTGTGTTTAGATGTAGTGGTGATGGTAGCGCTCGTGTCGCCGGGTGTGGTCCCCATAACTGCCCTGCCGGACAATCCTCCGGGGTCGGGGACTAGCGCTTGGGTGTCTTTCGACACCCCTGTGCCCTGGCCGTCTGAAAAGGCGACGTTGCTGCCGTCACTGAAGGCACCCACTGCTTCCATGGCCTCGAGCTGCCTGGCGTGGTGGGCCCAACGCTTAGCGGAGCGGCCTTTGAGTGTTTTTGCTTTAAAAAGCTTACACGCTTTGCAGTTCGCCTCGGGGTGGTCCCTCGGCAAGCAAAGATTACAGGTGGCGTGTTTGTCAACGCAAGGGTACTTGTGGTAACATTTAAATGGAGTACTCTCCATATGTCACCTGAAGGCAGCGGGCTAGTGTATGTAGGAAATAATAAGTGTAGAGTATGTTTCCACCCCCCACTCTCCCTACTTGTAGGGCCGAGGCCAGAGGCCGGCCGAGGCCAGAGGCCTTCCGAGGCCCAAATCCATCGTGCAGCTCTCGACGGTTGTTGTTCTTCGGACCGGCGTCGAACTTCGATGTCTCGATGAGGGAGTGAAAGAACAGGGAATAATTATTGATTTTTTACAAAATGGCTGAAAGCCAGGGAACTCCGCGGAATGTTTCCGACCAGTACGGCGGAAAAAAATAATCTGAGGGTCCTACACGCGTGAGGGATCATGGGTACAGTGGACGTCACATTAGGGATAGTATTACTGGCACGCCCTGTGTCGACGCCCATTTTCGAGTTTCGAAAAACAAACAGTAATACTCCCCGCAGCTTCCACTAGATGTCGGCCTATGCACAGCATGTGATCTAAGCAGATTCCACAAGCCTCAGAAATATATATATATATATATATATATATATATATATATATATATATATATTTCTGTAACAAATAAGAGATGGGGAACAAGACGTGATATATGTTCTTCTCCATACAAGAGCTGCAATAAGTTTCTCTTAAACGGTACCTGTGATTGAGTGCCTTGATCCATTTAATGAAGACATTCCATTCACTTCCCGAAATGTTACTAAATGTCCAGTTTCAAGCTTGTGTGGATGGTTTTCAAGGCAAGTGACAATTCCCGGATCAGACTGAAAATGCACAAAGACCATTTTAAAGAGGTATATTTCCAATGTACCATGTCCACTCTACTTGTAAACAATTTGTTTAGGTCTCACAAGCATGCATTGTGGAAATAAACAACCAAGTTTAAAAAGAAAGGGGTTCTTTGTGTTTCAGTTTGTTCTCTTGAAAGATAAGGTTTCCAACTGCAATGTATTTGCACTGTGAGGCCACATACACCCACTGCACTGCGAATCAGTCAAACATTCGCACTTAATAGGAAGATGTTTCGCGGTCAATGGAGTGTATTTAATACATAACAGTGCATACCAGTAGCATCATAACATTTAAACTTACCAGGTGGCTCCATCAAGGATATCATGACCCTGCAGAAGATTTACATTTCTTCACTTATTGCATTCTGGAACAAGTAATCTTGAGTTGCATTAATTGAATATATTATACATGTTGGATTGGAAATGTATGACAATTCAATCTTTAGAGTATCTCGTCTAATGCCCAGCAAATGCATTTCAGATTTCTAAATTGAATAAAATAGACTCAAGCAAAGCTAAATAAAAAATAAAAAAAGCCCATAATGGGTGTTCCCAGTGACATGCCTGGTAATTTTTCAACATTTTAAAAGAACCTTTTTAAAAAAAAATGTTGTGTAGTACAGCCAGTTAAGACTTTTTATACATACAAAGAAGTATCAATACCAGCAATAAAAAAATAAGAATCAACTGTTAAACATAAATGAATCACACACTAAAAGCATCCAATGTTTGCTTGAAAAAACACCTGAATTTGGTAGAATGATATCAAGGTCATGCCGTTATTCATAAGAGCTCCCATATTAAACCCTTAGGACCCGATGTCACCTCCGGGTTACCATACGCCAGCACGTAACCTCTGCGAATGAGGATTAAGTGCTCATAGTCCAATAATAGATGTTTAGTAGATGCCACGAGAGTGGAGCCATACAGTCTACAAGTTCTTAATTCTCTGCTTTTCTTGTTTCTTGAGCCCATTACTTCAAGTGTTTCAACTATGTTGAACTTAACTTGCAGGTATTCTCCAACTACCATATTGTTGGGGACATCACGCAATGTTAAATAGCTTCCAGTAAAGGTTCACCAGACATCAAATCAATGCAGAGTTTACACCGCACAGACCTAATTCTTCATAAAGATATTCAATGATTTTTCAGCAGGTTTCACTTTATACATCTTGATAAATCGAATTGATAGAATAACCACGATATTCTGCTGCAAAGGTTCTAACATCACACAACTGCTGAAGTGCCATGACGTGTTATTTTCTATTTGCGCATCCCATTTCAGTTTATGGTTAATTGTAATGCCCAGGTGTTAGGGAGATTAAGCAGTTTTCTGCTTAATCCCCTTCTCCTAGTGAGACCCCCACAACATTTTGCTTGACTTCTGGACCTTTCTCTTTCTATCCTGATTGAGGGGAGCCTTTTCCCCTCATTCATTGTTATGTGCTCTGACTTTTGGGGAACTGTTCTTTTTGTATTACCTTATTTTATGGAGTCCGATTACCTCTATATCTCTTAAAGGCATCTGTGTTACACTTTTGCAGCACACAGCACCCTATGTGCAGTGTTGCTGGGAACCCCTTGGGTTCTCTCTGGATATTCTTTGACTATCTTTAAGAACTACTGTTCTTAAGGATACAGGGATACTTTATATCCTTCCTAAAACTCTACTTATGAGAGATTAGCACACACCATCCTATATGGAGTGCTAAGGGGATAGTATTGTCCTACTAGCTGCCTGCTCCTGTGACCAAGTCACAGTGACAACCCTACAGTTATGGCTGGTGGCAGTGGACATGTTCTACCAGCTATTGTGCTATGTTTTACCACAGACTTACATCACTGTCTCAGTTGTGCACAATAGGGTCAACATGGTGGCTTCTTTCTTTTTTTTGCCATTTCTCATGTGGCTGTCCTTTGTTAGCCCTTATTCTACCATTCTGGAAGGGGAAGGTCTGTGTGTGAGTTTTGCCTTTGGAAGGAAACCTTGGGTGTCCCGCCTAGGCTCCAGTGTGTATGTGAAGGCAGGAAGCAGGGGGAGGAGTTTTACACTCCCTTGCACTTTGTCTGTGAGTGCCTGAATGGAACTAATCCTCACTTAGAGGCGGCTGTCCTAATTGGACAGCCACCCACCCCTTTCTGTAAACGGCTGGGAGAGTTTGCAGAGGAGTGAATGGGAAATCTGAATAAAAGGTGAGGCTCCTGAGGCAGAAGGCAAGTCGACCACTGCAACAAACGCCGGCAGACACTTCCAGTAACCGTGAAGCGACCAGTGCTGTCATGGCCACGTTTTGTTTTTGACGGAAGAGCTACAAAGAGGTTGCCTCCTTCCCTTTGGCTGGTGGGTACCAAACAGCCCCAAGACGAACTGCAGATTGAGGCATCCCCTCGGTGCTGTGACCTTCCGGGGCTGCAAACCGTGAATACCAGGCGAACTCCGACCCATTTGCAAAGCAATGTCTTCGCAAGCACAAATCTGCCCAGAACTTTGGTGAGCTCCAGTTGGACCTTGAGAGGCACGATCCCACTCATCCAAATCCCCTCACCAGAGTGCAGGACTGTAGAATCGACAAAGACCGACCGGCCGATAACCGTCCTTTGTTGGAGCCAATAAAAAGGCACCAAAACCGCAGACCAACGAGGAAGACCGAAGAAATTTGTGTTGAGAGTGCTCTCTCGTGACTGCTGCTGTGACATTTCATTCAGAGTCTTTTTTTTCATCACCAGACCAAGGAATCAGGAGACCGGGTCAGTCGCTGCTGCACAAAAGAGAATCCAGCTACGTTTGTTTCTTCTAACCAAAAGGTACTGTGGGGATAAAGGTAGAACTTAACTTAAACCGAAGAGTCGCTCCAGTGTGACTGGAGTGTGTTACAAGGTGTTTAGGTGTCTATCCATACCTCTGGCCCAGGCTTAACAGCTTGTGTTATTAAGGGTGTCCTTTAGGGTGCCATTTGCAGGGTTATCATGCTAAGCATTTTTTAAGTGACTAGGATACTTTGCCTTTCTAGCTGCTACATAACATTTTTCTCCACTCATACACTGACTTTTGGATAGTTAGGAATTGGACTGCCCAAGCGCTAGATATCCTTAAAAAGTGTTACTACAAGGTGAATTGTTGTTAAAGTGTGAATAACCCACCTTTTCCTTCCCTTCCTACAGACATCGTCTTATGTGACTTCATTACGTGAATGCAATTACTGTTTTTCTGTAATCAATGCGAGTGCGCGGCACTACTAGTAATACGGTAGAACTGTCATTATTTGTAACAATTGTAACTGTGAGCAAATACAATTGAAGCAGTCACCTTTGAAAAGTGTTGTTTACAATTCCTGTGTATTGGTTAGACTAGAAGAGTATTTACTTACCTGCCTTGTGTATATAAAATAAATATGCTTTAATATAACTTTGTGTTTAAGCGTTTCTTTGGACTATTGTATTAACTGGGTTCAGTGTACTTAGCTACAGCTTACATCCTCATCCTAAAATAAGTTTGGGTGCTCTGCCATTCTACCAGATCCTTTGGGTACTACAGAATGATAGAGTTGGGGACAGGTATACTAAGGGATAGGTCTTGCCTCCAAGCTGATTTTAGGAAAACTCCCCAACAATAAGTCATCAACATGTTGGACTATATCCATTACATTTTGATTCAGACTTCAAGTGTATTTGGAGCTAATTTGTCAAAATGTTAGTACAAATCTTGGCTGGAGCATCAAGCATGTCCAGGAATCTATAGCACAAAGGATCACAAAGTGGCCCTCTTTTATAAACTGGGTTGATGATACTGTCCCCCACAACTCTCAGGAAGAATGCCTATTGTACTGATGCCTATAAACAGCCTACGTAGCAAATCAGCACATAATCTACGATTCATCTTTAGAAGGGCATTACATAATCCATCAGTTCCAGGGGCACGAGACTTAATAGATTTAATTATTGCTAAGTCATGGGCTTGATGTTCATAGCGCCGTGTATTTTTGTCTTAACTACTCATCTCACCAGAAGGCCTAGCACCGATGGTTTTTGCAATGTACATTTCCCAGTCTGCCTTAGCAGCACCAGTAAAGTGTGGCGAATTCAAGTGTAATTTACTAGTTTCCAGAAAGAGTTAGTGTCATTACTTCTGGCACAATAAGTTGAGAGTCATCAGCATTCAGTATTTTTCGGCCAGACATGACCGCTCAGCCATCTACCAAAAGTAGCTTTGTGTTACTAGCAGCAAGCACACATTCTTGTGCTGTCAAGGAAATGTGACATTCTACTGAGATATCTTCTTCACACTCTTAAAGCATTGCTGACCTCTTTATCGTGTGTAGATGGTTAGTGTTTTATAAATCAGTCATTAGTGACCATGGGTTCATATGCTACTCAGTGTGTCTAGCTGTGTACAATGTCTATTCCCTCATTGCGATGAATGGATCATCTACCATCCCTCCTAACGGGATGGGGGCGATTGTCAATATATTGACACAGCCCACCCCCTAAGAGATTATAGAGGTCCTCCCACTTGTTTTGGGCAGACATTCAGCACCTAAAATGGCCGTTGTTACGCAGAAACCTGTGCAGTTCCCTTAGCGACCACTGCAAAAAGTTTAAGACTACAGGTGTTAGCAGTAACCCTAATTGGTAGCAGTCTGTACCACCCAGATTTACCTGGTAGCTGTGGCTGAGCAGTCAGACTTCTCTCAAGAAGAGTTAGGCAGTATATAGAGTATACCAGAGCTTTGGTATAAAAGTAAATAATTATTTATTTAAAAACACACTTGTAAAAATATACTGGCACTAATATGTCAAGCAAGTTCAAACAGTCACTAGAAGTATATACACCTCCCTGATTAATTATTCGACAAGTTTTAGGAAAAGAACACCACTTATTATCAAAACAGAGGCGAGCGCTTAACCAAGATGGCACTCCAAAAATTATTTAAAAAGGGAGAGAAAAGGCAGCAATACGAAAACACACAATACCAACACTTTTAACAGAACCACAGCAAGTCAAGAAAGGTAGAGTCTACTGTAGAGAAAGAAAGTTCATAGGCCAGGCCCCCTCTTGGAGAGAGCAAGGCGGAATGTGCCCAAGATCACACAGTTCAGGGTAGTTTGCGGTAAAGTTCGTGGCACGGTTTCCGGACGAGGTTGGTTGATACAAAAGTTAGTTAAAAGAGAAGAGAAGGACAAGCCCTCGGATTGGAGAAAGACTTCAAACACTTTCAACGCGGTTGAACGAAACGGACAACCGCATTTGCACAGTACCTTAAAACGGAGAGGGAGCTGTAGCTGAGGCAGACGTTCCTGGTAGTTCCTGCAGGCTCACGGTTCCTGAAGCGACTGCCGGACTGACAAGAAGTAGGAATACTGGAGGGTCCTGCACTACCCAGGGAAGAAACCAGCAGCAGAGCAAAGCAACGAATAAAAGGTGCGCTCCTTAAAACCCAAGCAGGTTCCGACTTTCCTGGCTATCCGGCCCACTGTAGCTCTGTACAGCGAATTCGAGGAGGGGTCCTGGCTTGCAGTTTGGGCGAACTGGTTGGTCCCACCAGCTCAAGGGAAGACGTTTCCTGGAGGATCTTCTCTGTCGTCGGATTCTGAAGATTCAGACCTGCAGCAGGGCTTCACCTGGTGGTCCAGTTGTTGTAGGGGTCTTCTTCTGCCAGTTCCTCGTTGGTTCTTTCGTTCCAGTGGCGACTCTGCCTTTCCAGTCCCAGAGACCTGCTTTTTATGCAGTTTTCCCCCATTCATACAGCCTGGCTGTCAATCACACAGCAGGGTGGCTGTCCCGGCAAGGACAGTCCCCTCAGCCAATCAAACAGGAGTGCGACTTGGGTTACCAAGGGAACCCATGGCAGGGGTCTGAGGATCCCTCCCTCACATCCTGACTTACCTAGACTTTCATGCGCCTTAAGGAGGGCTTCTGTGCAGAAGCCCGCGAAAAGACAGCGAATAAGGAGTCATCCCCAGTTTGGCGCGCAGAGAAAAACACAATAAACCCAGCCAGAGACAAAATAAAATGTATTTGGTCAAGCCGGTCTATGTTTGAGGCTAATATAATAGCCTAAAACATTACCACGTTTATATAAGAGAATCGCGGTAGAAAAGTTAGGATAGATACCACTGCCACCAGCCAGGTCTTAATGTAAAGGGAGCAAAACAATGCTCCAAGAGGTACAGACAAAAAGGAATAAGAGTTAACCCTTTCCAAAACTCCATTTAAGGTGGGGTGTACTGGGTCTGTGGTTTAAAGTGACTAAAATAAAGTTAAAGGCAACTTTACCCTTTTCTGGGGGACAGTAGTCAGCCCCAGAAAATGGAGTCAGTGGGAAGTCTCAAACACAACCCTGTGTCACTGCACTGAAGGTGCTTTGTAACACACATGCAAATATGAGCACATGGAGTAGGTGAGGCTCCAGTGCTCAAGATCACACAAAAAGTGAAAACATACACAGCAAAACACATCTAAGAGTGGGAAAAAGGCTCACACTCTTACCAGGTGAAAAAAATAAATCCTAGAAATCCAGCAAAGCTGCTGAGGGACTCATTAGGTAAGGGAAATCAGCCATTTATGAGAATTCTCCATAACACGGGGGCTGTGCCTGTAGGCTGTGTCCATCCAGAGTACACAGGTCTATGAGTTTGGCGTGCCATGAACATAGGAAAATGTGTGTGGATTAGCTCTCCACATTATCCTGAGGTTTGTTTAACATCATTCCATTTAATTAAACATTTAAAAAAAGCCCAGGCGAGCGCACACCCACCGTGTAGATGGTCGAATTCCACAATCACCCTCAGTGAATTTCTTGTATTTTTAAAGCTGCACAAGTTAACTTAGAGTGAAGTATTGTTCAGATACTTTGAATCCTTGTAACATTTTCTTTTGTAACTTTGTGGTTACCAGTGCAATGTATCCAGTATGGGCTGGTGGCAATGGATATTTTTGTACCGTATTCTGAACATTTTACTCATCCACTTTTAGTAATTGGAAGAGTAACTAGCTCTTTAAAATGGTTGTGCCACATGATTTTCACATCTCCTTTGGCCACGGATGCCTCTGGCCTTCTTCCTTTGGTCTGCAATTGCCATACATGGGACGTCCTTTCTCAGGCAGGGAAAACTGCTGCTTTACTGCACAAAGTGGTGGTCTGTGTGTGTGGTTGGATGTGGGGGGCTGGGACCGTCGGCACCAGTCCACATCCAGGTCATATGATGCATGCGCCCCCTCCCCCCGCCCCGAGTGTCTGTTGCTGGGCAGATTGTTTGGTGAGTGGCTATCCATGATTGGATAGTGTGAGGGGTCGGAAGCATGAGGCAGACACAAGGGTGGCATTTTGGTTGCTACAGACTGTTATTGAAAGTAAAAGTGGGTTGGGGAAACTCATATCTTTCCCTAAAGCTACGAAGGGGTTCCCTACCTCAACCAAAACTAGTAGTGTTTGTCAGGATGTCAAATCAAAAAGTGTACACTGTCCTATGTCCAAAACCTATTTCCGTTCCTGAGACTTAAAACTAAGAATAAGGTGAAAAAGGGGGTTTTCTCTGTAGCTTGTGTAGAACATAAAGTTAACAAAATCGGGTGCTCAAAAGAAGATCCCCTCCTCTTAATAGTTTTCAAAGTCTCAATGTTCCTTATACCAGGTGGGAGGATTCCCTTCCAATGACTTAGTTTCTGCACGGTCCTTCCCAGTCCGTCAGGTACTGAGGCAATGAAGAATAGTGACAATGGTGGTTTCTTTATTCATGCAAGAACCAGAACTTGGTTCACTATCCTGCCAAGTCTGTTCTTAAACTTCATTTATACAAAGATCTCTTATTGCAGTTCTTCCCAGTCTTCCTGAGCCAACCACAGTGCCAGGGGAAGTGGCTTCCTTACCCTGGTGTTTCCACTGCTACTGCTACTGCCACTGTTTTCTACGGGCCCCAGCATCTCCCCACCCATCCACATACCTTGCTTCCAGTTCCGCAATTGGCTTCGGTCTTCCTGGACGCCTGTGGTCTGCTGTGGGCTTTCCCCCTTTTCTTTTCATCCTTTTCGAACTGTGGCCACTGCTCCTTGTCCATCTTCCTCTGATTGGCGGGGCTCCTTCACCCCACATGTACCAACCTTCGGGGAGGTCGGGAGTGTCACAGTCTTTGCTCTGTGAGTGCTCCTTTTCCACTGGACTGTCTCGGCAGTGGCTCTCTACCTTCACAACACCTGGTATGCCCCCCATGCTTCTCGTGGGGAGGCTGGGTTTCGGTTTCTCCAGAAAAGGTTAGACTCTTTGTCCAGTCTTTGCAAAGTGATTCTCCTGGGCTTTCTCCAGCCCTTGGATGGTGTGCAAAGGTTCCCCCTTTCTTTGGCAGAGTATCTGCTTCACAGCCCCATCTCCTGCAGCACGACTTCCCTGCTCCTTCAGGGAGGAATAGACAACACTTCCTCGTTTCCTTCCTCTATTTCTACTCGCCTTGGACCAATGAGCAGCAGGCAACAGATAGACTGCACTAGATGGTTCTCAGGAGTGCTCTTCCTGCCTAGCCTCCTCCTCAACTCAGTACTTGTTTCAAGTTTAGACCAATCATGTTGGTTCTCCATGGCAACTGTATTACTCCATGTATCTTCCTGGTCCCAGTAGGGAGAATTGTGCTGTTTCCCGAAATACAGCAGGTGGATGATGGATGACTGGTATATGTAGTATGAATGGTATAGTATGAAATTACTGAATGCAAAAAGTCTGACCCCCAAAAATCCGACCCCTGTTTTTCCACAGATATATATGTGGGGGGGTAAAGTTAATAAAAATGTATAGGGGTAAGGTGGGAGGGCTGTGGGGAGTCTCCTCCCACATATATATTTGCGGATAAAAATAAAAGTCGGACTTTTGGCAGTCAGACTTTTGCATTCGATCATTTCACGCAGATCCGTATGAATATACCAATTTCCTCTCAGAATATTATTATTAGGGAGTGCGCATGAGTGTTGATTGTGTTGAAGAGACTGCCAGGTTCTAACACTGCGCTGTTCTTTCCCCATGGATTGTGTTGCTGCTGACATCGTTGTGTCAGAGGAGGAACAGAAAACAGTTCATAACCCCTGCCTCCGTCGCAGAGTGCGCAGGAGTGTTGTTTGTGTTGCTTGGGGTGTGCGGCTGCTAAAAATAATCTATGGCGGGCCGAGCTCAAGCGAAGAAAAGCGGCTTTGCTTACAAAGACTCAAATAAGAGTAGTAACCTTGATGAAATTACAAGCGTCCCAACTCTTTCACTCGCACCCAGTGATTACCCAGCTGAAACGCCTGAAATACATAGACCTCACCATTTTACGAGGCTTCAGCGCTGCTTCCTGTCTGCAAGATCGGGTGTAACGACTGGAGGCGGACCCTTTTGCATTGTAAATCCTGCAGCGGCGGCTAGTGCGAAATGTGGTAATTCTATTGCCTCAACCTCAGCGGCGAGTGATATATTTCTAAACTGTATTTCTAGCAGTCCTGTATTCATAAACAAGAGTTCCCAGGCGCATTGTAATGCAAGTGAGACAAATGTTGATTTACATACACCCTACAATGTATTTACAGCAGAAAGACCCAGTGAGAATGCCGAAGCACTTGAACTTGCTACATAATGGGACACGGATTGTCGAAGAGTGCCTTCTTTGAGGGTATTAGCATGGCGCACAGCAGCGTTATCATACAATCTATCTACTCAAAATGAGAGCAATACAAATACGAAAGAAAAAGTCCCATATGAATATAATTGTGAAGGCACTTTT
The DNA here is from genome assembly GCF_040938575.1 of Ambystoma mexicanum. Lineage (NCBI taxonomy): Eukaryota > Metazoa > Chordata > Amphibia > Caudata > Ambystomatidae > Ambystoma > Ambystoma mexicanum. Next base: position 80,451,960 of record NC_090937.1, read on the forward strand.
GAAAATAGTGTTAAATACACACAAAGGGTTGGAGAGACTGTGACGAATGCTCAGCAAGAAGAGAGTTTACAATATAAATCATGATATCCAAACAAATAAACAACCTACTTACCCAATGTCAGCAAATGAGTGTGCATTGCTTACTAGCACGCTTGCATCTACGCGTGAAAGCACACAAAGCAGTACCATGGAATCTTTAAGGCGCGATTCCTTTGCTGTAGTGGACAAGGGGCCTCATTACGACCCGGGCGGTAAGAGAATAACTGTGCCAGTAAAGGATTACCGGCATCGCTTACTGCTCCGGCCGATTATGACCTAATAAAGCGCTATTAGCGGCACCGTAATTAACGGTGCCGCTAAAAGAGCCAAGGGCGCGGGCACGCGACCACCCATGCCGTAAATACCGGCATGGCGCAAACAGGGGAACATCAATAGTCACGCGGACATGCAATTAACGCCCCAGTGAAGGCCGTAAAGTACCTTACCGCCATGGTGCAAATACCGGCATCGCGGACCACCCGTAAACGGCCATGTGCAGTCTTCCAACTGCCACAGGTGCACACAATCCGCACAGGTGGAGGCAATACAGACTGGGCCAGCAGAAAAGGAGCACACCACACCCCTTCCCACACCCAGTCACACTCCACCAATGATTCCAATACTACTAGCAATGCAGGGGCTGGAGGACTTGATTGCAGTGGAAGTGCTACAACAACAACAACAGGCAGCACAGAGGAGACGCAGGAGGAGAAGGAGGGCGAGGCAGGGCCAGCATGCCCCACCAGTGCAGCCAGTGGCACCACGCAGGCAGCCCCCAATTCCACGCATCAGAGCCAGTCCATTCAACCTAACCCCTGAGCAGATCCACACCCTGTACGGTCTGGACCGGGTCACCATCACCACCATTGTGGACATGATACATGACGACATTGTCAGCCTGATTGAAACACGCACCGCCATCCCACCCCTACTGAAGGTAGTGTCTGTGCTCCACTTCCTGGCCACAGGCCCCTACCAGCACTCAGTGGGGCACATGCATGGCATTTCACAACCATTATTCTCACGTACGCTGAACCAAGTGCTTGGTGCCCTACTCAAGCACACAGACAGCCACATTTCCCTACCACAGTCTGCCCAGGAGATCTCAAACACCAAAGTAGGTTTCCATTCACTGGCCGGCCTCCCTGGTTGCATTGGCGCCATCGACTGCACCCATGTGGCATTTGTGGCCCCACATGCATGGAGGTACCGTACCGCAACCGTAAGCTATACCACTCAATCAACGTGCAAATGGTATGTGACTCAAAACAGGATCATCACACATTGTTGTGCCCGATTCCCCGGATCAATCCATGATTCAATGGTCCTGCGGAACTCCACGATACCACGCTACATGGAGCGACATGCAGGGCAGAGATCCTGGCTTCTCGGTGAGTCGCATGTTATGCCAATGGAAATTTGATGCGGGTAGGTGATTGAGGTATAGATGCATACTTCACCTGGCTGAGATGGGGGGTATAGATGCATACTTCACCTGGCTGAGATGGGGGGTATAGATGCATACTTCACCTGGCTGCAAGTGCCAGAGGGAATGGACCATGCTCACACCCCAAAGCAGCCCAGACTGGACCCGACACCTGACCACATAATGCAATATGTAAGCAGTCCTACCATGTATATGAAGCAGTGTCACAACCATTCCACAGCCACCTGCATGTGCACTGTACCAAATCAGACCGCATCCCCCCCAACACAATGCAGCTACAAGCAATGCACCAAACACCATCAACTGAAAGGACAGTCCCCCATTACTGCTTACAAAGGAGTCACATGATGGTCCAATACATCAATACACCACTACACTAACACAGAGGCCCAACTGCATTGCATGACACCATTTGTTGTGCGTAGTGAGATCATCATGAGGCTGACATCAACGGTGCCAGGATGAAAGCATACAAATTACTGGACTTCTGCCACAGCACAGTTACAACCGCCGTGGACTAACAGTGCATGAGCACTCACAAGGAACTGGACCCCCCTGCGCCCACCAGTTGATGGCATGCACACCAGTCCATAAGAGGAATACACACATAGCAGTCACATCGTGTGTCTCCATTCATGCATGGAAATGGGGTTCAATTGAAGAAATAAATGCATGCTATGGTGGTCAGTTAATGAGGTCCCATTTGATGTGATGACTTACACATACATTGTTGCCCACATGTAGGTGATGCAGGCTATCCCTTGAAGAGGTGGCTCCTTACCCCAGTCCGGAACCCACAGACCAGGCACGAGGAGGACTATAATCGTGCACATACACGAACCCGTGTGGTGATTGAGCAGACATTTGGCCTTTTGAAGGCACGGTTTCGCTGCCTCAGCAGGTCTGGTGGGGCACTCCTGTACCGCCATGAGAAGGTGGCGAAGATCGTCATGGCATGTGTCATGCTTCACAATATGTGCATCAGACGGAATGTGCCCCTGACGCTGAACTGCAACCACCTGACGAGGATGAGGCAGCACCTCAGGGAGGCAGCAATGCACAGGAGGGACGTGACATGCGTCAGTCTCTGATCAACCAATGTTTCTAGCACACATGGGCGGGGGTTGTTACATGGAGATGGCACTCGGGGCACTGGGTGTGTCAGGGACATGGACACTGTAGACTGTTAACACGTACGCAATGAGCAATGTCCACACATGTGAATTATGAGTTACCAAAATGTGTTTTGAAGAAGCATAACATAGTGAACAAGCCCTCCACCCCACACACCCTCTCCCCCCTCCCCCCTAAACTCCCCCTAAACTCCCCCACACCCTTTCTCCCCCTCTACCCCCTAAACTCCCCCACACACCCTCTCCCCCTAAACTCCCCTAAACTCCCCCACACACCCTCTCCTCCCTCCCCCACACATGGTGTGCAGTAGTGTGCATCAGTGGTCCACATGGCACCAGTATGCAAGTCTGTGCCTACTGGCTTCCCCCTCTTCCAGCACCAGGAGCCCACCTGTCTGATCGGCGCACGTTCCTGCCAGACCTGCGCACGGGGCTCGTCCTGGTAGAACTGGCAGCTGAGGATGTACTTGGTAGCTCGTATAACTGTGGCGGACGCATGTCCTGCATTGCTGCCACCATCTCAGACAGTACGTGCCGCACTGCAGCCATTTCTGCACATATGTCCTTTGAGGATGACTCTATCGCTGACTTCAAGGACGCAGCACATTCCCGGATGTCGTCCCTTATACTACCACATTCAGTTATGTGCTGCATCAAGAGGCCAGTGAGCTCCTGCTGGCGCCTTTGAATGTCCTGGATCCCCTCTTGGATGTTTGGGGCTGCGGTGGATCTTTGAGGGGTTCCCGAATTACTATGTTCCTCAGGCACAGTTGGGATGGGACTGGGAGTTGCAGGCCATGAGTGATCGGAGACAGCCCGTGCATGCTGGTGTCGGGCAGGCTGCATGGGGACAGGAGTGGGGAATGCAGGGGGGCCAGTGGGGAGAGTTGCAACAAGCAGCTGATCCCCTCCCTCATCGCCGGAGACTGCTGCTGTGCTAGCTGTTTCGCCAACTGAGCTGCTTGCAGCCGATGCAGTCCCTTCTGCCGCTGCCACTTGGGTGCTGGTGGCCGTTGTGGGTGCTGCAGTGGGGGCCATAGAGCAGATTGGTGCTGTGGCCTGTGGTGTTGTCTTGGCCTTCCGATTTGGTGCCGGTTGGCCTATGCTCCTTGAAGTGGAGGCCCGGTATTGTCCCTCCTCGGCCCTGGCCTTCTTCCGTGGTGTGGCACCGCTGTCCTCATCACCGCTGTCAGAATGTGTGCCTGTGGGGGACCAAAGGAGGGAGAGGGTTAGTGATGGGTCTACAGGCATTGGACATGCATTGGGGTGGCTGCATTGATATGGATTGGTAGATGAGTCACATTGGGGGGGAGTGACATACAGGTTGCCTCACTCTTGGATGGGTTGCAACACAAATGGGGTGCATCATGCATGTGGACAAGTTGATGCTCTGCACTGCCTGTAGGCAGTCTTGTGCTTATGTGTCTGGTGGACCCTGCTATACATCATTGCACTGTCAGTTCAGGTGGACATCATCATGGTGGTATTGGCATTGTTTGATTAGAGACACCTACCTGCATCGGCTGATGACGGGGCTCCTCTCTCCATGTCCCCGACTCCCTCTATTGACTCAGTGCCTATGGTTGGAGTTTTATGGCCGACTCCGCACCTCCACCTGTCGCCATGCCAAGCTGTCGGTTGGCCTACAGTATACTGAGCACACGTAGACGTAGGTCGTCCCATCACTTGCGGCATTGTTTTGGTGTGTGGGGTGTGGTGGCGACAGCACTGACCCTCTGGGCGACCAATGCCCAAATCTGCTTTTTACGCAGCAGCGCTGGTTGGGTCATTTCATTTGCAAACACCACGTATGCATGCTCCTGCAGTGTTTCTGCCAACATGGTGAGCTCCTCTCTAGAGAAGCGCTCCTGGCACAGCCAATCTACGTTTTTTTTTTTTTACAGCTTTTGGCATCCTAAATTCAAACTGGTGGTGGTTGAGGTATGTGGGAGTTCTGGGGGTCAGATGGCTCCTGGTTCTGGCGGATGGATATAGATTGTGTTTTTAAAAGATGGCCGCCGTGCTCTTTCCCGTTCCTGTGCGATGACGCTACTTCCGGTTCCGCTTATTTACGGTCACCGCTAATAGCGGTTACCGCTATTTGAGGTGACCGTTATTAGCGGTGACCGCTAATGCCGATGGCTAGGTTGCTGGAGGTGCTATTTCCACTGCAGACGATGCTTTTGCGGCATGGCGGCGAGTTCATTAACGGCATGGCACAAAGCTCGTGCCCGTGAACTCGCAATGGGCCGCTTTTAGTGGTCTATTGCCAGCACGGACACGGTAATTACGCCATGCTGGTAATGACCGCTACTTACCGCCTGGGTCGTAATGAGGCCCAAGGTCCTGAGCGACTTAGCAGTATTAAACTCCAAATTTGGAATACAACAAACAGTCCGCTTGTGAACCTGACAAAACTAGTAGTTCAAAGGGGTTTACAAAACATGATCTTGTGCCGATAGCAATGCCGAATCAACAGCTTACAACTGCCGAAAAGCACATACCTTGCCTAAATAAGTCAGTTTCAATAACTCCACTAAAACGGACCAAAGTTGAATGCAGCAGCGAACATAATTTGAATTATTCTCAAAAAAAGACAGCTAGCAAAAGCCTTTTTATGGCCTCGAAGTAACAATACACTGAGCGAAACTCACTCTTCTTCTTCTTCATCCGACAGTTCACCTACCGATTCCCCAGACGTGCCATATAAAAACAACAAAACCAAGACAAGTGCAGCGTGTCATTGCGCAAAGCAGATTAGTATAGGAGGTCACAGTGAACATTTGGCCAGAAATCTAGCGGGAAAGTTGGCCAAGGATCTAAATCCTCTAATAATGTCGGCTTTAACAATTTCAATGACACCATTCACAAAACTTTACGAGCAACTAAATGAAAATTTAAAATATAAGAACGCACTGATTGCTCTCTTAAGCACAAAAATGCTGTCAGTGGAACATGAAATAGCCGTAACCAAACAGGTACTAACAATTGAAAACACCAGGATAGAAGCAAACTCCAGAGTTATGATGGAACAAATTAAAAGCAGCGCTGCCGATAAGCGCTTGTTAGCTGAAGTAGCACGAGAAGCGCTAGTACTAATGAAAGCGCAAAAACAGACATTGAAAAAACTGCGAAAAAGCGAGGCTGGTAAAATTGATGAAAAGGCTACTGGGCTTCATCTAGATCATATCCGCAGCAGGAAATATCAAAAACAGGGCTCGATGGCTACACCTGAACATGTCATAATTGATCTCAGCGATGATCTATACCGGAGTGGAGAAGTCTCAGGTACTGACAAACTCCCAACTAAATGACAGTAAAAGCAAAGGAGAAAAATAATAATATCCAACATGAAGCAGTCGCTAAGATCAAACAGAAAGGGCAACCTCAAGCTGATCAAAGTGCTAAGCCCACATCTGCTAATGGAGATCGGTTGCTGGGCAAGCCTGGTGTGCTGCAGTCTAAGATCGTTTTGAAAGCCTTACAGCAAACAGTGCAAAAAAACTCACAAGATGAGAATGAGCAAATTGAAAGTGCACCCTCAACCTCGGCAAACGCAGACAGTGCTGTGGGGAACCCTGATGTTATGGGGAAACAACTGAATACAACTACGAAGAACGCAGAGCAATCGGAGTAAATGATTTGACACAAAGCAAATGCCTCAACTGAAAGTGCATTCTATTTGATCTTTAACCCCAGAACTAAAGAAACAAATAAAAAGATTGTGGTCAAGACTGACTGAAAAAAAAACTAAAAATCAGAAAAGAAGAAAAATGTCTCAAAAAAATAATTCACAATCTTTCTTGAGGAACATTAAAGCCCTTAACACCACGACCCCCTCAGACAACATACAAGACAAAAAATCTGCCAAAACTACAATGCTAAAGATGGTATCATGTACAACTATTGGAAATAAAACATATGAGAGTGATAATTCTTCCTCGAATGGAGGCTCTTCCATTGATTTAAAGGCTATATCAACTTATGAGCTAAGTGAGGACTACCACGAGGAAATCAAGAAGGTGGCTCCTGCAAAGGAGAGCGAGGATGAGTTGCAAAATATCAATACAAACAGCCCCGTGGCAGCCTTGTGCAAAAACCAACTGGAGAAAAGTTAAAGAAGATGGATCCCCGTGGAAGTTCAAGATCCGCATTCCAATGCAACAAACGCTAATCCGCTGGAGAAAGAGAACCCGAGACAGTTTCTTACCTTAGATGCGAGAATATCCCAAATTGAAGCCTCTAACGCTTTCAAACTGAAATCGCCGACAACCAATGGTGAATTAATGAACACCAAAAGAGAGATCACTCAAGAACGGCTAATAACTGTTAAAAGCTGAGAGCTGGTATGGTGACCTTTGAACTAATGAAATATAGCTGTAGGGGAAAAAATGCTACTTACAAATCTGCATTATCTGTTAACACACGAGAAGTCCGACATAAGAAAAGCACCAAAACACCAGCTAACTTTCTGTTACGGTTGAAGGGTGGCGCTACTGAAGATGGTCGTGCTGCCCAGGCTATTGCATTTTTTCGTGAACATCCCCTATGTGATACCTAGGCGCTTCTTTAGCAAATTACAAAGCCTGTGTAGAGGCTTTATATGGCACAACACCAGGAACAGGATAGCCTTATGGAAATTGCAAAATACATATGATAAAGCGGGCATAAAACTGCCCAACTTTGAGACCTATTATATGGCAGGCCAACTACAGTATGTGGCGAAATGGCTGACAGAGGACCCCACAGCAGAATCCAGACTGTGAAAAGCCGAATGTACCCAGTTTCTCTTGAACAAGATGATAAGGGTGCCCAAATCTGAAATAGGAGAGTGACCTAGGCTGTTGAAACTAGGATGGGAGATGTGGCGCAGAGCCTGCCGATCTATAGATAACCCGACCCCATGCTCCCCGCAGATTCCACTAGTGGCATTACGGGGTGTAGATGAGCAATTAAGGAAGACGATACGAAAGTACTGGGAACCGGTAGGCATAGCCACAGTGGGAGACCTGTGGCGAGAAGGGGAAGGAACTAAATTCGAGGAGATAGCTGTAGAAACTGGTTTACACCCAGGGCAATATATCACTTATACCAGAATAGTGCAGAAGGTGAAGGAAACATGGCCAGAAGAAATCCTGACTAAACAGCCTGATGAAGGCGTAGAGACGATCTACGATGTCTCGGAAGGGGGGCATGAAGTCTACCATATCTATGAACTACTGATTACAAGAGTGGGCAAGGAAGTGTCACAGTTGAGACAGGACTGGGAAGATGAAGTGGGAGAGCCCATGTACGACGGGTTATGGGAAAGAGCCCAAAGATATCACAAAAAAGTATCTAGAAATGCGAGGCTGCAACAAATCCAGCTATACATAACTCACAGGGCATATGAGACCCCCCAGAAAATAGCCAGGTTTAAAAACGCAGGAACACAGGCATGCCCCAAATGTGGGGAGGTGAACACGGGGATGGTACATATGTTTTGGACGTGCCCAGGGATGAGTAAATTCTGGAGTGAAATCATGAACCACCTAGCGGAGAAGGAAATTAAGCTAGATGTGGAAACCGTATGGGCCTGTATGATGGGGGGTTTCGTAAAACCTCGGAACTTGGGACATGTGAGCAAATTGAAAGACCTGGCCTATATACTGGCCAAACACATAATTGCCATGGGGTGGAAGGCAACCCACAGACCCAGATTAGAGTTATGGTGGCATAACTTACGGAAATGGGCAGAAGCTGAGACAGTGGCATGGTATGAGGCAGCTAGTAGGGGAGGTGAAGATGAAACGGAAACCCTTATGGCTTGGAGACACCTTGTGGCCACTCTGCAGGGGTCAACCCAAGGCTACCCAAACGACCAGAACTCCTCGACAAATACCGATGAAGAAATACCCTCAGCGGACACTGAAGATGGGAAAGTAGGTGAATAAGCTCAAGTTAAGGGGGGGAGGGTAAAGGGAAAACAGTGACCATCTGCAACTGTGAGTCTGATGCTGGCTAACTGAGGCATGCACTGTTAAGTTTGTTTTGGTTTTGTTGGATGTTTGGAATAAAATAATAAAAATTGTTTAAAAAACTTTGTTACGGTTGGAACGTTTGGTGAATGAGAAGGATGATCTGATACTAAACAGGAAAAACGCTCAGACTTTTTCATCATATTCCTTGTTTAAGCACTGTAGTTTCTGATGACATTCGAACCGCAGAGTTTGACGGTGAAAGTATCCATGATTGTGTAGTCTTACATATTGCTTCCAATACGTGAGATGAAACTGAATACAACTTCTCTTATCAACTCTCTGGGATTAGATGCAACAGAAATCACTGAAAGAAAGGTGATTACACCGACCATTGGACGAGATGTGGTCCGTACGCACATAACATCTGAAAGTCAATCTACGCTGAATACAATCATGGAGGACACATCTCATAATAAGACCGAAAATCAAAGTATTGGCGAGGAACGCCGAAACTGGCCCACTGACCAGGAGAAGATAAGAATCACGGTGACCAAGAACAAGTAAGAGGAGCGAAATGTTACTGTCGATATGGACGAATAAAAATGGAACTGGGTAGCCAAGACTCTAAATGGTGGGACTACAAGCTAATGGCAGTCTGCCCAACAAGCTGAAAAATTCCAAATTGGATTTTGGAACACCAGAGGACACACCCACTTGTTTGAGGATGACCCCGTAGAACTACGAGACCTAGATATAATATACCTACAGGAAACGTGACTCCTGAAAAACCCTGTTGCAGCAGGATATGAGAGAGAGCTTTTAATCCTGCTATAAAGGGTTTGAAAGGGCGACCAATGTCTGGTCTCCTTACCGTGGTGAAATTAGAGACTGGTGCTCGCATACTGCATAATGAGAACGTTTCCCCATATCTTCAAGTTGTCACTATTCAGTTACAATCTCAACTGAAAAAAATAGGAAAAACTCTTGTTCTGATCAACATATATTGGCAACATGACGCAATAGGATGGGAACAAGGTCTCTAGAGTTTTAACAAACATCCATGAGAAACTTGATGATGCAAATATATTAATCTGTGGGGACCTCAATATTGACTGCCAACGTCAAAATAAGACCCATAATCTATATAACAGAGCAAGAAATAGTTATCGAGCTGCAGATGCATGGCACAATGAAATGAAAGTATGGAACCTAATGATGCTAAATGGAAACACCTTAGGAGATGTTCCGTCTCATCCAACTTGGCAGAGACAACAACAAGCGTCAAAAATTGACTACATGTTCGCGTCCGAAAATTTCATACTCCATGTTCACACACTGCTAGTTACAAAGATGTCACACAGCGACCACAATATGCTTAAAATTGACATGGATATATACCGGTCCAAAGACGGAAGAAATGAGAAGGTTGAACCGCTGTCAGTTGTACTGGGACGAAATCGCCTGCGTCTAGATGGTCCAAACATTGAGTTATTAACAAAATCTCGAGAAAAAAACGAGATGATGAACTAATAGAATACACCACATTACTAGAAACATATCAAGAGACATATGTATCGAAGAACAAATCAGACTTCAGAAAGTTGCATGCATGGCACATTGAAATAACTAAAAAGAAAAAAAGAGGTCAATAAAGTAATTAGAAAATGTAAAATTCTACAGCCGGGAGATTGCGAAACAGTGATAAAATGAGAAAAGCAATGTTAATTAGCCACATATCTATTATGCTGCAACGCAACGCTGAACTCATGATGGAATCACTTGCTAATAAAAACACAAGTGTCTTTTGGAGATACTTGAATGACATAACAGCTCCCGAAAATGCCTTAATGAGGAACATGGTGTCTGAAAAACATGGGTGGATTATTACATCAAAACATTTACAACTTTAGGATCCAACAGTATCAGCCAACCATCTCCTGATAGTGAGTGGTCTATTAAGATCGATAGAGGACATTATAAGTAACATCATGCGACTCATGAGACTCCGCTCGTCCAGAGCTCCAGGTCCTGATGGGTTTACCAACTACCATCTAAAACAGCAGCCGGAATTCTGGACAGAATTCTGTAGTGTCCTGTTTGAGTAAATTCTACGGCAGCGTAAGATGCCAACTTCCTGGAGGAGTGCAATTGTTGTGCCTATATATAAAAAAGGCTTATGTTCTGATCCTAAGAACTATCGCTCGATTGCGCTCCTCGTCGTGCTAGGCAAAATATTTGACACTCAACTGCAGGCTCAGCTACTAAAGTTGTTTCCGGAAGCCCGGAGATTTGACCCACGTCAATCAGGTTTCGTAAAAGGAGTTGGATGTAGCCTAAATCTTAGAATCAAACTTTTTGAAGATGGAAGCTATACGACAAAAGAAGAAAATGTAGTTCGCTTTCGTCGACTTGTCAAATGCGTTTGACACTGTCAATCGAGAATTGGTATGGTGGAAGCTGAAGAAATGGAATTGCCTGGAAAAGCTCTTAGGACCTATTAAGGCACTTCATACAGAGACTGAAATCAAAATCAGACTGGATAATGCTGGATCTTTAAGTGCCCCAATAATGTCCAACCTCCGTGTTAAGCAGAGATGTCCTCTAGCTCTAGTTTGTTTTGCCTGTTTTTTATCAGATATCGGAGAAACCTTGGGACTGGTTAGCTCATTTCCCCCAAAAATTAATGGCACTGAAATACACTGGTTACTTTATGCTGATGACATTGTCCTGTTAGACTTAACCCCATTTGGACTAAAACTAACTGTAAAACGATCTACAAGTTCTGCACCCACATACATCGGCATAGCTACTCATCACCACGCCTAGTAGGTATTACTATTTTTTGTACAGTACAGTACAGTGGCAACTGTGTTATAAGTTCGTAGCAACACCTTACCTAGCAGTGAATCTCCATAACGTACTCAAAATTCATACTGTTATTTCTCCCATCACCTACCATTAAATGGCTCGTAGAATGGTAGTTGGTGGCAAAGTTGCCATTTGCCCAGAACAGCCATTGGTATATGGAAACGGTTACTCTGCTCTTTTGTTCTGCCAATTTTACAATGCTTTCCCCAATTAACGACCTCCTATCAAATTTGTAAAAATCGCACACAAAATGATCAGGCAGGCTTTCTTACCAAACTAAGCCAAGTGCATACATTGCAAACATAACAGTTTCCTGCTGCACGTCATAGATAACAGTAGTTAAGCAATAAAAATAAATGTGTGCATTTACAACAGTAACATTCATAAATATGCATAAGGAAATTAAAGCCCAAAAGCAATGCCTGCACTCATACAGCAAGCATGCATATGCAAAGAAGTACATGCAAACGCACACACAAAAAGATTCTGTTTTACACTCTCTACATCTTTCCACACCTTTTTGTCATCCTTCCACAATGCGAAGTACCGCATTTTCAAAGTAAATAGGCCTACACTAATACACACGTGTTTCTTAACCAGTCATACAATACACTCCCAAATAACCCACCTACCCCCTTAATAAACATGCTTATGCTCCCAAGTGCCCACTCATATCGTAAGCCTTCCATTTATAAACACACACACTTCCTCTTCCTGCCAAGACATCCCCCTATAGTTTTGAAGAATGTATTGCCCAAATGTAATCACTGTGCCATTAGCGAACATATTTTGTTACCATCGTTTTATACAGGTGCAGTACCCACCTCTCTCCGGAAAGCCACTGGAGTGTGCACTTCAAAATACAGCCTGCAATAAACCTACTCTCAGCAAGCAACACAGTAAGTACAATACCATCATACTGTTGTATGTCTTACTAAAAGACTATACTATTGTTGTATTGTAGCATATAGATGCGCAGCCATCCACCAGTATATACTTCATTGTTACTGATGACACCTCTACAGCTGATAAGTGTTTGGTATGTCACCACCATTAGACTAATCCCCACATAGTAAGATACTGTCCCTAACCGAAAGTTAGACACCACTGCAGAGTGACACACTTCCAGTTAAACGTCTATCCACCTATTGACCCACTAATGCACAGTGCACACAGACATTTCAAATTTTGCACACCCACACTTCCCTTTCTTCGCCAACAGCTTCTACACAATGCCAACCAAACTGCAACTCCGTAGAAAGCAACGCAGAAAGAGAGCCACGCAACCTAAAACCACAGAAAATAGCCAGCCACTGCAAGCTGAACATGAAAAGAAAGTTGAAGGAGAAGAGGTAATTCAGTCATTAAGTTAAGGAGATATAAAAGAAAGCCACCAAGTACAGTGCAAGGCACACTGCTGCTAAGAAATCTCGTACAAATGGTAATGTAACCACAAGCAACCATTCTAAAAAAGTAATTTAACAAAAAATGTTCCACCACATAGTCCTTCAGAACCTTATAAAGGGCAGAAAGCATGCTCAACCCTCAAAACCTACTGCAGAAATGTCACCATAGAAGCTCTTGTAGATAGTGCAATGACCGTGAAACGGAAATTGTTTATAGTAATTTTGAACAGAATGAAACCACTAACAAGATTAATTGGTAAATTGCCAGCACTTTTCGAAACAAACGCAATGTCAGCATAGATACCTTTGGCCACATCTGTACAGGTAAGTGGAGTCACACCACCAACACAGAGCCATACTTCAATGAAGAATTATACAAATAAGAACAAACCAACCAAATTGCCTTACATCGGAGTGGACAAGGGTATGAAAAGATACACAATACCACAATGGAAGAGGAAACGCTGCTTTCGGAACTATCCCCATCAAACTTAGATGTCACTCTCCATTCCACCAAAGCAACACACCTCACCTACAAATGGCCTTGCACATCAATGTGTAACGTTCACCAATGCTTAATCAAATCTTTGCAGCAATTCCTGAATCAGTAGGTCAAAGGCAACGACAAAAGAAAAATTAAAATACTACAAACTATGGACTCCTCTCCAGTACGCAACTACACTGGAATACGAGGACATTCCTTAGCCTGCATTTCTGGACCTGCTTGCAAAAGACCTTCCACCATATCAAAATGTTAGCAACCCACCATTCAACAGTCAGAAATCTAGTTTACAAACTGTACTATGCAAAAAGTCCAGCTTTAGCACTCCAACATTTAAATGATATTCTCCCACAACGTACAGCCAAACAAGTTCTCAATGAAATAGAGCACATCCAGAGGAAATATTTTGGAACTGAAGAGCACTTACAAACGCCATCATCACAGTGCAGCTATCAACTTTTTATATCACACATACAGAAAACAAATACAAAAGTTCAAAAGCACATCTGCTGAAATGCCAAACCAACTATGTGTGTGCTGTCGTAGAGCTTTCTAGAGCACCAAAACTATAGATATAATGCAGAAAATAGAAGGTAACAAGGAATCCAATTGGTTTCAATTAGCCCTGTACCTTATAGCTGAAAACAAAGACAAAATTACAAACACCTCCATACTGTGCACATACTGCACTGCAAAACTTGCAAATAACCAAAGGCCTTCACAGGCAATTAGTAATAATCTGGAACTATTTCCACTGCCAAACGCACTGAAGCAGCTTAATTTGTATGAGACCATTATAATCCAAACAGTGCACCCATTTCGAGCAATAATACGACTTCAACGAAAACTGCAAAATTGCCTCCCATCAAATTATTGAGAGGCATTCGTGGTAAAGAAGTTTAATTACCATTAGATCTCAACGAAAACATAGACACTCTACAAGTGCAAAGGCCAATACAAGAATCTTCGATTATCCTGGTAAATGATGTACCTACAAAAGACAAAATAATTTGGCAGAAACTAGTGGCCCTATTCTAACTTGAAAATGCACCATACTGATGCCCTAACTTGCACTACAGAACTTGGCGCCACCTACTTCAATTACAAATTCAATAGAAAGTGCATCTCCACCATATAGTAGCATGCTCCCTACAGCAACCAGTCAGGCGGTCTACATCACAGTCCTTATGCAAAGCATTACGCTCCACATCATGTTATTCCATCCACCCACCTTGACGCCCTCCACTATTTCGAATAATACAACTACTAAATTATTCATAGATATGAAAGAATCTAAAAATCCCATACCAAGTAATTCATGCCCAACTACGGCTAGGAATTTACGCCTTAGAGCTAAATTAGCCAAAATATACATGCCTCCTATCAGCTCTATCGCTACCATAATAGGAACAAGGACTCCTAAAACTCTGCCAAGCCGAACGACTACAAGCAAGAACCTAGCTCACAACTGTTGGCCTAGGTCTATAAACAGCACAGCCAAATACGGCAAACTCAAACCTTCGCAAGCCCCCCCAACCGACTACAACAATCGCTATGAGCCCTCAGATTAAAGGAGTTTTAAACTCCAGATCCCTAGTAGCACATGCCACGGAAATTGCCGACCTGATCCAAAGAGATGACCTAGATTTCCTCGCCATCACTGAGACATGGCTACACCCTGCTGCAGGTCCAACACTCATGCTAGCAGTCCCTGATGGCTACTCTATTTTGAGACAAGACAGAATAAAATCCAGAGGAGGAGGCATTGCTATCATTTACAAATGCAGCCTCTCTACAAGATTAGCCACCCCGATCGATGTCCACTCGTGAGCTTTTATCAGTTTAAGTATCACTCACCAATGCCTAAAACCTTAATATCCACCTGATATACTGCCCCCCGGGCCCTTCCGGAACATTTGAGGATATTAACACTATCCTGTCTAATAATCTCAAAAGCTCAACGCAAGTACTTTTACTTGGAGACTTTAATATGGGCTTTAATGACCAGTCAGACCAGCTTGCCCTAACTACAGCTAACATCCTCTCAGAACTTGGATTCACCCAAAGAAGTAATACTTCCACCCACAACAAAGGTAGAATACTTGACTGGGTGGCAGACCATAACTGTCAAGCGATATCCTCTCCATCTCACCACTAGCTTGGACTGACCGCCACCTTGTGTCATTCATGCTTTCTACTAACAGACCCCCACCTCCACCCGAGCTTAGGGCTACACCCACACTAACTAGAAACAAAAAGAGTATTACTGTGGATAGGCTTATACGAGCCTTACTTCCCACCCTCAACCTGCTCCCAGACAATACCGATCCCGAGAGCCTGGTCGAGGAATACAACAAAATTATGACCGCCTCGATGGACCAGATCGCCCCCCTCAAACTTAGACCAAGCAAGCCGAAAATTCACTTGAATAAATGGTTTACACCCTTCCTAAAAAACCTAAGGCAACAAAAAAGAAACTGTGAGGCTGGCTGGAAAAAACTACCATCAAAAGCCAACAAACTTAAACTCACCAAACTGTCTTCCCTTTATAAAAAAAGAAATATGTCTAGCTAAACGAATATCCTTCGACACGCGCATATCCCAAGCCAAGGCCAATATGAAGGAACTATTCACCATTCTTAAAGAAATAGAGACCCCTACAGCATTACCTGACACATGCACTAAAGATAAAAAATGGTGTTCAGATATCCAACACACTCTAGCCAATAAAATATCCACCTTAGAAAAAAAAATCCAGTAAAAGAGCTTCTTTAAATCACCCTCCCCCATCCAAAATAATTGCGAATACCAATGTTGATAAATCCACCCGATTCAACTTCACCAAAGTTTCTATTCCCGAAATGGAAAGAATTATTCTGTCCGTTAAACCCTCTAACTGTCAGGGTGATCTCTGCCCTGCGCAGCTCATTAAGGATGCAGCCCGAGACTTATCACCTTTCATAACAAAGCTCATCAACGCGTCCTTCTCTACCGGTATCATCCCTACCAACCTTAAACAATCCTGGGTACTCCCACTCCTAAAAAAACCTACTCTTGAACCATCTACACCTACCAATTATAGGCCAATTACTACAGTGAAGTTTAAAGACCAACCGTGGGTGAGATACTGGTAACTGTGCGCTATTTACCAAACTAAAAGATACCAGCTGTGAAAGTCTTGGTGTCTAGGAAACACCCACTATGGTTGGTTCGAAAATATGTCAATACAAAATCTGAAATTATCAAAATCCAGTTGAGATATGAGAAATAGCATGTCAGTAGGTTTCAAAATATTGTTTATTCCGAACAGCCGACACGTAATCGTAAACCCATTCAGGGCAACATAACAAAAGATTCCATATATTATTGTGATCCGGTCAATCAAGCCCACAGTAAAATCATGTTTCAAAATATATTACGCAAAAAGGAAAAGAAAAAGTCAAAAATCCATACAACACAGGATGTTGTCATTGAAGAGGGGAATAATCACATGTCCATATCCAAGATGGCGAATAAAAATAATGGATAAAGTATGATCAGATATAGTATGATACATCCATGTCTAAATTACATTATTTATTCATGCACCAAGTACAGAAGTTATCCATTCAGGTGAATGTTAGGTAGAAGCATTGTCTACATTAAATAAACACCTCCATTGAGTGAAAAACGGGTGAGCAATCCATTGTCCACATGCATTGTGAATAATATCACCACAAGTGCTGGTAAAATAAATCCCATAAATTAGCAATGGTAATTGGGATATAATAATATCTTCTATCTAATCTCTGAACTCGATAAATTAGATTTGAGATAGATTTAGAAATAAATGACAAGGGTAGAGTTTAACCTAGATTGGATGCAATTTAGTTGAATATCTGAAACAATAATTTGATAATGAAATATTTGTTTAGTTTGACCAGTTAAGAGTTAATGATAGATTGATGTGAAGAGAACATTAGGAAGGATAATTACCTCAGGGATTAATGTATCCCGTATTAAATAATGGTGGAAATTCCTTTGAAGGGTCTAAGTGAAGATGACTGACAGTCAAACAATGGCACGGATGGTTATTTTAACTTCATAGTCTCCGAATGTGATATTAAATTAGATCCAAATAGAAGGTTCTGGAAACAAAATATATAATGGATCATTAGACCGGCAACTGATTAATTCTATTGGATTGTATTGTAGTTTCGATCACCAGTAAACAAAAACAACCAGCTTGTGTGATTAGCAAAATTATATCAACAGAGGTTGCCTTATCATAGTGCCATAATCGTTCACCTGATTATTAGGTTTAAATCCAGGAAATAGAATGAATCATGGCGTGAATCCCCTTAACAATTTGTTCATAAAGTGCCGTCCGTGCACCCTCGCGTTCTTCCCATAAGTATTGCGTTATAAAAATGGGCGTCGCGAGATTAACATCATGACATCACGCGTAAACGTACGCGTGACGTCATATGTAAACAAAGCGTCACAAAGACGTCATTGGTTTCCGAGTAGTATCAGTATCTAATAATATGTCCGACAAACGTGTTTCTTAAGCTGATGTCCAAGAACCAGATCTATAAACAATGAAATAACAATCAATGCGAATGAAAAGTGTCTGAAGAACACGTGAAAGAATTGACAGCATCATCATAAGCCCTTCATTCTTATGGTACCCAAAATTGCAATGGATGAAAATACAAAATAATCAATGAATGGTTGGATGTTAACTCGGGGTGATATTTAACAAATGAAGCACAAATAAAGACTGATTGCAGTGAATTATCCACTGAGGGATATAAGGTTAGTCAGTGATTATGTACGATAGGGGGAGAAAAATTATATAAAAATAGTATATATTGTGGGAGGGTAACCCTTATACTCGGGACTGGGATTATCACATAATGACAGGAAGGTAGTAACACATATGGAGGACCAATGTGATATGGACAATGAATGGCTCACCATGACTAATGATTAAATCTCTTATTACAAAAACACATACATTTCGTGGTTCGAATTCAGACCGCATTCTGTAGCTCTAAAAAGACAAATAAGTTTAGACTCCATTTTTCGAAGTTTTAGTTCGAAGTTACCTCCTCTTGGCCCCCTGTTAGCTCTCATCAGACCCACAAAACGTAAATCCTCCAGATTGGCTATTTGGTGTTCTTTCTGCCAATGGATGGCTAGCAGCAGTTTTGAACCTGTGTTTCTTAAATGCTCTCTGAAACGTACCCGCAGCTGCCTGATTGTGCTGCCTATATAATATCTGCCGCATACGATAGCATAGACTATGTAACATGTTTTACAATTGATGAAATCTGAAATATTTATCTCATTTCCCAAGCCATCACAGAATTTATAACATTTGTCTAAGGCATATCTACATTGATTACAGTTGCCACATTTGTGAAAACCATGGCCTTTTTGTAGCCAATTCCTATCTTGTGGCAAAGTTGGATCAAAGAAAGATGGACATAGTTTTTGTTTAATATTAGATGCTTTAGTAAATGTGAGTTTGGGATGTTCTGTTAGAAAAGGTGCCAAATGGTCTTTGTCTAGCTTCAAAATATGCCAATGTTTGGCTACCATTTTGTATAAAAGACTACTGTCCTTGGAGAAACGAGTAATGATAGCAATAGGTTGTTGCTTTGTATTGTCTTTACAACTTTCAACAAGCAAATCTAATTGTTTGATTTGAGCATATTTTTTAACTGATTTGTCAATGACATTGCGGCAATATCCCCTGTCACGGAATCGCTGTGTCAATAGTTTGCATTCACTTTGGAAATCAGTATCCAGACTGCAGTTCCTCCTTGCTCTGTAGAATTCCCCTCCTGGAATATTATTGATGGTACTTTGTTGATGACTGCTACTCGCATGCAAGACCAAATTAACCTCTGTAGATTTTCGGTATGTTCTGGTGTGGATGGAGTTGTTTTGAATAAAGATATGTAAATCCAAAAAATCTATTTGGGAGGCATTCACATGTCCCGATAAGGTAATACCAAATTCAGTAGCATTAATGTATTCCACAAAATGATTGAAATTTGCTAAAGAACCCTTCCAAATAAGGAAAATAATGATAATATTGTCAATAAACCTTTTCTATTTGATTATGTTATTTGAAAAATGGTTCTGTTGATATATATGTCGTTCTTCGAATTGGGACATAAAAAGATTGGCTAGAGAAGGGGCAAATTGAGCTCCCATAGCCACTCCTTTTTCTTGTGCAAAATATTGTTCTGTAAAGTGAAACCAAAAATTCCTTTAGCATTTCCACATGTTTCCAGTATGAAGCGGACCAGTTACGAAATGTGAATTCTAAAGCATCAACTGCAAGATCATGTTCTATGCTAGTATATAGTGCTGAAACATCTAAAGTAGCAAAGAGAAAATCTAACTGCCATTCCACAGATTGGAGAAACTACAGCACATGAGTACTATCTCTGCAGCACATGAGTACTATCTCTTATGTACAATTGCATTTTGACAACTTCTGGTTTCAGTGCTTCATCCAAATATTTTGAAAGACCTTCAGTGGCCCAACCTATACCGCTCATGATTGGTCTCACCTCAGGTAGCTGCAAGTATGTTTTGTGTATTTTAGGTAAAAAATACATTGTAGGCATTGTGGGGCAAGTGGCAGTTCCGACGAAGACTCAGGTCGCCCGGGGATCCTAACCAGATCGAGCATGAGGAAGAAATTGGCACAACAACAGAATCAAATTTAGTTATTAATCTATCTGACCGCATTCTAACCAATACAGAAATATCATTACTTAACAAGGGACTTTCATTTGCTCCAGGTAGCAGAACTAACTTTACGTAAATTGAAATTAAAACTTTTTTTGCAACTGAGGTACGTTCTTTTACTGCAAAAATTACTCCACCACCCTTGAGCACCCTGACTCTATCAGACCTTAAGACTATAGAGACTCTAACTTCACTTAATCAGGAGGGAGCTATACATTTGGACACCGTATGCTCAGATTTAGGGGTTAATAAAACCTCCTTCTAAATTCACTCCTCAAATTCTATCGGGTAATGTCATTGATATCTTTCAGAAAGCAATGATCAAAGATATACACATCCAAATGTATAGACCTAGATGTAAAAGTGCCAGACCAAGATATAATTTAAATAAAGAACAACAAAGAGCCCTCAATGCTTTGGCGCAGGACTGTACCATCACCATAATGGAAGCTGCCAAAGGTGGCAATGTTGTTGTTTTGAATATGGTTGATTATTTTTAAATGGGCATGGCACATTGGAATAATTCCCAGAGTTACAAATTATTCAAATCCAATCCCACCAAGAGGATAGTCTTGCAATTACAGGATCTCATATCCAAATGGTATAATGCAGGCCTATTAACAGATGATGAGAAAGGAACAAGTTACTTACCTGTAACTGTTGTTCTCCAGCATGGGTCTGGCATGGATTCATATGCTCATGAATATTCCCCGTCGTCAGGCTGGGAATCCTCGGTAAAGAAAAAAATCAGTATCAGTTTAGTTTCTGATCTGTCTTTCTTAGTAGTAACCAATCACTGATCTCTGGGTCATACTGACCCCAGCCAATGACTGCCCTCTCCCTAAGCCCCGCCTCTGGCAGCCATCCTCAGGTTTGGTAGCACGTGAAGTGGCAGTATGACCAAGTGAAGAGCCGCAGAGGGGTAGGTGGGAGGGTTCGCATGTGAATCCATGCCAGACCCATGCTGGAGAACAACAGTTACAGGTAAGTAACTTGTTCCTTCTCCAGCATGGGGTCTGGCATGGATTCACATGCTCATGAATAAAAGAATACATAGCAGTATACACATGCACAACCACGGGAGGTGGGAAAGGCTCAATATTAAGCATTACGTCCAAAACTCAACATTAAGTAATTCTTACCTCCTCACCAGGCTCACCTTAGGCGAACAGGTTGCGCAGCACTGCTTGGCCGACCCTGGACTCCTCCCTGGAGTCCCGATCGACGCAGTAGAATCTTGCGAAGGTGTGCGTCGACCTCCACGTAGCAGCCCTGCAGATGTCCAGCAGGGGTACACCAGACAGGAATGCCGTGGTAGCAGCGATCGCTCTGGTCGAATGGGCTCTCGGACGGCCAGGCAGCGGTCAGTTTGCCAACCGGTGACAGTGCATGATGCAGCTGGAGAGCCATCTGGAAATGGAAGTCTTCGAGAGAGCCTTCCCTTGATTCACAGACCCAAAGTTCACAAACAGTTGTGATGTCTTCCGAAAACTCTTCGTACGGTCCACTAAGAACTTCAGCGCTCTAGCTACATCCAGCGAGTGCAAAGTCCTCTCAGCCGGCGTCGAAGGCGGCGGGAAGAAAACTGGTAACACCAAGGGCTTGTTGAGGTGGAAGTCCGACAGCACCTTGGGCATGAAGGAGGGGTGCGTCCTCAGCACCACCCTCGTGTTATGAA
This sequence comes from Ambystoma mexicanum, assembly GCF_040938575.1. Lineage (NCBI taxonomy): Eukaryota > Metazoa > Chordata > Amphibia > Caudata > Ambystomatidae > Ambystoma > Ambystoma mexicanum. Next base: position 80,473,743 of record NC_090937.1, read on the forward strand.
AAGTCAAGTATGGAGGCTTGCAAGATGGGGCCTGGATCTCTCCCACTCGCCGTGCGGAGGTGATGGCCACGAGGAAAGCGGTCTTCCACGACAGGAACTTCAAAGGCGCCGAATGCATAGGCTCGAATGGGGCCCCCATGAGCCTGGTCAGCACCACATTAAGCTCCCACGCCGGGGCAGGAACCTTCACCGGCGGGAACGATCGGAATAGTCCCTTCATAAATCCCTTCACCAGGCGATGAGACCACAAAGACGCCCGTCCCGTAGTCCTGGTATATCGGGAGATGGCAGCCAGATGTATTTTGATGGAGGCGTGAGCCAGTCCAGCTTTGGCCAGCAACAGTAGGTACGCAGTACTTGAGGGGCCGTAATCCGCAGAGGGTTAATCTTCTGTGCACGGCACCAGACAGAGAACCTCTTCCACTTCTGTCCATAGCACTTGAGAGTTGAGGACGCCCTGGCTTTTGCAAGAACCTCTCTGCAGTCAGCCGGGATATCGTACCCTCCAAACTCTAGTGCTGCAGGAGCCAGGCCTGAAAGTTCAGCGACTATGTGTCGTGGTGGAGAATGGCGCCTCCTTCTCTGGAGAGAAGATCAGCGTCCGCCGGCAGCTTGACTGGTGGGGACGTTGACAAGTCCAGAAGGTCCGGGAACCAGATCTGCCTCGGCCACGCCGGTGCGACGAGGATCATTCTGCACCTGGACTTCTTGAATTGGTTGATGAGGCGGAGCAGCAACATCAACGGAGGGAACGCGTATAGAAACAGGCCGTCCCAGGGGAACGAGAAAGCATCGCCCATGCTCCTCGGTTGCGGGAACCTGCTGGCGAACCTCTGGCACTTGGAGTTCGCTGCCGACACGAAGAGGTCGATCCGGGGGTTTGCCCCATCGTCGAAAGAGCCGGTCCACCTGGTCCTGATGTAGTTCCCACTGGTGGCACGAGCGCAGCTCCCTGCTGAGTGAGTCGGCGATGGTGTTTTTTATTCCTGCCAAGTGGAAGGGAACCAGAAACATCCCCTGGGCGACGGCCCAGTGCCACAGATCCTGGGCCTCCTTGGATAGGGCTGGGGATCTGGTGCCCCCCTGCTTCCGTATGTAGAACATAGTGGTGGTGTTGTCGGTGAAGATCCTCACCACTTTGTCCTTGAGGGATGGAAGGAACGACTTGAGCGGCCAGAACACTGCTCGGAGCTCCAGAATGTTGATGTGGAGAGACCTCTCCTCCGGGAGCCAAAGGCCTCTTGCGTGGAGGTCTCTGGTGTGGGCCCCCCAACACTCCAGAGAGGCGTCCGTCGTCACCGTCTCCTGAAATGCCGGGGTCTGAAAATCTGTGCCTGTAGTGAGGTGAGCACGGGTAGCCCACCATAGGATCGCCCGACGGAACTCCTCGACGAGAGGGATCCTGTCCTCGAAGCAGCCCCTCGCCTGAAACCAGCGGGCATCGAGGAACTCCTGTAGCGGACGCATCCGAAGTCTGCAAAGGGGCACAAGATAGAAGCATGAGGACATCATCCCGAGGAGGGACTTGATGGACCTCACCCTGGCCACGTCCATGGCTAGCAGGCGCCGCGCCTTGCCCAGGATGGTCTTCGTCCTCTCCTCCGAAGGGGAGGCCAATTGCCCCACTGTATCGAGCTTCGCTCCCAGAAACAGTGCTACTTGAGACGGAACCAGGTGGGATTTGGGGTAGTTGATGCCGAACCCCAGTTACGTGAGTAGTCGGATGATCCTCGCTGTGTGCTCGACGGCGAGTTCTCTTGTCCTTGCCCGGATTAGCCAGTCGTCCGGGTAGGGGTAGACGTGGATCCCCTGAAGGCGCAGCCGCGCCGCCACTGGTGCCAGGCACTTGGTGAATACCCTGGGTGCCGACTTTAATCCGAACGGTAGGGCTCTGAATTGGTAGTGGCGTCCCTGAACCACGAACCTGAGAAACTTCCTGTGCCCTTTTAGAATGGGGATGTGGAAGTAAGCGTCCTCCAGGTCCAACGACGACAGGAAGTCGCCCTCCTCCAGCTGTCCCAGCACGTGCTGGAGGGTGACCATCCTGAATTTCTGTGCCTTGATGCATTTGTTTAACCGACGCAGGTCCAGGATGGGGCGCCAACCGCCTGTCTTCTTTCTGACGAGGAAGTACCTTGAGTACACTCCGGAGCCCCGGAGCCTCCTAGGGACGAGCTCGATGGCACCTTTCTTGAGCATCGCCCTTACCTCCAACAGCAATTGAAGGGACGTGATTCTCCTTCATGGCCACGGGAGGAAGGCGAGGGCACTTCTTTAGGAATTCCAGCGAGTGCCCGTTGGCCAGGGTGTCCAGCACCCAACGGACGGTGGAGATGGACTCCCACACGCTGACAAACTTCGTCAGCCGGCCTCCCACCGGGGTGCTTCGGTGGGTGCCCGACGACACAGCCGGGTCAGTCTTGCTTGGAGGCGGCCTTGCCGCCTTGGCCTCCTTGGCGACGACGGCGGGATCCCCCTTGCTTGCCGCGACCTCTGTAGGCTTCCTGGGAAGAGGAGCGGGCCGCTTGGCGGTATGTGGAAGAGCCACCGCTGGATCCTTTGGAGGCACCCTGTCTGCCCCCAGGAGCTCCAAAAGGGCCGTCGTCGTTGAAGTACCCCTAAGGCCCGAGCCGTCTCTGAGTCGGTCTTGATGGCCTGTAGGGACTCATCCACCGCCTTACCAAAGAGGTTGTTGCCGTCGAACGGCCTATCCAACACTCTGGTCTGGACGTCCTGGCGAAAGTCTGTCGCCTTGAGCCATCCTCGTCGTCGGAGGCAAACTCCGTTGGCCAGTTGGCGAAATCCGGTATCAGCAATGTCCGTTGCCACCGTTATGGCGTGATCTGACGCCACCTCGCCTTCCCGTAGAATTTGTAGGGCCTCCGCCCTCTTGTCGTCAGGTAGGACGTCTAGCAGGGGAGCTATCTTGAACCAGAGCTCCCTGTCGCAGCGGGCTACGATCGCTAAGGTATTGGCCACCTTAATCGTCGTCGCCGCCGACCAGATGACTCGTCGTCGCATGGAGTCCAACTTCTTGCCCTCGCTGTCCGGCGGGGAAGTGGAAGTTGAAGACGCCGCACCCGCTGCTTTCTCCTTAGCCACTGCCGAGACGACAGAGTCCGGCGTGGGCTGGGCCCTGAGGCACAAGGGGGCGGCATCGGGGACTCGGTACTTCTTCTCGTACCGGTCCCTCTTGGCGGGTGCCTTGGAAGGGTTCTTGAGGACAGCAAGCCCCTCGTCCCAGATGTCGTCGAGCAAAGGCACCGCAAGGACAGCCTTCCTCTTGGCCTCTCGTCGTTGGTAAAGAAACCCTTCCTTTTTTTGTTCTTCGGGCAGAGCTGGAAGAGCTTGGATTCCCTGGTTATCAAGGCGTGAAAGGAGCCAATTTCGTCGGCTCGAGAAGCCCGAGGGGGGGGGGGGGGGAGTGATGACGGGATGTCCGCTGTGTCATCGCCGCCGTCGTTGTCATCCGTCCCTGTATCCGTCGCCGTATCCTCTCTAAGGTCCGGCGAGGGGGATGAGGGGTCCACAGGCCTCGCAGGCATGAAGGGAGGCGAGGGGTGGAATCTCCTCTGCTTGTTCAGAGGGTTTCCCCGACAGGCCTGGTTCTGGCTCCTCCGTCGGGGTCCGCCGTAATCTTGTCATTTTCTCGGTACATAAGGATTGGATTGCCAACAAAATGGACGCCGAGCTATCCTGGGGCTCGGGCAATGGCTGCGACGGACAGGATGGCCGCTCCCCTGGGCCCTCTTCGTCGTCATCGTCGCTATCTTCGATCACGTCAGCGGGAACCATCCCCTGGGATCGAACCTTCTCGAACCTCTCGTTGAGGCCTATGAACCTCTCCTTGAGGCCCTTCTCGGCTTCCACCAGCTCCTCCTCAGAGGCTGATTCCGAGTCTGTAATGGCCACCGCGCCCCCCCCCCCAATTTTTCCGCCGGGGACTTGACGGGGGTCTTAACGATGGGCTGGAAAGAGGATTCCCTTCGCGGTGGCAGGGATACTCTGGGCCCAGAGGCCGTTTCCACTGGCGTAGTCTCAGCCCGCTTCGCCAGGGTCGCAGCGACCACTTCGATAGAGGCCTTTGCCGGCTAGATCAAAGCCCTCACCACCTTAGGTGCGTCCTGGGCCTTCGCCTTGGGGGGAGGGTCAGCGCCTTGCTCCCCCTTCGAGATCGACCGGGGCCGCTCCAGCAGCTTACCCGGGTTCTCAGACTTCCTCTTCCCCAAACCAGAGCGCTGGCTCACAGGAAGTCGCGCCCTGCCTGGCAGCCGAAGAGCCCAACCTTTCGGCGCTCCCGGTGCCCGCAGACTCGCGGACTTACAGTGCCTGGTCTTCTGTTGGGCCCCCGTCGCTGGGGAGCCCTCACAGGACTTAGAAGCCCGCTCAGACTTCTTCTTCGCCTTCTCACCTGCTGTGCCCTTCTCCAGCCAGGCAGCGAGGCGGGAACGACGATCTTGTTTGGTCCGTTCCGAAAGGTTCTTGCAGAATGCACAGTCCTTTTCCACGTGCATCTTGTCCTCATGAAGGCAGTAGAGACAGCTCAGAATGGGAGCAATTTGCTTTGCTCCTCCTCCTTGAAAACGTTTTGTAATCTGCATCCAGGGCAGCACCTGAACAGCTTGGATCCGCACGTTGAGCTTCCCTTGTCCGTAGAGGTAGGCCGCAGATCTTCCGGAATTCTCCAAGAAGTGTAAACTCAATGAAAACTTCACCCTTGAGGGGCGTAGAAGAATTCCGAAACCGGTCCCAGTTACTGGAAGTAGAAACGGAGGAGCTTGAGGCTCGATTAAACCAAAAAAATGAGAAAATCTCCGGAAAAAGCGCGAAAACGCAGCAAAAACTCAAGAGCTAAAGCACGAGGACTCCCAACACTTGAACGTGCGGTAAAAATCTGAGGATGGCTGCCAGAGGCGGGGCTTAGGGAGAAGGCAGTCACTGGCCGGGGGCAGTATGACCCAGAGATCAGTGATTGGTTACTACTAAGAAAGACAGATCAGAAACGAAAATGATACTGATTTTTTTCTTTACCGAGGATTCCCAGCCTGACGACGGGGAATATTCATGAGCATGTGAATCCATGCCAGACCCCATGCGGGAGAACAGATCCTTTGGATTACTAACCCCACAATGACTACAATGTATTTTTTACCTAAAATACACAAAACATACTTGCAGCTACCTGAGGTCAGACCAATCATAAGCGGTATAGGTTGGGCCACTGAAGGTCTTTCAAAATATTTGGATGAAGCACTGAAACCAGAAGTTGTCAAAATGCAATCGTACATAAGAGATAGTACTCATGTGCTGCAGTTTCTCCAATCTGTGGAATGGCAGTCAGATTTTCTTCTTGCTACTTTTAATGTTTCAGCACTATATACTAGCATAGAACATGATCTTGCAATTGATGCTTTAGAATTCACATTTCGTAACTGCTCCGCTTCATACTGGAAACATGTGGAAATGCTAAAGGAATTTTTGGTATTCACTTCACAGAACAATGTGTCTTTTTAATAACCAATATTTTGCACAAGAAAAAGGAGTGGCTATGGGAGCGAAATGTGCACCTTCTCTAGCCAATCTTTTTATGTCCCAATTCGAAGAATGACATATATATCAACATAACAATTTTCAAATAACATAATCAAATAGAAAATGTTTATTGACCATATCATTTTGAAGGGTTCTTTAGCAAATTTCAATCAATTAGTGGAATACATCAATGCTAATGAATTTGGTATTACGTTATCAGGACATGTGAGTGCCTCACAAATAGATTTTTGGGATTTACATATCTTTATTCAAAACAACTCCAGCCACACCAGAACATACCAAAAATCTACAGAGGTTAATTCGGTCTTGCATGCGAGTAGCAGTCACCAACGAAGTACCATCAATAATATCCCGGGAGGGGAATTCTACAGAGCAAGGAGGAACTGCTGTCTGGATACTGATTTCCGATGTGAATGCAAACTATTGACACAACGATTCCGTGACAGGGGCTATTGCCGCAATGTCATTGACAAATCAGTTAAAAAATATGCTCAAATCAAACAATTAGATTTGCTTGTTGCAAGTTGTAAAGACAATACGAAGCAACAACCTATTGCTATCATTACTCCTTTCTCCAAGGACAGTAGTCTTTTGTACAAAATGGTGGCCAAACACTGGCATATTTTGAAGCTAGACAAAGATTTGGCAGCTTTTCTAACAGAACATCCCAAACTCACATTTACTAAAGCATCTAATATTTTTTTTTGTCAAAATCTTTTTATTGAAACATCAGAAACATTGAATTCATTAATAAACAAGTCCGTGGAAATATTGGTTGATTAAAACAAGACATCGGTCAGTCGCCCCATTGGCACCTGTCCATAGAGTCATTTTCTGCAATTCATAAAGTTTCATAAAGATCAGCGTTTGTCACTGTTCATTCAACTTCCATTAATTCATGGCAATGCATTAACATTTCATTTTAACATCTTTATAATTCTTGGTACTAAATGTGTTTCATAGATATCCTTTGGGGTATAATATTACAGCTTTGCGTTCCGTAGCGTACCTAGTTGGAAGGAAGAAGGAAAAAAAAAGAAGAAAAAAAACATTCATTTAAGTTACCACCTTCATCAGAGTCACCGTTAGATACAGTTAGATTCAGTTCAGATTACCCTCTTCCTCAATTTCATCCTTAGTTCCAAGTATTGTCCTCGGTGTCCCTCAGAATCCCTTTATTTGCCCTCAAACCCGTAGATCGTCCCCTTATTCCCGAGGTGTTTTGGGTTGAAGGAGGAATTTAACCAGTCTGGGTTGGAAGAACATGTGCTCCTTTTCCTCCACATGGTCTAGGAATGGACCCCAAATGTTCTGAAAATCGTCTGTTCGGTTTTCCATGGCAGCCGTTAGTTTCTCTATTCCCAGAATATCCCAGACTTTGACCCACCAGTGCGCAATGTGGGGGCCCTCCCGCTCTTTCCAGAATCGAGCGCGCGTGAGACGGGCCGCCATTAATAGTTGTGTGATTAGCCATGCTCTGGGACCAGATTGAGGGTAGGACCCATCGTCCGGGGTGTCGCCCAACACCATTATTAATGGGTCCAAGGGAAGAAGAGTGCCACAGATAGCCTTAATTTTGGACCTGATCTCTAGCCAGAAGGATTGAATGATCGGGCAATGCCACCACATGTGCCCCAGATCCCCCTTAGCCCCGCAACCATGCCAACAATCATCTGGGTAGTCTACGTTCATTGCATGCAGTCTCTTCAGCGTGAAGTACCATCGATAACATATCTTAAGTGCGCACTCCCTAATAATTGTGCATCTAGAGGACCTATGTGCCCTGTCCCAAATTGTCCGCCATGCTTCTGGAGCTATCTCTCTCCCTATCTCCCCTTCGCATGCTAACATGTAAGACAGATTTTCCTCCTCTGGGGCATTTTCTAGCAGTCCGTAGCAGGTTGCCACTTTGTATAAGCGTTGTCCCTCCGCAACAGTTATCTCTAGGCCCGTGGGCTGCCTGGAGGCCACCTTTTTAACAGTCGCGTTAGTGACCCAGTGTCTAAGTTGTATGCATCTAAATCTCTCCGTTTCTGGGAGGTTGAATTTTTCTTTACATTGGATAAAAGTTAAGGGGTCATTATCGACATATAGCTCCTGTAGTCTCAGGGTCACCACTCACGACCAGTAAAGGTATGATCTAGGTTGGAGCCCTGGGGTGAACAATGGGTTCTGCGTAATCAGGGTTAGGGGGCTCAATCCCGGGGCGATTCCTCTTAGAGTTGTCTGCCTATCCCAGCATCGAAATATGGAGCTCGTAGTTGGGAGAAGGGGCCTCTGGGAACCCTGTGCTTCCCGTGGTAAAAAGGGGAGATGAGAAAGAGGAGCCCTTGCGAACAACTGTTCAATGTCTTGCCATTTGGGGGATCCACTTGAGTTGCCCAGCTCAGAATGGGAGCAATTTGCTTTGCTCTATAATATCTTAAAATCGAAGGGAGTCCTAGGCTTCCCAATTGCCTGCTTCTGGTGAGGATCCTGCGTTGTATTCTGGGTGTTTTACGCTGCCAAATAAATCTACCTATTTCTTTCTTCAAGTTGTGTAAATCTCGCTCGGGGATGTGAACTGGAAGCGCCTGAAAAATGTGTAAAACAGTCGGGGTAGTAAAGTTATTTTGATGGCTGTTACACGCCCCAACCAAGATATCTCCCGAGGGGCCCATTTTAGTAGGGAATCCTTCGCATCTTTTATCAGGGGAGGGATATTGGCTCTCACAAGTCCTGCATATGTTGGGTTTAAGTGCACCCCAAGGTACGTTATTTTGGAGTTTACCCAACTAAGAAAAAAGGTGTTCTGTAGAACATTTAGCGCCTCTGGTGTTTCAGAAAGATTCAGACCTTTTCACTTGGCCATATTTATTGTGAAGCCCGCTATCTGCGCAAACCTTCCCAGCAGTCTCATGAGCGGCGGGACCGAAGTCTGAGCCTCTCTCAGGAAACAGAGCACGTCGTCCGCATATAGTGCTACTTTGTGGTTTTGGTCTCCCACCTCGAACCCTTGAATTTCAGGGTGAAGACGGATGTGCTGGGCTAAAGGTTCCATAGCTAAAGCGAAAACCAAAGGCAATAGGGGACATCCCTGCCTGGTCCCTTTACCAAGTCGTATCTGTGGTGTCCAGTGGGCATTGACTCGTATTAGAGTAGAGGGGATCTGGAAGTTGGCCAAAACCAATTTGGAGAAATGTGGGCTGAAGCCAAACCCCTTCAGAACTAGGCGCAGGTAGTCCCATGACATGCTGTCGAAAGCCCAGTGAGCGTCTACGGAGAGCAATGAAAGGGGGCCTGGTATAGAGGGGGCTAGAGCTATTAAATCTATTGCTCTCCGGATGTTATCATGAGCCGATCGTCCCTGGATGAATCCCGTCTGGTCCCTGTCTATTAGTGTAGGTAATGTTTCTCCCAATCGCTGTGCTATGATTTTGCTAAACAATTTGGCGTCCGTATTGAGCAAAGCTATAGGCCGGTAGGAAGCATATTCTGCTGGGTCTTTTCTGGGTTTCAGAATTAGGGTTGTGGTTGATTCAGCCATAGATTGGGTGACAGATCCCATTTCCCATAGGATGTTGAACAATTTTGTGAGGTGTGGTATGAGTTCCTTTGTGAATGTTTTGTAAAATTTGTTTGTGAATCCATCTGGGCCCGGAGCTTTGCCAATAGGGAGAGTTTTGATAGCGAATTTGACTTCCTCCGTCGATATTGGGGCGTCTAGGACTTCTAATGAGGATTGAGGCAGCTGTGGAAGATCTGCCTTGGATATAAACTCTTTAAAGGACCGCGGATCTCCCTTGTGTGAGCTCGTATGTTCCCTAAAAAAGTCTTCTATAATGCAGCATTTGCCCTCCTCAGAGTATGTGCCTTTTCCTGATTTATCTTGCAGGAAATCTATTCTGTTTTGTTTAGTTTGTTTACCTAGTTTGGCTGCCAGTAATTTGTTAGCTTTGTTTCCCTTTGTGTAAAAGAATTGTTTGGTGCGCATCATACCATATGCCGCCCTCCCCATATAATGCGCTTCCAGGGCCTTTTTTGCCATCCTCAGGTCCCTTAATGAGCGCCGGGAGGATTTCTTCTTGTGCACTTCAAGTCTGAGTGCTTCCCCTTCTAATTGCTCTCTCAATAGCCCCCTAGCTCTCCCTCGTTGTGTTGCCTGTTCTATTAAATGCCCCCCCGCATCCCAAATCGTACCCCAGTCCACATCACCCGTGTCATTCTCGCTGAAGTATGCTTCCATAGTTTCTCTAATGTGGGCGCGGATCAATGGGTCATCTAACAGGAAGTCATTTAGCTTCCAAGCAGGTTTCATTGGCGGGACCGGTCTGAGGGGGGTTATAGCCAGCAGGACCGGAGAGTGATCTGCTAACCCTTCGGGAAGTATGTCAACCTTCAGCACATATTGGATCAGTGAATCAGATATAAAAAACATGTCTAGCCTTGAAAATCCCCCGTGGACCGCCGAAAAATATGCGTAATCCCTTTCTTCCTGGTGGCAGTATCTCCATACCTCAATCAGGGAGTGGTCTTTCAACAGGGAGGTGAGGGCCCTAAAGTTGTTCCTATCATTTGCTGTTGGCGGTAAAGTTTTATCGACTAAGGGGTTGATCACGGCATTGAAATCCCCTCCTAAGATCACTTCTTCCTCAGCATGATCAAATACAGCTTTTGACACCTTCAAGAAGAATTGGCTTTGGTTATTATTTGGGGCATAAATGGAGATCAGTGTGACTTTACGGCCATCTAATATGGCATTGATCAACAAGAATCTCCCCTCCTCATCTCGGACCACTCCCTGAGTTTTAAATGAAATCCCCTTGCGCACCAGGATGGCAACCCCTCGCTTTTTCATCCCGCTAGAGGAGAAAAATTTGGTGGGATAGAGCTTATCGTTAAGGCGGAATTCATCAGCCGGTTGTAAATGGGTCTCTTGGAGAAACAAATGATGCGTCTAGGGATTTTAATCTGTGGAAGAGGGCTTTGCGTTTCAGGGGGGAATTTAACCCCTGCACATTGAGCGAGATTAATTTATAGCTAGAGGTTGCCATGGTGTAGTCGCACAGGATTTTGCCTTACGTAGCCTCTCTTGGTCAAATCTGAAGAGGTGTAACTTCTTGGGTTGAACTTTGCAGTGCAACGTGACTGAGTATTGTGGTGACTCAAAGCAAAATGTCCCCCCACCAGCTTCAAGGCAGGGGTAAACACAAAAGAAGAATTATAATAGAAACCGGTCATAACCAATGAACACGTTACCTTCCTCAAAAATTGCATTATCCTTAGTCCCCAAGGTAATTTAAACCTAATACGAAACATGTCGGGCGTCATCCATTCCGACGCCCAAGTCTACTTTTTAAACAGAATTTTCAAGCCCGAACTCGAGCTAATCTAAACATGGGATCAAGGGGGGCGGGGGGTCGCATGAATGCCCAAGCCCCTCTTAGCCTGCAGTTGTGCTTTGGTAGTCTCATGCTGCTGCTTCAGTTTAAACTTCCAGCGAGAAGTTCCCAGATGCTCTTCAGGAGCAGAGAGAGATTTCCAAATTATCTGAAATTCCCCATCCTGCGAATCCAATCACCTTCCCTGGATGCTCATTAAAGCGCAACAGGGGTCTGAAAGACGAGCATCTCTCCTCAGAGAACCTTCAATCTCCCACCCTTGAACTGTTCAAGTTGCTGCCCAGCTCTCTCCCTCTGATGATGCTGGAGGTGAAGCCTCTTTCAGGTGTTCGGGTGTTTTCCCTGAATCGGATCCATGGTTTGGGGTCGTGGTGTGCTGTGGTCGACGCTGGGACCGTTCCCGCCTAGCTTTTGGTGGGATGCATAAGGCGGAGCCATTCTCTTCCTGGGATCGTGGATTAGGGGCCCCATCCTTGGGTGGAGTCTCACCCATTAAACCTTTCGCTTCCTCCTCTGAAGAGATTATGTGATGTTGGTTATGGAGTTCAAACATCAACTTACATGGGAAACCCCAGCGGTAGCAGATTTTCCGGTCCCTCAACCAGGATGTCACTTTCTGTAGTCGCCGTCTGCGCGCCAATGTGTAAGGAGCTAGGTCTTGAAACAGTTGGATCTCATACCCTGAAACCGTATTGAATCTGAATCCCTGGCTGCAGCCATGATATCCTCCTTTTGGCGATAGAAGTGCACTCGAGTGAGTACATCTGGAATTAGGTTTTTCTTCATCTGGGCCAAAGAGTACACCCGATGCGTTCTGTCTAGCTTCAAGTCCTCATTTGGTGGCAGCTCTAAGAGGGCTCTAAAGAATGTCTCTACATATTCAGCCAAATCCCGATCAGGAATCTTCCGGGGGATCCCCCGTAGGCTCACATTGTCTTCTCCTTGATCGGTTTTCCAAGTCAGCCTGTTTTGGCCAAATCTCTTCGAGGTGCCCCTCAATGGCCTTTACTCTTCCCGCTAATGCTTCACTGTCATGAGATTGTACGCAGGTTACATTCTCTAGATCGTTGACTCTGGACTTCAGTGCCCCAAGGTGGGATGTAAAAATTGCCAGTGATTGGGCCAGGGAGTCCTTGGAGGTTTTGATCTTTTTTATTTCTTGAGTGATGTCCTGTTTAAATGATTTAAACATTCCCTCCAGATCCTCCCTGGATATCGCCATGTTGGTGGGCAGCTTCGGGGGTGGGAGCGGGTGAATTTCGGCCGTGCTGGTGCTTGTGTGGAGTGGGTCTCCGAGTTGTGGTTTTAAATAGGCCTGAATGCTACGTGACTTCTTTTTAGCTATTGTTTTGGGCATCCCTTGACAAAGTTGTCGATGTCGCCTGTTTGCCTTCACAGACAGAACCTCCGGATGCTACCCAAAGGCGAGGCGTGCAGGAGTTCCCAACGTGTGTTTTATTGTTCATAAGAGCCCTCCAGGGTATATGGGGCTTGAATTATGTAATGGGGTGTCCGGTTTCAGCTGTTGACGTTGCCCTCCAGAGTTCCCTTTTTAATGTTGAGGTTCCATCAATCAGTGCCTGCCATCCCCATCTTATGCTCCGGGGCTCCCGCATTCATCCAGTCCCCATTACTCTGCAGTCCTCTGGTAGGTCTTCCTTAATTATCGCGCCGTATATCTCCAGCGCTGTAAAACACCCAGGGGCGGCGAGGCAGCAAAAGCTCTCTTCTCAGCTGCCAGGCCATCCACCAGGCTCCGAGTCCAGCCGGCAGTGGGGGCAGGGCCTCTTTCCCCTCCAATCCAGCGCGCTGCGGCAGTCCCCCCAGGCTGCTCACAGGCCGTCAGTTTCCTGACACCCCGGGGAGAGAAGGGACCTTTCTAGGGGCTGTCTCCGACTCCCCGTGCCACCCTGAACAGAGCACCCAGGGGTCAGCAGGGTCGGCAGAGTCGGAGCTTGTTGCAATTGGGGCCGGAGGGGGCACAGAACTGACCTCCCCTCCGGAAGTCTTCTCCTTTCGGGCCACGGGCCACCGGCCTCCGGGCCAGCTCTCGGAAGGGCAGTTCAGGGGTTCGCTGTCACCACGCCGCCGCTTCTCCTCTCCGGTGTGTTTCCCGCTCTGCCCCCCCAGGGTGGGCGGAGTGGCCACCGCGTTTCTTGCGTGGCCGGGGTTCCACGGGGTTCACTTCCCCCAGTCACTCTTGCCCTCTCAGCAGGAGGTTCGTCAGCCGCCGGAGAGGCAGCACGGGCTGACCGCAACAGCAACACTGCTCCTCCTCCCGGTCAGAGGTTCCCTTGCTGCTGCTTCTCTCCCTTTCCAGCCTGGCCCACCGACTGTGCTCGCCCCGTGATCCACCAGCGGGTCTCTTGATCTGTTGCGGAGGACTCAGCGTGGTCCAGCGCAGGGCTCCTCGTCCCAGGGGCTAATTCGGTTGACGCGCGCCGCCATTTTGGGATGTCTCTCCGGCAAGTCTTTTCACTCAAAATAAGGCTCTAGGTAAAGAGTTCGGGGGATCCAAGTTCAGCATAAGTCGCACCACCATTTCGTCTTCATTTCTCATGCTCCTCGGGCGAAAAATTCTTCCATTATAAGGGAGAAATTACTTGACTTGGGCGCTGTGGCATGGAGCTCATGGGAAGCATGACCGCATGGCGTGCTGCCTAGCCACGCCCCCCCCCTAAAGCATCTAATATTAAACAAAAACTATGTCCATCTTTCTTTGATCCAACTTCAAGATAGGTATTGGCTACAAAAGGCCATGGTTTTCACAAATGTGGCAACTGTAATCAATGTAGATATGCCTTAGACAAATGTTATAAATTCTGTGATGGCTTGGGAAAAGAGATAAATATTTCAGATTTCATCAATTGTAAAACATGTTACACAGTCTATGCTATCGTATGCGTATGTGGCAGATATTATATAGGCAGCACAATCAGGCAGCTGCGGGTACGTTTCAGAGAGCATTTACTGAGTTTAAGAAACACAGATTCAAAACTGCCGCTAGCCATCCATTGGCAGAAAGAACACCAAATGGCCAATCTGGAGGATTTACGTTTTGTGGGTCTGATGAGAGCTAACAGGGGGCCAAGAGGAGGTAACTTAGAACTAAAAGTTCGAAAAATGGAGTCTAAACTTGTTTGTCTTTTGAGAGCTTCAGAATGCGGTCTGAATTCGGACCACAAAATGTATGTGTTTTTGTAATAAGAGATTTAATCATTAGTCATGGTGAGCCATTCATTGTCCATATCACATTGGTCCTCCATATGTGTTACTACCTTCCTGTCATCATTATGTGATAATCCCAGTCCGGAATATAAGGGTTGCCCTCCCACAATATACACTGTTTTTATATAATTTTTCTCCCCCTATTGTACATAATCACTGACTAACCTTATATCCCTCCGTGGACAATTCACTGCAATCAGTCTTTATTTGTGCTTCATTTGTCAAATATCACCCCGAGTTAACATCCAACCATTCATTGATTATTTTGTATTTTCATCCATTGCAATTTTGGGTACCATAGGAATGAAGGGTTTATGATGATGCTGTCAATTCTTTCACGTGTTTTTCAGACACTTTTCATTCTCATCGATTGTTATTTCATTGTTTATAGATCTGGTTCTTGGACATCAGCTTAAGAAACACGTTTGTTGGACATATTATTAGATACTGATACTACTAGGAAACCAATGACGTCTTTGTGACGTTAATCTCGCGACGGCCATTTTAATAACGCAATACTCATGGGAAGAACGCAAGGGTGCACGGACGGCACTTTATGAACAAATTTTTAAGGGGATTCAAGCCGTGAATCATTCTATTTCCTGGATTTAAACCTAATAATCAGGTGAGCGATTATGGCACTATGATAAGGCAACCTCTGTTGATATAATTTTGCTAATCACACAAGCTGGTTGTTTTTGTTTACTGGTGATCGAAACTACAATATAATCCAATAGAATTAATCAGTTGCCGGTCTGATGATCCATTATATATTTCGTTTCCAGAACCTTCAATTTGGATATAATTTAACATCACATTCGGAGACTATGAAGTTAAAATAACCATCCATGCCATTGTTTGACTGTCAGTCAAACAATGGCATCTTCACTTAGACCCTTCAAAGGAATTTCTATAATTATTTAATACGGGATACATTAATCCCTGAGGTAATTATCCTTCCTAATGTTCTCTTCACATCAACCTATCATTAACTCTTAACTGGTCAAACTAAACAAATATTTCATTATCAAATTATTGTTTCAGAGATTCAACTAAATTGCATCCAATCTAGGGTAAGCTCTACCCTTGTCATTTATTTCTAAATCTATCTCAAATCTAATTTATTGAGTTTAGAGATTAGATGGAAGATATTATTATATCCCAATTACCATAGCTAAATTTATGGGATTTATTTTACCAGCACTTGTGGTGATATTATTCACAATGCATGTGGACAATGGATTGGTCACCCGTTTTTCACTCAATAGAGGTGTTTATTTAATGTAGACAATGCTTATACCTAACATTCACCTGAATGGATAACTTCTGGACTTGGTGCATGAATAGATAATGTAATTTAGACATGGATGTATCATACTAGATCTGATCATACTTTATCCATTATTTTTATTCGCCATCTTCGATATGGACATGTGATTATTCCCCTCTACAATGACAACATCCTGTGTGGTATGGTTTTTTGACTTTTTCTTTTCCTTTTCGCGTGCTATATTTTGAAACATGATTTTACTGTGGGCTTGATTGCCCGGATCACAACAATATATGGAATCTTTTGTTATATTGCCCTGAATGGGTTTACGATTTGATTTACCCAGCCTTGAGAACGACCTGGCTGGTCGAAACACGTGTCGGCTGTTCAGAATAAACAAGATTTTGAAACCTACTGACATATGCTATTTCTCATATCTCAACTAGATTTTGATAATTTCAGATTTTGTATTGACATATTTTCGAACCAAGTGCGATTATAGTCTGGTGACATACCTAGTGTCATTTACCAATTACTACAGTGTACTTCCTTCTAAAAATTCTGGACAAGGTAGCTTATATACAAATCCAAAATCAGCTGGAATTACACCACCTACTAGGATCAAAATCAAAAAATCGGGCTCCTGGTATGGAACCTATTCTACCCAGGAGGGTTAACTGAAGAACAAAGCACACAAGTGAATAGGTTCAAGAACACTTTGCTCATACACACGAAATCCCACAGTTTTTTTTATAAACTCTGCAGTTTCTTAAAGAAGAAAAAAATACTGATGAGAGTTGTATCAGAGAAAAATCTCTCGAACAAAAGTTTTTTTTATATATGTTGGAACTGTGTGAATCATGAACATAAAAGCACAATTCCAGGAGAAATCAGACATCAAAAATGGTTTGTTGGACCACAGCAGAACAAACAAGGATATGTTTTCAACACACTGGACCAAAACCTTTTTTGGACAAAATCAAGGACAGTGTGTATGTAACAAACCCAACCTCTGTCAGGGTTTGTCAGAAATGCACAATTCAATAGTGTGAAGTTACAAAACAAGATTCTTAAAACAACATAAAAAAATTGCAAGGACACAGAAAGAAATTTGCATATGTGGACAGCAATAAATATGCTGTAGTTTCAGGGAAGTAGTGCGTCTACACCAGGTGTTTCGGCCGTTTGGAGTTGGGCTAGATGAGCCTCATCATTCATATGGCCATCATCAGGACGGGTTCTGTGAAAAATGACGTCTGTTGCTGCAGAGGAGGGAGACCACAATCAGACGTATGTATGAGCAAAATAATGATTTAAAATGAATGAATCAGAGAGTTGTGTAATCAGTGGGATTGAACACACACAGCTTATCTATGGGGTAAATTAACAGGCACTGTATAAGAGATCTGCTAGCCGCATTGGCTGGTCTCTAGGTGATCCTGTTATGCAAAACAGAAAAGTAGGGGGGGCGGGGAGGGGAGTTAAAAAACCTTCCACTATCATGTACAAAATTGGTTTAAATGTACATAATATTCTAAAATGAAGAGTCTTACCTCTCACCGGAGATATCTAGGTAAGGAGGTCAACTGTGGTATCTCAAAACGATCGGCCGTTGGGTGCACGGCTATAAAGTAAATGGAAAGACACAGTGCGCGTCCAGGTATAGTGGATCCTCATGCCCGTCTAGACTGGAGACTGTGGCGGCAAAATTACCTTGGATCGTGTATCAAGCAGGGCTGTTGATCTGCAGGAAAAAACAGCAGACAGTGTCTCCTCGAGTTGCTGAGTCACTGGGGAGAGCCGGCAGCAAAGCGTTAGTAACACTGTTGCCAGGGCTGCGTGGGTGTTTTATATGGCGGCCATCTTAGAATCAGGCTGGGATCGAGCGTACGAGAAGATCAGTGTCTTACGCTCTATCCGGTGGGGTATGATAGCGCACAAATAGAGGTGCGCCAGATGTTCAGGTGTTTATGAAAAAGCAATTTAGGGGCCAATATTAACCTAACGGTTGCCATGGCAACCATAGGCAACGTGTAATACCCAAAGGGGGGTCAAGTATCAAGAGAGTAACGTTGACAAACCATGGGCAAGCAATTAAGTAGCAAAAATTAACGCATTGTGACAGTGGTGCATACCTTTAACACACAGTACGCTAAATGCAATGGGCAACAATAAGAAATCCATACAAATGCATGGGACGATGAATGCATACATAGTTGCATGATCCTCAAAAAAGGTTATAATGGCTGATGGAATACCTATATCCTATAGGGAGAGTACATGCATGGTTCCAACTGCCAATGTAAATCACATTTATGGAGCAGGGTGGATTAATGCTCAAAAAACATTTCGAAACAACATTACAATGGAACATCAAAACATGAATCAGAAATTACAGAAAGGACTTCCATTCTACTGAAACATTTAAACCAGCATGTACGGTGTTTAGTCTATGAACCCACTGTTGTTCTAACTGGGTGAGTGTCACTGGGGAGAGCCGGCAGAATAGAGTGTACATCATCATCCAGGCACGGATGGCCACGCATGGTCTATGCCTGAATGATGATAAAACCAAACTCATCATCCTAGGCACCCCCTCTAGCCTAATAAAAACTAGGATCTGACTATTCCTCATTCATAATTGATGGCAATAGCATTAAAGTAGAACACGAGGTAAAAACACTAGGCTTTTATCTTGACTCAAACCTTTCATTTGCCAAACAGGTCAATTCTTTAGCGTCCTCAACGGCTTACACGTGCAAACTCATTCGCACAGGCAAGCCGTTTCTCTCCGACACAAGCTGCACCATCCTGGCCAGAGCCCTCATCCTGTCTCGCCTGGACTATTGCAATGCCCTCTATTTAGGATCGACTAAAGCTACTATCAGAAGAATCCAAACACTACAAAACAATGCCCTAAGAGCGGCATTAGTCATTTCCAGAAGAGATCACATCTCAAAGAGCAGCCGACAGAATAACTGGCTCCCAACCAACAACAAAATCCTTCTAAAAACTTTGTCGCTCATCCACAAATCTCTCAACAATGCTGCCCCCATCTACCTGGCCGAGAGATTCCATAAACAGATCTCCCTGAGACCACCTAGATCAGCTACCAGAGATCGCCTCTCCATACAGAGTTTCAAACGCTCCACAACCAGAGACAACAGCTTTCCTGTGAAAGCAGCCAAATTGTGGAACTCCCTACCTCCCACACTGAGAATAGACCAATCTTACCAAAACTTCAGATCCAACATCATTATGTGGCTGAAATCTAATGACCAGTAAATGATAACTCCTGCTCAGCAAGCAGCTAGGACTCACTGTTACGGTACCCTATGCCTGTATGGAGTGTATCCTCCCTTGCTTCTCTCGACCTGATACCCTTGTGGTAACTACAACTGCCCAACTCTCTGCCTGTATACTTGTACTAATCTCCGCCCACCTGGCTATATCCACAAACACATTAAACCTGTATGTATTGCTGATGTAAGATGTCTGTATCATTTGTATATACTCCTCTTGTATCCTATGCCTGTAAATAGGTACCATCTGTATATACCTTCTTGTAATTAACTACTTGTATGTATATTTTATACCTTTGCTGTTGTAACTAAGCCTTGCATATATTTGTAACCGCTGCCCCCCGTTACCCCCGGGTATGATGCGCATTATAAATAATAAAACAAACAAACTAAAGTTAGGGAAGCGTTGCAATACCTTAAAGAAAACAATGAATACTACAAGGAAATAAACGTTCAAGAAAACCTGAGAGAAACAACCAAAATAATTGAGGACTCCTCAACCACTGGCCAATTTGAACGTCTAGAGCCTAGTGCAGCCTCCAATATTTTAGACCAGTATACAATTCATCCACTGCACTCCAAAGACACCATAGACGATGTACTACAAACATATCAAATGGGGCAATCAGTATATGGGAAAAAGTGTGGAAGCACGAGCCTTTCCTAAACTCTTCCCTACTGGAAAAGGTGTAAGATATGATGAAAGAGGCACACAAATAACAGCATCAGAATACCGCTGTTTACAAATGTATTCTGAAGATCCTAGATTTAGACAGAACGTGGAGTACATATTCCACCAGCTCTTTGAAAGTGAACTGGCAACGATATGTTATGGAGTTGCCCACACATTAAAAACAGGTTCCCATTTTCAAAACATGTCTGCTACACAGCTACTTCAAAAAGTGCAAGAGAAGGACAACGTTTTACAGTCGAGTATTACAAATCTCTTGGCAAACATGCGTGGTACGAAAAAGTACTGGTTCCAACGGCACGCAGATGTACATTGTATACCATGCAACCTTGGGCAACCCACGTGGTTTGTCACTTTAAGTTATGCAGAGTATGCATGGGAGGACTTGCACACTTTCCTATGCATAGCAAACAAAAACAAAACAGGTGCAGACATGAAAACACCAGGAGAGCTTTGCTCTCTTGATCCAGTAAATGTTTCACCCTACTTTCATCATTGCTTCCTTGCCATGCTGCACTTCATTTGCAATAAAGCACTTCCTCCCCTCGGAGAAGTGGAATACTTCTTTTGGAGAAAAGAATATCAAGCCAGAGGAGCACCACACATCCACATGCTTTTGTGGATTAAGAATGCTCCTAAATTTGGCGAAGAGAGTGATGAAACTGTTTTGCAGTACATTCACAAATATCTCACATGCAAAATCCCTTCGGAAAGTACACATAGTGAGCTACGAGCACACATTTTGCAATTCCAAAGACACAAGTGTGGCAAGTATTGTTGACGCAAATATAAGAACAGAGGCAAATACTACACCAAATGCTGCTTTGATTTCCCTAGACCAGTTTCAACAACAGGCCAAGTAAAAAGCTTCATGTCTTCGGTTCGACACAGTGTGAAAGGAAAATCTCCTAAGAACACATACTGCATAAAAAGGAGCGAAGCATCAAGGTACATCAATGATTACAATGCAATTATTGCCCTCCTATGGAATGCCAATGTTGATGTACAGTACATTGCAGACAATTCCACTGCAGTTGCACGATATGTCACCGCCTACTTATCCAAAGCAGAGAAAACCGAGCTCAAAGACCTCTGGGATGACATATCCTCTGACAAAACACTGGCACGGAAATTGTACAGCTTTGGCATTAAAATGCTGTCTCAGAGAATGTGGCAGCTACGAAGCTGCTTACCGTTTAACCGCCACCGCCTTATATGGGAAATCTGACAACATAGTGTGGCTAAGCCTTGTCCCTGCTGCATCCAGAAAAAGAGTACTTAAATCATACGAAGACATACAATGTATGTGTTTTTGTAATAAGAGATGTAATCATTAGTCATGGTGAGCCATTCATTGTCCAGATCACATTGGTCCTCCATTTGTGTTACTACCTTCCTGGCATCATTATGTGATAATCCCAGTCCCGAATATAAGGGTTACCCTCCCACAATATACACTGTTTTTATATAGTTTTTCTCCCCCTATCGTACATAATCACCGACTAACCTTATATCCCTCCGTGGACAATACACTGCAATCAGTCTTTATTTGTGCTTCATTTGTCAAATATCACCCCGAGTTAACATCCAACCATTCATTGATTATTTTGTATTTTCATCCATTGCAATTTTGGGTACCATAGGAATGAAGGGTTTAGGATGATGCTGTCAATTCACAACAATAGCTAAAAGCGATTCCAAAAGCCAAGGTATTTTGAAGAACACTTATTAGACACATACTACCCGAACAGGAGTATTACTTTAGAAGACTTGTGCCTGTACCAGATAGCCCAAAACGTCACATACAAAAATAACATTAAACCAAATGAGGAAAAAGGTAGATACAGAGTGGAAAGTTGTGAAGGCAGCCTGGTGAAACTTAACAAACACAGTCTAATTAATCATATGAAGTTGTCATTACAAACCCCTCAACACAAAGAACTGTACTACATGGCTCTACTGCAACTTTTCAAACCATGGAGAAAAGAAGATTTATTAGCCACCTACACCTCCTATGAAGATGCTTTCAATGCCAGTGAAAGTACAATTACAGATGAAAACTTTACACAATACAAAACCATAAAGGACAATGAACGCCAACAAGAAGAACTTCAAGCACAACTAAATGTAGACACTTCTGAGAGCAGTGAACCTTCTCAAACAGGCAGCCAAGAACCACTTGGACAGCCACTCATAACAAATGAGGCAGAATTAGCCATGACGGAAGTAACCACCACTATGCTTCACTATGGGCACTGCAGAAGAGATGGCAGTACTGAAATCCCAACTAAACAACGAACAGCGTACCATTTTTGTCGAAGCAAGTGAAACCATTGAACATGGTATACAGCACGAAAGTAAAACTTGCACCTGTGCCAACTACAAACCTGTACTGCTGTATGTAAGTGGTGAGGCTGGGTCAGGTAAAACATTCTTAATTAAAATTGTCAGTAAATACCTCCAACAATTAACAAACAACATCCTTGTAACCACCACTACAGGTTTGGCTGCCTACAACACAGGTGGAGTCACTGTTCACTGACTGCTATTTCTTCCAGTAGAACACCAAAACAAATTAGAGTACTATAAACTTTCAGCAGAATCTGCTATGGAGCTGCGTAGAGTTTTGAAACAAATGAAAATGCTCCTAATAGGTGAGGTAAGCATGGTTTCCAACCTAATGTTGGCTTTGATTCACCTCAGAATGCAAGAGGTCCTCACAATAGACTACGAAGAACTCTTTGGAGGAAAACGTGATTGTTTTCTGAGATCTCCTTCAATTAACACCAGTCAAAGGTGAACCTATCTTCAAAACCTTAGGACACAGAGTACTGTAAAAGTCTTGGAAGCATCAGGAATGTAAATCTCTGGTAACATTTTCAATACAGTGAACTAACTAAAAACATGCGTCAGTCTACAGACCTCACCTACGCCAACATTTAAAAAAACATACGGATTGGTTTACTTTCAAAGGAGGCGCTGTGTACCCTCAATACTAGACGCATCCAGGAGCTGTACGGTCATAACACATGTGCTACTGATGACATGGAACAAATAGCTCAGAAAAATATCAGCTGTATGTTCTTAATGCCAACTCTAGCAAGCTGTGCACAATTTAATGCAACAATGCTGCAAAAACAAAAAACAACCACTAGTGGAAATTCATGCCACAGACAAACTGGATGTACACGGCATGACAATACCTATGTGTCAACAAGGCATAGCACGACTACAAACCTTAGAGAACTCCATCTCCAACACAGCTGGTTTGGAGAAAATTTTAAAATTATGTGTCAACTGTAGAGTTATGTTAAAGCGGAACATTGACGTAGAGCAAGGTTTAGTTAATGGAGCACTTGGTACAGTTGTTGGCTTCCAGACATACCGACGGGACAACAGCATTCAGTTTGTAAAAATCAAGTTTGACAAACATTCAGAAGTCAAAAATATAGGACGCACAACAGCGTGATTCCTTCTTTTCAAAGACACGTATGCACGCAGAGAACAGTTTTCTCTGTCGCTAGGTTATGCAGTAACTATTCATAAATCGCAAGGTCTAACCTTAGATGAAGCATTGATTGATATTGGCAGCACAGTCTTTAAAGAAGGCATGAGCTACGTAGCACTGTCACGGCTATGTACACTGGAAGGACTATCTAGTGAATGTTGATGCAACTGCAGTCAGTGCAGACATTTATTGCAACAGAGTACAATAGACTACGTGCACTGTACACACCCCATCTGAAAATGTCCCCTATTCCTCAGAAACCGAAAACTTTCAAAAGAAGGCTCATTCATTCAGAAGTTGTAAATGATTTGGCAACAGTACCATCAAATACATTGAAAGCCACTCATACTACATCAACTACCAAAGGCACATGAACAGGGCTCCAGATAAGGCGAGTACCAGGCCTTTTTATGCATGAAAATCTTGTAAATACGCCAGCTTTATTATTTTCCTGGGTACATTTACACACAGGTTTAGAGCAGAGGGCAGTGCAAAGGTCAGGTTACTTGACAGAAACCAGAAGGCTTCTTGTGATTTTTATCTACATGAATGTAATTGCAAGCCACCTCTGAAACAGAATGTATTTCTCTGAAGCCTTTCAAAAAATAAACTGCACACTGATAAAAGGAATGGTTTCTTTCCATTCAGCTTCAGAAGTGCTGTGCATTTTTTCCTAGAATTTTAGGATTGTATAATTAATAAGATGGAAATCTAAGTTGCAATTGAGATTTTTTTTTTTTTTTTTTTTTTTTTAACAAGTTAGGATTTTTTTTTACAGTGAAAGCAAATTAGTATTGCACAATTGTATTGTTCAGAGTTCTGGTGCTGTGTGCATAATCGTGCAGAGGCAGATCATTTTTACACTTCTAGTTTAATTTACAGTCTAATTATAAAAACAGTGTGTAAAATGATGACTATGCACAGTCTAGTTTACATCCATTCAACCTTGCAGTCAATGGGGTACATTACTATAAATTGGCAGCAGAGTCTTTGCTCAAGGGTGAGTAATTGTCATTACACTGATCACAGGTGTTCTAGCCTCTCAAATCTTCAAGACTACAAATAAAACATCCAACACCTGACACTCAAAGTGCTAGCGCTGTTCAAAAACAAACAAAAGAAAGTTACATTGGTAATTGAAATAGAAACTCAGCAAAACCTCTCCCTGTGATAATCCAAATAGGTATTTAACTGTATGTAGCGCTTCATAAATGGTTTGTCATACATCTAGGTACTGTGATCATTATACCTCAGTCGATACTCAGTTAACTAACCTCTGCAGGATGTTAGCCAATAAGATGGCTCAGCCGGTTGAACACTTGTTGCTGCAATCTTTGCGTGATCTGTGGTTTGCAGGTTCGAATCCCGGAAAGTCCAACTCAGTCTTTCATGCTTTCAAGGTCGATAAAGGAGTACCTACTTTGGTTTGGTGGTAATTGTGATAAATATGTTCTATGCACAGCGCTTTGCCAAAAGAGCTATATAAATAACCATTTGAGCACTAGATTAGATATAGAATTTAGCATGGAGTCCTTTCCTCTCTGCACTGTTGTATCATAACATTGGCATACCATTAGGTAGTAATAGCGCCAGGAAATTAGGACTTTCATTAAACAAGAAAAGACAATTCTGCTATCGAATTTCAAAACACAATATAAATTCATGTGTGCTTTACTATAGAATTGGCCAGGTTTTTGTGATTTCAACATTTAAATATATAGGAGAGATCAAATGGCCAGAAATAATGAAAGGTGTATTCTGTCACAATGCAGAAAGCTGCTGCATAGTAATGATTTCCATACAGTTTTTTCACATGTTGGCTGGATGTCGCATACATTTTACTCTCTTGCGAAGGAGAAAAGTAATTTTTACTCTCTTAAAATCCTATTTACTCTCAAAGTTTAAAAATAGAGAGTAAAATACTCCCACCGCAAAATGTTATCTGGAGCGCTGCACAGGCAAGAATTGGACTACAGTGCTGGAATGGTAAATTCACTTTAAACCAACAAGAAGATCCACAGTAATTTCTAATGTACTTACTACAAATACTGGAAAGGAAAAACATCATAAATGAAATCTTTCAGATTTCCTACATGTGGAAACATACATGCTCTCTGTGCAACCATGTCATTCAGGAACAAGTCACTAACAAATGCTTTGTGTACGTATCAATACCTAACTGGGACTCAATTCCATTTCAGCAACTGGTGCAAAATGCAAACCATAGCATGCTGTGTACGTCGTGCAATTCTGATAATCGTTCAACGCTAAATATACACTCACATAGTCAATATGTAATATTAATGCTCCTAAGATACAATGCTGATGGAACCAAAAACAACTGCAAACATACTGCCTTCACACACGGACAGTTATTACATGGCAAGAAAACCTTCACAACATTAGCCATAATTTACTACACAGGCGACTCAACCAATGGAGGCAACTATACTACACACATTAGAAAACAATGGTCATGGTGGGAATGCAATGATACCTTCCATCAGTCCAAAGCAGAGATTACCTGCAAATCTTGCAAATGCCTACTTAATATTCTTGAAGCCAAAATATACTCATTGATGTACAATCCTACTATACCTTTCTCCCCAGCACCAACCAGTACCTTCGTTAGTGGACAACCTTTTTTTTCCTTCCAGATGGTCGACCTAAAGCAACTTAGCATACCGCAAGCATTAGATGAAATGCACTAAAGTGTGTGTTGGACATTTCTATCCCCAATGAACCCAATGAATACACTCACACAAACAATACGTGTACACAAATCACTGTAGCCGTATTTTCCACAGGATACGTGGAAAGGAAAGTACTAAGTATGAGGGTTCAAAACTATCCTCAGTAATATCTGAAACCACCACGTACGCAAATCAGTCACCAGCTCTCCAAGAATAGTCATACAACTCCAAGACATATGGGCTTATCATCACATAACTCCATAATGGTACATTACCACTTCAGAATGTACACAAATGTCCAAGTAGCAACAGGAATGCACAACCTTCTAAAAGTATGCTTTACAAATGGGGCACTGTAAACAGTTAGAATATGCCACCTGCTATCTAACTGCAACCAGAATAAGAATGTTATTTGCAGCATTCAACCAACCCAAGTCAACCTTCAACAACTACTGCACTACAAACATTTTTTAAAACACTTCCAAAGTATTAGCAGTTACAGTACGCCAACAGATACGCAACTACCGTCAGAATTATGCGCTAGCAGAACCCATTGCCACAATACTTGCAAACCACCAGCAGCAACCAAACGCATAAAGAAACAGTGGTACAAAAAGGAAGCAGGTAAACATTTACAAACTACCACCTGCTATACAACGCCACCCATTCTACCTAGATGTATAGGCCAGAAATCGTAAACCCTTACATTTCCTCCTACTTCAAGAGTACACCTTAAAACGTGCTGTAACCACTCCAAACGGGACTATCAATCATTGTGCAAAGATATAAAAAAAATGTTTTCAATCCAGCATGGATTTTTTTTTTTTCCTCACAGACCCAATGATTATGCAAAGAAACACAGGAACTGCACCCATTGCACAGTATACTGGTTCAAAGCATAGTACTTAGGAAGTACTAGTTATGAGGGTCCACAAAGTAAAAAATGTATGCTATGTAGTGGACTGCAAACTAACGAAATACCGGCTCGAACATGTTTTGTTCTCTTTTCCCACAGATAATGCAGCAACCAGGACCACAACATTTCACACTCGATGCACAACACAGTACAGGCCCTCCTCAATCCAAACAGTAAATCTGCAACGATTGCTATTATACTTCTCTACAGTGCAATGTGTGCTACACACATGGCAATGCCACCATTTGCAATGCACACCTACATTACACTATGCAGCTTGTGCCTACGCCCTACACACTTCAGTACACCCTATACAGTGTAGGGCCTCCAGCCATGCACTCCACATTCTACAACCTGCCCACAATTGCCGCTGCACTGCACAACTATGCATACAAACATCTACCCACGTACCACTAACGCCACACATAACACAGCCATCTACCCCTTACCCACTGCAGTTGACATTAGCTGCCATTTCTTCCACAAAATACATAACCCATTTCCTACATTCCTACGTACACTGTTAACCTAAGCCTATAATAAGTGGACACACTGAATGCACAACACTACAGTAAGCTACCCGACAAACTGCACAATCACAACAATGAAACTTGATGAATGCATCCATACATCATACGTAACTGTCATAACTGCTGCAACATTTGGCTCCTTGCTTTACACTGGCACCGTGTAGGCCATTAGGTAATTTTCATTGTTATGTACACCATTTCAAAAAAAGGTATCCAACACATTTCAGTTCAGCGCATGGGTTATTGCTCATCAGCCATATTGCAACCAATGCGTTACTGCTTAGGTTTTAAAATGTCTGTTTCCCTTTCTTATTGTATAAAGGTAACACCATTTGAACACCATAACCCCCTTACACCGTTTGACGACCGTACACATTAACTCCTTCTTCTTGCTGAACGGCAGCCCCAAAAAGGTTCATGATGCACGACACCAAACTGCGTACAATGGGCCACCCACGTATTCTAAGGCAGCGAACACACAGTCTGCCATCGTCCACCGTTGCCTCGTAACACACTGCACATATAACTGGTCCTTGCGCACTGTTAAAGCACATTTAATGTATGTTGTCATCTGTGCATTTATGGCACCATGTGCACTGCACCATCATCTCTACTTGTACGTCGTACTACCTTCACCATAATGACACTGCCAACATTCGTAAATGCATGCTACAATCGAAACACGTTGCCGGCTGATTCCCATTTTTCCCCCAGCATCATCTCCGGAAAGCAAAGCCTAGCATACTTCTCCTTGAACAGGACACACGCTCATTGTAAAACAACCTTGAGGGGAAAGCATGTTTAGCTCCAAGGTCAGACATTGTATGCAAGTATAGCAAAAAAGGATACAAAACTTACACTGCAGTTGCTCTGCCCATGGGCCCCAAAGGTAGTTTGCAATGATCCCATACGCTGTACACTGCCATTTCTCACCCACCCAATCCAAGCATGGATTTTGCCGAAGTTACGCAAGTACAACTTTACATCACATGTGTATTACGGATAAAGTGTTAAGCTGCTCTTCTGCAGGCATATTTATAAATGTTCTCTACCGAACACTTTCTCTCTGTACATTGTACGGAGATTTGTGACGGCAGTAAAGACGTGCCATGTGTCTACCGTTCCCCGTAAATTGCAACTGTGATTGTACTTTTGCTGGCATTGTTCCCTACCCCCTGCAAATGCAGACATAAAGGGCAAGACGAAAAGAGAACGCAAGTCGTTCACTAAAACAACACACCTTCTGCTCACTCATGCAGTGCTACATTCCCCGTTTTGCCCTTTCTATGCCCTTTTACA
This sequence comes from Ambystoma mexicanum, assembly GCF_040938575.1. Taxonomy (NCBI): domain Eukaryota; kingdom Metazoa; phylum Chordata; class Amphibia; order Caudata; family Ambystomatidae; genus Ambystoma; species Ambystoma mexicanum. The sequence continues at coordinate 80,502,114 of NC_090937.1, forward strand.
CAATTTCTAGGTCTACGCACCCTCAGTGTATGAAACGTCACAACGGCAACAGGTGCACACAGCGGTCAACCGGCACACAAACCTCGACAGCTCACATTTTATTTACGTACTTCTTAGCAAAGCATCTCCTCCATTCTCCCGCAATCCCAGGTGATCCCAATGAGAGGTCTTGTTTTATTACTTTCTTTGCAGACAGACACATTGTGCCGTGGGTCAAACAACACTCGCTACCACAGTCATATTTTGTAAAAAGGAAACGCATCAAAAGAGCGTCTGGTGGCAACGTTTCCAAGACATTTTGCTTGTGTGGAGCTGTACAATCACAGTATCACCTACAAAACAGAGAGCAATGCAGTGGGGTAACATATGACGCTACTCGCTAACACACAGTACATGGTTCATGAGGCAGCCAGCTATCGCAACATCCTTCCCGCAAAGTCTTGTCTTGTACGCTGCCACTAATACTGGCTACTTACATCTACTCTTATTCCTCTTTCTGCTCAGATATCTTGCACCGTACTGCGCATGCCACTCCTTCCACATTCCAATAGACGGGTGGTGGTCCAAGCATTGGAAGATTACCGTAAGCAATTTATTTTTCCGTCGTCATTATCTGGGCCAACCGATATGGGCCGTTATGTCCATTTGCGATTCCGGCAATACGAACCAACTGGCAAACCGTCATGCTCTAAGACATTTCAGAGGCACCATCTGCTACCTTGTCTACCTTTCAAAGAAAATGTGTTGTTCGACACGGCCCAGCAAGCACTACTAAGTACTGCTGTTCCCACTTTGCTCGACGACAACAGAAGTACAGAAGTGCACGGACGGCATTGGTCACTGAATTTTGTTTGCAAAATAAAAGAGGTGAATGCAGCCAACTGACACGTTGTTGTTAACATTCTGTACAAAAATAAAGCACTTCCAACAATTCACTGTGGTGTTACTAAACTATGGGAATGTTCTGGAACCGTATGCTCTGTGTGCGCATGTCTACTTTTGTTTTTGTTTATGTTGTTCCTTTCCGGAGCTAGGTGCTCACATGACAGAGTGCGCTACGCTTGGCACGCACAAAGAAAAATAAAAAAATAAAAGGAAATACGCAGTGAGTGAACGGTGTGAGGAACGACTGTCCACAATTAAAGTCAGTGACTGCTGCGATGGTGTATGCCGCACACACGTATAGGTAATGGAAGTGATGCACACATAAATTTCACACAGTTCAAGCGTCAACAGCATTCGTTGGCCATCTCAACAAGTACGCAAAACAAAGCTAAGAGTCAGATGGCCTGCCGGCCTGTATTTGGCTGCACGTAACGGCACTGATAATGTTGTCGGCTGCAAATGTATGTCGGTTGGTCTGTACATTATCCATACTTTAAATGTGGCATGCTTATTAACTCGTGTCATGTCGCAATATTTTCCTGAACTCTCAAAGCACAGAGTATTATGAGAGGCACACCATACCAACATTAATGGTGGAATCTCAGGCCCTGAATGGCAACAAGGCCAATGATGCACACCATATGCAAGTGCAGGCACTTCACGTCACCTCTACTGGTGTACCAACTGCAAAATGTCCTCCACAACCATTCTGTAACAGTGAGCACCCACAGGAGACATACATACTTCCAATAGTGTATGCTGGAGTTACATCTGTATAAGAACGGACCCAAAGAAGGCAACATTCTGAAAGCTACTTCCAAACAGTGGCAAGCCTGTTAGATCCAAGGGCCCCAGCCATGCACACAAGCCAGTAGGGGCTTTGCAGGCACAACACAACATAGTGCACCAACAGCAAATATCCTCATTGTCTGCAATGCACTCCCCATCCCCAATGGAGTCTGCCTGCACTCACCAAAAAAGGATAGTCGCCTATACAGCTGCCCGCCAATGTAGTATATGTGACTTCCTGCGTAAAAAGTCCATATCACAAAACTGTGATGGTATAAAATTCCTTCCATGTGCCAATGTCTGCCTGGCCTCCCTGAAGCAAAGCTGTGGCCAAGCCGTAGGCCCCTGTGTACATGCGGAAGCCTATGGCCTCCGCTGATGCACCCAAGAGCCTACTCCTTCAACACACCCACTGCACAAAGCCAGTAGGGGTTTTGCAGGCAAAACATAGCACAGCGACTGGAAATATACTCATATTGTCTGCAATGCACTCCCCATCCCCAACGCAGTCTGCCTGCACTCAGCAAAAAAGGATAGTCACCTTTACAGATGGCCGCCAATGAAGTGTATGTGAATACCTGCGTAAAAACTCCATATCGCAAAACTGTGATGGTAAAACATTCCTTCCATGTGCCAATGTCTGCCTGCCCTCCCTGAAGCAAGGCTGTGGCCAAGCCATAGGCTCCTGGGTACATGCGGAGGCCTACGGCCTCCACCCATGCACCCAAGAGCCTACTCCTTCCACATACACACTAGAAGGCAATAGAGGCGTGCATGCTCAAATGTGGCCAAATAGCTTTCCTGACTACCGGTACGTATGGGTACACTAACAGACTCAAACAAGGCTACATTCTCCAACCTACTTCCAAACAGTGGCCAGACTGTTAGGTGCAAGGGCCCTAGCCATGCACACAAGCCAGTATGCCTTTGCAGTCACAACACAGCATAATACATTGACTGCAAATACTCATGTTACCTCCAATGCACTCCCCATCCCCAATGGAGTCTACCTGCACTCACCAAAAAATGATAGCCGCCTGTGCAGCTACCCCCCAATGAAGTATAAGTGAGTAGCTGCATAAAAGGTCCATATCGCAAAACTGTGATGGTAAAAAAATCTTTCCATGTACCAATTCCTTACTGCACTCCCTGAAGCAAGGCTGTGGCCTAGCCTCTTGGGTACATACTGCGCCCCACGGCCTCCGCCCATGCACCCAAAAGCATAGGCCTTGCCCACAACCACTCCAAGGAATGGAGGCATGCATGTGACAATGTCGTCCCACACCATACTTCACAAACGTACCACAGCCACTGACATCCGTACCCACCGCCACAACACAATGGTAACCCACAACGGCAACATAACTACCGGCACCCCTAGCCAACAGCGGGATGTCACAAGGTATGGATATAATAACCTATGCAAATGAACAAAGGCAAAGGGAATGCACTCTTTGTACGTATGTGTGCATTTCACACAGCATGATCACAGTGGTCCCATACATGCCTACCTTGCGCTGCAGATGTTGTGCCGAAGACCTACGCTCTTGGGTACATGGGGAGGCCTATGGCTTCTGCCCATGCCCCAAGAGCCTAGTCCTAGTACACACCCACTGCAAGGCAATATAGGCATGCATGGTAACATGTGGCCACAGAGCTTTCCTGACTACAGGTAGGTATGAGTACACTAACGGACCCAAACAAGGCAACATTCTCACACCTACTTTCAACCAGTCCCCGCACTGCTAGGGCCAAGACCCAAATCCTCATTTCTCCAATGCACTCCCCATCCCCAATGCAGTCTGCCTGCACTGACCAAAATATGATAGTCCCCTGTGCAGCTAACCACCAATGCAGCATATGTCAGTAGCTACGTGAATGGTCATTATCACAAAGGTGTGCTGGTAAAACATCCTTCCGTGTCGTAATGACCTTCCTTGCAGCATGGGTGTCAGCAAGGCCTAGCCTCCGGGGTACATGCGGAGGCCGCCAATGTACCCAAGAGCATCCACTAGAAGGCAATAGTGAGTACACTAATGGACCCACACATGACAACTTCCTCACACCTACTTCCAACCACTGCCCCCACTGTTAGGTGCAAGGCCCCTAACCATGCACAAAAGGCAGTAGCGACTTTGCAGGCACACCACAACATAGTACACCGACTGCAAATATCCTCATACTACATCCACTGCACTCTGCATCCCCAATGCAGCCTGCCTGCACTGACCAAAATATGATAGTCGCCTGTGCAGCTACCCGCCAATGAAGTATATGCGAGTAGCTGCGTGCATGAAAGCATTGCATTGCATTGCGGGGTTTGTGCCCAAGCCCTAGGCTCTTAGGTACAGGGGAGGCCTGCGGCCTCTGCCCACCCACTGAAAAGCCTACACCTTACCCACAACCACTACAATGCAAGGCAGCCAAGCATGTGAACATTTCGCCACAAACCCACCACCAATGCAAACGCACAAAGTTAACATAACCACCGGCATCCCTAGGCTACAGCACAACACATGGCCAATTTCTTTGCTTCGCCCTCCTTCACCCACCGTGCCTGCAAACCATGTTTTGCAACTCCTTCCGGCGCAGCACTATCCTCCGATACACCATGGCAGCGTTTCCCAAACACTTTGACGCACAGCAGGCTTCCCTCCAGCCAACCAACTAAGGAATAGTAAACCAAAAAAACACCTCAACTCTTGTTTTACCCCACACTTAAAAAACCTGAGACTACTCAAAAGAAAGCTGGAAACGGCGTGGAGACGCTCCTCAACAGCAGAAAATAAACTAAACCTCACCGAAGTCTCAACTCAATACAAGAAAGACATCCTCTTAGCCAAACAGGATGCCTATAACAACAGAATATCCCAATCCAAGTCTAGTGTTAAAGAACTGTTTATAATCCTGAAAGAACTGGAAACACCCATTGTACCACAAGAAAACTGTATCAAAGACAAAAAGTGGTGTTCCAGTATCCAACACGCCCTAACAAACAAAGTAGCCAACCTACAAACCAAAATTGCCCACAAGAAAGCCTCTCTTGTACCCCAAATGCCTCAGAGCATAGCTCCCCTACGTCATCACAAACAAGAAACGCGGTTCAGCTTCTCAAAAGTATCGACTATCGAGGTGGAGAAGGTCATACTGGGACTTAAACCGTCCAATTGCAAAGGAGACCAATGTCCGGCGCAACTTATCAAGGATGCTGCGAGAGAACTTTCTCCTTTCATAACCAAACTGATCAACTCGTCATGCACCACCGGTACTGTCCCAAATAATCTGAAAAAATCCTGGGTTCTGCCACTACTGAAAAACAAAACCCTTGACCCTGCCATTCCTACGAACTTCAGACCCATCACGACTGTGCCATTTCTTCTAATAATCTTACATAAAGTGGCCTACATTCAGATACAGAATTTCTTGGAATCCAATCTCCTCTTAGGATCTAGTCAATCTGGATTCCGCCCTCAACATGGCACCGAAACAGAATTAATTGACCTTAAGGCCCACATAGACGAGTTTAGAGACAAAGGCCAAGCAGCACTACTCCTCCTTCTAGACCTCTCGGCTGCATTCGACCTGGTCGACCACAAAGTCATATGTAGTCACCTTGATTCCGCAGCCCATTTCTCTAAGGAGGCCATAACCTGGATCGAGTCTTTTCTGAGCAATTGGACCATGAGAGTCTTCTCTCCATCGGCCTCAGCAGACCCTATACCCATAACCTGCGGCGTTCCACAGGGATCCTGTGTCTCACCCACACTCTAACGTTTTCACCAAGCCCCTCTTCAACGAAATGGACCATTTGGGTATCGCCTATACTAACTATGCAGACGATACCCAAATCCTCCTGCTTTCAGGAGATTACGCCGTTGACCTGGCTTTGATGAATAGAATCTACAGTATCGTTCAGGCTTGGATGGCCACTCACGGTCTATGCCTGAAGGACGACAAAACTGAGCTCATTATTCTAGGCACCCCGACTCTCTTAGCCAAATCTAGCCCGATTATGCCAACTTCGCTATTGATGGCAATAACATAAAAGTAGCAAAGGAAGTGAAGACCCTAGGCTTTTACTTAGACGCCACTATGAACTTCACTAAACAAGTTAACTCCCTTGCATCGGCTACTGCATACACATACAAACTCATCAGAGCCAGTAAACAATTCCTCTCCACTGACAGCTGCCTCACGCTGGCTAGAGCCCTCATACTTTCCAAATTGAGTATTGTAACACACTCTACATCGGAGCGAATAAACCATCCATAAAATACAGGTTCTCCAGAATAATGCCCTGAGAGCAGCTTTGAAGATCAATAGAAGTGAGCATATCTCCTCTACAAGAAGAGAATACAAATGGTTATCTACCTCTGACAAAATCAAGACTGCCTCCCTCACCCACAAGTGCCTCAATAATAATGCACCACCCTACCTTACAGACAAAATTTGCAAAAAAACATCCTCCAGACCGATGAAAATAGCTAACTCCAAGGGTATACACGCATTTCGCCGACCTATTTTTGGTCGTGGTACTTTTCATCGCCGGATTTTACATCGCCAGATACCCCGTTTTTTATTTTGGGGGGTGTTTTGTTGGGGTTGGGGTATTATTATAATAGTCAGGGAGGGTTCTGGGGAGAACCCTCCCCCCCTCAATAAAAAAAAAAAAAAAAAAAAAAAACAGGGTTTCTGGCAATGTAAAATCCAGTGATGAAAAGTACCACGACCAAAAATAGGTCGGCGAAATCACGTAGAACCACACCAACTGCCTCCCAGTTCCACGATTTAGACTATCCACTATTGAGGGACATAGCTTCCCAGTCAAGGCTGCGCAACTATGGAACTCCCTACCTCCAGATATCAGAGCCCCCCCAGCCATATGCCAAATTCAGACAGAGTTTGACCAACTGGCTTAAAGAAAATGACAAATAAAACACAGTCCAACACCCTCCCTACGTTCTGCTTCCTATCCCTTGCCTATGGACTCACCTACCTTGTACCAGTCCACTTGGACAATTCTCCTAATGCACTGCATCCTCCTTATTCTATGCCACTTAACCATGTAACCCACATTGTATATATTGATATGCCACTGTCTATTTTGTCCTGTACTTCATGCACCCATGTAACATCAGTGCATTATCTTGTAAGGAACAAGTTACTTACCTATAACTGTTGTTCTCCAGTATGGGTCTGGCATGGATTCACATGCTCATGAATATTCCCCGTCGTCAGGCCGGGAATCCTCGGTAAAGAAAAAATCAGTATCAGTTTCGTTTCTGATCTGTCTTTCTCAGTAGTAACCAATCACTGGTCTCTGGGTCATACTACCCCCAGCCAATGACTGCCCTCTCCCTAAGCCCCGCCTCTGGCAGCCATCTTCAGATTTGGTAGCACGCAAAGTGGCAGTATGACCAAGTGAAGAGCCGCAGAGGGGTAGGAGGGAGGGTTCGCATGTGAATCCATGCCAGACCCATGCTGGAGAACAACAGTTACAGGTAAGTAACTTGTTCCGTCTCCAGCATGGGGTCTGGCATGGATTCACATGCTCATGAATATAAGAATACATAGAAGTACACACATGCACAACCAACGGGAGGTGGAAAAGGCTCAACATTAAGCATTACATCAAAAACTCAACATTAAGCAATTCTTACCTCCTCACCAGGCTCACCTTAGACGAACAGGTTGCGCAGCACCGCTTGGCCGACCCTGGACTCCTCCCTGGAATCCCGGTCGACGCAGTAGAATCTCGTGAAGGTGTTCCACGTAGCAGCCCTGCAGATGTCCAGCAGGGGCACACCAGACAAGAACGCTGTGGTAGCAGCGATGGCTCTGGTCGAATGGGCTCTCGGAGAGCCAGGCAACGGTCTGTTTGCCAACCGATGACAGTGCCTGATGCAGCCGGAGAGCCATCTGGAAATGGAAGCCTTCGAGAGAGCCTTCCCTTGGTTCACAGGTCCAAAGTTGACAAATAGCTGTGATGTCTTCCGAAAACTCTTTGTGCGGTCCACGTAGAACTTCAGCGCTCCAGCCACATCCAGAAAGTGCAGAGTCCTCTCAGCCGGTGACGAAAGCGACAGGAAGAAAACAGGTAACACCAAGAGCTCGTTGAGGTGGCGGTCCGATGGCACCTTGGGGATAAAAGAGGGGTGCGTCCTCAGCACCACCCTCGTGTCGTGAAAAGTCATGTATGGAGGCTTGCAGGATAGGGCCTGGATCTCTCCCACTCGCCGTGCGGAGGTGATGGCCACAAGAAACGCAGTCTTCCACGACAGGAACTTCAACGGTGCCGAATGCAGGGACTCGAATGGCGCCCCCATGAGCCTGGTCAGCAATACGTTGAGTTCCCACGCCGGGGCAGGGGCCTTCACCGGCGGGAACGATCGGAACAGTCTTCATAAATTCCTTCACCAGGCGATGGGACCACAAGGACGCCCGTCCTGTGGTTCTGGTGTATCGGGAGATCGCAGCCAGATGTATCTTGATGGAGGCGTGAGCCAGTCCAGCCTTGGCCAGCGACGGTAGGTACGGCAGCACTTGAGGGGCCGTAATCCGTAGAGGGTTAATCTTCTGTGCACGGCACCAGACGGAAAACCTCTTGCACTTCTGTCCATAGCACTTGAGAGTTGAGGACGCCCTGGCCTTTGCAAGGACCTCTCTGCAGTCAGCCGGGATATCGTACCCTCCAAACTCTAGTGCAGCAGGAGCCAGGCCTGCAAGTTCAGCGACACCGGGTCGTGATGAAGTATAGCGCCTCCTTCTCTGGAGAGAGGATCCGCGTCCATCGGCAGCTTGACTGGTGGGGACGCTGACAAGTCCAGAAGGTCCGGGAACCAGGTCCACCTCGGCCACGCCGGTGCGACGAGGATCATCCTGCACCGGGACCTCTTGAGCTGGCTGACGAGTCGGAGCAGCAACGGCAATGGAGGGAACGCATATAGGAACAGGCCGTCCCAGGGGAACGAGAAAGCATCGCCCGTGCTCCTCGGCTGGGGAAACCTGCTGGCGAACCTCTGGCACTTGGAGCAGGTCGATCTGCGGTTTTCCCCATCGTCGGAAGATTCGATCCACTTGATCCTGACATAGTTCCCACTCGTGGCACGAGCGCAGCTCCCTGCTGAGTGAGTCGCAATGGTGTTCTTTATCCCTGCCAGATGAAAGGGCACCAGAAACATCCCTTGGGCGATGGCCCAATGCCACAGATCCTGGGCTTCCTTGGAGAGGGCTGGGGATCTGGTTCCTCCCTGCTTCCGGATGTGGAATATCGTGGTGGTATTGTCGGTGAAGATTCTCACCACCTTGCCCCTGAGGGACGAGAGAAAGGACCCGAGGGCCCAGAACACTGCACGGAGCTCCAGGATGTTGATGTGGAGCGTCTTCTCCTCCGGGAGCCAAAGGCCTCTCGCGTGAAGTTCTCCGATGTGCGCTCCTCATCCTTCCAGGGAGGCATCTGTCGTCACCGTTATCTGGTGGGATGGGGTCTGAAAGTCTGTGCCCGCCGTCAGATGAGTGCGGGTGCCCCACCACCGGATCGCTCGTCGGAAGGTCTCGTTGAGCGGGATCCTATCCTCGAAGCTGCCCTTCGCTTGGATCCAGCAGGAGTCGAGGAACTCTTGCAGAGGGCGCTTCCGGAGCCTGCACAGGCGCACAAGATATATGCAGGAGGAAATCATCCCGAGATGGGACTTGATGGACCTCACCCTGGCCACGTCCGTGGCCAGCAGACGCTGCACCTTGCCCAGGATGGCCTTCGTCCTTTCCTCTGATGGCGAGGCCAGACGCACCACTGTATCGAGCTTGGCTCCCAGAAACAGTGCGACTTGCAACGGGACCAGGTGGGATTTGGGAAAGTTGATGGAGAATCCCAGGTCCATGAGCAGCTGGACGGTCTTCGCTGTGTGGTCTACGGCGAGCTCTCTTGTCCTTGCTCGGATGAGCCAGTCGTCCAGGTAGGGGTAGACGTGGATCCCCTGCAGGCGCAGCTGCACTGCCACTGGTGCGAGGCACTTGGTGAATACCCTGGGTGCCGACTTCAATCCGAATGGGAGGGTCTTGAACTGGTAGTGCTGTCCTTGGACCACGAACCTGAGGAACTTTTGGTGTCCTTTCAGAATGGGGATGTTGAACTACGCATCCTCCAGATCCAACGATGACAGGAAATCGCCCTCCTCCAGCTGTCCCAGCACGTGCTGGAGGGTGACCATCCGGAACTTCTGTGCCTTGATGTACTTGTTCAGTCGTCGCAGGTCCAGGATAGGACACCATCCTCCTGTCTTCTTTTTCACGAGGAAGTACCTTGAGTATACTCCGGAGCCCCAGAGCCTCTTCGGGACAAGCTCGATGGCACCTTTTTTGAGCAACGCCCTTACCTCCAATAGCAGTTGAGGGACGTGATTTTCCTTCCTGGCCACGGGTGGAATGCAGGGGCACTTTTTTAGAAATTCGAGGGCGTGCCCCTGGGCCAGGGCGTCCAGCACCCAACGGTCGGTGGAGATGGACTCCCACACGCTGACGAACTTAGCCAGCCGACCTCCCACCGGTGCGCTTCGGTGGGGGCCCAACACCGCTGTCGGTTCAATCTTGCTTGGAGGACGCCTTGCTGCCTTGGCCTCCCTGGCGACGACGGCGGGGCCCACCCGACTTGGCTCATCCTCTATAGGCTTCCTGTGACGAGGAGCGGGCCGCTTGGCGGTACGTAGAGGAGCCACCGCCGAATCCCTTGGAAGCACCCTGCTTGCCTCCGGTGCTCCGAAAGGACGGCCTTCGTTGCCAGAGAACGCGTAGGGCCCTAGCTGTGTCCGTGTCCGCCTTGATGGCTTGGAGGGACTCATCCACCGTTTTCCCAAACAGGTTGTTCCCGTCGAACAGCATGTCCAACACCTTGGCTTGTACATCCTGGCGGAAATCAGTCGCCTTGAGCCATCCTCGTCGTCTAAGGCAAACGCTGTTGCCTAGCTGGCGAAAACCGGTGTCGGCAATGTCCGTTGCCACCGTAATGGCATGGTCCGATGCCACTTCGCCTTCTTGCAAGATCTCCAGGGCCTCGGCCCTCTTGTCATCCGGTAGAAGTCCAACAGGGGGGCGATCTTGTACCATAACTTCCTGTCGTAGCGGGCCACGATCGCGAGGGCGTTGGCCGCCTTAATCGTTGTTGCCGCCGACGAGATAACTCGTCGTCCCATTGTGTCCAGCTTCTTCCCTTCGCCGTCAGGCGGGGAAGTTGACGTTGAGGCCGATGCCCCCCCCCCGCTTTCTTCTTGGCTGCCGCTGAGACGACCGAGTCAGGGGTCGGTTGTGCCCCAAGGCACAAAGGGGCCGCGTCGGGGACCCGGCACTTCCTCTCGTACCGATCCCTCTTGGCAGGCGTCGTAGACTGGTTCTTGAGAAGGGTGAGACCCTCGTCCCAGATGTCATCCAGCAGAGGCACGGCGAGGACTGCCTTCCTCTTGGCCTTGCGACGTTGGTAAAGGAAACCTTCCTTCTTCTCTTCGGGGCAGAGCTGAAAAAGCTTGGATGCCCTGGCGATCATTGCATGGAAAGATCCGATCTCGTCGGACGGGGAGGCCCGGGCTGGCTATGGGAGCTCCGTCCCGTCGTCACCGCCGTCGTCGTCGTCGGTACCCGTCATGGCCGTGTCCGTTCCCGTGTCATCCCCAGGGACGGGGGGACGTGGGTAAAGGCTGAACAGGCCGCGAGGGCTGAGAAGGCGGGCTGGATGGATGTGTCTTCTCTTGTTCGGGGGGCTTCGCGCCGGGCCCAGCTCTGGCTCCTCCGTCGAGACAGGTTCTGGATCCTCCGTCGGTGGTAAGGGCAATCTCGTCCTCATCCTCCATTGGTGGTAAGGGCAATCTCGTCCTCATCTCCGAACATAAAGATTGTATTGCCAACAAAATGGCCGCCAAGTTATCCTGCGGCTCCGAAAGCGACGGGTGACTAGGACCCTTGCCGGTGCCGCCGTCACTCTTCGACGCCCTCGTCGAGGCCCTCTAAGACTTCTACCAGCTCCTCCTCGGATGCTGTGTCCATGTCCACAATGGCCACCACCCCCGCCGGGGTCTTCACAGGGATCTTTTCGATGGGTCTGAAAGAGGCTTCTCTCTGCGGAGGCAGGGTGACTCTTGGCCCCGAGGTCGCCTCCACTGGTGTAGCCTCCACTGGCTGCACCAGGGCCGCCGCGACTTCCTCGATAGGGGCCTTGGCCGGGTGAATCAAGGCCTTCACCGCCTTAGGCGTGCTTGAGGCCTTCACCTTGGGGGGAGGGTCACTGCCTCGCTCCCCCTCGGCCGAATCCTTTGAGATCCACCGGTGCCTCTCCAGAAGCTTACCCGGGTTCTCGGATTTCCTCTTCCCCGAACCAGAGCGTTGGCTCGTGGTTGATGGTGCCGGGGAAGGCGCCCGCTGCCTGGCAGCCGAAGAGCCCGACCGTTCGGCCCTCCCGGTGCCCGCGGACTCGCGGTGCTTTGCCTTCTGTTGGGCCCCCGTCGCCGGGGCACCCACACAGCACTTAGAAGACCGCTCGGACTTCTTCTTCTTCTTCTCACCTGACGGACTCCTTCCTTCCAGCCAGTTGGAGACGAAGGTGTCGGTCCCTGATGGTCCGTTCCGACATGTTCCTGCAAAACGCACAGTTCTTCTCAACATGCGTTTTGTCCTCATGAAGGCAGTAAAGACATTTCGAGTGCTCGTCCTCCTTGAACACATTCTGTAGCTGGCATCCAGGGCAAACCCTGAACAGCTTTCCGGGCGTCGAGCTTCCTTTCTCCTGGGCCATGTTCGGGTAGGCCGTAGAAACTTCTGGAATCCCCCAAGAAGCGCAACTCGATGAAATCTTCACCCTTGAGGGGCGTAGAAAAAAATCTGACACCGATACCCGTTAATCGGATGAAGAGACGGTGGAGTTTGAGGCTCTATTTGACCGAAAAATGAGAAATTCTCTTTGAAAAAGCGCAAAAACGCAGCAAAAGCTCGAGAGCTAAACACGAGGACTCCCAACACTTGAGCGTGCAGTAAAAATCTGAAGATGGCTGCCATAGGCGGGGCTTAGGGAGAGGGCAGTCATTGGCTGGGGGCAGTATGACCCAGAGACCAGCGATTGGTTACTATTGAGAAAGACAGATAGAAACGAAACTGATACTGATACTGATTTTTTCTTTACCGAGGATTCCTGGCCTGACGACGGGGAATATTCATGAGCATGTGAATCCATGCCAGACCCCATGCTGGAGAACTATGTAATTTTACTCTGTGTATACTGATGTGATATTTTATATGCCGGCCTTCTGGCCATGTAACCAAGTTGAACATACCCTTTTCTGTTGCGCCCTGTTGCTCCTGGGTCTGGTGCGCATTATAAATAATAAACTAAACTAAACCATGGGCCTCGTCCAATGTTCTCCGACATCACGGCGTATCGCAGGCCTATGAGACTTCGGTCCGCGGAGCTAACAGGGAAATAGGTCCACAGAGCGGACTCAGATATGACATTTTTTGGGACTTACATTTCAGTTCTTTACAACAAAAATACTGGTCCGATTTCCACCAAACACACAAAAGCACGCTTTCTGACCATTCCCCGCTCCTGCTGCAAATTTGGTGAAAATCTGTCCAGCCGTTCGGGCTGTAGCCGTGCGCAAAGTTTTTGCCCATTCAGTCTATGGAAAAAACATTTTTGGAACCTCCCTATAACTTTTCCCCCTTGCACGAAACCTCACCAAACTTGACGAAAAAGATCAGAGCCGGCCATATATTTTTTTTGCAAGTTTGGTGAGGATTCGTCCAGGGGCAGCAAAGTTATAAGCCCCAAAAAAAAAGTGCTCTTCCTATGGGTTTAGCAAATTAACCATAACTACACGGCTGCTACGCCTCCATCTCCTTCTTGATCATAAAATGAGCATTGGACGGATTAGCTTTTTTAGCAACATCTCTAAATCTAACATGCCCATAGGGAAGTACCAAGGACCTATTGTCTTGTCTTACTAGTACCCTCAAGATAGGGGGAGGTTTTTGGCCCAAATAAGTCTGCATAAAAATTACACTACATTAGTTAAAGAGGGGAGAGCAGATGGAATATCTTTATTTAACCATTGCCAAATCAGCCTAGAGTCCTTGTTGACCGCAGCCTCTAGCATAGTTTCGGCATCTCGCTGTAAAAGCAGGGCCTTATGTCCCAACATCCAAATTTGATATCTTTGCTTCCTTTTTTTGTTTTGTTTTGTTTTTAAGAGTGACTCGCAAGTCTCCATCCAATCTTGCAATCTCCGTCAAATTTCTACAGAATTGCCTCTTTTCCAACTTGACTAAATCATCCTGGATATGAGTATGGGGGAAAGGGTGCCGTTTTCAGGCCCATTCTGGCCTCACATGTTTCATCAGTAAAGGTACATAATTTATGTCCGCTAACTGATCCCACTGCCTGTTGAAATTGATTAAAAAGGCAGCTATATCACATGGTTTTAATCAAACTCGATTTCTCCCACGTGGTGCCTCCAGATTTACTTCCCGCTTCTTAGCTGTCGTTTGTTTATCCCTCAACTACTGATCTCAAGAACAGCTCATCATTTACAGCAATCAGGTTCCTATACAAATTAAGAATCAACCCACAGTTATAATCCGTAGACAATGCAGAGTTAAGTTTCAAGTATACAGCCTGAGGAAATGTCTTCTACTACGGTCAAACTAACCCCATTAAAAAAAAAAAATAAACAAGAACAATTCCAACCCTGTCCCGACTATACGCTGGGTTTAAAAAAGCACTATATCCACCTTAGACCAGTGTTTGTCTCAACCATGTTTCTTGGAGACAAATAATGTCAAATATCCCCATGCATAAGTCTTGGTCTGTTGCAAAGTTAATAAATCCCTGGGTGTTCCAGGAGCCCAAGGTCCATGCCTTGTCTCGTGGTTATTCAAATAGGCGAGCCCTTTCACAGCTCAGACTTCCTGAAGCCCCCCTTCCATGGGTTTTAAAGGAGACTTACATGATTTTTTTTTAAGGCCCCTTGAGTGAGGCCGGGCCTCTAATTGGCCTTTCCCGAAAGTCTTCTCCTCTCTCATTACCATTTCTATCTTGATGCTTGTGCAGATTTACATCCTGCATTGTCAATTTTGCCAAATAATGATCAATCGACAACCCCTTTGCTTTGCACAAGCAAGAGACAATTGTTCCTGCTTATAGCACAGCTCACTTAGTTTATTTTATTTATTTATAGCGCACGCCGAACCCCGAGGTAACTGGGCACTAGAGACTTAGAGCAAATCTTATATGCATCTTTCAGAGTATACGAGAACAACAACAATAAGTGCGAATGACAGGCGTTACATGATGGTCGCTGGATATCTGCAATACAGAGTTGCTAAGTGTTACAGAATGAAATACAGTGAAAATAAGCAGGCAATAGTTAGGTGCGAGTTAGTCAGACGTTAGCAACTCTCATCAGCAAGCCAGGTCTTAACTTTGGCTCTAAAGGTCCAGAACAAGGGTTCCATTCTGAGGTTGAGGGGTAACGCATTCCACTGTTTGGCAGCTAAGACAGGGAAGCTTGGTCCACCCGCTTTTTTTAGATTGAAATTGGGAATGGTGAGGCAATGCGAATATATGGTTCTGGATGGTCTAGCTGATTGGCGTTTGTTGAATTTAACTGCCAAGTACTTGGGAGCAGAGTTCGTTAGGCACTTATGGATGATAAGTGATCGAAGGGCGATTATGTCTCGTAGTGGGAGCCAGTGGGCATCCTGTCTGATGCTAGTGATGTGAGTGGAACGAGGGATGCTCAGTGCAGACCTTAAGGCATTGTTTTGGAGAACCTGGAGTTTGTTAAGGTTACGCTCAGAGGTGCCTAGGAAGAGGGTGTTACAGAAGTCGATTTTGGATAGCACTACTGCCCTGGCTAAGATAATGAAACTATTGAGCGAGAGGAATGACTTGAAAGCATTGATCAGCTTGTTGGTGTAGGCCGTTGCGGATGCAATGGCATTCACTTGCTTTTTTAGAGAGAGTGTGGAGTCCAAGTATACCCCCAAGGTTTTGATTTCTTTGGCCCCTTTGATCAGGTTTCCATCAATGTTGATGGATGCATTTCGAGGGTCTAATTTGTTTAGTCGTAGTTGGGATCCGACAAGCAAGAGCTCAGTTTTCTCGTCGTTGAGACAAACTGTGGTCTGCCATCCACGCCTGCATCTCTAAGCATAATTAATTCATCAGTTTCGAGTCCTCTTCATAGCACCATGACAGTGTAATGAGAACCCGGGTATCATCCGCATCATTTGTGCATGTGACACCCAGGTTGTCAAGACGGTCAAATAGGAGCATCGTGAATATATTGTGAATATATTGTATAACGTTGGCGATACGCACAATCCTTGAGGGACACCGCAATTGATGGGAATAGGGTCAGCTGAGGCAGAGGTTGCGAAGACCCTAGTGGTGGGATTGGATAGGAAAGATTGTATCCAGGCGAACGCATCGCTAGAGAAGGCAGCTGCTGTCGCCAGATGCTCAGTGAGGATCCGGTGGTCAACAACAAAAGCTGCCGATAAGTCTAGCAGCAGGAGCATGGCCATCTTACCATTGTCCTTCGCCTCATCCATTTGGATTTTAAGGTCCACGAGGGCTGTTTCCGTTCCATGCCTTGGCCTAAAGATGATTGTCTGGGGCCCAGTAGGTTATTATCCTCAAGGTGTTCCTTGATTTGTAGATGGCCAACTCTATCTAAAATCTTTAGGATGTAGGGAATGGTGGTGATGGGCCTGTAGTTAGTGGGATTGTTAGGGTCTAGGTTTTTTTTTTTTTTTTTTTTTTTTTTTTTTTTTTTTTTTAAGGAGGGGCATGACCCAGGCCTCCTTAAGGCTGTTGGGTACTGAGCTAGTTTCAAAGGATGAGTTGATTATGGCGGTTATGAAGGGGGCCAAGTCCTTGGAACCTTCCTGAATGATTGTGGCTGGGCATAGATTCCCTTGGTATCTGGAAGGTTTGAGGCCTTTGATCATATTTTCTACTTCTTTGGCTGAAACCAGAGAGAATGAGAAGGGTGGGCATACAGGGGTCCTGTGGTTAGGAGGTGGAGAGGTATTGGCATTCTTGGCCAAGCTGTTATTTTTTTGCTCAATTTTAGATTGGAGCAAGGCAATTTTGTCTGCAAGAGCTTTTTGTATTTTTGCGCACCAGTCTGCATCTTTCACACAAGCTTCCGACGGAGGGGATGGTGACTCAAGTTCCCGAAGGATATTAAAGAGCTCCTTAGTCCTCGATTTGGCATTTAGGATTCTATTGTCATAGGTCTCTTTCTTAGCAATGAGGATAGCTGTTTTGTAGGCAGAAGCGGCTGAAGTGAAGAACGCTTTGTTAGTGGAGTTGGGCGTTTTTCTCCAAGTGGATTCTGCCACTATTTTGTCATTGCGCAGGATTTTCAATTCAGGGGTAAACCACTTGTTAAGATGGGCTATTGGTTTAGCTTTGGTTAGTTTAATGGGAGCAATGCTGTCTACTGCTGCCTCAAGTGTTTTGTTGTAGAGGTCGACTATCTTATTTGCATCCAAGTCTGTGTAGTTGGCAGGGTCTAAGAAATGATGGATTAGTGGGTGTAAGCTTTGCAGCGTTATGTTGCGGATGTTTCTGGCAAGGGTTTGTGGAGCGGCGGCAGGAGTAGTACTGGCCGGTGCATTCTCCTGGATGGAGAAGGAGATGAAGTGTTGGTCGGACCAAGCAGTAGGTTTATTTTGGAGGATGGTGCTAGAGCAGTTGTAGTCTACCAGCCAATCCAAAGTTCTGCCTTTATTATGCGTTGGTGCTGTGACGCGGTGGCTGAATCCGAGCTGGGAGATGGCGTTTTCCAGCGATAAGTCATGTGGGTCATTCGGATCACAGAGACCTAGGTTAAAGTCACCAAGCAGGATGATTGGAGATCCTGGTTTGGTGCTGTTGGTTAGGAGGCCAGAAATGTCTTCCTCAAAGGAACAGATGTGACCTGGTGGTCTGTAGATAAGGTGCATAAGAATTGTTTGGGACGCTGAGCATGGGATCTTGACTGTCAGTAGTTCTGCAGATGAGAGGCTGGCAGACGGAATGGCTCTAAGGCCTAAGGATGTTTTAGCAATGAATGCTACTCCGCCTCCTTTGCCTGTGTCTCCGTCTTTCCTTATTATTGAGTAGCCATCTTGGACGGCTAGGGATAGTGCCGGGCCTGCTGCCTGGTGCAGTCAGGTTTCAGTGATGGCCAGGAAGTGTAAGTCGTTGGATGAGATATGGTCTGCAATGTCGAGCGCATGGGCTACCAAAGACCGAGCATTAATGAGAGCGCCTCTGATGGTAGGGCATTTAGCTATGCTAAACATTGCTTTTGGGATCTTAGCTGTGTTAGGGGTTGAGCTGGCTGGTAATGGGTTTGGAGACAAGGGTTGGTGGTCTCTTCTCTTGCGTGTCCTATGGAAAGGCCGGGAACTGAACTTCATTCAAATCCTAATGAAATTATTAAATGGGTCACTTCCAATAGTGAAGATTTCACCATACCAGATGTTAAATGTAGAATCACTTTATCAGAGACAGTCTCTTATAAAATTCCACTATTTTGACATCCTCCGATTGGATAAAGCGCAATAAAAAGGGACGTGGTGGAATAATCTCAATGTTTGAACAATTTCAAATCAAACCAACCTCTGCTGTGAGTCAACGCTCCAGTTGCAAGGAATATAGGCCCCAACACTTTCCCAGTGGGCTTTGTTTCGTGTTCCTTGTCATAGACTTCTTGTGACCTTCTCACAACTTGAACTTATTTTGATATGAGTTATTCACCCCTTCGAGGATCTAGAAAGAGCATGGCCCCTACATGATTTATTCAGTATATTCCATTCCAAATTAGCTGCAGCTCGTTTTTCAGCCATAGTTCGGAAAAAGGAATTATAAGTGTTTTGCGCCAGCGTCGAAGTATTGGTGATCAAAGTAGGACAAAACCACTGGTGCTCGGGGTCAAGGGTACATCCATATGACATTGGACCGATCTCTTAGGCCCCGAGGATTCTCCTACATTGGAATTTAAAATGCAGGCTGCTTAAAGCGCCCGATCAATAGGCGACTCTAGCTCCTCTTGTATTGTGTATGTAAATGCCCAGAATGTCCTTGTCAGCTCCAAGAAAGCGGTCATTCATTTGAAGTGAGGTCTTCTTGATCAAGCTCATCGACTGCAAATGACTAGTCTTCTCGATCAATCATCTTTTTAAATGGATTGAGGCTACCATCTTTCACACAAGCAGGGATCAGTGGCATCGATACATTTCTCGAGAAATTACTTGCCTCGTTCGATTTTCCCTTTTTCGATGACAGTATGATCTTTTTATTTTGTTGCCTGCTTCATGCTCTCTGCCACGGACGCATTTTCTCTTCTTAGATTGCTGAAATATAGAGAAAGCTGTCGTGAAGGCATTTATCAAAATAGGAATCGCAGGTGCTTCAAGGGTTGCTTTAGTGCTCCTCCTCTCACCTTCTAATTGATTCGACATCATCGGAGGCAGGGCCTTACTAGATTCCTGGGAAAGACTTTCAGGCTCCAGTTGAGAGGCTTTTGCTTGGCCCTCTGGCTTCCCACTCACTACAGTCTCCACGTATATACTTCTTTGAACTTTTTCCACAGACTGTAGCATGATGCTCTGTTTGACTAATTACTGGGATAGGTTGCACAGGTCAGTATTTGTTTTTCATGAATAGATTTCAACAAAGAAGCCAAGAACATCTTTTTATCCATGTGCTCAGAATCCAGAGCCTCCTGTCATTCTTTTTGTACCAGAGTGGAAGTTGCTGCTTCATGGTCCACCCTTGACTGGACCGATGTAATAAAAGACTCAATATGTATACGCTTCGGGTGGACAATGGCCAAAAGAGTTGCCGGATCCTTGAAGCTCATTCATAGTCTCAAAGTTTTAGAAACGGTAAGAGCGAGATTGTTAGAGCAGACATCGGGCTGTTTTGCATATTTACCATCAACGGGGTCAAGGAGTTTATTTGTCCATGGAGAGGTTTAGGGGAGAAACCAGATTTGACTAGGAGTCGAAGATGATATTCTCAATTCCTCCTCAGACCCAATCCTCTTCCCCCTCTTTTTGATGTGTAATTGTAGAGGACAGTTGTATAGTTACTCTTGGCTCTTTTTCCAAGTCTTTGGTTATTGCTGGTGGGTTTTTAGGGGAATACAAAACTCAATGGTCTACACTATTAAGAGGGTTGATGCACTACTTCCTATGGCCCTGTATATTCAGGTCTGATTACTTGCCCAAACCTTCCGGCTATTTCAGCTTACCTTCTTCAGCCAGAGCGGTGTCTCTACCCCAATTTAACCCCTTTAATGGGTTGTAAGGTTCTGCATCTTTACACTGTAATTCACACTTTCTACACTGCAGTAGGTGTCTTCCCTGGCTATTAAAATGTTCACATCCAATCGAATGGAGTAATCGGTCTTGAAGCCTTTGAGAAGATAAATTGCGAAGATGTTGAGAAATGGGTTTCTTGCTCGCTTTCCTTTCATGTGGAGGGAGAAGAAGTTTTCATATCACTTTCCGTCAGTGTCTCAGTTTCTCCCGATTTGGATACATCAGACATACAGACTATATTCACTTGATGTTTGTACACAGGCTGCTCACCGGGGTCCATCGTCCTTCCTTACCCCTTTGCAACTGGATTATCTGATTCCAATAACTCTGCGTCTGCGATCTAGCTTAGATTTTCTATAGCCTCCCACTAGCACCAAATTATTATCCCCCAGTGGTAGTGAGGGGGCATTGATGTTTGGTTTAGATATCTTTTCTGGAATACAACAAGAAACCGAGTCCTCCACGTTAGGGAGAATTCTCATAAATGTGCTAATTCCCTTCACCTTAGAGACCACCAGCAACTTTGCTGGATTTTGAGGACTTGATTTTTTTACCTGGAAAGAGTGCAAGCCTTTTTTTCCACTCTTTCATGTATTTTGATATATGTTTTACTCTTGTGTTCTTTGATTATGGAGTTTTAAGATAACTCCATAGGTGCCTTTTCATGTGTGTTACACAGCACCCTGAGTGCAGTGACACAGGGATGTCTCTTTAGACTTCCCAAAGGTTTAAATACCTTATCTGGGATAAACTACTGTTTCTCAGAGAATGTAAGGTTAAATTGACTTTACTAGTCTTTTTAAATTCCTAGACCCAGCAAACACTATCTTCCTATAGAGAGCTGGAGGGGTTACCTAGTATCCCCTGTGTCTAGAAACTCATGTAGCAGTCAAATGCTGCCGTTTTCTATCGAAATGGCTGGTGGCAGTGGTTTTACAATGAACTACCATGATTTTGTCTGACCACGAACACTGGTAGCTAAAAATCACGGGAGCCATGTTTTTCAAGAAGGCGCCTTAAGCCCCTTTGTTTAAACAGGTCTTGGTCTTCTTTTTTCACCATTTCTTTTTGGAAAGGTCCTTCTAGTGTTTGTCTCTGCGCGCCAAACCAGGTTTGGTCCCTTTGTTTCTGTGCCTTTGGCGGGCTTCAGGACTGAAGACTGCCTCTGGCGTTTGAGTGTCTGGGGTGGGCAGGAAGTGAGGGAGGTGCCCGAAACTCCCTGTCCTTAGTCTCCTAGGAGACCCAAATGCACTCTGGTGTGATTGGCAGGCTGACTGTCCGGCAAGGACAGCCACTCTGCTGGGTAAGTGGCAGCTAGACTGGAATGAATGGGCGAAAACTGTTTAAAAGGCGAGCCTCCTGGACTGGAAAGCAGAGTCGACCAATGGAACGAAAGAACCGAAGAGGAGCTGGAAGAGGACAGCTGCTGCAACTCCTGGATCGTTGGTTTTGTTAGGGAGAATTCTCTGTTAAGGCTAATTTCCCAAACCTAGTGAGTACCCCAGCAGCTTTGCTGGATTTTTGGGGTTTAATTTTTTCTCCTGCTAAGAGTGAGACTCTTTTTCTCCCACTCTTAGACATGATTTGAGATATCCTTTGACTTTGTGATGTGTTTTATGGGCTATGGGGTCTTTTACTCCATAGGGTTTCATGTGGTTTTTGGTAAGTGTGTTACACAGCACCCTCAGTGCAGTAACACAGGGGGTGTCATAGTGACCCCCAAACATAGACTCCATACCCTGGGACTGACTACTTTCTCCCAGGGCATGTAAAGTCACCATTGACTTTACTAGTCTTAAATTGGGAACAGAACCAGTACAAACCATCATATTGTGGAAGTACTGGTAGGGGTAATTAGATTGCTCCTGGGTCTGTTTTTCGAGGGGGCACTGTGCAGTCCCCCCTCGTCGAGTTTCTGGCTGGTGGCAGTGGTTACCACGCAAAATATTCCTTAAGAATATTTACTATGGGATTTTCCCATTCATTTTAAACGCACCACTTTTTGGTGCAAGGTTAAAGATACCGCCGGGTTATTTATTTAAAATGTATTCCCCGGTTGGGTCTTTTCGCCAGGACTCTGTTTTAAAATGGCGTTTGTGTTCGCCTCTGAAATGTAACTCCAACCCAAGTCGAGCCCTTTGTTCCACTTTTTGGCGTGCTTGCCTCCAAAAGTGGTGCCACTCTGTCTGGGTATACAGGATGTGTGGGAGGGGGGTTTAGGCACCCTGGACTGAGTTGCCTCGGCAACTCAAGTCGCACTCTTGTGTGATTGGCCCAGTGGTGAGCCGCCCGGCTCACCACTTAGCATGTTTGAGTGACAGATAGGACTGATGAATGGGGTTTTCTGCATAAAAGCAGTGCTTTGGGGACTGGGACTTCAGACGTCGCCACAGGACCAAAGAATCCGAAGAGGGAGAAGCTGAGCCGACCTGCAACGACAACACCACCGGTGGAGCCCTGCTGAACCGACTCACCACTTCTTCCAACGACAGAGGAGATCTTCATCCCGAAGAGTCTTCTTCCTTTGACTGGTGGGGATAACCAGTTTGCCCGCCTTTTCGCCTTCCCGGATCATCTCATGGCCGCCTTGCCTGTGCCAAGCACCCAGGCAACCGGGATATCACGTTTTACCACTACCGCGAATAAAAGGGTAGCACCTTTTAACCGGAGAACTCCGCGGCTGGTTTCTTCCCTGGCAGTGCAACGACCTTCAGCATTCCTCCACGTCGAGATCTTCTCTTCCTCTGGACGACACCGCAACTTGCACCCACTGCCAGGAACAACTGCCCCCGCTGGAGGATTCTCTCCACTTTCAAGGTACTGTGTCATCCTGGCCTCCCTCGCAACGGTCTGTGTGGGGTGTCTCGCAAATCCTCATCTTACCACTTGGGTTGGCCCTAGGCTGGCTAACTGCACTTTTCTGAACTGAACGGATTCCTTTTTAAACTCTCTACAAGACTTTGCAAGCCTTTTAAACTGTGTGATCTTGGGCGCATTGGTGTTCTACTCTCTCTAAGAGGGAGCCGGGCCTCTGAACTTTTTGCTCACAAGTAGACTTTGACTTTCCTGCCTTGCTAAGTGCTTCTAAAGTATTGTGTTGTGTGCTTTTCTTAATTTCTGCCTTTTCCCTCCCTTTTTCTTAACTTATTGGAGTGCCATCTTTAGTTAAGTGTTCACCTCTGTCTGGAAATAAGTGGTGTTAACTAAGACTTGTCTAATAAGGAATAAGGGATGTATATATATTAGTGGTGACTGTGTTTTTGAACTTGCTTACAAATAATATTGCTGGAGTGTTTCAATGTGTGTCTGTTTAGTAAACAATTATATACTTTGATACCAAAGCTCTGGTCAGTGTTTGCTTGTGCTACTGTATTTTGGTACCTATCTTGTATACTCTATATACTGTCTAACTCTTCTTGAGAGAAGTCTGGCTGCTCAGCCACAGCTACCAGGTAAATCTGGGTGGTACAGACTGCTACCCATTGGGTTTACTGCCAACACCTGTAGTCTTAAGCCTTTTGCAGTGTTCCCTAAGGGAACTGCACAGGTTTCTGCCTAACAGGTTTGCCCGGTGAAGCCCTGCTGCAGGCCCGAATTGCCAAGTTCATCTCGACAGAGAAGCCCCTTCATGGACGACTTCTTCCTTTGAGTTGGTGGGACCAATCAACTCGTAAGTCACCTGGATACCATTCTTGGAGCTGGTTAGGATTAAATAGGGGAAAGGACACACACCAGCTTGTGCACTTGATGAAAGCTACTCGAACCGAAGTGACTCCATTTTCTCAGCGGTTTCCAACGATCCCGTGCAGTGCAGGAGTCCCCCGATGTCCTGCCTCTGGTCCCCACGACTGAGGCTCAGGGACAGTGCGATCTGCAGGAGCTGCCAGGAACCAAGGTCTTCAGCTGCATCCGTTTCTTCATATTAAGGTACTGTGCCAACCCGATTGAGAGAACGCCTCTCTCGCTGTGAAAGTTCGTATAACTTTCCCAACTTGCAGGCCTAATCAGCTTGTGACCCAACATATGATTCTTTTTCGTACAAACTACTTCTGAGAACTTTGGCAAAGACTATTGTTTACTTCAAGAACTGCTCTTTCCTATCCAAGGCACTGGTCCATTGTCTTTGGTCTAGGCCTATTGAACTGAATTGAGTCCTCTAGTGAACTAAAACTATTTACACTGCCTAAGAAAGTATTTTTGATCTATTCTGCTAACTTGTGCCTTTTTACTCCCATTGAAAGTAACTGCAATGCCATTTTGCTCCTATTTCAGGGGAGCCTAATTTGTTCAGAAACTTATTGGTTTGATATTGAAGTGTGTTTGTGTATAATATTAAGTTGCCAAATGACTGTGTAATAAATTAATAAGTGTTTTACCAAGAAACCTTGAGTGTAAGTCTCTACTTGAACCACTGTGAACGTAAAACCACTGTGTAACCTCTTGTACTGCTCACATTCCCTCTTGAGATAAGCCTGGCTGCTCAGCTCGCTACCACAAAACTCTGTAGTACAGACTTATACCAAAGGTTGGTTTTGCTTACACCTGTAGTCCTAATTGTATGTGGTGGTCCCAGAGGGTACAGCATGCAATTCTGCTAACACTCCAGAGATTTCTTTCTTTTCAAGGCCGTTGCCAAACCTCCACATTCCATCCATTATGTCTGCTTTCCACATTTTTAGATCTTTTAGGAGCGTTAATGTCTCCAAATCTTATGAAGCACCCTCTCAATAAGGAATGGAGGCAGAGACATTTGTAATGGGAACACATTTTTGGTTTTTAATAGAGGACTTTGAAATATGGTGCAAGGAGGCATCATCTTTCATGTTGCCCAGCGCCCATGCATGATAAGCAAGCAGCCTACCCAAAGGGAAAGGAAAGAAATAACCTCAGATTTTATCCACACAGTTTTGAAAGTCTCAAGAAATGTCCACAGGAAGCACACTGTCTAAGTCTGCCGAATAGGGCCAGAAAGTGCCACAGTCGCCCCAACCTTTTTACTCACAAAAAGGGCACCCGTTTTGTAGATCAGTACTACACACACAAGACTGTGCATCAGCTCACGCTTGTAACTGCAAGCTATCAAGAGACGGCTATCGCGGGACTAGTGCTACCAAGTTTGCCCTCACAGAGCTCCACTGGTGAGCCCGTCTAGTAGCTCCATATGTATATACCTTCCCGTCCACTCTCGGAGTTCGGAAATCCAGAGCCCACAGGCTGGTGTGCCGGTATGCCGTGTGCAGTATACCGATTCAGATACCAAGGGGATCAGTCTCCGTCACTGTCATTACCCGAACCAACGCACGACTGAGGACTGCGGACTCCTGTTCTCACTGCTGCCGCTGAAGTCAGAGAAAAGCACCTCTAGACGTGGCAAAATACATCAAGCCGCACCTCGCTGTTCACTGCTCACACCCGTAAACTGAAAGAGGCCACTTCCAACACAATTAGAATTAAAGAAAGAAAGTAACTTTAGAAAAACCAATGCATTATTCACAGTAACTAAATCACTTTGTAATACTTTTTAGAATGACAGTATGCGATTAAAAGGGAAGTAAAATACTTTTGTTATAACTGTTTCAGGTAAGATAATAGAAACAAACCAACACAAGGTAAGTAAATACTTTGCAATAATTTCACAGAGGCCTAATACTTTATAAGTCCATCCCTAACTAGTTATGATTGTCTCAGATTCAGTTTGGTGGGCAAAACGGGTAAAGCACAGCTGTAGAATGCTCAAAGTGTTACAGAGGAAGTCTTCTGTAGAAAGTAAGTAAACTCTTTGTTGGTAAAAAAAAGAAAAAGGGGGTCAGGGATTTCTGGAGAAGTCTCCTTGTAGGCTTGCAGGAGTTGAGCCTGGGCACACGTGTATTGGCAAACTCCCAAACACAGGAATCAGCACTCCACCATCACAGGAGCAGTAATTCAGCTCTAGTTAAGTTCTACCAGGAGTCTCACAGTACCTTAGGAGTGAAGAAGAAGTTGCTGCAGGATGCCCTCACTATGCAGCAGCAGAAAACACGGTCACTGGATTCTTGGTCAGGCAGTCGAAAGAAGGGACACAGGAGTGGATCTCGCAGCAGCAGTCGAGTGAAGAGGCCTTCAGCAATGGATTCTTCTTGGTTCTGTGGTTCTGGCGCCTTTTGGGAAGCATCATTAAAGAACGATAACCGCCCAGTCGATTTGTCTTGCTTTTACGGTCCTGAACTCTGGTGAGGGGACTTTAAGGAGTGATGTCTGGTCTCTGGAGGTCCGGAAGGAGTCCAAAGTTTCGGGAGGATTCGATGTTTGGAAGACAATGGACTGCACAGTGGCCACAGGTCCCAGGGTATTGGCAGTTTGCAGCCTGTGAAGGTCACAGCTCATTGTGAGATGGCTCTAAATACAGGTCGTCTCAAGACGGATTGGTCCCACAAGCCTAAAGGGGAGAGTCGTCCGCTTTGGAGTTCTCTTGATGCTTGGAAGAAGGGGTCGGCCGGCAGCTATTACTCAGATGGCATCTCTGGTCATCTGGAAGTGGCTACAGAAATCTCTTCTTCCCCGTCGATTCTTCTGTTCCAGGGGTCCGCTTGTCTTCAGCTTATGGATCCATGCCTTTTTAGCAGGACCCCAGCCAATCAGCACCCATGCACCATTCAAACTCTGTGTGGTGGCAGCCCTTTCAGGACAGCCAGCCCCCCCAGTTGGAAAGGGTTCCAGGCAGGCACACCAGAAGACAAAAAACAGCATAGTGTTGGAGTCCTCCCCAGTTTCCTGCCCTCAAAGACAAACTGGAGCCTTGGGGGCGTCACAAAGGATTCCTTACAAAGATAAATGTCATACCAGGACCTCCCCCATCCAGCACGGCAGAAGAAGGACCAGGAAGGGACAAGCAAACAAGAAATGTTGAAAAAAGAATACAGTCAACATTTTGGGTAAATTGTGACCCTTCTGTGCACTATCGCGGCTGCGAGTACATCCTAGCAGTAAAAAATGCACAATAGTTGGTTGCAAAGCACCACTGCTACTAGCCATTAAGGTTAGCTTGTCACTGTAACCAAACAGTTACAGGAGCAGTGAGAAAGGGGATACTATATAGCCCCTCAGCACTCCACAAAGGGTGGAGTGTGCTGATCTTACAAAAGTAAAGTTAGGAAGGATACTAAATATCCCCTTGCCCTTGGGAACATTAGTTCTCACAAGGAAAATAGCAAAAAATAAAAAGGGACGTCTAAGGGGCTCCGAGCCACACTGCACAGAGTGTGCTGGGTGTAACAAAAGTCATTGACAGATGCCATGGAACTTGTATTTCTCAAAGAAAAAGTTACAAATAAAATCCAGTGTATCCCAAAAGATAGGGGAAAAGAATGAGTGTGGAAAAATGTTCCTAATCACTCAACTGTACCCCTCTAAGCCTTACCCTACCATTGCTCACCGTCTGCCTGCATCTTCATGCTACGAGGGCCCGTACTTCACTCCTTGCATGCATAACTATCCTAATTTATCATCATGAGGATGTGTAAATACTGCGGCCCTACCCGAGTGGCTACGTATAACGTAAACAGTAATTAACATGATTCATTGCAACATACTATGTCTATGCCTCCTGTACCTAGTCAGTATCGCTCATTGTGCTTATGCCTTACCTTGTTGCATTTAACCCAGATGGCTCCTTATTGCATCCACTGTATCCAGCCTATATGTTGCCCACCATTTGATTGTCGCATCTAGCTGATTGCCATTTGATTGCTTCCATTTGATTGTCGCATCTAGATGATTGCCATTTGATTGCTGCCATTGGATTGCTTCCATTGGATTGTCGCATTTAGCCCACATGTTGCCAACCAGCTGATTGTCACAACTAGTATCAGGTGGCCCAGCTACCTACGCACAGCTACATAGCTAGCCATACAGCCAGCCTACATATACCTCCCATTAGCATGTTCCCCATAAGGACCAATCAAACTGTATTCTTCATAGCCGTCATACAAAGTATTAGGTTCTACATCATGCCACTTCATTTACCTATTCAGGAGACCTATCCCAACCTGGTGCCCCTAGCCATCTCCACCAATACTACTATCAAACTACTCACAGAGATGGAAGGCACCAAAGACCCCATACTAAGCAAACCATGCCCAACTACGGATAGGAATGTACGACTTTGAGCTAGGCTAGCTAAAATATACAGGCCTCCTATCAGCTCTCTCACTACCTTCACAAGAACCAAGACCACCAAAATTCTACTCAGCCAATCGATCAGCAACACCAACCTAGCCCACATTTGTGGCACCAGGCAACAAATAGGTCAGTTAAGTACGGCAAATCTAAAACTTCACAAGCTACCTGTCTGCCCTCTACAATCACCATGAGCCCTCAAATTAAAGGAGCCTTAATAAACTCCAGATCCCTAGTCGCACATGCTACAGAAATTGCTGACCTAATCCAGAGAGATGACTTAGATTTCCTTGCCATTACCGAGACATGGTTACACCCAGAGGCAGGCCCTATGCTCATGTTAGCAGTCCCAGACGGCTACTCCGCCCTGAGACAAGATAGACTAAAGTCGAGAGGAGGAGCCATTGCTATTATTCACAAATGTAGCATTGCCATGAGATTAGCCACTCCAATTGACGTCCACTCATGTGAATTATTATCAGTTAAAGTCCCACTGACCAATGCCCAAACTCTAAATATCCACTTAATATATCGCCCTCCGGGCCCTTCCGAGATGATCGAGGATGATATTAACACCATCCTGGCTAGCAACCTTAAAAGCTCTATGCAAGTACTCCTACTTGGAGACTTTAATATGGGTTTTAATGACCCTTCAGACCAGCTAGCCCTATCCACAGCCAATATCCTCTCTGAACTTGGTTTCACTCAAAGAAGCAAAATTGCCACCCATAACAAAGGCAGAATACTGGACTGGATTGCAGACTACAACTGTCAGGCCGACATCCTCTCAATCTCACCAGTGGCTTGGACAGATCACTACCTTGTGTCATTCTTGCTATCTACCAATAGACCCCCACCTCTACCCGCCATCAGGGCTCCACCATCACTTACCAGAAATAAAAAGAATATTACTGTAGACAGACTTATCCCAGCTTTACTTCCCACCCTCAACCTGCTCCCTGACAACACTGACCCTGAGACCCTGGTCGAGGAATTCAATAAAATTATGACCACCTCTTTGGACCTGATCGCCCCCCTCAAACTCAGACCAAGCAAGCTGAAAACTCATTTAAACAAAATGGTTTACACTCTTCCTACAGAATTTAAGACAACAAAAAAGAAAGTGTGAGGCTGCCTGGAAAAAACTTCCATCAGAAGCCAACAAACTTAAACTTACCTCCCTCTATAAAAAAAGAAATATGCCTAGCAAAACGTATATCCTATGATACGAGCATATCTCAAGCTAAATCTAACATGAAGGGAACTATTCACCATACTGAAAGAAATAGAGACGGCCATCGCTCCACCTGACACTTGTACTAAAGATAAAAAAATGGTGTTCAGACATCCAACACGCCTTAGCCAAAAAACTGACAACCCTACAAAATAAAATCTCCTGCAAAAGAGCTTCCCTAAATGACCCTCCTCCTTCCAATGTAACTGATAACACCAAAAATGACAAATCTACCCGATTAAATTTTACCAAAGACTACTCTTGAAGTGGAAAGTATTATTCTGTCACTTAAACCCTCCAATTGTCAGGGCGAGCTCTGCCCTGCACAGCTCATCAAGGATGCGGCCCGAGACTTATCACCCTTCATATCCAAACTCATCAACGCGTCCTTCTCCACTGGTATCATCCCTGCTAACTTAAAACAACCCTGGGTCCTCCCACTCTTAAAAAAGCCCACTCTTGACCCATCCATACCTACCAACTACATGCCAATCACCACAGTCCTTTCCTGCTAAAAATCTTGGACAATGTGGCTTACACACAAATCCAAAAGCACATGGAGCTACACCACCTACTTGGTGCGAGACAATCTGGCTTCCGTCCCCAACATGGAACGGAGACAGCTCACATTGATCTCAAGACCTAAGTGGACGAGCTTAGAGATAGTGGCAAATCAGCCCTTCTCCTTCTCCTGGACTTATCAGCTGCGTTCGACCTGGTCGACCATATCATCCTATGCAACCACCTCGACAAAGCAGCACACTTCTCCGATAACGCTATCTCCTGGATTAGATCGTTTCCTAAATGATAGAATAATGAGGGTCTTCTCGCCTCTAGCAGCTGCCGACCCTATACCCATCACCTGGGGTGTTCCTCAGGGATCTTGCGTCTCGCCCACACTCTACAATATCTTTACTAAGCCCCTTTTCGATGATTTGGATTATCTTGGTATCACCTACACTAACTATGCAGATGATATCCAGATCCTCCTCCCGCTGTCAGGGGATTATGAAAAGGATTTGGCCTTGGTGAACAGAGTATAGCATGGATGGCCACGCATGGGCTATGCCTGAATGATGATAAAACTGAACTTATCATCTTGGGCACCCCAGCCAACCTAAAAAAACTAGGCTCTGACTATTCTGCATTTATAATTGACGGCAACACTATTAAAGTAGAATGCGAGGTAAAAACACTAGGTGTTTACCTTGATTCTAACCTCACATTCGCTAAACAAGTCAACTCCCTAGCATCCTCCACAGCCTACACGTGCAAACATATTTGTGCAGGCAAGCCATTTCTCTCTGACAGTAGCTGCACCGCCCTGGCCAGAGCCCTCATCCTGTCCCGCCTGGACTACTGTAAAGCCCTATACTTAGGATCGACCAAAGCCACTATCAAAAGGATCCAAACATTACAAAACAATGCCCTCAGAGCGGCACTATGCATCTCCAGAAGGGGCCACATTTCTGAGAGCAGCCTTCAGAACAACTGGCTCCCAACTAAGGACAAAATCCTTTTAAAAACACTGTCGCTCACCCACAAATCCCTCAATAATGCAGCCCCCCCCATCTACCTGGTAGAGAAATTCCATAAACAAACACCCCTAAGACCACTCAGATCAGCTAATAGAGATCGCCTATCCATACCAAACTTCAAACCCTCTACCATCGGAGGTAACAGTTTCCCAGTGAAAGTAGCCAAACTGTGGAATTCCCTGCCTCATACTCAGAGCTGTCCAATCCTACCAAAATTTTAGATCCAACATCATCCTATGGCTGAAATCCAATAAGCAGTAATTTGTCTGTATTGCTTGCATACTACGCCTGCAAGATGTCTGCATTATCTGTATATATAATTATCTGTATATTTAATTGGTATATAAACATGCCCTATGCCTGTAAATAGACGCCCCCTGTATATACTTCCTGTAAGTTTTACCTGTATGTAATTTCAATATTTCCTATGTAGCATCTAAGCTTGAATGTAATCTCTATATTTCCTATGTAGTAACTAAGTTTCGCATATACGTGTAACTGCTGCGCCCTGTTACCCCTCGGTATGTTGCGCATTATAAATAATAAACAAACTCAGGGGAAAAGACCAAAAATCCATAAGTCCAGTAAAAAGTGCTGGGGACTCACATGTAGAGAAGATTGTGCATAAAATATGAACATCTACGTAACATTTGACATTTGCTGTGAATGGCTACTAAATGATGGTAGCACCCTAAGAGAGCAAAGCCACAAGATGTTCTGCTTGTTCTTAGGCCATATTGTTCTTTGGCTTTCGTCCGCCTTCTCAGGTCAGGAAATTCCTTATATGGAAATGTCCTCCCCAGAGTAAGATGTGGCTTTCGTGGGCAAGGGTGCTTTGTATGCGAGCCAGAGGAAGGGGCTGGAACTGTCTGGTCCCCATCCACATTCTCTGGTACCCGAAAGTTTGTTGCTGGAGCAATGTGGTGACCAGGGCAACCCCTGGCTGTTTGAATGGTTCAGATGCTTACTATTGGTGGGCTTGCTCCCAGAGTAAATCTTGGCTAAAAGGAGGACTCCTGCAGCTGTTCTTCAGATCACCGTTGGAGCCAAGACTCCTATGAAAACAAGCTGCCTGCTGCTGACCAGCATCGACTCCAGCGATTGGCCCAGTGAAACCCTGTACCTCCACCTGATCTCAGAAGACCCTTGTTGGTGCTGCGATCTTTGGATAGGTGGGAACAACTACTCTCGACACTCTTCTCAAAGATCCATGCCTTCTGAGCCTTTGGATGTGTCGCTGGATCACAAGGTGGACTAATCAGCTCTCTTCCGCGCTATCTCACTGAAGTCGTTGTCGTTCTGAGTAGAGCCTTGGAACTTTGCAGATCTTCAGCCTGTGCTATAAATCGCCTGTCCTCAAAATTTCAGCCATTTCATTCCAAGGAAAGCTGTAATGGGGCTGTTTCTGTGTTTGCCACTGTACAATTGTCTGTCACTGATGGACCGTGGGGACCTTCGTTGGAAAAATCTTTCTTCGATACTGTGAGGTGTCTGGTGGGGGTCTGCACTGCAGGTCTTCATCTTTCTTCATATGGGTCTTCTTCTGTAAGACCCCAGCATTCCGACTAATTATAGAGCTATAACAACCGTGCCCTTACTTCTGAAAATACTAGATACAGCATCCTGCGACCACAGAAGAAATGAAATGCAGAAGAAAATATGACCTTCGTTTTTGCTGCAGTCTAGTAAGACATGCTGTATGATCCTAGCCTAAAACTTAAAAAAAACAGGAAACAAACAGGGCCCACATTAAATCAGGGTGGTACGGTCTACCCCACTAAACAAGATTAGAATAAATATTTCCCTCCCACTCCCGTTGTGAGTCATATATAGCTAGATATTACCCAAAGACTAGAAGGGGCCAAACCAACCATAACTAGAGCTTTTTTAGATTGCGCGCCACAGGGAATTTTATAGATACTCAATTCATTCAGCAACAAAGATGGACCCAATACAATAAGATTAGTAAGTTGACGCGACCCGAAGCTGCTGACGCCCCACCTTGAGGACCCGACAGCGGCATTGCTGTTCTTCATGAAAAACAATACTGTCTGACTCCCGGGTACTTACCTGGTTAGTTGTTAGGTTGCTGTGATTGCACCCTCCTGAGCTTTGAGTCACGTTGGAGAATGGATGGCAAGGTGGTTGGTGGGGGGGCTGGTGATGACCTAACCGTGTTCTCCTGTGCCTAAGGATATCCGTCCTAGAGGCAGAAATCCTTCAGGGTGCCTACCTAGCCCCTATGAACCCTTTGAATCCAATTCCATTACTTGTTACAAAAAGCATGGCATCATCTGAATTTGACAACGTTAACAGCGTCTGCCTACCTTTGTTCTACTGCCCACAGTTCACTGGTCCCCCAGTGTCCCCCATCTGACCTTTGAGACACTCATTCCTCAGGTAGGGTTGGACTTCTAAAGTTTAGGCCTACACAAAGTTATTAACCTACCAGTATTGCTATTTAGGAAATGTTGGTTGAGGAGATTTGCTAACCTGAAGCTACTCTCGTACTTACCTGTTTTATCATCTAAAAAGGTCTGCTATTGAACTGATTATTTCAACAGAAAATGTCCTAATATATATATATATATATATATATATATATATATATATATATATATATATATATATATATATATATATATATAGACATTTCTGATGTTTGTTAATCTGCTTAGAATCACATGCTGTGCATAGGTCCGACATCCAGTGGTCACTGCGGAGTATTGCATTTTGTTTTTCGTAGTCGAAAAGGGGACGTCGACAAGGCGTGTCTGTAACACTATCCCTATAGTGACGTGCGTTGTACCCACAATCCCTCACGCGTCGAGGTCCCTCAGATTGTTTTTTTCCGCCCAGCGTATGGTCGCCTTACGCGGAGCTCCTAGAGAGACATTGCTAAACACTTACTACGGACCTCGGTCCTTTATATATACTTATTGTTAAAGATCCATCCCCTCGACGTTAGCTGTGAAGCTGTTTCTCCGCCGAGCAAGTTTTTGACGGAGGGGAAGAGACGGAGGAGATCCTTCGGCGCTGCCGAACACGTGGCCAGGCCTCGCTGGCCAACACACACTAGGGAGAGTGGGGGTTCGAACTTTTATCTTCTCGTCGAGAATGTCTTTCTTTCTCCCCTATCTTTCCCTTGGGGTTGTTATCACCAGTTTTTATTGCCTCAGCTATGGAGAGGACACCTTTTAAGTTTTGCCCACGCTGTAGGGGCAAATACACTTGGAAAGACAAACACAAGCTCTGTAATCGTTGCTTGCCCCTCGATCATAAAGAGGACAGCTGCGCGGCCTGTAAGCTCTTGAAACCAAGAACTCTTAAAGAACGGAAAGTTAAGAGGTGGGCGGACTACGCTATGTCGAAGTCAGTTTCTTCACCCGCCGCCGCTGTTACAGAAAGTGACGAGGAGGGTGATAACTCGACCTCCGTTACGGAAGTCTTTAACCCCCAGAAGGAGCGCTCGCGCTCCTCGACGTCCGTCCCCGGCCCCGACGGGCTCGGCTCACGCCCTGCTTATGGGGATGAACACCCCGGCGACAAGGACGCACACAGACCCCATAGGCCTAAGCACACAACCCACGGCTCTTCTTCGTCGAGGACGAAGGATCCATCAGCGCCGAAGGGGACGCAGGGCACTCCGGCGTCTACCTCAGACCGTAAGGGTCTCAAGCCCCACCCGCAAACGCAGCCGCGACCAGCGATTGGGCTTTCATCTAACACGGGCGCTACCTCAAAAACATCCGACGTAACGCTCCATAGAGCGGCCGTCGAGAAACAACGCGTAACGCAGGCAACGTCGACTCCAGAACCCTCTACTGACGAACTCGTTGTCGAGAGCCTGGCGAGAATTGTTTCCGAGGACAAACATAAGCAGACGACGAAACAGACGTCGAATACCGCACCAAAAGATATAGAAATGCCGAAAAAGCACAAAAGTAGCCAGGAACTGCCCCCTTCATCTAAGGGCACTTCTGAACTACCGGAGGGCTTTTCTGAGGGCTACGGAAACCTTTTGTCGACGTTGTGGGAGCGTTCTAAGCGTTTTGAAGGTGAAAACACTGATTTCCCCCCTCTAGACTATTCAGGGGTTCCCCATGAGACCCTTGAAAGACTCCATTCTTGTATGGAAAAGATGGAAAGGTATTTGGGTAGCCAAAACCCACCCACACCCAAAAGACCAAGAGAATGGACCCAGGATGACCCTAGGGTCAAGATTCCTAGGCTGTTTCCCCCTTCTACAGACGCATATGACCTCACTGAAGAGGAGCAATACCTCCAGGAAGATGAGTGTGGGTGGAGAGGAAGAACATGAGGAAGAGAGGTTTGAAGAAGACCCTTACACTAGTGCAGGAGCTTTTGAAGAGGAAACAGCTACTTCACAGCCCTGGCACTCCCCATCAGTGCAGCCTTGGCAATCCCCATCAGTGCACTCAGACCCTGATGTCTTTCAGCCTTCTCCTCCCAAGGACTCACCGATTGGAAACACCTCCCCCATAGATGACCAACCTTCACTTAATGCACTGTTGCGCAAGGCAGCAGCGCATTTTGAGATAGACACAGGGGAGACTCTTCCGGACATAGACTTTGTAGAAAGAGTTATTAAAGAAAAAGCCCCGGTCAGTCAGTCTATTCCACTCCTGGCTTCTATAAGGAGAAGAATAACTCCTTCCCTTTCCAATCCGGCCTTAGTCAGAGGGGTCAACCCTCGGATAGAAAAGCTCTGAAGCCCTTCGTCCTCTGACCCTTTGTACATCAGGGGACATTCTATTCCGGACTCCCTTGTAGTGACTAATACAAGAAAAAGAGCGGGGGTACCACTATCTACTAGTGAGGCACCAGCTGACAAAGAGGGCAAGAAGCTCTATGCACTTGGGAAGAGAATCACGACCTCCGCCGCCTTCTCAACCAGGATTGCAAATAACAATTCCCTACTAGCTAGCTACGCAGATGCACAGTGGAGCAAGCTGAGCAGCGAAGCAGAGGACGCACCAGAACCCCTGCGTTCACGCCTGCTAGCTATAATATCAGAGGGAACTCTTGTAAACCAGGGCATCGTAAAGAACTCCTTAGATGCCGCAGAAACAGCTGGCCGTTCACTGGTTCAGGGAATACTTCTCAAACGCCATGTCTGGTTGCGCAATTCGGGTTTTAAGCCGGAAACACAGGCTTCCCTGATAAATAAACCCATAGAACAAACACATCTGTTTGGAAAAGCAGTTGATGAGGCCCTAGAACATGCGAAGAAGGAGTTTGATACCATCAAGACTCTTGACCAAATTTCTAGGCCACCTAACAGACGCAGCTATGGCAATAGACGCTCCTTTCGTGGCCAACACCAGCAACAAAGCCAACAGCAATTTTACTCTGCTACCAACTGGCCCTCTAACCAAAGCACCCAGTTCAGTCAAAGAGGCCAACGTCGTGGCAAAGGAAGAGGGCGCGGCTCCAGTCCCAAAGGCCCCACGCCCAATACCAACAAATGACCCGAAGATTCGGGTCCCCTCCCATGCATCACCGGTCGGGGGCCGGCTAACATCGTTCCTTTCAGCATGGGAGGGAATAACGTCAGACCGCTGGGTATTATCCACCATAGCCCACGGATACTGCATCGAATTCAACGGTTCCCCGAAATACAGACCCCCACGGAACCGACGCATGACACCGGAACACCTCACTATTCTTCTTCAAGAAGTAGAAGAGCTACTGAAAAAAGAAGCTATAGAGGCTGTCCCCCTATCTCAGGTAACAGAAGGTATTTATTCAGTGTACTTCCTTGTACCCAAAAAGGATTTAACCATGCGCCCTGTATTAGATCTGCGTCCAGCGAACAAGTTTGTCAAACCCCAAAGGTTTCGTATGGTGACCTTGCAGGAAGTAATTGTAACGCTCACCTGATTCCCGTAGAGGCGCCGGTCTTGACTGGGCGTATACCGTATCTTCAAAGGTGATGTGTAACACACGGCTGGCTCTTTGGGCTGGACCTCTGTGCACTGTATGTCTGACTCGAAGGGTAAGATGTCTGCAGATAGAAAATATGGGATTAAGGAACTGGGTTATTGAATGTCTCTCTCTTCTTCCCTTTCTCTTCTCCTGTAGAACCCCAAAAGTTAACGCTCTCACCTTAGGTAAGTGAACGCCGTGCTCTCCATCTGCCTCGGGGCAGGGTGCTGTAACCAGTTTCTTCACTGGATAAGGGGAGCAGGCCTCTTGACTTCAGAGGACTGCTGTCCGTCGTTTACTGCACGAACGGTAAGTTTCGAGTAATCCTAATGTCTTTAAAGTCTTTAGTAATGATGTCTCTTGTTTTGCAGGGTTCCGGCGATGGCGGATGACGGGCTGAAGTGAGTTGAAGATGGAGCCCGTGTGATGAATAGAAGCGCCTGGAAGCACGTAAGTAAGCGCTTGTTGCCTGCTTCACGATGCGCTCTAACTGTCTTTTTATTTTGCAGGTACAAGTTCGGAGCGGCTGCAGGGTGCCGGAATACCCACTGGGTTAGATGTGGAAAGGAGTAATGGCACGTGAGTATTAAAGTTCCCCAATGTCTTTAAACGCACCTTGTTTTGTCTTTCAGATGCGGGATGCAGCGCCGAAGGCCTCCGGAGCGTGCGAAGAGTTGGTAAGCTTTTGTCTTTCAGATGCCGGAATGCAGTGTGAAGACCTCCGGAGCGCACGAAGAGTAGGTAAGCCTTTGTCTTTCAGATGCCGGAATGCAGCGCGAGGCGTTGGTGACAGCCGATGGACCAGGTAAGTGAAGAGCTGTCACTGAAGACCGTAATGCTAACCTGTTCTTTCTTGTCTTTATAGGTGTTGCTGAAGACTGGATTCAGGATGGTAAGCCTTTTTCCTTAGGCCCAGGATCAGATGCAGAAGACACGATGAGCGTTCTGCTGCAGAGGATGCAGAATAACGCAAAGCAAGATTCATCCATCGGGTGTGGTTTAAATAGCCTCCTGTAGTGCTTAGGTGTCTCCTTCCACAGCCACGCCTAGGTAAGAAAAGAGTTCCTGCTTTCCAGAAGAGTTCCAGTGTTCTGAATCTAGGGAGTGGCTCCTGCCCCACCCAACAGGAAAAGTAGGTCCAAACAGAAGAGGATCAGAGGCTCAACTGGCAGGCAAGTAAGCAGCATGGTCTGCTGCAGGTAAGTCCACCCAAGCATTATGAGCCCGGCGCTTCCAGCGCTGGGACTGGGCATATTTATGAGCCTGGTGCCACTGGCGCCAGGACTGGGTCCAAAAGGTCCCAATTGGGACTGGTTGGCACTCGGAACCTGGGTTGTGGATCTGCTTCCAAGGGAGTTGGGAAAACCCTGACCTTTTGGAAGCAGAGATCATGACAGTAATCCCACTGTTATCACAGGGGGATTACATGACAACACTAGACATGAAAGATGCATACTTTCATATTTTAATGTTGCCAGCGCACAGAAAATACCTCAGGTTCAAGATAGAGAACAAACACTATCAGTTCAGAGTACTACCCTTCGGGATAGCATCTGCACCAAGGGTATTTACGAAAGTACTGGCAGTGGCAGCGGCCCACCTGCGCAGGTTATCCATCCCGGTATACCCTTACCTCGACGACTGGCTAATAACAGGGGATTCTTACGAAACATTTTTCTCCAATACCCAAAACACCGTAGACCTTTTGTCCCAACTGGGCTTCTCCATCAACGAAAAGAAGTCCAGCTTAGACCCCAGCCAAATCAAACAATTCCTAGGGGCTCTAATTCGAACAAGGGACGGCCTCGTCTTCCCCTCCAACGAGAGGGTCCAAAACATGCTGTTTCAGATCCCCTGTTATGTGGCAGGTCGAGAGGTGACGGTACGCAAAGCAATGCGCTTGCTAGGGATGATGGCGTCATGTATTTATTTGGTACCTCACGCGCGCTTGCGCATGCGCCCAATGCAAGAGTGGCTTTACAGCCAGTGGTGTCAGGCCAGCGGACAATGGGACGATCTAGTGGTGGTCTCGCAGGCCTTGGTTCTCTCGCTACGGTGGTGGACAAAGGAAAACCTGTTATTAGGGAAGACTTTTGCCACACCCGCAGTGGAAGCCACTCTAACCACAGACGCATCCCTTACAGGATGGGGGGCTCACCTATCCGATCAGACTGCTCATGGAGTGTGGACTCCGAGTTTAGCATCCAAGCATATAAACCTGCTGGAACTACTAGCGGTGTTCAAAGCACTGAAAGCCTTTCAGGAACACTTACAAGGAAAGACAGTGATGGTCCTCACAGACAGCACCACAGCCATGTACTACCTCAACAAGCAAGGGGGCACTCACTCTCCAGGACTGTCCAAGCTGTCCCAGAATATATGGAAGTGGGCTCTCAAACACAACATGTTCCTACTATCACAACATGTACCAGGGGAACTCAATCTGCTAGCAGACAAACTCAGCAGAGACTTCCCTCTGCCCAAAGAGTACGAATGGCAATTGCACGAAGACATCTTCACGCAATGGGGTTTCCCGGAAATAGACCTGTTCGCAACCCTGGAGAACTCACAATGCCAAAGTTACGCCTCCAGGTACCCCCAAAACCAATCCAAGGGGAACGGTCTGTCGATGCAATGGTCAGGGAAATTTGTTTACGCCTTTCCCCCCGACTCCCCTCCTCAACAAAGTGGTGCACAAGATGCACCAAGAGCAGGTTACCATGATACTAGTGGCCCCAATGTGGGCCCGGCAGCCATGGTTCGCTCACTTGATGGAGATGTCCCTATCTCCCCCAATGAAACTTCCCTGCCCGTACAACATGCTGTCACAAGACAAGGGCAGGACACTGCATCCATACCCTCAGACCATGAACTTAGCAGTCTGGCTCCTGAGATCATAGAATTTGGACATTTACATCTCCCACAGAGATGTATGGACATCCTCAGGGAAGCCAGAAAACCTAATACTCGCCACTGCTATTCTAGCAAGTGGAAAAGATTTGTCATCTGGTGTAGAAGTAAAAACATCAACCCGGTTGACTGCTCTGCCACTAACATTATTCTGTACTTGACCCATTTACTGGATTCAGGTCTAGTGTTTAATTCCATTAAAGTCCACCTAGCGGCACTTTCTGCATACACCACTTCCCAACTTAAAGTGTCATGGTGGAAGATACCAGTTATCAAGGCCTTCATGGAAGGGGTAAAGAGAATACACCCCCCGATAGCTAACCCAGCTCCTGGATGGGACTTAAACGTGGTACTTTCCAGACTCATGGGCACTCCTTTCGAACCCATGCACAAGGCAACTCTTAAAAACCTCACTCTTAAGACTGCTTTCCTAATAGCTATCACCTCCATTAGGAGAGTAAGTGAACTACAGGCTCTTTCTGTACTAGACCCCTTCGTAACAGTTCACAAGGATAAGGTGGTTCTTCGCACACACCCAAGGTTTGCACCAAAATTCATCTCGAAATTTCATGTAAACCAATCTATAGAACTACCAACGTTCTTTCAAAACCCTTCCAGCTTGGGAGAAAAAAGTCTGCATACACTAGATGTACGCAGAGCTGTCATGTTCTACATGGAAAGAACCAGAACACTGAGAAAGACTAATCAGTTCTTTGTCTCGGTGGCAGCAGGAAGAGAAGGAGATGCAGTCTCTAAGTCCACTATATCTAGATGGATTGTACAATGCATCACTCTCTGTTACACTCTTGCTAAGAGAGAACTACCCTTCAAGCCAAGAGCACATTCCACTCGAGGCACTGGGGCTTCCATAGCATTCATTGCAAATGTTCCCCTTGAGTCCATCTGCAAAGCGGCTACCTGGAGTTCTGTACACACCTTTACAAAACACTACTGTCTAGATGCACACTCTAGATCTGACTCCCAGGTGGGACAGGCAGTATTAAGACATCTTTTCTCTACTGTTCCTTCTCATAACCCACCGCCAACTCCGGGTACTGCTCGCTAGTCTATGCACAGCATGTGATTCTAAGCAGATTAACAAACATCAGAAGACAATGCATTACTTACCGTAAAAGCATTTCTGATGGTTGTATCTGCTTAGATTCACATGCGCCCACCCTTCCTCCCCGCTCGGATGGAAGGAACATAGACATCCTTTCCTATATTTCTCTCTTTTCTGTACTCACTCACGTATAGAAGGCTCCCTCAGGGCAGAAAAATACAAACAGAGGGACCTCGACGCGTGAGGGATTGTGGGTACAACGCACGTCACTATAGGGATAGTGTTACAGACACGCCTTGTCGACGTCCCCTTTTCGACTACGAAAAACAAAATGCAATACTCCGCAGTGACCACTGGATGCCAGACCTATGCACAGCATGTGAATCTAAGCAGATACAACCATCAGAAATGCTTTTACGGTAAGTAATGCATTGTCATATGTGTGAAACTTTCCTTACTTACCTGAACTGCATATTGATTTTAACATTGCCTTAGTGTATATGATAAATAACCATATTTTTATATAAATTACAGTGTGCGTTTCCTTGACTATAAGTGGGTTCAAAGGTCTTTGTACTCACCTACAGCCCTTCTCCCTCCAAGACTAAAAATGGCTGCTCGAACATAGCTACCAAACCTTTTGGGTAGTGCAGACCAAGCCTAAGAGTTGGAGCGCTGTGAACCCAAGAGTGAGTCTTCGATAGTCCTACGACAGGTGGACTTTAGAAAAACTCGCTAACACACTGACATGCTGGCTTTCCCTATAGTTGAAATCAAAAACAGAGGAATCACATTTAACAAAATGGGAAAAGCCCAGGCACTCTTAACT
The DNA here is from genome assembly GCF_040938575.1 of Ambystoma mexicanum. Taxonomy (NCBI): domain Eukaryota; kingdom Metazoa; phylum Chordata; class Amphibia; order Caudata; family Ambystomatidae; genus Ambystoma; species Ambystoma mexicanum. The sequence goes on from NC_090937.1 coordinate 80,543,825, forward strand.
TCAGAGTTGCACCACTTGCTGTAAAATTAAACTTTAAATAATGTCCTTTTTAAAAATAGAATCATTAACCACTAAGAGCGGAGACCTTTGGTTTCACAGAAGCAGAAGCAGCTCATATTTTGAATTTATTTAAATTCACTGAGGATATGTTCATTGGATCTAAGAAACTAGGTGAAATATTCAATCATCTTGGGAAATCATTGTGGAGAGAAATGAATCAAAAACTTCATGCTACAACTTTGGATCACAGTGCATTCCAAGAGGTTTACATGCATCACTTGAACCTCCACTTTGCAAAGAAAGTCCTTTTGTCAAAAAATGGAGAAACATTTTGAATTAATGCTCTCTAGATTTAATTATTTTAACTATTGAGGAATGATCTAAATCTTTGAACACAGTTGAGGAAGATATAAATCAAATCCATTGTGACTGCATTTATGACAGATGAAATTCAACACTGGAGTACATAAACTTAAAATTGGAGTCATATCATAAAGAGTTAGAAACCAAAACGATTAGAACATTTAGGAGAGATACTGTGGATTACAAACTTCACATTGATATATACCCGGCGAGAATATTACCACCAGGGTTAATCCAGGAGTTACATTCCAAAAGGAAGCCCAAATCCACCATCATACGGTACATCATTGGACATCTCTGAAAGTGAACCATATAGGGAGGAGGTAGTTTGAGGGGTCTGCAATGTGGAACTCTAGACTATGCATAGTTTTCTGAAGATTCAGCATTTTATTTAAAACCAAAATAAACAAACCATAACTAAACCTACTCTACCAGGGGATTCCCTATCTAGTCTAGGATCTAAGGGAAAACCTGCAAGCATTCACAATACTAACCCTCACACTAAACAACAAACATTTGAATAATCATTAAGACATCATAAATGAAAGGTTACCAAACCACCAGTGCCATGGATGGCTTACTTGTCCTGGGCAGATCTAGCTCTGCCAGCAATGTCCAAAAGTCAATTCTTCCAAGGAAAAGAAAAGTCTTGAAAAGTTCCAAAGAAATAAAAGATCATACAAATCTCCACTGGTAACAGTTCTTCTAAGCTTCAGGAAAAGATTCCCCTTTACAAATTCTACAAAGGAAACAACAGTACCAATGGGATTCCTGGATAGTCTCCTCGAAGCAAGGAGGAAAGCGAGCAGTCTCCAGTGCCTGCAGAGAAACACTGGTCTGCGCAGTGTTTCTTCCCGTTCTATTTGTGAAAGACATCCCTACTGCTATATCTACAGCATCCCCCGCAAAGCGAGGAGGAAAGCAAGCAGTCTGCAGTGCCGAGTGCGGAGTTGGAGCAATGTGCTACTAACTTGCCACGATTTACCAAACCTAAAGCACGGGATGGGGCATGTGCGGTATTTAAGTAGTAGCGTGGCATTGGATTATTTTACTTTGATGGTCTGCTGGAGCTGAACTTTTAAAGTCTGAAGCGAGGTGTGAGGCCTGTGACCCTAGCTCCCGTCCAGGGACTGCCGGGGTCACCAGTGTGTGGCTTTCCCTTTGACCTGAAACCGGGGCCTTTTCCAATTTGGTGCGCGCGCAGTGAAACGGCGCACTGCCCAGTTGCCGTCCCAGAGCCTATGGGGTTGCCCCTAGGTGGTTTGCCCTTTGATCTGGGATTGTGTGCGGAGGTTTTCAGTACGCTGCATCTTATATTCTCCCTCCATTCTCCGTACTCAGCACCTTGTGAGCTGCGTGCCCCCATACTGTCTGCTGGGCCACAGCCCTAGCTGGGGCAATCTGGTGAGTTATTGGTGTATTCGGAGTGCTAAACCATTCATACTTATTTTTGGGGCAGGTTTGACGCCAACTGTTGATTGAAGAAATGACTGTCAGAATGCGCTCAGGTCTACGTAGTCAAACGGGACAAGATTCCCAACCAAGAAGTAGCATTATCTCGGTCAATTTGGATCTGACTGGGTGCTCTTCTGTGTTGGGGAGTAATACGGAGGTCTTACCACCAGTGTCGACTTCACTCTGCAGATTATGACCCCATATCCTCTTCTGGTGAGAATCCGGGTCGGGAGGTGGAGGCAGTTAACAAAGATGGTCAGCTAGTGCTGCAACTGACTTTAAATTTGGACGATCAATTCACCCCGGCACCTCTACCTCCCATTTTGGTTTGACAAACTGCCATTCTACCTATTTTTAAGAGGGCTCCTACTAGCAATCCTACTAATTGCACATTGGCCCAGTTTAAAATACCTAGGGGCAATTCTTTGACCCGGCCGATCTCTGGGCAATGCTTTATGGATTACCATTTCATCAAAACAGCTGCAACAAGTACTGAATTGAAACCTTTTCCGGCAGTTAGAGGAAAAGCTATGTTAAATGATTCGGTCATGACCTTGCAGGATCATTTTGGTGGCCCAAAAGATCTGACTGATATTAGCATCATTGAATTTGCCGATCAGGAGTCTAACCAAGAACCAGCTGTTTGCAACAAAGCTAAAAGTGTGGTACAACAAACTTGCAATGCCTCGCAGCAGGATTCACCTATGGTTCTTACTAACTTAATCGATAGGTATGACATTGGAAAATATCCTGATGGCCATATGCAGATGCAATCTGATGGCTCAGGGGAATTTGGTGCCCAGAGTGACTCCCCTGCACTTCATCATACTCTAAGGGAAAATTGATACGACCGACTCATCTAATGGTCTCTGCTCTTAATATGGTTTTGAGTTCATTTGTTTCCAGTATGATAATATCTGGGTGGAGTTAAAATCCACAAATGTGTTGATGGTCGAGGTGAACAGTAAACTGGGGGGAATTGGGTCATAGCTGCGTTTTGGTACCATTGGTCTAGGGCAAACTGAGGTGATGGCTGATGTGGGGGGTGGGGCAACAGCTGAAACCCATCACTGTTGATAGTTCCTCGGAAATTATTGAAATCTCTGATTCCAATGTTTTTGAGGGCCCTGTACTATGTACAACCAATTCTGTATCGCTTAGGACAAGGGTTGATTCGATACCACCAAGCTCTCCCTTGTTTGTTACTATTACGCAGGGTCCACCAATTGATCTGACAATTGAACAACTCCCATCGGGGGAGGGGGAGATTATCAGTTTTGGCAAAGACCTCAGAGGAGTTACCGCCTAATAAGCCTATCTATGGGAAAAAATGAAATTGGACAAACGGAAATCATTGGTGCGAAGGACTCGTACCCTTTGTTTCAGAGCCGCCCATAAATCTCTATTTAAAACAAAGCTGTCCCATGTTATTGAAGATTGAAACTCGAGATTGGTGGTGCATCCTAGAGTAATTTCTGTTGATTACACCAAACAAACTGATCAGAACCCTTTGGTTTTCCAGCCTGAGCAGATTAAAATTCTGCCCAGGGGGAACCAAAGGTTTCCGGTCAAATCTCTTTTGACGTGGGTAAAAATGGGGTGGAGTACCCTTCACATTCGGGGTTGGGGGGCACTTGTGGGGTCCAATGGGGAGTCAGTAGCCGTGCACCTGCCATCGGCCGGTGGGGGAGGAGTGATATTACCCAGACTCTTGGCTACCATGGAGGGTCCGATTGAATCTGGGGACCAAGAGGGGGGCGTCAACTTTTTCACAGACTGCTGTAAATGCTGGTGTGGGGCAGATGGCCTTTGGAGGGGGTTGTGGGAGTGGGAAACCGAGGGAAGAAATCAACTTGGGGATTAAGAGAGGGGGCGCCAACCCCATTCACCTCTGTGAATGTTGGTGTGGGGCAGACTCGCTTTGGAGTGGGATGTGGGACCGGGAAATGCTGACCCCTGGATATGCCCCCGATGTCCCTCTACCCTAGAGTGGCCTCAGGAGTTAAGAGTGTATTGCATCACCTACATTTGCCTACAATCTATGTACCAAGGGATGGGCCCGATGATCGGCATCTTTCATCTCGGTGTATCCACAGTATTTTACAAAACCCACGAGGGGCCGAGTTTAGGGGTGTAAAGGTGAGGAGCCTATCAGGTACGAGGTTGAATGTTAAGTGTTCGAGTCAGGGGTTCCATCAACTTAGAATGCAGAGTATGCTGGGCCCTGATCATTTGGTCTGCTTGAATCGATCAAACATCCTGACGATATTGGCAGAAATTCCAGCTTTGGCCCTGGTGGGCTCTTCAGATACTGGCAGAGTGGCTTTCCCCGACAGAGACCATCCAGACTCCTGCACAATTTATTTGAATATTCCTTTAGTAAAGGGGCTGATCCTTTCACAACGAGAAGGTCTCTTGAACCTAGGGTCTGACATCAAGAAGGTGCAGATGGAGGGAATAGGGAGGCCCAGGGCAATAGAGATAATCTGAGAACTGTGGTTTGCTCTGTGGGTAATGAGTGCAATGGTGTGGGACCCGTGGCTGAGAAGGGGTCTGAAAAGGAAATAGACTGGTCTGCCATTATCTCAACCTTGTGGCAGAAATGCGTATCTTAATCAGCCAAGCTGTGCAGGCACTGAGCAGAAAATTGTCCCCCTGTGCCTAAAATCCTGGAATACCCGTGGAAGTTTACATCTTTTTACCAACCCAATTTGTTTGGCCAATCTAAAAGAGGCTAAATGCATTTGTTTGCAAGAGACGTGGCTGATTTCAGTTCCTATCTTAGATGGCTATAAAATCTTCACCCAACAAGCAAAAGGTAATGCTGGTGGAAGGCCGTAAGGCGGTTTGCTTATCGCAGTAGAAAATACCTTGGGTCTGACTGGGTCAATTATTGAAAGTTTACCCTTTGTGGCGCTGGGGGTGGATTTTGTCAATATAGATTGGCACAAAGGTATCCCATTTGTGGATTCCTTTGCTGAGAAAGTGTGCCATACTATTGATGAATGGTCTGCGTGGTACTTTAATGGGAGACTCCTAGTTGTGGGTGATTTAATCGCTGACTGCGGATTCCCAAAAAAAACATTGGATCTCTGATTTACACCTAGATTCTACTGGCACCTCTGAGAAGAGACAGTTGGGGAACATTTGGTATGTGGGATTGGGGGCCTTGGGCCTACAGCCTTTGGTGGGGGAATGGTGTTAAAAATCTAATGAGTCAGCATGGCATACCTGGCACCGGGAGAATAGCTCCTCTCTTTTGGATTATATCTATCTAGATATTTTTCTTCTGAACCGATGTGTGTCATTTACTCTGTCGAAGAATGCATGGAGTGATCATTGCATTCTGCCGGCAACTTTCGGCATGGTACTAAACATTAGAGAATTCATATGCCAGCCGCAGGTAGTCTCTAACGTGGCGGGGAATATAGTTAGATGGACTGACCTAAACATCCGTACCCTGAATCAGAATGTGAGGGCCACTATGAATTCAACTACTCTAGATTGGAAAATGAATACCTTTAATGCAATCGAGATACAGAGGCTTACTGGTGCCTTGGTCTCTGCTATCTACCCTAGGAGAGGAACTAGAGGGAATGGGACTGTAGGACATGCCCACTGTTACAACGGGGATTTAGCCTCTGTAAAAAGCACTATTAGGAGGGACCTGAGATGCATTTGATATTGAATTTGGAAGGGAGCACTCAACTTGAGTTTATTAGGAAAACCAGGCGGCATTATAAAAATGACTGCAAGTCAGTAAAAAAATACCCTATTGCAGCAGGATGCCGAGTCTATGCTAGGGGTACTGATTGATGCTCAGGTCCGTGCCTTTTGGTCCTTAGTCAATGGCCAAGACCCTAATTATGTAGTTTCCCAACTAAATACTATCTGAGTCGGAATGGGTGGAGTTCTTTGAAAGCAGGTTTGGTGCCCCTTCTAATGATCAATGTGAGGTGATTGGCATTTTGGATAATACTAAGAGGGAGCCATCTTTAGAGATTAGTAACATCCTTTCTTTATTAACAAAATGCAAAAAGTCACGTGTACCTGGACCTAACGGCCTAACTAATAATACCTTTAAGGCTGATCGGAACATCTGGGCGAACCTACTTTACCTGGAATTCAAAGATATTATTCGTACAGGTGTTATGGCATTGTCTTGGAACATGGCCCACATGATTCCCATCTTCAAGTGTGGAAGTAGGTCAGATCCCAAGAACTATCAGCCAATTTCCTTAATAGATGCAGATTGTAAGATCTTGTAAGCATTCTTACTTTCACACTTACAAGAGTGGGCTAAGTTGGCTGACCCCCTTGAGCCACTTCAGACAGGTTTTCGGAAGGGCCACTCGACCAATGTCAATGAGCAGATTCTCAAATGTATCCAGGAAGACTCGTGGCGGAGGCCCAAGGTTGCACATTCATGGCCTTGATTGATCCATCGGCCGCGTTTGACTGCGTACATCGTGGGAAACTGTGGGCTAAACTGGCGGCATGGGGTATGCCGACTGGTCTGTTGAGGCTTATCAATGGAGTATATGAGAATTGTGGGATCCAAGTACATTTAAACCAAAAGGGGGATGTCTCCCAGAGAATTTGCTCTTATCCGGAGGTGGGGGGGGTCAGACATGGATGTGTCTTGGCCCCCTGGTTGCTTGATCAATACATGTCGAATGTGGCGATTACTTTGGCCAATGAAGGGTTGATAGCCCCAAAAGTAGGGCAGGCAAAAATTATATGGCTTGCATACGCAGACAACTTCTTGATCTTTGACCTAACCAGGGTTGGTCTGCAGAGGCTATTAAATACATTTGCGGGATACGCAAAAGAAAATGGACTTCTCATAAACCCCAATTAAACCAAAATCCTGGCATTTACGAGTGCGAGTTTGAAGATCAATCAACCCTCCAGGCATATTGTAGGGACGCTTGGGAAGACATCTGAGAGCGTCCGTTACCTGAGATTCATTTTTGGATCAAATAAAGGATCTAAACTGGGCACTGATGCCTTGATGCAAAAGGCCAAGTTGTTAGAATCCCAGATGGTAAAAAACTGACCGCAAGTTTGGCAGGTTCTCCCTCAAACCGGCGACATTCTTCTTCGAAGGGAAGATTGTGCCTAGAATAATCTACAGCCTTGAATTGTCGACAGATCGACTGTTGAAACCCTTAAATAAAACTAGGGTAGAATATGGAGGCGGATCCTCAGCTTCCCAAATGCAGTTCCATTATCAGCAATTAGGTACGAATTAGGGGCCTCATCATTATGGGTCAGGGTGCAATGGCGTCTATTGACACTATATGTCAAGATTATGGCCCCAATACAAGATTCTCTGCATCAGTTGCTGGGTGATAATGTGAACCTCTCTGTTGATCTGTCTGACCTCAAGGAAAGATGCAAATCCATTCTTCTCAAAATTGGCTCCGTTTTGGAGACCCTCGTTAAAAATCCCTTAAAAACTAAAAGGGCCCTGCTGGACTTTGATTGGATTCTGACTACTAATGCATTCCATTCATATGCATCTATGGGTCACCTTTTTCATGAACATAAACGTCGAGAATCCCTCTCTTGTATCTTGCTCCAATTCCCTAATCGCTATTATCGTGGGTGGGCTGCTACTTAGGCTACAGTTGAATCTCCTATCAACTAAGGATATCCTGCTCAGGAGGAAACAAATAACGAATGATGAAGTTAGATGTAGATTCTGCCAGCTTAAACCGGAGTCGATAAAACACCTTGTCTTGGAGTGTGAATCACTTATGGTACTAAAGACTAAATTACTGCCGGCCCTGCAGCATTATCATCTAAGCTGTAGCGAGGATATGGTATGGAAGCGTTGTCTCAGCATTCAGAATGTACATGAGGGCCTGGCTCTATCAGGTTTTATTAAAAGCCTTAACATCCTGAAAACTTGAGGAACAAAGTCTTAATTACTGGCTTTGTCTATCCGGGGAAACAGTCTTGGGGACTTGGTACCTATCCTCTTGAGGTATTTACTAAGCTTCTAGTATAAAACTTGCCTTTTCTATCACTACTTGGGGAAATCCCCAAATTCGTTAGAGTGGAATGTTTATGCTGTTTTTACTTCAATTTCGTAATCACAGGAGGTTATGATGTTTGGGTTTTTTCCCTTTTTTAATTCTATTCAATGGTTAGTTTGTTTGGAATCCGTTTGGAGGTACTGTAATGTGGTCACTTTTTTATATTTATCTGCTCTGTTTATGTGTTTCTTTTTTGTTTATTGTGATTCTAATGTGATTTTATTGTGATTTTGTTCTCGGTTCAATATAGATTTGTAAAGGTTTCATTTAAACGTTTGCAATAAAAAATAAAGAAAGATAGACTCCTTCTAGGAAACGATGATCAAAGTTGAAGACAAAAGTAAAAAACACAATCTGTTTCTCTTTGCCTCAGAAGACAGAGTACGTAAAATTTCCAGCAATTGATACATTTTACGTGGAGATTGGTCTAAACTCAAGAAGAGCCCAACAGGCTCTCTTCAACAACAAAAATGAGTTGGCTAGAGCAGGCCTGCTGGTATATGAATCAGAAGAGGAAGGCAGGCTCAGAAACTACCCTAATACAAAACTAATGGGGTCGGAGAATGCACTTAACTTCGTAGGAGCGGCCGGAACATCAAAAGAGCTATCAAGGAGTATGGCATCTGGGTTTAAGCTAAATGAGAATCTCATAACAAAACTCCCCGAGATAATCTCACAAATCTTTCTCAAACTCGGCGAGGAGCAAAATAGTCTTTAGACAAAAGGGTCTAAGACTAGTCTCCTGGAACACGAGAGGTCCTAGCTTCTTGAAAAAAAAGAAACTAAAAAAGGATCTGCTGGAACAGAATGACATTCTGCTACTCTAGGAGACCTGGCTCCTTCACCCTATTGAGAAAGAGGGTTTCACAGTCTTAAATCTTGGGGCTTCGCAAAAGCTGAAAGGGAGACCGGCAGGAGGACTACCAATAGTACTCAAAAACTCCAGTATTAAAGAAATTGTACCCCTGTGCAATAATGCAGCGGGCATACAAGCCGGTAAAGTAGAGATCGAACTGGATGTTCCTCGTGCCACTTTGGTGCTTATTAATATTTACTGGAACCCAGCCAGCACGAACCTTCAAGAGTTCATAGAAATTCTACATTCTACACTCTACACTCCCGGCGGTGAAGATAGACTATGAGGGAGTCCACATTATCCTGGCAGGGGATTTCAATACAGATCAAATCAACCCAGGGAGTGTGAGGAATGGCCAATCCAAGCCGAGTACACTGCAGAAGGGTAAATACTGGTGGGATTTTCTTTCATTTTGGGATTTTGAAATGATATATGAGAAAAATAGGAGTGTGGAAATAGTAGGTCCAACTTGGTGTCAAGGGTCTTCTCAATCCACCCTAATATCTGTTTCCTCGGGCCTCACAGTTCATTGCCCAAGCCTCACTCTAAACTGGGAAGGGGGCAGTGACCACGCAAGTTTGGAACTCTTGTTCTCGGAAATACAGAAACCTTGTAATCAGTATAGCTCCCAGGAACTTGAAGGCTTAAAGGGTAAACTGAGAGCTGTCAAATATAAACACGGAGGAAAAAAGCTGAATGAACTTCTTGAAGCGGTTCCATCTTCAACGTGGTCAGAGGAATTCCACCCGGAGAAATTTGGGACCTTTGTGTGGTACATCTGTCTTCCAAGCGAGGTAAAGGCTGCAGGTAAACAAATACATCTCCACCACTTTGATGAAGAAACACACAATAAGAAGAGAACCGTGCCACAAACACTCCGCTATATAAGAAAAAATGGAGCTGAGGACCCCTTTGTTTGCATGCAAAAACTTAAGAAGGATAAACAAACCTACAGAAATTGGACAAAGAACCATAAACATCAACAATTGCAAGAAGATGGGGAGAGAATGCTCTACCACCTCAATGCTAACAACTGTAGAAATTTCTGGGCGGCGTTAAAGCAACTTGAGACTGGCCATAACAGTTCCCTTTGCAACCTGGTCGCAGAGCATAAATGGGTAGACTATCGGTCCAAAAACTTAACTATCGGGATCCAGAGAACTGATCATGCCATTTCATCTAGCTGGTCCCTAACATTCAATGAACAAGACATCGAGGATCTTATAGTATCTTCCTCCATGTCGAAGGCGGCTGGCCCTAATGGACTCACCTATCGGGTGTTAAAAAAATCAGCCAAAATTATGGGCAAAGCTGCTATTTCATCTTTTTCAGGCAATCCTTACGAACAGGTTCTTCCCTCCATCGTGGAAGAGTGCACTAGTCATCCCATTCTTCAAGGGGGCGATAGGTTAAGCCCAGCAAGCTATCAACCTATTGCCCTCCTGGACATAGATAGCAAACTCTTTATGCGATTATTGTTGAAAGAACTCACGTCGTGGGTGGACTCCAAGCAGATCCTCTCCCAGCATCAAACAGGCTTCAGGAAAGGACTCTCTACCAGCCTAAACGGACTCTTCTTGAACTTACTTAGCGAAAGAACTAATGAGAAAGAGGGTACTCCGTTATATGGGGCCTGGGTTGATCTGTCCAAAGCATTTGATCTAGTGGACAGATCCCTCCTTTGGCAGAAGCTCTATAGCTGGGGGATTCCAGCTCCCCTTTTTGCTATGCTCATAGAGTTACATAAGAACACTATCCTTAGGGTGAGGTTGGATGAGCTCGGCAATCTATCGGAGGTAATACAGGTTCTCAAGGGAGTACGGCAAGGGTGTTTGGGTGCACCTTTATTCTTCAAGTTATTTCTGTCAGATCTCGGAGATTTCCTCGCCTCGGCATCGATGGCCTGTCCTAGGATAAACTGTAGACTACTACACTGGTTGGCCAATGCGGGCGATCTTGTCCTGTTGGATGGCTCAGCGATTGGTCTGCAGCAGCTCTTGTCCAAATTAAGTGAATATGCCAAACTAAATGGTCTCATAATCAATCCACTGAAGTCCAAGATCCTCATATTCAAACATCCTAAAAAAAATCTGTCCTACAGGAATTGGATCTTGGATGGCAAGTTAATTCCTCGTGTTGATGAGCTTTCCTATTTGGGATAAGAAATTTTAGCTTCTCCAGCCCGACACAAGGTGATACCGGTCATCTTTGAAACGACCTCCAAATTTATTGCACAGATGAAGAATCTGAATGGAAAATTTTGCAAATTCCCAATACTCCCTCTTATCAAATTCTATGTAGGTAAAGCAGTCCCGGTTCTCCACTATGGACTTGAAGCGAAGCCTCTGCTTTGGAACTATGATTGGAATAAAATCGTGGGCCTCCTGTGGAAAACAGCTTTACATCTTCCAATGTGTACCCCACTCGTCAATTTGATATTTGAATTGTGTTTGATTTCCCTGGGCTGTCGAGCGGATTGGAAACTCCTGTCTCTCTACCGCAATATAATAACAGCAAGTGTGACCACCCTTTATTTCGACGCAAACAAACATCTTAAAAAAGCAAAGTCGAAACAACTCCTTGGTTTGGAGGAAAAAGTGGGAGGCATCTTGCTCAGGTTGGATTTAACAATAGAAACGCTCATTCAAAATCCTATGACAGTCAAAAAACAACTTGAAATGAGCGATTGGATCCAAACAATCGATGGAGTAAGGAATCTTAATCCACCAAATCTCTTTTTGAAGGTAGATAGAAAGCTTGGCACTCTCCCACGCTATCTCCAAAAATTCCCTGAACAAAGTATAAGAAATAACTTTCTTGGACTCAGACTGACTATAGCTTATATGGGGGAATTTTGGCCTGAAGAAACCAGGGTGACAAAGCAAAAAAACTATGTACGAACTGTGACTCTCTGATTCTACAATCACTCAAACATCTGTTATTGGAGTGCGAAGGCACCTGGGACACAAGACTGTTGTTGCTGGGGAGATTTTTAACTAGAGAGGAGAGTTTAGCACAGGATTCTTTTTGGGAAAGACTGATAACTGGTCAAGAAATAATGCTCACTGCTGCAATAGTACAAGTTTTAGAAACATTTTCTATACTTGTGAACTATTAATCCGTAGGATTTCTAGCGAGCTTAATAGACGAGTTTGACCTGTCTTCCCTTTTCACCCCTGGCGTTCTGGATCATTTTTCTTTTTAAGCTTATTCGTGTTTTATTCTGGTTGTACTTAATTTTTTCGTTTCTTTTGATAATTTTAGATAATGATTCTGTTTGTAAAGGTTTTTTCTGTAAAACCAAAAACAAAAAAAACAAAAAATGTACCATTTCTGCTGAACAACTCTTCTACTAGCAATTTCTGCAGTGTCTGATATATACAGGTGTCAGGATGCTTCTGTTTAGGGTTTGCTCTTTCTCCAGCAACTCCCCTCCATTAATGAAACTGTGCGAACATGCTCCCTTGTCCCACAGTTGACTTCTGCTACATACAACTACTACAGTTCTGACAATTGTAATGGTGACCACAGTCCTGCTGCTGCTTCTACAGCAATTTCTAGAGTTACGCAACTTCCACAGGACTTCTTCAACCTCTACAGGTTTGCAAGGCACACTTCCCTCGTGTCACAAGAAAGGGCAGCCTCTTTTAACTTTCCTTCCGCCTTGCAGCGACAACTACTGTTATTTTTAACAAGTATCCAGGTCCCTTACCCAGCATCAATGACACTGTTTCTTCAGTGGTTATCCCAAAGTTGTAGCCCCACTCTTTCCAGTCTTGGATATCCTTTGTCACCACTTTGTTAAAGGTCTCCGAAGTTATAACTTCAACAACTCTTAAAGACCAGTGTTCAGTTCATAGATGAGCTGGATATACTGTAATAGAGTTTGGTCTATTGGCTTGGGCAATACTTGTTCTCTGCTCAGCTTCCATCGCTTTTATAACTTCCGCTTCATTGTTCAGGATGTTTGAAGCAGTTAATTTTCGAATAAAAACGAAATTAAGCACAATGCAATTTCGTTTTACCTTTAACCTACCACTTCAAAAGCTGCACATTCCCTCCTTTCGGTCAGCTTCTAACCTCCAAGGTACTCGGAAAACAATGTCTCATGCACGACTTCTTCAGATGTTATAACTGTGCTTGTAATGTTTCGGGGGAGTCAATTAAGATTCAGCAGGCCTACCGGCAGCGTTCTCTGTGTTAACAAGAACCACGCAACTGCTCGGCATTGAATTATACTTAACCATGGGGGAAAAGTAAGGCTTTCACAACACGCAGGTGTTTCAGCTTTGTTAATTTCAGGCATGTTACATTTCCCTTGTTAATATGACTTCCCACTTCTATGAACAACTTTAGCTCGCTTGAATATGCATGCGAGGTACGAAGCGGTCTACTGTTACTGGTAAGGTATTTAGGTTGATTGAGTATGGAGCTTCTCTTTTCTGGCTCCACAATCACTGCAACTGCGGGCTGCTTCTGCTCCCCGGTTTGGTTTCTTTAACTACAACTGCTGCAGGCACTCTTAGGACCCACACCCCTTTGTTGCATGGTTGTCTCCGATCTGGCCTCATCAAAGGAGAGACTTCCAATCTCCAGTTTCCCTCCGCTTACTTCTACACACAGGCCTTGGGTGGATGCATGACTTCGGCTCTGCATTCACGACAATTAGGCGCACCTGGAAAGACTGCCCGTTTCTTCCAATCTCTTCCAATGCTGCCACAGCGAAACAGGGTTTGTGAGCACAGGACCAACTCAGAGCTTGCAGGTGAAATCTGCCCTTCCTTTGCTCCGGCGTCCCTTCTGTGGTCGCACTTCCTTATGAACTGCCAGCCTCGTGCTTTACTTCTTCTGCTAGTACCGACCTTCCAGATTCTGCTCCAGCTTCTTTGGAGCTCCTCCAAGTTGTAGGTTAGTTGTGCGGTGTGCATACTTGGGATATCCTGGTGGGTTGAAAACTCGGCAGTATCTTTAAAGTGTCCCCCATGCACCTCCCAACCCCCCCCGCACCCCCAACAATTGTGACAACCCAACCCCCCATTCCTCTCCACACCCCCCAACTTGTATGCCCCTCAGGTGGGTTAATTGGTCTCAGGTACAGGCCCTTAACACTAATTGCCTGACCCTGCCAAAAGCTATTAGGATTGCCTGCCTGACCTGAGCTCTTGCATGTCTCTTTAGCTCTTCTCTTCTTCACCGTACCAGAGGGATTCTGGGACACGCAGTCCATTGAAGAATGTTTCAATTTCTCTACATCTTTAAAAGTCATAGGTTTGCCACTCCTGTTGGCATACCTTTGGCATTGTGGAGGATATGGATTTTTAGGGGTATAAAAGATAGGTTCAACACTAGAATGAAGCACTTCTCTAGATGTTCAGTTTTTACCCTTGGTAGGAGGCTGGGATCTATCAAAATGGCAATAAGCCAATTCCTCCCCCAAGTTTGGGGTAAACAGATTCTTCCCCCCATGAAAAGTACTGTCCCATCCTGCAAAATCTTATCAACTCCCTGGGCGCTGTCTCCCACCAGGTGATCTTCCCGCAGTACACCACCCCCAGGATTGGGATAAGGAAGCGTCTTCCCTCCGAGACTTTTGGCAGGGTTTTAGTGGGGGATCCGCAGGATTCTCCACAGTAGATATTGAGGAAGATACAGATGTTTACATGACTACATTTCCAACTAGTCTCTTGTTCCACCTGCGCCAGGATTCGATTCAGTTTGTTGTGTGCACATTAATAAATTCGAATTCAAAATGTACAGTTGTTTTTCAACTTTTCTTTGATAGCCCTGTCTGTTCACAATAACGAGTGGACTACCCTTACCTGCGGGTTTAAAAACTATCTCTTTATGAAGTCAAACATTTTTAGGCAGAATAATGTGTTATTTATCTTGCGCATTCGCCCAAGTGCTGTACATAGGACATTTTTACATCCAACCAAAGTTAGCAGTCATTTATCAATCTCGGAAGGATGAAAGGCTGAGTTGACCTTGCCAGGATTCATATCTGCACATCACCCACACACAGGTTGGGCAGCAAGTGTTTAACCCGCTGAGCTATGCATAAAGTGTCCTTGTGATACATTACAATTCATTGGTGTGGGGGATGGTAGAGGTGTCAACAACCATCCTGTTAGAGGGTTACTAAGGTTTTACTTGGCAAACCTATACCAAAAAGGAAGACCCCACCCTTGTATTCTCTTTACCAGGGAGGAAAGGTTTGCTAAATATTAAATCTGACAGCATAATTTCATATACTGTTAAACTGCCATTTAATAGTCACCAAGCATGGCTTTACTGTAGAGACCAGCTGATAAGAGAATCCAGTGCAAGAGTTTTAATTAATGTCAAACAAAGGAAATATGCAGCGTTTGTTCGAGATGCAAGCTAATCCTTTTACTTGGATCTAGATTTGAGCGGAGTACAAACATTTTTGGGAATTCAGCCAAGCAAAAAAAAAAAAAGAAGGGGATACATCTTGTCCTTACCTGTGTTATGTTTGAAATGAACATTTCTTTTGGCTCCTCTCCTGTGGTATCCAGAACTTCAAAATCATTACCAAAATCGCAAAACAGGCGTGACCATATGCCATGCACATCTGAACTGATGAACTGTAAAGATAAATTACTTGACTATTTACAACTCTAAAAGAGTAACTGCATTTGTTTTAGACAGAAAAGAAAAATACAGTAGTTGTGCACAATAACTAACCAGGAGGCCACTGATCCCAGCATACATCACTTCTATTTTGCCCTTTATATTTGATGCATCGGGTCAATAAATAAATACATACATATAGGATGATTCTGTGGTCAAAATACATTTAAATCAATGTATTTTTTGACATACAGTAAACTTAAGCAGGAGTGCAGTTCGCAGTTTGGCAAAAATCAATAGGCAGAGAGAAAAATAGTGGATACCGAATTAACATTTGAAATGAAGAGTACTATAAAAAAAATTCTTTGCTTGTGTTAGGGAGATTTTTCATATTTATGCCAAATCCCATCTACCTGTGAAAGCCCCATCACTTTTTTGGTGGACGTCTGGGCCCTTTTCCTGTTCTCCTAAATGAGGGGAGTCGTTTTCCCCCTCATTCATTCTCATTCTTTTGGCTCTGGCCATTGGAATCCTGTTCATTATGTTTTTACTTTGTTTTATAGAGTGTTGCTTTCCTCCAGATTTTTTTAAGGCATCTGTGTTTCACTTTGCAGCACACCACACTTTTTGTGCAGTGTTGCTGGGAGCCCTTTTGGCTCACCTTTTCATATTCTTTTATTTTCCTTAAGAACTACTGTTCACAAGGTTAGAGAGATACTTTTTATCCTTCTTAACTTTTCCTTTTGTGAGATCAGCACAAACCACCCTATGTGGAGTGCTGGAGGGTACCTTGTATTCCCTTTCTCACTGCTCCTGTAACATTTCTGTTACAGTGACAAGAATACCTGAATGGCTGGTGGCAGTGGACGTGTTCTACCAACCTTTGTGTAAGTTTTACTTGCACGCTGTCTTCACTTGCGGCTATGCACAGAAGTGTCACCATTGGCTCACAATGTTGGTTCCTTTCTTTTTCCGCCATTTGTGTGCTTGTCCTTTCTTGGTTCTTCTGCCAACCTGGGTGGGGGGGACGTTTGTCTTCAACAGGAATCCTTCGATAAGCCCGCCTAGGCTCAAAAGTGTATGTAAAGACAGGAAACGAGGGAGGAGCCCGAAACGCTGCAGCCCTTTGTCTTTTGACCTGCCTGCCTGGATCCAGTTCCAACTGGGAGGCTGGCTGTCCTAAAACGACAGCCAGCGCCCAAAGTTTGAATGACGCATGACTGCTGATGGTCTGGGTTCCTAGATAAAAGGTGAGGATACTGATGCAAAAGACAAGTCAACCACTGGAACAGAAGAACAGAAGAATCAAAGAATCGAACAAGATGACCCGAGACGCCTGCAGCACCTTCCAGCAAACAGTGAAACCTGTTGAAGTTAACGCTTCTGTCCTGGGAAGCTCCGAAGAGGACAACTTGCTCCCTTGGACTGGTGGGCATAATCAATCCTAAGACGACCTGCAACTTGAGCCATCCCACGATGTGCTGCAACCTTCCTGGGCTGCAAACCGCCAATACCCTGGGACCTGCAACCATCCTGCAATGCAAAGTCTCCCTGTGAACAAACTCTCCCGAAACCTGGTGGACTCTTTTCGGCCCTCCAGAGGCAAGATTCCCCTCCAAGTCCCTTCACCAGAGTGCAGCACAAGGCAAGCAGAGTAAATCGTTCGGACGAGAACCGTTCTCCATTGGAGTCTGTGAAAAGGTGCAAAAACGGCAGACAGACATTGGTGCACAAACAGTCCTTTGCCGAGAGGTCTTTCTCTCGACTGTTGCTGCAACATCCCTTCCAGAGTGACTCTCCTTTTGTCACCACAACCAAGGAACAGGAGACCGGATCCACCGCTGTTGCACCATGCAAGAAATCAGCTGCATCTTCTTCATAACTCCACAGGTTCTGTGGGACTCATGGTAGTACGAGTCATTCTGTACGCCCATAACTTTCGTCTAGTCCTACTGCTTGTGCGCCCATATGGAGCCTTTTCAAAGGTCCCTGAACCCTTTGACAAACAAAAGACCTTAACTTACAATTGAAGAAGCCTCTGGAACTTTGTCTTTTCTGCATCCGCGCCTCATCTGCTTTACTTCCGATCTGACTTTGAAAAACTCATACCTAGATAGGGATGGAATGCTAAAGTCTGAAGGCCTCTGAAAATTAAGTATTGACCTGTTATTGCTGGTGTTGCTTTACCTTTTTTTAAAATTCCAACATTTTCTGAGTTGCTATAACAAGTGATTTTATTTTCCTTCAAACTGAGTTGAATTAACTGCATAATTTTAAGCGTATAGCTCACTCACCTGAAGTATTGCAGGTGCTTATTAGTGTGAAATAGTACCCGCCTGAATATAACATTACCTTGTGTATAAAAAATAAATAACTATTTTACTAGAACTAGAAGTGTGTAAGAGTTACTTTGTGTCTATGTATTTACTGAGTTAATTGTACTTTCCTCTAACTCACATCTCCGTCCCAAGACAAGACTGGCTGCTCTGCCATACTACCAAAATCTTGAGTAGGACAGGCTTATACTAGAAGTTGGGGTCTGTGGACCGAGGGACAGTTTTATAAAGTCTTAAAACAGGAAGACTTTAGGAAAACTCCCTTAACAGCTTGTTGTAAATTAACACAACCCTAATGAGTAACGGCTTTTATAGCATGGGCTTTACTTCAATATTAATGACAGTTAAAACATTCACTCAAAAAGGAAAATTAGAACAAACTAACAAAACTTTCAACTGCATTAACTCAACCAATAATGAAAACCCATGCACCATCTATCTTACTTAACGAGTTTGATTCATAAAAACTGTACTGTCCCCATAAATAGAATTTAATTAAAACCTGTTTAAAATGTCAGACTTAATGAAATTTCAAATGCAAACATAACACCATGAATCCCACTAACATAATATTGTCTGTATACTGTTATATTTTCATTTTTATGTGAAATCCCCCTTCACATGCAAGTCTCCCCAGCACTTTCTTCTGGACTACTGGATTTTTTGCCAGTTGTGCTGAGTGAGTGGGAACCTTTTCAGCACTCACTCATTCTTTTACCCTACCTTTGGGATCCTTTTATTTATTTATTGTTATGCCCTTTTCTTCCGCCAGGTTTTGTGGCATCGGTCATTGACCTTTGCAGCACAAAGCACTCTGCAGTGTTGCTGAGAGCCCATTGGGCTTCCCTTTTGTTTCTGCTATTTTCCTTGTGTGAACACATGTTCCCAAGGGCAGAGGGATATTTATTAGCCTTCCTATCTTTTCTATTTTGAGATCATCACACCCCATCTGATCTGGAGTGCCGAGGGGTTACACTATCACCTTTCAAACTGCTCGTGTAACCTTTTGGTTACAGTGACAAGCTAATCTGTATGGCTGATGGTAGTGGTTTTATCCAGCATACTTTTGTGCAATTTTTACTCCCAGGTTGTACTCG
Source organism: Ambystoma mexicanum (assembly GCF_040938575.1). Lineage (NCBI taxonomy): Eukaryota > Metazoa > Chordata > Amphibia > Caudata > Ambystomatidae > Ambystoma > Ambystoma mexicanum. The sequence goes on from NC_090937.1 coordinate 80,562,567, forward strand.
CAGCCACGGTAGTGCACAGAAGGGTCACCATTGACCCAAAATGGTGACAGGGTTCTTTTTTCATCAATTCAAGATGGTTTGTCCTTTCTTGGTCCTTCTGCCGTGCAAGGTGGGGTAGGTCCTGGTTTGACTTTCGTCTTTGGCAGGATCCCTTTGTGAAGTCTTCTAAGGGATCAGTGTGTCTGCGAGCAAAGGAAACGGGGAAGGACTCAAAACTTTGCTGTTCTGGGTCTTTTGCGGTGCCTGCCTGGAACCAGTTCCAACTGAGGAGCTGGCTGTCCTGAAAGAACATCCACCACCCACCCACAGTTTGAATGGTGCATAGATGGCATGGATCCTGAGGCTAAAGGGAAGCCGACCACTGGAACTGAAGAATCGACGAGAAGGAAGAGGAAATACGCCTGCAGCCACTTCCAGAATCCTAAGATGCCTTCTCAGCAACCACTGCTATCTGACCCCCCCTTCTTCCAATCATCAGGAGAGCCCCGAAAAGGACTATCCCCCTTAAACTGGCGGGTCCAATCTGTCGCTAGACGACCTGCATTTCGAGCCATCCCATGACGAGCTGTGACCTTCACCGGCTGCAAACCACCAATACCCTGGGATCTGTGGCCATTGTGCAGTGCATCACCTTCCGAAGATTGAATACTCCCAAATCTTTGGTGGACTGCTTCTTGAACTCCAAAGGCAGGATTCCGACACCAACAGGCAGACTGGTTAAGCGAACCGACAACTGTTTGTAGTTAGAGTACCATGCCCTGGAGGGCCACCAGTATCATTGTGCACCTCCTGGACGTTCTGAATGTGTTGCTCTCTCTCTGTAAGAGGGGGGCTGGCAGAAATCCATAACAGTTCAACCAGACCAGTCTATTTGAAACGCATCTCCCTCGAACGCCATGCCCTGGCCATCTACAGAGGCAAATCTGGTGCACTTGGCATTACTGCTTGTGGCGAACAGGTCTATCTCCAGTTGACCCCATCATAGAAACATCTCTTGAATGATGGAATCCTCTCCCATTTGTAGGAACTGGTGCTGAGCCTGTCCGCTTCCATATTGTCCTGTGCCAGGACGTGAGCTGCCTGCATCCACATCCCTTGTGCAGTGGCCCATTCCCACAACTGAAGGGCCAGCCTGCACAGAAGAGGGGACCTGGTCCCTGACTGCTTGTTCACGTAGAACATAGAAGTTGTGCTGTCTGCGGGAATCAGCTCCACCTTTGTCTGTACTAGAGGAGCAAATGCCTTTGGGGCTAGGAAAAAGTTGATATGCCTGTTCAAGTCCCCACTGATCCACACTCTGTGTGGAGTGAGCCCCCAGCGTAGCACTGCAGCCCTTTAAGGTTGAATCCGTTGTTACAATGGGGAGCAGGGGGGTGAAATGGGGTTCCAAAGCTGAGAGACTATTCTTCCCTCCACCATACTAAATCCTCCCTCAGGGCTGCCGGGACTGAAATTCTGTCTGATTGAAACCCAGTTTCTTGGTCCCAGGAGGCTGCCAGATGGAGCTGTATTCTCATCTAGAGCCTCGCCAGAGGCCGATTAGTGCACACAAGGTGCTGGTCGCTTCCTGGGGCAAGTGCGTGCTGATAAGCCAGTCGTTCAGATAGGGGTAGACATGCTGGCCCCTGAGCCTGAACAGGATGGCTATGGAGTTCATGATCTTTGAAAATAACTTTGGAGCAGCACTGAGCCCAAATAGTAGAACTTTGTACTGGAAATGTCTTCGGCATGATGCAAAACCTGGAGGTACTGGCAATGGGGATGCCAAATCGGTATATGCAGATAAGTGACCTTCAGGACTAGGGCAAAAGCCAGTCTCCCTGGCAAAGAGTCTCTGCAATCTGTTCTTGAGTCATCATCTTGAATTTCTAAGGGTAAATAAAGATTTGAGGTACGATAAGTCTAGCACAACCCACAGGCCCACCAGGTTCTTCTTGATTACTGCGAAGATCTTGGAGTAGAATCTCTTGGCATTGTCCTCCACAGGGAATCTTTCCACTGTGGGACCCAATCAAGAACTCCACTTCTTTGAGGAGTGCTGCAGAATTGAATTAGGTGAGGGGAGGAAGGGTAAGTTTGAGAAACAGGGAGCCGAAACTCCCCTCAAACCACAGAAATAAGCCAGCAGTTTATAAAATGGTGACACCAGTGGTTCTTGTGCAGCGAGACTCTGCCACCTATGGGAGACTCGTGGACCTGGAATGTGATCTCATGCTTTTTTAGGTTCTGAAGCAGCTAAAGAGGAGGTGGGTGGAGGGGGTGAATAAAACCCCTTAGGAGTGCCTCTCTGCTGTTTACGCCAGTGTGTACTAGGTGACTTCTCAGGCTGTCTCGTTCTTCTATCCTGGAACCCTCTGAATCCTCCAAAACGACCTAGGCCTGCTCTCTGACCATGGCTGAGCAAGAGAGAACCCTTTGGCTGCTGGTTTACGAAGGATGACCAAAGACTTGCCATCTGGGTACTAGTCTTTCTCTTGGTCAGCTCTTCATCTGTTGATGCGTGAAAAAGCTAATTTCCCTGGAAAGGGAGGCCCAGAATTCTTTCTGGTACTTAGTTGGTAATCTACTAGCACGCATCCAAGCCGACCTCTACAGATCCACCTCAATACACATCCCTCTACTGGCTGCATCTATGTGAGCCAATGGAGATTCTAAAAAGGTACTGAGTGACGAATTTGCCCTCTATTAACCCTGATTTAAAGGCAGCTTGCCTGTACAAGGGGAGATCCTGAGCAAACTCGGCAATCTCCCTCCACAGCTTCCGATTTGCTGCAGCCAATAAAGCATCTGCGCTGGCCTGCTAAAGGTGCAAGGAAGGGTTTGCATGCACCTTTCTGCCAAATGCTTAAAGCAACTTGTCTTTTTTGTTTAGAACGGCAGAGGTGGTTTGATTTGCTGACCCTGTGGAAATACATTTAGTTTGGTGCCTTAGAAATGTATGATTGGCAGAAGTACATCCGCACAATGTAATACTGAATAGACAGCCATTTTGCTTTCCACCATCTTGACTGCATTTCTCAGTCCCTTGCTCATTTCGCATTTCGCTCTGAACGCGGTAGGAGAACGCTGCATGAACTTTCTGACACTTACGCACAGGAATGCACAATCTGCTGAGCGTGTTTGTCTTACACTATAGAACCTTGAAGTTCTTGCAGAAACGTAGCTAATCTGTGGGTTAGGTGCCTTCCTGTCTTGGCTATGTTTTGTCTCTTGACTTAATTATAATAATGTGCATCTGAACGTGCTCCTCCGGACAATCCTGTATTGCTAAGCTGTAGAGCAGACTGACCTTAGGTTCTAGGAGCAATATAGATAAGTAACCCGAGGAATGTTACCTTATACTAGAGAACATGATATTCTCCCAAACTCAGCTTTGCCCTGTTCCCAGACAGTAAATAGTCTGCGAGACGACAGGGAATGTGCAAATACGTTATTATGGTAATATCACCTACGTGGTCAGGTCATGAACCCTACCACATGAAGGGGCTGTACAAGCCTGCTGTATGTAATTCCGAATATTATATATGTGCTCCTCTCCTCTGAATCTCTCTCTCTCCCTCTCCGATGTCTGAGAATATGCATTGCGGGGTGCTAAGACCCATTTGTACAGATGTAATAAAAGTTGTTCTTTGACCTCGTGACTGCTTTATTTCTGTTTCTTTGCAGTAGCCTCTTTTTGGACTATCAAATTGGCGCCCGAACAGGGACCCTCCCGATCATGATCCATCGTTGTTTGGCGAGGACGAGGCCATCGGATCGAGATCAGCGAGTACAGGGGGCCCCTGCACATGAGACGTGTTTCCTTGCAGTCTGCTGCTTCTGGTCTCTACTCGACACGCTTCGCCTAGAGGTCGTCACGGTGAGGGTTCTGGAATCTAGGCTTATTTTATGGAGGAAATCGCCAGCCACAACGATTGTCCTTTGGACTTGATTGGAATCAGGTGAGTGTGTTTCGGACCAGCATTTATTTATTTATGGTTCATCAAAACCTTTACAAAAACAAGTAAATTCCATTGAGATTACAGTAGAAAATAAAACAAGTTCATTAGTAATTTACAATCTACATGTTTTGCAGATCTTTACGATTGTATGCAAACAAAATTGATTTACACTGCAATATAAAATCCCTATATGTTAAAATTTAAAAATTATGGAAACTCTAAAAAGCTAATGTCAAGAGATGTGCATACCTTCGCAAAACTAACATTGAAAAAAATAAAAACTATTTTATAAACACACGTAAAATAAACTTTCTTTGATGACAAAATTAAAATACAAATAATAACATCTAAGTTGAAGATAATAGAGGATCTATGTCATACACATGCAGAAACATTACAGAGCGTGTATTAAAAGCTCCTTTTCAATGTGTTTCAGTAATCGCACCAATGCAAATATTAACGGGCGATGGTTGCCCAGCATCATCCTGTCCCAGAGTATCGTAGTACATTCCTCAAAACTGATGTTAACACATTTTAGAAGTAAGTTTGTACGTATCATTTTAAAGTGAGAACATTCTAATACGAGATGTTTTAAGGCTTCAAACTTGCCACTGCATGGGAGAAATCGACATCTTAATTCATCTCCGGATTTGTTGGAGCGGTGCCAGTGAGAAACTCTTTCCCTACTATGATATTGATTTAATTTAAATCGCATATAATAAGTCCGGAAAATACTGCAGGGGAATATTTCTAGATAATTGCACTGCAGAACACGTTTCCTCATGTATTTGGCATATTCAGACCGGCATTCTCCTCATATTTATTTTGGAATAGTATTTACACGTGAATATTTTGGCCAGGTAAGTGTGATTTTTGAGTATGTCTGGTAAATTGTCATCCTGTTTAGCAATGTTTTGTTGCTGAGGAAGACAATCTAGTAACTTGGGACATAGTCAACCGGCGCCATCTGAGGTGTCGCCGGCATACGATATGTACATCAAGTATGGTTTAGGCGCTATTGTGTTCAACAGTATTTGCCATCGACAAACCAGACATACTCCAGACCTTCAGTGGCCAGAGGTAGGAATTTTCGAGGTGGCTAGAATAGAACATTTGGAAACTGTATTATTACGTAAGAAAGCGAGACCAGCTGCATTGGACGTTGTCAGAGATTGGAGAAAGAAATCCATTCAACGGCTTAGAAGTAGAGAGAAGCACGCCCGCAAGAATTTGAGAGAAGCTGAGAAAGCCTTAGTACATGATCAGCAGAAACAGGTAGAAGCTATTACAAGCATGGATAGGGCTTTCCAATTAGATGTGCAGAAGATTTACCCGTCACAAGATTTGCATGCATCAGACGAATTGATAAACAAATTACTAAATGAAAGAAGGTCTGATTCAGGAACTACTACAACTGCACCACCTCCATATGTACCTCCTCCCATACCTCCACCTGAAAACATGCCGACATTAGCGGCTGCCATACCAACCGCACCAATGCTGGCTTTTCCTCCACCACCTAGTGCGCATGAGTTGCTTTTGCTTCCGTTACCAACTAGTTCCGTGGATACTGATCTGCGAATAGTAACACATAGCACGATATCAGTCGAGAGAAAGAGTGAATGGGCCGAGACATATATTGAAGGGGTGACGAAGCGGCTGCTATGAGTGCGATGCCAGAGCATGGGGGTGTTCCTGAACAAAAGATATTGAAAGAACAAATGGCAACGTATCTTGCTGAAATATGGAGCGATTTAAGCGCGTCAGCAGTTCTGCAGGATTTTCAGGATCTCAATTTCTTGTCTCGTTCGAGAGACACCCCGACAAAAGTGCATGAGCATGTTGCAAAATTGTTTATATATAAAAGAGAGCTTGAACGTTTGCATCGGCAGAAGTTGGAAGGGGATGAGCAACATGTACAGAAAAGATTTTTGCCTCTGTTAAAACCCATTAGTGAAGAGAAGCACATATGTAAAAGAGACGCCCTTAGATGGATTTCAGACATTTCGATTTCACCAATTGAAGTACATGGTACTTTTAGTCGGTATGCACTGGCTATGCAGCAAAAGCTATTACAGGTTATGGTTGAGTATTTGTAAGATGAATGTTTGAAGAGAAATTTGTGTTGTCCTGCAGAGATGATGGTAATTTATAAGAGGGCATTTTCACCCAACACTGCGCTAACTTCTCGGTCACTCGATTTGGCTTTGCTACTTAGTAAACGTTCAGAACTTCCCACTGTACAGTTGCCAATGCGAGAGGAACCTCCAACCCTTGTTCCGAAGGTAGAGATTCCCGCTGCAGGAGTGATACCTGCCTCCACTATCCCAGCACACTACATTTCACAGTTAACTCCGTTTTCAAGGGAGGAAGTGAATACTATTAAGCAGTCGATTCCCGACATTAGGAAGAATCCTACAGGTTTCTATAAGGAAATCAAATGTTTTGAACTCGTCGGTTTTCACCTTAAGTGACATTGACCTATTGTTTCCTGTGATCCTACCAGCAGATTTATGGAAGCAGATTAGGACTGTGGATGATCAAGCGGCAATGGGGGATACATGGGATGCCTCAACACAAGCTGATCGGTCTAGAAAAGTAGGCGAGAAACCACCTTAGGTTATATTTATGTTACAAAATCACATAGTGACCTTGGTACCAGAGAAAAGGATTAAATGGGACAAACTGACAGCATGCATGCAAGGGAAGACAGAGGGTGCGACTGAATATTTCAATAGCATGAAGTGGAGTTTGTGCAGTTATGGTGCACACAGGGCTCAATAATCAAATGGTCAAATTCTCAATAGTAAAAATGAGAGCTCAAATTTCCTTGAATAAGCAGGAAGTCCAATGATGTGGAAAGTGATTTATTGCGGTCACAGCCGACACGTGTTTTGACACATGAGGTTGTCCTCAAGGCACAAGGAGTAAAGGGTTGTATCCCTATTAGAAGTTGATGGGTGACAATTGAGTCACAATTTGAACCGAATTTAGAAGAGTCCAAGTGAGATGGACAAGGTGTGCGCTGAACACTCAAATGCAGAAGCAGCACAATAATTGTTAAAGCCGGTTCGAACTCTTGTATATATGGTAATAATACCTGGATCAGATGTATAAGGGTTAAATCCCAAGAAGCACTGTCCCTGAGGCAGCCTGTGATCGCAATAAATCACTTTCCACATCATTGGACTTCTTGCTTATTCAAGGACATTTGAGCTCTCATTTTTACTATTGAGGATCTGACTATTTGATTGAGTCCTCTGCGCACCAGAACTGCACAAACTCCAATTCATGCTATTAACTGTTGGAGGAACCCGGGGGATCCTCCCATGCAGTGGTTGCTGCATTGATCTACCCATATTTGGAGAAATTAAGCGCACCCCATAACTGTCACTCCCAGTCTTCTTTGTTTTGAATATTTTAATAGGTTTGAACGAGTTATCTGATTTTAGTGGTCAAGGTTTGAGTATGGAACCGGGAAAGAGATTGTTTGTTGACAAATCTGTATGAGGATTGTTGCCTTGACGTCCTGACCTCCTGCCTTTGAAGTATTCCCCCTCATTCATTTAGGGTAAGGTTCTCCTTCTAGGTAGTTTAAATTAGTAGTCTTTACTTAAATTACTGCTTTGCCTTAAAGAAATAATGTTTTTTTAATAAAAACTTGTCAGCCTAGGATTTCCGTTTGAGAAGTATACAGCAAGTGATAGTATGTTTTTGTTGAAATACAGCTGATTCTCTGCACAAACTACATATTTCGTTATGTGATGGAGTGTTTTGTCTGCTTCCCCGCAGGGAATTTTACTACTCATTTTGCCCCGAGAAAGGCGGTTTTCCGACATCAGTGGCCTCACAGGTGGCCCGCCGAAACGTTTTAACGGTCTCATTGTCTGTTGGAAGTCATTTTGTTCCCAATTGCTTACAGATTTATTCTCTTTGAGACCCTTTCTTTTCTCTTCATATACCATGTGAGAAGTTTACGTTGGCAGACCTGTATAAATGCTTTCATATTGCGTACAAATGTATTTATATCTTGCCTAAATCAACTGGCGGACCTCTATAAAATGTACTTAGATTTTGTTTAAATTATAATTGTATGTCTTTGTTTAAAGGAATGAATTTTATGTACTTGTTAAACACACCCACTTTTTGTGAAATAAATAAGTCAGAAATAAAATATGTTTTTCTTTGTGTAAAATGATATTGCTCTTTGCTTCTCATGGTTACCTTGGGTTGTTCTAAGTTAGAATAATCAGGATATCCTGTTGGATACCATTTGATTAGCAATTCATAACTTTTCAAATTTAGTTTCTACGGCTTTTGAAATCCTTGTTATGTGAACGAGGATTGTTGCCTGGCATTCAGACACAGATTATGACATCTGAGAATGCATGGCAAGCAAAATCGCAATCTGAAGTCCTACATATGGCCCATTATTATGAAAACAGGGTGAACATTAAGAAGGATAAGGTTGCAAAGGGGGGGCGTGGCTTGGACGGCCATGTAAAGGGACGTGCTCTCGTGGAGCTCCGCTGATCCTACAATGATCCTGGAGGAGAAGTGCGTGCACGGGAACCGGCCGGCACTGAAAAATAATGCCCATGCGTGTGAAGATGATGGCTACACTTGCTGAAACTTTGATGCGAGTGGAGGGTGAGGACACTGAGTTATACTCATCTGCGGGCCGCGGGCCCCGGATCGGCGAGTGGAACAAAATGGCGGCAGAGACAAAGAGGACAACAGGGGTCACGAGATGTAGGTCCTGTAAAGCCCCTGCATCGAACTCCAAGACCAGCGATTAGAAGCAGACCGCGGCACTTGACCGGAATGCGCTGTTGCTTCACTGAGGCGGCGCACATCTGTGGGCACATGTACCCGGAGGTGGTACAACCTACGGACTGTACATTGCCGAGACTCATCGAGCACATTGGTAAACGACGCTGGGCCCGCGGCGTGATCGGATCGAACGCCGGCGGAACCCAGGAGGATTCATTGTGGCAGCGCACCAATTAGGTGGCCGCGGATCCTGGGGCCGACGCGAACAAGCGGGCGGTGGTGGCTGCAGTTTTCCACAGCGCAGCAGATCAACTCTGTATACACGGGAAGATGGGAGAAATCCCATAGAGTCAGACAAAACATCGGCGCAGGCCAGTGGTTGAGGCCGATGCGAGACAATTGCTGATCCCCTGCACTTAGAGCGGCCCCTCTGGGCCTGGGCATTGTGGGCCGGATGGCCTTGTGATCGCGGAAGAGGGGGAACAAAGTGAGTGCGGCGAATAGGTGAGCGCACTCGAGCACTGGCCACAGAAGGAACACGACAGAGACCGAGCCACGACACCAAGAGGGTACGAGCACATGGGAGGAGACCGCCCACTTTGGGCGCGAGAGAAGAGACAAGTACATACAAGTACATGCTTGGCCTGCTGAGAGTGGTCTGTGACCACGCGGACCTTTGTGCGGAGGGAGGCACGGCAGGCCCTCGCCCAGCTAACATAGCAGGATGTCCTCTAAAGTGGTTAGACCCAGGATCCGACAGTCCACGATGGAGACCTACGTCAGGTCGCCCCCAGAAGCGGAGGGAGGCAAGAGCAAGGAGACCCCCACGGCAGTGGCGGATAGACCGGGCACGATCCAGGAGGTGCTGGCAGCGATCGCAGACTTAAAGGTGGCCTGGGAGACTAAGTTGGGCCAGGCAATGAAAGAGCTGCAGGAGGGCCGGGACCTCAAGATCGGAGCGGTCCAGGAGGAGGTGAACCTGCTGAGACAGGACGTGCGAACGATTGCGGAGCGCACTGAGGCCTTGGAGAAGGCGATGGCCCCGAACACGGAGGCGTGCACCGCACATGGAAAGGAGCTCCATGCCCTCGTGCAACGGATGGGCAATCTGGAGGACAGAGCTGAGCAAGCAGAAGGGCGTGCCAGACGCAATAACATCCGTATAGTGGGCCTGCCGGAAGGTATGGAAGGGTCAAACCCCACAGAATATGTGGAATCCATGCTTTTACAGGAGATAACAGGCGGGGTGCTGACCCAGGGGTTCGCGGTTGAAAGGGCGCACAGGGCCTTGACAAGGAGACCGCCCCCTGGAGACCCCCCCCGCGGCCGCTGATCGCAAAGATTCTGAACTATCAAGATCGGAGAAGATCCTCGAATTTTTCCGGAGGTGAGGAACGATTGAAAAGGGTTCCACAAAAATCACAGCCTACCCGGACTATATGCTGGTTGTACAGCATAGTAGGATGAACTTCGGATCGGTGAAAAGGAGGCTGAAGGACGCAGGCCATCGTTACATGTTGCTGTACCCAGCCAAGTTGTAAGTGTTTTATAAGAACAGATCCCTTTTTTTCGAGACGCCGACCGAGGCAATGGACTGGCTGGACATGCAGGGCCGACCTCAAGAACCGGATGTCCAGATGGGAGCTGCAGGAGATAAGTAGCGGACGGCTGTGGCACCTGGGGTGACATGGCCAAGACATTGGGACTTGATTATAAAGTTGTATTAAGCTTGTGGGAAGTGTGTTGTAGTATCAACTGGCTGGACCCGCTGGACGCACCAATCCTAAAATAGACTGGGAGCTCCTGGGAGGCATCCCTTGTACCAAATAGTAATATACTTAGTTAGGTCACTGTTAGATCGGTGACGCCCCGCAGGGTCCTAGTCCTCGGCGACGGGACAGGACCAGACGCGGGTGGGCCTGAAATCCAGGGACGGAGCTGGGCATTTGTTGGGTTAGGGCAGGGTGGGGGGAGGGGCTGGGTTGTGTGCAGTGGATGGGAGTTGGGGAACAGGGAGGAGGGAAACTTGAGGGGGGCAAGGGGGAGAGCCGGAAAACAAACCATCAAGGGATGCATTGAAGGGAGAGGTGGGTTGGGAACAAACTGAGTAGATGGCATCAGGTAACCTCAGAATTGTGACCTGGAATGTACGGGGCCTTAATAGCTATCTGAAACGTAACAAAGTGATGGTGTATCTAAAAAGGATGCACATTGATGTGGCCCTGCTGCAGGAGACTCATCTCACAAGGGAGAAGTTGGAGGTTGTCAGGCGAAAATGGAGGGGACATGTTGTGGGGGCTACGTATTCTGCATACGCTAGAGGGGTTATCACTTGGGTGGCACCGCACGTGCCGCTCCAGGTGCTTAGCTCAATGGTAGACCCAGAGGGCAGAATGGTGGCGGTGACAGGACTCCTGGAGAACAGGGAAGTGCATATCATAAATCTGTACGCCCCCAACCATGATACAGCGGCTTATGTTAGATCCCTTTACAGCAAAATTAGCCCCATGGTTGGGGGTGCGGTGGTGTGGGGAGGGGACTTTAATTGCACCCTGAATCCCATAATGGATAGGTCAGTTGATAAAGCGGGGAAGCCGGCGCCAGCGGCCAAAGCACTGGGGACATTGTTAAAAGATCTAGGCCTAGAAGACGTGTGGAGAAGGTTGCATCCAATGGATAGGCAATACTCGCACTATTGTCATGATCACTGCTTCCAAGGAGCCAGGACCAGGCCAACGTCCTTGGAAGCAGGCCCCTAACCCTAATCCTAAGCACCAGCTGGTCCCCACTGGGACCTTTTGGACCTTGTCCTGGCGCCGGTGGCACCAGGCTCATCAAAACCATTGGTCCCGGCACTGGAAGCGCCGGGCTCATAATAGGTGTAAGGATGCTTGGGTGGACTTACCTGCAGCAGACCATGCTGCTTACTTACCAGTCACTTAGAAGCTATCTAAGAACAGGGACTAATTTCTTACCTGGGTGGGGCAGCTCCACTCCCTGGATACAGCACTGGAACTCTTCTGGAAACTGGAACTCTTTTCTTACCTAGGCGGGGCCGTGGAAGAAGACGCCTCATCACCCCAAGGCTATTTAAACCACACCCGATAGATGAAGCGTGCTTCGCGTTATTCTGCATCTGCAGCAGAACGGTCACCGAGTCTGCTCCGGCTTTTCTTCTTCTGATCCTGGACCTGCAAGAATCCTACTTAGCATTTCAGTATCCAGACATCATCAGCACCTGCAAAGAACAGAAACAACAGGAGGCGAACTTTACACGCAGCACTTACTCACCTGATCCATCGGCTGCGGCCGCTTCGTCACGCCGCATCTCCACCTGCAAAGGCAAAAGTATTGCCATACTTACCGGCACGCTGTGGATTCCGGATTTCTTCGTTCTGCATCGCCACCTGTAAAGACAAAGCATCGTTAACAACTTACTGGCATTCCGCGGACTTCGGCGCTGCAAACCAACATCTGAAAGGCAAAAGAAAAGACATTAAGCAGGTATTTACTTACGTCCATCCCGCTCGTCGCAATAAAACGCCTGCAAATACTCTGGCGTCTCTTTAACACGAACTAAGCTGCAAGGAAAGAGACAATTAGAGCGCTTGCCATACTTACAAACTTCCAGGCGCTTTACTTCATCTTCCATCTCAAGAGCCCTGCAATACTTAAGGGAAAAGCATTATTTAGAGTCTGCATATAAACGTGCCACGCATTTAAAGACTATAAAGACAAAAGGTGTCCAGAAACTCACCGCTCGTGCAGACAACGACGGTGACCATCCTCTGAATTCAAGAGGCCTATGTTTCACCAGTGAAGGAACTGGCAACGGCACCCTGCACCAGACGCAGATGGAGAACCCAGCATTCACCTATATAAGGTGAGCACGTTGACCTGGGGGCTCTACAAAAAGCTGGGAAGAGAGAGGGAGAGAGGGACATTCAACTACCCAGACCATTAACCCCCATATTCTTTCACCTGCAGAAACCTCACTCTTCGAGTCCGACACACAGTGCGAAGAGGTTCGACCCCAGAAGCCAATCGAGTCCTGCACATCACTTTTCGAGTCACAGACAGCTTCCTGCCAAGACCCGCGCCTCCGTGGGAATCAGGTGAGCGTTACACTATGCAGCACCACATGACCTGCAAACGAAGCTAGATTATGTGTTCGTAGCGGCTGAGATAGCGGGAGAAATGGTGGGAGCGGAATACAAGGCCCGGGTACCAACTGACCACTCGCCGTTGGCGGTAGAGTGGCGACACCAACCCCCGAGAGCGCGGATCCCGACATGGAGACTTAGGACTGAGGCATTACAAGATGAGGGGTTCCGGGAGGATTTGAGGGAGGCCATCGAGGAATATTTTGATATAAACATGGGCTGTGTACGCTCGGTTGGAACAGTATGGGAGGCGTTCAAGGTGGTGGTGCGTGGAGTAGCCATTTCGAAATCTAAAGGGCTCCAGGGGGGCATTGAAAGGGAACTTCAGGAAACGGAACGGGAGCTGGAGGGCCTCACGCGACATGAGGATACCGCCCAGAAGAATAGCGATAAGATAAAAGACCTACATTTAACCTGCAGTGGACTCTGGGATAGGCTATGTAGACTAAATTACAAGAAATACACGGCGAGGTTACACGCAGGGGGCGATAAACCGGGCAGATTGCTGGCCTGGCTGTATAAGAGTGAGACCCCCCGCACAGTGATCAGTGAGATAAGGGATGAGGAAGGTCGCATATGTAATACCCAGGAGGATGTGAACGAGGAGTTAAAGTTTTACAGACACTTATATGAGGACGCAGGGGAGGATAGGAGCCAAGACATACTGGACACGTTAGAGGACAAAGAGCTGCCCACCCTGGACGACCTAGAACACGTGGAATTTGACGCCCCTATCACCTCGGAAGAGCTGGAGGTGGCGATCCAACATTTGCCCACGTGTAAGGCACCCGGGACGGACGGGTTGCCTAGCGAGTTTTACAAGACATACAAACAGGAGCTGCTTCAGCCACTGCTTGCTATGTTCAACGAAGCCTATGAGCAGGGGGAACTGCCATTGTCCCTTCGCGAGGTGATGATCATCCCACTTCTAAAACCAGGCAAGCCGGCCGCGGAGTGTGGGTCTTACAGACCCTTGTCCATGCTGAATCAGGACAGCAAAATACTTACGGCAGTGCTGGCCAATAGGCTGAAGAGGGTGATCGGTAAGCTGATACACCCAGACCAGACGGGATATGTCCCGCGCAGGAACATCACAGATAACCATAGGCGGCTACACCACATCATTGACCACACTGAGGAAGATACGGGTGAGCTGGCCATCGTGTTGCTAGACGCGGTCAAAGCCTTTGACTCGGTGCGATGGCCGTGGTTGAAAGCAGCCCTGAGGGGATACGGAATGGGACCTGGGTATATCAGGTGGGTTCAGTTGTTATACAGCACCCCGGTGGCGAGAGTTAAAACAGGATCCATAATCTCAGACACTTGGCAACTCAGCAGGGGGACCAGACAGGGATGCCCCTGGTCGCCCATGCTATACATTCTGGCATTAGAGCCGCTGGCAATATGTCTGAGGCAACAATACGGGGAGGTGGGGATTAGTACAGTAAGTTGTAGACACCTGGTATCGCTGTACGCAGATGACATGCTCCTTCATCTGCGCTATCCGGAGGAGAACTTGCAGTATGTGCTAGAGGTGATGGACCGATATGCCATCCTCTCGGGCATATCGGTGAACCCTAGGAAGTCTAGTCTGTTCCCCTTGGGTAGATACAAGAATGTCCCGTTACAGAAGCTGCCTAGCCTGCCGATACCATGGCAGACTGAGACATTTAGGTATTTGGGAGTAAATATTTACCACAGGACCGAGGCGGAGCACCAACATAATACAGAGAAAGCAATAGAGGGGGTCAAGAACAGCATGGTATTTTGGTCCAGATTGCCCCTGACCATGATGGGGAGAGCGGCCTTGCTTAAGATGGTGGTCCTGCCAAAACTCCTGCACTTCTTTGTGAATGTCCTGTTTTTGATTCCCAGCAGCCTATTTGTGAGACTTCATAGCGTGTGCATGGGCTTCATATGGGGTAACTCCAGGAACAGAGTGGCCCTGTGGAAACTCCAGAACCCATGTGACATGGGGGGGGGCATAGGCCTGCCAAATTTTGAGCTTTATTATCTGGCGGGGCAGCTGCTGTATTGGCCAGGTGGCTGTCGACTGAAGACTCGGCGGAAGCCAGGCTTCTGTGGGAAGACTCGGCCCCATACTTTTTGAATGAAGTGGTGTGGTTACAAAAGAACAAACTGGTGGGAAGAGGGCGGCTGTTGAGGCTGGGCTGGGAGGTTTGGCGCAGAATGTGGAGAATGATGGGTGACAGAGCCGTTCTCTCAGCAGTCCCCGCTAGTGGCACTATGCGGGAACGACTCACAACTGTTCGAAGCGGTCCGTAGATATTGGGAACCGGTGGGCCTGGCCACCCTTGGGGACATATGGCAGGAAGGGGAGGCATTGGAATTTCAGAGGTTGCAAGAAGAGACAGGGGTGCATAGAGGCCAGTATATAACCTACGCTAGGCTCATGAAACGGGTAAGGGAGAGATGGCCGGAGACAGTGCTAGCGGATGACCCCGATGCCTCCCTGGAAATGATGTATGATGTTTCGGAGGGCGGGCACGAGATATCTAGAATATACGAGCTTCTAAGAGCAAAGGTAGGGAAGGAGCTGCTTCAATTGAGGCAGGACTGGGAGGAGGAAGTAGGAGGACCCATGACAGATGGGCAATGGGAGAGAGCCCAAAGGTAACATACAAAGGTATCCCGGAATGCGAGACTCCAACAACTCCAATTGTAGGTCACTCACAGGGCTTATTTGACTCCCGGGAAAATTGCAAGGTTTGGAGGCTCGGCTGCGCAGAAATGTCCCAGGTGTGGGGAGGTGGAAGCGGGGCTGCTACACATGTTCTGGACTTGCCCGGAGGTGCACAGATTTTGGGACGAGATTAAAACTAAATTGGCTGGTGGGGGATTGGAGCTGGACGTGGGATCAGCTTGGCCATGCATGCTCGGGATTTTTCCCAGGCCATGGGATTTAAAGCACATAAGCAAAATGAAGGATTTAGCCTACATCCTGGCCAAGTGCAGGATCGCAATAGGTTGGAAGGCAGCCCACAGACCCAAGGTTCAGCTATGGTGGATGGACCTCCTCAGATGGGCGGAGGCGGAATCCGTAGTTTGGTTTGAAGCGGTTACTAAGGGGGGAGAGGAGGAAGTAGGGCCCTTTTGGCCTGGCGGCAATTGGTGACCTCTATGGCAAACCCTCACCAAGACAATAGCGAATCAGAGGACTCTGATGAGTGCACAAGCACTGCGATACCTGATCATGCTCCCATAGATGATATGAGTGAGCCGGCTCTAGTTTGTGGGGTGGGAGGGGGGAGGACGGAGAATTATACTGTATAATGTGATGGTTTGATGCTGATTATGTACGTCCTAAACAGTTGTAATGTGTGTTATTTTGTTTGGTTTTATTGAAAAGAAAAAAATAGAAAAGGTTGCAAAGAAAAATGGTGATTTAAAGACTAGAGTCCTTTTGCAACAAATAGCGAGAGGTGGGAACATGCAACCAAGGGGTCAGTTCATACCGGAAATGGGCGCATAAATGGGTCCTGTACACATGAATCAATGTGCGTATTGTAGACAGGAGAGTCATTGGAGAGCACAATGTCTCTCCAACAGAGAATTAATGTTACGATAGGAAGAAGATCGAGGGGTCGGTCTGGTATAACGGGTCCTGGTAGGAACCAATTTGCGCAGAATCAGCAGATTCAACCGCAAGAGGCAAATGCAAATAGTCAAGGCGGTCAGCAACAGAATGCGAGTAGTGGGAATGTTTTTGATAATGCTACACACTGCTATTTTACCGACTTCACATCTGATGATGTATTGTTCCGCTAGGACAGCCCGAAGCAGACTCTGGAACCAATACCTATTCCCATTGATCAGAAAGGGCTCTACATAGAAATGAGAGTGGGGAGGGGCGCTGTTGCGCACATCAAGTATGGCCGCCTATTGTGAGAGCTCCTGCTCGGACACAATCATTGTTTGCTATAAATCCTCTCAGATTCGTCCCAGACTTGACCAGAAGCTAGCATCCGAGGGCAAGAAACATAAGGCATATTCGGGTGAAAGAGCAGTGGAGATCCGTGGCCGCGTTAGCAAGTTTTCGCGTCCGGCGATCTTGGAGGCGAAGGGAGACCCGTGTGGCCGCCTGGAGGCTCCACGAACGCTTGGGCTGCGAGCCGCGGTGGGGGGAGGGGCACCGCGCGGCCTGTGACATCCTGAAGACGAGGAGAGAGCCGAGTGGCCGCCCGCCCCGAGACGACCGTGGCTGCAGCAGCGATCGCTCCCCGCAACCCATGAAGGGGGACATAAGAAGGCAGGAGCGAGAAGGTGGGACCCGGTGGAAGTAGGTTGCCTTCATCCGGTGGGACCGTGATTGTTGCACGGCTCCTGGCGGCGCTGCCCATGGCTCCTCACGACGCTGCCCGTTGGGGTGCGGACTTGGCCGAGGGGGCGCGTGCGGTGGGAGCCCACCTCCCGCACATATCAAGTAAGTGATTTTGGGCCGCGCTGGGGGCCCTACTTCCAACGCCCGTGAGGCGGGCCTCTACAATACGCGGTTCGCGGTGGCAGCCGCGGCAGGGGAGGGCCCCACATCGTGCCCCACGGCGGCTATCTTGACCTGCCAGTTATAACCCCAACGGATACGGGAGAATAAACATTGATCCTTGAAAGTGGGGGCATCTCGGGGTCCCACTGGGCCACATCCATGTGACTGAAGAGGAGACTGAACATAGGGCCTTAAGTGCAGTATAACCGCCACGACCTCAAACCCTAGAACGTGCAGATACAGCTGGGGGACACCGCGGGCCGCTTTCATTGCTCCGGGCGCGCTTCCCAACGCTCCAACAAGGCCCTCACGACTACAGGCCGGAGTGGTGGCCGGGGGGCTCTCACCAGGACAAAACTGCCCGATTTACTCCTATATAGAAGCAAACTACCATGTGCTAAGGGCTGACATACTGGGAAACGACCCCTCCCCATCCTGAGCCAAACATGGTGCATTGGGCGATAATACGTGGGAGAACACAGTCCACCCCCAACAGAAAACCACAGCACATGGGCCGCAACGAGAAGAAGGGGACAGGGGGGGAAAAAGATTGGCCCGATGGATACCTTCACCAGTTCGCAACCACAAGGGGCGACTGGGGGGGAACCATCAACAGCAGATGGGCAGGAGAATGACCCGATGGATTGCCTAGCTACGATGGTACAGTATGGATTCATGGCTGTAAATGTTAAACTAGATGACATAGTGGCGACGATCGGATCCCTTAAAGCACATGTGCAGAAGGAGAGCGCGCGTATTACGGAGGCAGAAAACAGGATAAGTGTAAGCGAAGACACGATATTACAACACAGTCGAGACATAGCCCACCTCCAATCAGAATTGCACAAAACTCAAACCAAGTGCGAGGATCTCGAATCGAGGTCCAAGAAATAACATTCGGATTGTTGAGGTATCGGAAAACTTTTGCAAAGGACCCATGGAGAAACAAGTAGAGACCCTGCTGAAGGACATCCTAGGCACCGACTCCTTCTCGGAACATTTTCTGATTGAAAGGGCCCACCGCACCCTAGCACCACACCCGAAACCAGGAGCTCCCCCTTGAACTATAATTGCACTGCTCCTTAACTACAGGAACAGAGATACTATACTCCGACTATCGAGGGAAAAAGGAACTCTACACCATGATCAGAATAGAATCCACAAATATCCGGACTTTTCGACCACTGTGCAAACGCAAAGGAGATCTTATGAAGGAGTGAAAAGACAGTTATGAATGCGTAATGTGCCCTATGTCCTTATCTTTCTGGTGAAGATGAGAATACAACATGGGGGACGGGCCCACTTCTTTGAAAATCCCACAGAAGCCATGGCGTATGTGGAGGCTTCCATCCAGCTGCCCCCTGGAGACCGAGTGGCGAACCAAAATGCGAGACCGCAACCGAGAGATGAGAGGCGAGACCCGACAGACAAAGTGGAATGAAAACCAGCTACCTGCCGACTGAGAAAAAATGGATAACTCTCCTAAGTAGCAGTGGAAAGTGGGGCGTGATGAAGACCTGCAGATATGGCTAACCCCAATTTGACGGCCCGAGGGTCGAGACTAAATCTCCTTACATGGAACGTCCGAGGGTTGAATAACCGAGCCAAGTTAAAAAAGGTAGGGACCTATGTCAGTCAACACCACCCCCAGATAGTCATGTTACAGGAAACTCATGCACTTCAGAAAGTAAACACTGAGCTTTTGAAGGGGTGGGGTCAGCACAGATACTATACCGAGTACTCTTTACAGGCAAGAGGAGTACTCATCCTGATCCACCCCTCAGTTGGGTTTCAATTTGGTAAGAACAAGATAGACCCACTAGGTCGCTACGTGATAGTGTGGGGAAACATTGCAGGGGAAAAATTAATATTGGTGAACACATATGACCCGAATGTTGATGATCCCGATTTCTACACGAATGTAATGCAAGAGATGAGCTTCTCTGGTGGTGAGCAAGTGGTGTGGGGAGGCGATTTCAATACCATTCTGGATATCGCACTAGATCGCTCTACCTCCAGACATAGAAACTCCACCAAAACCGCTGGTATCCTACAACAAATCCCGTCACAATTCACGCTGGTGGACGTCTGGAGGACTCTTCACCCCCATAAAAGGCAGTACTCCTACTCCTCAGTGCATGACACAGAGTCCCGCATAGATTACTGGTTGGTGTCTGCGTTGCTCATGAACCAAATTGACAGTGAGATGCTCCCCCGTACCCTATCCGACCACTCATCTATCCTTTTAAATATGACCCTGGAGAATATAAAGCCCCCTCCCAGAAGATGGAGAATGCCACCTGATATTTTTTAGAGACCCCACAGTGGCAGAGGCACTACACAGAGGTGGAACTCTTCCTTTAAGCAAACAAAGACTCAGTGAATAGAAGTGCAACCCTATGGGAGACTTTTAAGGTTTGGATGAGGGGGATTCTGATCTCCAAGTCCATGGGGCTGTTGAGGGCCATCAGGGTGGAACTGGCGGAAACTGAGAAGCGATTGGGTGAGTTGGAGATGCGATACACAGCCGCACATGAGGACAGTGTCCTGGCAGACATTAATGGTAACCTGCAGGAATTCAATAGACTGGCCACTAAGGAGCTGCTGTATATGGAAACCACAGTTAAAGCACGCCGATATGGCAAAGGGAGAAGGGCGGGTCACACCCTAGCCAACTTGTTGAAGGCCCAAAGACACTATACCATGATTTCTAGCATAATAGCGGGGGATGGTACGGTAGCCACAAGTGAGGTAGATATAAACAGAGAATTCACCCAATTCTACACAGACCTGTATGCTAACCATGATCTGAAAACACCTCAAGAGGTTGGAGAATACTTGGACAACATTACACTCCCGAGGTTGTCAACAGAGCACAGACTGTTGCTTGATCAGCCCCCAACGGTGGATGAAATTAAGGAAGCGATAAAGTCACTAACTAATGGAAAGGCACCCGGCTCAGACGGATTGGGGGCTGAGTTATACAAGGAGCTCAGTGAGGAACTAGCCCCGGTGCTCCGGTCTGTGTGGGAGGAGGCCTTGGAATTGGGGACACTCCCAACATCCATGAGGGAGGCTATAATAACGGTGCTACTCAAACCCAGGCGCCCGTCGAACGAAATGTCCTCATATCGGCCTCTATCCCTTACAAACTGCGACAGCAAGATATTTGCAAAGATCCTGGCCACGAGACTCCTGCCTAACATGCCAGTACTGGTCCATCCGGACCAATGCGGGTTTATCCCTACCAAATCCACGGCATTAAATCTCCGTAGGCTATTTGGTATCATGGCCCAGATTAAGCCTGAGGCCCAGGCAGTGGCCGTGTCTCTGGATGCCGAAAAGGCGTTTGATTCGGTGTCCTGGAGATACTTGTTCTTGGTGCTGGAGAAATTTGGACTAGGTCCATACTTCCTACAATGCGTGAAGCTCTTATACACCAACCCGGGGACTAGGGTATTGACTAATCGCACCATGTCTGATTGGTAGGTGCTGGAAAGGGGTACGAGACAAGGGTGCCCGTTTTCCCCAATACTGTTCGCCCTCACAGTGGAACCAGTCGCAGCAGCTATTAGAGAATATCAAAGTCAGAGGGGCATATGGATGTCGGACCTGACCCAATCCATTTCTTTATATGCAGATGATCCTCTGCTGTATGTCCGAGAACCAGACACACCTGGGGCCAGTGATGGGGACGGTGCATGAATTTGCAGAATACTCGGGATACAAAACTAACCGCTCCAAACCGGAAATCTTTCCCTTGACCCCCGCCACTAAATGCCCGGAAAATACTCATGGTCTAAAATGGTCCCCAGATCAGATTAGATACTTGGGTGTTATCGTGTCGGGAGATAAAGCCTCCCTATTGTCGAACAACCATGATTCCCTTTTAGACACAATTGCCGCCAAACTCTGTTTTTGGGCCAAACTCCCCATATCGCTCATCGGCCGGGTTGCTGTATTGAAAATGTTTATTCTTCCCAAGCTATTATATGTATTCACTAATGTCCCGATATGGCCTGGTAGGCAGTTTTTTGATAAATTTAGGTCTATGGTGGTGGAGTTTGTCTGGTGTGGGGGGCGGCCAGAATGAAGTGGGAAAAGATAGTTGAACCATATAACTAAGGTGGCATAGCAGCACCAGATTTTTAATTATATTACCTAGTGGCACAGGCCCAGTTTGTTAAACATTGGTATGACGAGCAAGACACCCCACCCTACATATTCCAAAATACGCATGCAGCACGTCTGACCGACCTAAGGTCTGTTATCTTTAAAAACAAACACAAGAATGAGTGTCCATTCGACCCAGTCAGTACAACAGTGCATGCATAGTCCAGGATTTTCCACAGGCTCGGGTTGGAGTCACCATACTACTCAGAAGCCCCATTCTGGAACTTGCCAGGTATAGCACCCACGTACGACACTGATGTGCAAAAGACATGGGATCCAGAGAGACAATTCAAAATCAAAGACATATTCCCTAATGGAAAATGTATAACATTGGAAGAATTCTAAACGGGGATGGGTAGAGATCAATTGATAGTTTTGCAATACTATAGAATGAAAATGGCATTTAAGGCCAGATGGCCCCTGTTCCCTGATGAGCCTCCACCACACCCATGCCTGGCAACCCTGTCCACCCGATCGGGAACCAGTGTATCAGGACTCTACACAGCCATACAGGCTAATACTCCTACTGTGAACTTGATAAAGACCTCCTGGGAATCAGATGTGGGTGCTACCATTAGTGATAGGTCCTGGGAGAGGTACTGAGAATTGACCAAGAGGGTATCCATGAATGCGGGCCTCAGGCTGATCCAATTTAACATGTTGAACAAGTTACACTTTACACCCCAAAAAATCATGAAATTCACACGAAACAGCCGTGGCAGGTGTCAGAAATGCGGGGCCGATCAGGCAGACTCGTTCCACATGTATTGGAGCTGCCCACACATATGTGCATTCTGGGGGGAGGTGGAGAAAATTCTGGAAGAAGTTACGCAGATACCGGCAGACCTCACACCATTAAAATACCTGTTTGGGGATATAGGTAAGAGATCTGAGATGATCAGAAGGCTCTTTAACATCACATGCGCGGTGGCCAAAAAGTGCATTCTGCAAAAACGGAAGAGTGTGCAGGCAACACAAGTAAATCATTTTCTCAAGGAACTGATGTATGTAAATGAATGTGGGGAGCACTATGTAATGACACTATCAAGTAGAAACATTAAGGGGACTCCAGGCCAAGAAATATCCACGGCCGTGCCTGGGAAAAACATATATATATAGAAAACAACTAGAAGACCGGGATATATAAACTTGTACAGGTAGCAGACCAATTAGAGGCAATGCGCCTATTCTCTTACAGTACTGTAAAACATATATAAAACGCAGGAAAGTGAAAAAATTCAATTCACTAACATAACATGTATGAAAAAATAGACATCTTAATTGAGAAAAATGTCTTACAATATTTTATATCAATCATAAAAACATGATAGAAAAATAGAAATCAGAAAAGTATATATAAATCAGATTTGTACAATAATTGTCATGATCTCTGCTTCCAAAAGGTCAGGGTTTTCCCAACTCCCTTGGAAGCAGATCCATAACCCAGGTTCCGAGTGCCAACCAGTCCCAATTGGGACCTTTTGGACCCAGTCCTGGCGCCAGTGGCACCAGGCTCATAAATATGCCCAGTCCCAGCGCTGGAAGCGCCGGGCTCATAATGCTTGGGTGGACTTACCTGCAGCAGACCATGCTGCTTATTTGCCTGCCAGTTGAGCCTCTGATCCTCTTCCGTTTGGAACTACTTTTCCTGTTGGGTGGGGCAGGAGCCACTCCCTAGGTTCAGAACACTGGAACTCTTCTGGAAAGCAGGAACTCTTTTCTTACCTAGGCGTGGCTGTGGAAGGAGACACCTAAGCACTACAGGAGGCTATTTAAACCACACCCGATGGATGAATCTTGCTTTGCGTTATTCTGCATCCTCTGCAGCAGAACGCTCATCGTGTCTTCTGCATCTGATCCTGGGCCTAAGGAAAAAGGCTTACCATCCTGAATCCAGTCTTCAGCAACACCTATAAAGACAAGAAAGAACAGGTTAGCATTACGGTCTTCAGTGACAGCTCTTCACTAACCTGGTCCATCGGCTGTCACCAACGCCTCGCGCTGCATTCCGACATCTGCAAGACAAAGGCTTACCTACTCTTCGTGCGCTCCGGAGGTCTTCACACTGCATTCCGGCATCTGAAAGACAAAAGCTTACCAACTCTTCGCACGCTCCGGAGGCCTTCGGCACTGCATCCCGCATCTGAAAGACAAAACAAGGTGCGTTTAAAGACATTGGGGAACTTTAATACTCACGTGCCATTACTCCTTTCCACATCTAACCTAGTGGGTATTCCGGCACCCTGCAGCCGCTCCGAACTTGTACCTGCAAAATAAAAAGACAGTTAGAGCGCATCGTGAAGCAGGCAACAAGCGCTTACTTACGTGCTTCCAGGCGCTTCTATTCATCACACGGGCTCCATCTTCAACTCACTTCAGCCCGTCATCCACCATCGCCGGAACCCTGCAACACAAGAGACATCATTACTAAAGACTTTAAAGACATTAGAAGTACTCGAAACTTACCGTTCGTGCAGTAAACGACGGACAGCAGTCCTCTGAAGTCAAGAGGCCTGCTCCCCTTATCCAGTGAAGAAACTGGTTACAGCACCCTGCCCCGAGGCAGATGGAGAGCACGGCGTTCACTTACCTAAGGTGAGAGCGTTAACCTTCGGGGTTCTACAGGCGAAGAGAAAGGGAAGAAGAGAGAGACATTTAGTAACCCAGTTCATTAATCCCATATTTTCTATCTGCAGACATCTTACCCTTCGAGTCAGACATACAGTGCACAGAGGTCCAGCCCAAAGAGCCAGCCATGTGGTACACATCACCTTTGAAGATACGGTATACGCCCAGTCAAGACCGGAGCCTCTACGGGAATCAGGTGAGCGTTACAATAATATTAACTGACCACAAAATGCCACAAGCAACTAAACCAGACCCATTCATATCTCCAAATACTCCATCCATACTGCACTCACAAATGCTTAAAATACATTGGTCAAAACTGTCAAAATACATAGACAAAGCATGAAAGCAAATTACATCACACAAAAAATATATATAAAAAATCTTTTTAAACACAATTTTTCAACACCTAGTCAGTAGTCTTACTATACTGCTAGGACCGGAGCGTCCCACAACTGAGAGGCAACAATTGTCAGCTTAGTTGACAAGAAAATAAGAGACCCATCAAAGAACCGACATGTTTCTTTCCTTCTTCGCTGTTGGATAATTGGATAGGAAATTCATCAGGGAAGAGAGGTCGGGAGTTTCTGGAGTCAAATGATACTGGAATGTCACAAAGCACTGCATCAATGTTTTGGTCTGCCACTCAATCCGGACCGATAGAGGTTCGGTAAAAGTAGGCGACGTGATCAATCTCCAAGTATGTAGCCACGCATGTATCCAAGTATTGTTAGTACTACTGCGCCATATCAACCTAGTGTAGGCAGAACCATACTGTGTTTACTAATAATGGCCCCACTATGTCGGGAAAAGTAGAATCAGACACGATCAAGCCCATGTAAACCGAAGGACATCTGGGCCCCTTTCAGAGTACATTTATGTGAAATGGACTTGACCAGCACTAGCCCGACAGAGCCTAATAATACACCTACTCTGTAAATACTACATGCTATGCTGAGAGACTGCATCAAATGTTTATGGTATATACATGCTTGAATCGTCATGTTGCCGCACTGTTGTGTACCACAGCTGTTAAATAAAGTTTAAAAAAAAAAAGAAATGAGAGTGGGGAATAGGGAGCATATCTTTCTAGTGGATACCAGAGCACAGAAGTGTTCCATTGACCATCTGCGGGTTCAGATGTCCCACTGTCAAGGCAGAGTAATGGTTCTGTAGTGTTTTCTGGAACGCCAATGATTAGGCCGGTCTCTTAACCGGTAACCATTGCACTGGGGCCGTTCACTGATTAATGTACGTTTTTGAAAACGACGAATAGCGGCGAAAACTTGTTGGGGTTGAATTTGTTGAAGAAATTGAATGCTGTGATTTATTATTCTCCAGATGGAGTGTATTTAACGATCTCGCCCCAACAATATTCCGCTTCACATTTCTTATCTATGCCATTACCGAGTGAACGGAGTGAGGTGCCTACACATTTATGGGCAGTGAATGACAAAAATGTGGGGATCCTCAATGTTGAACCAGTTCAGATTGTTTTGAAATCAGCAAATTCGCAGTCAGGTATTCCACAGTACAATATATACGTTCAGGGTTAACGTGCGTTGAAGAGTATTGTTTCGGATCAGATACACCGAGGTGTGATTGAAGAGATTTCTGGTAGTGTGTGCAATTGCCCAATTTTACCTGTTTATAAAAAAAAGGGACAATGCTTTACTTTTCGGTTTTGTGATTGATTTGCACGCAATTAACAAGATTGTAGTGCCACAATTCCCTATTGTACCAGACTTACAACCATTCTCACTATGATTCCGGCGATGGCCACACATTTAAGTGTAGTCGAATTGAAAAATGCTTTCTTTAATATTCCTATCCACAACGACAGTAGGTATTTGTTTGCGTCTTCCTTAAGAGGACGCTCCTTTACGTTCACTGGAGTCCTGGAGGGATACACGGAGAGTGCAAGCATATATAGTAGGGCATTGAAAGAACAACTTCATTTGCTTGAGTTACCTTGCACTTGCGCGTTGCTACAATATATTGATGATCTGCTTATTGCTGCAGATTCTGAGGACGCTTGCTAGGAGGGTACTGTGTTGTTGCATGTTCATTTGGCAGTGCATGGTCATAAGGCTTTGTTGAACAAATTCCAGTATTGTCGACAGCAAGTTGTCTATTTAGGCTATTGTCATGATTCCTGCCCCTCTTGTCTCCAGCCCTGCAAGATGTCAGGCTGGAGCCAGGCCACGATCACCTACATGGCCCCTCAAGGGCCTCTCCATCCCTCCAAAGACTCACTTGGAGTCAGACTTGGCGCTTGTGGCACCAGACTCACTCACTCCCATAGGATAACATTGGGGATTGGACTTGTAATGCATCGATGGGGACAAGATGGATGCCCCCACATATTTCGGTTCCCAGAACTGCATGTGCGGTCTAGTCTTTTGGGTGTGGTTCAGCCTAGAGGCACCTGGGATACCCAGAGACTATTTAAGCCACACCCAGGCTGAGAAGCATGCTTTGCGTTTTCTGCACCTGCAGCGCGACACTCACCATGTTGGGATCGGTCTCCAGTGGGCCTGCATCTTTCTTCTGCGCCCAGCTCCTGCAAGAACAAGAACACCGTTAGGAACAGCCTTACCTTGCAGCCCTTCCGCCCATCATTCAATGCTCCTTCTGTTCTGCGGGCATCTTCGGCGGTGTCATTCCCATCCCGGCACGCTGCTTCCTAATGAAGAGGAAAAGAACAGAGAAAAGGCATTAGTAAGCATTTTACAGCTCTTCTCTTATTTTTTTTCAAATACAGTGCGAGCTTCAAACGCTTACCTGAATCCCAGCCGTTCTGGGAGAACTGTCTCTCTGGAACTTCTCATCCATCTGAGAGGGGGGAAAAGACACTCCAGGTTAGCGTGGAAACATCTAGAGGCGGCGCATACCGCGCTTACTCACCGCATTTGTTCTTCATAACCGTCATCCACGCTGACAACGTCGCGGCACCTAAAAGACACAGAAAAAAACCTCAGTTCAATACAAATACGAAAAGGGTACATCGCGCATCGCGCTCTCACTCACCTTCAGCGCCACTCATCTCAGCAGCACGCTGCCATCCCCGGACGCCGGCCATCACCTAAGAAGGAAAGGAACGAAGTTAGAGAACTGCTCAAGGACTCATTATCCTTACCAGTCGGACTCTCGCCATTGAAGTAACTAGGCACCAACGAGCCCGTATCAATACACGCGCCCCTGCGCGGCACCAACGAGCCCGTATCAATACACGCGCCCCTGCGCTGAAAGCAGGACGGAGAGCACACCATCCAAGAAAACAAGGTGAGCTGTGGATCAAAGGGAAGGGTTGGACCCCGGGGAGAAAGGGGTTCAAGCATAGAGACAATAGGGAGTTATTGTAACTAAGTCTTCAAGTAACCTTGTACTGCTCTGCGCCCAGCTACCCTTGCGGGTTTGGTTCCGCGCTATATCAAATAAACAAACAAACAAACAAACAAACAAACTCTACCAATCCTGTGTTTCAGGCCCAGTCCCCAGTCGAATAGCCTCGAGGGAAGGTTTCGAGGTCGTAAGAGGCCAGGACCGGCTGAGTGACATCCCTGTGGATACCAGGTGAGCGTTACAGCTATGTCGAAGGAGGGCAGACGCCTGACACCAGAATGTATACAAAGTATTTCTGACATCTCTGTTCCAAATACGCAGAAGGAAGTCAGAGCTTTTAATGGCATGGCTTGTAGACAGTGGATCCTGAATTTGTTGCTTTTGAATAAACCTATGCTGGCATTGACAAAGAAGGATGTTCCTTTCACTTTGCCATGGGACTCGGATTGTCAAGACGCTTTTGATCTGCTCAAAGCGGTGTTGTGTTCAGCGCCAGTATTGGGCACACCAAATTATGAGAAGTGTTTTATTCTCTATGTGCATGAGAGAGACTTTTGCGCCTTGGCTGTATTGACACAGGAACATGGGGGAAGAAGCAGACCGTGCAGCTATTTTTCTTCCACGTTAGACCCTGTTGCTTGCGCTTTGCCAAAATATTTGGAGAGCTGCAGCATCAGTGAAACCAAGTGAGGGTATGGTTCTGGGTCACTCCTTAACCGTGATGGTACCTCACTCAATAGACGTTCTATTAAATAGAACACAGACTCAGCATCTCACCTCTGCTCGACTCACAAGATATGAGTTGATTCTATTTGCACCACACATCCAAATTAAGAGATTCTGTTCTTTGAATCCGGCTGAACTTGAGGACGACCGCACGATTGACTCATCCCACAATTGCCTGTATATTACAGAACAAGAGACGAAAGGTAGAATCGATTTAAGTGATACACCTTTGAAGTCTCCAGAAGGGGAACTATTTTGTGATGGTTCTTGTTTCAAACTATCTGACGGCACTTCCACTGCTGCCTATGCAATTACACTAGACACTATTGTTGAGAGCAAGAAAATAGCACAGAATTCTGCTCAGGCTGCGGAGATGGTTGCATTGACCAGAGCCTGTGAGATTTCGGAGGGGCTTAGTGTAAACATCTATACTGACAGTCAGTAAGCATTTGGGGTGGTTCACAACTTTGGGAAACTATGGGCTGAAAGGGGATTTTTAACATCTCATGGCATCAAGATCCAACATGTTTCATTGATAGTGCAATTGTTATCAGCATTAGCACTACCTACACAACTAGCAATAATGAAATGCGCTGCTCACCAGAGGGTGACGGATGACATAGGAAAAGGAAATGCTTTCGCCGATAGGACAGCCAAACAAAAGGAGAGTGGGCAGCAAAAAATAGCGCTTCTACGGAGTAGACGTCCATTCCTGTTTACCGGAAAAAAGGACTGCAAGGTGGTGCCGAGGGGTGGAGTCATTGTGCGTGGGCACGCCTACCTATGCATAAATTAATTCCCTTAAAGGGAAAGTGCAAATATTTACAGGGAAAAAGACTCCAGTCCCATCCCTGTACTGGGACGTCTATACATTATGGAGTAAAGGGGACCGGACATAGAAGTATAACAAGTAATGTTCCTTACTCTCCATTGGCTTCAGGTAATACTGGATCAAATATGACACCTGAAGGAAAACACAACGCCCCTTTGAACAGGAACATGTATATTACAGCAACAAACTGATCGTGAAGGGAGAAAGAAAGCCATAAGCAGAAGAAGCCCTCTGACAGAGCCATGTCTTGGTGGGGCGGAGCAGTGTGGAGCTGTGGCACCTGCGGTAACCTACGAGGGAGAGAGCGCCAGAGAAGGATGCATGAGGTCCAGCATAACGAACACTGGGAAAACTCTTGTCAGGACAGAGTTCTAGAGACCGCCCAAGTGGTGGCGTGACGACCAGAAACCAGAAGGAATGAAACCTGCCGTCAGCAGACCTATGCAGAGCACAGACACTGAGTGAGACTTCACGCTGGAGCTGAGGAAGCAGAGACAGAGACTATAGGAAGCACCAACCTTCGTGAATGCACCCACATCAAGGTACATGTGTGGATAATGCAAGGGGGAGGCATCGGGACTATATGCATTACATGAAAGGAACTGCGATATTGACTGTGGATCATGGAGAAAGCACAAACCTATATATTGTGATGCACCAAGAAAGTTGCCAAGTACGATTGGTGATGAACACTGGAATCTGTTAAGAAACTTTGAGAAACCCTCTAAATTAAGCACAAGGACCAATCCCTGAGAAAGTAAGGGGAAACCTAGGGGGGGCGGGGGGGAAGACCACAGGAGTGGTTATGCTACACCTTTTACAAGGGTATACTGAACCCCAACAGAGTCGAATGGAAAGAGTCTGAAGAACTCGAATTAAAAAGGAAGAAGCGTAATAGATTACATACAAAAAGACTGCCAGAAAGACATTGAGGATATTGATAGGTATCGCAAACTACAGGATATTAAACCTATAAATATGTACCACGAGATGCACAAACTCATTAAAGAGCATTTGTAAAGCCAGATAAATATATGCTTTTGAGTTTTTGAACTCGCAGAACTGGTTGCAATTGTAATAACTCTGAAACAAAGCCCAGGGAAACCTTGCTAAAGGGAAGGCGCCAGAAGGTATATATTCTGGCCATGTTTAAGGTAGGGTCAGGTAGAAGTAGACGATGGACTTTGGACAATTGGGACTTTTGACGACAGCCGAGCACACTTAGTTTGGTTAGGTAGGGATCATTCCCTTAGCAAAAGGGCGAGTTAGGTATTTTGTTATTTCAATAAAAAGCCCAAGAAATATCTGTGTCTGACTCCTTCTAGTCCCCCACACTAGCCAAGTAATAATACTCATCATTCTGCCTTCACCCTTGATGCCCAGTAAAAAATGTCAAGCCACAGTAGGAAAACATGTGGTAAGAAAACATGTGGTTGCTGCAAAGACATGTTTCTTACAATGGCGTGCCTGCTGCACAAATGCCTTTCTCCCATGTGTAAGAGCACTCATTACATTGGCTTTGTACTTAATGTCTTTGTAAAATGCCATGCCATATAGCATTTTACAATGGAGTTAGCCTTTGTACTCGAGTGCGCCCCACCATGCCCAAGCCTTTGATGCAGACACACGTTCATACACATTTACATAAGCAGCCACACATCCATATAGCCTTTTCTCAATCATTCAGGGTGCATTCTCACTTGCATGCTTACTCATGCAGATACACTGTCACTCTCATGTATGCACAGTTTTCAAATCAACGTTGTCACACACCAAAAGAAAGTCACACGAGTACCATACACAAGATAATTGCATTTTTATTTTGAAAACTGACCTGGGCTGAAGTGGTGATCTTCTCTTTAGCAGGGCATTTCCTCTTCCTCCAGATGTCATTAGGTTGGAGGAGAACGAGTATCAAGGGTCACAACATGCCCTTTCACCCCCTCTTCTTGTATAGTCTAGATCAGGCAGAGGGCAAGGTCAGCATTCTGATCCACCTCCCCCTTGACAAAGACCAGTGGAGCCGGGGGTGAAGAGGCCTCCAGTATGCTTCATGTGCCGGATTTTCCAGCAGTCCGAATGCCTTTCATAGGCATGAGTGACGGCAAGGGAATTTTGCCAGCCTTCACTCATTTAAAGTGCTGTGTAGGACTTAAGAGACACCAGCACTCTTTGCATTTGCAAAACATGTAAAGGTTTTTAGATTCTTTGCAAATACAACCAATACATTTGCATTATGGAAAGAGTTAAAATCGCTCTCCATAATGCAAAGACTTTTTTTTCTGGTGTTAAATGCATTTTATAGACCTAGAGTGTGCTGAAAATTATGGGTGGGTGTGGGTGCCCCCCTAACACCCCCCATAGTTCAAATATTCTTCAGTGTGAACAAAAATACATGTTGTCAAGTGAAATACACTATATATACACATATTAGCATGTTTAACCCAATTTTCAGCACTTACCTTTATAGGTGGGTTTTGCGAGCGACAGAAGGCATTGATTACTTTCTGCAGAGGGAGTCTGGCTTCAGTTAGCACCACACACTGTTGGTTAGAAAACAAAACAGGCATTAGAAATGTAGCACCTTTAAATACCTTTCTTTTTAATTATTTGTTTTAGTTGACTTAACAACTTTTAAAATATTTATCTTATTATTTACACATTATACATCACATTAATACGAAATCACAATATGGGGACATAACCCTAAAACACACAAAATCATAACTAAGCAAATTTAAAATGCTAAATAAGAAAAAAACCACAAAGATTACACAAAGTGCTAAATGACAAGAATCTGATTGCATTTTTAAGATTCATTGGATGGAGGTAACACCATTTGTAAATATTGCACTATGGCTATTTGAACCGTTGAGCATGGATTTGAAAATAGCAATTGCCATATTTGGTCACTACCCATATAATCATGTATAGTGATCACCCTGTCAAAACAGTTTGCTCGAACTCTAATTAGTGCATTGCACTCCACTATTAAGTGCTGTAAGGTTTCTCTTTGTTGTAGATTGCAACAGTATCAACAGTAATTTTGTTCAGGTAACAACATTTTTCTTTTACATAGTATGTCTTGCATGTTCCATAGATTTAATCTAGACCTTAGATAACCTGCACGTACATTGGGAGACAGACATTTCACTAAGCATTCCGCCATGACTCCATGTCTTTCGGTACCAAACAAAAAAGTGTTGAAATCTTTATATTGTGTATACTTGGTTGCATTCATGCACCAATCTAACTGATAGATCTTATTTTTTGCCCGATCAGGATTGGACATCAACAACTCAATTGTGACATCTGCATCAGCCAGGCTATTCGTCACATGATTACGCCAAGCAACTGGAAAAGTACTTCCATACTTGAGTAGATGATAAGCTATTACCTCTAAAATACTGTCACTTTCCAATCCTAACAGACATTTACGGAGAAAAGCACACTGTTTCCATGCGACCTGCGAGTATATAGAAAGAAGACCAAATTCCTAGCGTATCAGAGCTATTGGAATACTATTTTGGAGATGTAGTATTTGTTTCCAATAGATTGATTCCAGCGAGTCCCAAAGGGCCCGGTTTTTCGGCAAATTACCCTCTACGCCATATAGCATAATGGGCAGGACCTTCATTTTGTAGAACAAAACAATTGGTTTAAATGAGCATTTCCCAAATTTGTTAATTAATACTTCCGTTTGTGACATTAGGTGCTGAAGTTTAGTCTTACATGCTAGTACATCTTGCTACATGTTTTTTACATTGTTAATTGATACCCCTAGATATTTATAATGGGAGCCAATTAGTAATGTGCAGTCTTGTAAATGCCATGTGTACTTGCATTTCTTAGCACTACGGCTACTCCTACAAGTTATTATTTGGCTCTTCATTGTGTTAATATCTAGATTATTCCCATGGACATAAGACCCCAGTTGAAACAACATTCGTTGAAGATCCTGCAGAGTTTGTGATAGAAGCACCAGATCATCCGCATTTGAAAGATAAGGAATTTTCTGGTCTCCTAATCTGGGGGGATCCCCATCGCAGTTTGTAAATTCCGCACCCAAATCTAGTATAAAAACAAAAAAGAGGCTAGTGCACATCCGTGTTTCAAGCCTCTTTGGGTAACAATTGTAGGCGATAACTTACAATCTAGGGTAGTTCAAACTCGCATAGATGTATTCATGTGAAAGAGCATTATCAACAAGATGAGTGAATTAGGGCATTCATGATGTTTTAACTTGCTATACAGCAAGACCCTATCAACTGAATCAAATACAGCTCTGAAGTCCATGAAACCCAAATATAACGGCTGCGTTCGATCAGCATGCTGTGCTTGGATCATCATCAAAGAAATAATGTTTGGAATGGTATCTAAGCCTTTCACAAAACCTGAATGCAGGGGATCTGTAAATTTTTTACTTCTCACCCATGATTGTAACTCTCTGAGCATTAACCGGCAAAACATTTTGCTAGGTACTTCCAGAAGGGAAATGGGCCTTTAGCTACCTGGAGATTGTCCGTCACCTTTTTTGTAAATTGGAACCGTGATGGCTTGAGTCCATGTCCTAGGTAGAGTCTGGGTCGAATTTACCAATGAAAAGATCTTATACAATATGAAGGCCCAGATGTCAGGATGCCTTTTGAGGACATGGTTAGAAAGGCCATCCGAACCAACTGCTTTGGAGTTGCTGGAAGTTCTAATGAGCTGTACAATATCAGACTTCAAACGCTAGATGGAAGGCAATCGGTATCTTTAGTTGCTCCAAGGTCTCACTGTCCTTGACCGGAGCATAAAGCTGTATAAAGTGAGTGACCCATGCATGCGTATGCACTGCAGACGACTGCATGACTATTTGAGGCTCTGCTACAGAGTGGTTTATTGCAGCCCACATTTCCGAGATGTTTTTGTTGGCTAGCATTTTGAGCATATTAGCACCATCTTGTTGGTACAACAGTGCTTGGTGCCCCTTAATCCAATTTCTGTAGCATGTTCTAATTGGGTTGAGTCATTTCTAGTGGCCACAGGCCCATTTCTCAAATGCCTCAATTCCGCGAAGAACTTTGCTTTTCTTTCTCTAACTGCAATGTCATGTGTGTGTAAGTGGCGTAGTAGAGGCTTTGTTTTGGGCTTTGAATGCCTGTATTAAATCACAATATACGGTTCCCACATTTCCAAACTGAGTGTACTTGCTTGTTTGACCGGGGCTTAATAATCTATTGAATTGCGCCAAATCATTCTCCGTCCATCAGAGCCGATTACGTCCAGCATTCACCACACACCTTTGTGCAAAGTCAGGTTGGAGACCTTCAAGCGCCACCGAGGCACCCCATTCAGCAGTGAGGATGTCATGGTCACTTAATTCAGATTTGATCACACAAAAATTCATCGTGGCAGACCATAGTGCAGAATTCACATATATGTAATCTATAATCGATTTACTTTCACCCTTTTGCCATGTCTCTACTGGTGGAATGTCTGCTGCAAAAGCGCCATTGAGCACATGCAGCCCTCTGGCCTGGACTAAGGAGTTCCATCTCAAGTGTCTTACTTTGTGGCGATTATCTATTTTCACCATACAATTTAGGTTTAGATCTCCCACTAACACCAAAGATCTAACATTTTTGGCTTCAGCTACCAAATCTAGGATGGTGTTCAAGTCTCCAAAGAACACATCATCAGATATGGCAATTGGGTTCCAGTATACATTCAAAATTGCATACTCTTCCTTTACGGACATCACTTTAACCAGTAACATATTTATTTGGCATTGCCCAGAATTTAGATGACAAACCCTTCACCATTTTCACTGCTGTCAAGAGTCCAGAGGTAGGTCGGCCCGCTGTGGGTTTAAATGCAGAATTTAGATGGATTTCATGATTTTCCCAGATGGGGGATGTGGTGAGCCAGGTCTCTTACAAGAGGACTATATCCCATTTACTTATCTTTGATCATTATTGAGAAGATGTTTGAATCTTCTTGTGTTCCAATTTAAGAGAGACACCAGACCCTCACCCACCTCCACATCTAGTTAATTCTGATTGGAAGGGCACTTGCAAGAGCACTGCGTTTTAATGAGTTGCGATTTGGTAGCCATCTTAGTTCCCGTATGAGTCTGTGTTTGATGGTTCCCATGGCCACTATTCAAGGGTTTAAGCGGCCCGAGCCTTGATTCCACAGTGAGTACGAATCCTAACTTGAATCGATCATCTTTTGCCCGCCAAATTAGGTTTTGAATTACCCGGGAGTACAACCAGAGTCTTACAGAATTCAACTGCCCCTTAAAGGTAAATTCAACTAATGTTAAATCAGAGGAAACCGTGTCCTCTAACTGTGGGATCTCAGAGAAGATGGCCATCATCGCTCTTCAATTTAGATCATATTGAGTTAGCGGCGGCATTCTACATGCCAAAACCACGAAGTGAGAAGCTGGAGGCCTCCTAAATGGTATCACTACTTTCTTTGGCTCAGAATCTTGTATTTTGGAGCTTATTCCCAGTTGAGTTTTTTGAGAGTTTTGACCTTGCAAATTGCTCAACGCACTCTAAATTAAACGCATGATGGCTCCAGACATACCCGTCTGACCTCCACCAGGTTTGTTTTGGACGCGATTTTCCTGGAATTGCTTAGGGCCAGTGGTCACATGAGGGGATGGGGGAGGGGAGGTCGCCACGGGTCTCATAGGTGGATCTTCTGAAAGATTTGCAGGTTGCCCTGGTGCATCCCTCATGTTACTTTGAGCAATTGCTACCTCCTGGTTGTCCTTTTTATGTGTTGGATTAGGTTGCGGCTGGGGCTTGCTTAAACCCGATTTAAAAGGATTATGAACCGGAAGAGCAAGAGCTGGTGGCATAATTCCCATCATGTGAGCATCTACTGCTTTGCAGATTTCCACTCTCTGGCCACTCAATGAGGAGTCATTTACCGAGCTTACTTGCTTGGGTTGACTCGGCACCTTTTGAGGCACCAAAGGCTCCTTAGTTAAAGGTTTAACATCAGAGGAGTTCTGGTTACTTATCACCTCCATTAAGTCGTCCAGAGGGGGATAGTTCATGGCTTGGGCTGGAATAAAATTGGCAGATTCATTTATTCTGGTCTGTGAATATAGCAAATATTTTTGCTAAATTGCTTGGGACGCCATTATAGCATTTCTCTTTGGTAGGGAGAAGGCTTTAAAAAATTGTTTTGCAGAGGTTTTCCTAGTGCTATTAGAAGCTTGTTGATTTTTTGGAAGTTTTTTGGAGCCTGCTTTCTTTGTTTTATTCACTTGTGTACCTGGTGTAAAAATCGTGAAAGTCTTTTGATTCTCACTGTCACTCTTTTGAACTGCAACAACATCCGGCGTTGTCATTTTAATGTTGGATATGGCCTCAATGCCCGGTACAACATCATAAATAATGTCTTCAATGCAAGGTAGGGCATACAAGGTTTCTTTAGAAATGTTAGTTTGTAAAGTATCTTTAGGGGCCAGCGTAATAGATGACATGTCTGTTTGACATGCAACAGATGACATAACAGCCTTCGGACCTGGATTTAATTTTCTTATGGCTGACATCAATTCCGGAGAATTAGAAGTTTGCCGCAAAAAGAAATTCTGCAAGCTTTCCCCTTGAGAATGTAATTTTTGCTCACATGCTTGGAAAGCATTGCTCAATGACTGAATTGCCAAATTCATTGACTGCAATGTCACTCCAAGCAGGTTGTCAGAATGATGAACAATGACCGAATTATTAGTACTGTGATTGTTACTGTGGAGTTTAATTGGGGTAAGAGATTCAGCGGAAGACATGGGTTCTACAATGCTCTGGCTAACTACCGAAAACATCATGGGTGAGCCTGACAAATTATCGGAAAGTAAGCTGTTGGAAAAACTGAATCGTTGTCCTCCAAATCAATTACTGCCACATCCAATGGGCCATTGCGCCGGGATAAAGATACATTTAATGTTGGCCCTGTGAAGGGCACGTTCTTTAACATCGCTGTGTCTGTTATGGACACATCATCTAAAGGGCTTGCGCACTAAACTCCCATGGCTTGACCGGGGACGGTTGTAATATGAGGAACACTGTTACACCTCTTTGCGGGGTCAAAGATCTCGATTTCAACATTTCTATGGAGGTGGCATGGCTTCTGTTTCACTTACAATTTTTGTTCTACAGCCGACAGTGAATCATTGCAAAACTGCTGAATATCGGCATTCGCTAGAGTGCCATTGTTGTTACTACCACGCGTAGGCGTGGAGCATGCATGAGTGGCAAGCCGGTGTCGGGCTGGTATAGGTTCTCTCGCCCTTTGCTGCAGGCTTCTTACCGGCATACCAGTCTTCAGGGTTTGGAGAATCATTATGGTTGAAGACAAAAAGGCCCCAAACAGCTGATCTTAGACAGGGAATACCCAGAAGACGCCAACACCTGAGCGCCTCGGAGAAGAAGCAAAGAGGTACTTTCAAGGTACTTCTCGCAGGTGTGCGCACGCTGGTGCGTGTGCCGTCCCAGTTTTATCTAGTCCCTCCTTTATGGGCGGGGATTAACTCGCAATATGTATTTTACACGTTGCAGAGTCTTATTAACGTTTTGGAACGTACTTCCACAGAACTGCCAAGACGATCCACAGCCAGCGGGTCCGGCAAAGAGGTATTTCCAAGGTACTTCTCGCATTAAATGCATTACACTATAGAAGACAAACACTCACAAAAACAATCAAACAAGCATAAATAAGCATAGATAAGCATAAATATGCATCCAAGCATTTAAAGGACATGAAAAATAATCTATCTGCAGCATCTCATCAAGCAAACTTCATAATTTTTTTACAACAATTTTGAAAGTCGTTTATTCATATAAATAAACCATAAACATCAACAACTAGTTAAAATGTTAACAAGCCTCAACCTTACTACACTCATACTCCCAAAACTGAAAATAATTGCAAACAAAAACCCTCTATTCCTTAATTGCTTGTAACCTTAGTACTTCATCGTGGTTATTCGGCAACCAGATCTTTCACTATTTATGGCTGACTGAGATCGCACTACTCATTTATGCAGGGAAATGAATCATTGTAATTTAATGTGCTAGTTTTACTTTCTCAGACAAAACATATAATTAACAATAAAAGCATGTCCACCCATTTCAAACAGACTGGATGTCATTACCCCACAGGCCTGGCTTCAGAGATCCCTCGTAACGCACTGCCGTTTGTTGGGTCCAAGTAATTTTGTACATCAAAGAGTAAAGCAACCTTTCAAATGGGGTCCCACTATAGCCTGACACATTAAGACAGTGGAAGAAATGACAGATGAGAATACAAAATAGTGTACTTCATCCCTTATGCCATGGGGTACAAAAACAGAAGGATAAGAAAGAAGGGCTCTGTCAAGAAACTCACAACGCCAGCCACATCCCAGCAGCACCATACCTGTGGCCGGAACCCTTTCCGGGTGCGCCCCTCCAGATTCCATGGCGCCGGGGTTCCCGCGTTGAGTAGGCGGCCTGCGGCGTCATGGAGACTATGGCCGCGGTGGCGCTGGGGGGGCCAGTCTCCACTGGCCCTACTTCCTGGTCACGTGTTTTCCGACAGCGCTCACGTGATAAGGGGGCGGCCCGCCCAGCCAATCCTATTGCTGCTTCCCGGTTGCGAGGGTCACGTGACACGCAACACCACTCACGTGGTCCAATGAGAATACGATCACGTGACCGAAGCACCGGCTTAAAAGTATGCTGAAGCTAGTCCTCCGCGCTTCTCAGCTGTTTTCAGCATTACGAGTGCCGTTCGGTGTTTCCGATCCTGATTTCCCGGCTTTTCGACCTTGTTTTCTTGTGATCCTGGATTGCCTTTGCTTGCTCCCTGGATTTGGTGCTTGGACACAGCTTCACAGACTTTGGACATTTGGCTTGCATCTTTGGACTTGCTCTCTACGGATTTCAGACTCTTGGCTCTGAACATTTGGATTTTGCCTTCCTAGGATCTTGGACCTTTTTGGCTTTGAACGTTTTGGACTGTCCCTGGAATTTCCTTTAGGCTCAAGTTTGTTTTGTGGAACTCAGCTGCGTACCACGTCAGGTGCCAAGTTAAAGGGGTCTGGCTCCAGTGCTCTCTGATATCATCCCGTCATCGGCATTCAGGCTTGCCCTCAAACTCCAGTTGTGCTAGGTGGCGGCCCTCCATCCCGATTCCCCTTACATACTAGGTAGGATTCATCTCTTCTTCTATTTTGTTAATCTGACTCCGGTTTCTTGTCATTGTATTCACACTTACCCACTCTTTCCTTACAGCACCTGGTGCCCGTGTTCCTGACCCTACGCACCTGTGGGCTCAATAATTGGTGAAGGAGTATTCTATATCTCTCCTTCACTGGTGCTTGGGGACGGAGGTATTCATAGACCTCGCAGAGGTTTCGACGTGACATGCTCCTGCAGCTCAGACGTTTCAGCTAGGGGCATGGCCCACTTGTATCAAATCCTGGGGTCAGACCGCAAGCAATATTCCTTGTGAAGCTGCAAAGGATTTCCAAGTGGCTGATCTACAAATATCGTCAATGAGAATGTTTCTGAGCGCAGCAATGTCTGCTTTCCCTTTTGAAGAATGTACTGTTGGTTAATCAGAAAGACCTATTTTTTGGCCAGCAAGGCGTGATGCACGAGACAAACCCCTGAGCTATGGCTGGTTTAGATGTTGGTAGTCTGTATTAACCAAATAACTTTTGAAGATTTTTACTTTCTCTACAAGACCTAGTAATTGCAGAGGATATGGGCAGCCATTGCTTAACCACGCCTGTCAGAATTCACTGCCGCAGCCTGGCAAATTGGTCTCTCTATAGCGACGCTGGTGGCTCTGTTGTGCAACACAGCATGGCGGCTGGGCTACGCAATGTCACGACACGTAGCAGCCGTCTACGCAATGTCATAGAATGTACAGAAACGAAGAAGGCTGAAGGCAGCTACCCGTACTTATACAGACTACCCTGTTGAGTCCATGCCTCGCAATCTACTTGTTGCCGTGGCACTTTCCTTTTTTTCTGTGCTTCTTCCTCTTTGCTCCTTGTTCGGCCTCCCTTCCCCCTGCTTACCTTTTACCCTGCCTTATCCGTCTGCATACCTCACCCTGGCTCTTCCCTTTTTGTATGCTGCTGCCAGTCCGTGCTGTATGCTCTCTCCCGTCACTGCCTTCTCACGGACTTCCAACAACTCGATGCTGCAGGCAGGTTTCCCCACCCCCCCCCCGACAAGGTTACTGCGTTTTGGGTCTACGCCCCTGGGTAGAGCCAAAGTCTTGTATCACCCTTTAGGCTACAGTGGCTAGCCGGGGGGGGGGAAGAAGAGGGGAGGAGACAGCATTCTCGCCCACGCCTTGCTTCCTGCAGTGCTCAAGTAAAGCGCCGATTCTGACAACACCCCTTTTAACAGCAGCACCACACTGCAGTGTTTTTAAACAGTAACCAAGCGGATAATATGCATATAATTTACAAATGGGGTCAGGAAAGATTCTGGAGAAAAAGGTTATGAATTAAGTGGAAATCTGAAGGAAACATTTGCCCTAAGCAGGTTTGTAGAAAATCAACCATGGAAGGCTATTTTATACGTGGATTGGTACAGACTTTTGTGCATGAGATCAAAGCATGACTATTGCCTTAAAAAGAATAACAGACCCCATGGAGGGTAAGAATTTCTCACAGGTGGGGAAAATGTTTAAGACTTCTATAATGTCAGGTGGTATCTTCCTGAGAGTCCCACAGTCCCTCAGAGACAGGGTATGTGGTCTCTTGTAACATGCATCAACAACATACCCACCTATACCAAGTGTGACAAGATCCTGGCATGGGGGATAGGGACCTCTCTCAACCTGGGGCAGGAGGCTTGTCAAAATCAGTCCTATCCAATTCACAACAGATAAAGCCGATCCAAGCACTCCAGTTACCAGACATCCCTTTGGCGAATAAGAAACAACCCAACCAATGAGAAAGACAGCAAATAACCCAAGCTATGAAGCACCCGGCTTACCATGCACAGGGAGCTGCAGCACACTCAGGAGGCGGAGGCCGGCAATCCAATGGGCATCATGAAGTCCCAGGAAAAAGCGTGTTGGAAAAGCCGGCAGGGTTGAAATGCATTTATGTATGTTTACCTGCACAACCATAGCATTGGGGGAACATTCAGTTAGAGATTGGCCCACTGGAGCAGGTTCATGCTCCAGCCAATAGGAGGGGAGGATATGGCTACATCCCACCAAGAAGTATAAATCGGGGGAAGGTAAAGGGGTTGAGTGCAGGTTGTTCGGGTGAGGGCAAGGAGTCAAACCAAGAGACCAGGCGGTGAGCAAAGCATGGAGGATCGTCCACCTCCTCCTCACATTAGCAGATAGTTCACAAAAGGATTCCAGATGTCCGGTGGGCAGGCATTGAGCGGCAGCGTTTTAATAAAGTCGGACTCCACATTGTGGCAGTATGTCACGTACCTGAGCCACTGAGACTTTGTTGGAGGAGGTCCTCGGCCCCATGACATGGCGATTTGTTGTTTTGCCAGGACTAGCAATTGTGAATTTCTCAGGTGTACCCTAGCATGGTTACTATAAGGTTATTGGTAATTGGCTTACCAGCAATTTCGGATGTCGTGGTCAGCACCTCGTCCCAAAACCGCCTGACCGGTGGACACTCCCAGACATGATGTCTCTGTAACGCTAAGCACACATGGAGTTTTGCATGATCATAAATCGTAATCTGTAGGGGGTTGGTCCTCTCCTACCAAATGTGTGTCTTTTGGGACAGTCGGCGCATATTGCGCTAGGCGTAGCTGCAGTAGAGGACCTTTGTTGAGGTGCCCTTCAGGGTATGTACTTTTAGCGCATCGGCGTCTGTATGGTTACATTTATGAGGCTGTCATTATTATTTTTGCCTCTTACGGATATTTTTGTCCTCCTATATTCCCAAAGCTCGGGGTTACTCATGGTTTTATGGCTGGCATTATGCAGTCCATAGGCTATATATTCTCTTAATATTGTTTGCATCTCACTCTTTTTTCAGTTTGTGACATGCTATTTGTTATTATCCAAACTACATTAATATCGAGCCTCTCCACCTAAGAGTTTGGTTTCCATCTATGGATATCTAGAATAGGAGGACATTCAGAAACATGCCCGTATTTATCATTCAGGTGAACAGCTTCGTGGTCCCCCGGAAGATGATTGGAATTTAACTAGTGAATTAGATGTGTATATTTTAACTGATGAGTGACATCTGATTCTTGTTTTTCTTCCTTTTTTTTCTCCCCCTTTTTTAAAAAATTTTTTTTAGTGATATTATTGGTTGTGGATCGATGTATGAAAGACAGGATTACATACATGTTGCTGACAACATTGCAGTGACATCTCGTTTGGGAATTTTTTAGCTACCCTATATAGTAAATTGTGTGAAAAAATTTCTTTTTGTGTGGACTTTCTGCGCTGCAGACTTCTTGGGCCCGGTTTTAAGGGTACCCTGCATGTCGACACTTGGATAAAACTTTGCTCCGCACGACGACATGGGGAAGTTTTCTCTTGTTTTCTTTTTCTCCCCCCCATTCCTCCCCTTTCCCCGTTTTTTCTTTTTCCCCTCCCTGCTTCACAAATAATTTGTGCTAGCACGTTTGGGTGAATTGTATCCGTGGTTAGGGTGGAGGATTTTAATTTTGGTGAGACCACACTGTTAGGGTGGTGTAGCCCTTCTTCACTATATACACACACAGAGTCTTGGTGTTTTTGGTGGAGGTTTTTTCCTCACATTTTAACATTTTTTATTCATTTGTATATTTTTGTTTGTTGGTTTTTACTGGACTTATTTTTACATGGCAGTAAATATATAATTTATCACATCCACAGAGCTCCATCTCCCTTGGGGTCCTGACGAAGGCAGTATAACTGATGCTCTGCCGAAACGTCCCCTGCATAACCCTGTGTTATCAAGTTATGCTGTACGGTTTAACAACGTTACCAAGGACGTAGACCTGGGATGTGCTTTTGGTCATGAATAATGATTTTTAGAATGTAAAATAAGTGACATTGGCGAATTGAGGATGTCTGTGATCTATTAGACAGGGCCAGCAAGATAGTTTCTCTGCCAGTGTTTTTCCTCAAAATTGATTACTATACCGTGTCACTTAAGTTTCAATTGATTAATGCACAAAATGTTGATGTATACATGCATGCATTTATGTTTTGATTTTTCTATACAATTACAAATCGACCCAATTGGTCTTTTTTAAGCTTGCAACCGTAGGACCAATGGCCTACGTAATAAATTATGAAACTTTTAGTATAACAAAAATATTACCCACTGCGTGTATTGTTCTTTGAGGTGATTTAATAACCCATGGAATAGGGCCCATCTGTAGCAAAAACTGGGTCATTGAACTATTTGATAAATGGTTCATCTGGGGAACCCCCCCTATGTGTGCAAGATGCAAGAAGTTGGCAGGGGAGTCCCCGTACCGATGACATGCCGGAGAAACTGAATTTTGGTAGCGATGAAGTTTGCTCGGTGTGCAGTAGGTCTGATGAAGATAATTGAAGTGGATCAGCTTTAGCCTCGAGTTCAGCGCAATCTTTTGAGTCTGCTGTTGAATGTCGGACCATTCAGCGTCATTGATTGAGTGGGCCAGGGAGTTTTCCCATCTCACTTTAGAAGACATTGGTTGGTGTGAAGTTTTGAGTAATTCTTTATAGATAGTTGAAACCAGTCTCCCTTCGCCGCTTGCTAGTATAACTTCATGCAGAAGTCGCCACGTGGGTGGTCTTGCTGGAAACGTTGAAAACAGCTCTCTGAAAGCGTGACAAGTTCTAAAGTACACGAAAATGTCCAAAGATTTGACTGCGCAGCTGTCTTTGACCTGCTGTAGTGTCATAAAGTGATGCTCGACAAACCAGTCATCAATTGTTGCGATTTGGAGCTTGCTTACAAGATGGTGGTACACTTTCAGGGGTTATGGGCATCCTGGAATAAACTTTTCTGGCAGAAGTGGGGAGTATCTGCACGGGATACCTCGTTTCTGTGCTATCTTCTTCCAGAGCTTGTATGTGATGAGCATTATGTTCATGGTTTTCGGTGGGACCGGTTGTTCCCCCATGATCACAGCTCTCACGAGATTGGGGGTGGTAAGGGCCCTTTCTAACTGGACATGGAGTCGAATAAATAGGGTCGTGTACCAGTGGCTCAGAAACTGTGCCTGCGACACCCAGTAATATCGTTCCAGGTCAGGTAGGGCTAGACCGCTTTTCGCGATGGGTTTAATCAGTGCTGAGTACGCCACCCTCGCCGGCTTGCCTGCCCAGATCAGATCGAGGATAAATGCCTGCAGCTGCCGAAAAAATATATGTGGTAGTAGCAGTGGTA
Source organism: Ambystoma mexicanum (assembly GCF_040938575.1). Lineage (NCBI taxonomy): Eukaryota > Metazoa > Chordata > Amphibia > Caudata > Ambystomatidae > Ambystoma > Ambystoma mexicanum. Next base: position 80,607,016 of record NC_090937.1, read on the forward strand.
TATTCGCAAATAAATACAGTAGTTTCGGAAGGATCACCATCTGGAGACGTGCCCCACAGTGTCAGGGGTAGGTGCCTCCAATGGTTTATTTTCTCAGAGATCAATGCAACGACCCAGCCGTAGTTGTCACGGAGAAGCTGGTCCCGATCCCAGGACATCATTATTCCTAGGTATCTGACGTTGGAGTTTTCCCAACGAAACTGAAAGTCATCAGTGAATTCTAAGGTGTTGGGAGTTAGTGGGAAGATCACAGATTTGTTATTGTTGATTTTGAGTCCTAGTGCGCGCCAAATTTAAGGACTTCACGCATCATTGGGTTGAGGTTGGTTCCAGGTCCCTCAGTAATAGGGCCACGTCCTCCGCGTAGAGAGACCGTATCAGTTTGTGTGGCCCCTGTATCTGCATTCCTACCGTCCCTTCTCTCTGCACTTATGAGCCACTCGCTGGCTGCACTGATTGAGTTACCTGCACCTCAGCCCTCCCCCTCTTCCCCCCTCAGCACTTCTCCCCTGCCACTTCCCTACACTTGCGCGATCTGATTGACAAGGCCTAGTAAGATCGTTGTTTTGTCCTCCCTCCGTTTCCCCCTCCTTGTCTTGTCGCGCCTAGAATCACTTGTGTACAGGCGCGTTATGAATGCCATATATCCTACTTCCTTATTCGACAAGATATCGTCTGGAACTCTGACTTTCCTGCAATTGAACCCTATCCTGACCTACCTAAAGCTGGCTCCTAGCCCACCACCCACTCTTCTCCCTCTGAGAAAACGCATGCTCTAGAATAGGGAAGGACTTTAAAAGATAAGGCTTCCATCTTGAAATTATAACAAGTGTGTAAAGTACTTACTTGCTAAAGAATGTAGTGCGGTAAATGTATCTCGGTAATAGAATAAGTTACAAAGTGTCCCAAGTTATTACTTACCTTAAATTGTGTGTTGCTCCTTTAGAAAAGTATATAAGTTGGATCAACTTTGAACTGTGTTTCACTGTTATTAAAAAGTAATTGCGTGGGTACCGTTTTATTATTCTGAAAAGAAATGAGTAAAACCTTACCAATAGGGTTTACCTACCTTGAATAGCATAATGGCATTGTCATTCTTAGAATGCACCACTGGCTTTTGCTTGCCCTGATCTGCTTTGTGCATCTTCTAACAAAGTCCTAGAATTATTACTTGTCCTAGAGTTGCATACTGCCCCTCTGAAAAGTATACAGGTCCTTCCTTACCTTGAACTGCTGACTGCCTTCTTAAAAGTCTGCTAGAGTTCGTACTCATCTTGGAATTGTATCCTACACTTCTGAAACTATCCTTGGTTAAGTGGTCTATGTCTGCATTAGAAATAGTGCAATAGGTTTATATACCAATAGGTTATACTGACCTTGAATAGCTAATGCTCTTCTTAAACTGCAATACTGGGTTGTGCTTTCACCGAATTGCTTTAGTGCACTTTTAAAATAGTTTACTAGGTTCTTACTTGTCCATAAGTAGCTAAAGGCCCCTCTGAAAAGTATGAGTTATTGTACTAGCTTTGAACTGTGTGTTCTAAAAAGTAACATTGGTGTTGTAACAATATCCATTCTTAACAGACGAAAGTTACAAGTTACAAGATATGCTTGTAACAGTGTCAGTCTAATTAAGTGATTCTATAACTGAATGCCATTATGCTATTACTTATGGTATTCTAAAAGTCTAACTACTTAGGTTGGACTACAAGAATAGCTGAATGCCATTCTGAATACGTTACATTAGGTTTGACTCACCTTTAACCACTTATTGCTATTCTTAAAAGTTATACTTTGATTTGTATACCATAAGTATTAAGTTTGTTTTTATAATTGTGTTTATATGATATGTTATAGTACCTAATTTTCTGAAGTTTTATCCTGGCTTACATGTATTTATAATAAGTAATTATGTTTACAATACATAAGTATATCAGTGTTTCTTTGGACCACATGTATGCTACAATTTCTTTGTACCAAGGGACAGCACTTCCTCCCTCCTAAAATAAGACTGGCTACTCTATCTACACTACCAAATGTTCTCAGGTGGTAAAGCCTTTTACAAAGAGTGGAGTTTTATACTATCTCAGATGAACAAGTTACTTATCAACTGTAACGTTCTTTCGACTAGATGTTCCTCCCACGTATTCCTTATCTTTGATATATTCATTTCCAGCTTGCTGGCCTCAGAATATTTTTTTCCATTAGAGGGCGCTGCACGTCGATGTCCCTCGAGTCGATGTCCCTCGGAGGCCTTAGTTTCAGCGTCAACGTCATCATAGGTATAAATAGTTGGGGGCAGCGTCTCTTGCTCAGTTCTGTTTCCAAATGCTAGGTCTGTCCAGGATGAGATGGTTAGTACCCTTGAGGGAGCGTAGGCTGCAACTACAAGGGAAGTTTTAATGCGGGGAAGGATGGGAGGGGCGGTAAGGAATACGTGGGAGGAGCGTCCAGTCGAAAGAACGTTACAGTTGGTAAGTAACTTGTTCTTCGAATGGATTGTGTCCTCCCATGTATTCCTTATCTTTGATAGGGCCTCATTATGAGTCCGGCGGTAGCTGTGTTGGAAAAACCGGCAGGCTGCCGCTGGACCGGTAATAACATTCTGCCTCTGTGATTGCCGGAATCACCGGGGCATTACAACCCCGGTGAGCCGGTAATTCCGGAGGCGGAATTCTGTAAATCCCCATTCCCATGGAGTCCAATAGGACTCCATGGGGATGGGGACTGTGGAAACACTAGTTCCGTCTATGACCGAGCCGGTGTTTTCATGTCCGCCTGCAGGCGGGTACTGTTAATTCTGCCAGGTCAGACCTGCGGGAGTGACACCTCCCGCCTGCAGGCCTTGGAATCAGCCGGTCCGGAAACAACAGTGGCGGCAGATTTACCGCCACCGTTGTTTCCGGACCGGCTGACTCATAATGGGGCACAAAAGTAGTAATGTGTACAGGAGACGGGAGTAAAATTTAGTATGGTTTAAGTGTGCACAGAGTGCAATACAGCTTTTCCAACTGTAGTTTCTTGGCTAGTGGAGGAGTCTAGACTATAGAACTTGGTAAAGTTATGTGCAGACGACCATGTGGCAGATGCACAGATGTCTTTTATTGGAACTCCCCTCTGGGAAGCCGACGAAGCTGCAATACCTCTGGTTGAATGAACCATCAGATACAGAGGAGGGTCTTTCCCTGCCAATTTATAGCATTCTAGGATAGTTAAAATGTTCCATCTTGAGATGGTCCGTTTGGTGGTGGCTAGGCCTAGTTTATGTCCTACATACCCAACAAACAACTGGTCTGCTTGCCTAAGTCTTGCAAGTCTGCTGTAGTAGAAACTCAAAGCACGCTTTGGATCAAGTCTGTGCAAGTCTTTCCTCCTCTTTCGCAGGATGAGGGGGAGGATAGAATGAAGGTAATGTTTTTTTCTGCGTAATATGACATTTTGACAACCATTGTGAGGAAGTTAGGCTTCACTTTAGGAACTACTTTATTCTTGTGTCAGATAGTATGTGGAGGTTTGCAAGATAAAGCTTACAGTTCGCTTACTCTTCTGGCAGAAGTTATAGCTGCTAGGAAAACAGTTTTGAGAGTGAGAAATCTTAATGGGCAGGAATGGAGGGGTTTAAAGGGAGTGCCCATTAGAAACTTTAGAACTAGATTTAAGTCCCACAGGGGAACTTGAAAAGGAGTTGGAGGGTATACATTAGTCAACCCTTTCAGAAATTGAATGACTAAAGGCATCTAAAAATATGAGGGTTCCTCAGCCGTGCATTTGAAAATTGATAGCGCAGTAAGATAACTCTTAATAGAGACGACTTGTAGTCCTGAATTTGCTAAGTGTAGTAGGAAAGATAATACTGTTGGTGTGTTGCATGAAAAAGGGTCAATATTCTCATCTCTACACCAGCTGCAGAATTTGTTCCAAAGGCAGCGGTATAGTGATTTGCTTGCTGGCCTTCTGGCCGAAATCAACACCTCCATTACATCATCCGGGAGGTCACAATGTTTGTATCTCAACCTTTCAGAAACCATGCGTGAAGGTTGCGTGTTCTGATATCTGAATGGAGAACCTGACACTCCTCTCGCGAGAGAAGATCCTCTCTTTGTGGAAGACGAATCGGAGGACAGATGGACATGTCTAGAAGATCCAGGTACCATGTCCTCATGGCCCAGTCCGGGGCAATTAGGATCATGGTTTTCCTGAATCTTCTCAACCTCCTCATTACATGAAGAATGACAGGGACTGGAGGGAACACGTATAGAAGCGGAAACTCCCAGTCCACCACAAATGCATCTCCTAGAGCTCCTTTCAGGTGAAATTCCCTGGAGCAGTAACGTTTTCATTTCCTGTTGAGACTCGTTACGAACAGATCCACCGGAGGGGTTCCCCAAAGGGTGAAGATCTCTTTAAGGACTTCCTGAGCTAGTTCCCACTCGTGGCAGACTGATCTGCCTGCTCAGAGCGTCCGCCACCGTGTTCTTCTCTCCAGCTAGGTGGACTGCCAATAGAGAAATTACTTCTCGAATTGCCCAGAACCAGAGCTGGATTGCCTCTCTGCACAGTAGCAGTGACCCTATGCCTCTTCTTTTGTTGAGGTAGTGCATGGGCACTGTGTTGTCCGTCATTTTCAAAAAAATGTTTTCCCTGAACTGATGGCAGGAAAGCTTTCAGTGCTAGCCTGAATGCTCTCAGCTCTAATAGGTTGATGTGTAGTTTGGACTCCAATGTAGACCAACGACCGCTGATGGTCAAATCGTTGGCACCCTGTGAGTGAGGCGTCCGTCACTACGGTTATCTCCGGCCATGGATGCCAAAACGGTTCTCCTTTCAAAATGTTCTCATGACAGGCCCACCACTGAAGGTCCTGTGCGACTCTGTTCGGAATTTGTAGGAGATCTGACATCTTTCCTGAGAATTGCAACCATTGGGTCCTTTAAGCCCACTGGAGAGACCTCATTCTCAGACGAGCCTCTGGCACTAGAAAAATGCAGGATGCCATGAGGCCGAGCAACCTCACAAAGTCAAAGCCTGGCACATGCTGGGCATTTTGAAATCTGGTCACCATCTGTAGAATATCTTGAGCCCTCACCTCTTGTGACTAGGCTTTTCCCAGGGATGTGTTCAGGACTGCTCCAATAAACTGGAGTTTCTGTGATGGTATCATATGGGACTTCTTGAAGTTGCGGGAGAAGCCCAGCTTGTGGAGGGAGTGGTAAACATAATCCAGATCTTGAGCTTGTTCCAGGGACACTGCTCTGATCAACCAGTTGTCCAGGTAGGAGTAGATATGAATCCCTCCCCTCCTGAGACTTGCTGCCACAGCTGCCATTACCTTGGTGAAACCCGTCGGGCAGAGGTCAGCCCAAATGGCAGAACCCGAAATTGATAGTGAGAGCTGCCAATGGCAAACCTCAGGTACTTTCTGTGCTTGAGATGGTTTAGCACATTAAAGTAAGCATCCTGAAGGTCTAGAGATACCAACCAATCCTGAAGTAGGAGGGCCTGAAGGATCTGAGAAAGGGTTACCATCATGTGTGGAATTTGTTCAATTCTCGTAAGTCCAAGATAGGTCTCATTCCTTTTACGGAACTAGGAAATATGGGGAGTACCAACCCTTGTTCCTCTCTGCTACAGGTACCGGTTCTATAGCACCTTTCTTCAGCAGGTCCAAAATCTCCTGCAGAACGAGCAGGTCTGGAAACATCAAACAGTTGTTCGCAGGCGGATGACTGAGGAGTGTGTAGGAAAGGCAGGCAGTAACCTTGGGCAATTGTTTCCAATGCCAATAGCCATTCTGTCAGATGTTCAGTTTACCTGCCTCCTACTGGTGTCTTGTGCAGTAAGACACCAGAGGGGTTTTGGAGCAGCTGACGCAGATGCTGAAGGCAAGGCAGCACCTGCGGATGCAGACTTGGTACCTTTGCCCCGTCCACCACGGGCGAATAGTCTCTGGCCCCTTTGAGCTGGCTGTCCTCTGCCTTTTCCGAAACCGGAGTAAAAGCGAAAGGACCTACCCCTCCAGGTCATACCTGTGGGGCGGTTTGGAGTTTGTTGAATTGCAGCTCCAAGGGATTTGGCCGCAGCTTTGGAAGTTTGCAACTTCTCCAAATTGTCATCAGCTTTTTTACCAAATAGATAGGTGCCGTCAAAGGGCATTTTCAGAAGTCTGGATTGCACATCAGGAGCAAAGCCAGATTTCCGCAACCATGCAAATGTGTGGATTGTGGTACTAGCCTCCATGGCTCTGCTCATACTGTCAACAGAGTCAAGATCGGTTTGGAGGGAGTCTCACATTGCATCCCTCCCGTCCTTGATAATGCTCAAGAAACCGTCTCTCTCCTCCCCTTTGGGGAGGTGGTCAGCCGCCATTGAAGCACACTCCCAAAGGGTGTGACTGAATCTTGCCAGTGTGCAAGTGGCGTTAGCAGACTTAAGAGCTGTGCTGCATGCCGAGAAGACCTTCTTGGCCATGGCGTCAAATTTCTTGTCGTCACGATCCCGACTGATGAAGTAGCAGCTTGGACTACTAGACTTTCTGGAGTCGGGTGTTTAGACAGATAAGGAGGGTTTGGAGCCGATGTCCTATATTTTGCAGAAAGTTTTTTACTGACTACAGGAATTACTTCTGGAGTCTCCCAATTTGTGGTTACTTTTTTCTGCAAGGCCTTATTATTTATTTTATTTTATTTATTTTTTATTTTATATGTTTGTAATGTGTCGAAAGCCCGCAGCCATCAGGGCGCAGAGAGACAGAGTCATGTTAAGCTGTAATTCGCAGAACAGAAGATAGTAGGGAGCATTAAAGAGATGGGTCTTAAGGTTTATTCTGAAAGTGAGCAAATTTGGCTCTACTCTCAGCGAGACTGGGAGGTTGTTCCACTGCTGAGCAGCACGAATCGGAAAGGATTTCCCAGCACCAGTCGTTCGGAATGCCTGGGGTATCTGTAACTTGCCTTGTGTTTGGGATCTTAGAGCCCTGTTAGGGGTGTATCGGGTAAATTTGGCTCTAAGATAGGATGGAGCCACTCCATATAAACACCTGTGAACCAGGGTAATAGATGTGAAAAGGATTCTATCCTCTACTCTGAGCCAATGGAGGGATCCTCTGGCCTCCGTCACATGGCTTCTTCTATTGAGCTTTTTTATGATCCGGACTGCGTTATTCTCCATTATCTGGCATTTGTTTATGCACTTCTTGGATGCTCCCAGGAGCAATGAGTTGCCGTAGTCAAGAAAAGCCAGTATAATGGCCCTGGCAATTGTGGCCGTGTTTTCTTCTGTTAGTAAAGGGCGTATGGCTCGCAGTAGCCTGATATAATATGCGTTATTTTTGTGGAGATAAATTGGTTTGGGATTCAGATCCCAGGGACGCCTCCAGCATCAACCCAAGTGTTTTCACATGGGCGACCACCTTGATACTTGAGTCTTTGATAGTGAATTCTTCAAACTCTTTACCAAGTTTTCCCCTTGCTTGACTGGACCCGAAAATCATGAGTTCGTTTTTTTTACTATTCAAACACATCCAGTTGTCTTCCATCCATCTGTCTATCAGGCTGTATATGGTTGTGATCTTTTCCTTGTCTATTTGATAGTCTCCTTCCAATTCTATCACCAGCTGTGTATCATCGGCGTAGTTGGTAAAGTGAACATCGATGGATTCTAACAATACACATAGATATTTCATGAAAAGATTGGAGAGGAGTGATGCTGGCTCCCTGCGGTACACCTGCACTTATAGGAGAGGAAGTGGAGAACTTCTCTTCCCAATGAATTCTGCCTACACGGTCTGAGAGAAAAGATGTTAGCCATGCCAAGGCTGCCTTAGAGCACCCCGCTGTTTTCTCCAGGACTTGCTGTAAAAGTGTGTGGTTGACGAGGTCGAAGGCCGCACTTAAATCTAAAAGCATTAAGATCCCTGTTTTGCGCTTATTATGGAAAGCATACGTGTTTGGAGATCTAGCATGGCGGTTTCCGTGCTGTGAGCTGCACGAAAACCCGACTGTTGCTTATGCAGAATGTTGTTGCCTTCCACATGTGCCTGTCATTGTCCTGTGGCAATTTTATCCATGATTTTCAATACAAAGTTGGTATTAGTAATAGGGTGCATGTTAGTAGGATCTTTAGGATCCAAACCTGTTTTTTTTTTTTTTTTTTTTTTTTTAACAACGGTGTGATGGTCACCTTTTTTATAGCTTTAGGGATCTTACCATCGTGGAACTTATGGAAGGGAACTATAGGGTCTTCTTGAGGTACCTTATCTAAAATGTCTGTTAGGTCATCTTGGTCAAAAGTGGATGTGGGTCTCATCCACCCCATGTACCCCATTACCCTGTTCATTAGAAACCTATAATTTCCATCTTCATGGTCACCAGGCTCCGGTTTACTAAAGTCTACCTCTCGAGAGGTATCAATACCACTGGCCTCCTCTAAGGACTCTTGCAGATCCTTTAGCCTGACCTCTTCTGGTATACATTCTTCTGGTAGAGAAGGTCTTGTAGGTTGTAGACCAAAAGGCCTTTCTGAGTCTTCCCCTTCCTCAAATATGGAAGATAAAGCCCTGAAATAATCAGAGCAAGGAAGAGGTGTAAACCCCCATCTCCAGTGATGAAGGGGCTATATTGGTCATCACTGGGCGAGAAAGACTCGAAATTGTCGAGGTTGACGTCATAGGTCTCGACATAATTGTGAAAGGTGGCGATGTACTCAAAATTGGCTTCAATGTTGTCGAGGGATTTGGGATGTTCTTCGATGTCGTCAAAGTGGTCAACACCGGTCTCGACGTTCTCGAAGGAGACTCCAATGCCTCGGGTGCAAGCGGCATCAAAGGGGCACAAGGCGTCGGCAATTTCTCCTTCAACAAAGTCATCGATGACACAGATTTGGACTTCGAAGGTACGGTCCACATCTTATGTGTTGAAGAGGCTTTTTCTCTACTCGAGGGTTCATGACACTCTCGAGGAGCATGTTTCGCCGAGGTCAACGACTCACAGCTTTTATGCTTATCGGGTTTTTTACCCATGGTATCTCCGAGGGGGGAAAGGCTGCGTTCTCGAAGACCCTTAACATTTTTAAATGAAACTCCTCCCACTGAGCCGGTGAGCTGTGCTTAGTGGGGCAAGCTACTCTTTCTGGGGAACTGGAAGACGAAGATGAGGGCGATCTATAATCTGTTGCACCGGCTCAGTTTCCATCCGCCCAAGAATCTCCAGAATTTACCCTACGGACAAATGTTAAGGATCAAAAGGATAGTTAGTGATCCAGAGGATTGTCGCCAACAGTTGCAGAAATTACAAGAAAGACTACTAACAAGAGGATATCCAGAGACAGATCTCGAAGCTACTCGCGACAAGACCAACGCACAAGAACGTCAGCAACTACTAGTGAAAAAACCAGTGAAAGAGAGTCCAGAACTGGTCTTTGTAACCAAATATTCTATACAAAGCAAACAAATCAAGGCTGTAATACACAATAGATGGAACATTCTCACCAGTGATGAACGCACTGCTGACCTGTTTCCAACTCCACCCCTATTTGCCTATCAGAAGAGCAGCAATTTGCGGAATTTACTAGTTAACACCAAAGAGAAGACACCCGCAATAAGACCTGACAAGTTCCCTGGTACTCATCCTTGTATGAGCTGTGGGAACTGTAACAATATCATAAAAGGAAGCACTGTTACACATCCACGAACTGGCAAAAAATGTACATTGAGACAACATGCTACATGTCTTTCAGAGAATGTAATTTATGCAATCAGGTGTCCCTGTGGGAAATATTATGTAGGAGAGACTTCACGTAAGATCCTTATTAGGATAAATGAGCACAAGTCCAATATCAGGAACAAGAACAGGATGTCAGCTGTTGCTAGGCATTTCAATGACAATGGGCATTCAGTGAGCCAATTGTGGTTTTTGGTACTGGAAGTTATGCCTCCCAAAGATCAATCTCGAGACATTAAGCAATGGAGAGCACAGAAAGAGGCATTTTGGATTGACAAGCTCGACAAGCTCGACTCTATCACCGCATGGGATGAATGAGGAATTCGACCTCAGCTGTTTCCTTTGACGCATGAGAAGTTACTTCAGTATTTTTCATGATCATAAATGTACAATGCCTCAGAACGAACTATGAAATTGAGTTATTTTTGTTTTTGTTGAAATTGCCATTGGAGGTATAGATTTAAGTATATTCACTGTCATGATGAGATATGTAGCCAGCATTGCAAGTAATGAATCATGCATTCTCTTTATGGAACCATCTTAGTTACTGCCAGCACATTTCTAGCTGTTTCTGGCTAGTGTCTACTTTATTTCCTTTCCTCTCTTCTAAGTGATCTCGACTCTTTGGTTTTGTTGGGTACCTTTACCCTGAATTTCAGCCGGTTTAGGCCGGCTCCTACACTCTCTCACCTGATTGATGAGTTTGAGCACGTGACAATCCATTTCATATTTAGTTTGTCCATCACTGGTCCTCACTGTGGCTATCGGACCCAAGACATCATTGGGTATCTGTCTAGTAACTGTTCAAGCACTGCTACTTTGCATTGCTATCACGCGTTTTATTCCCGTTTTTTATTTGTTTTTTTTATCTTTCATGTAGTTTTGAACTGTTACTCATTTTATATTTTGCTAATAATATCTAGGTGAATTATGTGTGTTTACGCACATTAAGCACTACGTTACGGAGTCTTTATTATCTTTAAGCACATCAGTAGCCTTTTAGTCATGGCCGCCGGATTTTCACGGCTCCTGACGTTGCCTAGGCAACTCCAGGTAAACACAGTAAAAGTACCATGCATACGATGAACGCGCTCTTGTGGCGCCCTCAGTTGATTCACTCTTCTGCCGCTTCCAGGTGAGGCTTCTCTCGCGTCTAGACTTTGCCTAACTGTCATTGTAAACACCTGAGCCCCAGGCTCCGAGTATGGAATGGGCTTTAAGCATATTTCTCACCGCGGAGCGCGTCTCTTTCAGATAGAGTCTGCACGCGGTTAGGAACGGCTTTCATGAATCTTTGTCCTGACGAGTTTGTCAAGACTTAAGCCGATACTGCTTTGACTGCAAGGTCAGTGCAGCTTTATTCATATAATTACATCACTTTATTGCTAAAGTATCAGCTAACCGCTTTCCCTTTTGTTATTTTCTCCACCTTTTTCTTCTTTCTTTCTTTACTATCTTTATTGGCGCTGCATAATTGCTGTGATTCTACGATTCATTGACAACCTTGCATATGGTTTGGTTTTACACGTATGTACCCTTTATTTTTTATCATTTTTTCACGTCTGATGTGTGTCGGTACATTTATGATTAATGATGGGTTGTGTTATCAATTTTGGGCTTTTACACCTCCTTTTGAACATGGTACATCTATATCCGGCTTATTTAAATATTTTGTTTATGATAATGCACATGCTGACGACTTCATTTACTTGCTCTTTCACGAATTGTGTGAATTCACTGTATGAACGCGGTACCCACTATTGTACCAACTACTGTTGTTTATTTGTTGTGTATTATGTAACAGATCCGTTTGTTTATAATCTTATGACATTCGGATCCTATTAATTTGAGAATGAGCTGGCCCTGACGAAGGAATTTAGTTCCGAAATGCATTGGCCATTTTTTGAGCTCACCCTACACATCTGCTTCAACCAGGATGTATAGTTGTTAATAATATAAGACCAAGATTAAATAGTCGCACCTTGTAACAAGTTAACGAAGGTTTGTTACTTTTTTGACTGAATTACATTGAATGTACACACCACACTGTGGCGTTTGGGAGTGCAGCCTGCACCGCTGGCTTAACGGCCTTGGTCCATACCCCCTGTTTTCGTTGTGTGCCCCTCCACGGAGGCACCTTTCCAGCGGGTTTGCACCCCTCCTTTAATTTCATTGAGTTTTGATTAACTACAAGGACTACCTAATAAGAGTTGATGGTGCACGTTCACTATACATTTCTTGGCGATCTATAGTGCCTCTTCTTATTGTGTCTCGAAGTGGATGAGTGATGTGATCCACTCCGAGACCTCGAACAGGAATGCTTTCTTTTTCGACGTGGAGACGACGGTCTCGACTCTTCAGAGGTCAATTTTAAAGGGGTAACAGATTTAAAGGTCTTACCTTTCTCCAACTTCCCACTACGCTTTTGCAGTCATCGAAAGATATTCTTCACACTCTGAAAACGGGTGCTCTGGGCCCAGGCACCATAGACAGATCCTGTGGGGATCAGTCAAAGACATCTTTTTCCCACAATCCCAGCATTTTTAAAAGCCGGATCGGGGCGTCGATAAGCTGACGAAGATGCCATCGTGGATCGAAGATACATTGGGCCTCATTACAAGTCCAGCGGTAGCCGTGCCGGAAGTAGTGGCAGGCTGCCGCCAGACCGGTAATACCATTCCGCCTCCGTGATTGCCGGAATCACCGGGTCAATACAACCCCGGTGACCCGGTAATTCTGGAGGCAGAATTCTGTAAATCCCCATTCCCATGGAGTTCGACAGGACTCCATGGGGATGGGGACCATGGAAACAGGTTCAGTCTATGACAGAGCCGGTGTTTCTATGCCCGCCTGCAGGCGGATGGTGTTATTTCCGCTAGGTCAGACCTGGCGGGAGTGACACCTCCCGCCTTCAGGACTCTGAATCAGTCGGTCTGGAAACAACAGTGGCAGCGGATTTACCGCCACCGTTGTTTCAGGACCGGCTGACTTGTAATGAGGCCCAATGTTTATTCTACAAAACTGACATTTTTGATTCACTGAAGAACCAAGCGTTACGTCTCTGAGGCTTACCAAGTGCGGAAAAACGGAACTGAGCAACGGACGCTGTAAGTGACTATTTATACCTATGATGACGTCGATGCCAATACAGAGGCCTCCGAGGCACATCGACTCGAAGGGACACCGACGCGCAGCGCCCTCTACTGAAAAAACAATTCCGAGGCCTGCAAGCTTGAAATGAATATATCAAAGATAAGGAATATGTGGGAGGACACAATCCACTCAAAATCGTTTTATGAAGCCCTTAGTTGGACTTTAGTAAAAAATTTCCTAGCACATACCTATTGGATAACACCAAGGAGAGTTGTAACTAATATTGATTGGGGAACAAAAACAGAATGAACATAAGGGCTAGCAGATACAAAAGAGAGCTGCCCCCCAACATTGACTAGGAAGCATTAAGAAGGATGAATGCGTATATGGGGAAAAAGCGAGAAAGTTACCAAGTATAATTGTGGAGGAACAGTAAAAGCCATTACTAAGAGACTTTAAAAACCACACTGAGTTAAGTTCAATCATCAATATCGAAAATCAAAGAGAGAAAGGGGAACCCAGTAGAGAGGCCCCAGGGTGGTTGGAGTCATACCATTGTTATGGGTATACCCAACCCCAAACCAAAGAGCGTCAAGTATAAAGAGTCTGAAGGACTAATATACAGAGTAAGGAATGTAAAAGACTATATCCAGAAAGTCAGAAAGAAGAACAATGAGCTCTGGGATAGTCAACCAATGAATATACATCATGAACTACAGAAGCTTATGAAAGAGGCACTGGGAACCAGGATCAATAGTTTCTATGAACTGGTTTCCAGTCAGGGCAAATGCAGACTTGTTGAGAGTGGAAAAACTCTCAACTAAAGCCCCAAGACATACAGCTAAAGGGAAGGTGGCAGAAGATACAGATGTTGGCAATGTTTAGTTATTTTTAGTGGAAAGGTCAGACAGAAGTAGGTTTTGGACTAAGGACATTTTTGTTTGGACGTCCGACGACAGACGAGCACCCTTAGTTGGGTTAGGTAGGGAACCCTCCAATAGCAATAGGGCGAATTAAGCATTTTTCTCATTATTTAAATAAACAAGTTTAAAATGGCCAATGTGAGTCTGACTCCTTCTGCTCCACCACAGTAGCCATTAGGGTACTTATGTTTTTTTTATAAACCCCAATCCCTGCAAATGTGTGTTTGAGGGCTTCCTTTCTTCAAGGTCAACACTGTAAGCCCAAAATGGCTGTTCGGACCATGTGGGCTCTTTGCAAGCTTACAGTGGCAGCATCCATATTGGTCTGAACTGGTTTATGCCAGTATAGGGCCCTTGACTATCCTTCTCACTTCATGTGGAAGTGGATTTGCCCAAGTGGCATTCCTAGCTATTAACCAGAATGGCTGGTCATCTGCCCCAACCCCTTTCAGGGATTGGCTTGCTGGCTGTTGGCCAGCTACTCTGTGCAAGAGTATTTAGGTTTTGTCCTGCCCAAGCCACCTTCATACTTTCTTGTTCCTACAACTTGAAGGAGGCAGGTTTGCCAACCTGCTGAAGGAGCTTTCCTGCAGATCCCACAGTTTAAGCCATTCTTAAAGCCCTAGCTTGGCAAAACTTGCTAAGTGTAGTGGCTTGGGCATCTTTGGCAGTGCATGTTTGCTAAAAGGCCATTTTTGCTTTTGTTTTTGATGTGCAAAGAGACTTCTGGAATACCATGAATTACCATGTTTCTGGTTGTATTAATATAGCAGTGTAACTGCAGCTGAGGGGCACTACACACGACAAAACAAAAGTTGCACTGTACATGACTTAGCTGTTATGATATGATATGGCAGTTGTAACGCGCCTATACACAAGTGTTTCAAGGAGCGATGAGGCAGGGAGGGGGGAAACAAGGGGAGACAGACAACGGTCCTACTAGGCCAGGTGTCATTCAGATCGCGCAAGTTCATGGGTAGGGGGGACGGGAAAAGTGCGAGGGAAAAAGGGAGAGGGGAAAGTGCAGTACAGGGTTAGTAACGAACAAGATAAATAATAAGGGCCAGCTGGAGGCAAGTGCAAGATAAGTGCAGATAAGTGCTGGGAAGGGGGGCTGTACGGATACAGAGACAGTCCCGCAGTGCAGGGGTTGGCAGGAAGGCAGTGCAGGGAAGAGTGGCTGGGCCAAGGACCGAGATTGGTGAGGGGCCCAGTTGCTAATTCAGTACAGTTTGTGATTTAGCAGAGGAGAGGGGGAGAGAAAGCAGAAGCAAAGAGGAAGGCTTTGAGGTGCTTCCGGAACTGGAGATGGTTCTCCTCAAGCTTCAGGGAGGCAGGAAGGCTGTTCCAGAGGGAGGCCCCTGCTGCGGAGAGAGATCTCCCCCAACTCGTTGCTTGGAGAAGCAGCTGACCCTGAGGGAGTTGGAGGCGGATGAGCGAAGTGCTCGAGAAGGAAGATATTTAGGAAGGGAGAGTTGAAGGTATTTTGGCCCAAGGCCCCAGAAGGCCTTGTGGACAATGCAGAGGGTTTTGAACTTAAACCTCGCAGCCACAGGGAGCCAGTGTAGCGATTTCAGTCCTGGAGAGATACGGTCCCTGGGCTTGAGGCCAAGGACAAGTCTCGCAGTCCTGTTCTGGATGAGTTGCAGAGGGAGGAGAGTAGAGGCAGGAAGATTTAGATAGAGGCTGTTACAGTAGTCCAGCTTCAAGAGAAACAGGGCTCTGGAGACAGTGAGCTTCTGGGGGAAGGAGAGGAAAGGAAGGATACCTCTGAGGAGGTGAAGCTGATAGTGTGACTTCTTAGAAACGTCAGAAATGTGAGGAGAGAAGGAGAGTGTAGAGTCGAAGATGACCCCGAGGTTTTTTGCCTTGCAGGTAGGAGCAGGAAGAGGGCCAAGAGAGGCCGGCCAGAGAGCTGCAGGGAAGGAGGGAGTGGGTGTGCCGATGAGTAAAATCTCGGCCTTACTGGCATTAAGGCAGAGATCGTTGGCGGCACACCATTTCTGGATAGCAGAAAGACAGTCAGAGATGAGGGAAGGAGAAGAGGAGGCCGAGGGTAGCCTGAAAATGAGCTGGGTATCATCCGCATAGCACTGAAAGTTGGGGCAGAGAGCAGCGATGCAGTGGGCGAGAAGTGCCAGATACTGGTTGAACAGCCAGGGAGAGAGGTTAGAACCCTGGGGGACACCACAGGTAGAGAAAAAGATGTCAGACAGGAAAGACCCCAGTTGGACCTGGGAGGGTCGATTTGAGAGGAAAGAGGTCAGCCAAGCCAGAGCCTGACCATTCATACCCAGGTTATCACGGAGACGGTTGAGCAGGATGGTATGGTTGACAGTATCAAAAGGCAGAAGAGAGATCAAGCAAAATGAGAACACATGGAATGTTAGAGTCAAGGTTCGAGAGCAGGTCCTCACGGATGTTCAGGAGAGCAGTTTCCGTGCTTCTGGCAGCTCTGAAGCCAGACTGATGGTCATGAAGGCTGCCAACAGATTCGGCATGGAGATTAAGCTGGGAGGTGGCAAGTTTCTCCAGGAGCTTACCCAGGAAAGGAGTGATAGAGATAGGGCGATAGTTAGCTGGGCAGGACGGGTCGGAAGAGGGTTTCTTAAGAAGGGGGTGCACAAGGGAGTGCTTGAGAGGGGATGGGAAGTCTCCAGAGGTGAAGGAGTGATTGCAGAAGTCAGCAAGGGCAGGAGCCAAGGAGTCGATGTGGTCCTTAATAGTTTTGGAGGAGCAGGGGTGGACCTGTGTTGACGAGATGTTCAAGAATCATAGAGGGACCTTTCCTCACAACATACAAAAAATGTTGAAAAAAGCCCTCCCAACATGCATGCTTGTACCTGATACTGCTTGAGGAAGGAGAGGTCAGTTTTCTCATTCAGAGGAGCGGTAGATGACACAACACTGACATACGGATTGAGTGCCGCAATATGACGAAGTGATGCCTCTGCTCTGAAACAGACAAGATACATGACTCTTGGCATTTATCAAACATCAAGGTTACATCTCCAAGAGAAAACTTTCTGGAACATTTACAGTGGGGTTCAATATTTCTCCTCTACTGGTACTTGATGAAAATGGAGTAGGAAATGGCATACATTATAAAAGAAGAATTGACAGAATGCAACCATCCTCAGCCCTTATTAAGCACTCTTTGTAAGGGACCTGTTCACTCTTCTTAACTTACACACTGTTCTGCTTATTTCATCACTATTTATTTTGTATTTGTTTAAAGGGTGCTTTTGATTGAAATCAAACCTTGCATACTATACAGTACTAAGTCACACCATTAATTTGAAATCTAATCCCTTTACACACGTCATATTATCCAATATTTATACTTGCACATACCAATGTGTGCTATACATATCTTGCTTCTCACTGAATTCTCCAAAAAGACATTCCAAATATATTCAAAATAAATTCATAAATACACACTTACACAATGGAACAAATCAAACTTAATTAAAGACACTTGTCCATTTAAAATTCTCTACCAAAATTCCTCAGTAGTTCAATATTCTTTCCTCGAGACAAACGGATCAAGCCCTTCATAGCACAAGTCATCAACCTTAAAAGATTCCATTATTAAGTGTTTGAGTTTCCGCATTTTCTAACAACTTACAAAATATGCCATCAATACGTATTGAAATTCCTGGGCCTAATGCTGCTATTGTATTTTTTTTTTTATTACTTGAATTTATTCAGATATGATTTTTACAAGATTCTTTGTCAGACAAGTGGAGAAATTCATTCATTGCAGCGTCTCCGACAATCTATCACAGTTTTCGACATATGCTGTGTATGGTTCAAACGTGAACCCGCTCAAAGAGAGGAGGATTTTTTTTCCAGAGTTTTTCAGCACCCTCTTTCGATAGGTGGTTGATCTTTTTCAGTGCCAAGTCTATTAATTTAGCGGTTGCCAAGTACCATCTTGTGGTCTCTCCTGATATCAGTCGATTCCAGAGAGTGTCTTCATCCACCGTTACGGTGCCTGTAAGTAAGAGTGAGAGATAGATACATCTGTTTTGTTTTGTGTTTGTACATGACATCACTAGATGTTTTAAAGTTTCTGGCTGCTCCGGGTTTTTGCATAGGTGGCATCCATTCTCTGCCGATGGCGTTCTAATAGCCAGAATTTCATGAGTCATTAACAGATTTAATCTGGCTTTCATGAAGGTTTTCTCTATCAGTTTATTCGTAAATATAACACAGTACCTTTGAGGAACTTTTACTTTGTTAAATGTCGGCGGAAGATGGGCTAGCAGTTTATTCTCTCTTGCTTTGTCAATTGTGTCGATCCAGTCCTTTTGTTCCATTTTTCTTTTTACTCTTTGCAGGTTTTTTCTCAGATCTTCTTCTGAGCATGCCACCTGAATCAATTTTTCTTTTTGCCGAGCAGCCCATGTTGAATGCCTTGCATTTTCTGTTTTTAACTTCTTCTGCTATGGTGTTGTAAATAGGCAGTGTGTCGGCTACTAAGATTTTTCTGTACAGTTGCATTGCACTTTGCTCCACCGAACCCGCTAAAGACACAAGGCCCAATTTGCGCCAAATTGCTGCCATGGATGTTGACTTGGGTACTCCCAACACCACCTTCCACACGTGGCCTTCCAGTTTGTTCCATATTGACATGGGCATTTTTAGAGTTGCATCAATTCCGTAGATAAGCGACGGTACAACTTTCGCCTTATAGAATTGGATGAATGGGAGGAGTGAAAATCTGCCGAATTTCTTATCAACTCATCTGCTTTTTCCCACAGCATTTCCTGCATCATGATTTCTCTAGCTGAACCATCAATTATCACTCCTAGATATTTGAAGTGAGACACAACTTCGATTTTCATTTTATCAAGGAACCAATTTTGGTTCTTGTTTACCTTGTTCTTTACTTTGTCTAGGACCAGAATTTTCGTTTTTGTTTTGTTAATTCCTAGATTATTTTCATCAATGTAGCTTGACAGATTCGTTAGTTTCCGTTGTAACCCGATTTGGGTTTGATCTATTAGAATCACGTCATCTGCATATAGTAGTCTTGAAATAGATGTTTTTCCTATTTGGGGGGGGGGGGTGTCCTTATCTTTGATTCCGAGTGTTGGTAATCTCCTAGAAAGGCGATAAAGAGGGCCGGGGCAAAGGGGCAGCCTTGTTTGACTCCTCGATTGGCTGCTATTTCCTCTGACAGTGTCCCTTGTCTGTTCAGTTTTACACGCAACTTTGTTTTGGCACGGAGGGCCATTATTGGCTTCTAGATGGATTTTGGACATTCCCAATCTTCCAGTTTTGACCATAGTTTCCCCCGGTCAATTTTGGTAAAGGCTTTAGATAGGTCCACAAAACACAGGTAGACTTTTGGAGCGCCTGCCCTAACTTTTGACTTTAAGATGTTTAGCAGCAATGCTGCTATTGTATTTAGTCTATTGCATCTAAACAGCATGTATGAACTTAAGTTTCTGTATGGGAAATGTGGGCATATTTTTATGTTTCTTTAAATATAGTTAGTTTGCATATTGTCTTGATAGTTTTTCTCACTCAGGTATGTTACATTTTCACGTCAATTGTACGTAAATGCTTGCTTTCATTTTATTTCACACTACTGCACCTAGTGACAAATGTAATATCTGCTGCTTGTACAAACGTACTATTTAACGATAAAAGTGTCATCAGTTCTCTCCTCTTTAACAATGCACACCAATGTATTAGATTCAGACTTCATAATTTGGACAAATACAATTACACAGGTTATGCTTACGTTTTTCTGCAGTGACGGCAGGCCTAACTCTACTCTAATTTCCTGCCTGGGAATTCATTTAGGTAAACCACAGTCTGACCCTCTAAACGGGTCAAACCCACTCATTTCTCAACTAATTTAATTTCCCCACAATACAGACCAATTTGCTCATGTCTCCCGACTTCGGTTGCCTTTCTCTATTTCTACCTAACCCCATCCTCCATTTTCTCCCTCTCATCCTGGCTGTCATCCTCTTTCCCTAACCATTCACTAACTACCTTAATATCTGACTTTCCTGTAATCTCTTCACATTTCCTCCATCCCACTTTTTCTCCCTTTCCTCATCTTCTCCACTTCTGTTATGTTACTTGGCATTTATATAGCGCCTTATGTATCATTGGTATGACCTCAAAGCGCTGGTAGGTTGAACGCCCTCAGGAACCGCAGTTCAAGTGAGTAGTGTTGTATTGTGCATGGGCGCACCGGATGTGTGTGCAGCTGTTGTGCTTGTTGCAGGATAGCTGCTTCTTAGCGCAAGGTGTGGTGCTGAGGAAATCAGTTGGATGTGTTCAGTTTGGAGGGTGGACACCTAGACAGAGTTCTGGCTGCGTTAGGCCTGAGGCGACGCCTAAACTAGCCGGTATGTGATCAGCTAGCTGTGTTTTATTAGGATGATGAGGTCTTTGTGGGGTCATGTTAGTATGAGAACAGCTAGGCCGAATGTGTCATAGTATAGCTGTGTTCTAGTTGAATGATGGTGTATAGGAGAGAGTAAGCGTAATAGTGTGATATGGTGGTTATCAGTAAAGCACCTGCGACCAAGCACGAGAGCAGGACAGGGGGCGTACATAGCAGCATATGTATATAAAGCGACAGGGTGGCTAGGGTAAACATGTGATACAGATAACATAGGGATACAGGAACATAGCATAGATAGGAGGTACAGAGATATATATAAGTTCCTTCGGTTCCATCCTTTACCATCTTTTTCAATCCACTCCATCCACACTATCCTTCATCCACTGTATCCTTTTCATCCACTCCGATCAGTTCCATTCAATCGTTCCATCCACTTCATCCGTTCCATCCACTTCATCCGTTCCATCCACTTCACCTGTTCCATCCACTCCATCCTTTCCATCGTCTACTTTTGGCCCCAACGATACTCCATCCCTTCACTGCCTACATTCACCTACCACTGGTCTCCCTTTCATATTTTTGTTCACTCTGTCTACTTTCCCACTTTGCTATCAATGCTCAAAACCTGCTACCGGCTCTAGCCCCCACATCTCCGTTATGACGAATCAAAGCACTTTATAATCAATAGATGGAAATTAACTGTTAGTTAAAAGCTAGAGGAAGAAGTGAATGAACTTCACTGAAAGTCTTGTGTGACGACAAGGAATGAAGAGACTGACCAAGTGGGGCCATAGTGGCTGCTATAGACTTTTAGTAAATGAAAAACCAAATCTATGTATCCCCAAACCAAGGGGATTTTCCTACATAAACTGAAGAAACTTGTGCTCGTCAGAAAGTCTGTGTGAGTCAAACCAAAAAGGCACTGTCCCAGTCACAAATGCTCTTACTCTATCCCGGTCACTACAACAAACCAGTTGGCTTAGGTTTAGTATAGGCGGGAGATGAAGATGGCCAATATTGCAGAGACTATTTGGGGATAAGACGTTGGGAAAAATCAGTTTTACGATGTGTAAGTGGAAGGTTCTGGATACGGAGTGGATATGTGTGAGAGACATAGGTCTGCGCCCATGGCACATCCAACATTTTTAACAGAGGTGGAGGCAGCCGGTGGGGTTCCCAGGGCAATGGTCCAATCAGGGACCACTATGGGTTTCACTCATGCACCACATCCAGACTTTCAGGCACCCCAGATGTGCAGTGGGACAGAGTAATTCTTGCATCCTGGATCTCCACACACCAGGCCAGCAGTAGCCCAGGAAAGCAGCAGCTTTCCCAGGCGAAAGCATGACCATGAAGAGATGACCTGACCTGAGAAGGCAGGAAGAAAGCCAAGCAACAATATGACCAAAGAAAAAGCGAAAAATCTCATGGCACTAGCCATGTTTAGTAGCCAGGCGCGATTAACGCGAATGTGCACAGTAAACATAATGCAAAAATTGTCTAAAGTTATCAGCTTTTCTTTAGGCACATATAAAAGTAAACAAAAATCACAAGTGTAAAAGACTAGGGTGATACTTGTATTCCCACTGCATTGCAAGATACTGTGTGCATGGTCAAAAAGTTACCCAAATGGTAAAAAGGCAAAAGGGATACCGTTTCCCAGTACTGATAGTCTGAAGGATGGATCAGTTTGCCCATGACAAAATGAGCAAAAGGATCACACAAAACAATGGACATTAGGGGCCATCATTCTGCCGTTATTTATCACACTACTAATGTGTACCCTAACACTAACCCTAAACAGAAGAACAACCTCTCCCTGGGTGGTGTGGACAAATCCTAGGTAGCGCTGTGGCGTCGCCTATCTAACAGAGATAGGCAAGAGGGAAACCAGCCCTAGTTCTACAATGGATACAACTCTAAAAAAAAGAAATTACGCATCAGACACTGAAGTGCCCAGAGTGCTACTGGAGTGAGGGTCCGTGAGGACGACGACAATTGGGGAAAATGGCACTGGCCACCTAAAGAAGCAGTGACAACTATAAGAGCAGTCTCTGAATAGGGTTGCACTACACAGAATGATGCAAAGGGGGGGGGAAGAGAATCAAATCCTAAAAGCTATTGCAGTGCTCCAAACCTTCTTTAGAGAGGAAGATTGAGGAGGTCATAATTGATCTTGGACTTTTGCAGCAGGATGTCCGTGCGCTCGAGGAAAGAGTGAGGACGGTGGATACACAAGCCAACAAAAACAAGCAACATATTGCATGGACCCTGTTGGAGATATGGGATCTGAAAATGAAGGTGGCAGCGCTGGAGTAGAGGGCTGAGCACTGCCAAAAAAAGGGCGCAACAACATTTATAGATTCTGGGTCTGCCGGAAGGGGCAGAGGGAAAGGACCCAACGAAATATGAGGAAAACATGTTCCTGCAGAAGTTGGGCCGACCTATGGGCGCAAGGCTTTACAGTGGAGTGCACCCATAGGTCCTTAACCAGAAAACCCCCACCACGGGGCACCATCGAGGCCTCTGATCGTGAAGATCCTAAACTACAGGGAAACAATTTAGCATTTTCTAGGCAATGTGGGACCATTGAGAGGGGGGGGGGGGTCAGCTAAGATAGCGGTGTATCCAGATTACACTCTGAAAGTGCAAAAGCAAAGAGCTGCATTTAGCCCCACAAAGAGGAGAATACGGCAAGCAGGCCTGTAATACATGCTGATCTACCCAGCCAGGTTAAAGTTCTTCACAATGGCATTTCAAATCTTTCGATAATATGGTGGGCGCGCATGACTGGATGGACAAGTTGGGGGTAGCCCCCCTATGGGGAAGGCACGGCACAGAGACTTGAGGGGCAGCGGAGGTGCATTTGTATATGGCAGTAGGGGAGAAATGTACTTCATAGGGAGGCAAGACGATGACAGGCTGACCTGTGATTGTGGTGTGAGCGGCTAATCTCCTATTTCTGCAGCCCCCTTTCTTTAATTCTATCCTTTATTTGCGGTTCCAGTTAAAGGCACCCCGCTGCTGCACGCGAGACCGACAAATGGGGGAGTGGAGTGCCGGCTGAGTGTGAGAAGCAGCCGAGCCCAAACAAGCCGGTAGCCGTTGGTCAATTGTTAGGGTGAAGTTTCATGTTCAGTTGCATGCTGACCTGTCCTGCTGCCCAGTCTAATGCACTGCTGCACTGTGTGCACACACCGAAGGGAACCACTGGGTGGAGGCAGGGGAAGATGCTGGGAGTCAATGCAAAGGTATCTCCAGTCCTGTGTGCAACGGCGCGAGGGAAGGGGAGGATAAGGAAGGGTGAGTGGGACGCCTGGGGTGGTGAGCGATGACCGTATCCTTGCGATGAGAAGCATTAAGGTGGTCTCCTGGAACGTCAGGGGGCTCAAAATAATTTGTCAAATTGAACAGTTGCACACATACCTGAGGAGTAAAAGGGCACACATAGCCCTTGTGAAGCAGTCACATATCACTGCACGTAGGCAAGCCACGATCATTAAGAAGTGGGGGGCGGGGGGCATGTGTATGGATCTGCCTACTGAGCGTATGCCAGGGGCATCCTCGGTACCCTTCAAGCTGCTTGAATCTAACTGGGACAATGAGGGTAGGGTGGTCATTTTTCATAGGTTCCGGGAACAACGGGAGATTTTTATTATCAACAAGTATGCCCCAACCAAGACGCAACCACCCTTTTTAAGTCACTTTGCCCCAGATTGACACCATACAGATGCGCCTTGTGGATATGGCGAGGAGATTTTAATTACACACTAGACCCTGTGCTGGACAGGTCAGACAGACCTAGGATACCGGCACCACTGGCTAAGGCACTGGGCACCCTGCTGCAGGTTGTTGGGACTAGGCGACATCTGGAGGCGGTTGCAGGAGGACAGGAGAGCTACTCCTAATAGTCTAGCCCACAACAGGGTACACATGCGCATTGGCTACATGCTCACAGGCACTGACTCCTTGGGTAAATTCATCACAGCTGATTATAAAGCTAGGGTCCTCTCAGATCATGCACCTCTGGTTGTGACGTGGCAGAGAGCCACATGCAGAACTCCAATCCCGATGCAGAGACTGAGAGCAGAAGCAATGCTCGATGACTAGTTGAGAGGCCATATGGGATAGAAGATTGAGGAATTTTTGCACCCTTAACTCTGAGAGCATGGACAGTGCAGGAACCCTGTGGGAATTCTTCAAGATAGTGATGAGGAGTGAGGCGATTGGCAAAACGGGCGATATACAGAGGGACCTTACAGGATCTAACTTAGACACCATTCCAAGACCTTGTAATGCTTTATGATGTTAATCCAATGTTTATGCAACTCACTGTACTCTGCATTGTTGCTTGGCCATGAAGCAGAAGGATTAAATATATTTGAACAAAGTCTGTTGAAGCTAGACAAACATGTTGGCATCAAGGAAAACACATTTTTAGCAAGATACCACTTCGCCATAAGGGATCAGAAGATTGGAGAGACAATAGCAGAATTTGTTACTGCCCTTTGTGGTTTTGCCATCAAGCGTGACTACACGCATTGTATAGATGAGCATATTAGAGATCAAGTAATGATTCAGTGTACCGACCACAAGATAAGGAATGCTTTGTGGCGAGAACGAGCGAGTGGTGTGGACCTTTCATTGGAGCGGGCAATTGACATGGAGAAAAAAAGTACAGCAGACAAAGAAATGCATTAAGGCTTTGGATGCAGAACCTAGGAAGAGTGCCGTTGGCTGTGCAAATGCAGTGGACCAAAATAAATTTTGAAAAGCACAGAACAAAGAAGAGATAACACAGGTACAAGAAGAAAGTGGATCCCAAGCAATGGGTTGAAGGAAGACAGTCTTTAGTCAAGAGATGCTATAGATGTGGAAATCCGGATAATTTAGCTAGTTATAAACCATATTTAGCACATCATGCGATATGCAATGACTGTGGAAGAAAGGGGCATATGGCTCGCTGTGGCAGGCACTGGAATAAGCCTGGCAGTGTCAGAAAGTTACAAGATTGTACATCCTTTTGACAGGATGAAGGGAGTGATTATGACGAAGAGGTGTGTGTGTAGTGAATGCTCTTAATGGAATGCTTCAACAAATCAAACCACATTTAGAGATCATCAGTTAATGCGGTTCCAGTGAAACTGCCGATAGATAGCGGGGCAGATTATACCCTTGTAAATATGGAAACGTGGAAGGAAACATTTAATTGTTGTGAACTGCAAGAGGCAAGCGCGAGTGCTCATGCCCATGGGGATGCCCCCATCAACAAAATAGGAGAATTTTTGGCCCAATTCAGGTATGGTGGGAGTAGCGCCCAAGGCATGGATAAAGTGGCATCCATAGGAGGGAATTTACTATCCTGGGATGCCCAGGCTGATCTGGGGTTGAGACTTGATCCCGATCATCCCTCGCAAGTAATTGTTGTGCAGAGGGCTCCAGCATCGGTGCAATCCGTTCAGGTGAAGGGGGCAGATGTGGGCAACAGGTCTCCAGTTAACATGTTTCCAGAGATCTTTGGAAGAATGGGGTGCCTTCAGGGATTTGTCCATCTAATCAAGTTGAGACCTGGGGCTATACCAATAAGATCAAGAGCATGCACCATACTACAAGCTTTACAGGAGGATTTGGAAAAGGAGTTGAAAAGGATGATGAATGAGGGCATAATTGAGGAGACGGGTGCGGCTTAATGGATAAGCCCAATTGTGGCTGTGCGCAAGCCCAAGAGGAGTTTAAGGCTATGCTTTGTGGAAGTGGAGTTTGACGGTGACAGCGTCAGACTTTACTGCTGCTGGCTGTGGAATTCGCCGCTGGCCCCTAAATGCTGTGGAGGCAGAGCCGCTGTGGGCTGACTCCAGGAACACCATAAGAACACCCCCCTCCGCGTAAGGGGAGCGGAAGTGGTGGGAAAGTTGTGTTTGACTGTTTTCCAGTGGTCCGCGGGCCGCAGATTGGTTTGAATATTCATAAATGAGGAGCTGCACGATGACGAAGGTGCCACTGGGGGAGAAACAGACGGATACTGGGAGTATGGCGACCACAGGACTCAGGACGCGACTCCAAGGAGGCAGTGTTTTTAATTCACTTCCAGAGGCGGCCTCGGCCCCTGGCCCCACCCCGGCACCATCTACAAAGAAACGCCAGTTTTGAAACAGTCTTGTCTGCCCTTTAATATAAGGAAAGGGAAGAGTTTCTCTTTGGGGGAGGACGTTGGCCACACCCCCCGACACTGGTAATGATGGTCAAACTAATGCAGAAACTCTGATGACAGAGGAGTAGTTTGGTCCTACCCTTACTGTCGATCAGGAGGGGGCGGAAGGGCCGACCACTATGATACAGTGCCAGCCACAGAACAATGATAGTAAAGGGGGGTACCCAATGAGGGAGGAAGCCACACCAGTCCCGGAGTCCCCAAATGTTAGACAAATGGGAAATGGGCACGGGAAGAGGGAGGCCAAAATCCAGGCCCCCTTAAGCAATCAGGAACGGGAAGAAGGGGCATCAATATTGCTAAGACATTCTTAGAAAGAAAACATTGATAAGGTAGCAGAAATATGTCGAGTAAGCTGCCTGGTCCCTCTAAATAGAATCCCTGAAAGCTCGATGACAAATGACACCCTTCTGGAGGGACCCATTCTTATGGATGGTGAGGGTCTGAGTGTGTCAGATAGAACTGACGATAGTTCTCCCCCTGAGTTAGTAATTACTGCAGTGGGGAACCTGCCATCATGGATGGGGGGAGAACCTGCAACGACGCCTGCCGGGACAGGCGACAATGATGATAGACTCTTGTTGGTCAAGCAAGTAAACCCGGTAAACAATGCTGACGGGTTGAGGGGCCTATGTGACTCTGATCTCCCCTCGGATTTCCCCCGAGAATTAAAGCTTGGTCCTTGAAACAATTGGCGATAATGTAAGTCAACCTGAGAAATAATGGGAAATAGCAATCGTGGAACAATTTCCCAGTCTGAGTGAATCAGATGAGGGAATATGGCAAGAGGACGGTCCTTGGGACCCCTTGGAGGTGGAGCTAATTGACACTGCCCGAAAAGAGCCGATGAGGAAGGTCATAGCTTTGCTGAGGATGCCAGTAACAAACCATCGAGAGGGAGCCAAAGTCTCCTTACTGAAAACAAGTTTGCAAAGAGGTCCGAACTGGGAACTGAAAACCGGAAGGTACATGGTAGATGAAGAGCCCGAAACAACCTATGAAGAAGGAAATCCTGGAGCGAGTAAGATCTTGGCTAGCAACGAAAAAAGACTGGCCCCCGATTGATCAGGGCAAAACATCTTGGGAAGATAGTCAAAATGCCAGCGAGTCAAAGATAGACACAAGTAATTCCAGGCTGGCAGATAAAATAATGCGGGATATCACAGCCTTAACAGGAAAAATCACGAGAGAAAAGAAAAAGCCTAACCTTTATTAAAGATAGGCTTGCCGCTCTTCATATGGAGCAATTACCTGCGGTCTGTATGGAAGAAGAGGGGAAGGGACTTAGGGTGACGCAAACCCTTATAAATCTAATACCAAACCAAACCCCCTCAGCAGCCAAGAAGCCTTCGCAGGAAGACCTAGCTAAAGAGGAACTAGTGTGATTGATCAGGGACTGCTGCAGAAAAGAGAGAAATGAAGACACAGCCCATATCCAAAGTGTAATTATGGCGTTGTTAACCATCTCCATCGCTCCTTTCCTCAAGTTATACGATACTTTAAATGACTCCCTCCAGGAAGTAGTACTGACAAATGTACAGATAAAGGAGTTGAATAATGAAATGGAAGGTTCCTTGAAGAGACTGGAAACTAGAATGGATAAGGAATCAGAGTTAACAAATATCTGGCAAAATCGACTAAGTGATTTAGCAAGAAAAGACTCAAATGATAAATCACTACTGATGGATGCAGTATTGGAGGATTGTAAATGGATGAGGAATATGTGTAAAACCAACAACCTCCAAAACATCTTGGCAAATGAGACGAAAATAGGGAGTGACCGCTCTAGCATGACTGAAAGAGCTAAGGCCACTTCTATAAACAGAAATGGCCAGGAGAGGCTGGAGGAGAAACCTGAGAATGGCCCAATGAAATTGGATCGAGGTGAGGCAACAAAACAAAGAGAGCATCAAGCAGCCGCTCAAATCAAACAGACCTCCTGAATTCACAAGAACGAAAGAGAGCAGAGTCCCTACCAAAATCAAACTTCTCAATCTTCGCTGGCGCCAACACGCCGGGATCCAATCTAATAAAGGACAAACAAAACGATTGCCAACTTATTGAAAAGGAATTAAAGAGTGGAAAAAAATGTAAGCATCAAGCCATAAAGCGGAAAGTAAATGGCTCAAGAGCCTTTTTGAGAAATATAAGAACACCGTCGAGAAGGAATATCTTACATTGTGCAAAGAAACCAAGGAGAGAAATGAAATTTAGGTCATACCTCACCAGATTCAGAAATTACAGAAAAAATTATTAGAGGAATTACTGAACGAGAGACTGATGAATTGTCAGAGGATGAGTCCAACACTTGTCTGAGTGACCTCATCAAAATCATAGAAAAAAACAAAGAGGAGGAAGACTGGGATAACATCAGTCTATCTGATTGGCAAGACATTGTCGAACAGGTTAATGAGCTCTCATTGGAACGAGCCAGAGATACATCGGCACGGAAAAGTCCAAGAAGAAAATCGGATGTGGTCGGGATGGTTCCTGAAATTTGGGCGATAAACCGTAAGGACTCTCTGAATGAAAAGATAAATTCAAAAGACAAAAAGAGAGAAGTATCCTTTAGAACGATGGAAGAGAAAAGGAAGCCTTACACAAAAGAAAAGGAGGGAAGGAAGAACCAGAATGAAAAGTTACCCCAAAGAAAAGGGGAACAAGAACATAAAACTGCCTTAAAAAAACAGACTACTAGGCGGGGTACAAATAGCAACACGAACCCAAAAGGGTGGAGACTAAAGCTAGAAACAACATTAAAGGCCCCAAACGAGCCCTATTGAATAGAAATCATGTCATGACACGGTGCAGACAAATATCAACTCTGCGGCATATTTCAACAGATGACATAAAAATGGTTGAATTTGTCAATGAAAAACGGCTTGATCTAGTAATCCTCCATCTTAATTCAAATAGGATCAAAGAAACACTGATGGAAGCCACCGAGAGACTAATTAAATTAGGCTATAGATTAAGTGATCTAGACGAAGAGGCTCAGAATCACAGTGAAGATGGAAGGAGGGTGCCACAAAAAGACTGAAAGGAGGACAAGAAGAGCAGTCAAATGCAAGGGGATGATCGAAAGGAAGTTAAAAACAACTGTGAGACAACAAGGAACCAAACAAGACGGACAACTTCCTTAACGAATAACAGACAGCTACCCAACGGAAGACGGGAAAGCTAAGCCTTGTCGGCGAGTCTCTGGCAACTCAAATACAAATGGGGCTCCATTTTCAGAAGACCCTGAAAGAAAACTTAGGTTTACTGTAGATAATTCAAGAAGGAACTGCAAGAAACGTATTACAGCTAAATTGGGATCCAAGAAGGTGGAGGACTGGACATGGATGGTGGACGCATTAACCTCGAGAAAAAAAACAATAGAATAATGAGGAGAGTTTAAAAAATATCCCTTGTGCCTCATGGAACACCGGAGGCTTTGAGCATCTGTTTTCAGGTGGAAGTAACTTTCTGGGTCAATACAAAATCATCTGTATACAGGAATCATGGTTGAGAAACAGTGTGAGGGTTACGAAGTCTACAATGAACCTTGCACGAAAAGGACCTAAGGGAAAACCGTTTGCTTGTCTGTTAACTCAGAAGAAGATCAACAGTGATATGCGGGTCTAGGAACATCAAATCCCCAACCCCTTTGTTCAGATCCTGAAAATAAAAATCAATACGAACCCAAAGAAAGGCCCAACCAAGTTGCTCCTAATTAACACTTACTGGAGTGAAAACATGAGTATAATGGAAAGATATATAGGGGACATCACAGAGGCAATTGATAAGTCTATGTTGGAGGAAAAAGATCCACTCATTATATTATGTGGTGATCTCAATATCAGACTATTGAATTAGAGGGAAAGCAAAAAGAGGATGAACTAGAAGGCAAAGAGAAGAAATGGACTGAGGAAATGGAAATTCAAGACATGAAGATGCTGAATAGCCAAACTACATGGTCTAGTGGAAAGAGCTGTCCATGCCTGGACTATTGCTTTGTTTCAGATAACACCCTACAGTGGATTAATTCCTTTACGATCTGGAAGCAAACTCTTATTGATCATAACCTACTGGGAACTAAACTATCCTGGAAAACAAGAGAAGTCCCCATAAAGATAAATGGCCAAACGGAAGCAACATGGATAAGAAATAGACCAAGAATAAAACAACAATGTATTCCGAAACTTGCGAGGCAATATGATAACCATATACTGGAAAATCAGAATGCAGTAGAATATAGATGGCTGTTGAAGGAATTCGAGGTTAAACACAATCCAAACAAAACGAAAATGATCCCAATAAAGCATGTATATGTTGAAGTACTGGTCGAAAAAAGAAACAAATACAGAGCCGAAATATTACGATGAAAAAAAAAAAAGTAATAATTTGGAGAAAGAAGATCAACTAAGGAAATGTCGGCAAACATAAGCACTGGCTCTGCTCTACGAGATCACAAAGAGCTAAGGGTGATGCAGAGAAAATGCTGGCTGCTGTCGAAACAGGAAATGCAAGAAGCTTGCGGGACATAATAAATAAAAGGGTTCATTGCCAATCGGAAATTGCCGTCAATCAAGTCTCGGAAGACCAATGGGTCAAACATTATACCGCCCTGTATCGGGCGAATATAGAGGAGATTTACAAAGAAAAAAGGACCAATTCAAAGCCATGGTCGATTGACTTTGATCGTGAGGATATATCAGGGAACGGTCAAAAAGTTGAGCTCCTCAAGGGCAGCCGGGCCTGGCAGCATTTCAAACCAGATGCTTAAAGGAATAGTACGCTCAGAAATATTATTGTCCCGAGGGTTCGGGCATGTGTTTTTAAGCATACGTTGATCGATCGCACAAACATTTCCAATGCACCTTTCCGTAGTTTTCCTCTTTTGTACACATGCAAAATCAGGCAGCAGGGCGCGGCCATCTTGTGATAATCTTATCTGTTGCCGCATCGCCCAAGCAGGACTGCCCTGGCGGCACTAAATCCTATCCCCCGCCCCTGAGCCTGACATCACCAAACCTAGTGATATTCTCCGCCTTTCTCCGTGACATTACTGGGCAGCGTAGCCAAACGCGCCTAGTCATCACCTACGTGATGCGACGCAGAACCCGGAAATCAACACACATCGTCTCACAACACAGCGTGTCACAATTCGGAAGATAAAACTGTACTCTTAAAAGGAAACAGCAAGACTGTACAATTTGTAAAGTACTTTTATTTCCCAATAAACACTCCAAGAACATCCGGCTATTGCCATATTCAATCAAATTGGAATTTTTTTTCTTTGCGCTCGATCCGAAAATGTTTATCGTGAGTCACGCAGTGTTCCTTTTGGGTACACAAGGTGTTTCTTTTGGGTAAAGAAGCGCTTTGGTCGCACGATCAATTGCAGGTCTTGTGCATCAACTTGGGGCTAGAGCACCGTAAAGGATGTTCTGTTGCTCCTAGTGGCTGGTACCGCGTAGGGACATATCAGCCCTTGGCGATCGTCCCAAAAAAAAAAGTCAAATATATCCAGTTATTGACATGGTTTCTTCAACCGGCAGCTGCAGATACATCAGTTGGTATCTGGAATCGATGACAATCGCAGAATGGCAGGATGTACCTGTTTGGAAAACACAATAGAAATGTGTCTCAGTAGGGATTCCAAGATGGTGGCGCTGGGAAACGAACGTGTGTGAGACGCGCTCCGTCCCCCCACTAGGCCGCGGCGGCAAAGCACATCAATTAAGCGAAAAAATTTGTCTACGGCAGAACTCACTGTGGGCAGCAAACGCTACGCTCGACTTGGAGAACATCGAGATCACCTAAGCAACCCAAGCCCGGTGGCGTACCCCGCTGCAGGCGACTCCCTGAGGCGGGGACGCATCGAGGACACCGGCGCCGGAGCACATTCCCGGGAGGCAGACCGTAGAGGCCCGCCGCTCCCCAGCTGGGCAACGGCGAGACTCTGCGACTCCGGGGCCGGGCTTCCAAGACAGCGGTTGTGTGGATCGTGTCCGCGAGGAGGAGAACCGCAGACGCGCCGCCTCCAGGCCGAGGAGTGGAGGCGTCGCGCTCCAGCAGGAGACGGCCCTGAAAGGAACGCTCCAGAAGGTACCAGAAAGAACGCAGCACCGAGGTACCACCTCCAGACAGCAGTAGCAGAAACGCGATCCCGCCGGGGACCGGAGCGTATACAAGGCAGCACTAAGTGGAGGACATATAACGGATGGAGTAGGACAACATCAGAGGCCTCGAGGCTGGAGGGGACGACCAGTGCGCAGGAACACGGGAGTCTCCTACACTCCAGGTACGCGGAGAAGGGGGCAGAGGGACTAGGCGCATGGAACGCAGGTGGAGGCCCCACGCGCCCCAGGCAGAACTGAAACGGAGAAGCGGATACCCCCAGTAGAGAATCAGGTCCGATACTACAGAAGAATCTTACCGCACCTATGTCAAAATCTAGAGGGAGGGCAGCGCAACAAGACCAGCAAGCATCACAGAAAAGAGGGGATCAGAGCCTGACGCAACTGTGAGGGCCAGAACACCCCAATCCTTCCATATCCACTAGGAAGAAGACCCCAGAGGTCCATTCCGCGACACAGAGCACGGACTCGCAGGACACAGGGATGGCATCTAAGGAAGACATGAAATCGTGGTTCGGGGAGTTCCAGACGCAATTGCTAGCAACAACACAGTCACGAAACAAGGTTGCCCACTATCCCCCCCTATTATACGCAATTTTCCTGGAACCACTGCTAGCGAGAATAAGAGACAACCAAAACATAAAGGGAATAGACATGGGAGGTATTACCCACAAAACTGTGGCATATGCTGATGATATGTTAATAACGTTGGGAGATCCCGAAAACTCTCTCCCTATACTAGTCCAGGAGATAGACAACTATGGCTCTATATCCGGCCTCAAGATAAATAGACAGAAATCCGAATTACTGACATTGGCGGGAGACACAACCCGAATCCAAGCGGTAGCAGACTCCCTCCAACTAAAAATCGCTACAACAGGGACCAAATACCTGGGTATCACCTTAACACATAAAATACAGCAATTATACTCCCAAATCTACCAAAACCTGTTGCAACAAGTCAAACGGGACATGGAAAGGTGGAACCCGTTATCGATATCATGGTGGGGGCGCATAACGGTCGTCAAAATGACCAAACTCCTATATCTATTTCAGGCCCTACCAATAAGACTCCCGAGGGCGTTCTTCAAATCCCTAGCGAAAGCAGTCAAGGAATACATCTGGCAAGGGAAAACCCCCAGAATTTCAAGCTCGGTACTAACAGCCTAACGAAAAGAAGGGGGTTGCGCTCTACCCCACTTTAGAAGGTACTATGAGGCAGCCCAATTATGGGTCCTGAAGGAATGGATTCCGGAAGAGTCCCAAAAACTGTGGGTTGCTCAAGATAGGGCAGTGATGAATGCCCCGACAAGACACATGCTATGGGTAGGAAAGACACACAGACATCCCAATCTGCGCATAAGCGAAATCATGCAGGCATCATTGGAAATATGGGACGGTTCAACTAAGAAAGGTACACTAACTAAAGACCCAGCCCCTTTCATGCCCCTATTTAGAAACCCAGAATTTCCACCAGGTCTAGAGAATAAGGCATTCCAAAAGTGGGAGGAAGCGGGTTTCAATATGGTAGGGGATATGTATCAGGAACAACAAATAAGGACCTTTGAAGATTGCACGACCCTACTGCACCTGAAGGGGACGGATAGGTATAAATATGACCAACTGTACCATTGGCTAGACACACCGAGAATAAGACAAGCAGCCACCAGAGAATTAACCCCATTTGAGCAATACATCATGTCAAACGACGGGTCCAAAAAGTTTGTATCAAATACATATGGTTTCATCAACTCCGTAGGAGAAAAGGTCACCTGGCAATATATTAAGAGGTGGGAAAAAACCCTGAGAAGGACCATCCCAAGGGGACAGTGGGAATACACGTGGGGGATGATATGTAAATTAACGAGGACCATCCACACGAAAGAAATGTGGATGAAAATTCTCCTACAATGGCACTATACCCCAGAGAGGCTCCACGGAATGTTCCGGGACTCTCCCAATGTATGCTGGAGGGCATGTGGAGGGGAAGGGAATTGGAGACACATTTGGTGGGATTACCCATAAGCTTCAACAATATTGGACAGATGTGAAAGACCACATGAGCTCAATGTTCCAGGGGGCCAGACGCTGGGGGAGGAGATGTGGCTATGTGGGATTTGGAACCCGAAGGACAAAACCCTCTCCAAAACACAGAAAAGAAACTTCATGGGTCTTTTAGTTGGGGTGTGGTTGGAAATCGCCCAAAAATGGAAGCAACGGTCCCCGCCCGTTGCAATAGACTGGATAAGAAGAGCATGGTACCATATAACAATGCAACATATGACATACAACCTACAAGGGAACTATCAGAAATTCAGGGAGGATTGGTCGGACATCTTGGAGTACCTACAAAGCGACTATATGGAACAGTGGTGCCCACATAAAATTAGAATTCATGATATGTTCAGATAAGTCACTGACTCTGCAAACAGAAGCTAAATAGAACGGTGGACATTCCGGGGGGAAAGAGAGGGGGGATGGAGGGCGTTATGTTGATTGTTCATGTTGTAAAACTAATAAAAAATTAAAAAAAAAAAAATTAAAAAAAAGTTGGTGCACTTGGTAGAGCTTTCCCCGCGAGGGAAGCACAAGTGGGGAATTCACTCTGTCTGGAAAACATTTTTAACATTTTCTGTACCCAATTGAAAACCTTGCTCTTCAAATGAGCTTTCAACTTTGATCCATGAAGTAAGCAGTCTAAGGGTCTGAAACTTTCATGTATGTCCCGTCCTCTCACATGTCCCTTTGTGTTGGCGCCTGATGCCTGCGGGTTCCCGGCGTGGTATAAATAAATAAATAAATAAATAAAGGGGGGAAAAAAAGAAATGTGTCTCAGTAGCCGATCTTTATTTACAATTTATCGTTTTACTTATTAATTCGGCATTGAGTTAAAACTAACAATTAGCACAGACGTGAAACAATGTGAACAGAGAAAACAACGTGGAAAGTACTACACAATTTGCTTCTGAGGATAGTGCTATGGAGTATGTTCAGTTCTAAACAGGATAGGGAAGCTGACGCTACAATTCGAGGTGCACATAGATGGCATTTTAATGAAGTATTAGCGTTGAACCTGGGGGAACCGAGTGGTGGTCTACATGCATCTCGATGCTGGACTGCCCATGTGCCCGGTAGAAAGACCAGTACACACAAAGGTTGTACTTGCGTTTCATTGCAATATGCCACACAGAACAAACAAGTAAAATGTAACCCAGCAATAACAGTCAGCTAATGATAAGTTAATGCTCGTTCAGGTATAAAATCGTCAAAAGTCAAACTTACATTATATTCGGCATTTCCATTCTCTTGGCGTAACTCAGACCGTAACGCAGAGTCCGTTCGCATCAACAATCTTTCATAAACTGAACTTACATGTTCCTTAGTCCAGTTTTGGAATGCAGAACCTTATCATATCTTACATTATTACAACCCTCCTTTGATTCAATTCCTTTCGGAATAGTCCCTTTCTCTCAAGGTAAAAAAACAATTGACCCTTATACTGTGTATGCGATGTGTGGGCTTCCTCAGCTCGCAAGCAAACATTCAAAGCTGGTGACCTTCACTCAGAATGAAGATACATTCTTAGTTTCCAACATCTTGGCTCACTGCATCCATGAAAACTGGAATTGTGATGCACGGGCACAGGAGGACAAATGTGGGGGCTGTCCTTGCTCGATGATCGTGGCGCTGCTGAGGGGTAGGGGAAACTTGGCAATGACAGAATGCGCCCTACTCCAAAAAGGAGTCAAAGTGTGTCTAGCCATAGCCCCACCTCTGCTCATGTCACAGCCTCCTTCCCTTCTGTAGCCTAGGTCTCATCCCTTTTGTGGGAAGAGCAGTTATTCAGCTATTTAGGTAACTGTATGGTAATGCAACTTCCGAACCGCAAAGTTTCTTTCAAAGTATTATCCATCTGGCCCTCCCACGATCAGTGAAGGTCCCACAGTAGCTCGACAAAACTGAACTGTGAAAGCACAGCGTTACATTGTATGGCAATTGTAAAAACTGCACTAGTTGGAAAAAAAACATTAACAAAGAGGATACATTTTAACAGACAAATTGGATGCTTTATTTGGACACTTCAGAGAAACATTGTTGATAAAAAAAAAAACAGATGGTAATCATTTGTACCTTGATTTGAACTATTCCACGATCTCCGCTTTAGGTGGACAGGGCGCGTTGGCAATGTTTTGTGGAAATGTATGTGTACTCGGAACAAAATTGCACGCAATTCCAGGATTATGCATCTCCAAAACATTAATAAGATCTTTCACAAAATCAAATTCCATTTCCTCATATACTGGCTTGACCACCCATTTTTTGCTTCTTCGTGTAAAGGCCATAGTGTAGCGAAGCATCCCAAGGTTTCCCACAGTCCTCGATTGTTCACGGCCTACATTCTCGTTATGTGCTAATAGCTCTAGTAATGTCCTATATTTCATCCCTTGAACGCCGAAATGCAATCTCTTTGGCCTGTACTTTATGCAAATATTGTGAACACCTCCAAATCTCCCATGTGACAGAATGCTGCGAGTCCCTTCAGATCTCTTGATAGAGTTTTATCAAACACAATCTTCTCAAGGGCTTTGTGTGGAGGCGAAGATGGAATCAACCACTACTTCCGTTCCTGCTCCAGCAAAAAAGGGCCATGCTCACATTGATGGAAATGTTGGTTTTCTGTCCAAGAGTGAACGTTGGAACAGTGGTGCATCAGTGACCGCCATTTTTCTAGTAGAATTTCCACAGACCCATCACAAGTTTTGGAGCTCCACCAAAGATGGTTGCTGAAAGACTGGGACCACTGTGAAATACTTCTCAGAACCTTTTATTTCCCCGGCAGCTGAGATTTTTTTATTGATGGATTTGGCAACGTGCCATACATGAAATTGATGGCGAGTATTTGGAAACTGTCCTCTCATTATCTTGGCTATTGAAACGTGTCTATCCGTGGCTATGAGGTCAATTTGCATTCCCCTCGATTGTAGATCTTCCAGTGATTTCTGAAAACCAAGTTTCTCCATGGCCACTGAGGATTTACATTCAGACACCTGCACGACCACCAAACTCACAATTTTTTTTACTTTCCATGTCCTGAAAGGGATATGTGCAGTACTTTGCTGAAAATCCAAGACTGTCACACTGGCCATCTCCAGCTAGACTGAACCGTTTTTCGGAGAATGTACTTTGAATAGACAATTGTTCAATTTTCCAAGTTTCACTAATGGCAGGGAATAGATATGACGTTGATATTTGTAGTACTGCGTTTTAGAAATGAAATGGAGTCTAACAAATTGACAGAAACTGGACAACTTAATGAAACGAGAGCCACCGAAAAGTAAAGCAGCTGCACACAGTAGATTGCGAGCTGGCAGTTTCTCCAGTATTGGTGAGCGGACCATGAATGCCGAAATGCAATCGCTTTGGCCTGTACCAGAAATGTCGTCAGGCCTAGTACCGTAGTCGCCTGTCTATTTCCATTTCCTTTCAACTCTCCCCCTCCCTTCCTTATCTACATCTTAGCTCTTGCACTATCTGAAATGTTGTCAGGCTGAGTACGATAGTTAATTTCACATCCTTACTGTTCATGGCCTATAAGAATGTCATTGTTTTTTCCCTTTTTCCCTCCCTTGCCTTGAAGCGCTTTGAAACACATTGTGTATAGGCGCTATATAAATAAACTATCATATCATGAACATTTTTCATGGAACATTTCACAGGTGGCATGTATTTTGAGGTTACTGCCTTGTGATACACGAGTCACATTCACCAATGGCTTCCCACATATTTCCTCTCTCACTGAATGTACACATTTCAGCAACTTTATAATCTCCATCAAGCTGCTGTCGAATACTATGTATTTGGCCTCCTTTATTAGACTGTCATCCTGCATTAATGTTGTTTCTGACTGAACTGTGGCTGACATATCAGCCAAACTGGAATACTGTAGTCGAGATCTTCGTCTAGTTCCTCGGTCAATTGTATTGATGCTTCAGTCTCTGTCATTTCAGCGTCTGTTACTTGAACCTGAATCGGAGAAAACAAATGTCGACTGGTTTTTGGGTGGCCCTTTTTTGGCGGGTGTGGATTGTGTCAAGTGGTCTGCGACTAATTCAAAAGCATCTTCAATACATTCAGTTTCATCTTCATCTGGTGGAGCAGACGCATTGTAGCAATGGTCCAAAAACACTTTGCTGGCTTCGCCGGTCACATTAAATTCATTGTCTGGCCATTGGGCAAATGCATCTCGAGTCTGAAGATGCTGCACCTCAATTACATTCGCTCAAAATAGATAGAAATTTAGAGATCAAGGAGATATGATTAGGAGACATGACCTTACCTTGACCAACAAACAGTTAGATTCAGCAAGCAGGGTAGTTAGTGGCAAGAGAACAGGGAGATATTCACAGGTTGCACGACGACAAGTAGAGTCGCAGTGGTCACAGAAGTTCTAGGTAGCATGGCAACGAGCAGATTCGCAGTGGTCACCGAGGTTCTCAGGTAGCATGTTCACAAGTTGACTTGCAGTGCTCAAAGATGCTCTCATGATAAATATCAAGTGGAATTAGAAAAGAGGGTGTGTATGTGAATGAATGACGTGTATATGTCGTGGTTTTATGTGGATTCCAGGGGCGCGGCCTGCTTCAGGGGATCCTGCCTGGAGACACAGGGTCTGTATAGGCCATGTGTAGAATGGCCCCTGTGCGGAAGATACCTTTGAAGTGTACATGGTGTTTTGCACCTTGGCCGTTCCCGCCCCTGCCAACCCCCTTTGGCAGCGCACATCCACTGGTGCCAACTGCCTTTGATAATGGAGGAGGGATGGATGGGCCTGAGGCGTGCAGACAAGGGCCAGAACACTCCTGAATGGAGACACACTTGATTCACTGAAAAACGGAAACAACCATTGATAAAAATGATGTAGTGCTTTATTTTGTTTCTTAATTTTATGGCACAAATGTACTACACATTATAAAGTTCAGGTTGCAGCACAGTGAGGGAAAATCCCCTGTATTGACCGCTGTCACTGCGGAATGTGTCTCTAATGGCACCAACGGCACAGGCGGGTATTACTCGTCGAACGCGGTGTCCAAGCCTCCCATGAAGCCACCATGTGTATGAACGATAGGTCACAAGCCTGTACCACCTGTGAAAGAGAAAGATACAAACTTTTTAAATGACCAAGATAAGTGTATTGAACCTTAGTTGCCAATGACAATTCTTGTATCCAATGGCATTGTTGCCAGTGCAAATGCTACCTAGACACTGTACAATATTGAACAACCATTATACGAATATTACTAGAGAATTGCAAGACTAAATTGGTTTGACAATGATATATTGAAGATACGACAATATAGGAGACAACCTTGAAATAGTAGTGGCCTAAGTGACATCACAACCAAAGTATACTTACTCGTTAGTGGATTCCGAGGGCGAACTGTTGCGCAAAGTTCGTGCATAAGCACCATCAAAATCCTAAACATGGAATGTGTGAGGCAGGCTGCCCTGAAGTCTGGCAGCTCGGTAACGCATTGCGGCCGTGGCTCGCCTTGCGATATGTAGGACAAGCATCCAGAGTTGTCTCGGCAGCAGCAGTTCTCCTCCTCAGTTGGCATTAGCGTGCACCGATTGCAGGTACAACAGGTGGAAACGCCGTCCATGCGACTAGGACCAGGCTTTCATCTGTTGAATCGTCCTCCCAACTGTTGTCCGAAGCCCCATCGTTTCTGCATCTTTCTCTTTCGAGTAATTTCGCCTCGGAATACTCCGGCTCATACTGGTAGGGCTGTATTGTTGCCATTGTGGGGGAAACAAACAAAAATAAAGTACAGTAATGGTACTGGTATCGGTTTGCACGGGCTACAAGCAACGAAGGTAGCTGACCAGAGCACAGAAACGAGGCACAGAATACTCAAAGAAATACAGTGAGAGGAATGGAAAAGAAAATCTTATATTTGTTGTGAAGCAATCTGTTATTGAGGAGAGAGGCGTCCTGCCATATCCATGGCAACACGTCATTAGCTGAGGCGCAGAGAATGTTGACACGAGACGTGCTTCTGCGTTGTGAAATGGGCGGTACGCGTCTAGTGATGTCAGGCTCCGGGGCGGGTGATATGATTTAGTGCCGCAAGGGCAGTCCACCCTGGGTGATGCGGCAACTGATCAGATTATCGCAAGATGACCACGCCCTGCTGCCTGATTTTGCATGTGTACAAAAGAGGAAAACTACGGTAAGGTGCATTGGAAATGTTTGTTCGATTGATCAACGTATGCTTAAAAACACATGCCCGAACCCTCGGGACCATAATATTTCTGAGAGCACTATTCCTTTAAGGCAAATTGTGAAGAATGGACCGATCTAATACTATTATTGTTCCAACAATTAAGGAAAACCAGAACTATCCCAGTATCTTGGAAGGAAGCAATCATTGTGCCAATCTATAAAAAGGGAGACCAAGGCGATCCAAGAAATTATAGGCCAATCGCCCTATTGGACTCGATTGACAAATTATTTGCTTCCATCCTCCTACGAGACAAGAAAATCTGGGCCTCAAAAGCTGGCATCCTAGATACACAGCAAACAGCCTTTATCATTGGTGTAGGTACATCGTTGAACCTGTTTCTGCTAAATCTACTGAAATGGAGGGGCTTTATAGACCTAGAACAGACATTTGACGGGATAAATCGCAACCTATTGTGGTCCAAGATGAAAAGATGGGGCTGTCCTGAAGATTTATTAGAAGCCATACATGCCCTATATATGAATACTACTATTCAGGTCCAAACGGCAAATAAGGGTACGTTAACAGAACAGATACAGACATTCCAGGGGATGAAACAGGGCTGTGCCCTGGCTCCATTTCTGTTTGTCCTGTACATAGCAGACATGTGACACACAAAGCACAGTACATGCCTTTGCCCCAAAGATCGAAGGGACTGAAGTGCCATGGATACTATACGCTGATAATGTAGTATTTTTGGACAAACTGCAATAGGTCTTCAGCGATGGATAACCACATTAAAAAAAATACTTGGCAGAAAACAGAATGAAGATCAATACAAAAAAAAATCAATGATACTGATCATGAAATCAGGACGAGGTAAAATGGGGAAAAAAGAATCATTATACCTGGACCATTGATAGCTAAAAGTTAGAAGTGGTTGAAACAACAATATACCTAGGAGTGAGGATAAATAAGAACATTAACAAAGAAGGTCAATATGCCCTGATCTGTGAGAGACTAGTGAAACTAACACACCAGGGGCAAGTACTAAACCGGAGGTATGAAAATTATTCCTTGACCCTTATACTGACCTTTTACAAGGAAAAGGTGGTAGCGGTTTTAACCTATGGGTCAGAGGCACTCTTGGTCCTTCGTTGTGAAATATGGAGAGTGTGTGAGGCGTACTTCTGGCATAGGATCCTCAAACTACCAAATTCTTTGCCAGTTGCCATTATAAGACACGAATTAAGGCTGCAATCACTCGCCTCCACAGTAATGTGGAAAACACTCTCCCCTCTACCGGAAATGCATACTAGACCTACCGCCTGTGCCATTTGAAATCTTAGCACACCCTGGATCTGTAAAGAGAGATACAACTCTACAATTCTGGAAGAACAAATGTAAAAAATGTCTTGAGATCCAGAATATCACGATCAATCTTTTAAAAATCAACCAAAATAAGGTGAAAAGAAATCTTCAGGAAAAAGATTGGGATGAAGCTCAGGAAACAAAAAAGGAAAAATTACTGCTGCCATAACATCATATGGGAACGGAAAATTTTGAACGACCCACCCCCATATCTGAAGAAATTTCAATTGTGCTACTATAAGGACTTGCTGATGCAGTGTAGACTAAACATATGGCACTCAAGAGAGGAACAGCTAAGAAGAAAACAGATTTTGAAGGACATGTATTGTAGGTTCTGCAGTGACCACGACTCCCTGGAGACCATCAGACACGTGATGTAAAATTGTCCCTCTCTGACGTTGCAACAATCGATGACTATGGGGGACTATGTGACATGGCTCCTCCCACAGATGGAGGAAGAATACTGGGAGAGACTATTGACAGTGGATAAAGACGGACGCCCCCTCAAGGCCCTTAAATTTGTGGAATCCTTGAAAATGGCAAACGGGGTCTGAGGATTGTCAAGAACAGATGAGATGATTGGAGATGGAAAACTGGAACTATGAATGAACTATATGAAGATATTTATTATTAAATGATAAACAAATAAGGAATATGAATATGTAAAATGTTAAAGGTTAAAAAAGTGATTAACCAGGGGGGCGTGGCTTAGCACCATGACGGACAGTCTGGCCCGGTAGGAGCTCCTGGCCGAGACCACGCGTCTAACTAAAAATGCCCCAGTGAAAGTGCAATCCACGCTCAACTCCTGGGCGTCCTGAGAAGGCTTAAGGCTGCTGCAGCTTTTGACCAAATTCCAGCTGTCCTCGCCCCGCGGAACACAGGATTTGGGACAGGCCACCCGCCGGAGCGTTCACGGAGCCCACAAGATGGCAGACGGCGCGGTGGAGGGAAGCAGCTGGCGATGTTGACCGCCCAAGCAGTCCACGTTGGTATGAGGGGAAATCAGTGAAGCTTCACCACTAGCGGCCTTGTGCCGGTTCTTGTCAGCCCTTGGTGCTGCCTCCTCTGAAGCGTCCGCCCCTCAGCAACAGACTGCACAGTCATGCACGGCCGCCGATCCAGCCAGCCCAGGCCACTTCCAGCAGCCGTGACAGGCCAGCGGCCAACCCAACGCCTTAGGAGCCTGGCCCCCCCCACAGCCAAACGGGCTGGCGGGAGGCCGACAACAATATCCCGGGAGCCTCAATACCAACTGTCCCACCACAGAGAGCGGAGGAGGCAGAGGCAACCCATCAAGGCCCTCCAAGATTGCTCGCTGCGCCTTTCTACCTCGATCAGTGAGCAAAGCCGGCAAAGGGAGCTGCCCTGCCCCTGGTCCCCGCACAAACTGGGAGACTCCACCGGGGCGGAGGGGAGTCAGGCTGGCCGGCCCAAACCCAGTGAACTGCAACACCAGGCTTAACGGCTCTCCACTCACATCACCGGCAATCCGCACAGCTGGACCCGAAGCTCCCAGCATCAGTAAGCCGGGCGTGGGAGAGGAGTGACCGGGGCTGTTCCAGTGAGGCCATCCCCACCCGCAGTCCAGTCCCTACAGCTAGTTTCATCGCTGCTGCAGTTCCGCTCTGGCCCGCTGCGTGGCCCCCCCTGTTCTGGGCCTCGGGCGGGAACTGTGAGGAGCGGGAGTGGACTTCTGGACCCCCCCCCTGCATGGACATTGCATCCCGGCTAAGGTAGGGCAGCACCTACCGCACCATCGATTCCACCCCCCCTGGGCCCCGCGGCACGGCCGCTTGCCAGCAGGGCACTCCATGGCCGACATCAGTTGGGGGGGGGGGCACATACCCAACCCCCTGCCCCATCAGACTAAACAAAGCCCAGCAGGGCCGGGGCCCATGCAAGAGGAGCCCCATAACCGGCATCAACAAACCGGACACGAGGCCCTTCCCGCCTGCCCTCCGGGCCCCACAGCAGAGCAGCCTCACACCGGCCGGCTGCGCGACCCATCTCCTAGGTGCTGAGACTGCGAGAAGGTGTGATTGACAAGGTCGCCCCCCCCCCCCATTCATTGGACAAATAAGATTGCCCGGGGCCCACACCGGAGGAGCTCCCACCCGGGTCCGACGGGCCGTGGACTCAGCGGGTGAAGCAACAGCAGGGGGCCCAATTGCTAAAAAAAAAATGGGACCCTAGCATTCTCCGCGACCACCAGGAGGTGGCCTGAGAGCCGGATCCGCCAACTACTCAATTGGCCCTCCAGAGCCTCAGAACTGCCTTAAGACCCCAGGGGGACCCTGAAACCGAGTGCCCTCTACAAGAGCAACTGGGTAACGCTAACCCCATTCCTAGGAAACCCCAAGGCAAAGGGACAGAGTCCAGGAGAGGGGTGAGCCCCATGCCAACCAAATCAGAAACTATGCATGAAAAGGTCAAGCCCAGCCCCACCAGCCCGGAGGCAAACACAACAGAATGTCCGGAAACTTCAAGCTCACCAAAACAGACGGACACTGCCACCCTGCTCTCGACATCCATGGCAGAGAAACCAAAGAAAGGGGAGCACAATGAAAACGCCAACCCAGGTTCACACCCAGAACCTGTCCCGAACAGCCGGCCGAAGCAGTCACAAAAGCTGATCTCCAAGATCTCCTCTCTAAGATGGGGA
This sequence comes from Ambystoma mexicanum, assembly GCF_040938575.1. Taxonomy (NCBI): domain Eukaryota; kingdom Metazoa; phylum Chordata; class Amphibia; order Caudata; family Ambystomatidae; genus Ambystoma; species Ambystoma mexicanum. The sequence continues at coordinate 80,651,715 of NC_090937.1, forward strand.
AATAGAAACCAGAACTGAAGAAATTGAAACAACTCTCTACAAACAAAACTTCGAAATCGGAGAAGGGGTAGACAGGCTTACCGCGTTCGAAGCCAGATGTGACATCCTCGAGAATAAACAGGAAGACGCAGAAAATAGATCCGGGCGCAACAACATCCACCCAAGGGGAATCCTGATAACTGTCCCCGAAGAAGAACTTGGGGCCTATGTCAACAAGCTATTCCGCTTCATATTAACACTCCCGGGCGAAGCTACCTTAGAACTCGACAGAGTGCACAGGGTCAGGGCTAAGCAAAACTCGGCATCCCCTCCGGATGTCCTCGCAAGGGTCCACTTCTACAGAATCAAAGAAGAAATCATGTGGGAGGCCAGAATTTCGGCCCGCATTCACTTCCGAGATGCTGCAATATCCCTTTACCAAGACCTTGCATCAGCTACCGTAGCAGAGAGGAAGTCCCTGAAACCAATGACTGAATGGCTCCGGGAGAGGAAAATCCCTCATCGTTGGAGCTTCCCCACACCCCTCTCGTTCACGTGGGAGGGCACGCCTCGGCTCATCCCTTCCCCTAGAGAAGCAGAGGGCTTCATAAACCCCGAAAGCGAGACGGACGACCCCAATAAATCTACACACAACACAGAGGGAACTCAACGGGAATCCCTCAAATCCTGGACCCGGGTAGAAGGACGTCGCAGACTGCGCGGCCCCTCGGCCATAAGCAAGATGAGTAACAACCGTTAAGAGAGGAGTCCTCTTCCCCAGCGGCTAAGGCCCGAAGGAACCCCCAGCTCCCACTTCTCCCAAAATCCACCCGGAAGGGAGTAGGTCAGAGTCGAACTACACTTGACAAAAGTCATGGACCCTTCAGCCCCCAGATCCACGGGCCTGATCACTCATACAGCTCAAAGCAGTGCCCGACGGGCTGGGGGACACGAACACCAACAGAAGCTCTTGCAGCCACAACACCCAAGAAATAGATGCCGAAAATTCTCCTGTTTCACTGTTTAGTCAAGAGGCACAGTTGCCTCCAGTCGCGTTAGCGCAACGGTCTGGTCAACTGCCCCGTTGGTCGAAGGCTGGTCCGGAAAACCTGTTTGTTGGGGGGAACTGGGGAGGGGTGGTGTTGGGGTGGCCCTAGGGAGGGGAGGGAGAGATCCCGAGGCAGGGGAGAGGGGGTCCATGGAAAAGGGAGCCGACAAGGCGAGAACAAACCACCACCAGGGAAGACAACAAACCAAACAATCACTGGCTCAATAGATGGGTTCTCAAGATAAAACACTCACCATAACGACCTGCATTGTGCAAGGCCTGAACGCCCCAAGAAAGTGGAACCAACTAGTGGCTGATATCGTCTGCCTTCAAGAAACCCACTTCGTAGCTGCTGACGAAAAACTGATACGTTTCAGGCATTACCCAAAATGCTACTTCGCCTCAGCGAGCCAGAATAAAAGGGGAGTTGCGATCTTGCTAAACCAAAAACTACTGCTAACCCAGATTACTACCAAAAGAGACGCGGAGGGCAGATAACTACTATTAAAAGGCTTCCTAGTCGAACCTCCTATCACCGTAATGGCAATCTACAGCCCAAACAAGGAGCAAGACCATTTCCTCCGTAACCTCCTTCCAGTCATTGCAGCTTTCTATGACGGTCACTTGCTAATCGGGGAGACTTCAACCTCCCCACAGACCCAAGCACCGACAAGACGCTCCCCCCCCCTTCATCAAAGCCTTAGCCATGGCCGAATTCCTAAGGGAAATGTAGACAATCGACATACGGAGACTACTCAACCGTGGAGAGAAGGACTGCACATTTTTTTCCCCATGTCCACAGGGGTTATTCGAGGATCGACCTGCTGCGAGCACCCTGGCCCCCTATGTGGAGGAGATCCAAATAGGCACATTGCGATCTCAGACCACGCCCGGTCACTATGAACCTACTAATGCAGGGCTTCCCGAAGCCCATCCAAAGTCAATGGAAAATTCAAGGAGGAAAGAAAAGTGTAGGAACCCTCCCGTCCCCTGCACTATCTATAATCCACCAAAAAGGTGGTAATTAGACGTTAATAGCACTACATTCAAAATGGTAAACTGGATTTCCAATAGCATGATTCATAAGAAATACATTCAGAAAACAGAGTTCTTGAAACACAAGCTGTGTTTAAAATTAGCAAGTATTTTTAATAACGTGTTCAAGAACAAATATGATGGCGAGCAAAAATACATTCCACCAATTCAATATAGTGAGGCTTTACGTGTTTCGAGGTAGATCCTCTTCGTCAGAAGCCTATATTGAGCTGTTGATGATTGAAAATCAAAACAATGATGGAAAAACTGAAAAAAATAACAAAGAGTCAAAGGTTCTATAATTTAACAAGGGGTGTCCTGCTAATTCTAGACATATTTGTAGTCTACGAGCAGTGATCAACACAATCAAATATATTACATCCTTTTCAAGTGTGAATAACATGGTGTTCAAGCTTTACTAAATACATACAGGTGAGACAGTCACTTCTATTACTTTCCAATAAGTCACATATGTTCCAATGGATGGAGGGTACCAAGATTAAAAACCTAAGAGACTCAGTGGGAGTTCCAAAGTAAGGTGATTCTGTTACATATGGATCCTGTTTGGAAACTACTTAAACTCTGCAGCACGAAGGGAGCCCATATAGTTTAGTATGGGTATATTCAACAAAAAAAAGCATGAATAGAAAAGGCATCAAATAAATAAACAAACTCCGGGTGAAAGGCTAATCCTGTCGGACATAGCCACCATCTCAGATTTAACCAAAGCGCTCCAAAACTACTTTAAGGTAAACACGACCCCAGACTCCCCGGTGGCAACTATCTGGGACGCCATGTAACCAGTTATCCGTGCAGTGCCGATGAACGCAGCAGCAGGGCTCAGACGACCAAACCAACTGCAGCAAGTCAGGCTGGAGGTGAAAGTAGTAGAATTGGAAAACATGCTCATAAAGCACCATACCAAAGCAAAAACTGAACTTAAAAGAGCGAAAGTGGCGCTGGAAATGCATTTAGTGGACCGAGCGGCCAGAACCCTAACCTATACTGAGCAATTTTACTAACTCAACAGCAACAAAGCAAACCACCTTCTGGTGCACAAACTAAATAAACTACAAACAAGGAATAACATCCAATGCCTGGCTGATAAAAACAGCAACCTACACCACACGGAGGCAGAGTAGCTCGAAATAATGGTACAATACCATGAGGAGATCACGACCGGGCCCCCGACACCCAGCTTGTCCCTGGCACAGTTCCTGGCCTCGGTCCCAAAGAAACCAACGCACCACCTACTGGCAGGTCTAGAATGGCCAATCACAGTGGAAGAAGTAGGAGAGACAATCCGCCACCTGAAAAACACGACCACGGGACCAGACAGGCTGACATCTCAATTCTACAAGAAATTTGCTTACCTACTAGCACCCCAATTGGCAAGCCTATTCAACTCATTCCTGTCCACGGGATCCACCACCACCTCCATGGAAGAATCGTTAACGATTCTTATCCCAGAACCTGGGAAAGACCGGGCGCAATGCACATCATACAGACCCAAAGCACTGCTAAACAATGAAGCCAAAATATTCGCAAAAATCCTGGCGAACAGACTGGCCCCGCTCCTCCCAACATTATTCACTCAGACCAGGCAGGCAGGGCCGAGCACCCAGGGCAACATCTGGAGAACTATCGACGTTATTGAGTCAGCAAACAGGATGGCTTGGAACTGACGGTTCTCCCCATGGACGCACACAAATCGTTTCGACATGCTTGACTGGGGCTACATAAGGGAAACTACTTCACTACGGCTTTGGTCCGAACTTCGTAAAGTGGGTACTAGCCAACTACCACTGCCCTTCCGCGGGACTGCGCCTAAATGGTGCCAAACCGGCCAAAATCAGCATAACCTGATGCACCAGGCAGGGATGCCCCCTGTCCCCACTCATATTTACTCTGTCGATGGAGCCATTCGCCAGCAGAATCCGCCTCAACCCAGCTATACAAGGCCTTACAGTTAAGGGAGAATCTTACAAAGTGGCCCTATACATGGATGATGTGCTATTAACGGTCACCAAACGAAGGAATCCTTGGAGGCCCTATGGCAAGTACTAGAAGAGTTCAGAGCAACCTCAGGGTTCACAGTAAGCTTTGCGAAATCCATAGCGATGGGCATTAACGTGCCGAAAAAGCTCAAGACAACGCTGGAGGACGAATACCTGATCCCATGGGAAAAGCGAGCATCAGCTACCTAGGAGTCCAGATAACCAACAAAACGGGGAAAATATAGAAGGTGAAATTCCCCCCATTGCTTAAAGAGTTGAAAAACAATCTGGTGCGCTGGCGGAAACAAGAAATCTTGTGGCTCTGCCGGATCACAGTGCTAAAGATAAACTTAATCCCGAGGCTCCTATACTTCGGACTTGCCCTTCCAGTAATCATCTGGAAAAAGGCCCTTCAAAAGCTTCAGGCGGACATCCTACACTACGTCTGGGAAGGAAATAAGTCACGCATTCCGAAGTGCATCATGCTCCGGAGCGCTGCGACATGCGGCCTAGGAGTCCCGGACGTGGCCAGGTACAGCCTCGCAGCTCAGCTCTCCCTAGCCTTCGCATGGAAACTAACCACCAATCGCCCCTGGTGGTTGCAACTGGAAGAAGACTGGAGCAAGACCCTGATCGAAGCTCTACCTCACACGAAAGAGCCCACTGGCATCCAGAACCTGGGCCCACTGCCAGCAATGAGAAACACAGTGACTAGCCGGAAAAGGGCAGCCCGCCTATGGAAATGCAGGAGCACGACGGGACCCCTCTCGCCAATCTGGGACAACCCAGACTTCTCCCCAGGAATCTCGCCAAACAACTTCACCAAATGGAGGGACGGCGGACTGAGAACTATGGCAGCCTTCTTTGAGAACGCATACCCACTGAACTTCGAGGAGAGCAAAGCCAAATTCCAGATCCCAGAGAGAGAGGTTATGGTACAGTCGACAGACACTGGCTATCGAGTGAGTCCGCCAGGAAGCATGGCAGCAGAGATCTAACAGCGCTAGAATGCACACTTACAGCTAACCCTCCGAGGGGGGAAATCTCCACCCTATACATACTCCTGGACAGAACAGACCCAACCAAAAAAGAACCCTACATACAGAAATGTGAGAAAGAAAGGGAGAGTCATCGAACCGGAGGAGTGGAGCCGAATCTGGACCCAAGCACACAAAAGCTCAAAATGCGCAACTGACAAAGAAGGGGTGTTCAAGGTTTGCTTCAGGTGGTACCGCACCCCAGAAATCTTAAACAAATGCATTCCCGCACATTGCTGGAGGGGCTGTCTGGTCCGGGGGAGCCTGTTCCACCTCTTTTGGACTTGTCCGAAAGCCACTCAGTTCTGGAGAAACATCCTGGAACAAATCAAAGCAATAACAGGCCTCACCATCCCTTGGGAAACGGGAATCGATATTCTCGGGGCGACGGGGGAAGGCCAACTCCCCTTAACATGCTGTATGGCAGACCTCTGTTCGCACCTTCTGACAGCCGCCAAGATTTCAATCGCCAGACTATGGAAAAACCCTGATGGCCCATCCACGCAGATGTGGTGGTCCAAGTGCTGGGAAATGGCAGCAGCAGAAAATATTGCAGCCATCAGATTTGGCAACAAACCCAAGTTCGATCGAGTCTGGGCCCCCTTCCTGGACTACACACAGCAATTCCCAGGAGTAGCAAGACAGCCCCCAACCCTACGTTGGATAGAAAGCCAGGACTGATAGACAAGCTACAGCACGCGCTGCCAAACGGCAAAGCCGCCGGCGCCAATAGCCAAGATACTAAACAGCCCGCATTCCAAGCCGCAAATACTTTCAGAACCCAACCCCAAAAACTATCCCTGCACCCAAGCACCATGGCGACTAACATCCCTGCACCAAGCTAACTGTGAAAGACTCAATATTCCCGTTCATCTCCCCTGTCCCGCCCCTCTCCTCCCCTCCCCCCAATGACTATTACTGTTTGTTATCATTTACTTGTTTTGGTTTCCTTTACTGCTATTTGCAAGCTCTACGAAATGTGTAACATATGACCTTCCGCAAAGCTTGTACTCCTGAAAACCAATAAAAACAATTCTGGAGAAAAAAAAGTGATCAATATAAAAAAAAATGTTTAAATTTTTTTTTACCTCAGATGCTTTCATAAAAAGTGTAAAACCAGATAGATTCTCACTTCCCAAAAATGACAATTTGTTGGTCAGAATCGGTGGGGCTGCAATTTTTTCAACTCTTGACTTAAAGGCAGTTTACCAACAAGTTAAGTTACATCCTGACTCCATGCATCTTGCTGCGTTCATGACTCCTTTTGGACTATAGCGATGTAAGAGGATACCGTTTGGATTGGTGTCAGCGTCAAGTGTATTCCAAAGAGTCATGAATACGTTGTTAAAGGTATTGACAGGGACGTGGTGCTATCGGGATGATATATTGGTATGGGGGAAAAATGAGCAGGAGCATGATGTGCGTTTAAAAGAGGTAATGACAAGAATAGCAGAGGCAGGTTTGACCATCTGACTGGAGAGATGTAGATTTAAGGTTGCAAGAGTCCAGTATTTGGGGCATGAATTATCGGTGGATGGGGTGAATCCAAAACATACAACCTTGGAGGCAATAATGGAGATGAATGCCCCGAGAGACAAAAAAAAGAGGTGTCATCGTACCTGGGGTTAGTTGAATTCTATGGAAACATTTTGAAAGATTTGGCGAGGACCAAAAACATGAGAACCTTGGTGAACAAAGGAGTGAGGTTTACTTGGTGTGAACAATGCAATGGTGAATTTGAAGACATAAGGAATACGTTAGTGAGTACGCCCATATTAAAGGGATTTAAGGATGATTGGGATGTGGAGTTATATATCCATGCAAGTGAGAACGGATTGGTTGTGTTCTGATGCAAAGAAAAGTGGATGGCCCTCATTACGACCCTGGCGGAGTGGGTTTCCGCCAGCGGTAATTGCGGCGGACCCGTCCGCCGTACTACGAGTTCCCTTAGCGCCATGGAGGTTTTCTCCGCCTGGTTTTACCGGGCGGAGAAAACCATGGCGCTAAGGGAACTCGTTGTTAATTACGCCGCCGTACTTTACGGCGGCGTAATTAACTCCTTCCCCACTCCCATTATACCCTATGGGGCAAGAATGGGAATGGGGAAGGGTAAAATGGGGATTGGGGATTTACCGCTCCGCCAAGGTCGGCATGGGGTGGTAAATCCGCCAACCCCCATGGCGCTATCGGCGGCTTTCCGCCATGCTCCGCGGTGCATTTAGCACCGCGGATTCCGCCAGGGTCGTAATGAGGGCCGATGAGTTGCACACAATTGCCTTTGCGTCACGTGTCTTTAAAGACGCTGAGAGGCGATATTCAGTTGTTGAGAAGGAAGCTTTTGCCTGTGTGTGGGGAATCGAGAAATTCCATGAGTTCATGCGGGGGAGAAAATGTGTTGTAACGGATCACAAGCCATTGGTGGGCATTTTTAAAAGAAACTGGTTGGATGGAGTTTCGAGGAGGCTTGTCAGGTGGATTTCTACTCTCCAGAGGTTGGACATGGAGGTGAGACATGTGAAGGGTGAGCTGAATGTTATTGCTGATGTGTTGTCGCGTTATCCCATAGATGAGAATGATGCCATGGTGTTTGAGGAAGAGGGAGAGGTTTTTTTGAACTGTGAGGTTGCCAAGGAAAATGACTAGAGAGAAGAGGATGCAGTATACAAAACGGTGATGAAATACGACCAGGAGGGCTGGCTGGTTTAAGCGTTGGATCAACAGTTGAGGGGTTACAGGAGGGGGAGACAGGAATTTGGTGTGGAGAAGAGAGTATTGTCAAGGGGGGAGAAATGAGTTGTGCCGGAGGGCACGAGGCGAGTGATGTTGGAGATCGCTCATGGGGGACATTTTGGTTGCAGTAGGACAAAAGGTCTGATAAGGCAATACTTTTGGTGGCCTGGGATGGAAAACGATATTGAATTGTTTTTGAAGAGTTGCGACGCATGTTTGGATAGTGATACAGCTCCATGTACCAGAGTGCCACCTATGAAGATTGTGGAGCCACCCAGTTCAATTTGGGATGTCGTGGCTGTGGATATTTTGGGTCTTGTGTCTGTGAGGTGTGCCCGAGGAGCATACTTAATGGTTTTGATGGACTTGTTATCGAAATGGCCTGAGGTGTGCATTGTGAGGGACTTTAGCTCGCGTAGGATAATACAATTCCTGGAGTCAGTGTTCTGAGAGAAGGATTACCCAGGAGAATTGTGCCAGATAATGGCCCCCAGTTTGTGGGTAGCGAGATGCAGGAATTTCTAGATGATTATGGCATTGAACACTCTACCACGGCTCTCTATAATCATAAAGGCAATGCCACTGTTGAAAGAAAGATTCAATAGAACGTTGATGTAGGGGATTAGGATTGCGATAGCGTCTGGTGGTGACTGGGAACGGACAGTTATGGAGAGGGTGGTTCAATATAGAGTTGCACCCCAACAGGTGACAGGTGTGTCGCCGTTTGTAGCTCTGCAGAAAAGGGTGCTGAATTCTAGGCTGCATCCTGGGTGGATGAAAACATTTGTGGAAGTGCAGAGAAGAAGTACCAACAGAGGCAATGAAGGCTCAAAGGAGGTCCAAGGTGAGGTATGAAAAAGAATTGCATAGAAAAATTGCGTGCTGAAGGAGGGGACGGTGGTTAAGATAAGAAAAGGAAGGTGGGTAGGTAATGGAGGGACATAGTTTGTATCTCCGATGAAGGTGGTGAGAGATTTGGGTAACAGTTTTATTGAGTAATGGTGAGAGGTGGAGTAAAGAGAGAGTGGCTGTTATGGTGGTGTTAACAGGCAGTGGCTGGCGGTGAGTTAAGGTGCAAGCACAGGAGGTGTGTTCCGACGACCCTATTTATGTCAATGTATATAGTTAGAGGAGAGGAGTTGTGTTAGTGTCGTACATAGTTACAGGATCTAAGCTAGACACAATTGCAAGACCTTGTAATGCTTCATGATGTTAATCCAATGTTTATGCAACTTGCTGTCCTTTGCGTTGTTCTGGAAGCTCTACAACTCAACTGGGATGGTGACCACACATGGTTCTGGGGAGATTGTTTCTGTTGTGGTGATGGGCAAGGGTCTGGGGCTGCTGAGGATTTATCTGAAATAAAGGAAGTTTACGATCCTACCGTGTTTAGCAGATTCATGAACGTAATATTATGCAGCATTTTTTGTACAGAGGCAGAGATGGAGGCATTAGTGGACGGAAAAGGGCAACAAGCAGGGCACGAGAGGAAGCTTAACCAGGTTTAAACAGACTTGTATAGCAGACTAGGAGCGACTGAGTAAATATGATTATACTAAATTCATAGAGACACTCCACGAAAGCGGAGATCATCCCAAGAGAGTGTTGACCTCGCAGTGCTACTCTGAGAAGAGGGAAATTATCAGCTCCATCAAGGATGAAAGCGGGGAAGAATATGGCACAGACAAGGAGGGCAGTGTTAGGGACATAGAAGGCGTCTTGTCGCAGATTGCGTTGCCACGCTTAGAGTGAGAACAGGCAGAGCTGCTCGACACCACGCTCACTGAAGACGAATTGAAAGTGACAATACTCTTGTTGGCTTCTGGTAAAACACTGGGGTCCGACGGCCTCCTGGCAGAATTCTACAAGGAGTAAGCTGGGGAGTTTGTACCTAACCTTCGGCAGATGCTGGGGGAGGCATTGGAGGTGGTTCTGCTGCCTGCAAGTCTATGGGAGTCTATTATAGTGCTGATACTTAAGCCTGGCAAGCTATCGCTTGAGTGTGGCTCCTACAGACCGCTTTTCAATGATTTATCAGGATTGTAAAATCTTTGCCGCGCTCCTGCCGAACAGGTTACAAAGTGTGATCAGTGCCCTAGTACATCCCCACCAAACAGATTATGTTCCTTGCAGAACACATCCTGGAACTTGCACAGACTGCATCATTTAATGGGGGACGGAGGAGAAGAACAATTTACTTAACAACTGTAACGTTCTTTCGAATGGATGTTCCTCAAACATATTCCTCATCTTATGATATTCGTATCCCAGCTCTGCTGCTTCGGAAAAATATTTCACCAGAGGGCGCTGTGCTCGAAGCCGTGTAGTCGTACTGCCTCGAGGGCTGCCCTCGAGCGTCGACGTCATCCGCTGCATAAAGGGCTCAAGCAGCACCCGTTACCTCAGTTCTGTTTTTACAGAGTTTATGGTAGCATCAGATGATCAGGTCTTAAGTCCATAAACTCTTAAGGAAACTAGAGTGCAACAAGCGTAAACTGTACGGAGGGGCAGGTTGGGAGGGTCGATTAGGAATACGTGGGAGGAACATCCAATCGAAAGAACACTACAGTTGGTAAGTAACTTGTTCTTCGAATGGATTGTGTCCACCCACGTATTCCTCATCTTATGATAGACTCCCATAGCAGTGGTAAATTTGGAGGTGGGAGTACCAGAAGTTTTAGTTATGGACTGAATGAAGGACAGCTTTTGCAAATAGTCCTCCTTGATATGAGGTTGAATCCAAGCAATAGTGCTTCACAAAGGTGTGCATTGACAACCAGGTGGCCGCAGCACAAATATTGCCATACCTCTAGTAGAATGAGCCCTTAATCCATCTGGAGGCACTTTTCCAGCCAATTTATAGCATTCAGAGATTGCTAGAATTATCCATCTGGATAGAGTTTGCTTAGACACTCCAAGGCCCAATTTGTGTCCAGTGTACCCAACAAATAGTTGGTCACATTGTTGAAGATTTGCTAATCTGGAAATATAGGTAAGGCAATCTTTTGTGACAGATGAAAATCAGAAACTATTTTAGGCAAGAAGGATGGTTTGACCTTTAGAATAACTTTCTTATGGAAGATGGTGTGAGGAGGCTTACGAGATAGTGCCTGCAACTCACTTACCCTGCGGGCTGATGTTATAGCCACCAATAGAATTGTTTTCAGAGTGAGAAGTCTTAATGGACAAGAATGTAAAGGTTCGAAAGGGGCACACAGAGCCCTACAGTTAAGGTGCGTATCTTGGCTTTATACGCATGTAATTAAAGCCATTATGGAGCATTTAATTTTCTTCTGCGTACCGTTTACGCTGTATTTATTTTCATTAAAAAGCATACTTTCCTCCACTAGATGGCAGTACAGGGCAATAATCTCCATATCTGGGTGTATTACACAACTTCTTTTATTAAATCACTGAAAGTACAGTGGGGTTAACTAGATGTTTGGGACTTCTAGTTTACCATTCAGGCTTAACATGTTGATGTAAGGATTTTCATGTTGCCATGTGGTGTTATTATGCAATTTGTGTTTTTGGAAGTAAACTCTTTAAGACATCATTACTGTAGGCCTTGAAATCCAAACTATCTGTACTCCTTCCTGCCTCCCACCCCATCTGTCCGGCCATCCTACTCCCTCCTTTTTGGATGCAACCAGAGGACCACTGGTTGCTTTTTTCCACTTCCACCACTGATGTGATTAGCCGTCATGGGCTTAATTTGCTGTGATGTGTGTTATGTCCGAGATGCAGATTCTTGGCTATCTAGGAGGAAACCTATCGGGCAATCAAGACTGCTCTCCTAGGATGGAAGTAGAAGATGGGGGAAGGTACAGACAACTCTTTAATACTCGAGGAGTTCATGTGAAGTTATATTAAACAAGCAGCAAGGAGTAAGCCAAGAGACATAAACTTTGTCATATGCATTATATAAATGGTCACTACTATTAATGCTACAGGTCGAACAGTGGAACAGAGGCCAGTCAGGCGTTTTTAGTAGTAACTAGTTGGAAATAAATCACTTGTAGTAGCAATTTCTATTTTTGCTAACAGTGGCAAAAGTATTTGTCCAGGATCACACACTTTAGTGTTGAAGTAGGGCTTTGGGACAGTCTTCAACTTATGCACTTGCCTGCATTTCTTCCTAACTGTAATTGCCAGAATTATGGTTTAAGGCTTTGTACACAAACAATAAACCAGTAAAACTATAAATATGCCTACCATAATTCAATTCACCTTGCATGCACTTTTTGGTTATTTGAAGTGATATTGCTAATTAGTGTCTGGCGAGCCACATTAATTTCCTGCAGCAGACAGCGGGAAAGGTAGATTAGCAGTTTGTGACTTTTGCTAAGATTATGTGTGCAAGTTCCTGTAAGTAAATCATATGCCAACAATTGCTTACTCACACTCCCTCTGCAGGCAATACATCAGTCTCAATCTACCGTAGTTCTTAACAGAGTTTCTAGGCTCTACAATTTTGAAAATGAAGCTATGTAAGTACCAGGTACTTGTAAGTTATTTTATGGCAGAATATTTTCCACAAGTGTAATAAAATGGTTAAAGCCAAGCCAGACAATTTTGATCTACAACTCTTTTGGGCTACGGGTCTGATTTTACGTATGCGTTGGTTGTATGTTGGATACGTTTTACTCGCTTGCAGAGGAGAAAACTCATTTTTACTATCTTGAAATTGCATTTACGCTCTAATTTGAAAAATCATGCGTAAAATACTCCCACCTCAAAATCTTATCTGGAGCACTGGGCACACATGAGCAATTTTAATACTAGATCTAAATCTCAAATGGGCACCTGAAAAGGTGTCTGAGGGTATACATTTGTTAACCCTTTCAAGAATTGAATGACTAAAGGCATTTTAAAATAGGACACCTCTTCCGAGGAGCTCTTAAAGATAGATAGCGCTGCTAAATATCCTTTTATAGTGCCAACTTGGAGCCCCAAATTGGCTAAGTGTACAAGGAAAGAAAGTACTGTTGGAGTATTACAAAGGAATGGATCCACATTCTTATCTCTGCATCAGTTACTAAACTTGTTCCAATGACACCAGTACAGGGATTTTGTTGCTGGCCTTCTAGCCGAAAGCAAAATCTCCATTACGTCGTCCGGGAGGTCCCAATCCTTATATCTCAGCCTCTTAGAAACCATGCTTGAAGGCTGAGTGTCTTGACCTCTGGATGGAGAACCCGACCTTCCTCTTACGGGAGAAGATCCTCTCTTTGTGGAAGAAGTATTGGAGGGGAGATGGACATGTCTAGAAGGTCCAGGACACAGGTACATGTTCTATTGCACCTTTCTCTAGCACGGTTAAAATCTCCTGCACAAGGAGCGGGTCTGGAATTTTTACAGAGTTGGCTCCCGGTGGATGATCTTGAGGTCTTTGAAGAAAAGGAAGGCAGTAACCATGGGTCACTATCTCTAGTGCCCAGGCATCTGACGTAAGGAACAAGTTACTTACCTGTAACTGTTGTTCTCCAGCATGGGTCTGGCATGGATTCACATGCTCATGAATATTCCCCGTCGTCAGGCTGGGAATCCTCGGTAAAGAAAAAACCAGTATCAGTTTCGTTTCTGATCTGTCTTTAGTAGCAATAACCAATCACTGGTCTCTGCGTCATACTGACCACAGCCAATGACTGCCCTCTACCTAAGCACCGCCTCTGGCAGCCATCTTCAGATTTGGAAGCACGTGAAGTGGCAGTATGACCAAGTGAAAAGCCGCAGAGGGGTAGGCGGGAGGGTTCGCATGTGAATCCATGCCAGACCCATGCTGGAGAACAACAGTTACAGGTAAGTAACTTGTTCCTTCTCCAGCATGGGGTCTGGCATGGATTCACATGCTCATGAATAAAGAATACATAGCAGTACACACATGCACAACCACGGGAGGTGGCAAAGGCTCAACATTAAGCATCACATCAACTCAACATTAAGCATCTTACCTCCTCACCAGGCCCACCTCAGGCGAACAGGTTGCGCAGCACTGCTTGGCCGACCCTGGACTCCTCCCTGGAATCCCGGTCGACGCAGTAGAATTTCGTGAAGGTGTGCGTCGACCTCCACGTAGCAGCCCTGCATATGTCCAGCAGGGGCACACCAGATAGGAACGCCGTGGTAGCTGCGATCGCTCTGGTGGAATGGGCTCTCGGACGGCCAGGCAGCGGTCGGTTTGCCAACCGGTGACAGTACATGATACAGCCGGAGAGCCATCTGGAGATGGAAGCCTTCGAGAGAGCCTTCCCCTGATTGACAGGTCCAAAGTTCACAAAGAGTTGTGACGTCTTCCGAAAACCCTTCGTGCGGTCCACGTAGAACTTCAGCGCTCTAGCTACATCCAGCGAGTGCAAAGTCCTCTCAGCCGGCGACGAAGGCGACGGGAAGAACACAGGTAACACCAAGGGTTCGTTGAGATGGAAGTCCGACGGTACCTTGGGCATGAAGGAGGGGTGCGTCCTGAGCACTACCCTCGTGTCGTGGAAAGTCAAGTACGGGGCCTTGCAGGAAAGGGCCTGGATCTCTCCCACTCGTCGTGCGGAGGTGATGGCCACAAGAAAAGCTGTTTTCCACGATAGAAACTTCAACGGTGCCGAGTGCAGAGGCTCGAACGGAGGTCCCATGAGCTTGGTCAGCACCACGTTGAGCTCCCACGCCGGGGCCGGAGCCTTCACCGGCGGGAACGATCTGAATAGTCCCTTCATGAACTCTTTCACCAGACGATGAGACCACAAGGACGTCCGCCCCGTGGTTCTGGTGTATCGGGAGATCGCAGCAAGATGAATCTTGATGGACGCGTGTGCCAGTCCAGCTTTGGCCAGCGTCAGCAGGTACGGCAGTACTTGGGGAGCCGTAATCCGTAGAGGGTTAATCTTCTGTGCGTGGCACCAGACAGAGAACCTCTTCCATTTGTGTCCGTAGCATTTAAGAGTCGAGGACGCCCTGGCCTTTGCAAGAACCTCTCTGCAATCGGCCGGTATGTCGTATCCTCCAAACTCTAGCGCTGCAGGAGCCAGGCCTGCAAGTTCAGCGACTTCGGGTCGTGGTGGAGGATGGCGCCTCCTTCCCTGGAGAGTAGATCCGCGTCCGCCGGCAGCTTGATCGGCGGGGACGCTGACAAGTCCAGAAGGTCCGGGAACCATATCTGCCTCGGCCACGCAGGTGCGACGAGGATCATCCTGCACCGTGACCTCTTGAGCTGGTTGACGAGCCGGATTAGCAGAGGCAAGGGAGGGAACGCGTAGAGGAACAGGCCCTCCCAGGGGAACGAGAAAGCATCGCCCATGCTCCTCGTCTGGGGAAACCTGCTGGCGAACCTCCAGCACTTGGTGTTCGTAGCCGTCGCGAACAGGTCGATCTGGGGTGTGCCCCACCGTCGGAAGAGGCGATCCACCAGATCCTGCCGTAGTTCCCACTCGTGGCACGAGCGCAGCTCCCTGCTGAGTGAGTCGGCGATGGTGTTTTTTATCCCTGCCAGATGAAACGGCACCAGAAAAATCCCTTGGGCGACGGCCCAATGCCACAGGTCCTGCGCCTCCTTGGACAGCGCTGGGGACCTGGTTCCGCCCTGTTTCCTGATGTAAAACATGGTGGTGGTGTTGTCGGTGAAGATCCTCACCACCTTGCCCTTCAGGGACGGAAGGAAGGACCTGAGGGCCCAAAACACTGCACGGAGCTCCAGGACGTTGATATGCAGGGACTTCTCCGTCGGGAGCCAGAGTCCCCTCGCGTGCAGATTTTCGGTGTGCGCTCCCCACCCTTCCAGGGAGGCATCCGTGGTCACAGTCTCCTGGTGGGCTGGGGTCTGGAAGTCCATGCCCGCCGTCAGATGCGCGCGGGTGCCCCACCACCGTATCGCTCGTCGGAAACTCTCGTCGAGCTTGATCCTTTCTTCGAAGCTGCCCGTCGTCTGGATCCAGCGCGCATCCAGGAATTCTTGCAACGGGCGCATCCGGAGCCTGCACATGGGAATGAGGTAGATGCAGGAAGACATCATCCCGAGGAGGGACTTGATGGATCTCACTTTGGCCGCGTCGGCCACCAACATCCGTTGCACTTTGCCCAAGATGGTCCTGGTCCTCTCCTCCGACGGGGAGGCCAGAAGGGACACTGTGTCGAGCCTCGCTCCCAGAAACAGTGCGACTTGCGCGGGCACCAGGTGGGATTTGGCGTAGTTCACGGAGAATCCCAGGTCCGTGAGGAGTTGGACGGTCCTTGCTGTGTGGACCACGGCGAGCTCCTTCGTCTTGGCGCGGATGAGCCAGTCGTCCAGGTAGGGGTAGACGTGAATCCCCTCGCGGCGCAGCTGCGCCGCCACCGGTGCGAGGCACTTGGTGAATACCCTGGGTGCCGACCGTAGTCCGAAGGGAAGGGCTTTGAACTGGTAATGACGCCCTTGGACCACGAACCTGAGGAATTTTCGGTGCCCCTTTAGGATTGGAATGTGGAAGTAGGCATCCTCCAAATCCAACGACGATAGGAAGTCTCCTTCCTCCAGTTGACCCAGGACGTGCTGTAGGGTGACCATCCGGAACTTCTGCGCCTTGATGAACTTGTTCAGCCGTCGCAGGTCTAGGATGGGGCGCCATCCTCCCGTCTTCTTCTTCACGAGGAAGTATCGCGAGTAGACTCCGGAGCCCCGAAGCCTCTTTGGGACGAGTTCGATGGCGCCCTTCCTGAGCATCGCCTTTACCTCCAGGAGAAGTTGAGGGACGTGAAGTTCTTTCCTGGCCACGGGGGGGACGCGCGGGCACCTTCTTTGAAACTCGAGCGCGTGGCCCCGGGCCAGGGCGTCCAGCACCCAACGGTCGGTGGAGATGGACTCCCACACGCTGACGAAGCCCGCCAGCCGGCCTCCCACCGGGGTGCTTCGGTGGGGGCCCGACCCCACGGCCGGTTCAATCCTGCTTGGACGCGGCCTTGCCGCCTTGACCTCCTTGGCGACGACGGCGGGGTCCGCTAGACTTGCCTCGTCCTCTGTAGGCCTCTTGCGACGACGAGCGGGCCGCTTGACGGTAGGAAGAGAAAGCGCCGCCGGAACCTTTAGAGGCGCCCTTGCCTCCGCCGCTCCGAAAGGGCGTCCGTCGTTGCTGCAGGACTCCAAGGGCCCGGGCCGTCTCAGTATCCGCCTTGATGGCCTGGAGGGAATCGTCCACCGTCTTCCCAAACAGGTTGTTCCCGTCGAAGGGCATGTCCAGGACTCTGGTCTGGACGTCCTGCCGAAAGTCCGTAGCTTTGAGCCATCCACGACGTCGAAGGCAAACGCCGTTGCCCAGCTGGCGGAACCCCGCGTCGGCGATGTCCGTCGCCACGGTGATGGCGTGGTCCGAAGCCACTTCACCTTCCTGGAGGATCTCAAGGGCCTCCGCCCTCTTGTCGTCCGGCAGAAAATCCAGCAGGGGAGCCATCTTGTACCAGAGCTCCCTGTCGTAGCGGGCCACGATAGCCAAGGCGTTGGCCGCTTTAATCGTCGTCGCTGCCGACGAGATGACTCTACGTCCCATAGTATCCAATTTCTTTCCCTCGCCGTCCGGCGGGGAAGTCGATGTGGATGGGGAGGAGGGCTGGACGGGGCGTGACGGTTGAAAAGGAGGTGGGGGATGGATCCTTCTTTTCTTGGTAGGGGGAACACCAGAAGGTCCCGGTTCTGGATCCCCCGACGGGAGAGGTTCCTCCGTCGGTAACGGTAGCCTCGTCCTTATCTCAGTGCATAAGGACTGTATGGCCAACAAAAAGGCCGCCGAGTTGTCTCGCGGCGTTGGCAGAGGGGAATCCGACGGGCGAGCAGGGGCCCCGTCGGTATCCTCGACGATGTCGTCGTCGTCACCTGCGTCGGGGCCCATTCCGACGGGCTGGTCTTGTTCCACGCCTAGGCCGTGGCTTAAGACCTCGATCAGCTCCTCTTCTGAGGTTGAGGCCGAATCTACGACGACGCCCTGCCCCCCCTTCTTCCCCACGGAGGGTTTCACGGGGGTCCTATCGATGGGCACAAAAGAAGACTCCCTCCGAGGAGGCAGGGAGATTCTGGGCCCTGAGGTCGCCACCACTGGTGCAGCCTCCACAGGCTGGGCCAGGGCCGCCGCGACCGTTTCGATAGAGGGCTTGGTCGGATGGATCAAGGCCTTCACCACCTTAGGTGCGCTCACCGCCTTATCCTTGAGGGAGGGGGCACTGCCACGCTCCTCCTCTGCCTTAGAGCTCGACCGGGGCCTCTCCAGGAGCTTCGCCGGGTGCTCGGCCTTCCTCTTACCCGACCCAGAGCGTTGGCTCGTGGTTGATGGCGCCGGGGAGGGTGCGCCCTGCCTGGCGCCCGTAGAGCCCGACCGTTCGGCGCTCCCGGTGCCAGCGGACTCGCGGTGCTTGGCCTTATGTTGGGCCCCCGTCGCCGGGGCGCCCTCAAAGGTCTTAGAAGACCGCTCGGATTTCTTCTTCTTCTCGCCAGACGGGCTCTTACCCTCCAGCCAGTTGGCGAGACGTTGATGACGGTCCTTCATGGTCCGTTCCGACATGTTGCCGCAAAACGCACAGTCCTTTTCCACGTGCGTTTTGTCCTCATGAAGGCAGTAAAGGCAGAAAGAGTGTTCGTCCTCCTTAAAGACGTTCTGCAGCTGGCATCCAGGGCAGACCCTGAACAGCTTTCCGGGCGTCGAGCTTCCCTTCTCCTGGGCCATCTCCGAGACCGGGCCTGAGAAGCTTCTGGAGTCCTCTGAAGTGTAGCTCGACGAAATCTTCACCCTTGAGGGGCACAGACGAATCCGACACGGGTCCCCGTTGATCGGATGTAGGATCGGTGGAGCTTGAGGCTCTTTTGACCGAAGAATCGAAGTTTTTTGTGAAAAGCGCGAAAAAATAGCACTAACGCTCGAGAGCAATAGCACGAGGATCCCAACACATGAACGTGCGGTAAAAATCTGAAGATGGCTGCCAGAGGCGGTGCTTAGGTAGAGGGCAGTCATTGGCTGTGGTCAGTATGACGCAGAGACCAGTGATTGGTTATTGCTACGAAAGACAGATCAGAAACGAAACTGATACTGGTTTTTTCTTTACCGAGGATTCCCAGCCTGACGACGGGGAATATTCATGAGCATGTGAATCCATGCCAGACCCCATGCTGGAGAATGCCCCGCCATTCGTCCAGATACAGAGTGATTCTGCCTCCCACCGGGGTCTTGTGGGTGAAGACCTCAAAGTGACTTTGCAGCGGCTGCAGCAGTAGCTGAGGAGGTAGTGGCCGCTGCTTGGGCTGATCTAGCACCTCTCCCTTTTCCACCACGAAAGGCTTTTCTCTGCTGGCCTCTCTGACTGGTTTGCCCCCTCCCTCTTCCAAAGTTGCAATAGAAATGAAAGGGACGACTCTTCCAGGAAGATGGCCCTGCATAAGAGTGTTGTTGAGGCTGTTTTATAGCGGCGCTAAGTGATTTTGCTGCCACTTTTGAGGTCTGCAGCTTCTCCAAGCTTTCGCCTGCCTTGCTGCCAAACAACTTCAAGCCGTCAAAGGGCATATTAAGTAATCTAGATTGCAAATCCAGTGCAAACCCAGATTTCCTTAGCCATGCAAACCTGCGTAAGGCCATGCTAGATGCCATGGACCTGCTTACACTATCAGCAGTGTCCAATCCTGACTGAAGGCATTCCTCCATAGCCTCTTTACCATCTTTAACTATAGCCAGGAAACCATCCCGTTCCTCACCTTCCGGAATGCGTTCAGCCACTGATGACATGCAGTCCCACAGGGTATAAGTACATTTTGCTAATGTGCAAGTGACATTGGTCGATTTAAGGGCCATGCTACCTGAAGAAAACAAACACTTTCCTGGCCCAAGCCTCAACTTTTTTTATCATCCCTGTCTGGTGGTGTAGATGTGTAAGGTGATTGCCTAGTGGAGGTTGCAGCTTGAACCACAAGACTTTCAGGGGAGGGTTGTTTGGATAAATAGTCAGGATCCGATAAGGATGGCCTATATTTTGGTACAAGCTTTTTATTTACTGCTGAAATGTTATCAGGAGTATTCCAATTTGAACATCACCCTTTTTTGTTGTGCCTTATGAAATGGCAGAACAGGATCTTTTAAAGGACCTTCACTCAAGATGTCCGTCATGTCATCCTGATCAAACTCTGGGGAAGCTGCCTTCCACCCCATAAAGTCAATGACTCTTCCCATAAGGTTCCTATAACTAGGATCAGCATGATCTGTAGGGTCTGGCCTTTCAAAATCGCCTTCAGGTGAAGTGTCTAGGCCACTGGTGTTTTGGAGACAGTCCTAAAGATCTGTCATTTTAGAGTTTGGGTCCACTAGCTCTTCAAGTACCTCTCTAGCTCCAAACCTAACCCCAGCTGAAGTTACATCCTCTTCAGAGGAGTGTTCCTGAAAAATAGATGACATTGATCTAAAAAATTCCTGCCTAGGTTGAGGATGGAAGGCCTCTTCTGGTAAAGAAGTTGTAATTGGCTTAGGTTTGGGTAATGGCGTCGACTTAGGACTTGGAAATAAAGAAGGCCTTGATAAAGGCGTTGATAAAGAAGACGCTGGCTTTGATGATGTCGAAGGAGGCTTCGACGCTGTCGAAGACTGCTTTGATACAGCCAAAGGTGTCGACGTCATTTTCATCGATTGTGTCGAGTTTTGCCTTCGACTTCGATGTCGATTCCACTAACCCCGATTTATGCACCGGAGGTTTACATTTTAGATTTAGTGCGAGGCGTCGGGGAACTTTCCCTCAAATACACTCTCGACTTCTTTTCAACCCTTGTGTGTTAGGATCTTGATTTTCCTCTGTCACTTTTAGAGTGGGTAGAGGTATGATCACCACGCAGCAACTTCAAGGGGGTCTGGGCCGCATTCTCGAATATTTTTAGCATCGAAGCCCTGAAGGCCTTCTATTTTCTTGGGGAATCGTGCTTTGATGAGTGTTAGAGAGAATTTTCATTTCATGGCTGATTTCCCTTACCTAGTGAGTCCCTCAGCAGCTTTGCTGGATCTCTGGAGTCATTTCTTTCCACTTGGTAAGAGTGTGAGCTTTTCCCCCCACCCTTACTTGTGTTATTGCTATGTGTTTTTACCTGTTTTTGTAGTTGTGGACTCTGGAGTACACCACTTCAGTAGCCCCTTTCTTTTGTGTGTCACACAGCACCTTCCGTGCAGTGACACAGGGTTGTCTTTGAGACTTCCCACCGACTCCATTTCTGAGGCTGACTACTGTCCCCCAGAAAAGGGTAAAGTTACCATTAACTTTACTTAGGCAAATTAACCACAGATCCAGTACACTCCATCTTACATGGAGTACCGGAAGGGTTAACTCTTAGCCCTTTTTATCTGTACCTCGTAGACCCTTGATTTCGCTCTCAACATTTAGACATGGCTGGTGGCAGTGGTATCTACCCTTATTTTCTACCGCGGTTATCTTATATAACTGTGGTAATATTGTAGGCTATTGCGTTAGCCTCAAACTTAAACCCGCTTGACCAAATGCTTTTTCTTTTGGCTCCGGTGCGGTTTATTCGCCATTTCTTTTTGTTAAACTCCTTCTTGTGTTTTACTTTGCGCGGCAAACCAGGTTTGCCTTCTTTGTTCACTGTCTTTTGGCAGGCTTCTGCCAAGAAGCCCTCCTCAAGGCGCCTGGGTGTCTAGGTAGGCTGAATGTGAGGGAGGGGTGTAGTCAACCCCTGCACAGGGTATCCTAGGAAACCCAAGTCGCACTTTTCATGATTGGCTGAGGTGGTTGTCCGGGCTGGACAACCCCCCTGCTGGCTGATTGACAGCCAGGCTGTGTGAATGGGGGATTTTCGCATAAAAGACAGGTCTCTTGGGCTGGAAGTCAGAGAGTTGCCATTGGAACTACAAGGAACCGAAGAGAAGTGGAGGAGAGGTCGACTGCTGCAACTATCTCGACCCGGTGAAGCCCTGCGGCAATCCTGAGCTATCTACCCTTCAACGACTAAGAGAAGATCCAGTCCGGAGTCTTCTTCCCTTGAGCCTGGTGGGGATAACCAGCTCATCCTCTTCAGCCAGAGGTCCCCTTCGTGGTCGAAATCGCTGCACAATGCTGTAGTGGTCCGGATAGCCACCCGAAGAGCCTCTCCTGTTTTTAAGGAGCGCACCTTTTATTCATCGTCGCTGCTGCCGGCCTCATCCCCGTGAGGTGTAGACCCCCTTCATCGCTTTTCTTCGAGCTGAAGCCAGGAATCGTGGGTCTACAGGAAACTACCAGGAACAACTGCCGTGGCACCAGCTTCTTTGAAAAGGTACTGTGTCCTGCTTGAGGAATTTACGGTGAAATCCCTATTTTTCACTTATAAGGCTTGCCCTTATTTTTCCCTCCTTCTTATAACGTTTGCTTCCGAACATTTGACAATATCCAAAGTATTCTTGGCAACTTTGAATCGCGAACTATCCTACGTGTGATCCTCGACACAGGAACCCGGTTCCACTTGACACTGGCTCCGGCCTCCTGACTTTTGCATTTCTGTCCATGAGTGTTCTTCGATTCTGTTTGCCTAACTAACATATTGCCTATGATTTTTGCCCCCAACTCTCTCTGGGTATCTCAGGTGCCAAGTGTGTTTTTGCCCCGGTAGCATTTCTTGCCGCGGATATGCGTTTAGTAGACCGAAGTGTCAAAAAGTGATCGCAATCGTATTCACGGTAACGTGTATTGTTTCATAATACCGGTTCTCTCAAACACAGGGTACTTACCTTGATTCATACCATACAAAGTGAATTGGTCAGTTGTAGTGTATTTAACGTGTGGTTTTAAATTTAATAGAAGTATTGCGTTGCTAACAAATGGTTTTAAAATAAATGTACTTATATTTTTCTACCTGAAACCTTGAGTCAGTGTTTGATTGAGTCACAGTAATTGTGGTCCCTTTGTGTAATCTCTTCTACTGCTCATATACTCTTGAGATAGGCCTGTCTGCTCCACTACTGCTACCACTTTAACATAGTAGTACAGGCTTGTACCAAAGGTAAAACTTGTATTGCCACCTGTAGTCTTAATTGTGTGTAGTGGTCCCTAAGGGCACTGCACAGGATTCTGCCTAACAATGGGTAAGATACTTTCCTCTCAGCGGAGGACGAGGAGGAAGACTAGTGGTGACGTCGCTTCTGACTTTTTAGTCGAAGACGAGGAGGATTTCCCTGAGCGACTCTTTGTTCTCAACCTTCTTGACTCATGATGAGATTTTCTACTGGATTCATCCGAATCCTTTTGTCTTTTAGAAGACGTATATGATTCCTCCCCCACTGCCAGCTTACCTCTACGTTCCCTAAGAGCCTTATTGGACATGGCCTGACAAGAACCGCACTCGTCAACCCGATGGTCTGGGCTGAGGCACCAGAGGCAATTCCGTTGGGGGTCGGTTATCGACATTTTCCTACCACACTTTAGACATTTTTTTAACCCGGTCTTGGGTGTGGTGGGAGTAGATGAAGACATCTTTCGAAGATCAATCTGATGCGCCGTTCGTAACACGAAGCAGTTGCGTCGGAAAAACGGAACTGAGGTAACGGGCGCTGCTCCAGCCCTTTACAAAGCGGATGACGTCGACGCTCGACGGCGGGCCTCGAGGGAACAACTCCATGGCTTCGAGCACAGCGCCCTCTGGTGAACATTTTTTCCGAAGCAGCAGAGCTGGGATAAGAATATCATAAGATGAGGAATACGTGGGAGGACACAATCCATTCGAAATATGCAGTGGCTTCGATAGACGCAATAAAAGCGTTTGACTCAGTACGATGGGACTGGCTACATGCCATGTTGCAGCGATTTGGGGTTGGTCCACAATTTTTGAGATTGGTGCACCTGTCATATAAGAAGACAATGGCCCGAGTAAAAACAGAGAAACATGTTTCAGATGCATGGGAATTGTGTAAGGGAACCAAACAGGGGTGCCTGCTCACTCCCATGCCGTTTATCCTGGCTCTGGAACCCCTGGCCACCTTCCTGAGAGCAGACTTCAGAGAGTCGGTCATACCGGTAGGAAGCAACACGCATGTGGTCTCGCTATATGCAGACAACATGTTACTCGAAGTACAAAGCCTATAGCTCAACTTACCATAAGATGCTTGTAAGTTCTAGATGGCCTTGTAAGGGTGTCCAGCGCTAGCAAAGAAAGAAAATCGTGGTTGTTCCCCTGGGTGGGTCTGACAGGGCTGGAGCGAAGGTGCCTACCGTATCTGGGGTTGCAGTGGGATGTGGACACCTTTTGGTATTTGGGCGTGGATCCCAGGAAGGAGCATGACATGAGCACACTGAGGGTGCTACTGAGGGTGCTACGGGGGAATCAAGAAATCCATGGAGTTCTGGCAGAGGCTCCCTTGTCAATGATGGGCCGAGTTGTGCTCCTGAAGATGGTGGTTCTGCCGAGTTTAATTGTACCACTTCGTAAACATACCATAGGATATCCTGGGGCTGTTCTTCCGGAAACCTGACTCCTAGGTGAGGGAATTTATCGGCGATGGGGGGTGTAGATTCTCGTTGGACACACTGCGCAGTGATTAAAAATATGGTGGAATCAGGCTGCCGCATTTTGGAGCATATTATCCCGCAGGACAGCTACAGTTTGTTAGGAACTGGCTGGCAGATGAGGCCCCGCTGGACACTGGGCTACTGCAGGAAGACGACGGACCATACTACTTGAAGGAAGTTCTCTGGGTGGGAGACGCCAGTCTGCGGGACACATCCATGCTAATAACACTGGTGCAGCGGCTATGGCACAGACTGTCAAAAATGGCGGGAAGGCGGGACCCGTACTCCGATAACATACCTTTGACAGCAATCTGTGCGAGTAATCAAGGGGCAGTCAGCAGCTGTAGATTCCACTGGGAACCTAAGGGGATAATCACCTCGTGGGAATTGTACCAAGGCGGCACACTGATGAGTTTCCCTGAACTGGCTAAGCGATAAGATATCCCCCCCAGGGGCCAGTTTCTGACATATCACAGGGTGATCAAAACAGCTGAGGCCAGATGGCCGAAAATGAAGAAGGGCATGGAGGGGGGACGCTGTGCTGGACTCTCTTTGGGACTAAACAGAAGGGGGCCATGTGATCTCTAGTCTTTACAAAATGCTACTGGACTCACTCAGCACGTCAGAACTTAAGAGTAAGGGCTAAGTGGGAGGAGGATATAGGATGGGCCTTCAAAAGGGGAATGGGTCAAAGCACTGACATACACACGGAAGGTATCCAGAAATGCTAGATTTAAACAGCTACAACTACATGTCATACACAGGGCGTACATGACCGCCACGTGCAATTTGGCAGTTTCCGGGAGCGGACAGACAGATGCCCCAGACACGTATGCAGTGCGGCGTCATGGTGCACATGTTCTGGATATGCCCGGTGATCGGCGTCTTTTGGCAGGATATTGCGGGTAGAGTCTTAAAACGAGAGATTGTCATGCATGAGTGGCCGCCTAAGGAGTGCTTGATAGGAATGTTCTTGCTTTGACGCACCAAGGCACACCTAGCTAGGATGAAGGACCACATCTGCGTCTTGGCCAGGCGCAGGATCGCACTAGCATGGAAGTCAGTTGAAGGCCCCCGATTAGAGGCATGGTGGGGAGACTTCAGGAAATGGGTGGAAACAGAGATAGCGATGTGGTACAGAGCGGTGTACAGGGGACAAAGGGAGGTTAGCGATGACGTTGCAGCGTGGAATGCATTAACACAGGCGATGTTTGCACCCTCAGACGACAGGTCTCCCTGAGGACGGCATGGCAGCAGCGTGGGGTCAACTGGATGGGGTAAGGAAGGTGTCAGGATGGGTTTGGCGAGATGATCAGGGGTCCGGGAAGGGGGCTGGGGTGCAGATGGGAAAAGCATGCAAGAGTTTGGTTGAATTTTGTTAGGAAGCTGAGGTTCTAGGACCTGGTTAAGATGTGCACAAATGGGCTCACATGACTGTGGCAGACTTTGTTGCAGGCACCAGAAGCACGCACCAGAAGACTGTGGTAATAATCCAGGCAGACACTGAATATGCACTGGGTGATTATGCAATCCTTAAAGTCCTGCAGTGCAAGATTAATGTTTTATTTCTTTTATTACACAGGCCCGCTTGTTTTGATGTTGAAATGCAAAATAAGGAACAAGTTACTTACCTGTAACTGTTGTTCTCCAGCATGGGTCTGGCATGGATTCACATGCTCATGAATGTTCCCCGTCGTCAGGCTGGGAATCCTCGGTAAAGAAAAAATCAGTTTCAGTTTCATTTCTGAACTGTCTTTCTACTAATAAGAAATCACTGGTCTCTGGGTCATACTGCCCCCAGCCAATGACTGCCCTCCACCTAAGCCCATCCTCTGGCAGCCATCTTCAGATTTGGTAGCACGTAAAGTGGCAGCAGGACCAAGAGAAGAGCCGCAGAGGGGTAGGCGGGAGGGTTCGCATGTGAATCCATGCCAGACCCATGCTGGAGAACAACAGTTACAGGTAAGTAACATGTTCCTTCTCCAGCATGGGGTCTGGCATGGATTCGCATGCTCATGAATATAAGAATACATAGCAGTAGACACATGCACAACCACGGGAGGTGGCAAGGCTCAACATTAAGCAATACAACAACTCAACATTAAGCATCTCTTACCTCCTCACCAGGCTCACCTTAAGCAAACAGGTTGCGCAGCACTGCTTGGCCGACCCTGGACTCCTCCCTAGAATCCCGGTCGATGAAGTAAAATCTCGTGAAGGTGTGCGTCGACTTCCACGTAGTAGCCCTGCAGATGTCGAGCAGGGGCACACCAGACAGGAACGCCATGGTAGCAGCGATCGCTCTGGTCGAATGGGCTCTCGGACGGCCGGGCAACAGTCGGTTTGCCAACCGGTGACAGTGCATGATGCAGCCACAGAGCCATCTGGAAATGGAAGCCTTCGAGAGGGCCATCCCTCGGTTCACAGGTCCAAAGTTCACAAACAGCTGTGATGTCATCCGAAAACTCTTCGTGCGGTCCACGTAGAACTTCAGCGCTCTAGCCACATCCAGCGAGTGCAAAGTCCTCTCAGCCGGTGACGAAGGCAACGGGAAGAAAACAGGTAACACCAAGGGCTCGTTGAGGTGGAAGTCCAACGGCACCTTGGGCATGAAGGAGGGGTGCGTCCTCAGCATCACCCTCGTCTCGTGGAATGTCAGGTATGGAGGCTTACAGGAGAGGGCCTGGATCTCTCTCACTCGTCGTGCGGAGGTGATGGCCACAAGAAACAGCGTCTTCCCCGACAGGAACTTCAACGGTGCCGAATGCAGGGGCTCGAATGGCGGCCCCATGAGCCTGGACAGCACCATGTTGAGTTCCCACGCCGGGGCCGCAGCCTTCACCGGCAGGAACGATCGGAACAGTCCTTTCATGAAATCCTTCACCAGGCGATGGGACCATAGGGAAGACCACCCCGGAGTTCTGGTGTAGCGGGAGATAGCCGCCAGATGGATCTTGAAGGAGGCATGTACCAGCCCCGCCTTGGCCAGCGATAGCAAGTACGGCAGCACCTGAGGGGCTGTAATCCACAGAGGGTTAATCTTCTGTGCACGGCACCAGACAGAGAACCTCTTCCATTTGTGTCCATAGCACTTGAGAGTCGAGGACGCTCTGGCCTTCGCAAGCACCTCCTTGCAGTTTGCCGGGATGTCGTATCCTCCAAACTCTAGTGCTGCAGGAGCCAGGCCTGCAGATTCAGCGACCCCGGGTCGTGGTGGAGGATGGCGCCCCCTTCTCTGGCGAGATCCGCGTCTGTCAGCCGTTTGACTGGGGGACGCTGACATGTCCAGGAACCAGATCTGCCTCGGACACGCCGGTACGACGAGGATCATCCTGCACCGGGATCGTCTGAGTTGATTGATGAGTCACAGCAGCAATGGCAACTGCGGGAACGCATACAGGAACAGGCCGTCCCAGGGGAATGAGAAGGCATCGCCCACACTCCCCGGCTGGGGAAACCTGCTAGCGAACCTCTGGCACTTGGCGTTCATCGCCGTCGCGAATAGGTCGATCTGGGGATTGCCCCATCGTCGGAATAGAAGATCCACTTGATCCTGTCGCAGCTCCCGCGCGTGGCACGAGTGCAGCTTCCTGCTGAGTGAGTCAGCAATGGTGTTTTTTATTCCTGCCAGATGGAAGGGTACCAGAAACATCCCCCAGGCGACGGCCCAGTGCCACAGATCCTGCGCTTCCTTGGATAGGGCGGGGGATCTGGTGCCCCCTTGCTTCGGGATGTAGAGCATCGTGGTGGTGTTGTCGGTGAAGACCCTTACCACCTTGCCCTTGAGGGATGGAAGGAATGACCTGAGGGCCCAGAACACGGCTCGGAGCTCCAGGAGATTGATGTGTAGTGACCTCTCCTCCGGGAGCCAAAGACCTCTTGCGTGGAGATCTCCGGTGTGTGCTCCCTATCCCTCCAGGGAGGCGTCTGTCGTCACCGTCTCCTGATGTGCCAGGGTCTCGAAGTCCATACCGGCCGCCAGATGCACACGGGTGCCCCACCACCGGATCGCTTGGCGGAAAGTCTTGTTGAATTATATCCTGTCTTCGAAGCTGCCCACCGCTTGCATCCAACAGGCGTCAAGGAACTCCTGCAGATGTCGCATCCACAGTCTGCATAGGCGCACGAGGTAAATGCACGAGGACATCATGCCGAGTAGGGACTTGATGGACATCACCCTGGCCACGTCCAAGGTCAATAAGCCGTTGTACCTTTCCCAGGATGGCCTTTGTCCTTTCCTTTGACAGCAAAGCCGATCGCGCCACTGTGTCGAGCTTGGCTACCAGGAACAGGGCGACTTGCGACGGTACCAAGTGGGATTTTGCAAAGTTGATCGAGAATCCAAGATCCATGAGCAGTTGGACGGTCTTCGCTGTGTGATCGACGAGTTCTCTTGACTTTGCTCGGATGAGCCAATCGTCCAGGTAGGGGTAGACGTGGATCCCCTGCAGGCGCAGCTGCGCCGCCACTGGTGCTAGGCACTTGGTGAACACTCTGGGCGCCGACTTCGAAGGGAAGGGCCTTGAACTGATAGTGCCACCCTTGGACCACAAATCGCAGGAATTTTCGATGTCCTTTTAGAATGGGGATGTGGAAGTAGGCATCCTCCAAGTCCAGCGACGATAGGAAGTCGCCCTCCTCCAGCTGTCCCAGCACACGCTGGAGGGTGACCATCTGGAATTTCTGGGACCTGATGTACTTTTTTAGACGATGAAGGTCCAGGATGGGTCGCCAACCGCCGGTCTTCTTTTGGACGAGAAAGTATCGCGAGTACACTCCGGAGCCCCGGAGCCTCTTTGGGACGAGTTTGATGGCCCCTTTTCTTAGCATCACCCGTACTTCCAGCAGCAGTTGGGGGACGTGGTTTTCCTTCCTGGCCACGGGTGGAATATGGGGACACCTCTTTTGGAATTCCAGGGTGTGCCCGCGGGCCAGGGCATCCAGCACCCAACAGTCGGTGGAGATGGACTCCCACACGCTGACGAATTTCACCAGCCGGCCTCCCACCGGGGTGCTCAGGTGGGGGCCAGACGCCACGGTCGGTTCAATCTTGTTTTGTTGTGGCATTGCCACCTTGGCGACGACCAGATCCTCCTGTCTTGCAGCATCCTCTGTAGGCCTCCTGCGACGAGGAGCGAGCCGCTTGGCGCTACAACAAGGAACCGCCGCCGAATCCTTTGGAGGCACCTTGCTTGCCTCCGGAGAGTCGTCCACTGTCTTGCCGAACAGGTTGTTCCTGTCTAAAGGCATGTCCATGACCTTGGTCTGCATATCCTGGCGGAAGTCGGTGGCCTTGAGCCAACCACGCCGGCGAAGGCAAACGCTGTTGCCCATCTGACGAAAGCCGGTGTCAGTGATGTCCGTGGCCAGCGAGATGGCGTGATTCGAAGCCACTTCGCCTTCCTGCAGGATTTCCAGGGCCTCTGCCCCCTTGTCGTCCGGGGGGGGGGAGGAAGTCCAGCAAGGGAGCGATCTTTAACCACAGGTCCCTGTTGTAGCGTGCCACAATTTGCGGGGGCGTTGGGTGCTTTAATCGTCGTCGCCAACATGACTCGTCCCATGGCATCCAGCTTCTTCCCCTCGCCGTCCGGTGGGGAAGTTGAAGTTGACACCGCCACCCCCGCCTTCTTCTTGGCCGGCGCGGAGACCACCGGGGACGGCTGTGTGCCGAGACACATGGGGGCAGGGGGCCGTGGATGGGTTCTTCAGAAGCGCCTGCCCGTCGTCCCACATGTCATCCAGTAACGGGATTGAGAGGACCATCTTCCTCTTGGCCTCCCGCCTTTGGTAGAGGAAACCTTCCTTCTTCTGTTCTTTGGGGCAGAGTTGGAAGAGTTCAGATGCCCTGGCGCTCATGGGGTGGAAGGAGCACATTTCATCAGGTGGTGAGGCGAGGTCCATTCTGTCATCAGCACCGTCGTCGTCCGTCCCCGTCGTAGCCGTCTCATCCCTCGGAGGAGGGGATGGGGCTGAAGGCTGAAGAGGGGGAGGAGGATGGACTCATCTACACTTGTTCGGCTGGCTCCCTGATGGACCAGGTTCCGCTGGGTCCTCGCGGGGGATAAGGGCATCCTCGTCCTCATCTCTGCGCACAGGGACTGTATAGCCATCAGGATCGCTCCTGAATTGTCCTGTGGTACGGGTGCAGGTTGCAACGGGACTGATGGTCGGGGTGTGGGTACCTCGTCGGCACCCCCGTCGCTCTCCTCGTCTGCCTCGTCGGGATCCTTCCTGTGGGCCTCGGTATCCTCGAACTTCTTGTCCAGGATCCTTTGGATGCTCGCCAACTCATCCTTAGGAGGTGGTATCCGTGTCCGTTATGGCTACCGTGCACCCCCCTCTTTTCCCTGCTGGGGTTTCACGGGGGTCTTCTCGATAGGCAGAAAAGACGATTCCCTCCTGGGTAGCAGCGATACTCTAGCCCCTGAAGTCGCCTCCACTGGGGAAACCTCCGTAGGCTTCGCCAGGGCCGCCACGACTCCCTCAATGGAGGCGCTAGCCAGATGAATCGGGGCCTCCACGACCTTGGGCGTGCCTGAGGCCTTCACCTTGGGGGGAGGGTCACCGCCTCGCTCCCCCTCGGCTATCTCCGTCGGGATCCACTGGGGCTTCTCCCAAAGCTTACCCAGGGTTCTCCGACTTACTCTTCACCGAGCCAGAGCGTTGGCTCATGGTTGATGGCATTGGTGATAATGCGCCCTGCTTGGCAGCCGAGGAGCCCAGCCGTTCAGTGCTCCTGGTGTCCGCGGACTCGCAGTGCTTTGCCTTTTGTTGGGCCCCCGCTGCCAGAGCGCCCTCAAAAGGTCCTAGAAGACCGCTCGGGTTTCTTCTTCTTACCTGCTGCTGGGCTCCTCCCTTCCAGCCAGTTGGTAAGTCGAATACGACGATCCTTCATCATCCGTTCAGACATTCTTACAAAACGCACAGTCCTTCTCCACGTGCGATTTGTCATTGTGAAGGCAGTAGGGGCACCGAGAGTGCTCATCCTCCTTAAGGACGTTCTGAAGCCCGCAACCGGGGCAGCTCCTGGACAGTTTGGATCCAATAGGCGTCATACTTCCCTTGTCCTGGGCCATGTCCACGCGGGGTAGGCCTCAAAGATCTTCTGGAATCCTCCGAGTAGTGGAAACACGACGAAAAACTGCCCTTGAGGGACTTAGAATTTCCAAAAACGGGTCCCCATTAATCGGAATCTAAGTGGGTGGAGCTTGAGGCTCGATTGACGGAAAAATAAAAGAGTAAACTCTTCAAAAAAACGCAAACGCAGTAAAAGCTCGAGAGCTTCAGCACAAAGACTCCCAACACTTGAACGTGTGGTAAAAATCTGAAGATGGCTGCCAGAGGAGGGGCTTAGGTGGAGGGCAGTCATTGGCTGGGGGCAGTATGACCCAGAGACCAGTGATTGGTTATAAGTAGAAAGACAGTTCAGAAACAAAACTGATTTTTTCCTTTACCGACGATTCCCAGCCTGACGAGAGGAAATGTTCATGAGCATGTGAATCCATGCCAGACCCCATGCTGGATAAAAAAAAGAATTAAAAAGAAAAGAAAAAACAAGGGAACTCGGGTTAGCCAAACACAATCAAGATAAGTGGGCAGAGTGGTCAAGGCTTAGTCTCAGGAGAAAGTGAGTAGAGTCAGGGGTCCACAATGAGTCCACACAGTGAAACACAATTCAATGTAGACAGGGCAGTACAAAAATACTATATTTATTATTGGCCCAACCAAAACACACACTAAGAATTACAATAAAAAAGGTAGTAATATCACGCAATACTCAATTAGTCAACACAAACAGTCACCTTTAAGTTTGTAGGAATGCATACAATGACTTAGACAATGAAAAGAAGGCAAGTAGTGATGCAGTAGAATTAAATTAGTTCACAAGAAGTATGCCATCATTTTATAGTTCCAATCCCTATGATGTATGGGGCCTTGTGACAAAAAGTCAATTCTTAGGAGAAGGGACAGATGTAGGAAGAGTTCTTGTGGTGGTGTTCCAGAAGCTATTCAACAAGTTACAGGTATGTCAAATATTATTCCCATCTTTCAGATACAAGCTTTTAGATATAACTATCAAAAAGCAGCAGAATGGAATAACCAAAGTTTATTCTAAGGTTTATTCTAAGAAGAACAGGGAGAGGTGAATGCATTGCAAGTACTGTGTTCCAGTTTACACATCTATAAGAAGCAACTTAAATCCCAATCAGCATTCATCCCATTGGGCTGCATAGAGTTAAATTTTTTGATCCAGTACGTTTCTTTTTGTAAAAGCATTTTGTTTAAGTTTCCTCCTCTTCTTGATGCTTTTATTTGTTCAAGAATGATGAATCTTATCTGCGCGATGTTGTGTCTTTCTTTCTTGTTGGGTTACTGGGGATTTGATGGCTCCTGTTCATGATGTTTGATTTGTGTTCCGACCATCTTGTTTTTGCCTTCCTCGTTGTCATTCCTACGTAATATATTCCACATGAGCATCTTATGCCGTATATTACATTTTTAAAGTCACAAGTAGACGAGTGATGAAGATTTATTTTGTAACCTTTATGAGAATGGGTGATGGTGTTGCCCTTAATTAAATTGTTGCAGTTATAGAATGGTGTTGGTCCTTTATAGATTTCCTTAGTTTGTCTTTCCATTGAGAAATCTGCTTTAATCAGGTGTTCTTTCAAGAACATGGACATAAGTTTTGATTAGAAATATGTGTTTATTTAACTTACAGAAAAGCATCACATTGAAACACATCACTTGGTCGCACCTGATGAAGGGCGTTAATTGCCCGAAAAGTGTCGTGCATTAGAGAAATACACCAACAAACAAGCAATCTGTATGCCATTTGGAGAAAGCATCATTACATGGACTAAAAATTCTTACAAACCAATAGGGAATGAACAGTTGAATGAACAATATGTGATACTCTTTCAAGAAGTCTTGAGAATATTTTGTGTTTGTTAAATTTCTGTATTCAAATTCAAAGCATTATAGAGCATGAAAAATGCTAAATTGTTGAATGATTGTTGTTTTGAACATTTATAAAGTCAAACAGAGATATCGACTACAAGTATACATATACTTTTTTGTTTGAATCATTAAAAAACGTATACTATCTGAATAGAATTGTAAAAGAAAATGTATTTTGCATGTATACATGCCCAAAAGTGTGCACGGAGTCAAGGTCATTTTTGTTGAAGTGATCCCACAAATTGTTCTGTTCATATTGGATTCTGTAGTCCAGAATCAGACTCTGTCAGCACCTAAGTAATATCAAAATTGTATGAAAAACTACTTGAAAAAGTATAAGGTCTCTTGCAAGAAAGGTGTGCTCCTCTAAACCCATATTACCATAGAAAACTATAAGCAACAATACAACCCTGTTCAGGTACTCCTGGAGAGAGGCCTGGGAGGAAAACTACAAGTGACCACCTGAGTATCAATAAATGTTCTGTGGAAGACAGGAAAAAAGGGCAAATAATGTGTCATGGGTGCCCCTCTATGAGAACGAACACAGCAAGAATGGCCTGTTCTATGGGATGGCTGCAGACTCTAGAGTGGGTACCATCCGATAGAACATACCATTTTTGCCGTGTTCGTTCTCAGAGGGGCGCCCATGACACATTTTTTGATTTTTTCAAGGGCCTTAGGCTTAGTCACCCTAAGTGTCCAAGGGTCATCCAGACGTGGACCCCTTGCATCTGTGCTCAGAGAGGCACAGCTCCACCTCACTAATGATGCCCAAGAAGGCTGAAACACGTGTATGGGGTTGTTGTTGGTACTCTTGTTCAGAAGGGGATTGCCATAGCATTTCGGTGCTGGACTGCCCAAGTGGGCGGGACAAAGACTGATATGCAAATGGATATTTGCCATCTGTGATAGGTACAGTGATCTAAAATTTGGCTGCAGACTCTAGAGTCCGTAACATCCCATAGAACAGGCCATTTGTGCCGTGTACGTTCTCGTAGAGTCACGCCCATGACTAATTTTTTGATAGGAAAAAAGGGAACACAAAGTACAAGAGAGAAAAGTGTTCTTGACGAGGGACAAGAATGGAATGCAGAGACTATCTGTCCCTCCGAGAAGTGTTATAATTCAAGAGAGTATTGAATGAACTGGAGAGGCCAGGCGAAGACAAATCATTCCTGTGGTGTATTTTAGGTTAGTTAGTGGCATGGTACAGCACCTTTAGTTTCTTTAGAAAGTTAGGGTACTCCCTCTAGAGATGTGGAAGGTAAGGCTATCTACGTATAAATTACATTAAATTAACCTGAACCATGTCTTCAGAGTGTGGACTCTTCTTTCCGACCTTCTGCAGCACATATAAAAGTAAGCAAAAATAAAAGACTAGGGTGATGCAAAGGTAGCTCCACTTCACTGCATTGTAAAATGCTGTGAGCACTAGTAGAACGTTACCAGGAAAGGTAAGAGGTAAATAGACCAAAGGGAAACAGTTTCCCCAGTACTAATAGTCTGAAGGACTGATCAGTTTGCGCAATGAGCAAAAAGCTGAAGGCTTCACTTCCCTATAAAAAGTCAGGATCGGCCAAAAAACAAAAGCAAAATGTGTGGGTGGCCATAGAATATGTAGGGAATGTTGACTAAAGAGGAATCTTTCCTGACAGCAGGACCCTTGTGGAGGGGAATTGGCACAATCTTGGTGCAAGGGAGATTTGGGGGTTGGAAAGAAGCAGTGCTACAGCACCAGAGGTCTGGGTTTTTGCCTCAGACAATGATCCAGTCCTTGGAGGAGGTATGGTTTCAGGGACTCCGAGTTGATGTCTGGCCTGGCCTTGGCCCGAGGGATGGATCAGGGGCCCAGGGTGGCAGAAAGTGGTAGAGTCATCTACAGGTTACTGCTACCAGGCAGTTGTGAGCGCAAGATTAGTTGTGAGTTAGACGTGGCAGCTTGGGCTCCTGACATTTTCCTGGAGGTGATGGGAGTGAATTGATGCAGTTACATCAAATGGGTGACACAGAGCAGTGTTCCTGCCTGAAGCTAGGGTAACGCACAGCTACGGATTTAGGTTAAAGACGTGGGATTGCCACAGGGGAAGGGTGGCTCTGAGAGGCTGAGTGGTAAAGATCAGAGTTGAGCATTGAGAAGTGGGGATAATGTCACCTGATGGCATACAAGAGATGAGCTGGGGGTGTTAGTAAGGGAGGGGGTGGTCGGACAGAGGGTGGACTGCCTGACTGACTTCAAGGATCCTGCCCTTAAGTACAGTCCTTATTCTTGCTTTTGACAGGATTGCTGGGTGGCAGGGGATGAGAGGGTGGGGTGGGTAGGCAACGTAGGAGATAAATGTTTGCGACAGATATTGTTCAATTGGGATGGTTTGGCACAGTGTTGATGGTTTGGCACAGTGAAGTGTTTGATTTCTGCTGCAGACTCAGGAGCTGCTGTAGAGGGGAAGCGGGGACAAAGTCAGAGGGCCAAGATACTAATGTGGAGGTGACAGGAAATGGCACAGGGCTTGGAGGGAAAGTGCATTGTTCTGTAGCAATGTTTGCAGGAATGGGGTGGAGATTTTATGAGCAGGATTTTGGTGCTTCCTTAGTTGTTTTAGCACAGCTGAGCGGAAGGTTATGATGTTTGGTGGGGTAGCAGGAGGAGGGAGGTAAAGAATGGTGCCTCTGGCAGATGTAAACTTTCTCTGTGCACAATATTGTCTTTGATGAGAGGATTTGTACAGGGGAGGAAGGTAGGAGTGCAGGGCAGGGACACAAAGGCATGGGTGTATTTTGGGGGATTTGCTGGTGTGCTTGGTGGGACTAGTAAGACACTTGAGCATACCCATTAACTTTGAAGAGGCCAAGCACGCATTTGCGCTGGAAAAATCCAAAACAATACCACTACATACAGTAGAGGCATTGGGTGATGAAACAACTGTTAAAGTGGGAAAGGAACAGACAGGCCATCCCACTGGAGTTAACGCTAATGGGTGGTTTGCACAAAAGCAGGCTCTCAAAGTGGAATCCCCTGGCAGTGGGGGCAGGGGAGGCCCTCCCTTACACTAAGAAATGTGAAGAAAAATTAGGCACAGAAATTGGGTCCAACAACTGGCGCCTGATGTGGATGGGTGACGAAGGCCACTAGATGCATGAAAGTCAGGGAATGCGCACACAATCCACTTACTATGGTATCTCAGTCCCCAAAGACTACATCATATTAAACCTGAATACACCCCACTATGTTGGCATGCATGTAGCACAGTAGGGACTCTTGGGCACATGTTGTTGACCTGCACACACAGACAGGTGTTTTGGAAGTGAAATCCAAAAAAAAAGGCGTAACAGGGGTGACACTCCCATTAGATCCACTAATACCCAATGTCGGGCACCCTGGCCAGACTTTTGATTCATGTCTTGATAGCGGCCAGACTACCATTGCCCAGCAATGGAAGAACCGTATGGTCCCCAGACTGCAATCTGGTGGGTGAAAATTTGGGAAAGCTGGGCGTTGGAGAAGCTAGTTGCAGTATTTACAGAGGCCACTGAAGCGTTCAACACGGTCTGGAAAAAATTTATAAAATGTATGGAACTGGTGGGGTGGGAGGCAGGGTGCAAAGGATATAGACCATTTATCACAAGGGGGATTAGACTACTTTGGGGGTAGATACAGGTCGTAACAACTTTACGACTCATCTCAGAAACTTATAAGGATGCTTACCAGTTGCAGGGAAAAAACTAAAGGTACTGAGTGTTAGGAAGTTTTAAGTCCATCTATGGTAGGACTAGAGAAGACTCACTCTTAGGTGTACAGCGTACCAATTCTTAGATTTGGTCTGACCTACCCAAAAGGTTTGGTAGCAATGACTGAGCAGCCAGGCTTAGTCTAAGAGGGAAGGGCTGTAGGAAGGTACAAGGACCCTACAGCATACACATAGTCCAAAGAAACACTGACATCCAAGAAAGTTGTAAAAAAATAGTTTTTTATTTTATATATCCACTAAGGCACAGATAATTATTTAGAAAGGTAAGTACTATAACATACAGTAAGCCCAATAGGAGAACCAATGCAATATTCACAGTAAGTAAATCCCTTTTAGAATCTGTTTCAGGAACGAATGAGTGAAAGAAAACCAACAATAAGCAGGTAAGTACTTTTTAAGACTTGTAATACTCTCAGTGGCTTAGGCTTTAGCAGTCCATCCCAGTCTAGTTATGAATGTTTCAGAGTGAGATTGGAGGGCAGGACAAGCAAGGCACAAGCTGTAGAAAGTCAGTAGTTCCAAAGGCTGCTTCTGCGAACACGTTAGGAAAGCTGTTTTGTTGAAGTTGGGTTCAGAGAATTCGGTAAATGTACAAAGGCTTTCCGTCTGGGCGAATACCCAAACTGACAAATCACTATTCCAGCAACTCAGGAGCACTCTAGTTAAGTTCTACCCAGAGTGTCACAGTACCATAGGAGTGAAGAAGACGTTGCAGCAGGATGCCCTCAGAGTGAACTAACAGCAGACCTGGTCTCCGGATTCTTGGCCGTGGTGACAAAAGAAGGGACACTGGAATGGATCTTGCAGCAGCAGTCGAGTGGAAGCATATACAGCAAAGGCTTCTTCGCGGCTTTGTGATTTTTTTTCCTAACAAAACTTTATTTATCTGCTCATTTCATTCAAATATAAAACTTGTCACAGTTTGCTCGCATCGAGTTATACATTCCCTTCAAATTCTTGCCCCACGATTTCAACAACTGATAACTCCCCGCCCTGTTCTCCCCTCCTTCCTCCCCCACCACCAGTTATCAGGTGTGAACTTTACAGTCACATTGTTTCAGTTCCAGCTCATTGCTCTTCTTCCTCCAAAATTCCCAGTGCTTGCAGCCTCTTCGGGATGTAAAGCTTTGTCGCGTCTCTGAGTGCATGATGTATGAAAGGTGACCAGACTTTACTAAATGTTCTCAGAGTCTCATGTAGCGTCGCTGTCATTTTCTCCACGTCTATAATGTCCCATATCACATAATACCACTGTATTGTGGATGGGGGCTCTTTCTGGTTCCACTGCCTATCTATGCATCTTTTTGCTGCCATTATTAAATTTGCCCACAGCTGCCCAGCATTCCTCCCCATTCCTGTTTGCTTTTCAAGCGCAGGGCCCAGAAGCATCTCCGTCCCCTCAAGCTCCCTGGCTATTTTCAGTATCTCCAGTACCTTTGATTTTACCTCCTGCCAAAAATGTTTCAAGCGCTGGCAGTCCCACCATATATGGACCATCGCTCCCTTTTCCCCACACCCCCCCCAGCATTGTTCTGTTCTTGCAGGACTCATTTTATGCAGTCTCTCTGGTGTATAATGCCAGTGGTGCAGGAGCATCTATTGTAGCTCTTGCTGTTGTACTGCGGTGAACGTGGTGTGCCAGCCTCTCATCACCCTCTCCCATTCCTTGTCACTGAACTCACTCCCTATTATGTTCTCACACTTCTCCTTTATGGCCCTCCCATCTTCTTTCTCCCCCTCCATTAGGACTGTTTATATCGCTGAGATCAGTCACTTGTTGTTCCCCGTGGATGTTATACATTTTTCCCACTCTGTGTCTTCCCTAGAGGCCCCTTAACTCATGATGGGGGTCCCTGCCCAGTGTCTCAGCTGTCGATAGGCAAATCGGTCCTCATCCTTTAACACCAGCTCTCTTTTACAGTCTGCAAATGACCGAAACTGAGTCCCTTCATAGAGATCACTAATCAATCTTACTCCCCCTTCAATCCACCTCCTGAACCGGTTATACTCTTTACCAGGGGGAAATACGGGATTACTGAAGATGGGTGTATGTGGGGACGGCAACAGCGATAAACGAAGCCTGTCGTTTGCCTTTCCCCAGATCTTTAGGGTGCTGCTAGTAAGGAACAAGTTACTTACCTGTAACTGTTGTTCTCCAGCATGGGTCTGGCATGGATTCACATGCTCATGAATATTCCCAGTCATCGGGCTGGGAATCCTCGGTAAAGAAAAAATCAGTGTCAGTTTCGTTTCTGATCTGTCTTTCTTAGTAGTAACCAATCACTGATCTCTGGGTCATACTGCCCCCAACCAATGACTGCCCTCTCCCTAAGCCCTGACTCTGGCAGCCATCCTCAGATTTGATAGCACGTAAAGTGGCAGTATGACCAAGTGAAGATCCGCAGAGGGGTATGCGGGAGGGTAAGAAACTTGTAAGTAACTTGTTCCTTCTCCAGCATGGGGTCTGGCATGGATTCACATGCTCATGAATAAAAGAATACATAGCAGTACACACATGCACAACCACGGGAGGTGGCAACAGGCTCAACATTAAGCAATACAAAAAACTCAACTTTAAGCATCTCTTACCTCCTCACCAGGCTCACCTTAAGCAAACAGGTTGCGCAGCACTGCTTGGCCAACCCCGGACTCCTCCCTGGAGTCCCGATCGACGCAGTAGAATCTTGTGATAGTGTGCGTCGACCTCCACGTAGCAGCCCTGCAGATGTCCAGCAGGGGCACACCAGACAGGAATGCCGTGGTAGCAGCGATCGCTCCGGTCGAATGGGCTCTCGGACGGCCGGGCAGCGGTCGGTTTGCCAACCAGTGACAGTGCATGATGCAGCCGGAGAGCCATCTGGAAATGGAAGTCTTCGAGAGAGCCTTCCCTTGATTCACAGTCCCAAAGTTCAAAAACAGCTGTGACGTCTTCCGAAAACTCTTTGTGTGGTCCACGTAGAACTTCAGCGGTCTAGCTACATCCAGCAAGTGCAAAGCCCTCTCGGCCGGCGTCGAAGGCGACGGGAAGAAAACTGGTAACACCAAGGGCTCGTTGAGGTGGAAGTCCAACGGCACCTTGGGCATGAAGGAGGGGTGCGTCCTCAGCACCACCCTTGTGTTGTGAAAAGTCAAGTATGGAGGCTTGCAAGATAGGGCCTGGATCTCTCCCACTCGTCGTGTGGAGGTGATGGCCACGAGGAACGCAGTCTTCCACGATAGGAACTTCAAAGGCGCCGAATGCATAGGCTCGAATGGGGCCCCCATGAGCCTGGTCAGCACCACATTAAGCTCCCACACTGGAGCTGGAGCCTTCACCGGCGGGAACGATCAGAATAGTCCCTTCATAAATTCCTTCACCAGGCGATGAGACCACAAGGACGCCCGTCCCGTAGTCCTGGTATATCGGGAGATGGCAGCCAGATGTATTTTGATGGAGGCATGAGCCAGTCCAGCTTTGGCCAGCGACAGTAGGTACGGCAGTACTTGAGGGGCCGTAATCCGCAGAGGGTTAATCTTATTTGCACGGCACCAGACAGAGAACCTCTTCCACTGCTGTCCGTAGCACTTGAGAGTTGAGGACGCCCTGGCTTTTGCAAGAACCTCTCTGCAGTCAGCCGGGATATCGTACCCTCCAAACTCTAGTGCTGCAGGAGCCATGCCAGCAAGTTCAGCGACTCCGGGTTGCGATGAAGAATGGCGCCTCCTTCTCTGGAGAGAATATCCGCGTCTGCCGGCAGCTTGACTGGTGGGGACTTTGACAAGTCCAGAAGGTCCGGGAACCAGATCTGCCTCAGCCACGCCGGTGCGACGAGGATCATTCTGCACCTGGACTTCTTGAGCTGGTTGATGAGACGGAGCGGCAACGGCAACGGAGGGAACGCGTATAGAAACACAGCCGTCCCAAGGGAACGAGAAAGCATCGCCCTTGCTCCTTGGCTGCGGGAACCTGCTGGCGAACCTCTGCCACTTGAGTTTGTCGCCGTCGCGAAGAGGTCGATCCGGGGTTTGCCACATCGTCGAAAGAGCCGATCCACCTGGTCCTGGCATAGTTCCCACTCGTGGCACGAGCGCAGCTCCCTGCTGAGTGAGTCGGTGATGGTGTTTTTTATTCCTGCCAAGTGGAAGGGAACCAGAAACATCCCCTGGGCGACGGCCCAATGCCACAGATCCTGGGCCTCCTTGGATAGGGCTGGGGATCTGGTGCCTCCCCTGCTTCCGTATGTAGAACATCGTGGTGGTGTTGTCGGTGAAGATCCTCACCACTTTGTTCTTGAGGGACGGAAGGAACGACTTGAGCGCCCAGAACACTGCTCGAAGCTCCAGAATGTTGATGTGGAGAGACCCCTCCTCCGGGAGCCAAAGGCCTTTTGCGTGGAGATCTCCGGTGTGGGCCCCCCAACCCTCCAGGGAGGCGTCCGTCGTCACCGTCTCCTGAAACGCCGGGGTCTGCAAGTCCGTGCCTGCCGTGAGGTGCGCATGGGTACCCCACCAAAGGATCGCCCGACGGAACTCCTCGTCGAGAGGGATCCTGTCTTCGAAGCAGCCCGTCGCCTGAAAACAGCGGGCGTCGAGGAACTCCTGTAGCGGACGCATCCAAAGTCTGCAAAGGGGCACAAGGTACATGCATGAGGACATCATCCCGAGGAGGGACTTGATGGACCTCACCCTGGCCACGTCCAAGGCTAGCAGGCGTTGCACCTTGCCCAAAATGGCCTTCGTCCTCTCCTCCGACGGGGAGGCCAATTGCCCCACTGTATCGAGATTCGCTCCCAGAAACAGTGCTACTTGCGACGGAACCAGGTGGGATTTGGAGTAGTTGATGGCAAATCCCAGTTTCGTGAGCAACCGGAGGGTCCTCGCTGTGTGTTCGACGGCGAGTTCTCTTGTCCTTGCCCGGATAGGCCAGTCGTCCAGGTAGGGGTAGACGTGAATCCCCTGTAGGCGCAGGCGCGCCGCCACTGGTGCCAGGCAATTCGTGAATACCCTGGGTGCCGACTTTAATCGAACGGTAGGGCTCTGAATTGGTAGTGGCGTCCCTGAAACACGAACCTGAGAAACTTTCTGCGTCCTTTTAGAATGGGGATGTGGAAGTAAGCATCGTCCAGGTCCAACGACGACAGGAAGGCGCCCTCCTCCAGCTGTCCCAGCACGTGCTGAAGGGTGACCATCCTGAATTTCTGTGCCTTGAGGTACTTGTTTAACCGACGCAGGTCCAGGATGGGGCGGCAACCGCCTGTCTTCTTTTTGACGAGGAAGTACCTTGAGTACACTCCGGAGCCCCGGAGCCTCCTGGGGACGAGCTCGATGACACCTTTCTTGAGCATCGCCCTTACCTCCAACAGCAGTTGAGGGACGTGATTCTCCTTCCTGGCCACGGGAGGAATGCGAGGACACTTCTTTTGGAATTCCAGCGAGTGCCCGTTGGCCAGGGTGTCCAGCACCCAACGGTCAGTGGAGATGGACTCCCACACGCTGACTAACTGTCAGCCGGCCTCCCACCAGGGTGCTTCGGTGGGTGCCCGACGCTACGGCCGGTTCAGTCCTGCTTGGAGTAGGCCTTGCTGCCTTGGCCTCCTTGACGACGACGACAGGATCCTAATTGCTT
The DNA here is from genome assembly GCF_040938575.1 of Ambystoma mexicanum. Lineage (NCBI taxonomy): Eukaryota > Metazoa > Chordata > Amphibia > Caudata > Ambystomatidae > Ambystoma > Ambystoma mexicanum. Next base: position 80,694,326 of record NC_090937.1, read on the forward strand.
GCCGCGACCTCTGTAGGCCTCCTGGGACGAGGAGCGGGCCGCCTGGCGGTATGTAGAAGAGCCACCACTGGATTCCTTGGAGGCACCCTGTCTGCCTCTGGAGCTCTGAAAGGGCCGTCGTTGTTGAAGTACCCCTAGGGCCCGGGCCGTCTCCGAGTCGGTCTTGATGGCCTGGAGCGACTCATCCACCGTCTTCCCAAAAAGGTTGCTGCCGTCGAACGGCATATCTAACACTCTGGTCTGAACGTCCTGGTGGAAGTCCGTCGCCTTGAGCCACCCTCGTCGTAGGCAAACCCCGTTGCACATCTGGTGAAATCCGGTATCGGCAATGTCCGTTGCCACCGTTATGGCGTGATCCGACACCACCTCGCCTTCCTGAAGAATAAGTCCAGCAGGGGAGCTAACTTGAACCAAAGCTCCCTCTCGTAACGGGCCACGATCGCCAAGGCATTGGCCGCCTTAATCGTCGTCGCCGCCGACGAAATGACTCGCCGTCCCATGGAGTCCAACTTCTTGCCCCCGCTGTCTGGCGGGGAAGTGGAAGTTGATGCTGCCGCACCCGCTGCCTTCTTCTTGGCCGCTGCCGAGACGACCGAGTCCGGCGTAGGCTGGGCCCTGAGGCACAAGGGGGCGGCATCGGGGACCCGGTACTTCTTCTCGTACCTGTCCCTCTTGGCGGACGTCATAGAAGGGTTCTTGAGGACAGCCAGCCCTTCGTCCCAGATGTCGTCGAGCAACGGCACTGCCAGGACCGTCTCTCTCTTGGCCTCCCGTTGTTGATAAAGAAAGCCTTCCTTATTCTGTTCCTCCGGGCAGAGTTGGAAGAGCTCGGACGCCCTGGCTATCATGGCGTGAAAGGAGCCAATTTCGTCGGGCGGTGAGGCCCGAGGGGGGTGATGAAGGAATGTCCGTCGTATCATCCCCACCGTCGTCATCCGTCCTCGTCACGGTATCATCCCGAGGGTCAGGCGAGGGGGATGAGGGGTCCACAGGCCTTGTGGGCACGAAAGGCGGAGCAGGATGGACTCTCCTCCGCTTGTTCGGGGGGCTTCCCGACGGTCCTGGCTCAGGATCATCCGTCGGGGTCCGTGGTAACCTCGTCCTTATCTCAGTACATAAGGATTGGATTGCCAACAAAATGGCCGCTGAGCTATCCTGAGGCTCTGGCAATGGCTGCGACGGGAGGGACGGTTGCTCCACTTGGCCTTCGTCGCTATCTTCGATCTCCTCAGCAGGATCCTTCCCCTGGGATCGAACTTTCTCGAACCTCTCGTTAAGGCCCTTCACGGTTTCCACCAGATCCTCCTCAGAGGCTGATTCCGACTCTGTAATGGCCACCACCCCCCCCCCTCTTTTTCCGCGGTGGGAGGGATACTCTGGGCCCAGAGGCCGTCTCCACTGGCGTAGTCTCAGCCGGCTTCGCCAGGGCCGCAGCGATCACTTCGATAGAGGCCTTTGCCGGCTGGATCAAAGCCCTCACCACCTTAGGTGCGTCCTGGGCCTTTGCCTTGGGGGGAGGGTCAGCGCCTCGCTCCCCCTCGGGTCCCTTTGAGATCGACCATGGCCGCTCCAGCAGCTTACCCGGGTTCTCGGACTTCCTCTTCCCCGAACCAGAGCGCTGGTTCGTGGTTGAACATGCCGGGGAAGTCACGCTCTGCCTGGCAGCCGAAGAGCCCAACCTTTCGGCGCTCCCGGTGCCCGCGGACTCGCGGTGCTTGGCCTTCTGTTGGGCCCCCGTCGCCGGGGCGCCCTCACAGGACTTAGAAGCCCGCTCAGACTTTTTCTTCGCCTTCTCACCTGCTGTGCCCTTCTCCAGCCAGGCGGCGAGGCGGGAACGACGATCTTGCTTGGTCCGTTCCGAAAGGTTCTTGCAGAACGCACAGTCCTTCTCCACGTGCGTCTTGTCCTCATGAAGGCAGTAGAGACATTGCGAATGCTCGTCCTCCTTGAAAACATTTTGTAATCTGGATCCAGGGCAGCACCAGAACAGCTTGGATCCGGGCGTCGAGCTTCCCTTGTCCTGGGCCATGTCTGTTGAGGTAGGCCGCAGATCTTCCGGAATCCTCCAAGAAGCGTAAACTCGACGAAAACTTCACCCTTAAGGGGCGTAGAAGAATTCCGAAACGGGTCCCCGTTATCGGAAGTAGAAACGGTGAAGCTTGAGGCTCGATTAAACCGAAAAAATGAGAAAATCTCCTGAAAAAGTGTGAAAACGCAGCAAAAACTCAAGAGCTAAAGCACGAGGACTCCCAACACTTGAACATGCGGTAAAAATCTGAGGATGGCTGCCAGAGGCGGGGTTTAGGGAGAGGGCAGTCATTGGCTGGGGGCAGTATGACCCACAGATCAGTGATTGGTTACTACTAAGAAAGACAGATCAGAAACGAAACTGATACCGATTTTTTCTTTACCGAGGATTCCCAGCCTGACGACGGGGAATATTCATGAGCATGTGAATCCATGCCAGACCCCATGCTGGAGAATTGGGTTTCTGAGTAGCCCAGTTGGCCTATCTCCCTTCTTCAACCACATCACCTTCCACAAATGCTTTCCTGCCACTGATTGTTCCATGCTCACCCCGTGTTTGAGTCCCAGCCCTTCACCAATCCACTAATTACTGTTAGTTGTGCCACCTGGAAGTATTTGATTATGCATGGGCATGCCACTCCCCCCCCCCCGTACCTTGCTCCTAAATAGTGTTTTCCTTCCTATTCTCGGCTTCTTTCCACCCCAGATATATTCCATGATGCTTTCTTGGGTTTCATTCAGCAACTTCCCGGGTGTTAGGGGGATTTCCTAGAATAGGTACAATAGTCTAGGTAGCACGTTCATCTTGACCACTGCTACCCTTCCAAAACCAGGATATATAGAGCCCCCTCCATCTTAATAAGTCTTCTTTTATTTGTTTAAGCAACGGATGGTAGTTGGCCCCTACTATCTGTTTAATGGACGCAGTGAGGTTTACCCCTAGATATTTAACTGGTCCCGGGGCCCACCTAAAAGGGTTGGATGTTTCTAGTCTGATCGTTTCAGGTTCCCCTACCGACAGGTTCAGAATTTCTGATTTTCCTAGGTTACCTTAAAGCCCGAAAAAACCAAGTATGCTTTTATCTCTCCCATTATTGCTGGCAGCGATTTTCCCAGCTCCGTAATCATTAGGATTACATAGTCTGCAAACAACCCTAATTTATGTTGTACCCCAGCCCAATTCACCCCCCCGATATCTGCGTTTTCCCTTATTCCGTGTGCAAATGTCTCCATAACTAAAGCGAAAAGGAGTGGGGATAGTGGGCATCCCCGTTTTGTCCCCCTTTTTATTGAGAATGGATTGGTTAGTCACCCGTTTACTTTTACTCTAGGCCTGTGGATGTCGATAGTTTGCTTTTATCATTCTTAGGCATGTTGGTCCCTATCCCACTTTAAGCGTTTGTTCCATGAAGGCCCAGTCCACCCGACCAAATGCCATCTCGGCGTCTAACAGCATCAGGCATGTGGGCATGGAGCCCGCCCTTCCTAGCATTGTCTATTACATGCAAAACCCTCCTTATGTTGTTGAATGTGTTGCGCCCCTGTATGAACCCGGTTTGATCCTGCTCTATTAAATCTGGTAACAAGCCTTCCAGCCTAGCCGCTAAAACCCTTGTATAAATCTTGGCATCCGTGTTAATAAGTGCTATGGGTCGATATGAGGCGCACATATGCGGGTCCTTCCCTGGCTTGGGGATCAAGGCGATATGCGCCATGTTCAAGGATTTAGTTACCTTTTCGGTATCTCTAAAAATAGGTTCGGGAGGATTCTGGCCAGATGGTCTCTAAACTTTATGTAAAATATTGCCGTTAACCCATCTTCCCCCAGGCTTTTATTTGTCTTCAGTCTAGATATTGCCCTTTGTACCTCCTCTAACTCTATGGGTTTTTCCAATTGGTCCCTTTGTCTCGAGCCTCCCCATCCCTCCAAATATGCTGCTTGTTTCTCACTATCCACTCGGTCCTCTCCGTACAGGTTGGCATAGAAATCCCTTACAATGTTTCCCTAAAAATAAATGCAACCAAATCGGAAATAATGTTATTTGGAAACCAAATGGGTCAAAAGAAAAAAAAAAGACAAGCTGGATACTAAGTGGAAAGAGCTTGTGGTCGACAACCAAGATAAAATATCTTGGATGCACAATAAATGTAAATAAAAGCAAAACAGCTTGGGTAGACCGCCTAAAAAGGAAAGAAAAATACCCAACAACTCAAGGGATTATGAATGACCGTTGTTTCTGCAAATTCTCACTCCTACCAGTCACAAAATATTACAACCAAAAAGTGATACCAGTCCTTTCATATGGGGCAGAGCTTTGCCTGGGTCTCAGCTGGGAGATCTGGGAGTACCTAGGACGGTTTTGGAAAAGAATTCTGCACCTACGCAAATCAATTCCAATGGCGATCACTCGCCATGAGGTGAGCTTGTCATCATTATATGTGAAAGTAGCATGGAATGCGTTGCTACTGTTCAGGAAGGTGAACTTGGCAAACTGCCCCCTGCAGTTCGACTTGATCAAGACAAAAGGAATCTGGCACGAATGGTTGGGTTCTGAACCTGTGGCTGTAACAGTGCAGAGCCATTCTACAAAATCTAGGCACCTCGACTGATATCCAATGCAAAAATCCAACGTACGTGAAAATAATTCTGTGGGCAGATGATTGGTGGGAAACTGAGCAGCAAAGGTCGAATTCCTCCTTGCATACGCTCTCAAAAAATGTATTTGCACTAGCCGACTCTTCAGTATTTGAAAAGATTCCCAAGTAACAGGCAGAGGAACCTCTTGCTAAGATTCCGAATGAATGTGCGCCATACAAAAGTCATCCTAAAGAGAATAAATTGGAGAATAAGTGCTGCCTATGGGGATTGCACTCAGAATCGCTAAAGCATTCGACTCTGTTTTGTGCAGAACTGAGATCAATACATTTACATAAGCTCATGAATGCGAAATTTGGGTTGGACGCTGAAAAGTGGCGGGAGGCCCTCTATGGAGGACAACGCCCCAAAATGACATACGCCCTTGTAAAGTACCTTGAGGTGACCTTTGGAAAAATAAACTTGAAGAACTAGAGAGACTAGAAAATGCTGTAAGTGTAAAGGACTGTAACATAACAACGGACTGGATAATAAAACACTTTTTTTATTTTGTAGACAGAAATGTACAAGGTTGGTTACAAAGTTTGTAATAAACTAAAATACCAAATTAAAAAAACATAGTAGAAAAATATCTGCTGACACCAGCACATTGTAAAGGTCATCAAATATCCTTTACAGAAGCCCCTAGAAGGATACCAAGTATCCTAACCGCACTTCACTTTAAGGTGTTGTGTGCAATTTTAGGAATAAAAGAAATCCACTGAGAGAGACATGGTCTTATGGACTAATCAGTTTCCCCATAGGAGTGAGCCAAAACACAAGGGAAGTAAAGCAAAAGGCTTTACTTTCATCCAGAAAAGTCATGTCAGAAATGAAGAAAATGCAACAAAAAAAGGGTTTCCCCACAGAGGTGTATGGGAGGAAAGCAGAAAAAAGCAAATCTCAAAACACATGCATGAAAAGCAATGGCAGTTTGACATGTCTTGTTTAAAATTATTTTTCTTCTACTGTAGAACCAAACCTCGATCTGCCAAGTATGCATGTAACGTAATGTACAATTTAGCATGTCATGTTTATCAAATATGTATGAAAAGTGCATGTGATGTACTGCAGAGTTGCATATATACAGGTGGCTCGTCCAATTTGTAGTGCAGTGTACCCATATTAGTTAGCTGAGCCAACTCCCGACTTGGTCCTCATATACCAGCAAACACATATTCACTGGCACAGCCAAGCACACAACACCGTGCACATAGAACTGCTAAATGTAGCATTACAGTTCTAGTCATTGCCACCATAAAACTGTCACTTGCATGCAATTGTAAATATATAACACAATGCAATGTCATTCTCCTGCGATGCTTAGTTTATTATGTATGTTCATACTCAATTACATAGATAGGGGAGTTCCCCTACTGGAAACGAACATTGCATTAACAGCCTGTTCTGTGAGAAGGTACCCACTCGGGAGGGTCTACAATCAGGCTTTAGCCCAATGCGCCTTTCTGGAGGAAAACTATCAATTTGCAGACAAGCTTGGTCCTTCGTATAATGAAACCCACACACGAAAAAGGCCGTATACTTGACTGGGTTGCTGACTATAACTGCAATACTACGATTGTCGACATCAAACCACAAATTTGGACAGATCATGCACTGATAACCTTCCTCCTAAATGTTAACTTGACCATACCTATTGAAATTGTTCTGGCTCCCCCCCTGCCAACCAGAAACAAAAAACTTATAACTACAGAAAAACTGCTACCACTCATCCTCCCCAGACTAAACTCTCTACCTGACTCATCGGACACCTCATCACTAGTAAATGAATTCAACTCTTCTATGGCTACAGCTCTAGATACTATTGCCCCACTGAAACTGAGAAAGAGTAAGCCCAGAGCCCACCTAAACACCTGGTTTACTCCTCACCTCAAATCTCTAAGACTTGAAAAACGTAAATGTGAATCTGCTTGGCGACTAGCCCCAACAGAGACAAATAAAATTACACTCATCAATGCCTCCAAGATCTACAAAAATGAAATAAAGAAAGCAAAAAGAGAGAACTTCAACAACAGAATACTGCAGGCCAAATCTGGTACGAAAGAACTATTCCTTATACTAAAGGAACTAGAAAACCCTATTCCTGTCCAGGATAACTGTGATAAAAATAAAATATGGTGCTCGAACATCCAAAAAGCACTAAATGACAAAATTGCCACACTCCAAACAGAAATTGAGATAAAGAAACAGAATATTCCACCCTCAACTAACCTAAGAGGCAAACTACCAACTAGCACTAAACTAGACCATAAATTTAACTTCTCGAAAGTAACCATACTTGAAACTGAAAAGATAATACTTTCACTCAAGCCATCCAATTGCCGAGGTGACCTATGCCCAGCCCAACTAATAAAAGACATGGCCAGAGACCTCTCCCCATTCATTTCTAAGCTTATTAATGCCTCCTTTGCTTCAGGTACTATTCCAGATAACCTCAAGCAATCTTGGGTCCTCCCCCTTCTAAAAAAACAAACATTGGACCCATCCATCCCGACTAACTACAGGCCTATCACAACGGTACCCTTCCTGTTAAAAATCCTAGACAGGGTAGCCTACCTGCAGATCCAAAAACATCTGGAGCTGCACCACCTTTTAGGCACAAGACAATCAGGTTTTAGACCTCAGCACGGAACTGAAACCGCACTCATCGATCTTAAAACTCAGGTCGACGAGCTGAGAGACTCCGGAAAGATGGCCTTACTCCTCTTACTGGACCTCTCTGCAGCCTTCGACCTAGTGGATCATGATGTGCTATGCACCCACCTAGAAACAGCTGCCCACTTCTCCACGCATGCCATCACATGGATCAAATCTTTCCTAACCGGTAGAACTATGAGAGTCTTCTCTACTTCTGCTGCTGCAGACCCAGTATCCATCACATGTGGAGTCCCACAAGGTTCTTGTGTCTCCCCCACTATGTACAACATCTTCACGAAGCCCTTGTTCGATGATCTAGATAATCTGGGTGTCACCTACACTAACTATGCGGATGACACTCAGATTCTCATACCACTCTCAGGGGATTATGAACAAGATTTGGCCTTGGTGAACAAGATTTATCTCATCATTCAGGCATGGATGGCCACCCACGGGCTATGCCTGAATGATGACAAAACGGAACTCATCATACTGGGGAACACACAAAACATCAAAAGATTAAAAGAAGAATACTCCTCCTTCGTCATAGACGGTAACACTATCAAGGTGGCAAAAGTGGTAAAAACACTAGGGTTCTACCTTGATTCCCACCTCTCCCTAACCAAACAGGTGAGCGCAATGGCATCCAGCACCGCATATACCTGCAAGCTGATCAGAGCCGCAAAACCATACCTATCCACTGCCAACTGCCTAACCCTTGCCCGAGCATTAGTGCTGTCGAAATTGGACTATTGTAACGCTCTATATATAGGGGCCAACAAACACACGTTGCAAAAGATTCAAACACTACAGAACAATGCTCTTAGAGCTGCCTTAGGAATTCCAAAAAGGGAGCATATTTCAGAAGCTAGAAGACAATCCAATTGGCTCTCCACAGCGGACAAAATCAAACTTAAGACAGCTTCTCTAACCTTCAAAAGTATCAACCATCTAGCACCTAAATACCTAGCTGCTAGATTCAACAGAAAAATCTCCACTAGACCCACCAGAGAAGCATACTCTAACCAGTTAATGATACCCCCATTCAAACTAAGTACGGCCGGAGGAAACAGCTTCCCGGTCAAAGCTGCCCAGCTTTGGAACTCCCTCCCGCCCGGCCTGAGATCTCCCCAATCCTACGCTCTCTTCAGATCCAACTGTATCAATTGGATCAAAGAAAATGACCGATAGTCCATAACCACTGTTCTACAAACGTACTATGTACATAATTATATACCCTTTATCTCTCTACTGCATATTTCCTGTTTATATTATGTTATATGTATATACCATGGCCTGCATTATGTAATCTCTACTATGTATAACCACTACTTGTAATCATGTGTAACCTGTAAAGTTTAAAGTATCCTTGAACAACGCGCCCGGTTACCCTCGGGTCTGGCGCGCGCTATAAATAATAAACTCAAACTCAAACTCAAAATAGTCGACAATTCTCTTCTGATAAACCATGAGTGGACCCCTTTGCTCTTTGAACCCAGAGAGATGTTGCTTCACTGCAGTGTTGACATCCAACAAGTTGCCATTAGTACTTGTTGGTACAGTGAATAACCTAGTCTTTCAAGGCTGGACTGCCCTTGTGTGCAGGATCAGATTGATATGCAAAAGGCGAATTCTCCTCTGTGAAAGGTCGAGTGAGATAAAACGTGGTTGTACCCCCCCCGTCCACCCCAAGTGGTAACCATTCTAGAGATCAAGTTACTTGGCTGTGTTCGATCTCAGTAGAGGGGCTCCCACAATGTTTGCATGTTCAGACTAACATCTGCCATATTCCCAGACAACCTAAAGTGCTTTAATGCCATGGCAATGGTAGTTAGGCTCGATACAAATATCACATAATAAAACAGGACAGATTTGCTGTTTCTTATCAATTTTAAATATTTCGTTTCTGACACGCTTCAGAAAAAATGTGTCTGAGCTCCGAAAGGTCCTTCATTGTGTTATTTTTAATGCAGTCTGGTTCGACAGATTCCAAAGGTATGCAGGCTACTGGTGGGACTTTAGCATAGGTTATCTGGACCTTTGACTCAGAAGGGTGGATCCATAATGCACCATACTTAAAATGTGTATTCCTTGTTTTACCCAGTTCCAGTAAAGTGATGGATTTAATGTGCCTAGGCTTGCTCTAGCTGAGGAACATCCCAGCAGCTTGGTTTTGAATCCTGTGAGATTGTCATAGAACAGCATGTACCTAGGGATGATTTAGTGTGGATGTTGACTAGAAGCTGGTTATCAACACATTCTTCAGTCTTAGTATCTAGGAATGGGCATTAGACAGCATATCAGGTTCACTGTTTTTTCAGATAGCTCCGGACTTTCGAGGACTTTTAAACATCACATAAATGACTTTGGTTAAGTAGGTGTTAACAGTAAATACGAATTCTCTGTGGTGAGAACTTTGACAGTACAGTAGAGCTATAGTAAAGTAATGCCCTTCCCTCGTAGTGAGATACAAAAGCCCTATCCTATTTCACCTTCAGCGAGTCAGTGGGTATGAAAACAAAGTATACGTTAAGAGCAAGATGTATTCCCAAAGCACTATTTGAAAATACGCACTGGAGACACATATTAGAAAATGCAACCAACGGAAAACAATCAAAGGGAGGAATGGAACAGCATGAAAATGAGAAAAGCAAGGAACGGATTCTAAGAAATAATAAAATCCATACAAGCACGGATTACAAACAAACACTAACATACCTGTTTCTTTGATTTTTAACATCCTCTTCACGGATAAAGAAGTTGGGTCCTAAATCCCATGTCTGACATGGCTTTGTGTCATGAATTGTAAGAGCCTAGAGAGAAAACAAAAAAAGTGAATAAGGTCACAGGAAAGCATATGTGAAAGCACAAGTGCCTGAACAGTTCACCAAAACTAAAGTACTGCTCGAGGTTTTCCCCTTAAAAAGGTCCACTTTGGAAATGATCTGAACATTGCACACTATATTGTTTTCTTATCACTGGATTTTTTTCTGAAATATATACAATGTGTGTAACAAATTATGAAATCTGAACAAAACATAAGAATGGGACAACTACTTGGGTACATGCCCTGGAATTCCACAATATATAACCATAATGTGTGATGTGGGTCAAATTATCCTACCAACAAAGTATGGCCGAAAGGCCAAGCCTTACAATGTAATAATCCACACAACTGAGTCTAGGCAGGAGTTACTTTCGTCAACTCTACTCATTTTATCTGCACTCGAACCACCAGGCTTTAAGATATGCTGATCAATCAAGCTGTAGAAAAATAAAATATACTGAAATGGTACCCAACATTGCTTTATTCAGCGGGTTACTAGAATTTTCTACACAAATCATACAACAGCTATACATATTGTGCCAAAATCTGTTATCCTCTGGTATAAATGAGCGGAAAAACAAAATTTCAATTGCCACGGAAGATCGCTATGGCACAGGACTGAGATGAAAAGTAATTGTAAGGGGATTTAACTATTTAGGAATTATAACCACTGAAAAATATGGTAAACAATTCAAGTTCAGCTTAGTAAGTCTGGGCAGTGAGCACCAACAAGAAAAACATTGATTTTAGTGTCCCTGATTAACAGCATTTGAGGTTAAAGTTCAAAAGATAAGAAACCATACTTCTTTCAAGAAGATAAATATGTACGTACCTTTATTCCCGCAAGTACAATGTTCTTAGCTAAAAGAGAATCAGAGAAAGATGAAAGAAAAATACATTTGCAACATTTCTTAAAATACAAATCTAGAATTATAAACATGCAGACAACTTCATGCGAGGTATTTAAAAGTACGAAGCGAAAATAAACAATTACTCACCCCTGGTAATATTGCTTCTACTGGATGTTCCTCCCACAGATTCCTCATCTTTGATGTATCCATAACCTGCTTTGCATTTCGGAATTCTTTTCGACAGCAGAGGGTGCTGTACATTATCGAGTTGATGTCCCTCGACGGTTACCGTTCCCACGTCCGGAAGTGGCCTATATGGTAGCATAAATGGCACAAACTGCGCCTGTTGCCTTAGTTCTTAGTTTTTCCCTCTTTCTGCACAACTGGCGAGAGGATCATGTAACCCGCATGGGCGATGAAAGAGAAGTATATTAAAAAGAAAATGCACCCACAGTCAGAGGGGTAGGCTGGGAGGGTGATGAGGAATCTGTGGGAGAACCTCCAGTAGAAAGAATACGACCAGATAGATGGATTCCTAAAGTAGTTTTGGAGATGGGGGTGGGAACAGTGGAATTATGATACTATTGATTGATGTTTTGCAGAACCGCTCTTTCAAAACAGCATTCCCACAGTGTCCCACAAGTATCCTGCCTCTCCCCCACCTTCTCCAACATATACACCAAGCCCCTTTGTGACCCCCTAGAAAGCCTCAACATACCCTACACTAATTTTGGCCATGATACTCGGGTCCTCCTCAGAATCACTGGTAACCACGAGCTAGATTCCACGAACATCAACCGTGAAGTGACTTCAGCATCATACAAGCCTGGATGGCAACCCACCATCTTTGCCTGAATGATGACAAAACTGGGCTCCCCACACTGCCTCAAACACCTCAGTCCTGCCCTCGACTCATTCTGCATCGACGGAAACACCATCCCTGTCTCCACCCATGTCAAAACAGTAGGCGTTTACCTGGATGCAGAACTAAATATGAAAAAACATGTCAAAGCTATCGCCTCCTCTGCGGCTTATGTTACCAATCTTTTTTTTTGTAAACAATGTTTATAGTTTTTTCTTTTATTTATTTTATTTAAACACAGCAACTTCCAGACATTGCATAGACGTTTACATCACATTACATTACATTTCCTAGCTGTCTGTTCCTTTCTTCTCCCCACAACCGCCTCCCCCCCTACCCTGGCCTACATCGCACTTGATAGTTCCTACTCCTTCTCCTACTATTCCTCATCCACCTCCCCCCACCCCTGATATCCATACCCTCTTGCACAGGGGTGTTCTCCAGGCTATTAATGCGCCATGTTGAAGTGGCCAAATTCACGATCAGCTGCCTCCAAGCGTCCTCCCCCCTTCAGCCTGGTCTGTGTTCCAACCTACTGCTTCTTGCCACACCACTGTTTCTGCATTTGCCCATTTTAACAGGTCCCTCCACCATACCTGCACCATAGGCCTAGTCTGTGCCTTCCATCCCATCGCTCTCTGCCGTTGCACCAGTGTATATGCCAGATCATTCAGCTTAATCGCATGTTTAGCCCGTCAAGCCTCCTATCAGACAAGCCTGGGGGTATAATTTTCCAGGGTGATATCTGCCTTCGCTAATACTTGGGCTACTTCTTCCCAAAATCTGCCAATCTCTGGGCAGGCCCAAAACATATGGATCAGATCCACGTTAGATTCCCCACACTTTGGACATGATTGTTTTGCTGCCTGGCTGAACTTTGCTATTCTATTCAGGGTTAGATATGCCCTGTGGGTCACATATAGTTGAATCTGTTGGGAGTTGGGCGTTTCTAGACATCTTTTTGTGGTACGCCATTGCTCTAATCCACATTGCGTCTGGGATGGGTTCCTGCAAGTCTTCCTCCCAGTTTAGCTTTGTCTGCCCCAACTCCTTTCCCACTTTGGACATCAGTAACTAATATTTGCACGACTTTGTGTCCCCCTTCTGACACATCATAGAATGTCTCTATCGTTTCTTCTAGTTGCAGGGGCATTTCATTCTCCGGCCATCTGTGTCTAATGTACCTTAGGCAGGAATACGTGAGGTGTTGCCCCCGGTGTACACCCGTGGCTTCCGACAGTTCCTCAAAATCCCTGGACAAACCCTCCTTTATTATATCTCCCACCGTTGCTAATACCCTGGGTTCCCAGTAATTCCTTACATTTAACCTCACTTGTTCATCTACTCCCTCTAACGCAACCAGCGGGATCTGGGGGGGGAATACGGTCTTGTGAGCCCCATCAATTGGCAAGCCCTGCGCCACATTACACACCCTAGTTGCAGCAGCAAGGGTGAATGGCTTGTACACAGGTCTGTTATCCATATTACTTCGTTCAGGAAGAACGGAGTACTCCTCGTTTGCAATAGACGTGGTTCAGGCGTTTGCTCATCAAACAGCCATCTCGCTACGAATTGCAGCTGGCTCGCGACAAAATATACCTCAAAATTGGGCAAGTTTATCCCCCTTTGCTCATATGGGTTCTGCAGTTTCCATAATGCCGCAGGAAGCTCCCCCATATACCATGCAATTAAAAAAAATAAATAAATAATTCGGTATTGCAAACAGGACATTTGCAAAATAGTGTAGGAACCTCGGTAGCACCACCATCTTTAGTAATGCTGCGCGCCCCATCATGGACAAAGGCAATCTGGCCCAAAAAGACATTGAGCTTTCGATTTTGTTCACGGCTTTAAGCATGTTCTGTGTATGCTGTCTTAGGATCATGATAGATGTCCACCCCCAGGTAACGGAATGTGTGCATCTCCCATTTGATTGGTAGCATGCGCACAGGCTTTCCAACATATCCACCCAAAGGCAACAGACTACTTCTGTGGGTTGATCGTAATGCCCGATAAGACAGCATACCGTTCTATCACATCTAGTATATATTGCAAATTCGTTTCCGGATGTTGCAAATATAGGAGCAAGCCCTCTGCATACAATTAAATCGAATGCCTCCCACCCAGAATGCCTATGCCCGCCTCCCCGTATTCCTCCTGTAAATAAGCTTCCAGTGGCTCCAACGCTGGGTAAAGAGCCTCGGGGACCACGAACATCCTTGCCTCGTGCCCTTGCTCAACTGCCATTGTTCTGGGATGACCATGCCCATTTTTTACTCTAGCTATCAGGGCACTATATAGCAATCTCACCCACTTGATGAACTTGGGCCCCGTGCCAAACCTTTCCAGCACTGATAACAGCAAGGGCCATTTTACGGAGTCAAACGCCTTGACTGCATCCAGTGACGCCACTACTAACTGCTGTGTGTCATCTCAAGTGCAATCTATTATGTGGTGTAATCTTCTCAGGTTATTAATATTCCGAAGCGGAACGTATCCTGCTGGTCCAGGTGTAAAGGCTTAGCTATATCTGGTTTGAGTCTATGTGCCATTACTGCTGTGAGAATCTTCCCATCTTGGTTCAGTAACGGGAGGGGCGTATACGAGCCACACTCTGGGCAAGATCGAATGGAGGGCAGATGGACATGTCTAGAAGTTCGGGTAGCACATCCTCCTGGCCCAATCTGGAGTAATGAGGATCATGCACTTCCCAAACGTCCTAAATCTCCTGATGACATGAGGAATAACGGGGACTGGTGGAAACGTGTACAGGAGTGGAAATTCCCAGTGCACTACAAACACGTCCCCCAGAGCTCCACTCTGAGGAAATTCACAGGAGCAGAACACTTCCTGTTGATACTGGGCACAAACAGATCCCCTTGAGGGGTTCCCCAAAGGGCGAAGATCTCTAGAAGGACTTCCTGAGCCATCTCCCACTCGTGCAAGACTGCTCTGCCTGCGCACAGCGTCCACCGTTATGTTCTCTTCACCGGCTAGGGGGAAAGCCGATAGAGCGATTCCGTTTTTGTGGTGCCCAAAACCAGAGCTGCATTGCCTCTCTGCAGAGTAGGATTGACCCAACATAGCCTCATCTTGAGGTAAAGCATGGCCATTGTGTTGTCCATCATTATCAGGATGATCTTAACCTATATGGAAGGCAAAATAGCCATTAGTGCGGGTCTGATCGCGCTCAGCTCTAACATGTTTATGTGTAATCTTGTTTCTGATGGGGACCAAAGTCTGATGATGGTGAGATCGCTCATGTGAGCCCTCATCCCATGAGCGAAGAATCCGTGTCTACTGTCATCTCTGACCAGGGTTGCCAAAAAGGTTCCCCTAACATCACATTATCCTTACAGACCAACCACATGAGATCCTGTGCGACCAAGCTCAGGGCCTGAAGAAGGTCTTTCATGCTGCCTGCAAATTGTGACTATTGGGATGCTAGAGCCCACTTGAGGAACCACATCCTTATTCGTGCTTCGGGCACCAGGAAAATGAAGGATGCCATGAGGCCCAGCAAAGTCAAATGCAGGAAGATATTGGGCGTTCTGAAATCTGGTTAGCATCTGTAAGATATGTTGAGCCCTCACCTCGGAAGGCAAAGCCTTCTCAGAGTAAGGGTTCTATGTCATTTTTTTTCGCTTTTTGTTGGTCGCCTACCAAAAAAGAAAAACGATTTTTGGCAGCCCACAAAAAGAGAATATGAAAACCCTTTGCCCCCCCCCACACCCATCCTCGCTTGCGGGATGTCTGTAAAATCAGGGGGTCTCTCCCTTGAACCTCTGCCCCTTCAGCTGCCCGGCATCTCCAAGCATACCCCAATCCCCCTACAATCAGAAACACGCAACACACTCACACAAACCCTTACCTGTTCTCCTGCAACACTTCTTCCTGGTTTCGACGTGCCCGTCAGCCTGTGTGCGTGGCAGGTGTATGACAGTTCGATTTAGAAAGACCGCTCTGTGTGGTCACAGAGTGGTCTTGCTAAATCGATTTTTTTTCTTTTCAATTTTGGACTGCTCCAATGAATTGCAGCTTCTGAGAAGGTGCCACCTAGGACTTCTTGAAATTGTTGTAGAAGCCCAGTTTGTGGTGGGAGTGGAAGGTGATGTTGAGATGTTCCAGAGCCTGTTCAGGAGAACAAGCTCTGATCAGCCAAACGTCCAGGTAGGGAAAAGATGTGAATCCCTCCCCTCCTTAGATTTGCTGCAACCACTGCCATCAACTTGGTGAAAACCCTTGGGGCGGAGGTGAGCCGAAAGGCATTACTCTAAACTGATAGCGAGAACTGCCAATGGCGAACCTCAGGTACTTTCTGTGGTTGGGATGTATAAGCACATGATAGTAAGCATCCTGAATATCGAGTGACACCAACCAATCCTGGAGCTGAAAGGCCTGGAGGGTCTGCGAAAAGTGACCATCTTGAATCTGTCCTTCCAGAGGAACTTGTTCAAGTGACTAAAGTCCAAGATGGGTCGCAGTTCTCTGTCTTTCTAACGAGTGAGAAAAATGGTGGAGTACCAACCATGGTATTGCTCCAGTACAGATAACTTTTCCACAGCACCTTTCTCCAGCAGGGACAGAATCTCCCGGGGAAGGAGCAGATCTGGTTCCCAAAGAGATTGCTTGCTCGGGGGACAATCTGGAGGCCTTAGCAGAAATGGGAGCAAGTATCCTCGGCCCACTGTCTCAAAAGCCCATGCATCTCAAGTAATGTAATGCTATTCTTGCAGATGCTGGGTCAATCTGCCTCCCACCGGAGTCCTGTGAGCTACGTGCTCAGAGAGGTTTGGGGCAGTGGCAGAGGGCAGTCAGGAGGTGGCTGCCTGGGCAGTCTTTCCTTAACAGCCTCTGGCACACATAGAAACCTCCATTGTCCTCTTTGGGTACCCGGACCTATTCTTATTGGTCCTAAAGAGCAGTAGCAGTGAAAAGAACACCTTCTCCAACCCTGTGTAGGTGTGTGCCCTTGTTGTTGACGAATGGCTGCCCCTAAAGATTTTGCACCAGCCTTAGAAGCTTGAAGCTTTTCTAAGCTATTGTCTGCTTTTGGTCCAAAAAGCAGAGACCCATCAAGGGGCATGTCCAGTAGCCTTGATTGGACGTCTGGAGCAAATCCAGACTTGCGTAACCATGCGAATCTTCCGATTACCGCACTTGAGCCCATACACAGACCAACGCAGTCGCTGCATCAAGCTCCGATTGGAGGGACTGGAAGGAAGCCTCATTACCACCACCCATATCATTAAAGCCATTCCTCATCTCTCCCTCAGGAATGTTTTCTGCTGCCTGAGAAAAAAACATTCCATAGAGTATCTGTATTTTGCCATAGTACAAGATACCAAGATGCAATAATGGCTTTCAGTGCCATGCTTCCCACAGAAAATACCCTCTTGGCTAGTGCATCGTATTTATCGTCTCCATCTGGTGGAATGGTTGGATAAGCTGCAGCACTTGAGGTGGAAGTAGCCGCCTGCACCACCAAACTCTCTACAGTAGGGTATCTGGAAAGAAAGTCTGGGTCAATAAGTGAAGGTCTGTACTTTTTCACCAACTCCTTGTTCATAGCAGGAGTTGTGTCAGGGTTTTGCCAATTTTGTAAAATGTTTTTTTAGAGCTGTGTGGAAAGGTAACACATGCTTTTTAGCAGGGCCTCTCTATCCAGGATGTCTGTAAGGTCATCCTGAGTTTGCAGGATGCCCCCAACCCAAATATTCCATCACCCTGTTCAAAATGGTTCTATATGCCGCATTTGGGTGAGCATTTGCTTTAGGCATGTCGAACTCAGAGTGAGGTATCTAGACCACTGACATCTTTAAGGAAAGCAGCTAGGTCCTCTAGTCAAGATTGATCCAAGATCAATTCTTATGGAACATTTGGTGTTCCAAAACATTGATACCCAAAGGGTATAACATCATCTTCTTGTCTTCCTCAAGAGAGAGACAAAGGACTTCAAACAAATCCTTTTTTGACTGAGGTTTAATACTCGTAATAGAATCTGAGGTCGACGTCTACATCGAAGGGCCCTTGGACGTTGAATCCTTCAACAAAGAAGTCCATGAAGCCATGGATTTCAATGAAGTCTCTGTGGTTAACATGATCAACGCTACTCAAGACATCTCTGAGGTCTTCTGACTCAGGGATTTGGGCACACGGGTCAATAGACTTTGACAATTCCCTGCCGGGCTTGGAAGTGTTGAGAAGGGGGGAGGGGGGAGAGGATCTGTCTTCCATGACAGGAACTTCACAGGCGCCGAATGCATAGGCTCGAATGGGGCTCCCATGAGCCTGGTCAGCACCACATTAAGCTCCCACGCCGGGGTAGGGGCCTTCACCGGCGGGAATGATCGGAATAGTCCCTTCATAAATTCCTTTACCAGGCGATGAGACCACAAGGACGCCCGTCCCGTAGTCCTGGTATATCGGGAGATGGCAGCCAGATGTATTTTTATGGAGGCGTGAGCCAGTCCAGCTTTGGCCAGCGACAGTAGGTACGGTAGAACTTGAGGGACCGTAATCCGCAGAGGGTTAATCTTCTGTGCACAGCACCAGACAGAGAACCTCTTCCATTTATGACCGTAACACTTGAGAGTTGAGGACGCCCTGGCCTTTGCAAGAACCTCTCTGCAATCATCCGGGATATCGTACCCTCCAAACTCTAGTGCTGCAGGAGCCAGGCCTGCAAGTTCAGCGACTGTGGATCGTGGTGTAGAATGGCGCCTCCTTCTCTGGAGAGAAGATCCGCGTCCGCTGGCAGCCTGACTGGCGGGGACGTTGACAAGTCCAGAAGGTCCGGGAAATAGACCTGCCTCGGCCACGCCGGTGTGACGAGGATCATCCTGCACCTGGACTTCTTGAGCTGGCTGATGAGGCGGAGCAGCAACGGCAATGGAGGGAACGCGTATAGAAACAGGCCGTCCCAAGGGAACGAGAAAGCATCGCCCATGCTCCTCGGATGTGGGAACCTGCTGGCGAACCTCTGGCAATTGAAGTTTGTCGCCATTGCGAACAGGTCGATCTGGGGTTTGCCCCATCGTTGGAAGAGTCTATCCACTTGATCCTGGAGCAGTTCCCACTCGTGGCACGAGCGCAGCTCCCTGCTGAGTGAGTCGGCGATGGTGTTTTTTATTCCTGCCAGGTGGATGGGAACCAGAAACATCCCCTGGGCGACAGCCCAGTGCCACAGATCCTGGGCCTCCTTGGATAGGGCTGCGGATCTGGTGCCCCCCTGCTTCCGTATGTAGATCGTGGTGGTGTTGTCGGTGAAGATCCTCACCACGTTGTCCTTGAGGGACGGGAGGAACGACTTGAGCGCCCAGAACACTGCACGGAGCTCCAAGATGTTGATGTGAAGAGACCTCTCCTCTGGGAGCCAAAGGCCTCTTGCGTGGAGATCTCCGGTGTGGGCCCCCCAACCCTCCAGAGAGGCGTCCGTAGTCAGCGTCTCCTTTAACACCGGGGTTTGAAAGTCCGTGCCCGTCGTGAGGTGAGCCCGGGTGCCCCACCATAAGATCGCCCGACGGAACTCCTCGTTGAGGGGGATCCTGTCCTTGAAGCAGCCCCTCGCCTGAAATCAGCGGGCATCGAGGAACTCCTGTAGCGGACGCATCCGAGTCTGCAAAGGGGTACAAGGTAGATGAATGAGGACATCATCCCGAGAAGGGACTTGATGGACTTCACCCTGGCCACGTCCGTGGCTAACAGGCGCCGTACCTTGCTCAGGATGGTCTTGGTCCTCTCCTCTGAAGGGGAGGCCAATTGCTCCACTGTATCGAGCTTCGCCCCCAAAAACAGTGCTACTTGCGATGGAACCAGGTGGGATTTGGGGTAGTTGATGGAGAACCCCAGCTCCATGAGAAACCGGACGGTCCTCGCCATATGATCGACGGCAAGTTCCCTTGACCTTGCCCGGATTAGCCTGTCGTCCAGGTAGGGGTGGACGTGGATCCCCTGCAGGCGCAGCCGCGCCGCCACTGGTGCCAGGCACTTGGTGAAAACCCTGGGTGCCGACTTTAATCCGAACGGTAGGGCTCTGAATTGGTAGTGGCGTCCTTGAACCACGAACCTGAGGAACTTCCTGTGCCTTTTTAGAATGGGGATGTAGAAGTAAGCATCCTCCAGGTCCAACGACGATAGGAAGTCGCCTTCCTCCAGCTGTCCCCCCTTGCTTGCCGCGACCTCTGTAGGCCTCCTGGGAAGAGGAGCGGCCCGCATGGCGGTAGGTGGAGGAGCCACCGTTGGATCCTTTGGAGGCACCCTGGCTGCCTCCAGGGCTCCAAAAGGGCCGTCGCTGCTGAAGCACCCCAAGGGCACGGGCCATCTCTGAGTCAGTCTTAATGGCCTGTAGAGACTCATCCACCGCCTTACCAAAGAGGTCGTTGCCGTCGAACGGCATGTCCAACACTCTGGTCTGGACGTCCTGGCGAAAGTCTGTCGCCTTGAGCCATCCTCGTTGTCGGAGGCAAACTCTGTTGCCCAGTTGGCGAAATCCGGTATCGGCAATGTCCATTGCCACCGTAATGGCGTGATCCGACGCCACCTCGCCCTCCGGCAGAATTTCTAGGGCCTCTGCCCTTTTGTCATCAAGCAGGAAATCTAGCAGGGGAGCTATCTTGAACCAGAGCTCCCTGTCGTAGCTGGCCACGATCGCTAAGGCATTGGCCGCCTTAATCGTCGTCGCCGCCGACAAGATGACTCGTCGTCCCATAGAGTCCAACTTCTTACCCTCGCTGTCCGGCGGGGAAGTGGAAGTTGACGCTGCCGCGCCCGCTGCCGCCTTCTTAGCCGCTGCCGAGACGACCGAGTCTGGCGTGGGCTGGGCCCTGAGGCACAAGGGGACGGCATCGGGGACTCGGTACTTCTTCTCGTACCTGACCCTCTTGGCGGGTGTCGTGGCAGGGTTCTTGAGGACAACAAGCCCATCGTCCCAGATGTCGTCGAGTAAAGGCACTGCAAGGACTGTCTTCCTCTTAGCCTCTCGTCGTTGGTACAGAAACCCCTCCTTTTTCTGTTCTTCAGGGCAGAGCTGGAAGAGCTCGGATGCCCTGGTTATCATTGCGTGGAAAGAGCCAACCTCGTCGGCTGGGGACGCCCGCGAGGGGGGGTGACATCGGGATGTCTGCTGTGTCATAGCCACCGCCATCGTCCGTCCCCGTCGCCGTATCCTCTCCCGGCGAGGGGGATGAGGGATCCACCGGTCTCGCAGGCACGTCGGGCGGAGCGGGGTGGACTCTCCTCCGCTTGTTCGGAGGGCTTCCCGACAGGCCTAGTTCTGGCTCCTCCGTCGGGGTGCGTGGTAATCTCGTCCTTATCTCGGTACATAAGGATTGGATTGCCAACAAAATGCCCGCCGAGCTATCCTGGGGCTCGGGCAATGGCTGCGACGGACGGGATGGCTTCTCCACTGGGCCCTGTTCGTCGTCGCCATCTTCGATCACGTCAGCAGGGACCGTCCCCTGGGATCGAACCTTCTCGAACCTCTCGTTGAGGTTTATGAACCTCTCGTTGAGGCCTATGGACCTTTCGTTGAGGCTCTTCTCGGTCTCCACCAGTTCCTCCTCAGAGGCTGATTCCGAGTCTGTAACGGCCACCAACCCCCCCCCCCCTCCTCTTTCAGCCGGGGGCTTCACGGGGGTCATAGCGATGATCTGGAAAGAGGATTCCCTCTGCGGCGGCAGGGATACTCTGGGCCCAGAGGCCGTTTCCATTGGCATAGTCTCAGCCGGCTCCGCCAGGGTCGCAGCGACCACTTCGGTAGAGGCCTTAGCCGGGAGGATCAAGGCCCTCACCACCTTAGGTGCATCCTGGGCCTTCGCCTTGGGGGGAGGGTCAATGCCTCGCTCCCCCTTCGAGATCGATCGGGTCCGCTCCAGCGGCCTACCCGGGTTCTCAGACTTCCTCTTCCCCGAACCAGAGCGCTGGCTCGTGGTCGAACGTGCCGGGGAAGTAACGCTCTGCTTGGCAACCGAAGAGCCCGACCTTTCGGCGCTCCCGGAGCCCGCGGACTCGCGGTGCTTGGGCTTCTGTTGGGCCCCCGTCGCCGGGGCGCCCTCAAAGGACTTAGAAGCCCGCTCAGACTTCTTCTTCGCCTTCTCACTTGCTGTGTCCTTCTCCAGCCAGGTGGCGAGGTGGGAACGACGATCTTGTTTGGTCCGTTCCGAAAGGTTCTTTCAGAACGCACAGTCCTTCTCCAAGTGCTTCTTGTCCCCATGGAGGCAGTAGAGACATCGCGCATGCTCGTCCTCCTTGAAAACGTTATATAATCCGCATCCAGGGCAGTTCCTGAACAGCTTGGATACGGGCGTCACGCTCCCTTTGTCCTGGGCCATGTCCATTGAGGTAGGCCGCAGATCTTTCGGAATCCTCCAAGAAGTGTAAACTCAACGAAAACTTCACCCTTGAGGGTCGTAGAAGAATTCTGAAACGGGTCCCCGTTATCGGAAGTAGAAACGGTGGAGCTTGAGGCTCGATTAAACCGAAAAAATGAGAAAATCTCCTGAAAAAAACGTGAAAACGCAGTAAAAAAAACGCGAGAGCTAAACACGAGGACTCCCAACACTTGAGCGTGCGGTAAAAATCTGAGGATGGCTGCCAGAGGCGGGGCTTAGGGAGAGGGCAGTCATTGGCTGGGAGCAGTATGACTCAGTGATTGGTTACTACTAAGAAAGACAGATCAGAAACGAAACTGATACTGATTTTACTGAGGATTCCCAGCCTGACAACAGGGAATAATCATGAGCATGTGAATCCATGCCAGACCCCATGCTGGAGAAGTAGCCTTCTTCGGCTCTTTCGAGGGACCAGGAGGGCCAGCCGTCGAAAATACATCCTTAATTTTTTTTTGTTATGGAACTTTTCCAATTCAGTCGCCTAGGCGGTCTTATCAGGAAAGCATTCGCTTGTTCAGTGAGGAGTCGGAAGATGATGAACAATGAGATTGTTTTGTTGACTTTTTTTCGTAAAGACGAAGAATGACTTGAATCACCTCTAGATCTCGACTGCTTGGCATATTTGGAGAGTTTCAAGAGCCTTTCTGGAGACTTGTCTCCAGCAGAGCTCTTACCTTTGGAGGATTTTCTCTTCGAAGGAGTGGCAGAAGGAGACTTTGAAACTGACAGCGCTAGGGCAAGCTTCGTCCGTTCTACCTTTTAAGGCATTGCTGGTCATCGACTGGCAGGAGTCCTACTGGATGACTTTGTGCTCCTTGCCGAGGCACCAAACACATTCTGTAGTGATCCGTGACTGGCATCTTCGAGTCACAGTGGACAACTCTCGTAAGGCATGTTTTCAACAGAGACATTATAGATAAATTCAATAAGAATAACGAAGTTCGAATCACGGAGGCAAGTCAAACCGTTCTGAGCACATGCTGTGCATGCAGAAAAACAGAACTGAGGCAACGGGCGCAGTGCGTGCTATTTATACCAAATTCGACGTCACGTCTGAAAGTGGGAATGGTAACCGTCGAAAGACATGAGGAACAAGTTACTTACCTGTAACTGTTGTTCTCCAGCAAGGGTCTGGCATTGATTCACATGCTCATGAATATTCCCCGTCAGGCTGGGAATCCTCCGTAAAGAAAAAATCAGTATCAGTTTTGTTTCTGATCTGTCTTTCTTAGTAGTAACCAATCACTGGTCTCTGGGTCATACTGCCCCCAGCCAATGAATTGCCCTCCTCCTAAGACCCTCCCCTGGCAGCCATCCTCAGATTTGGTAGCACTTAAAGTGGCAGTATGACCAAGTGAAGAGCCGCATAGGGGAAGGAGGGAGGGTTCGCATGTGAATCCATGCCAGACCCATGCTGGAGAACAACAGTTACAGGTAAGTAACTTGTTCCTTCTCCAGCATGGGGCCTGGCATGGATTCACATGCTCATGAATATAAGCATACATAGCAGTACACACATGCACAACCACGGGATGTGGCAAGGCTCAACATTAAGCATTACATACACTCAACATTAAGCATCTCTTACCTCCTCACCAGGCTCACCTTAAGCAAACAGGTAGCGCAGCACTGCCTGGCTGACTCTGGACTCCTCCCTGGAATCCAGGTCGACACAGTAGAATCTCATGAAGGTGTGCTTCGACCTCCACATAGCAGCCCTGCAGATGTCCAGCAGGGGCACACTAGACAAGAACGCCATGGTAGCAGGGATCGCTCTGGTCGAATGGGCTCTCGCACGGCAGGGCAAAGGTCGGTTTGCCAACCGGTGACAGTGCATGATGCAGCCGGAGAGCCATCTGGAAATGGAAGCCTTCGAGAGAGCCTGCCCTTGATTTACAGGTCCAAAGTTCACAAACAGCTGTGAAGTCTTCCGAAAACTCTTCGTGCAGTCCACGTAGAACTTCAGCGCTCTAGCTACATCCAGCGAGTGCAAAGTCCTCTGGGCCGGCGACGAAGGCGACGGGAAGAAAACTGGTAACACCAAGGGCTCGTTGAGGTGGAAGTCCGACAGCACCTTGGGCATGAAGGAGGGGTGCGTCCTCAGCACCACCCTCGTTTCGTGAAAAGTCAAGTATGGAGGCTTGCAGGATAGGGCCTGGATCTCTCCCACTCGCCGTGCGGAGGTGATGGCCACAGGAAATGCTGTTTTCCACGACAGGAACTTCAACGGTGCCGAATGCAGAGGCTCGAATGGCGGCCCCATGAGCCTGGTCAGCACCACATTGAGCTCCCACGCCGGGTCCGGAGCCTTCACCGGCGGGAATGAACAGAACAGTCCCTTCATAAACTCCTTCACCAGGCGATGAGACCACAGAGATAATCGTCCCGTAGTTCTGGTGTAGCGGGAGATCTCCGCTAGATGTATTTTGATGGAGGCATGAGCCAGCCCCGCCTCGGCCAGCGACAGCAGGTACGGCAGCACTCGAGGGGCCGTAATTCGCAGGGGTTAATCTTCTGTGCACGGCACCAGACAGAGAACCTCTTCCATTTGTGTCCATAGCACTTGAGAGTTGAGGACGCCCTGGCCTTTGCAAGCACCGCCTTGCAGTCTGCCGGCATATCATACCCTCCAAACTCTAGTGCTGCAGGAGCCAGGCCTGCAAGTTCAGCGACCCCGGGTCGGTATGGAGGATGGCGCCTCCTTCTCTGGGGAAAAGATCTACGTCCGTCGACAGTTTGACTGGGGGGGGACGCTGACAAGTCCAGAAGGTCCGGGAACCAGATCTGCCTCGGCCACGCCAGTGCGACGAGGATCATCCTGCACCGGGACCTCTTCAGTTGGTTGACGAGTCGCAGTAGCAACGGCAATGGAGGGGACGTATACAGGAACAGGCCGTCCCAGGGGAAGGAGAAAGCATTCCCCATGCTCCTCGGCTGTGGAAACCTGCTGGCAAACCTCTTGCACTGGAGTTCGTCGCGTCGCGAACAGGTCGATCAGGGGTTTGCCCCATCGTCAGGAAAGCCGATCCACTTGGTCTTGACGTAGTTCCCACTCGTGGCATGAGCGTATCTCCCTGCTCAGCGAGTCAGCGATGGTCTTCTTTATCCCTGCTAGGTGGAAAGGCACCAGAAACATCCCCTGGGCAACTGCCCAATGCCACAGATCCTGGGCCTCCTTGGATATGGCCGGGGACCTGGTTCCTCCCTGCTTCCGGATGTAGAACATCGTGGTGGTGTTGTCGGTGAAGATCTTCACCACCTTGCCCTTGAGGGACGGGAGAAACGACTTGAGAGCCCAGAACACAGCTCGGCGCTCCAGGATATTGATGTGGAATGACCTCTCTTCCGGGAGCCAAAGGCCTCTTGCGTGCAGATCTCCGGTGTGCGCTCCCCATCCTTCCAGGGAGGCGTCCGTCGTCACCGTCTCCTGGTGTGCTGGGGTCTGAAAGTCTGCTCGCCGCGAGATGCGCGCGGGTGCCCCACCACCGAATAGCTTGGCGAAAGTTATCATTGAGCTGGATCTTGTCTTCGAAGCTGCCCGCCGCTTCCATCCAACGGGCGTCAAGGAACTCCCGCAGCCTGCATAGGTGCACCAGGTAGATGCAAGAGGACATCATGCCAAGAAGGGACTTGATGGACCTCACGCTGGCCACGTCCGTGGCCAGCAGACGCTGCACCTTGCCCATGATGGCCGTCGTCCTTTCCTCCGACGGAGAAGCCAGTCGCGCCACTGTATCGAGCTTTGCTCCCAGAAACAGTGCGACCTGCGACGGAACCAGGTGGGATTTTGGGAAGCTGATGGAGAATCCCAGATCTGTGAGCAGTTGGAGGGTCTTCGCTGTGTGCTCGACAGTGAGCTCCCTTGTCCTTGCTTGGATGAGGCAATCGTCCAGGTAAGGGTAAACATGGACCCCCTGCAGGCGCAGCCGCACCGCTACTGGTGCCAGGCACTTGGTAAATACCCTGGGCGCCGACTTCAATCCGAATGGCAGGGCCTTGAATTGGTAGTGCCGTCCTTGGACTACGAATCTGAGAAACTTTCGATGTCCTTTTAGAATGGGGATGTGGAAGTAAGCAAACTCCAAGTCCAAGGACGATAGGAAGTCGCCTGCCTCCAGCTGTCCCAGCACGTGCTGGAGGGTGACCATCCGGAACTTCTGGGCCTTGATGTATTTGTTTAACCGGCGCAGGTCCAGGATGGGGCACCAAATGCCTGTCTTCTTTCTGACGAGGAAGTACCTTGAGTACACTCCGGAGCCTCTGAGCCTCTTCAGGACGTGCTCGATGGCACCTTTCTTGAGCATCGCCCTTACTTCTAACAGCAGTTGAGGGATGTGATTTTCCTTCCGGGCCACGGGGGGAATGCGGGGGCACTTTAGAAATTTGAGCATGTGCCCGTGGGCCATGGCATCCAGCACCCAACGGTCGGTGGAGATGGACTCCCACACGCTGACAAAACTCGCCAGCCGGCCTCCCACCGGGGTGCTTAGGTGGGGGCCTGACGCTACGGCCGGTTAAGTCCTGCTTTGAGGCGGCCTTGCCACCTTGGCCTCCTTGGCGATGGGATCCTCCTGACTTGCCGCGCCCTCTGTAGGCCTCAACGAGCTGCCTGGCGGTAAGTCGAGGCGCCACCGCCGAAACCTTTGGAGGCACCTTGCTTGCCTCCGGAGGTCCGAAAGGGTGGTCGTCGTCGCTGCAAAACTCCCAAGGCCCGAGCCGTCTCTGTGTCGGCCTTGATGGCCTGAAGTGACTCATCCACTGTTTTCCCAAACAGGTTGTTCCTGTCGAAGGGCATGTCCAAAACTCTGGTTTGCAAGTCCTGGCGGAAATCAGTCGCCTTGAGCCACCCCCACCGTCGAAGGCAAACACTGTTGCCCAACTGGCAGAAACCAGTGTGAGCGATATCCGTAGCCATTGTTATGGCGTGGTCTGACACCACCTCGGCTTCCTGAAGGATCTCCAGGGCCTCCGCCCTCTGGTTGTCCGGGAGAAAGTCCAACAGGGGAGCGATCTTGAACCACAACTCCCTGTTGTAGCGGGCCACAATCGCTAGGGCGTTGGCCACCTTGTCGTCGCCGCAGACGAGATGACTCGTCGTCCCATGGTGTCCAGTTTCTTACCCTCGCCGTTAGGCGGGGAGGTCGAAGTTGAGGCCGTCGCCCTTGCCGCTTTCTTCTTGGCCGCCGCCGAGACGACTGAATCCGGAGTCGGCTGAGCCCTAAGGCACAAAGGGGCGGAATCGGGGACCCGGTATTTCTTCTCGTAAAGGGCCCTTTTGATAGGCGTCGTGGACGGGTTCTTCCGGATAGCAAGTCCCTCGTCCCAGATGTCATCAAGCAACGGCACTGCGAGGACCGTCTTCCTCTTGGCCTTGCAGCGCTGATAGAGGAAGCCTTCCTTCTTCTGTTGTTCGGGGCAGAGCTGGAAAAGCTTGGATGCCCTGGCAATCATGGCGTGGAAGGAGCCAATTTAGTCGGGCGTGGAAGACCGAGGGGGTGGTGATGGAAGGCCCATCTCGTCGTCATCCGTCCCCATCGTGTCTATGTCCGTTCCCGTGTCCTCCCTAGGAACCGGGGAGGGAGATGAAGGTTGAACGGGCCGCGAGGGCTGGAAGGGCGGGGGGATTGAACTCTCCTCCGCTTGCTTGAAGGGCTCCCAGACGGGCCCGGTTCTGCTGGGTCGTCCGTTGGGGGGTAGAGGCAACCTTGTCCTTATCTCCGTGCATAAGGTTTGGATTGCCATCAAAAGGGCCGCCGAGCTGTCCTGAGGCTCGGGCACTGGTTGCGACGGGCGTGATGGTTGCTGCTCCTCCTCCGTCGCTCTCCTCATCCGCCTCCTCTGGGTTTTCCCCGTGGGATCGGACCTCCTCAAACCTCTTGTTGAGGCCCTTCACGACTTCAACCAGTTCCTCCTCATAGGCTGAGTCTGTGTCCGTAATGGCCACCGCCCCCCCTTTTTCCGCCGGGGTCTTCACAGGGGTCTTAACGATGGGCTGGACAGAGGATTCCCTCTGTGGTGGCAGGGCCACCACGACTCCCTCGATAGAGGCCTTAGCAGGGTGAATCAAGGCCTTCACCACCTTGGGCGCGCTTGAGGGCCTCACCTTGGGGGGGAGGGTCACTGTCTCGCTCCCCCTCGGCTGACTCCTTCGAGATCGAACAGGACTTCTCTAGAAGCTTACCCGGGTTCTCAGACTTTCTCTTCCCCGAGCCAGAGCGTTGGCTTGTAGTTGATGGCGTCGGTGAAAGTGTGCCCTGCCTGGCAGCTGAGGAGCACAACCCTTCGGTGCTCCTGGTGCCCGCGGACTCGCGGTGCTTTGCCTTCTGAGGGGCCCCCGTTGCCAGAGCGCCCTCAAAGGACTTAGAAGACCGCTCTGACCTCTTCTTCTTCTTCTCACCCGCTGGGCTCTTTCCTTCCAGCCAGTTGGTGAGGCGGATGCGCTGCTCCTTCATGGTCCGTTCCGACATGTTCTGGCAAAACGCACAGTCCTTCTCCACGTGCGTTTTGTCTTCACGAAGGCAGTAGAGACATCTTGAATTCTCATCCTCCTTGAAAACATTCTGTAATCCGCATCCAGGGCAGTTCCTGAACAGCTTGGATCCGGGCGTCGAGCTTCCCTTATCCTGGGCCATGTCCACGAGGTAGGCCTCAGATCTTCTGGAATCCTCCAAGAAGCGAAACTCGACAAAATCTTTGCCCTTGAGGGGCGTAGGAAAATCCGAGCCGGGTCCCGTTGATCGGAAGTAGAAACGGTGGAGCTTGAGGCTCAATTGACCAAAAAAATGAGATGAAACTCTTTGAAAAATCGCAAAACACAGTAAAAGCTTGAGAGCTAAAGCACGAGGACTCCAAGCACTTGAACGTGCGGTAACAATTTGAGGATGGCTGCCAGGGGAGGGACTTAGGAGGAGGGCAGTCTTTGGCTGGGGGCAGTATGACCCAGAGAGCGGTGATTGGTTACTACTAAGAAAGACAGATCAGAAACAAAACTGATACTGATTTTTTCTTTACCGAGGATTCCCAGCCTGACGACGGGGAATATTCATGAGCATGTGAATCCATACCAGACCCCATGCTGGAGAAACTCAATCCCACACAGCGCCTGTTGAACATTTTTCCAAGATGCCTAGCAGATTATGGATATATCAAAAATGAGGAATCCGTGTGAGGACACAATCCATTAGAAAGTAGGATTTAAGACGCTGTGATCAAGATCAGTACACATTATCCCACCAACGACCAACCCTGCAGCGACAAATTGTCTCCAACTTCACCCTTCACGATGCCCTTTCCCAGCAGCAGTTCAGAGGCACAGAAACACAATCTCTTACAATTCTTTTATATGAAATCACATCTGGGAGGCTGTGTGAAGGGAATTGGGTGACCCTGGGGACATAAAGCCACCACCCGCTCTGTGGTGCAGGCCCCGGAGGAGATACATAAAGTATCCCCAGACTCCAATGTCCCTCAGCAGCTTCAGAAAGAGACCCAGGAACAGAACCCATATCAATCCAGAGTCTGTCGCACCCAGAGATCCCCATGCTCGGCAGTACTCCGAATCCCCATTCGCACTCCACAGGGACAAAATGACCAAGCACCTGGCTGGGGACGAGGTGGGGAAGAAGAGAAATATGTACAAGCAAATATGGCAAGGGGTTTCTGAGTCTTTTCATGGCAGGGACTGCTCTGCCCATCAACAGAATGCAACCATCAGCTTAACTAAGGAATAGGATAGATCTTGCTAAAGAAAGTGTGAAACCTGTAATGGTGCCACCTGTGACGTTTCAGCCCATCACAAGAGTGGCTGTCACCAGAAAGCCAACCAAAACCCAAGTTACTTTTCTTATGTTACTTTATTTCATATATACGAACAGGATGGCATTTAAAGTAGTTCAGAGCAATGAAGGATCAAATAGATAACAAACCTAAGGAAAACCCTCCAGAGATCCAAAGAAATAAAGCTTGGCCAATGTTCATTCAATCCTCCAACCCTTTTCTTTAATCGGTACACAGAACGGTGGGATCAAGTCAATCTTTTAGGACCTTCAATAGTCCAGGAATTTGTCCCACAAATCAGTTGTGGTCATTCCAGGGTCCTGTACCGTATGACTAACACGAAGTCCAGGTCTGGTCTACCATTGTTTTAAGAAGTCGCTGGCTTACTAAGTCCCACAGACCACTCAATGTTCTCTTCCACTGGGCACCTGTTCGAGGTAATGTAAGGCAGATGGAGGAGCATGGCTCTATCCTCCCCACTAAAACGTGCTCTTTCTGGGGTCTCATAACTTGACCACCCTTGTTACTCCCGTTATAATCTCCCACACTTTCACAGTGAAGCAGAACCATCTTGAACCTCCTAGCTTCGGTGCCGGCGCTCCACCAACCTGGTACAACAGAACCTTTCTATATTGGCTAATTGGTCACACTTCTCCACTGTCCCCTTTTTCTAGACGTTATCTTCTTTACCTCCCTTAGAGTATAGTTTCAAAAACACCCTCAGTATCTCTTTCTCCCCATACAGCGACACTATTCCCAACTTTTACTTTACATTAACTTTTTCCCCCCTTTTCAGCACAACAGTGTTCACGCTCTAGATCTCTTTCTCAATGAACACCTTCACCCCCTTCGGAATGCACATTCCCCCTCCTCTTGAGTGGGAAATCTGAAAAACTATATCCAGCTGCTTTTTAGTCAAAGTAAATGACGTCTTTGAACTGTCCTGATCGTGTATCTCTATCAAATCCTTCACGCTATCAAATCCTTAACTATTTGTATTGAATGTCTGGAAAGAATTTCCCGAAGAGGGAAAAGTATCAATTTCTACACCTGATGGTTTTAGGTCTGGCTATTGGTTGCATTAGCTCTCCTAACTGTTCTCCAACAGACATTTTGGAGAAGGGGGAGAGGGGGAATACAATGTGCATGTCCACAGTCTTCAAGTACGGCCTCAGTGAGATCAGTGTGCAACCACTGAATACAACATCTTCAAGCTTAGGGCAGCACCAGGCCCATTCGACCATCCTCTTGACATTCCCCAAAGTTAGGCAGGCAACATCATTACAGGACTGATCACAGGAGATGCTTTTCCCAAGTTCTAATGGACAGACCGCTACAAATCTTAGCAAATGCTTTCTGCAAAGGTGATGAATGGTGGCAAGTCCTTAATTGCAGCGGCTCGCTAGAAACACCAAGGTTCACGGGCTCCAGAGCAGGCAGGTATTAGCCATCTCACTGCATCTCAGCAAGGACCAGCAGCAACACGAAATGAACACGGCAGCGCCACAAAAAAGGAATACAAAAAATGGCAGACCACCTTAAAGAAGTATCGGCCATTCAGAACGGTGAAGGCAAGTGGAAATTGTTGGCAAATTAGTTTTAAACACAAGCGGCCCATTGGCCATGCTCATACTGTCAGGCGTTAAGGCAGAATTCCAATTTCCCTTGGAATATTTGATTTTTGACTACCTTTTTCCCTCACAGCCAAGCTTCATCTAAAGCCTCTATTTTATGCTCTTCCATACGAGATGTGCCCAAACAGTACCCCCATAGTTTTCTTAGATGGATTGCCCGATTAGTCAAGTGGTTAGGCTCATAGTGTGTTTGTGTCTCTCTCTCTCTCTGTGTCTCCCCCCCCCAAAATTCTGAAAATCGAGATGCAATGGGAACCTAAAGATGGAATTGGGAGGGTGCCTTACACTCACTCCGTTTGATTTGCTTAGTCAAACTCACTGTCCCTTTACCTTTTCTTCTCAACCTACCTCATCTAACTCCTAACAATCTTCTGTCCTTCCAATGTTCACTCCTCCTGTCTCCACCCTCTGAATATCAACACTCTTCCTCTTCCCACGACTGTTCCTCCTCCTCCTCCTTCTCCCACAACAACTCTTCCTCCTTCTCCCACAATTACTTTTCCTCCTCCGTCTCCCACAATTACTCTTCCTACTCCTCCCACGACTAGCACTCTTCCCACGACTAGCACTCTTCCCACGACTAGCACTCTTCCCATGACTAGTACTCCTCCTCCTCCCACAACTGCTCTTCCTCCTCCTCCCACAACTGCTCTTCCTCCTCCTCCCACAACTGCTCTTCCTCCTTCTCCCACTACTGCTCTTCCTCCTCCCACTACTGCTCTTCCTCCTCCTTCTCCGACTAGTACTCTTCCCACGACTAGCACTCCTCCTCTTCCCACGAATAGTACTCCTCCTCCCACAACTGCTCTTCCTCCTCCTTCCACAACTGCTCGTCGTCATCCTCCCACAACTGCTCGTCGTCCTCCTGACTGCTCTTCCTCCTCCCACGACTACTCTTCCTCCTCCTCCCACGACTACTCTTCTTCCTCCTCCTCCCACGCCTACTCTTCCTACTACTCCTCCCACGACTGCTCTTCCTCCTCATCCTCCTCCTCCCATGACTACTCTTCCTCCTCCTCCCACGACTACTCTTCCTCCTCCCACGACTACTCTTCTTCCTCCTCCTCCCACGCCTACTCTTCCTACTACTCCTCCCACGATTGCTCTTCCTCCTCATCCTCCTCCGACTGCTCTTCCTCCTCCTCCGACTGCTCTTCCTCCTCCGACTGCTCTTCCTTCTCCTCCGACTGCTCTTCCTTCTCCTCCGACTGCTCTTCCTTCTCCTCCGACTGCTCTTCCTTCTCCTCCGACTGCTCCTCTTCCTCCCACTACTGCACCTCCTCCTCCTTCTCCCACTACTGCTCTTCCTCCTCCCACAACTACTCTTCCTCCTCCCACAACTACTCTTCCTCCTCCTCCTCCCACAACTACTCTTCCTCTACCTCCTTCTCCTTCTCCTTCAACTACTCTTCCTCCTCCTCCTTCACCCACAACTACTCTTCCTCGTCCTCCTTCTCCCACAACTACTCTTCCTCCTCCTCCTCCCCACAATTACTTTTCCTCTTCCTACCCCTCCCACAACTAGTACTCTTCCCACGACTAGTAGTCTTCCTCCTCCCAAGATGTCTGCTCTTCCTCCTCCTCCCACGTCTACTCTTCCTCCTCCCACTCCCACATCTGCTCTTCCTCCTCCTCCGACTACTCTTTCTCCTCCCACGACTACTCTTTCTCCTCCCACGACTACTCTTTCTCCTCCCACGACTACTCTTTCTCCTCCCATGACTACTTTTCCTCCTCCTCCCACGACTACTTTTCCTCCTCCTCCCACGACTACTTTTCCTCCTCCTCCGACTGCACTTCCTCCCCACTGACTGCTCTTCCTCCTCCTCCCACTGACTGCTCTTTCTCCTCCTCCCACTGACTGCTCTTTCTCCTCCTCCCACTGACTGCTCTTTCTCCTCCTCCCACTGACTGCTCTTTCTCCTCCTCCCACTGACTGCTCTTCCTCCTCCCACTGACTGCTCTTCCTCCTCCTCCCGCTCACTACTCTTCCTCCTCCTCCCGCTCACTACTCTTCCTCCTCCTCCCGCTCACTACTCTTCCTCCTCCTCCCGCTCACTACTCTTCCTCCTCCTCCTCCCGCTCACTACTCTTCCTCCCGCTCACTACTCTTCCTCCTCCTCCCGCTCACTACTCTTCCTCCTTCCGCTCACTACTCTTCCTCCTCCTCCCGCTCACTACTATTTCTCCTCCTCCTACGACTAGTACTCCTCCCACGACTAGTACTCCTCCCACGACTGCTCTTCCTCCTCCTCCCACGACTACTCTACCTCCTGCAACTAATCGTCCTCCTCCGTCCGCTCTTCCTCCAATGTCTGCACTTCCTCCTCCCCATCTGCTCTTCTTCCTCCTCCCACGACTATTCTACCTCTCGCAACTACTAGTCGTCCTCTTGATTACTCTTCCTCCTCCGACTAGCACTCCTCCAACTACTACTCCTCCCCCGACTGCTCTTCCTCCTCCCCCGACTGCTCTTCCTCCTCCCCCGACTGCTCTTCCTCCTCCTCCCACGGCTGCTCCTCCTCCTCCTCCTCCTCCTCCTCCCACAACTACTCTTCCTCCTCCTCCTTCTCCCACAACTACTCTTCCTCTTCCTCCTTCACCCACAACTACTCTTCCTCGTCCTCCTCCCACAACTACTCTTCCTCGTCCTCCTCCCAACAATTACTTTTCCTCTTCCTACCCCTCCCATGACTAGTACTCTTCCCACGACTAGTACTCTTCCTCCTCCCAAGACATCTGCTCTTCCTCCTCCTCCCACGCCTACTCTTCCTCCTCCCACTCCCACATCTGCTCTTCCTCCTCCTCCGACTACTCTTCCTCCTCCCACTACTTTTCCTCCTCCTCCTCCTACGACTACTTTTCCTCCTCCTCCTCCTCCCACGACTACTTTTCCTCCTCCTCCGACTGCTCTTCCTCCTCCTCCCACGACTGCTCTTCCTCCTCCTCCCACGACTACTCTTCCTCCTCCTCCCACTGACTGCTCTTCCTCCTCCTCCCACTGACTACTCTTCCTCCTCCTCCTCCCACTGACTACTCTTCCTCCTCCCACGACTACTCTTCCTCCTCCTCCTCCCACGACTACTCTTCCACCTCCTCCCACGACTACTCTTCCACCTCCTCCCACGACTACTCTTCCACCTCCTCCCACGACTACTCTTCCACCTCCTCCCATGACTACTCTTCCACCTCCACCTCCTCCGACTACTCTTCGACCCCCACCGACTACTCTTCCACCCCCACCGACTACTCTTCCACCTCCACCGACTACTCTTCCACCTCCACCGACTACTCTTCCTACTCCTCCTCCCATGACTACGTGTCCTCCTCCCACGACTACTCTTCCTCCTCCCACGACTACTCTTCCTCCTCCCACGACTACTCTTCCTCCTCCCACGACTACTCTTCCTACTCCTCCTCCTCCCATGACTACGTGTCCTCCCACGACTCCTTCGCCTAGGACTACTCTTCCTCCTCCCCCCACGACTACTCTTCTTCCTCCTCCTCCTCCCACGACTACTCTTCCTCGTCTTCCTCCACCCCTCCTCCTACTACTCTTCCTCCTCCCACTACTACTCTTCCTCCGCCTCCCACGACTACTCTTCTTCCTCCTCCTGCTCTTCCTACTACTACTCCTCCCACGACTATTCTTCCTCCTCTCCCATAACCACGACCACTACTACTCTTCCTCCTCTGCCCGCGGCTACTCTTCCTCCTCTGCCCGCGGCTACTCTTCCTCCTCTGCCCGCGGCTACTCTTCCTCCTCTGCCCGCGGCTACTCTTCCTCCTCTGCCCGCGGCTACTCTTCCTCCTCTGCCCGCGGCTACTCTTCATCCTCTTCCTAGTCATCCTCCTCCTCCACCCACGACTACTCTTCCTCCTCCTCCGGCAACTCTTCCTCCTCCTCTCACAACTAATCTTCCTCCTACTCCTCTCACATGTCAGGACTTGATGGTCGTGTAGGCGATGATACCTCTGTCCCCAAGTTCCACTCGAGCAAACAGTCAATATACTGCCCGAGCAGCCCTTGAGGCCACAGGTGGTGAATGTCATCAGCCGGAACCAGGAATGCCGGAAGATGGGCCGGCAGGGTTGACGACAAGGTTGCAGCCTGGCAAAGCACTTGAAGGATGGAATCACCACCTGATACGGAACCTGGTACTGTGAGCCAAACTAGATGGCACGTGATGCAGAGAGCTGAATTCAAACCAAAGGATAATCCAATTGCAGTCCAGGAGAAAAGCCAAGGTCGTGTCCAGGGGGAGCGGTTCAAGACAAGGTACCAAACAAGGGAAATCCAAGAAGCAGTCCGTGGGAGTAGCCGAGGTCAAAACCAGGAAGAAGCAGGTCCAGGCGAGGTACAAAAGAGGAAGCGGTTCGGAATCCAAAGGCAAAATCCAAGATCAAGGGTAGCAGCGTCCGTAGTCCAACCAAGATCAGCTGTGAAGCGTGGATGGGAGTTCGTGCGTCACTTTTGAACGCTCGCTCCAGTGATCACGTGACTCACACACGTGATTGGCGCACACGCGATTGGACGCGTGGAGGAAGAACGTCCAAGCGTCGGCAGCGGAGACGCGGAATGCTCATGGCGCGTCTCCACGGCAACCGCCAATGCAGGAATGGAGAGCGAGGCATAAACCAGCGTCACAGAGTTCGGCCAGCCCCTTGTCGGCAAACCTGAAGGCGAGAATGTGCAATGGTGCGTGTGGTGTCTTGTTGTGTACTATGATTCTGCCGTATATTGATGGAATTACGGGATGCAATAGGAGGGCTTGTGGATGTGGATGGGGGCGTGACATCACAACTAATCTTCCTCCTCCTCCTCTCACAACTAATCTTCCTCATCCTCCTCTCACAACTAATCTTCCTCCTCCTCCGACTACTCTTCCTCCTCCATCTACAACTTCTCTTCCTACTCCTCCTCCGACTTCTCTTCCTACTCCTCCTCCGACTTCTCTTCCTACTCCTCCGACTTCTCTTCCTACTCCTCCTCCGACTTCTCTTCCTACTCCGACTTCTCTTCCTCCTCGTCCTCCTCCTCCCATGACTTCTCTTCCTCCTCGTCCTCCTCCCATGACTTCTCTTCCTCCTCGTCCTCCTCCTCCCATGACTTCTCTTCCTCCTCCTCCTCCTCCTCCCATGACTTCTCTTCCTCCTCCTCCTCCTCCTCCCATGACTTCTCTTCCTCCTCCTCCTCCTCCCATGACTTCTCTTCCTCCTCCTCCCATGACTTCTCTTCCTCCTCCTCCTCCTCCTCTCACAGCTACTATTCTTCCTCCTCCTCTCACAGCTACTATTCTTCCTCCTCCTCCTCTCACAGCTACTCTTCTTCCTCCTCCTCTCACAGCTACTCTTCTTCCTCCTCCTCTCACAGCTACTCTTCTTCCTCCTCCTCTCACAGCTACTCTTCTTCCTCCTCCTCTCACAGCTACTCTTCTTCCTCTTCCTCCTCCTCCTGTCAAGGTTCCTGCCCTGCATGTCCCCAGCCCTCCAAGATGTCAGGCTGGAGCCAGGCCACGATCACCTACATGGCCCTCAAGGGCCTCTCCATCCCTCCAAAGACCCACTTGGAGTCAGACTTGGCGCTTTTGGCACCAGACTCACTCACTCCCATAGGATAACATTGGGGATTAGACTTGTAATGCATTGATGGGGACAAGATGGATGCCCCCACATATTTCAGTTCCCAGAACTGCATGTGCAGTTTAGTCTTTTGGGTGTGGTTCAGCCTAGAGTCACCTGGGATACCCAGAGACTATTTAAGCCACACCCAGGCAGAGAAACATGCTTTGCGTTTTCTGCACCTGCAGCGTGACGCTCACATTGTTCGGATTGGTCTCCAGTAGGCCTGCATTTTTCTTCTGCACTCAGCTCCTGCAAGAACAAGAACACTGTTAGGAACAGCCTTACCTTGCAGCGCTTCTGCCCATCATTCATCGCTTCTTCTGTTCTGCGGGCATCTTCGGCGGTGTCATTCCCATCCCGGCACGCCGCTTCCTAAGGAAAAGGTAAAAGAACAGGAAAAAGGCATTAGTAAGCATTCTGCAAATCTTTGCTTATTTTTAAATACTGTACAAGCTTCAAACGCTTACCTGAATCCCAGCCGCCCCAGGGGAACTCGGTCTCCGGAACTTCTCATCCATCTGCAAGAGGGAAAAGACACTCCAGGTTAGCGTGGAAACATCTAGAGGCGCCGCATACCGCGCTTACCCACCGCATTTGTTCTTCATAACCGACATTCACGCAGAAAAACATCGCGGCACCTAAAAGACACAGAGAAAGAACTCAGTTCAATGGAAATACGAAAGGGGTGCATCGCGCTCTCACTCACCCTAGCGCTACTCATCTCAGCAGCACGCCGCCATCCCCGGACGCCGGTCATCATCTAAGGAAGGAAAGGAACAAAGTTAGAGACCCGTTCAAAGGACTATTATACTTACCTGTCGGACTCTTGCCAGTGAAGTAACTAGGCAGCAACGAGCCCGCATCAATCTACACGCCCCTGCGCTGAAAGCAGGACGGAGAGCACACTATCCAAGAAAACAAGGTGAGCTGTGGATCAAAGGGAAGGGTTGGACCCCCGGGGAAGAAGGGGTTCAAGCACACAGACAATAGAGAGTTAAACTCTACCAATCCTGTGTTTCAGGCCCAGTCTCCAGTCGAATAGCCTCCAGGGAAGGGTTCATGGTCGTAAGAGTTCAGAACAGGCTGAGTGACGTCCCCGTGGATACCAGGTGAGCATTACACCTCCTCCCATGACTACTCTTCCTCCTCCTCCCACGACTACTCTTCCTCCTCCTCCCACAACTACTCTTCCACCTCCTCCCTTGACTACTCTGCCTTCTCAAACTCCTCCCACGACTCCTCCCACAACTACTCTTCCTCCTCCTCTTCCTACTCCTCTTCCTCCTATGACTACTCTTCCTCTTCCTCCTCCCAGCATTTTTTCCTCCTCCTCCCACGACTACTCTTCCTCCTCCTCCCACGACTACTCTTCCTCCTCCTCCCACAACTACTCTTCCTCCTCCTCCCACAACTACTCTTCCTCCTCCTCCCACAACTACTCTTCCTCCTCCTCCCACAACTACTCTTCCTCCTCCTCCCACAACTACTCTTCCTCCTCCTCCCACAACTACTCTTCCTCCTCCTCCCACAACTACTCTTCCTCCTCCTCCCACAACTACTCTTCCTCCTCCTCCCACAACTACTCTTCCTCCTCCTCCCACAACTACTCTTCCTCCTCCTCCCACAACTACTCTTCCTCCTCCTCCCACAACTACTCTTCCTCCTCCTCCCACAACTACTCTTCCTCCTCCTCCTCCTACAACTACTCTTCCTCCTCCTCCTCCTCCCACAACTACTCTTCCTCCTCCTCCCACAACTACTCTTCCTCTTCCTCCTCCTCCTCCCACAACTACTCTTCCTCTTCCTCCTCCTCCTCCCACAACTACTCCTCCTCCTCCCACAACTCCTCCTCCTCCTCCCACAACTACTCCTCCTCCTCCTCCTCCCACAACTACTCCTCCTCCAACTACTCCTCCTCCTCCTCCTCCTCCCACAACTACTC
Source organism: Ambystoma mexicanum (assembly GCF_040938575.1). Taxonomy (NCBI): domain Eukaryota; kingdom Metazoa; phylum Chordata; class Amphibia; order Caudata; family Ambystomatidae; genus Ambystoma; species Ambystoma mexicanum. Next base: position 80,733,555 of record NC_090937.1, read on the forward strand.
CTCCTCCTCCTCCCACAACTACTCCTCCTCCTCCTCCCACAACTACTCCTCCTCCTCCTCCTCCCACAACTACTCCTCCTCCTCCTCCTCCCACAACTACTCCTCCTCCTCCTCCTCCCACAACTACTCCTCCTCCTCCTCCCACAACTACTCCTCCTCCTCCTCCTCCCACGACTACTCTTCCTCCTCCTCCTCCCACAACTACTCTTCCTCCTCCTCCCACGACTACTCTTCCTCCTCCTCCCACGACTACTCTTCCTCCTCCCACGACTACTCTTCCTCCTCCCACGACTACTCTTCCTCCTCCTCCTCCTCCCACAACTACTCTTCCTCCTCCTGCTCCCACAACTACTCTTCCTCTTCCTCCTCCTCCTCCTCCCACGAATACTCTTCCTCCTCCTACTCCCCCTCCTACTACTATTCTTCCTCCCACACCCTCAACTACTCTGCATACTCCTCCCACGACTACTCTTCCTCCCACGACGACTCCTACGACTACTTGTCCACCCATGACTACTCCTCTTCCTCCTCCCACGACTACTCTTTACTCCTCCTCCTCCCACGACTACTCTTCTTACTCCTCCCACGACTACTCTTCCTCCTCCTCCGACTACTCTTCCTCCTCCTCCCACGACTACTCTTCTTACTCCTCTTCCCACGACTGCTCCTCCTCCGACTACTCCCTCCTCCTGCGACTACTCTTCTTACTCCTCCTCCCACGACTACTCTTCCTCCTCCTCCAAACTCCTCCTCCTCCCACAACTACTCTTCCTCCTCCTCCCACCACGACTCTTCCTCCTCCTCCCACCACGACTCTTCCTCCTCCTCCCACCACAACTCTTCCTCCTCCTCCCACCACAACTCTTCCTCCTCCTCCCACCACGACTCTTCCTCCTCCTCCCACGACTACTCTTCTTCCTCCGCCCACGACTACTCTTCCTCCTCCGCCCACGACTACTCTTCCTCCTCCGCCCACGACTACTCTTCCTCCTCCGCCCACGACTACTCTTCCCCTGACTACTCCTCCTCCTGCCATGACTACTACTACTCCTCCTCCCATGACTACTACTCCCATTACTACTACTACTCCTCCCACAACTACTCCTCCTCTTCCTCCTCCTCCTCCTCCCACGACTACTCTTCCTCCTCCTCCTCCTCCTCCACCGACGACTACTCTTCCTCCTCCTCCGGCTACTCTTCATCCTCCTCCTCCGGCTACTCTTCATCCTCCTCCTCCGCTCAACTAATCCTCCTCCTCCTCCCCCTCCTACTACTCTTCCTCCTCCTTCCACGACTACTCTTCCTCCTCCCCAGACTACTCTTCCTCCTCCATTTACGACTACTCTTCCTACTCCACCGACTTCTCTTCCTCCTCGTCCTTCTCCGATGACTTCTCATCCTCCTCCTCCTCCCATGACTTCTCTTCCTCCTCCCATGACTTCTCTTCCTCCTCCTCCTCCTCCCATGACTTCTCTTCCTCCTCCTCCTCCCATGACTTCTCTTCCTCCTCCTCCCATGACTTCTCTTCCTCCTCCTCCTCCCCCCATGACTTCTCTTCCTCCTCCCCCCATGACTTCTCTTCCTCCTCCTCCCCCCATGACTTCTCTTCCTCCTCCTCCTCCCATGACTTCTCTTCCTCCTCCTCTCACAGCTACTCTTCCTCCTCCTCCTCCTCTCACAGCTACTCTTCCTCCTCCTCCTCTCACAGCTACTCTTCTTCCTCCTCCTCCTCCTCTCACAGCTACTCTTCTTCCTCCTCCTCTCACAGCTACTCTTCTTCCTCCTCCTCTCACAGCTACTCTTCTTCCTCCTCCTCTCACAGCTACTCTTCTTCATCATCATCCTCCTCCTCCTGTCAAGATTCCTGCCCTGCATGTCCCCAGCCGTCCAAGATGTCAGGCTGGATCCAGGCCACGATCACCTACATGGCCCTCAAGGGCCTCTCCATCCCTCCAAAGACCCACTTGGAGTCAGACTTGGCGCTTTTGGCACCAGACTCACTCACTCCCATAGGATAACATTGGGGATTAGACTTGTAATGCATTGATGGGGACAAGATGGATGCCCCCACATATTTCAGTTCCCAGAACTGCATGTGCGGTCTAGTCTTTTGGGTGTGGTTCAGCCTAGAGACACCTGGGATACCCAGAGACTATTTAAGCCACACCCAGGCAGAGAAACATGCTTTGCGTTTTCTGCACCTGCAGCGTGACGCTCACAGTGTTCGGATCGGTCTCCAGTAGGCCTGCATCTTTCTTCTGCACTCAGCTCCTGCAAGAACAAGAACACTGTTAGGAACAGCCTTACCTTGCAGCGCTTCTGCCCATCATTCATCGCTTCTTCTGTTCTGCGGACATCTTCGGCGGTGTCATTCCCATCCCAGCACGCCGTTTCCTAAGGAAAAGGTAAAAAAACAGGAAAAAGGCGTTAGTAAGCATTCTGCAAATCTTTGCTTATTTTTAAATAGTGTACAAGCTTCAAACGCTTACCTGAATCCCAGCCGCCCTAGGGGAACTCTGTCTCCGGAACTTCTCATCCATCTGCAAGAGGGAAAAGACACTCCAGGTTAGCGTGGAAACATCTAGAGGTGCCGCATACCGCGCTTACCCACCGCATTTGTTCTTCATAACCGGCATCCACGCAGAAAACATCGCGGCACCTAAAAGACACAGAGAAAGAACTCAGTTCAATGGAAATACGAAAGGGGTGCATCGCGCTCTCACTCACCTTCAGCGCTACTCATCTCAGCAGCACGCTGCCATCCCCGGACGCTGGTCATCATCTAAGGAAGGAAAGGAACAAAGTTAGAGACCCGTTCAAAGGACTATTATACTTACCTGTCGGACTCTTGCCAGTGAAGTAACTAGGCAGCAACGAGCCCGCATCAATCTACACGCCCCTGCGCTGAAAGCAGGACGGAAAGCACACCATCCAAGAAAACAAGGTGAGCTGTGGATCAAAGGGAAGGGTTGGACCCCCGGGGAAGAAGGGGTTCAAGCACACAGAGACAATATGGAGTTAAACTCTACCAATCCTGTGTTTCAGGCCCAGTCTCCAGTCGAATAGCCTCCAGGGAAGGGTTCATGGTCGTAAGAGTTCAGAACAGGCTGAGTGACGTCCCCGTGGATACCAGGTGAGCGTTACACCTCCTCCCATGACTACTCTTCCACCTCCTCCCACAACGACTCTTCCTTCTCCGCCCACAACGACTCTTCCTCCTCCGCCCACGACTACTCTTCCTCCTCCGCCCACGACTACTCTTCCTCCTCCGCCCACGACTACTCTTCCTCCTCCGCCCACGACTACTCTTCCTCCTCCGCCCACGACTACTCTTCCTCCTCCGCCCACGACTACTCTTCCTCCTCCTCCGACTCCTCCCCCGACTACTCCTCCTCCTGCCATGACTACTACTCCTCCTCCTTCTCCTCCCATGACTACTACTACTCCCATTACTACTACTACTCCTCCTTCTCCTCCCACAACTACTCTTCCTCTTCCTCCTCCTCCTCCTCCTCCTCCTCCTCCTCCTCCTCCTCCTCCTCCTCCTCCCACGGCTACTCCTCTGGCTACTCCTCCTCCTCCTCCTCCTCCCATGACTACTATTCCTCTTCTTCTTCTGCCTCCTCCTGCCACGCTGACTCTTCCTTCTCAGACTACTCTTCCTACGCCTTCTCACATGACTCCCCCATACTACTACTCAGTCAGCCTCCTTACAACCACTACCAGCCTTCACACATCACGTCTCATAAACACGCTCACTGTAACTAAATAACCACAATCACTCTTAAGCAAATGCCTCAACTGCTCCAAAACACTCCTCCACAATCAGCTGCGCCTTCCTTCCTCCTGCTGATCTTTTGGGTCACTGCCCACCTTTTCCGATACACCCACACTTCCAGTTTCCTGTCCCAGGCCTATGTACCTATCCACGCATTAGGGTTGGTCATCTGTCCCTAACCAATTACCTGGCTTTTGACCAAAATTGCTTAAAAGCGGGTCTTATCCACACCCACTTTCTCTGCACTGGCTTGCTGCCAAGTATGACCATAAGGTTCGCTTTGGGGGGGTTGGGGGGGGGGAGTCGTCATACTGGCAGGGGCACCTAAGGCAAGTCTGGTGATCTCCAATCGGAAGACCTGACATCCAATTCCTGCAGGCTCAGGCCCATGGCTGGATCTTAAATAATCAGACCTCCCTGCCTGGGGCATGCTGGTTCCCACTCCACCAGTATACCATTACAGAAGTCTTCAGGAGGGGGGTTATTGCAGACCCCTAACATATGGACCACCCCTGGAACTGTTCACCCCATCTGTACTGGGACTGACTTTTGGACTCTGGGATTCATCTTTCCTTCCTCTGGGGTTGCTTGTGGGTAGCATCTGGATCCTCATCTGAGGGTCACCGCTTCAGACTGATCCATTCCATTATTTTTATACAACCAGACCATTGGGCCCTCAAATGTTTGTACTCTTTGCAAAGAGGAGACATTTTCTGCAAGCCTTTATACCATTGAGGCCCATTTAACTGTCTTACCTATTATTTTCTAAAGAGACATGAAAAGCCTTACTTACCTTTTAGAAGTTCTCTCCAGCCATTCAAGAACTGGTAAAAATATTTAGAGACTTTAAACCATGGTTGCTTGATTTTCACATTTATCTTACAAAGTTTTACTTGTGTGCAACTGTAGTGGTTTTTGCCTTGGCTATATAAAGATTATATGTTCCTAAGAATATATTGTATGGACAGTTTCTTTATGCGTTTGTATCAAAATGTTATCTGTATCTTCTGACCACGCTGCTCCCCACCAACGTGTTAGACATGGGATGCGCTGCCCCTTGGAGAGCGCAGTATACTCAAAAGAAAATCCTATGAACTAAGAGAGGCGGATGTACCTATGCTTTGGAAACAGTGCATAAGGAAAATCATTGTAAACATCAAGACGGCCAGCTGCTGTCATCCTCGCAACCTCATTGAGCACATTGGTGAACCTGTGGAAGTAGGAACAAGTTACTTACCTGTAACTGTTGTTCTCCAGCATGGGTCTGGCATGGATTCACATGCTCATGAATATTCCCCGTCGTCAGGCTGGGAATCCTCGGTAAAGAAAAATCAGTATCAGTTTCGTTTCTGATCTGTCTTTCGTAGTAGTAACCAATCACTGACCTCTGCGTCATACTGACCACAGCCAATGACTGCCATCTCCCTAAGCTCCGCCTCTGGCAGCCATCTTCAGATTTGGTAGCACGTGAAGTGGCAGTATGACCAAGTGAAGAGCCGCAGAGGGGTAGGCGGGAGGGTTCGCATGTGAATCCATGCCAGACCCATGCTGGAGAACAACAGTTACAGGTAAGTAACTTGTTCTGTCTCCAGCATGGGGTCTGGCATGGATTCACATGCTCATGAATAAAAGAATACATAGCAGTACACACATGCACAACCACGGGAGGTGGCAAAGGCTCAACATTAAGCATTACATCCAAAACTCTAAGCAATTCTTACCTCCTCACCAGGCTCACCTTAGGCGAACAGGTTGCGCAGCACTGCTTGGCCGACCCTGGACTCCTCCCTGGAATCCCGATCAACGCAGTAGAATTTCGTGAAGGTGTGCGTCGACCTCCACGTAGCAGCCCTGCAGATGTCCAGCAAGGGCACACCAGATAGGAACGCCGTGGTAGCTGCGATCGCTCTGGTGGAATGGGCTCTCGGACGGCCAGGCAGCGGTCGGTTTGCCAACCGATGACAGTACATGATACAGCCAGAGAGCCATTTGGAAATGGAAGCCTTCGAGAGAGCCTTCCCCCAATTGACAGGTCCAAAGTTCACAAAAAGTTGTGACGTCTTCCGAAAACTCTTCATGCGGTCCACGTAGAACTTCAGCGCTCTAGCCACATCCAGCGAGTGCAAAGTCCTCTCAGCCGGTGACGAAGGCGACGGGTAGAAAACAGGCAACACCAAGGGTTCGTTGAGGTGGAAGTCTGACGGCACCTTGGGCATGAAGGAGGGGTGCGTCCTGAGCACTACCCTCATGTCGTGAAAAGTCAAGTACGGGGGCTTGCAGGAAAGGGCCTGGATCTCTCCCACCCGTCGTGCGGAGGTGATGGCCACAAGAAACACTGTTTTCCACAACAAGAACTTCAACAGGGCTGAGTGCAGAGGCTCGAACGGAGGTCCCATGAGCTTGGTCAGCACCATGTTGAGCTCCCATGCCAGGGCCGGGGCCTTCACAGGTGGGAACGATCTGAACAGTCCCTTCATGAATTCTTTCACCAGACGATGAGACCACAAAGACGTCCGTCCCGTGGTTCTGGTGTATCGGGAGATCGCAGCAAGATGAATCTTGATGGAAGCGTGCGCCAGTCCAGCCTTGGCCAGCGTCAGCAGGTACGGCAGTACTTGAGGAGCCGTAATCTGTAGAGGGTTAATCTTCTGTGCGTGACACCAGACAGAGAACCTCTTCCATTTGTGTCCGTAGCATTTAAGAGTTGAGGACGCCCTGGCCTTTGCAAGAACCTCTCTGCAGTCGGCCGGTATGTCGTAACCTCCAAACTAACGCTGCAGGAGCCAGGCCTGCAAGTTCAGCGACTTCGGGTCGTGATGGAGGATGGCGCCTCCTTCCCTGGAGAGAAGATCCGCGTCCACTGGCAGCATGATTGACGGGGACGCTGACAAGTCCAGAAGGTCCAGGAACCATATCTGCCTCGGCCACGCAGGTGCGACGAGGATCATCCTGCACCGTGACCTCTTGAGCTGGTTGAGGAGCCGGATCAGCAGCGGCAATGGAGGGAACGCGTATAGAAACAGGCCCTCCCAGGGGGAACGAGAAAGCATCGCCCATGCTCCTCGGCTGGGGAAACCTGCTGGCGAACCTCTGGCACTTGGAGTTCGTCGCCGTCGCGAACAGACCTATCTGGGGTGTGCCCCACCGTCGGAAGAGGCGGTCCACTAGATCCTATCATAGTTCCCCACTCGTGGCACGAGTGCAGCTCTCTGCTGAGCAAGTCGGCGATGGTGTTTTTTTATTCCTGCCAGATGAAACGGCACCAGAAACATCCCTTGGGCAACGGCCCGATGCCACAGATCCTGCGCCTCCTTGGACAGGGCTGGGGATCTGGTACCGCCCTGCTTCCTGGTGTAGAACATGGTGGTGGTGTTGTCGGTGAAGATCCTCACCGACGTGCCCTTGAGGGACGGAAGAAAGGGCCTGAGGGCCCAAAACACTGCACGGAGTTCCAAGACGTTGATATGGAGGGACTTCTCCGTTTGCAGCCAAAAGGCCCCTCGCGTGCAGATTTTCGGTGTGCGCTCCCCAGCCTTCCAGGGAGGCATCCGTGGTCACTGTCTTCTGGTGGCCCGGGGTCTGGAAGTCCATGCCCGCCGTCAGATGCGCGCGGGTGCCCCACCAATGGATCACTCATCGGAAGCTCTCGTCGAGTGTGATCCTGTCCTCGAAGCTGCCCGTCATCTGGATCCAGCGAGCGTCCAGGAACTCCTGTAACGGGCGCATCCGAAGCCTGCACAGGCGGATGAGATAAATGCAAGAAGACATCATTCCGAGGAGGGACTTGATGGACCTCACCCTGGCCGCGTCCGCAACCAGCATCCGCTGCACCTTGCCCAAGATGGCCCTCGTCCTTTCCTCCGACGGAGAGGCCAGGAGCGCCACTGTGTCGAGCTTCGCTCCCAGAAACAGTGCGTCTTGCGCGGGCACCAGGTGGGACTTGGCGTAGTTTATGGAGAATCCCAGGTCCGTGAGTAGTTGGACGGTCCTCGCCGTGTGCTCCGCGGCGAGCTCCTTTGTCTTTGCTCAGATGAGCCAGTCGTCCAGGTAGGGGTAGACGTGGATCCCCCTCCAGGCGCAGCCGCGCCGCCACCGGTGCGAGGCACTTGGTGAACACCCTGGGTGCCGACCTCAATCCGAAGGGAAGGGCTCTGAACTGGTAGCGACGCCCTTGGACCACGAATCTGAGAAACCTTCGATGTCCCTTTAGGATGGGGATATGGAAGTTGTAGCCTCCACAGGCTGAGCCAGGGCCGCCGCAACTGTCTCGATAGAGGCCTTGGCAGAGTGGATCAAGGCTTTCACCACCTTAGGTGCGCTCACCGCCTTCTCCTTGGGGGGAGGGTCACCGCCTCGCTCCCCCTCCGATGGGGCCTTCGAGCTCGACCGGGGTCTCTCCAGGAGCTTTGCCAAGTGCTCGGCCTTCCTCTTACCCGAGCCAGAGCGTTGGCTCGTGGTTGATGGCGCCGGGGAGGATGCGCCCTGCCTGGCAGCCGTAGAGCCCGACCGTTCGGTGCTCCCGGTGCCAGCGGACTTGCGGTGCTTGGCCTTCTGTTGGACCCCCGTCGCCGGGGTGCGCTCAAAGGTCTTAGAAGACCGCTCGGACTTCTTCTTCTTCTTCTCGCCTGACGGGCTTTTACCTTCCAGCCAGTTGGCGAGACGCAGATGGCGGTCCTTCATGGTCCGCTCCGACATATTGCCGCAAAACACACAGTCCTTCTCCACGTGCATCTTGTCCTCATGCAGGCAGTAGAGGCAAAGGGAGTGTTCGTCCTCCTTAAAGACATTCTGAAGCTGGCATCCAGGGCAGACCCTGAACAGCTTTCCAGGCGTCGAGCTTCCCTTCTCCTGGGCCATGATCGAGATGGGCCTGAGAAACTTCTGGAGTCCTCCAAAAGCGTGGCTCGACGAAATCTTCACCCTTGAGGGGCATAGAGGAATCCGACACGGGTCCCTGTTGATCGGATAAAGAAACGTTGGAGCTTGAGGCTCTTTTGACCGAAAAAAAAGAATTTTCCTTTGAAAAAGCGCGAAAACGCACTACAGCTCGAAAGCAATAGCACGAGGATCCCAACACATGAACGTGCGGTAAAAATCTGAAGATGGCTGCCACAGGCGGGGCTTAGGGAGATGGCAGTCATTGGCTGTGGTCAGTATGACGCAGTGATTGGTTACTACTACGAAAGACAGATCAGAAACGAAACTGATACTGATACTGATACTGATTTTTCTTTACCGAGGATTCCCAGCCTGACGACGGGGAATATTCATGAGCATGTGAATCCATGCCAGACCCAATGCTGGAGAATAAAAGACTACAGTTCCTAGCGAGAGCAGTGGGAGTCCGGTGTAGGGAGTTGGAGATTGCATGGCACTAAAGCAGGGAGGAGGGAAGTGTTAAGGACATGCAGCAGGTGGTGTAGGGGGAGATAAATAAAGTGAAGGAGATGGAGAGAAGTCATTATAGGGAGGACATAACACACAAGAAAGAGAAAGTGGGAGGCGGATAGGAGGGGAGATAGGTTGAAAGGAAAAAGGTTAAAAGGAGGTAGAAAAAAATGAGGGAGGACATTGAGAAAAGTGAGGAAGAGCTGGAGGCAGAAGCCCAGGGAGTAAAAGAGGATGATACGACCAACAGAGGTGAAAGTAAGTTGGTTAAAAACAGAGGTGACGAAGTGAACCAGTTGTGGCAATCTGGAGAGGAGAGGAGTGGAGTGGAGAAGAGGAATCCAAGAGGAAAGCAGGCGAGTGTTGTGCATCATTGAAGGAAAGTTTGGTATGTCCAGTGAGGAGAGGAGGAAAGAAAGAGTTGAAGAGGAGGGGCCTAAGATATAAGAGAAGGGGCTGAAAGATACAGTAGCAGGGGGAAGTTACGCTGATACCCAGGTCCACCACGATCATGGCCAAGATATCAATGAGTGATGTCTGTCACTAATCCAGACAACTCTGTGAAGCAGAGGTGGTAGAAACAGTTACAGGAGAACACTACATCCTGACGTTCCAACGAAGGAAAAGGTTTCCAACTACAAGAAACAAGACGATGGGCTGGGGAACGTAGCACAGACCCAAAGTAGTTTAATAAATACATACATAAAATAAAGCTATGGGCATAAACAAAATGAAGAGTTTAGGGAAGGGTGGTTCTTTTTCAGAGAAAAAATATATATTATATATCCCATCCCACAGTGACATCACCATGTTTCCACCAACCCCTTAGTGTTAATTAGTTTTCCTTTTCTCAAGGAGACGGGGCCTGTTTCCAGGCCATGTCACGGGAGGGGAACCTGACACTAACCCCTTTAACGCTCCTTGGGTTCCAGGATTACAGGATCCCACTCTCCCAGCCCCCACCTTGCCTACACAGAAGAGAGAGCCAAGGACCCAGCTGGAGAGCGAGAACCCACCTGCCCCCCCCCCCCCCCCAATGCAGCAACCCGGTGGACCGCCCAGGGTGCAGAATGGGACACGGCTGCCTCTGTGTTGCAGGCAGCAGACCCAGTCAAGAAGAGTAACAAAGGGGACAAGCTATGAACAGAAAGAGAAAATAAGCCCAAGACAATAGGGGCATTTGCAACCTGGTTAAAAAAGGTGACCGCTAGACGCAATGACAAAGATTAAGGTGCTGAAATAGGTCAATGACAGATTGCAAGGAGAGAACGTTTTTGAAGGCAAGAGGAAAAGCAGGGAAACCTTAGCGTATGTGCCCCCAAATAGCAAAGACAGAGATAGAGACTAGGGAAGATGAGCAGGACAATGAAATTGCCAAAGACATTGCAGACTTCTTTATTAGTGTGCGCACTGTAGTGAGAGCTGGACCCCGACAAGGGGAACAGGGAGTACAGATGCTGGGAGCTGTACCATCCCAAGCCTCAGGATCATCCGCACTGGTGCAACCTGGGCCCAGTGCTTCAGGTTTTCAGCCAGACTATTACCTGACACCACAGGCATAGAGAGGGTAGGGCCTGAGCGGGCAAGGCCCACCCAAAATCTGTAAATGCCCACTCAGCAGCGCTGTGTGGGCATTTACAGATGTTAATGTCACTGCAGTGGGCCCAACTACATTAGCTTTAGGCACCACTTGTTGGACAAACCTGGTTAAACCTCTGCCTGACGCACATCTCTTGCACTGCGGTTAAGAGTTAGGGTGTGTGTACGGAAGGGACTCTACGATCCTTCAAGACGCTAGGGAATTTGATGATAGGAAGCAGCAACTGCAATTAGTTAGATGGATTGGTGGGCTGTGGAGCGTGGGAAGACCCGGAAACTACATTGCCCAGGGAGCTCAGCAGTTGTGAAAAGAACAATGAAATTTGATTTTGAAAAAAAATGTAATTTTGTCATGGGGCAGGATCAACCCCTAGGGGTTGCCATCATTTAGAAGGTAGGGCCAGATTTGGAGGATTATATCTGGATGAACCAACTTTGTTGTGACAGGAAAGATATAAATCACTCCTGGACTGTCCCCCATAACAATAGGATTGAATAATCTGGATAGAAGTAGCACATTATTGACCATGTCAAAGTCCACTGTGAAATCCTAAATAATGAGCAAGCACAAACTCCCATCCCAAATAAAAAAAAGATATGTAGGGCATCATCCATCACATGGACAGGGGCAGTCTCAACACTGCACTGGGGTCTCAAACCAGATTGATCTAGTTAAAGATCAACTTCAATAACATGTAACTGAAGCCAAACTGAATCTGCCCTCTAGGATTCCTCCAGGAAAGGCAATGATTAGACTGATAACGCGTCCTGAAGTTTGCCTGGAAACAACCCACGCTCCAAAGAGCAGTTTACAATCTTCAAATGTCTAGCCCCATTGATAACAGAAGAGAAGAGGTCCGTTTATTATTGTTCGTTTTACAGGCTTTATTCGACAATTTGTCTTCTGCACTAAACGCATGTTTACACTCAAAAATGCTTAGAACTTATACAAAATAGAACTTCACAATTATAAAACATACGTTAAAGGCAACAACATTGTGCACAAGTTAAAGTCCTGGTAACTACAACATCATTTGCAGAAAATGTCTAATCATCCAGTTGAGGTTTTAGTAAAGTGCTATGTGCTTACATAATTAAACTGAGTGGATACCTATATTCATGTTTTCTGTCACATACAAAACAGCATGTTATTGCGACAACCCAATATTGCCATTATAGTCTTCCTTTTAACCCAAGCTCGGTGGATTTAAGTTGCAACACGGTATGTAACATTAGGGCCAATTGGAGTTTAACAAAAGGACATAGCGACAGCTACTCTTCGCGTGCGTGCAGTCCTAAATAATGAGCCGGTATAAGACTCTTAGTTCCCTTAACTAGTGACAAAATAACAGGAAGTGTGTTTGCCCTCTCCAATGTCTAGTTAAAGTGGCTAATTTCAATGTGTTGAGCCGGAAGTCTATGTACAATACCCGTGCATCCATGGCTGAATTAGGTTTGAGATACTCTTCAAAACCTGGTTCTTGTTTGTATCTCAATACGTAAGACCTGAACTCAACTCCTCTCCTCGCTGGACAGCAGTCTGAATGTTATTCTAACTCCAAGAAATCAACTGCTGCCGTATCAGAGGTTCCAACAGTTTACCTCTGAAAAAATTGCTAAGTGTATGGGTCTAGGTGCCTTTACTAATGTGGTAACTGGTAAATAGGTGTGGAATATTTAATAATCATCTTAACCATCTAGGTTGTGAGGTGGTAACCACAGCCCCGCCGTGCAAAACGACCAATTGAGACACATCGTGCTTTTTAGTATACACCCCTGATGAATTTCCCCTGACTGCGTGTGTATGATATGAGTGAGGAATGAAACATGTTGGGTTAAATGGGAGTGAAGTAGTGTGGAAGTGAGTAGTTATTTGAGTTTTATTATTATTTTTCCTAACCCCATTTTTGTGGTTAGACTTATTAGTGATAAATTGATTTAGATATTTTTGTGTTGATTGTAATTCCTGATTATGCGGTTCCCTAGGTTTACATGCACACTTCTGTTTCCCGGTGTACTTACACTGTCACTGGTGTGATTTGGTTGTTTTCCTGTTTTACTGTATAAAAATGTATAATAGTTTTTAAGGATCATGCCAGCTTTGTATTAAATGTTGTACGATGCTATGTTGGCATTTTTAAGCTGTATATTTGCCATTGATGGCTTAATAAAATTAATATTGTATATGTGGTTCTATTTCCTGTGTGAAGTATTTATAATGCCCAGCATTTATGCTTCGATATATGTCCAATTGGGCACTTCTATTCTTACCCTCTAGTTAGTGAGGTTGGACACGTGATACCGTGAGACTTTACTGAGGATCACTTTGTAGTTTTGATTTTTTAGGTGTTCCTAAAGTTAGGGGGCGTTTTGGTCCTCAGTTAAATCCCCCCACCTCCCTTGTGTACCTTGCTGAACTCAACTTGGAACATTCCTTCTTCAATCTGTCCCAAGAAACATTTATTGCCTGTTTTATCATATGTTAGTGTTCTATTGACAGTGCTGTTGGATCACTCCACGCTGGGGCCAGATGTAATGCAGCCACATTTGTCTTAACATGTGTGACCTATGGCAGTGAACAACTACCTGCACTATTCAGTACATGTTCAAGGGCTTCTCTATATTTTTCCAGTTCTGGAGCAGTTTATTATCCATGTATGATGATGGTTTTAACGGTTTTATAACTCCACATACATCAATAGCCTATACAGGTTGAAATGTTTGCAAATGACAAACCTCTCACATAATCAGTTGAGGTGGGGACGGAATCGAAGAAACTGCTATCAGCACAATAGAATGAGAGCACAGGGGGAAGGAAGGTGGTTGACGCACTGTCAAATGATGTGGAATTGGTTTCTTGCTACTTTCATTGTTTTCCGATAACCAGTGGCTTTTTCCAGTTTAACTCCAGCTCTACATTTCTTCCTTGGAGGCTAGTGTTGTTCTACTTGATACTTGGAATTGAATCAACTAATGACCATTTTGTTATCATTTAGACATGGGGTGTAACTTGGGTCATATGAATTAAATCGCTGGAACATAGAACCAAACTATATCCTGAACACTACAATCAATGTTTTGGTGTAAAATATCCAGAGAGGTTGATGCCATTTCCCTTCCTAACTATTAGTTCACCTCGAAGGACATCACTAGACACGATGCTACAACAAATAACGTGTTTTTCTAGTGTTGCTTATCAGACTTGGTTAACCAATCCTGTGCAATAATGAATGGTATGAGATTTTGGGTCCGACTAAACTGTAATTATATTATATTATAATTATTAGGGTATTTATTGCTCGTAGATCTAGGTTCGGAAAGCTACAGAGTGCTTTACAAGTCATGGGAAGGGGCGGGGTACACAGTGAGGAAGTGGACCGCAGCAGATCCAAACAAGGGAGCAGGGAGCCAACAACGGGAGAGAGTTGGCAATTGGGCAGGAGGATATCTACAAGCAACAAAGAAAGATAACAAGGGTGGGGGCGGAGCAGGGAGCAAATCGCTAAGACTCTTATTGGGTGGGGAGTGGAGAGGATGTTGACCATGGTGTAAAGGATGTGAACGCATGGACCCCAAAACCTCAAACTATAATGAAGTAGAATCATGTCATTGAGGGAAGATGCCTGGGTGAGGAGAGGGGGATGAAGATGAGGGGGGAGTATGCATGACGTTCCCCCCACCCAATGTATGGAGGTCTTTCTCCCCTTTTTTGATGCCCTTGTCAGACCCATATATAATCTGCCCTAGCATTCACTATTGTTCTTTAAATGATTGTGGACATTGTTGAGGGGTTTCCCTTGGTCTACTGGCATGAGGCAATTCTTGTGACTGACATAGACGGAGCATGTGTCCCCCTGGGAATATGCTGATCTTGGACTTTCAGCATGCCTGAAGCGACTGGGTGAAGGACACCTATGTGCCATTTTGTGGAATAAACTGGTTTCAGATGGCCTAAACAATGAGCCCAACGTAGGGGACCGGAATTGCATCAAGATGTGGAGGACCTACGTCCCTCGCCCGAGGCCAGGCAGAAAGTGATGATGTAAGAATCCATCATGCCACAGAAATCAATTACCACGTGATGTGTCGGAACAATGGAAATGGAAAATTGACTCACTTAGACAAACAATGGATCGACAGCGAACGGGCAAGTTGATGTGTGTGTTTGTGTGCGTTTTGGTGGCTGGGGGAGGCGGCAGAGGCTGAGATAGGGGAGTTCTGGGGGTGAAACCCCCCAAACCCCCTCCGATGTGGAGTAAAATCTGGGAAGAGAGGGTGGGGGGGGGTGGAAAAGAAATATTATTTCGATTTTTGGAGACTGCCTAAAATCAGCCTAAAAACAATTGGTTAGGCGTCCTACAACTTTGGAATAATGACATAGAACCAATTCTTTGGATATGGGAGGTTTAAGGAAGGCATGGTATCAAAGTATGACGGACACAAGTGATCACAGTTCAAGGGTGTTCATTGAACCTTTATCAGAGGGGTGAAAAACGCCTATCTAAGCCTAAACCTAAGATGGGAGCAAGCTACGGCCATCAAATAATAATAACAGTCCTAGTGGAGTCTAGTCAAATGATAAGGGCCTATACTAAAAAAACGATTTCCAATCCTTACTGCTATGCTACAAAATAGTGACGGATAATGTGTACAAAAAGAAAGAAGTGTTCACAAAATAAGTTAGGATTCGGAGGCCGTAAGCCTCCCTTCTCCATGTTTTTATCATGGGACAAGGCGGGTCACTCGAGCTCAACACACTCTTCAGCTTCTTCAGCACGAGGTCACAGTTCCTTTTGCCACCATTAGGACCTTCAGTGCCCAAGTCTCTTTCGTGCAAAGTTTCTTGCTTCATGGGGCTCAATTCACCATAAACAACAAAGAAAAATTCCTTCTGAATAGGTAAGCCGAGCGATTTACTCTTCGCCCTGGATCCCCCTCAGTCATGCTCAGATCCTCTTTCACAATTAATTAGCCTCCCTCAGTCGGAATTAGACCAACTTTAATTCACAGGCATCCCTTAGTCAGGTTCACATTTGCCACAAAAGTATCTTCGCGGGTGAGTTTTACTGTTCACCCTGGATCCCCCCTCAGCCAGCCTCAGACCAATTTCAGTTCGTAGGCAATCAAAGACTTTCCAATGTGCACGGGTTTCCAGTTAACCCGCTGCATGACCACTTTGATTTCACCGTTTTCTTCACAATTCTATCGCACACAAGTTCTTCTTTTGGTCATACAATGTTGCTGCTTGCAACCTTGAGCGTCACACAGTCCGGTCTGTTATCAGTTTCTCCCGACTCACCGGCTGTGCGGAACTCGTTGGCGTTGTTTTGCTGTCGGAGTCAAGGATAGTACCACTGTGGCAATCCTGTCTCCCCACCTTGGCTATCAATGCGGGAGGGCCCTGTGTACCTTTGACACACGCTACACTGTTCACCCGCTGTAATCCCTGGTCTTACGTTTCTTTTCCTTGAGGCTTCTAGAAAGTAGTGATCCTTTTGTGCAAAGGGCGAGAGTAATTCCCTCCTTGTCGTCCTCTCTGGTGTCGCCGCCTTTCCCCTCAGTTTAAACTGCCATCCAGAATAGCTGCTTCCCCGTGCGTTTGGCCTTGCTCAGTGTGCTTTCGTGCGCTGCCTTTTATCCATGTGGGGAAGTGTGATGAACTCAGTTGTGTGTAGTTATCAGTAATTGCCTTACTCTGCCTGGCCCTTGTGTTGGGACATGTCAGGTATACAGCTCAGGTGTTAGTCCGTTATCGCTCACAATGGACTGTCCGTGAGAAAGTGTTTGTGTCAGAAAAGGGGGAGTTTCTAGATATCCTACCTGGTAGGATGGGGAAAAGGTGTCATTAGGATGGGGATACCACGTCTCACCCTTCGGTGTACCACCTCCACTCCCTGTAGATCCCACTGCCCCCTCATCCCATTCAGGTGATCCTCCCGCACTAGTCCACCACCAGGAACTGGATCCAATAGCGATGGCTGTGTCCTGGCTACCTGGATGGCAGATCTCTGGGGACTAGCAGGTGAGACACCTTCAGGTTTCTCACAGAGGCAGGAGGTGCGTGTCAGAAGGCCTACGTATGTCACTTTGAAGATATGAGGGCGAGCATTGTGAGGGGTATAAGGAGGAGCGCTGGACTGGAGGGGGTGCACCAGGTTAGTTGGGTCTGCAGAGTTATGATGGGATGCTGCTCTTTTTATCTTGCTGCAAGAATGGCAATTAAATGTTTGCCTGTTCACTCAGAGCTAACATGCCTCTTTTCCATTACGTTCAGAAGGAGCAGCCATTTCTTGAATAGGAAGCTCTTGAGCTCCTTCCTGAAATAAGTAAGTGAGAAGAGAAGTCTGGTGTTGACAGAGGAGGTTATGGAGCCTGAGGGCATAGACCGAGAATGCCCATCTTCTGGTACTTTCCTTCCTGTACTGGCGGAGTTCAAGTTAGTAAGGTCCTGGCTTCTAAACAGCTGCTTTTCTAATAGAAGTTTACTTTCTTCAGTACTTCAAATTGGCCTCCTACAGATCATTCCACTGAATACCTACATTTGCTTTGATTAATAGGGAGTACATCATTACTCAGAAAAAAGTTTTCGGAAAAGGAGCACAATGTGATTTCGAAAATAGATTTACATAAATCAGATTGCAAATTGTCCAAAAACATACATGGAATCAGCAGAAATAATTGAGAGGGAATAATGGGAAGTAGCAGTCAAAGGGGGGTGGAGTGTCTGGGGAATAAATAAATGCAAATTTGTAAAAAATAACAAATCATAACAGCCTGACTTTGGAGTAATCACATAAAAGAGCTACAGGCAAATCTGCACTCAGCTACACCCTCTTCCACATAAACCAGAAGAAAATTAATGAAAACATACCAATTTCCACTCCAAGTCCACCCATGCCATTCAGGAAGATCTTGGACTGGGCCATCTTCTGCATTGCTGTATCTCCAAGAACATACCTCTGACGACTGAAAATGAAATGGTTTCCATTTAGAAAGAAGATCAGAAATCTCACATCTATGAATTAATTGCACAACTAATTCACATATCCTTCAAATATCTAATTGTGACTATATGGTTTCTCATCGCCATCCAGGTATATCCGAAGTCAAATAAACAATGCATAGCCAGTGAGTATTTAACCTCCTACTTTTTAAAGTTGGGAGTAAAATGATTTTTAGGGAGTAAAAAAAGAAAGTGCCAATCACAATGGGGGTATTTAGTAAGCGAGAAAAAAATGTTTAAACTGTAAAACAATGTTTGTTAGAAATATTTACTTGCACAATTTTTTTTCAGGCACATTAAAAGATATATTTGTACCTGTTTGGATCAGGCAGTACTAATAATACTGTCTTCCTACGTTAAGTACTGGTCCAAGCACATCCATGGAGCTATGTGGGTGAGAGTAGGGCGTCAAGCTCCTATGTGATATTAGCTATTTTTTGTTGATAGTATTTTTACTCCCCATTTCTCTTATTTGGGAGTTTTTGTCTATTTTTAGTGATTAAAGTAAGTGGATGATGTGCCCCTAATTTGCAGGGCTGCAAATAACTTTGCGATTGTTACTGCAGCTCAGGATTGAAGTTAGGCCCATGACAATGGAGTAGTGAGAATTTTATTACATTACCCAGAGCAATAATAAATGAAAGTAATACATCATAAATTCAACTCCAACAGAATACAAAATCCATCAACCCTTTTTTTAAACAAATGGTACCAGTCGTTAAATTCAGTGCAAACTATCATACTGTTACAAAGTACAGCACACAAAAATTGTTGTACTTGGCTTAACAATATGCACATATTATTCCCATAATACCACAAAATCAGAATTTACCAGAAAATTGAAGGACGTAGTAGAATGTGAAGTGGCTGCACCTCCTCAGACTACCACATTTACCGATTTTCAGTTAACATGACAGGTCAGCAAGGGTTATGAGCGACAGGAGGATGTACTCCATTAACTGAGCAACCTTGACAATACAAGCTTACTGGTTCCGAGAAAATGTGGAACCTCTCCATCACCCTTGGTCACTGCAGCATATAAGATATAGACGTCCACCATCCACTATGAAAAGTATGGACGGAAAGGCTAAAGTTAAATACCATCAGTCAGACAAACAATCTGACGTCATTCCAAATGACAAGCGCTCACTTAACAGTGCTTAGTGAAGGTATAAGCAGCACAGGCAATCTTCTACCAAAGGAATATTACAGATAAAAGGGGGATGTTGCTTGCACATTAAATGGATTACTTGCTTAAATAGTTGAAAGCACATGGTCCAGCGAAGTACATTTAAAAACAACCAGGCGGTTTGCCATTCAAAACAGACCAAGTGGGAAATAAATCGAAGGAACAGCTGAAAAAAACATGAGACCAGCTCAAATTACCTCATGGAACACGTATTAACAAGCACATGCATCAAACTACTTAGTCTTGAAAGCAAACACATTCAAGAGGCACAAGACAATGGGCAAATCAGTAACCTGAAATAGAACACCTTAACATGCACGATCGAAGGCAAAGGAGGTTTGTCACTGGGGTCAAAGCATTTAGTGAAAAGAGATTAAGAACACATCATCAAAAGGTCTTCTACCTAGGTCAGACCTTAACCACTGTAATCAACACCGAAGAACAAAGTAGGCCAGCAGATGTCAGAAGGAATCCAAAAAATGGCAAAGCACCAAGTGGAGAATCTGTCATTCCAACATTCTGTTTTGTGGTCAAAAGGTGTTACCCTCCTTGATGACATTGGTTAGATCACAGAAAAAAAAAGGTCCAATGCATCATACTCGGCAACAAGCCAACACATTGGGTCACCACCCAATGGCAACTATAATTGTCAAATCACAAACAAGAGATCATGGCACAGAGTTTTATTGGGGGAGAGAAATTGGGACCATCAGCTGCATTTAAGCCAAGGTTA
Source organism: Ambystoma mexicanum (assembly GCF_040938575.1). Classification (NCBI taxonomy): domain Eukaryota; kingdom Metazoa; phylum Chordata; class Amphibia; order Caudata; family Ambystomatidae; genus Ambystoma; species Ambystoma mexicanum. The sequence continues at coordinate 80,753,245 of NC_090937.1, forward strand.
CTTTTTATAAATCAAGACACTTGTTTTGCAAAACATCAACATGGAAATTGGGGTACACCAATGCAACATACCTTACTCCAGCCAAGCCACTTGCATTTTTCAAACAACAAAGAAAAGAGCAGTGAAGAAGTGCAACTGTACCACACAGACCTCAAAATATGCACGCACCACTAACCATTGGCAAGTGATAATGAACTATTGGTTATTAAGAAATGATGTGTTGTGTGCATGTGGTAATGCAGGGGGCAAGTGACCTTTTATGCCATGCTAGTAGCTTGGAACATTGTAACCCTGACATTTTAAACATACTTTTGTGATGTGAACAGTGAATGAAGAGCAAGAGATTACCTATACAGAGCATCATCTATTTCCATAGTATCGGTTGCCATGATGAAATGAAAACTTGGCCTAAAAAGGGAAAGAAAAAATGATCAGACACTGCTACATAATGACAATACTAAGACACATTGAATGGTGCAAATGCACTAATAACAGGTGACAGAAGGAGTCAGGTTCCAGTGGTAGAGGCTGTAGCAGCCATATAGCGCGCACACATTTGAGAAAGTTCTCAACTACACGGTTCCATATAAGATTTTGAAGTCTTCGTATTCTATGTTTTAAAGCGTAGCACCAAATTATATTCGAGATAGTAAAAGGTTAACCTTTCTTTTCAAAAAGGCAGGTCAAATATAGACTTGTACTCTAAAATAGATATTGTTTTGTAATCCATAATTCTTAGAACCTATTAATTCCTGTAAAATAAATATGCATCGCTACCTTAAATTTCCTCCTCAGGCTGTAAAAATACTAGAGCGCTTTCCTGTGCCACTGCTATAGCTTAAAACTTATCCAAACATATTCATCGGGCTGCATGGGTATGAGCAGGAGGCGGCTGCAATAGGTCCGTTTCATAAGTTTACTTGCCCATATTTAGGGTGTAAAAGTATTGGGTATGCAGCTTTTATGTAGGGCAGTAGAGAATTGGCAGCAACTATCCATACAATCTTAAATCTGCATTTTTCTTCATTCGAATTGTTGGAAGAAGGAATTTTATGGAATGCTTCATTTAAATGGCTATTTTAAAAACCAATTGTGTCACCAACCGTAATATAAGGTGGAACACAACATACTTTATGAAAAGATATACTTAACTTTTCATTTGTACTGCTGAGACACACACAATTACTGTCCTTGCTACAGATCAATTAACAATCAAACACACGCACACACAGGCAGACCAGTACGAACAATCAAATCAAACTATTGATGCAGCTTAATCGAGGTGCAGAGAATAAAACACACACACGAAATGTATTAGTCATTAAAGTCGGTAAACAATTATTTTGTCAAATAACAGTATGATTTCAAAATTATTCTTTTTCTGAATAAGTAGTTAATAAACACCAGTTTTAACGATTTGACTAACATGCAAAGTGTTTGGCAGAATATGTACTGATGGTCTAAATTCATCCATGTTGGGAAGCAGCACTATTAATCCATTAGGGATGCAACGATATAACGGTATACCGTTAAAGATACCGTGAACAACTTAATTGAACAATAATAACCGTCACATTGTTTATACCGTTTATACCGTTAAGTGTGATTTTCAATCTGATTTGGAAAGGCTGCAGTAAGCAAGTGCTGCGCAGTCTTGTTCTTGCACTGTTGGATGTGCCGTCTGACCGGGGGCCTTGTTTGGCAGACAAGAGCATAGGGAAAGTGAGGCCACATTAGTAAATGAAGCTTTGCTGCTGTGACCGCTCTTTCTCTGTGATCAGTAGAGTCGGGTCAAAGATCAGCCGACTTTGTGCAAATTGTGTTGAAAGCTGCCCAGTGCCTGAACCGTTGTGTTCCCCATGCAAAGATGATAACGATGAGCTGACCAACTGTCTCTATAGGCATACCGGAGACTCCAGTTCATAGACTCTGCCAGACCTGGATTTAATGGGCAAACTAGAACAAAGTTATTTTGTTTCAGGCATTATTTATTTGAAAGGCAGCATACAGATTTTTAACATTTTCACATAGTCATGCTGCTCCGTTCTACAGGTCAGATCTTCTATGGCGATTGTCCCGATTTTCAATTTGCAATTAGCAAGACCACAGGGACATCACGAGGGTTAGCTGAGGGCCTGAACTGAAAGTGAGCATTTTATTTTTCCTTTTGTTCATATGTAAACAAATGTAATAAAATGTTCAGTGACTTGCAAAACAGCGGAGCCAGGAGCACTTTGCTTAGCAACCACTCAGCCAGCAGGAGCAGAAATGTATCCATTCAGCCTGGCCCAGCATCATGTGCCATAAGATCAGTAAGTTAAGGTCCTACTGCACTGAGCAAACACACATTGAACAGCTCTTGCTCTGGCTGTGCAAATTGTTAACAACATTTTTTTAAAAAAAGGACGGCCAGTGAAGTCATGCATATCGAATTACTCTCCCCAAGGTTTAGATTCAAGGAACTTAACTTTCTCATGGTCATGGATCAGATGACCATCCAGTTCTGTTTTAGCTTAGAATTCTGGGATTTGTAGTTTTGCCAACTATTTGAAAGATAGGGAACTACACATCCCAGAATTCAAAGGGGGAATGAACTGGATGCCCTTCTGATGCATGGACTGGCCTTTAGGGCAATAGGCCCATGGCCGAACCAAAAACGCGAAATGCTTCTGTGGGCCAGTTTTTGGGTCAAAGTGGGGTACTTTTTTGGCCAAAGTGGGCCAGTTTGATGAGTGACTTCACTATGCGGCTAATAGTTCTGACCACTGTTGCTGAATACATATTCTTTTAAATGTTCAATTTGCATCACATTTTATCAAAAACTCCCCCTTGGGTACTATTCAAACAGTGTTCCAAAAGGAATGAATTCCCATTTGCAACAGTGGGCCACTTATGTTGGTGCCCGAGGCAATTGTATGCCCCAGCCCGACCCTGCTGTAGACTGTGTGAACATTGGGCCTATCAGTGTTTTCTGCTAGTAAATAAACTAACCCCCTACCTGCTGTCCTCTATGTAGATTTGCACATTGGCACTAGAGTTGTTGCTTCGCTTGATCCTTCACCCACCTGCCTTCTGCATATGGCACTGGACTCAAGCTGGCAGGACAGATTCTACATTCAATCTGAAGTATCCAGAGCAATGGGGGTGAAATATTTCTTGGGTCTATTCTCAATTTGTAACACCACGCATGGAAGCATTCATCCCTCTGAACTCGCATCACACAGATCCTAATGCAGTCAGACCTGGGGAAAACTGTAATGATGGGGCTGTGGTGAGGTGGTGGTCTAGGCCATATTTGTGCCGATATGTATTTTAACTTTGTCATTTTCAAAGTTTATTATTTTTTTGCCACTATCTTTAAGAAGGTAAATTAACATGTATTACAAGAATCAAGAAAGAAATCAACAGCGCCCACTGAACGATGTCCCGTTAGGATTACATGGTCAGTGGTGACTCAAACATCAAATCTTCATAATAAACCAGACAGATGGTAAACAAGCTATAGTGATTATATCACTATGCAACCTTTCGGTGTGTCTGTGTTGGCTATGACATATTGACAAAAGAAACACAATGACATGGGCTTTCGGACCACCAAAGTGACTTTTCTCCCTTTAATGGGATAAAGAGTTGTCAAAACAAACTTTGTCGCAGCGAGGGGTCATGATGCCCGTGCCATGTGGTTCCAAAAAAATTCAAGTCGAGGCCAATTTTCAAAACGATGACCTGTGACTGAGCAGCAAGCTCATTGCTCAAAATGTGCATTATAACACTTCCACTAGTCACTCTTTCATTCAAGGCGATCAACGACTGGGCGCCATGAAAGACCAATTCTGCAGCCGCCTTAGATTCCTGGAGGATCAGCTAAATATGTGCAGAGACAAGTTCAGATACAGCTGGAAAATCTTGCCTGCGTATTCGTAAGTTAACAAAAAGCATTGGCTTAATGGTAATTTAAAGATCTTCAACTGCAAAAAGGCAAAGTAGTTTCAGTTGGAGCAGTTTTTAATGCCATTCCGTAAACCACACGTGCCTGACACAAAAATCAATGTTAGCAATAGGAAGAATAAATACAGTGCCAAGAAGGAAAAGGATTTACTTTGGGTTGCAGCTTTGGGGTTTATATAGTTATAATGGATAATGTTTTCTAAACATAGGACAATGGGGGATTTCCCTGGTTCTATCATTGAATTTACATACAATATGTCAGACCGCGAAATTCCCTAATCTCTGCGGGCATTCCAAAGGGTAACATGTCAGTGATTACTGAACATCTTTTGGCCCGCAAGTAAACTGAAGGGAGAAGGAAGAGAGAGAGAGAGAGAGAGAGAGAAGAGAGAGAGAGAAGAGAGAGAGAGAAAGAGAGAGAGAGAGAGAGAGAGAGAGAGAGAGAGAGAGAGAGAGAGAGAGAGAGAGAGAGAGAGAGAGAGAGAGAGAGAGAGAGAGAGAGAGAGAGAGAGAGAGAGAGAGAGAGAGAGAGAGAGAGAGAGAGAGAGAGAGAGAGAGAGAGAGAGAGAGAGAGAGAGAGAGAGAGAGAGAGAGAGAGAGAGAGAGAGAGAGAGAGAGAGAGAGAGAGAAAAAGGAAGAGAGAAAGAGAAAAAGTGTGTGTGTGTGTGCGTGTGTGTGCGCACAAGCGCAACAATCAGCCTCCATTGATCTGTGGCATACAGATTATCAAGATGGCAACATGTTCACCTTCACCAGTAGCCAGTGGGGGAGCTAAACGCCTAATGACCACTTAAGAAAAGCTATCAAGTTTGCTTTGCCTGTCACAGCAGGGCTCCTTCTCTCCAGACGTGGGTTTGTGTTTGGTGGAAGCAAGGGGCGGCATTTCAGTAGAAAATATGTTGAAAAGCCCAATTCTGGCCCTGGGTGCCTGGTTTTGTTTGTGATGATAAATCTGACAATTTATGACCTTTTTAAGAAAATGTTTAAATTAGTTAACTCCACCAGATATACAGCGATAACCATGATATACCGTCATTTGGCAGGAAGGTTATCGTACCGCCATAAAACTAATACCGTGACACCCCTATAATCCATGTACTGAACTAAACATCTCCAGAGGGAGGAAAGCTATGGTGCAGCAGTACTGCTACCTCTACCCACATTAGAGTCAGTCAAACGGAGAGAGGAGAGCATGTGGGGCAGCTGGAGCAAACATGGAGATAAAAACGTTTAATATCATTGTGCAGAGGTATGGGTCGGGTCAACATTTATTGTTAACATTCTCCTTACTTATGCAAAACACGAACAATACTGCCTGACACCATCAGGTTTCACTTTCAACCCAGTCATGGCAAAATTAGGCATCTCAGGTTGGCCTAACCCTTTAGGCACTTTTTTAACCAGAGGTCTTTCATGGAATTACCAGCAAGGCTTTTCAAGGCGATATGAAATGTCACCATCTCTTCAAGCCACTTGCTCACAGCCTTCCCCTTTCCTAAATCACATTTTACAGAGAAGAATAATTTCGGTAAAGTGCCCCTCACACAACCCACAAGTCCTCAACTCACTGTGTGTCACTACCATACTAAAAATACAAACTGTGCTGGAAAACGAAAGAACAACATAGTAAGTTTTACGTATAGTGAGATGCGCTGAAGAAATTCAAACTTGGATGCAGGACAACATGCTCCAACTAAATTCATCCAAAACGGAGATCATCGTCTTTGGTCCCAGCAACAAACTGAATAATGAGTTACATTCAATAGCTTGCCCGACCCCGTTTGGACAAACTATGGACTACTCGCAGACAGTGAGGAATCTGGGTGTCATTTGGCAATACAACATGAAAGGCAATCCAGAGGTGAATCAGATAGTGAAATATTGTTACTATCAGACAAAGCTGTTAAAACCATTGCTACCATTGACCTCCGAGAAGGATCGCCCTATGGTGGTGGGCTCCCTCGTGAACACCAAGTTGGACTACTGCAATGTTTTGTTGACTGGCTTGCCCAAACACCAACTCCAAAGGCTGCAGGTGGTACATAACTCTGCAGTACGTCTGATCTTTTAATTGTCTCAGAGATGCCATTTCAGGGTTTTGGAGGAGCCTTCACTGGCTCGCAATTGAGGAACGAGTACAGTTTAAGTTGCTCTGTCTGGTGTTTAAATGTGTCCTTGATCTCGCACCTGCTAATTTATTGTCGAAGATCAGAAAGTATAAACCTTAAGTGGTGGCGGAGGCATTTTAAAAGGTCACCCTATTTATGGTAAATAGGGAAGAGACCGTGGTTAGCTAAACCCCAATCAAAGTAAAATAGCTGAGCAGTCCAGGTTTGGTCTCAAGAAACGTGTTCGAGTGGTCTAGGGCTACGACGAGTCCAAACAGAACACCACCAATGATTTAAGTTAGTCAGGCAGTATTAAAATACAATTTTTTATTATTCGGCCTTTATGAACACACTAAGCATTTTTTTTAAAATCATAGGTAAGGAACAAGTTACTTACCTGCAACTTGTTCTCCAGCATGGGTCTGGCATGGATTCACATGCTCATGAATATTCCCCGTCGTCAGGCTGGGAATCCTCGGTAAAGAAAAAATCAGTATCAGTTTCGTTTCTGATCTGTCTTTCTTAGTAACCAATCACTGATCTCTGGGTCATACTGCCCCCAGCCAATGACTGCCCTCTCCCTAAGCCCCGCCTCTGGCAGCCATCCTCAGATTTGGTAGCACGCCAAGTGGCAGTATGACCAAGTGAAGAGCCGCAGAGGGGTAGGCGGGAGGTTTCGCATGTGAATCCATGCCAGACCCATGCTGGAGAACAACAGTTACAGGTAAGTAACTTGTTCCTTCTCCAGCATGGGGTCTGGCATGGATTCACATGCTCATGAATAAAAGAATACATAAGAGTATACACATGCACAACCACAGGGGGTGGCAACAGGCTCAACATTAAGCAATACAACAACTCAACATTAAGCATCTCTTACCTCCTCACCAGGCTCACCTTAAGAGAACAGGTTGCGCAGCACTGCTTGGCCGACCCTGGACTCCTCTCTGGAGGCCCGATCGACGCAGTAGAATCTTGTGAAGGTGTGCGTCGACCACCACGTAGCAGCCCTGCAGATGTCCAGCAGGGGCACACCAGACAGGAACGCCGTGGTAGCAGCGATCGCTCTGGTCAAATGGGCTCTCGGACGGCCGGGCAGCGGTCGGTTTGCCAACCGGTGACAATGCACGATGCAGCCGGAGAGCCATCTGGAAATGGAAGTCTTTGACAGAGCCTTCCCTTGATTCACAGACTCAAAGTTCACAAACAGTTGTGACGTCTTCCGAAAACTCTGTGCGGTCCACGTAGAACTTCAGCGCTCTAGCTACATCCAGCGAGTGCAAAGTCCTCTCGGCCGGCGTCAAAGGCGACCGGAAGAAAACTGGTAGCACCAAGGGCTTGTTGAGGTGGAAGTCCGACGGCACCTTGGGCATGAAGGAGGGGTGCGTCCTCAGCACCACCCTCGTGTCATGAAAAGTCAAGTACGGAGTCTTGCAAGATAGGGCCCGAATCTCTCCCACTCGTCGTGCAGAGGTGATGGCGAAGAGGAACGCTGTCTTCCATGACAGGAACTTCAAAGGCGCCGAATGCATAGGCTCGAATGGGGCTCCCATGGGCCTGGTCAGCACCACATTAAGCTCCCACGCTGGGGCAGGAGCCTTCACCGGCGGGAATGATCGGAATAGTCCCTTCATAAATTCCTTCAACAGGCGATGAGACCACAAGGACGCCCGTCCCGTAGCCCTGGTATATCGGGAGATGGCAGCAAGATGTATTTTTATGGAGGCGTGAGCCAGTCCAGCTTTGGCCAGCGACAGTAGGTACGGCAACACTTGAGGGACCGTAATCCGCAGAGGGTTAATCTTCTATGCACGGCACCAGACAGAAAACCTCTTCCATGTATGACTGTAACACTTGAGAGTAGAGGACGCCCTGGCCTTTGCAAGAACCTCTCTGCAATCAGCCGGGATATCGTACCCTCCAAACTCTAGTGCTGCAGGAGCCAGGCCTGCAAGTTCAGCGACTGTGGGTCGTGATGGAAAATGGCGCCTCCTTCTCTGGAGAGAAGATCTCGTCCGCCGGCAGCCTACCTGGCTGGCGGGGACGTTGACAAGTCCAGAAGGTCCGGAACCAGATCTGCCTCGGCCACGCCGGTGCGACGAGGATCATCCTGCACCTGGACTTCTTGAGCTGGTTGATGAGGCGGAGCAGCAACAGCAATGCAGGGAACGCGTACAGGAACAGGCCGTCCCAAGGGAACGAGAAAGCATCGCCCATGCTCCTCGGCTGTGGGAACCTGCTGGCGAACCTCTGGCACTTGGAGTTCGTCGCCGTCGCAAACAGGTCGATCTGGGGTTTGCCCCATCGTTGGAAGAGTCGATCCACTTGATCCTGGCGCAGTTCCCACTCATGGCACGAGCGCAGCTCCCTGCTGAGTGAGTCGGCGATGGTGTTTTTTATTCCTGCCAGGTGGAAGGGTACCAGAAACATCCCCTGGGCGACGTCCCAGTGCCACAGATCCTGGGCCTCCTTGGATAGGGCTGGGGATCTGGTGCCCCCTTGCTTCCGTATGTAGAACATCGTGGTGGTGTTGTCGGTGAAGATCCTCACCACTTTGCCCTTGAGGGACGGAAGGAACGACTTGAGAGCCCAGAACACTGCTCGGAGCTCCAGAATGTTGATGTGGAGAGACCTCTCCTCCGGGAGCCAAAGGCCTCTTGCGTGGAGGCCTCCGGTGTGGGCCTCCCCCCCCCCCCCCAACCCTCCAGAGAGGCATCCATCGTCACCTTCTCTTGAAACGCCGGGATTTGAAATTCCTTGCCTGTCGTGAGCGGAGCACGGATGCCCCACCATAAGATCGCCCGACGGAACTCCTCGTCGAGAGGGATCCTGTCCTCGAAACAGCCTGTCGCCTGAAACCAGCGGGCGTCGAGGAACTCCTGTAGCGGATGCATCCGAAGTCTGCAGAGGGGCACAAGATAGATGCATGAGGACATCATCCCGAGGAGGGACTTGATGGACCTCACCCTGGCCACGTCCGTGGCTAGCAGGCGCCGCACCTTGCCCAGGATGGTCTTGGTCCTCTCCTCTGAAGGGGAGGCCAATTGCCCCACTGTATCGAGCTTCGCTCCCAGAAACAGTGCTATTTGCGATGGAACTAGGTGGGATTTGGGGTAGTTGGTGAACCCGAGCTCCGTGAGCAACCGGACGGTCTTCGCCGTGTGTTCGACGGCGAGTTCCCTTGTTCTTGCCCGGATTAGCCAGTCGTCCAGGTAGGGGTAAACGTGGATCCCGTGCAGGCGCAGCCGCGCTGCCACTGGAGCCAGGCACTTGGTGAAAACCCTGGGTGCCGACTTTAATCCGAAAGGTAGGGCTCCGAATTGGTAGTGGCGTCCCTGAACCGCGAACCTGAGGAGCTTCCTGTGCCTTTTTTGAATAGGGATGTGGAAGTAAGCATCCTCCACGTCCAAAGACAACAGGAAGTCGCCTTCCTCCAGCTGTCCCAGCACGTGCTGAAGGGTGACCATCCTGAACTTCTACGCCTTGATGTACTTGTTTAAGTGAGGCAGGTCCAGGATGGGGCGCCAACCGCCTGTCTTCTTCCTGACGAGGAAGTACCTTGAGTACACTCCAGAGCCCCGGAGCCTTCTGGGACGAGCTCGATGGCAGCTTTCTTGAGCATCGCCCTTACCTCCAACAGCAGTTGAGGGACGTGATTTTCCTTCATGGCCACGGGAGGAATGCAAGGGCACTTGTTTTGGAATTCCAGTGAGTGCCCGTTGGCCAGGGTGTCCAACACCCAACGCTCGGTGGAGATGGACTCCCACACGCTGACGAACTTCGTCAGCTGGCCTCCCACCGGGGTGCTTCGGTGGGGGCCCCGACAACACGACCGGGTCAGTCTTGCATGGAGGCAGCCTTGCCGCCTTGGCCTACTTGGCGACGACGGCGGGATCCCCCTTGCTTGCCGCAACCTCTGTAGGCCTCCTGGGAAGAGGAGCGGGCCGCCTGGCGGTAAGTGGAGGAGCCACCGCTGGAACCTTTGGAGGCACCCTGTCTGCCTCCGGAGCTCCGAAAGGGCCGTCGCTGTTGAAGCACCCCTAAAGCCTGGGCCGTCTCCGAGTCGGTCTTGATGGCCTGTAGAGACTCGTCCACCGCATTACCAAAGAGGTTGTTGCCGTCGAACGGCATGTCCAACACTGGACGTCCTGGCAAAAGTCTGTCGCCTTGAGCCATCCTCTTCGTCGGAGGCAAACTGTTGCCCAGTTGGCAAAATCCGGTATCGGCAATGTCCGTTGCCAGCGTTATGGCGTGATCCGACACCACCTCGCCTTTCTGCAGAATTTCTAGGGCCTCCGCCCTTTTGTCATAAGGTAGGAAGTCTAGCAGGGGAGCTATCTTGAACCTGAGCTCCCGGTCATAGCGGGCCACGATCGCTAATGCATTGGCCGCCTTAATCGTCGTCGCCGCCGACGAGATGACTCGTCGTCCCATAGAATCCAACTTCTTGCCCTCGCTGTCCGGCGGGGAAGTGGAAGTTGAAGCCGCCGCACCCGCTGCCTTCTTCTTAGCCGCTGCCGAGACGACAGAGTCCGGCGTGGGCTGGTCCCTGAGGCACAAGGTGGCGGCATCGGGAACTCGGTACTTCTTCTCGTACCTGTCCCTCTTGGCTGGTGTTGTGGAAGGGTTCTTGAGGACAGCAAGCCCCTCGTCCCAGATGTCATCGAGTAAAGGCACCGCGAGGACTGTCTTCCTCTTGGCCTCTCGTCGTTGGTACAGAAACCCCTCCTTTTTCTGTTCTTCAGGGCAGAGCTGGAAGAGCTCGGATGCCCTGGTTATCATGGCGTGGAAAGAGCCAATTTCGTCGGCTGGAGACGCCCGCGGGGGGGGGGGGGGGGATGACGACGGGATGTCCGCTGTGTCATTGCCGCCGTCATCGACCGTCCCCGTCGCTGTATCCGTTGCCGTATCCTCTCCAGGGGATGAGGGGCCCACCGGTCTCGCCGGCATGAAGGGCGGAGCGGGGTGGATTCTCCTCCGCTTGTTCGGAAGGCTTCCCGACGGGCCTGGTTCTGGATCCTCCGTCGGGGTCCGTGGTAACCTCGTCCTTATCTCTGTGCATAAGGATTGGATTGCCAACAAAATGGGCGCCGAGGTATCCTGGGGCTCGGGCAATGGCTGCGATGGACGGGATGGCCGCTCCACTGGGCCCTGTTCGTCATCATCGTCGCTATCTTCGATCACGTCAGCAGGGACCGTCCCTTGGGATCGAACCTTCTCGAACCTCTCGTTGAGGCCTATGGACCTCTCGTTGAGGCCTATGGACCTCTCGTTGAGGCCCTTCTCGGTTTCCACCAGTTCCTCCTCAGAGGCTGATTCCGAGTCTGTAATGGCCACCGGCCCCCCCCCTCTTTTTCCGCCAGGCACTTCACGGGGGTCTTAACGGTGGGCTGGAAAGAGTATTCCCTCTGCGGAGGCAGGGATACTCTGGGCCCAGAGGGCGTTTCCACAGGCGTAGTCTCAGCCGGCTTCGCCAAGGTCGCAGCGACCACTTCGGTAGAGGCCTTTGCCGGGTTGATCAAGGCCCTCACCACCTTAGGTGCGTCCAGGGCCTTCGCCTTGAGGGGAGGGTCAGCGTCTCGCTCCCCCTTCGAGATCGACCGGGTCCGCTCCAGCGGCCTACCCAGGTTCTCGTACTTCCTCTTCCCCGAACCAGAGCGCTGGCTCGTGGTCGAATGTGCCGGGGAAGTAGTGCCCTGCTTGGCAGCAAAAGAGCCCGACCTTTCGGCGCTCCCGGTGCCCGCAGACTCACGGTGCTTGGCCTTCTGTTGGGCCCCCGTCGCCAGGGCGCTCTCACAGGACTTAGAAGCCCGCTCAGACTTCTTCGCCTTCTCACCTGTTTTGCCCTTCTCCAGCCAGGCGGCGAGGTGGGAATGTTTTGGTCCGTTCCGAAAGGTTCTTGCAGAACGCACAGTCTTTCTCCACGTGCGTCTTGTCCTCATGAAGGCAGTAGAGACATCGCGAATGCTCGTCCTCCTTGAAAACGTTCTGTAATCTGCATCCAGGGCAGCACCTGAACAGCTTGGTTCTGGGCGTCGAGCTTCCCTTGTCCTGGGCCATGTCCGTTGAGGTAGGCCGCAGAGCTTCTGGAATCCTCCAAGAAGTGTAAACTCGACGAAAACTTCACCCTTGAGGGGCGTAGAAGAATTCCAAAACTGGTCCCCGTTATCAGAAGTAGAAACGCTGGAGCTGGAGGCTCGATTAAACCGAAAAAATGAGAAAATCTCCTGAAGAAGCGTGAAAACGCAGCAAAAAACTCAAGAGCTAAACACAAGGACTCCCAACACTTGCGTGCTGTAAAAATCTGAGGATGGCTGCCAGAGGCGGGGCTTAGAGAGAGGGCAGTCATTGGCTGGGGGCAGTATGGCCCAGAGATCAGTGATTGGTTACTACTAAGAAAGACGGATCGGCCTGATGTTTTCTTTACCGAGGATTCCCAGCCCGACGACGGGGAATATTCATGAGCATGTGAATCCATGCCAGACCCCATGCTGGAGAAATCACACTACGCGTTTAGATTAGAGTGACCAGGGTTTCACCTCAGCGTCATCTGAGGTTTTGTTGGTATTTGGTTTTTGGCTCTTATTTTTGAGTAGCGAGAGCTTTACCTGGAGCACCAGAAACAATTTAAAAATGTCCCCATTGAAATGATTTAAATGAAGCATAACTTGTTGATTAGAAGTACCCAGTAGTGCACCAATATTTTTTCTTAATATTGTAGTTTGCAGCCATCTCACACAGTAGCTGGAATAAAGCAACAGGGTGATGAGAGAATATCAATGAGTACAGGATTATCGCATGGGTTGAGCACCGGTAAAAATGAAGTGAACACTTTGCCAGGCAGAATATAGTTTTCTTTAAAAGTATCATCCCGATTACTTCTGGTTTGCAATTATTTGAAGAAAGAAAAAAACACAAAAAAAGAAAACTTGGCTAGCACTCCCCCACAGATCTTTGGCACCTAAGAGTGGAGAAAAAGACGGGGGCGGGGGCGCGTTGCCTGGGCTTATGCAGTAAGGTCGCAGCGGCGCTGAGCTCCTGCTGAGATCCTATATTGAGATCCTGTGTGCAGTGTTAAATATCTTTTTCCCGGATTCTGAAGACAACTCCAGGCTGAAGACATTACTGCCTCCACACATGGCGCACTGCTGATGAAAATCAGGAAATGCCCTTGAAACAAAGATTGAAGTTTGGGACCCGTGACCCCAAGATGGCAGCCGTTCTGACTCTGGTGCATCTCATAGCCTGAGTGTGACGCGGATCAGGTGGGGACTCTGATTGCATATTGCCTGGTCTCCCTTGTGGGCTGGGAGAAAGTAGCCTGGTTGACTGTACGGAGCTCCACCTTCGAGCTGTGGAGGCTGGTGCGCGGATCGTGACCACCAAGGTCATGGCGATCGACGGCCAGCGACGCCTGCGTAGGGTTGAGGACCCCTGAATATAAATTGAATGAACAGCTGTCTCGGCCTCTCTCCCCGACGAATGTGGCACGCCTCGAAAGGCATTGGACTCCGGCAATTGCTGAAATAGATATCCCAGATGTGGGCACTGTCACACGGACTAATCTGAGGCATATAGCTGCAGAAGCTGAATTAGCTGAGGACCATCGTGCTTGCTGGTAAAGGGAACATCTGGTGCAAGATTGCCACATAGCCCTGTGTGGCACCCAGGAGGCTCCCACGCTGCCTGTCCCTTGGTGCTTAGAGACTGTAAGGTACTGGCTGGAACTGTCGCTCTACTGCCTCTGCCCACACTGCTGTGGCCTACGCTCATTGGGGGCTCGCTACTGCTGATCCCCCAGGCCCGTGATACACACTTTAAAAAGGTCCTTCATAACACGGATGCTTTGCCGATGCTCCAGCTATTAGACCTGTTGCGACATTTGAGCACAGATAACAGCATTTGACGGGCAGACGGGCGCGGCCTGTTGCATTTTGTACATCAGGATACTGGAACCCCTTGAAGCAGACCCCAACATTTATCACACCCTTGATCTTTAAGTGGCATTGGCTGCCTGCTTGCGATCTTGGAGTCACTGTTATCCTTTGTGCGCACCGCCCCACTCTAGCTTTGGAACATTAGACCCTTTGACATCTCTTGGTTGTGCTGTTTCGGCCTGGCCTTCAAGATACCGAAATAATCTATTGGTTCCCTCTCTTGAACACGATTTCTGCCATGTCGCCCACCAAAAACTAGGGCTTGATAATGGACTCCTTTGCAAACCAGGCCAAACATCAAGATCCCACACAGTCTGGGGCCACTGAGAGAACGGACAATTTGCCACAAAAATGTGATTCGCAAGAAAATTCCTCAACGCCATAGCCACTCTTAGTTCCTCATTGGAAAACAAGATTGATGAGGTCAAGGTGGATGTTCAATTACTCGGGCAGGACGTGCGATCGCTAGCAGAGAGTCACCACAGCAGAATCGCTACTGAATGAGACTACGAACACGACTAGAGAGCTTGCGACCCGAATGAAGGCGCTGGAGTAGCTGAACGCCATCCTGGAACTACAAGTTAAGAAGCTGAAGGTAGATCTTGCAGGAACAATGTGAGGGTACTCTGGCCTAGAAGGCGAAGAGGGTTTGGACCAGACTGTCTATATTGAGAATTTGCTATGCCAAGAAATTGCCACTGGGAACCTGTCGCAGGGATTTGTGGTGGAGAGGGATCATCGAACAGTTAAAAAAAAAAAAAAAAAAAAAAATCCATGGTCACACCCTAGACCAGTCATAGCTAAAATCCCCAGCTTCAGAGATCAGGAGGTAATCCTGCAATTCTCTCAAGATGGTGGTGTAATACATAGGGGTAGCTCAAAAATCGATGTATACCTGGATTACACACCTGCTGTTCAAAGAGCGAGAAACACATTTGTGCCGACTAAAGCAAGACTCAAAACACTTGGGACTGAGGTATATGCTTATGTATCCGGCTAGGTTGAAGGTCTTGTTCAACGGCAGGGCACACTTCTTTGATAGCCAGAGGCAACGAACATGTGGATTGAACACAACTTTATTAGTAAAGGTGGCGGTGATGTTGTAGAAAATAAAGTTGCTACTCCTTAAGGCCTATACAATGATGTGCAATTTATGATCTTGCTACTGGTCTAAAACCCTGCTGTAGCTCTCTGCCATGGCAAAGACACCTGGATATTGGCATGTTGGTTGGAACCTATACTACACCGGCTGATCTGTGGAGTTAATCGACAGACTTTGCCCTGCGGTGTACTAGTCATAGAACTTCCTGGAGTATGTTGCACTGTACTACTTAATGCTGCCCATAATATTTCCTTTTTCATTCAATGGGGGGGATGAAGATCTGTTGCCCACTGGTGATCTCAGCCAACCCCAACTTGTTTGTTACTTGGCACCGGCCATTTTCTAGTGCTTTACCTGGTCCTCAATGGCCCAGGTGGCTTTCGAATGTGCGGGTCTGTCTGAACAGAGTGGTTCTGTTAGACTATGTTTAGTCCCCAGAATCGAGGCAATGTTTGGTTATTGTTGAAAGGCTTGTGACACATTACGATGGGGTCAGGGGGGTGTACTGGGGTTGTGGCAATATATTAATCATGCTTACACCGTCTCTGCTGGCTACGTTTGTGGGGGCGGTCTTCTGCAACACAAATTGGGCTAGCACGGTTAAGTACGGGGAGGGCTATGTGTGAACCAAAGCAGCAGGGTGGCAACCTAATCATGTTGCAAATTAAGGTGCTGACTTGGAATGTGAGGGGGTTGGGGTCGTACATGCGTAGGACCAGGCTAAAGTCCTATTTAACCCGGAGGAAGATTTGTATTGCTTTATTCCAAGAGATCCATGTACTAGCGGAGGATCAGGATGCAATCATTAATCGGGGGGAACAGGGGGTTCGGCTATGGTGCGTCGTATTCCAAATTTGCCTGGGGTGCATTTACATGTATAAACGGGAAATTACCATTTCAAATGACTAGAGGTGGTAGGGGACAAGGAGGGGCAATGCCTTATTCCGCGGGGTTACCTTGACTTCACATTTGACCTCACTTACCAAATCAGAAGATACCAGATCATGTACGCATACTTTGTGGTCATATTGCCTCTAGACGGGATGTTTTCTTTATATGGGGTGGTGACATTAACTGTGTGAAGGATGCTGCGCTTGACAGGACATATTCCCCTTGTGGTGGCCCTTGCCCGGCCACTAACACCTTGAATGAGGCTCTGTCTGAATTGAACTTAGAGGATGTTTGGAGGGAGTTACCTCCAGACACTAGGGCTACTCCTTTTACTCATCCCCCATAAGCTGCATACCAGAATTGATTTTTTTTTGTTGGTGCCGAGCAAGTGGCCGAATTTGTTAATGCAGAGTATATGGGCCTTACGATATCTGATCATTCCCCCCTGATGATTACATGGGAGAACAAAAATCCCAGACCCCCTATCCCGATGTGGTGCATTCCCACGAAGGCTCTGGGAGATGTTATTTTCAGGGACAAAAATTGCGGGATACTTTAATGAACTTTCTAAAAGATAACGTTGGTAGTGTGAACAGCTGGAGTACTGTCTGGGAAGCTATGAAAGTAGTGGTCAGGGGAGAAATTATAGCCGGTGCAGGGGGCATCCGTAGGCGAATGCGGGAAGACCTGGAGGCCATGGATAATAGGATAAATATATTGGAGGCCACATGCCCGGATCGGGAGCTACCGAGATAGAATGAACCCAAATCTGGGAGGACTCTGGCTGGACAGTGCAAACGTAAGCGGCCTAGATACCCAATCACTTTATTACAGGATGACTGTGGAGCGCAATGGTGCACCCAGGCTGCAATTAATGACATCTTCACCACTTTCTACACTCATTTATATAGACATGACACTCTGGTGCCCCCAGACAGGATAGCTGAGCTGAAGCACTTTCATTGATCCGACCACCGAAACTTAAGGCGGACCAAAGTTCTCCCTGGACCAACCTCTCACGGTGGAGGAAATCAGCGAAGCATTTACCTCCCTTTCCACTAGCAAAGCACTGGGCAGTGATGGTTTACCGGCAGGATTTTGTAAAGAATACTGCTCCACCCCGACTCCAGCGCTGTTAAAGATTTTCAAAGAGGTGTACGAGAGTGGCATACTCATGGCTAGAATACACTGGTGATATCTATCCTTAAACCCAGGAAGCCAGCGGAGAGAAGCGACTCTTAGTGCCCACTAGCTATGTTGAATTGCGATGTGAGACTACTTGCTACGCTATTGGCTGGGCGGTTTTGTAAGAATATCAATTTCCTAATACATACAGATCAAACTGAATTTGTGCCAAGTTGTAATATCACCCTGAATGTTAGCCGCTTAACAACATGTAATTGACAATACAATCTTAGAGATGAATGCTGGGTGGTTGCATCTCTTGACGCTACTAAAGCCTTTGATTCAGTATACTGGGGGTGGATGATTGCTGCTTTGAGTGGTTTTGGGGTTGGGGATGTTTTTATTTGCTTGTTCACATTCATTTACCATTCCCCAGCTGCTAGAGTGAAATCGGGTAGGCAGATATCGGCCTGCTGGAACATACAAAGGGGTACTTGCCAAGGATGCCCACTTTCCCCAATGCTGTATATACTCACTCTGGATCCCACTGCGGTGTACCTACAACAAGAATATTAGGAGGCTGGCATCAGGATAGGCGGCCTTACGCATCTCGTCTCACTGTATGCAAACAATGTACTTTCCCTACTCGTGTCGGAGCATCGAGGATCCTAGAAGCTGTCCCTCCTGCTACACTCCTCCTGATACTACATTCTTCATTCCTGCTACAATTTGCTGCCGTCTATCCTCTCACGGCATGCAGTATGAAAAAAGCCCTACATTTTAACAACCAAAAAGAAAATATTTGCAATTTTTAAAAAAATATAAAGAAAGGAAACAATTTATTTTCTGCCCATCTTTAAGGCCTTATCTGGTCATTCACACTGGCTCCCAGCGCTCTTTGGGCAGGCTGTTAAGGGGCATTGTAGCCTGAAGCCTGTTTGCCATTGTGCACTTGGCACCACAAGGCATTTCCAAAATGGCCGCCGCATTTTCCTATACTCCGTAGCCTCCTCTGAGTAAATTTTTGTGCCCACCTCCCTGCACACGATTGGTCCTGCAAGGTTTACTTTTGGCCAATGGGGAACCGGCAGGCAGGGACGTCATTTCACCAAAATGCCATGGATAGCGGAAGTGACATCACACGACCCTTGAACTCTGATGACATCACATGAAGTGATGTCATTTGACCCCACCCTGAAGTGACATCATGTGAAGCAATGGAACACAGCCTTTCACCCCTTGACGAAACAGGAAGTGGCATCACATAGCACTGTTCCTAGGTACACTACAAAAAATATGGTTACGATATGACTAATGTGATATATATTTCATACAAGAATGGATCACCATATGTATCGTCAATATCAGTGTGAATAGGCCCAAATTACTGTGAATGCAAGCAGACGTCCAAGGCCATATGATCATGTATTATTATATAGCACTTACGCTAAAGTGATTCATACACAGCAAATATACATACAATATCATCCAACCTGTGTTGGTACTCATTTATCAACCTAAGAAAGATGAAAGGCTGAGTTGGCCTTGCCAGGATCCGAACCTGCAGATCACACACGCATCGCAGCAGCGAGCGCTTAACCCACTGAGCTATCTTACCGAGTATAGCTATCTTGCTGGCTTTAGTAAAATGAGCAATTACATGTCTGAATGTTCTCAAAGCGAGAAAGCAAATTACACTCTGTAGTGGATACCATTAAACTAGTAACAGGTCAGTTCATCTGCAGGTCTGGTGCAAAGTTGCCCACATGTCAAGCCCGGGTGGATGTACTTTTCATCCTTCTGAGGTTGGCAAAATACATACTATTGGTGGGTTCATAACTGTGTATTAAAGAATTTAGAGTAACGCGGAGAAAGCAGCACACTCACATAGCATCCCATACTCCGGGCACTCGTTACCTCATACATGCAAACAAACATCCTGAACAGCATGCCTTAGAGATAGGAAAGATAGACATTTTACAACAAAGCATTAATTGTGGCACAATTAAATCAAGGCCCATTTTATGTGCTATTGTCAAACATTTCTACACTGTACACAAGCTTTTAGGCACTACGATTTTGTCAAGTTACCGAGGACACCGAGATGGAATGTCTTGTGATGATCTTAACAGAGACGTCAAAAAAAAAAACATGTTTTAACTGCAACTTGCGAAAGCTACATAGTCCAAAATGGATGCTTATTCTTCTCGAAATGCTTTTTGGAAGTTTTTGTCTGCACTATGAATTTGAGGTGTTTAAGAACAAACTAAAATCAGTGACTCGGCCCCTGAAGTGTGCCTGAAATAAACTTTTAATGAGTCTAGCAATTATTCTATAGAATTTCAGAAAGACAAATTATTTGTTATTCCTAATCTTTCTTATTTAGGATCACTGTTCAGTGGAACCCCCTGTTTTTTTAAGAGGCCTGAACAAGAAAATCAGCCACTACAGAAAATAAAGCCACATGGCGCTGGCCACAGCCCAGGAGCTTCCATTAAAAAAAATATGATTCTTTTAAATTGTTTTAGGGGTAGCAAGGGTGACCTCAGGGGTCGCAGTTGCGACCCCTGGCGACCCTCAAAGGCTTTAGCCGACCCCCTCTGCAAAGGCCCACTTCTAAGGCCCAGGCCGTGCTCCGGGCCCCACATTGATGGCTCGGAAATGCTCCTTGTTGATATATTACATTCAATGCTCCTCTTGACTGTGTCTGCCCTACTCGTGCCATCACGTGAGTTCTGCTAATTAGTGGCTGTCTCGGCTCCACTGAACTAATTTCCTCTGCCTCTCCAGTCATCCACCTTCCAGATGCCTCATGTTCTTTTGTGACTCTGCATTCTGCCTTCACTCACTGTGACTCATTCTCACTGACACCAACTACTGTATTTCTGTGCTGCACTTCCTGTGCCATTCCTCCAAGACAGTCTGTGTAAAAATCATTTTTAGCCGCGCCGCCTTCATGCATTGAAAGTACCTGGCCTATTGTGCCAAGTGGCTCAGGTTCAGATCCGTGCTTTGCAGCATACTCACCCCCACCTCACCTCTAACTTTCTCTCTGCCCCTCTCTTCCTCCCTCGTTCTGATATGGCACTCTCCATCTCCGCCATCTTCTCCAACTGCTACACCATCACCCCTCCTCCCTCTCTCACTAAATCTGGATGGAAAAAGCATAAAAAGGCATCCTTACTGCTAACCCAGGCTGCCCAATTGCAGACACCTAGGACAGTGCATCCTCAAGAGTAATCTTCACTGACATCCTCTTTTCCGTCCCATCGCCCGACCTATGCAGCTCTCACCTCATTGCAGCTCTCCCACCTTATTCTTCAACTTCCATTAATGGCGGCACCAAGTGCAAAGTCAACCTACCAGGCTTCTTCTCTACTCGCTGCTGTATCAATGTTTACATTCCAGGCACAGTCCTGGTTCAAAGCCAACCTCCTCCTATATGACCAGCTCCTGCCTTCTCTCATCAACTTCCTTTCTTCCCCTGACCCTCCCGCCTCTACCCCTGCACCCTCGACCGTCTCCATCTGGCAACCCTCAACTCATGCTCAGCCAAACAACATACTGCTGACATCTGCCTTCTCCTTGAAGGCACGGACCTGGACATACTTGCACTCACAGAAACTCGGTTCAACACAAGCTCAGTTACTTCCTTTGACTCACTCCTCCCGGATGGCTATAAGATCACCTCTAAACCTCGACCCCACAGTGCTGGCGGTGGAGTTGCCTTAATCTTTCCTGAGTGGATTCCTTCTACCATCCTACCCACTCAACAATATTCATCCTTTGAGAGCCTAGCGTGCTAATTGATCATCTCTCCTTCCTCCACTTTAACCATTGCTACCATCTATCGGCCCCCTGGCACTCCTCTTTTCCTTTGAGTGGACTGTCTTCTGTTACTCTCTACTCTCTGCCACCTCCAACCTGCTACTACTAGGTGACTTCAACATCCACCTAGACTCCCCTTGCACAACAACCACCCTCTTCACTGACCTCTGCTCCTCCCGATCCCTCTCCATTCTTCCCTCTGGCCCTACCCATTCTGCTGGACACACACTAGATACCTTTGTCCACTCCAACCTCACTCTCTCATCTCTCCTGGTCACCACTCTCTCCTCACCTCCGACTTGGGTCCCTATGGCCCTGTGACAACTCCTCAAACTCTGTCAACCTTGTTCAAGAACATCCGTCCGATGAGACCAGTGCCAGCAGACATT
Organism: Ambystoma mexicanum; assembly: GCF_040938575.1. NCBI lineage: Eukaryota > Metazoa > Chordata > Amphibia > Caudata > Ambystomatidae > Ambystoma > Ambystoma mexicanum. Next base: position 80,774,573 of record NC_090937.1, read on the forward strand.
TCAGCTGATTCTGCGCTCAGCAACCTCTATCTGTCCATCACCAATACCCTTGGCATCCTTGCCCCAGTCATGAGGATCTGCCTAAAACTGCCTACAAGCGTAACACCTGGTACGACTCCGATCTTGCAGACAACAAAACATAATTGCAGGGATACTGAACGGAAGTGGCACACTTCAGGCTCACCCTCTGGCAAACTGGCCTGCCGCGTGATCCAGAGACACTACAGACTCTCCATCCGTGCCAAGAAAAGAGCCCACATTCAGGCACGAGTATCCAATGCGTCCAAGCACGGCCAAACTCTTGAAAATCTGCAGGGAACTTGCCAACCTATCCGCAGCATCCTCTGCCCCTACTCCTTCCCAGGCACTCTGCAATGCACTTGCCTCTCACTTGACTTCCAAAACCCAGGACATACTGAACAGCCTTGTCACGCACTCTCCCAACCCTTCTGCCTCTACCCCCCTACCATTCACCCTCCTTCCTCCTTCTCATCCTTCACTCCACCCTCCCCTGAAGAAGTCACCAGCGTTTTCAGCTCCATGAAGGTCTCGTACAAACAGATTGCTTCTTGCTCCTCCAGCACCATCAAGGAAAATATCGTCTCTCTCGCCCCTGATCTAGCTGATCTCTACAACCATTCCTTTGCTACTGGTTCTTTTCCATCCTCCCTCAAGCACTCCCTTGTGCGCCCCTCCTTAAAAAACCCTCTGCAGACCCTTCCTGCCCAGCCAACTACCGCCCCATTTCCATCACACCTTTCCTGGGAAACCTTCTTAAGAATCTGGCCCTCCCCCAACTAACTCTCCTACCAAACTTGTTGGCCGTCTACATGACCACCAGCCTGGTTTCCGAGAACTCAGAGGCACTGAAACTGCTCTTCTGAACACCCGTGAAGAACTGCTTGCATCTCTTGACGCCAATTCCCATGCTGTCCTAATCTTTCTTGACCTCTCTTCTGCATTTGACACAGCGAATCATTCCATCCTCATAAAAAGGCTCCTTGGCATCTCAAGGCGGGCACTGGACTGGCTTACCTCCTTCCTAACTGACCGTTCCTCCAAAACCATTCTGGGCCCTTTCTCCTCCCCTTCTTCCTCCGCTACATGTGGCATCCCCCAGGGCTCCATTCTTTCGCCCTGGCTCTTTAACATATGCCCTTCTCTGCTGCACAACTCATTTTCTCCTTCTCCCTCAACTTCCAGTGCTACGCTGATGATACACAACTTTTCTTCAAACTTCCCAATGACCTCTGCCTCAATGCCAGCTAAACAAATTCTCCCTATTGGGTCCCCTGCACCATACTTCTTCCCTGCACTCTGGCCTTCATCCATGGGCTGCCCCCCAGGCCCGCTCCAATGTAGCTAGGAATCCCGGAGTCATCTTCACCTCCTCCCCTTTCCTTCATCCCTCATATTCAGGACATTGTCAAGAAGTGCCACTTTCAGCTCTTCCTTCTCAATGGGACCCTACCCTTCCGCACCTTCCCCCAGAGACTCAATGTTACCCGTGCTCTGGTCCTCTCCAGGCTAGACTACTGCAATAGCCTCCTCTTTAATCTTCCTTCCTCCACCCTGTGACCCCTCCAGCTAACCCAGAATAGGGCAGCAAGACTTATCCTTGGCCTCAAGCCCAGGGAATGCATTTCTCCTGCCCTACAAAGCCTTCACTGGTTCCCAGTCTAAGCAAGTATTGAATTCAAATCCCTCTGTATCATACACAAGGCCATCTGGGGCCAGGGACCAGCATCTCCAACGTTTCCTAACCAAATACTCTCCTTCTAGACTCTCTGTTCCAATACTCTCCTTCTAGACTCTCTGTTCCTCCGGCACAAACTCTCTGCGTGTTAAGCGCTTTGCTTAACAGAGCTGGTGAGCGATAGCTTTCCTCGGCTGGCTCCCTCCTGTGGAACAGCCTCCCTCTCCCTCTGCGTCTTGAGCAAGACCTACTTAAGTTCAGAAAAAGCCTCCATACCTTTCTCTTCATCTCCTCCTCCTCCTCCTCCTCCTCCTCCTCCTCCTCCTCCTCCTCCTCCTCCTCTATTCCCTGCTAATCTTACAGCAGCATGACTGATGTGCAGGGCCCATGTGTCCTTGGGGCCCTGACCCACCCCCACATCTCTCATTGCAGCCGCTGTCTTTCTACTACACTTACTTAGCTCGCCCACTCATCAGTGATTGCACTTACGGTCTTCTCCTCTTAGCACTTACCCTGAGCACTTTTCCATGAGCCTCAACAGCACGTTATCTGTCCCCCCACCCCTCGCCCCTTTGCACTTGCATGTTCTGAACACTCAGAAGGCATAGTAGGTTCGCCCCCTTCCCTTTATTCTCATTATTTGTTTGCACTATTAATGCAATTATTTATCCTTGCTGTAATTCATTCTCCCCTGTCCCCACTCAGTTTACCCTGTGGGCGCTTTTCTTCGACTGGGCTGTGTGGGCGGGATAGGGGGAACTCTTCCTGACCTGAACCTTCAGTGGGAGATGCCCTCCTTTTGATACTTGGGTATCCGCATCACACAGACGCCCCGAGACAGGCACACATGTAATACGCTTAAAGCAGTAAATGGTATTAGGAACTCTATGGCTTTCTGGTCTAGACTACAACTCTCTCTTATGGGCAGGGTTGCTATAGTCAAGATCTTTTTTTCCCCCCCAAGTTGCTGTATTTTTTTACCAATTTCTACTACTATATAGATGCAGCCTTTTTCTATTCTCTTGATGTTCTGCTGAGAGTTTTTTATGGGGCTCAAGACGACATAAATTGGCACCAAGGGTGTTGTGCCTACCTTATGTAGATGGTGGGGTGCAGTTGCCAAAATTGGAACTTTACTATTTGGCAGCCCAGTAAAGTTTTGTTGCAAACACTTTTACGACTGAATCCGAATTACTTTAGTCATTGGTGAGACCCGTCTGGCTTAAGTAGATTCTTTGGCTTCCGAGAGGTTGTATCAGTCCCCAGCCCTTGTTTGTGAATCAGTGATGGGCTAGGGCACTGAAATTACTCAGAGTGCGTCATCCTTATGCCCCGTTCATGGTGGACTATGTACGAATGTGAGTGTACTGAATGCTGTAAGGCGCTGGAAGTCCTGGGTATATCCACCTGAGGGATATGTAAGACAATGGGAAATTGACCTGGAGAGTCTTATCACGGGAAGGTCTCCGTAAAGGTCAGTTTTTGAGATATATGCGGGTGGTGAAGGCAGCTAGTAGCTAGTGGGATGTATGGCCTGCTGAGCTGGAAGAACACGTGTTTCTGGCTCCAATGTACAATCTAGAAGATGGCTCGAGACCCGGATCTAGTGCCCTCATCAGACCCACGCTGTCTGCTGCCTTAAACCCAGCAATTGCCACTTGCTGGCTGCACTACCATTGTTTGTTGCCTTTATTATTTATTTATTATTATTTATCTGTTTCTCCTTTGCTCTGCACTTTCCAGTTCTCCCCCCTTCCATGCACTTTTCCCCTCCCCATCTCCCATGCATTTGCACGTTCTAAAGGTCACTGGGCCTAGTAAGATTGTTGTTTTGTTCTCCCCTGTTTCCCTCCCTAGCCTTGTCGCGCTCTGAAACACTTGTGTACGAGGGCGATAGAAATAAAATATCAATTCAATCCAATATGAATGTTTATTGAAGGGGACCAGCACTAGGAACGCTGCGCTGAAGCTGCACTGATATGTGCTGGGAGACTGATGTGGACTCTGAAATAGCCGATGCACAAGGGGATCAATCATTGATTGTTACTAAAAAGGTTTCCCAAAACGCGAGATTCTGATTGATCCAAATTAATGCACTTCACTGCATCTATATGACCCCCAGTAGGGTGGCTAAATTCAACCTGGACGTTACATCGGCTTGTCCCTGGTCTGTACAAGAGGACGCCGACTTAATACATAGGTTTGGGAAATGTACAAAGTCATATGGGTTCTGGGCTCAAATTGAAAGGGCCTGTACAGCGGCTGGAATTACGAGATACCACTGGAGCCCACTCAAATGTTTATTGGGTATATACTCTAGACCATGCAAGTACAAACATGAAGTTAAATGTATGGACCTCACATGTGTTTTGGCAAAGTGGCACTTGGCTATGGCATGGAAACTTAAAAAAGGTCCACAATATGTACTATGGCACAATGACTTTCAACTTGGTAGTTTGGGGCATTGTGGATACATGACAACAATTCAGCTAATGCCTTTGAAGCCTGGAAACTACCTACTTTGGCAATGTTTTATCCCTCGGATGATAAACCACCCTGAATGTAATATTAGTGATGCGTTGTTTTAATGCTTGAATATATACAATGTTGCGTGCCTAACTCCTATCTATGTCTAGGGTTTTGCAACCTGTTTCATCCTACTGCTACATCCACTGGAATCCCCCACACTACAATAGTTTCTGATAGAATGTACTTTGCATGCAAGCCTAGATGTTTGGTTACAGTATCTTTTTTAGTTTTTATACTTTGGCGTTATTTCTGCTAGGAAAATTTGATACTGACTGTGATGTATTGTGATTATTGAAATGCCAATAAACACATTTTAATATAAATTAAGCATGGAGAATAGGATTACTGCTGTACTCTCTCTCAATGAGCCCTTAGGAACTTGCAGTTAACAGCGAAAAGAGGGTAGGAAGAGCCCTGAAGGTAAGAGAATTCAGGGCGAGCTGTGCTTTCATGGAACAGGGTAACTTAATAGCTAGCTAACATTCTTGACATTCTTGCCCCAGTCATAAGGATTTGTCTGAAACATGCCTCAAAGCGTAACATTTGGTACGAAGATTTTCCGTCTTCGTTAATGTATGATACTTTTCATGATTCATGCGTCTGGCTGTTGAAATTGAGTTCACCATTTTCTGCCTTTTCACTGAATTGGTTTCTTCTTTTTCTTTAAAGCTTTCTTTTCTTTCCTTTGCGTTCACTATTTGGACTTTATTAGTTACTTTATTGTTGTTATCCGATTGTATGACATGATTCTGTTATATTTTGCTGTTAGTCTGACTGTTTTTTAAAAAAAAAAGGTTTTTTTTTATTGATTTATAACCACAACCAAACAATACACATCAAAGAAGCAGTACATATTTCAACATTTTCATTATGCTTCTCAACTTCTAGTCACTGCTTCCCTCATCCCACCCCCCTATACGAGTCTATTACTTTAAACATTCTGTTTCCGCAACCTGTGGTACGGTCTCCTCTTCTACAAGTTCCGCCGGGTCATCTATTGACCCAAACAGCTCAGCTATCAATAATTTCCAGGCATTCAGGGACTCAGTCTCTTCCTCTCCCCCCATTCTACTCGCATCTTGCCATACCATGGTTTCCGCTTCCACCCATTTTTGCAAGTCTCTCCACCACACCTCCACATTTGGCATGTGGCACGTCTTCCATCCCATGGCAATTCTTCTTTTAGCCAGGACATAAGCCAGGTCCCTCAATTTATCTACATGTTTGAGCTTCTGTGACCTTGGGAACCCCCCCAGCAGACAGGCCCACACTGTATCCACTACGATCTTGACCCCCCTTTTATTCCAGTCTCCCTTTCACTCCCTTCGAAAAGCGTTCTATGACCGGGCATGACCAGAACATGTGCACCATGCCCGCGTTCTCCTCGTCACATTTGGGACATGCTTGCCGTCCCGCAATTTGCAAACCTCGATATCCTCCAGGGCGTCATATATGCCCTATGCATTATGTACAGTTGAATCTGTTTCAGTCTCGCATTTCTAGACACCTTCTTATGATATCCCTGCACCCGTTCCCACATCCCATCCTCCATCGGGGCTCCTACCTACGTTTCCCAATCTAGTCTCAACTGAGTGATCTCCTTCCCCACTTTAAACATCAGCATTTCATATAGTCCAAGGATCTCGTGGCCTCCCTCAGCAATGTCGTACATCATATCTATGGTGGTGTCTGCTTCCTCTTCCAGCACAGTTCCAAGCCATGTTCTCTTAATCCTCTGTACCATTCTATGATATGCAATGTACTGGCCCTCGTGCAACCCAGCTTCTTCTCGCAGCCCCTCAAAAGTAATGCTAGAGCCCTCCCGCCAAATGTCACCCATTGCTGCCCCCCCCAACCGGTTCCCAGTGGTTCCTAAGTATCCTACGTAGCTGCACATCTGTCTCCGTTAATGCAACCAATGGTATCTGCGGAGAGCATGGGGTTGGGTTCTCCATCATCTGGCATGCCCTGCGCCACATCTTCCACCCCAGTATCATCATTTTAGGGCGCACCATCATTTCCGCCCTGGGTATCCACATCATCTCTTTCAAATAAAATGGTGCCCAATCACGCCCAAACAGCCTAAGTTCCAAGGTCTCCTCGTCAGAGAGCCATTTGGCGACATACTGTAGCTGGCTTGCCACGTAATACACCACATAGTTGGGCAGTTTTATCCCTCCTTTGTCATGTAGCTTCCATAATGTCACTCTATTTCGCGTGCCATGCCACAAGAAGTCCCTGAACATGCTATTCAGTTTGGTGAAGAACTTCCTGGGAATCAGGAACAGTATGTTCCCAAAATAGTGTAGGAGCCTTGGCAGGACCACCATCTTTAGCATTGCTCCCCGCCCCATCATTGCCAAGGGTAGTTTTGCCCAAAATTGCATTCACTTCTCAATGTTTTTAATGGCTACTTCTGTGTTGCACTATGCTCCTCTTCCACCGTGTGGTATATATTTATCCTCAAATAGCGAAATGTGCTAACCGCCCATGGTACTTGCAATACAGGTAATCGTTCCGATGGAATCCCCATGTACCCCCCCTACTGGGAACATGCTGGACTTCTGGGGGTTCACTGCTAATCCAGACAACACAGCGTATCTCTCCATCACTTCTACAATATACTGGAGATTTTCTTCTGGGAATCGTAGGTACAGTAGCATGTCATCTGCGTATAGGGAAATCGGGTGCCGCTCCCCTTTCACCTCAATACCTATAGTGTCATATTGTTGCCTCAGGTATATTGCCAGGGGTTCCAACGCATTGGAGACCACGGACATCCTGGTCTGGTACCCCTGCTGAGCTGCCACCTTCCCGATATCACAGATCCTGTCTTCACTCTAGCCAGTGGTACGCTATATAATATTTTCGCCCACCTTACATAGTCAGGCCCCAGTCCGTAGCACTCCAGGGCCGCATGCAGCCATGGCCATTTAACTTAATCAAAGGCCTTAATTGCGTCCAAAGACACAATTGCCATTTCGTCATCTGTCCCGCTGCCACACTCAATAATTCTTTGGAGTCGCCTATCGTTATTGGTAATATTCCTATTTGGGACGTAGCCCGTTTGATCCGGATGTATTAATTTACCAATAACCTTCTTCAGTCTATTTGCTAAGACAGCGGTCAATATCTTGCTGTCTTGATTCAGCATCGATAAGGATCTATAGGAGCCGCAGCTGTGCCCAGGTTTATTAGGTTTGGGGAGCGGTATTATGATAGCCTCTCTTAGCGACTCTGGTAAGCTTCCCGTCTCAAATGCTTCGTTTAACATCTCTAACAGTGGGGGGAGGACCTCTTCCATGTATGCCTTGTAAAACTCACTTGGGAGTCCATCTGACCCCAGGGTTTTACTGGTAGGCAATTGCCTCACCACCTCTCCTAATTCTTCTAAGATAACCGGGGCATCTAGCTCTTCTCTCTCTTCCTCGCTTATCTTGGGCAACCCTATATCCGCCACAGTTTCTCCCATCATAACACGGCTACTCCCCCCATCGTCCCCATATAATACCTTATAATAATCCACAAACGCCTGCTCCTTCCTGGGTGTCTTCGACGCTACCGTCTTCTCTCTCTACAGTCCTGATTGTAACTCTGGGTGTCTCCCTTTTATATAACCACGCCAAAAGTCTCCCCGGTTTATCACCTCCCACTTGCTGTCTCTCTATGTATTTTTTATAATTAAGGTTGCACAATCTATCCCAATATTCTGAACATTTTTTCTGTAGCCTGAGTGTCACTTCAAGGTTCTCTGCTGCATCTTCTCCACCCCTTAAAGTCTCTTCAAGTTCCTCCTCTGCCTTCTATAATTCAGCCAAAATCCCGCCCTGTAGCCCCTTAGATTTAGCTATAGCTACCCCCCCGCATCACAACTTTAAAGGCCTCCCATAGTGTTCCCGCCGAGTCCACACTCCCAGTGTTGATTTCAAAATAATTTACAATCTCCTCCCTTAAGTCTTCCCTAAAAAAGGGGTCTCTCAACGCTTCCGCTCGTAGACGCCATGTCGGGATCCTCGCTCTCAGGGGGCGGTATTGCCATTCGAGAATCAGGGGCGAGTGGTCCGAAAGGACCCTGGCTTTATACTCTATTCGTGTAATCTCTGCTACTATTTCAGGTGATGTGAAGACATAATCCAGCCTCGTGGATAATTGCTGTGGGGCAGAATAATGTGAGTACTGCCTTTCCTGGGGGTGTCTTAGTATCCACGCGTCCTCCAGACCAAAAATCGCTCAGCAATGACTAACGCTTTGGCTGCAGGGGCCGTCTAGCCATCTTCCCATCCGATCTGTCTACCCTCGGGCTCAGTACACAGTTGAAGTCCCCTCCCCAGATCACCGCGCTTCCTACACATGTGCTCAGATTAGTACACAATGTTCTAATATACTCCGCTGTGTTCTGGTTTGGGGCGTACGTGTTGACTATGCTCATCTTCCTATTCTCCACCAGTCCCCTCAGTATAACCATTCTCCCGTCTGTCTCGGCTGTCACTTGCAATCGCTGAAAAGGGACGTGTGGCGGCACCCAAATAAGCACTCCCCTCGCATAAGCAGAGTACGCTGAGCCCACCAGCACTCCCTTCCACTTCCCAGCAATCTTGTCCATTCTCTCCCGTGTAAGGCGGGTTTCCTGCAGCAATGCAATATCTATTTTTTGCCTGCGCAGGTACAACATAACCTTGTTCCGCTTTAAATAACTGTTGAGCCCCCGTACGTTCCATATAACTATTTTAAGATCACCCATGGCCTATGCAAGTTCCATTCCTCCTCCCACAGGTGCAGTCTGACTCTGAATTCCAATCCAATCTGTATAGGCTTGTTTCCCTTTTTGAACTCCCCATAACCAAAAACACCCCAAACTTCCCATTCCCCCCCTCCCGCCTCCCTTCCCCAACCATACCCTCCGCAACTGTTGCCCAGCTAAACTAAGCACCCCTACTCCTTCCCCTTCCACCTCCCTTCCCCAACTTTGCCATCTTCCCCCTCCCCAACTGTTGCCCACCTCCATCCCTGGATCTCAGGCACCCCCAGCAGGGTGAGGTCGCCCTAATGGCTATCCCACTACTTCTATTATTACTTGGGGGGTAAGGAGCCTGTGTTCTGCCGCTCCTATTTGCTTAAATTCAACCACATGCTACCATCAATTTACTCATATATTGTTCTATATTCCAGTCCGTTACATATCAGCTGAGTCAAGGATATCATAACCTGGCTTTGACACCACCCATCCCTACACGTCTGTCATGACCCATCCAGTCTCTACCGGGATACCCTCCAGTGTGATACACCAGTATACATACAGCGTCCCAGTCACTTATCTTGCTCCTCATGGACACGTTCCGCTTCTTGTTCCGGGCAGCCCTGTAGGTCTAACCATGTAGTAGCATCCTCCAAAGTGTCAAAGAAGAACATTTTGCTTTTATGCAGCATTTTCCGCCTTGCAGGGTACAGAAGCATATACTTGATGCCGGCCATGCGCAGTCTCTTCACCGCCACGTAGCTATACCTTTGCCGTTGGACCTGCATGGTATAATCAGGATATGCTGTGATGTTAGTTGAAGCTCTCTCGATCGTTCCTCCTTTTCTAAAGTACTCCAGAATCTTTTTGCGGTCTTTATAGTTCAGTATCTTGGCAATTATTACGCGAAGAGGGGTTCCGGGCTGCGGCTTCCTCATGAGGGCTCTGTGCGCGCGCTCCACTGTGAATCCTTGAGAGAGTTTATCGGCCCCCATTTCCTGCAGGATCATGTTCTCCACATAATCCGTAGTGTCCTGGCCCTCCTCACCCTCCGGCAGGCCAACCACACAAATGTTGTTCTGTCTCGCTCTCCCTTCGGCTTCCACTGCACGGTTCTCCAGGTTGGCCACTTGCTGCTTTAGTATATGGACCTCCTTTGCATTATCAGTGCTGGTGGTCGTGTTGGTCTTGACCGCACTTTCCAAGTTACTTGTTCTGTCTGCCAGCGCCCTGACATCCTGTCGCAGCAGATTGACTTCTATCCCCACAGCGTCAATTTTAGCTTCCAAGAAGGTCCGCAGGTCCACCATTGCTATTTCCCATGAGTCTCTTAGGTCCGTTATGGCCGTTAGTATCTGGTGATGGTCAATCCCTAGGGGACTTTCCGTGGGTGCATTTGCACCAGTGTGTGTCGACGCTGCTGGAGACTGCTGTGTCTTAGCAAATGCATCCATCGTGGGTTGTTTGCTTCTGGCCTTAACCACTCTCCCCGTCATCTTGTGATCTGGCTCAGGTGTCAGAGGATACTTGTTCTTGGTGTGGCAATCCTATTCCTCTGTTCCGCCGTATCGGCAGTGGGTCACTCCAGGCTGTTATCTTGGGGTGCCCCACATGGGCCGGAGTGCGCTGAGCTATGACTTCGGGTGGGTTATGTCCTCCCACGTTTTCAATGAGCCTTATTACCTCCTGTAGATTGCGTCCCCAGGGATAGCGTGGCGGAAGAGCCACCGAGGCCTATGGCTTAGCAAGAGCCGGAAGTCCTTTCCTATCCTATTGCATCTGAACTTCTTACAGCCTGCACAATGGTGCAATTTTATTTGTAAAGGGTGATCAATCAGTGCATTCAATAGCCAATTGCCGCTGCAGCTTGAATTTTGCCCCAGGTCTCCGGGTCTCATATATGCTTATGAGGAGAAGTGTATTAGTGGGCTGCACCAGTGCTTCTTCCAAGGCGCTGCACCCACATTATTTGTGCTTGCAGTCACCATGCTTCTTCCTTTCGTGTTGCGTGGGTGTGCTGCCCACAGTTGCTGGGGCCTCTCCTGATTGAAACCCCCACACTGCACAGCTCCTATGAGCCACACACCGCACAACAGATCACAGGTTATAATATGGTCACCCTGCCCAGCCTGCTGCAGTTTGCCTTACTTCTGTGTTTAATCGTGTTCTTCTCCCCCACTGCCCAATCCAGGGCTCCCTCGGCCAGTCTTTGGGTTTCACACTGCGTGACTGCTCCGTTTATACTAGGAGTATCTGGATACTAATGTATCCAAAATGTATCACTGCCTTTGTTCGGCAGCCGTGTCCCGGGCAGCGCGAGCCCAGTCCTATGCCGCGTCCCTCGTGTGGATGCAACAATGTAGCTCCAGCGAGGCCCGGCTCCAGCAGAGCCTCCACAGTGTCTGCAAACGCCCTTCACAGGGGCTCTGTGGCCACGTACGCCTTACAGCAGGCAGGCGACCATTTCGATGGTCAGTGCAGCATCCATCTCCCGCAATAAATGTCCAGCCACAGCTATGCTCTGCCAGACATTCGGGCCGAGCCTCGCGCCCTAATTAGCACAGTTCGGTCAAAGGGCACCTCCGCCATAGATCATTGCAGTTTGTTTCTGCCGGGGACACGATCCTCTCGAGGCAGTCATTCCTCCCTTTGTTCTCGGGCATCCGCCATTTTCCTTTGCCCCAGCATTCCGTTCCTGGCTAGGTCTTTCGAATGTATCCGTGTCCGCTGCCATTATCCTCCGACATGATGCATCTTGCTCTCGGCACCTTTACATGCACGGTCCTTCAGTGCAAGCGGTTTCATGCTCATTTTCTCGTGGTTTTACGTCAGATGATGTCCGGATCTCCAGGCGCTCCAGTGAACCCACATCCTCCTACATGTCTTGCTAGCCACGCCCCCTTCTTTGACTGGTTGTTGTATTTTACTTGTTTATATTGCAAAAATAAAAACGTTATATCAGATATCTCGGAGCGGGCACTGGATTGGCTGCCCTTTTTCCTCATTTTGGCTCATTTTGGACCGCAGACCCAGGCTCATAAAGGGAGTGTTTATGTGAACTTACCTGATGCAGACCGTGCTGCCAGATCCAGACCTCTTTGAGGCCTGAAAGGGACTATTTTGCCACTCGGGCGTGGCCGGGGAAGAATACGTACCTGGAACTACTTTGGGGGCTATTTAAGCCACGCCCAGACAGCAGCTCACGCTTCGCGTTGTTCTGCACCTAGCAGCTGGACGCTCACTGTGTCTGCCCCTGCATCCTGACTCCAGCCACGCCCGCCTCCATCCTGGAACACCTGAAAGGAAAGAAGAGAAGGGAAAAGGTGAACAGAAGAACATTACCTGCTTCTACCCGGAGTCCGGAGTCATCACGCCGGCGATCCTAAGGGAAGACATTTATTTAAAGACGCATCGCGTTGCTCGCTGCAGCACCGCGTTCCACTCACCTGTTCACGAGGCATCTCCGTGCTCCTTAGCGACCATCTGCACGATCCGCCGCATACCTGCGCCTAAGGGGGAAGAGAAGAACAGAAGGTGAGCAAAAGGAACATATTGAGGAAAGCCAGATTTTCGCCATAAGACTTACCAGATTATTGTTGGGAGAATCTTTCCTCATCTCGGGTCGGCGCCGCTTCTTCGGCAGTACCATACCCCGGCCCCTATGGGGAAAAAAGACACACGCATTAGTGGATGAATATAAGGACATTAAAGGAACCACCCATCATAAACTCACCTGAGTTTACCTTCGGCGAATTGTTCCCTCTACGCGAAATCTTCACTCAGCACCTGTGATAAAAGGGATAAGAGACGGACTACTGAATATAAAGGCAAATAGAAAAGGAGGCCAACTCTTGAACTTTTACAACAGTATACTTACGGCACCTTGCCAGGAAAGTCAAGTAAGCTTGGATCCTCACCAATCCGAACACCAGTGAAGTAACTGGATATAATCGCACCCCTGCACCAGAAGCAGGATGGAGAGCTTGTCCTTTCAAACCTTAAGGTGAGAGTTAACGGGGAATTTCGGAGGTGGTCTGAGGAGAGTGAAAGAGGGAAGTGGGAGGCCGACGCGCTACTCCGCAGGTAGTTAATCCCCTTTCTCCATCTGCAGAAGGATTCTCCTGCAAGTCAGACAAGTGAGATTTGGGGGTCCTGTCCAGTCGGTCTTCAGAGTTCTGCACATCACCTTAGAAGAGGCCGCAGCAGTCCAGATCTGGTCAGCGTCTCTGTGGGAGTCAGGTGAGCGTTGCAGCTATTCCCCAGGGCTCTATTCGCTCCCCCTGGCTCTTTAACATCTACCTTCCTCTCTTTGCATGCCTCATCTCCTCCTCCTCCAACTTCCAGTGTTACGATGAGATACCGCTCGTCTTCAGACTCCCTGCTGACCCTCTTGCACCCTCTATCATCCCCGACTGCCCACCTGCCATCCAGTCTGGTGTGCCTCCAATGATCTCTGCCTCAATGCCTGTAAAACTGAGACCCTTCCCATTGGGACCCCTGCTCCCTCCTTCTCCTCACTCTGGCCTTCCTCCTTGAGCTCTGCCCCTGCTCCTTCAACTGAAGCCAGAAACCTTGGAGTCACTTTCGACTCCCCTCTCTCCTTCCTCCCTCCCTCACACTCAGGACATTGCCAAGAAGTCCAACTATCAGCTCTTCCTTCTCAAAGGAATTCTACCTTTTCTCACCTTCCCACAGAGGCACCAGGGATGGGATGATTTTGGCAACTCTGTCAGAGTGACTGGTGGGGAGATTTGGAATAAAGAGAGATAATCATTGCTGAAGTGATCAGGGTTAAGAATGCTATGTTCTTGCTTAGAGATTAAGTTGCTTTAGTTTTAAGTTCACCAAGAAAAATGTTGCGTTAGTATGTATTACTATTCTTGTGACATTCCTGTGAGGGAAGGATGTGTGTTATGATGCATTTCTTTTAACCCTTCAGCTCCCCCCCCCCCCACCCCCCAACAACCCCTTTCTCCTTCCTGGTCTCATCCCAGGGGCTTCTGGCGTTTCAGGAGAGAGAAGAAAGGTTTGGTATACAGCGAGAACAGTTTTTTTTACATATTCCAGAACACCACACGTCAGGAAGAGATGGCAAAACATCCTGAATAGCATAGAGTAAGAGAGTATTCTTGGGTTGATGTATGACATTTCAGAGGGAGAACATGGGGTGTCCAGATTATACCAGGGACTGCTAGCAAAGGTATCGAAAGAGGACAAAGAGAAACATTGGGAATCGGACATAGGAAGAAAGTTTATGGAACAAGAATGGTCCAAAGTGTCATTATATCCTAAAAAGGTTGACAAATGCTAGATTGAAGCTGATGCAGCTCTATGTGCTCTATAGAGCTTATATGACCCCCCTCATCTAGTTCCCAGGCTTAAAGGAGGGGGAGAGGTGGAGATGCCCAAGATACGGAGAGGGAGATGCAGACTTGATACGCAGGTTTTGGACATGCCAGGTAATCCGGGGGTTCTGGCAAGAAATGGAATTAAGGCTCAGGAGAGGAGTGATAACAAAATATGTGTGGACACCGGAGGCTTGTTTACTTGGGAGTGTGCTTGGCACCTAAAAGGGACTAAATCCGCAAATAGACTCATAGGCCTGCCTGGGTGTTAGCAAAAAAGGAGGATTGCCATGGCATGGATATCTCGGGAGGGCCCACATATTGAACGATGGTGGGGAGACCTTAGACGCTGGTCCATGGCCGAGGGTACAGTATGGTATGAGGCTATACAGGTTGGGAGGAAGGAAAGTTTGGAGAATCAGAGAATGTAGTAGCCTGGAATGCCTTGGTGCATGCATTGTTCACCTCACCAGATGATAAACCCCCCTGAACCCAGTTAAAGAAGGAAGGATGGAGAAGTGGGGAATTAAAGGGAAATTATAGTGTACAGACAGTAAGATGTGCAGGACCAGAAGAATACGAGTAGGGAAGACCCTGGTGGAACTCCTGTGGACTGTGAGCCATTGTTATAAGTCCTAGTTTATTGGAGGTGTTGGTATACTAGTGGCGTGATATGACAGAATGATTGTGCTATTGTATTATGATTGAACTTCTGTAAGCAAAATAAAAAGATTTTTAAAAAAATTTAAAAAGAAAAATGCTGTTGGACTACGCTTAGACATAAATATTAGCCTACGTGGCACCGCTAGAGAATTGTTACGGAAGCCTTTGAACCACATTTAGAAAGTGACACATTGGGATAGCACAGTAGGTATTAGCCCTGCAGGACTGAGATGGTGCTGTGATCATTGGCCTTGACATTCTGAGATGGTGCTGTGAACAGTAGCCTGCATCGTACCCCGGAGATTTGTCTGTTGCTGTAAGACAGGGAGACCCACATTAGGGACAGCCACTGAAATACCCTAGCCGACCTCCCCAACCGGACAGCCCAAACTCGAGACAGCAATTGAATTACCCATGCGATATAACCAGACTAAACCACCCCCGACAAACAGAGCCCAAGCTTTATCGGACAACCCCCCCCCACACCCAGTCCAACACCACAAAGACAGCTGGAACAAAAAACAAAAAAGACAAAGACCTACTCTGCAACAACGAACTGAACAAAACCAACCAGAAAAACGCATGAAACCGTACGATCATAGCAAAACGAGCCAGTCAAACTAACACTGCACAAGAGCTACCGCCCCAACAGCAACCGCAACCCCAACCCCATGGAAACCCAAAGGAAATACAAACCCTACACATTACGAAGAACGCCAAATAACTCAAAATGCAGTGAAAACTAATTGGACCAAAAGAAAGACAAAGAGCAGAAAGAACAAACTCAACTGAACACCATCGAAGACTCACAACCGCAGAACACACTCCCACCAACATGAACGATAACAGAACCAGCGCAGAGAGAAGAGAGAAATCCTTATACCCAACACCCTACCTCACAAATAACCACTCACCAGAATGGAACAACCCAACGTACAACTCAAGAATGACCAACAATCAAACACAACCATGCAGAAGAACGGACATAGCTACAGATAACGAGAACAGATGCCCTAACCCCTTACATCACCAAAACAAGAGGACCCTCCCATCAACAGCCACGAAATTTAGAAGAGGAACCCCATGAAAACAAAAACCCAAGACTGAACCTAGAAGAGCTTTTTGACAACCCAGACAACAGTACCTAGACTTAAAATAGAGATCGACTTGGAAGGAAACCTAAACACCCATCAGAAGACAGCGCAGACAATAAAGCACAAACAAAACTATACTTTCACAATCCACTGCAACTTAATAAATGCAAGATACATGTCAAAACACTCAGAGATCTCCGACGTTCTCTGCGAAAACGGTATCGACATCCTATTCATCACAGAAACATGGTTGGACGACAACTACAAAATCATACTACAATGCTGCCTCCCTACCAACTTCAAATACATTCAGTTAAACAGAAAAAACAAAAAAGGAGGAGGCCTTGCAATAGCATTCATAGATCACCTGAAAGTGAAAACAGACAAACCTCTAAACATCATGAACTGCGTATCCATGGTCATACACCCATCACTGAATCCAAAAACAAACATTAAATTCATATCGGTTTACAGACCACCGACATACGATGCAACCTTCGTCGACAACTTTATAGAAGCCATCACCAACATAGCCATTCAACACAAGCATCTGATAATCCTGGGGGACTTCAACATTTGGTTAGATGAAAAAGATGCCAACTCTCAAAGCTCGCTAACCGGGCAGCTAAAAACCATGGAACTACAACAGCTGGGGCAACAGACTCGGCAGTTTTCGCCAAGAAAAAACGTATCACCACTGCTCCACCGATACAAGTACTTTGAAGCGACCATCTCATCATTCCATTCGTGATCACACTGCCAACCAAATTTAGCACCAGCCCCTCAAGCTCCCAACCACCACAAAAAGAAACTGGAAAACTGTCAAAGCAAGACGCCTATTAGAACAACTGGAGATGACCAAACCTTCCACAGCAGGACTGGAGAAGGCAGACCTAGACGGGAAAGTGGAGCTACTTCACAAATGGATTGCTGATACAATCGAAAACATCTCCCAGGAAAAACCATCTACCACCTCAAGGAAAAGATCAATGCCAAAATGGTTCAACCCACTACTAAGCACCATGGAAAAGAACAACAAGAAGCTGGAATTAGAATGGAGAAAAGAATACAACCAAGATATGAAAACCCAGTTCCAGAGACAAATCCGATCGTATAAGAAGGAAATTCAAAAGGCATTACGATGACAGAATCACCAATGCCATCAACACACAAAACGAAATCAGAAACCCATCAGGTTGCGACAACATTCCAATATCCTTGCAGAAACTATGCAACAACTTGGCAGATGATTTCAAAAACAAAATCAATGACATCCGATAAACCATACAAACCAGACCAACCCCAACACTCAACCAACCGGACCTGACGAGGAGCAACAGGACAAACTCCAAAACTTCCAGGAAATATCAGCAGAGACATTCGTCAAGCTGGTAAAACACATCCAGAAAGCAGGATCACCCATGGATCCCTGCCCCCCTGACATCTACAAATCAATCCTCGCACAAGAAACACCATCCAAATACTACAGAAATCTCTTGAATCTGTCGCTTACAACAGGGACTGTACCTTCAAATCAGCATACATTAAACCACTCCTAAAAAACACAAGTGACGACGTGGAAGACCTCTCCAACTACAGACCAATTTCATACATTCCCTGCCCGGCGAAACTCTTAGAAACATACGTATACAAACTAACCCAAGAACACATAGAAAAACACCAGTTGCTAGACTAAGCACAAGTCGGCTTCAGACCCCCCCCCCCCCCCCCCCCCAACAAAATCAGCACTACTTTCCATCTGGGAAGACCTAAAAACAAATGCAGACTCCAACACAACCTTGGCCCCGATTCTGCTCAACCTCTTGGCAGCTTTCGACAAAGTAAGCCATGACACCCTAATCAAAAGATTAGAAGATATAGGTAAAACGGACATGGCACTACTCTGGACTAAATTTCCAGCAGACAGAACAGAATCAGTATGGATAAAAACCTTCAAACCTACTCCACGAGTTAATGACTGGACTACCACAAGGATCCTCACTATCACCACTATACTTCAACATCTACCAGACTCTGTTGATCAGGATTTTCAAAAAATAGAACATCAGATGCTACAACTATGCAGACAACACTGAAATCATCTACAAAACCAAAGACACACAAGCCGATCACTCAACCCTAGTAGAATGTCTAAAAGAATTCTATGACTGGATGAACGCCAACAACTTAAAAATCAACCCAGGAAAGACAGAAATCAGGAATGTATCCAAAAACCAAGAGAACACACCTAAACTCCCTGGCCGACAGAACTGGGAACCATGCCCACACCATCTAAAGTAGTAAAAAACCTGGGAGTCCTAATAGAGAACGCTCTAACCTTAGAACCAGAAGTAGACACAATAATTAAGAGATGCTTCTTCCTCCTTCATTCAACAAGAAGAATCCAACCTTTCCTCTCCTTCACCTAGAAAACGCTGACCATCGTTGCCCTCATCATGTCAAGAATAGACTACGCAAACAGCCTCAAGAAATTACAACCCATCCAAAATGCAGCAGCTAGTAGACTCCACCTCAAACTATCCAGAAGAGACCACATCACTCCAGCACTAAAAATGCTACACTGGCTTCCAATCAAACATTGTATCACGTTCGAAACAATGTGCATAACACAGAGCAATCAGCGGACAGGGAGCAGAATTCCTACAAAAGAAAATAATGTACAAGCCAACAAGACTCCTCAGATCAAGCAATAAAATCCGCCTGGAACCAAAACCATACGCCAGATAATAACTAGGGGGTTCCTCTTTCTCCCACCCAGTGATGCTTAACTCCTCACAGCAAACGTGTGTGTTTATAACGGTTCTAAAGTCCCCACAGAGATGGTGTATGATAAAAATGAGATTGAATGTTTTGATTATATGGCTGTTTAAGTCCTCACAGAGAGGTTGTTTGATAAGGTTGCTATTATAGTCTTCCCAGAGGTCGAGTGGGATAATAATGATGTTACGTACAGAGATGTGTGTCAATGTAAAGTCAGAGTTGATATGTAACAATGGGCCTCATTACAACCCAGGCGTTAAGGGTTTACCCTTAATGCCCGATTACCCTTTTAACGCCTGCTTCTAGCAGGCGTTAAAATGCAAGGCGCTAACCCGCCTTGGTGCTAATTATGGCACTGTAATTTACGGTGCCGTAATTAGCGCCTTCCCCACTCCCATTATGCCCTATGGGGCAAAAATGGGAATGGGGAATGGGGATTTACCGCCCCACTCACCTTGGAATGGGGCGGTAAATCCGCCATCCACCATGGTGTAAACAGAGTTTACACCATGGTGGTAAAGTGGGAACTTACCGCCTGGGTTGTAATGAGGCCCAATGAGCCTCATTATAACCTTGCCGGTATCCTGCAAGTAAACCCACCAGGATACCGGCAAAGGCGATTACCATTTCAGGCATTCGGCCCGGCGGCACTGCCACCAAATTATGAATGCCGGTTTTAATCCCCATTCATGGAGTCCCATAGGACTCCACGGGGGGATTTGTCACCATTACCAGCACCGGCAATACAAGTGCCGGCAATTATAGCTTTTTTGCCAGTGGGGCTACTGCCTTAGCTCAACCGGCAAAACCTGTAGTCAGCCGGTCACGTGCTGGTATACAGCAATACCAACAGTTTTTACCGGACCGGCCGACTCAGAATGTTGCCCAATGTTTGGTAAATGGATCTTGTATGATATGGCTTCTGCTATTTTGGTGGCTTCTTGGCATTATGTTCTGCAATATGGGGAGGTCTGAATTGGTGGGAGCAGAGCAAATGCGAGCTACATATCCTGAGGTGTTGATTAGTACAGATGTGGATGCACCTGCTTTGCAAGCTGGTGAGATACAGGATGAGTTGGACATGTGGGTTTTGTGTTCACATATAGGTCCCAGATGTGTTGTTCCATGAAATACTAACAGGATTAATCTTACATGCATGGGTAGGTGTGGGATTGCAACATGGGGGAATCACAGAACAGGTGAGGGTAGTTTTCACTTGTGGGTGTTATGGAGTGGCCATGCCACTGTGAGGGGAGTTTTAGTTGGTTGATATACAGAGTGTAAAATGAAAGCGAGCGTGAAGGTCAATGACATCACATTCATGATTTTAAAGCCTCCACAGAGAGGATTTTTGACGGTGAAATCACTGCAGATATAGTAGTTGATGATGGGAACATCAAAATCTCTACTATAATCAAAATCATGACAAGAAACCGAGGACGCTGAATTAGAAGCCAGGGTCAGTGATCCATAGTCATCAGATTAGCATGTAGACCACATCTCCTCAAGCCAATAGACGTCTTCTCTACAGCAATTGTTGATAGTGGTGCTTCCATCTATATTGCATTGTGAATTTCTAGCCTGAGTGTAATGTCTGCAAAGATAGAAGACTTCATTATGAGTTAATGGATAATTCTGTCCAACTAATTTGTTATTTTATGCTAATAGAATTACCACATCAGATCTGGAGATAAATCCTTCAGATTCTGAGTTGGTGTGAATCCCCATTATTCTGTCCCATTAAACTGAAATGGGGTATGGAGGATTAACAAAGGGCCGTAATTCTTCCAGTGGTAAATCCTCAATTTTTGTGGAAGAAAAACCTTCAGTTAAATGTTGCCATTTTCTTTCTCCAACTAAACTCCAAAATCGACAAATTGCTTTGTGGTAAAAATTGCAATAAATTTGTAATAGACATTTTCTTTACTGCACTGGCATATTTGTAATGAGGGTCCGGTATTGTAATGGTTTTAAAGCCCCCACAATAATGGTCTGAGAGGACTATGCCTCTAACCATGTGGGAAACTGTACATTTAGTTAATGTCCCTGACATGGAAAGTTTGTGACAATTGTGATGGGAAAGTTTCTATGAGTATACACTGTAAATAATGGTTAAGAAGAAACGTAACTGCTATATGAACTCTCCTCTTCACCCTCTATTCCGCTGACCCAGAAAGATTTATTTCATCCTTTGCCTTTCACATCACCTTTCTGCTGATGACTCAAAACATTTTCTCATTTCCCTTCTACACCCCTCGGAATGGACTACCAACCGTCTCACTGCAATTCGTTACTGGATGGCTCTCAGATGCCTCAAGCTGAACTCCTCTTTCTCACAGCTTCCTATGCCATCTCTACCTCCCCCCCACCCCCCCAACTGCTTTTCACCTCTCCTTCTTTCTCCCTCGAACAAAGCTTGCAACCTTGGGGTCTTCTTTGATAGTGACCTCAAACTGCAATAATTCATCACTATCACTGCCTCTACTGCTCAAATCAACCTCCTCAACATTTGTAAAATGCGTCCTTTTCTTATTAATCTCTCTACAAAAACTCTATTTGCCAACCTCGTGCCCAGCAAACTGGACTACTGGACAAGCCTACTATTTAGACTTCCTCACAAATCCTGCATCCATCCGCTTTTCTACCCGCACTCTTCACAACCTACCCAGATCCTTACCCACTTCTAACTACACGGTATTACCCAAATTGGCCTTTTACAATTGACCTTTTGCACAATTTACCTGCTTATAGTGGTCCTAATTGACTTAATTGAAAAGATGTCTTCTGCACCACGTATCAACTATGTGCCGAGTTAAGAAGAAGAGTTTCGATGGCATTGATTTCTCGAGTTTTCTGTAGGAGAACAAGCAGCCACGACTGAAGCTTTGGAAGTTGCAGCTCCCCTGTGAGAGGTAGTTTGGGAGTTTCAGATTTTGCAATTTACCACTTCTGCACTCCCCCTGCTTCCATTCCTTGATGCCTGGCAAGAAGGTTAAAGGGCAGAGTCTGGGCTAAGCAAGCCACTGACCCCTGAAACTCTGACGTCTACACATACGAGGGGGGTACACATCCTCGGCAACATCTGATTTTTTGCGAAAAGCATGGCGTAATTTGGAGAACTTGACCAGCGGGGCAAAATTCAGTTCAGGCTAGGTCAGCTATCTGGCTAAGCACAAGTGTGCAAATTAACGGGAAGCCTTTTTTATGGCCTCAATGGTTTTTGTGATGGTTGGGGACCCGATTGTGAACAAGAAATTGGCCCCTTTTCACTCTGCCTGCGATGAAGGACCTACAGGACTGTACTTTGGGTGAATAGCGTAAATGGAGGTTGGCCCTTGGCTGAGTGGAGGATGATGGTCTTATAATACAGTTAATGAGCCTGAAAGCTAAAGGTCATTGTGCATCAAAACAAACACGTATACGTTCCTGATGATCTATAGGCATTCAAATAAGCAGCTTCTCAATGCTTGGTCCGAGTCTGTGGGCACAGATGTGACAGCTGGGAGGTGGGTAAGAATGTGTGGAAATGTGGCCTTGACATCCCTGAATCTAGGGGAAGGCTCAATCAAGTCAAAATATTGAACAATGTTTACTGTATCCGAGGGATGTGTGCGAGAGGGATGGTTGTCTCTGCTGCTTGTTGGGGTTGCAGCCACACGGTGGGCTCCTTTGAGAACATGATCTGGGAGTGATCCAAGGTGAGGTAATTCTGGCAGGAGGTCACTGTGACCATGAATCGGGTCTTACTAACAGACCTTGATTTTGATTTTCAAACTGATTTTGGTGCATCATATCCTCTTTTGGAGAACTCAAGTCTGTGATGCTGGAAATGCATCAGAGGGACAGGGCCTCTGAATCCTTGTCTGCCTTTTATCGTGTGTTCTGTTATGTTTTCTGCCCAGGAGTCCATTTGCGACTCCTGGCAGTGCAGCTCTCTCTTTTGGTTTGGTGAACAGACCCATGGGATACCCTTATGGCACCCCTGGGTAGGGGTACAACCCTGTGCCCCTAGTGTATGTTTTTGGGCACCTGTGGGTGGCCCACAGAGCAGGGTATGGGCTGGTGGCAGCTCCATGCTGAATTGGACAGGTGCTCTGGGTGTCCTCCATTTTGGGATACCCAGGCCCTGCCATTGGGATCAGTTGATTCCTGATAGAAAACAAGATGGCCCCTGTGGCCTCTTGCTTTCTATGGCCTGTTGTCTTGTTTTTCCCAAAGTCCTGGGAAGCCCTGACTCTGTACCTTCCCCCTGACTGGCTGTTGGGTGGAAGTTCCATATATGGTGTTGTTGTGAAGGCCCAGCTAGACTGACTGGAGCCTTCCCTTTGACTGTATGTTGTGGGTACCTCCTGTGGGTGGGACCTGGGTGAATGGAGTGTGTGACCAATATACACTTCTTGTTGTGGTTGTCTGGTTTCTGGCATGTGAGACAAAGACTGAGACAGCCCTGCCCGAAACTGGCCTGAATGCAGTGTGTAGTGTTGAATGGCTGGGTACTTGTCCCAATCCACATTCCTTGTTGTGAGTGTCTGAAAGGGAGGAGTGTGGCCTGAATGCACTGTGTGCCTGATTGGCTGACTGACTG
Source organism: Ambystoma mexicanum (assembly GCF_040938575.1). NCBI lineage: Eukaryota > Metazoa > Chordata > Amphibia > Caudata > Ambystomatidae > Ambystoma > Ambystoma mexicanum. The sequence continues at coordinate 80,798,001 of NC_090937.1, forward strand.
CATGAATGCCCTTCTGTGTGATTGGCTGCTGTGTGTGTGCCAGCAGTGTGGATGAGAGACAGAATAGTATATCTGGGGACCTCTCACCACTGGAAGTTGTTCAGAAGCATTCAGAAGCTGAGTCTCCACTCAAGAGTAACTGGATTTGCTGATCCTCGACGTCCAGCTGGAAGAAGAAGACTTGCTGTGGCATTTGCTTCGACAGAAACTGAAGGTTGTCGAAATCGTCGAGGACTGACCCGAGAGAGGACCTGGCTAGGCGCCCTCTTCCCGTGCTCCGAGGGACCATCGAGCACCGCTGAATCTTCGCCGAAGCGCCCTGGAAGTCAGACCCTCGAAAGGCTGCCGACCCGAGACGGGACCGCCGAGGAGATCGAAGTGCAGCACCCGGACATCGACGCTGTCGAAGTCCATTGCCGTCGACCAGGGTTCGCAGGTCTGTGTAACCGCTGGAGGCCCGTCGAAGTTGTGTTGCCCAGCCGTGAGAACCACTTGACGCCGTGCCGCCGACGACCGGAGCCGTCCGCTCCTTGCCTAAGAACATTTCAATCGAAGGACTCCCTCGACCGCATCGTCGACCGCTTATCCTGCCGGAGAAAGTCGAGGACGACCAACGCGCCGAGGAGAAACCTGCCGGTGGGTTTCCCGCCACCCAACGACCTCAAAGACTCGGACGACCCGACGCCCTTGCTGGGCTTCCGTCTCTACAATCTTTGCGGTCCAGAACTATTGTCATCGAGGTGCCCCGCACACCTCCGCCTTGCAGGACGCCGACGCCCCGACGCCGACGAGCACCGCTCGGACGAAGCTGCCGCCTCTTCGACATCGTTCTACCTCGTTTGTCGACGGACGTTCGACGCCCCGTGCCTCCCGCTTGAAAGGGAAGGCATTCAAGAAGGGCCGTCGATTCCCCGTCGCCGAACCCCGAGGTCTTCGACGTTTCTCGACGCCTCTCGACGATCCGTGACTCCCGCTTGAAAGGGGGGTCATTCAAGAAGGATCTGTCGACGCCTCTTCGAAGAACTCGACTCCACCAGGTACATTGGGGGGGTAAAAACATTGCAGGAGAGAATAAGACTATTGAACAATATATGGACTGGGCTTGTGTTATATCTCTTTATTTTACAGGTTGCCCAGGTGGGGGGATCTCCACACAGAACTGTGTCCAGTAGCTAGGGCCAGTATTCTGCCTATTGTTTCAACCATCTTTTATCTCTCCTCTCTCTATTGCTGGTTTCCTTCTTATTGATCTGTGTGCCATTTCTACAGTATTGTGAATGCACTTTAATGAGGTCTAATATTAGTGGTACCACTTTAGAATTGTAGATATTTACCATTATTGATTTTCCTGAGCACAAAGTGCGTTATTGTGATAAGTGTTCATAACCCTTGAATATTAATTATATAAAGACTGTGTTTTCAGTAATACAGTGTGTGGACATTCCTTTGTGGGGGCTTGGGGATACACTGTACTTAAGAACCAGCCTGCATCACCTCCTGAGAAGCTAGGCCTTGATTGCTCGTCCATTGCTACCGTAATAGAGAATCTTGGCTGGGGTCTTCTGTGCCTCCCTTCTACCATATAGGGAGCAGAGGTACAGATACCCCCTACCGGTCTTTACAAAGTCTTACAAAGGTGTTTTTTATTTTTATTTTATTTTTTTTAGAGCTGCCTTTTCTGAAAAGAAAGATTCTGAGGGATTGGAAAAGTGTCATTTTTCTCACCAAGACCGCTTGGATTGTGGACTTGTTCAAAATGTCTCTGATGGAGAGGGTGAGTTTATGTAAACAGAAGAAATGTAATTTGTATGAAGGGATCTGGGAGAGGTTTTTGGAGTTGGTGTGAATTCTGGAATTATGCTTTATCTTCCTGGTCCGTTTGTAAAGTTCTATTTTTTTTTTTTTAAAGTGAATTTGGTTACATGGTATCCTTTTTCACTATACACTTTAAAAAAAAAGAAGTTTTATATTATTGTAAATAAGTTAAAAAACATGTGAATATTTATTTTTAAAAGTTCCTTCTAATCGTTTACAAAGCTCTCAATGGAAGTCCTCCTCAGTATTTGTCTAAATGTATATCTGCTACTCAAACTCGTTCCTTCTGGTCCTCCAACACTCAAACGCCACCCCTTGTCACTGCCAATCATCCTCCCTACTTTGCTCCACTGGAACCTTCTGCCTATAACAATGAAAGCCAGCCCAACTGTGGATTTCTTCAGAGCTTGGCTTGAACTCCACTTACTTGCTAAAGAGAGCTCTTCCTGTCCTGCCCCTCATTCTCCCTACCTGACCACCCCAATCCCTCCAGCGAAGCTTAATAATGTCATTTTGAATATGTATATAGTACTCTAGTTTGAATAACTTTCCCCCTTAGGTCAATGCCACCCGTTTAAGTGTTTTCTTATAATTATATATATTTTTTTTCTGTTAGTTGTGTTCCTGGTATATGTCCCACTTTTGTACACCTTCATAAACTGGCACACCAAATGCCCTTATTGTTGTGACTGCTGTACAGGCACACCAGGTGGAGATGCCTCATATAAATGTGTTATTTTAAGTCATTCCTGATTGAAATTAACATCTCTGTTCTTCAAATAATTACAAATACAAATAATAGGGAAGTTAAGGTTACTACAATGATGGTGTGTGATAATGGAGGTGTTCAAAGCCCAAGATGATGTGTTTGATGAGGGTGATGCTGAGACCCACGAAAAGATTCTGCGACTGTTGCATTACAGTTCAAGTAAACAGTTTATAGTGAAGTTACAGTCCGCCAGATGCATTCTGATGGTGATGTTAACATGTCAACAAAGGGGCAAACCAATAGGAAAGATTTTTCTTTTTGTTGATTTAATTCCATAAACATCAATGGGACACCCTATTTTTTTGCGGTTGTGTTGCACATTTCCTAACTTTTGAAGGCAAGTGATGCCATGCTGATCCGCTTACCTTGATAAGTTAAGGCTATTCCAAGCTAAGGCTAGAGGGTGGCTCCTGTCGAAGAGTAGTCTACTCCCCCCCCACTCTCTGCTTGGAAAGCATCTGATCTGCAGAGAGTTGGAGCTAGAAGACCGAAGGCCTCTAGCAGGGAGGTATTTAGGGAGAAAGAGTTTGATGTAGTGGGGTCCCAGGCCCCGAAAGCCTTGTTGATGACGCACAAGTGTCTTGAACTTGATCCTCGCAGCCACCGGGAGCAAGTGGAGAGATTTTAGGGCTGGAGAGATGCAGTCCCTGTGCTTGAGGTCAAGGATAAGCCACACATCCTATTCTGGATTAGTTGAAGGGGGAGACGGGAGTATAAAGGCAGATTGAGGAAGAGGCTGTTGCAGTAGTCCAGCCTAGAGAGGACCAGATCTCTGGAGACATTGAGTTTCTGGGGGAAGTTGAGGAAAGGGAGAACGCCTCTGAGGAGTTGCAGCTGAAAATGGGCCTTTTTGGCAAGGTCCACGATGTGAGGAGAGAGAGGAGTCGAAGAGGATGCCAAGATGTTTAGCCTCACAAGGGAAGGGTTGACGGGACCTATGGAAGGGGCTATTTTACTGCTTAATGCCATTTAGAGTACAATGGGCCTCAATACGAGTTTGGTGGTAAATCCGCCAATTAACCGCCAATCTCGATTACCATTACCGCCACTTGTTTCAGTGGAGTTACCACAGGATTACAAGTGGTGATAGGACAGTGTAATTCCCCATGTTTGAAGTCCAAAGTACTCCACAGAGATTTTTGGTGGATTAACCACTGGCGAATTACGGTGCAGTAAATGCACTGATTTTTGGAAGAAAAGTGGGGGCGGGGGGATTTACCTCCAGCAAACCCTGGAGGTGAATCAGCCACTTTCCAATCGACTGATTTACTGCAAAACATATAATTTGGCAGTACGGGCAATACTGTGATAATTCGATTGCTGCCAAAAAGGGTAGTAACGGAACTACCAACACTTTTTTTCCTCTACTGCCAAACTTTTAATGAGACCCCATATACTCTAAAATGGCCATGCCATGTCCTTTGGCCATCTTGTGGGTTGACCTTCTATGGAGTGGTCAGATCCTCCATATAATGGTAAGCCCTTTCCACTTTCCAGAGGGAATGGCCAGCTTTCACGAGCAAAGTGGCACTCTGTGTGTGTGTGGCCGTGTGGGAGCTGGGTCTGTCTGAACCCAGTCCACATTTGTGCCAGAGTAGGTCTGTTGCTGGGCAGATGCAGTGGCCAGAGGATTTCCAGGACTGGACAACCCATGACAGTGTGAATGTTGTAGATCCTTGCCATTGGTGTGCTGGTGGCAACTCCAGTCCGAACCATGGATAAAAGGGGGCCTCCTGCAGTCATTCTTCAGAGCGCTTAACTGTTTTTCACAGCATGGGTCTAGCATGGATTCACATGCTCATGAATATTCTCCGCCGTCAGGCCAGGAATCCTCAGAAAAGAAACCAGTCTTGCTTTAAAAGCTTGAAAACTGCCTTTCTTTCATTATCCAATCACTGGAGACTGGGTCATACTGCACCCATCCAACGACGATCGTCTCCCCGAGTCCCACTCCCGGCGGCCATCTTCAGATTCAAAGCATGCGAGTTGACAGTATGAACCCAGAAGAGCACAGTGGGGAAAGAGGGAGTGTTTGCTTGTGAATCCATACCACACCCATGCTGGAGAGCAACAGTTCGAGGCAAGTAACTTGGTCCTTCTCCAGCACGGGGTCTGGCTGGATTCACATGCTCATTAATACCAATTTACAGCAGAACACAGATACACAAGGCTCAACAGAAATACAAACAGTTACCCCTGGAACAGACTCACCTCAAGCAAACAGGTTGCGTAGCACTGCTTGGCCAACCCTGAACTCCTCCCTGGAATCCCGGTCGACAAAGTAGAACCTTGTAAAAGTGTGCAGATGTCCAGCAGGGGAACCTCAGAGAGAAACGCCATTGTTGCAGCAATGGCTCTGGTGGAATAAACTCTAACCCGGCCCGTGGGTGGTCTGTCGGCCAGACGATGACAGTGCATGATGCATCTGGAGAGCCACCTGGATATGGAAGCCTTTAACGGGGCCTTTCCCAGATTCAAAGGACCCAAGTTCACAAAAAGGTGAAAAGTCTTCCAAAAATCCTTTGTGCGAACCACAAAACTTCAAGGTCCGAGCAATGTTCAATGTATGCAGTGACCGTTCAGCAGCTGAAGCATGATTCAGGATGAAGACTGGAAGCACCAAGGGTTCATTAAGGTGGAATGCAGACGGAACCTTACGCATAAAGGCAGGGTGGGTCCGAAGCACCACCGTGCAGCATAAAAACAACGTATGGACGTTTGTAGGAAAGAGCTTGAATCTCCCCGACACGCCTGGCCGAGGTGATAGCTACTAGGAACGCTGTTTTCCAAGAAAGAAACAGGGTATGGTGGTGTGCTGATGAAAATGGACACCTAAACGTAGAGCTCCGCACTGTGTAAGATCCTGAAGAAGATATCCTGTGGCTTGAGGGACCACAATCATTACAAACTGTAGCGGCAGACTAACTGAAATTCGCTGTCCCTAATCCGAAGTAGCCCGGCACTATGGAGCATATAGATCTGGCTCAGCCAGCGGGCCCCGGCGCAACGGCTGTGGGCCCAGAAGCGTGCCCAAACAGAGGAGGAGCACCCAGGATTTGCTGCGGACCGTCCCAGAGAGTAAACAGTGAGGGATAAACTTGCCGTGCCTGCTGTGGGCAACGCGACACACCAGAGCTCCGTGGGTCACATGGAGCTGTGCCCAGTACGCCCGACATCTAGCGGACAACAGCCGGCAGTCGTGCGGAGGGAAAGATCAGACACGGGCGGCCCGGAGCAGAACAAGGTACGCGAGTGCCTCCCCCCCCTCCAGCAAATCACTAGCACCGGGGAGGCCGACAAGTGGGGAGTGTCCTGCCTGGCAACTATGGGGGCTGACAGTACATAAGGCGTTCGGCTGCAACTCCTATCAGCCATTACTGGGGAGGACCGGATAATTATTCACACAGCCACATTACACGAGCTATAAAACGAATGGAGGTCTGCTGGGGGAAGCATCCACGGCCAGCATAGCACTATCTGTGAAAGGAGAAAAAGTTAGCCTGGCAGCATTTCAGGCAGCCCACACAGCTAAAAAGTCACCACGACTATAGAAAATAGTACACTGCCATAACTATCATAGAACCAGAATTTCCACATTGGTCAGCAGAGCACCAGAAATCAAGCCTGGTGAAAATAACCTGCGGTGGTGTAAGAGGGGGTAGAAAAGAGCCCATGGATGCATTTACCAACACGGTGCAGACTGAGGAGGGCACTGCAGGCTCTGAGGACCCTCCTGCAGCTACGCAGGTGCAGACTGCTGGGAATATGGATCCATACATGGTGGCAATGCAGGCAGGGTTTGCGGCAGTGAACAACAAACTAGATGACACAGGCCATAGTATTGCTTCAATAAGAGCGGACCTGTAGAAAGAAAGCGCCCGAATTACAACAGCAGTTGTCTGCACATACCATCCTGCAAGCCATGAAATATGTAGCTCTAGTTGACGCCTGGAGGGAAGACACATCCCCGGGATAAGGAGTTTACCTTCCACACTTCAGTGCACGACTCAGCCTCGTACATAGACTTCTGGCTGTACTCACCTGAATATGCCCCGCATACAACAGACTGGACTGCATCATTTCCCCTCTCACTATGTCGGACCATTCCCCGGTGCTCTTTGTGGTTAGACTAGCCCACCCAGGCCATTACCCAACAGCTGTGGAGGATGCCACTGGAGCTTCTACATGACATCACGATACTTGAACCCTTAAGGATAGAGCTCAACAAATACTTTTCCTGCAATGAAAGATCGGTGGGGTCCGTGGCCACAGTATGGGAATCCTTTAAAGTTTGGCTGCAGGGCCATATATTATCATTAGCACATGAGTCGTTAAGAGCTATAAGAGCAGAACTGCTAAAGATTGAAAAACAATTACGATCACTGGAAAATGCACATACACTCACACCAGGGGATATAATGCCAGCTCCTCTACCAGAGCAACTAGAAAAATTCAACAGATTAGCAGACAGAGAGATCCTATATTTTACTGCCCCGGCCAGGGCAGGGCCAGGAGATATGGGGAAAGGGATAAGACGAGTAAGTTACTAGCCAAGCTGATTAAAGCTGAAGGGAACATTCATCCTATTATCAGTGTATGCAGAAAGGATAGGGATTCCCGCACAGAGGAGAGAGCGATTAACAAAGTGTTCTTTGTTTTACTCTTCTCTGTATAAAAACATGGACATTGTCACAGAACAAGACCTTACTCAGTACATAAATTTGATCCCTCTTCCAAAACGTACACCCGTAGCCAGTGAATCATTGGAGCTCCCTCTGAAAATAGAAGAGATAGGCCAGGCGATAAAGATTTAGCCGCAGGGAAGGCCCCGGGTCCAGACTGACTCTCAATTGGCCTCTACAAGTGCTACATGCCAGAACTAGCCCCCAAACTATTAGCGATATGGGAAGAGGCTGTGGCCAGGGGTAAACTCCCTCCACTGCTGTCATTGAAGGAAGCAGTTTTTTTTGGTGTTGCTCAAACCAAACCCCGTCCCCCGGCCCCCAATTAGGCATCATCCTATCTCCCCCTCTCTCACTAATCAATGCAGACATCAAAGCATTCGCCAAGGCTATAGCAAATCGATTATTACCCTACATGACCCATTTGGTGCCTCCTGACCCATCAGGATTTGTCCCTACTAGATCCACTGCTATGAACTTGCATCGATTGTTCGCAATAATGTCCCAGCTGGATCCCAGGGGCAAGGTCGTAGCAGTCGCCCTAGACGCCGAGAAGGCTTTCGACTCAGTGTCATGGATGTACAAGCTAGCAGTACTGAGACGACTCCGATTTGGACCCCAGTTTTTAGGCTTTATACAACTTTTTATACACAGACCCGTGCACTATGGCCAAGACAAATCAAACTAACTACCCCAGATTTCTGCTGCCCAGGGGCACACGGCAGGGCTGCCCATTGTCCCCTCCCAGCTTTACTCTTACCATAGAATACCTGGCAGCAAAACACTCAACCCGTGGAGTTAGGATAAAGGGAGCTCCTCAACTCATCTCACTATACGCGGATGACACATTGCTATACATTAGGGATCCTGTGGTCAATCTAGCCCCCATTATGCAAGACATACACAAATTTACCAGGTATTCGGGATACAAATCCGAAATAATACCACTGACACGTGGGGTGATGCAATTGAACTCAATTATGGGCTTCCGTTGGTCCCCCTGCACGGTCCATTACTAAGGGGTGATTGTGTCTACATACCGCCACACCCTGTAATCATCCAATTATGAGCTATATATTACACAACTAGAAACAAAAATCTAATTGTGGAACAAATTGCCGATATCCACCTATGGGCGAATAGCCCTAATAAAAAGGAGAGTGGTGCCTAAATTACTCTATCTTTTTACAAACATTCCAATCTGGCCGGGGAACGCTTTCTTTATCAAGCTTCGTTCAATGGATTCCTCCTTTATCTGGGGTGGGGGAGCTAACAGAATGAGCTAGGCAAAATTAACAGAGATACGACACAGGTGGGCTTGCTGCCCAGCACTTTGAACTTGCTGCACAGGCCCAATTCGCAAGATATACGTTCAGTGTTATTTACAACGGCATATGGTAAGAACACTGAGGTAGACCCTGTGGTCTGTATGGTTAAGGCTTGGTCCAGAATATTTAGAAGGACTGGAGTTATCGACCATACTGCAGTACTTCCCCTTCTTTGGCAATACCCTGGTATCTCCCCCTCATATAACCTAACATTGAAAGAACTTGGGACCCCCGCAAAAACAAATGACTATTGGTGACATGTTCCCCAATAGATCATTCGTATCGCTAGAAGAGTTGCAAGCCAAGGTGGGACACGGACCCCTCAAAGCCCTGCAGTACCACTGGATGCGGGCAGCATTCCGCCACCTATGGCCCTCTTTCCTTTCTGAGCCCGACTCCCAACCGTTCATAAACAATATTATGTCATTAGGTGGGATCACATGTGTAGCTACACTATACAAAAAAGTTCAATCCAATACCTCTTTGGGTAATAACATGAAAGCGACATGGGAGAGGGACCTGAGCACTGCACTTGATACAGTGGACTTGGTACTGCCAACTCACAAGATCAGTCTCCCTCAATGCAAATTTACGATTTATACAAATTAAAGTCCTGAACCACCTCCACTTTACCGCCCAAAAAAAGGCAGAGCTCAATCGGAGGATGTCGGACAGATGACCAAAGTGGCAGGCGACGGCAGCTGACTCATTTCATATGTACTGGGCCTGTCCTCCCATCCTTCAGTTCTGGGAAGCGGTGGTGGACACTCTTAGTGACATTCTGGACATGCCCATTCCACCCACCCCATTGAAACATCTGCTGGGAGATATCGGGAAGGTATCCATTAAGGTGCAGAGATCGTTTAATTTAGCCTGTGTTGTCGCAGAGCGTAATATACTCCGGAACTGGAAGGCCAGGACTGCCCCAACCACACGAGCATGGCTAAGAGACTTGACGTTTATTAATGAATGCAAAGAAGGATTTGTTACTGTGGTTTCGCCCATGAGTAGATCCGAAGACATATTGGCCCCATTCTGCTTATACTTAGCTGCACAACAGGCCCAATATGCCACCTGAGACCCCGTGCCACGAGCAATGTAAATATTGTACCTGTATGAACTTGTTTTGCATATGTGCACCAAACTGAGATAAATGTCATAATAACTATCATGGTTGTAACCATCAAGAAAATATAGTTTAAAAAAAGAAACAAACTTCGAATGGTGGCCCCATGAGTCTGGCGAGGACGATATGGAGCTCCCACGCGGGGGCAGGTGCCGTCACTGGAGGGAAAGATCTGAAGAGGCCCTTCATGAATTCTTTGACGAGCCTGTGGGAATCGGGTGTATCGTGATATAGCTGCAAGATGCACCCCAATGGCGGCGTGGGCCCATCCAGCCTTGGCTAGCGACGGTAGGTACAGCAGGAGCTGTTGGGCCGTTATACACAAAGGCGTGATCTTCTGGGACCGTGAAGCGCTTCCACTTGTGCCCATAACACGATAGTGTAGATGACGCCCTGGCCTTGGCAAGAACAGTCTTACATTCCATAGCAAAATCATAGATGACAAACTCTAGGGATGCAGGAGCAAAGCCTTGAGGTTCAATGATGCCTGGGTCGTGAGGTAGAATGGACACTCTTCTCAAGGTTGGGAAGAAGAGGCAGACAGATGGCTGGAACCACCGTCAAGCGGAGCAGGACCACGTACCAGATCTGGCGGGGCCACGCTGGTGCAATGAGTATCATCTTACAATGACAGAATGTGAGTGTGTTGATGACACGCAGTAGAAGTGGAATTTGGGGGGGGCATACAGAAAATGCCCTCCCCATCTGATTGAGAAGGCGCCCCGTAGGGTCCACGGCTGGGGAAACCTGCTGGGGAACTCCTTGCATTTGGAATTTGCTGCAGTGGCGAAGAGGTCGATTTGGGGACTGCCCCATTTGCTGAATAGGAAAGACACCTGCTCCAGTTGCATCTCCCATTCATAACAGGAGCGCAGCTCCTTGCTGAGGGCATCCGCTACAGGGTTCTTGATGCCTGCCAGGTGAAACAGGACAGGGAACATACCATGAAGAATCGCCCAATGCCACACCGTCTGAGCCTCTAGCGAAAGAGCAGCGGATCGGGTCCCGCCCTGCTTCCTGATGTAGAACATTGTGGTGGTGTTATCTGTTAGATACTTACTACCGGGCCCCTCAGAAGAGGCAGGATTGACCTGAGAGCCCAGAATACAGCCCGTAATTCCAGCACATTGATGTGCATGCATATTCTTCTCTTCCGGCCGCCAGAGACTGCCTGGTATGAGCTCCCCTCTCACCCCCCCCACCCCCCCCATCTGTCCAGAGAGGCATCTGTGGGGACTGTAGCTTGGAAAGGTGGGACTTTAAACAGGGAACCTCGGGTGTGGTGTGAGTGCACCCCCCCACCCATCATTGTATGGACTGACTGAATTGCAGGTTGAAGGTAATCTTGTCTGTCCATTTCCATGTGACTTGGCACCACTTGGCATCCAGAAACCCTTGAAGCAACCTCCTCTGCAGTCTACGTAACGGGATCAGGTAGATGCAAGAGGACATCATATAGTGACTTGATTGCTAGGATGGTGCGGATCGCATCGTGGACAGTCGATGTACCTTCCCCAGGATGGCCACTACCCTTTCCACCGAGGGGAACGCCAAGGATACCAGTGTTGAGGCGGGCACCCAGAAACCGAGCGACCGCAATGGCACTATGCAGGATTTCAGATAATTGAGAGAATCAGAGCTCAGTTAGTAGGCGTATGGTTTCTTCTGTTTGTTGTATCGCCAGGTCCTGAGAACATGACTGGATGAGCCAGTCGTCCAGATAAGGGTATACCCTTGAAGAGTAGATGAGCTGCCACTGGGGCCCAAGCATTTTTTGAAAACCCTTGGTGCCAATTTTAGGCCAAAGGGCAGAGCTTTGTACTGATAGTGACGTCCCAGAATTACGAAGCACAAGAACCTTCGATGCCTTGGGTGCATGGGGATGTGAAAGAAGGCATCCTCCAGGTCCAGCGGTGTCATGTAATCTCTTTCCTCCAGTTGGCCGAGCACTTGTAACGTGACCATCCTGAACTTCTGGGATTTTAGGTATTTGTTGATGCGTGGCAAATCCAGGATCAGGCGCCTCCCTCCCGATTTCTTTCAGACCAGAAAGTATCTGGAGTGTAACCAGCGCCCCAGAGGTGAAGAGGGACAGGTCCTTTTTTCAACATGGCTTTCACTTCTTGTAGATGCTGCGTCATGTGTAGCTCCTTCCTCGCTACAGGGGGGAATACGCAGGCACCTGTGTGAGAACTCCAGGGTGTGTCCCTGACAAAGTATGTCCAGCACTCAATCGTTAGTGGTGATGTCCTTCCACACGCTAATGACATTTGATAGATGACCCCCCCCCCCCGCCCCTCAGGGTGTGAAGGTGGGGGTCCCGGCCTTGGGCAGAGTGAGGCTGTCTTGAGTTGCGGGCACCAATGACGCTGTGACCCTTCCCCTGAAGGCTGGCGACAGGCCTCTGTATGCTCTGTATGCTTCCTGTGCCGTGGAGCAAGAGAGCTGACGGTAGGGGGTAGAGGCGTATCCTCTAGAAGATCTGCTGAATCTTCCCCCTTGTTGATCGAAAGGAAGAGGTCACCTGCAGCGTCTCATCTACTACTTTTCCGGCGAGGTTATCCCCATCAAAGGACATATCAGCCACCTTGGCCTGGACGTCGGGTCTAAAGTTGGTGGCTTTTAGCCAGCCTTGGCGCCCGAGTGCCACACCATTACCCATCTGATGAAAACCTGAATCTGCGACATCCATGGCTACTGTAATGGCGTGGTCAGAGGCCACCTCTCATTCCTGAAAGAGGTCGAGAGCCTCCGTCTTCTTGTCATCCAGCAAGAAATCTAGCAGTGGGCCCAGCTTGAACCACAACTCCCTGTCATACCAGGCTGGAATAGCCAGAGCGTTGGCGGCTTGGACGGTTACTGTTGTGGTGTATATGACACTTCCTCATTGCATCCAGCTTCTTTCCTTCCTGGTCTGGTGGAAACAGACTTGGAGGACAGGTTCGCAGACCGTTTGCTTGCTGCAGCTGAGACGACAGAATCCGGCAATTGGCTGTGATCCGAGACACTTGGAGGCAGAGTGATTTTTTCTCTAGCCTGTCCCGTTTTCCTGGCACAGAGCTTGGGGTATTCATTATCGCGAGGTCTACGTCCCACACCTCGTCAAGTAAAGAGACAGATGATATTGTCTACCTGGCCAATGAGTGCCTCTCGTAAAAGAAACCCTTCTTTCCCTTTACCTCGGGCATTACGTTGGAGGGTAGATGCCCTTGCAATCATTGAGTGGAAGGACCCCACCTCATCTGGGGGAGAAGACCTGGGGGGTATCATCGAAATTTATCGGGTCCCCATCCACAGGAATAAAGTCAAACTCATCCGTGTCTGTGGTGCCAGTATTAGTGCCCGTTGCAGCATCCGTCTGTGGCAAGTCCCCTGCTGGGACGAGAGGTGGTTCTGGTGCTTGCCTCGGGGTAGACAAGCGATGCCTGTGCAGAGGCTTTGTTGCTTTCCAACAGGGCTGCTATTGGTGGCAGCCTCTGTCATTATCTCGGAGACCAGAGAACTCAGCACAGTGAAAATATCCTGTGACATGTCCCTAAAGTCCTGTAGGGAGCCACAGGAGGGGGACTGACGGAGGGCTAATGTGTCTTGGTGACTCTATGCCTATCGGGCTGTTACCACCCGTGTCCAGGCATTCCTGCAATGTTTCCTCCTCAGAACTTGTGCAGATCGCCATGATTGGGCCGCTTGCATCCTCCTTCTGAACCCCTCCTGGTCTGGGAAGAAAATCAGTTGGTGGCAACAGATCCTTTGGTCTTGCTGCCTCCTTCAAAGCAGAAGATACCACCAGTGCCTTTACCGACTGAGTAGTGGTAGTCGGCGAGGCAGTAGTCGTGGCCGGAGCGGTTGTGGGCAGCGATGCCCAAGGGAGAGCGCCCCAGAGGTCAACTGGATCTGCCCAAGCGTGCCTGGAGGCCACGTATGGGGCCCGGTCTTCCTTCAGCCACGCCACCAACCGTCAGTAACTGTCTCTCTTAGTCTTGGCTGAGAAAATTCGGCAGATGTCACATCGGTCTTCCTCATGGGCGGGATGCAGACAATAGAGGCACCTTGTGTGCCTGTACATCACGTGGATGTCCCTCAAACCACACTGGGTTGTCGAGGAGCAAGGTAGCCCTCACTAGGCCTTCCAATACTTGACACGAAGATCTGACATTATAGTTGTCGATCTTCATTGGCAACAGATCCCCGCTACCGGTACGGACTGAGTCGGCAGAGATATTTAGGACAAAATAGGAAATGTCTTCCGTCGAAATACAACAATCATGAAAACAAAATAGCTCGACGAGCTCACGGGGACTCCCTGCAACGAAACGTGCGGTAAGATGGCTGCCAGGCGCAGGTCTCAGGGAGACGGTCATCATTGGATGGGTGCAGTATGACCCAGTCTCCAGTGATTGGATAATGAGAGAAAGGTAGTTTTCAAGTTTTTAAAGAAAGACTGCCTTCTTTTCTTACAGAGGATTCCCAGTCTGACGGTGGGGAAGAACCAAGAAACCTACGAAGAAAAATAGCCTGCTGTTCACCAGCAGCCCTTTCTTCACGTGTCCAGTGAAGCTCTGTCTCGCTGCAGATCGCCTCAAGACCTTCATCAGTGCGTCAAACTTGGACCAGTTGGAACAACCAGCCCAGATCTTTGCTCAAAGATGCAGCTGCCAGACGTGCTCGGAAAATCATCTACTTTTCTGCAGTGGTTGCTGACTCTGCAGATCCACAGCTTATGGAACAAGCAGCATGTCTCTGAAGTTGCAGCTTTCCACCACGATAAGCAGGCTTGCAGAACCAGTTTCTTTGTTTCTTCCGTGAGGATTGCCTACTGCCATTTTTGTTCAAGTGGCCATCGGTGTTCACCACCTGCATCACTTGCTGGGAGTCCTCGGAGGTCGTTTCCAGAGTGGTGATGCAGTAGATGAGGTTTCCTGGTTATCCAGGTGTCCAGAGTCCAGTACCGATCAATCGCAGTTTGGAGCCTCAACCTAGCCAGACCCATTCACACGATGTCTGAAGTGCCCTCTGCACCCGTCGCCCTTGGGCTTCCCTCAATAAAAAGTCATGAATTTGGAAGACCCAGAGCTTTCAGCAACTCCTATGGTGGTCTGAGAGTGAATCAAAGTACAGGGGGTGAGTAAACATGCCTCCCGTCGACGTAGGGTTGTATGGGTGTAAAGTCCTAGACCTACCTCTTTGTACCTATCCCGGAACGGTGGTGTTGTAGTTGGGTATCTCACTCTCGGTCTACCCTAAAATGTTTGGATGGGGAGAGGGTCTGTTAAAGACTTTCCTCTTGTTTTTACTAAACTTTGGAACACTTACAAACTACATGTTGGCTCAATCCAACACATGTTCAAACTTCCTAAAGGGACTCCTAGCCTCGCAAAAAGACTTTCATTGGGACCTGTAACTCTATGGGCACTAGGCCCCTTCTTTTCTACCTAGGGAAGGACTTTTAAGGGTAGTACACCTATTCTGAGGTTATTGTATGATGTTCGCAAACTCCTATTTTTAAGCCCATTAATTCTCAAGATATGTATTATTTACCTGGTTCCATTTCTTTATTGACTTGCTTTAGTACACTTACAATATTCTGAAAACTGATTTGGAATGTATTTTAAAAGTGAAGCGTTAGTGCTCTTAGCACAGCACATCAAGGCGATTGTGTGTGTAAAAGTATTGAATGTTTTAGTGTGCGACAGGAGATTGTCGAAGGCATGAATAAATAATAGTATGTTTATACATTCTGCCTAACTTGTACTATTAAGAGTGCTCCGTGCGTCCTCCCTCATCTAATCTTTGCTGTTCAGTCAGACTACCCAGATAGATTTGGGTTAGACATTGAGCCTCATTACAAGTCTGTCAGTATTTTGTGGAAAAATCTGCCGAAATACCACCATACAGAATTACTGTAACCGCCACATGGTCCTGTGGATTTACTGCAGGATTACAAATGGTGGCAGGGTGGTGCAAGCCCCCATTTTTGGAGTCCATAGAACTCCCTGGGGATTTAGGCAAGTTACAGTCAGTGGTTATTCCAGCAGTGGTAGTTATGCCAATTTTGCCATTTTCTGTAGGTAAGATAGAGGACTTGCCTCAAGCATTTTGTTGGAGGAAAATCCTCCACCTTAACACAAAACCTATAGTATGGCGGTGCAGTAATGCAGTGATAACCGATTACTGCCGTTTTGATCAGAACACTGTACTCCTAATGAGGCCCATTATTGTTTTTCCCACTATTTACCAAGACAGAGTGGCCTCCTAGAATCAGTGCACAGGGCCGAGTCCTAAAACCTATCTGAACACATACCTATTGCTGAAACACAGTGCATACCAGCTGCTAAATTAGAGTATAGAACCACTGTTCCGATCAAATTTTTAAATACACGTATGGGTAGCAATTTTTGAGATGAAAAATGTCCCAAGTTGAAACGCATTGCGCACCAATCCTATACTATAATGTATACCTACAAGTGCAGTACAGTCTAAACCTCAGCTGAATTCCATTGTAACGAAATGATCATTGATGACATGGAGTAAAAACTTTTAGATGAAATATACCTAGTGTCGAAATGCAGAATTCCCACAGAAAAAAGGCTTATTACTGAACTGAAGCGTTGACAGAGCATTCATGCTGCTGAAATGAAAAAAAATACCCAGTACCGAGACACAGTATACACTGGCAAATCGGAAGAAGGACACTGACACTCTGAAGACATTTCCAACAAGATGTATTAAATAATAAGGCCCATCTCTCCTTATAGCTATGGGGGTGTTGCCTACCTATATAAATAACTAACGTGCTCATCAGTCGTCTGGAAATGTACAAATCAAAACAAAATCTGCAGACCAAAAACAAATCCCATCTTAGTTTACCACTATTCAAAACAAACTAAGCCCAGGAGAAGAAGGGTTCTACTTTGCTTTGGAGCTCTTTTAGTATCTTATTTTCAAATAGTCTTTATTTTTGTAAGGTGCGTATACAACAAGAATCTCAGGGACTGTGTGGTTTAGCACGGGAGGGGGAGAGAAGAGGAGAAGAGGAAAGTCTTGGAGGAGCTTGCAGAACTTGAGGAGATCTGGCTCGAGACGTAGAGGAAGGGTGAGGCTGTTCCAGAGGAGGAAGCCAGTTAAGGAAACAGAACAGCCACCCGCTCGCTACTTAGAGAAGTGCTTGACAAGCAGAGAGTTGGAGCCAGAGGATCAGAGAGATCTTGAGGGTGAGTGGTGAGAGCAAGTTGGAGATAGTGTGGTCCCCAGACAGCCTTATGGATTTGAATTTGATCCTTACAGCAACCGGGAGCCAATGGAGAGATTTTAGGACTGTAGAGTTACGGTCCCTGGTCTTGAGGCCAAGAATAAAACTAGCAGCCATATTCTGGATTAGTTGGATGGGGCGCAGAGATGAGAAAGGTAGATTCGGAAAGAGGCTGTTGCAGTAGTCCAGCCTAGAGTACCAGCGCTCTAGAGGCATTGAGCTTCTGTGGAAAAGTGAGAAAGAGAGGATAACTCTGAGGAGGCGAGTTGAAAATAGGACTTCTTGGCAAGGTCCAGGATTGGAAAGACAGAGAGAAGTCGAAGACGACTCCAAGGTTTCTGGCTTCAGAGGAAGAGCCCATAGAGGGTGGCCGGAGTGAAGGGAGGAAAGAAGGAATAGGAGTCCCAATGGGAAGGATCGGCATAACACTAGAAGTGTGTGTAGTAAGTCGAGATAAGGTAAGCATGCGGGCGAGATAGATGTTAAAGAGGCTAGGTGGATTCCAAGATGGTCACCGACACCCATTAGACGTGCCGACAGCTGCTCTGTCAGCCCATGGATGGGTGACCTAGGGTCTTACCACCACCCCGGGGGCTGCCTCCTCCCTACCACGAGTGGAGTAACCATTGCCAGCAGCAGGCATATCCAGTGGGTAGCTAAACCCCATACCGCAAGCCGACAAACCAGGCGGAGAGAGATGGCCTGTTGTGGAGGCCCGACCCGGTGCGCATCCCAGCAAGCCAGCAGCGAGGAGGGGAGAAGTGGATCCAGCTCTCGGTGGGGGAGCAAAAAGTGAAGTACTGGTGTCCATGTGCTCGGCACACCACGCACATACCCGCACACCCCTGGGCGGGAGGGGTGCGGGGGGAGAGCTGGCGCAAAGGGTCCCAAGTGTCAAAGGCGGCACATTGGAGGGGCAGTGGGGACCGGGACCAGGCGGGGAGACCAGTCTGAGCGGGTAAGCCCCAACGCATCGCTGACAGAGAAGGGAAAGAGGCTGGGAGGAGCAGGCCATGGGGATAAAGGATCTGGGTCCCTGCGTGGCGTGCCCTGTGCCAGCAATCTGTATGGGTGCTGGGGCCAAAGCAAGGGCATTTAATGGCACATCGGGGTCCCCAGAAGAGGACGACAAAAGCGGACTGAGACAGAGCGGGCCAGGAGAGGACCCAACTCACGCGGCACTACAGAGGAGCCTCCACTGAGTGACACGAAATTGTGAGCGGCCCAGGGGGTGCACCACAGGCAGGACCCAGTAGCGAATAGGGCTGGCCCCCACTGGGATACATAGAGGACTGGGGGAAATAGGGGGCCCTGTTTGGGGGCACAGTCCCATCATACCATCAGGTGAAAACCCCATCCCCGAGACGGGGAACGAAAAGGAGGCTCTGGGGAGATGACGGAGGGGTGGTGCCGGCCCACTGTGCCATAGCTCGTCCCGGGCCCACGGGAGGACTGGAGAAAAGGCCTGAGGCCATGGGTGCCTGGCTGGATCAATTAATTGAAGGGGTCCGGATCCTATAAAGACACCGGACCACCACCCAGGGACACACTCAAGGGCACAAACAAGGAAGCAGAATGCGAGGGGCATACCCGGAGTGGGGACAGCTTCCCCCGGCAGGACAGTATTAGCGTCAAAATCTGAGGACGCGGGGCAGATGTCAAAGGCCAAAAATAAACTAGCAAAGCAGGCACAGGTTGGGGGGCCCACCGGGCACACTCTCTTTAATTTGGCACACTCCCTGCAATTTGGGGGCCCACGGAGGGGAGTGGAACAGGCAAGAGCACAACCAGCATGGAGGAGGAGGGAAAGTGACACACGGTCACCGCCTGATCCTTTGTTAAAGCAGAATTTACACAACGATCCTATGACTATGAGGACGGATCTCAACATAGCACTAGCAGAGATAATGCAAGAAGTGGGCCAGCTGGGCGATAGTACGGACCAGCTGGAAAGGGGCCCTCAGGAAGTGGACACAGACACTAGGGAGAACAGCAAAGCCCTAGAGCGCTTGATCATAGCCACCAGTAATTTTGAACTGCAAGTCGGGGACATGGAGAACAGATCTCGCAGAATTAACATAGGGATCTAGAATCTGCCGAGTCGTGGGGGCGCTGTTGCGCACGAGAGGAAATGGCCGCTCTTGTGTAAGCTCTGGCCAGGACAAGGGCCGTAATGCCAAATCTCCGTAGCCAGATTCCGGTTCTGCTCGATCAACGGGAAACGTGCAGTGATACCCGTAGGACTGCCGGGCGGAGTTTGGGAGTGGAAACCCGCGGGAAGCCAGTCCGGTGGCGAATACAAAATCCCACATGCTGCGAGGGAGACAAGCATGAGACACGCCGCAGGCAGAGGGGAGGAGCCCAGCGCCAACCAGCACGAGTGCCGACGAAGGACGAAAGGCCCAGCTGCACCCGAGGAGGATCACAGGCGTTCCGGAGGCCGTCGAGCGCCTGCGGTCCCCCCAGAACCACCACCGTTGACACCTGGGTGGAGTGGCTTTCCCCGAGGACGGATCCTTGTGCCGTTAAGGTAGGCGCATAACCACAGTCCACTGGGCCCCCCGGGGGGGCAGCGCCCGATATTAGGAACACTTGGCGGGCCCCAGCAGACACTCTGAGGTACCGGGGGGAGAAGCGCATGACTAGACTGCGCCCCGGGGCCGGGACCGGCTCCCCGGACACGATCGGAGGCAAGTGACACTGGGGGGGGGAAGCGTGGAAGGAGGCTCCGAATCCCCCCAAAACCAGCTATAGGAGCTTCCCTACTGGGCAGCACCCCCTTTCTGCCTGCATCGGGCCAGGGCCCCCCGCCCAATCCGTATTCCACGCATTGCACTTCAACTATGACACGAGCTGAAAAGTACCAATGCTGCCCAGAATACTGAACATAGCAAGCTGGGGGGAAGCGCGCAGGCATTAGAGAGAATCCCCTGACCACGCAACCCCAAAAGAGGAGATCCCAGGGAACCACGGGCGCCGAATTTAGCAGAAGACACTTGCATTGGACTTACCTTGGAAAAAAGATACGAAATTCGCGGCAGCTGGGCAGGCAGGAGGGCCGGTCATGGGGGAAACGGTGCATGCGAGGCAGCACCAAAACATATTGGCACAGGCACCTACCAGCAACGACTACAGGGGAAACACACCTTACCAGCAATAAATCTATCCCCGAGTCCCTACAATAAGTACAGTAAGCCAATACACAAGCTAGAGGCTTCCCACAAGAAAGGACAGCGGATAACAGATTTTCGAACCACGGGCACAGCAGACAAACGCAGGTGCATAATACCAGCCCAGACAGCAATCCGAGCCCCCCGCAAGACCGCTCCGTCAACCATTCTCACCCACAAGGCATAGGTAACACGAAAGAGGATTGCTGGACACCCCCCCCCCCCCCCAGGGTCCGCCCCATTCCAGGGAAGGGAGAGGGAGGAAACGATGCCCAAAGGCTTTGGCCCTAAGAAGGGAAAAGGAGCCATTGAAAAATACACAACAGCGGTAAGGAAGGAAACAGAGCTAGCAATGGCCTAGGAGTCACCCCGCAGGGGCAGCCGGCTGCTCCAGCACCAATGATGGACCCTCAGGCTGTCTTTCAGGCCATGCAACAGGGCTTCTCTTCCCTCAACGATAAGCTTGACGGAATAACAGCGAATGTTGCCTCCATTCAAGCACAACTGGACAAAACAATATCACGGATGACAGAAGCGGAGACGAGGATATCTGGTACGGAGGATGCACTGGAGACTCTGAAGAATACAGTGTCTACAATGGCAATAGAGCTTGGAACAGTGAAAGCCAAATGTAAAGATTTGGAGGCTACATCCCGGCGGAACAACATCCGCATTGTCGGAGTTCCAGAGGAAGCACTGAAAGGGTCTATGGAAAAGGCAGTGGAAGATCGCCTACGTAATCTCCTGGTAGACCCTGGATGGTCGACAATGTTCATAGTGGAACAGGCTCATAGGTCACTCGCCCCAAAGCCCAAACCCGGCGCATACCCTAGGCCTATAATAGTGCAAATGATAAACTACAGAGACAGAGACCTAATTTTGAAAACTGCCAGAGAAAAGCAAGAATTAAGATGGGAAGCCAACATAATACACATCTTTCCGGATTTCACATTAGCTGTACAACAAGAAAGGAAATTATTTAAACTGCTTCGGGAACGTCAAGTACAATATGCAATGCTTTACCCGGCGAGACTGAAAATACAGCATCAGAACAAAGTATATTTTTTCACATTCCCAGAAGACGCGGCGAACTTCGTGGAAACGCATATTCCTGCTCCTCCCATACAAACTATAAGTGAGAGAAATTCTTGAAACATCGAAGGCATATAATAGCAAGCACAGACATGATAAAGAAAAGACACATGAAAACAGAGGCCCCCTTGGGAGCCTGCATAAGGGGAAACCATGACTTACCCTACGAATCATTATGTTGGGCATAGCCCCGCATGTGTTAATATTAGTGAAAGCAACACGTTGAACTAGGAATACTGTAAAGAAGTGAATATGGCATGGGCACTTTAGGTCGCCACAGTTCCCCCAGTAGGAGATGCACGAAATGTTGATGGGTGGGGAGTGGGGGGGGGGGGGAGCTTAAAGAGCATAGTTGAAGTTCGGGGAACTATGAGTGAGGGGGGAGGGGCCAGACGTGGGTTGTTGGGATTTAGTTATGGAACGGGAAAACCTAAATCAAAGGCACAAAGGTACTGAGCACCAAGGTTCTTGAGCACACACTGGAAATAAACCATCATGAATATGATCATGACCACGTCATAGATAATGGCTGAACAAGACATGGATAATATAAAAATTCTGAGCTGGAACGTACGAGGCCTAGGGTCCCGAGTTAAGAAAAGACGGATACTAGCACATATCAACAGGCAGAGCCCTAAAATAATTTTTCTGCAAGAAATGCACATAGGGCATAAAGGGCAACTGGTGCCGAATTGGGGGACTCACCAATACTACACAAAGTACTCCAAACGGGCTAGAGGGGCAGCGACTCTAATTCATTAGACCCTCCCATTCACCTGTACTACTTCTGAATGTGACCCCGATGGTAGATATGTACTACTCTATGGTACCCTCTACGACAAGGAGATAGTCCTATTTAATGTATATGGTCCAAATATCGACGACTCAGAGTTTCATTCCACACTATTTGAAAAACTGGCATCCTACCCCACGTCCTGTTTGATATTTGGAGGAGATTTTAACACTATCCTTGATATTAATCTAGATCGCACCTCGACACAACCAAGAGCATTGTCCAAAGCAGCGCAACAGATACTCACACATATGGCTGATCTAAATATAAAAGATGCGTGGAGAAAATTAAATCCCTCAAAAAAGGAATATACATATTACTCCACAGTGCAAGATATGCACTCTAGATTAGATTTATGGCTGGTGGACAACGTGGCACTGGCATGGGTTGATAGTGCACACATTTATCCCAGGACATACTCCGATCACTCACCAATACAGCCAACACTGCGTATTCCCTACACCACGATAAACGGACCACCATAGAAATTTAAACCTGCGGCCCTACAAGAACTGATCTACAAAACTGCACTGACCAAACAAATACAGGAATACTTTGACATAAATGAGAACTCTGTTTCCAGTCAAGCAATATTGTGGCAGGCATTTAAAGTCTGCATACGAGGCAGCTCAATATCCACAGAAAGCGCAGTTCTCAAAGATATCCGGGGTAGACTAGCGCGCTTAGAAACACAAATATCCTCCCTAAAATCCCTACATGCAAACACCACATCATCTCTGCTGAGCCCAGAGATTAAGCTTAAACTAGATGAATATAAAGAAGCGGCAGACCAAGAGATCCGATACTTCGACAAGCAAGCGGCGGCACGTAAATACGGGGAAAGTGAACGACCAGGGCGGTTATTGGCCAGAACAATAAGAGGTGAAAGAGGCCCTACAACCATACCATGTATAAAACTAACGGACGGCACAGTCACCACGGACAACAATAAAGTTAAAGAGACGTTCTATGAATTCTATAAGAAACTATACTCCCCTCAATGCCACGTCACGGAGGAAGAGATAGACCAATATCTCTCCCAAATACCTACGACGTTAATAGCGACGCCACTAGAGAGTCACTAGAAAGCCTGATAACTGAGGTAGAGATAACGGAGGCTATAAAAACTTTACCCAATGGGAAAGCCCGGGGATAGATGGCCTGGGGGCAGAATTCCATAACATTCTAGCTAAGATAACCCCCGAAACTCAAGGTATAGCGTTATCTCTTGATATGAAAAAAGCATTCCATACAGTCTTCTGGCCCCTCCGATTTTGTGTAATAAGAAATTATGGGTTTGGCCCCAATATTATAAAATGGATACAAGTATTATATGCGCACCCTTATGCCAAGATAAGAGTCAACGGCACCTTGACAGATATATTACAGTTACTCGGAGGTACCAGACAGGGCTTCCCATTATCACCCCTGTTATTTGCTCTGGTGATAGAGCCCCTAGCCGATATCCTGAGGTCACGATACAGTTAATGTGGGTTATGGCTTGAGGGCAGACTACAAATTATTACACTCTATGCTGATGATATTTTGCTATATCTACGGAATCCAGATCGCACGTTGGGCAAGGTACTTGCAGAAGTAAAGAAATTCGGCGAATACTCTGGCCTAAGACTCAACCATAACAAGTCCGAGATTTTCCCGCTCACAAAAAAATACAGTAGTGCCTCAAGACCTACATGGTCTCATCTGGAGCCCCGTGCATATATTATACCTGGGGGCATACATTGCTAGAACAGCTCAACTATCCCGGGCCCTAAACTATAGCGCGTTAGCTGACACTCTGTGTGCTAAGATTAAACGCTGGACTGCTCTCCCCATCTCCATGATGGAAAGAATAGCCCTAGTCAAAATGATATTACCGAAACTGTTCTACCTGTTCAACACAGTCCCGGTTTGGCCGGGTTGCGCCCCGTTTGCTAAAAGGAACAGTGCGTGTGTATCATTTGTGTGGGGTGGTCATCCTAGACTGAGTTGGAGGACATTAACTAATACATATGCAAGGGGAGGCCTGATGGCACCCGATTTAGAACTTTACTACTTGACGGTACAGACACATTACGCTGCCCAATGGGCCACAATCTTCAACAGTCCCGGGATCCCCCCGCCTGATATGAGGGAGCGAGAGACAACCATAACCTTACACAAGATGACTAGAACTACCCCCAAGCACCACAACTCCATAGACCCCACGAAGGTAACAACCACGGCTTGGGCCAAAATAGCAGACACATATGAGACAGACAGGTTATACCACCCGAGTATGTCACTCTGTGGAGACCCCCAAACACTCTTCATCCTAGAAGGGTAGGTGGCTTTGCATACACTGTTCATCCTAGAAGGGGAGGTGGCTTTGCATTGGAGTTCCAGAGGTATTGCCCAGTGGGGACAGTTATTCCCTGAGAAGCTCTTTGTGCAATGGGAAGACATTAAAGATATAGTGGGAAACACGAACAAATATAAACTACAATATATGCGTGTAAAAACTGCAATACAAAACGTATGTCCCACCTTCCCTAAAGAACCCGAGATAAACATGGGGCTTGGCTATATGTTCACAGGGGGGGGGGTCACAGACAATAACAGCTTCCGCACTGTATAAGGTTATAATGCAAACGTGCCCAGTAGGAAATCACACGGCCAGGAGCAGGTGGGAACAGGATCTGGGGCAACAAATAGCAGACCATGAATGGTCCCAGATCTGTGAATTTACCAAACAAATATCATGCAACGCCAGGTACAAAATAATACATAATAAAATATTACACCAGACACATTACACCCCAGTTAGGCTTAAATTAATCTATCCTGCCTTATCGGGAACGTGCTTGAGGTATAGTGCTGAGGATACAAATATATACCATATGCTCTGGGCATGCATAAAGTTGAGAGATTACCGAGGTTTGTGCAGCTTTGTATGAGATGGCGGACCAACCTGTGGAGTGGTCACCAAGATTGTGTTTGTTGGGTGCGACTGCTAAAAGGAATCCGACCTGGCGGAAATTGCTAAATCTTGGCCTGTTAATAGCCAAAAGAGCGATTCTCATGAAGTGGAAAAATGTAAACCCGCCAACTAAGGCAGATTGGGACAGTGATATGCTATGGACAAATGATACAGAGGAGCTATATAGACTCGGTGTTGCCCTCTTCCAGACCCAGAAATATATGGGCCAGGTACAAACAATATCTAGCAGACAAAGCAGAAATTGAAAACTCAGAGGCGGAAGCAAAGTCATTTGTGTGCAATTTATTTCCTGAAATGTGTTTTACCTTGTGCAACAATAAATAAAGTTTGTAAAAAAATAAATAAATAAAAGAATCTGCCGAGTCAGAGGGTGACAGAGAATTGAAGGACCAGGCCCAGGCCCCAGGAATATTTGCAGACATTCTAGGAGAAGTAATTCCAGATTAAATCGGTCTGGACTGGACCAACAGAACAGGCAGGTACATAAGCGGACCAGGAGGGAGACCTCAGACATTCTAGCAGCTTGTACATAATACACTCAGAAGGAGGCAGTAACGTGCAGCAAGGGCCGAGGAGCCCCTGTCATATAAGGGCTTCCCCAACCAACTGTACCTGGACCTGGTGGGGTCCATGCTTCTAAAAAAAAAAAAAAAAAATACATATCAGCCCAGTGGTCAGGGAGTTGATTCAGAGACACATCCGCTATAAATGGACCTTCCATTTTGTTTTAGCGTTTGAATGGGAGGGTGCACAGAGGCGCCTAACCTCCATGCAGGAAGGGATCGCTCTGTTGTTCACAGTGGAAGGTTTAGAGCGAAAAGGGGTGGTGGACATAAAAGAGTCGCAATTGGGATTAGGAGCGTTAGCAATTGCTCTGTCTTGGATTTCGAGAGGGCGTTAACGCCTGGGGGGAATACTAGGGGAAAGGTGGGAGGTGGGGGAAGTTGAAGGGGGGGGGGGGGGTTGGGCGAATCCCAGAGTTGGGGGACGGGATGTGGGTAAGAAGTTGGGATTGGGGGGAGGCATCAGAGGTTGAAACTAAACAGGGTCGGGGGGAACATGCGAGAAAGGGGGAATGAGTGAGCATCAATATTCAGACTGGGTGGGGGAGCAGGGGGCAGAGGGGGCACAGGAGCCTGGGGACAGGGGGACTGGGCATCCGATTGCAGGGGATAGAGGAGAGGGGAGTTGTAACATTCTGGTGGGCTACACATACTGTAAGCGGGTTAAATTCCCCTTTGAAAAGGAAAATACTGTAACTATTCATGGTAAAGAATGCCCCAGACATTCTGGTGCTTCAGGAGACCCATCTCCCAAGGAGGGACCATGCCAGACTTCAGCAAAGAGGCTTCTCCTATGTAAAATGGGTGGAGTGTCACTTTTCACTCAGAGACGGGGGTTGACCTCTGAATAGTAGACTTAGAGCGGATAAAGGGGAAGATACATTATCATAGTAGGCGATTACAAGGGGGTGGCATGTACAATCACCTGTGTGTACGCGCCTAGCCTGGGCCAGGAGGCTTTCCTGAAGGTGCTAATGAGCACATTGGAGGTCACATTATATTGATGGGGGACTTTCTGGCCTGGTACGGTAGACACATCGGCAGGAATAGGGGTGCATAAAGGAAAGATAGCATCCAAGTCACTACAGCAATGCTTTGAATCCCTAGGGCTCAGGTATACGTGGAGGGGACTGCACGGGGAAAGGGAGGGCTTCACCTTTTATTCACACGTAATTAGCTTGTACTCCTGGATTGATTATATATGGGTGTCGGCTTCACTCCTGGGGGAAGTTACAGCGACATAGGTTGGGCCCATGGGTACAGCCAGTGCTCCAGCTAGGATGGCGTGGTAGTATTTTACTCCCAATTTTTAGAATTGGAGAGTAAATCCAATTTCAAGAGAGTAAACATGAGTTTCTTGCCTTGAAAGAGAGTAAAAAGTGCCCAACAACTATCCAATTTGTGCATAATAATAAATGAGTTTGAGAACATTAATGACAAAGAACTTGTAGGTGTATTCTACCCAGCTTCAGCTTCATTATACTTTGACACCAAAACTCTGTTAAGAACTACTACATATACTTTATGATTTAGTTACATCATAAATCAAGCCCCCCACTCTACCAGCATCCCTTCTCTTCCTCTCTGTCCTACTGTTGCCGACAGGCACTACCTGCTTGACAGCCACTCCATGTTTTTGCTCCATTTTCTCTTCCCTTTGCTACTTGCTTTCCCCAGTCTCTCACTTTCATGAAGTTTTCCCCCTCCCCCTGAAGAGTTAATATGCCATGTTTTGCAGTCCGTTGCTCCGTCACTCCATCTTGCAGTCTATTATTGCTGTTTCCCTCTTTTATCTTGCTGTATCGGGTGATATAACTCCTCTTCCCCTCTCATATCATTACTCTGGCTATATCTGTTTTTTTTATTTTCTCTGTTGTGGTGGTTACTCCTTTTGATCCTCCTTCTTGCACTGCCTCTTATGTTATTGGCCTCATCCTCACACACTATCTATGTGAGGACTTTCACCACACACCATCCCGGTGGGGACCTCAACATCAACACACGCCATCCATTTGGAGGCTTCAATATCAAACAACATCCCTCTGGAGACTATAATATCAAAACACAGCATCTCTTGCTATGCCCCGACCATATGGAACTCAATCTTGGTAGAGGCTTAAAATGCCTGCACCATCTTTAAGTTCTGTGCAAACACCAAAAACATGGTTCGTTCAACAATACCAAAAACAAAGAGGTGATGGCTGGAAGGTTTAGACTGAATCTTAACCACTGGCATTGCTCGGGGCAACCCTCCAGATCATCGTTCTTCGCCTGCCAAGCCATTACAGACGGGGAAAGACCATATGCAAATCAGGCTTGGCCCCACCCCAAAAGGGGAAGTCCAACCCGAACTGCTAGGTCACATCCCTTCTGCACGAGACCACAAGCATCCCCAAACATGTTTCACTTTTGTTGGGGCTCATCAGTGAGGAGTAGCTTGGGTCTCTAGGCCCAGCAGGCACGGGGAACCAGGCTGCACCTCACTGAGGAGGTCCAACAAGGCCGAAACATGTCTGGGGTTGCTTGGTTTTCTGTGCAGAGGGGACCTGGCCTAGCAGTTCGGGCTGGGCTGCTACCTTTGGTGGCGGCAGCTGCTGACCGATTTGCACATGGCTGGTCCCCTTTTGCAATGGCGCAGATGGGCTAAAAAACTGTGGTGTGGAAGGTTGCCCAGAGCAATTGCCAGTGGTTTAGATTCATTCGAAACCTTCCACCCACCACTTTTGTGGACAGTTTTTTTCTCCTTGTGAGAGAGGGTATGCCCAGACGTGGGTCCCTTGCTCGCTGCGCCACAGGGAACCAGGCTGCACCTCACTGAGGACGTCCAACAAGGCCGAAACATGTCTGGGGTTGCTTGGTTTTCAGTCCAGAGGGGACCTGGCCTAGCAGTTAGGGCTGGGCTGCTACCTTCGGTGGCGGCAGCTGCTGACTGATTTGCACATGGCTGGTCCCCTTTTGCAATGGCGCAGATGGGCTAAAAAACGGTGGTGTGGAAGGTTGCCCAGAGCAATTGCCAGTGGTTTAGATTCATTCGAAACCTTCCACCCATCACTTTTGTGGTCAGTTCATTCAACAATACCTGCTGAATGAATACAAATCCTGGCTACCCTCTACCACGAGCACCGACCTATTGTATAAAATGCCAAGCCCCAATGGTGGCACACTCCTCCACTGCTCTCATGCTAGGTTTGCGCAAAAAACATCAAAATAATGAAAAATGTGAAATCTCTCTGTGGGAACTTCAATATCATCTCACACCACCTGTAAGAGATTTTTTTTTATATCTGTCACCATCCTTGTGTTACTTCAATATTATTTCTATTTACTCCAATAACATCAAATTAAATGCGTTTCCTGCATTACTAAGCGCTAATTGTGGTAAATACATTATAAACATGCATGTCCAGTTCTTAGCACTGGGAAGGTAGTGACAAGAAAGTGACATTCTTGTTCTTAGCAGCTGTAGGGTTACGATTTCTAGTTGATCAAAGAGCATGCCTCTGCAAACTTTAATGTCATTACACACAAATTATGTTCATAATTGTCATGTTATCAAATATCCTTGTGGCATATTCATGAACATCACCTCAGTGTTAATCTTATAACCATCCCACCCAGTACTCGTGGGGATTCCAGTATAATCACAAACCATTGTGTAGGGTCTTCAGTTTTATCTGACACAATGCACCATTATCAAACATTATGCTTGTGGGTATGTCGGAATCACCACATTTCTTTAGTGGGGGGCTTTCATATCACCCCCAGAACTACAATGTCTAGAGATATATAAATGTTAGTACACTCTTATTCTGCAGGGACTCCAATATAATACACTATTCCAAAATAACTTCAATATCATCATTTAATGTCCTGTGGAACTCCAAAATCATAAGCCCATTACAGCTGGGGCAATCCTCATGATCACAGATCTTGCTGTACAAACTATGATATCACACAACATATTTAGGGGGGATTTAGAATCAATGAACTTCATTACATGTTCACCTGTAAAGCTGGTGCTAATTGTGCCAAATGGAATTACCATCACTGTCATTGTGTCCGGCGGCATAAGCGCCAAATTAGGAGTCCATGTGTGTAGGCTCCCAACCCTCAGTGGTAACAGTAATTCCATTGAGCAGAATTAGTGCCAAAAACCAACACCCTTCAGACAATTCCCCAAAGATTGGTGCAATTAGCACCATCGCTGGGGAATTAGAGCCAAGAGGAAATAAGCATCATCCTGCAAATGTGAACCTCAGTAGTTGCCAGCTTTAAAAACTCAACGCTTTGCGAATCACCCATTTCCTGTTGCCATCCAACCCTCGAAGGGGTAGGTGCCTGAAATGTGGTTGGAAACCCAAATTTCAGTGAGGTAGAGCTCCAGGTCCTTGTGAACGAGGTAGTCGGAAATGCTATTTGTGGCACAACAACAAAAATCCTCTGTTCATGGGAAAGACGCCATCTGAAGTTACGTAAGAACGTGGTAAGGGTTGGCACTGTATCCCTGGACAATGGAAACTGTTGCAAAAAATGGAATGGCCTGAAGGCCAAAGTATGAACCCTAATCTCATCCACCGGCAGGAAACAACTGCCACATAAGGTGACACAGTGGCACCACTCACCATCATTCTGTGTGAGGAAAAGGCCAGCAGTGTCCTTCACATAGCTGGCATCGAGGGAATTGGCGGAGAAGAGGTTGGAGCACCCAGTCAACCAAATCCTGGGGAGTTGGAATGTCACCTTTGTAATGCGAGTGCAAGAACCAACTATGGCATAGCCATTTGCCAGACTGTGGAATCACATGGACCCAATAGTAAGGCAAATGTCATGCTCAAAAGGCTATGGGACCAATGCTATGGCAACAACGTGCATGTGCCATCCACGAAGACACCATATCCACATGACTTTGAAAACAGAAGATTACAATTGCATGTATGGACATGTGACATCATGCTATCTGGAAAACCACACATTGTGGTAGCCCTTGGGCATGCAGTCAACTAAAACCACATGCACCATGAGAACACCCCAAATCCATTAAAACCACATTGAAAACCCCAGTGCCAATAAAGAACCTGACCCATGTAAATGTCATACAAGCACTGCATCAGCCAGACCGGACCAGAGCTGTGCGCAGGCTCTGACAAAATACTGAATCCACGATGGTACAGTACCATGCTGACTCCACAGAGCATAGTAACAAACCACGACACCCAGAATTCAACCACCACATCCTACAAGGTGTGTACACCTCAGAGGCCATATGTACCAATGGTTGAGTAGTTACTCTCCTGCAGATGAACCCAGCCTGTCCCCATTAGCCTTCGGTCAGCATCCTCTTAAATGCACGAGTGACTTGCTTTGCCATTTACCAGTCCGCAAGATCAGTGACTACAGGTTAAATATCACCCAACAGGTTCACGGGCCACTGAGGAGAGGAAGCTGGGCCCAGTACATCAAAGTATGCAATACATGCCACTGAGAGCACTGAGGTGCTGACACCAACCACTAGCACCTCAGTCACTATCCCTGCACCCCAGAGTCATGGCACCTGCCATACAACCCCTGACAAAACAGCATCTGCCACCAGCACAATCATGCCAGCTGTACCCACTTAGCAGACTTGCTCAACCACCACAGTTGTGGCTACTGACACCATTACTATCGACCCTGCTACAATTGCCCTGCTGCCACCTCAATTAAAACTGCTGTTGATGCAACAGCCCCACCTGCTGTCAGCATCACTAGCCCGCAGGACCCGGGGGTGACCAGTAACCTTGCATTTATCACACCAGCCACCCATTTGTTGACACGGACAACCACTATGCGGGTCGCTTCTTCCTCCAGCTGCAATACAATCAGCAAACAAGTAGTCATAGCATGATGGTCAATATGTCAAGTAATGTACGAATGGTACAAATGATTGGTATACTATTTCTCTCTCTCCCTAAAATGCCTCATTGAAGGTGCCTCAGGGGGTGGGGATACTGTCAGTAGGTAAATGCCCCATTCCCAACATCACTAACCCACCAGAGGTAACAGACATACGCAGTAACTAGATTGCCTATTGACATATCTTATGAGCTTCCGTACTGTGGACTCATGCATGCAGGGTTTTGGAATTCAGATTGGATCAGCAGGAGTCAAGTGGCTCCTGGTTATCCCTTTTTAACCAGTGACCAAGAGCTACCACCGGGGAACGAGGAGCCAGTACATAGCATTCACCAAACCTAACTTCCACATAAGATCCAAATATATAATTGCGCGCATTATTTATTACATTTAAAGCTTTCAAAGTTGTAGAGAGGTGTCCTAATATTTATTTATAGATTTCCCCAAACACACAGATTTAAATGCATATAGTTTGTTCAGCATCACTTGCTCTTGGGAGCCAAAAGTAACTCCTGGTAGGTGTTGGTGCCAAGCTAACCATGCTCTACTTAACTACAAGCAGGAGCTAAATGGCTCCCAGCTCCCCTAAATTTTGAACCCTGTGCACGTGCTCCGATATGCTTTCTGACAAGCATGTGCACTTTGCGATAGTGAACCTGCTCTCGTGAAATGGCATTCACACACTGCAGCCTTTGTGCCATCACTGTCCGTCAGTGTTACTCTGTCATCTTGCACCAGAGGACTGTGTTGTGTCCTGTCCTTGTATGTTTTTCCTATGCATTGTGAGGCCTGTAGTTCAATCTTTGAACATTGGGGTTGTTTCTTTCTTGTTCTCATATTGTCCTGCAGGGCCTGGTCTTTTGGGGTAGCGCTTCTTATGTGTTGGGTCAGAAGGAACGTCCTTCCTGCACAGGGCTGTGATAGGGCATACACTACATTGCAATCAGAAAGGTGAACCCTGTGTGTATTGATTGAGGTTGATTGTATTCACCCATATATGCTGGTAGTGTACTGTTGCGCAAGACCATGGCATCATGATTGGAACCTGGGAAGTGTGCATAGCAATGGGTCACATTTGGGTCTGCATCACCGGTAACCTGTATGTTAAGGGAATGTTGTTTCCTGTTCCAACTCACCTCTTCCAATGTCTAGGGTGCAAACAATGTGACATGGGTGCAATCCAATGCTGCACTGACATGGGGGGGGGGGGGGGGGGGGGGGGGGAGTGGGAAACCACATAGAACTGTGCCTTTGTTTCATTTACCTGGGCAGGGAGATGTACTTGGCTGCATGCTGCATGAGCACGTCCAGTACAATTGAAAACATGGGCTGCGCAATGCCATTCACCATACCCACAATGGGTTGGAAGGTGCCTGCGGTGAAAAAGTGCAGCACCGATAAAAGCTTCAGCAGTGATGGGATGGCTGTTCTCAAGTTGACCGTGCTTTGTAGATTTGCCTGTATCAGGGAGAGTAGCTCAGCTAGGGTTTCTATGTTAAGGCACTGGATTGTTACCAGATGCACATCAGCTAGTTCCCATTGTAATGGCATGAACCAGGGAATGGGTGCTCTCCTTGCAAGACATCTCCACCAACATTGTGTTGGTTGTACGCTATGATGCAGCTATTTATGCCTCAGGGGTTCAATGTACAGCAGGAAGTCTTGGAGCTTAAGGTTTGCTACTGCTAGTGACTGCTTAGTGTGTTTGGGGGAGGTTGGAGGGGGGGGCGGCCTTACATACCCTTTAATGGCCATTTCTTGGATGCACCTGTGGCTTCATTTCTATCACCTGGATGCACTTACCTTCACCTTTTGGTTGGAGTCAACTACACTTTGATTGAATTAGCTACTATTTTTGCCAATATTTCAACTTGTATTATGATGAAATTAGCATTTTTGTTTCAGGTGCCAATTTATCCGGAATATTTAGCCCAGAGAGAATTATCATTGCTTTTCATCTAATTCCACTAGCACCAATTTCTCCAGGATTAATTCTACCAGAGGAATGTGTGTCCATTTTCAATAACCCTTATTTCGGCAGAGTGGTAAAAGTGGCAGCAATTCCGTTACCGTGAAACTCGTAATGAGACACCCAATGAGTATCAATTAAACATCAACCGTGTGAGGATGTGTGTATAGTCTGTCAACATTTCAAGCCAACATTCAATTAGTTCACATATCACGCTATAGGCAAGATGACATCATTGGACACAATCTGTTTAAAATCTGCCCAATGTGGAATTCATTATAATTACACACCACCTCTTTGAGGACTTTATAATAATGACATTACTGGAACATGGAAGTAAATGAAGTCAAATTTTGATTGGTTTATTACAAAAGCAGGTAATGCTTAAACTGCATCTGGAATTGTGGTGTGCAATTAGGGGAACACTTCCGTTAAGTATCGATTATATACAATTCAGCAATTATCCCCCCCACAAAAATAGTATAATTTAAATATTCATGACACCCAATTATTGGTATCACAAGTTAATATCGGGTGTATAGACATTTACTAGCCGCTAACTTGCACAAAATATGGTGCCTGGTTTAATATCAAATTTCCTATTTTGGCTATGTTGCCTCTTTATGCAGGTTAAAACCAACAGACCTGCCTGGCCCAAAAATGGAAAAACCCAAACATGCCACAGGAAAAGGAATGGGTCACCAAGGTTCGAGCGATTTATGACATGGAGTTCCTCACGCACGTTCTTGATGAATCTAAAACCAACATCGAAGAACTCTGGCTTCCATTTTTTGAAAAATATGAGCGCAGTGCATAAGGGGTCCAGTCCTCACGGTGGGCCCGGTTTTGTCCTTTAGACACTGTGAAACTGTAAAGTCGGGGACTCCAAAGGCACCCATTAACTGGGACATGTTTTTTCCCCCCCACAAGGGGGTCCTAATAGGTTGAGCCCGAGGACAAGTGTGCAAAATGTGCTCATCACCTGTGCTCTAGGACTGTGCATTGTGTTCCGAAGTGTTAAATCCAGATTCTACTTTGATTAATCGGCTAGGGGTGGGGGGGGGGGGGGGATGAAAGTGTTATTGTTGGGAACGCTTTCTATAAATGTAAATCTGTTTTGTGGTGCAATGTTTGCAGTAATAACCTACAAAATGTCAAAAATATATTTTCAAAAAAAAAAACAACAGACCTATGGATCAGGATACCAACACCCGACAATTATACAGAGAACAAAGGGAAATACCTAGGATTACGCTACTACATTGGTCGTGAATGAGACAAATGAGTCTCCTTTCAAATAGATAGGCAATTGGCTTATCTAGACAGGCATGTGATTAGCATATGTGATTTTGCACAATTGTTGCTCCCCCTGACATTTCACATCATTGTCCTCATATGATTTCTCTTCAAGGCTAATCAACCATTTAGATTTAACGAAATGGCAAAATGCAGAAGTGTACATTAGTCAAATTCAATGCGAGAAGTCTTTATCTACAAGTTTGAATCAGCAGCAAGAAGGATCCAAAAAAGGAACTACGCCATGCTTCCACCACCACTAAGGTTAGTAAAACACAGAAGTAGTGTCAGAAAAAGGCAAATGAATGAACTGGTGATCTTTTCTTGTAATGGGCCATGATGAAGACGACATGAAATAGACCAGGATACAAAATGTGCACTTGCAGCTAGCCATTGGCTAGTGATATTTCACTGTTGGCATGTAAAAAAAGGATGTACAGAATTGAGGTGGCTAGTGACTTTTTAGAGCTGGCTAGCAGCTTGCAACTTGAATGTTTGCCCCCTGAATGGACTAATGGACTATGCTTTGCCACCTGCAAGTAGGTACAAGGATGACCACCAAGACATTTTGGAATTAGAACAATGGATAATATTCAAAACACAAAGTCAAATTATAGGGCTCTATTTGGAAGGTACATGGCTCAGCTAATCCATATTTATGATTAGCTTATGAGAGAGGGGATACATACAGACAATATTTCTGTAGTCAAAGCAGAGAGCGAGAATAGAGAGGCGTAATAAACATTAGCACCGACAATACCATGGGGGGCTTAGAGATACCTAGGGCAGATTACAAGGGATTTGCAGACCATACAATGAATGTATTGAAATGTAGGACACAGAAAGAACAGAACCACAGTGAAGCAACAAACAGTTGGGATGGGTAATGTAAGGAACTCATGGTGGCAACAAGTAAGAGACACAAGTGATCACAATTCAAGGGTGTTTATTTAACAATTAATGCAGGTTGGAAACAAACGCCTAGTCTAAACCTAAATCTAAGTGTCGACCATCAAATGAAAAATAAGGCAGTCCTAGTGGCCTTGTGTCAAATAAAAAGGGCCTATACAGAAACCTATTGCCAAATCTCACAACTAGTACAAAAAAAGGTGTGGGATAATTTTCAAGAAAAGAAAGAAGTGTTTTCAAATAATAAGTCAGGATGCGGAAGCGTTGGGTGTCCCTTCCTCACGTTTTATGCGCGGGTAAGGTGGGATCTTGGAGCACAGTATTCTCGCGCTTTCCTCAGCACGAGATGACAGTTCAGCTTTCAGGGCCGTCGATGGAAATGTCTAGTTTCACTTGAGTCTCTTGCCTTCGAGGACCTGATGTCTTCATAATAAAATAAAGTTTCCTTCAATAAATTAAAGTTTGTTTCCTTGTTTTACTTCGGGTGAGGATTGTTCACCCCCTGGGCCCTCCTCTTCTGGGCGCTGACCCCTTCTTACTTTAGCCTCCCTTCACCGGGTTCACTCTGACTTTTCTTTAGCAGGATTCCCTTCCCTTGGTTTCTTAATATATTTTCAAACAGTTCATAGAGGACATCCCTATTCTGGGTTACTTTTGTCGACACACTGTTTCTTGGGACTTTAGACTTTGCCACTTTTGGCATCCCTCAATCGGGATTACTCTTGCCATCTCTTTTGCACAGCTCAATGTTGGCGGGACTCAATTCCCTGGTTTCCTCTCAATGCTGGATTCGCTTCCCGGACCTCTTATCAGCTTGTAGATCAAAGACTTTCAATTGTACAGGGATTTTGCTTGACCTCGTGTATGACCACAGTGACATATCTAGGCGCCTTCTGGGATCTGCAGTTTTACTCAGACAGGGATAGACCACAGATTCTCGATTTAGCACCCATGTGGTGCTGGTCCCTCTGCAACTGGTCTCCCCCTCACACTTTTACAGTTCGTTCAACTTATTTCATGTTGCCATTTTGTGACTCTCATTCATCACAGCCCAGTTCTTAACGGTTCCACTTCGGCTCACTGGCTGTGATAAACCGCTAGGCTTTCCTTCTTCCTCGAGTCAAGGCCGGTACCACGGTAGCAGGAATCTCCTTCCTTCCTGCTTATCGGTGTAGGCTTGCCCCATGTACCGTTGACATCTGCTGCAAGACACTTGTGATATTGTTCGCGATCTTAGGCGCTCTTCCACGAAGGTTCTGTGGGTCTGGGACAAAAGGGCAAGGTCGCTTCTCTCCTCACCACCCTTCTCTTGAACTGCTGTGCCGGATTAGCCGCCTCGTCGTACTGTCTGCCATGCTCGTACTGTGCTCTCTTGCTCCACCTTTCATCCCTGTCGGGAAGGAAAAGGGCCATCAGGTGTGTGTAATTCTGATCAACTGCCTGACTCTGCCTGACCCTTGGATTTGGACACGTCAGGTAAACGGCTCTGGTGTTAGTCTGTTGTCTTTCGTGTTGTGCAAAAGTATTCATGTCAGAAAAGGGGGGAGGGGTGCCTCTGAATATCCTATGTGAGAGGAGGAGGAGAAGGTGTTGAAGGAAGGGGGATACTGCGTCTCACCCATCGGCGTCCCACTCCCAGAGGACCCCTCATCCAGGTAATCCTCTCTCATTGGTCCACCCCCAGGAACTGGTTCCAATAGCAATGGCTGTGTCCTGGCCACCTGGATGACAGATCCCCGGGAACTAGCTAGGGAGACACCTTCAAGTTTCTCACGGTAAGTAGGATGGGACATCCAAAGTGGATTGCGGAACTTACACACCCCAATAGATTTCTAGAATACAGAGAAGGGGAGTACCAACTGAAGGTATCAATTTAATATTTTCACCAAAGTAATACCATTCCAGGATGGCCATAGAGTAATTCACTTAAAAATGTGCTGACAAAGAAATAAAGGATATCAACGGAGATTTGAACCAAAGACCCATTTAGAAGGTAGCTAAGAGGATACATTCCAGAGAGAAACTAACTGCCATAGGAGTGTAGCGGAGTGAAATGCAGACCACAGTTTGAATTGGAGGTAAAACTATATCACAATAGGAGCGATTGGACACAAACGTCCACATATTTATAGGAGGTAGTAACCAGAGCCGGTACCTTCTAAGCATGGGGGACACTGATGCATAATTTATTTTTAAGGGACACATTACATAATCGACTTGTGCCTCCTATGCTTCCACAGGTACGAGACCTTGCAAGCACAGTGGCACAATGAAACCTTGACTAAATCAAGACCTGCGAGGCACGCATATACCAACTAAGAGCAAAATATTGAGGAGGGAGAAGGTAAGCACTAGAGATTTACTATGGGGTAGGATGCTTCCCAGAGCATATCAGATAAAGTAAACGTTGGGTGCAGTGTGCAGGTTGATGCTACATTAGTCTGAGGTTCTCGCAGAATACGTCATCTCCAGTGAAGAGGAAGGATGAATAAAAGCAAAAGAATTACTATATTGTGAATGCAAATGATGGGCGTAGTAGAACAGATATAGGTGTTTCATATGATCACAATGAAGTATATCACAAATAGATTGATGTCGAATAAAGAAAGGGTTGTGTGTGAGAGAGACGCTCCAAAGAAGAAGGAAGTCCATATACACCATACTGAATACGGTAATGTGGGTGTTAATCATAAGTAATACGCGAGTTTTCCCAGCATGGTGGAAATTACAGGTCTTGAGCATTCTGTTTAAAAAGCAATAGTAACAAAAAGGCAATAAGATTTCATGCACAACTTGTGTAGTTAAACGACATTGGGTTAGGAAACTGTATGACTCAGGAACACTATTTGCATCCAGATACTTACATCCACATTGTGGGAGAAGCAGGTGGAGAGAGCATCTTTTGAAACCGGCCTACAAAGAATTAGTCCAGATCTGCTCATTTCAATACGCAGGCCATAATAACAGGCAGATCTACCTCATGTATGTGACTGAATTCAGGCCTGCATATACTTGCTACTTCTATCCGCCGTCAACTCATCCAGAACAGAACAAAACTGCTAAACGTATCCTTGGCCTCAAACCCAGGGACCGCATCTCTCCAGTGCTGAAAGCCCGCCAATGGCTCCCCATGGCTGCAAGGATCAAGTTCAAGACCCTCTGCATAATCCAGAAGGCGTTCTGGGGCCCGCAGTATCTACAACACTCTCTGCCCAAGTACTCACACTCTAGAGTCCTCCACTCTTCCTCCTCAAACTCTCTGCAGGTGAGCCGCTTTCACAGACAGATTTGGGGGTAGATCTTGATTTTCTTCAGGTGCCTCCCTGCCTCTCTCCGTCTTGAGCCTGAGCACCTTAAATTCTGGAAACTCCTCAAGACTATATATCTCTCTCGCTCTGCTTTTTTTTTGCTCTGCACCTTCTTGCCTCCAGGCCACTGCACAAAGTTCAGCATTACTGCACTTTTAGCTTATGCTCCACAAGTGAGGCA
This sequence comes from Ambystoma mexicanum, assembly GCF_040938575.1. NCBI lineage: Eukaryota > Metazoa > Chordata > Amphibia > Caudata > Ambystomatidae > Ambystoma > Ambystoma mexicanum. Next base: position 80,837,123 of record NC_090937.1, read on the forward strand.
ACTTCTTTGCACTTAACCCAGGGCATTGTTGGACTGGACGAGTTTGTCCCCCACCCCTCCTTCTCCTCACACATCTGTCCGTACGCATGCATGACTTAATGTACTAGGACTAGTAATGTTAGTCTGTTCCGTACCTTCTTCCTCTCCCTCTCTCCCCCCAACTGTAACACTTCATGCACTTGCACTAGGAGAAATGCCGTCAGGCCTAGTACACTAGTTTTTCCTGCTTGATTAATTCAGAAACTTCAAGGCCTAAGAATGATTATGTATTCGCTTGTTCCCCTCCTGCCTTGAAGCACTCCACCTGTGTGTAAGCGCTTTAAGAATAAACAAATTACATTACATACATGATCAGATTAACCATGGTTTTGTGGAAACACTATGTATCCACACTAAATCTGTCTGCATAAGAAAAAGGCAACTGCGCAGAGAATAGAAACACTGTACTAAAACTAAGCACAATGGTTTGCCATAGCATCATAAATAATAGAGAAGTGGTCTTGTAAAGCTCCCTTCTGCTATTTTGCTAGCCTTGCTCTGCACGGTTCTGCCCGGAGGTAGGAACAGAAGAATGGTCAAGCTACCATATACACACCACAGAATAGGCAGAAACACCACATATTGATGTCATGGTTCACTAATTGTGTGGCACAGATTAATGCTAAAGCATCTCGCCCCTGGCATAAACATAAGGAAGAAAGAGCAGTTCTACATGCTTTCTGAAAACCAGCTCCACAGATTGCTCATCTAATTTTATTATTTATTATTATTTTTTTTAATTGTGTGTTTGGTTAAACAAAAACCTTTTAACAGAATATCGATAAAACATAGAAATACACATTTAAAAAGACATAAATGCAATCAAAATGATTACTAATTGAAAGACAATTCATGACTAAAAGATCAGTTTAAAAACACAATAAAACTATCAATTTTTTGATAATATATGAAAAGGCAGAAGATAAAAGCAATGCTACATAATTCATATCAAATAAATAAACCTCTCAATGTAACATAATCAACAAGAATAAAAAGATGTTACAAATTACATAAAAGAGTAAGTTACCACAGTCAGGTGCCTCATGTTATTATAGTACAATTACTCTTTGTTAACATTTAATACACACATACAGGAGACATACACAGAGGGTGATAAAGTGCTTTTATATTATTAAAATGACTACATTAACAATTTATAGAAAACACCCAGCCGGGAATGTATAGCCCAAAGTAACTAAAGAACTTTCTCTAACACATATTAGCTAAGTATGGTTGAAGGGATTTTGGGCTTCTTCACAAACATAAAACAAGGCCGTGTTCATCACTACAGACTCCGCTCCATGGACACTACTCCAAAACTGGTCAGTCTCAATGAAATCAGAAGTAGAGGTGAAATCAGAGTATCCCTTAAAGTATCCCTTTCTTATTTTAGGGAAGCCAGTTAAAATATGCCAGGCGGTCTCAACTTTCATGGCACATAACCAGCATAGTCAATCATTATATGATGTTTTCATCCATCTCCCTATTTGCTTGAGTAGGCAAAATGTTAAACGTAGGTATGTAATAAACCTTCTTAATTGTACTGAACACAACTTGATTAAATAGGTACATGGTAGCTGACGTCTTTCGGTGCTACATGCTTAATAAATATTTGTTAGCTAAGTTTTCAAATTATTATCTATATCCCACGCTATCATTTTCTTTTTCAGAACCATGTCGACATTAGGCAAGTTCACAAGATGCTGTACTGAAAGATCCAAACCCTTCAAATAGGTTCTAACAGTTGAATTTAATTTGTGTAGTAACTGATTATATTGAATAAGTGAGAGTTGTTTTTGAAAACAATCCTAACAAGGCGTCCGAGTGCAAATGATGCGAGAACATAGACAAAAAGAAAAGCTTAGAACGCTGCAATAACCATAGCATACGCAAAGACGCGAGACTTAGCCTCCACAGGGACACAAGATGGAACACCTAAAACGGAACATAAATTTACCTTCATGTTTTTCAAGCCACAGAATCTTAGTCTCGGGAAGCACAGCCAGACCATACAGTATACCGGGTATTTTGCTAGTTTTATAATTGGCGAGGAGCCCCTCCATATTGTAGCATCCTCTTTGTCTAATAAAGTTTATCACTCCCCATTACTTTAGTGCCAATGAAGTCGTAGTGACTGTTCCTATCTGTATAAGAACTAATAAAATGTCCAAGATAGATAGAGATACACATATATACATATATACACACACACACCTCTTGACTATTTCCAGTGGTTTGTCTGAAATGGGCCAATTAAAAGAAGTTGTTTTTTTTATGCCGCCTATGATGATTTTGAGATACAAATTTTGTGATAATTTGCTTCTGCGAAGGCGGCAAGAGCAGCAATCGAATGTTATAAGCCAACGGGGATATTGTCAAGTAGAACAATAACATCCGCATAACCAAGCCATGTGACAATGGTACCGCTGAATAATAGGGGGGTGGTTCCGGCTCGTCCTATCTCTACGTCTATATCGGCAAGATAAAGATTAAAAGTATAAGCGCAAGGACGCAGCCTTGCTTAAGGCCGTTGGTAAATATCTGATTAGTCACAGTGCCTCCTTGATTAATACGAACAATTGCTGATGTATCTGAATACAGTGCTTTAATAAAATAGAATAAAAAAGGATCCATCCCCCCATTGGCTTAACTTATTCCAAAGAAGGTCAGAGAAACCAAGTCGAACGCTTTGGCAAAATCAATAAAGCATAAATACACATTTTTATGCCTTGGTCCCTTAGTCTCGGCTATAGCATAGTAGAGGGCGGTTAGCTTGTGCATCGTGCCATGCTTTTTAAAGGAACCCAGTTTGTGAATAAGACCTTTACTGTCTGACCATTTATTGATCTTTATTAATGAAATGGTGCAGACATTTTTTTTGGCTTGTAACTAGCATGGCTTAAAGCCGGTAATTGTTGATATCGCTCCGGTCCCAGATTTGAACTACGCCAACTATCAATCATACCGGTAGTTAGTAAACCCTTAAATAGCTGCGCCAATAACGAAGCCCAGAGGTCTGGATTGTCCTTCATAACAACATTAGGTATGCCATCGGGCTGGGCGCACAAACCTCTAAAGGGTCTTGATGACTAAGAATTTGTCATAAACAATCAATCACGTAAAATCCCTACTGACAATAGATTTTAAATTGTTCTCCGAAGCCTTGATGTCACCATCATAGTAGAGATAGCCTATCGCTTTACACCTTCATATAAAGGGATTTAGATCATGTAAAGTTTTTCCAAGCGTATAGTGTTTAATTTGTGACCAACATTTTTTGTTATCATAGCTACAAAGTAATCTATATAAAAATGTCCAGGGAGCACTGGTAGAATACTTTTAGCCCCTGAACCAATTCTTATAGCTAGTGGATAATCAGGACACTTGTATGTTCTTTGCATCTTTAATGGTGCCCAGACCATTTTCCCCTCTGTAAAACCTTTCCAGGTCTCACTCACTGGAACAGCAACTCATATGTAAGTGGCCCTTTGGGTACCCTTATGAACCCCAAAGGTAGGGGCTACCGCCAAGGTGTTCCTTTGTCGCCCTAGGTTTTCACTTCTCTGGACTCACCGGTGCTGCTTGATCTCTAAATACACCCACTGCATGCCCCTGTTTTCCTGGTGTGGCTATCGCTTCTGCTGGAGCCTTTACTCAGAGTAATTACGAGGAAACCCTCGTACCATTATCACAGCAAGGAGATCTTCAGTGATGTGTCCTGCTGCACTTAACTGTGAACACTGAACTTTGTCATCATCAGTGCTCTAGATAAGATTTGGAAGTGGAAGTATTTTACTCCCTATTTTTTAAAGTTGGGAGTAAAATTATTTTTTGGGGAGTAAAAACGTAAATCCAATTCCCAATGGGAGTATTTTTTTTTTTTTTATAAGCGTGTAAAAATATGTTTTAGCTGGAAAATGGAAATGTTTTTGTATCATTTCTTTGCACCCATTTATTCATGCACATTAAAAGATACAGGTTTACTATTTTCGATCAGGCAAAGATAATAGTTGTTTTCCTGTGGTACTACATGCACTACTGGTCCAAACATATCCATGGAGCTCTGGGAGGGTGAAAGCAGGGGCAGACGGTTCTACGTGGCAGTTTCCTATTTTTTTGTTGGGAGTATTTTTACTCCCGATTTTTATTTTTTGGGAGCATTTGCCTATTTTTAGGGAGTAAAATACATCCCTTATATGAAGGGCTGGTCATCATTAATGGATTGCTGACCTGCCGTCACTGAGCCGCTGTTTTTCTGCCTGAAGTACTTTAATGGGAATCCAGGTCCACTCCTTGAGTGTCAGAGTCTCTGGTGCTGACCCAACTCCCTGGTTGTCAAACCGTGACCATCCTGGTTGCTGCTCTAAGGGCTCAAAACTGCAGGCTCTTCGCTGGAACAACTTCAGCTGCTGTTATTCATCAGGACCTTCTGTCTTACCTGCGAAGGTGTGCAGTTTGGTTTATCGGTGTAGGGCTGCTGAGCCGAGCTAGCCCATACAAAACCAAAATGTGTCCTTCCCTGAAGGCGAGATTGCTACTCGCCTCTGCAGTAGTGCTTGGAGAGTAACTATAAATTCACAACAAAAAAAAGAAAGAAAAGAAAACCAATAAATAACTTGTTCTGGGCTGACTGGTGAGCCCTCTGACCCCTGTTGGAGTCCTCTTTGGGTATAAATTGCCTCCCAGGCCACATGAGCAGACCTTTTACTTACCTTAGGAGAATAAAACTGGTTCATTGCTTGCTATGGCCCATAGGCTTAACATGGGGACTTGGGTAATTGCGCTTATTTGACCTGCGTGTCTTACAAAAAGTACAATTGGACTTCTGTGAACTAAGTGAACATTGTATGGTTCTGTGAGACCACTTTCTGTACTTTCAAACTGGTTCACTCATCCAGAAGGGTTGCCATGACTTCTCATGCCATTCTGCCACACAGAGTGAAAAATGAGAAACGCATCTAGTAAACACTCCGTAAACCATGTAGAATTAGCTATCTGAACTCTAGAAATTGAGCATTAGAACAATCTCTGTAACAACCTCCCAGCAGCATATTTACAAGATCTTGTGCTAGGTCCTTTAAGGCATGTTGTTTCAGTTGGGGGAAGCACAAACGGCTCCAAAGGGAGCAGCACAACATTAACATTGTGAAGAGGAAGTAAAATGCCAGTCTGGGATTACCTAAAGTTGTTGGTGCCCTGGACTGCACCCTTTTGCCCATAGTACTACTGAAGGTCGGGGAGCAGGTCTAAATGTACAAAAGAAAGCAGCATACAATAAACATCCAGGTGGTGTGCAATACATCTGCTACAACCATGGATGAGTTCAGTTCTTCCTTAACCACAATTCTATGATCCTGGGAAACAGCTGCCTACACAGATACAGATTACAGGAAACAAAGTGCTTTGTAGGACCTGGCACCTGTGTATGCAAGCTATAAGCCACAGTTACACATTACGGGACCATATGCAGATATATATAAACAAGAATAAAAAGAAATGCAAGAGAAAGTATCTCCCAAAAAAGCACAGGCCCTTGAGACAAAAGTTACGCCTGAAAACCATAATGCAATGCACCCTGTGGACCCGCAAGCATTAAAGTTAAAGTCGATAACGGGCTTGTAACCTACAACTCCAAAAGAAGCACAATGAAGAAAGCCTGGTGAACGAGTAGTGCGGATAGGCAAATAGGGTCCTTGAAATTCATTAAAGCCCCCGCGCAGGGAAGGTCAGAAGGAAAGGCCTACATCCCTCTCTGCGAGGGAGTACCCATCCTGTCTCTAATGCCGCCTCGGCTTCACACAACCCCACTCCCGGCGAACAGCTGACTGGAGGACCCCAGCCTGCATTTTCGCGAGACCTCCTCCGTCGAGGAGCACCTAAGATGGCAGCTGCAGCGGTAACCATGACGGCCGTATCAACAAAGTGCCCGGATTGGGCCCAACACCTCGCTCAGCCCTCCCCTCCTGCCTTAAATGGAGGGGAGGCTAGCCGCGAGGCAAAGCCGTGCAGGGAAGGCCAGAAGGAAAGGCCTACATCCCTCTTTGCAGCTCTCCGCTGCTCGACGGCGATCGAGGCTGCTGGATGCTTGTCACAAGGTAAGGCATTATGCCCCTGTATAAGCCCCAATGCACGCCCTTCAGGCCTCCGAGATGCCAAGCACAGCCCCTACTCCTCTCGCCCTCCCCCCCTTTACCAGTAACGCTCGACTACGAGCGCGCACCTTCCCCTCCCTGCCGCTCACCTACGTTCTGTGCCATAGTGACCGCAACCGTAGGGTCGGAGTCGGGTGTCCCCCCAACATGGCACGCTCCTGCAAAGCCCCACGTGTACCATCGGCTGCTAAAGGCGCCCGATCCATGCACAGATCACTTGCTCCACCTACAGCATCGTCAAATTCTTTTATGTGACCACGCCTCAGGGACCCCATGGGAACAGTAGCATCTATGTCATTGCCACCACTGCCAAAATCCCATAAGAACTGCTCTGACCGGCACGTCACACGCTTTAAAGGAGCAGGACATGCTACACGTGACCATGTTGCCCAGTCTCTAGCCCCACATGATAGGCGTGTGCCCACACCCGATGCCTGTAATACTGCATTGCCTGCTCGGATTGCTCTACACGATAACCCTGTGCCTCCTCCTTCTGCTCCCAAGCCATTATCCACCACCACACCTCAATTACACCCCACTCTTAGGTAGGGATGCAACGGTATACCGTTAAAGATACCGTGAACAACTTAATTGAACAATAATAACCGTCACATCGTTTATACCGGTATACCGTTTATACCGTTAAGTGTGATTTTCAATCTGATTTGGAAAGGCTGCAGTAAGCAAGTGCTGCGCAGTCTTGTTCTTGCACTGTTGGATGTGCCGTCTGACCGGGGGCCTTGTTTGGCAGACAAGAGCATAGGGAAAGTGAGGCCACATTAGTAAATGCAGCTTTGCTGCTGTGACCGCTCTTTCTCTGTGATCAGTAGAGTCGGGTCAAAGATCAGCCGACTTTGTGCAAATTGTGTTGAAAGCTGCCCAGTGCCTGAACCTTGGTGCTCCCCATGCAAAGCTGATAACGATGAGCTGACCAACTGTCTCTATAAGCATACCGGAGACTCCAGTTCATAGACTCTGCCAGACCTGGATTTAATGGGCAAACTAGAACAAAGTTATTTTGTTTCAGGCATTATTTATTTGAAAGGCAGCATACAGATTTTTAACATTTTCACATAGTCATGCTGCTCCGTTCTACAGGTCAGATCTTCTATGGCGATTGTCCCGATTTTCAATTTGCAATTAGCAAGACCACAGGGACATCACGAGGGTTAGCTGAGGGCCTGAACTGAAAGTGAGCATTTTATTTTTCCTTTTGTTCATATGTAAACAAATGTAATAAAATGTTCAGTGACTTGCAAAACAGCGGAGCCAGGAGCACTTTGCTTAGCAACCACTCAGCCAGCAGGAGCAGAAATGTATCCATTCAGCCTGGCCCAGCATCATGTGCCATAAGATCAGTAAGTTAAGGTCCTACTGCACTGAGCAAACACACATTGAACAGCTCTTGCTCTGGCTGTGCAAATTGTTAACAACATTTTTTTAAAAAAAGGACGGCCAGTGAAGTCATGCATATCGAATTACTCTCCCCAAGGTTTAGATTCAAGGAACTTAACTTTCTCATGGTCATGGATCAGATGACCATCCAGTTCTGTTTTAGCTTAGAATTCTGGGATTTGTAGTTTTGCCAACTATTTGAAAGATAGGGAACTACACATCCCAGAATTCAAAGGGGGGAATGAGCTGGATGCCCTTCTGATGCATGGACTGGCCTTTAGGGCAATAGGCCCATGGCCGAACCAAAAACGCGAAATGCTTCTGTGGGCCAGTTTTTGGGTCAAAGTGGGGTACTTTTTTGGCCAAAGTGGGCCAGTTTGATGAGTGACTTCACTATGCGGCTAATAGTTCTGACCACTGTTGCTGAATACATATTCTTTTAAATGTTCAATTTGCATCACATTTTATCAAAAACTCCCCCTTGGGTACTATTCAAACAGTGTTCCAAAAGGAATGAATTCCCATTTGCAACTGTGGGCCACTTATGTTGGTGCCCGAGGCAATTGTATGCCCCAGTCTGACCCTGCTGTAGACTGTGTGAACATTGGGCCTATCAGTGTTTTCTGCTAGTAAATAAACTTGACCCCCTACCTGCTGTCCTCTATGTAGATTTGCACATTGGCACTAGAGTTGTTGCTTCGCTTGATCCTTCACCCACCTGCCTTCTGCATATGGCACTGGACTCAAGCTGGCAGGACAGATTCTACATTCAATTTGAAGTATCCAGAGCAATGGGGGTGAAATATTTCTTGGGTCTATTCTCAATTTGTGACACCACGCATGAAAGCATTCATCCCTCTGAACTCGCATCACACAGATCCTAATGCAGTCAGACCTGGGGAAAACTGTAATGATGGGGCTGTGGTGAGGTGGTGGTCTAGCCCATATTTGTGCCGATATGTATTTTAACTTTGTCATTTTCAAAGTTTATTATTTTTTTGCCACTATCTTTAAGAAGGTAAATGAACATGTATTATAAGAATCAAGAAAGAAATCAACAGCGCCCACTGAACGATGTCCCGTTAGGATTACATGGTCAGTGGTGACTCAAACATCAGATCTTCATAATACACCAGACAGATGGTAAACAAGCTATAGTGATTATATCACTATGCAACCTTTCGGTGTGTCTGTGTTGGCTATGACATATTGACAAAAGAAACACAATGACATGGGCTTTCGGACCACCAAAGTAACTTTTCTCCCTTTAATGGGATAAAGAGTTGTCAAAACAAACTTTGTCGCAGCGAGGGGTCATGATGCCCGTGCCATGTGGTTCCAAAAAAATGCAAGTCGAGGCCAATTTTCAAAACGATAACCTGTGACTGAGCAGCAAGCTCATTGCTCAAAATGTGCATTATAACACTTCCACTAGTCACTCTTTCATTCAAGGCGATCAACGAGTGGGCGCCATGAAAGACCAATTCTGCAGCCGCCTTAGATTCCTGGAGGATCAGCTAAATATGTGCACAGACAAGTTCAGATACAGCTGGAAAATCTTGCCTGCATATTCGTAAGTTAACAAAAAAGCATTGGCTTACTGGTAATTTAAAGAACTTCAAATGCAAAAAGGCAAAGTAGTTTCAGTTGGAGCAGTTTTTAATGCCATTCCGTAAACCACACGTGCCTGACACAAAAATCAATGTTAGCAATAGGAAAAATAAATACAGTGCCAAGAAGGAAAAGGATTTACTTTGGGTTGCAGCTTTGGGGTTTATATATTTATAATGGATAATGTTTTCTAAACATAGGACAATGGGGGATTTCCCTGGTTCTATCATTTAATTTACATACAATATGTCACACCGCGAAATTCACTAATCTCTGCGGGCATTCCAAAGGGTAACATGTCAGTGATTACTGAACATCTTTTGGCCCGCAAGAAAACTGAAGGGAGAAGGGAGAGAGAGCGAGCGAGAGAAAGGGAGAAAGAGAAAAAAGGGAGAGAGAAAGAGAAAAAGGGAGAGAGAAAGAGAAAAAGGGAGAGAGAAAGAGAAAAAGGGAGAGAGAAAGAGAAAAAGGGAGAGAGAAAGAGAAAAAGGGAGAGAGAAAGAGAAAAAGGGAGAGAGAAAGAAAAAGGGAGAGAGAAAGAGAAAAAGTGTGTGTGTGCACGTGTGTGTTCACGTGTGCGCGTGTGCGTGCGCGCGCGCACAAGCGCAACAATCAGCCTCCATTGATCTGTGGCATACAGATCATGGCAACATGTTCACCTTCACCAGTAGCCAGTGGGGGAGCTAAACGCCTAATGACCACTTAAGAAAAGCTATTAAGTTTGCTTTGCCCGTCACAGCAGGGCTCCTTCTCCTCTCCAGACGTGAGTTTGTGTTTGGTGGAAGCAAGGGGCGGCATTTCAGTAGAAAATATGTTGAAAAGCCCAATTCTGGCCCTGGGTGCCTGGTTTTGTTTGTGGTGATAAATCTGACAATTTATGACCTTTTTAAGAAAATATTTGTTTAAATTAGTTAACTCCACCAGCTATACCGCGATAACCATGATATACGGTCATTTGGCAAGAAGGTTATCGTACCGCCATAAAACTAATACCGTGACACCCCTACTCTTAGGTGTGCACTGGTCAACGCACGCTCTATACCTGCACACACCCTTGACATCCACGACCTTATCATCAAAGACAACCTCGACCTCGTAATAGTTACTGAAACCTGGCTTAACAAAAGTTCAGGCCGAGCTCTATCGCTCGCCATCCCTGCAGAATACACAATCTTCAGGAAAGACTGTGCCAACCAGAGAGGTGGGGGTGTGGCCCTTATAGCAAGGGAAACACTCAGTATTAGGGAAACCCAAGGACAACTTGGGCAGAACTGTGACTACCTCCCGCTCAAAATCAACCTCTCCCACAATTGCACCATCACCATGCATATTGTATATCGACCTCCAGGTCCCAGTGCTGACTTCCAGGACTCCCTCATCCTCTCCTTGTCTGACAACATTAAAAAGACATCCCAAGTCATTCTCCTGGGCGACTTGAACCTAGGCCTTAACGACCTGAAGGATTGCCATGCCAAATTCCTCAACAAAGCTCTATCCATCCTAGGATTCACACAAACTATCTCTGAACCCACACATCAAAGGACGCACATTGGATTGGATGAATCATCACAACTGCTCTATTCTAATCACTGTCAACACTCCAATGCCTTGTTCTGACCACCATTATATTCAATTCAATCTCGCCTCGAAATGTCCAGCAGCCCTCGCTAGAAGCTCTCGCAAACTGATCGCCGAAAATCTGACACCTTTTCTAATGGTGCCCGTGCTACAGGCCCCAACCTCTAATGACCCAGAAACTCTAGCCAACACCTTTAAACACATGTTGAAGCCATCGCCCCACTTGCCTTAAAGAAAGCTAAAAAGGTCAAACACTAACGCTTGGTTCTCCAAGGAGCTGCTTAAACAACGCTCAGAGAAAAGGTCCGCCCTCTCTGTCTGGAAAGCCAATACTTCAGAAATTACGAGGGATGCCCATAAGGCCACCTCCAAGTCATACAAAAACAATGTCATCAAGGCTAAAGCCATGTCATTTAATTCTAGGATAAATGATGCCAAATCGGGCTCCAAAGAAATCTTCTCCATCTTTAAAGAGCTGGAAAAACCATCCACCCCTCCACCCACGCTCCTCAAGGATGAAAGTTGGTGTAATAGCATCCAGTCAGCCATGCTAGACAAACTCAACACCCTGCAAACCAAAATCCTTGGCTATCAAAAAGCTCTTAAACTACTAATAGCCAACCAGCACAGCAAAGCGCCTATACCCTCTAAACCTAAGCCCACTCCTTCGTTTGACTTTAACAATATTACTGAATCGGAGGTCATCACCTTGCTCAAGACCATCAAACCCTCAAACTGCAAGGGAGATGCCTGCCCAGCCCAACTCAAATAAAAATGATGTGTTATTTATATAGCGCCTTAATCCAAAGCGCTTTACAGAGCACAAATTTACATAAAATGAGTACCAATTTCGGTTGGGTGATATTGTATCGACCTCGGAAGGATGAAAGGCTGAGTTGGCCTTGCCGGGATGCGAACCTGCGACCTGCAGATCACACTCAGATCGCAGCAGCGAGCGCTCAACCCACTGAGCTATCTTACTGGACTTAAAGACTTAAAGTCCATACCATAGACAAAAGCTTAAAGACTCGGCACCCACCCTTGCACCCTTCCTTATCGCGTTCATTAACTCGTCCTTCCGGTCAGGTCATGTTCCTACTGGACTCAAGGAAGCATGGGTACGCCCGCTCCTAAAAAAACATCCCTTGACCCTACCATCCCCGGGAACTATTGGCCCATCACTAGTGTCCCATTCCTTCTAAAAATATTGGACAAAGCAGCCTGCCTGCAAGTCCAAAAATACTTGGAAGAGAACCGACTCCTAGGCTCGCGGCAATCTGGCTTCCGCCCACGACATGGCACAGAAATGGCTCCCTTAGACCCAAAAAATCAAATGGATGATCTTGGAGACACAGGCAAACCTGCGCTCCTTCTGCTCCTTGATTTATCTGCTGCTTTCAACTTGGTCGATCACAACACCCTCTGACACCATCTCGTAACTGCTGCCAACTTCTCCCCTAAACCCTGTAACTGGATTACCTCCTTTCTCCAAGAAAGGGCCATGAAAGTTTTCTCCGACTCAGCCTGTGCCACCCCTAGCCACATCAAACGTGGAGTTCCACAAGGATCATGCATAGCCCCCACGCTATTTAACCTCTTCACGAGGCCTCTGTTCAGCATCCTTGACTCCCTGGGCATCTAATATACCAATTATGCAGATGACACACGTGCTAATCCCACTCGCAGGTGATTACAAGGCAGATATGTCCAATCTCACCTTCATCTACTCGACTATCCAATCCTGGATGGCAGACAACTGGCTATGCCTCAATAGCGAAAAAACTGAACGCCTGCTTATCGGTTCACCCACCACCTTGGGTAACCTTGGTCAGGAATACACCTCCTTCACTATTGATAATACCCCCATCAAGGTATCTAACAACGTCAAAACACTTGGGGTACTTAGACTCAGATCTCACCATGGACAGACAAGTGAATGCCATTGCCACCTCGTCAGCCTATTACTCTAAAATGATCAACGCAGTCTGACCCTTCCTATCACGCCAGAACTGCCTTACCTTGCCTAGGGCTATAATTTGGAACTAGACTGGACTACTGCAATGCCCTCCTAACAGGAACATCGTGCAAAAACCTGGCCAAAATCCAATTGGCTCAAAACAACGCCCTCAGGGCGGCTACTGGAACTTCAAGGAAAGATCACATCTCTGAAATTAGAAGGCAGGCTCACTGGCTCCCCGTCAAGGAGAGAATCATCTTCAAACCCCTCTCCCTCGCACATAAATGCCTTCATGATCTTGCACCACCAGACGGGGATGGGTGATACTCCAGTACAATCTGGACATGGTGTGCCATATTGTAGTGTTGTGCAACATTGTGATAAGGATGCCATGTGTCCATGCCATTGATGAAGGAGAAGAATGTACAATGGCCATCTCTCCAACATGACAAAGGAAGATGTTAGCATGAGCAAAGACAGTACAATCCTGCATTTTTTCATATAATAATGTGTATGTTCAACGAAAAGGTGGCATTACACAATCTTTACCATCCACATCCTTAATTCAGCAGTTCCCAAAGTGTAGTTTGCAAAATGTTCAGCTTCCCCACCATAACCCTAGAATGCTTCCAAATGCATTCCGCAAAACGGGCAACTTAGTCCACAACCCAAAACGTCCCAACATGCATTCCCCAATGCCATGGACGCATGCATCACAGGCCTTCTTTAATTAAATGCATTGTCAACTATAGATTCTGCTGCACTTACACAAACACATGGGGCTTCTGGACCCCACTTCATACAATGTCACTCAAGTGTTTGGCAATCTGCTCCTGTCAAGCCTGAATGGCCTTTACCAGGAAGAGAAGGCTTCTAAAGTATTTAGCTGGCGCAGAATCAATATGATAAGGCATTTATAATGCGCCTATACACAAGTGTTTCAAGGCACGACGATGCAAGGGGGTGGGGGACAGTGGGAAGACAGAGACGACGATCTTACTAGGCCAGGTGACATTGAGATCGCGCAAGTGCAGGGGAAGGGGAAAGGGGAAAAGTGCTGGGGGAGTGGGAGGGGTCAGTGCAGTACAAAAGATCAACAGTAGAAAAAATATATAGAATGAATAAAAAGCCATACGTAAAAAATGCGGCCAGCTGGGGGCAAGTGCAAGGGTGAGTGCAGACAACAGGTGTCAAGTGCAGGTAGTGGCCTGTAGGGATACCGAAACAGTCCATAAGTGCGGGGGTTGCCAGGGAGGCAGTGCCGGTGTGCAACTGGCGAGGGAGGGGACCTGGGCTTGAGATCAGGGGGTGGCCAGGCGACCAGTGCAGTTTCAGCCAGTTCTGCAGGGGAGAGGAGGAGAGAATGCAGAAGAAAAGAGGAAGGTTTTGAGGAAGGACACATTGGCTGAGAGGTCCACAGAACTCATACATCTGTGAAGCGGAGGGGAGGAAACTCCGACCTCCCCCTCATCAGGGCAGGACTTCTGAAATGGTATCAAAATTGTTTATTTAGTGGCAAGCAGCCAGAGTATACATCCCGTCGCTCGGGGCCCTGAAGGAAGATTGTGGTGATGTTATGATAAGACTGAGGGGCAGGGGGGACTGGCCTATCTGCCATTCTGCAACTGGCCGAATCAAAATGGACTTTGGCTGGCCCTGGGGCCGATTTTATAAGCCACTCTGGGGCCGGTTTTATGAGCCACGTTAATATCCATGGAGCTGGGCTGGATTTTTTTTTAACTAAAGTTGTACTTGTTACGTTGCCTCACAAAGCCTGCCGCCAGCTCGCCGCACAGCGCCAAACAGATGTATTTATGATTAGAATGCACACAGTGTTAGTCGGAGAACAAAGAAAAGTTAACACTTAAATGTTAACTTTGCTTTGATGATGCATAATTGCATGAGTCGTGGGGCTGCCAGTGCCCCAGCCATCCACTGGCTTGGCACCAGGCAGGCAGCTTCACGTTCTCTTCGAGAACACCAACAATTGCTGTCTTGGGTAGTGGACTCTACATCAAGGTTGCTTTTGCCTGCCATGGGGGCGGGGGCAGAGCGGGGCTGGCCCAGGAATGCCTCTTGAGCCTTGCCCTCTCAGGGCAGGGCCAGGGGGCCTGTTAATATTTAGCTGGCTGGCAGTAGTCAGCCAATCATGCTCAAGACGCGTGGGCCGTGGTGCACATTGGTGGGTTGCTGGGTGCCACACCAGCAAAATGCACAGATATTTTAAAGGAATTGTTGATGACACAGGAGGGAGCAGGCCTCAAGCAAAGCACACCCAACAATGACAAGGGGTCTATTCAAGCTGCCTGGCCCAGCCGTAAACTGCAATGGAACTTCTCTGGAGACAGAATTTGTGCATGTGGGTTACACACAGTAAGTAATAAAAACATAAAATTGAATGGGCTAGCACGGGGAGGGGTGGTCGGGAGTCGGAGAAGAGGCAGTCACTCGGAAAGAGAACAGTCAAGAGAAATGTTGCTAACTAATTGTTAACATCTCGGTTAGTTGAGAAAAGGCCAGAGCACTGCCACTCAGTCAGGGTGTGTCACAGCCGTGCAATCATTGTGTCAGCATGACTAACAACAGATGCAACTCAAACCACAAGGGGATGTTTCAGCACAGACAAAAACTAATATGAAAAGTTAAATAATAAGCTTATTAATTATAATAAGACTAAATGAGTGTCTTTTGACTGAAGATCAGGTTTTCTCAAACACCTGTTGCAGGCAGCAGCATCCCTCCCATTCATGGCATATGGTGGTGGGAGCATGAGATGACTTAAACTTGATGCTGTTCCTGGCACTGTATCCGGAGCTTGTGCTGAAGGGAGAGGTGTTGTGGTCTGCGTGGGTCATTGCTTGCAAAACCTGGCTCAGTATGGGCTAGACAGCAGTGGAGGGCCGGCCTTTGCAGTGGTCCTAGTCATTACAAAAGTGAACCATAGGCGAGGGGAACACTGAATCCTAAAACGACACTTTTGTACATAAATGTGCGCATGTAGGATTGCCAATTTGAATGAATGCCAGAACAACCTGCTTAAAAGTAGTGTGGACTTGTCCCACATGGAAGAGTTTCCATGGATAAACTGGGTGTAGGGAAAGGTCAAAAGTCTTGTCCTGGTGGCGCATGCAGGGCCGAGGTATCCTGGTTGATGTGACGTTTTCGGAAATAGTATCATTGTGCAGTCTTTCATTCTACTAATTGAAGCGTCGACCTGATCCAAATTCCTATTCCCCTTTTACCTTTATCTTCCTGTCTCCACGCTCCATATTCTATGAAGCCTGGCCCCAAGTAATCAATTAAATCCAATTTCTCAAAATGTGGGCCCAGGGGGTTTTAGGGACCTGGCTGTCCATGTTGCTGGTCTGTGCACAAGGTATTTATGGTGCAGCTCAGTTGGTTTGTTCAGGACCGCCCCACTGATGCTCACTAGTGGGCAATGGGTTTCTGATCACAAGTCTGAGACAGTCTGCGCTTCTCTATCCATTTTCAGATAGACCAGGCCCTCACTTCTTTGGGGTGCTACTCAGTGGGAGGGCTTCACAAATGGAGGAGGGACGACTACAGTTTAGGTGAATCAGGCAGGACTGGTTATCTGCTGCGGAAAAAGTCAGGACAGAGTTATCAAATGTGCAGCCTAATGTGTAAAACATTAATGCTGCTCTCTGATGCTACTCAGCGAAAGAGGTGTTTACGCTGCTGTCAAGGTGCTACGCTCCTGTCAGTGCTGCCCAGTGGTAAAGGCATTTGAGGCTACGCAGTGTATCAGTGTTAAAAAAAGCACAGTGAAGGCGGTTAATTGTAAAGGTTTAAATTGGGTGGGCCTGGGAGGGAGTGGTGACAATAACAGTATTTAGGTGGCTCCAGTGTCACAATAAATATGTGCTGGAAGCTCTCTTCGACCTGGGCTGCCCTGGGTCTATGTTATTGTACCTGCTGGCTCCTTCATGCAGTGAGATTGTATGTATCTATGTCACACTCACGTCACGATTGAGCCTCTCTGAAAGCTCTCAAAGACTGAAAACCAACTGCATTCACGCAATGTGTCTCTTTTTAACCCATCAGTGAAAGCTCTTTTCTTCTAAAAATGACTGAAATTCGACATTGACAAACCGCTACAGGCCAGGACAAAGCTTCATAATTTTATTTTACGGAAATGGAAATTTGACTTAAACTGTAGTAAATATTGCTGTATGTTTGTTTGTTTGTTTATTTTATTTGTATGGCGCTCCAAACCCGGAGGTAGAAGGGCGCTTAAGAATTTGGTTACAAAGTTGAGAAGTATCTGTGTGTTGCATACTTCGTACAGGTTTATAATATATACATATATATACAGGGGTCAATAAATAGAACATGTGTAGTGCGTACAATATACAATTTTCAGAATAGGTACAGTGTCTAAGCTGGTAGTCGCGCAGGTCTAGAGTTAGTGGTGTTGTTCTTTGTTTAGCAGCCAGCTAATGACCTGCTTCCTAAAGATCTGGAAGGATTCGAGGGTTTTGATGTTGAGCGGTAGGGAGTTCCAGAGTTGGGGAGCAAGCACTGTAAAGCTTGCCCCTCCAGCTCTTTTTAGGTGGAACCTGGGTACTAGTAGACAAAGAGTGTTGGAGGATCTGGTGAGTCTAGTGGCAGGTTTCAGGGTGAGTTTATTAGCTAGATAGGGTGGTGCTAGGTGGTTGAGGGCTTTGTATGTGAGGCAGATGATTTTTAGATCAATTTTTTGGCGTATGGAGAGCCATTTGCAGGCTTTCCTAGTGGCAGAGATCTGCTCTTGTCTTGGAATGTTGAGGGCTGCGCGCAAGGCATTATTTTGAATTACCTGCAATTTATTGAGTACGGATTGATTAGCGCCAAGGAACAGGCTGTTGCAGTAATCCAGTTTGGATTGTATTAGGGCCCTATGTATGCGTATTTTGTGCATGCCATTGACTAGGAATGTCTAATTATAGGACACAGACAGTCAAATGTACTTCTACATTAGGTATAAAGTGAGGCAAGCACAATTGTGCACTATAATTTGTCATAATGTGGTCCTTTCGCTCTCAGTCCAAACTGTTGGCTTTGAAGCCTAGTGACCTTGCTTCCATACTTTGCAGCATACGGCTGTTGTGTTCTGTAAGCCCTGGGATTGTATTTCAGAATGCATTATGTATCCTGAATATGGGGATTAAGGTAATCAGCAAAACTAATTTAATTTTAAAAAACGATTTCCCAGAATACCTTACACATTGCTTCCTCCTTACCATGGCAAGTCAAGGGTGGGTGAAATAAAAATAACATTTGTGCTGGCAGACGGTTGCATTTGCTGATACCCGAGACGCACAATCATTATTCTCTCTTAAAACCTCAGTTTTGTTTATTTCAAACAGCCTGCTTTAATATTTATTGGGTGTATGGTTAAATGTACAGATCCTGCCTTTTAATGTGCCTGTGCACTTGAACAGCTGAACCCCAATACACAAAATTATATGAAACAATGTTTTCTCTTTGCTCCGCTGTGCAGGAGTTTTGTTACATGCCCCTCACCAAGGGACCTCTCATAGGCTGTGTATGGTTCAGATTCAGTGGCTGCATCGAGGACCCTTTCTGAAGGTGCATCAAGGCCCATTTTTTCTTGGCCAATTTGTATGTTTTGGAGGGAGCCTGAGGGACATAAGGTTTATTGCACCATGTTTCCTTTGACGTGTTTTCTGGTGTAGGACACGTTTGCTCAGGGTTTTGAACAGAAAACAGGAAGTTGTGGAAAGTGAGAGCTTCTCACTTCACTAAAGTCTAAATACAGTGATCTAAAGCCAGGTTATCGCAAGTGCCAGTTCTGCAGCACGCTGCGCCATACTGGTATGAGCAGGACGTGGTGCGCCGAGGACAGGTTTTCCTAAATTTTCAGCCAGCAATCGCACCAGTTTATGTGCATTACCCTGATTTAACGAGGGATGGTTCTCACACTGTAGAATTGGGGAGGTGGTAACCATAGTGTGGCATTGCTTTAGATTGGGGATTGTCTGAGCGGCATGAGGTGTGTGGTGGTCCTATGGTTGTGGTGAATTGTGGCATTGTTAAGTCATAGATGAAACTGCATGCTTGCGGACATCACCCTTTCCTGGCACCTTACCCGCAGGACTAGACAACACATACAAGCATAGTAAATCCTGGCTCCTAATCCCGTGAGAGATCCATACCTAGATAGACCCAAATGTGGGGTTCATGCATGCTTAGATTAAATGCTTTGTTTTGAACATGGATTCATCACACTCTCATGCTGTCTCATCTAAGGGCTTGGTGATGCAGCTGCCCTTGGTATCAGCTGTGATTCAAGAATGCTGCAGAGCCAATCAATGCCCCCGACCCAAGTACACCCTAACCTGTTGACCCATGCACAATCATTTATTTTTAACTGCTATTTACCAATATAACAATGGAGTAGGGATTACAGAGTGAGGAAGGAAAGAAAAACGGAAGAATGGTAGAAGAGACAAAAACAATGAGGGTAGAAGAATGGGGTAAAAGTTAAGAGGAAAGATGGTTTCGAGACAGGAAGGAAACAATGTGAGAGGAAGGAAAGGAGGAGAGGAAAGAAGCCCATGAAAGAAAGAAAGGGGAGAGAATGGAAGGGGGAAGCAAGAAATAAAAAAGGAAGCAACAAAAGAAAAAACAAAGAAGAAAATCAAGAGGAAGGGAGGGAGGGATAAGGGAGTGATGGACGATGGGAGGGAAGAAGGAAGGAACTGCTTGCTCCTCCTAGCTTACTCCAGTAATATAGACCAGCAGGTTGAGCGCTCGATGGTGCTGCTGCAATCTATGCATGATCTGCAGGTAGCAGGTTCAAATCCTGGCAAGGCCAACTCAGCCTTTCATTAATCAGAGGTTGCTAAATGAGTACCAACTACTTCGGTTGGGAATGATTGTATGTAAATATGTGCTATGTACAGTGCTTTGGCAAACGCGTTATTAAAATAACAAATCATTATCAAATGCCAGGGCCATCGGAAAAAAATTTGATCACTTGTTTCCTCAAGTGTTATACGAATCATGACATGCAACAAACACCATTAACCCTCCCCAAGTAGCATTTTCTGTAAAGGTGTGAATTGACATGATTCACAGATAACAGCCATGAGATATCCGGGTCCATTTCCTGTGCATCACTGTCAAAGGTTCTGGTGCAAATGAGGCGTCTTTGTACCGACGCTTCGGTTGACGTATCAACACCAGATCTCCGGGTTCCAAGGCAGATTCATGGGCCCGCCTCGTCCTTCATCTTGCTCTTTTCCTCCAGGTGCATGTCTTTCACTGGTTGTTCTAGCTGGGTTGGTGGTGCCGGGTTCAGACCTTCTAGTAGCCATGTATTGACAGGTCTCCTGAACACCAGATCAGCTGGGCAAACCCTCGTAGTACTATGTGGGGTGTGACGGTATTACCTCAGAAGCTGATAGCGGGCCTGCTCGGAGGGTTTGTTGAGGATAGTAGCCATCTGTAAAGTCCTCTTGATGCTGGCCATAAACCTCTTAACAATGCTGTTGGCTTGAGGCCATTGTGGGGTTATCTTCTTGTCCTGAGACCCCATGTATCTTGTGATATTCTGAAAGCCCTGGCTAGTGAGAGGCGGTCCAATGTCTGACTATGGGCCTCATTACACAGTAGGCGGTAAGGGTTTACCGGTACTTTACCGGTAAACCCTTACCGCCTTACTACGAGGTCCCTTTGCGGGTTGGTACATTAAGGGACCGGGGTGCTAATTACGGTACCGCAATTTGCGGTACCGTAATTAGCGCCTTCCCCATTATGCCCTATGGGGCAAAAATGGGAATGGGGAAGGGCAATGGAGGAAGGAGGAATTACCGCCTTCCCAACCTTGGAATAGGGCGGTAATTCCCCTTTCCTCCAAGGCGGTACCAGTAAACTACCGGCATGAACCAGGGCGCTAATAGCGCCAGGGTTTACCGCCTACCGTGTAATGAGGCCCTATGACTCTCGGAACTCCATACGTGGACAGCACGCGGTCCAGCACTGGGATCACGCACGTGGCAGCTGTGTTCTCGACCAGGTGAGCTTCAGAAAAAACAGGAATGTTCATCTATCAGTACAAGAACATATGCACCACTGCAGAGAGGGACAAGTCCACCGCCGGTTCGTCCTACACGTTGTCAGGGAGTGGGGACATCTGCAAAGAATTTGGGTGTGGGGGCGGGGCCACCTGTGCACAAGTCTGGCATCCTCCTACCATTTCTTCCACCATAGCGTCAAGTTTGGGGAACCACATCTTTTGACGTAGCAGGCGCTTCGTTGCTAACACCCCCGGTGACCTACGTGCGCCAGCCGGACTATCTTCTCTTGTAAAGCCTCTGGAATAACCACCTTCCAACCCTTTAAGACGACATGGTCATCGACTATGGACAGTTCATCCTTGACCAGGTCTAAACACCAAATGTCGTCTTGGACGGACTCGCTCTCGAGTTTGGCTTGCTGTTTCAGATGAGCCCGTCTTCCCGCCTGGATGCAGTGTCTTACGATGCGAAGAGCTCGATCCTGCTCCAACGCAGCAATGAGATTAGTCCCTCCTACTTGAAGTGGCAGTAGGTGATGAACCACATAATTGATATAGGCATCTGCGATGGATGGCCCTGCTCGAGCAGATATCGAACTTGTAATCTTGCAGGCACAGCCCCCATCTAGCGATCCTGGGGGGGGGCATCCTGGCCTTTGGGTCAACATAGATCGTCAAAAGGGCTTGGTGGTCCGTCACGACCATGAACGCTTTTCCGTACATGAATAAGTGGAAATAATCACAGGCCCATAACACCGCCAGGCTCTCTTTCTCAGCATGTAAATATGCCTGTTCAGTGACTGTGAGGCTCCTGCTGGCATAGGCCACGATGAATATGTTGGCTGGGTCGGCCGGATCTCTTGGTGTCAGAATGGCCCCCAGCCCTACGGAACTGGCATCCACTATCACCTCGGCCTTTCTCTGCGTGTCGAAGTACGCCATGTCCTCAGCCCTGGCGATGTTGTTGCAGATGGTCTCAAACGCTCTTTGGCAGTCGTCGGACCACTCGAATGGTTGGGCTTTGCGGGTGAGCAGCTGCAGAGTGTTGCCGACAGTGGCATAGTCCTTGAGGTACCTCGAGCAGTAACTTGCCAAACCCGGGAAGGATGGTAGTTCTGACGTGTTTTGGGGAGGTTGTGCAGTATTGAGGGCCGCCACTTTGTCCGGATCGGGCCTCATGCCCATTTCGGAAAACACGTGCCCAAAAAAGCGCTGCAACCCTTTTCCAAACTCGCATTTTACTTTGTTGAGTGTGAGGCCTGCCACCTCCAGTGTGGCACATATCCTGTGCAACGCATTATCATGTTCTTCTTTGCTCTTCACGAATACCAGTACATCGTCCGCGTAGTTTAGGCAGTTGGGTACGTGCTGTATGACCTTGGGTACGTGCTGTATGACCTTGGGTACGTGCTGTATGACCTTGTGTATTTATTCTTGGAATATCTCAGCTGCCGACGAGATGCCGAAACTGAGTCTCTTGTATTGAAACAGCCCCAGGTGTGTCACAAATGTTGTGATGTATCATGACTCGGGCATGATCCCGATCTGGTGGTACCCTTGCATGAGATCGAGTTTGGAAAACACCTTCACTCCATGGAGTAGGTGGATCACGTCAGTGATCCTCAGTGCCTGGTGTTGCTCCCGTTCAATTGCTTCATTGGCCCTCCGCACATGTCCACGCACAGTCATATGGACCCGTCTGGGGATTTCTTGGGCACTGGGACTATGGGCGACACCCAGGGCGTTGGACCAGTGACTTGTTCGATCACCTGTAGCTGGATGAGTTTGTCTAACTCTTCCTCGACTTGCCTCTGTATGTTGACAGGTATGCCTTGATAGTGTTGGGCTACTGGGCGGACCACCAGGTTAATGTGTAATTGGATCTTCCTGTGCTTCAACTTCCCCAGTCCTTTAAATAGCTTCGGAAATGCTTCTTCCACCACTTCCGGCATGAAAAGTACTTGTGGGCCATCAGCTGATACAAGATGTGTACTAGGCCCATGTCGACTGCTGTACTGAAGCCAAGTATGCAGCCACTGTTGGCCTCTGTCTTTAATACATGCAACAGGATCTTTGCCGCATGCGTTTTATGAGTGCACCAGGCCGTGATGGTGCCCTTGCAGGGTAGTAGCGCGTCGACCTGTATAGATAAATGTCAACTGTCACCTTTTTCAGACTTGGGTGTCGAGCAAGGGAGTTCTACGCCTCCTCACTGATGATATTTACAGTAGCCCCTGCGTTAATGAAGAATTCTAGCGTGGTGTCATTAACTTGTAGCGCGAGAACAGGGCTGTGTTGGGTGGCAGTGTCATTGTGTAGCGCCCATACATAGCCCTTCTTCCGTTGATCTTCGCCTGACGACGGGGAACTCGCTGCTTGAGGGAGATCTCATCTCAATGTAGCAGACAAATCTTCTCCTGCCACTGCGTCTGGACCACTCTGGTGGCCGCCGCTCCTCTTGCGTATAGGTGCTTCAGCGTTCTCGGTCCTCCCGCCTTGGACTTCTTCGTTCACCTTCTGGCCTGTTGCCTGGCGGGCTCGATCGGGTGCCTTTGTCTGCTGGGCATAGGAGTTGGTGCATTTTTGCAGACAACTCCAATTGGTCCATTCCACAGCACGCAGCGTACTGCTGTCCCAGGGCGGGGCATGCACCCATGTGTGGATATTCATAACTGCACCTGAAGCATCTAGCCTCCAATCGCTTGCCGGTCTGATTTGATATTTACGACGTCAGGGTCTGCCGATTTGTGCTGGATAGTGATTTTCCCAAGGCTGGGACTCCACAGCCGCCTCCATCCGAGCTAGTGCAAGAATATCCTTCAGCGACCTTTGTTTCTGAAGCAGCTTTTTTCTGAAGGATTGCGACTCACAGCCGGCGATCACCTGAGACCGTAGGGCTTCTTCATTGGAGTAACGGTGACATGCGCAGTATTTGAGTTTGATGCTGAGCCTCATAACTAAATAGTCGAAGGATTCGCCTTTGTCCTGTCGCGTGGTATGAAAGATGTGGCTTTCATAATCGATGTTGGTGTGCAGAACAAAGTATTCTGATAATTTGCCATGCAGGTCGCCGTATGATGCCATGTCCAGATAGAACAGCTCGCAGCGATGTCCCTTACTTCAAGCCCCACCGCCATGGACAGTGTGGTCTTCAAGCGGGCGTCATCCGTGAGCCCTATGGCCCCTACATAGATTTTAAAGTCTCTCAACCGTATGACCCAATGGGGCCCTAGGTTAGTGATGTCCCTTAGGTCATAAGGGTGGGGCAGGTGGAGAACCTGTGAAGCACCCCCTGTCGCCTGGACTGTGCTGGCAGCGCCCCGTAGCGCACCATCCGCTGATGTGCAGGACGCCTCCTGTTCAGACATGGTGGGACGAGGTGGTGGGCCACCTTTAGGGCCTCTGTGGTGGGGTGCAGCATGCTTACACACACACACACGCTACATGCCCTCCTCCCTAACCCCGCCACTTGCCTTGGAAGTGGCCATAAAAGCAGCTAGCCCACACAACGATGTGGGACAGGTGGTCATATGTTTTCTCTTGAAGAAACAGTGTGCATAAAAATCTGCAGCCAACCATTTCCGAATAATTTAACGCCTATATATGTTACAAACGGTCAGCAAGTGCAAATAGTTATTCAGTTATGGTTGTATACATAATAGCATGGAAGTGGCGTAGGTATATAAAGTTGACGATGGTCACTTTAAAATAAATGAAAATGACACAAGAAGATGGGGAGAGTCCACGTTGGAATTTATGGTCCAGCGTGAGGACCATATAGCTGGCTAAAAGTAATATCCGCTACTAACCTCACTTTACCTGCTGGGGGTTTAATGTTGTATATAAAACTGGAAGCGGGGCATAATGTATAATAACAACAACAACACGGAGTGCCTGTATGTTTTACATTCCAACGAAGCGAGATGCACGGTGTATTCCCCTTACTGGCAAGGATTCATTCATGAAGTTTATTTTATAACAAAACGTAGACAAACTGATGACCGCACAGTCAAAGGGAAACAGAAAGCAGCTGAGGTCATAGCCCTTGCGCACAGTACCCAGGGTGGCTCCATCCCTCAACAGCATGATGATCATTGATCTACCAGCTCAGCTGTCAGAGTTATACGGAGGCCGGTGATACAGAGCCCATTCAGTAACATGCTGGTTTCTCACCTGTAGATGTTTTATCGCAGGATGACTTTGGCTCGGAGCTGGGCTGCGTGAATAGCGTGTTCCTCCCCACTGTCAAACCAGTGCCGGGTGTGGTTCTTCAGGGGCAGCTTCTGGATCCTGCAAAAATGAACCTAGTGTGATGACCGGCAACTGGGAGAGCGAAGACCATAAACATAGACAGAGGACTCACCTGACCAATAGGCTGTCTCCACCACAATTGTGGCGGCCATCTTGTAATGGTGATTGCTTCCCGAGAATTCAGAGGTAGTGGTATGATAATCACCTATTGGATGGATAGAGAGTGTAACAAAACTAGAACTTGTTCTGTCAGCAAACAGAATAAATGCAGAGAACAGCTGTACTAGTGGAGAGAGGACGTGACTATGCAAGTTGTATTATCGTGATTTGCCGCGACACACAAATGATACCGTGTTTCAGTTGTTTTACATGTTTTTTAAATGAAACTTTTATGAGATGTATACATTTTTGTGGTAGCGTTATGCGGTGGCTGTGCTTAAAAAATGAGCTCAATTTGCTATAAACTAATTAGGTTATTGGATATGATATGATATGTTGTTTATACCGCGCCTATACACAAGTGTTTCAAGACGCGAGGAGTCGCGGGAGGGGAACAAGGGGCGACAAGGCAACACTCTCACTAGGCTCAGAGACATTGAGATCTCCCAAGAGCAGGGGAGCACATATATATATATATATATATATATATATATATATAATTACAGTGCTTTAAGTGGGCAGGGGCCAGCCGGGTCCGAGCCCTGGCAGGCTCCGAAATCTCACTTTGAGGCGGGGCACTGCTGAGGCTCACTAAATCTGCCCCGGCCACACATGACAAGGATTTTTTTCTAAAGCGTGAAGCTCTCGCTCAATGCGAGAGCTTCATGCTTCCGAAAAAAAAGACTTTCATCCATAATGGTGGGGCCGCAACTGTGAGGCAAGAGATGCCCGTGGGCTGGCGCCACCATTATGGAGGGAAATGTGAGGCTGCTGGAAACAGAGGCCTTGTTTTCTAAATTCTGAAGCTCACGCACATTCGCCTCAGCTTCGAGTGGCTTCACCCAGAAAGGGCAGCAGCACCCTGGGCGAATTGGCGTCGCCCACCGCGCGCCCCCGGTTAACAGGGGGCGGGGCGAAGGGGGCGGGCCAGGATGGGCCAATAAAAAAAAAAAATTGTTTTCTTTTTCAACCTCCTTGCTCCGGTGAGGAGGTTAAATAGGGCGCGTTAGCACCCCATTGTCTTTGAATGAGCCCGCCACCGCGGGTTCATTCAATGACAATGAGGCGCATGCCACGCCTTCTGCCACTACACCAGCTCGGGGGAGCCATTGAAAAACTCCCTTGAGCTGGCGTGGTGTGGGGCTAATGGCGCCTTTTCTTATGAAAAGTGCCTGCAGTGGAGGGGCGCATTTAAATGCACCCGCCGCCCCGGGCACATTTTACAGTAAAAGGCCACCTTCTGCACCTTCTCCCACAACTCCAACTCGGGGAAGCCCTTGAAAGACTCTCCTGAGCTGGCGTGGCAGGGGCTAGAGGCGCCCCGGGCAGTCGCCCGCTCGCCCCTCCCAAGGCCGGCTCTGGCTTCACCATTTCAGCCTTAATGGTGACGCTGCTCCTCCCCAGCTGGCAAGGGGCAGCGCCACCATTAAGGCTGAAAAGGGGAGGGCAGTCCCCTGCCAGGTAGGCCTATAGAAAAGAAATGCAGAGATCAGCACCCTCTCCCGTAATGGGGGGAGAGGGTGCTGATAACTACAAAAGGCTGTCTGGTGGGGGTGGAGGGGTGCCTGCAGCCCACTGAGCCCGGCTGTCATGGGGCGTGGCCTAATAAGCCAGCAGGTGACCCCCTGCCGTTAGGGCACGTCCCTTGCTTGATGAGCCCCAGCTCATTTTGCAGTGCCACTTAAGGCACTATATATATATATATATATATATATATATATAAACATAATACAAACGTGACATTATACCCCCTGAAATTCACCAGTTATGGTAAGCTAAGCAACCATAACTCGCACCACCACTGTGCACTGCTAAGACTAACACCCAGGACATCAAAGATGACATAACAAATATCATTGATGACATCACTGATGACATCACATGTGCATTTACTTTTCATACAAGGGGTTGTGAATGTAATGTTGGCAAAAAAGTATAAGGGATTATCGGGAGATGTGTAATAAACTACATACTTCATCACACAATGTAGCATTCTAAAGAACATTGTATTGCAGTGTTCTTTCTAGTACAGGAATCTACTCATACAGAAATGTATGTATTGGCTGCAGCATACACCACAGAGGTGCTATATTTGTAATTTTCCAAAGTTATATAACAAAACGGTGAATGCTTCTGTATCAGACTTTTCCGTACTGTGAAACATGTACTTAGTAGCTAATAATGCATCACTTACTACATATTTCTACTAATACACACAAAACATAAATAGACTACAATGCATACAAATATGGGGCTTATATATGGAGAGTAAAGTAAGCAAACAAGAGGCAGTACCGTTAGCAACTGTGTATAATCTACATGATTGTATTCACGCACAAAAATGATTGCTGTGTTTCAGGCCTGCTTCTACCCCTATATATGAACATCGTAAGATGCGATTAAATTCTAAGGAAAGTAGTGTAAGAGCATGTGAGAATAGCAATATCTATAAATGTAATACCGTTGGAAAGTTACGTTTCTGACTGTCAGTAAATAAACCCACCTGTCTAGATATGGCAGTGAACAAAAAAAGGGGCTAGACATGTGATGTCGATGTCATCAATGATATTTGTTATGTCATCTTTGATGTCCTGGGTGTTAGTCTTAACAGTGCACGGTGGTGGTGCGAGTTATGATTGCTTAGTTTACCATAACTGCCGAATTTCAGAGGTTTTTCGGTTTTACTTTGAACCATAATGTCACGTTTGTATTATGCCACGTTTGTAAAGGTTTTTTAGTGAATTGCACACAGGTTTTTAGTAGCGCAACTTAACCATAACGTCCCATTAACAAAGTTTTTTTTAGTGAATTGTACGGGTTTTTAGTAGGACAATAAAGATTGCCCATGCGACTAGCGCAGGAAGTCTTGATTCTATTAAAGACTCGGAGGCGAGCATTATGCTTAACTTCTTTAATTACTGCTAACCACAGCTTTTTAAATCTGTCTTTTGTTTCAATGTATATTTCTTTTATTTTTTTTTATAACTCGTATAAACAACAGAAAAAATGAAACATCATAGCCTTAACGCGGCTAAACTACCTCCCCCATGAGGCCCTTCAATATGGTAGTCCAATAGCCTCTCTCTCACTGTCCAATCAGGCAATCTCTTATACTATAAGTCACTGCCTCTCTGGGTCCCTTCCTCTTCTTTTGCAGCTCGCTTTTACTGAACAAATGGCTAAAATCCAACTGCTTCTCGTATAATCCAACTGAGTCTGTCCTTTCTATTCTTGGTAGGATCTCCGTATTCTAACTCCGCAGCTCTGCTGCTTTCGTACACTCTAATCTCGGTGATTCTTTTGCACCTCTCCTATGCAAAAAGAGAAATGTGCACGTTAGGGAGGGGAATACGATTTATCACATGTTATAATAAAGCATTTACATAGATTTGCTGCGACATGTCTTACAGTTCATACCATGCCCCTTACAGCCGTATTCCCTTAGGGTGGGATAATGCTCACCTCTGTGTCTTTAATAGAATCAAGACTTCCTGCGCTAGTCGCATGGACAATCATTATTCTATGACAAGACCGGAGACGAGCATTATGCTTGTTCAAAGCTTTCAACAACAGCAGCTGCTATATTAGATACTGGTTTGAAGTAAAATGTCTTAAAGACTGAATCGCTCGACAAGTCTGCTGCTTTCATGATCTCTTGCAGAGGAACTCCGACTGCAAAAGCTCGTGAAGCCATGGCACCCCTGGTAGAGTGCGCTCCAAATTTAGACGTGTGTATACCTGCCAACTCCATCACTTCCTTCACCCGGCTAGCAATAGTAGCTGACGTAACTGCTTTGTATGGTTTAATACGCGCTATAAGCAACTGGGTAACCCCCTTCGGTCTAACCGCTGCTGTCGCTGCTTCATAACACTTTATACAATTCGCCACACACAATTTCTCGTTATTCGGCAAGTATGGGTATGAGATCACTTTAGAATTGGTCTTTGTATGCTGCGCTATGGTAAAGGCTATCCCTTCCGGGTAATACATCTTCCTGTCTATCTCTAGGGCTTTAACGTCTGAAACTCTTCTACAGGACACTAAGAAAAGGAGTGTAGCTAGCTTGCCTGAAAGCTGTTTATCTGACAGAAAGTTGTTACTCGGCCATTGCTCGAACAGGTGTATGACTTTTTGGACATCCCATAACGATGAGTACTTGGGCGTAGGAGGTCTGCTCATCTTTACACCCTTTAGCAATCGGGACACCGCTGGGTGTTCCCCTACTGGTGCTCCGTCCACTAGCTCGTGTCCAGCAGAGATCGCTGACCTATATACTCCTACAGTCCTGAACACCCTCCGTGTAGACAGGAGGCTGGCTAGGAAATTCACCACTTGGACTACAGGTGCTGAAATGGGAGATATACTCCTCCCCCTGCACCATAAATCCCAGGCTTGCCACGTGGAATTATAGCTCCTGATCGTAGATGGAGCCCATGATAGATTGATAAGTCTTGTAGCGTCTTCTGAAAGGCCTGGCAAGCGCCATCTATGCCTGAAATTCTGCACGCTATCAGTGTTAAGGATTGATCCTCTATCAGAGGGTGAGGGGCTCCTGCTGGATCGGTCAGCAGGTCGTGTCTGTATGCAATCTTCTGTGGAAAATCCGTAGAAAGTTCCATCAGAACTGGATACCAGGCTTGCGACTTCCACTCTGGCGTCACTATCACTATCTGAGCTTCGTCTCTGCGCACTTTTGCTAGTACCCTCGCCAGCATCGCAAAGGGGGGAAAGGCATAGTGTCTCTGCGATCCCCAATGATGCATGAATGCATCCGTTCCCTGGGCCCCCGGGTCCAGCTTCCAGCTGAAGTAATCCGGCAGCTGTGTGTTTAGCCTCGAGGCGAACAGGTCCATGTGCAATGGCCCCCATCTTGCTTCCAACATCTTGAATATGTCTCTGTGTAGTTTCCAGTCGCTGTAATCTACTAGGTGTCGGGAGTTCCAGTCCGCCACTGAGTTCAGGGCCCCTGGGAGATACTCTGCTTTGACTGTAATCTTCTTCTGTAGGCAGTCGTGCCAGAAATCCTTTGCCAATTCCGCTAACATCCTGGTGGTACCTCCCAGCTTGTTTATATACCTTACTGCAGATATATTGTCCATCTTGAGAAGGATGCTGCAGTGCGCTTTGTCTCTGGTAAACGCTTTTACTGCGAAAGACCCCGCTAGTAATTCTAGGCAATTGATATGTAGATCCAATTCTTCTTTTGACCATTTTCCGCCTGTTTCTATGTCGCCGCATCGCGCTCCCCAGCCGGACCTGCTGGCGTCTGACTATAGAACTAACCCTGGTACGTCTCTGAAGATGGCGCGGCCGTTCCAGGCTTCCATATTGTGGAGCCACCAGGTGAGTTCTTATCTGCTTTCTTCATTTAGGGGAACTAGTCGATGGTATCTCCAGCCTTTCCTTAGGTACTTGATCTTCAGCCTCTGAAGAGCTTGATAATGTAACGGGCTGGGAAATATTGCTTGTATGGATGCTGCTAACAGACCTACTATCCTGGCTAGATAACGAAGAGAGATCAGCGGTTTCTTGAGTGCTGCTCTCAGATCTTTCTTGATAGCTCTCATTTTTTGAGTTGGTAACTCCAAGGTAGCTTTCTTTGTATCTATAGTGAAACCCAAGAACTCTAGCCACTTGGTCGGCGTAAACTCTGATTTGTCTTTGTTCACTAGGAAACCTAGGCTGGAAATTAGCTCTATCGCCCATTGAATCCGCTTCTGTAAGCGATCTTTGTTTTCGGCCATAAATAGGATGTCGTCCAGGTAAACGATCATCCGACACCCTTGTTCCCGAAGTGCTGTTGCGATGGGCCTCATAAGCTTGGTGAACGCTCATGGTGCTGACGCTAGACCGAACGGTAGGCATCTGAACTGCCAGAGTTCGTCTCTCCACCTGAATCTTAGAAAAGGTCGACAGTGGGGTGCTATGGGAACTGTGAGGTAAGCGTCTTTCTGATCTAGGCGCGGGAGCCAGATCCCCTTTCTGAGTAAGTCTCCTAGCAGATGGATTCCCTCCATCTTGAAGTGCTTGTACACTAACCAGCTGTTGAGTTCTTTCAGATTGATTACTGGACGAACTTTGTCCTTGCGACGGACTACGAACATATTGCTCAGGAAGAATTTGCCGCTCCCTGTAGCCCTCTCTATCGTGTTTTTCCGCGCCAGATCCTGGATCTCTGCGTCTAATAAATCTTCCTCGGCCCGTGTCATTTGAATTCTGTGCGGGGGGCGATCTTGCACCGGATGACCTAGGAACTCTAGAATGAAGCCTTGTACGGTCTGAATAACTCATGCATCTGACGATAGATCGCGCCAGTTGTGCAAAAAAAGCATTGTCCTGCCCCCCACAGGAGGATAGGTCGCTGCGCGTTCTCTCACCTGAGTTATTGTTCTGTTGACGGTAATATCCGCGTCCCTGACGTCCCCTAGAAACTCGTCCTCTGTTCGGGAAAAAAGGCGCCTTGTTGTCGGGTCTCCCAATACTGGGCTCTAGGGCCTTGTGCTCTTCTGTTATTGAATCGGTCGGTCGAGCGGCCTCTATATCGACCGGCCCCTGAAAAAACTCTCCCCGGGAATACCTTCCTAATGGAGGCTTGCGCATTCTCCAGCGCTGTATATGTTCCGACGAATCTGTTCATTTCTTTCACAAATGTGTCACCGAACAGGAGCCCTTGGGCGCTTTCCCCGGCTTCGTAAGACGCCAGGTCTCCTAGTTTGTTATCAATCTTCAGTAAAGCCGATCTGCGTCGCTCTGAAGATATTGCGCAGTTTGCGTTACCCAGCATACAGACTGCTCTTTGCGCCCATCCTGCTAATATAAGTGGGTCGACTGGCTCCCCAGTGTCTTTAGCTCTCTCGGCTAAATCCATTATCTTTGCTATGGGTCCAGCTAGGTCTAAGAGTTTATCCTGGCACGTCTTCCATGCCGTATCCATGCCTTTTCTGGTGTCCTTTCCTGCTTTCGTTATGAAGGTTAGCATTTTTGCGTCGAGCTCGGGAGTCTCTGCTACTTTCCCTGTCAGCTCTGGTCTCGGACACTCAGCTTTAAGTCTGAATCTAATATCTTTCTCCATAGGTTTTCTCATTTTCTGGGACATATACAGGGCTACTCTTGGTGATGGGGTCCAGTCCGTTGATCTGGGGTGCCTTATTTTGTCAGGCCAAACATGTCTGACATGTCTTCTTCATCCAGAGGGGCCTCCACACCGCTGGCTTTAGGCTTGCTTGTACTCTTCTGTGAGACTACGCTCACTTTGCTTATGCTCTGATCATCGTCCTCTCCCCTTTCCTGATCCGAATGCTCTGAGGATGATAAGGTATCCCCTATATTTGTCGCCCCTGGGGTAGGGGGTACGAGGTTGGGCAAGGCTGTCTTTGTAAGAAAGGCGCTTTTCAGCCTATTGAAAGCATCAGCCACCTCTAGGGACTTATCCTTCCCTGTATCTGAGCCTGGGGGAGTAGAAGAGTGTTTCCTCTTCCGGGCACTTTCTTCCCCTTCTCACTTTGTCTCAGAGGCTCTTGTGTGGAGGTTCCCTCACCGGGGTCGTCGAGCGTGCCAGCTTTCTTGCCCAGTATTTCTTCCAGGACCAATAACCTGTCTTGTAGAGGCTTGACTCCTAGTGCTACGGCTTGAACCAATGAGTCGCCTAGCACTTTCTTGAAGCTGTAGGAGAGGTCTATATCTTCTCCTATGTATTCCACCTCTTGCTCTGGTTCTCTGTCACTCCCTTCACTCCAAGCCTCGTTATCCATGCTGTACGCCATGGTATTATATGTGCCTCGCAGAGGATGGCTATCAGGTTGGGAACTGTAGCTCCTCTTTTGTTGCTGGCAACAGAAAATATATTTTCGTTTTATTTTTTTTTATTTTTTAAAAAAAAATTCAAATTTTTTTTCTTTGCCTTGAATGCCTCTGATGTGCGCAGGCGACCCGCTAACAAATTAAAAAGTTTCGTGCGTTCAGGAGCGTAGAATTGCTGTTGGCTTTCTCTGTGCGAGAACGAAACTCTGTGAGAGGAAAACAGTAATGCGCGCGCTTCCCTTGTTTCTAGAGGGAGTGGGGTTTACCGCGTACTATGCGTTGCCTGCAATACTCTTTATCTCCGTTGGTGTTTGTTCGCGGCTGACTGGCCGAGCCCTAAAGCGAGTGAGATCACTCGCGGGCTCGGCAGTCAGCCGTCCTGAAAGTCTAACTTGTCCGCGAAATGAACGCGTGCGTTTCGAACTCGAATGCTAATACGTTTGCGCTAATGGTACGCGGGCGCTTTACAATATATAAACTTAGCGTTTCGACAATTAAGTATCATAAAAACACAGCATAGCAAGGTACTGCTAGAATTGATGTCACTTATCTGTGGTGCAGCAAAAAAGAAGAGGAAGGGACCCAGAGAGGCAGTGATTTATAGTAGAAGGGATTGCCTGATTGGACTGTGAGAGAGAGGCTGTTGGACTACCATATTGAAGGGCCTCATGGGGGGGTAGTTTAGCCCTGTTAAAGCTATGATGTTTCATTTTTTCTGTTGTTTATACGAGTTATAAAAAAAATAAAAAATAAATATACATTGAAACAAAAGAAAGATTTAAAAAGCTGTGGTTAGCAGTAATTAAAGAAGTTAAGCATAATGCTTGCCTCCGGCCTTGTCATAGAATTTAAGTATAAGGTCTTGTTAAGAAAAAAATGTTGTACTGCATGTCACAGATTTTCAGTATGGCAATGTAACCATAACGTCCCTTTACCAAGGGTCGATTGGTAAACAGTATACACCTTGCGAAGAATGCCACATGAAAGTATGCTACCGTACTGCACCGTGAGATGTCCCGTAATCAGTACACACTTAACTGTACGATCTATGCCTCGTGGGCAGTGTGGAAATAGATTTTATATTCATGTAGGCACGTCCACCTTCAACATTTTGCCGTACACAACGCCAACACGTATTGGTATGCAGCGATTACCAATGCACTACACATTATATATCGGTAGCAAAAGCTGTACTTATCTGAAAAACACATCAGCGAAAGGCATCCTTCCCCCTAAGAAACGGCAGCACTGGTGTAATGTGAAGAAATAAGAAACAGTGGCGCTACCTTGCACATAACAAACGGACAAAATGTGTCGCCGTACATCTAGCAACCCATATTACCGTTTGTTGCCTTTTTGCTCATTGCCGTTCGCAAATTGCCTTATTGCCTGCCGTGCCAAAAAATAAAGCCACCCGTAAACAAAGTAAATAATGCATTAATAACGACCTTTCACAGTGTAATGAAAAAAAAGAAAAATGTGCATACACTCCAAGTACTGCATATTTCTCAGTAAAGTACATAGGCGCAATAATCTTTGCCAGTAATAGTCTAAATTAGCAAAGCAGTAACGTGTGCTACTGAAAAGGACGATTACTTGTTGTAATCCGGGGCGGCTTTGGCAGTTCGGATTACAAAAAAAAATCCTCTTTCAAGATGGCCGCCATAGAAAAGGAAGACGGTTATTGCATACATAGCCTCTCTTCCCTTTCCATGGTAGGCTGCTCAAATCACAAGTACGTGACGTAACCAAAACTTGTAAATAAACATACAGCGACCTACAACCTAATAACTTACATTTAGAAATAATGCAGTAGAATGTGAAAGAAAACGTGAACATTTTAGAGGTTGCAAAGTAGGTTTATTTAACAACAAACTGGCAGCGACCATCGGAGTAAGCCCATTTCCAATACAATCATAACAATGCTTGTAAGGGCGGCAGATGATGAGGAACACGTTGTTTTTTGGCATACAAAAATTTTGAGGTCTTCGTTGAAGCAGTCGCTTTGTTTCCAGAGTGATTTCCCAGAAGTCGTCATGACCTTGAGGCTACAGCACCATAAATGATGTGACGTTGCTCCGAATAGCGAGTTCAGCATACGGACAAAGCGGGCTAACACTCTCATTCCACATAATTGTTATGGACAGGCAACCGCTCACCAGCAGTTGCATTTGCCGTCCGAAGAAGCCCTCACTCGGAATTTGGAAACAATGGCACGTACAGTATGGCAATATATACCTAGGCTGGAAAGGTTACAGAAAGTACGTGTCAATAACCAACCTCTACCAAAACATTTCTAAAAAAGACACAAAAAATGTGCAAAGTACTACACAAATGTATGTGTTCAAACATGACATTTTAGTAAAATGTTACTAATGTCCATGTATACCTATAGTAGCAAGCTACAAACGCTGAGATTTTGCATGCGCCTGAAGAGAAAAAAAAATACCAACTACATAGGAAGAGGATAAATCGGTTATGAAATGAAAATGAAAGGACAATTAAAAAAAAAGTATGTCTCGTGATTTCAAAGAAGACCAAAAAAACATGCAAAGTTATACACAAAGCTATGTGGACAAAGGTACTGTTTCAGATAAGAAATATTAATTCTAAAAAAGGATGAGTGCAGTCATACGCTACAAATGTACAACCTGGGCACTCTGCAATATTACAGGAAAAATGTAACAGTGCAGAAAGATAATACGGCAATTATATTGGCACAATTAGATGTGCGGTGATGCAACAATAAAGTGCGGTTCGCTGTAGAGTGGGCAAAAGTAAACTTACATAATATTTACTGCCTCCATTCTGTTTGTGCAAGTCAGACACCAATGTATTCGCTTTGAAGAATCTTCGTATACTGATATTGCATGTCCCTTACAAACTTTTTAAAACATAACGTTATCAATTGCCATTTTTTTCGACCCTTTCATTCCGTGAATTGCTAGTAAGTTTTCCTTTCGCTCAAGGTCAAAAAACAATTGCCCCTTATACACTCATTCAGATGCGGGGGCGTATTGAGCGTTCAACCGAAAAAGCAACTCATGTGGCCTTCACTCAGAAACCAAATACATTCTTTCTTTGAAACAACATATTGCAATCCAATTATGAGAACCGCTACTCCCATACACCTCCAGAAGTGCTGTTTCCAGCAAACACTGCAGATGGTGGCCTTAGTTTTCAAAACGTAGGACGGCAGTCTGACGGCAATTTCATTCCAAAAACATTTTAACCCACACGCAGTAATTGGTCGTGGTGCACTCACCAGAAACTTCCATTTGAACGTATCACTTTGGTGACAAGAAAACTGCACTTTTTCAGTTTGTGATTTCACACCCCATTCCGCCCCCCTCAAAGGTCACCTTCTGAAATACTATTACATGAGTGTGACAAGTCCAACGCTGTCTTGTTTTGGATGTGTTTCTGGCAATATCCGCGTACACTAAAACATGAATAAAACATAGGGGTGGCTCCGAAGAAAGCTGACTTACTTCACGCTGTTCTACAACCAAGCAGGGAAAGAGCCACATGTTTGCGGGCACAAACTTTTTCCCCCATTCAATCTAAGGGGAAAAGAGACATTTTGAGAACCCCTGCCCCTTATAACTTTCGCCCCCCTGCACCAAACATCACCAAACGTTCCAAAGAAAGTCAGAGTGCTAGATATTATTTTGTGTGCAAACTTTGGTGACTAATCGTCCAAAGGTAGCACAGGTATAAGGCTGCCAAAAAGTGTTCTTCCTATGGAAACAGCAACTGCACCACAACAACACAGCCACTAACGTGCCTGTGTAATATGCTGCAGTCGGTGTGGGCTAGACCTAGAGATTTGGATGTATGTCCACAGATATTTGAATGTATACGTGTACATTGGCTTATAACTCCACTGCTTATAAGGTCGTTTCTGGGTGCATGGCCTTTGGCCGTGCATCCAAGACTGTACACCCTCCCCAGACCCATCTGTCATGCTAACCTATACTACGGGTATATGCACTCCTATAATATGATGTGGTGGTTCTGGCCAAGGCCTAGGGTTTTAGAAGTATAGTGTATGGGCTACAGCCTGCAGCCATGCAACCAAAACTCTTCATCCTGCCCACAACCACCTCAGTGATGTGCAGTGGTACGGGTGTATTGATAGGTGTGGTATACTTCACTTGTTCTCGCCAGAGACTGCACGCCTAGATGTATGTCCATAGATATTACAATGTGTGGGTGAGCACTGGCTTATACCTCCAGCCCTATAACTTTGTTGTTGGGTGCATGGCCTTCGGCGAAGCACTCAACACTGAACACACTCCCCACAACCATGTAATCGATAATCAATACTACAGGTGTACCTATGGTTGTGGCATGCTGCGGTGGTTGTGGCCAGGGCCTACAGTCTTGGAAGTATGGCCTTTGGCCTACGGCCATGCATCCAAGACTCTAGGCCGTGGCCACAACCACCGCAGCATGTCACAACCATGGTGGCATACTAATCAATAATAGACCCATTGGAAAATGTAATGTAATAATGACATGTACTCAATTTCAATGGTCACTGACACCACGTGTGTCCTTCGAACATTTTGAAGGTGCCTGCACACAGCACAGACTGAAATAGTACCCTTATTACACCCCTCATTTTCTGCACATACAAATATCCTGAACAAGCCGGCAATGGAGAATACATCATTAACAGTTGCCGCTCAAACAAACACAGTATTTCGTCCATCTCTTACTCTCTGAACCTCCCCAAGCACTATAGGAGATCAAAATAATGTCCCAAACACCATTTCGCATGGCGAATACATCATTAACACCTGCCGGCCAAACAAGTACAGTATTTAACCCATCTCTTACTCTGTGATCCTCCTCACGTACTGTAGGAGAGCAAAACAGTTTCCGAAACAGCATTTCGCCTCTGGTAGCGACTGCGCTGTCTTCGGATCCAAGATGTTGGGTGCATCCACACATTCTGACGCACTTCACGGCCCGCTGTAGCCAATCGGGGAAGATGTCGCGTGTCCGCGGTCATGACGCCACACCCCCTGGCCAATCGGTATCTTGTCCGCGGAGCGAACAGGGAAGTGTGACCGCGGAGCGGTCATAGATATCACTAATTTTTTGAGACATATTCTTTGGTTGTTTTAAAGGAAACTACTGGACGGATTGGCACCAAATTTACAAAAGCACGCTTTCGGGACAAAGCCCCTGCCCCTGCCGCAAATTTGGTGCCAATCCGTCCAACGGTTTCACCTGTAGGCGTGCACAATGTTTTTCCCCCATTCAGTCTATGGGAAAAAAAGACTTTTTGGGACCCCCCCTATAACTTTTCTCCCCCTGGACCAAACATCACCAAACTTTGCAAAATTCAGAGTGGCCCATATACTTTTTTTGCAAAGTTTGGTGAGGATTCGTCCAGGGGGAGCAAAGTTATAAGCCGCCCAAAAAAGTGCTCTTCCTATGGGATTAGCAACTTATGTATATATACATATATATATATATATATATATATATATATATATATATATATATATATATATATATATATATATATTATATGGCCCGCGGTAGTGTGTAGTTATGGTTAAGTTGCTAAACTCATAGGAAGAGCACTTTTTCAGCGGCTTATAACTTCGCTCCCCTTGAACGAATCCTCACCAGACCTGGCAAAAAAATTATATGGCCGGCTCTGAATTCGTTCGCCAAGTTGGGTGAGGTTTCATATGGGGCGGGGGGCAAAGTTATAGGAGCGGTCCCAATTTTTTTTTCTTCCATAGACTGAATGGGGAAAAACTTTGCGCACGGCTATAGGCCGAACGGCTGGCTGGATTTTCACCAAATTTGCGGCAGGAACGGGGGCTTGGGTCAGAAAGCGTGCTTTTGTGTGTTTGGTGGAAATCCGACCAGTACTTTTGTTGCAAAGAACTGAAATGCACATCCCAAAAAATGTGTGATATTTGGGTCCACTCACGGACTGATTTCCCTGTTCGCTCCGCGGACAGAAGTGTCATTGGCTCGCGGTACGGCGTGCTGTCAGAGAAGTTTGGACGCGGCCGGTGGTTGGCTGTAGGGGAGCGTGGTGTGCATCAACATTTTTTGGGACAGCCGCCATGGTGTATCGGAGGACAGTGCGGTGGCGGAAGGGTCTGGAAAATGTACCGTACGGAATGTGTTGGCGGCAATAAGGGAGGGAACGGGTGGGGGAGTGAGAAGTGGTTCATGTGACATATGTAGGCAAGTACTTTGTGTGGTGATTGGAGTGGTAGCTGGTCAATTGTAGTAAGGAATTGAATTGCACATGACATAGGGTGGGGGGGCGCGCGGGTGGCTGTGCGCTGGGGATGGAATGCGGTAGTTGGGCACATGGTGGTTTTCTGGAGTTGTTAAAGTGGCAAATCATCCCGACCAATATAAACATTGCTGCTATTGAAGAAAGGAAGGTTTGTTCAAAGAAGACAAAGGATCTTATAATTTATGTGTTGGAATTTTCCATTGACAAGTTGAAGTTGCATCAGACTATATTGGAAATTTGTTACGAATCTGGATTTCCTTGTGTTCTTTTCTTCAACCGGAAAACAGAATCACGTTTAAAATCTTGGGAATGGAGTTCACCCAGGTTATGAAGAGAGACTTTGGTTACTCTATGAACTTAATCATTATTGTTTGAACTGCCATGTATTTCCTTGTTTATTTGTTCTATGTTTAAATGTGAGGGACAGCTATCCTTTGTTATAGTGTTTTCCTTTAGTTTATTTTAGGCAGGGAAATCATCGTCAGGTTAGGGATATTGAGGCGTTCATCTAACCTTATATTCTAATAAAATGGCAAATGTTGAGAAAACCTTACAACGTGGTCTGCCTCACATTTCTGACCAACCCCCCACCACACTGTACACCTTCCTCGTCTAGTTATACCAATATACCAACACCACACCCAGGCCCACCAGGCTTACATCCACTAGTATTTCCGATTGCCTTTGTTTGTTTGTTTGTTTGTTTGTTTGTTTATCTGGTAATGCGCACCAAACCCGTGGGTACGTGGGCGCAGTAGAAAAGAATACTTTGGGCATGGTTACAGCATAGTATAGGTACAATACAGAACGGAATAATTACAGCATAGTATAGATACAATACAGGACGTAATGGGTAGAATAACAGGTACAGATAAAAATAAGTACAGCTATAGATACAATTAAAGATACAATTAGATTAACAGCTAACTAACATAAATGTTTCCCTAAGAGTGTGAGGAGGAAAGGAAAAAGGCCAGGTGTTTAGGCATTATGTGTCAATGGACCGCCACCAGTTTAGTGACTTACGTCTGAAGTTGGCGTAGGATTGGTCGGTTCTTAGGTTATGGGGAAGTGCATTCCAATATTGTGCAGCTTTAACTGAGTAGCTGCCACGTCCAGCTTTGGTAAGCTTGAACCTCGGTATCTCTAAACAGTGGGAATTAGCTGCTCTGGAGGGGCGTGTAAAAGGTTTTTCTGGTTATTCTGTCCACAAGGTATGTTGGGGGCCGCCTCATTGAGACATTTATAGGTGAGTGAGGTCGTTTTGAGTAGTATCCTGTCGCACATTTTTAGCCAGTGATGGTCTCTTCTAATGTTTGAGATGTGCTTTCTGTTGGATAGGTTAAGGGCAGTTCTCAGAACGTTATTTTGCAATATTTGTAATTTATTGAGGATGTAGTTGTTGGCTCCTAGGTAAAGTGTGTTGCAGTAATCGAGTTTAGATAATACAAGAGCATTAGCCAGAGTGATGCAGCTAGTTTCAGATAAGTACGGCCGGCATGCTCTGATGAGTTTACCTGTGTAGGCAGTCGATGAGGCTAGGGAGTTCACATGTTTCCTCAAGGTTAAGGTGGAGTCCAAATAGAATCCTAGCATTTTCCCCTAATTTACTGTTTTAATTATATGTCCATCTATATTAAATGAGGTGTAGTTAGGGGCTAGTTTGTTTAAGTTAGCTTTGGAACCAAGGATCATGATCTCTGTTTTTCCGTCATTCAGGCAGAGACCATGGAATGCCATCCAAGCCTGAATGAGGGTGTATATCTCATTTACCAAGGCCGTATCCTTGTCGAAATTGCCCGAAAGGGGGATGAGGATCTGGGTCGACTTTGCAGGTTGAAGGATACCATTTTGGTGTCTTCTGCAAGTGCATCTTTAAAATCTTCAAACACCTTGACTTGATTCCACTCCCACTCTCTACCTTTCCGAATAAGATTACGTAGCAGCTCAGTGATCATGGCCAGGTTTGGGACAAATCTCTCACAGACTTTAATCATCCCAAGGGAGCTTTGTACCTCGGCTGGGGAAGAAGTAGTGGCAGATTCCATCCTTGATGGCAGCTTTCTTCTGAGGGTCAGCTGAAACACCTGTACCTTGAAATACAAAACCGAAAAACATCACCTTCCATTGGAGATGTGAGACAGGTATGGTATCAAGAGAGACAATCAATATCATACAGGTTTGTACTGTTTCACTACTCCTTGTCTATTGCAAGCCAAAACTAATTCCACTGTTTAGGGAAAGACAACATACAGTAATATCCAAAAAGGAGTTAGAACATAATCAACAATTCTTAAACAGGTGACCTGTTGTTTTTTCTCAACAACCATATATATTGAAAAATACATCACTCAAAACAGAGAAAATGATAACAAATATATACCTTTAATTTGATTTCATTTTAACATAGAAAAAATGATTAATACAATTCTAAAAACCTAATAAATAACCAAGACCCATGAAATTCATGTGTATAATCCAAACACATTACATACAACAATGAACATTTTTAAACATCACTATATAGTTTACATAATAAAAACAGCACAACATTGAATACCATATTGTTCTAATTGTTGTGTTTACAATGAAAGACCCAACCTGTTTCTGTCATCAAGACCACTTCGGTCAGACATTCGTCAAGGGGTATGCTGTGCAGGCTCTTAATTCAGTGTCTGAATACATATATCCTGGGAAAAGGCCACTTTTAAAAACTGTTATTTTAGTATCGTAGAATTCCATTTAATGGACAACACATATTCAGAAGTCCTTTTCAATATGACTTATCATTTCTTCAAAAAACCCTTCTGCTGGGTCTAAGAAAGTCACACTCACATCAAGGGCGACTGTAAGTAAACGACGCCAGTCCACCAAAGTACTCTATCTTCATAGTCTTAATTTTCAGGTACATTTTTCCATTCGTGGTACATCACTGGCACAAACTCCACATCCTAGATCAAAAAGTCATAGAAGCTCCACTTGGAATCAGACTATGTTTTTAGAATAGTATTAATCAATGTTTCTATGGTAAAATGAAATAAAATTAAAGATATGTATTTTTTAGAATTTTCTCTGTCTTGAGTGATGTTTTTTTCAATATATATGGTTGTTGAAGAAATAAACAGCAGCTCACATGTTTAAGAATTGTTTATTATGTTCTACCTCCTTTTTGGATATTACTTATCAAGAGAGACAACACATACAACAGAACTCAAGTTTCAACATGCTTTATTAAAATGTCACTTAAGAGTCAACATTCCAACTGACTGGCCTATATATTTTATACCCCACCAGAAGGGAAGGTTTGAGATGCTGCCCCATGGACATAATTTGAAATGTATCTTTCTGAATTTTTCTCCCATTCCCAGACAACTCAACCGGGGTGAAGTTCTAGGGACTCTGGTGTATGAAGCCCTAGAAACTTCCCCTTTCGCTCATGACATCTATGGGAAAGTCCAACCCAGCTCTTATTTTCCAGTTAAGGGAACCGAAGGGAGAGAATTCATTTGCCCCCTTGTGTTAAAGTCGTCCAGTTTCTCCACAGAGACGGCCACTTTACATTTCAGGACATCCATGAGACAAAAAGAAAACGAGGACCTTACAATCATGATGCATTCCCGGGCTTAAAAAAACGCACTATACCATGACAGGTGTGACCTCATTATTGACCCTATCATGTCTCCTACACCATCAGAAATTATGAGAGATAGGTCAAGTTCCACAGGGGAAGGAAAAGAAGACTTTTCCAAACATGGCCCTATAGATC
Organism: Ambystoma mexicanum; assembly: GCF_040938575.1. Lineage (NCBI taxonomy): Eukaryota > Metazoa > Chordata > Amphibia > Caudata > Ambystomatidae > Ambystoma > Ambystoma mexicanum. The sequence continues at coordinate 80,880,156 of NC_090937.1, forward strand.
AGGAAGAACGTGGATCCTCCTCCCCAGAGATATCACTCAAAATAAAAACTTCTAAATATTCTCAAGGGAACATACCCAAACTTGGGCCAAGACTAGTACTAGGTAACCCTCTTCCTTTAGCAATATCTCTTAAAGACGTACCCACAACCAAAGTCAAATGTGCGAATAATAATCCAACCCCGAACCTTCTGAGAATTAAAAGGAGCGAAAATCCGGAAGCCCAGGAGGATAAAATATCAGCGGAACCAACAATTGAGAAAGATGAGGGACGAAAAGAGAGTAGCGACACCCAAAATATTTTCTTTAGCTACCTGAACAATAATAGAAGAGATTCTCTATCTGTATCTTCTATGGCTTCCTAGAGGAATCTGAATCCTCTAAGATAGAACAGTGTTCCTCAACAAACAACCGAAAGGGAACATACTGAGGCATCTTCAGAATGACCATGCTACTCGTGTAGAGGGGTGGGGGCATGCCACCCAGAATTGCCCTTTGAATAAAATTCCAGAAGGATCTGGTGGTCAAGAGTATTACCAACAATTACCCTCAGGGGAATTTTCAAGTAATGTTCCTGGGGCCGGAAGCCCAGGGTTATAGGGAAGGTGTTGCGAGAAACCTGAGGCATTTCTCCTGGGCTATTCCTGGGTATCTTCTGTTCAGGTGGCCAGGGGAGGGCTATCGCTCTTGGATCCCAACCCTGGGGGGCAGACGAGCGAGGGAGGATCATCTGGGCAGGGGGTCCTTGGGGAATATGGTAGACACGCCCTTGGGCGAGACATGGTATTCCTCCCGTTCCAATACAACCCTACCCAATATCCCCTCAGTTCTTATGGGATCTTGTCAGCAGAGTCCCATCATACCCCAGTACCTTTCTGAAAGCAAAAGGAGAAAATGACCAGGGAAATTAAAACCCAATAGAGAATCCATTCACCCATCACAATACATTTACCCCCTTCATCCTGACAGAAACCTAAATGGTTTTTCCATGACCTTCCGGAAAGCCTACAACTCCCACAATCCCTACTTCCATTCTAGAAATCCAACTACTGGGACGAAGAGGAGGCAGATGGGAGTAATGGGGGTTACCCATAGGAAACAATGGGCAATGGATTCCTATGGACAGTCTCCATGTTGTCCGATACAGAGGTCAGGCAGAGTGAGGCAGGGAGGGACAACTACTCACACCTAACTCCAATCAACTCTTTCAAAGAGTATAAAAGGTCAGAAACCCAGGCACAGATTGAGCGAGTTGGGGATGCTGAAAGAACCGTGAAGACCCGAAGGAGAAGTCAGCAGCTGGGAGGATCTTGGGAAACCGGAAGGGGGACGGACTGCCAAGACACTGAAGCCTGCTAGTACAAAGGGGGCTACAGTGTGGCAGGAGAGCCATGCCCCAGGGAACCAAAATTCAAGCAACACTTTTCTGGTAGTGTTTAAATCAGTGCTTGCTCCCTGGGTGAGTTCCAGAAACCCAGGTAGTTGAAGAGCAGGTGCTGGGACCATGACCTCAAGTGAATCCCCACTGGGGACCCGCTAACACCTCATTGTATTTTATTGTATTGTTTATCACTGAGGGTAAAAGAGGGAGACCCTGTGACTCGAGGGAAGCTAAGGCGGGATTACCTATTGTGTCAAGAACTTTGTGTAAATCCCAAAAGTGCCTGTAACTGGTGATGTGGGAACAAAACCTTGAATGTGCATTCTGGGACTTGTAGTCCAAAAGAGCAAAGCTGTGAGACTGAGTGGTCTGGCACTGCGTGTATGCCCAATCGAAGGTCTCTGTAAGGTATTCAGCTGAGAAGTGGCAAAAGTGAAAGTTAAAGAGTTGTAAAGAATTGTAAATCGAAGTGGTCCTGCGACAGGTCAAGCAAAATCCCACGCACAGTCGAAATACAGTAACAAACGTTTGGAAAATGAGATAAATTGGTCCGAGCCTGGCGGAGGGAGACAAATTGAAGGTTTTATGTTAAAGTGGGTCTGAGCTTGTGGAGGAGGACCCCGGGTGAACAGTGAATCACCAGAGAAGTTGTGCAAATGAGAATCCTGAGGAGAAAGGATCTTTGAATGTTTGTTTGTCGCATCAGGCCATCTAAAGTAAGAGACTTTGAACGGCAAAGAGACTTTGCCACAGAAGGTCCTGATACTGAGATATTAAACTGTATGAGTAACAAAAGGAAAGTGACAAGTAAGAGAAGCCTGTTTGTTTTGACAAGTAAAGTGAACTTTTGTTTCAAGGCGCAGGAAGCTTATGTTTTCACAAGAAATGTTTCTTTTGAGAATCCTTTTTGTTTCGTAAAGACTTTGCCAAAGTTGTGTGAGACCAGCTGAACCAGTGAACTGTGTCCTGGGCCGAGGAGGCAGAGTGTGCACAAAGCTTGAGCATATTGCTTTGTCCCATGCTGAAAAGCGTGGGGAAGGGAAGCCAACTGCTCAACTGTCCTGACATTTTATTTCTTGAACACTTTTACTTTTTTGCATACACTTGTAAGGAAGCAATGGTATCAACAGTAATACAGACACAAGTGACCACAGTTCAAAGCTGTTTATTGAACTTCAAAAAGGGTTTGAAAAACACCTATATTAACCTAATTCTAAAGATGGGAGCAAGCTACGACCATCAAATAATAATAGCGTAGTCCTAGAGGAGTCTTGTCAAAATAAAAGGGCCTTTACTAGTGCACCTATTGCCAATCCCTACCTCTAAATACAAATAGTGTGGGAAACAATGTTATACAAAAGAAAAATGTTCAAGAAATAATATGTTAGGATGTCTGAGCGGTTGACTCCCCTTCCCCACATTTTCAGCACTGGACCAGGCAACGCTCTCGAGCTTCGCACAGTCTCTGGTTTCTCTAGCATCAGTTTGAAGTTCGAAACATCAGCATCAGGGCCTTCTGTGCCCAAGTCTCTTTGCCATTCAAAGTCTCTTCCTTCAGAGGGCCGGATGCAACAAACAAGCAATAAAGTTCCTCTCCTCCTATTTCACATGTACACCATTTTCTTAGGTGATTAATATTCACCTCGGATCCCCCTCCTCTTGGCTCAGATCCACTTGAACACAATCACAATGTTCTCAGGATTTTCACATATCCAATTTTACCTTAACAAAATCACAATGTCCTCAGGATTTTCACATATCTAATTTCAGTTGATCTCCTTCTGCCGGGTTCAGATCCACTTTGACATCAAATCTTCAATCAGTCTCCCTCCGCCGGGCTCGGACCAATAGCACACACTTGCTTTAACCTAAAACTTTTAATTGATCTCCCTCTGCCGGGCTTGGACCAATTTTATCTATTTCTGTCACAAACTTTCTTTGCTGTATCAACATTGAAGACATTCGATTGTGCAGGGGATTTGGTTTGACCTATCGCATGACCACTTCGATTCACAATCCTTTGCCACTCTTTCACTTTTGTTCACTGTCAGCTGGATACCTTACAGAGACCTTTGACTGAACATACGCTTGTTGACAGACCACTCTGTCAAAGGTATCGTATCTTGATTTCAAAGTTAAATCAATCATCAATTCAACTTTACTTGCGTTGGTTATCACACGCGTTTCAAACAATGTTCGTTCCTGCACTCACCATACAATGTTGCCGCTTGTAACCTTGGCTTCAACAAAGACCAGTCTTGTATCGGTCTCCCCAACTCACCAGCTGTGTTGATTTACTTGCTGCTGCTTTCTTTTTGGAGCCAAGGACAGTACCACGGCAGCTGTTGATTCTCTCCGCCTTGATTATCGATGGGGGAGGGCCCTAGGTACCTCCGACACACAATGCAGGATTCTTCTGCCTGTTTTCCTGGTTTTATGCTTTCGAGTCTCAAGGGTTGATGAAAACAACAGTTCCTTGTCAGAAAAAGGTCTAGGGATCTTCCCTCCTTGCAATCCACTTCTGTTTCGCCGTCCTTCTCCTCTTGTTAAACTGCCATCTTGTAACTGCTGTTTCATTGTGTGCTTTGCCTCACTCAGAGTGTGCTCTCCTTTTATCTGTCTGGGGAAGTGTAATAGAAGTCGGGTGTGTGTGATAGTCAGTAATTGCCTGACCTTGCCTGACCATTGTATTGGGACACGTCAGGTATATGGCTCGGGTGTTAGTCCATTTTCTCTCATAGCGGGCCATCCATTAGAAAGTGTTTGTATTGTAAAAGGGGGTGGGGGTTAAGTTTCTAAATATTCTACCTGATGTGATGGGGAAAAAGTGTTACAGGGAAGGGGATACTGCGTCTCACCATCCGATATCCCACTTCCACTACCCGAAGACCCCTCAGCCAGGTGATCCTCCTGCACTGGTCCACCCCTAGGAACTGGATCCAAAAGCAATGGCCATGTCCTTGTCACCTAGATGACAGATTCCCAGGGACTAGTGGGTGAGACACCTTCTGGTTTCTCACAAACTACTGTCCTACACCGTTTTGTATTTAGAAGTAAGGATTGGCAATATGTTTATTAGTATAGGCCCTTTCATTCTGACAGACATGACTAGGACTGCGTTATTATTTGATGGTTGAAGCGTACTCCCATCCTTAGATTTAGGTTTAGATAGGTGTTTAACCAACCCTTTGAAATTCAATAAACACCCTTGAACTGTGTCTCATTTGTGTCAGTCTTCATTGATGATACCAAGCCTTTCCTTACACCTCACATCTATAAATAAACAAAGTGTGGGATTTCTCTTAACCAAAATAGTGTTAAAAAATAAAGGCTTGGCCGCTGTCAGCTTAAGTTCTTTTTGGGTCTTATACTTCAGGCTTAACATAGTTCCAATAGCTGTTGGTCCCAAGTTCAATTTAGCATACTTCATAAAAAAGGGATCGTGAGTTTCCCTTCCCCAAGACAGCGTTTCTCAGTTCTTTAAGTTCCCAGGAATCCCTTCCCCAAGATTGCACTGTAGTACTCAATTGACTGCCACAAAGTCTCAGACTTCTCACCTTCTAAGGTCACCTCGTCTCGGTACAGTTATCTGACCACACAGTCCAGCCATCACAGGTCATATAACTAGGAGCTCTGTGCTTCTCCTTGACTTGATTTACACTGTAGGTGAACTTCACAGTGGGGAATTTTTAGGTCTAGGCGCAGTTGTCAGACCACATGGGCCATCCATCACACGGTGTGCAACCATAAATTCCTCCGCTTTAGCCTCTGTTGTTACACTTTTGTACATCAGTCTTTTGCAAGTCTTCTCCACATTATTTTGTTAACCTCTTTGCTTTAGTTCTGTATGCAATACTGATTTTGCTCAGTCAGACACTCCTTGTCAGTCTATTTGCCAAAGTTTGTTCAATGTGTAACATGCCCGTGTTTAATATGCCTTAGTTTTACTTCAAACACTACTTTCTCTCCTGCTCGGTATTTAATGTTGCATATTTTCATTCACACTGTACTTCTCATTCAGTTCTGTATTTAAGTCTGTTTAATTGCCAGTGCCTTAAGTGGCACTGCAAAATGAGCTGGGGCTCATCAAGGGGGCGTGGCCTAACGGTGGGGGTCCTGCTGGCTCATTAGGCCACGCCCCCGTGATGAGTCTCGGCTCAATGGGCTCCTGGCACACCTGCCAAGCAGCCTTTTGTAGAGATCAGCACACTCTCCCCTTAAGGAAGAGGGTGCTGATCTCTGCATTTATTTTCTATAGGCTTGCCTGGCAGGGGGCAGTGCCTCACCTATTCAGCCTTAATGGTGGCGGTGCCCCTCGCCAGCTGGGGAGGGACAGTGTCACCATTGAGGCTGAAAGGGTGCGGCCGCTGGAAGCAGAGGCCTTTTTCCTAAAGACTGAAACTCCCGCGAATCCGCTGTAGTTTCAGTATTTAGAAAGCAAGGCCTCTGCTTCCAGTGGTCTCATGTTTTTTCCATAATGGTGGCGCCGGCCCATGAGCATCTCCTGCTTAAAGGGATGCCTCGTAGGTGCGGCGCCACCATTGTGGCTGAAAGGCATTTTTTTCTGAAGCCTGAAGCATTCGCACACGAGCGAGAGCTTCAGGCTGTAGAAAAAAAAAGCATTTTCGTGTAGTGGCCGGGGCTTCCAGGGGAGATTAGTGGGCCCCGCCTCAAAACGAATTTTGGAGCCTGCCGGGGCCCAGGCCCACCAGGCCCCGGCCCACTTAAAGCCCTGGTAATTGCATTCAAACAGTATTGGTCGTTCGGCATTCAAGATAAAGTAATGGCATTCAAATAGTGCTTTTTGTTCAGCTCAGTATTCAAGATTGTGAACCGCTACTTGCCTGTGGTTCCCTGGGAGTGCTCTGGCACTACCATGTCCTCTGACCCACACCACCTTTCCCGCTCCACCGGAGCTGTCCTTGTTGCTCCCTCTCACGTCTTGGCCAGCCAGGATGCAGACCACTTTCACTTCTCCTTGCCGCTCACTTCCCTGCACATGCCGGTAACCAGCTGCTTTTCGTTAGTGTGACAGCTCCTGCTGTCCTCTTTCACTGAAATGGGTTCCCGATCCTGCATACACCATGCAACTCGCTTGCTTCTGGTCTTGTGGGTCCTCTGGGATAATGGCAAGTCTCCCGACCTCCAGATATCCTGCCACCAAGTTCTGCTCTCTGGCAGCTCTGTCTTCCTGCCCCCAAGCAGCTCACTCTTCCTGCACCCAGGCAACTCACTCTTCCTGCAGCCAGTCAGGTCGCCCTTCCTGCAGCCAGGCAGCTCACTCTGTTTGTACTGATTTGGGCTCCATCTTTTATACACTTGAGCCTTGTTAATAGGTCCCATGTGTTTGTTGTCAATTGGTATTGCCTGACCATAATAAATCCAATTATTGGGACATGTCTGACCTTCAATAGTAGATGTATGCATACTCCCCTTCTTCATCCCAGTTCTATAGTGGTGTTTAACATAGGAAGTGTGCATTATTCCTAGTCTCTTCTTCTTCGTCTCAGTATTATGGTGGTATTTCCCATAGGAAGTTCTTTTTTTCGTCTCAGTACAAGATAGGTGTGAATGGGGAGTTATGGGTTGGGATTGCATATAACCCATAAAGGCTGAGGAGGGTCAGATAGGTCAGTGTTAGGAAAGGGGAACCATGTCTCACCCTCAGGTATTCTCTCACCAATCCCAAGGGCCCTCCACCCATGTGATCCTCCCTCGCTTGTCCACCCCCAGGGTCGGGATCCAAAAGCGATGGCCCTTCCCTGGCTACCTGAATGGAAGATCCCTGTGGAGAAGATGTGATTATACCCTCAGGTTTCTCACAGAGAAAACTGCATTTTTACCCATTTGAGGCATTTCTCTTGCAGACATTGGAATACAACTGCAATCATTTTTTAAGTGTTCCTTTTCTGTTTTAGAGTATATCAGAACATCATCACTAACATTGATGACTTGTTCTAGGGCACCTACAGACCACTCACTGTGTTCTGAAAATCCTCTGCCGCCAATGACACTCCAAAGCTGAGCCTCTTGTATCAAAAACTCCTATATGAGATAAGGTTGTAAGGGGCAAGAAAGCGGATTCAGAGGTATGGGATGATAGTCTGAGTAGAGATTAATTGTGGAGAATATTGTTGAATCCTGGAGGTTAGCCAGAATGTCATCTAACGTTGCTTTTGGGTGTCGTTCCCTTTGAATATCCCTGTTGGGGATCCACAAGTCCACGCAAATGCAGACTTCCCTGGGCTGTTTTGGTTTCATGGCAGTCACAATTCGGGAGAGCCACAGGGTGGTCACTCGATCCCTTCAATTATGTCTGTCATTTCCAACATGTGTAGTTCGTGTTCCACTTTCTTACGAAGTGGGAATGGGATGCAGAAATGTCTCAATACTTCAGGCTGTACAGTGGGACCTATGTTCAGTCGTACTTTTTAATCTTGTGGGCAAACCACACCTCGGAAGAGGTCTTGATATTCAGTACACATGCCTTCAGTTTCTGTCTGGTAGACATTGAATGCAAAGTGGACCGGTCCTAAATCCTTGGCTGCGTTGCAACTGAGTAACATGTCCATTTCCAGCTTGGTCGCATCGAGTGTAGTGGGCATGGATGTCTGGTCATGTATGACATATGTATGAAATGCTCATTCAAGTGGCAGGGGTTGTTTTCCCCTGTACTTGAATATGCAAAATTTGGGCTTCGCAAAACTGGGCATAGACTGAGATCTGTGGAACTATGCTGGAGGCATCATGTTCACTGATGCCCAGTTTCTATTAACACGGTACACTGGCTAATAGAAATATAACAGCGCTGTGGGGTTGTCTTTGCTTTCCTTGGGTCCCAGGAGATATAGCCAAAATGAATTGTCTTCAGTATAAAATGTTTTGTGGAATAGTACTTGGAACGTTCCAAGTGCCGAATGGGATTAACAAATAAATGATTGCAGGCCCAAATAACTGGACAGACTCAAGGAATATGGCAAAATACGACTTTATTATCAGTTCAGTAAAGTAGGGAAACCTGGCGAACAAACAGATTGTAGCCCACACACTCTCAGCACATTTCCATTACGCAAAAGGCTTTATACCTCTCTGTACATCAGCTATGATGTCCTCCTGCGTGGCAAACAGTAAAAACATATCAGGCGTAGGGATTGGTTAAGGGAACATATATACCTATAAGTCATATACATGTTAGTATCACCATTGGCTGCCCCTTATCTAGTCGGCATGCCTTGAACTACCTCTAACTACGTAAAATACAATTAATATCACAACAACAGCAGCGGATAGGCTTCTGCAACAATGTATGGTACACCATTACATAGACCCTCATAATTGGTTGGCACTCTCTTACCAACCTTGGACATTCGGCTCATTAGCAGCACGCAGGCACCGAAACACAGGTGCAGGGGAACAACATCAGACAACTGCCTTTCTTAGATAATTAGCCTAACATCTCTCATCAGTTAGGCCCTAAGCCAAGGCTTCCTCTTTGTAGTTGACCTTACTGGCTGTTCTCCTCCTCAGAACTTTAAAGGGAGTGAAGGTATTTGATTCAATTATATTGGGTGCTATTACTCCTCTTGCCCTTGCTCCGTCTTGGATGGGCTTTCTGCATTTTTGATTGTTCAATACTTGGCACTCATAATTATTAATTCCTTTACTTAATCTGAGAGAAACATGTCTTACGTACATGGCTTATCCTCTTTGAGTCCTTTCATTCCTTGCAGTTGCTTCTTGCTGTGGCATCCTTGATCCTGAGCCAAGCAAATATCCTTTGTTCTTGCACAACGCTGTATTCCAGCGCCTGTCAGCTTTGCATCTTGGTCTCTCTCTCCTCAAGGCTTCTCATTTACTATGATATGATGCTGATGTCCATTTTCTCAACATGCCTGCTTTACTTGTGTTATATTTCCTACATTAGTAAGCTTCTACGTTGTCTTCTCTACCTTGCGTTTCTGCGTATATACATCTACTGCATCTCCTGTCACTTATCTTCTATGTGTATATGGTTTTCTCCATATTTGCATGCATGTTTACTTTGTTGCTTCAGTTACATCTTCATTTCTTGGGCATCCATACATCAGGTTTAGTGCGTTCACGTATTTTCTCTCTACGTGATGTCATTTCTCTCCTGTCTGACTTTACTTACAGTTCTTCTATGTCCAGTGGTGTCTGCAGACTCATGTCTACCACCTCAGTTCGAGGGTACATTTGGTACAGTTGTCTGAGTGCATAACGTCTCTCATACCTTCGATGTGGTATTTGGTTGATACCAGGTGTCATGCTGGAACTCTTGCTGTTCTTCCAGTATGTCGGAGGTGATGACTTGTACATCTGCCTCTATACAGTTTCTTCTAGCTCTGTCTGATGTACCTTGAGTCACTATTGGGACCTTGGTTGGGCAGACTCTCAGTTCTGATGGCTGCCTTTGAAATGGCTGGGGAGGCCACACCGCTCTGGAGACACTGGCAAAATGGTTTAACTTTCCACACCTGCCACACCGTAAGCCCACAGCCAGAAAATCCTGGAAGAGGGGAAGTGCCCCACCACCGAGTTAACACAGGTTTTTTGCGGGTTCATGGTGATGTTGGGCAGCATTGCGACCTCTTGTTCTGCTTCTGTTGCGTGACCTTCTTGGAGTGAAAGTTCTAGGGGCATGGGCCCTTTCTTGTTTGAGGCCTTTCATGGCTGCTTCCATTTAGGGGTCTGTTGAGCTTGACAATTCATGAGCTCTGACCAACTCCAGTATTCGAATTCAAGGCAGACCCCTTTAGTATAAGCTTCTGCAACTGTGCTGCCAGGGATGATTGTATGGCAGCGCCTCACCCTGTGTGCCGTGGTACAGCTGCTTCGTGCTCGATGCACACTCTGCGGGAGGCCAGTTGCCTGCGTTGTGACCATCAGGAGGGTAAAGGTGTTGCCACAGAGAACCGCTGCACATGTAAAATGTGGCAGTTTCTTTGCAGCGTGAGCCACCTCAACAAAATGTTACCTTGTCGCCAGGTGTTATGATGATAAGCAAAGGGGGGAGGGCTTTTATTCTCACAACTACGTCATGTCTGCCATACGTTATTAAATGTGGCGACATGTAGATGGGTAAACCCAAAACCCTATATGAAAAACAACTCCAAAAAGAGAGTGAATGCGCGTTATCAGAAAAGCAAGTTTTAATTACATGCAAACAGCCGTAAAGATTTAGTCACCTTCTTGAAGGTGAAAACTAACAATTCCTTCCTGTGCTCAACAAAGTCACAGCTTTTACACATAACCTTACAAAATATACATAATTACAGATACCAGTTACAACGTCATCCAACAATCACCACTGGCTAACCCCATACAAAGAAATCTAATCATCCCCTACATTCTCTAATCCCACTGGATACATTTACTAAGCACAATCCCCTTGGCATGTGCTCTCATTCTAAAATATAATTAGTTTATTAACTTAAAACAAGTCAATAGTTAACTTACCCAATTTGTCAGAGGAACTTTAACCCAGTACGTGATGTGCATAGCCTCAATACGATTTCCTAAATTAGATGGAGGAGAGAAAACAGTAAACATTCCTTTGAACCTCCTTATCGCCCCAGACAAACTGGCGTCCCAAATTGCTCCCTCTGCATTCCTGCACATCACCTCATTGCAACCTCCATTTTAAATCATATTTTTTTTTATTTATTTTTTTTTTTATTGTGTTTGGTTTATACAAACCTTTACAATCATTAAAAAAATGAGGATTAAAACATCCAGCACAATAACAATTTAACAATGAGTTAAAAACATACATGACATTTGTAAGGATAATATTTCCATACCACAGTTTGTGCTTAATACATCAAATTCGAATTCTCATATCGAAAGTGTAGTAAATTCATTTAGTTTTACTTCAATAATTGACAATAATTCTATCAATTTCAAATTAAATGACAAACTATTACTACACATACAACGGTTCCAAAGTGCTTCCATGCTAATGTCTGTTTGGAATTGAGCCTTTAAATTGAAATTTTTTTTGCGGAATGGTGAGAAAAAGGGACAAGCAATGACCATATGTTTAAGTGTCTCATCTGTTTCCGGAGCTTCACAAAATCGGCATACAGTAGAAAAGCCGGTCTGAAATGATGTATTCCAATTTTTTGTTTTGGATAGAGTTCGAAATTGATTCAAACGAAAACGGATTAGAAGATTTCTACCCACCGCCGAGGGAAATTGAGTCAAATAAAATGCACGATCACCCCACTTTCTACGAAATTGGTTATATTCAGAATACGATGGGTAAGTTCCCATTTTATCTGTAAGCTTACACCAAAAGTAGAGTTCATATTTTTTTTTTTGAGCAGGAAGCAGCAAGGTCATACTTTCGGGGGTTTCATTAATAGCATTTAAAATTGCATTTAATTTGTTTGTGAATACTTTGAGTGAGTGAATACTTGAATTCTCAAGTAATTTATTCAAGTTAACATATAAGGAGTTTGCCGGAGGGTCCAGCATTTTAATATAGTTTTTTATATTTCGCCAATTTCTTTTTACAGATAGAGGCAACAGATTGATTTCGTGGCATATAAAAACATTTGGTATGGACTGAGCTAAACCCAGGGCAGACTTCCACATTTTTCCCTGTATTGTATCAAGAAAAGAATCAATTTCATATAAACATATATCCAAAGGGTATAATAAGCAGGGTTCAACTTTGAGTAAGTAAAAATGAATAAGAGGTAATAAAGAAAATAAACAATATTTATGGAATATGATTTTCATCTGAGCGGCTAAAGTTTTGGCTTTATTGTTAAGAAAAGTTTGCCACATACTTAAAGAATAAGAATCCGTCAGTGGGTAGCCCAAATAGCGAATGGATGAAGTGTAGCAAAGTTCGACTCCTTGCAAGAGCCATGAAAATTTATTTACCTTGCATCGCCCATCATAGAAAGTAAGAATTGAAGATTTAGTTGGATTAACTATAAGATTCAGATTGTGAGCAAATTTAGCAAATAGATCGAGTTTATTCTGGAGGCCAAACGGGGTGCGATCAAAAAAGAGAAGATCGTCTGCAAAACCGATCCAATCAAGCCTAAGTGCACCCAACTTAGCTGGAAATACATGCTGATCTTTCCAAAGGAAGTCAATCCCATATAGATATAAGTTGAATAGGACTGCCGCCATATTGCATCCTTGCTTAACACCATTTTCGGTGCTGATTGGATTGGTTAAGGCACCATTACGATTTAAGCGAATTCGATAAGAGGTCTTGCGGTGCAACATGGCGATCAGTGCAACCAAGGAATAAGGGATACCGATTTCGATCAGTTTGGCCCAGAGAATTTCTCGAATTACACTGTCAAATGCAGCTGTCAGATCCAGACTGGCCATATATACAGGCCCCATGTGTGCATTTTTCGTCTGTGCATAGAGATGTGCAAGAATTGTTGCATTCAAGGGACAGCCAATAAGCTTTCTAAAGCCTACCTGAAATATTGAGAGCAAGTTATTATGTGTGATATACATTTGAAGCTCCTGCAGGAGTAAAAGAGAGAAGATTTTGGATGAAGCATCAGTAAGTGCAATGGGGCGATAGTTGCATGGCAATTCAGGGGGGCCTTTTTTATAAATAGGTATTATATGTGCTGAGTGCCATGTTGAGGGAATTTCTCCGGTTTGTAAAATCAAATCAAACCGGATCTTTAAGATATATGCCCAAAAAAGGGGATCCGATTTATACACACACGGAGGGAGCCCATCTGGACCTGGTGCTTTTGAGTTATTGAGTTTGTTGATTACACCAATGATGTCATTAACCGTCCATCCAGTTCTTGTATTACGAATGAAGATTGGATAATGGTTTTTGACAAAAGAAAAACGATCGGGCAATTTGAATTTTTGTGTTATAAAGTTAGTCCACGCATCAGCAGAAATTACGCATTGCGGATCAGATTGTTGGCCTGATTTTAAAGAGCGTAGTAGTGACCAAGATTGCCTTGTATTATATTTTAATAGGTGATACATCATATTTTGATTATCAGTAATGTACATGGAAATTTTCAGAAATTTAATTCTGTTTTTGTAGACTTGTTTTATTCGATTTAGCGCAATTGACCTGCAAAGAGAGGGAGACATAGATCTCATGATCTCCCTGATTTTTTTGTACTTCTGTTTTTTTGAGTCAGCAACCAACTTATTGAATTTATGTATGTGGTTTGGATTAGATTCGGTTGTGAAGGATTTAGACAAGGCAATTTTCGTTAGATGAAATTGGATACGTTTCGTATTAAGCTCTTCAACTTTACATAAGGAGAAATAACAATCACGGAGATCAGTAGAGATGAGCGGATCCGCCGCAATCATTTGCAACAGTTTGCAACACACTTTTGGATTCCATCGTATAGATAATAGATGTCGATCAGATTCAAGTACAGTTAAGCTAGGCATAGCATCAAAACGAGCAGTAAATAGTCGAATAGATAGGGGGATTAACATATGATCCCCAAGTTCAGGGTCAGAAATAATAACCGGTTTGATAGAGGAATATAAACATGTTGATACAAAAAAAAAATCAATCAAAGATTTAGAGTTACCCCTATGCCAAGAAAAATTAAATGGATTTAGTAATACAGGAGCTGGTTGAATGTCCCATTCCAAAAAAAAATCAAGCCAAGTTTGTCCATTTCGTACAGAATTAAGAGAATGACTGGGAACCAGATTCCTTTTGCTTAATGATAAATCATAACATAATGCATTAAAATCACCACCAACAATTATTTTGAGAGCTGAATTTCGTGCAAAAGCTGCTACTAATAGCGAATTCATTTCATCAATGATAATATCAAGAGGAGAAGACAATTTGTTCCAATAAATGCAAACCAACAGTAGGGCATCTTTAAACGAATTTATAGCTGTTAATTCAACAGCCATGATGCTTTGAGTGCAACATATATATTTCGCAACACATTTGGTTAAAGTATTAATTAGAATAGCAATTCCTCCTGATGGCCGGCCCATAGGACCCTGCGAGGCCGCATGTGAGAAAACATAAAAACCCTCAATTGAGAATGGAAAGCAGCACATTGTTTCCTGTAAAAAGACAACATCTGGCTGAGGACGATTCTTTTTGTTAGTCCATGACCGGAAGTTGTTAAGACCGCAGGAGTTCCAGGACACAATCAAGAGATCCCCCAAGCTAGGATCGTCCTAGTGCACCAGAGTTGGAGCTAGGTGCGACTACGGTAGTACCTGCAGATTGAATTCCCTTGAGAGCAGATACAATTGCCATCAATTGTGTAAGGGTACTCGCATCGAGGTCTAAAGCTACCCCTTGATCTTTTAATACAGCCGGAGTTTGAATTGCAGGAATCGGGGTATTGACGAAGCTTTCTGCGTCGTCAATGTTGGAAAATAATGTAGGTACTAGACCTATGGAAAGTAGATCTGCCTTTTGTTCCCAGATCAATTTTGAGATTAGTGGAGAATTGTATCTGCAAATCATTCTATTGTTGTTTACAGTTGCAAGTGTGATCCAGTCAATATCGTTGGATCTGATCAATCTCAAGGCCGGTACAGCTTGCAAAGTTGAGATAAAGTAAGAGCGGTTAAGCCTTGCCTTACCATGAAATTCAACATTACTCTCCCATCCCATAACGACAGTCCCTTTTAGTTCATCAGCTGTGTTAATCATGGCTATTACCTTTTTGCTCTCAGGTGATGGGGAACCGTTCGCAATTGGAGGGATAGGTGTTAAATTCTCACTTTGCCTTTCCCGACTTGAGTTTACAATCAGTGAATCAATCTCTTTTTTTTTCCCCAAGCTTTCAATATTACTGCTCGGATTTTCAGCCGAATTAGACACAGCCACTTTCGGCATTTGTGTCGGTGAGTTTTGCTGATTTTTCGACATTGCATCATTGCATGCACCTTGAATGAATCTATCAGTTTTTTTTATGGCTAGCAGAGGATAAAAGTTAGAGAGCGTGGCTTGTTTTACAGTCAAATGCGGCTCTTCGAGTGTGAGCATCGAGGAGGGCAATTCTGTTTCCTCACATAAGTTGCTTTTCAATTGCAATTTTTTTTTTTTCGGCGATTGTTTGCACATTTGTTTGTTGCATTTTGGGCGAGCCTCTTTTACACATGCATCAGGTAAATTAGGAATAAGTGGCTGTGGTATAGAAAGATTGAGCACCGCTTTAGATTCCGCATTTAGCTGATTCAAGTCAATAGTACCCTCCCCGCCTGACAGATTGCATATTTCTTTTATGTTTGTATTATGATGATCTAGTTTAGGAGCACTCTGATTCTTAGATTTTTTTTTTTCTACTTTTTGTTTAAGTCTTTTATCGACCCCTTTTCTTTTTTCAGCTCTCTGTTGTGCTCTTTTTTGTTTTCTGGTAAGAACCATTGGGAGAACTTCACTAGACGATAATGATGCAATTGATTTGTCACATGCCAAATCTAAATCGATCACATTTTCCGATAGCGCAAGTAGATCAGTAAGTGCAGAAGGACTATCTGGAAAAGAGAGCTTAGGACATTCAACTGTATTTTGGACCACATAGTTGTTTGATTTGGTAACTAGTAGTAAAGTTGACTGAATTTCCCCGAAGGCAAACAATAATTTCTCAATGTTAGCCGCATTTGTTTCCACTAATTGTTCCATCTTACATTTCTGAGACCCTGACGGGGATTGCAAAGGCCTTGGGGGATCAGCTACGATTTCCGCATATGTTTTTGTCTGAGTACCTTTGTCACTGCAGGGGTAGTGTGATTAGAGCTCAGAAGAGAGATTGTATTGCATGCGAATAACAGGCCTTCTATCTTATTTATTTTAGAGGATATTTCCGTATTTTGCAAATGCAAAAATCTGACTTCTTCATGCGTGCGTTCATGACCTTTATCAAGTAAATTCAAAATACGCGTAATGATAGGAAACGCTTCTGGATTGAATGGTAATTCCATTTGAGGTTGAGAATTCAGTGTATGAATGGAGTCATGGATAAGATTAGTATCTTCTATTGGATCAGGATGAAAACAGTCACGATGAGATGTAACATTGGGAATTACAGTTTGCTGTTTTGTAGCCACAGGCGAATTGTTCCGTTGTTCTGGACAATATAGCTTGGAAGAGCCGCCATATGTAGCTTTCCCATGTGATGTAGATATTTGGGTTGTAGCAGAGTAAGGAAAAGATGGTTCATAAGTAGGTAAAGTAGGTATGTCTCCTTTACATTTTCTCTGTGAGATTGGAGAGGAAGGTTCGTAAGAAAGCCTGATACGTCTACCCAAATCAGTTTCAATCATTGGGGGAAGGGTAGAGAAGTCAGCCAGATGATGGTTAAAACTCTCATTTCCCATTTCCCTTTTAATAGCTGCTCTCCCAATGCTATCCTCCAGGTTAGGACTGTCGTCCATCCACCCTTTGGGTGAACTGGAATTTATCTCAGTGGTGCTAGAAGGCACGAATATCAGACGAGTCAAAGACTCCGCACTCGTGATTACCTCAGATTCTGACAGGGCCAGCGGAAGAGCAATCTCCTGATTTTTTTTAAAGAGTACAGTTTCCCCGTGTTCTAACTGGGGGCTAATATGATTGCCTGTTTGGTTACTCAATTTAGGATAAATAACACCTGAACAATTTAAATCAGCAATAGACATTGAATTAGGAAGTGTTATACATAAATCAGAAGACAGCATGCTAGCCGAGGCATTGGGTTCATTATTACATATCTCTGAAGTTACCAAATCAGTACTGGAACCAAAATCCATCTCATTCAATGGAGTGACCTCAGTAACAGATTTAGTTTGAATCATAGTATCAGGCTCCTCCATATCCGTAGTCTCTATAGAAATGCCCCTTTTGGCGTTAGTTAATAATGAGCGGTTCCTCTTGGAGCGTTTAGCTGGAGCAGGAGAATGTAGCGTAGCTCCACTACGAAGACCACTAACCATTACCCTGATGTAAATATACTCATAGGCTTAGAGAGACATAGATTGACGTAAGCACAAGCCAGGGAAGTAAAAAAGCTGTTTAAACTTACCCACCGAGCGCGCACCGCGAACAGCGAACAGCAAACAGTACTTTTTCGGTACTTCTGCGGTGCGCGCGCGGTGCGCGTTCAGCAGGGCAGTTATAGGCCAGAGGGAGCACGTCAGTTAGAAAGGGAGGAGCTCCAGCCAATGGAAATGACCTATAACAGAAGAGCAAAAGAAATAAGTTCGAGTGATTCGTGTGATAGTAGATTCAATCTTTACAATTCACATGGAATCTACAACTTTGGTTTTTTTTTTTTTTTTTTTATAGTTGGGGTGATGACAACTCCCACGGGCGCACTATATGATGGTGGGCACACAGCATTGGGCACACAGCATTGGGCACACCAGGCCAAGGTCCAGAGAGAACTCCAGCACAACAAGTGTGACTGGGCGATGCGATTGATTAAAGAGAAAAAGGCGGGCCAAAAATATCAGTCACCTCAGTGGAAAGGAAGTCAGGCAAGTTCAGTGCAGCAGGTCCAGACGTCCTCCACGAGTCCAATCGCGGTCGAGAGCACACACGGCTCTCAAATCCTAAAAGCGCTGGCGCCGCGTAGCATAGCGTGGGCAGAATGGCAGCAAGTCAGCAAACAGTACTTTTTCGGTACTTCTGCGGTGCGCGCGCGGTGCGCGTTCAGCAGGGCAGTTATAGGCCAGAGGGAGCACGTCAGTTAGAAAGGGAGGAGCTCCAGCCAATGGAAATTACCTATAACAGAAGAGCAAAAGAAATAAGTTCGAGTGATTCGTGTGATAGTAGATTCAATCTTTACAATTCACATGGAATCTACAACTTTGTTTTTTTTTTTTTTTTTTTTTTATAGTTGGGGTGATGACAACTCCCACGGGCGCACTATATGATGGTGGGCACACAGCATTGGGCACACAGCATTGGGCACACCAGGCCAAGGTCCAGAGAGAACTCCAGCACAACAAGTGTGACTGGGCGATGCGATTGATTAAAGAGAAAAAGGCGGGCCAAAAATATCAGTCACCTCAGTGGAAAGGAAGTCAGGCAAGTTCAGTGCAGCAGGTCCAGACGTCCTCCACGAGTCCAATCGCGGTCGAGAGCACACACGGCTCTCAAATCCTAAAAGCGCTGGCGCCGCGTAGCATAGCGTGGGCAGAATGGCAGCAAGTCAGCAAACAGTACTTTTTCGGTACTTCTGCGGTGCGCGCGCGGTGCGCGTTCAGCAGGGCAGTTATAGGCCAGAGGGAGCACGTCAGTTAGAAAGGGAGGAGCTCCAGCCAATGGAAATGACCTATAACAGAAGAGCAAAAGAAATAAGTTCGAGTGATTCGTGTGATAGTAGATTCAATCTTTACAATTCACATGGAATCTACAACTTTGTTTTTTTTTTTTTTTTTTTTTTATAGTTGGGGTGATGACAACTCCCACGGGCGCACTATATGATGGTGGGCACACAGCATTGGGCACACCAGGCCAAGGTCCAGAGAGAACTCCAGCACAACAAGTGTGACTGGGCGATGCGATTGATTAAAGAGAAAAAGGCGGGCCAAAAATATCAGTCACCTCAGTGGAAAGGAAGTCAGGCAAGTTCAGTGCAGCAGGTCCAGACGTCCTCCACGAGTCCAATCGCGGTCGAGAGCACACACGGCTCTCAAATCCTAAAAGCGCTGGCGCCGCGTAGCATAGCGTGGGCAGAATGGCAGCAAGTCAGCAAACAGTACTTTTTCGGTACTTCAATCATATGGCCTTTGGCACATTGTTCTGCTTATTTTCCTCAGAGTCCAAATGGAACCATAAGCACTGGTCAAGCTCTGCCCTTAAGCACCCACTTTGTGTATTTAATGACTAACCCCAATTAAAGCCTTGCAACCTAACCGGACTACTCGTTTCCTTCAACAACAGGATTTCGTCCTCTCAGGAAGATTGCCACTTGTACCTGCATATCCAACTGGCCATAAAATCCCAATCTAATAAATCATTCCTTGCTCGCTACTTGTGACCATTTGCTTGCTAACGCCATCTGCCCAAAATTGTTTGCTCCCTCACCCAGTCATCCAAACTCCCAGACTGCAATCTGCAAAGTTCTTATGTGTATGCTGTAAAACTCATAACTACCTAATATTCTAACAGTATCTCCAACCTAAATCAGGTCGAGTCCCCACATGTTCACTACATAGGATAACCGCATCCCCTTACAATCACTTTCTCTATTGTCATACGCCCTTCTTTCACAAGCACATAGCTCCTTGCCACCGACTCTAGGCGCTACGAAGTTGCACAGTTGTATTCCACCTGATAACATTGTGCCCACACTGTCTCCTATTATGTTGCTACATAATGCAATCTTAAATGTCTCCAAAAACTAAACACAAAGTAACACTTATATAAATTCCTCTAACTATACTGAACATATGTTAATTGGAACACCACATTTAAATAAGCCACACCATAGACGAATACAATTTCCGTAGCGTAAATCTCTTTTCACTGTTGGGGCATTCTACACTGTAAGGGTGCAGAAGTAATGGACAGACACAGCAGTGACATGCTTTTGGCTATAGGCTTTTATTATCATGAAAGAAAAGGAAAAATTGTGAATGCATCATGAAGTAGACACAGACAACTGAATTAAGATTTGGGCTACAAACTTGTATTTCAAAATAAAGAAGGTTGGAAAAAAGGCCTAACTTGCCCTATGTTAAGGATCTGTGTCCAAAACACATACTTGCCCTCACATCTATATGTATACAATATGTAGGGATGTCAGCATCAAAATGAGAAATGTTTAAATAAAAGTTCAGAGCTTCTTCCAGCTCTTGGTTTTCAAAGGGTTTCCCTTCCCCAAGGTTCAAATAGTTCACAGTGCAAAAAGGTGTTCCATTCCCCAAGCTTTCGAGTTGTTTCAACAATTCCAAAACAACACAATTCCTTGGGATACTTCCCAGCTTTAATTGGTTTGGTTACCTTTCACCAATTTCATAGAGTGCAGTTCCTTAATTTCAGATCACACAGGATACCTTTCATAGTCAATGACATGCTTCTTTGTGAGTGCTTTAAGTGGCTTTTGCATAGATTACACAGTTCCTGTATGGCTCTTGCCAATGCTTGTTCTCTCAAGCTGTACAATTCCTTTATATCCTTATGGCTCTTGCCAATGCTTGTTCTCTCAAGCTACACAGTTCCTTTATATCTTGTGATTCCACGGAACTGCTTTCATTAATGACTGTATTCAACGGTACTTGCTTTCATTCAGATCAGTATTCAAAAAGTCTTGCTTTCATTCAGATTGGCATTCAAAGTGCTTGCTTTCATGTAGATCGGTATTCAGAATACTTGCTTTCATTTAGATCAGCATTCATGAACTTTCTTATAAGTCTTACATGCTCACCTGCTGTCCCCCTTCCTAGGTTGATTCACTGGACAGTGCTTATGGCACTTCAGTGAATCTTCCGGTTGCCACAAGATCTCTCTCTCTCTCTCTCTCTCTCTCTCTCTCTCTCTCTCTCTCTCTTTCTCATGCAGTGCCTCACACTGTCTCCACAGCATCTCTCTGTGGCTTTGCTCCTACCACCGACGGGTCTCTCGCAGCTCAGGGCTCACTTTACAGCTTTGCCTGGTCATGGCATTTCCTTCTCCATATTCCGCCAAAGGCCTCCAGCTTCCTTTAGCCTCGCTGCCCGCTGCATACACTCTGCATCTTTATGGGGACCTCAAAGACTCTGTCTGCCATGCCACCTTCCAGGAGAGGTCTGATTTTGTCCAGCAGTCCATAGACCTGCCTCTACAGCTGACTCCATTTGTACTGTTCATCCAGCTTTTAAACCTCCTGCCAGGTTAATTGGTCCAAAAAGGACTAGACCACTCATTGCTGGTTTGGGAGCTCTGTATTGCATCTTGATTACCTCCTCCTCGTCCCAGTACCTAACTGGTGTGTATGTGTGTGAAAGTCAATAAAGAGAGAATGTATGGCTCTAGTTTGTCTCTTCCTCATCCCAGTACCTGACTGGTGCTTACTGGTGGATATTGTACTTGAAAAATAGGGAAGGGAAACCCTTTGAAAACCAAGAGTTTGAGGACATGCTGAACTTTAATTTGAACACTTCCCATTTTGATGCTGGCATACCTACACATTGTATACAAATAGATGCGAGGACAGGCATAGGATTTGGATACAGATGGACGCCGATCCTTAGTTTTATTTAGGCAGCGAAATCCCACCTTAGCATAGGGCAAGATAGGCCTTTTTTCGAACCTTCTTTTCTTTGAAATAAATGGTTATAGTCCAAAACTTAATTCAGTTGTCTATGTCTACTTCAAGAAGCCTTCACAAATGGTGTCGAAAGTGGGATGCGGCTCAACCGATACAAGTTGGGGAACCCTAAAATTTGAGAAATTAAGTCACAAAGCATCAGACCTCTCAGTAGCCAACGAAGGCTCCATTGGGTACGATATATGCAGCAGCAGGGAAAAATCATTCCTCCAGCTTAAAGACGACTAATACCCACTGATCTGGTCTTTATTCCACCCCCACACATACACTAGATTGTCTCCCAAGTCAGGGTTAGCATGGAGGATTGGAAATGATGTGTTTAAAGGGGTAAAACACCCAGAGTTACGGGAAATATAAAGGTGTAACTACAAAAGCATGGGAAAGATCCCTTCCAGATTCATCAGGGGGATACAAATATACAAGGGGTGTTTGAAAGAGCAATGTTTCCTAGGGTAAAGGAAGAGGCCGGGAAGGAAGTAACAGACGATGGTATCAAGGCTTCTGGGTGGCTGATGAAACACCTGGTTTATAGTGAATAAGTCGAATTCAGAAAAGTCGAATACAAAAATGTTGAAAAAAAAAATTAAAATGATTTAAAAAAACAGAAAAAAGATTTATGGGGTGTTCCCCCTCAGCTCCCTGTTTATTTTTACTAGCTAAAGCCAAAAAAAACATACAGATAAAAAAAACACATTTGAATTTATTTTTTTTTTGACATTTTTGCATTCGACTTTTTTGAATTCGACTTTTTGCATTCAACATTATGACTGCCTACCGAAACACCTGATACCCCTCTAGGACCCGAGCCAAGAAGTGTCATGGAAAAAGAACTAGAAACTCTTCCCGACATAGCCTATGCCCAAAGGAATGGCACGCTGTTAGCTGAAGCCTTTCTACAAATCATACCAGAATTAGAGGGCTGGGAGAAAGGAGGACCCTTTTTTTTCTTCTAAATGATGGGTTGATGTACCGGGGAGACAGCACTTCAGAGGGCCTGGTGAGAACACAATTAGTCATACCTAAGACTCATTATGAAAGGGAAATGGGGGATACCGTGTCTCACCCAAGGGTGCCTCGTCTCCACATCCCAAAGTCTCCTCCACCTGGTAGTTCTCCCTTGCATATCCACCCCTAGGGTCATTCCCGATAGCTATGGCCTTTCCCTGGTCATATGGGAGGAGGATATCTGTGGAAAATAAATGAGGATTTTCCGCAGATTCCTCACAAAACCTAGCTATCCTTATTGCTAAGAGGGGTTTCACTGCCTCAACTAATTAAGGGTTGTCAGACTGTCCAGCAAATCTTACAAGTCAACCATTGTGTTGAACCTACTTTTGTTCCGAACACTTATAGTCAACTAAGGATAATGTCTCTAGGAGGTCCAGAAGGATGCTTTCCTCCTTCTGGACTGAGATCGTGCCAGTTGTTAGCACAGATTGCCAGATAAAGGGTTCCTGTTTCCCAGGCTTTTCTTTTCTTTCACTGTTTGCAACAATTATAAGAGATGACTCTCTCCCCCGGTTTCTTCTTCTTCCTTCTGTACACAAATCTTTCAATGTTCACAACTACCAGAGGGGGTGACGGCCTTCCCCTGGGTTATTCTTCTCTTCCACAACTGCTCCGAAAAAGAGGTATTTGTCTTCCCTTACTGCTTAACTTTCTTTGTTGATGGGTTACCTGGGTATTGAAATGATGAACAGCTACTTCTCAGCTAGTTTCACATGGTACACTCTTCTGTCAGGTGCTGTGAGGATTCTGAGCACTCTTGATGCGTTGGTACTATTTAATGGGTGTAAGTCCCAGAATGACATATTCTGCTTTTTTGGGTAGTCTACATGTGTACTCTCTTGCCTGGTATTGTGACTAAGATGAGCACTCTTGTTGATTTGCTTTGGACTTATGGGTGCAGGTCACAGACTTGCATATCATGTCTTTATTGGTATTTCACCTGGTATACTCTCCTGTCAGGTACTGTGACAGTGGTGATAACCTTTAATGCCTCTACAGTCCAATATTGTTCTTTCCCTGAGGTCTGAGACCCTATATGCGGAGGCTTTCTGTATTTGCCCACTTTTATCCTACAGGCTTGGGCCCGCTGCATCGCCCCTGCTACCCATGTACCTTTTTCTCTGGTCTGCAGCGTTGTTGGGGCTCGTCGGATGCCGGCTGTCAGTTGTGTGTTTTCCTCACTGCGATTTGCTTGCCCATTGTCTGTGGTGGCTCTGCAGCGGCAGCGTTTCTGCTGTCATCTAAACTTCTGCTTCCCTCTCTATGCGACCTCCCGGTTCATTGGGAGTTCCTCTGCATCCCCTATGCTGACCGCGTACAGTTGTCTGTGTTCTGTGGTGGTGTCAGGACTCCTTGGATGACGGCTGTCAGCAATGTGTTTTCCTCACCGTTGTTCGCCTGCCTTCGGTATGCGGTGGCTCCGGAGGGGCAGCGTTTCTCCTGGCGGCTGGACTTCTGCTTCCCACTCTCTGCGACCTCCTGGTTAATTGGTAGTTTCTTCCTTGGCTTCTCATTCGTGTCCGTTTGATACCGGACCATCTCAAGACGCCGTGAGACAGGCATGATATCAAGAGAGACAAAGACTCAAAAAGATTTTAGTTTCAAAACATTTATTTACTAAGATTCCTGGGTTGGTGTAATGCCTAGCTGGCCCTAACTCTAAAGGGATGGTTCCCTTAACTGATGTTTCTAAGGGCAATCAATGTCTAAGAGAGCAAAACAATAATGCGTCTAAACCTATGCTTGCCCTCACGCTTTACAAAAATGTGTTAGGACGTCTTTAAAAATGAACAATAGTGGTTCAACAGCAAATAGGAAACTAAGGTTGGTTTCGGGTGACTTTCATACCAGGTGTGGGGTGGTCAGCTCCACAAAAATGAGTTCAATCAACAAAGGGCTGTTCATCAAACCTTGTCCTTAGTTCTTGTCGCAGTCTTACACTTTCCAATGTCCTAAGTTCCTTTGGATTCCCTTGCCCAAGCTTTAGCTCTTCTAAGTTCCAAAACACAATGAAAAAGAAATATACCCAGTTCCTTTCCAAGCTCCTCAGTGTTCCCTTCTCCAAGCTTTAACTCCTTTAGCATCAAAGCCAATAAGTATTCCACTTTGTTAGGCCTCTCAGAGATTCCCTTCCCCAAGCTTAGATCACTCTTTGATTCAAACACAAGTTCAGCTGTCACAAAATGATAGGTATTCCACTTTTCTAGGCCTCTGAGGGGTTCCCTTCCCCAAGCTTAGTCACCTCTTGGATTCATACACAAGTTCAGTTTGTCAGGATGTACCTTTCCTTTTATAGTCAGTTCTTTCATACACATTTCACGTGTGGTGTACAATCAGAGACTTTAGAAACTGCCAGGTTCTTCGCTTCTTCTGGGCATGACCACTCTGATCTGTATCCCCTTTCTTTATTCCTTACTCTTTCCCTTTTAACCTATCACCTTCAGGTGCTTCCTTCACCCATTTCTTGCTCTCCTTTGTTTCTTTTACTTTTGGTGCATACTTGCACCTTCCTCTGCTTTATTCTATCTGTGTTGTGCCTCTTGCACACTTTACACCCTTTCCTTTTCGTACACACTTTAAGGGCCTCATTATGAGTATGGAGGTAGCCATGGTGCTATTAGTGCCATGGCTGCCTCCATACCGGGCTCCAATACCGGGTTCCTTCAATAGGGAATAACTGGGTCATTCCAACATTGGAGGACCCAGTAATTCCTCCTTGAAGGAACCATTCCCCATTCCCATTGAGCCTCCACAGGGCTCAATGGGAATGGGGAGGGAGGTAATAACGGGCACATTACAAATGGCCCGTTATTAGCTCCCTCTTCCCCTCGCGGGACCCGGAAAGGATGTCTGGTTTTACCAGACGTCTATTCCGGGTCCAGCAAAGGGAACCTAGGTAATAGACGCTCCCGTAACGAAGGGAGCCGGTCCCGTACCGGCACCCTTCATTACGGGAGCGCCAGGGTCGTAATGAGGCCCTAAATGTCTTTACTTTCCTTCTGCGCCACTAGCGCCTGTTCTTTCTTTGTGCTTTCCTTAAACGGCTTTCTTAAGCTTCTTCTAGCTTGCTGTTTTGTGCGCTTTATAAACTTTCTTTCGCTTTTCCGTGCAGTGCCTCTTTAGAAACTGTGGGCCTCATTACGAGTTTGGCGGTAAGGATCCGTAGTTTCCGTGATGCCGGTCTCACCATTTCTGTCAACCCATGCTACAGTGCCCAAAACTGCCAACATCGCAATGCCAGAGGCAGCGGCACCGGAAACAACGGCAACAGAAACAGCAGCGCCGCAAATACTGTGACCCGAAACAAAGTGATCGCCAGAACAGGAAAACAGGCCAGCAGCCATTATAAAAACATAATCCATTGCAATCTGCAGCTCCCAGGTGACATCCACCCTTCCTGATGCAAAAAACACTCCAAGGACCATGGCATCTCGCTTCCGTGAGACCTGGCAGTGCAAGCCGCGCTTCTCGGAGGCAGAGCTGCACATGCTTGCGGACACCATTGTCCTGTAGACAGGGGAGTTGTTCTGCACTGCCCAGCACCGCCAAACCCAGCTGCACAAAAAGTCAGTATGGGAAGAAGTGGTATAGAAGGTGTCAGCAGTGGGGACAACACCACACATGGTCTGAGATTGCCACAAGCACTGCGACAACCTCCTCCTGAGGGTCCGGAACCTCCACTCAGCACACCGGAGATAGAGCATGGTCAGAGGTGGTAGTCCCTCCTCGTCAATACCTCTAACACCATGGGAGGAGAAGTGCAGCAGTGTGCTCCACATGGAGTCGATTGAAGGGGTTGGCACTGCAAAGTCTGGAGCCGGGACCCCTGAAGAGGCCGGTGAGTACACGTAACCCTAATGTAATGAACATTAGCCCTGGCCACCCTGCTCCCACCACTGCATCAACATATCACAGAAATGGGAATTGCACTGTCCACATCCCCCAGAAAGCATCCCGCAGGCCCCCCCCCAACTGATCCAACACCCAAGTCGCAGTCGTGGACATAAGGCCTGGCCCCCTAACAATGACCTATGCCAGAAATGCAAGTTGAACACTGCACCGGCATCCTGTACTGCCAAGTGTATAAGAATCCACCCCCACACAGACACACATCACCCTGCCACCGTGTACTGTATGTGTGCCTGCCGTGCTGCCACTGCCACCAGAACCCGGCAATGCTGACCCTCAGCTCCACCCACACATGACCATCCTCCCACGCAATGACAATGACATGTATCCCTCACGTCCCTGCCAGGCCTACCAAAGACCCCAAATGCACATACTGGACCTGCAACTGGGTCAGCCATCAAGCCCAGTCTTGCCCTATCCAATAAACCTGTCCTCCCCACCCCAACACCCCACAGTCCGAAAGCCCCCCACCACCTGTTCCAGCAAGTGCCAATACACCATGCCATGTCCCAACCACAGTACGCCCACAAACAACATATTGCATGTATCAGTGCATCTTGAATCCACATTGGTCCCTAACATGCCTTTCTACCACCCCCAGGCACATTATCTGACAGTGATGGAGGTCAACCAGGCACCTCAAGGGGAATCAGACAACGACAGCGCCATATTGCATGGACCACCACCACCACTCAGGACACTGCAGCGACCAATTCCACTGACACAACTGACTCCACCCAACCTAGGCAGCACCACCTGCAGCGGTAACTGCTTCTGGCCCAAGCATCCAGGCTGCACCACCTGCAGTGGTAACTTCTGCTGCCCCAAACATCCATGCACCACCTGCAGTGCCACAATGACCTGCAAGGCAAGCAGCAGTAGGAAGGACACTACCCCCATCACAGTAGCCACATGTACATGGACATGAATCCAGTGCAGAGGAGTCTGCCGACAATGCGGGTGACATCACAGGGGACACCACCGACCACACCCTCTATGAGCGGCCTGATTTCAGCCCCATGAACCTCACCAGCTCACAACTCTCCCCATTCCCCAGTGTCAGGGACATGGACAACTGTCTGCGCCACATGGAGGAACGGCAGGAGGCCTTAGCTTCCCTGGTGCAGCAGCACATTGAAGAGGCACGCCAGATGCGTGGGGAGGCAGGCCTTCTACGCACCGAGGCCCAGATGATGAGGGAAAGTGTGCAGGCCACTGGGCATCACACTGCAAGTGCCCTTGGACGTGCTACATTGTACTGATGGCCAGGAAGGTCCGCAAGGGGAACAGCATTATGTCCTCCATGGCAGAGTGCAAGGCAATGGGCCTCGTTACGAGGTGGCCGGTAAGGGGTTAACGGAGCTGGTAAGGGTGCCAGTGCCGTTAACACCTTACCACTGCATTACGAGGTTCTTTAGCGGGTCCCGATAAGGGCGGCTGGTTTTATCAGGCGCGCTTAGTGGGAGCCGCTAAAGGACCAGCATGTTAACAACGGGCCCGTTATTAACGGTTGTTAGCATGGTCCCCATTCCCATTGAGCCCTATGGGGACTCGAATGGGAATAGGGATGGGTTCCCTGAATGGGGAAATACCGGGTCCTCCAAGGTTGGAATGGCCCGGTAATTCCCCATTCAGAGAACCCGGACCCGGTATGCGGTAAGGGGGTAGCCATGGCGCTAATAGCTAATAGCGCCATGGCTACCTCCAACCTTGTAATGAGGCCCAATGTCCATTCAGACAGCCCTGGATAGACGGGCCAGTGACCCAACACACATGGCATCGACAAGCTCCACGCCTGCCAGTTCCATCCATGGCAGCCCAAGGTGGAGGTTGATGCGCCTGTCAGTCACACAACACAGTGGCACGCCAGGTGGCAAGCGGGCCCGTAAGTAGGCAAATGACCAACATATACAATGGATGTACCTTGGCTGAGACTTCATGGACAGCGGGACACAAGTAGGGGAGGGGTAGTAGGGAGGGATAGTTGTGGAGGGGGGTGTTGGTCCACCTGTTATTGCATTTCATTATTTTCATCACACTTGGTGTTGCATAGAAGCCATGACTGGATGTTCATTTTTTGTGTGAGTGAGATGTATTCTGTGTACAGTGCAGAATGGGCTTGATGACCTAGGCGATGTGTATGTGTGATGTGCTCAGAAGTAGTGGTTGATTAGTGCATAGTGTGCATCACGCCCGTCCATTGCATCTCGGCGATGTGGCAATGGCAGTTCATCCTCACTGTCACTCTCCTCCTCCACCTCTGCCAGGTGCATGTCCATGTCTGGAGGAAGTGGTATGTTACACCTGATGCACATGTTGTGCAACATGGCACAGCCAAGGACTATCTTGCCCACTTTCACAGGGCTGTACTTGAGTGCACTCCCGATCTACTGAGGCAGCGGAACCTTGCCTTCAAAAACCCAAATGTCTGTTCTATTATGCAATGTGTCCTGATGTGAGCACGGTTGTAGTTTTGCTCGTGCTGGTCCTGTGGTTGCCTGATGGGGGTCTTCAGCCATGGCATCAAGGGGTATCCAACATCACCTGAATGGGAGGGACAGAAGGGGGGGCAAATTAATTGTGTTGGCAGTGTCATGTTAGTAAAGTATGTATGTTGGTCAGTGTCACATGGGACTTGCACAAGACATAGCTAATGGACAGATGACCCTAGTATCTGGTGCATTGACAATGGCAATTGCAGTTTCTGATTCCTACAGAGATTTACACATTTGGGCCTCATTCCAAGTTTGCCGGTTTGGAAACAGGAGTGCCAGTAAGTTTACCGCTACCCTTGTTTCCAGACCGGGAAACTAAGAGTCTGCCTGCCAGAGCTGCAGCGCCCAACAGTTCGGACCATGCCGTACGGTGCAGTCCCGGTGGGAAGAGTTGCCATGGGAGCACCGGCATCGTCAGCCATGGTGCCAGTGTTTCTGAGTTCCCATTCCCAAAGAGTCCCATAGGACTCTGCGGGGACTTACACTTTCAGGGGCCTGACTACCCAGCCGCCGGAATTGTAATATTCCGGTGGCACCGGGAAGCAAGGTGCCAGAAGCGTTATTAGGGGGTTGGCGGCAACTTGCCAGTCGCACTTGCAGGTTACCGCCAACCTCGCAATGAGGCCCAAGGTGAGTGTAATATTTGCATAGGAATGGCATTCAAGTACCTGTGATTGCTGACGTGTTTCCTAGGGCAGTAGCACTCACAGGAGCACTTGTTTGTTGACATGCACACATTTTAGCTACCATTTAATTATGAAATAGCTGCGTGCATGCAGTGATTCTTGCAATTTTGATTTTGGAAAATGCAACATAAGAGTGGTTGCAAGTCATCTTTGATTCAGTGAAACTGATTTATGTGGATGTATACGCAGTAAAGGAAATTTCTTGGATTTGGTTTAATTGTGAAGGAGATGGCAGGTAACTTAATGGAATGCAATCCATATCCTTGATTACTATGCAAGGTGAGTGGGTCGTTTGCAAGCACTTTACCATGGCATATTCCCACCCACCTTGCCCATTACCCCTATGCCTACCCCATCTTCTCCTTTGCCCATTGCATGTGCCAATTCTGGTTCCATTTACAAGTCGTACAATGCCCATCTCACCCATATTTGTTTGCATTCATGTCACGATGGGCAGGTGAACTGGCTACATGCTGTGGGGTACACTGCTGGTGGGGAGGTGGGTTGCATTGGTCTGACTTGGCTGTGATGCAGGCGGTGGAGGTTGTGTTCAGTGTGTTATTGCCGGGGTATGTGGCATTAGTGAGATGCATTCTGGTACCTGTAGTGAATTTGGTGTGCCTGTGCAGCTGTGCACTATTTGGGATGGGGTGTGCTCCGTCTGCCCATGTACCACATGCGAGTCATGCTTTTCCACTCAGCCATGCAATTTGTGTGTATGACATTGCATTATGCACATGCACAGGTGACAGTGTATGAACCCTCTTATTCCACATTGCACATGCAATGGTTAATCAACTCACTCAACAGCCAGGTCTGCTCTCCGCTGTGATGTGCCATGTACCCTGGCAGCGTGGAGTTCCTCAGCACCATGGAATTGTATGTCGAGCTTGGAAATCTTGCGCAGCAGTGGATGATGAGGTGGTGTGCATCACACACCATCTGCTCATTGAGGGAGTGATACAGTTTCCTGTTCCTGTATACTGCCTCAATGGCATGTCTGGCCACCAGCTCCACATGCGTGAAGTCCAACACACCAATCACATTGGGCATGCCTGCCAGGGCATGGAACGCAGCTTTGGTGGCATTCACCCGGGCAAGTGTTCTGGGTAGGGCAATGTGGTCTGACACGTGCCGCAGGAGGGAATGCAGGACATGAAATAGGACCTTGGAAAAACAGGGTTGGGATAACCCATGCAGCTCACCCACAGTATGTTAGCGGGTGCCGGTAGCCAAGAAATGCAGCGTCGACCCTACCTTGAGTAAGGGGGGTATGGCAGTGCCTGGATTTTGATGAGGCTTACAATGTTGCGTGGATCAGGTTGCCTATGGAGGTAATGGTCTCCCTGTCCAGTCGGTACAGGGTGTGGATCTGTGTCTGGGTGAGGTTCCAGGATGTGGCCCTTAAGCGGGGTATGGGTGGCTGCCTGCGGGGTGCTACCTGCTGGCCATTGTTGTTCTGCATGGCCATCATGTTCCTTCTTCTCCTCCTGCGCCTCTGCAACCTCCTCTGCCTCTTCGAGCTCATTCACATGTTGTATTCTTGCATGTAGGGCCTCCAGATCCATGTTTGCTTCTGCAGCTGCTAGCATGGTTGTGTTGGAAGTGGTTTGGGGTGTGAGTGTGGCCCTTATATACATTCACAGTGCTCATGGTGTGCAGCTGGGCTGATTTTGGCCAACTGTGACCTGGTCCACGATGCCAGTGTTTCCGGTGCGGTCATCACGGTGCCACCGACATTTTTATGGCAGTGTTTCCATGTAGTCGGAACTCGGATTGTGCCCATGCTACCGCCATGCTGGTGTTTCAGGCACGGCCTATGGGAAAACCCGCTGTTTGCGTTCACAGTGCTGCCGGCTACGTTAGCACCATGGGTGTCACTTGCAGTGACAATGTTTGCGGCATCATGACTCATAGTGTGCTGGTCCAGAATAGGGTGCCAGTACGGTGCGACCGGCACAGCTATTTCCAGAATGGCAAACTTGTAATGAGGCGCTGTGTCTTCTCTCACTGACATGAAATTTGTGGGGCAGTGCCACATTGATGAGCGGCTTCTCTGGATACATGCGGTTGAGGTCAGGGTCTCACCACCTGCCCCTCAGACACTCTTGGGACAGGCATCAGTCCCAAGAGAATGAGCATTTCGTCGGACACCAATAGCAGGATGTAGGCTGCCTCGCTCCATCTCCTTGGAGGCACGGCTCCCTAGCCACGCTGCAGCCCCTCACAAACACCGGGCCAGCATCTTGGCACACTGTTCTCCTCCAGGCTTCAGGTCTTGCTGCTCTCTGCTCCTTGGCCTCCCTGGTCTGTACAACAATATCAACTCGCTTTCTCCTCTGTGAAAAACCACACCTTTTATAGTTGAACAAACAGTGAAGTGGAGTCAGGTGTGAATGGTCATTTTCAAATGCCTGACCCTGCCTGACTCTGTTAGTTAGACAACTTGTGTTCTTTCCATAGTCAGGTGCCCTTACTTTCCCCATGTTGTTTCTATGGGTAATCTTCAATATTCCTAGTTGCATCCTCCTCGTCTCAGTATTTGCTGGAAATGGGGAGGGGGAAATGGGGCGAGATTGAAAATGCCTTGTGAAAGCTGAGGGAGAGGGATGTGAGGTGTAATCAGAATGGAGATTAGATTGGGTTCCTGTTATTATTTCTTTAGGGAGAAGATATTGAGTATCACAAAGACCTCTGATCTTATCTTTACTGAAGGGAATCGTTACCCTCTTAATGTCTGCGGGTTGATTGTCAAAACAGGGGTCTTGAGGGTATTCTTTGTAACTTGGACAGGTAGAGGCTGAAGGGATCTTAATACTAGAATTTGGCTCTTGTTTTATTTGGGTCTCCTTCCTCCCCCGTCTTGGGCAACTGACTTCTGTCTTTCTTCCTCATGGGTCATAACTGAAAGGATTGGAATCAAAGGCCATGACACCTGGATAAGAATTGTGGGAATCAACATATCCTATGAAGGCATCCAGAACTTTCTCTATTGTCCCGCCAGAATACTGTGTCTCGCCTAGGTTATTTTCACTAAGACAACCCCAGTCTCCCCTACTCAGGTGATCCTCTCTCGCTCGTCCACCCCCAGGGTTGGGATCCAAAAGTGATGGCCCTCCCCAACGCCCCTAGGTTTCTCACAACGCTCTTTCCCTTCTTGGTACATCCCGGTTTGTTCTCCTTCTCCAGCTTCCTTGAACTTTGTGGTTCCTCCAGGGAGGGTGGTTCAGTAAATCTAGTCCGTACTTTCCTTTTAAAGAACCCACTGTGATTAACTGTCCATATTGACTCGACTGCACATGCAGGTTCTTTGGTGTATTCTTTATCACTCTGTGCATCTTCCTCGTCACAGTATACTCACTGCCATGATTCACTGAGGTACTGATGTTCTTCCTCGTATCAGTTTTTCTACAGGATTCACATGGGTAGTCCCTACTCTTTTTTTGTCCCAGTACTAATTAAGAAGGTGAAGTGTCAACCTTACACAGGTACAAGGAAGTGGAGGGGGCTACATGATCTTCTATGGGTTAAGAGGGTGGGGGAGGTTGTGAAGGGCTGTGTAAATACTACATACCTGTCATGATGCCTACCTCTAAGGAGCCAGGCCGGGCCCAGCAACCCCAGAGGCAGACATCATTTTCCCCAGGGAAGTCTCAGCGGGCCCAAGTTGGAGCCCTTTGGACTCAGTCCTGGTGCCCTAGGCGCCAGGCTCATAGCGGACCCCAGTCCTGGCGCCTTAGGCTCCAGGCTCATAGAAGAGGATATGTGTTTAAGTGCTTGGGTGCACACTTACCTGATGCAGACCTTGCTGCTTCATCCAGGCCCTCTTGAGGCCTGAATGGGACTACTTTACCTGTAGGACTACTTCACCACCCGGGTGTGGTCGGGGAAGGATACATACCTGATTGGTGGAAGGATACATACCAGGAACTTCTTCCAAGGCTATTTAAACCCCACCCGAACAGCCACACGTGCTTCGCGTTGTTCTGCACCTAGCAGCTGGACGCTCACCGTGTCAGCTCCTGCATCCTGACTTCAGCCACGCCTGCCAGCACCCTGGGACACCTGCAAGGGGAGAAAGGAAGAGAATAGGAGAAGAAAAGCCCTTACCTGCTAAATCTGCATCCCGGAGTCATTTCTCCAACGGCCCTGAAAAGGAAGACATCATTTTAAAGGCATTTCGTTTCGATCGCTGCAGCGCTGCATTTTACTCACCTTGGCAAGGCGCTTCCATCTTCAGCAGCGATCTTCCGGAACAGCTACGCCCCGGCGCCTAGAGGAAAAAAGACAAGAACAAAGGTGAGAGGGAGAAAAGGAATAAGGAAAGCTCAGTTTCCTTTTAAGTCTTACCTGTTGGATTATTCCCACTGCATTTCGGGTCCTGCCGCTTCCTGGCATCTCCGGACCCCGGCCCCTATGGGGAAAAAAGACAAAGACATTGAATGAGCTAATGCAAAGACATTACCTGAGCGCTCATCCAGAACTGTTTCACTTCGGGTCGGCGCCATATCTCCGGCACTCCGAACCCCGGCCCCTAAGGGGAAAAAGACATAAGCATTAGCGCTTGCTGCAATTAGACAACGAACATTATTATTAAGCTTGAACTTTTGAACAGAACTTTTACAGCGCCTTACCTGAACAGTCAAGCTTGCCTGAACTCCCATCAATCCTCAATCCAGTGAAGTAACTGGGTTTCAACGCGCCCCTGCATCAGAAGCAGGATGGAGAGCTCATCCTTCCAAACCCTAAGGTGAGGCTTCACGGGGAATCGTGGAGGAGGTATCGTGGAGGGTTGGAAGGGAGTGGGAGGCTTGAGCATTGTTCCACAGTTGGTAATACTCCCTTTTCACGCACAGGAGGGTATCCAACGAGCCAGGGAAGCCAGAATAGAGGGGCCCTTCCTGTCCATCTTCAGAGTTCTGCGCCTTCGACGCCGCGCCTCCTTGGGAACCAGGTGAGCGTTACAATACCCCTTAGTGTGTCATCCCTCGTCCCATAAGGGTTTCTCTTCCCATGTGATCCTCCCATGGTACACCACCCCCAGGGGGACTATTGAACTGTAGTCACACTGCCATGACCCCATGGGAAGGGCCCCTCTATTCTAGAAGGGACAGCATCTAAGGATTCATCCCAACATTCCCCCCTTTATTTACTTCATTAACTTATCTATTCTGATCTCTCTCTTTGGTGAAATCTTCTTTGGGGACCTATGCCCTAAACATCCCACATGCTCTCTCCACTATGGGCATACTGCTCCGGTTTACAAGACAAAAACATCCATCCCCCATCTCTCCCGCAATCTACCCAATGTAACATATTGAAATTAAAAGAGTACACGGAGGCCCAATCAGACTCAGATTCATCCCTGATTCTGTTTGCATGACATTATGCTTTAAGATGGGAGTGGCCTTACCTGCAGACAGTGTAACTGACATCATGGCAGATGTTCTAGGTATCTTGGCAGAACAGCATCTCAAAAGTACCTGACAAGAACAGAAAATGACAAGCAGAAAAACAAAAATAGGCACCTGTATCTTGACAATCAGGCTCAACCAAGACAATACCCAAGAAAACAGAGAATCTAGTCTTGCATCGTTCTCATTTCCAACCTCCTTTTCATGGCTATACAAAGATGATGTAATGCCCCAATTGCATGGCACAATGAGCCATTGTCCAAATCCATAGTAGGCAAATAGGTACAGCAAGAGCTACCAATCCTTTGACACACCCTCCCTCCATAGCAGTGAGCAGGTCAAGTGTGTACTGTGAAGACTGCTATGGATCCCTCACTGAAACCCTGCCTAAAGTCTCCTCCCAGGTGGCCAGGGAAAGGCAGACGGTTCCTGATCCAGAACTTGGGGATGTTGTACTGCAGGAGGATTACCTGGGAGGAGAAAAGGGCCATGGGTGGTGAGGAGATCTTTTGGGATGAGACGCGGTATGTGTCCTTTGGAAAGAAAAACCTTTCAAGATCGCCAAAACACGTAATAGTTTATTGCCATTATGATGTATCTGAATCACATATAAGACCTGTGGCTCTGGGCACAAATACTATAACACCTGAACAAACCTTAGTAACAGAAAGATCCTTCAAGGTATTTCAGGATAAAAATCCAAAGGTATAAGGTAAAGGAACCTAGACACATTGCCTTAAGTAAATTGTCTTCCTCTATAACAACACATTCTAATGGTTCATCTTCAAATAATTCTAATGGAAATACATTTACCCTTAAAATCAAGAAGTTATTTAAAATAACTAACTTTGTTGTTGGGGACCATGAATCCCATAATCTTGTGAGTAATGGGACGAGGAAGAGGACTGAAGAGGTATGCTGTAGTAGTAGTCAGGCAATTAAGCCTAACAGCCCACACCTGGAGGAACCTGTGAGGCATGAAAGACCCCCTCAGGTGCAGGAAATTATAAGGAGCTGGAACTGTGTCTCAAGTGCGTGCTGTAGAAGTAGAATCATCAGAAAGAAGAAGGCACAGGGTTGGCAAACCAAACAGAAGTGGGAGAACTAGAGGGACGCTGGAACATGGATGCAGCAGATTTCACCTGCTTGTTCTGAGAGGGTCCTGTTCCCCAAACTCTAAAGTGCAGAGGGTGCACAGCAGAAGACGTGCAGGAAGGCTGTCTTTCCTCATGTGAGCCTGATTGCTATGGTTGCTGTGCAGAGAACTTGTCTGAGGCCGAGGCGCGGAGCTGTTGTCAGACCTTCAGGAGCGGGAGAGGCTCCTTAAACAGGTAGCTGGACCATAGACACCTTCAGCAAGGAAGGGTGTGGGTCCCTGTGAAGCCAGAAGCAGTAGAGGTTTTGGCAGAAGTCGTGGAAGTTGTGCAACCCACAAAACAAGGTTCACAGAAGCCGGTGAGTGAAACTTGGGGTTCTGATTTCTTGCGCGAGCACTGCCGACAACAGTATCCAGTTTCCTATTCACTCACGTATAGTCAGAAGCAAGCTGAAGTTGTTTGTTGAAGCTTTATTAAGGGAATAATGGAAATGTAGCACTCACGTATATCTGGTAATTCCCATTTACTCGTGTGAAGAGCAAATGATACACAAGACCACTGTTAAACCCTTAAAAGACTGTAAACTACATGAAGATGTTGTCGCATGTGCCTAATTTTGCTTTCCAAAGGAAGACAGAAATCTATCCTTTATTTCACCCGGGCATTCATTTCTTATAAAAGAAGTTAAGCAGTTAAAAACACTGCGGGCCTCATTACAACTGAGGCGGAACAGGTTAATGGGCTACGCTAAAGGAGGCGGACCCGTTAAACCCGTTCCGCCTCATTACAAGCTCCTCTCGCGGGACCCGGTAAGGAACGCCTGGTCAAACCAGGCGTCCTTACCGGGTCCCGCGAGGGGAAGAGGGAGCAAACAACGGGCCGCTCGTAATCAGGCCATTGTTTGCTCCCTCTCCCATTCCCATTGAGCCCTATGGGGGCTCAAATGGGAATGGGGAAGGTCCGGGCCCGGGTTCCGGGAGGGAGGATTAATGGCCCGGTAATTCCCCATTCAGGGACCCCGGACCCGATTTCGGTGGCAGCCATGCTGCCAATAGCAGCATGGCTACCGCCAAAGTCGTAATGAGGCCCTGTATCTACAATTGAAGAGAAGAGCAAGCATTACCCAAACAAAAAGTGCCCCAATACCAGAGTGAAAGCAGCCTTTCTCAGAGCCAAAAAGCAATCTAACTATTACTGTGAACCCAATAACAGTTAAACGTTGCTTAAGATACAAGTGTGCAAGCATTACCTGGAGCAAAGAAAGTGGCACCAAGGCTTCTGGGTAATTACTTGTCTAAAAGTTGGCAGAAAGGGGACGGCAAAGTTGGCGAAGGGGAATTGGCTGTTGATGAACATTATTTGAAGTTGTTGGCGTGCTTGCAGATAGACAAGAGAGGCAAAGAGGCTGCCCCCTTTGAAGAGAGATGTTCAGATGAAGAATGCCTTGCTTCTTGAAAGTATTGAAGTGCTTTAAAGTGAAGCTTGTCAAAACCTGTCTTGAATCACAAATTATTGAAGCTGTGGTAGTATATTTGGTTTTCAGTAGATACTAAATTTCAGGGTATTACCCAAATTGTTCGAACACAATTGTTCGAATGACCCAATTGATCGAAAGCCAAGGGTTCGAATTGACCTTTGCACAATTGACCGCATATATATATATATATATATATATAATGGAGGGTTGCGGGGGGTTTCCCCGCGCAGATATGTAATAACAATTGACCTTCACAATTCGGTCAATTGTGCAAAGGTCAATTATGATTCAAACAATTGTAGTTCGAACAATTCGTATACATCCCATTTCAGTAGCCTAAACGAAGCGGGGTACTGTGAGACAAAGGATACTGTTCTCGTGGTAAACTTGATTGGAAGTGAGGTTGTTGAAGTAGAAACAGCAGCACTGTGAAGTCATCCTGACAAATATGTCTACTGTGAATCCTAATCTTGTAACTAAGGTCATACTATGTGTTAACCAAGAACTGTGTATCACAGACAGTTGGAGAAGTTGCATTTTCTTTGGACCTGTGGCAGGTCTTCTTAGATTACTGGAAGTGGTGGCAAAGCATTGTGGCTGGGAATACCATTGGTGCTGAGAAAGTTGAAAGTCCATATTTCACTAAGGAGAAAAGATTTGCTAGTGTTGGAACTTTGGTTAACAAAACTTTATTTTGACATTGAAACATCAAGAACTGATTTAAGTCTATCTAACATACAAGGATTTCCTTATTTGAACATTGGAGCAGAATTGACTTTGAACCCTGGGGAAGGGAACTCGTCCAGGGTATTGAGAGGTTATAAAGAAACGGTGAATGCTCTTGATGTTATTTGAACTGCCATATATGTTTTTGTATTTAAAGTTTAGTGTGAAGGCCAGACATCCTGTGTTAGAGTGTTTCCCGTTAGCTTTGGTTAGGCAGGGAAATCCTCAGCAGAGTAGGGACAGTGAGGTATTTTTCTTCATTTATTCTTTAATAAAATGGCATATGTTGACCAATCGTCAAACAGTTGTCCACTTCACATAACATTTTGTAATAATTTTAAAGTTAGCAAAAAATAACCACTGAAACAGGACACATATCATCTATTCTACCTGAGAAATACTTAGTGCTCCCCAAGATAGGGACATTTCTGCTAGCAGTGTTTTTCTCTTTACTGAGCTATTTTGGTTACCCCTGGAGGCTCAGGCTCACCCCCTCCCTTTCATTAAGGAATGCTATTTTTTTAAATTATTTTTTATTTTATTTTCATATAGTTTGTACAAACATTTGAAAAAAAACATTTCACACAGTTCTCACAAAAAACCCTACACTAAATTACATGTATCTTAGTAATATAAAGAAAAAAAAAGGATGAGTCTCTGATTGAAGGGTGGAGACCTTTTGCTCTCAGTCTGGTGCAAAGACCGACAGAACTCACATGCCGATCATGCTGGGAGATACCTGCTCCAACAACGACTACAGTCGATCTAAACATTTCGTTATTGCTAGCATCAGTGATTTACTCTCCCAGTTGTGTAGCTGGCACCACCACTCTTCTTCGCTGTAAGTCAGATGTTTATCCATCTCCGGCCTTAGGCATGTCTTCCGATGTTCACTCAGTTTACTACAGGAGATGATTAGATGTTTTAAACTTTCATCTTCTTTTAGGCAAAATCTACATATTATGTTACTTTTAGGGATCATCCTCCTGTTTTTCAAGATTTCTTTGGTTTCAAATATGTTGAGTCGGAATTTTAGATACACTCTTCTTAGATGTTTACATGGGGCTAGGGTTAGATATTTTGGCATCGTGTTTACCCTTCTAGCCTCAATAGGTGAATTTCTCATGGATTTGTGGGCTGATCTTCTCTCACCAATTTCTATCCAGTCGAGCTCCAATAACTTCTTTTTGACTGTAGCAGGATTATTCCATAGTAAATGTTCATCGATGTTTAGCTGTTTTAGAATGGTCTTGCTTTGTTCTCTCCATTCCTTCAAAGCTGAATTTCCTGCTTGGTTTTTGTCAATTAGTATGTTGAAGGGCACTAATTTCGCATCAGCATTGGTCTTTCGGAATAATGTTAGTCTATTCCAAATTATTCTGGCGTTAAGTGTGGATATTCCCATTTCATACAAAACGCAGGCAGTTGGTGTGCTTTGTGGGACCTGGAGAACTTTCTTCCAAAAATGGCCCTCGCATCTTGACCAGGTATTAAAGTCACACCCAAACATGTTTTCGGCTCCATAGGTTAGAATTGGGATTACTTTGGTTTGATAAAATTTTCCAACTGGGACAAAGGAATACTTTCCATATTTTTTATGCAGGATAGTCCCTTGTGAAGTTAATTGTTTGCAGCTGCTTGTAAGTTTCTTCTTCATAGGCTCATCATTGATACTGGAATTAATTTGCGTTCCTAGATATCTTGTGTGAGGAACCTTCATTTTTTTGTCCAAGTTCCCAACTAGACTTGATCTGTCTAGGTTTCCGTCCTCTCTTATCTTCCAGAAAAAAGGATTTCTGATTTTTTTATATTGATTTCAAGACCTAGTCCATCTGTGAAGATTTTTAGCGCTGATAGTTTTCGCGGTAATCCTATTAAAGTCTGGTCCAAAATGACCATTTCATCCGCGTACAGAATATGATTGAGTTGCTGACCATTTATCTTCGGTGGAACGAAGTTCACACTTTTTAGTGCTTCTTCAACCTCTGATATATAGAAGTTGAACAGTGTGGCGCCGAGTGGGCAGCCTTGCTTCACATCTCTCTCAGTAGGAATCGCGCTTGTTAAGTTTCCTAGATTGTCCAGCCGTACTTTAATATGGGTTCCTGAGTATAGTTCTCTTATCGCTGCGATTAGACTGCTGTTGCAGCCTCTTGCTTTTAATTTCAGCCATAGCAGGTCACGATCTACCCCATCAAATGCATTTGCCATATCTATGAAGGCTAGATACACTTTGTTGCCTGATCCTATCGCTTCTACCTTCAATAGATTCAGAATGAGGAGATTAAGGCTACAGCCCACTCCTCTTACAAATCCAGATTGGCGTTTGTCGTAAACCTCAGCTTTCAGGATCCATGTTGTCAATTGAGCTAATAGTAGACTCGCAAAGATCTTCCCTACCACATCAAGCAAGGCTATGGGCCTGTAGTTTGCGGGATTCGTGCGAACTCCCTTCTTGAAGATAGGTATTATAATACCTGATTTCCATGTCAATGTAATCCGTCCTTCTTTAATTATTTGCTGGAAGAGGATATCACAAAAATCAGTCCACTACTCAATGTTATCCTTCAGATCCGCATTGGATAGGCCGTCAGGTCCAGGTGCTCTTGACGAACTACATTTTTTGATGTATGATCGAATATCTTCTTTATCGATCTTAAGATCCCAAGGTTCGCCAACTTGTTGGTTCTGATAACGTGCACTTTTCACCTTTTTGAATAAATCTGTAAAATGTCTTTTCCACTCTCTTTCTGTAACCATATTTGAAAGAACTGCTTTTTCTGGATGTGTGGATTCATTGATTATTGTCCAGAATCCTCTCGAGTTTTTCTGATTTAGCGCATTCAGCATCTTCTCTGCATCTCTTTGTTCCTTTAATGCACTATGTGCTTTGTGCCAATTTTTGTATCTGTTCTTCACTTTCTTTATTAAAGTCTTACCATTAGGAACATGCGAAGTACAGATTTCTCTCAGGGTTTTCCGTAGTTCCCTTTTTTTTTGACCACCTCAATATCATACTGATGTTTGTGGTAGTTAAGTTTATTTTGTGCACTCTTTTTTTTTGGTCATATAAATTTCAAACAAGTGACTATATTCTATTGGGTCCATTTGTGAGTCAATGTGAATCGACCAAAGAGACTTTGTTATCGCCAGGATGTCATCATTTCTTAGCCGTAGTCTGTTTTGACCAGGTTCCACGGCTATTTGATGGTTCCATTTCTGGCGCTGAGTCAGATGTTGCTTGTGCCATTCCATTAACAGCACATTATGGTCACTTTGCTTGGTTTCTGAGACTTTGAGAGATCTTATTTCATGCAGTATGTTTTCGGACACGAAGAAGTAGTCTAAAATTTACTTTTGAGACCCCCTTTGCCAGGTTGCGTTTGGTGGAATATCACCCTCTATTGTGCCGTTCAACATTACAAGGTTTCTATGTTCCATCTCTTAGAGCCAGCTATCACATTTACTCTTATCTCTATGTGTTATTGAATGTTTTGCCTGTTCTTCTTCAGTCAACTTCATATTGAAGTCTCCACATATTATAATGCACGCATTCTGGTCAGATGTTAGAAAGTTGTCCAGTGTCTCCAGTATTTCATTTGCAAATTTCTGATGTGTTCCTACAGGTGTGTTCCAGTACATGTTCATTAAGTGAATGATGCTTGACGACAATGATGTTTTTTCCACTATTTCTAAACTAGCAATCTGTAAATGTGGTGAAATTATTTCAGCTGATTTAATTCTTAGCCCACAATTTCTTTTTACGAGGATCATTTGGCCTGATGTTGGACGGCCCTTGTTTCCTTGTGATGCTGGGTTTACAGAGACGTCATAGCCCTCTACACATGGCATTTTGGTTAGCCATGTTTCTTGTAAACATATCACGTCCGTTGTCGTTAGAGCTTCGGGGATAGACCTCAGTAAATGTGAGTAACCTCTCGTGTTCCATGAAGCGAACACAATTAAGGAATGCTATTCTGCCACTTCTGGAAGCTCGGGCTCTCCTCCCTCCCTTTCGTTCGGGAATGCCATTCTACAAACAATCTGCCGGTCCGCAGTAGCTGCTACCTGCTTGGTATTTCCCCTGTTCCTCATCTGTTACCCATTGTCCTACTTTTGCTACATCTGCTTCCATTTCAGTATTTTCCACAACTCATGGATGCTGTGCCTATTTTCAAATTTCTTCCCCTTGCATTTTGCCGATAAATAAGTATACATATTCTCCAGAACACCCCTGTTATTTGTGTCTTCCTCGACCCAAGATTTCAACATCCTACCTTTAGTTCCCTGTACCTACTGTAAGGAAGGCATGTCATCAAACAGCAAAGACAGACACAAGTGATCACAGTTCAAGGGTGCTTATTGAACTTCAAAGGGTTGGATGAATGCCTATCTAACCCTAAATCTAAGGATGGGAGCAAGCTACAACCATCAAAGTAAAAATAACACAGTCGTAGTGGAGTCTTGTCAAAATAAAAAGGGCTTATACTAATAAACCTATTGTCACTCCCTACTTCTAAATACAAATGGTGTGGGAAAATGATGTATGCAAAAGAAAGAGTGTTCAAGAAACAATATGTCAGGACAACTGGACAATTAGCTTCCCTTCCCCACATTTTCAGCATGGGCCAAGGTGGCACACTCAAGCTTAGCACAGACTCTGGTTTCTCCAGCACAAGGATGCAGTTCAG
This sequence comes from Ambystoma mexicanum, assembly GCF_040938575.1. Classification (NCBI taxonomy): domain Eukaryota; kingdom Metazoa; phylum Chordata; class Amphibia; order Caudata; family Ambystomatidae; genus Ambystoma; species Ambystoma mexicanum. The sequence goes on from NC_090937.1 coordinate 80,923,295, forward strand.
GATATAAACCAGGGTCTTCCACGACAAAGTCTCTTTCCATTCAAAAGATTCTGATTCATAGAATGCCTTGGATACAAAACACAACATCAAAGTTCCTTTCTCTTCAGGAGTCTCACGCTTACAAAGTCTCGGGTGCACTGCTCACCCTGGGACTCCCTCAGCTGGGCTCGGACCCTTTTTATACACAAATTCATAATGGGTCTCCCTCGATTGTGCTCAGATTTTGCACTCGCTTTCTCCTTATTTCACAGTTCGATAAATACACTATAGGTCTCCCTCAGCCGGGCTCAGACCTTGATGCATTTATTCATAATGAAAGACTTTCGACTATGCAATGGATTTTACATATACCCTTGCAGGACCACTTCGATTCACTCTTACTTGATTTCTATTCTTGTTTTCACATTCAAATTTTACAGTTTCTATTGCCACTTCTTTGTGGGATACATCAGTCAGAGACCTTTGATTGGGCACACACGCAGTGCCGGACCACTTTGCTATCTTGTACCTTAGTTCACATTAAATGTTCAAACAATTCATCAGCCATATGGCCTTTACCCGCGTCTTTCATCAAATGCTTGAATGTTCGGTCTTTCATGTAACAATGTTGCCGCTTACAACCTTCGCTTCAACACAGACCGGCCTCGTACAGTTTCCTTCAACTCACCGGCTGTGTTGATTTCTCTGCTTGCGGCTTTGATGTCGGAGCCAAGAACGATACCACGGCGGCTGCTGCTCCTCCCCGACTCAGCCAGTCATGCCGGAGGGCCCCAGATATCTCGGACACACAATGCAGGATTCTTTGGTTTCCCTTCTTGGCCTTACACGTGCTACCTTCAAGTTCCTAGCAGTATAACGATCACTCATCGAAAAGGTCAAGGGTATCTCATTCCTTGTTTTCTTTTCTTGGTCTGCCATCTCTCTCCATCAGCTCAGCTGCTGTCTGAGAAGAACTGTTCTTTCCTGTGCTTTGCCTTGCTTAAAGTATGCTCTCCTGCTCTGCCTTTTATCCGTGTGGGGAAGTTCAACTGAAATCAGGTGTGTTTTGTCAAAGGTAATTGCTTGACTCTCCCTGACCATGGTAGTGGGGCAGGTCAGGTACATTGCTTGGGTACTAGTCTGTTTTCTCCTAGAGTGGGCTATCTGTTTAGCAGTGTTTGTGTTGGGAAGGGGGGGGTGTTAAAGTCCCCCGGTATCCTACTTGGTATGAGGGGTTAAAGGTGTTAGAGGGAAAGGGGTACTGCATCTCACCATCAGGTGTCCCACTCCCACTCCCCATGGACCCCTCACCCAGGTGATCCTCCCTCAATGGTCCACCCCCATTGTCTGGATCCTCTGGCTTCTCACACTACTCATGTTGGTACTTCAAGATTTGTTCCTTAAACCTTGGGAGTGTCTGACACATATGTTTCAACTGAGTCTTCATTCTCCCAATCTTATTATTATAAAAAAATAAGCCAATCCTGTGGCAGTCTAATACATACTATGATTCCTTAAACAAAAGCCCAATCCCCCCTCCCCACTTTTATACCCATCAACAATCAACTTGGACCAAACTAAACACTCCTACATAGAAGACAAACAGAGCATCAATAAAAAATGCAATGGGCCTCATTACGACCCTGGCAGTAGGGGGTTAACGGGCCCGTTGTTAGCATTCTCCCCATTCCCATTGAGGCATATGGGAGCTCAAATGGGAATGGGGATGTACCGGGTCCGGGTTCTCTGAATGGGGAAATACCGGGCCCTCCATGCTCGGAATGGCCCGGTATTTCCCCATTCAAGGAACCCAGACCCCAGTTTGGGGGTAGCCATGCCCTTGTTAAGGGCATGGCTACCACCAAACTCGTAATGAGGCCCAATATCTTATACCATGGTTCCTCATCAACATATCTCCTACACTCAAGACAAAGGAATGTACCAATGCACACACACCCTTCTACTGGGAAGTGCTGCATTTCCTTCGTATAGCGGACCGCGAATACCGAACATTCAACTACAATGCTGTCTTTCCTCGACTACAAGAAGATCCCCTTTCACTACTTGACTACCAATGAGAAAAGAAAATATTAAATGAAGTAAAAAATGAAAAAAGGACTCACAACATATAACAATTCACAATTCCATGCATTTCCATTACACTGATAATTTGCTTTTCTCTATCTTATTCACTCTCCACTACTTTTCCGACTCCATTCAACCTCAGTGACCTCTCTGATACCATTCAACCTCACATATTCCCATAATCCCAAATAATAACTTTTACCTCTTCCTCCTTAGTCTTCTTGCAAAATGCACTTACATGATATATGCGTCCTCCAAAACTCTCCGAAGCGGCGTCCCTTCAAATGACCAGCACAGCTGGGCCATGGCACCTTGCTTCAGACAACAGGCAGGTCTTTAATCAACACAGCACCTGCAGGCCATTCTTGATGTGTATGCAAACTGATTACTGCAGATAGGCGCCACAGCTGAGTTGTGTGGAAAGGAAACGCGAAGTGCCTCGGAAAAGCCTGGGGGTCACGTCGGGGTCACTAAATGTAGAAGTGTAAACCCAAAGCCTGATATGAAAAACAACTCCAAAAAGAGAGTGAATGCACATTATCAGAAAAGCAGGTTTTAATTACATGCAAATGTCCGGAAGGGGTTATTCAGCTTCTTGAAGTTGAAAACTAACAATCTCTTCCTGTGCTCAACAAAGTCGCAGCTTTTATACACAACCTTACATAATTACACATGCCAGTAACAACGTCATCCAACAATCACCACTGGCTAACCCCATACAAATAAATCTAATCATCCCCTTCATTCTCTAATCCCATTGGATACATTCATTAAGCACAATCCCCTTTCAATGTGGTCTCATTCTAATCGGTCATGACATCCTGAAATATAATTAGTTCATTAACTCAAAAAATGTAACAGTTAACTTGCTCCATTTGAATGAGGAACTTTAACCCAGTACATGATGTGCATAGCCTTGATAAGATTTCCTAAATTTGAGGGAGGAGAGAAAATAGTGACCATTCCTTTTGAACCTCCTTATCACCCCAGACAAGCTGGTGTCCCAAATTGCTCCTTCTGCATTCCTTCACGTCAACTCATTGCGACTTCCACCTTAAATCATATGGCTTTTAGCAGATTGTCCTGCTTATTTTCCTGAGAGTCTAGATGGAACCATAAAACACTGGTCAATCTCTGCCTTTAAGCACCCACTCTGTGTATTTATTGACTAACCCCAATTCAACCCTTGCAGCCTAACCGGACTGCCCTAGTCATTCAACAAAGGGACTTTGTGCTCTCAGGAAGATTGCCACTTGTAGCTACATACCCAACTAGCCATAAATTCCCAATCTAATAACAAATCAGTTCATCCTCGCCTCTAGTGACCATATGCTTGCTAAGGCCATCTGCCCAATGCGGTTCGCTTCCTCCCCCACCCTTTGATCGATTCATCCAAACTCCCAGAGCTAAAGAAAGTCTGTCTTTACAAACAAAATATCCTGTGGCCTACAAAAGCCCTACCTATGAAAGGACTGCAATATGCACTTTTCCTATGTGTATGCAGTAAAACTCATAATACCCTAATATTCTAACAGTATCTCCAACCGAAATCATGTCGAGTCCCCACATGTTCACTACATTTGATTACTGCATCCCCTTACAATCGCTTTCTCTATTGTCACGCCCCCCCCACAAGCACATAGCTTGTTGCCACCGACTCTAGGTGGTACGAAGTTACAAAGTTATATCCACATGATAACATTGTGCTCACACTGTCACCTGTCATGTTGCTACATAATGCAATCTAAAATGTATCCACACAATTATATTGTACGGGTGCAGAAGTACAAGTCTGACATAGTGGCGGAATGGCGATTGGCAAATACCTTTATTTCAGCAAAAATAAAGTGAAAACATATCTCTCCCATAATCTAGGAGGGGTTTCCCTGCCTCTACCAAGGAACTAAAGAATCAGTCAGAATGTCTACCTTCATGTCAACATGCCTACCTCTTTCCCTTACACCTGTGATTAATAAGAAACGGGTAGTGGATCTTCTTCGCCCAAAAGGATTACTCCCTTCTTCTGGACAATGAGCCACAGTTCCAATCTTACGGGGAATTTCGCCTGTGAGAATGACTCCCTTCTCCAGGCCTCGGTGTCTTTCAGAGGAAAACAACCAATGTTCCAGCTTGTGGTGCTGTAAGGTTTCAGTTTCAATTCAAAAGAAAAAGTTCCAAACTCAAACATCATTTCCTACATATTTTTTTTTCCACTGTTGGGTTCCTGGAGAATGCTTCCCTTCTCCAGGTGTTTGGTTCTAAATGTTCTCACAGTGCAAGGAGAATGACTTCCTTCCCCGGGCCTTCTGTCTGATTGGCTTCACGATGCACACTATTCGGGAAAACCACCAGGAGATATTGCTTCTTTCTCCTGAGGTCTCTTGGCTACACAGTTCACAAGGGATGGGTGGAATGACTCCCTTCCCCCAGTCCCTTCTTAGGCTTTAGCATGCAGTTCACACTACCAGCGATAATGCCTCCCTTCTCCTGGCTTCTTTGCCATTTTTGGTTATCACAATTCACAGTTTAATATTTCTTTGCCCCTTTTGGCTTTCACAATTCATAGTTCAATATTACCAGGTGGAATGCCTCCCTTCCTCAGGCTTGATTGGCACGTCACAGGTTCACACTTCACATGAGCTCCCAGTCTTATGCGTGCAGGTCCCAGACCTGTGTATTCCTTCTGTCTTGGTGCAGCAATCCAGGTTCACTATCCTGCCAGGTACTGTGACAATGAAGATGACTTGGGTTATTCTTCATAAAATGGCGCAGGTCCCTGACCCATGTTAGAATGCTTGTTAGCCGTTCTGGAGGCCCACCAACCTTTCCGACAACCCAGGTACCTGAAAAGGGCTTGCCAGTTTTCTTTGGTCAGTTGTGGGCTCTTCTCTGTGTCCTTTTGGGCCTCTCGCGGCCCCTGCTGCTTACTGTTGTGATGCGTCCGCTCCGCAGCATCTGATTCCTAGCAGGCTGCGCATCTCCTGTCGGCCATGCTTTCCAGCTACTTGTGTCATGACGCCTGCTTCTCCACGGCTCCAGTCGGTCTCTCCACGGCAGACCCGATATGGACAGCTCTGCCTTCAGGGCGGCATACCTAACTACGATATCTCCTGCTCTCCGCTTCGGTCTGCTTCCTGTCTCGCGGTTCCTCCAGCGAGGGCTTCTTTCAGCTTCCTGGTTTCCTACTTCAGTTTTAAATGGGCTCTGCCCAAACAGGTCTCGAGAGAAACTAGACTGTTCTTTCACTTTCTCGTAAATGTTCTCTATGCTTCTGCACTTCTTCTTCGTTCCAGTACTGATCTTGACATCTTCCAGGGAGTCAATTGCTCTTTCTCTGTCATCTCAGTAATTAAGGGATATATGTTGTCCCTTGAGGAGTCTACACTCTTCCTCCTCCCAGTACTCCCAATATTGATGGTATGGCAAAAACATATAGGAACACTAGAAAAAGAGTTGGTGGGAGGGGGTACGAAGGAGTGTTAGGGTTAGGTTTGCTTCGGGGATACCATGTTCATCACTAATTCCATAGGGTGCTTCCCTACCCATGAGATCCATCCGCTGAGTTCCACCCCAAGGGGGTCTTTCGGGTAGCAGCCTCACCTCCCTGGCCTCATGGGAAGGAGCTCCCTCTAGCGGAGAAGTGACAACATTCGGGCAGGCACGTGGGACACACTTAAGCAAGGGTGCGCTAGACCTTGGTGACTTTGATCAGCATGCAGAACTAAGGCTAACAGGCACATTCACATCACATAAGCTGTATGTAATTCTTAGAATAAATCAGTTTTTGCAGGCTGACTCCTGGGTGTGCTGAGAATCATTTACTTACACCACATTGGCATGGAAGGTGACCGACAGCCATCCAGAAACTGCATTATCACCATGCAAGGTGCTACCCTCGGTCCTCCATCCCTGTCAGTGCCATGCAGTCCAACGGTGCTGTTGCCCTTGACGCAGTAGACAGACCTGTTTTATACCTATATTGTAGGCATTGGAAACAATGACGACTTCAAAGAAGCAGTAAGAAGGCTTGTCAAGCAATTTGACAACTAAGAAAACATAGTATCACAAAACATACAGTTTTATATCAGGGCACAAAAACCCTATAAACTTGCTGACAAATAAATAGTAAAAGTGAGATAACTTTCTGCCCAATGCATTTTTTGTTAAAAAGTCCTGGCGTGCAACTTGTGAATTGTGCATAAGAACAACATCCAGGCCCAAGATAAATTCCTTCAGGAAAAATATTTATGATTAGATTAAGTGCTGTAGGTAGCCAGATCACTAGAGGAGACAACAATGAGCAAAAAGGCTGAAGATACTGTAAGGGTGCAGAAGAAGGAGGCCGATACAAAGGTGGCATGTTTGGGGCTGAGGTTATTAACCAATAAAGCAAGAGAACATCTATCTTTCCCTATTCCTAAGAGGGGTTCTCATGCCTCAACTAAAAGATCTAAGGTGACTGTCAGGATGCCAACGTGTCCACCGTCCTGTGTCAAGAAGACCTTACTTCTGGCCCTTACACTATAAACTAAAGAATAAAGCAGTATTGTTCTGGCTCCAGGAGAAAATCTCCCTTCCCTTGGGCTATAGTCAAAGTTCCACACAATGTTTCCTTGGTGGGACAGGAGAATGCCTCCCTTCTCCCGGTGTTCCGTTTCAGATATCTTGGGGGAATTACTCCTTTCCCCAGGTCAGAAAGTTCCAAACAAACAATATTTACTTCCTGAGCCAGGAGAATGCTTCCCTTCTCCTAGCGTTTGGTCTCAGTCTCAAATAACCTGGGTGAATGACTCCTTCCTCAGGCCACAAAGTTCCAAATAATCCTTTCTCAGTGAGCCAAGAGAATGCCTCCATTCCCCTGGTGTTCCGTCTCAGTCTCAAATTAGCCCGGGGGAATGGCTCTCTTCCCCAGGCCTGTCGGACCTTCCTCCTGGTCCACGTTACCAGGAGAATGACTCCCATCTTCTGGTAATCATTGAAATGTCACTTGGAACCAGGGGGAATGGCTCCCTTCCCAATATATTCTCTTCACTAGGTTCCATACCTATAACATCCAATTCTGGCTTCACCTCCTCTTTGAACTGGCCCACTTGGTTCACTTCCCTGCCAAGAATTGCCAAAAGGAAGATGACTCATATCTATTTCTTGCTCTGGGCATCAGACCCTGGTTTCTCTTCTTCTTTGAATTGGTCCACTTGGTTTCCTATCCTGCCAAGTACTGCCATGAGGGAGATGACTTGTATCTCGTTCTGGCTCTTTAAAAACAAAAACATGCTTTGAATCCCAAACCCTGGGGATTCTCTCCCCTTCTTTTTATGTCCCCTTGGCAACCTCGCTTGCCAACTACTGATACAAGGAGGATAGACCTTCTCGCAATGTCTGTACAGAGTTTTTGCCTCCTGCACCTTCCAACCCCTACCAGTACCTGCGCCTCCCCCGTTACCTTGTCTGCTCCCGGGATGTACGGCCGGTTCTTCCTTGGGTGCTTCTTCTCGGTGTGCTGCACGGGCATCACTGCGTCTTGATGGCTTCACCTTGTCGATCTCCTGCCCGGTCCTTGGAGCTGTGGTATGGACGCTGCTTCTTGCATTCACATCACCGTCTTCCAGCCTCCAGTGACTGTCCCGTTGCCCCTAGTAATGGAGACATGTTGTCCTTTTGACTCCGGGAGCGGACTGTTCTAGGCTCTGTCCTGACCTTCTCCACGTCTCCTCCTGACTTCCCAGGCTTCAAAGCTTCTTGTCCATGTTGGCTGTGTGTTCCGGACTGGCAGTCCTTCTTTGTTTTTTGTTATGTAAAAGGAACCATGCGTCCGCGGACGTCTATACCGCTGTGTCTCCTTCTTGGTATTTCTCTTCATTACACCTGTGTCCCACCTGCTTCTAATGGTTACCTGTTCGGTAATCTTCATGCTGTGGTTAATCTTCTCTGTCTCAGTCAAAATAGGGAAGCTGTGACTATAGCAGATAGAAGTGCTAGGAAGGGGGGTTGATGGAATAGTGACAAAAGGTTTGGTAAGGCTGGGGTTGGGGGGTTTTGGTTTTCCATATAACTTTTTATTATCCTTTCACAATTTTTACAAACAGTTGTCTCCCCACTAACACCTCAGAGTGACCGGCCATCGATGTGGAAACTTCTTTTTAAAGTCCATTCAATCTTGACCTTTTGATACCTATTGACCTGGTTCAATACACCAGGCCTAGAAGTCTCATCCTCCTAAGACACCAATTCCTCCTTGCCTCTTTTTGAAGAAACCCCATTAACTTTGACCATTCCCCCAAAAGCCTGACTGATCGCCTTGCAAAGAATAGATCACCCGTTCTTTTAGAGCAAAATTCCAGACTTATTCTTCCCATTCGCACTCGGTTGGTGGATCTTTTGTTTTCCATTTTTGCGCATCTCCCAGAGCCCCTGCCATCATCAGGATCACATAGATTTTGCGTTCTTCTGTGGGTGTTAGTTCTTGCAATTGTCCACTGAGCCCCAATATAGACAGCCTTCTGTTCCCTCTTCCCTTCAAACCCAGTTCCACTCTTATTGCCTCCCCTATTACCTTCCAGTATTGCTGGATGTGAGGGCATTCCTACCAAATGTGGTTCCAGGTCCCCACCATTCCACATTGTCTGCAGCAAAGATTCGGCACTGAGGCATGAAATGTATGTAATTTCTCTGGAGTTAATTGCTATTGTAGCATACATTTCAAAAATATATAATATCTCTCGGAATTTGTAAGGATTTTGTTAATTTAGGAATATTGTCCCACAGCTGTTGCCAATCTCTTGTTCCTATCCCTTGGCCATTGCCCCCCTCCCAAAGTGTCATGTATTTCCTTTCTCCTGGATCTTCTCCTTGTTTGATGAGTATGTAAATTGCTCCCACTATATGCTTGCCCCAGAATCAGGTGTTAGATATTTCTCGAAGGCAGTTAAACTACGCGTTGCTGCCCCTTTAATAGACGTCTGCATGACCCAATGTCTTACCTGGAAATATCGATATCTCTCTGATTCCTCCATGCTGAAATCCTCCTTGCATTGGGAGAAAGACTTAGGGCCTCATCACGAGTTTGGCGGTAACCCTTTAATGTGGCGGTAACGCTATTACTGCTGCATTTAAGGGTACACCAAATCACAGGTTTGGCAGGATTTACCCCCAGCTCTGAGCTGGGGGTAAACCCGTGGTGAATTAGCTGATTTTCAGTGCTATTAGCGCGCGCTAATACCGCCGGCGTTAGCAGCGCCGAAAATACCCCATTGGGCCCAATGGGGATGGAAATTCCTGAATGGGCCCAATGGGGAATGGGGAATTACTGCTCTGCCAAACCCGTGATCCGGCGCTAATAGCGCTGGGGGCTTGGCGGTAACGCTAATAGCCCCAGCAGTATCCCAGTGGTTTTACCGTCGGGATACTGCCCAACTCATGATGAGACCCTTAATATCTGTTCCCCTGAACATGTCCCGGATCTTTATACAACCACCTTCTGCCAGGCCTCAAAGCCCCTTTCCCCATATCCTGGGGTAAAAGTTGGATTGTCAAAGATTAGGGTAAAAAGAGAAGGAAAGTAGTAATTTGGACCTTCCTTATCGATTCTTCCCAAGCATCCCCTCCAACCGTCAATATATTACTATGATACATGTTTTAGGGTCTGTCTCCCTTCGGTTTCCACAAAACTTCATTGATGTTATTTCCTATTACTGCCCTATCCATTGCCCTCCATATTTTTTCACGATCGTCTCTCAACCAGTCCCTCAGTATCCTTATCTGAGCTGCCATAAAATATATTTTCAGGTCCGGCTCTCCCATACCTCCTCTATTTCTCAGCATCAACATCACTCTTCTAGCTATCCTTGGTTTTTTGTTGTTCCAGATGAATCTTTCTGTGTGTTTTTGGACTGCTTGAAAAAAGGAGGATGGGACTTGACTAGGGAGAGTCATTAAGTAATACAACAACTGTGGAAGTATTACCATCTTTAACACGTTAATTCTACCCATCCAGGGTATCATTAGTGGACCCTAGTTCACCAGCTTATTTCTAATTGCTTCTAGCAGGGGCAAATAAATGCCCCAACTTAGTGCTTGTACTGTTTTAGTCAGCTTTATACCCAAGTGAGTTATATACTTCTCATCCCACTTATATGGAAAGCTGCCTTTGAGCCCTTCCTCTGTCTCTCTTGGTAATGTAAGTTTCAATATTTCAGTTTTTCGGGGTTTACTTTTAACACTGCTACCATCCCAAAGCTTTTAATCTCTCGCTCGATTGCTCTCAAGCAGCCTTCCGGCTCACTCAACATCATTTGCAAATCGTCCGCAAAAGCGGCTATCTTATGAACCATTGCCCCAAATGCTATCCCCTCGATCTCACCATTCGCCCTTATTGCGTCCAATAGTGGCTCCAAGTAAACAGCGTAAAGCAAAGGGGAGCGGGGATAACCCTGCTTCGTGCCCCTTTGAAGGTTGATGGGCTGAGATAGGTGGCCATTAATTGCAAACCTTAGTGAATGGTTTTGATAGTTGGCCCTAATCATTTTTAGGAATTTCTCCTCAAAGTCCATTTGCCTCATTGGTATGAACAAGAACAGCCACTCCACCCTGTCGAAAGCCTTTTCCGAGTCCAAGAGTACTAAGATCACCGGGATTCTTTTTTTGTTGTTATTCTTTTCTATAAGGTTGGCTAGCCTCCTGGTGTTATCACTGGTCTGCCTGCCCCTGATAAACCCTGACTGATCTGGGCTAATTATGCTTGGAAGAATTTGATCCAGGCGAATTCGCCAGGACTTTTTGAAAGATCTTGCCATCCACGTTAATTAAAGCTATTGGCCTCTAAGAGCCACAGTCCGTCAGGTCGTTGTCTTCTTTGGGGAGAAGGAATACCTTTGCCTCTTCCATGGTTACTGTTATTTTTCTCTCTCCCCCAATTTCATTGAAATGTGGGACCAAGTATGGAATCATGTTTCCCTAAATGTTTTATAAAAATCTGTGTTAAATCCATCCAGTCCCAGGGATTTATTGTTGGGCAGGGCCATAATGGCCCTCCGCACTTCATCCGAAGTAATGTCTATATCTAGGGCCTCATCACAAGTTGGGCGGTAACACCAGCGGTATTACTGCCGGGGCTATTAGCGCTACCGCCAAACCCCCTGGTGCTATTAGCTATGATCGCGGGTTTGGTGGAACGGTTGGTTCCCATTCCCCATTGGGCCCATTCAAGAATTCCCTATTCCCCATTGGGCCCAATGGGGAATATTTGTGCTATTACCGCCGGCGGTAATAGCGCCAAAAATCAGCAAATTCACAGTGGATTTGCCCCCAGCAGAGAGCTGGGGGCAAATCCGCCAAGCCCATGATCTGGCGGACCCTTAAATGTGGCGGTAATAGCGCTACTGCCACATTTAAGGGTTAACGCCAGACTCGTGATGAGGCCCCTAGTATTCTTTTTCTTGAGCTATAATTTGAGCCACGTCCCTCACTTTTAGGTATTCCCATTAACTCTGTTCTGTAGGATTTGCAGAGGTATATAGCTCTGTATAGAACCTCGAGAACTCCTGAGCAATATCTTTGGTGTCCAAACTAAATACCCCCTTCCATCTTTACTTTGGCAATTATTTTTGCTTTTTATTCCCTTCTCAACATCCTGGCCAGAAGTCTATTGGCTTTATTGGACTTAATGTAACATTTCTGTTTTAGATACGCCAATGTTTTTCTGCCGCCCTTGTCTGTATAATTTCCATTTGAGCCTTTATTGCTCTATTTTCTTTTCTCGTTTCCCCACTAGCTCCCAAGCCCATCCTGGCCATTAACCTCTTCAATTTTTCTTCTAGATTTCTCTCCAGCAGCCTTAACTGACCCTTCAGGCCTTGATTGTGATGATTCTCCCCCTCAGCGTTGCCTTAAAGACGTCCCACCTCATTTGCCCTGATGTCTCTTCCAATTTGTTATCCCCAAAAAAGCTCACATCTCCTCATTCAGTTCCTTTCTCAAGATCTCATCCTTAAACAGGTTCACTGGGTACCTCCATTTCCAGAGCCCTGGGGGTCCTGGCCTTCTACCTATTTTCACCAATAAGGGAGCATGGTTGGACAAATGTATTGCCCCTACCTATAGGGCACTCACCCAACCCAGGAGTTTCCTGGAGGTCCACACATATTTTGTATGTGATGTTGAGTGGTGAACGTATGAGAAAAATGTAAATCCATCCCTGACCCCTTCTTTCTCCCTCCATACATCGATTAGGGCTAGCCTCTCCACATTTTCTACTAATTCTTTCGAGGGCCTCCCGTGGGTCCCCTTGGTTTTTGACGACTTGTCTTTTTTTGGATGCCATGGCATATTAAACTCCCCTGTCAATATTATGGATCATTTTGCAAATTTCTCTTTTCTAAGCAAGGAGTGTTGAACAAAGGTATCCCAGCCCGAGTTTGCGGCATGGATGGTTGCTAGCGTATATCCCTCCCCTCTCCCTATCAGGTTTACTGCTATGTATCTCCCCTGGGAGTCCCTGTCCATGTCCGTTATAGTGAGATCCCACCCTCTTATTTTTTTCTGTCTGTGGACTGGTAGATTGTGGGTATCCTATCAACCTCAGGCAATCCCTGTCTCGTGTCCGTACATGGGTTTCCAGCACTGTTATTAAATCTGGTCCCTCCCTCTGTACATATCTCTCCAATTTGTTCCTCTTTACTGGAGAGTTCAAACCCCTTATGTTCAGGGATACAATGCTTAATCTCTTAATGCTTTCCATTTTTGTAGACTTTTCCAGCTTTTCTAATTTCCCTTCCCCACCTTTGGTCTGTCTCCCCTCTTCCCCCCAGCTCCTTCCCCTCCCGTTCCCCCTCTCCCCTACCGTCCCTTTGGCTGGTGAAGCTCAACTGGCCTCTAGCCCCCCCAAACACCTGAATCCCGCCTTCGAGAATTGAGCCCACTACACATACCAGCCTGAGCCCCAACGGGTATCCCCCAACCCATTCTGGATTCCTTCCACACCAGCGCCTCCCCTCAAAGCCTCCTATATTACTCCCTCTGCTCACACTCCCCAGGCGCACAGCTTGTTTAGCCCTTTATACCTCCCTGCCCTTTGCCCATGAAACCAATCCTCATCAGAGGTTGTCTCCTCGCTAGTTATTTCAGCTAGCAGGGCCTCTCAGTTGGGGCTGAAATCCCCTCTTCTTATTTCTTTTGGGTTTCATCATTGTTGACCATTCCCAGCTCTTATACACTGGTCAGCCCTTTACTTGAAGAGCCCTTATCTCTTGATCATCCTCTTCCTCGATCCCCGAATCCTCGCTCCTCCTTCTTCACAGGAAGCGATCCGATGTTGCCGGCCCTGCAATTCGTACAGCATGCCAAACGGAAATGTCCATCTGTACCGAATGTCTTTCACTCTAAGTGCCTGAGCGAGCAGAGCCATTTTTCTCCTTTTGGCCAAAGTCGTCTGGGATAAATCTTGGAAAAGTGACATTTCCGACCCATTGTAGATAATTTGCTTAGATCTCTTTCACATATGTAGGATCCGTTCCTTGATTTTGTAGTCTTGCACTGCCACCAAAACGTGTTTGGGGCGAGCCCCTGCTTCCCCTCTAGTAGGGCCGACTCTATGAATGCTGTCCAATCTCACCTCTGGTTTCTCCTCAGCATCCAATAGGTCTTCAAAGATGCTCTTCACCATTGCTTCTAGGTCTTTGGGAGTCATTACGAGTTTCGAGGTAGCATTGGTGCAAATAGCACCATGGCTGCCTCCAAACCCGTGTCCGGATTCACTGAATGGGGATTTACCGGGTCATTCCAACCTTGGAGGACCCAGTAAGTCCCCATTCAGAAAACCATTCCCCATTCCCATTCGAGCCCCCATAGGGCTCAATGGGAATGGGGAAGGAGCTAATAACAGGCCCGCAATTTGCGGGCCCGTTATTAGCTCCATGGTCCCTTAATGGGACCCGCTAAAACGGGCTGGTAAAACCAGCTGGTCCTGGTGGGACCCGCTAAGGGACCTCGTAACAGGGCGGTAGGGGGTTAACAGCACCGGCATCCTTACCGGTGCCGTTAACCCCCTACCGCCAGGGTCGGAATGACCCCCTTTGTCTGGCACTTCCTCTGGCATGTTTTTAATCTGAATATTCAACCTCCTCGATCTGTTCTCTAAATCTTCCATTTGAAGCTCTAAATTATGGATCGCTGTTGCCATTTGTTCTACCCAGGTTTCTCTCTTCCTTGAGTCCTCTGTCAGTTCTTGTATCACTTTCTCGTTTGTGTCGACCCTTTCCTCCATTTTGTTCACGTCTTGTTTGATCTCATGGAGTGCTGCGGCCAGATCTTTACTCATTATAGTCATTTGTTTTTGTATAGTGATTCTGTCCCCAAAGTCAGTAAAATATTGTTTAAGGAGAGAGTGCATTGCCTGTTGATCTTGTCCTTCCTCCATATGTGGGTCTCCCTGTTTCCTTTGCTCTTGGTACGCTTGGGCTTCCTGTGGAGAGGTCCTTTCTTTACTCCATATTTTCTGGATGTTGCTCTCAAGGGGTTTCCTGGGGCCATTTGAGGTTAAAGACTGGTCTTTTCCCCTGGTCTTAGGCATTGTCTCCTTTCCCGGTCTTTCCTGCAGGGTTCTTCGCTCTCTGTTGCCCAGGGCCCTACCCCCTGGAATCCTCTCGCTGCTTCTCTCCCTTTGTGTGCAAATTTCCCCTTCTCTTGCCTTTTGGCTTCAAAATGTCCATGTGAAAACCAGGGGCTGCTTCCCCACCTGGAGGGCTCCTGTGAACTATGCCCAGGAAGCCTATTTCGAACACTTCCCTATGTTGCCACCTGGCTATTCGCTAGGATGACAACCCTCCAGTCTCTGCCCTCTGCCATGCAACGATCCTTGCCCCTGTGTTGATGTGCTGTTGGTGCCCATGGAGAGCTAATGCTCCCCTGAGGATCTGGGCCCATGGAGTGGGTCTAGCTCCTTCTGATTGTCCCCCCAGGGGGTTGGTGCTCGCTTATGTGGAGCTTGGACCGCTCTCTCCAGCCGTGGCCCAGCCTCAGTCTGGGGGTTGTGTTTTACTCTACCCAGGTGTTCGTTTTTATCCCCAGAGGGGAAACCCTCCCCATGCGATACTCCTGCATTGTACCACCCCCAGGGAGAATATAGCGTAGCAGCCTCACCTCACTGGCCTCATGGGAAAGGGCTCCCCCTCGGGGAGAAGTGACAACATCTAGGGAATCGTCACAGCCCTCACAGCCCCACCTCAGAAATATACGCAGTCAACCTCAGATACAGCTTTAGACACAAAAATAACTTCCAGAGGAGCGCAGAAAGGAGGGAAAGGAGAAAGCCAGATAAAACATCACAATGTCACAGCTGTGAAAGTGAGAAACATGCAGGGCATGATTGCACAAATCCAGCGCGAAACAGAATGCAACATTTGCCACACATTAGGGCACTACACAAATGTTTGCCGACAGAAACATCAATACTGTCAGGTGAAGAAAGCAGCAACAGTACCCACAGCTGTAACAAAAATAACATTGTATGCATGGATTCAAACACCAAGCAGAAGAGAGCAAAACCACATTTAGCATTGCAAATTGATAGCAAGGATGTCAGATTATGTAGGCTCCTTGTCTGACCTCACAGTAATCCCTGTTGAAACATAC
Organism: Ambystoma mexicanum; assembly: GCF_040938575.1. Classification (NCBI taxonomy): domain Eukaryota; kingdom Metazoa; phylum Chordata; class Amphibia; order Caudata; family Ambystomatidae; genus Ambystoma; species Ambystoma mexicanum. Next base: position 80,938,985 of record NC_090937.1, read on the forward strand.
AAGCAGATCATAGGAAAAGACAAGATCAAAGATAAGAAAGTATGTAATAAACCCACAGCATACCGAGAGTCCAAAGTAAAGCTGCTAAACTGCAAACTGAACTTCGAAGACTGCACAACATAGATGAAGATCTACTTGGCCAAACACAGGTCTGCCATTTTAGCATGGTTCAATCAAACAAAATTTAATGTAATCCTTGATCCTAGTTGTGAGGAACAGGTTTTGTGACTCAGTGCAAGACACCTAGATGAGATCCTAGATCACCACAAAAAAATATGTTCGAAGGCCCTTCGGGTGGCTAAAAAAGTATGTGCACCAGATAAAACTACATCCGGTGCCATCCTTGTCTAAAATTAAGGGAGGGCAGTTCTAGCCACAGCCAGACAAACACTGCTGAAGCTGCTGATGATGATTGGATAATCAAAACCCTTGAAGCCACTAAATTGCTGAACTTTATATTACTAACCAAGGAACAGGAACCGTCCTCAGAACATCTACAGGGTTCGAAATTGAGGGGAGCTGGGAGCTATACAGCTCCTGCTTGTAACCTAAAAGAGCCTGGTTAGCTTGCTACCAGCAGCCACCATGAGCTACTTTTGGCTCCTCATGCCAACTGATGTGGGATAATCCCACTTATGTGAATTTAACTCTGTATGTTTGGAACAATCTATAAGTAAATGGCTGGGCACATCTATGTGGCATTTAAAGCATAAGGGGTCCTAAATAATGGGCAAAAGGATATGTTTGCAATTTATTTGGATGTTAGATTTGCAGAATGCTTTTTACTAGCTCCTCTTCCCCAGTGGTAGCTCCTGGCCACTGGTTAATGCTGGATACCGAGGAGATGCTTTTAGCTCCTGCTTTTCCCATCTTAATTTTGATCCCAGAACTAGGTATTTGTGTATATGCAGCCTTAACCTCTAGATAGCATATCATGTTATTACTACAAAATATAGCAGACCATCACTGCGAATTCGGAAATGTGGAATTTTAAAAGCCCATTTCACTGCATATATATGTGGGGGGATGGGTTAAATTATGTTGGGAGTTAGGGGGGGCCTCCAGGGGATCTCCTCCCGCATTCATATGCTATGAAATGGTGTAAAAAGAAAAATAAATCTGCATTTTCGCATTCGCAGTAACGAATGCGCTATTTTCACATAGATCCGCATATCATTACCGATATTAATGGTCTGTGAAACTCAAGTGTTTACCAAGCTTGATATAGGCGGCGCCTGTCATCAGCGAAGACTCCACAGAGAGGCTAGATCTCTCACAGCTTTTATCACGCTGGTTAAAACCTATCAATGTCCACGCAGCCATTGAGCCTGTTGCTAGCAGCCTGCGTCATTCAGAAAATGGGGGACTGCATTCAGTGACTTTTGAAATGTTCCATATTTACAGGATTATATCATTATATACCGAAAAAGAACAACATGTGTCATTGAAGACAGCATTGCCCAGAGTGAAAACAGCAGGAATGATACTATGCAAAAAAAGAAAATGTATTTCCAGACAAACACAGTTGAATATCTGGGCTACCCCGTTTCACCTGTAGGGATAAAACTAAAGTTGTATCTGTTGAAAGCCATCATGGAAGGACCAGCCCCTAAGTCAAATGATGGACTGAAGTCCTTTTTGTAGGACTTGCTGAATATTATGTCAAGTTTGTACCTGCTTTCTCCAAAAGGAAAATTAAACGTCTGAGTATACATTTGAAGAAAGGACAAAATGTCATTTGCGGAGAACCTCAGAACACCACCTTTCATGAAGTAAAATAATTACTATTGAATGCCCCTTGCCTACAGCCTTTTAATCCAGATTTTGAAACATTCATAGCAGCTATGTGAGTGCCTACGATTTGTGGGTAAGCTTATCCCTAACCCAGAAGTTTAAGAAAAAATAAAACATTGTAGTCTTTGGTTCGGAAATATTTTCGCCATCAGAGAGGAAATGTACAGTAACAGAAAAAGAATGTAATTACCGATCTCAAGCCTTTAGTGATCTACTGACTCGGGGAGGCAAAAAGAACTCACTGGCCAGGTTAGCCAGACTAGGATCAAAATAGGCGTTCAGAATACTAACGTGCCAGACTGGAAACATGGGGAAGCATATTGCATGTCCAGGTGTCCAGGTGCAGCAGTCCCTACCTTCCGTAGGGACGAGTACATAGTTGCGAATTTGTCAGATGTCCAAGAAAGTTGTTCACAGACCCAAAAACCAAGGTGCCTGGAAAACCTGAGACTAAGAATGCCAAGAAATGAAAGCTGTAAAACAAATGTCAGGATTGGTTGGCAGAGGAACTTAACCTCCCCATAGTGCTACGCCTATATCAGCAAGGGGGTCATAAACCCAGTCATAAATTACATCCTATTGATATGATATGGCATTTATAACGCGCCTATGCACAAGTGTTTGAAGTGGACATGGTAATACCCCTCTAAAAATGCAAATGCTATCAGTGAACCAGGACATAAAGGATATTGGGTATGTCAAGCCTACTTGTGGCACTTAATGGACCAAGAACTTACCATAGTCATCAAACAATGCCAGCTATGCCGCATTCATTACAAGAGACTGTAGAGCAGTGAAGGTCGAACCACAATCTGCACGATTGGAAAAAGTCATCTGGACTTCATTGGCTCACTAGAAAACATGAACTAGGACCACAAATACAGCATAGTGGTTGTAAACTATCTTCCCAAATGGATTGGATTACACTTTGTCCCAAATATAACTACATGCAAAATCTTCTCAGTTCTCAAAAACATATTCATGAGAGATGGACTCCCCAAGCAAATGTTAACTGACAATGGGGTGCAATTAGTCTTCTCCAAGATGAAGTAATACCTACCATGCAAGGCGATAACACTATGCAAAGGAATGCTGTGCCACCCCCTTACCAGTGGAAAAGTGGAGAGAGACAGCACAGAACAGCAAGGTGAGGAATCTGGCCGCAGAACTCCTCACCAAAGGAGCTACTTTTCAGGTGCCAAGGCTATGAAAGGGACTTGATAGAAGATGCATCCTTTTCATCTCATGAAACACAAGTATGTGGCAGCCAGTCACGTTCACCGGGCAATCGCCACGTCACATACACAGTAATGTGGGGACCTTAGCTGGAAACGTGAGGATGTGGTGGCTGTGCAGGAGGCTGCACTGAACACAAGGAGATGAGAGCATAGGTGAGAAGGTGCGTAGCACATGCTTTGCGCACTGAACTCAGGGTAACGGACACATTTTGATAATATAGGCTTTTTGCAGTTCTTAGAATAAAAAAGTATTTGCAAATTTACTCCTGGGTGTGCTCAGGATAACATATTGATACCGCACGCATTCTGTCAGAGCCACTGGATGGTAATAAAGCCAGTAGAAAGTTCTGATAGAACACAAGAGTTATAACTTAACTTAAATAGTGTGCCCCAAATGGAGGCCATGCTGGTGGACACAATAGTTTCTAACCCCTCATGTTACTGTGCTTGCAGATGTACCACTGGTCAGACATCTTTAGGCCTTCGCACATGTTTGGACCCTGGATTAGAGACCCATCCGCTACAAACATTGTGTCAAAGGGATGCCCAATAGAATTAAGCGTGGCTCCAGTTCAACAAGAAATTGTCCATAAGCAGACCCCAAGGATCCAGTTCGCAGATAGTGTTTGGGGGAGATCATAGATAGCTTTCTTAGGAAGAGAGCAGTCAGACCAATTCCCTCAAGGGTGGAAGGTTGAGGGTTCTACTTTCATATTTCTCTGGCCAGGAAGAGCTTTAGAGGACTCCGGTTGGTCACTCAGCACTTGTCATTAAAATAAAAAAACAAGAGTGCTGGAGTCTGATTGTTTCACTGCTTTATAAATTGCCAGAAGGCCTGTCTTGCATGAGTGCAGAGGATGATCTTGATTGGGGTAGAGATCTCCACAAGCAGGAAAGGATATCCTTAAGCCGCTGGAAACAAAGGCAGCCACACCAAGGGAGCATCCACATTTCCTCCTCTCTTAACGGCAAGCCTTGGTGAGGCTCTGTATGAGGTTCCTGGGGGACATGGCAGCCAGAGTTTTCTTAGTTGAGTGGGCAAGACACAAGAAACATCTAGTGAATTATTATCTGTTGTTCAACTCATCCCCTCACAAAGCCAGCTACGGGGAGCTGATGCCAGTCTAGCCTACAATAAAATCAAAAATGCAATGAAGGTTCAATCCGGTGAGCCTGGAGAAAGGGATCCCCCATTCTCCTCATATTTAGGACTGAAGACAGCCATGTGGGATGGGACACAACAGAAATGGCTATTCAAAGAGGAGGCTCGAACTGGAGGGAGCAGGCAGTGCTTCTGAATGTTATCGAGCAATTCCCACCAAGAATGCAGGGCAGTAGTGAAGAATGATACCTTTAATCATCAAACTAGGCTTGACAGGTTTCCACACCCCTTTTGGCCTGGATATCCGGCCTCTAAGAGGCCACGAGCCAGAAGTGACATCATAGGGTGTGCCCCGGAAGTTCCGCCTGGGAAAAATACCAACCCGGAAGTGACACAGGTGTGTTTAACAGGAACTTGGTCCTTAGTGGGGGTGTCCCATCGGATGTGACATCATAGGGGTTAGCAGGAAGGACGCCCCAAAGCCTGGAGTTCCGAGGGGCCCCAAAGGGTATTCCCCCGGATGTCCCCCCACCCTTCAAAACTCAGCACCACACTTCCAGGTCTTTGTGGGTGATATCCGGGGGATGCACCGGTGGGGTCCCCTTCAAAGACCTGGAAGTGTGGCGTTGCGTCTTGACTGGTGGGGCGCATGGAGCTGATGTCTAACCGGCGGCCATCTTTAGGTGGTGGAGCGTGTAGGGTGCATATATACAGATGGGTTTTGGGTGATGTACACGCCACTCCTGAAGCCCTGGAAAACCCTGATAGCTCAAAGACCGCAAGACCGGGAATTATGAAGCGCTACAGCTACTACTCTAAGGACAATACAGAGGCCGAGGATTTGAAAACCATTCAAAAATACTACAGCCCTGAAAGTCCGCCGGCACCGGTGCTAGCCGTCGACGGGGAACCTGATGATGCAGCGGCTATGGATAAAACGTGGGAAAGCCAGCCTGGGATCATCGATTCTGGTGTAGATGACCCCTACACTGATGCATACCAGGAAGAGAGTTTGGAGAGAGGACCCATCTTGGCAGGTATCTTGTTGACAACCAAACTCTAGATCCCACATCCCATCCGGGGACCTCACTCTGATGCTTATCAGATTGTTGTTTATGCCTCTCTTCCAGGCACTAATAGGTGGGCTTTTGGGCACTGGAGATATCTGATAACAAACAGTCAATTGAAGGGATCTTAGATGGATGGTATACCGAGATTGGTAAAATGTGTGGGTGTATGCCGTAAGTACAGTAGAAGGGCCTTAGTTTGGTAGAGGTATGCACCAAATTGTTATTGGTAGAAGGTCTACCCAGTTGTCCTGTTGTGCGTTAATGAAACACCTAAGATATCCGGATGACAAAGCTCTTCTGATGCCCAGAAGCTTGCATAACGTTTTACGAAACACTGAAGTGTACTGAGAACTACGGTCAGAGAGTATGCATTCTGGTAGGCCCTGAAGACAGAATATCTCACAAAGAAACACCATACCCATCTCTGAGGCGGTGGGTAAGCCAGGAAGTGGATTGATGTGGGCCATCTTGGTAAAGGAGTCGACAGTAACCATAAAAGCTGAGGGTGGTAGATCAACCAGAAAATCAGTAGAGAGCTGACTCCATGGTCATGTGGGAACAGGGATTTGTCCCAAATAGCCAATGGCTTTCTTGGAACAGTACTTGCTTTGAATGCAAAAAGGACAGGCACGTGTATAGGTCTTGACATCAGAACGAATCGTTGGCCACACAAACTTGCATTGTATGAGTTCTAATGTACCGGCAAAACCCTGATGACCTGCAACCCTGTCTTCGTGACACCAAGATATGACTAGGCCATGTATGGAAGCATCAGGTATATATAATCAGTTTTGTGAAACACTAAGCCCTCCTTTTGTTCAAGGTTTAGCTTCTAGTTCAGGTCTGCAGGCAACGTGATTGAGGCTTCCTTAACCTCTTGTAAGAAAGAGGACACCAAAAGACAAACTTATTTCTCTGAAAATGATATTCCTGTCGGTGATCCTGGGTGTTGCCTTGGTTCTGACAGTGAGACAATGAATCTGCTAATATGTTCTGGCTGCCTAGTATGTAGATGATTGTGAAATCAAATTGGGAGAAGTAATGGGCCGGCCAAGCTTGACTAGGGTTAAGTCATTCCATCTGTTGCAAAATCCGCAAGTTTCCGATGATAGGTACATATTTCAAATTGATGAGATGCCCCTTATAAGAGGTGGTGCCATTCTTCGCAAGCTATTTCCATGGCAAGCAACTCCTTTTCAATCACTGAGTAGTTGACTTCACTGTAAAACAGGGTGCTTGATAGATAAGCAATGGGATGTTCCCGACCTTCCACCTCTTGTATGAGAACAGCTCCTACCACCTCAGCAGAGGGGTCAGATTCAATTATGAAGGGGAGAGCCTGGTCTGGTTGCCATAAGATAGGAGCATAGAAGAATCAAGACTTGAGGTACTGAAAGGCAGACTCTGTCAACTCACATCACCAGAAAGGAGTGCCTTTCTTTAGGAGAGAAGTGATAGGGAGGACAATCTCCGAGAAGTCAGGAATAAACTTGCAGTAAAAATTAGCAAGACGTAAGAACGGCTGTATGTCCTTCACCGTAGTGGGAGTAGGCCATTTGAGTATAGCTGTCACTTTACAGCGGTCTATTTCAATACCCTGATCGGACAAGATATACCCTAAATAGGGCACTATGGGGACTTCAAATAAACATTTCTCTGTTTTTACCAAGAGTTGGTTCTTCCGAAGCTGAAGCACGACTACCCTGAGTTGGATTCGATGTTCGTGCCGTGAAGAGGAGAAAACCAAGATGTCATCAAGATAAATAATGACAGAGTGGAATGACATGTCTGAAAAGAACCTGTCCATAAAGCGTTGAAAGATTGCTGGGGTATTTACCAAGCCGAATGGCATCTTCTGGTATTCAAAAGGTCCAAAAGGAGTCCGAAAGGCAGTCTTCCATTCGTCTCCGGCCTTTATATGTAGAAGATGGTAAGCCCCACCTAGGTCTAGTTTGGAAAACACCACAGTCCCTTGTACAGTCTCAAAAATGTCTGATAAGAGGCATAGGATAACGATCACGGACCGTAATCCTGTTGAGACCCCCATAATTGTTGCATGGTCTTAGCTCATGAGTGTCTCTTTTTGGAATGAAAAACAATGATGCCCCTGCAGGAGAATGAGAGGGTCGAATGAGACCGTTTTGAAGGTTAGAATCCAAATACTACCTGACTACCTGCTTTTCAGGAAGACATAGTGGATACATCCGACCAAATGGAACAAATGCCTCCGGAGTCCTCTGGGCGATGTGGTGGAAGGTCCGTAGGGATTTTGTCTTGAAACACATCAGTAAAACCCTTGACTTCAGACGTAATACAGTGTACACCTAGAACATTAGTGTGTGCAGTAGGACGGACCATCACAGATTTCTTAAGGGAGTCTTCCAGGCACTGTTTAACACAATATTCTGAGTTGAACTGTAGAAGATTCTTTGCCCAGTCGATATTAGGATTATGTCTCCTTAACCAGGGAATCCCTAATATGACAGGGAAATGAGAAGCATGGATGATCTCAAAGTGTAGAGATTCATGGTGTTGGAAGACAGATACCTCCAGAACTTTGGTGGTCTGTGTTATCAGACCTGAATTGAGAGGTTTTCCATGTACCCCTTCAACCGCCTGATCCTCCCTTCTGTAGAGCCTGGGGATCCTCTCCTTATCAGCCCAGACTGTCAACAAAATTACCGACTGCTTCACAATCAATGAGTGCCAAAGCATCAATCTTCATCTGATTGACTGTGATCTGTATGCTCACAACCATTAATCTGTTATCCTATTGAGAGGAAGTAACAGAAAGGATGTGAGAGGGATTGAAAACATGACCCTGGTAGCTCATCCCTTCTAGGACCAAGGTCTGTCATTTTCCGCCTGCTGGGGTGGGACTTCAGGACAGTCACCCCACAGGTGGGTATTGGATCCACAATACATACGCAACCCGTTCTCTCTTCTCTGCTTCCTCTCTTCTGAGGTTAGAGGTCCTCATGTCGATCATATCTGCATGGGTTCATCCCTTGGGGCTCTACTGGATGGAGGAGCATAGGTCGTTGATATTTTGAGAACCAGGGAGAGCAAGTCGACCAATGTATCTGGACGATGACTGCGGGCCAGTTCATCCTTGATGTCCTCTCGCAGGCCCCATCTGAATATGGTGTACTGTGCCGACTCTGGCATCCAACTTTGGCAGCAGTGCGTTTGAAGGTAGTGATGTAAGACAATAGATCTGAAGCACCTTGACGAGTGTCCAACAGGTCTTCTCAGGCAGGGTAGACCACTCCAGGTCTTTCAAAGGTTTGTTTCAGTAGATTCAGGAATGCCCTGTAGTCCTGCAAAATGGGGCTAGCAGAGGTGACAAGAGGAGTAGCCCAAGCTGGGGATCATATTGCCAACCATATAAGATAGCATGAACCCTATTCAGGCGTGGTCTGATCCATAGGTAGCAGAGCGAAAGGTAAAGTGAACAACGCAAACCTCGATGAACTCCTTTAGCTTCTTTGGTGATCTGTCCAATTTACCGTGGCCAAACCCATGATAGGGAGACCGGAAAGGGTGGCCAGCTGTCTAAACACAGTGTTCTCAGTCTTCAGGTTATGGACCTCAAGGGTGAGCCCCTGGACTGCAGCGACTAACTCTTGCACTTGTTCAGCAGTGGCCATGTCTTCTTGTAGGCGTTGCAAATTGTCACAACTGTTGGAATAATGCCCTTGCTCCTCACCTGATCCTTCTTCACTAGAAGAGGGGGATCCTTTATTCAATACCTTCATTCTCTTCTTCTACTTTCTGGAAGTCTTTCTTTATTTAAAGAGATATGGGGCCTCATTATAACTCACCCGGTATGAAAACAACGGTGGCGGTAAACCCGCCGCCACCGTTGTTTCCATGCCGGGCGATCACAACTCCTGCAGGGGGAGGCGTCAAACCCGCCAGGTCTGACCTGGCGGGTTTAACACCGCCCCCCTGCAGGCGGACGAGGAAACACCGGCACCATCACGAGATGGTGCTAGTGTTTCCATGATCCCCATCCCCATTGAGTCCTATAGGATTCAATGGGAATGGGGATTAACACCATTCCGCCTCCGGAATTCCCGGGACACCGGGGTTGTAATGCCCCGGTAATTCCGGGAGTCACGGAGGCGGAATGGTAATACGAGTCCAGCGGTAACCAGGTGGTTTTACTGCCTCGGTTACCGCCGGACTCGTAATGAGTCCCATGGTCTGTCACGGAGGGAAGCCACTATACCAGACTGGTAATACAGGCGTTCAAGAAGCCCCTTAACTTGTATAGCCGAGTTGGGGAAAAAAGCCAATGAAGGCAAAAACAACTGGAGGGTCATGGCATAGATTCCTATAGGGTCCTCATGTCCTGTACTGGTTGTTTGAACAGTGCCTCGTATCCCAAGAACATCCAAAGCGGGGCCAGGCAAGATGCCTACACTGTAATACCGAAGCAGCAACAAAGTGAGAAATGGAGAACAATGAAAGGCCAGAGTCGGAAGACAGAGGAGCTGCAACTCCGAAGACCCAGGAAGCTGCCAGGGACCTCGGAGGAGGAAAGTACTAGAACAGGAGGGGGGAGGGCAAAGGAAATGAGGGAAACACAGAGGAAGAAAAAAATCAGTATCTGGAGGAGCCGAGGAGAAAACCTAACCACTAGCATTTTACCCATAGTAGAATGACTTGGATGCAATGTACAGCGCTATGTTAGGAAGTGAAGCAAATCCAATTGGATGGCGGCCATCTTGGAAAAGACTAGAGCGCTGCTGTACGTTCTTACGAAAACATGGCGGAACGCTAATGGTGGAATGTGCATCTCTTCCATGGGCGTCAGGGGGAAAGTGCTGTGACTGTATTTCAGAATGGCAAAACAAAAGATACTGTACCACGATACTGGTTGAAATATGGCAAAAGAAAGTCTTTCCTACTTTTCAGGATGGCCAAACAAATGTCTTTTCTCCAACAGTGATTCAAGTATGGCGAAGGCAAGTCTTTTTAAAGTTTCTGGTTGACAAAATGTTCAATTGACACTGCAACTTAATATGACCAAGTCCCTCTTTAACACACCAAAGTGAGTTTCCCGGTACACTCTCCCGCCAGGAAATCCATCAACTGAAAACTCTTGATTTCCGGGTTTACTCTCCTGTCAGGAATATCTCTCAACTGAAAACTCTTGGTATCCTGGTTTACTCTCCTGCCAGGAATATATTCCCTTTTGGCTCACACAGGCCCCCTAGTGTACTCTCCTGCCAGGTATCTCTTTCCAAAGAGCTTCAAAACCGGATATTCTTATCCAGTCTCTCTGCAACATTCATATTTATTTTCAGTGTCACATGGTTGTACTTCTTCAATAACACCACCTTGTCGACTTCAGTTGTTACTTGTGCCAAGTTCCCCCATACTGACATTCCATATATGCTGGTTTGTTCAAACTCTGTCAACCTTTCTCTCAATTTCTTTTGGCAATGCTTGTTACAACTTTCCCCCAAATAAAATCTCATGTCGAAGGAATTGCCAACTCTTGCCTCTTTGTTTCTTTGACAATCTCTCTTGGTTTATGGGAATGCCTGTGTCAGGTTTCCCCCAACTGACATCTCATGTCAAGAGAATTGTACCATGTTTGCCTACTATTTGATCAGTATTCGAAAATGCTTTCCAAACATTCTTTAATGTGTTCACACATTGCGCGGCCCCCTACGCTTCTAGGCTGCCTCACCAATTCACCGTGCAGCTTCTCTGATGTGCTCGCGAGGGGCCAGCTTCCTCTTCTGGGCAGAGTCTCATTAGGTACCCACGCCGGCTCTCGTGACCTTTGTTGCCAAATCACATGTTGCTCTGCAGGACTGCCTCTCCTCTGACAGCCCTGCTGCACACCATTCACTTTCTCTTCCCCGGAGCTCCCTCACCTCATATAATAGGTGCTGTGAAAAGTCAGGAATGAAACCCGGACACAAGCTAGCCATGTTTTTGGTTAAAGACTTTTATTGAAAACAAAAGGGTTGGGGAAAGGCCTCTCTGATCCTGCTCTAAGCGGAATTTCCCTACCTAAAACCAAAAACAAAGGATCTGTCTGGGTCAGGATGTCAAAATCAAACAGTGTCCAAAAGTTCTATTCTGACCCTCACACTACAAACTAAAATATAAGGTGAAAAGGGAAATGTCTTTAACCTAGGTGATTGCAAAAAAGAGTTTGTAAAGGAAAATTGAACAGCTCCAACATTTCTCCAAGGTCGAAGAGCCTTGGTTCCAGAGGGTGGTACCCTTCACCTGGATTATTCCTTGATACTGAAGAGAGGGTCCCTGGAATGCCCGTCTTGACTCCTATAGACATGACAGCCCTTGGAGCCAGAAATGCAAGATGCCAGTCACTGTTTGGCCAGCCCCCAGGAGGGCCAGTGACATACCCAGCTGACGTCTTTATGGATACAGGTGCTTCAACACTGATCATGGATACAGGTGCCTCAACACTGGACTTGATCGACTAATGACAAATATCCAGCTGTGACAACATCATATGGGACACACAACATGGTAACGCTAGCCACGAAGCAAACTTGCATCCCTGCACAAAGTTACATGGACACACATACAGAACATGCTTGCACAGCTCTGTAGATAGAGGACAGGTACATATACATACTGTCAGAAGCCTTTCCTTTTCATTAGCAAAATGCAGAAATGCAGAAATGCAAGAAATCAAAAGATGCAGCGCAAGCTTGAATCCACCTTTTGCAACTAACCATATGGAACTACAGGGTCGTACAAGGAACCTAGAAGAACCATGTACCACTAACCCATAAGGAAAATTATACAATATAGACATATAGAAATCATAGAATAACTATAGTAGAATTACATGAAGCCACAGGCCTCAGAATATGGGATGAAGGAAGATTTTACAGTACACTGGCCAGAGACAGGGAGCCACCTGCAAAATAGCAGAATAAATCCTCACTAATTGCAGCCAGAAAAGCTCAATTTTGCAGTCTTCACTCACGTGATCCGGCCGAGCTGAACAATAGCCATTTACCCGTGTTGGGAAGAGGAGCAGTTCCCAGCGAAGCAGGCAAGAACTGATACTTGTGTTGTTTTACAACATTGCAACCTGATGGCACTCCCAAGGGCAAAGTGGTTATACCAGTGGCATATAATGGGACACATAGGGCCTCATCACGACTTCAGCGGTAATGCGGCGGATTACCCGCCGGACGTAAATAGCGCTAACGCCAAGGCCCCCGGCGGATAATCCGCCAGATCACAAGTTATCGTGCACGCGCCCCGGTCCATGGCGGTATCGCGAATAGCGCGAACCTTTAAATCCGGCGCACCATGCGCTACCGCCATATCGCGCTCATAGCGCTATGACGGCGCGCTCATGGCGCGCGGGAAACACGTCACTGCCGGAACGGGTAATAAAGCGGCGACCATCTTGGAAATCACAATCCGTCGGATATCACAGCCCCTGGAAGCCATCCACGCCATCCAACCCCAAAACATGTCTCAGGAGCGAACTAGGGGCAAGACCGCCCTGGACAGGGTGTGAAAGCCCAAATTCAGTGACCAGGAGCTAACTGTACTGGTCGAGGAGGCCGAGATACACCACGAGGAGCTGCAGCATCGCAAAACAAGTGGACAGCACAGAGCACAAATTTGGCGATCAATCAGCCAAAGGGTCAGTGCTGTGGGGCGCGTGCCCCAGGATGGGGAGGATTGCCGCAAGCGCCTGAACGACCTGCGCGTGTGAGTCCGTGGCATCCTTTCACAGCACCGGAGTGGAACTAGGGCCACTGGAGGAGGCCCACCACCACCCCTACCCGAACTCACACCTTGGGAGGAGAAAATGACAGCCCTGATAGATGTTGGCACCATCGAGGGCATTGGTGGAGTAGAGGCAGGCACTGGCATCGACCCAACTGCAGGTGAGTCCCACCCCCGAATGCATGCAGCTGAAAGTACCACACATGCAGACCCTGAGTGAATGAATGCGAAGAAATGTGTGTCAGGTACTGCCTACACCCATAAGTGAGGCCTACATCCATTGAACCGTAGTGCTGCCTAGACGACCCTGGACGTGCAGTGCATGAATGACAGGGGCAGGGGATAGACATCCATAGCCATAGGCCAGCTACGTAGAGTTTGAGTGTGCATGAATACACCCCCAAAACCCAGAGCGCAGTGCACCCCAACCACGCATGCAATAATGTCACTCCAACATTCCCATGCTGTGTACCTCCATACACACTCACAACAAGCACCACATGGTGACTGAACAGAATGCAAGTTGAATGCGTGATTGATACTGTCCTCAATCACACTTGTTGGCATGAACTGCATCACACAAATATATGTAGCATTGAACTCAAACCACACCCTATGTACCCCACAGGCACATGTCGATCCCAACAGGACGAAGATGATGGGGAGGAGGCCACACCAACACAGTGCCCACGGCAGCGCGCCTCCACCAGCACCACCACCCCACAAAGAGGCCGTACGGAAGGGAGACGACCCAGACCAACACCCACTTCATTCCAACGCAGCCCCACCAGACAGCAGCAGCAGCCACATGGCCGCAGGGAGGCCACCGCCAGCTCGCCCCAAGCCTCCAGTCACAGCCCTGATGCTGAGGGACAGAGGTCTGGATCTGAGCCCGACGTGGGAGCAACACCTCCACATGGCCATCATGCTGGAAGACAGCACTCTCCCGGAAGCAGTGAGGCCGAAGGGATGGTCACACCCCAGGGAAGCCCAAGCCCAGGCACCACCATGCACTAAATTGACATGCGCTTGTGCGTCGTGTCTGCACACCACAGCCGGACGTGGACACGCCATCATATGGCAGCCCAGAAGACCGGCCCTCTGAGCCAGGCAGCCCAGTCCAAGCTGGCGCCATGTCGCCATGCAGCCCCCCCCTGACAGCACACAAGTCGCAGGCCAACACCAGACACACCAGGGGTGCCCTTCGTCACTGGGGCAGCAGTGATGGGCCGACTCAACATTATTGAGGCAAAACAGGCCAGGGTGGAATCAATGGCCAAGGTGCAGAGCCGGCACATCAAGGCTGTCAGTGCATCTATACGCATGGGTGCAAATACATAGCGCGGGACAATGCGCGCACACGCAGAGTCGTTGAACAATGTACCGCTGCCCTGACAGGCTTCGGGCAACGAGTGAGGGAGTTGACGGAGGTAGTCTCAGCACTTGCTGAGCAAACAAGGGGGGGAAACAACCTCATGCGACAGCACATGGTGGCCGCCCCTTCAGTCCCTTCGACATCGACCACACCCACGGAGGGATCCCTCGAGCCATCTCCTAGGCACCGGTCCATGCGCCACCTAAGGGCATGCACACCAGAGGGGCCCGGAAAAAGGAAAGCACCCACGACCATCCTAGTGGTGCATGGCATCGTTGTTGGTGCCCTGATAAGACACATGTGCCTATCTGCACAGTTGGGGGTAGTTCACTGGGGGGAGGGGAGATTGTGTGCTGGGTGTTTACTGGGGGGAGAGGGGATTGTGTGCTGGGTGTTTACTGGGGGGAGGGGGGATTGTGTGCTGGGTGTTCACTGGGTGGAGGGGGGATTGTGTGCTGGGTGTTTACTGGGGGAGGGGGAATTGTGTGCTTGGTGTTTACTGGGGGAGGGGGGATTGTGTGCTCGGTGTTCACTGGGGGGAGGGAGGATTGTGTGCTGGGTGTTCACTGGGGGGAGGGGGGATTGTGTGCTGGGTGTTCACTGTGGGGAGGGGGGATTGTGTGCTGGGTGTTTACTGGGGGGAGGGGGGTTTGTTGGACGGAAAATAAATCACGTTAGAAAAATCACAATGCACGGATAGTAGTGATTGTAACTAATGCAATTTAATGTTGAAGTGACATATATCCAATTTACCCATTACCCATTTATAAAAGAATCCATCTATCAATCCCTGTCTTGCCAACCTCCTCTCCCTCAGCCCAATCCTTTGTGCATGTTCAACACCTTCTGGTACTTCATCGCCCTCACTACCATCCTCAGGTGGCTGCACATGAGCATCAGGTGGCAGTGACACATTTCTGCGACAGATGTTGTGCAGCATGGCACATGTCAGTACAATTTTGCCAACTTTTTCTGGTGCATACATCATTGCCCCTCCCGTGCGGTCGAGGCACCGGAAGCGTGCCTTCAGCAGTCCAAATGCCCTCTCCACGCAGATCCGTATACGGGCATGGCCAAGGTTGTATGCCCGCTCCACCGCCGTGTGTGGGTGACGCACAGGGGTCATGAGCCACGTGTACTGGGGATATCCAGAATCACCTGCAGGGGAGAGAAAGCCGGTATGGGGACAAGGTAAGTCCAGTGGGTGTACAGTGCTCTGTCATCAGTGTGATTTTGCCATATTTGTCATTTGGCCTATAACATTGTGGAGTGTGCTGTCCTAAGGGCACGATTGAATCAATGGGGTGCTCTCCACTTGGGACGCCTATGTTTCTGTATGTAACAGTACTCATTCACTTGTCGCAGGATAAGGGGGCCCTTCCATCTACTTCTGCATAACAGAAGTGGCTGCCTCATGTGTCATTGCAAATCCATTTGGCTACAGTTGCATTTGCTGGTCGTCACTATTCTGTACTGTTCTCCATGCATTTCCCTGGCCATTTTGGGGACAGTGTTCGTGGGATGTACATTGTCATTACTCGGCCTACTTATGTTTGGTGCATTTGTGGATGTGCCAGTTTATGGTTTGGAATTTCATTACTGTCGGATGGCCAGGGTGGGATTTCTGTACTGTCTCAGTGTTGGGAGCCATGGTGCTACTCACACAGGAGGCTTTATTGTGGTGGGGCTTCCATATGTCACTGTGCCGCAACATGTCTTACAACATGATATGATATGATAGTTTATTTATATAGCGCCTATACACAATGTGTTTCAAAGCGCTTCAAGGCAAGGGAGGGAACAAGGGAAAATACAATGCATGGGTGTGTTCTGCTGTGTTGGGCATGTCCAAGGTTTATCGTGCAAGGTGCTTGAATGTGAATGCTGCAGTAATGCTGCTGCCTATTGGGAATAATGGATTCTGTGACAGGCACCATCAGTTGTGGATTGACATGCTTTATGGTATACATTTGTACTCACCCAGTCGCCATGTGTTTTGGCCACGGTGCCTTTCCGTGTACGCCGGCAGGGTACTGTTGCGCAGGACCATGGAGTCGTGGGTGGATCCTGGGTAGCGGGCACAGCAGTGGCTGAAGGTGACATCAGGTCCACATGTCATCTGCACGTTGAAGGAATGGTACTGTTTACGGTTTCTGTAGGCAGCCTCATGTGCCTGGGGTGGTACGAGTGCCACATGTGTGCAGTCAGGGGTGGACTGGGAACCAAAAGAGGCCCTGGAAATAATTTTCAAAGTGGCCCCATATTAGACATTTTCAGCAAGCCAAAGCCTTTTCCTATGAGAACATTTGGAAATACCACACAAAAGATGCCCGGGGTTCAGAGGCCTACTGGGAAATCTCCAGAGTTCCCTATACGCCAGCCCACCCCTGGCCAGGGTGCAGCGGCCTAGCGGGTAATCTCCAGAGTTCCCTATAGGCCAGTCCACCTCTGCTCAGGGAGCAGAGGCCTACACAGACATCGCCAGAGTTCCCTATAAGCCAGTCCACCCCACTATTAACCAACGGTGCCCATGACTTCTCAGCCCTCCCCTTCACGTACCCCCAGTTTTAAGCCCTGCCCCCGCGACAGCAGTGAGGAGAGGGCGCGCGAGCAGTGGGGCTTCCACCTCAGAGTTGCTGGACAATGTGACAACCATAGAACAATGCGGTGTGGGGTGCCGAGGCAGCGTCAGACTTGCCATCTGTCGCTCCTCCGCCAGGCCGAGCGCCAAGGTCATCTCCATGTGGTCCTTTCAAGCAATCAACCACCTGACCCCCATTTCCCCCTCGGACCTCACCCTGTATCACTTATTAACACCTGCAAAGCAAACTCACCCCTCATTATGAGCTTTCGACCTCTTGGACATTTTACAAAGCCTTCATCAAAGCTAAGTTTATATTTGCTAGCAGGATTACCCACAGCTGCGGAAACATATATGGAAATCCCTCTTGCACCACTCATGTTTGCAGGATAACAACAAATCCTCCCACTGCTGCATTCAGCGCAATGCGCACAAACTCCGGGCACATCAACACCCTATCAGCACAAGCCAAATGCAGTAAGGAGTACGCTCTGTGCAATATGCACACTGCGTTATGCAGAAAATGGACACACTCTGCAGAGCATATTCTGCGCATGGCTCACACTGCGCAAAAGGTACACTATGCACAAAGTGCACACTGGGCCCGATTTGCAAAGATCTGAACTGGGGCAGATGAGAGAATATGTGTTCCGTTGCTTTATACCTGAAACAGGTGCACATCTGGAGATGTCTGTAGCATCCCTGTGCTGCTCTTGTGCAAATCTTTGAGACTCACATTTGCACGTGAGCATCTCAGAGATGCTCCGGCATGTCCAGATTTACTTCAGTGTTAACCTTTGTGGATCAGGTGCAAGGGAGCAGCTGCAAGTCAGTGATACTCATGGGCAGAATGAAGTCACTCTGTGCAAAGTGCATCCGATGCCCAATATGGCCGCTCTGTGAAAGATGCACACTATGGAAACAGAAGCTATGTATGCACTACACCAGGGATGGAAGTGAGCGCAGCTGTGTCCCACTACATTCACTTGCATCTGTTTGCCATTCCTGCGCCCATGTTCACCATTCTATACAGAGGATGTGCCCATTCATGTCCCCTGTGCAAGTGCAAAGTTATAAGAGGAGCCTTAGGGCCCGATATAGGGAACTTTTTGCACGATTCAAAGTGGCTTTGCACTGGAAAAATACACTTTGCACAGTTCAATGAATCAGGGTTTGTGTCGGCAGTGCAAAGTCACAGTGCAAAGCCATTTTGAACCGGCAAAACATTCCATGATTTGGGCCCTTAGTTACTAGTCACTTAGACTATTGAAATGGCCCGGCCGCAACACTTGTCACACGTTGCACTATGCCTCCGCCTACCCTCTCCCATGTCGAGACCACACTTCAGCATAAAACTCACACTGCGTACAATGCACACTATTCACAAACTGTGCATCATGCACAAAACGCAGGCTCTGCACATTGGCATGGGCTCTTTGCAGAATATACGCTATGCACAAAGCACACACTCGCTTCAAAGCTCATACACTGTTCAAGACTGACAGTCTGCCCACGAGGCACACTGCACAAATGTACATTGGGCACACATGTGTACATTGCGCAAAAAGCACGTCTTCGCAACATGCATACTGCACAAAATGTACACTGGCCACCAAAGGCACGCCCTTTGCAAAGTGCATTCGATGAGCAAGGTGCCCAAGCTGGAAAAAGTGCACGCTCTCTGCAAGACTGACACTGTGATCAAGGCGTGCACTGTACGAGCGCTGCAAGGCAGGGGATTCTTAGACCGGGCCAGTGGAGGATAACAGGCCCCCTTACCCTACTGGCAGCATTCCCCCCAGAGCCTCCTCACCTGGTAGGTAGCAAGAATGCTTCGTGTATATCCGTGCAGGCGCATCGCCTTAAAACTGCACAGGTGAATAGCAGAACTGTACATTACTAAATGCATCAGGAACCAAGTGTAAAATAATAAAGCTATAAAGTGCAGTTCATAATGACATCACAGCTTTGCATGCCACAGGCGCAAGGGTCGCTAGTTCTAATATCCTAATCATCGGCTAATGGGGCACTTTCTTCGGTATACTAAGGGGACATAATAAAGAACGCGCATGTTCAGAGTGTAATCCACGAGTCAGGCAGGGGAGTTGTTTACTCGATCACACCATCTCAAGACTCGAGATGCAGTTCCTTCAATGATAGTGATGATAACGTCGCAACGTGCGGCGTCTTGCTTGCTGCTTCTTACCTGACAGTCAATAGATCGATCTTGCGGCTTGTCAAGGCCTCATGCAGCCCAGGTCAACTGCCTGCCTGCAGCCTGCTGCCCTGCTGACCTGCCTGCTAATGTGTGCACTGTGCGCACAGCCTGGGATGCAGCAGGGCACGTGCGGTTCCACTTCCTTCCAACCGATGCCCAGCCCAGGAGGCCCTGATGCGCAGGCGCAGGCCCAGCCTGGCTGCTGGGAAGATTTAAACAAAAATTACAGCAGCTGCCTCGGCTCAGTCGGTGGTGTCAGCCAATTCAAGGCAAACCACCCAGACGGAGCCGAGGCAAAATCACTCGATGTGTTTATTATGTTAATGTGCATGTGTATCCTTCCGCACAGAAAGAGGCCCTACAGGCCAGAGGCCTACCGGGGGATGTCCCGGTGTCCCGGTGGGCCAGTCCAGCCCTGTGTGCAGTCCAGGGCTGCTATTACATTCGGGACTTGGGCAATGGCATAGAATTGACCCTTCAGCTGGTGCACCTGTGCCTGTGTGGCTGGCAATGCAATGTGTTCGTTCACATGATTCAACAGTGCATCAAGCACCTGTCCCAGCATTGCACTGAATGTGGAGTGGGCCATTCCATGCATCATGGCAACGGTATGTTGGTAGCTGCCAGTCCCAAGAAATTGAAGCACAGACACTAGGGGAGGTACTGCCGTGCTGATGGCTATGCGGCTGCCAATGTCACCCTGGATTGTGTCCAGCAACTGGGTGATGGTTGCCCTGTCCAGCCGATATTCTGTCACCAACTGACCATCAGTCAGGGCCCAGGGTGTTGGCCTGACCCTGGGGATGGCTGGCTGCCTTGCTGGTGCTGCTCTCCTCCTCCTCCTTCTCCTCATCCCCACTGCCCCCTGCACTCCCAGGGCCCTGGCCTGGTTGGCTGGCCTCTGTAGCTCCAGGTGCAGCAGGTAGAAGTCAAAATCAAGGCTCTAGGCTCCAAATGGCAGCATGGTGTTGGGGAGGGTGTGTTGTGCATGGGTGGCTCCTTTGTAGGCCTCTGATTTGCATTGGTTCCACCTGGGCCCTGATTGCTGTCTCCTCCCTGCTCCTGCTGGTGTAATGGTGTTGGGGAGGGTGTGTTGTGCATGGGTGGCTCCTTTGTAGGCCTCTGATTTGCATTGGTTCCACCTGGGCCCTGATTGCTGTCTCCTCCCTGCTACTGCTGGTGTAGTGGTGTTGGGGAGGGTGTGTTGTGCATGGGTGGCTCCTTTGTAGGCCTCCGATTTGCATTGGTTCCACCTGGGCCCTGATTACTGTCTCCTCCCTGCTCCTGCTGGTGTAATGGTGTTGGGGAGGGTGTGTTGTGCATGGGTGGCTCCTTTGTAGGCCTCTGATTTGCATTGGTTCCACCTGGGCCCTGATTGCTGTCTCTTCCCTGCTCCTGCTGGTGTAATGGTGTTGGGGAGGGTGTGTTGTGCATGGGTGGCTCCTTTGTAGGCCTCTAATTTGCATTGGTTCCACCTGGGCCCTTATTGCTGTGGCCTGTGTTCTGTTACCTCCAGCTTTTTGCTGGAGGTATTTTCGGCGGATTATCCGCCGCTTTTCTGGCGCTAATAGCACCTACGCCGGACTCGTGATTGCTGATGTTTTAGCGCGAATGGTTCCTGGCGCTGTTATGACCGGCGCTTGTACAGCCGGCTGTACTTGTGCCAGCGGTATTTCGACTTGTGATCCGACGGACCCTTAAAATCGGCGCTAATAGCGTTACCGCCGATTTTAAGGGTTACCACCAAAGTCGTGATGAGGCCCATAGTCTTTCTCATCACCTTGATAAGGTGCACGGAGTGCTGAGAATAGAGCTGGCTCCCAGGCATGAGGAGACCCGCTCCTGCCAATCAGGGAACACAAATCCAGGGATGGATTGCAAAGGGCAGGGACCAATGGTAATCCTGCGACCATGCAACAATGAAATAAATAGCTTTTGGGGATGGCCCAGACAAAGCCACCTGACATGCAAGGGCCAGTCAGGTAACCTCTATAGGTGGCATCTATAGGCACTACCACCCCAGCCACACAACATTGTAAGCTCTTAGGTTTTTGGGGAAGAGCCCCAACTTGTGACGACACACTGCAACAAAAGCCCCTGTCTAATATGGAAAATAAAGGACAGTTCTAACTTGCCCTTGGCTGAGTCCTCCATCATTTACCGGGGGAGAGTTCATGGGTGCTGGGTAATCTGAACAGTGATTGTGTAGCACGAACCCCAGTCCTCTGGTATACCTATACAATTGTTAGCAGTGGGATCGTTCACTACGCCTGTTCGGCATAGAGCCACCTCTTCCGTCGCAGTGCCTGAAGGGCTGTGAGTGCACCCCGTGGAGCGCAAGACCACACAGGAGTTCACCCTGTGCAGAAGGCTTCAGGAGGTGTTTTGGAAAATATCCTGCCCGCTGTCCGTGGGGAGCCCAGCAGACCAAAAGGGTGGTGTGGCAGTTTTGGGGAGAGCCAGTGGTTGAGCAGCGTCATTGGATCACAGAGTGTAAGTATTGACTCAGCCACACAGCAATTAAGGGGGGTGGTAAAGAAATATTGGGTGTGGGGTGTTGATGAGTATTGTTGAGTATCGTTGAAGTATTGCTGGGTATTGTGAAGTTTAGTTCAGAAAGGAGCAGAGGTAGATGTCATTTGTTCATGGTTAGGGAACATTCAATCTTGAGGTAAAAGGTTCAGGCATTTAGCCTAGACTATTGACTTAAGGGTATGGATGACAGAAGTTATGGAAATATTGGATTTCCTGTGGATTGGGCATTTTAGCTCGGGTCATGGATGATGGTATACCCGAGTATAGGGCTTAGCAATTGAGGCTAGCTCGAACTGAGCAAGGTGTTATTCTGATTAAGCCTTGCAGAGGCATTTTATCTACAAGGTGAAATTGTAGGTGCAGATTGAGTACATGAAATATTGGTATCCCCTGTTAGGAGGTAGGACGACAGCTGTGGGTATATGTTGGTTGGGTTTGTGAAAATGTCTGTATAATGGGACAATATTGTTGTGAGCTTGGTTAGTGATTTCTATTATTCACTTACTTACTGAAGAGGTGACGTCACCAACGAGGTCTGTGTATCAGACTAGGAGAGAATGACGAGGTGCAGAATTTGGTTTTGACAATAGAAATTTTACAGAGAAGGCTCTTCTGTGGTGGTTCGTGTACGGTGCATGCGCGAGATTGGTGGGTGTGTCTGAGGAGGCAGAGAGTTGCAGAAGGGTTGTGCAGAGAGCATGCCTAAGAAGTTGGTTGGGAGCCAGAGAGGCTTGTGATGTTTTGAAAAGAACTGGTATCTGCAAAATTGAAGACAAATTAGATAAATTGTATTTTTGTGTCTGAATAACAACAGAAGTGTCTAAAACCTCGAGTTGAGGTCAATTAAGAATTAAAAATCAATGTATTGTGGTAAAGGGGTGGAGGACACGCCCCTAAAGCAACTATGCAAGGCCATTCCACGATATAAGGACAAGATTTGTAAATATAGCGCAGAATGGATAAGAATGGATGAGAAGCACATAAGGTCAATTTCCTAAGCCATGGCAAAAGGGCGGGAGCTTCTTCAAATATGTGCATCAATTGTTACACACACACACATATACACAAGGTTTATAAGGGGAAAAAGTTGAGCAATCGTATGGCGATATTTGAGCTCTGGAAGATGTTTCAGGACGATGGAGGGGATGTGGTGCAGCATCAATGGATGCTGAGCCAGCAGGAGACCCCCGGCAAAAATCTTTCGGCCCTGACTTCCCCACCTCCTCCTGAACATGGGAACGAAGGGGCTGCAGCAGGAGGCCAGGGATTATAGCCTATACGAGAATTCAAAGCAGCAGAGGGGCACACAAATCCAATATTCGCACCTCTACCATACACCAAGGAGGAGGGGCATAAAGGGGTCAGACAAGCAGTAAGGGGAGCAACGAGCATGAGAGGTAGAAAAGGGGTGCACAGCGAGACCCAGACAAGCACAAGGGAGGGACTGGAGAATATAGTCTCGAACAAATGGGTGGGAGGACAAATACTACTGAAATTAGATGGTAAGACAGTGGGAGAAATAGGAGGGGAGGATAAGGAAGTGACAGAGTGCAAGAGGAACAGTGAAGCACGAGAATGGGCAGAAATAATGGAAGAAGTAGAGAGACAAGAAAAGCAGAAAAAGGAGAAATGCGAGAGAGTGCAAAGAGAAAAGCAAAAGGCAGACGAGAAAGAGCGGGAGCAACAGGAAATGAGGAGAAAGAGGGAGCTTGAGGAGATAGCGAGGAAAAGGGAGGAAGAAGAGAAGGAAAAACAGGTTTTGATAAAGAGGGGGAGGAGGAAGTTAGAAATAGAGTGGCTAGTAAGGGAGCGCAAACGTAAGGAGGATGACAAATGCGCTGTGAGAGGCATAAGACTAAGATTGGGATTGACAACTTTTGACGATGACGAGGGAAGGGATGGGCAAGCAGAGTAAGATTGTGGCAAGAAATATGATAGGGTAGCAAAAACCAACACAGGGTCCTCTGTGAGAACAGACTGCAAGAACTTGATTGCCCTAGAAGGGGAGCCACAGGGAATCATGGTACTGAGGAGGCTTAGCTTCCAGGACTATCTCGACCGTGACCTGGGAGAGACCGAGAGTGAGGAGAACTGGGTAGTGAGTGAGGATGAGGCAGTAGGGCAACCTGCTGATCGATTGATAGGGAAGCACACTGATCGAAGCTCCACATGGGGAGCAGAAAATAATACAGGGGGATTGCGGGGTGACAAAGACGAGAGATCACGATGGTCCAGGACCTACATGGCACAGCATGAATGACATAACCCAGTATGCGCAGAGACTTGGAGACCTTCCAGCACAAAGGAAGGAATAAATGGCAAGGGCATTCACTGCCACCTATGACACCGGGAGACTAGATGGGGAGGTTGGGCTGGCACAGTTCCCCTTAATGGAAAAGGAGGGGGCAACCTCAATATGTACCCTGGAAACATATCGACATGGAAAATGGGAGGTGTAGGCTACCCTCATTGACCGTGGGTGTGGGTAAATGGATTTACGAAATGGAGAGTATGACAGCAGGACAGATGTTAGTGGTAGGGGACATAAAAGGTTTACTAGTGGTGAACCTTGGAGAGGCTGCCGATGATGTGTGGAAAAGGGCTGGATGCCCAGCAGTAACCACCCAGAACACGGCGCATGATGGTTCACCGTTTGATAACTGCTGAGCCTCGTCGTGAGGTCCTGCGGTCTGACAGTGGTTCTCACTTCATCAATGAGATGTTCCACCACTTCACAACCTTGTTGGAATACAACACACATTCCCTTGTGCCTATCACCCACAAGCAAAAAGATTCTGTGAGCGCCTCAATGGGCTGCTCAAAGAAGGAATTGTCAAAATTAAAAACACCCTTAACAAGAGTTGGCTGCACTGTCTTCCATTAGCATTATTCGCGTTGCGCACTAAACCAGGGTCCAACCACCATTTAACCACAAATGAGGTGGTGACAGGACGGCGCATGAGACTTTTCATGGCTCCTTCCACTAGGACTTTAAAAGATGCAGAAATAATTTCTGATGTATTGGGTCAGGAAATGCACAAGTACCTTGCTTCCTTGATGGCTGGTGCCTCTTTTATTTCTCGTCAACTGCAGGGACAACAGGAGAGGCCTGAAACAAGAGAAGAGAACAACCACCCGGAAGCAAACAAGGAACTTTTGAAGCAACCACAGCTGTATATTGGTGATCAGTTGTTATTAAAAGACTTCACAAGGCGGAGGTATAAACCGCATTTTACAGGACCATATACAGTAGAAGAAGTAACAGACCGAGCAGTCAAACTCAAAGAGAAGAAAGCCTGGAATTACCTGGGGGACATCAAGCCCTGTAAAAGTGGTGGCTTCTCCTAGCGTCAACATTGAAAGGGCCAATGATCCACAAGCAGAACAAAACAATTGCCTCCAAACATCACAACCCAGCAGAGGCCAACCTATGGTTGTGCGCTCCAGAGCAAGAGAGCTAGGGAAGGGACTTCCTACACATCAGAATGAGGGTATACTGTCTGTTTATTATTTTCTTTCCCCACACTGACAGCATTCATCATGAAAGTGCAACTGTTATTATTGCATTGTCCCATGCTTCCCCTTTATCCTCATCCTGAAACCTTCCAAGGCCAATTTGTCCAATTTGTCCAACAGTGATAGAAGACACCATCCTAATGTGTTTTTCCATGTTTTATAGTTTATCTGGCCCAAGTATACCCAGGCCTAGAGATAGGAATCCCTTCTGTGCTTGCAGTACTTTGTGATCCTAGAATACGTACAGTTTGGGAGCAATTATTCCCCCTTGCAATGACTCAACACCACGTTCGCGGAGCTTGAATTAATAAAATACAATTACGCCTTTTTAGTGCATTGCAGGCGTGCAACAAACATCTTCAGGAATACACAAGAGTGCAAAGAAGAGTACGTTATCACAGACATTTTTAAAAGAATGCTTATTGTGTCCATTGTCTTATTTTCTTATGATATTTTTGCCCTCATCTTTTGGCGAATGTCATATGTTGCAAGTGATACCTCTGTAACCTCTACTAACAGAACCCCAACTCCAGCAGGAGGAACAACCTTGTCAGGTGGAAAGGTAAGCACTGTAAGTACAGTAAGGAGAGGTAGACACTGGGCTGGTGCAGACATGGGAGGGGAGGATCTCTATCTCACTGATAATGCTCAAGTATGTAATAACATGTGGTACAAGCACATGACTAAAGTAGGTAAACAAACCACAGGGGAGAGCTGCTATGTCTGCTCACTAATACCCTATGACATGAGTGCCTCTAGAAATGTGTAGCAACTGAAATACCGGCAGCAAGTGCACAATGCCTTATGTGCCTGTCAATGTTTACAACCCACAGAAGATTCCAAGGGAGAATGGTAACATTGGATGGATTTTGTAAGGAACTCATGGTGGCAACAGTAAAGACAGAAACAAGTGATCACAGTTCAAGGGTGTTTATTAAACTGTATGCATGTTGTAAAAAACGCCTAATCTAAATCTAAATCTAAGATGGCAGCAAGCATCGACCATCCAATAAAAATAAGGCAGTCCTTGTGCCTCTGGTCAAAATAAATGTCCTATGATAAAAAAAAAACGATTGCCAAATCCTTACAACTAAATGTAGAAAGAGTGTGTGATAGGGTTTTCAAAAGAAACAAGTGCTCACAACTAATATGTCAGGATGTGATTGCCAAGGGTCTCCCTTCCCCACTTTTTGAGCATGGGACAAGGTAGAGCTCCTCAGCACAGCACATGCTCTAGCTTTCCCCAGCACAAGCCGACAGTTCGGTATCAGTTATCGGGTTCTTCGATGGTCAAGTTTCTTTCACTAAATGTCTCTTGCCTTCGAGGGCCTGATGTATTCAACAAACAAATAAAAAGGTTCTGTTCCACATATACGTTGGGTGATGGATTCCTCCTTGAGTCCCCCTCTTCCGGGGCCGAGCCTTCTTGAATCGCAGCCTCCCTCCACCAGGTTCACTATGGCTTTCCTCTACTTCACAAAATCTTAATGTTTTTTTAAACAGTTTTCATGGACATCCTTCTACCGGGTTCACCTTTGTCAACACACTGTTTCTTGGGGATTTGCCCCTCTTTATCAGCCTCCCTCCTCCGGGATCACTCTTGCCACTTTTCACTTTAGCAGGGCTCACTCCCTTTTATATTCTCAAAGGTTTTCTCTTTTGATGCGGGATTCACTTCCCTTGCTTTCTTAACAGATTGTTGGTCAAAGACTTCTGATTGTACAGGGATTTTGCTAGACCTCCTGTATGACCAATTTGACCTGTCTTGGTGGCTCTCCTACGGCCTTCTGGTATCAGTAGTTTTTCAACATTGGAACAACCAGAGTTTCTCAAGTCAGCACCCAATTGGTGCCCGTCCCCTCTGCAGCTGGTTTTCCCTTTACTATTCACAGTTCTTTGAACTCTTCTCAATCTGCCACTGCAGGTTTCATTTAACATAGTTGGGTTGTTATCGGCTTTCCCTTCGACTCACCGGCTGTGATGAACCTTTTGGCTTTCCTTGGATCTGGAGTCAAGGCCGGTACCACGGTAGCAGGAGTTTCCCTCGCTCTGGCTTATCAGCATAGGCACGCTCTGTTTACCGTTGATATCTGCTGCAAGACATTTAGGCTATTGTCGATGGTATTAAGCTTCCTTCAGCGGAGGTTTTGTGGGTCTGAGTCAAAAAGTGCAATGTCGCATCTCTCCTTGTCAGCCTCTCGATATTTGCCGCATTTCTCCTCTTTTTGAACTGCCGGGTCTCCTCGAGCGGCCTGCCTTGCTCGTCGTGTGCTCTCGTGATCCACCTTTTATCCCTGTGGGGTGTGTGATTCTGGTCAATTGCCTGACTTTGCCTGACCCTTGTATTGGGACATGTCAGGTAAACGGCTCAGGTGTTAGTGCATTGTCTTTCATGTTGTGCGAAAGTTCTCGTGTCGTAAAAAGGGGGGCAGTGTTTTCAAAAGTGCTACGTGGTAGGATGAGGGAAAAGATATTGGAAGAAGGGGGATACCACATCTCACCCGTCGGTGTCCCACTCCCACTCCCCAAGGACCCCTCATCTAGGTGATCCTCCCTCACTTGTCTACCCCCAGGAACTGGATCCAATAGCATGGCTGTGTCCTGGCCACCTGAATGACAGATCCCTGGGACTAGCCAGGGAGACCCCTTCAGGTTTCTCACAATATCCAAGGTAACATTCCCCTATGAAGATAGCTATATAAAAACATTTGAAATGATGGACAATTATTGGAAACAAGACCAGGCTTTAAAATACATACCTGACGGCCCACAGAAAGGAGTGACAAAAACAATAACACGGAAGGAATTACCCTGTCCTAAGAAGGGACCCAAGGACATAGAAGGAGAACCAGGATGTTGGGAACGACCACTGATGCTTGTGTATGGCCAAGTGTACACGACTGAAGTATGGAAGGAGGGAGTAGTAGGTAGCAAAGCATACATCCTCCTGAAAGTTCCAGTAAACACAGTGCAGGCAGAGAAGGGCAAATGCCTGAAGGAGTGGGATGCAAGTGCAAAGTTACTGACCTGGGCAGAGAATGAAACTGGGCCAGTGCCCATAATACCACTGAACTGATCTTTCATGTTGTGCAAATGTTATCGTGTCAGAAAAGGGGGGCAGTGTTTTCGAAAGTGCTACCTGGTAGGATGGGGGAAAAGATATTGGAAGACAGGGGATACCGGGTCTCACCCGCCGGTGTCCCACTCCCACTCCCCAAGGACCCCCCATCCAGGTGATCCTCGCTCACTGGTCCATTCCCAGGAACTGGATCCAATACCAATGGCCGTGTCCTGGCCACCTGGATGACAGATCCTTGGGGACTAGCCAGGGAGACACCTTCAGGTTTCTCACAATGTCAAAGGTAACATTCCCCTATGAAGATAGCTATATAAAAACACTTGACATGATGGACAATTATTGGAAACAACCAGGCTATTTAATACATACCTAATGGCCCACAGAAAGGGGAGACAAAACAATAACACAGAAGGAATGACCATGTCCTAAGAAGGGAACCAAGGACATAGGAGGAGAACCAGGATGTTGGGAACAACCACAGATGCTTGTGTATGGCAAAGTGTACACAGCTGAAGTATGGAAGGAGGGAGTAGTAGGTAGCACAGCACACATGCTCCTGACAGTTCCAGTAAACACAGTGCAGGCAGAGAAGGCCAAATGCCTGAAGGAGTGGGATGCAAGTCCAAAGTTACTGACCTGGGCGGAGAATGAAACTGAAAAAACAGCATTATGTTTCCAGAATGATGGTGCAGTAAAGGTTGGAGAATACAAAGAGTGTAAGCACACAGAAAATCATTCAAGCATGAAGGTTGGGATGGAAGTATTAATGGATCATTATCGAGCGTGCAGAGTTAAGGCGTATTAGAAGCTGCCACCCAACTGGGGAGGAGTATGTTTGTTGGTGCACATCAATACGCCAGCACCAGTAGTGCCACAAAAAGACATCAAAACAGAAGACTTCCCTAAAATGGACAATGGAAGAAGAAATAAGAGGCCAGTAGAAGTGAGTAGATTGAAAAGAGAGAACTACTTCTCGTCAGCATCGGAAGCATCTTTGGACGACGTACCACCTGAACGCCAATTGTTCAATAGGACAGAGATGTTCTTCACGTCAGTAGTTCCAACTGTACAGAGATATATACAAATGAAAAATGGCTCCAGATTACGAGATGGGAGCTGATGCAGACAAACTCAACTGTAAATGGCTTCAATGTGATAAAAGAAGATCTCTGAGCAGTAAGGTTGATGGCCCTCCAGAACAGATATGTTCTAGACCTTCTCATGGCAATGGAAGGAGGAGTTTGTGCCAAGATTGGGTCTCCTTCTGTACATTCGTGCCAGCAAACGATGAAGCAAATGGCACACTAACAAAAGCAGTTACCTGACTGTTGAAAATGCACGCCAAGATGGAGGAGGAGGAGGTGATAGGAACAGGAAAAGATCAAAGCTGGCTGTCGTATATATTTTCATGGTTGCCAACATGGATGGAAGACAGACTAAAAGTATTACTAAGAGCACTAATATTGGTTCTAGTAGCACTAAGTGTGATTAAGATCTGCATCACACAAGACCACAAGATGACAGAGAAGACAATAGGAATGACATTGTTAGTGGATAAAAATGGTGAAGAAGACAGGATAGTTGAGGAAAGAAATAAAATAAGGACACAGATAAAGGAGTGCCCATTGTTCCCGACTGAGATGATAACATTTGATGATCCCATGGATAACAGGAAATACTGGTCGAAATGGGTATGATGCAACCTGGAAGCAGAATACAGTTACATGACATGGAGTATGGATGACCATGCAAGTGACTTCGGACATCTTGGAGGAATAATGAAGATATGGCTACCAAAAGCAACTTTGACTAGGTTTGGTTGAGTGGTCTACAAGTCGACCAGAGGGGGACTGAAGAGAGGGTCCCTCGAATGCCCCTCTTGACCCTTATAAGCTTGACAACCTGAAGAGCCAGAATTGCAAGATGCCGGTCACTGTTTGGCCAGCCCCCAGGTGGGCTAGTGACATCTACATATGTGAACAGATATTCTCTCAGACAACCACTCAAACCTTATCCAGCTGACGTCTTCATGGATGCAGGTGCCTCAACACTGATCATGGAGACAGGTGCCTCACCACTGGACCCAACCGACTGATGAGAAATATCCAGCTGTGCTGATGTCATTAGAGACACCACAACTTAGTAATATTAGGCACGAAGCAAACTTGCATCCCTGCACGAAGTTACATGGGGACAAACGTGCTTACACGAAGAACATGCTTACACAGTTATGTACTTAGAGGACAGATACATATACATACTGTCAGTAGCCTTTCCTTTTCATTAGCAAATAAAACGCAAGAATGCAAGAGAGGCAGAGCAAGCTTGCAGCCTCTTATTGCAACTAACCATATGGAACTACAGGGTCGTACAAGGAACCTGGAAGGACCAAGTACCACTAACCCATAAGGAAAATAATACAATATAGACATATAGTAATCATGGCATAACTGTAGTAGAATTACATGAACCCACAGGCCTCAGAATATGGAACGAAGGAAAACGGATTTTACAGCACACTGTCTAGGGTTGCTGCTCATAGCCAAGGTCAGAGATGAGCAGAACATTCCTGTCTCCAGAAACAGGGAGCCACCTGCAAAATAGCAGAATAAATCCTTACTGATTGCAGACAGACAAGCTCAATTTTGCAGTCTTCACTGACGTGATCCGGCTGAGCCGAACAATAGCCATTTACCCACGGTGGGAAGCAGTTCCAAGCGAAGCAGACAAGAACTGATACATGTGTTGTTTTACAACATTGCAACCTTCAGGCACTCTCTAAGGTAAAGTGTTTATACCAGTGGCAACAATGGGGACACATTGTGCCTCATTATAAGTTTGCCGGTCTGGAAACAAGGGTGTGGGTAAACTCACTGGCACCCTTGTTTCTGGACCGGCAAACTATGTGTCTGCCTGCCGTGGCCGATGTGCCCGACAGGTCTGACACTGCCGGGCGCTGTGGCCATGGTAGGCAGACCGTTCACAGAAGCACTGGTACCATTAGCAATGTGCTGGTGCTTCTGAGTCCCCACTCCCATTCTATTGGACTCTATGGGAATAGGGACTTATATTTTACCGGCATATGACTTTCCGTGCACCGGACTTGTAATAGCCCGGTGGCACTGGGAAGTCCGGTGCCAGTAAAATATTACGAGTTTGTCGGCAACCCGCCGGTAGCACTGACAGGGTTACCGCCACACTCATAATGAGGCCCATAGTCTTTCTCATCACCTTGAGAAGGTACACAGAGCGCTGAGAACAGAGCTGGGTCCCAGTCCTGAGGAGACCCGCTCCAGCCAATCAGGGAGCACAAATCCAGAGGTGGATGGCAAAGGGCAAGGGCCAATGTTAATCCTGCGACCATGCAACAATGTAATAGATCATTTTTGGGGAAGGCTCAGGCAAAGCCACCTGACATGCAAGGGCCATACCAACACATACCAACAAAAGCCCCTGATACAGGCTCAGGAGCTGTGATTGCTGGAGATTTCCTATTTCCTGTATGATCCTTGCCTGTTATGGACAATAACGGACAGTTCTAACTTGCCCTCGGCTGCGTCCTCCGTCATTTACCGGGGGAGGGCTTGTTGTGCCCTGGGTACTCTGAACGGTGATTGTGTAGCATAAAGCCCCGTCCTCTGGTATACCTATACATTACCAGTGATTCTTGGTCTAATAGTTCTTTGTGTTTTTCTTGGCCCACCACAATACGGTTATTTACAAAGCTGCTTAGCCTTGTGGTTCCACTTCTTTTAAAAGTTCCTTCTTGTTTAGCAAATACAGTTCTATATCTTTTTTTGTGACTTCCTGTAGATTTGCAACTGCCTGGTATACTCTCCTGCCACGGCTTCTTGTATTCACATGTGGTTCTTCTTTTACTTCCAGAGTTGCTTATACCCTTTTTGGTATATCACATCTCCTTGGTACATCATTTGATTTGGGTTCCCCACGTATTTGCATTCCATACACTCCTATATGGCTGGGGTCGTTATTTGAAATATGCCTTCTTGGTTTTCAATCAGTGCTTTTATTGTGTCTGTTGATTTAATTGTCATAGTTTGTACTTGTTAGATACAGTTTTTGCAAACACACTGCGCATAAACACTAAATAAAACTAGTTGATTAAGTGATTTTTAATTGACACTGAGGTAGCCTAACACGTGTTTCGGGCACTTGCCCTTCCTCTGAGGCTGTAGTCAGGTGTAGTTCAAATATGAACCTAATTGAAGGTAAGCAATATAAGATGGATTTCTCGTGGGCTCCACTGTCATTTGCAGTTGCAACAAGGAAGTAAGGAAGCGTTTCCGCGTGTCAGCAGCGTTTCCGCTGAGAAATGGAACTTGGCGCAGTCGCCGTAATGCCATGGGATCCCCACTATGCCTAGGTTGACTCACTGGCTTTGGTTGGCGTTCTCTGTCTTTTTTGCACTTAGGCGGCAAAGGTGTGCTGCTTGCTTTGCCCTCTGAGCTGCTCTTGCGTCGTTCCGGTCTCTCTCGCGGCTTTGCTTCAGCACGCCTGTCTCGATCCAGGTCCCGGTAGGTGAAACGCTGCTTTCTTCATTTGTCGCACACCCAGGAGTCTTACACGGGCTCCTGGCGTGTCTGCGGCATGTCCTGTCTTTGCAGAGTTTCTCAATTTACTCGCTGGCAAGCCGTTTGGCTCCGCCACACCGGTTCATTATTCAGAAGCCTCGCGGAGCGGTGCAACAACTTCTCCCAAACAGCAGCAGCCTCCAAGAGTTTGCCTTCCATCTTTAAATGTCCAGCGCACAGTTGCATTCTGAAAACAACTAGACCTCTCATTCAGCTTGCAGCTCCTTTTGCTCTGCATTGTTCTTTCCGTCTTCATCGTCCCCGTATTTGGGTGATTGTGGGAAAAGGAGTCAAAATCACTTTCAACAGTTCTGAAGGATAAACCAGTACTATATGGTGGATAATTAGAACTGGAAAAGGTAGTCTTTGAGCTTTTAAATTTCAGATCAGGGATGAAAGTTTGGCCTATAGAGATTTGTGAAAAGGATTCTCTATTTTCCCTAAAGGGGGGTGAAGATGTATGGCAATAGACCATTAGGGTATTGGGTATTAAGGTTCTTTTTCACGGGCACATGGGGGGATACCATGTCTCATCCAATGAATGCATGACATCTACCCAGGGGCTGTCTCCTCCAATGTGATCCTCCCTCATATAGCCATTGCATTATTTTCTTGGGCGAGGGTCCTTCATCCTCCTCTGAGAGCACTTCCTGTTGTTGCAAAAGTGGTGTGATCACCTCTGGGTGGCTCCTTGAGTTGCTTCCCTTAGCCATAGATATTAGTACATTCATGGTCTCAGCTGAATTTTCTGGTTCCACACTCTCTGCAACTTGTCGGGTCTTTCTCCTAGGCACTTCCTGCCTTATCAGACCTTTTCCCTCAAAGTTTGGTGGACGGACCCCAGGGTCACACTCTCCTCTCGAACCTGGTCTGGGCTATCCCTTTCTGGAGGAAGCCAAATTAGCTGTTCCAGACCGGATCAGGCTGGAATGGGTGGATGCACTTCTTTTCTTCAATCTCTAGCTCCTTTTCAGGGTTTCCCTGTGGAGCTAGTGCTCGCTGGGGCTGATGTTGGTTTTCAAGTTCCTACATGCTATATCTGCACCCTGCAGTCATAGCTATTCCTCTCCTCTCACTGGCGATAGGTACGGCGCCCAGCCTTCTCTGGAGTCCTTATGGCCATCCTCAGAAGGTTTATCTTACCCAGAAGATGTTGCATCATTCATTAACTTACTGGGTCCCAAAGATGGGCACCAACTATCTTTGTAGATACTTTCACTGTCTGGATCTCTCTCAATGGCCCATCTAGTATCCCACCGAAACCACCCCGGATGTTGGAACGATACGCCACTGGGTTGACCTCTGTAACCAGATAACTGTTGGGTCACTTTGGATTGAGGTGAAACACCCAAAGTTGTTCGCCGGCAGGTTTACCCTTAGTTTAATCTCGACCATGATCCTCTTCTTCGTGAGGACCCAGTTGTAGGCGCTGCAAACATCATAAGAATTTTCCCACATGGATCTTCAAATTGGTTGGCATGCCTGATAAGTGAGCTGCACTGAAAATCAGACCTTGTACCCCGTTCTTCACCTATAATGTTTTGCTGGGGTTAGTATCTCCTGTTACATCCCCATCTTCTCAATCTGTTCTCTCTCTAAGTGGGTGGTCTCTGAATCATGCCGTAAATTATCCAACAATGACACTTGTGACTAGGTGCTCAGTAACCTCATGCCAACAGCAATATGGTAAAACCTGATCTGTGGTGCTGAGGGATCACGCACATATTTTCCCATCACTCCACAGATTCGGCACAACATTTCTTCTGTCTTTTTCTCACTTCTGTATGGCAGGCCAAAGTGCTCTTCTTCTTTGGACCATTGCTGTATGACTGCAGCTATAGGTTTTGCTACTTCTTCGGCGTGGGACCTTTATCCTCCTCTGAGTTATCTTGCGGATGTAGCAAAAGGGGATTGAACTCCACCTCTGTGTACCCCCTGGAGTTGTCTTTCTCCATAGGTAATGGTACCTTGATGGCCTCAGATTAATCACTGCTGTTGGGTCTTTCTTCTAGGTTTCCCTTGGAATGGGTCTTCCCGCCTTATCTCTGACTTTGTCAAGTTGACATCAGCCCTTTGTCTCCCAGGGTTAGGCTGGTGCAGCTCCCGGTCTTGGGTTGCTTCTTGTTCCTATTCTAGGCGTTTCCTTTTCTTGGGGTGACAAGGTTAGCCATTTTGCACTGGTCTTTATCGATGGATTTGGCGAGTGTGCTCCTCTTCTCCCCCCTATAGCTCCTTTTCAGGCTTTCACTGCAGCGTTAGGGCATGCTGGGGCGGATATTGGTCTTCAGGCTCCTCTGTGCTACTGTAGAAACTGCAGTCATTGTCACTTCCTTGCCTTCTCCTGGCGCCATGCTCTGTGCCAAGTCTTCAGTGCAGTCCTTTAGGTGTTCTTGAGGAGATTTTGGTTGCCAAGAAGATGTTGCTTCCTCAGTGACGGGACTGGGTTCCCAAGGTTGGCATGACTCTTTCTGTGGATACTTCCCACCTCTGGGTCTTGCTCAGTTATCCACAGGGTATCCCACCAAAACTGGCTCAATATCTCCTCTCTGTGGGTCTGGATATCGGTGGACAAGAGGTTAACCAGTAGTATCTGTGTGTTTCTAGGGTGCTTTGCTGAATTGACCACTATAATCAACTGTTAAGGGGCTTACCTTCAAGTTGCTCTGCATGGGGTAAATTAACAAATCGTGTTTGGCGGAAGATCTACTCTTAGGTCACTCTCCAACATGATCCTCTCATTTGCAGAGGCACCCTAGCCAGTCATCCCTAATGCCCAGTATGTACCTGAAGTATTCTAATGCAAAGTAACCTATACTATCTAGGCCTTCTCTATTCTGAGCGGGAAGCCTGAAGGCTGTGGCCTTTGCTATCTATCTACCTGTGGGATTTTTCCAATGGATATTTCTGGTCTGTTTGTACTGCCCAATGTTACCAGTGTCTCTCTCTCTCTCTCTCTCTCTCTCCCTCTCTCAGTCTCTTCCTCCCTCTAATATCTCTGCTCTCCTTCCTCTGGATCTTTAAACTCAACTCCCTTCTGGTCTGTCTCTAGCTACTTTCCTCCCTTTTTCTCTGCCTGCTTTTGCTCCTCTCCCCAATCTCTTTTCCTCCTCTCTTTTGTCTCCCTGGTCATATGCTCCCCATAGCCAATCGCTGGTGAAGTTATACCTCTGGGTGTTGGGTCTCCTTCTGGAAGGCTTTGAGAAGGTATTTATCCCTGCCACCCTTTCCAATCTCCATTCACTCTGGGTTTGTTTTTCGTTACTCCACCATGCCCCTGGGTTCCCTATGGGTTTGGTGGGTTAGGTGCTGGGTGTCTCATCCGTTTTTGGTAGGAAAAATCCCAGTCCATTCTCTGACCGGTCTTGATTCCATTCCAAAGGTTTCAGTGTGGGTTTTCCTGGTTGTGACCAGGTGTAATCGGAAGGGTTTTATATTCTGAAAAAAACAAAATAGAACTCTGGACAGAAGAGAGGCTGACAGGAATTGTGTTCGAGACATTGGTACAAGCAGTCCATACACACTCATGGGGTAAAGAGGTTGTAGCCTGTCCAACCACCTCTCTCTGACTCTGGGGTAGAACTGGTTCTGGTATACACCCTGAGAGGCCACATAGCCCAGGTCGGAAGGGGTCCCTATTCTGCCCTGACAGGGTCATGACCCTTGCCTTGTCACAAAGGTAATTGGAGTTCCTCAACCTCGCCGTGAGCTCACACCTCCCTAGCCAGGTTAGCCAGGTACCGTTTTCCATCACCACATTTCTGCAAGACTGCTTAACTACAGACAGGGTACTTCTACTGCCTGGTTCCACCACTCAGCTTGCAGAATTCTAACAGCCTTTGGCTTATATAACTCCCTCAGGGACATCCTAAGGGACCAAATGGGTTAGTTTGCTTGTTCTCTTACTTTCCCTCCATTCTCTCAAACTCTTCCCACTGCCTGTATTTTGATCCTTTGTCTTTCCTGCTCCTCTCTCTCTCTCTCTCTATCTCTCCACACACCGTCCCCTAGTCTTGCCACTCTCTCTGCTCATATCTCTGTCCTCAAACTTACTTCTGGTCTTCTGCTCACAAAACTAGACCAGTCCCTATCAACCTTTACTCCACTTATTTTCATGTCTCTCTCTTTAACACCCACTGACATACAGACAGTCACATTCGGCCTCTCACAACTATTCTCAAACTTCCCACCCCCTTTCTTTAAATATCTTTCTACAAACCTCTATTCAGTCTGTCTCCCATTCAATCTCTCTTACACAGCCCAATTGGTACCACTACCTCAGCGCTAGCCCTTCATCTCACCTTCTACAGTCAGGCCAAAATGTTCAGGTCAAAATCCTCCTCCAACTACTCTACATTCCTCACTGATCTCCTGGATCACCTTCTTTGCTCCTGAACTCACCCGAATACCTTTCACACCCTACTGAAACTGCTGGCTTTCTATAGTCCAGCCTTTCCTGCTCAAGAGTTTCCCTTTACACCCATTGACTCTCTATGTCAGCTATTACCATGGGGGACAGAAAGCCCCCTTGAAGCCTTATAGCCTGCACCCTTTTCATACTCCATTCTCCGGCAGGCAGGTATGTGCACAGCTGGATCATATGATCTTGTGTTTGCTTTTGTTCTGGGGTCGCCTCTGTGCAAATAAAGGCTGGGAAATGTTTCTTAGTCACGCTTTTTTCTACAGTCTCTTGCCAATTCCAGTTCTTTGATTGCTGCCTTACAGCTCTCTGCTAGTATGTCTGTGGTTCTTCTGGCCTCACAGTTCATAAAGGCTGGGTGGAATGACTCCCTTCCCCCAAACCCTTCTCAGACTTTAGTATGCAGTTCACACTGCCAGTGGGAATGCCTTCCTTCCCCTGCTTCTTTGCCCCTTTTGCTTTCACAATTCACAGTTCAATATATTTAGGGGGAATGCTTCCCTTCCTCTGTCTTGTTTGGCACTTTAAAAATTCACAGTTCACATGAGCTCTCAATCTTATCGGTGCCGGTTTCAGACCTTTGTATTTCTCTTGTATTTTTGCAGTAGCCCTGGTACACTATCCGGCAAGGTACTGTGACTATGAAGAAAACTTGGGTTGCTGTTCATATTATGTTATTCTTCATAAAAGGGTGCAGGTCCGAGACCTGTGTTCGGACACTTGTCAGTCCCTCTGAAGCCCCACCAACCGTCCTGGGGAACCCAGGTACCTGAAAGGCACTTGCCAGTGCTCTTTGTTCGCTCACATGCTCTCCTGTGTCTTTTCAGGCCGCTCGCGACCCTTGCTGTTTTACTGTCTGCTGCAGCGACTTCGCTGCATTTGGTTCCTCGCAGGCTGCAC
This sequence comes from Ambystoma mexicanum, assembly GCF_040938575.1. Lineage (NCBI taxonomy): Eukaryota > Metazoa > Chordata > Amphibia > Caudata > Ambystomatidae > Ambystoma > Ambystoma mexicanum. The sequence goes on from NC_090937.1 coordinate 80,977,148, forward strand.
GTCTCCCGTCTACCACGCTTTACTGTTGCTTCTCATGCTTGGAGGCCTGCTTCTCCACGGTTCCGGTCGGTCTTTCTATGGCGGACCGGATACGGACAACTCCACCTGCAGGGCATCGTCCCTAGCAACAACATCCTCTGTTCTCTATTCCAGTCTGCTTCGATCTCACTGTTCCTTCAGGGAATGCTCCTCTCCCCTTCCTGGTTTCCCTCTTCAGTTTTGAACGGGTTCTGCCCAATTAGGTTTTGGGAAACACTAGACCGTTCAGTCAAGTTCTCATGCGTGCTCTCTATGCTTCTGCACTTCTTCCTTGTCATACTACTGATCTTGAGGTGTTCCCGTGAGTCAATTGGTCTCTCCCTTGTCTCAGTACTTAAGGGATACATGCCCCTTGAGGAGTCCACACTCTTCCTCGTCCTAGTACTTCCTATATTGATGGTATGGCAAAAAAATATAGGAACACTAGGGAGGTGTCTTAGGGTGAGGTTCACTATGGGGATACCATGTTCTCCCTAAGTCATCACTAATCTCATAAGGGGATTCCCTTGCCATGAGATCCACCCGTTTAGTGCACCCCATTGGGCTATCGGGTAGCGGCCTCACCTGCCAGGCCACCTGGAAATGGGCTCCCCCTAAGGGAGAAGTGACGACATCTAGGGATTCTGTTTACATTTTGACTGTTTTCAGTAGAGTGGTGTGAAGGGGACAAGAGGGCCCTTAATTCCTAGGACTCTTTTTTTTCCTTGACATCTAGGGATTCCACACAGAGCCTAAAGGAAACCACCTTCTATCTCTTACTCCGTCCAAGATATTCCTTTCTCTCACTAACCAATACCTCACTTTGTAGAAGCTCTCTGTGATTCTCCCACATGCTCTGCTGTGCTGTCCCTCCTACATCTGGTCTCCCGGTCTGCCTTCTCCTCCCTTGACCTCACCCGAACAAAACACACTGACCGGTTGCCCACATCCCCTTTCAGGGCCGGTCTTACAACAGATTGCACCCCAGGCGGGAAGCATCATTGGCGCCTCCCCTCCCCCGACCTGTGATCTCATGCATGTGTCATGAGCTGAGCAGCGGGAGTGGGGACTATGAGTTAACAAAATTGTCAATGCTGGCATCTGCTGAATTTTATGAACCTCAGAAAATAGCAATAAGAGGGTCAAACCCGAACAGGCCTGGTTATGTTAGTCTGCTTTTGCTCTTCATTTTTAGTAACAATGACCAGTTTGCTGCTGTGACTCAGGTCAGAGAATCGACAATTTCAGATCTACACTAATGTCATTCGTATGACCTCAAACATTTAGCCACTCTTAAGAGTTGATGAACTGGTTTTGAACAGTGTTACTCAAACCTCTAAGAACAAGTACCAGCAACATACCCAACGATAGCAGTACAAGCCCCTCTATCTCAGCATTAAAATACATGCATTTATGCAATATGTATTGCATCAAATATTTCACGAGAAGTTAAATATATTTAGGAGAGACCAACGTAAACAATATCACTACTCCATGTGAGTGGTAAAGTCTACTTTAAACATATGCAGAGAGTTAACATGCATGTACAATTCAACATAGCTCCCAATGTTAATGTTGGAGAGGTGGCATTCTAAAATTATGACATTACAATGTGGACTTTACAGTGAAACACACTGCAGTGCATTACCGCGGCAGAGAAATGGCAGTTCGAGTATTGGGGTTTGTTTCAAAATTCTTAAATGTTTCCTTCGTGATCACTCATTTTAGCTCCCGACAGCACCATGAAACTGTAAGATCACAATGAAAAATGATGTCTACCATCCCAACATAAAAACAAAAACAATCAAATTCTTATAGGGTGCAAGGCAACCTTTTCTTGGGACTCGTTAAGTTTACTTTTTGCAAATTACTAGTCGCGTGCTGCTTGAATAACAGCGGCCATTAGACAAATTTAATTTAAAGGAACTTGGAGTACTGCGGGTATCAGGGGAAGCATCTCCAGTGTACCCCAAGCGTAGTGCGCCTTTCCCTCCACCCCCAACCCCCAGCCTTGCAGCCCTGCACTTTTTCACATTCTCCATTATAGTAAAGAACATTGTCCCGAGCTTGGGAGAGAAATGGACTATGCAGAAGGAGCTGCCTCCCCACGGTGCGTTTAGCTGCTGGTGTATCAAATGCAGAAATGGGTGGCATCTTTTGCGCACTGGTTGGTCACACGACAGAAAGTGTGAGCAGGTGAATCCCCAACACTTAGAGACCTGGCTTTGATTAATTTAGCGTTAGCTAGTCATGGCCATTTCCCAGTGTTTGTGTTAAAGAAGATCGGAAGCTGTACCGTGCAGGGTATTTTAAAGGCCATGAATTGATGCTACAGCATGTCGCCCCCAATGGAACAAAGAAAGTGAAGCATGCATCCTGCAAGTCTGGGTATTTGCATTATACAGAAGATGGGCCATCCGTCCATGGAGACGGTTTCTACTGTACTTGCTGAGTCGCTTTCCCAAGCCAGCTGCTGTGCAGACTTCGCTCAGCTTTTGGTCCAGCGCCTGCATCCATCCTCCACACCATCATTCACAAGGCGCGTTTGTGTAGGTGTTTGTTTATCTCGTTAGATTAGCGTGATTGCTATTCCAAACAAAAGAAGCACAACGACAAAGAAGAGTATGAGACAAGTCTGAGTGAACAGTGAAATGTATGAAACTCTTGCACTAAAATAAAGTCAGCAGTGAATGCCCAGGAAAGAGGGAACGATGAACAATATGCTCAGGAGCGGGAACTAGGGGGGCATAGTAATCCCCAAACCAGCCCAAGCATGGTACCGGCCCCCAGATCCTCGCCCTCGAAGTGATTTTGGTCCGGCAATGGACTGATCAATCCAACCCCGCTGGAACGTGCAACTGTCTAAGATCTGCTGACGGTGACACTCTGCCAAGGTCTTCCGAGAACCGGCCATTTGATCTCCTGAGGAGAGTCCACCACCAGTGCTTGCTTCCTTTTTCACGACTACTTGAACCTTGACAAAAGTGTCTAGCTTTGTGGCCTCCAGAGGCTGTTCTTGGATGGCCCAGTCATCTTTGCAATACCATTTTAAAATAAATAAAACGCCTATGCAGCAATAGCCCTTACCTGCGAGGACGGGAGCAGGAGGAAAGAAGTGTGCTTGCCTCGGTAGGATGGAGTTACTGCCGGGTTTCCTGAAACAAGGCCAATCAGTGAGGGCAGGATGCAGCAACTGTTTGTATTTGCTGATTCTGCTGCTGCTTGGCAGTGTGTGCTTGTGATGGGAACAACTTCAGGATTTAGTGACCCACTCGCTCCTCTTTTCTATACTGGCCGGGGCCGACAACACCAGCCAGACCCAATCGATCCACACTTCAGTGTCAGTGCGCGCCCATAGTCTGGAGGAGGGCACACCGCACGTGCGCCCATGGGCCTGGCTGCTGCCAGCAGCGCCGGCGCCAACCGGGGCTGGGGCAAGGTAATAAAGCAACAAATGTTGCTAATTTATTTGCCACCTCCCACACCCACCCCCCCCATCCCACGCCATGGCTTAATGGTAGATAACAACAACAGGGTCCAGCACATCATCTGAGGATACAATGCGAGCATAGGGTTGCTTCCGAGAGAGAAACGGTGCTCAAAAAATAAGGTCCAACATATAAGAGTCACATGTCTTATAACAATCGATCTCCTCCCACTCCAAAGGGGTTGCCCCAATCGTGTTGTTCCCATCAAGAGAACCTTCTGAGATGGTTACTCGTGCCTCAGGCTGTTTTCCCGTATTTGTCAAAGAATGGCAGCCATAGGGCCTCGATGTTAGATTTGGATTCATCGATCAGGTGGGTCAAATACTCCATATCGTCGATTGCTCGTGTTTTCGCTACCCACAACTTTTTTTTTTTTAATGGAAGCTTCTGGGCTTTGGCAAGTGTCATGTGGTTCTTTATTTTTGGAGTGGCTGACTTTCTTGTTCAGGCCTATAAAAAAAAAAACGGGGTTCCACAAGTGTATCAATTTGAGCAGTGATTCTAAATAAGAAAGAATAAGAATAACGCATAATTTGGCTTTCTGGAATTCTATCCAATAATTGCCAGACTCATAAAGGTTTATTTCCAGGCACACTTTCGGTGGTCAGTCACTGATTTAGCCTGTTCTTAAACACCTTTACTCAGCCTTTCACCCTTCAGAGGTCGATAAATGAGAACCAACACAGGTTGGGGGATATTGTATATAATAACATATCATTCTCATTTGGCCTTGAACGTCTGCTTGCATTCACAGTAATTTGGTAATATAGTCCTATACACACTGATATTAACGATACATATGGTGATCCATCTTCTATGTAATGTATATAACATTTATGTAATGTATATAACATTAGAGTGATATCGCAACTATATTTCTCGTAGTGTACTTAGGAACAATATGTGATGTCCCTTTCTGTTTTGTCAAGGGGTGAAAGGTTGTGTTCCATTGCATCTCATGATGTGACTTTGAGGTGCGGGGGTGGGGGGTTGTCAAATGACATCACTTCCTGTGATGTCATCAGAGGTCAAAGGTCATGTGATGTCACTTCCGCTACCCCTGGAATTTTGGTGAAATAACATCCCTGGGAGGCGGGCAACTGCCCGTGGCACAATAGCCCCGGGGGACGCATTTGCAACTGTCCCTGCAGCCTCTGGAGGGGATGGATTTCCCCAGTTTGTGGGGCGGCGCATTGACGTGGGGAAAGTTCCGCAGGTCAGGTGCTGGCGCTGCCCCTTCCGACTGTAATGTCACGTAGTACAAAAGTACTACGTGACATTACAGAAGTCAGAGGCTCCCTCTGACCACTTCGTGCCACTTGTGGTGGGGGCATAAGCACACCAATAAAAACACTTTAGGTCCCCCTGCAGCTAAGACCAGCCCCTTCCATCACAATGCCGGCAGAAAACTGCTAATGGTGGCCCATAAGTCACTAAATGGTTTCGTGCTGGCATTGAGATGGGAGGGGAGGTGCTGTGGGCTGTGGGGAGTGGCCGTGCCTTGCAGGGACGCACCGTGGGCCCCGATACGGTACAAACGAAGACTCGTTTGGGCCCATGGTGCGTCCCTGCAAGCCCAGAAAATGGCCAAACTAATAGTTTAAAGCAGCGCTATTTCTTTCATGTTGCTTCTTTTCCAAACTATATATCAATTACACTTTAAACCACTTCCATGGCACTAGTGATGAGTTACTTCACTATGCGGATAATAGTTTACCAGTGTTGCTGAGTAAATATTCTTTAAGCTACGAACCAGTTTATTTATTTATTTATGCAATGTTTGTCGGGTACATGGAGACGGATAATTTATTTATGCAATGTTTGTCGGATACCTGTATGCGACATACATTGCATAAATAAATAAATATGCAGGTATCTGACAAACTTTGCATGAATGAATAAATAATCCGGGTCCATGTATCCTTATAACAAGTCAACAGACAGACTTTACTGTATCAAAGCATACACTTGATTCCCATTCAAAGAATGTTAAAGTGATTGTTTATTGGGTTCAGGTGTCTCCTTGTCATTGCCATTTTGGCTTAGGTTGCCTCCAAACCCCCTTCAGCATCTTGTGTTCTTTGTTGGTTGTATATACTGCATCCTGTGCCATATTCATGGTCTCTTGGTTGGTGTGTCCAGTCCTCATTATCTGCAGCCTAAGTGGGACTGGGGCATAACATTGTCTTGCACACCAGTAAAAAAGTGGCCCACTGTTGCAAATGGCAATTCATTCCTTGTGTGAAGGACTGTTTGACTTTGGGTAGGAGTTCCTTAGAAGTGTCGTTTGGGAATGGCGTGCAGGGTGCAGTGGGAGCGGTGCGCGGCAGGAGTGGAGCGTGGGGTGCAGTGGGAGTGGCTCATGGGATGGGGTGCTGGGGGGTGGCGCATTCCTAGTGTTTCGCCCTGGGCACTACATGGACTACAAACTGCCCTGGCCGAGCCCACAGCCTGCAGCAGTGCCAGTGGCAGAATACACGTGTAACACGTTAGTTTCCTAACATTATAAAAATGAACAGGTACATTCATTTTTATAATGTTAGGAAACTAACGTGTTACACGTGTATTCTAGCACTGTGGACTACTGGTGCAGCGCCCCCTAGAGGCTGACTGACGTCAGGCAGCCCTCTGGGCTGCCTGATGCAAAGACCGGCCCTGTCCCCTTTCATTCTCCTCCTCCCCTTGGTTCTGGCACCCATCTGGTTGTTCACACCAATCTCGGTCTAGCTTTTTCCCCAAGGATCAGGTTAGGCTTTAAAGCGCCTCTAAAGCCCTGCCTAGAAGCGGGTCCATATGAGTTTTGTAATGGCAGCCCAGGACCAAAATAGTCAATTTCAAAGTTCGTTTTCCAAAGATTCTTGAGTGTCCTGTTTGTCAGATGGCAGTGCATACTGCTAAGCAGGCTCTGTGCTCGTCGCAGGTTTACTTGTGGGTGGGTTGTGTGCTCCTTCCTGAACTGCAAGGACTTCTGAGCTCTGCAGTCCTGAAAGAGAAGAAAGAATACACTGGCCAGAAAAGGGTATGGAGGGTGTGGGTTGAACAAAAGTGTTACTTTGCATTGGAAGCTGGACATGTTTAGAGGGGACACAAACTGGGGCCTTGCCTACTCCATTACTCCACCTCTGCAGCAGTACTGTCTCTGGAAAACACTGTGATACCCCTCCTGCCCCAGGTTTAGAGGGGTTCCTATTCCCCTTGACCGGGTCAGATGCCTGACCTGTCACAGTATCCACATTGAAAACGTTTTTGGTTTGAACTTTTTTTGAGAGAGGATGCTTTCTGGGGAGGCAGCCACCTATTTGTGGATAGACTGGGCAACTGGTAAGGGGTGCAGAACTTTAAGGTCAGTATTATGGGTTACATTGAGGCACTAGGAGAAAGCCAATGCTCTCGAGGAAACTTTTGTTTTTTGGGGGTAGTTGAAAATTAAGTCTGTGATATGATTTGTGGTGCAGGATATACTGTTTGCTTAAAGGCTGCTGCAGAGAAGGGAGGCAGGCAAGTTTCGAAGACAGGGAGACAACACAATTTGTGTTTTTTCCCTGAACCATGATGCTTCTGTATGCTACAGTAGGCAATCAGGGGAGGTTGTTGAGGCTACAACATTGATATGGGCCATAAAGAAGATGAAAGCTGTGGCTGAACGGTGAGGTAAGAAAAGAGGCAACGGCTATGACACAAATACGTTGCCTTCCATTCATGGCGTGAATCCATTTAGTAATGTTTGGCTAGCGAAAGATTTGGCTCTATAGTCTTGAAGTATGTAGAGGGGCCTTGGTGTAAAGCAGCTGCTTCGTGATGCATAAAGAGTGCATCATGCTAAAAGCTTGGTTATAGTGTCATCCATTTTGTGGAAGCTATTGCAACTGTGTCAAATGTTGCCCTTTAGAACTTAGTTTGTTTCCATGTGTGAGACAGGCATGGTATCATGAGAGAAACACAGACACAATGATTCAAGTTTATGAAAACCTTTGGTTTGGAGACTGCCTAACTTGTCCTACGTCTATAATGGGAGTAGTGTCAACCATCAACCAAAGTCAGTCAAGTTAGTCAAAACAAAAGTGTCTTTGTTAAACCTATGCTTGCCCTCACACTCTCTAATACAATAATGTGCATGGGATTGGACTAAATAAAAAGGGTGCTTCAAAGTAAAGGACCGGATAGTATTGGAGCTAGTACACAGCTCCCTTCCCCAAGTCTTGAGCCACTTGGGATTCCGCATGCGTTCCTCGGCTTTCAAAGGCACTGCATAAAGTTCTTTTTACAAAGTTCAAACAGTTCTGGTCGCACAAGTTCAAAGTTACTTTAGGTATCAATTCCTCTGTGTCACCTCTCTTCAGGAAGTCTGCTACATAAGCAATATGCCCCGAGTGGCGGGGGCATTACTGTAGCTGGTAAGATAGCTCAGCGGGTTGAGCGCTTGCTGCTGTGATCTATGTGTGATCTGCAGGTCGCAGGTTCGAATCCCGGCAAGGTCAATTTCAGCCTTTCATCCTTCTGAGGTCGATAAATGAGTACCAACTTCGGTTGGGATGATAAATGTATGTAAATATGTTCTCTGTAGAGCGCTTTGGCTTAAGGCTCTATATAAATAACACATCATTATTATCATTATCGAGTCAGGTAATGCCTTGGGGCCCATAGTTTGCTCGGACCTTAACGAAGGCCCCGGGGCATTACCGGACTCAGTAATGCCCCCTGCCGCGAGGGGCATATTGCTATTCGTACCCCGGCCCGCAAGACTGGGGTATGAAAAGCATTTTTTTCTGTCCCAAAACGCTGCGGCATTACAGGATTAAAAAAAAAAATGTTCGCTCTGAAAAAGGAGAAATCAGAAGGTAAGTGGGGTTGGGAGAAGAAAAAAACATACCTGAGTCCCCTCGGGGGCGATGGCAGCTTCTCAGTCGTGTGGAGGCTCGGAGCGAGGATAGCCCTGCTTCGATCCTCCTCATTGGCTGAGGGGCTGCCACGCCCCCGTCAGGAACAATGGCTGTGGAATCCCAGCCGAGGGATTCCCGGCAACGACCCGGCCAGAGCCAATCAGAATGTGTTTTACATTCTGGTTGACTCTCGCTGGGTACTAATTATCATTAGTTCACAAGACTTTCACAGTTCACAACAGTATTGGTGTACCAGATCCTTTCGAAAATTCCCAATATTCCTGAGCTCCACCTCAGCTCTCCTCACATAGTTATTCAGCAGTTCAACGTATCAGACACTTTCGATGAACACACAGTACATGCGGCCCTGTGTGGGACCACCTCTGATACCTAGGCCCCTCTTTCAGCTTTCTCTTCTCATCGTGCCCTGGCACCTTCTTGCAGTTAAATCTTGGCTTACGTTCATCAGCTTGCCTCAGCACCTTTTTACAGTTCAACTTCAGCTTTTCTCAATATCGTGCCTCCGGCACCTTTCACAATTTATCAGCAAGCTTTCATGGGGTCTCGGCGTGCCTTTTCCCTCAAGCATACCCCTCCTTAATTTGCTTCTATATTCACAATCTCTCAATGAACTTCACTCCTGTACACAATGGGCCTCATTACGAGTCAGGCGGTAACTGTGCCAGAAATTCCAGCAGGTTACCGCAGGACTCGTATTACCATTCCGACTCCGTGATTGCCAGAATCACTGGGGCATTACAACCCTGGTGACCCGGTAATTCCAGAGGCGGAATTCTGTTGATCCCCATTCCCATGGAGTCCTATAGGACTCCATGGGAATGGGGAAGTGGAAACACTGGCACCATGCTATATTGGTGCCGGTGTTTTCCATGTCCACCTGCAGGCGGGTGGTGTTAAACCCGCCAGGTCAGACTTGGCGGGAGTGACACCTCCCGCCTGCAGGACTCTTAATCAGCCGGTCCGGAAAGAACGGTGGTGGCGGATTTACCACCCCCGTTCTTTCCGGACCGGCTCACTCGTAATGAGGCCCAATGTCTTGTCTCTGTTCACTAGAGCTCCTTTAACCACGTGTTAACGTACACGCGAACGTTTGCTACTTTGTTTCTCTGATATTTCAACTTTCACAACGTACAATCGAAGCTTTCCTCTTACGCTCGCTTCTTATCCTACGCTCGTCCTTGTAATTATCTTACTTCTTGCAACATTTTATCCCTCGCGCTTTGCTGCTATCATCAGCCAGGTTGCACTCTGGCTTTCAACTGACCTGTTGTGATTTCTTTAACGTCACTCATGGTTTCATCAAATTCAAAACCAAGGGCTCCTTGCCAGCCCCTCCAATTCTCTCGGGCGGCTCAGGATAACTAACACCCTTCCACAGACTTCACTCTGGAGAGCAGCTCTGCACTTAATCCCCTTCTGGCACCTTGGAGGCACAGCTCACTCGCCACGCTTTCGTTAGCCCTTTTACACCATAGGCTCTCAGCGTCTCTGCTCTCAGTTCACCCCCAGTAGGTCTCGGGTTCTCTGGGTGTCCCAGTTCGCCTGTGCTCTCGTACACCGACTTGAGAACCACCTCGGGCTCCAGCTTGCTCATTCTGTTTCGCTGGCTCACTCCTTTTATACACCTGTGGTGTGCTAACAGTCCTCAGGTGTACTCGCTCTGTATTCAGTGCCTGACTTCGCCTGTCCTTGTTAATGGGACATTGATAGAAATGAAAAAGTCCTCAGTTGGATTTAGCTGTGTTGTTAACAGAGCAGGGAGGTTTTGTCAAAGGGAAAAGGGGACAGTCTGCGGTCATTAAACAGGAGGGAATGTCGGCTTGGGGGTTATTGGAAAAAGGGGTACCATGTCTCACCTTCAGGCAATCCCTCCCCAATCCCAAAGGATCCTCCACCCAGGTGATTCTCCCTCGCTCGTCCACCCCAAGGGTCGGGATCCAATAGCGATGGCCCTCAGGTTTGCCACACATGGCGCTTGATATAATAATGCTATTTTTCTCTTTTGTGCCGCATCAAGGTGTATGCAAAGAACATAATAAGGAGGCTCATAGACTATAATAACTATCAACTATCTGATGCACAGCGTGGCTTTCCTTTGGCCATTGTATATTAACTAGAGCAGTTTTTTCATAAAAATCATCTAGGCATGATAGGATATGCTGGAACATGTTATATTTACATGTGTGTGTCTGCTTCATGTTACTGTTTCCATTCAAGTGCGTTTCTTTATGTTTGACAACCTTTGGCTGCAGTATAGGAAAACCTGTTCACTCACAGTTTGTTTTCGAAGGTTTGTGTAATTCAATGGTGCAAAACATATGTGCCATGGTACAATGCCGCTCTGCAGGGCATGATTTATGTCCCACTACATCACTGGAGTTTTACAATGAAGTGCAGCCTACGTAGGGTTGTTCAATCTCTAATTATTAGAGAGTAAACAAAGCAAAGTAGGAATTAACACAGATTGGCACTACTTCATTCTCTACATGTTTATTTTCATACGTGGACGATGAACAAAATCACGAAACCAAAACAGAAAACATTTCCTTCAAAGTAGTCAGTAGTTCAAAAGTACCATAAAAAAGTATTACAAATGTAAACATTTAGCTTTAAGAGTCCCCAACCACTACTCGCCATACCAAACTCTTTCAACAAATTAGAAATTACTTTTGATGTAGCAGTTATAAAACTGCATTACATAAGGCTGACAATGAAACATCAGTTAAGATAAATACAATTGTATTAAATAACAATTTCATTAATACATATTTCCAACAATATAAGCATTCAATTGCAGAGGGATAATTGAATTACATTGGCGAATAGTATTCAGATTTCACAAGTGATTTTTTTTATAGAATAACGTGCCATGGTATTGCGCTTCAATTCTAGAATAAGATGGTCCCACAGAGGGCTAGTTTTTGTTAACTGTAGCAAGTAGCACATTGTGATCTTGTGAAATCGTATATTGAGAGTGTTTGTATTCATCAGGACTCAACGTTGGCAGGATTCATACAGTACAGTTTTTGCAATCCCGGGCAAAGACCATAGGCATATATCTCTGTTTTCCGTTAGTAGGAAAGAAAAAGTTAACATTGGGAGAAAAAAAGAGACTCAAAAACATTGTGTCATTTTGATCTTTGGCAAGAAGTATATTGGGAGTGTGTGCGTTCCATAGGGAGGAATGAAAAGCAATATCCACTGGAAGATGGAAGGATCCATTACATTGCAGTTTTTTGTTCATGATCAAGCAGTATATTGTGAGGTATTGTTTCCCATGGCGATGAAAGAATGGATCAGCACATCAGGGTAAAGGGATTTATCATAGTGCATCTTTGTGACCTTTGGCAAACAGTATATTCTGAGTGCTTGTGTTCCAGCCACAGGCAAGAATGCAATCAACACTGCAGCCAGCACTGGAGTTGTGAGGATACAGCTTTTTTTTTATCTTGCCAACAGTAAATCCACAGCACTTCGGTTGCAAAGAAGGGAAGGCGTGGAAGAAATCAGAAGTGGAAACTGAATGGGCCTCATTACAACTCACCCGGTATGGAAACAACGGTGGCGATAAACCCGCCGCCACCGTTGTTTCCATACCGGGTGATCTCGACTACTGCAGGCAGAGGCGTCAATCCCGCCAGGTCTGACCTGGCGGGTTTAACACCGCCCGCCTGCAGGCGGACGAGGAAACACTGGCACCATCACGAGATGGTGCCGGTGTTTCCATGATCCCCATTCCCATTGAGTCCCATGGAACTCAATGGGAATGGGGATTTACACCATTCCGCCTCCGGAATTCCCGGGTCACCGGGGTTGTAATGGCCCGGTAATTCCGGGAATCACAGAGGCGGAATGGTAATACGAGTCCGGCGGTAAACAGGCGGTTTTACCGCCTCGGTTACCGCCAGACTCGTAATGAGGCCCAATGTCTTATTGAAGAGGAGATTTGGAATCGTGGGGAACTTGTCTAACGTCTATAATGGGAGTAGTCTCGACCATCAACCAAAAGTATAAGTCCAAAGTCAGTCAAGTTAGTCAAAACAAAAATGTCTGTGTTAAACCTATGCTTGTCTATGCTACACTGTCTAATACAATAACATGCATGGGATTGGACTGGTGTCTGTGTGCATGTGTGTGCGTGTATATTTATCTATATATGTATATCGATAGTACTATTTCTAAAAAATGTCAAGGTTAGGGTTTCCATGTTCAGACTTCCCAATCCACAAATGTGGTGGTGTGCCTAAGTGTTTGGAGGTCTTGATGCCCAGCCCTGATTGGCTTACTGGCAAACCTTCAATGATTCATGCCGGTGGATTGATGAGCAGAGTTGCCCCTGTTCACAGATAAATGTGTATATCTGTGTTAACCCTGTAGCTCTCGCAGATCTGTAATGAACTTCCCTGGAAGTACTGCTGGCAAGACAGAGGACTCTTGAAGCTGCTGTGACCTGCTATAGTGGCGGGGTCCTGCCCTTTTAGTGTGTTTTTCTGCTTCTACTTTCCTAGAAGAAACTCTGATGGGCTCTTTGCTGCTTCCCTTCAGCCTTCTTTGATGGAACGTCCAACCCTTCGTTGCTTGAAAAATATTGTGCTTGCAATCCTAGTGCTCTCCTGGAAACCCTCCTATCCTTGCCACATCCCTAAGGTAGTGGCACTCCATCCTGGGACTGTCCTTTTCTGACCCACTCAAACTTTATTTCCGCCCGAGTTGCCTGGCCCTGCTGTCTGGTGTCCTCTTTGCTTGCTCCATCATGGGTTGTCTTCACAGATTCTGCTTCTTTGTGATTTAGTTGTCCTGACTCTTGCACCTTCTACAAACTAGAGACCCTAACCACTGCTAGCTCGACCCAATCCCAATGTCAAAATGTATCTGTGCACTCACGCTTCATGGGTTATTTGCACTGTAGCTAGCTCCTTAAGTAGGTGTTGCTTGGTCCTTGGACACGTGTCCCATCATTGGTCTCCTCCTCCAGGGTTTCCTGGATCCAAGTGAATTTTGGGCTGTTTTACTGCAACGGAAAAAAACGCTGCTGAAAAGACTGTAAAGGTTTTGGCTGAAAATATTTTATTTTCCTTTACAGTCAAACAACCTAAAACCAACAATTTAGCTGCTCCCACCCCACCCTCTTACCTACATTGCGGCAGCACACTTCCCTGTGTGCTGCCGACTAGCTGTGTTTCTGCGATGCATGTTCCCACTCACTTCTGTGATCGTGAACGGGCGCTGCAGGGCCCTTTTTACTTTTCTTTATGCAAACAGCTGAGGGGGACACCCCCGTAACTCCTGCTGACATAGTGAACAAAGGTTCAGGGGACACCCCTGTGGCCCCTGCTGCCGTTGTTCACTATAATGCCACCGAATGGGGGATTTGGTCGAACATTTCGACCATACGAATTCGTATGGCCGAAATTCGACCAAATCTCCCAAACAGTCTTTTATATTCAATCTTTTAGGGTATTACCTCCAAGTGCAGTGTCTCTTCTGTGCCCCACTTAAATGCTACCCTAAAACAAGTGTAAGCTGACACCTCATCATGCTGTCATATATCTCAAGGCCTCTGGTTCTGGAACTGTGATCTAGAACACTTCTGCACGTGCACCAAGACTCCTCAGTTGGGTGGTTATAACCTCTTCCACACCTATGCAATGTAAGTAGAATGCAACTACTTTTATAGCATGGTCGTCCAATGAACACACTTTTGGGAATTTACCTGTAACAGTGTACTGCCATTTTACTCTGGTCCGCCTTGAGGCCCAGACGTTTTCAGGACAATCATATTTTTTAGTTGAACTGATGATTCTGCGTCTATTTTAGGTTGACAAATCACTGAATTTCATTCACATTGTATCACATATTGTAGCTCATTAGTGCCTGAATGTGTACTCGTTGTTGCTACTGTGTTTATGGGTCCTTTTAGATCCAGTACAGTACTTACTTAATATATTTACTTGATTGAAGACTATTTGGGTCTTTGTAACTTTTTTTAACCCACTTACTCCCTCCGGATGTAATGTGTTGTGACAAATCCAGGGGATTCGTCCCTTTACCCGAAGGGGGAACCACCATCTTTGTGACTAGGGAGGTGAGCATGATATGCAAAACACTCCCTAGGGGACAGGGCAAGCCGGATCTCAATAGGGGATACCCCCCCCTTACGGGACAAGGCATCCCCAAGTAGAGAAGACAATCTATCTCCTTGTTATACTGACTCACAAGCATTGATAGGATATATGGCAACTGAGCAACGTTATGATGTGTAGGGCCCTTTTAACGGGTTTGGCTTGGTTTCTGACTCTCTGATGTTGACACCCGCAGCTGTTGCCGAGAACCAATTGACTCTCTTTTCTTCTTCCAGATAGGAACTGAAAAGACTCGGCATCAGTGAGGGAGGGGGACGAGTAAGCCAGCCTGAAAAGACCAGCAGTCTGTTCAGGAGTGCGTTGGAGGAGCTGCCTCCCTTGCCTCAGCCTGGAGGCAGGACCACATTGGAAGTGTTATGTTATGTTAACGTAACTTTGAAAGTGCAGCATTCACCCAAAGGCATCATGGCATCACTCACGAAGAGGAGAAAGTGAATGGCCTAAAAAAGGTGGGTTTTCAGTGCTTGACGAAAGCGTAGGTGGGTAGAAATTGGTTGCAGTGAACAAGGAGGGGAGTTCCACAAAGTGGCTGCTGCTACAGAATAAGAGTATCCGCCAGCCCGACTAAGTTTTACCTTTGGGATAGAAACAAGAAGAGCAGTAGCCAAGCGTGTAGGGGTCCCCCAGGGACATATGGACAGAATTTCACCTGGAGGTATTTGGCCCCTTGTCCATAAAAGGCATGATGAACAAGGCACAATGCCTTAAATTGGATATGCTGCACTACCGGAAGCCAGTGGAGGATCCGTAGCATGGATGAGATGTGTGCACAACAAGATGTGAAGTTGGCCATATGGGCGGATGAGTTTTGAAGGACTTGCAGCTGTCTCAGAAAGTAGGCCAGCTGGAACAGATAGAGAGTTGCAGTAGTCAATAGAAGAAACAACTAGTGCCGAGTGTGGTGGGCAGAAAGCCTGTGGAACACTGCAGAGTCCAGGAATCAGGCAGAGAGCCGAGGACTGCCTCTGTGACCAGGAAACGAGTTGCTGCTATAGGTGCGTGCCAGCACCGAGCAACCCCAAAGCTGCAGACTTGACCCCTGGCAACAGGAGGAACCAAGGAGAGAGACGTGACCACAAGGAAGTTGGGGCTGCGGTACCGCAGTACCGGAAAACGACACCTGCCCCCAACATGCTCTGCCATGGAACACTGGTACAAGGCTGGAGAGAAGGACCGAGTGGAGGGCGGTGAGGCACCGAAGAAAGCCACAAAGGGCTGAAACTGAGAATATCTTCACAGAGCGAGAAGCCAAACTAAGAAATACAAAAAGAGTTTAAACTGTGACTATCCCGAGAGAGTTGGAAACCAAACTGAGAAACCCACTGCTTTTATTTTGAACTATTAACAGTTTCACTACTTTTTACAACTATTTTCATCATTCTGAAACAATTATTTTTTAACATACCTCTTCATTTTATCACCCAAGGCAATTAAGGCTAAACTGAAATATGTTTCACCATATATTCACAAAGAGAATGCCATCTCAGGCTGGATGAACTCTATCTGGCTTCATCATAAGTATCGGAAGCTGGAGGAAGTTCTGTTAACATTGAGAAATTATCTCTCGCAACCCCCCAGCTCCACTTGATTTTTGGAAAATGTGTCAAGTGTTTACCTCAGGATAAATGTTCAGATGTTACAATTGATAAAGGTCCAGGCCATTTCCACAGGATTTTATTTTAACAATAGGTAGCTACATGGGATTTACCCCTTCATACCACTGGACAAGTGTGCAGTTATAGTATGAGTTTTAGTGACTAGTCACTTGGAGAATTGTAATGCAATCCTTTGAGATAATTCAGGATCAAAGACTATTCATCCCACTGACTCTTTCAGACCAAAAGAGATAAAAGATTTTCAGTCGTGGTATCCATCCTTTATAATAAATGAACACATTCTATGACATGACAACACGCATGTTTCTAATGGCCAGGCCCCTGTTGAAAAAGTTGCTGTTCAGATAGGTGTTAGGTATGGATCAGCAAGTAGAGGCAATGGATTTCACAAGGCCACACATACATGTTTGAACTGACTGACCAACTGAGTGAAATTAATGAAAAACGATACAGATGTACCTATTACACCCACTTGGTTGTCAACCTGGCCCATCCACAACCCATTGACACATGTGTTGCACCTTTCTCCCTCCTGCCTACCCTGTCCCCTGCTGGAGTTATAGTTCCACTATTATTTGGCACACTTCTACCACTGGTGAAAGCAGAGTATATCCCACAAAGGGGTGGATGTGAATCAGCAAGCAGAAGGCCTGCCAGTGAAAATAACTAACCATGGGGTAAAATCAAAACAGGAAACAGACGGCCTGAAGGGTCCGAAAGTCAAGCTAAGAATGACAAGAACAGCAGTAGTTTTGGTAAGTAAAACCTGGAGACTTATTGTGTTTGTCGAGGACAACAGAGTCCAGAACCACAACTACTCTGAGGTGGAGAAGAACTGTTTGAACTTTCAAGATACTTTGCACAGTGGATCAGAGTAATCTTTTACAGGAGTTAAACGAGCCCATCTTTGAAAACCATCAACAGGCTCGGGCCTGGGAGACTCTGAGAACTAAAGACAGAAGTGGGTGCTGGTTAAAGAAAACAGCCACCTGAAGCCAAAGTATAGTGATTCTAAACTGACGTAGGACACTTTATATTGTTTTGTTTTAGTGTTAGGGCAAGCATAGGTTAGAATAGCTTTTTGGACCGAGGACGGAATTTATGTGAGCCATCCTGACAAGCACCCATTTGTTATTTTCTTTGTAGTTAGGGACCAATCATCGTAGACATAGGGCTAGTTTCTTTTCTTTTAATAGAGAAGTTGAATCATGTCTTCTTGTCCGCCACCTTTGACTGACTTACTACATACAGCACATACTAATTCCCTGTTAGTGACTCTCTTTCTCACTACGTTCTGGAGTGAAATTGCTTCATTTAAACCCTTTATTTTTGAATGCGTAGTATGCGGTCTGTGTAGTTACCCTTAATAATTAGTTCACTTATGTTTTTTACCTTATGAAGTACTTATAATAAATAGTATCTATATACATATAGATTTATGCACACAGTATACTTTATGTAGAATATTGTGTTGTGTTTGTGGGGGTGAGGGGATAATTGGTCATTGATTCTAGCCCATACCGCCCTAAGAGTGAAGCCAAACTGCTTAGACACACTACCATTGAGACAACACGTTAAGCTGATATATGATACTAAATGTATGTGGATGAGGCTTTCAGTTGTGTGACTTGAAATCAGTGTTCAGAATTACGGGAGGTTGGGAAGACAGAAGCCACACAGGTCTGTGTTTCCACTTCACATGGCAAATAAGAGTAGTGAAATCAGTACATATCTTTACATTCATACTGTGATTCAACAATACCATGCAATTTTCCCAAAATCAGCAAAGCAGAGAGGGTGCTGAGCAAGAACTTCTCAAATCTCACAAACATATATTCAATAATCTAAGCAACTGTAACATTTTAGCTTCATAAGGTAAATAACGAGCGATGTATAACTTTCAAATCACACCAGATTGCCAACACAGTGCAATAATACATTCATTTTGCCTGTCAAACTCTATTGCGCCCAAGGCATATTTGACATCAGAAACCAATTTCAGTAAAACAAGATATCTAGAACCAAAAAGCCCTAAAGAAATCTCACAAGTATCCTTTCGTGCACAAGGGCTTTGGCCTGTAGGAGCTGGGGTCTTCCAGCTCAAAGTAAGTAAGAACCTGTCCACCATGTTTTAGCTACATTTGGGGAACAAGAAACCTGGCACCACTGCAGGACCTTAACCAATGACCTCCCGCAAAAGGTCACCTGCATGGAAAACACATCGAGGAGACTACTAACATGTCATAAAAAGGGTTCAAAATCCAAAGGGAACATCTTCAGTGTTCTCCAACACACTTCTACAGGATAGCCATTATTTCCAAGTGTAATTAAAGTGCTGAATCTGAAACCATCTCTTCAGGTTACATTTCTCCTGGTTCTTATTGGAACTCTCTGTTTTAAATCATATGTTCCTCTCATCAGTTTTATCTCCATTCTCCCAAACTCTGTCTCTTCAGAGAATGCTGTTGATCCTCCAAACATGAAGCTTCCAGAAAAAACACTTGCTCATCAAAGATCATTGATAAGGATCTTGAGAAAGATGCATCGATGTCCAGTGGGACAACTTCTGTGGGAGATGCACGCTCCGTTATAATAACAATGCAGAGTTGTCGGACATCAAAAGTAGAAATGGGGCACTTTGTGATGTCTTCTCTAGAGACCTGTATTGTTGGCAATCCAGTCTCGCAAGGATGTGATTCGTGAATACACTCCAGGTGAATTTGGTCTGCCACATCCCAATCCCCAACTCACAATTCCAACAATGTACCAGGGACCTGTAGAGTTTGCTGTCATCAATGGTCCCCCAGAGTCGCCCTATGGAAAACAAAAACAACAATAAGTGTACATCAGAAATATTGCTCTTCCACACAGTAGTTCTCAAAGATTCTGTGTTGTAATTCACTCAATGCATCCATTACAGTAAGAAACAAAATATAAATCTTGCATGTATCTCGTTCCCTTTTAAATGTAAGCATAGTTGTTCCTTTCATGGCAGGCCTGGTCTGTGAGGTTCTTGTTTTCTTCTGTGCCTGTAACAATTAGCTAGGACGGACCTGATACGTGAAGCAGGCGCTGTCTCTGAAGGTCTCAGGGTTGCGCGATGGTGTTGAGAATGAGACAAAGCCACAATGAACATCCGTCTGCCTGATATGTAAAGGGCAGCATATGTTCAAAGGGCTGAGCCGAAGTGAAACCCTCTGGGGGTAAAAAACCCTTCACTCCATAGATGTAGCAAGGAATTCGAAAGAAATGTTTGGCGTTCTGGAGCGGCAGGAATTCAGTATGAAGAAAAGAGTATGCCAGGAAATCCAGAGCGGCAGAATCCTGAAGCGAGCACCAGAAGGCAGGAAGGAAGAAACTAACTGGACGGTAAGGAACTCAGAAGTGGAGCAGAGCAAAGAAAAGCTGTGGCGAAGCAGTAGCGAAGCACAGGGAAAGAAAGAAACTATGACAGGATCAGTGCTTGTGAGAAACAAAGCAACGCTGGAAGCTCATCGCTGAACTCATCTTTATGCTGTTGGTGTTGCCGGCAAGTCCTGTGTGACTCTGCTTGAATCCCACTCGCAATCTTCAAATCTGCTAGAACGTTACCTTGATGTTGGTTTAGTGAGAATCCATGGCACCATCTAGAAAGGGCAAATACTCAGTGAGGATGTCTCTTTCTCCATTACTGTCAAACCAGCCAGGTATTTGTGTGATTCTTCACAGTGCCATCATAATGGGTAAACTGTACATAGGATAAATAAAGGACAATTGAGGGTTAGGGTGTCCCTGACATGAGGAGGAACTGGGTCTGCCCGTCATGATTGGTGACACTGGATTTTATGGACTGTGATGTTGCATGTCTGTGAGTGAAGGCATTGTGGAGCTTGTGTACAAGTCATGGATCATACACAAGCCCTGAACCTTACAAGTGGTTATGTCAGTGTGCTGACACATGCTGACACATGCTAGAAGGCCCATTATCCTAACTTAGGTTAGTCTATCCTGACCTGGACATTTCAAAATGGTTCTTTTTTTTACTACCAATGGCCATCATGTTGGCAGTGGAATGGACCCCATGTTATGGAATTCCAGAATTGAGGCAGGGCAGGAAAAACGGATGTCACAGCCAAGGGGTCAAAAGACAACTCTGAAAGAGCTGGGTATAAACAGATTTATTTTACAACATAAATGGGTCCAGGGCTTGGGTTGAACTTTGTAAACGAATAGAGGTGTTTTGAAAGATATCAAACGTGAGCTATTCAAACTTGCTTAAGGACTTCTGTCAGTCCTCATTTCCTGGACACCTAGCAAAAGTCACTCATAGTCAATGTTTAATCTTGCTATTAGGGTTTATTTTCAATAGTCAACAAATAACATAAACCACCAACAGTACACATATGCCTACATCCCTTCATCTTTCCTCCATACTTATTAGTGTCCATTGTAACGGGACTGTCCGGCACCAGTAACCACATTGACTCGAATGGTAACACCAAGGGTGTTTATTGGGACTTTACAATCACTTTGGGGCAGGGGTTCTCGGGTAACTCTCAAGGCTAAGCATGTTCTTGGGGAATTGGCGCTAAGGCCGTCCCTGTCTATCTCGACTTCCCCAGCCTTTTCCACCTCCCTAAATCAGACGTCCATAACGGAAGGTTAGTAGTTAATGCCAGGTGACCCCGACTGTCTTTTGTTCTTCCTGCGGCTAAGTGTAGTTTCCCTAAGGCGTTGGCTACCTGACTCCCTTAGAGTCTTCTAACTCTCCCTTTCCTAGCCCTGCTTAGTGTTCTAGGGGTGGTATGGTATGGTGCCTCTTTCCACCCCAGTCCACCTGCTTGTTTTACACACACAGTCTCGCCTGACCCTTCTCTGCCCTTTGTACCAAGATACTCGCCTCCCACCATACTACTGTCCCTTTGATCTCTCAATCTAGCTTCCACCTCCACCCTTTGATCTGTCATCTCCTCTTACTTCTCAACTCCTTCACTCCTTACTATTGTTACCTTCTGCTACTCTGCTGTTATCCTCTCTTCTTTCTTCCCTCCTATTCTACCTCATATCCTATCGCTGTTCTCACATTATAATCACGGTCTCCCTATACGCTGATAGTTACTCCAATTCTCACACTCATTGTTGATGTTACTATTCTGTTTCTCCTACTATTTCTACTCCGTACTTAATCCTTGCTAATGCCCTCTACTACTGCTCTACTGCTTCTTCTACTCACTAACACTCGCTACTACCTACTCCACTTCCAATATTGGGCCTCATCATGAGTTAGGCAGTATCCGGTGGTAATTGCGCCAGGATACTACCCAATGCAATTAACGTTACCGCAACTGAGTCCGGTGCAAATTGCGCCAGATCCCGAGTTGTTGTGGCGTTGTTAGTCCCCATTTGTTATGAAACCATAGGATTCTATTGGGTTTTTCAACACTATTACCATCGGCAGTAATAGCACCGGTGGTAATTGTGCCAAAAATGGGCAGGAAGCTGAAGATTTTTCTCCAGCTCAGAGTAAGTACTCGGTGGGATTTTGTTCAATTGGACAAGCAGCTAATGTTTTTAATATTGAGTGTGTCTATTATGAATATTGAATTTTGATACATATGTGTTTTTTATCTGCCCTCATAGGGTCACTAGTTTCATCTGTCCTGAGGAAGCCTTGACATGGATGCTACAAATCTCGGCACGCCGAAACGGCATCAGTGCTTGACTAACCAATAACACACCAAAGTGTTGACAAATAATTTTGATATTTCACGTACACGTAGGCAGACAGAAGACATGACTATCTGTTAATCATGTCTATAATATAAAAACTCTCCAGGGTAACATTCTATATACCTTGTTGCAGTTCTAGAGTAGCACTCAGTCTAACTCGTAGCAGTTCACATCATTGTCAAATTGTTTGCATGTTTTTCTGTTTTAGTTTTTTCCCCAAATATTGTCTTACTTGGATTTCTTTGATCACATGTATTGTCATAGAATATTGTTTTTTATGTGTTAAAAAAAGAAAATGAGAAAAAATGCTTTATTCATTTCTGCATTAAATAATCTTTATATTCTAATGAGACTCTCTGTGATCTCTGTGCACACAATGATTTGCTAGCCAATAAGCATGAATGGTGACAACACATTGTATTGTCAGTAGCATGGGCATTTTCCTTTGTTTAAGACTTTATCTTTGGTAGGAAACCTTGGTCAAGCCCGCACAGACTCCAGAGTGTCTGTGAAGGCAGGAAGCGAGGGAGGAGTCCAAATCTCCACAGTCCTTTGTCTGTTTGATTGGCTGGGCTCCTGCATAAAAGTCAGATCCTGGAAGCTGAAGAGGTATTCGAGATGTATTCGACCAATGGAACGAAATGCTAAGAGAAAGACGAAGAAAATGCGGCTGAGACGATTTCCAGCAAACTGAGAGCCTGCTGTGTAACCCAGAGCCTGCTGTTACCCTTCCTCCCAAGCGACCTGGGGACTACGAAAATGATGACCCCGACCCAGCGCCTGGTGATAAACACTGGACTCAAGAAGACCTGCATTTCACATTCGAATGCAGTCACATTAGGAGACGCCGTAGCCGTGCAGCTCCAGACCATTCATGGACCGTCTGTACGAGCTGCAGCCACATTAAGAAGTGGATGACTCTACCCTCATCATACTTTGATGACAGTCTTTACCGCTTGAGGTATTTACCTGTTTCCACACTGGTTAGTCATATGCCAGCTTGTCATCCACACCAAGATGGATGTCTTTACTTACCCCAATGCTGGATAAGTCTTCGATAGAGACCCCGGGACTCCAATTCACTCCATCATACGTCCTGATGAAGGCCTGCACAAAAAGCTGCATTCTACAACTCACTTCTGGGCCGAAACACCTTAGTGTCGATGATTATATCACATGTTCAGTGCACAATCCATGCACTGCTTTGTTGTTTGTTAGATGTTCATTGAATTTGTTTTTTTGTTCACATTGTACCTGCATAACTTAATATGTTGTCCAATATCAGCAGAATTTGTTTGTTATCCATTTAAACCCAGTTCATTCCACCGGGTTATACTTACCTGTATTGTCTTCCCAATACTCCTAGGTACTCTATCCCCATATTTTGTCATTTATATGCTAATTAAATATATTAAGTCGAAACACGTGCGGTTATTGACTTTCATATTTGTTAGACTACTGGATTGGTGTGAACTCTCACCCTCAAATTTTTTTTTGTTTATTCAACTACGCCCACCTGGGTTTTTCAGGGCATAGCCAGGTGCCCTTACTTATACTCTAGACCTGCATTTTGAGCCATCCCATGTCATGCTGCGACCTTGCGCGGCTGCAATATCCTAATGCCCTGGGATCTTGAACCATCATGCAGTGTATGGTCTTCCGAATTCCAAATCGAGCTGAAACTTTGGTGGTATCCTGTTGGACCTCTAGAAACGTGATTCCAATCCGTGAAATCCCCTCACCAGACTGCTGGACCAGAGAGATATGATGTGATATGGCATTTATAACGTGCCTATACACAAGTGTTTCAAGGCACGACGAGGCAAGGGAGGGGAGACAGAGGGAAGACAAAAACAACGATCTTAATAGGCCTGGTGACATTGAGACCACATAAGTGCAGGGGAGAAGGAAGGGGGGAAGGGCTGGGGGCGGGGGAGAGGAAGGATGGGCAAGTGCAGGGCATGGAATCAATGCAACAAGTAGTGCAGCCAACAGGTGGCAAGTGCAAGTGTTAAAAGTATAGTCAACAGGTGTCTAATAAGTGCAGGAGAGGGGACTGTAGGATACAGATACAGACCACAAGTGCAGGGGATGCCAGGGGGCAGTGCAGATGTGCAACTGGGCTAGTAGGGTCCTGGGCCCGAGTTCAGAAGGTAGCTAGGTGACCAATGCAGTATCAGACAGGAGATCAGCAGGGGAGAGGAAGAGAGAAGGCAGAAGCAAAGAGGAAGGTCTTGAGGTGCTTCTGGAACCAGAGATGGTTCTACTCAAGTTTCAGAGAGGCAGGGAGGCTGTTCCAAAGGGAGGCCCCAGCCGAAGAAACAGATCTGCCCCCAACTCGTTGCTTGGAGAAGCGACTGACCCTGAAGGAGTTGGAGGTGGAGGAGAGAAGAGCTTCAGTAGGAAGATATTTCCGGAGAGAGAGGTGGAGATTTTGCTGTTGTAGACACGAGAAGGCCTTGTGGACAATGCAGAGGGTCTTGAACTTAATCCTTGCTAGCACTGGGGTCCAATGGAGAGATTTCAGGGCTGGTGAGATATGATCCCTGGGCTTGAGGCCAAGGACAAGTCTTGCAGTCCTTTTCTGGATGAGTTGTAGAGGACGAGAGTAAAGGCAGGTAGATTTAGAAAGAGGCTGTTGCAGTAGTCCAGTATATAGAGAACCAGAGCTCTGGAGACATTGAGCTTCTAGGGGAAGGTGAGGAAAGGTGAGAAAGATTAATGACGCAAGTCCAATCAGCGATATTCTGTCTTCTTTTGGTTCCGGAAAAGGGCGCCAAAACCACATAGCTGCATCCAGCCGCAAAGAAACTCTTACCTAGAGCCTTCCCCATTGATCCTTGTTGCAAAATCCCTTCCAAAGTCCTCTCTTCCGTCTTCATGAAAAAAAGTTATCAATTGACCAGGTTTTTGGCTGCAGATCCTGAAGTCTCCCCTGCCGCAACTCTTCTTCCGTGCTGAGGTACTGTGTTGGCTGAGGTATTTACCTACCTTAAGCCTTTGTGATTCCTGTTTCGCTTTGGGGTGTTTCTTGTGATTGGGAGTCCCCTCATCCAGTTCACCTAGGCCCACTGCTGGAATCCGCCTCGGGTGTCTTCTCAAAAGTCTCTGGACCCTTTCAGCCTCTCTCAAGTGTAATACTTACCCATTTGAACAATCTTCCATAAGGAACTCTGACTTTTGCTACTTCTGTACTAATCCTGAACTCCTAGTTGGACATTAGAGTCCTGGAGACCGACCCCCCCCCTTCTGCCACTGAGAACACTCATGCTCCAAGAATAAGGGAAAGACTTTCTAAGGATTGGGCCTATTGCCTAGAAAAGACAGTAATTGTTTAAAAGTGTACTTACTTCTAAATGAGTTGGTTGGTAACTGTAACTCTGAAAGTGAGCAGTTATAAAAGTTCTTACCTTGAATTTGTGCTGTGCCATTCTGGAAAGTATATGTAAGGATATTTTACTCACCTGTGAATTGGTTGTGCCTCTTCCCAAAAGTAATGCTGTTGGCTTCACTTAACTATTTCTTGCAGAATACTAGTGTGTAAGTTCACCAACTGGGTCTTGCTTCCCCTGTCCTGGTGTATAGTCTGTCTAAACTAAGTCTGCCTTGGGTTTTACATACCTTGAATAACATTGAGTCATTCATAAAGTGTAACATTGGGCCTCATTATGAGAAGTGCGCTAACAACGGAGTCATTACCGGCATGGAGGAAGTAGCGGGTCCGTGCTCGTTTGACGCCGCTAATAGCAGACGATTACGAGTGCGCGAACATGCGCGAACCCCCATGCCGGTAATGGCCATACCGCCATGCCGCTAAAGGCCCTTCAACCCCCTGATATCGGCATCACGGGACCCGCCGGTACCGCCTCCGCCTAGGAGGCACCCCTTAATACCGACCCGGTAATAACACCATGTAAATAACGGGCTCGTAATACTGGACCAGGGAGTAATGTCATTGCGTCGGAACGGGAAATGCACCGGCGGCCATCTTTAAAAACACAATCCATTGCAATCCTCCCAAACCACCAGTGTTGCATAGGAGAGACCAGGGCCATTGAAAAGAACATGTCTAAGGCAACCCGAAAAACCAACCCCCGCCTGCGCAAGAAGCATTTCTCTGATGAGGAATTGAACATGTTGGCAGACACCCTTGCTGCCCATGCTGATGAGATCAACACCCATAACCTCAAAAGGGAGGCGCAGCGGAGGAAGAAGGAGATATGGGAGGAGGTAGCCGCAAGGTGTCTGCAGTCGGCACCACCACACGCACAGTCAAAGACTGCAAGAAAAGGTGGGATGACCTCCGCCTCAGGGTACGCAACATCCTGGCCATCAATCGTCGGGAGGCCATGGCCACAGGCGGGGGTGCCCACTTCTTGGTCAAACTAATGCTCTGGGAGGAGACATGCAGCGCTACCATCCAGATGGAGTCGATCAAGGGCTTCGGGGAGATGGAGACGGGTGCCGCAACATCTGGAGATGGAGGTGAGTGACCCTGCAAACCCCAGTAGGGCAAACCATGACGTAGCACAAGTGATGTGGAATAGAGCCTAGACAAGGCAATGCATGTCCCATCACACACACATCAACATATCCATGTCCAGATGCAGGCCCAAACCCTGCCACAATGAAATGCATGCTGAGTGCCAATCCCATTACCAACAGACAGCCAACACACAGGGACCATTCCCATGTCATACATCACACAAACCCCAATACAACGGCATGCCACCTGGCATGCAGCATTGCCGAATTGTGACGTCACGGCTAATGCCAAAATGCCCCTCTTCAAACTATCCTGTGTGACACACCTGTAAGATATGAATGCATGGGAAATGAAAACTCCACAGCACCATCTCATGCATCTTGCATGTAACACCATCACTGATGCCCTGCATCTCTTCTTCCCCCCCAGGCACCGATGGAGAAGATGGCAGTCAAGACCCAGCCACAAGGCCAACCACGTCCCGGGCCAAACCACTTGGCACTGGCAAAACCGTACAGGCCAGGGCGAGTGCACAGGCCATGCCGGCACATGAGGGCCCCACAGCTGCGGATGGGAGTGCAAGCACAGAGCTGCCAACAACAGTGGAAGGGGAGGCCAGTGGCACCCGTTCTGCTGCAACAAGTTCAGTGGGTGAGGCAGCAGCCAAAGCCCCACTGAGTGACATTGACATAGGAGCGGAGGAGTACGTGGACCAAGAAGGCTTAATCCATGTGGCATGTCCACACCACCCAAGCCCCCCGTTCGCCCCCCAACCCCACACTCAGGCCACACTCTCCAGCCCCATGGCGGATCCTGCACTGCACAGTTCCGGCCTCAGTACCACCCCCAAGCCCAGACCTGCAATTGCACACCCAGCCGCAGCACCCTCAACCTCTGCTGCTCCCACTGACTTGGAGGCACGACTGTCAAGGGTGGAGGCAAGGCAGGACTCCATGCTTGAACTTGTTCGCCAATATGTGGCTGACGGAGAGGATACAAGGTGAGAGATCGCTCAGGCCATTGCAGGGAACACTGCCACCATATATGCCTCTACGATCATGATGCATGACAGTTTGGGGGCCTCACGCAGGTCCTGACCGGCATACTGCAACACATGCAGCAACAACAACCTGCATCAGCCGTGCCAATCCCTACGGCATCCACCCCATCCTCCACACCCGCATCCTCTGCACCCTCCAGCCCTGTGCGACTGACAAGGCGGAGTGCGAGGCAGTACGAAATGCTGCCCCAGGACACAAAGAAAGCACGCAAGTAGTGTGGGACAACAATGGGAGTGGGGGGGTGGTATCGGTGGTGTATAGGGGAATAAGGGGGTGTTCATTGGGGGTATGGGGAGTTCATTGGGGGTATGGGGGTTCATTGGGGGTATGGGGAGTTTTGGTGTGTTGGGGGGAGGTGGGATGGGGAGGGCATGTGAGTGGTGGAGGGGTGAGGCACTTTTCTGTAGTTTTCATTAATACACCCGTTGTGTAAAAAATAATTTAATGCCTGGACATTGTTCATTTCGTGTGTATACATTTTATTCATGACAGTGCACATTGCCCAACTCCCCACATACCCTGTGTGCATGTCCACATGGACCCAGTGCTCAGTGTAGCACTGACACATATCCATCAATGTCCCTGTGGTTCAGAAGTATTCGTCAATCAGTGATTGGCGTACAGCAGGCCATCTTGTGCATCACGTACTGGCAGGGGTGCTGTTTCTCCTCCATCTTCATCCTCATCATCCTCACCCGTGCATGCATGTCAATGTCAGGTGGCAATGGTACATTTCTCCGGATGCACATGTTGTGCAGCATGATATAGGCCATAGTGATCTTTGCCACGTTCTCAGGCCTATAAAGGAGTGCTCCACCAGACCTGCTTAGCAGGGGAACCGCGCCTTCAACAGGCCAGAGGTCTGCTCAATCAGGACACGGGTACGGGTATGAACCCGATTGTACTCCTCTTCATGGCTGTTACACAGGTTTCGCGCAGGGGTAAGTAGCCACGGCTTCAAGGGATATCCTCCATCACCTGCATGGGAGTACAAAGAGGCCTGTGAGAGTCATTCTGAGCTGCCACCTTCAGGATTCACAGCCATGGCCGCAGATATTTGCTGTTGACATGCACATGTCCCTGTACGTATGCACAATTTTTATTTGGATGCATTGTGTACTGCAATATGGTCTGCTAGTCTGGATGGCGTTGTATAGATGATGCAGGGTGTTGACTTGCATGCTGATGCGGATGTACTGTGGATGCGAAACGATGTCTTGCCTCCAATAATTGCAGTGTATGCTACTCTGTGCCTAATCACAATAGCGACATTGGCACACTTGTAATCATGTTTAGTCATGCATCGTTTGACATACCCATGGTGGGCTAGTTGTGCGTCTTACATGTTGTCATTGATGTACGGCATTGCTCCAATGTGTGGCAGTGATGTGTCATGTTCAGGTTGGGAGGTTCAGGTCAGAAGTGTTTAGCTCTGAGTGCATTGTGCACTCAGTGCCCATTCCCACCCAGGTGGAGTATGCATCCCCCCACATCACAACCCCAATGAACTGCCATGGGCCAGTCAGGCAACTCACCAAGCAGCAAGGC
Source organism: Ambystoma mexicanum (assembly GCF_040938575.1). Taxonomy (NCBI): domain Eukaryota; kingdom Metazoa; phylum Chordata; class Amphibia; order Caudata; family Ambystomatidae; genus Ambystoma; species Ambystoma mexicanum. Next base: position 81,006,118 of record NC_090937.1, read on the forward strand.
ACGTCATCCAGCATGTTGCTCCATGTGACGGGGTAGCGTGGAGTTACGCAGCACCATGGCATCATGTGTCGATCCCGGATATCGGGCACAACAATGTGTGATGATCTTGCCGGAGTCACATACCATCTGCACATTGATGGAGTGGTATTTCTTGCGATTGCGGTACACCACCTCTATGGCATGAGGGACTACCAATTAGACATGGGTGCAGTCGAGGGCACCAACGCAATTGGGCATGCCTGCCAGTGCATGGAAGCCTACTTTGGTGTCGGCAATCTCCTGGGCAGTCTGTGGTAGGGATATGTGGGTGCTAGTGTGCTTCAGGAGGGCATCCAGCACTTGGGTCAGCATGCGTGAAAAGAGCGGTTGTGATATGCCATGCAGCTGGCCCACTGTGTGCTGATAGGTGCCTGTGGCCAGGAAGTGGAGCACGGACACCACCTTTAGTAGCGGGGGGATGGCAGTGCGTATTTCTATGACGATGTCGTCATGTATCATGTCCACAATGGTGGTGATGGTGTCCCGGTCCAACCGGTACAGGGTGTGGATATGCTCAGGGGTTAGATTGAATGGACTGGGTCTGATGCGAGGGATTGCTGGCTGCCTATGAGGTACTACTGGCTTCACTGGTGGTAATTGCTGGGCCTGTCTCACCTTCCTTCTCGTCCTGCGTCTCCTCTGTGCTGCCTGTTGTTGTGGCTGTAGTAGTTGTTGTAGTTGCTGTTGTTGCTGTAGTTGTATCAGTACAGGCATGTCCTCCAGCCCCATGATTACAACAGCTAGTTGTATCATTTTGGTGTGGGAAGGGGTGTGGTGTGTGGGTGTACTCCATTTATACTGGTACAGTCTCCATTGACTCCACCTGTGGTGATTGTGTGCACCTGTGGCAGTTGCCATCACTGCAGGTTGCTATTTACGGGTGGTCCGCGATGCCTGTATGGTCGCCATCGTGCAGGCTCTATTTACTGCGTTCGGGATGCCGGTAAGTGCATGCCCGCGTAACTTGTGATGTCCTCTTATTACCGGCATCCCGGTATTCCCTCCGCGAAGGGGCGTGTGTACGCGCGCAAGCCGGTATGAAGGGGCACGGTACAGGCAGTGGCGGTATTGGCGGGTCGGAATGGCCCGGACCCGTTAACGATGCCGGTAATACCATTCCGCCTTCCTATTTTCATTACCTCCATTCTCGTAATGAGGCCCATTGGGTTTTGCTTTCCGTGGTCTGTTTTATGCAGATGTTAAAACAGTCTTAGGTTTATACCTACCTTTAAGTTGCTGATATCTCCTTTAAAAAGTATATGGGATTTACTTACCTCGATCTGCCTTGTGCCATCCTAAAATAAGTTAGAAAGTGACTGCTTACCTTAGTTTGTGTTCCACTGACCTGAAAAGTAACTGTAATAGTATATCACAACATTAGGTTTTACTTGCCTAGAATAGCTGTGCGGCATGCTTAAAAAGTGTTCTGTAGGTGTAGCTGATCTTGGTCTGCCTGGAGCAATCCTAAATTAGTGTAAAGAGTTCTTCTTTACCTTACTCTGTGTTCCACTGAGCTGAAAAGGAACTGTAATTGTATATTACACCAAAAGGTCTTACTCAACTAGTAGAATTGTGCGTTATCCTGAATATGGTTGTAGGTTTCTACTGTTCCTTGAATTGGTTTTCCACTATTCAGAAAAAGTATACTTTCAGATTGGTTTACTAAGTGATTCCTTAAATGAGCGTCACTGCACAACTGCTAGGTCTACTACCCTTGGATTATTCAAGTATTCAGAAAGTAACCATGGGGGATCAAGGGCGCAGGAGTTGGAGCCCGCAGGAGCAGCATTGAGCAGAGCGAGCTGCCGTAGCCAAGCTGCCGTAGCCAAACTCCGCCCACCATCCACACTAAAACTCCAGAGTCTCCCTGTGAGGGCTGAAGCCCGCAGGGAATCAAGGGCGCAGAAGTTGGAGCCCGCAGGGAGTTAGAGCACACTGGTGAGTGACTCCCTGAAGTCCCTCTAACGTTTGGAAATATTTTTCTATTAAGCCCAACCCAGCGAATTTCCAAGGAAGCGAAGGAATTTGACTACATCCCCTGCTTTGCCTAAATTGATCTTTTTGGCGACAACCATACAAGAAGCGTGTTAGGCAGAATTGCAGGCAGTACCCTCTGGGACCACTACCCACAATTAGGACTACAGGTGTTAGCCAAACCAACCTTTGGTATAAGTCTGTACCACAGAGTTTTTGGTACCGAGCTGAGCAGTCAGGCTTATCTCAAGAGTGAATGTGAGCAGTACCAGTAGTTACACAAAGGATTTTCAATCACAGTGGTTCAAGTAAACTCTTATACTCAAGGTTTCTTGGTAACAACACTTATTAATTTATTACACAATCATTTAGAAAACATTTCACTAGGAGAAGGCAACTTAATATTATAAACCAATACACTTCAATACAAAATTCTAAGGTTTTGAGACAGTTTGGGCTCCCCTGAAATAGGAGCCAAATAGCAGTTCAGTACTTAGAAAGGAGCAAAAGGCACAAGGTAAGTAAAATAGATCATATATACGTTTTAGACAGCGCAAATAGTTTCAGTTTACTAGAGGAGTTCAATTCAAGTCAATAGGCCAGGCCAAAGTCAATGGGCTAGTGTTCTGGGTAGGAAAGAGCAGTTCTGGTATCAAACGGTAAAGTCTTTACGAAAGTTCCTAGAAGTAGTTTAGGCGAAAAAGAATCATATGTCGGGTCCCAAGCTGATTAGGCCTGCAAGTTGGGAAAGTTTCACAAACTTTCACCGCAAGAGTGGCGTTCTCTCACTCGGGTTGGCACAGTACCTTTGTACGAAGAAACAAATGCTGCTGAAGTCGTGGTTCCTGGCAGGTCCTGCAGATCTCATTGTTCCTGAGCCTCAGTCGTGGGGACAAGAGGGAGGACTTCGGGGGACTCCTGCACTGCACAGGATCGTTGAAGAAAGCAAACAAAATGGATTTACTTGAGTTCCAGTAGCTGTAGATTCAAGAACACAAGCTGGTGTCCCTCTCCCTGGTTAATCCTAACCAGCCTTGAGAATGGTATCCAGGTGTTTTATCAGTTGATTGGTCCCACCAACTCAAAGGAACAAACCGTCCTTGAAGGAGCTTCTCTGTCAAATGCAGTTTGGCAATTCGGACCTGCAGCAGGGCTTCACCGGGCAAATCAAAGGTCCAGGAGTTGCAGCAGCCGTCCTCTTCCAGCTCGTCTTCGGCTCTTTCGATCCAGTGGTGGACTCTGCCTTCCAGTCCTGGAGACCTGCCTTCTAAACAGTTTTCTCCCATTCATTCCGGCCTAGCTGTCACTCACCCAGCAGGGTAGCTGTCCTTGCTGGACAGTCAGCCAGTTAATCACACCAGAGTGCATTTGGATCTCCTAGGAGACTAAGCACAGGGAGTTTCGGGCACCTCCCTCAATTCCTGTGCACCCCAGACAGTCAGACACCAGAGGCGTTCTTCGGGCACCTCCCTCAATTCCTGTGCACCCCAGACAGTCAGACGCCAGAGGCGTTCTTCAGTCCTGAAGCCCGCCAAAGGCACACGAACAAAGGGACCAAACCTGGTTTGGCACGCAGAGAAAAACTCTAGAATGACCTTTCCAAAAAGAAACAGCAAAAAAGAAGACGGGGACCTGTTTAAACAAAGGGGCTTAAGGCGCCATCTTGAAAAACATGGCTCCCGTGATTTTTAGCTACTGGGGTTCGCGGTTGGGAAAAATCATGGTAGTTCATTGTAAAACCACTGCCACCAGCCTTTTCAATAGGAAAGGGTAGCATTTGACTGCTACATGAGTATTTAGACAGAGGGGATACTATGTAACACCTCCAGCACTCCATTGTAAGATGATGTGTGCTGGGTCTTAGAAAGACTAGTAAAGTCAATTTCGCTTTAGATACTCTGGGAAACAGTAGTTTGTCCCAGAGAAGGTATTTAAACCTTTGGGAAGTCTAAAAATACATCCCTGTTTCACTGCACTGAGGGTGCTGTGTAACACACATGAAAAGATGCCTATGGAGTTATCTTAAAACTCCAAAGTCAAAGAACACAAATGTAAAACACACATCAAAATACATACAAGAGTGGGAAAAAAGGCTCACACTCTTTCCAGGTAAACAAATCAAGTCCTCAAAATCCAGCAAAGTTGCTGGGGGTCTCTAAGGTGAAGGGACTTAGCACATTTATGAGAATTCTCCCTAACAAAGCACATATCCACACAAGGTAATGCTTTGAAAACCATCAATAATACTATTTTTTTAAATGGAGAGGCATGACTGTCGCATGAAAGTTCTTTGGACTATTGGGAATAGGAGCAAACAGCGTGAACATTATAGGCGTAGGGAGGGGGGAGCCTCGGATTAAGCGTGCTCTTCGAGCTGTCTGGCACGCCTCCCTCGCCTATACGGTCCCTGGAGGCACACACAGACCCTAGAAGTATTGGTGGACATACTCCTGCTGGGAGCCGGAACTGGCTATCATAGGCCGCACAACCTATTCATCCCACGAAAATATTAATTTGAGCCTGGACAGAGAGAGTGTACATTTGCACCAAAGCTGGGAAGTGGCATGCACTGTGAGGGTGTAAGGCATGAGGTGGAGGGATCCACAGATTAAGAGCACCCAGGAGGGGGAAGCAGCGGATTAAGCGAGCCCCCTGAGCTGCCAGTCCTGCCTCCCTAGGTAACATCCTCTAAGCAATTGAACCGAGTCCCAGAGATTCACTACAAATAACTCCACTGTGGAGCTGGACATATAATTGAATCCGGCCCATTGGTTCTTTTTTTTTGTTTTTGTTTTTTTTTGTCAATTTATTTACAATACAAACAAGAATACACCAATGCATAATACAATAACATTATATACAAAATCACAGACAAAAGTAAATAAACAGCAAAATTCAGGATCCAAACCCGCCCAACCCCCAGTTCACATCTCGTTACCTACAAGATCCGTTCAACACTGTTCCAAAAAAGTTCTCCAAATCTTGTGAAACAAACCCATTTTGGCTTGTTTTCTATACAGTCATTCCTCCAAAGCTGCCAAATTCCCGATTTCAGTCAGCCACAGCTCTTTGTCTAATGTAGCAATCGACTTCCAATTTCTCAGAATAATCGTTTTACCCATTGCCGCTCCTCTGAAGAACCATTTTTTCTGGCACTGAGTAAGATCTTCCAAAATGGAATCATTCCCTAGAATTAACGTCTCAAAATTAAAATCAATATTCACATCCAAGATTCTCTCACAAATTCCACCGATATCATTCCAAAACCCACGGACCTTCACACAATCCCACATCATATGTTCCATAGTACCATCCTCCTGGACGCATGCCCAACATTCCGGACCATCCTTCAAACCTCTCCTCCACAATTTTTCCGGGGTCCAATACACCCTATTCAGATTTTAATTTGTCTTGCCCGTTCAGTCAGTCCCAAGGAACACAATTTGATATTCTCACACATTCGTTTCCAACTTTCCTCAGTAATGTCCGCCCCAATTCTCCGACCCCATTCTATTCTTAGGCTATCATTTTTATAGGTATGAACAATCTGCCTGTACACCCGGCTCGCCAAACCGCCCTCATTCACCAATGATTTCCTCGTAGGAAATTCCAGGTTTAGACCATTCTGAAAATCAATTATACCAACTGCTAACTTCAATTTCCTGTAATCCGATAATCTGAATCCGTCAATACTGAACTCTTTGCAATTCTCTCGCACTTTTCCACACACCATCATTGAAGAGATCTCCAATCCATTTGACACCCCCAAAAACCATTCAGGCCAGAAAAAAGATTTGCCATTCAATTTAATAGACGGATTCATCCAAACAGACGCATTCGGGTCCCTGCATGCGTTCACACAAAATAAGACATTCAAGTTCTTCCAGGAATCTCTCAGTGATGTAGTCAATATATCCTTTACTCCCTTCGATACAGTGGTTAACAATGCCCTAGGAGAAAATGGACCATTTGCACTTGCCTCCGCCGCAGCCGATACACTAGGACTCATTACCATGTAATCCACCAAAAAATGCACAACTGAAGGCCAGATGATAGGCCCTGAGGTTTGGTACACCTAAACCACCCTTCTCTAAAGGCAATTGTAATTTCCACTCACTCAATCTTGCTGGTTTATTGTCCCACAAGAAACCTTGTATAAGCCTGTCCAATTCTTTCCAATAAGATGCATCAACATTCGAAGGGATCATACTTAAGATATAGTTAATTTTAGGGGCCGACATCATTTTTAATGCGTTCACCTTCCCCCAAAGCGACAGCTTCAGTAACCCCCATCATTCTAAATCAGATTTAAAAGCCACAGCAATCACATTCATGTTCACTCTTACCAAGTCACAAATCTTCAGAGTGATCCAAATCCCCAAATACAACATCTTATCTGGGCACCAACGAAACCCTAGATCAGTGACAAATTTTCTGTTACATCCAGGAACCAGCGGCAACACTTCAGACTTGTCCCAATTCACTCAAATCTCCTGAAATGAGGTTAAGACCTCCATCAATGTCGGCAATGAAAGACTTAAGTCCCGCAGGACCAAAAGTATGTCATCTGCAAACAGCCATATTATTTGACACAAACCCCAACATGAAACCCCAACTATATCCCGTTGATCACGAATGGCAGCTGCCAAAGGTTCAATCGCCAGAACAAATAACAAAGGTGAAAGCGGGCAGCCTTGTCTCGTCCCCCTCTCTAGTCTAAATGGATCAGATCGAATCCCATTAGTGTTAACGTCAGCTGTCGGTTCCGTATATAAGAGCTTAATCCACGAAATAAAATTCACTGCAAAACCCAACTTCTCAAGCACTAAGAATAAATAGTTCCATTCCACCCTATCGAAAGCCTTCTCCGCGTCCAATGAAAACGCAGCCATCTCTTCAGTCTCATTAGATGCCTTATTAAGCGTGTGAAATAAACGCCTGATATTGCTGGAGGTTTTCCTCCCTTTTACAAAACCTGACTGATTTTCATTGATCAACCTCGGTAGTAGACCTTCCAACCTATTAGCCATGATCTTAGCCAAGATTTTGTTGTCCGTGTTAATCATACTAATCGGTCGATAACTTCCAGGAAGTGTCTCATCCTTGCCCTTCTTCGGAAAGACAGATATCATATTGTGTCTAGTCGAAGTCGGCAGTATACCCTCAGCCAAAGAAGACACATACATATCCTTAAGAAGATTCAAGGCTGAATCTGGCAAGATCTTGTAGAATTCTACCGGGAGGCCATCAGGCCCCGGCGAGTTCCCCACATTTAGTTTGCTAATAGCCTCCTTAATCTCATCTAATGTCAGATCCTCCTCCAATAACTGTGAGTCACATTCCGGTACATTAGCAAGATTCACACTCTCCAGAAAGTCAATAGTCCCGACAGGCGCAACAATTTCACTCTTATATAAGTGCATGTAATAATCCCGAAAAACATTGTTAATTTCTTTCGGCATAAAAGTGATTTGGCCATCCTTATCTTGAATAGATGCAATTGATCTTTCAGCCTCCCTCATTTTCAATCTATACGCCAACCATTTATCACACTTCTCACCCTTCTCAAAATATGCACATTGCAGGTTACAATATATTCTTTCTGTCTTCTCCTCAATTATGTCATTAAGTTCCCTTTTCAGCACCCTCAACTCAGAATTAGTATCCCTGTCAAATGGGTCAGCCATAACTGTCTTGGATAAATCATCAACCCTAACTTCAAGTTCCTTCTGTCTATTTGCAGTTTTCTTTCTCAATCCGCACGTCAAATTAATCAGATAACCCCTCATAGTGCATTTTAAAGCTTCCCACACAACTTCCGGCCAGACATCACCAGTATGATTTACTGAAACAAAAAAATCAATTTCTGCCTCTAACTTATCCACCTCTTTTTCCATCTTTAAATACGTATTATCCATTCTCCACGTATACGTTCTCCGAACAGTATTTCCCAAGTCAATGTTCATCCTCACGTGAGCATGATCCGTCAATAAGATCGGGCCAATCTGACCTGACATAAAATTCTTGATCATCAGACCAGCTGTCAACAACATGTCTAATCTGGAGTAAACCAAATGTGCACCTGAGTAAAAACTGTACACCCTAGCATGCGGATGTTGCAACCTCCAACAATCTCGTAAAGCATGTTCCTCTAATAAGTTTTTAAGAGAATCATAGTGACGGTAACTATGTCTATAATTACCCGGCACACTCCTATCCAAATCCTTGTCCAAGACAGTATTAAAGTCACCACCAAGAATGATGTTATCCGAACCCAAATCCTGAAGCGTTTGAGCCACCTTTCTAAAGAACGAACCATCATCCACTGAAGGGGCATAAACATTACAAACCGTCACCAGAAAACCCTGAATATTGACCAGCAGAGCCACCAGCCTGCCCTCACCATCTGACATTTCGCGTACGACCTTCAATGAAGAATTCCTCCTGATCAAAATTGCCACTCCCCGTGACCTAGTGGAAAAACAAGAGCTATAAACCCTACCAACCCAACCTTTCTTCAGGCTATCAACCTCGTCTTTAAGCAAGTGAGTCTCCTGAATAAAACAAATGTCACATTTCAGCCCCTTCATATGATTCATAATCTTCAGCCTTTTCTTAGAATTATTAAGTCCATTTACATTCCACGTTAGAACTCATAAATCACCAGCCATTTTCACAGTCCCCTTGTCAATGCCAAAATCATCCAATACAAAATCCTCCACTACAATAGGAAATCTCAACAGGCAACCATGAGATGTGAACAAACACCTCCCCCCCCCCTGAAATAGAAGCAAGTCAGCAACAGCAGATAAATATAGTACACTAGATATAACATACTAAGTAGTCCAGTGTCCTGGACACCCCTCCTATAAGCCTATAAACACATAGGTCAATTTCCGGAACACAAATTAATGGAGGGAGTAATGCAACCAATCAGGTGGTTAGGGAACACATAAAGGAGCAGAGAAACCCCCTCCATCTTGCAGTTGGAAATCTGCGAGCGCCTAGTCATGTGGATAGAGGACACATGAGAGAGCAGGGAAGGTCCTCTCATCCCCTGGTGGGAAATATGCAAACTCACTATTTGAACACCCATAAACATATGCCGTCATGGATCACGCCACCCAACACAACCCCTCTGGGGAACAGGATGATGGGAGGGCTGAAACATGACCACAGCAGGATCCTTATAAACATCTGACAGCATTCCCCACTGTGAGGGCACGGCAGACCATTTCATCTGTTACATTACATAATGTGGGGAAAGATGTAACTGGGTCTTATGAAACACAGGAGGCCCTAGTAAACAGGTGTATCCATTTCTTTAGGCACACAAGAGGGTCCACGACTACCATTAGAAGTGACATAGTAAAGTGTGTGAGACAAAGCAAGGCCAACTGTGATGAGGACATGACTTTGGTCTTCCTAAAAAACAACTGGTTGATGGAAGGTCTTTTGTCCATAGAACTTCGGACATATCCTCCTCTGGGGTCAAAGATTTCAATTAGTCCAACAGTCAGGGCCTCATCACGAGTTGGCCGCTAACCCCGGCAGTAACAGCCAAACCCCCTGGCGCTACTAGCGCCGGATCAGGGGTTTGGTGGAACGGTAAGTCCCCATTCCCCTTTGGGCCCATTCGGGAATTTCTCATTCCCCATGGGGCCCAATGGGGAATGTTTGGCACTATTACCGCCAGCGCCGAAAATCAGAAACATTGCAGCGGATTTGCCCCCAGCTCAGAGCTGGGGGTAAATCCACCAAGCCTGTGATTTGATGGCCGCTTAAATGCGGCGGTAATAGCGTCACCACCAAACTCGTGATGAGGCCCTCAATATGCAGTTTATGGATGCCCAAAATGCTAATCATGTATCCCGTGGAAAACGACCTGTAGCAAGAGACCACCTGCAGCCAGGTAGACACTAATCTGGATGCTGTAGATTGACAAATCCCTACCCCCGAACTGAAGCAACAGCCGAAGGAGAGAGGAGTCGAACTAATCTCCTGAAATATAGCTGGCCTCAGGAAACATTTGATAGGTCCTGACTGGTGTAGCTTCGTTCGGGTATATGAAGTGGTATGCTTCCAGGAAACATGGGAATTGGGTTTGATTACACTCCAGGGCTATAAGGATTTCCAGGTGCTGGCCACGAAGAGGGCCATGGGTAGGCCCTTTGGTGGGATGGCAACATGGATCAATAGTGCTCTTAATTGGCAAATTTATAACATTGAGTCTAGTTCCCCTGATGTACAGCACCTGGTGCTTAGCCCACTGTGCATGCAATCAATTTCTATGTTTAATGTATATAATCAGGATACAAATAAAACAACGAACCATGCGATTGAACTGGCAAGGAATCTTGTAGAAACAAGAAAGACATATGCGGGTTTGGAACATCGAACCATACTTGCTGGTGACCTGAACCTGTACATTGAGCCCCTCTCAGATTTGGAGGGGGCTTGGGATGATTATGATGAGGTATGACATATTCCTCTCTTGGATTAATCATTGCCAGGCAGGGTTTATCCGCAAGCCCTTGGTTGTGCTGCTACCCTAAAGGGCTTGTAATGGGCGCTTTGGAAAGGATCAGCTGGAAAAAACTACTTACCTAGGAAATAACAGCACCTTGCACATAGATTATATTCTTTTATCAATGAAACTGTGGGCTAATAGAACGGATTTCGAGGTCTTGGAAAAACAGGGAAGAGATTGCAAGTCATTGTCCCTAATGTTGATTAACCTGCGCAATATGAGAGCAATCATCGAAGTAACCCTAGTTATTTCGTCCAAATCCTGCCTGACTTGGAGCGGCTCTTATCAATGGATTCTGGTAATGCAGATATCTACTCTGTATATGACAGTTTGGTCCTGTCTATACAGCCCTTTGTGACTAAGCCCAGTACGAACACAAAGAAATGTTCCATAAAACATAACACCTGGTTCAACGAGGACTGCAGGAAAGCAAAGCTTGACATCCTTAAATCATTTGTTTTTCGCCCAAAATTGAAAACGTTTACAAAACTCAATCTGAATATTAATGGATCTCCCCTTGAAAAAGTGTGATGCTATGATTACCTAGGGTGAGATTTAATGACCAAGGTAATGGGACATCACAAATGCTTAAATCCAGCATAAACCTGGAAAAATATGGGGGAGCAAGAAGGAGATTTTTCTTTGCTCATGGCCTGGGCGCCAATTCCCCGGCTCTCGCAATGTATGTTGCCCAGGCCAAATCTGCAGCCCTGCATGGGGTGGAGAATTGGGGCCATTCGACCAGTTACAAATTGGGCTTGGTTGAGAGATCTTTCCTGAAAAGTCTACTTGGATTGTCAACAACGTGCCTGGGCAACCCTGTGTATTTAGAACTGGGTCTAAGGCAAATTCAGAACAATGTCATCCTTAGACTGTGGATAACCCCTGAACATAAAACATATTGTGAGACACTAATAAACATATTGCATTCTGAGGGCGGCAGATCTTTACCCTGGTTTATACATGTCAAAAAATATTTGCAGGAAATTAACTTGGAAGATGTGTAATATGAACTTGGAAGATCTGTGGCACAATCCCCAGGGAATTATCCCAGGTGATGTGGATAAAGCTTAGAGAACTTCACAGGAGATTTCCGAGGTCGAATTGGTTAATGCTTGCAGTGGGCTGGCTACGGGAGATACATATTTGGCCAGCAAGCCGGCCTTGGGGTTTGAAAAATACCTAGACCTGGTTAATCCCTCTCTTGCACGTACTTTATATTTGAAGTTCAGTTTTTCCCAACTGAATCTGGCATATCGCACTAAAAAGTGGGAGCCCGCTGGCAATGGCCTTGATTTGTGGTGGCTTAGCCAAGGAATCCATAGGTCATTTCCTGTTTTTTTGTAAGGGTTACCATGTGGCCAAGTGAAAGTACTTAAAGACCATATGTAACACACACAGCATATGTCGGAAAAAGTGATACTCTCCTGCTTTTTAGGTGCAGTAATGAATAAACGTAGTATTCTTTGTAGCAAGCTACATCCATCAAGAATGGTGTACAAGAGCAAGAATATTGAAAGGTGGAGGATTCGGGAATTAGAATGCTGCCATTATAAATGGCGTCTATAATCGATCTCATATATTTTTTTTATTACCAGTGTGATTAATATAACCGAATCCTTCGGATCCCAGACTATCGCTCATGCAATTTTATATGCACTTTATTGCTCTTTCGCACTTCCATGACGCACGTAATAACATTCACTGATGCACCTTTTTTCTCCAATTATTTTGCACACTTTTTTGGAGTTGGGAATTAGAATACCATCATTGCAAATCGCTCCTATAACCGATCCCATATGGTTATTATTAAAGTGATTAACATCTCAGGAGGATAGCTGAGGGGCAACGTGCTCGCCTTGGAAGCAAGATGACACAGAGCACCACAGGTTCGATCCCCGGGTCTGCGCTTAGAAACCTCTGGGTATTAAGCGTGTTATAAATAACCTATCATATCATATTATAATCGAATTTCTGTGATCCCAGACTACTATCCTTGTAATTGTATATTCACTTTATTGTTCCTTACACTTTCATGATGCTAATATTTTACTAATGCACTTTGTTGCAACTTTTTGCACACTTTGTTGGGGTTGGGCAAAAATTTAGAAAGTTGTATTGTTCACCCTGGCCTCTTAACGTCCTAGGCATTTTATCTTCCGTATGGAGGTGTGATGCTGGAAATTCCTTATGGAGGGACAGTGCCTCTTGGCCTTGTCCTGCCACCTCTCTGTGTTTGTTTTCTCTATGTTTCCTGCCACTGCCGTCCCACCTGGAGCTCTTCATTCTTATCTTTTGGTGAACATCACCCATGGGATACCCTCATGGCACCCATGGGTGGGGGTACCCCTTGTACTCCTTATGGGTGTTTTTGGGCACCTCTGTGTGGCCCACAGAGCAGGGTATGGGCCGGTGGCAGCTACATGCTGACTGGACAGTGGCTCGGAGTATCCTCCATTTTGGGATACCCAGGCCCTGCCATAGGAATCAGTGGATTCCTGACATAAGGCAAGATGGCCCATGTGGCCTCTTGGATTCTACTGCCTTTTACCTTATTTCCCAAAGTCCTGGAAAGTCCTGGCTCTGTCCCTTGCTCCTAAATGGCTGGTGGGTGGAAACACCATATATGTCTCTGTTGTTCCCTTTCCCTCTGACTGGCTGTTGGGTGGAAATTCCATATATGGCTCTGGGGCTGCCTACTGTCAGACTGACTGGATGTGCAAGGAGACCTCTCCCCGAGCTCGTGCAGAACTGCTACTCTTCATCGAAGTATCCTGGAAGCCAGTCCTGTGTGCCTGCCGTTCCGAGAAGAGGTCTTCGAAGTCCAGAAGAGGAGTGCCGGACATCTCGAGCCAGAGAAGTCCATTGGTGTCACCCAGGGTCCGGAGAGAGAGTTGTGGAAGCTGGAAGCCGTTGCTGTCTACTGCCCAGAAGAGAGGGTACCCAGGCATAGTGCTGCTGGACATCCAGAGCTGTGAATGTTCCAAACTGCCTACGAACATTTGAAAGGACATCCTCGCAGTCACCAGTGACCACTTTTTCCCACTGGAGAGAGAGTCGTGGAGTGCCATAGAAGGTCTGCCGGTGGGTTTCCCGCCACCAATAGCTACCAAAGTCCTTGAAGTGTCATGGGTCTTATCTTCATCGACCAAGCCTTTTAGGAGACCACAGCAAGTTTTGTATTCACAGGACTTCTACTGTCAGAGAAATAGTCGACGGAAGAAGAGCACCTCAAAGAGCCACACTGCTGCCATTCTGAAAGACTTTGGTTCCTTTTTATTCTTGGACTCAGTATCCCAGTGGCTCCTTCTTCCAAAGGGGACCCATCCTCAGAGACAATCGTCGAGTGAAGCCAAGAAACTCTGCTACTTCGCCTGGCAAGGCACCAAAGGTACTGTGATGAGGAAGAGCATCTTCTAGCCTCAGGAATTATCGTCCAGGGGTCCCCAATTTGTCTTAGATCCTGTTCTCCTGTGGCCTCCCAGGTACTTTGGGGTTTTACCCATTACTGGTGTAGCATTGCTCGCCGGTGGCTCTATATCTAGCCCGTTTTTAGGCGTTTGTTCTTGCAGTTGAGGTAATGCCGAGTTGCTGGGAGAGGATGGATTCAATATATTCGGGCTTCCTTACGGGTTAGCCCCCTTGGCTAAGTTATCTCTCCCAGGGATACCATTGGCTGTTTTCTCTTATCTACGAACAGCTGGACACTTGCCCTCTTGCCACTGGCCTGGCTCTCTGTCCCAACAGTTAGATAGTCTTTTTGCCAGTTTATGCAAGAATTTGACCTGCCTGGTCGAATTGAATTTGGGGCTACTTGCCCTTGGGTTGTTCTCCCCTTCTAAATTGTTGGTACCAAAGGACCGTGAGGCCTCTCATCCCAGGACGGTTTATCTGGCATCTCCTCAGACCCTGCTGACTCTTTCGAGGCAGGGTCGTTTGGTCCCCCACCTTCAGCATAGTCCTCGGTTTCTTCCTGGTCTGATATCGAGTATGTCGATAGATCACATAAATCAATCGATGCCATCTCATCAAGGTCCTATGGTTCCTTGAGGGATTCCCTGAGCGGTGATAGGTGCTTTCTCTATTTTTCCAGTGCCGTCCTATTCGGTGTTGGAACGAGTTTTTCGGGTCTTGGGTGCATTGATAATTGTTGTGTCGGAACCATAAGTCTTTTTAGACAAGCCTTGCTTCCACTTGATCTAGATTCATCGTCATATTCTTGGCTTTGGTCAAAATATTTTTCACCCATTGCTTTTGTCTGGTCCTTGCCGATATTTCTTCGTCACAGTTTTTTTTTTTTAAAGTTTTATTTATTGGCAGAAGTTACAGCAACCACATACGGCAGAGTGCATTGCACAACAGGTGCATAAGTGGTAAACAGTGCATATAACAGACAGGGAATGTTACAATTACATAGCAGACAGTAGTTGACCAATGTACAGCACACAGGAGTACAACTATGAGGTGCCAGGAGAGTCACCACCAGACATTCTCATATTGGTCTATGAGATAGCTTTTAAAGGCTGACCACACATTTTTAGGTCGGGATTGCACTGGAAGCATTGTCAGATATTCTTCCTCACAGGTACGAGACCAGGTAAGTGCATTGAGCCATTTCTGAAAGGTTGGGGGAAGGGACTTTTCCAGCATTGCAGCACGTACTTCTTAGCTACCATGCAGCTAATATCGAGAAATGTAGCCTGTCTTCCGATTCCCACACTCCAAACAAAACACCCAACCGGTCCGGGTCCATTTCTACACCCGTAATGTCAGTGAGGGCTCCCATAACCCCCTCCCAGAAGTCCGCCAGCTTATGACATAACCAAAACATGTGTAAGCGGTCTGCGCCTTCCTCTCTGCATCTGTTACGCTCACCTGGTCTCCACGGGTGCGTCGTACGAAACTGAGTGATGAATGCCTGCACGTGTCTTCTCTGTCTCACTACTTCTTCACAGGGAGCATTTGTCTAGAATGTGAAACGAGATGTTAACCAGCCATGAGGGGCGGGCTAGGTTCCCACCTCCCGTAACCTCCAAGGGCCCCTCTTTGCTAATGCCTCACCTTAGGTGTTTTAATGATGGGCTCTCCGTCCTGCAATTGAATGCAGGGGCGCAGTATGTTCCAGCCTCTCGTCTGGATCTAGTTGCGTCACTGATCCTGCGGGCTGTAGCGGAGTCCTGAACAACTGTGACTCTGTAGGTAAGTCTCTATGCCAATAGACTCTTGGTATAGTTTGCCTAAATGTTTTTAGTTGCCAAAATTCTCACTTTTGTTCTTATTCTCTTACAGGGGTGGTTTAGGAGGGTGCCAGATGAAGGATTGCTGTCTCCCCACGACACTGAGCAGAATTCCTACGGGTGAGTATTAGCGTGAGAGCGCGGCGTCGAAATGTACAAAATGGTTCTTTTCCTTTGTGCGACTAACCTGCTGTTCTTTCTTTTCTGTTCGGCAGGTGCGGTGTGACTCCGGAGCGGCGAGCGCGTGAACCGCTTCAATGGAATTCAGGAAGAGCGCAGCCTCCGGGTGAGTATTGGCTCTCCATGCGTGTGTTTCCTTTCTGCAGATGCGACGATCCTGAGAGCGGCAGAAGGAAAGGCCTTTTTCAGATGGACTACTTCTCAGGTAAGGACTCAATTGCTGCTCTTGTTCGTGTTCTCTCTTCCTTTCCTTTCTCCACAGGTGCTGGTGGTTCGTGGTTCCCAAGGCAGGTGTGGCTGAAGACCGGGTAACTGGAGCTAAGCAGACACAGTGAGCATTACGCTGCAGGAGTGCAGAATAACGCGAAGCGTGTTCTGTCCTTACGGCGTGGTTTATATAGCCTTGCACAAGTAGTCCCAGGTAAAGTAGTCCCTCCAGCCACAGCCTGCACATGTAGTCCCAGGTACAGTAGTCCTTCCAGCCGCACCCGAAGCTAGACTGTATGGCTCAGTTCTTTCAGGCTGGGCTATGTGTGTTTCCATGCTCCCGGCAACAAGATGGAATAATATTAGCCTGGCCCCAACGGCGCCAGGACTGACTCCAGGAAGTCCTAAGGCAACCTTTTGGGGCCTTAAAGGTCCCCATGGGTGCCAGCAACTGGGGTAGGCTGGTCTGCTCCTGATGTCTGGGGGCATGCATCATAAAAGCACTCCCCTCCCTATGGCCCCCCCTTAGGGTGGGTTCTCCCGCTGGTCCAGGTTTGCTTGGATGATTATGATGGAAACTTTTTACCAAGCGTGGCGCATTAATGTGGTTACTAGGTTCCCATGTTCTTTCTTGTGGTCCATAGCCTTTCCAGTCGACTAGATAGAATAGTTTTGACTTGACAATTTTAGAGTCCAGAATATCCTTAACCTCAAATTCAGGTTCGCCGTCGACCATGATTGGTTTTGGTGGTTTCATTACTCGTATTCCAGGTTGCACTGGTTTCAGAAGCGAGACGTGCAACACGGGATGGATTTGCATATGTGGAGGTAACTCCGATTTCACAGCCACCGGATTAATGATGGCCTTAATGGTGTATGATCCCAAATATCTGGGATTGAAAATATGAGTTCCTTTTACTGGTATGTGTTTCGAGGCCAGCCTGACTTTATCCCCAACCTGATACTTTGGAGTTTCACTCCTACGTAGGTCTGCAGATCTTTTGTATTTTTCCTTAGCTTGCCTTAGATGTTCTGTCAGCCTTTTGAAGGCTTGTGTGATGGTAGTATGCAAACTTCTTACGGCTGGCATTTCCAAGAGATGAGGCAGGTCAAGGTTGGAGGTTTGTGGATGCATCCTGTATATCGTATAAAATGGACTCTGCCCAGTGCTGGAGTGTAAGGAATTGTTATAGGCATGCTCGGTTATCCACAAAGCATATTTCCAACTGCCTTCCGTTTGGTGTAACATGCACCTTAAGTACTGTTCTAATGTTTGGTGTGTTCTCTCGTTCTGACCATCGGTTTGAGGATGTGGCTAGTGGAAAGTCTTACATCAATTTGAACTAACTCGCAAAAAAATGCACAAAAATGTGAGATAAATTGGCTGCTACGATCTGAAATCAGGACGGAGGGGAATCCGTGTATTTGGACAATCTGTTCTAGTAACTCCTTTGCCAGGATTGAAGTGAGGGTAAGCCTTTTAGTGGAATGAAGTGGGCCATTTTGGAAAACAAGTCTACTACCACTAAAATGGTGTTGAATCCATTACAAGGAGGGTGATCAGTGATAAAATCGAGAGACAGCGTATGCCAGGGTGTAGGTGGAATATCCAGAGGTTGTAGTAGGCCTGGTGGTCTCTTTTTTTAGCCTTGTTTTGTGCACAAATACTGCATGATAGCACAAATTGCTTGCTATCTTTACGCCAAGTTGGCCACCAAAAATGCTGCTTGATTTTGGCTTCAGTTTTTGCAATTCCAGGATGACCTTCTACCAGTGATTCGTGGTAATTTGAAATGACCTTTTCTTGAAATTCCCTACTGGGTAGATAAAGGCAACCCTGAAAGTGTGGCAAATGATTTGTGACTGAATGGTGTTTGCTTTTAGTTGGCCAACCCTGCAGAGTCTTGGTATAGAGGAGATGCAAAATTTCCTCATGGATGTCATCCAGGGTCAGAGATGTCATAATTCCAAGGATTCTTCCTCCAGGGCTGATGGCTACTGGGGCTGGACTTGTGTATGCTTCATCTATCCCAATGCAGGACAGAGCATCAGCTTTTCCGTTTCGAAAACCAGGTTGGTATGTAATCACGAAATCGAATTCAACAAAGAACATCGCCCATCGGAGTTGGCGAGAGGATTGGGCCTTTGCCACCTTTGGGTATTGTAGATTGCAGCGATCTGTGATTACCGTGATGGTGTGACTTGCTTCTAGGAGATAATGCCGCCAGGCTTTAAAAGCCGCCTTGATGGCTAAAAGTTCCTTGTCCATCACGGCGTAATTTAATCCCGGTGCTGTGAATTTTCGTGACCAAAAAGCCACCGGGTGAAGTTGACCCGTCTCAGGGTCCTTTTGAGAGAGGACCGCTCCCATTGCCAGGCTGGAAGCGCCAGTCTCTACCACGTACGGGAGATCTGGGCGAGGGTGTTTCAGGATTGGAGCTGAGGTGAATATCTGTTTCAAGTCCTGGAAGGCCTTTTCCGCCTCTTCCGACCATTGAAAGCGTTTGTTCTTTCGCAGTAAGGATGTGATGGGATGTACCAGTTGCGAAAAGCCGGAATGAATCGATGACAGAAGTTCGCAAACCAGAGCATACTCTGGATTCCTTTGATTGAAGTTGGAGAGGCAAGTTGGGGATGGAATCTACCTTACGTGAATCCACACAAAATCAACGAGGAGTTAGGACAAATCCAAGAAACTCGACCTTAGTAACATAGAAGGAGCATTTATCTAATTTAGCATATAACTTGTGCTGCCAGAGTTTTTCAAGGACAGCACGGACGTGTTTCACATGATCTTGCTCAGAAGAGGAGTACACCAGAATGTTGTCGATGTACACTACGACACAGACATCAATCAATTCTCGTAGGACATCGTTCATGAAATATTGAAATGCCGCTGGGGCGTTACAAAGCCCAAAGGGCATCACCTGATATTCAAATATCCCATATTTGGTACAGAAGGCGGTTTTCCATTCGTCCCCTTTCTTAATTCGTACAAGATGGTACGCCCTTCTGAGATCTAACTTAGTGTAAAGTCGAGCGTCTTTTAATTGATCCAGTAGTTCAGGGATTAGAGGCAAGGGGTACTGATTTTTTAGTCACTTGGTTCAATGCGCGGTGGTCAATACAAGTCCTTAAATCTCCTTCCTTTTTAGGAACGAAGAATAAGGGCGAGGCTGCAGGGGACTTGGACAGAGGAATGAAACCGTTAGCCAGATACTGGTCTAGATATTTTTTTTTTAAATTAAGGTTTTCGGGCTCAGTGAGCGCATAGATCCGACTGCATGGAATCTCTGCGGCAGGTATAAGGTTGATGTGGCAGTCATATGGTCTATGCGGCGGAAGTGTATTGGCTTGATCCTTCTGGAAAACATCCTGATAGTCCTGGTATTCCTGGGGTAGCAGATTTGTGTCACCATCACCTGGGTCTCTGCGGGAGCAATGGAGTCCTCCGGATCCTTCCTCGCGTAACCCCGGGACTGGGAAGCAGACCTGCCAAGAGAAAAGATGTTTAGCGAGGGGTTGGTGAATAGGCTTCTAAACCTCCCTCCGCCCTCCCTGTGTCCCTGTGGAGTGTCTTCCCTTACTGGGGTGTGGCTCACCTTTTGTATTAGAGTGGTGCACTCTCCATCCTGCATCTGCAGGGGCGCTGAAGTCTGGGATTTAGAGCCAATTGCAGGCAGTTGAGTGTGCAAGGTGCACTTTCCGGAGTTCGCCCAGTTACAGCACTGGGTATGTCCATAAGTTCAATGAAAGACGCGCCCACAGGTAAGTCCAACTGTGCGTGGCAAGTTCAACCAGTTGCTTCACTGGATTGCGCGTTGCCTTTGTAAGGTGGGCGGTTGCGTGAGAAAAGCTGAACGTAGTAACGCTGTTTATTGTCTTTCACAGGTTTCAAAGCGGTCTGCTAGCTGGTTGCCGGAGTAGAGAGAATAGTTCCACTAGCCACAACTCAAAAGGTAAGTTCTGTGATTGCGCAGGAGACTGATGCTTTATTCTGCATGCATGCGCTTACTTTTACTGACTTTTGTTCGCTTCTTTCTTCCATAGGGCTTATCCGACGCACGGAAGAACTGCTGAGCGGGTTCGGGGCACGGAAGAACTGCAGAGCGGGTCCGGAGCGCTGAAGAACTGATGATCGGGTCCGGACGTGCGGAAGAGCGGAGATCCACCTGATCGCGAAGAAAAAACAGCTGATGGTGATCCCAGGATATCCGAGCAATGAGAGAGGCAACTGGTAGGTTCGCTCCAAGCTGCAGGGCGGCTGAAAACAGGTAGTTATCCAGGCGGCGGTGAACGTGTGCACGAGGCAACAGAAGGCACATTAAGCATGGACCAAATCTTGGGTGTGGCTTATATAGGCAGCCACACCCAAATACTACTGCGTGCCTTACAGTTCTCACATTTCTTTGATGTCCCTAAGCAGCCATCTTGAGGGTACAGGAAGTGGATGGGAAAAAAAACAAGCCCCTAAGAGTGTGTTCCTACTAACAGTTTCTCAGTGCATGTTTTGTTTGCCAGGCCCTCACCCATCTGGCCCCAGCTTGTGTTACAGGACTTATCCCACGTGTTTGTGTTCCCATACTGGTACCCATGACATTTGTTAGACTCATGATTGTTGCCACCTCTTTGGTCAAGGGTTCTTCTGCTTGATAGCATGTACGAGCACATTCGACTGAGAAGGTCAGCCTCTTAGCACGCCGGTCGATGCAAGGATTATGTGTCTCTAACCATGGCATTCCCAGAATTATTTGGAATTGTGGAGCCTTCATTAAGTCGAACACAATGGCTTCCCGATGCCCATCTTTGCACAAAAGTGTCATCTCTGTCGTCGAGTGTGTTACAGGACCTGAAGAAATCTCTGGTCTGTCGACAGTGGTGACTAAATCAGTTGTTGCCTTCTCGCAAAGAGGAAGATTCATCCTTGAAGCCAATTCCTGATTCATGTAGTTACCAATGGCTCCACTGTCGATGTAAGCTCTGACCGCGTGCATACGAGACGGTTGCTGGTGACTGATGAAAATCATTGGCGAGGCTAGGTGCGAGGTCTGGGAGTCTTTCTTTTCACTCGACAAACAGACCTCTACGCTTGTCGGGCATGGACGTTTTCTGGCTCTGGCTCTGCCCCGACCTTGTCGGCAACCCCTACTGCCTTCTTGGGTGGTTTCACCGGACACTCTCGGAGGAAGTGGTCGGCGGTTCCGCAATACAAGCACAACTGTTGTTGCCTTCTTTTGTCTCTTTCAGCCTTGGATAGTTGCCCCCGCACTCCTCCAATCTGCATGAGTTCGGACATGTCAGTGGGTTTGGAAGCATTTTCCCTTGGACGCACAAACACCCGTGTTCCCATCCTAGCTCGGTCAGCTTTACGGTTCTGCAGTCTGTGATCAAGCTGACCACCAAGTCAATGTATTCCGCACAGTCTCTAGGTGGATTGACCACTTAAGCTAAAACGTCCTTTAACTCGCCTCTCAACCCACGGTGAAACAGCGTTGTTCTTTTGTCGTCTGGCCAACCGGTTTCCACTACCAGTCTGTTGAAGGTTGCGATATACCTTAACAGATCTTGGTTCCCTTGACGCAGAGACAGGAGTTTGTTATCTAACGCTTGGCCTTGGGAATGCCGGGCAAACAACTTCTTCATATCCTGTTGAAACCTCTGAAAGTCTCATAGAAGGGGGTCATCCCGATTGACTAGTGATACCGACCAGTCTGCGGCACTGCCACTGAGATATGAAAGCAGAAAGGCTACCTTTGATTGGTCGTTTGGAAAGGCTGCTGGCCTGCATAGGAAATGAAGACGACACTGGTTCATAAAAACCGAATACCTTTTTGGGTCTCCTGCAACGCGTTCAGGGGGAGCCAAAGGAACGGCTCCCGGAAGGACCACCTGTACAGGGTTACTTGATGGAGCTGGGACTGATGACCTCATTCCAGGTAACAGTGTTTGGCCAGCCTGTGATTGAAGCAATTGTCTGGTTAGGTCATCTGTGCGATCCTTGGCCACAATCAGTTCTCTCCTTAAAGCATTGGTTTCTTGCCGAGCTAAATGCACCTCGGCCCTGAGTTCCCCCAAAAGCTGGGCTAACTGGTCAGTCTCTGAGGTTTTCATGACGTTCAGGTAGAGGATTTGTGTAGGGGTTTGTGTTCTGTTATGCTCACCTGGTCTCCACGGGGGCGTCGTACGAAGCTGAGCGATGAATGTCTGCACGTGCGTTGCACGAAGCTGAGGGATGAATGCCTGCACGTGTCTTCTCTGTCTCACTACTTCTTCATAGGGAGTGTTTGCCTAGAATGTGAAACCCACCTCCCACCTCCCGTAACTCTCTGCTTAGGCCTCACCTTAGGTGTTTTAATGGTGGGCTCTCCGTCCTGCAATTGAATGCAGGGGCGCGGTATGTTCCAGCCTCTCTTCTGGATCTAGTTGCGTCACTCATCCTGCGGGCTGTAGTGGAGTCCTGAACAACTGTGACTCTGTAGGTAAGTCTCTATGCCAATAGACTCTTGGTATAGTTTGCTTAAATGTTCTTAGTTGCCAAAGTTCTCACTTTTGTTCTTATTCTCTTACAGGTGCGGCTTAGGAGGGTGCCAGATGAAGGATTGCCGTCTCCCCACGGCGCTGAGCAGAATTCCAGCGGGTGTGTATTAGCGCAGGAGCGTGGCATTGAAATGTACAAAATGGTTCTTTTCCTTTGCGCGACTAACCTGCTGTTCTTTCTTTTCTGTTCTGCAGGCGCGGTGTGACTCCGGAGCGGCGAGCCCGTGAACCGCTTCAATGGAATTCAGGAAGAGCGCAGCCTCCAGGTGAGTATTGGCTCTCTATGCATGTGTTTCCTTTCTGCAGATGCAACGATCCTGAGAGCGGCAGAAGCAAAGGCCTTTCGGATGGACTACTTCTCAGGCAAGGACTCAATCGCGGCTCTTGTTCTTGTTCTCTCTTCCTATCCTTTCTCCACAGGTGCTGGTGGTTCGTGGTTCCCAAGGCAGGCCTGGCTGAAGACCGGGTAACTGTAGCTAAGCAGACACAGTGAGCGTTACGCTGCAGGAGTGCAGAATAACGGGAAGCGTGTTCTGTCCTTAGGGTGTGGTTTATATAGCCTTGCACAAGTAGTCCCAGGTAAAGTAGTCCCTCCAGCCACACCCTGCACAAGTAGTCCCAGGTAAAGTAGTCCTTCCAGCCACACCCGAAGCTAGGCTATATGGCTCAGTTCTTTCAGGATGGGCTATGTGTGTTTCCATGTTCCCTGCAACAAGATGGAATAATATGAGCCTGGCGCCAAGGGCCTTAAAGGTCCCCATGGGTGCCAGCACTGGGGTAGGCTGGTCTGCTCCTGATGTCTGGGGGCATGCATCATGACAGCATCGGGCGCATGTGTGTGTGTCAGTACCAGCAAATTTGGAGATCCGGTGAGGAGTATAGTACAATCTGTTGAGCAGTTTGAATTGGATGAGACGATAGCAGAAGTTAAGGGATACCCTTTTGGTATGGGAACACATCTTTTTCTATAGGTGGTACGAGATTTCCATGCCCATCTCATTTGCCCACTCAGCACGCGCACGGGCTTGTCGGGGGCGGGGGATCCGGGCCAGCAAAAGCTTGTAAAGAGATGAAACCACCCCACAAGTGCCACTGGAGTTAGCAATATAGGCGACTTCGGGAGAGTCAGGGGGTTCATCAGGAAAGCTGGGCCTCATAGCACGGAAGGAGGCAAGGAGCCTATAATACTGTAACTTTTCAAGTGCGGATTTCGTGTGGTCTTCGACACTGTCGTGGAGCTTTTCCTCCTGATATATACCATTGCCCTTTGTGACTGATTGCTTCTTTGCAAATATCTGGCATATTTTTTTCGATGATGGCAATAAGTCGTTTTCAAGGTCTATGTTTTGGTCTTTGTCTCTAGGTAGGTAGAGCCTCGGGTTTCTTGTTGGGTGCTCGTTATTTTTGGTTAGTAGCCAACCCCTGACCCAGCCTTGGTTCCGATGGATGTTGGGGCTGCAGATGGTCGTTATATTGCTTCCAGACACTGCCTCTCGTGGCATTAGGGTTCCATGGGGTTCTTTTGGTCTTGTCCCCAGATTAGATTGGTTCAATTGGATGTCTAATCGAGTAGCAGTTTCCGGGGGCCTATCCAACGGGAAAGTCTGTGGTAACTGAAGATTCTCAGGTGTCTCACTATCCGACCATTTTAGTACTGTTGATGCTATCCATTTTAGCTTCTCTTTGATGATCGGATCTAAAATGGTGTGTAAGAGGTCAGCTACTTTCGCCATGCTATTGTCCAGAATGCTTTGTATCCCTGTTACAAAGCCTTCCACGTATATTGCCTTGAAATGCAACATGGCTAGCATGGTGGTCTGATCCTTCAATTGGTCGCCAATCTGCTCACATAACTTCATGAAAGGACACATAATTGCTGTCAAAGTAGCTATAGTTTGGAAGTCCTTCTCACACGAACCACCATTTCCCACCATTCCCTGGTCCGGAAGTAGATCCGGCACCTCTGTTTGAGTGGTATTTGTGTAGGTGGCTGATTCAGTGGGAAGGTCACGCATGCTGTCTGCCCTGTCTGTGTTGATACCTGATTAGTAGTCGCTGTCAGACCTTCCCACAAGGATTCTATCGGTTCCAGTCTGGATCTTTTGTAGAGGCACGCTACATTGACCCTATTTGATCTTAAGGGCCTGTTGTTGGAAGTCAGTGCGGGGTACAATGTTCGGTGTACAAGGACTGGAGTGGCAAAGTCTATCTTCTTTGTTCCAGCATTTCTTATCTCCCACTCCCATTGAGTAGGTTGGTGTGTTCCATGAGTTACGTTGTTCAACTTTTGAGCTAGTGCAGGTAGACAATGTGGCTGGTCAAGCTGGTCTATTCCTAGTGTACCCTGCAGTAGCAAATGATCCGGGGTTTCTTCCATAGAGCTTAGTTTGCTTGCTGGAGCCTTTTGAGCATTTTGAACAGAGTTCACCTGGTGTCTATAGGAAAAGACACTTTCTTCTGTACCTCGACTAAGTACCAGTCCTTTTGGCTTCCAAATGTTGCAGTGCCCATTTTTAGAGTGTGCTGGCAATGTCAGACTAGTGGTTAGCGCATTACAGAGGACTGACTTGCCCCCGCAGATCACCTTCGAGGGCTGATCCTTTGGTCGTCCTATGTTGTTCTCCTCTACATTCCCACCTCCATCCATTATGTCTCTGGACAGTTGTTGTACCCCCAACCCTGATAGCAAGGGCGTGGGCAGATTGTCTAAGGCCACAGTTGGCGTGGAGGGGGACTGGTTCCCAAGAGGCCACCTTTGACAATGTCAGTACGGTCTCCCCCTCAGAGACATGCTGGGTCGTTGTTTCTTCAATATTGGCTGTTGCAGTAGGTCGTATCGGTAAGTCCCCAATATCATTGTCACATGTTACAGAGTTGTGATCCACCAACCGCATGGCAGGCAGACCCATACTTGGTACCTCACACAGGGAGGAGGGTGAGAAAGACCGGGTACTCTCCAACTCAGCAGTCCTATCGATATACGCTGCCGTGCTGTCGGCCACCAGTATGCTTATACTGATAGGTGGAGGATAGTTCCCGGTGCTCACCTCAAGGTGTATAGTTGATCTTTTGTCATCCGCTGGACTCCGCGCTGAATGTTCCCGAGGGCAGCAGGCATCCTCCGATCTCCTGCTCTCACTTTCGCTGGCGTTTGCAAACTCAGCAGGTATTTTAGCTCCAAATCCGTCTCCTTCGTTAGTTGCGATCGAGCACTCACCCGTCGTCACGGCAATATGCTCTTCCTACGTCGGAGCGGGCGACGGCAGCAACGACTCCATTGCTTTCTGGCCAGTGACCGCAGATGATTGACAATACCACAATGGCACTGTTATCAAGGGCGGAGTGGGAGAGTGACTGGATCGTTTACTCTGTGCCCTGCACACGGTCACATAGTCACTCTGCCTCACTCCGCCTCGGCTCTGCTGACCTCTGTGTAGAAGCAGGTGACGCTCTTCAGTAATAATAGACAACAGACTCTAGGCAGCACACAGTTACTCTGCCTCACACCGCCACAGCTCCGCCGACCGCGACGTTCTTGAATAAGCAAGTGACGCTCTTCATTAACAATAGACAACAGACTGTAGGCTGCACCCAGTCACTCTGCCTCACTCCGCCGACCGTGGCGTTCTTGTAGAAGCAGGTGACGCTCTTCAGTAACAATAGACAACAGACTGTAGCCAGCACACAGTCACTCTGCCTAGCTCCGCCGACCGTGGCGTTCTTGTAGACGCAGGTGACGCTCTTCAGTAACAATAGACAACAGACTGTAGGCAGCACACAGTCACTCTGCTTCACTCCGCCTCAGCTCCGCCGACCGCAACGTACTTGTATAAGCAAGTGACGCTCTTCATTAACAATAGACAACAGACTGTAGGCTGCACACAGTCACTCTCCCTCACTCCGCCGACCGTGGGGTTCTTGTAGAAGCAGGTGACGCTCTTCAGTAACAATAGACAACAGACTGTAGCCAGCACACAGTCACTCTGCCTAGCTCCGCCAACCGTGGGGTTCTTGTAGACGCAGGTGACGCTCTTCAGTAACAATAGCCAACAGACTGTAGGCAGCACACAGTCACTCTGCCTCACTCCGCCTCGGCTTCGCAGACCGCAGCGTTCTTGTAGAAGCAGGTGACGCTCTTCAGTAAGAATAGCAACAGACTGTAGGCGGCACACAGTCACTCTGCCTCACTCTGTATATTGCTGTCTTGCCCTACTAATTGTTTCACTTAGGAGGATTATAACCAGGACTGACCGGGATCCTACTTATTTACGCATACTGGACATTATGAAGTACAGCTCTAAATTATTTTTATAACAACATTTTGTATTATCTACCCACTGTCCATATAATACGATGGTATAATGAGATGCGCAACATGATGCGATGCTTTATATCATGTGCTGTGCATTATGGTGTACAGCCCCAGCTGCTTTTTAGAATGTTGTCTGTATTTGTATTCACTCTATGCATAACATGATAGCACAACAAGATGCTCAATATGATGTATTAATTGTTGCACTATGTTCTGTATCCATTTCTATCCTTTATATCATAAATTGGGATATTATGTGTTTTTTGGCAAATTACACAATTGTCGAATTGATGTATTGTCATATGATGAATCAGAATGTAACTTATGGTTTTACTCCCCATGAACAGTTGTGTCGTATACTAAATGTGTTTGATAAGGTCTGACTTGCCTAGAAATACTGTTTGTTTTCTAAACAAGGTTTATGCTTGGGTCTGTGTACCTTCAAGCAATGTGTTGTGTTTTTATAATGTGTTTGTGACTCTATGACAAAGTCCTTACCCCAAGACTTAACTTGGCCTAACTGTATTTATAAAAAACCTTTATTTTTTATAAAACTTATGGTTGTGTTTTTGTTGAACCCTTGGTATAATACAGGTTCTTTGCACCTTCCTACAGACCTCTCTCCCTCCTAAGATAAGCCTGGCTCCCATATCTATGCTACCATATACTAAGGTGGTACAGCCTTATAGTAAGAGTGGAGTCTTGTACTGTCTCAGTTGAATGGTTGTACTCAGCCCATAGTTGGACTGTCCTAACACGTCTCCTGCATTTTTTCTGAACCGGCACACTGCAAGTTTGCGGTGGGTGCCACGGATCACTCGGCAGGTCTGACCTGCTGGTAGATTAGGCCCACACTGTCAAAAAAATGCCTGAATCACTGGCACCATGGATCCATGGGAATGGGAACTTGCCGCCACTCTGCTGCCTGAAATATCCCGGTAATACAAGTTTATCGGGCGGCGGAGACAGTAAGTCAGTTACGCTGGTATCCCGCTGTTAATACCGGTGGGATACTGGAAAACCTGTAATGAGCCTCATAGTGTATTAAATATAGCTTCTACTTTTTTCGATGAGTTGAGTAAATCATTGCCGGATCCTGTACAATGCAATAAAGTCACCTCCGTTCTATTCACTATATTGACTCATGATCAGGATCAGACCGATTCTTGGGCATTAAGTGCTTTTACCATAGAGGAGTGTGCAAATTGTATGGAGAATTGAGAGCGTTGCGCCAACCAGCTCTCTATAATGAAACAGTAGTTGAATTATTAAAGGATTCACTGGACAAGTTAAATGGAAAAATAGACACCATCTACTCAACAGACCAGGTTCTGATGTCAAAGTGTGTTGGCCTGGAGGGAAGATAGTCATCCAAACACACACTGTCTGATTCTGGAATCCTTAATCTAGCCCTGAGGGTGAATGCAAAATTTAATTTTCAAGCTTGTGTTGTTATTCGAGATGGGGGATTTCATTTATTGTAATGCCAATGTAGAGCTGGAGGACTCCAAGATGGCTGGTACATATGAACCCAGTAGTCTGTTAAGCGAAACTAATTGAAGTATTGAGACTGATAGAAAAGAGACATTGGGCCTCATTACGACCCTGCGGTAGAGTGATAACGGCGCCGGTAGTGCTGCCGGCGCCGTTATCACTCTACTGCCACATTACGAGTGCTGCTCGCGTGGCTGCCCTGTAACCCTGGTCAGACCAGACGTGCAGAGCGGAACCTGCTAGCAGAACAGGATGCTAACAACGGTCCCATTATTAACGGGACCGTTGTTAGCATCCTCCCCATTCCCATTGAGCCCCATGGGGGCTCAATGGGAATGGGGACGTACCGGGGCGGGTCCTGCGAATGGGAATTGCCGGGCCCACAAAGGTCAGAATGGCCAGTAATTCCCATTTTACGGGACCCAGGCCCGAGTTTGGGGGTAGCCATGTCGCTAAAAACGGCATGGCTACCTCCAAACTCGTAATGAGGCCCATTGAGGCTGCCGATTTGCTTTGGCAATATTCCTAGGCTGTGTTGGCATATTACCCATGCTGTGGAATGGATTAAATTGATGTTAGGCATCTTGGTTTCACAACCTACTACTCCAACACTCATCGGCTTCCCTGGAGGATCCAATGTCCTCGGTCCGCTGCAGAAATCACGTGATTG
Source organism: Ambystoma mexicanum (assembly GCF_040938575.1). Classification (NCBI taxonomy): domain Eukaryota; kingdom Metazoa; phylum Chordata; class Amphibia; order Caudata; family Ambystomatidae; genus Ambystoma; species Ambystoma mexicanum. The sequence continues at coordinate 81,035,298 of NC_090937.1, forward strand.
CTGCATCCTCCTTGATCCATATTTAGCACAACGAGACACAGCAGTAGCGTTCTCGCAATGCTTCTCATTGCATCAAACCCTGGATTTGATGTATCTTGTTTCTTTTCCTAGTCACTTAGGTATTTAGTTAGTAGAAGAATTCAGGACTTTCCTTATATGATTTCGATCATCTATGACATTTGTTGAAGACAGGATCAGGATTGTTTTTCTTCTTTGCTGTTATTTCACATGTAAAGGTACTTTTCGATCTCATAAGTGTTGTCAACTTACTGCATAATTCCCGTACCATCTCCTGTACTTACACACTGCCATTGTCATCCTCTACAGCTCCTGTATCCTGAATCCCAAGTTGCAGATAGGAGGTGTGTCTTGTAGCACTTCTGGCAGGGAGAGGCACTCTGCTGTATGGTCAAACCCTGCCAGTGGATTGTGTCCTTACTGGTTGGTTGTGCATACCTTCAAGCTCCTGAGAGACCTTGAGTCTGGCCGTGATCATTAATAATTGAGGGCACCAGCTGCGGCCGAGAAGTTTTGCCCTACAACTTCAACCGCAGGAAAATGTCTTTAGTATTTTTCTCACTCAAGTTATAGAGCTAAAAACTGGGCACAATGAGAAAAAGATGTATTTTCTTCCATCATATGTCCACTTTTTGAATACCAACACAGGTATAATGTTGGAACCTGTAAGGCATATTTTGATGGCTAGGAGTAGAGTGGCTAGGAAAGTGGAGGGGATTGTGTTTTTATGTGTAAGACAGGATTTATTGCTGAAAAGATCCTAAAGTCATTGGGTAACTTGTGTATTCCAGGGAGGATGATCAAACAGACCCACTTGGTTTCTTCTATAAATCTCTTAAACCATCTACTACTCTGAAAGGGAGCTTCTCTTACATGATTCGGATAACAGAGAAGTTAATCTATGTTAATGTGTTTTCTGAAAATTCCAATAAAATTTTAAACAATAATTTAGAATAACTGGAAGCTTACTTCGTCCTTAAATACATTTATTCAAGCTCAATATCTCTCCTTAATGAGGAAAAAAGTTTGAAAGAACCCCTGGTACTCCAGATTTCTTAGCTGGCATGTGAGATGTATGATTGTACTCTTGCCGCTGTGACTATATAGGTATGACCACAAGGCCAGTTAATATGAGAATGCTAGGCCAGTTATTATGAGAATAATTGAGAACAGGTCTAAAATTAGATCAAAGAATGAGCCGGCACCGATGGTGTTCCATTTTATGGAAAAACAGAATAGTGAGGGTGGCTTGCATTGTGTGGTCCTAGGGAAAATGACTGCTGATGTTTTTAAGATTATATTTATATTCTTTTTTTCTTGATTATTGTACGGATTCACCCTTAATGATATGTAGGAAAAGGAGATTTAATTTTGAAATTGTACGCAAATTTATGTTTACAGTTAGTTCCTTTTCAGCTTCCGTATAAAGGCTGACCAATTTTCTATTAAATTGTTATTTATTCATTCTCATGAGAGACTAATCATCACCTGTCTAGTAATGTGTTATGTTTCTATTCTCAGAGTCGTCTACTCTTTTTTACATACACAGACTTTAGGTAGTGAATGGACAACATTAACATGGCTGCCATTTGGATATGTGAATATGTAATGATATCTCTGGTGATGTTAAGATTGGGGAATGCGATATGTCTAATGTTTAAGGAGCAAAATGGTGCTGATATTTGTCTGGAGACTTAACTTGATGCAGGATGCAGTTCCTTCATTTTATTTTGCTGCAAAATGGAAACAGGTAAATCCATTTCAATGAAGTCTTTACCCTGCATTTCCCACTAACTAAACATCTCAGCACAAACAACTGTATTGAAAAGAAAACTCAATTTTCTTGGCCTAGTTGTATCTCAGATTCAACTCATACAACTACCAGTGGGCTATGTTCAATGTTTCAGTCATTCCCAATAAAGAGGAAAAAGTTGCCCAAGATGTTTGAAGTTTGAAAGGTACTAGCAAACCCACACAACCCTGCATAGGATGTATTCGTAGTGTCTTCTCATCTTTTTAAACAATTATAGGTTTTAAGAGTGGTTGCATTACCAAATAAACATGTTGTCCCTTTACCTCCAGAGAAGCAAGCCCATCTCTAGAAAGATAATGAGATTCAGTGTCAAACAAATCAAATGCCCAACATGTTCTTCTTTGACCTACTATGTTTTTTTGTTCCGTTAGCAATTATATGTAAGTCAGATATCCTACAAGCCCACCCACACTCTACCGCTGCATTAACGCCCAGTGAATTTTAGGTGATGGCCTACCAAACTAATGGCATTCACACCAACTGAGCACATACAGAGACAACTTTGTAGCTAAAACAACATTCTACCAACAAGGGGGGTGGAGGGATCCTAATTTAGAGGTACAAAGGCAGCATCTGTAGCGGGGGAAGTATATCCAACCTGTAGGGATGTATTCAGGCAAATAGTAATGTAAACAACAGTACATGTGTACAGATTCCAAGGGAAGCAAAAATGGGTGTTTCATTGGCAGTATGTGAAAGCAGCTATTTCGAAATGGGTGCAAGGGACAGCTTTTCTCAGCAACAAGCCAGTAAAATTAGTATTATTTTTAAAAGCATTTAGCAAAACGATTTTAGCAGCAAGCCAGTAAAATAGGGTATTGCTTCAAAAGCATTCAGTAAAGGGGGCAGTCATTTTAAAATGCAGAAGCGTGCATATTTACAAATTGAATGTTTTTATATCTGTGTGGAACTGCATTGGAAATATCTAAACAACTAACAACTAATAAAAAGTCCCAATGAACTTTATAATGCAGTTTGGTAGGCACAGTTTGAAAGCCATTTCATTTTGGGTTTTTATATGGGGAGATGCACAATAGAAAAAAGCAGAAGGGCTGTTTGTTTTGTGCACGTTTTTTGTGCAGGTTAAGAACTTCCATTGTCCTCGCAGGAAATTAATTGTTACATGAAAACCCTTGCAATGTGATTGGTGAAAATCAAGGGGTGGCAGAACCACGTCAGAAGAGGCTGATCTAAGTTTGTCAGACAGGCAGAGGTGATTTAATCAGCTGGACTGGGGTGTGCTAGTCAGTCTGAGATTAGGTTCCTGTCAGCACACTGTGGGATGGTGTGTCCGGGGACTGCTGCTGCTGGAAGAGATTGAAGACAGCTGGCAGGCCATGCAGAAGGGGTGTCGGGCTGCTGGCATCGAAGTAGAAGGAAGTCCAAAGGCTGCAACCAGCGGCTGTGTGAGGGAGCTTTGCATAGATAAAGCTCCGGCAGCAAGAGATTCAGACTTTGCATACTCTGGTGAGTTAGGTCATAATTGAGGTGTGTATAAAACCAAATGAATGAAAGACAATGTACTTATTGGCAGACAGTGTAGTGAGTTAGGTTTGAAAGAAATGTGTCATGTTTCTCTCTGCATTTCTGCACTGGGTAAGAAAGTGCTGAACACTAAGTTCATTTTGCGATGTGCTTTATTTTGATCTCTTTCTTGCTGCATTTGTTTCAGAAAAATTGCATACACTCTTTTTATTTCTTCCATGTTGCCATGTGTTGTTTTCTTTCTATCTCTCAGAGAGTCGGAGTTGGGCTCACTGTTGGTAAGAACATGTAACTGAGATTATGTGATGTATTGTTTTATCTTTTTATTAGTGCAACATAATAGTGGTAATCAAACCATATTAGCATTAAAAAATAAAAAAAAACAGAACGAGGCTGTTGCTTGGTTTTTGTGTTTAATTATTGCCTCTGACGATCGCTGTGTTAGGGGGAAAAGTCAGTAGGTGATCCTAGTGTCATACCACTGTGGTAAGAAAATGTGCTACCTCATTTACCATCTGGGACAATGTTAGTGAAAAGAGTAAATCCATGCAGATGAGACAGATAGAGTGTGTGTGAATGGGCTTTTCTCTGCATGCTGAAGAGAAAGCAGTGTCATCTAAGGCACATAGGTTACTGGATGTAAATAAGTCAGTAACATGAGCTACATGCAATACGTCACATTCTGAATAAACTCACTGGGTTCCCTGAAGGTGTGCTAGGTCCAGGGGTTCTTCATAGTGAGCCAAGGGGTATCCCAATTATGGCAAGGGAAGTTTGTAGTATTATGGGACGGTAGTATAAAGGACATGCTCATCACTACACCACAAAAATAAGATACCACTAAAATGTACCGTCAATATAAGCTAACACTATATTATCACCAAAATAGGGTAATACTGAACTACCTCTAATGGTAAGGCCAGTTTACTGCCAAAATACAGCCAAAATACCATGGTCAGAAAATACCGTCAAGGGGGCGCTGTTGTATGCCGAACAAAATGGCCGCTTAACCCGTGAGCTCCGTGGCCGACAGAGATCCTCTGATAAAAATCCTGCGTCGGTGCTCCACTAGCGAAGTCCCTACGAAAACGATTCGACAGCAGCTGATTCAGAGACCACTCGGTCTGAAACAGGGAATGGACATCTACGGAGCCGCGACTCTGATAGACGGCTGGGACGCTGCGTGCGTGCCAAAAAACAGAACCTGCATTATTAGCGACACACTGAGAGGAGAGAGGTGCGTACCGGCCCCTGCCACGACCGGGGAAACAGCCTGACATCCCCCGGAAGCCTGAAAGCGGGAGTACATCCAGACCTACGCTACCCACACTATCTAACGGCGGATACCCGGAGGTAGACACGAGAGAATTGAAGCCCCGGGCCGCGGGTGAGACGCGGAGCGGCCGGCGGGGATGCTGAACCTGCGCCGGGCCGTGTCTCCTATGGCCCGGGCTGACACCCGCTGAAACGAACTTACGCCCTCCCCCCTCAGCGAGACTTCAATACCCAGGGTTGAGACGCCACGCACACACGTTACCCAAGTGCCGCGCTCCCCCATCAACGAGGAACGGTACGAATCAGACCAAGAAGGTATGAGGGACGTGAGGGGAGGGTGTTCTCTCTTCTTGGGGCACTAAAACTAAGTAACCCACAAGACATTTCACTTACACCCCCATGGGGAGCCTAGGGACGGGGAGTGATTGGGACACAGGGAGAGGAAACCACAAACGCCAGACCTCACCACCCTGGAGGGGGACATCTACTTCACCAGGGGGGGACAGATCAACACCCCAGCCGCCAGCACTGCGCATAAAACTGAACGCCAGCACCCCAGACCCTCACCAATCCAACTAGGAGAAGACACCCCTATCCAGCAACCAGGTCTATTTACAGAAGTGAACTATTCTCTAAAACTCCTTGTACTTTGCTCCAGACCACCCTCCCAACATTGGAACACAGGTAGAAAACGAGGCCAACACACAAGATTGATGGGAGGCGTGAAAAACAAAAAACGAGGCCCCATGGACGCGTTTGCGAGCACTCCTACATCAGCCCTGGAGACGGCGCAGACATCCAGCCAGAGGGACCCCGCATCAGATCCGACAGAGCAAACATGGCCCCATATATGGCAGCTATGGAGAAAGGCTTCTTAGCGATCAACTCCAAACTTGATGACATAGGCGAAAACATTACATCGATAGGAGCAGACATTAGAAAAGTCAACTCCGGAGTAGCAGAAGAAAGAGTATCTACCCTTGAAGACACATCTGCTGGGCAGAACAAAACTATAGAACAGATCCAGAAAGACATTAAAACCATTTGAAACAAATGAGAAGATTTAGAATCCCGCTCACGCCGGAATAATATTAGAGTGGTCGGGGTGGCAGAACACAAAATCAACACTCCCATGGAACACTGTCTTGAAGACATGCTACAATCTTTGTTTCCCAAAGCACCATTCTCGAAACAATTCCTGGTCGAAAGGGCGCACAGAACCCTAGCACCTCCACCTAAACCAGGCGCACCACCCCGAACAATCATAGCAAGAATACTAAACTACCGGGACCGAGACCTCATCCTCAAATTGGCGCAAGAGCATGCGCCCCTCTCCTACGACTCCAACCTCATACACATTTATCCAGACTTCTCATCGGGAGTCCAGGCTTTGAGGCGCTTCTTTGACCCGATAAAAAAAACACTCAGAGAAAGGAAGATAATATACGCAATGCTGTCCCCAGCCAAACTACGGGTACAACACAATGGCAAAACGCAATTTCGAGGAGGCCAGTGCATACATTGAACAGCACATTCCGGCAACCCAACATGGCACCTGAGATTCCAAACCTACCTACCCAAGCACAGAAACAAAAATTGGAAATTAATGCACCAACCACATAAGCAAAAATCAGCCACGACTCCGGAGCAGAAAGCGGGCCATGCAACCCCCCACACCTTGAAATGCTGCAACTAGTTCATAGGGATACACCACACGATTGGGGGGGCAGGTGAGGGAGGAGGGAAGGGAATGTTACAGGCTTGTTGCCAGGTTACGTCTGATCCTAAAGGAAATGGGATCACAGTTACAAAAGTTTGTTACAAAATAGGAAAACCTAGTTTACCTCAAGCTGAATATAAAAACCTGACAAGGCAAAACCTGAAAGATACATACTTGAACTACTCAAACGATGAACACATCCCGAAAACTGTGATTAATGGCCACCCACGATAAGACAAAGAGCACTAGGCTCATGTCCTGGAACGTAAGAGGCCTGTCCAATCCAATCAAATCCAGGAAAATTATGGCCTACGCCACTAGACACTGTATTGACATCCTCTTCCTGCAGGAAACGCACGCAACTGAAAAAGTGGTCACATCCCTCAACCGCACATGGGGCCAACAGGTGATTACCACCGACTACTCCTCAAAATCCAGAGGGACGGCGATAATCATTCACCGTAAAGTAGGATTCGTAGTAACCAAAACCAAATGCGATCCAGAAGGTAGATATGTGATCATATGGGGAACACTCCACGGACAAGACGTGATACTCCTCAATACCTATGGTCCCAACGTAGACAACCCGGAGTTCTACCGCCAGATACTGACGCTGATATTACCCGCAGGCGAAGAAAAAGTAATCTGGGGTGGGGACTTCAACACCATTCTAAACCTTGAAATGGATAGAACAACCACCAATAATCGTAAAGAGAGTAAGACAGCAGCAACTATCAAGCAAGCCATGCGCCAGCTACTACTATCGGACACTTGGAGAGTGCTTCACCCACACAAACAAGAATTTACATTCCACTCGCACGTTCATGGGTCTAGCTCCCGCATAGACTACTGGCTATGCTCCACGGACTGCATCCAAAATACCAAAGAATCTACAATACTGCCCCGCACCCTCTCGGACCACTCCCCAATCATCCTAGATATATCCCTTGACACTGCACCACGAGCCCCTCGAATGTGGAGAATGCCACCGCACATCCTACGAGACGAAGATCTGGTGGAAACGCTCTGCATCGAAATAACATCCTTTTTTGAGAACAATGAAGGCTCTGTGTCATCATACACCACAGTATGGGAAACGTTTAAGGCATGGCTGAGAGGACTGCTGATCGCCACAGTACACGGTAAGCTACAAGAGATCCGCTCAAATCTAACACACACCGAAACCTGCATAAAGGAGGCAGAAGAAGCTTAAACCATCACCCCAGGGCAAAACACCTTGAGCCTCCTACATGAGGTCACGGAAAGGTTCAAAACACTAGCGGACCAGGAGGTGTACTATATGATACGCCCAGTCAAAGCCAGGAGGTACGGTGAGGCTAACAAAACAGGAAAACTCCTGGCCAATTTAATTAGGTCGGAAATTGGGCAAGGACAAATAACCAGTATCATAGATGAACAGGGAAGAACACTCACGAATCAAAAGGAGATGAACGAAGTGTTTTTCAAATACTATAAGGAACTATACCAGAATAAGGACCAAAAAACACGAGATGAGCTTCAGCAACACCTGGTCTCATATTCACTCCCGCAACTCACGGAAGAAGACAAATTAGCCCTAGACATACCGCTCACTGAAGAGGATATAGCGCAAGCCATCAAAGACTTAAAAATGGGCAAAGCGCCAGGGGCAGATGGCATCACGACAGACTTATACAAAGCATTCGTCCAGGAACTAGCACCTCGGCTCCTGAAAGTGTGGGAGGAGACGTTAGAAAAAGGGGTGCTGCCGCCTACACTACGAGAAGCCATAATTACAGTCTTGTTAAAACCACATAAACCACCTCACGATCCTTCATCCTATAGACCTCTATCTCTCATTAACGTGGACGCAAAGATTATAGCCAAGGCCTTCGCCAACAAACTGAACCCGTACATGAATAAATTGATTCATCCGGACCAATCCGGCTTCATCTCATCCCGCTCCACTGCCCTAAATCTCTGCAGATTCTTTGCGATCTCATCACAAATGGACCCAAAGAAAAAAACAATTGCAGTAACTCTATATGCCGAAAAGGTGTTTTACTCCATCTCCTGGAAATTCATGTACGCCATCCTCGAAAAAATGGGATTCGGACCGGGATTCATCAGATGCATACGGACACTATATTGCAACCCCACAGCCAGAGTCAGAACCAACACGACCATCTCAAATACCTTTGAATTACAAAGAGGGACGAGACAAGGATGCCCGCTGTCCCCATTGATCTTTGTGCTCACAATAGAGGGAATGGCAGCATTCCTGTGAACCAAACACGCCTGGAGAGGGATACGCATCATGGGCAAACCTCAATTCATCTCACTATATGCAGATGACACTATGCTCTATGTCCGAGACCCAGAAACAAATCTCCCCCCGATCATGCAAGACATTGCAGAATTCACGAAGTACTCCGGATATAGGATAAATCAAAGTAAGTCCGAAATAATACCCTTAACCAAAGCCATCTCACAAATATAATCAATGTCTCAGTTCCGCTGGTCGCCCACCACCGCAAGATACCTGGGAATTATAATGGCAACGGATAAAAACACATTATACTCTACCAACTATGACCCACTATTGACGCAAATAGTAACCAAACTTAGCCTCTGGACGAAGCTACCGTTATCCATATACGGCCGGATATCCTTACTAAAGATGATAATCGTCCCCAAACTGCTATACCTCTTCGGAGGAATACCCATATGGCCAGGCCGTAAATTCTTCGAAAGCCTACAGAGAAGCAGTGCGAACTTCGTATGGGGTGGAAACACACGCAGAGCAAGTTGGACCAAGTTATGCGAACATTATGACACAGGAGGCCTAGCGGCACCAGATTACCTACTATACTACCAAGCGGCACAAGCCCAGTTCGCCAAATTCTGGTTCCAAAACACTGAACAATATGCACATATCCACATCGAGGAGATCGCTGCAGCCCCAAATGACCTACGGAGCATGCTATTCACGAAAGTTAAAGAAGAAAGGGTGGTCGCAGACCCAGTGTCAACCACGGTGAAAGCATGGATGCAGATCCTACAAAGATTCCAATGAGACACGCCATACTGGCCACACATCCCGCTATGGGCATACCACGATCTTGAACCGACACTTGATCGGACTATACAAAACCGCTGGGACCCGGAACGTGGAGCCAGACTAGGAGACCTTTTCCCTGAAGGACAATTCATCACTATGTCAGAGCTACGGGAGAGAACAGGTAAAGGCCTGATCCCAATAATGCAGTACCATCGACTGAAAGCAGCATGCAAAGCAATCTGGCCATCATTTCTGACGGAACCCCCGATACACATATTCCTTACAGATATTCTTACTACGGAAGGGTTCAGAAGCAGCGTCTCCGAAATATACAAGAAAGTACAAGCTCACACCCCCTCAGCTAACACAATGCGAACCAAATGGGAGGAAGATCTTAACGTTCACATTAATGAACAACAATGGACGCACTACTGCAGGTACACTAAAGCCATATCCATTAATGCGAATTTCCGCTTAATCCAATACAAAATCCTGAACCAATTACACATCACCCTGAGAAAAATGGCCAAATTTGATCCCACTAAACAAGCAAGATGTCCCAAATGCGGAACCATCGAAGCAGATGCACTACACATGTATTGGAACTCCCTCCAATTCATCAATTCTGGATAAATGTAGCGGAGAAGATAAGCGACATACTGAAGATGCACATACCGGCAACCCCACAGAAATACCTGTTTGGATACATTGGAAAAGCTTCGACTAAGACACGCAGACTGTTCGCAGTAGCAGGGGCGATAGCCAAGAGACTAAATTAGAAATCTACCTCCGCCCCTACGCTCCAAAACTGGCTTAGACAACTAGCCATAACACAAGAACATGAGGAGATTTACGTGCAAGGTATACAACCCCACTCCAGACCTAAGGATATATGGGCCCCGCTGAGATCATATCTACAAGCTCAGACACCAAGCTCAGACGAAGAGGACAACTAGAAAGACTGTTAGCGAATAATTGAGACATATCATTATTAACAACACAGTTTATATTAATAATGTTCATCCAAATATCCAAATGTATGAATATTTTATACCTGTTTACTATCTAATTGCTATGTCAGAACTAAATAAAGGTTTTAAAAAAAGAAAATACCGTCAAATCCAGAATTTGCCCCAGAAGACAAAACCTCCTACAAACCACTTTGATACTAAGCAATATCATGTTCTGCAGCTGTAGTGCTTTTAAGTGTGACCATTGTTCACAATGTCAAAGCACTACGCAATTCCCCCACCCCTTCCATCACCCACTGGATCATAGCATAAGATACATGCAAACATTGGAATGTATTTTATGAATCGTAAGCACTTTCTCTGTAGTGACCTACTGGTGGTCTGAGGAATATATATAGATTGCCACAAATTACATTGATAAATACATCCTTTTTTGTTCATTTTAGAATGACTGAGCAGTTTTTGATCGGAGGCTTTCAGCCCACTGAGAATGCTCTTGCTCATGCTCTTTACGTTTTCTTGTGGAGAATGTAACTTACTTGGCAGGTGTCAACTGTTCCATTCATATACCCAGCACACAGCATTGAGGATGTCACCCGTTGGATATACTCCACAGATTGCATGCATTCTTCAGTATCAATTATTCTAATTTGTCCTTGATGAAGGGTTGGGGAGTAGTCACCTAAACACAAAGGAATCATTTGTGAGGGGTCAAAGGATAGCTTGTATTTCAGAGTGCATCAATCGACAGAAATTTGGGAACAAAAGAGGGTAAGAAATTGCTTTGTGGGTTGTGGTTAAATGCCAGTAGCGCCAACTTGGCCAGTCATTCTTTTGAAGCTGATCAAATCAATATCATTAAGTTGAATAACAACAACTCACTGGTACCCTCCAAGTGATTTATAACTGTCAAGGAACTAGTAGATCAGCAATCAAGGGGTTCTGCCAAGATAGGTACCCATACTTCCTTCTAAGAAGGGCTTTATGTTAGTAGATCGGCCTGTAAGACTTCAGTATCAACGACATTGCAATTCTTTTGAAGAGATGTTCTTTCCCAAATTGAACCCTTCAGTAGACTTGGTTTTTCATCTAGGAGCTTGGCATCTTAAAATGTATTGGGTGTTGGGCTTAGTGCATGCCCTAGGTCGCTAAATGTACCCATCAGGAATTTACATTTTCTTTTGACAGGGAATTGGGCTTTAAAGATGAGAGCATTTTACGGTCACACATGCCTTCTCTCACCTCAGTGTCCTCCGCTGATCTGGAGAAAAGGAAACTGTGGGCAGTGAGTAGGTGGGTCGGACTACACATACAAGCAGCCACTCCCTAAAATCCTTATTTCCTAGAAATTCTCTCTTTAGCCACAGCTCGCAAGAAAAAGGATGGGGGCCTCCAGAGTGGGGGGATTAGATGGATGATGTGGGAGCTGCCTTTAGTTTCATATGTCGTATCACAGTGCCCGGGTAGGTTGCAGAAATGGCTGGACTCAGAAATTGTGGGTTACACTCTTCATATTTACATGGCAAACGGTCAACACACAAGCCAATTTAGCAAATGGAAATGTAACAGGTGTAGCAAATAAAGGTCTCCCGCCGCCCTTGGTTACCAACTCAACTTACCCCAGGGTGGTTGCGACTCTGTGTTGACTAGATAGCTGTAGCTATTCAGTACTAAGTGTCCTTAAGAAGTTCAGATCTAAGTTGACTTCTTGAAATCCTTGTTAATGCATTCTGCATCGTTTCCACCAGCAGTAGGTGCAACTTGAGTTTCTCCAGGGGTTGGAATTAGAGCCGGTAGTCCTCACTACCAGAATCTACTTCCAGGCATTTGCGCCACCTTTAGGGTTGAACCCCTATATCTCCTTTCTTCTAGGTTCCTCACAAATCCTGCTCTCCCTGCCTGGTTTCATAATTCCTCCCTTTTTCTGGATTTGACCTGGGCCAACTCGATCTCCTTGTTCCTTCCAGCTCTTATTGTCTTTGTCACCACCTTCTCCTGCTTAAGGCAACTCTGTCCACCCTCCTGTAATGTTGAAACCTCCTCTAAACTTTCACCACTGTTGTGTTTCCGCCCTGCGTCCCGCTACGCGGTGACGCAGGGCAAGTGAATAAAAGCTCCGCCCCTTGGTGAAGGAGGCAGTTCTGGGGCACAAAGCTACCGGCGTGTGTGCGTATTTCTTGTCAGCTCCTGCTGGAGCGACGCCAGAGCGGCCTACACACACGGCCACTCACGTTCGGGCCCAAGCCGGCACTACGCTAGGCCCGAACGCAACATTGGCGACGAGGAACGGGATCCGAACACGTGTGCCACACATCGTCGGACGTGCGCTTTAAGCGACGCACATAATTTTTGAACACCCGGTGGGGGTGGGCCACATGACAAACCCCCCCCCCCCCACCCAAAAAAAAAACCAAAAAAAAAAAAAAATTTCTTTCATAAGCAGCCATCACGCGCGCACGCTGTGATTTGTCAAATGGTGATCAAGTCACCTCTGTAAACCCAGCAAACCCGGGACATTGATGGGCCAACACACAGGTACAAGGAAAGCAGTGAGCAGGTCCACATAAACTGATGGTGTCAGGAACATTGGAAAACAAACCCAAGTCCAATTGAAACCAGCTGTAAATTATCGCCCGCAGGAGGAGCCACAGTCAATGCTCTGAGGTGAGGAGAAATTCCCTGGCAGGGGAGAGGGAGGCCACGCCATGGCCACTGGAATGTCCACCCCCAGGCCGAGCACACCATCTAGACTTGCAGCCAACCTATCTGTGTCAACGCCACAAACTCGATCACAGGGCAGCTCATCCATAATGATACAGCCATTTGACCCGTTCACGGATCCTTCATCGGTTGGCCCCCGATGGCAGTTATGGATTCAGAAATTTGAAATGGCTATGGATTGTAAAGATATTACTACTGCCAGGAAGATGAGATCACATTTGTTGTTAAATGTCGGGGATGAAGTACTGCGAATCTTCAACTCACTAACCATTGACGATGGCCAGGACATTTACCAACAGGCCAAGGATGCCATAACGGCCCATTTTCTCCCACAACTCAACCCGGATTATGAGACTTTCATATTCTGTACAACAATTCAAGCAGAGGAGGAGACCCTTGATGCATACCACACCCGGCTCAGAAAATTAGCCATTTCATGTGAATTCACAGACACTGAGAAAGAAATTAGGAGACAAATAATGAATGGCATCCAATCGGAAAAGTTGAGAAGGATGGTATTAAGTGAAAGAGGTATCACGCTAACACGCATTCTGGAATTGGGTCGCCAGAGAGAATTAGCACATGCCAGAGCCGCCCACATGGGCACAACGCTTCAAAAACTACAACCTGCCCTCACAACAACCATAGTGGCTCATGTCGCCAATCGTCACTCAACAAAAGAAGAGGTTGGGGGAAACACTATACATACCCGATGGCAACCGCGAATTCCAGGGCCAATGGAGTGTGGATGGTGTGGTGGTCCTCGACATGGACGACAAAACTGCCCGGCACAAGGGACCACGTGTGGTGCATGTGGTAGGATGGACCACTATGCAAAAGTATGCCGGTCATCAGGAGCTCAACCATCAACAAACAAACCACGCCAATGAGAAAAGTGGGAACAAGAAAAAGAAACAAGCTGGAGCCCGACAAATAGAGGCCACAAACTCATCCACTGACGACGAAGGAGATGACATGAATGCAGCACCTCAAGAGGCGATCAAGGAAAATTGGAGAAAAGGGAGAAAAGTATATATGGTCTCAGCCCTTAATCACCGACAAGCCACGTCAAGAAAAGGCCGCAGGAGACGAAAATGCCAAGTCATGATCCAGGACCAGCACGTGTGGATGACCATCGACACGGGGGCATCAGTCAATGTTATGCCCATAAGCACTTTCCGGTTACTACAGCCTCAGCCGGACCTCAAAAACACGGACACGCTACTATTTGCATTTGGATGTAAGAAACCCTTACCTGTGGTGGGCAGATTCTGCACCACTCTTAAGCATGGAGAAAGCAGTTTAACATCCAAAATATATGTAGTAAATGCTGGCATAGAGTGCCTTTTGAGTGGTGACGCAGCAGAAGATCTGGGGTTGGTGAGATTCATTTGCAAAGTGAATGAAGCACAAGAGGTTGAAAAACTCCTGGGAACGTACCCTAACCTGTTGAAAGGAATCGGGTGTTTAAAAGGAAAATCCATTAAACTCCACATAGATGAATCCGTACAACCAAAGGCTGTCAGACACCGAAGAACACCATTCCATATGCGTGAGCAAGTGGAAAAAGAACTAAGAACACTTGAGAAGGCCGGGATAATCGAAGAAGTAACAGGACCTACACCTTGGGTTTCTCCAATGGTTGTCACAAAAAAAACAAAACAGCCAGGGAAGGTCCGCATCTGCATAGACATGAGGTTACCCAACGCTGCAATCAAGAGGGAGCGACACATAACGCCAACACTGGATGAGATCGTGGCTGATCTCACGGGATCAAAAGTATTCTCCAAAATAGATTTGAAGGCTGGATATCACCAACTACGATTACATAAGGAATCCCGGTACATAACAACGTTTTCAACACATATTGGTCTGCGACGATACAAACGTTTAAGTTTTGGGATCTCCTCAGCAGCTGAGGTTTTTCAGCAGACTATTCAAGAGCTCATAAGGGACATACCGGGTGTGTTAAATGTGAGCGATGATATTTTAATCCATGCAGCTGACAGAGAAGAAGGGCCTCATTACACGGAAGGCGGTGAGCCATGGCGCTATTAGCGCCATGGCTCATGCCGGTAAAATACCGGCACCGCCTTGGCGGAAAAGGGATTTACCGCCCCATTCCAAGGTTGGTGGGGCGGTAAATCCCCCTTCCGCCATTGCCCTTCCCCATTCCCATTTCTGCCCCATAGGGCTCTATGGGAATGGGGAAGGCGCTAATTACGGCACTGCAATTTTGCGGTGCCGTAATTAGCTCCGAGGTCACTTAGCGGGTTGGTTTTTAACGCCTGCAAAAAGCAGGCGTTAAAGCACCAACCCGCTAAGGGACCTCGTAGTAAGGCGGTAGGGTTTTACTGGTACCGGTATTTTACCGGTACCGGTAAATCCCTACCGCCATCCGTGTAATGAGGCCCGAACACTTGAAAAGACTGCATATGCTCCTCGGCAGATTGGAAAGTGTTGGACTAACCATCCACCGTGAAAAATGTGAATTTTTCAAAACAGTTGTCTTTTTTCGGTTATACATTCAGTAGTACGGGCATCTCGCCGGACCCACAGAAGGTTGCTGACATTCAAACAGCCAGTCCCCCTACATCACCGACGGAAGTGCGCAGTTTCCTAGGGATGGCCACATACTGTGGAAGATTTATCAAGAAGCTAGCTACACTGTCGGAACCACTGCGTGAGCTCACTAAAACCAACACAAAGTGGGAATGGGGGCTAGCGTGTCAAGACGCATTTGAAAACATTAAAGAATCCTTATCAACGGACACCAAAATGGCCTATTATGACACCACACTTCCTACAGAGCTGTATGTTGATGCCAGTCCCGTAGGTCTGGGAGCCATACTGACTCAGGTGACAAGAGAAGGGGTACAAAGGCCGATAGCATATGCATCACGAGCTCTCACTATGACTGAACAACGATACTCTCATATTGAGAAGGAGGCCATTGCTGTTTTATGGGGTTGTAGACACTTTCACATATATTTGTATGGCAGGAAATTCACAACATATACCGATCATAAGCCTTTATTACCCATATTCATGGGCACCTCCTCCCATCCTCCGGCCAGGATTGCAAAATGGCTTTTGCATCTGCAACAATATGACTTTGAACTAAAATATCAACCAGGAACTGGAAATCCAGCAGATTTTCTGTCAAGGCATCCCAGAGAAGCAACCACACAGGAGGTCCAAGTGGCAGCAGAAACAGAAGAAAACATATGCCAAGTGGTGTGTGAAATGAGACCAAAAGCGGTCAGCAGCGAGGAGATTGCAGAGGAAACACGCAAAGACCAATGTTGCGACTTGGTGAAAAACACAATCTTATCAGGTGAATGGAATTCTTTCCTGAAGAACATTCATAACAAGACACAAGAAGCCAAAACATTTCTTGAAGGGATGTTCACAGTACGGCAAGACTTATCTATCACAGAACAAGGCCTGATCCTTAGAGGAGAACGCATTATCATCCCCATGAGTCTTCAAGAAAGAATAGTAGCGTTGGCACATGAAGGCCACCAAGGAATGGCACGAACAAAAGCTCGCATCAGATACCGAGTGTGGTTTCCACAAATCGATGCCATGGTTGAAAAACTCATCAACACGTGCTTACCTTGCCAAATCACTGGTGCCCCACCACACCCGACGCCGATTCAGTCACCAGTGTGAGGATGTGGAAGATGGGACGCTATCAGCCTTGATTTTTGCAAAATACAGGAAAACTTATATCTCCTAGTGGCTATTGATGACTATTCGCGCTACCCTGAAGTAGAGATAGTGAACTCAACAGCCGCGGAAGTGGTAATTCCAATGATTGAAAAAATGTTCGCGACACACGGTTTACCCACAAGAATAAAAAGTGACAATGGCCCTCCATTCCAAGGGGAAGAATTCAAACGTTACTTACAGGATCTAAACATACGATATCACCACATAATGCCAAGATGGCCCCAAGCCAATGGAGATGTGGAAGGTTTTGTGTGAACTACGGGTTTCAAGAATAGTGAAGTGAAATTTACTTTACTTACCTTTTCTCTTTGTAGGTCCAGCACACACCATCTTATGTGGAGTGTAGGGGGTTACTTAGTAGCCCCTTATCCTACCTACGCATTAACATTTTTCATGTTACCCTAATGACTTCAAATGGCTGGAGGCAGTGGTTTAATTTTCCTACCATTGTGCTTTTCTACCAGAGGCTGAATCCTCATCTGCCTATAGCACCCATGTGTGACCATTGTGTTAAAATGGCCCCAGTCTTCTTTTTTCACCATTTTCTGTTTGTGAGGTCTTTCCTGGTTTTCACTCTGAGTGCCAAGCCAGTTTTGAGCCTTTTGTTCATTTTGCCTTTGGTGGGCTTCAGTACTGAAACCCGACTCTGGCTCTAGGGTGTCTGGAAGGGCAGGAAGTGAGGGAGGTTCTCGAAACTCCCCTGTCCTTTGTCGATAGGAATGCCTGAATCCACCAGTCCTGATTGTCTGGCTGGCAGTCCTTTAAGAACAGCCACCCTGCTGTTTGAGTGACAGCTAGGCTGTGCATGAATGGGAGAAACCTGCTTAAAGGCGAGGGTTTTGGGACTGAAGAAAAAGTCGACCACTGGGAAGAACAACCCGACGAAGAAACCGTGAACAAAGCTTGCTGCATCCTCCTGGACCGTTCAATTGCCCGGTGAAGCCCTGCTGCTGTGCTGAAACTCCTTTTTCTAATCCTTTTTCTTTGATTAGTGGGACCAACTAACTTCGAGACAAACTCCACTGGTCCATCATCCCTGACTGGCTATACTTCTTTGCTGCTGCAGGAACCGAGTGCCAGGGGTCGAGAAACCCGTAGTCGAGTGCAACGTCTGATATCTGGCCAGAAGCTCCAGGAGTCTCCCCGGGACCCTCCAGAAGCAGGACGATAAGAGCTTTAGTCCTCTCACCAGAGTGCAGGACCCTCGGAGTGAAGGAGGACCAACCGGTATCGAAGATCCGCAGCGGTGCTGTTTACCATGTGCTGAAACCGCGAAGTGCCGCTGATCTGAAAAGAGCCCGTAGCTGCCGCCGACCTCTGAATTGCTGCCGCAGTAGTCCTCCAGGCATCCTCCCTCTTGTCCCCACGACTGCGGCCCAGGAACACAGGATCTGCATCACTGCAACCAGACAGAAGCCAGCTGGACCACTCTTCTTCTAACCAAAGGTACTGTTCCGGATTGGGGTACTTACCTCAGTGTCTTTAGCTTTGCTCTTCTCAGTTGAGATTTGGAGTAGCTACTTTGCTAGAGTTGATTTCAGCTCCACCCTTCACACGTGTAACAGCTTGTGACCCTACAGTGATTTTCCTTCAACAAACTCTCTAATGTTGTGCAAGACTTTGCTTTCTAAGAAGTGCCTCAGCTCTATAAACTGTGCTCCAATTGACTTTGGCTGTCCTGGCTCCCTGCAGACTCTTCGGGCCTCATTACGAGGTTGGAGGTAATGGAAAAACGATGCCGGTAAAGGATTACCGGCATCGCTTACCGCTCTGGTGTATTATGACCCGGCAACCCGCTACTAGCGGCACCCTAAATAACGGTGCCTCCAATAGCGGCATGGGCGCGTACACGAGCCCCTTCGAGGAGCAAATAACGGCATGCCGGTAATAGGAGGACATCACAACCCACACGGACATGCAAATACCGGCATCCAGAAGCCGGTAATCATGAGCTGCCGATGCCGGCCATACAGGCATCGCAGACCACCCGCAAACAGCAATCAGCAATCAAGCCAACTGCCACAGGTGCACACAATCACCACAGGTGGAGTCAATGGAGGCTGGGCCAGTATTAAATGAGCACACCCACACACCACACCCCTTCATACACCAAAATGCTACCACTAGCTGTTGCAATCATGGCGCTGGAGGACATGCCTATACTGCTACAACTACAGCAACAACACCAACTACAACAACAACTGCAGCAGCAAAAACAGGCAGCACAGAGGAGGCGCAGGAGGAGAAGGAGGGTGAGACAGGCCCAGCAATTACCACCAGCGCAGCCAGCAGTGCCTCGTAGGCAGCCACCAATCCCTCGCATCAGACCTGGGCCATTCAAACTAACCCCTGAGCAGATCCACACCCTGTACCAGTTGGACCGGGACACCATCACCACCATAGTGGACATGATACACAACGACATTACCAGCCTCATAGAAATACGCACTGCCATCCCCCCGCTACTAAAGGTGGTGTCTGTGCTCCACTTCCTGGCCACAGGCACCTATCAACACACAGTGGGTCAGCTGCATGGCATTTCACAACCACAATTTTCACGCATGTTGAACCAAGTGCTGGATGCCCACCTGAAACACGCAAGCACTCACATATCCCTACCACGGACTGCCCAGGAGATAGCCGACACCAAAATAGGCTTCCATGCACTGGCAGGCATGCCCAATTGTGTTGGTGCCCTGGACTGCACCCATGTGGAATTGGTAGTCCCGCATGCCATAGAGGTGGTGTACCGCAATCGCAAGCAATACCACTCCATCAATGTGCAAATGGTATGTGACTCCAGCAAGATCCTCACACATTGCTGCGCCCGATTTCCCGGATCAACACATGATGCCATGGTGCTGCGCAACTCCAGACTACCCGTCACATGGAGCGACATGCTGGACCACGTGTCTGGCTGCTTGGTGAGTTGCCCAACTGGCCCATGGCATTGCTTTGGGGTACTGATGTGTAGGGATGCATACTCCACCTGGGTGGGAAAGGGGCGGGATGCATACTCCACCTGGGTGGGAAAGGGGGGGATGCATACTCCACCTGGGTGTGAAAGGGGGGATAAATACTCCACCTGGGTGGGAAATGGGGGGATGCATACTCCACCTTGGTGGGAAAGGGGGGGGATGCATACTCCACCTGGGTAGGTAAGGGGGGATGCATACTCCACCTGGGTGGGAAGGGGGGATGCATACTCCACCTGGGTGGGAAAGGGGGGGGGTGCATACTCCACCTGGGTGGCATATGTCGGTGATTGGAGAATGCATGCCGAGCTAAACACTCCTCACCTGAACCTCCCAAACAGAACATGACACATAACTGGCACACATTTTACCAATTATGCATATCGAAGACAACCAGTAAGAGGCACGACCAGGCCACCATGGGTATGTCAAGCAATGCATGACTGAACAGGATTGCAACTGTGCCAATGTGGATAGTGTGACCATGCACAGTGTAGAATACACTGTATCAATGGGAGGCTAAACATAGTCGTACAACCACAGTACATCCGCCTCAGCATGCATTATTACACCCTGCATCATTTATTGAACGCCATCCAGACTACCACACCTCATAGCAGTATAGTATGCATCTAGATAACAATCTTGCATACGTACAGGGACATGTGCATGTCCACACCAAATGACTTTGCTTCCTGAAGGTGGCAGCGCAAAGTGACACACACCTATTTGTATTTGCTTGCAGGTGATGGAGGATATCCCTTGAGGCCGTGGCTACTTACCCCTGTGCGGAACCCGCAGAACAGCCATGAAGAGGAGTACAATCGTGTGCACACCCGTACCCGTGCTGTGATTGAGCAGACCTTTGGCCTGTTGAAGGTGCGTTTCCGCTGCCTAAGCAGGTTTGGTGGGGCACTCCTATATAGTCCTGAGAAGGTGGCAAAGATCACCATGGCCTGAGTCATGCTACACAACATGTGCGTCCAGAGAAATGTACCACTGCCACCTGACATTGACATGCATGCACCGGGTGAGGATGATGAGGATGGAGTCGGAGGTGAAGCAGCCCCCCTGCCAGTACGTGATGCATGGGATTTCCATGCAGTATGCCAAGCACTGATTCACGAATACTTCTGAACCACAGGGACTATGATAGACATGTGTCAGTGACACACTGGGTCCATTTGGACATGCACACTGGGATTGTTGGGTGTTGGCCACTGAACACCGTCACACATTAAATGGATATACACAAAATGAACAATGTCCAGCCATTTAATTTTTTGGCACACAACGGGTGTATTTCTTCAAACAGGGAAAAATGTCACCACTCCCCCCCAACCCCCAGTGAACTCCCAAACTCACCCAACAAACCCCAAAAGACCCCTCCATGAAATGGTCCCTTCACCCACAACCATGTGCCCCACTCCCATTGTCTGTCCACGCTACTTCTGGGACTTTTTGCTGTCCGGGAGTGGCATCTCGGAGTGCCATGCACTCCTTCGGGTCTGGCGCACAGGGCTTGCGGGGACTGAGGATGCAGGTGTGGTGGCTGTGGATGAGTCCGAGGCAGGTTCCACGCCTGCTCCAAGGCATGGCTGCTGCATATGGAGCAGGATGGAAGTGAGGACTTGGGTTACTACCCCCAGACAGTCCCTCATGAGCGCAGCTGACGCATTCACGGCGGCTGTGTTCGCTGCGATGGCCGATGTGGTCCCCGCAATGGCAGTTGCAATACACCTCCTTGTGTCCTCACCATCGGCAACATACTGCCGCAGGAGATCCAACATGGCCTCCTGTCGGGCCTCGACCCTCGACAGGCGTGACTCCAGGGTGTTGGTGGGAGCTGGAGTGGAGAGAGCTGGAGTGGTGGGAGCTTGAGTGGTGGGTGGTGCACTGGTGGGTGGTACACTGGTGGGTGGTGCACTCATGGGGCCTGCGTCCTGGGTGTTGTCCTCCTCGAAGGGGCACAGGTCTGAATCGCTCAGGTCAGAGTCATGGAGGCAGGGATCATCACTGATGTAGGTGGTTGAGTGCTCCATATGGGGTGGGGGAGTAGGCAGGGGGCTTGGGGTGGGTGGACAAGTCACTACTGTGTCTCCCCAAGGTCCACATTGCCATCCAAGACACCCTCGGTGGTGGCCGGCACAGGAAGGGACCCCCCTCCGACTGGTGTGGGTTGCTGGGTCGGATGTGTGTCCGGCACACCGGCAGCAGGTGTTGGTGGATGTGTTTCCACTCGGACAGGCACACTGCCTGTGGGTGTGGCCTGCTTGTCTGCCAAGGGGGTGGTGGTGGCGGTGCCCCTTTTCTTTTGGTGTGACACGGATGCCCTTGCAGTGTTCTCCTGACTGGCATCTTCCTCATCAGTGCCTGGGGGGTAGACGAGATGCAGGTCATCAGTGATGATACCAGATATGCCAGAGGCATACAATCATGCTGTTCAATATTCATTCATTCATTCATGCATTCATGTCTTACAGGTGTGTCACACTTGGTGTGCTGATGGGGCATATT
The DNA here is from genome assembly GCF_040938575.1 of Ambystoma mexicanum. Classification (NCBI taxonomy): domain Eukaryota; kingdom Metazoa; phylum Chordata; class Amphibia; order Caudata; family Ambystomatidae; genus Ambystoma; species Ambystoma mexicanum. The sequence goes on from NC_090937.1 coordinate 81,057,568, forward strand.
GGCATTCACTGCATGGCAGGTGGCATGCCGTTGATTTGGGGTTTGTGTGATGTGTTACATGGGCATGGTCCAGGTGTGTTGGCCGTGTGGTGGTTATGGGATTGGCACTCAGCATGCATTTCTGTGTGGCAGGGTTTGGGCCGCAATCTGGACTTGGATATGTTGATGTGGGTGTAGGGACATGCATTGCCTTGCCTAGTCCCTCTTCCACATCACTTGTGCTCGTCATGGGTTCCCCTACAGGGATGTGCAGGGTCACTCACCTCCTTCTCGGGATGATGCTGCACCCATCCCCATCTCCCCGAATCCCTCAATCGACTCAGGATCGATGAAGCTGCTAGCAGTCTCCTCCCAGGGCATTATCTTTGCAGGTGAGTGGGGACCCCCGCCTGTCGCCATGGCCGCCCTCCTGTTGCTTGACATGACGTTTCTGACCCTCAAGTGGAGGTCGTCCCACCTCTTACAGCAGTCCTGGACACTACGTGGGGTGGTCCCCAAAGCAGACACCTTGCGGACTACCTCCTGCCAGAGTTCCTTTTTCTTGAGCTGGGCCTCACGCTTCATATCATTCGCTTTCATGTTGTCTGCATGTGCAGCGAGAGTGTCCGCCAACATATTCAGCTCTGCGTTGGAGAAACGCTGTTTCCGCTGCCGGGGGTGGTCTTCCCGGTAGCCTTGGACATCCTCAGAGTATTGCCACAGAGCACAACAGGAATCGACTGGTGGTTTGGGAGGATTGCAATGGATTGTGTTTTTAAAGATGGGCGCCGGCCAATTTCCCGTTCCGATGGGATGACGATATTTCCGGGTCTGGCTTTACGAGCCCGGTATTAGCATCTTGGTATAACCGGGTCGGTATTTAGGGGTTCCACCTAGGCGGTGGCGGTATCAGCGGGTCCCATGATGCCGCTATCTGGGGGTTGGAGGGGCTTTTGTGGCATGCCGGTTTGGCCATTACCGGCATGGGGGTTCGCGCGTGCTCGCGCACTCATAATCACCCGCTATTAGCGGCGTCATACGAGCACGGACCCACTCGTTCCGCCATGCCGGTAATGACCAGGGTTTTACCGCGCTACTCGTAATGAGGCCCTTCTAGTCCATTTTACTTACTGTCCCTCATAGGTGTCCTAGTTAGAGAAGTCACCTCAGGGTGTAGGAACTGTGTAACAAGCATCTTTAAAGCGTATCTACTAGCTTTGTGTGGATTGTGGAAAAGTATTTTAAAGTATTTTGATTGTTACATACATTGCCCTTTTTAAAGAATGCTTATTTTAAAACCGTGTTAAATAAATACATAATTATTTATAACTACAATCCTTGAGTATAAGTGTTACTTGGCTATTTGTATTTGTGGATTTCATTGTTACAGCTCTACAGCTCACATTTACCCCTCTTGACATAAGCCTGGCTGCTCAGTCACACTACCAACTTGTGTAGTACAGGCCTATACCAAAAGGTGGGTTACCTAGTACAAGAGGATAAGTGTTGTGTAGTCTCCCACAGGGTTACTACATCAATTCTTGCCTAACAAGGAACCGCTGCCTTTGAGACTAGGGGGGTGAGTCTGCTAAGCCTAACACCACCTAGGGGACAGGGCAAATCTGATCCCACTGCGGGTGACAACTCTCTGGGAATAGGCAATCCCTTACGAGGCATATATTTTATGCTCCCTTATCCCATGAATATCCTAGCTTTATGGGTTACGTGGGAGTTAATTTGCATGCTGACTTACCATTTCACACTATAATGGCTCGTGTGATTTCTGACCCCTTCAACCCGAGATGGAAAATGGGTGGAGAGTTAGCCCCCTCATTGTTTTCAAAAGAGAGGCCAACCTGCAGTACAAGGGAGGAAAAGGGTAGCTGCCAAAGTTACAGACACTGAGACCGCTCATGAAGTTGGTCAGGCAAAGAGACCTCCTCCTGGGAGGAGCCGAGCAGAGAGACACGTCTGGCATGGGGCCAGAAAGAGGCAAGACATTGGAATGTCTCATTCCCTTGCAAAGATGCAGACCGAAGAAGCCTGGTCCCAGAGGAACTCCACCACCAAGTAATGCCCGAAATGAACTGCACACCAATGAACCGACCTAGCGGAAGTAAGCGTTAGGGGAGCATAAGGGCAGTGTAAACTGCATGACACTCAGAACCGCCCGCAAGAACACCCCAAAGTGGGGAGAGGAGACACAGACCTCAAGCAGGGGTGGGAACCGTCAAACCCCAAGCTGAAGTGAGATCCAAACGACCACAAGCGATGGGGTGAGAGCCACGAAGCCCCCAGCGGGTGTGAGAACAAACAGAGCCCAACCGGGGATGAAAACAAAGGGAGCACATGCAGGGGTATGAGAGTCAACAGGCACCAAGGCGGGGTGTAAGAGAACCGACCCACAGGTGAATTGAAAGAAACTGCATGACATGGAGTAGTGTGATACCTGAGACCCCAGGGAGGGGAGCGAACACAAAGGAATCCAAATCTTGGAAAACTACATCCCCTGCACACTGTCAATGAGGCAATAAGCCTAAAGAGATGTAATAACAGGTATGGATATTTTAGAAAAGGCTTTTTTAATATATTTATCCACATATATCGTGTAAACAAGTGTAGAGTGACAGTGTTAATAAATTCAATATTTTCAAAAAATGACATTCAACAATTCTGTTGGTTTAGGTTAAGAGAAATCTTCTCCTTTTTTATTATTTTCAGGTTGGCCCAACGCGTTTCGAGATTCATTTTCTCTTCATCAGGGGCATAAGTATTTCAACAATTCTTTCACTTCAATCTACAAAAAATTAGTCCAACATTTAGTAATGTTATTTTAAAGAAAGTAAGGAGAAATCAATAGCAAACCAAATTACATCACTTTGTTTAGCAAGCTGTCAGAAAAATAATTTATAAAGAGGCGCATCCCTTTGCAAGTGTCAGGGATGGCACTCTATTAAGAGTGGCACAGGACACACAAAAAGGGTTTGGGTGGTTGTGCCTAAATAAAGTGGACCGAGAAGCACACACACAGCTGAAAGGAAAGAGAACGAAGAGTAGGCAAGAGTAGCAAGGAAAAGGTACAGAATGAATTCCCTCTTGGGGTGTATGCAGATATAGGAAAAGAGTATTCCACGAACCTTAGGAAATACTCAAGCCTTCTGCAGTTTGCTATAACAGAGGCCCACGCTGTTTGCTCATGACTTGGAACAGCAGCTATGGGTGTCTGTAATGTAGAAAAGAGACAAGGGAAGGGGCAGAGGTTGACTGATGGGAACCAACAGACAAGCTCTGTACAAAAGGGTCTACAAACAAGACAAGAGAAGATACTTGCAGACAAATCCAGGAAAGGAGGTTGATAGCAAACTAGCAGAAGGAAATGAAGGGAAAGTCATGTAACAGGATAGGATAGCAGAGGACAGTAAGGAACAAGGTTGAGAGCTCAGAGGAGCAGGAAAGCAATGAGCAAGCCCACAGGAGCAGGGCTGTAAGGTAGAGAGCCCAGAGGAAAAGGGCTTAGGGCAGCAGAGTAAATCAGGCTGCACGGCCAGGAACCCAGAAGGACCGGGCAGCAAGGAGTGGGCCCTGAGGGGCAGGGCCGCTGACAGTAGAAGGTTGCAGAGGACTGTAGAGGGCTGCTAGGCCGAGAACCCAGCGGAAAAAGGTAGGTAGTAGGCAGCGGAGCGTGATAAGCTGCAAAGTAGGAAGCCCAGAGGACAAGGGCTGTAGGCAGCCGGAGTGAGGCAGGCTGCAGAGCAGGGAGCCCAGAGGACAAGGGCTGAAGGCAGCCGGAGTGAGGCAGGCTGCAGAGCAGGGAGCCCAGAGGACAAAGGCCGAGGCTGGAAAGCAGCAGAGCGTGATCAGCTGCAATGTAGAGAGCCCAGCAGGGCAAGGGCGGAGGCTGGAAGGCAGCAGAGCGTGATCGGCTGCAATGTGGAGAGCCCGGCAGGGCAAGGGCGGAGGCTGGAAGGCAGCAGAGCGTGATCGGCTGCAATGTGGAGAGCCCGGCAGGGCAAGGGCGTAGGCTGGAAGGCAGCAGAGCGTGATCGGCTGCAATGTGGAGAGCCCGGCAGGGCAAGGGCGGAGGCTGGAAGGCAGCAGAGCGTGATCGGCTGCAATGTGGAGAGCCCGGCAGGGCAAAGGCAGAGGCTGGAAGGCAGCAGAGCGTGATCGGCTGCAATGTGGAGAGCCCGGAGGAGCAGGGCTGTGAGGAAGGGAGCCTGAAAGGCTATGGCTGTAGGCAGAGAAGTGTAACAGGCTGCAAGGCAGGAAGCCCAGAGGAGCTGGACTGAGGCATGGAGCCCTGAAGGCTAGGGCTGTAGGCAGCAGGGTGTAGCAAGCTGCAAGGCAGGGTCCAAGCAGGAGAGATGGTAAACAGCATACAAAGATCCGTAGAAAGACACGAAAGGTGGAGGAAGGTCTCTCAATGCAAGAGGCTGAGCCACTGCAGGCAGAAGCCTTTTAAACTGCCTAGCCAAGCACAGAGGCAGGCTGATTGGTTGCACCTGCCTAAGCACACCGGCAGACAATCGGCCACCTCCCTCTCTGTTCCTGAGCTGGTGGAAGCAGAGCATATCCCTAGGGCTTCTGGGGGGTGTAGTTCCTTTGATGACCAATAGGAACAGCCAGGAATCGATGCTTATAGCCAAGTGCATTGTGGTATGCGTAGTTTGTTGGAAAAAATAATAAAGCACCAAAGTCTCGCAAATGGGAAATAAAGTCCCCAAAGTAAATATAGATTGATCCAAGAGTCTGTTGTAAATAAATGATAAACAAATAGTCCATTTTGAGCGCAAATGGATGCGCCCATGGCGCAGGCATGACAGTATGCCCCTCTCCAGGCCCCTCTCCAGGCTCCCTGAAGACCGACCTACAAGAAGAATGTCTGTCACACCGTACAAGAGTCTTAATCCAAAAAGGCACATCATGAAGCACCAGAAATGGTTTAAGGTTGCAAGGTGAGAGTCTTGAATGACGGAGACAGTACAAATGTTCTGAACTTTTGATGTAGGAATCAGAAAAGACAAAGTCTTTGGAACACAAACCCCAACTGTGTGTGCATGAAGAGAGGAACTGCGAAAAACTGCTGCAGGCTCCATGATAGATTTTGCTTTAACGGGCAACAGTATGATGCTGGAAGGTGGAGACATAGGTACAGCAGAGTTGGTAGCTTTAGGAAGGTTTTCCAAGACATCCGGAGCAGCCATGACAACGTTAGGGTTAGCCGCAGAGAGTTCAGGAGTCACAGAGGCGGTTTCGCCATGATTAGTAGACAGTTCAGAGGTTACAGCAGCAGTGAGATCTTGAATGGCTGTAGAGAGTATCGAGGCTGTAGCAACTGGGTGTGTGGGTGCCATGAGAGACCCAGCGGGCTGGAACGCACCTGAGACTGGTAGAGTAGAGTCTGACAGTCTTAGTGCTTTAGATACACCAGCAGGAACAACTGGAACATTAGTCTTAACAGGGAAACCCTTCACTGACTTTGCAACAGTTAGCATGGTGGATGTAGGATCAGGAAGAGAAGGTGCTGCGGGATCAGGTTGTGTAGCAGAGGATTCTGCTGCAGCTAGCACAGCTGCGAAGGAAGTAGAAATCTGGGCATCGGGAGCATCAGAATTAGCAGTAGCTTCAGGAATCACAGTAGCTATAGCAACCTCAAGATTTGCAGCAGGTACTTCAGGAGACTCAAATGTGGCAGGGAGTTTAGGAGCCACAGCATCAGGAAGATCATGAATTGCAGTTGGAAGTACGGGTGCTGTAGCAGCTACAGACAGTTCAGGTGTTGCAACCACTGGTAGATCGGGTACCACAACCACTGGCGATTCAGGGGGTATCGAAGAAACTGGAGATGTTGATTGCTCAGGAGTGTTGTCTGATAGCACAGCCACACTTTGGCAAGCCCCGCTTGCCAACTCAGCATGCTCGGTGTGAACTGCGCCAGTCTCCTCAGCTGACGTTGTCATTCCAGAAGAGGTTGTAAGTGTGAGTACTGGACAATAGGCAAGGGTGAGGGCGGAACCATCCTTTGACTCAGAGGGATTTCCAATCAGAAGACCACCCTTGTTTTGTGGTGTAATGGCTGTGTGAGTGATTTGACCCACCGGAGGAGTTAATTCTTTTCTGTCAGTACAACAACCTGAGTTTCTATGGCTGGAAGGTGAAAGAACTGTGTCAGTCTTTAGAAGGGATACATATGCTATATTTAGGTCTTCCATCTGCTTGGTATAAGTCTGTATACTTTTCTGCGTGGCAATTCCAGGCCTTATCATGTCGATCTCTAAAGATAAGATGTCAGGTGTTGGACATAGTGTCAGATGGTCTGGTGACTTGTGTCCCTTCATAAGATTCTTATAATGCAAATAAACAAAGTCATCATAGAGGTCTTCGGTCTTTCTTTTAAGGCGTAGGAGTTGTTCGTGTAGCAGGTAAGTATCATTAGTTTGATCTAAAGCTTCAGAAGCTGGTGTGGCAGAAAATTCGGTTGTAGCAATGGGAAGACTGACCTTAGGGTTATTGTGGTTAGTAGATACTGTGGAAGCATTAAGACAACCGATGGTTAGTATAGGTCTTTTGTACCCAGGGCCAGATGCACAAACCTCAGGATAATGACTGCCTTGTCCTGTCAAATAAGGGTTTCCAGCATTCTGGGGAGCTTGCCAAGCTGATCTTGCGCATATCACTCTGGCAACAGCGTATTCTGGTTTAGAGTCTCCCACAATGAGTGCTATATCCTTAGCTGTTGCGGTGTTAGAAGGCTTGTCAGAAGACGCAGGAGTGTTTTTCACTGTTTGGTTTAACAAGATCTGTAAGAATTCATTATCTTGCTGTAGCTCTGCAACGGATAAGGACTGCGGATCATAGTCGCAAATGTCATAATAATTGTACATGGAAGAAGGGTCAGCTAGCCAGTGAGTATAGTACCGTGCTTGTAAATCTTTGTTTACTAAGGCGAGACTGTCCTTTAGACTAAGGTTCTTGTTTGCTGTCTTTAGGGAAACCATAGGTTTATGCAAAGGTTTCTTAACCCGAAAGGAAAGCATCTTTGGTCTGTGTGTGCCTTTCCGGCCTATGGAACAAGAAATTTTTGGCTCTTGCATTCTGTCAGGGATGGCACTCTATTAAGAGTGGCACAGGACACCCAAAAAGGGTTTGGGTGGTTGTGCCTAAATAAAGTGGACAGAGAAGCACACACACAGCTGAAAGGAAAGAGAACGAAGAGTAGGCAAGAGTAGCAAGGAAAAGGTACAGAATGAATTCCCTCTTGGGGTGTATGCAGATATAGGAAAAGAGTATTCCACGAACCTTAGGAAATACTCAAGCCTTCTGCACAGTTTGCTATAACAGAGGCCCACGCTGTTTGCTCATGACTTGGAACAGCAGCTATGGGTGTCTGTAATGTAGAAACGAGACAAGGGAAGGGGCAGAGGTTGACTGATGGGAACCAACAGACAAGCTCTGTACAAAAGGGTCTACAAACAAGACAAGAGAAGATACTTACAGACAAATCCAGGAAAGGAGGTTGATAGCAAACTAGCAGAAGGAAATGAAGGGAAAGTCATGTAACAGGATAGGATAGCAGAGGACAGTAAGGAACAAGGTTGAGAGCTCAGAGGAGCAGGAAAGCAATGAGCAAGCCCACAGGAGCAGGGCTGTAAGGTAGAGAGCCCAGAGGAAAAGGGCTTAGGGCAGCAGAGTAAATCAGGCTGCATGGCCAGGAACCCAGAAGGACCGGGCAGCAAGGAGTGGGCCCTGAGGGGCAGGGCCGCTGACAGTAGAAGGTTGCAGAGGACTGTAGAGGGCTGCTAGGCCGAGAACCCAGCGGACAAAGGTAGGTAGTAGGCAGCGGAGCGTGATAAGCTGCAAAGTAGGAAGCCCAGAGGACAAGGTCTGTAGGCAGCCGGAGTGAGGCAGGCTGCAGAGCAGGGAGCCCAGAGGACAAGGGCTGAAGGCAGCCGGAGTGAGGCAGGCTGCAGAGCAGGGAGCCCAGAGGACAAGGGCCGAGGCTGGAAAGCAGCAGAGCGTGATCAGCTGCAATGTAGAGAGCCCGGCAGGGCAAGGGCGGAGGCTGGAAGGCAGCAGAGCGTGATCGGCTGCAATGTGGAGAGCCCGGCAGGGCAAGGGCGGAGGCTGGAAGGCAGCAGAGCGTGATCGGCTGCAATGTGGAGAGCCCGGCAGGGCAAGGGTGTAGGCTGGAAGGCAGCAGAGCGTGATCGGCTGCAATGTGGAGAGCCCGGCAGGGCAAGGGCGTAGGCTGGAAGGCAGCAGAGCGTGATCGGCTGCAATGTGGAGAGCCCGGCAGGGCAAGGGCGGAGGCTGGAAGGCAGCAGAGCGTGATCGGCTGCAATGTGGAGAGCCCGGCAGGGCAAGGGCGGAGGCTGGAAGGCAGCAGAGCGTGATCGGCTGCAATGTGGAGAGCCCGGAGGAGCAGGGCTGTGAGGAAGGGAGCCTGAAAGGCTATGGCTGTAGGCAGAGAAGTGTAACAGGCTGCAAGGCAGGAAGCCCAGAGGAGCTGGACTGAGGCAGGGAGCCCTGAAGGCTAGGGCTGTAGGCAGCAGGGTGTAGCAAGCTGCAAGGCAGGGTCCAAGCAGCAGTGATGGTAAACAGCATACAAAGATCTGTAGAAAGACACGAAAGGTGGAGGAAGGTCTCTCAATGCAAGAGGCTGAGCCACTGCAGGCAGAAGCCTTTTAAACTGCCTAGCCAAGCACAGAGGCAGGCTGATTGGTTGCACCTGGCTAAGCACACCGGCAGACAATCGGCCACCTCCCTCTCTGTTCCTGAGCTGGTGGAAGCAGAGCATATCCCTAGGGCTTCTGGGGGGTGTAGTTTCTTTGATGACCAATAGGAACAGCCAGGAATCGATGCTTATAGCCAAGTGCATTGTGGTATGCGTAGTTTGTTGGAACAAATAATAAAGCACCAAAGTCTCGCAAATGGGAAATAAAGTCCCCAAAGTAAATATAGATTGATCCAAGAGTCTGTTGTAAATAAATGATAAACAAATTGTCCATATTGAGCGCAAATGGATGCGCCCATGGCGCAGGCATGACAGCAAGTAACTCAATGGACCTGTCTTGACTGCGGTGTAATTTTTTTCATAGAGCAATAGTTTGATTCATCATGTGCATTTTAGTAAATAGGTATTGTGTCATATGTGACAATAATGCGGATTAATCGAGATTTTAAACCCATCATGAACCTTTAATTTACATAGGTAAACTGTGTTTGAGAGTAAAAAATGCCTACAAATAGTCAAGTGTAAAATAAAAATAAAACCTTAATATAAGGTAGGGGGGAGAGAGAGAGAAAAATGGATTCAAGTGCAGGGAGAGAGCAGCTGGTTGCTGTAGATAGTCTGGTAAAGAAGCTCCGTTCTCCTATGGGAGAATAAGAGCATAAGTGCTTAGAATTTGTGTAGGCTAGAGAGATAGCCTAAAAGTGTAAGGAAGAAAAGACTTACAATTAGATACAGGAAGCAGGAACGGTCCACGGCGGGTACGCGGTCAGGAAGCAATGCTCACCTACCGCATCCGCCGTTGACCGCTTATTTATACTGAGTGTAAGAGCTGTGACATCACTCGCGCATGCGCGAGCGGCTTCGCAACAATTATGACGTCACTCACGCACGCGCGAGCGGTGAAATGTCAGAAATTGTCAAGATGCGCGTGCGCGGGCGACGTTAGAGACATGTCCCCCGCTACCGCGCGTAATCAATGTAAACAAGACTGGAAGTGAAATGATGACGTCACTTTTGTAACACGCTATTCGAATTTGTGAAAACGAATATAATCAAGGCTCACTATTACGCTGTGTATACAAGACTGGAAGTGAAAGGGTGACGTCACTTTTGTAACACGCTATTCGAATTTGTGAAAACGAATATAATCAAGACTCACTATTACGCTGTGTATAGGAGAGGGACCGAAGATTATGATGTTGTATAAAGACCTAATACTACAACAAAATGATATTTTCGGCTAAAGGCCATTCTAGTGAGCTACATAAGTGAGCAAGATCAGGATTCTGGTTTGATGGGCAATGTTGTGTCTCAATGTTAACCATCAGGAAGATTAAAATATCAAACTTTTTCATATCCACATATCAAAAAAAGAAAGTAGAGAATAGACACGTATACAAGTAGTCTAACCCAAAACGGAAGGGTGTACAATCTAATATCAATACCTTTCTCACAGTTGTCATGATTTATAAACACATTACGGGATATTGGAAAAGCATTGTGTGATTTAGAACAAAGGGTCTTAGATAGTTGTTGTAGTTTATAGACACATTTCGGGATACTAGACAAGCATTGTGTAAATTTGAACAATACCCCTGTTTACAGAAAGGGTCCTAAATAGTAGTCCTCATTAAGGCCCAGTGGGGTCATTGCGTCAAGTTTATTGATCCAGAACAGTTCTCTCTGGGCCAGTAGTTTAGGTAGGTTTCCTCCCCTGCTGAGGGGGTGTAGAACTTCCAAAATCACTAATCGCATTTGGCAGACGTTGTGTCTTGAGTCCCGGAAGTGTCTGAAGACTGGTGATTTAATGTTCTGTGTCCTGATGCACGATTTGTGTTTCGTCCATCTATCCTTTGCCCTTCTGTTTGTCTTGCCGACATAGTATTTCCCACAAGGGCAGAGAATTGCGTAGATGACATTTTTGGTGTTGCATGTCGCAAAATGCTTCAACATGATTTCTTTACCCGTATGTGGGTGACGAATGTGGTCTCCTTTAATTAGGTTGTTGCAATGCTGGCAATGCAGGCATGCGAAAGTGCAACGTTTTGGTTTACTTAGGGTTTTCTGAGTTGTAGATTTACTCCTTTCGGCTCTTATTAATTGGTCCCTAAAGTTCTTTCCACGTTTATAAGCCATCATGGGCGGGTCCGGAAACAAATTTGATAGAGTTTCATCTGATTTGATCAGGTTCCAGTTTTTATGAATGATTCTCTTAATTTGGAAACTTTGGCTTGAATATTATAGAGAATGTATCAGATTTTTATCTTCTCTCCTACGATTGGCCTGTAAAAGTACGTTTCTGTCCTGTGTCTCAGTGCGTATGATGGCTTTATCGATGGTCTCTGACGGAAATCCTCTGTCTAAGAACCTTTTCTTCATGTATTGTATTCTTCTTGTAGTGTGTCAGTTTCAGAGGTAATTCTTTTAAGATGTAATAACTGACTGTATGGTAGATTGTCTTTTAGATGTTTAGGGTGATGACTTGCATGATGCAGACAGCTGTTCACATCTGTGGGTTTACGGGAGATCTTAGTTTTCATGTGCGTGCCAGTATATTCCACTGTGACATCTAGGAAATTCACCGTAGGTTTACAGATATCCATTGTGAGGCCAATTCTTTGGTTAATGTTGTTTAGGAAATTTCAAAATTCGAGCAGTTCTGCTTCTGTACCTTTCCAAATCCCAAATATGTCGTCGATATATCTTAGCCAGGTTTGTATCTTGTCATGCCATCTGGGGTTGTCCAGTACATGTGTTTTCTCAAAGTGGTACATAAAAATGTTAGCATAGGATGGGGCTACTGAAGACCCCAACGAAGTACCCAAGATTTGGAAATAGTATTGTCCGTTATACCTGAAGTAATTATTGTAAAGTATGATATGTAACAGTTCCAATGCGAAGACTTTGTTGATGTTCACATCTCTGTGAGTCAATAGGAACCACTCCATAGCTTCTATACCTTCGGAATGTGGAATGGAAGTGTACAAACTATTCACATCCATTGTGAACAGAAGTACAGCGTTATCCTCCAGTTGTAATGCTTGTAAGCTTCTCAGGAAGTGAGTGGTGTCTTTGAGATATGTGCTGATCGATTGGACTGCTGGTTGAAGGGCAGTGTCTAAGTAGATGGCAAGGGGCTGGAAAATGCTGTCTGTCCCAGCGACGATGGGACGGAATGGCGGATCATTTACATTTTTATGGATTTTGGGGAGTCCATAGAACACCGGTGTGACAGGATGTTTTTGGATAAGGTATTCTGCTGTTTTTTCAGAGATCCAATTCATAGTCTCAGCTTTCTCCACAGTTGTCTGTATAATTGAGATGATACCCATAGCAGGGTCGTTGTCAAGTAGTTTATAAGTGCGCATGTCTTCCAATAGTTTTCGACATCCTTTGTCATAGAGTAAGGTATCCATCAAGACAAGTGCTCCACCTTTATCTGCCTGTTTTAGTGTCAACGTAGTGTCTTCTGCTAGTTGTTTTATCAGTTTCAGTTGGTGTTTCCTGATATTGCATTTCTTTGGTGGGGCGTATTTCAAACGTTTCAAATCCTTCATGGCTCTTTGTTTAAACAAGTTAATCAGGGGGTGATTCACTTGAGGAGTAACTCCAAATATCTTGGCGTGTCTTTTGGTCGTATATTTTCCTCTATGTTGTTAAAGAAAACCTTCAACTCCATTTTACGTATAAGTTTGAACAAGTTGACTTCCTCTTCAAAAAATGAGGTAGAATTTGTTGGAATAAAGGATATACCTAGATTGAGCGTTTGGATTTGAGCAGAAGTTAGTGGTTTAGATGATATATTAATGACCAAATGTTCATTTATTTCTTTTTTTGACGCAGTTTCCTTCTTTCCTCTTCTTGTTTTCCGTTTCCTAAAAAAGGAACAGGTCGATTATCTGGTGTTGGTCTGTTTCTGGTGTCCTCTGGTTCTTCTATTGTTGGAATATTAGCGGATGTTGATGCTGCTGAAGGGTGAGATCTGTCCTCAATTTCTCCACTTACCACTTCACTGCTATCCGTATTACTGTCTGGTGTATTGTGGGGTCTCTGTGGTCTCCTTGGCTGTGGTCTAGTATTAGCGTAGAACTCCTGCCAGGAATAGACAATATCTCTGGCGTAATCCAGGGTGTCACGGCGAAATTTTCTGATCTTCCTTTGCTCAATATCCTGTTTATAAGAATCCAATTTATTGTTCGTGTCTTCCAAAATTTGTTTTAATTCAGTCTCCGTTTTGAGTTTTGACAGTTGTACCGAGACTTCCTCTATTTCCTGTTGTAGTGTTAAGACAGATTTTGATAATTCTTCTATAGTGAACAGAATCAAGTCCAATGAACACTCGTTAAGAATGTGTTCCCATCTAGTTACAAATTCTTTGTTTTCTTTACAAAATGTTGGTTTAAGGTAAATCCTCAAACCTCGCGGGATTCGTTTAGCTCTATAGTACTGAGCAAGTGTGGTTGCATGAAGTTTTTGCTAGATTTCTCGGCGAATCAGGCGTTCCAATTTTTGGATTAATCGGTCTGGATTGTTGTCAGCTGAAGATATTTTACTTGTGTCCTTGATTAGTCCTAAAATTCTAGTTGCTTCCTCATCTGAGAAAGCTAATGTTTTAGCTGATTTGTCAGTCAATGTACTAATACTCGAAAATTACATATTCTAAGTAGGTGCTAGTGCAATATAGAGATACCAACCCACGTGGTGGGAAACTAATACTAACCAAAATGCTGAGATGCACTTGCACACCAAGTTATTAATGACATTCAAAGTGAAATACGTTATAATGTTCAAAAAGATAATTTAGTCAAAATTTTGAGGTGCAGGGGAGAAAGACTCAGCCTTGGTATCTAAACTGGAGTATAGTAGCGAACACAAAGGAATCCAAATCTTGGAAAACTGCGTCCCCTGCACACTGTCAATGAGGCAATAAGCCTAAAGAGATGTAATAAAAGTTCTGGATAATTTAGAAAAGGCTTTTTTTATATATTTATCCACATATACCGTGTAAACAAATGTAGAGTGACAGTGTTAATAAATTCAATATTTTCAAAAAATGACATTCAACCATTCTGTTAGTTTAGGTTAAGAGAAATCTTCTCCTTTTTTATTATTTTCAGGTTGGCCCAACGCGTTTCGAGATTCATTTTCTCTTCATCAGGGGCATAAGTATTTCAACAATTCTTTCACTTCAATCTACAAAAAATTAGTCCAACATTTAGTAATGTTATTTTAAAGAAAGTAAAGAGAAATCAATAGCAAACCAAATTACATCACTTTGTTTAGCAAGCAGTCAGAAAAATAATTTATAAAGAGGCGCATCCCTTTGCAAGTAACTCAATGGACCTGTCTTGACTGCGGTGTAATTTTTTTCATAGAGCAATAGTTTGATTCATCATGTGCATTTAAGTACATAGGTATTGTGTCATATGTGACAATAATGCGGATTAATCGATATTTTAAACCCATCATGAACCTTTAATTTACATAGGTAAACTGTGTTTGAGAGTAAAAAATGCCTACGAATAGTCAAGTGTAAAATAAAAATAAAACCTTAATATAAGGTAGGGGGGAGAGAGAGAGGAAGAGCTCACCCTTCTTCTAGTAGAAAAATGGATTCAAGTGCAGGGAGAGAGCAGCTGGTTGCTGTAGATAGTCTGGTAAAGAAGCTCTGTTCTCCTATGGGAGAATAAGAGCATAAGTTCTTAGAATTTGTGTAGGCTAGAGAGATAGCCTAAAATTGTAAGGAAGAAAAGACTTACAATTAGATACAGGAAGCAGGAACGGTTCACGGCGGGTACGCGGTCAGGAAGCAATGCTCACCTACCGCATCCGCCGTTGACCGCTTATTTATACTGAGTGTAAGAGCTGTGATGTCACTCGCGCATGCGCGAGCGGCGTCACAACAATTATGACGTCACTCACGCACGCGCGAGCGGTGAAATGTCAGAAATTGTCAAGAGGCGCGTGCGCGGGCGACGTTAGAGACACGTCCCCCGCTACCGCGCGTAATCAATGTAAACAAGACTGGAAGTGAAATGATAACGTCACTTTTGTAACACGCTATTCGAATTTGTGAAAACGACTATAATCAAGGCTCACTATTACGCTGTGTATAGGAGAGGTAAACAAGACTGGAAGTGAAATGATGACGTCACTTTTGTAACACGCTATTCGAATTTGTGAAAACGAATATAATCAAGACTCACTATTACGCTGTGTATAGGAGAGGTACCGAAGATTATGATGTTGTATAAAGACCTAATACTACAACAAAATGATATTTACAGCTAAAGGCCATTCTAGTGAGCTACATAAGTGAGCAAGATCAGGATTCTGATTTGATGGGCAATGTTGTGTCTCAATGTTAACCATCAGGAAGATTAAAATATCAAACTTTTACATATCCACATATCAAAAAAAAGAAAGTAGAGAATAGACACGTATACAAGTAGTCTAACCCAAAACGGAAGCCTTTAGCCGTAAATATCATTTTGTTGTAGTATTAGGTCTTTATACAACATCATAATCTTGTTTACCTCTCCTATACACAGCGTAATAGTGAGCCTTGATTATATTAGTTTTCACAAATTCGAATAGCGTGTTACAAAAGTGACGTCATCATTTCACTTCCAGTCTTGTTTACATTGATTACGCGCGGCAGCGGGGGACGTGTCTCTAACGTCGTCCGCGCACGCGCCTCTTGACAATTTCTGACATTTCACCGCTCGCGCGTGCGTGAGTGACGTCATAATTGTTGTGACGCCGCTCGCGCATGCGCGAGTGACATCACAGCTCTTACACTCAGTATAAATAAGCGGTCAACGGCGGATGCGGTAGGTGAGCATTGCTTCCTGACAGCGTACCCGCCGTGAACCGTTCCTGCTTCCTGTATCTAATTGTAAGTCTTTTCTTCCTTACAATTTTAGGCTATCTCTCTAGCCTACACAAATTCTAAGCACTTATGCTCTTATTCTCCCATAGGAGAACGGAGCTTCTTTACCAGACTATCTACAGCAACCAGCTGCTCTCTCCCTGCACTTGAATCCATTTTTCTACTAGAAGAAGGGTGAGCTCTTCCTCTCTCTCTTCCCCCTACCTTATATTAAGGTTTTATTTTTATTTTACACTTGACTATTCGTAGGCATTTTTTACTCTCAAACACAGTTTACCTATGTAAATTAAAGGTTCATGATGGGTTTAAAATCTCGATTAATCCGCATTATTGTCACATATGACACAATACCTATGTACTAAAATGCACATGATGAATCAAACTATTGCTCTATGAAAAAAATTACACCACAGTCAAGACAGGTCCATTGAGTTACTTGCAAAGGGATGCGCCTCTTTATAAATTATTTTTCTGACTGCTTGCTAAACAAAGTGATGTAATTTGGTTTGCTATTGATTTCTCTTTACTTTCTTTAAAATAACATTACTAAATGTTGGACTAATTTTTTGTAGATTGAAATGAAAGAATTGTTGAAATACTTATGCCCCTGATGAAGAGAAAATGAATCTCGAAACGCGTTGGGCCAACCTGAAAATAATAAAAAAAGGAGAAGATTTCTCTTAACCTAAACCAACAGAATTGTTGAATGTCATTTTTTGAAAATATTGAATTTATTAACACTGTCACTCTACATTTGTTTACACGGTATATGTGGATAAATATATAAAAAAAGCCTTTTCTAAATTATCCAGACCTGTTATTACATCTCTTTAGGCTTATTGCCTCATTGACAGTGTGCAGGGGACGCAGTTTTCCAAGATTTGGATTCCTTTGTGTTCGCTATTATACTCCATCTTAGATACCAAGGCTGAGTCTTTCTCCCCTGCACCTCAAAATTTTGACTAAATTATCTTTTTGAACATTATAACGTATTTCTCTTTGAATGTCATTAATAACTTGGTGTGCAAGTGCATCTCAGCATTTTGGTTAGTATTAGTTTCCCACCACGGTGGGTTGGTATCTCTATATTGCACTAGCACCTACTTAGAATATGTCATTTTCGAGTATTAGTACATTGACTGACAAATCAGCTAAAACATTAGCTTTCTCAGATGGGGAAGCAACTAGAATTTTAGGACTAATCAAGGACACAAGTAAAATATCTTCAGCTGACAACAATCCAGACCGATTAATCCAAAAATTGGAACGCCTGATTCGCCGAGAAATCTCGCAAAAACCACATGCAACCACACTTGCTCAGTACTATAGAGCTAAACGAATCCCGCGAGGTTTGAGGATTTACCTTAAACCAACACTTTGTAAAGAAAACAAAGAATTTCTAACTAGATGGGAACACATTCTTAACAAGTGTTCATTGGACTTGATTCTGCTCACTATAGAAGAATTATCAAAATCTGTCTTAACACTACAACAGGAAATAGAGGAAGTCTCGGTACAACTGTCAAAACTCAAAACGGAGACTGAATTAAAACAAATTTTGGAAGACACGAACAATAAATTGGATTCTTATAAACAGGATATTGAGCAAAGGAAGATCAGAAAATTTCGCCATGACACCCTGGATTACGCCAGAGATATTGTCTATTCCTGGCAGGAGTTCTACGCTAATACTAGACCACAGCCAAGGAGACCACAGAGACCCCACAATACACCAGACAGTAATATGGATAGCAGTGAAGTGCTAAGTGGAGAAATTGAGGACAGATCTCACCCTTCAGCAGGATCAACATCCGCTAATATTCCAACAATAGAAGAACCAGAGGACACCAGAAACAGACCAACACCAGATAATCGACCTGTTCCTTTTTTAGGAAACGGAAAACAAGACGAGGAAAGAAGGAAACTGCGTCAAAAAAAGAAATAAATGAACATTTGGTCATTAATATATCATCTAAACCACTAACTTCTGCTCAAATCCAAACGCTCAATCTAGGTATATCCTTTATTCCAACAAATTCTACCTCATTTTTTGAAGAGGAAGTCAACTTGTTCAAACTTATACGTAAAATGGAGTTGAAGGTTTTCTTTAACAACATAGAGGAAAATATACGACCAAAAGACACGCCAAGATATTTGGAGTTACTCCTCAAGTGAACCACCCCCTGATTAACTTGTTTAAACAAAGAACCATGAAGGATTTGAAACGTTTGAAATACGCCCACCAAAGAAATGCAATATCAGGAAACACCAACTGAAACTGATAAAACAACTAGCAGAAGACACTACGTTGACACTAAAACAGGCAGATAAAGGTGGAGCCCTTGTCTTGATGGATACCTTACTCTATGACAAAGGATGTCGAAAACTATTGGAAGACATGCGCACTTATAAACTACTTGACAACAACCCTGCTATGGGTATCATCTCAATTATACAGACAACTGTGGAGAAAGCTGAGACTATGAATTGGATCTCTGAAAAAACAGCAGAATAACTTATCCAAAAACATCCTGTCACACCGGTGTTCTATGGACTCCCCAAAATCCATAAAAATGTAAATGATCCTCCATTCCGTCCCATCGTCGCTGGGACAGACAGCATTTTCCAGCCCCTTGCCATCTACTTAGACACTGCCCTTCAACCAGCAGTCCAATCGATCAGCACATATCTCAAAGACACCACTCACTTCCTGAGAAGCTTAAAAGCATTACAACTGGAGGATAACGCTGTACTTCTGTTCACAATGGATGTGAATAGTTTGTACACTTCCATTTCACATTCCGAAGGTATAGAAGCTATGGAGTGGTTCCTATTGACTCACAGAGATGTGAACATCAACAAAGTCTTCGCACTGGAACTGTTACATATCATACTTTACAATAATTACTTCAGGTATAACGGACAATACTATTTCCAAATCTCGGGTACTTTGATGGGGTCTTCAGTAGCCCCATCCTATGCTAACATTTTTATGTACCACTTTGAGAAAACACATGTACTGGACAACCCCAGATGGCATGACAAGATACAAACCTGGCTAAGATATATCAACGACATATTTGGGATTTGGAAAGGTACAGAAGCAGAACTGCTCGAATTTTGGAATTTCCTAAACAACTGTAACCAAAGAATTGGCTTCACAATAGATATCGGTAAATCTACGGTGAATTTCCTAGATGTCACAGTGGAATATACTGGCACGCACATGAAAACTAAGATCTTCCGTAAACCCACAGATGTGAACAGCTGTCTGCATCATGCAAGTCATCACCCTAAACATCTAAAAGACAATCTACCATACAGTCAGTTATTACGTCAGTTATTACGTCTTAAAAGAATTACCTCTGAAACTGACACACTACAAGAAGAATACAATACCATGAAGAAAAGGTTCTTAGACAGAGGATTTCCGTCAGAGACCATCGATAAAGCCATCATACGCACTGAGACACAGGACAGAAACGTACTTTTACAGGCCAATCGTAGGAGAGAAGATAAAAATCTGATACATTCTCTAAAATATTCAAGCCAAAGTTTCCAAATTAAGAGAATCATTCATAAAAACTGGAACCTTATCAAATCAGATGAAACTATCAAATTTGTTTCCGGACCCGCCCATGATGGCTTATAAACGTGGAAAGAACTTTAGGGACCAATTAATAAGAGCCGAAAGGAGTAAATCTACAACTCAGAAAACCCTAAGTAAACCAAAATGTGGCAATTTTGCATGCCGGCATTGGCAGCATTGCAACAACCTAATTAAAGGAGACCACATTCGTCACCCACATACGGGTAAAAAAATCATGTTGAAGCATTTTGCGACATGCGACACCAAAAATGTCATCTACGCAATTGGCTGCCCTTGTGGGAAATACTATGTCGGCAAGACAAACAGAAGGGCAAAGGATAGATGGACGGAACACAAATCATGCATCAGGACACAGAACATTAAATCACCAGTCTTCAGACACTTCCGGGACTCAAGACACAACGTCTGCCAAATGCGATTAGTGATTTTGGAAGTTCTACACCCCCTCAGCAGGGGAGGAAACCTACCTAAACTACTGGCCCAGAGAGAACTGTTCCGGATCAATTAACTTGATGCAATGACCCCACTGGGCCTTAATGAGGACTACTATTTAGGACCCTTTCTGTAAATAGGGGTATTGTTCAAATTTACACAATGCTTGTCTAGTATCCCGAAATGTGTCTATAAACTACAACAACTATCTAAGACCCTTTCTGTCAACATGGGTAGTGTTCTAAATCACACAGTGCTTTTCCAATATCCCGTAATGTGTTTATAAATCATGACAACTGTGAGAAAGGTATTGATATTAGATTGTACACCCTTCCGTTTTGGGTTAGACTACTTGTATACATGTCTATTCTCTACTTTCTTTTTTTGATATGTGGATATGTAAAAGTTTGATATTTTAATCTTCCTGATGGTTAACATTGAGACACAACATTGCCCATCAAACCAGAATCCTGATCTTGCTCACTTATGTAGCTCACTAGAATGGCCTTTAGCCGTAAATATCATTTTGTTGTAGTATTAGGTCTTTATACAACATCATAATCTTCGGTACCTCTCCTATACACAGCCTAATAGTGAGTCTTGATTATATTCGTTTTCACAAATTCGAATAGCGTGTTACAAAAGTGACGTCATCATTTCACTTCCAGTCTTGTTTACCTCTCCTATACACAGCGTAATAGTGAGCCTTGATTATATTCGTTTTCACAAATTCGAATAGCGTGTTACAAAAGAGACGTCATCATTTCACTTCCAGTCTTGTTTACATTGATTACGCGCGGTAGCGGGGGACGTGTCTCTAACGTCGCCCGCGCACGCGCATCTTGATAATTTCTGACATTTCACCGCTCGCGCATGCGTGAGTGACGTCATAATTGTTGTGACGCCGCTCGCGCATGCGCGAGTGACGTCACAGCTCTTACACTCAGTATAAATAAGCGGTCAACGGCAGATGCGGTAGGTGAGCATTGCTTCCTGACCGGGTACCCGCCGTGGACCGTTCCTGCTTCCTGTATCTAATTGTAAATCTTTTCTTCCTTACACTTTTAGGCTATCTCTCTAGCCTACACAAATTCTAAGCACTCATGCTCTTATTCTCCCATTGGGGAACGGAGCTTCTTTACCAGACTATCTACAGCAACCAGCTGCTCTCTCCCTGCACTTGAATCCATTTTTCTACTAGAAGAAGGGTGAGCTCTTCCTCTCTCTCTCCCCCCTACCTTATATTAAGGTTTTATTTTTATTTTACACTTGACTATTCGTAGGCATTTTTTACTCTCAAACACAGTTTACCTATGTGAATTAAAGGTTCATGATGGGTTTAAAATCTCGATTAATCCGCATTATTGTCACATATGACACAATACCTATGTACTAAAATGCACATGATGAATCAAACTATTGCTCTATGAAAAAAATTACACTGCAGTCAAGACAGGTCCATTGAGTTTCTTGCAAAGGGATGCGCCTCTTTATAAATTATTTTTCTGACTGCTTGCTAAACAAAGTGATGTAATTTGGTTTGCTATTGATTTCTCTTTACTTTCTTTAAAATAACATTACTAAATGTTGGACTAATTTTTTGTAGATTGAAGTGAAAGAATTGTTGAAATACTTATGCCCCTGATGAAGAGAAAATGAATCTCGAAACGCGTTGGGCCAACCTGAAAATAATAAAAAAGGAGAAGATTTCTCTTAACCTAAACCAACAGAATTGTTGAATGTCATTTTTTGAAAATATTGAATTTATTAACACTGTCACTCTACATTTGTTTACATGGTATATGTGGATAAATATATAAAAAAAAAGCCTTTTCTAAATTATCCAGACCTGTTATTACATCTCTTTAGGCTTATT
This sequence comes from Ambystoma mexicanum, assembly GCF_040938575.1. Classification (NCBI taxonomy): domain Eukaryota; kingdom Metazoa; phylum Chordata; class Amphibia; order Caudata; family Ambystomatidae; genus Ambystoma; species Ambystoma mexicanum. Next base: position 81,079,091 of record NC_090937.1, read on the forward strand.
GCCTCATTGACAGTGTGCAGGGGACGCAGTTTTCCAAGATTTGGATTCCTTTGTGTTCGCTACTATACTCCAGCTTAGATACCAAGGCTGAGTCTTTCTCCCCTGCACCTCAAAATTTTGACTAAATTATGTTTTTGAACATTATAACGTATTTCTCTTTGAATGTCATTAATAACTTGGTGTGCAAGTGCATCTCAGCATTTTGGTTACCCCAGGGAGGGGAAACATACTGAAAGCAGTGAGGTGTGGCAAACACCACGAGGTTCCCTGGAGGGGGACCTGACAAGAAAGACCTGTCTGCGCTTACGAGCCAAGAAGTGTCCAAAGAGAGACTAGAACCGATAATAGGCCAAAGTCTCTGGCCTTCCAGAGAGAGAAAGAGAGAGACTAGCCAAGGACTGAGCAGTAATCCCACGAGAGGAATCTTGGAGAGACATGTGCAGGTGATTTGAATTGGAACTGTACTTCTGCCGAAAGAGATGCCCCTTTCCCTCAGAAATCAGCCACCATTCCATCATTTGGGTAGAAGATCCTTCTGATAATTATGGTTACATTACATTCTGTTTAGTTGGAAAGTGGTAGGGACAGAAATCAGGTTAGGATAGGTTGTTCCTGGATGAAGGGCTTGGATTATTTGTTTGTAAGGCATCCTGAAGTGCACTCTTTTGACTCCTCCTTTCTTTAACGGCTGAGAAGTTTAGGGATAGTATAGGTTTTTGTGTTCAAATAAAATTGTTACTTTAACCAAAATGCCACCTTGTCCATCTCCTGAAGATGACTCACCACAATTCTTATTAAAAAGAGGCAGGGCTTTGGGTGTCTGTCACTGCCGGCGACTGGCGTTTGTGGCGAAGGTGGAAACAGGGACGCCATTGAAGTGTTCTGTTACGTTCCTTCTCCGTCTACCAGACACGGTCTAGTTGTTTCCAAGATGGCCGCCGCCGTTTTTGTTTATCTCACTCGGCTGCCGGCGGCTCTGCGCGTTGCAACTGAGTTTATTCTCGCCCCGTTGCTTGCGCTAGTTTCCCTGTGACAGACTTGTCCTTCTTTCACGCCTTGTTTTCGGCGTCAGTTTTGCTTCCTTCTCCTCCCGTTCCATTTGGCTTTCCTCCTCTCTCTGTTTTCCGCTTGCCTTCTCCCCTTGCTTCCCGTGCTGCTTCCCCCCCCGCTGCCATTCTTTGCTCTTGGGTTCCCTCTGACTCCCGGATTCCCCCGTTCTCACTTGTCCTCCACGCTGTGGGGTACTTACCTATCCAGCCACCTCCAACAACCGGTCTGCATAGACACGCCAACCTCACTGTTCCTGGGTATTCGGCGGAGGACTAATCCTACCTACTACGGATCCGACGACTTCCATTGCCTTTACAACTACTCCGGATCCAGGGGTTTTTTGCCATCCAGTGGCTTTTTCCCCTCTGGCTGTCGCGGAGGGGAGTCACACGGTGGCTTCCTTCCGAGGTAGACCTTATTTTAAAAAAAAGAAGAAGCCTTACATTGGATTTACCCGCAGAAAGAAGCTGGACTATTCAGGTGAGGAGGAGGTGTTTGGGAAATGTAGTAACTCGAGTGAAGACGAAGACATTGCTGATCTAGCTGATCCCGTAGCCTATAGCGCCAGTTCTGATAGTGTCTGGTGGTATTAGTGTGACTGCCCCCTGATTCTCCCATTCCGTCCCACGCCCCATCATCTCTGGCTAAGGGTGGGGACATAGTCCCCTGAGTCAGCCAAGAGACATCATCACAGTAGGTATGCCACCACCTAAGTTACTTTATCATTACTTATCAGTTCTCCTGGGGGGACATCACATAAAGAGTGAGGGTGTCTGCTCTCTTTTGGTGAAGGGACGAGATCTCACACTTGGGTATACATCTACTTATAAAATTAATTAAAATATCAACAAATTCCTTTTCCAGATTTTAAACTCTTTTCCCATGGCACAACCTCGCTGTGATTTTGAAAGGTTTGCCCTGCTATTTCTTCACAATCATGAATAGGAACTCGCCCCTCATTTTCACAGCCAGCCGTATTGCATGTTTTGGGTGTCCTTGGGATTCAATGGCCTCACAAGCTATCTCATCCACCACCCTCCTGTGGCTACAGTTTCGTGGACCACCTGGAGATGAATGCATCATTAGAAAGTATTGGGAACTGAGAAAGAAAGAATGAAATCTAAGCAGGGTAGACAAAATCACTGCACTGGTCAAAAGTGAAATATTAAGCACAGACATGCTTGAAGAGAGTCAATTTGGGTCTCCAACATTTGGCTCCTAAGATGTTTTGGACTACAACTCCAATCAGCCCTAGCCAGCATAGTCAATGGCGAATGATAATGGGAGTTGTAGTCCAAATCATATGGAAAGTTGCAGGCAATAGACCCCTGCTTGGACAATACAAATGTACGTGAACGCCTCAGCTCCAGGTCCTTTCTAGGGGTACCCTGGAACAATAAGGAAGGCTGCCTCCATTACTTCCTGAAGGAGGTAGGTGGCTTCTTCGGTGCAGAAACAGTGGATTGGAAAATAAAATAGTTCTCAAATGCGCGAACAGCAGATTATATTTAACATAGCCAACGCTGGGGACAAGGTTGGCCGCTACTGTTAGGATTCTGTCATCTTGTCAGGATTCTGTCATCTTGTCATCAGATGACTTTGCCAAGGGCTCTGCAGGACCCTGCTGAGTGCCTGTGGACTCTGCCTGCACCAGACACATGTGCACAAATCGCCCTTACGGATTCCATTGCTACATAGCAGGAATGTTGCTTTGTTGTCATTATACTTTCCTTCACCTCAGATTATGAAATGGCTACGTCAAGGAAGTGGATTGCTAATTGTTTTTACCTGATTCATAAAAGCACCAATGTGCTTCATTGAAGCCGCATTTGTAAATTCTGTGTCGTTGTAGACGTTATTTTCTGCCAGGCAGGTTGTTTCTTAAAATCAAACTCGCAAGTATTATATTTCTCAGTTTTCCTGCCTCGCCACGTGGCTCTCACTGTCTTGTTTCTAGTTTGTTCCGGTCTGCGTGTGCCGTCTTGCCCAAACGTTTTGTGCAGCTGCAGACCAGGCCTCTGTATGAAGTTATGCCACCGCTGTCCAAAAGCGATTTTTGTAGTCCCTTCCCTTTTAATGAGGACAGGTTGGATATTCGAGTTACAAAAGTGGGCCGCTGTCGCCCCTCAGCCAGTGGCGTCATAGATAGCTTCGTAGAATTGCTTTATTGTACCATCTGCCCTTGCAGCAGACTTTCCGGTTCCTGTGAGAAGTTTCCGGTCTTCCAGGATTTCCACCTGGAGCCGCTTTTTTGCTTTCAGTATCTTGGCATTATAAATTCAGTTCAGACCTTATGGTGTTGCTATGAATAGCCCCATCTGAGCCCAGAAAAGATGCTCACTCAGCCATCAGATTCCTGTGCCTATTTTCGGTATCAGTTTGTATCCTTAAACCAGGGTGGAACCGGGCACGAATGAAAAAGTGTCCACAGCGACAAATAGCAATTCCTTCTTTTTGTGAAAGACGATTTGAATAGTACCGAAGGGGGAGTTTTTTGATAAAATGTGATGAAAAGTGTGCATTTTAAAGAATATGTATCCAGCAACACTGGTCAAAACTACTAGCTGCATGTTAAAGTAACTCATCAAACTGGCCCACAATCGCCCAAAAGGTGGCCCATTTTGACCCAAAAAAATTGCCCCACATTGTGCCCTATTGCTCTATAGGCCAGTCCAATCCTGACTTCCCGTCCTAAATGGAGACTAGCTTTTCTTAGCTTCCCAGTGAAACATGCTAGCTCTGGTGTAAGAATTAGCCATGCTGTACAAATGTGTCTCAGTTCCTTGCTCAACTCTTCACCTCAATAGACATGTCTTTCTTCATCAAGAGTCTCCAAGTGCCGTCCACTGCTCTGTGTTTTCAGGATACCCACTGACTTTGTAATTGCCTTCCACTTAGACCCACTGCATTTGGTTTTGGTTTGTGTGGCTAACCTCAAAACATAGAGTCGATTTAGCGCGCAAGTGCTAGATTTGAGACCTACCTCCTGCACCCTGTATCTATTAAGGTAAACGAATACTTCGAATGCACAGATGAAGTGCTCAAAGGTAGGCTTTATTGGGTTCATGCAATTATGTCAAGAAAAGGGTACCCCAGGGACCCAGGAGCAGCCACAGGACAGCCTTTCCGTTCAGTTTTACACCAGCCACCACTGGATAAAACCTCTTGATCCTCAGACATCTGGAACCTTTTGTCCCCTCTGGTTCGATTCCCTGTGCGCGAGGCCTTTTGAGGATACAGCTTTTAGTACACATGAAAGAACAATAAACCAGCATGTTATAACAGTATCACATATCCTATATCTCCAGACCATGAAGCTCTATATACTTGGAAAAAGTCGTTACTGGATGGCAACAAAGTAATGTACAACACACACGTAAGAAACTATAAAAAGGCTGCTAGTATGGCTAAGAGAGTATATCTTGACGATTTCCGTGCCAACCTGCATTAAGCATTCATGGGTTACGCCATTGTTGAAAAAATCAGGTCTTCCACTTGACGACCCTTCAAATTATCGCCCTATCTCTAATTCCCCCTTTCTGTTGAAGATTCTTGATAGGGTGGCGTATACACAGATGCTTACAAGCATGAGATCTGCTAACATTCTTAATAAGAGACAATCCGGCTTTAGGGAAAAGCACGGAACAGAGACAGCTATGCTGGACTTAAAGTCCAGACTCCTTCGACATATCGACCAGGGCAACACCAGCATGCTGATGCTGCTGGATCATTCTGCCACCTTCGACCTGGTGGACCATACTATTCTAGCCACCCGGTTGGAGGAGCTGGCGGGTTTTGCGACCTCGGCAGTTTGTTGGGTCAAATCATTCCTTGAGGGACGGCAGTGGAGAGTAAGTAGCGACCTAGCGGATGCTAATGCCAAGGACTTGATCCAAGGAGTCCCACAAGGACCCTGTCTCTTGCTGATATTCGACAACATTTTTACGGCGCCATTTTTGGATTTCCTGGATATTAACGGCATTGAATTTACAAATAATGCCGATTGACACCCAATGTGTCATCCCCCTTACAGGTATCTTTATAGAGATGAAATAACAATTAACAGGATTTACCATCTTATCCAAACGTGGATGTGTGTGAATGGTCTGGCTTTAAATATGAGTAAGACAGAATTGATGCTCGTGGGAACTGATTCTAAAACTTGCAAACTTGAAGGCCAGTACTCCCAACATCTGATCGGAGACTGCCTCATAGAATAAAAAAAAAAGGTCAAGACACTGGGGGTACACTTAGACCGCAATCTTAATATGAAGGCGCAGGTTAGCAGCATTGTGGCCTCAGTAGCTTACTACATCAAACTTTTGTTCCACGCCTGACCCTTCTTATCAAGAACCAGTAGGGAAACTCTAGTTCTTTGGTCTAGGCGCAGTTGTTGTATCGCATGATCCACTCATCACTCAATCAGGAACTTCCAGGTTTCCTTGAGTATTTCCATATTCAGTCAAAGAAGTGGTTTCTCCATCTATACTCCAACTTTGCACTCAAGGGGCCCCATTACAACTCCAGCGGTAGCCGTGCCAGCGGGTTGGACTGGGACAAGAAATAGACCCGGACACCCAAAAAAAGGTGGCCCACCCCTCGCCTAAAAAAATTGGCCCACCCCTCGCCTCAAAAAAGTGCCATACCCTACGCCTCAAAAAAAGTGGCCCTCAAACCATCATCTGTTAATCGCGTATATTTACGACTTTACTGAAAATGCTACTTATGGAGGGGTCATGTGTCTGTTACATTAGAACACAACTCATAAAATAACATAACTTTGCATACAGTTCTGTGACAGGGTCCACAGCTCCGAGGCGCAGGAGTGGCATGAACATGACCTTTCACCCCTTGACAAAACAGGAAGTGGCATCAAATAGCATTGTTCCTAAGTACACTACGAAAAATATGGTTATGATTTCACTAATGTGATATACATTTCATACAAGAATGGATCACTGTATGTATAATTAATAGCTGTGTGTATATATCCATATTGTCATATTACTGTGAATGCAAGCAGACGTCCAAGGCCAAATGATAATATGTTATTGTATAGCACTAACATTTAAGCTCTTTTTTATAGAACAAATATGCACACAATATCACACAACCTGTGTTGGTACTCATTTATCTACCTCAGAAGGATGAAAGGCTGAGATTGTTCGAACCTGCAACCTGCAGATCAAACACTCATCGCAGCAGCGAGCGCTCAACCCACTGCGCTATCATATCGGCTATAGTAAAATGAGCAATTACTCTGTAGTGTGGATACCATATAACTGGTGATTGAGATTTAACAGCAGACCAGTTAAGTTCATCTGCACATCTGGTGCAAATTTGGCCGCATGTCAAGCCTGCGTGCATCTATTTTTCAGGCTTCAGAGGTTGGCAAAATAGGGAAAGCAGCACACTCACAGGACATCGAATACTCTGAGCGCTTGCTACCTCGTACATGCAAACAAACATCCTGAACAGCATGCCAGGGAGATGGGAAAGATAGACACATTACAACAAAGCATTCATTGTGGCAGAATGAAGTCAATGGTAAGCCACTTGATGTGCTATGGTCAAATAGTTATACACTGTACACAAGCTTTTAGGCACAAGGATTTTGTCAAGTGACCGAGGACACTGAGATGGAATGATCGTAACAGAGACAACAGCAGAAAAAACATGCTATTACTGCACCTTGTCTATAAAGGCAGTAAAGTGGCTTAGAATAGGATCCCACATACAGAGGCAGCTAGCTGCAACATTTGTTCAAACTATCACTGCACATTCTGAATGCCAGCACAATTGTACTATGGTACTGTGAACTATCCAGCCCTGGAGAATCCAAGTGACTACAAGGACTCTGGCCGACCGCTGTATGTGGACTTTTATAGCAACTACATGTAGTTCCTGCAAGGCCTGCATTGTAGCAACAGGGCGCCATATCATTAGTAGTACGTTTACTCTGCACCATTTGTTTATCATGAGAGCGCGGACCCACTGTTGAAGGTGAATAGTAGGAGCAGAGGGCAGGTGCTGGAAGCGTGCTGCCCTGAATGCCGGCGTGTTGCTCTGGGTCTGCTTTGCAGTGTTCGAGCGGCTAGCGGCAGTGGAAGACATGCGCTGGGCCCGCTCTACCTCATACACCTCTGATAGTGGCACGGAACATAGATTGAGAATAGCACCCTAGTGAGTACTGAGAGGTGGAATTGCCCTGCGGGTGTCTGGTGAAGCCCACCTTGAATGGGTGCTGCTCCCCAGACTGGTGGATGCAGATGGTGTGTGTGCTCTCCCTGTCCCCCACCGTGGCTGGGGTGCTGGTGGAAGGGTAGGAGGACCACCCTGGCAGGGGGCTCTGCTGTGTTTTCTGGAGCAACTATGCCCTGTGATGATCGTAACAGAGACAACGGCAGAAAAAACATGCTATTACTGCAACTTGCTAAAAGCAAAATACATAGTTCGAAATGGAAGCTTATTCTACAAACTCTAAAATTGGAAATGCCAGTTATGGGACGCGATCATGTGAAAGAGGGGGAAAGGGGTATTGCACAGATGTAACTTACCGGCGCTGCAAGCCAAATACACGCAGAGTCCTACACAAGCAGCCACAGCCTTCCCGCGATTCCTGCTGCACTTGCAGCCTAGCAGCCACCAGAGCCTCCCCGAGTTCCAGCTCACTGAAATTGCTCCGGAACCACTTCATTGACATCAGAAGTCACGTGAAGGAGAGTTGGTGGCCTGTTTCTATGGTCCGTTTCTCAGATGGGAACTAAAAAAAAAAAGCACCCGCAACAGCCGGGTAGCCACTAGTTCCATGCTGTTGCGGGTGCTTTTTTTTTTTTTTTCCTTCTTGCAAAGGCATGGGCAGACCCCGGCCCCCAGGGACTCACCAGGATTTCGGTCCAGCCACGGGGCAACTGGCCGGTGGGTCAATCCGCCCCTGCGTGCCGGTAAAAATGGCAGGCTGCCGCCGGAGTTGTGTATGTTTTCCGGCACCTGGCAATGGGGAATCACCGGGGCTTAATAGCCCCGGCGGTTCCTGAAGGCATTGGAAAAAGTTACTTCCCATTCCCATTGAGTCCTACTGGACTCAATGGGAATGGGGAAGATGGTAGCAGTGGCACCGTTCATAATGGTGCCGGTGCTACCGTCAAAGTCTGCGAGCGGGTACCTTTCTGCCACCAGGTCAGAACTGGCGGGCGGGAGGGCATCCGGCCCACAAACTTGTACTCTGCACCGCTGTTACCGGACCGGCAGGGTTGTAATGAGGCTCAGAGTATTTTATTCAATGTTGTTTCTTGTTTGCTTTCAGTTCATTGTTTAATATGAGTAGTTGTACTGTTTCATATAACTCAATGTTCAAAATGAATAGTCTTTGGCTGCCTCCAAACCCGTGTCCGGGGCCGGGTAGACAGAATGGGGACTTACCGGGTCATTCCGACCTTGGAGGAACCGGTAGGTCCCTATTCTGAATACCATTCCCCCTTCCCATTGAGACCCGATAGGGATCAATGGGAATGGGGAAGGAGCTAATAACTAGCTATTTGCGGGCCCGTTATTTGCTCCATGGTCCCTTAACGGGTCCATGGAGCAAAGGACAGCTGGTCAGACCAGCCGTTCCTGGTGGGACCCGGTAAGGGACCTCGGAATGTGGCGGTAGGGGGTTAATGGCACCGGCATCCTTACCGGTGCCATTAACCCCCTACCGCCATGGCGCCATACTTGGAATGACCCCCTATGTCTTTCCTTTCACTTTGTTAATCATTAGGTGCATGTTTTGTATATTTCATTCAGTTCTGTATTTAATAAATGCAACTTTGTTAGTTTTATTCAACTTAGAGTTCAGTAAGAACAAATTTGCTTGTTTAGTTCAATTCAATGTTAAATAAGTGCAACTTTGCCGGTTTCATTCAAATCAGTATTCAATAAGGGCAACGTTACTTGTTTCATTCAATTCAGTATTCAAATAAATGCAACTTGACTTGTTTCATTCAATTCAATCTTTAAGAAATACAAGTTTGCTTATTTCATTCAATTTGTTATTCATGGCCCGTTTTGTTCAAGTCTATATTCAATAAATGTACGTTTATTTGTTTCATTCAATTCGGTTGTCAATAAGGGCAACTTTGTAGGTTTTGTTCAATTCTGTATTCAATATGGTTATCTTTGTCGGTTTTCAGGGACCACTATGTTATTTGCGTTCCCTTGGAGCACTCAGGCGTTTCTTGTGTCTCTGACACTTACCCGGACCAGCAGCTCCTTTCTGTGCAGCTTTTCCCCAGATGGGAAAGCCTGTTCGCTGGGTGCGTCAGCCAGAGTACACCGGCTCTCATGCGTAGCTTCGCCTCTGCCCTCTGACAGCTTTTGCTGCCTGCCTTCCCTTTTAAAGGATCTCCTTCCTTAAGAGTCCCATCAGCAGGTCTCCCGGAATCTGGATAAGCGTCTCGGCTTCTTGCATGACTCCTTCTGTTGTTTCTTCCTGTTCCCCTGTTTCTCTCGAATGTGTCTGCAGTCCATCTTGTATACACCTGTGATTGTTCAAATGGGCTGCAGGTGTATTCCATTAATTAAGGGTCCCTGACTCTGATTACAAAGACGTGCCTGGCCTTCATGCATTTTCTTCGTCCCAGTACCAAAGTTGTGAGAGTAAGTGGTGTCCATTACTCTTAGTTTCTTCTTCCTCGTCTCAGTACTAGAGTGGGCAAAGTGTGTGATGTTCCTAACTCTCAGTTGTTTCTTCCTCATCTAAGTTCTGTTAGATACCCCAAGAGGGAAATAGAGGGGAAATGCCTTATGATAACCCATAAAGGCCGGGGGAGGGTTAGGCTGGTTCTCACAAGGATAAGGGGGATACCATGTCTCGCCCGAAGGTACCTCACTTCCAATCCCCAAGGACCCTCCACCCTGGTGATCCTCCCTCACTTGTCCACCCTCAGGGTCAGGATCCAATAACAATGGCCCTTCCCCGGCCACCTGCGAAGAGAATTTAAGGGATTAGGAGTGAGAATACTCTCAGGTTTCACACATTATCTTCTTGTGAACCACAAACTCTTCCTCCGGGAAGTCGCACCCTATTGCAATTTCTCAGAGGCGGCTGTAAAATTAATTGATCTTTTCATCAGGTCGCTGGCGAGCTTGGCTCATTTGAAACCTTTCAAAATCTGGGTTGAGCTGCGGCTTGAACTTCCTAGTTAGCACTAGTTTTGCCATATCATAGTCGTCCTAGGTGCCTTTGTTGGGTAAGGAGTTGAATAACCACAGCACAAGGGTCCGAGGTTGAGTATCAGGAGTGTTTGCTTCTCCTCACAGTCCGTGACCTTGCGTGATTTTGTGTTCAGTTCAAACTATTGCAGCTACATTTCCCACCTAAGTGCAGTTCCATGTCCATATGGGTCGAAAGGCTTAATGAAAGTCCCCTGAGCTAAGTCGAACCACGTGTGGTTATCAGAGAGGAGTCCTTGGGCACCTGCTCTCGCTGGTGAGGCAGACGGGTCTGCCGTCATGATGGTAGGATGTTGTCGCTGCTTTGCAGACTGTAGGCGGGGCTCGCAGCTGTTAGAGATCAAGCGCCGGGTGGCTTGGTGGTCAGCGCCATTGATATGTTGTTTAAGGGTATCTTGTTCTTTTTGCTGGCTGCGTTAGTGCTAAATGCCTGGACTCTAAAGCTGTCGTTGCTCACTATCAGGGCAGCAGAGCCTTTCCTGTGCTGGCAGTGGCACACTCTCAATTAGGGGTTTGTACTGAGTTAGTGTGTTTTGTTCTGGTTAAAAGGTCCTTCTCCCTTTCCCATTTGCGGAAGAAAAATTGAAGGACATTTTCTTCCAGGGGGCACCCCTCCTGCCCTTCCTATGTGTTTCTGCCTTTTCGCTGCCGGCCTCCTGCTAGTAGGCAGGGCCCAGCTGATTGTTCGGGGGAGGATCGGGCGTGGTTTGGCGCTCCCACGCCTTCTGACGGTTGCCAGCACCTTCCCGATGTTGATTTCTTCGTCGGTGTGCTGTATAGCACATTGATTGTGCTAGTTTTCGTGGGGACGGAACATAGAGCCTCATTACAAGTGTGCAGGTCCGGTAACAACAGTGCCGGTAAGGCTACCTGCACTGTTGTTACCAGACCAGCACACCACGAGTCTGCCTGCCGGAGTTGCTGTGGCCAGCAGGTCTGACCCTGCCGGGAACAGCGGCCACGGTAGGCAGACTTTCATGGAAGCACTGGCACCGTTGTTAATGGTGCTTCCGTGGTCTCCATTCCCATTTGAGTCCTCTGGGACTCAAATGGGAATGGGGATTAACATTTACCAGTGCCTGACTGCCCGGAACACTGGGGTCGTAATCCCCCAGTGTTTCCAGCAAGCCAGGAGCTGGTAAACAATGCAAGTCCGGCGGCAACCTGTGGGTTTTACCGGTGGGGTTACTGCCGGACTTGTAATGAGGCCCATAATCTTGAGAAAGGGAGACAGAGCACCAAATACTGGGACGTCTGGTCACCCTAGCTTTCGCCCCTCTTCTATGACCACTGTGTACACTCACGGAATGACGCTACGCGCCATGCCGTCAGACAAGTCATATGACCATACCACATACATGGCTGTTCCCTTGCTAGGTACGAAACAGCCTGTATTTGCGGACTCCATGCTTATTGTTGATCTTCCTCAGAGTCCTAATAAGAAAAGTGTTATTTTTTTTAAACGGCAAAGTCACACACTGCCGCAAGGGCTTACAACAGGGAGGAACACAGCGTCCCTTTTCTCTTTCACACACAAGTTCCGATGCTCACTCCCTCCTATGCAGAGGCAATGGAGCTAGAAGGAGAGAAAGCAGCAATGCTGCTCATGTCTCCTACAGCAGGGCCTAAATGGAGTAGCTGGCCATATAGTGCGAATACTGCACTGAGGTTTCAATGGCAACGCTTGGAAATGCCACGAGCAACTGGGATTCTGATGACCGTACATGTTAATCATGTATATAGCTGGGCATTTGTTGGCAATATTTGGCCATGGTTGCAGTGCCTGGGGATAGCATGGTATTACCTGGCAAACAATGGGACTACCTGGGCATGTGATAGCAATACCTGGCAGTGGAGTGAGTACCTGGACTAGTGATGAAACATGTCAATAGCATGTGTGCCTAGTCATATCATTGCCCCTAGACTCCGGAACACTACCTCTGGGCCTTGGAATCTTCCATTCCCTCACACAGGGCAGAGCCGCCCTGACAGAATGACCAGTTCTAGCTCTCCTTTACTCCTTTTCTAGCTCTCCTCCCTGTCACAGTCTATTTCCTCTGTTTTTTTCTATCCAGATTCCCCCTCCCTCTCTTCCACCCCCATGCTGCCTTTCAGTCTGATCAATTGTTTGCAAACCATCTCTGCTCCTGCGTTTTGGGAGTCTAGCGCATAGAGACAATTTAGTTAGAGGTGTGTGCTGCTCACATCAATAAACATAAACACAAACAATTACACCTGGGATATTGCCCTTGTACCTAGGCACATGATGGCAAAACCTGGCAACATATAACACATTTAAACTATACAAAACCCAAGCGATTAGATTTGTCAGTGCTCGTTTTACATTTCTGCACAAAAGACAGCGGTGCGGGGCTAAGTGGAATTGACCCAGAACATCACAGTGTGACACAGTGGCATTCAGGTACTAACCTCCCTCTCGAAGTGCCCCCCATCCTACGATGTAGCAGAGGGAATCCGCTGGGAATATTCTGGAAGCTTCTGGTAGGCAAACTGGGAGTATGTTCCTCGTAAAATTGATAGGTTTGTCCAATTGTAGAAGGGCAATGTCATTGTCGTGGGTTTCACTGGTATAACCCGGGTATAGAAGGACGTCCTTGAGCTTTAACCCATCACCTGCGATCAAATCAATTGTTCCTAATCTCACAGTCCATTCACTGAAATCCTTCTGCCTGAAAAAAAGGTTGAATAACGAAAATATGTCATGCAAAAGCAATCCGTGGCAATGCTTTGTGAAGAAAATAGTATGGTACCATAAAGAGACAGGTTAAACGTTTTTCCTCAGAAGAGAAAATGGTGACAAACTATAGTGCATCCAACGGCATGCCTCCCATGGCACACCAAAACAAACATTGGCAATGCCAACAGTTTGGGCTTTTGTGTAGACATGGGAAAGGCACATGCCAGGCACAGCTGTAGTGCTATTAATTACCCATTGTTGGAAGCAGGTGCAAAATGGTGCGAATGCCTGGGCATCTAGTAGCAGTGCATGGCAAAACGCTTTAAATGTATGCACAATCCAAACATGTTGGCTGTGGAAATGCTTGTTTTAAACAAGACTTCAGTGGCTTTGCCAATGCTTGTTTTTAACAGTACTTCAGTGAAGGACACACTGGGTGCTTATAAAGCGAGTGGCTGAAGGCAGGCCTGGTAAGAAATGTTTCTTAAACCAATAGCGTGTTTACAACTCCAAATAAGTCATTCTCGATGTTTTGGTTTCTTCAAAAATTGCATTCTTTGTTGTCTATTCGATAACATCACTGCATACCACGTCAAAGCTGTTGGCTTTGCTAATGTTGTTATTCAAGCAGTGACTTCCTGGAGTCACTTCTCATGCTGTGTGCGTGCATGGATGCATGGTGGGGGTATGGAGAGTAAGTGTTGAGTATGGGCCAGTGAGCTGGTCCTTCCCAGATATACTCTACTTCAAGCGACCTTGCTCTTTCATCCCTCACTGCACTGCATGAGTTGGCCTGTGATGTGGTCTCCCACACTTTTGCCATTTTCGGCCTGCAACCTAGAGGTGGCCTTTTCTGTGTTTGGGTATGTTGCATGCACCTGCTTGTTTGTTACCTTGCACCTGCCTAAGTAGAAGAATTCTGAAGAGGGGCCAGTGACGCATGGGGAGCCATCTAACATGGAGGTGGATGGGTAATGAGGAAGGGTGAGAAAGCCACAGGTGGAAACAAGGGAGTGGACGAACCATGAGGAGGCTGGAGCAGAAGTCCAAAGTTTAGATCTGGAGTCATATGGAATGTTAGTTGATATGTGGATGGTTGGGGATGGATTTTGTGGATGTTCTGAGAGAACCCTCAAGTTGTTGGAGAAGGTGGCAAGGGCAATCCAGTGGGATGCTGGAGGAGACTGGTCAAGAAGGGCCAGCCCCCCGAAGACTCATAAGGGACCAGGCACCAGTCTCAGTGGCAGAAAGAGATTAGCACGGGAGAGGGAGAGAGAGGGAGGAGGACAAGAGGAAAGTTTTGAGAAGTTTAAGAAACTTTAGAAGGTCAGGCTCAACAAGTCTGAGGGGTTCAGGGAGGCCATTCCATTGGGAGGCTCCTGCAGAGGAGAGGGATCTACCTCCCACAATCTGCAGAGCGTTGGAGCTAGAGGACCGAAGAACTCTATCAGGGAGTTATTTAGGGAGAGAAAGCTGGATGTAGAGAGGTCCCAGACCGCAGACAGCCATGTGGATGATGCAAAGAGTATTGAATTTGATCCTTGTGGTCACTGGTATGCAGTGTAGAGATTTTAGGCTGGAGAGATGCAGTCCCTGGGCTTGAGGCCAAGGATAAGTCCTGCAGCCCTATTCTGGATTAGTTGAATTGGGCAAAGGGAAGAAAGGGGCAGATTGAGTAAGAGGCTGTTGCAGTAGTCCGGCCTAGAGAGAACCAGGGCTCTGGAGACATTGAGCTTCTGGGGGAAGGTGAGGAAAGGGAGAATGTCTTTAAGGAGGTGAAGCTGAAAGTTGGACTTCTTGGCAAGGACCGTGATTTGCGGGGAGAGAGAAGAGTAATTGATGATCCAAAGGTTTTTGGCCCTACAAGAAGGTGAGAGGACCCAAGGAGGGTGGCCAGAGAGAGGGGGGGAAACAGGGAGCAGGTGTTCCAATGATGAGAATCTCTGTCTTACTGGCATTAAGGCAGAGATCATTAGCAGAGCACCATGCCTGAATAGCAGTCAGGCAGTCAGGTATGAGAGCGGAAGGAGAGGAGGTTGAAGGGAGATTAAAGGAGAGCTGAGTGTTTTCAGCATAGCACTGGAAGTGAGGAGATAAGGTAGAGATCAAGTGGGGCCTGGTAGATATTGAAGAGCCATGGCGATAGGATAAAGCCCTGAGGGACGCCACAGGCAGAGAGTGAGGGGGCGGATAGGAAAGAGCCCAATTGCACTTGGGAGGGTTGGTTTCAAAGGAAGACAGCCACGCCAGTTCCTGGTCTGTCATGCAAAGGGTATCACAGAGACGATTTATGAGGATGGCATGATTGACTGTGTCAAAGGCATAAGAAAGATTGAGAAGGTTCAGAACAGAGGGAGAGTTTGAATCCAGGTTTGAGAGCAGGTCTTCACGGGTGTTTAGAAGAGCAGTTTCCATGCCTCTGGCTGCTCTGAAGCCGGACTGGTGGTCGTTGAGGCAGCCAGCCAATTCAGTGTAGTGGGTTCGTTGGGAGATGACCAACTTCTCCATGAGTATGCCCAAGAAAGGGGTGATGGAGATTGGGGCGATCGTTAGCTGGGCATGAAGGGTCTGCAGATGCCTTTTTTAGGGGAGGGTGCACGAGAGAGTGCTTGAGGGGTTGTGGGAAAGAGCCAGTGGCAAATGAGTGGTTACAGAGGTCAACCAAGGAAGGGGCAAGGGAGATGTTTGGAGGAGACTTTCATAGATTGGACAACTCTAGAGACCTCATCCAGTCCAATGGGAGAGAAGGAGGACAGTATTGGGAGGGGGGCCAAGGTTGAGAAGAGAAGAGTTGGGGAGTCGGGCTGGGGATAGTGAGGACAGGATGTCCTGAGTTTTGGAGGAGAATTGGGAGGCCAGTGCAGTGCAGAGGGCCTGGGAGAGAAGAGGTGACGAGGAGACTGCCATAGGATTGGCAAGTTCCCTGCAGATTTTGAAAAGTTCAGCCGTGTTATCGGTGGCTCCAGAGATGCAGGCTTGGACATGAGCCCTCTTCTTGGAGAGGATGGTGAGACGATATTGCATTTGGAGCAGGCGGCAGGCCAGCTTGTCAGAGGATGTACCTGAGGTCTGCCACTCCCGTTCAGCAGCTTTACACTTGCCTTGCCAAAGCTGCCCAGTCAAAGTCACACCAAGAGTTGCATTTGGAGACTGGCTTAATGCAGATCTTCATGAAAGGGGCAAGGATGTCCAGAGTGTTGGAGATGGACAGATGGAGGTTAGACAGTGCCAAGTCTGTGGAAGAGTCAGAGGTAGGGGAAGGAGGAGGGATGAAGGTGGGGGAAAATGCAATGAATGACACATGCTTCATCAGTCGAAAGACAGAGGTGGAGACTGGAAGTGCAGGCAGAGGCATTGTTGGGGGGCCAGGAAGCTCAGGGTGGGAGGAGAGGAGAGAGTGGTCAGACCAGGAGAGTGGAGTAGTTAGAGGGTTGGAGAGAGGAATGTCCGTTGAGAGGAGAGCATCCCGGGTGTGTCCGGCAGAGTGGGTTGGGCCAGAGGGAAGAATTGTGAGAGAGAGAGAGAGTCACAGAGGTCATGAAAGAGTACAGAGGCCAGATCCTGGGTGTCAAGATGGATATTAAAGTCCCCCAGGAAGAGAAGTCTGGGGTAGGAGGCCAGGAGAGAGGAGGAGAAGTTCGCCCATTCCGAGAGGAAAAGGGAGTATGTCCGGGCGGCCTGTAGATCATGGCAAGAGTGAGGGAGAGGGTAGGAGAGACAGTCATCCTGCAGACAAGGCATTCAAAGGAGGAGTAGGATTGAGTGGGAATGATGGTGGCCGGAACCGACCCAGGATAAATCAGGGTCACTCTGCCCACAGACCGAGAGGTCCTGGGATTGGATCGGATCTTATAGCTATTAGGTAGAAGGGTGTCAAAAGAAGTGACAGAGCTGGCCATGAACCATGTCTCAGTCAGAGCAAGGACGTCGAGGTCAAGGTCTTCAAGGAGGAAACATGCCAGAGGAGTGTTTGCCTACAGAGCGAGAGTTGTGGGTAGCTAAGTGTTTCTGGTTGCCCCCTTTAAATGTTTTCCCAGGGGGGTACAGGGGTGGGGTACCACCATCGGATGGGGGAGGGAGTGGAGAAAGAGGGCAGTGGGGCTGCGGGGGTGGGGTTGAAAAGAGACGGTAGACACGTGTCAAGAAGGAAGAGATTGGGCTGAGAGACCTGGGCCATGATAGTGACATTACGATAGACATTGATGATGCACCTGGATGATAAGAAGTGAGCCAAAAGCACTTGACATTTGGTACCACCATTAATGGGAGAGAAAGAGAAAGGGGAGAGGACAGAGACCATATGGGGAGTCCATAGGTCAGGAGAAGGAATGACAAAGAGAATGTCAGGGACAGTCTGTCTGGAGGTAGCATTGCTGTAGGTATCTGCAATGGGCAGACCTGGGTTGGAGTTGGAGACAAGGAGAGCCTTCTTGAATATCTTCCTTCCAGACTTTGAGAGAGAGAGAGGATAGGTGATGGAGAAGCAGTTGGAATTTATAGAAGAGATGGAAAACACCATAGGAAACGGGGGGACAGGGGGTATGGAGAGGAGGGAGAGCAATAGAACTGCACAGTGCATGACAGAATTCACCAGACGGCCTAGTAGCCAAGTAGAGCAGACACAGCACTAATAACAGGATCCTAGTGAGGGCAGCAGAGCTAGAGGTACATGAAATGAGGTTCAGATATATATGAGGACTGAGAGAACACAGAGGTTTTGCACAGAAAATGACCAGCAATTAAGAATCATTTAGCACAAATAATGCCTGGGGTACTTTCTAGTAAAGCACTAATATGCAGCAGAAAAACAAATCATATGCAGGAGTAATGGCACAGCTAGATTTGAGTTTCAAGTGAAGCACCAGAATGCAGCAGAAAAACAAGTCATGTGCAGATTTAAAGGCATAGTTATATTCAAATTTCAAGTAAAGCCCTAGAATGCAATAGAGAGACAAGTTAAAGTGCATGTTTAAGACATAGCAAGATTCAGGTTGCAGAAAACAACAGAAGTAGAGGGGCTTAACGAATCAGGCCCCAATAGTTAGGGCAAACAGGCAGCAAATGTTGGTAGTAGGGTAGGAGAGAGAAGAGGCAAGGGGAGTATGAGAGAGTGGTGGGGGAACACAAAGTGTGAAAACAGTGTTAAACAGAATGAGGCACAATGTTCGGCAACACTGTATAGACAAGTCAAGGCTTCTGTGTGAGAGTTCAGCTGCGGATCCACGGACGAAAGTCAAGAAGCATAATGTGGTAGAATCACAAGACCAACGGAGAGGCCACAGAATTAGCAAGCACGTCCTGGCAAAAAAGTCTAATCCCAACAGCTTTGGGCCGGAATGAGCGAGTGAGAAAAGGCAGGTTATGGCAGCACACGAGATGGGGAGAAGATAGAACACAAGAAGTGCAGGTGGCAAGGATGTTGAGGGCTGACCCATGGTGCGGGATAGTAGTCGCAAGGCAGGTGTGGGCAGAGGCCAGGGACATGGCTGGGGGTCCACACTGCCCTCACAGGTCCAAACAGGGGTCTTAGTGTGGGGCCTTTGTCAGTGGCTGGCTCAAGCCTGCCGGCTCCCTTATTGGTGTAAAGTGGCCCAGGCTGGCCAATCGCAAATGCTGCAGGGTGGGCTGGCGAGGCACTTCTTATGTGCAGATGGTGTCGGCCATGTTGGAGATGATAGCCCCGGCAGGATATTGCAGCCCTACTAGGCTAATGTGGCATTATGATAATCCAGAGTGGCCCAAAGTGTTGAAAGTATGCCCAATTTGCAAAACAGATTCTGTTCACCTTCACCCTTTATGCTGAAATATAAATGTAGTTTGTTACACTTATAAGTATACCACCCAGATTCTAGGCCCAATTCAAAACAAATTGCTTCAATAGGCACTGACAGGGACACGTTTAGCACCACATGCCATATTTTACCTTCCAGGATACTTATCTTTATCACAGGTGTCATCAATTCGGGACTGTAAGAAATGGCCGGCATACTTTTTCTGAAATAAAGTTCCTCCACTGGCAATAGTGAATAATAACAATATTTCATCTGTATCATCCACATTTCGAGAATACATTGCTAAATGTTCATATTTACGGTCTCCCTCACAGACTGCGTGTGTTTCTTATTAGAATGAAATGAACCAAAGTAAACCAAGCAGTCTACCACATCAATTCTATTACAGTTAATATACCAATTATATTTCCTAGAGACAGCTTTGGCATTATAACACATGATGTGGGATTTTACAAGGTTAATTAATAAGTGATTTCCCCTCACATATGCCTCCACATTCTCTAATCTTCTTTGGAGGCCGATCAGGGTAGCATCCAGTAGTATTAAATCATCGCCATAAGCTAACCAACCGACTTCAAGTGCCCCGATTCTAGTGGGAGAATAAGGATTTTGGAAAGCAAGTGGTAAATCAGATGTATACAAATCAAAAAGAGTGTGGCCCAACCTGAATCCCTGCCTTGACCCTGTGCTCACCACCATGTCCTATGAAAGCAATCCATCTAAATATAACCGAACTCTACGTTTATTGCTGGAGTAAAATAATAAAAGCATATTTAGCAGTCCAGAGAGAATTCCCTGATAAGACCATTTTTGCCATAACTTTCATCTACCAATCTGTCAAAAGCAGAGGACATATCCAGGCTTGCTAGAAAAAGAGGCTTCTTACCAGGAAGCCTGGACCTCCTCTGGAACAGAGAGATAATAAGGCCATTAAGGGATGTACCTAATCCCTGTCTAAACCCGTTGTGTGTGGATCTGCACTTGGAATCCTCAATCCACTTCACTAAATCCCTTCATACAAAGCTCGGAAGAATCAATCTGGGAAATCGCTTTATAGTAGGTTGGAGAAGCCTGATCCATATTTTTATAAATAGGAACTACTATAAAGACCAACCAAGATGCAGGAATGACCAAAGAGAAGGTAATCTGAACAAAGAGAGTCCAAAGAATTTTGCCCCACAGACCAACATTACTTTTTAGGACTTGGTTGGAAAGACCGTCTGGGCTGCTGTCCTGGAATTTTTCAACTTTCCTAAACAATTAGCCAAGTTCTCAAAATCAAATATGGGGGTCCGAGGAGTCCCACTTAAGGAGATTATTGGGGCAGAATCCCCATGATGCTTGAAAAAAATGTTGTCATAAAAATGTATCTAGCCTAATTCTGAAATGCAATTTACAAGAAAATAGCTCTGGTCGTACTGCAAGTCATGCAGCAAGCGCCAAATACCCCTAGAATGATACTTTATCAACTTGGTTAGCACGTTTTGGTTAGCTCTCAGATAAATATTAATTTTATATGTGTTTAACTAATTTTTATAATTTGCTTCAATCTCTTACATGTCTGTGTCTTCGCGTATTTCTCCCAATGAGGTCTCCCCCAAATACGTTTTCATTTGCATCACAGTTCTCTTTTGTGATTTCGAATTTGGATGGCAAAAGTATGTATATGGTTCTTAGTGAAGGGCTTTATTCTTGCTAGTAACATTACAGATGTTTCCAATTTATAGTGTTGGATAGCATCAGAAAAGAGACTAGGCGCACACATTAATGATTTCTTCTCATTAGACCGCAAGACCCGTGTGAAAGTGCATGTTGCTCACCCTAGAGCTAATGCATGAGCTCATATTGATCATGGGCCGGCCATAAGTCATCTATTTCTTGATATATTTAGCACTACATTTTTACAAGCAGAGGCGGAAACCCCAATACAGGCCAATTCAACACTACATTTTAATAGCAGTGTAGCATGATCGCTCTCCGATTTCTTAACACTTCTAATGAAGAGATCCTCTCCAAATGAGAAAAAGGCACAAATATGTAATCAATAGTGAAGTCTGAAATAGGACCAAACCAAGAAGGCTGCATGGACACATCCCCTCTCATGTTGCCATTCGGTCTCCACATGTTCCACTTTCCCATAAGGTTCAACCAGCCTATACTTCTGGAGTTCCTACCTGAAAAAGAGGGAATGTTACTCCCTCCTGTTAAGAATCGGCTGGAAGGCTGAGCATTCTCATCTGGAGCCTGCTCCAAACACACAGTTAAAATACCCTAAGAAAATGGCCATGTCCCGAGGATGCAGTGCCCACCATTGCCAAAGCATTTTGTCAAGTTCATGCCAAAGGGCAGAATCTGCATCAGCGGCCTGATTACTATCAATATCAATGAAAAGAATAATAGGCATCACGCCCGGCCGCGAGGGGCTAATTTCACCCCTAAAATTGAGTCCAGACTCGTCTTCCATGATGTAATTCTGTCTTTTGAATCAGAATTATGATTCTAAATTGTATTATGTGTTCACAGGAGAGTCCTGGCACGAAATGCTGTGGACGTTATATACCTGCATGGTATAAAGGAAAATCTACAAAGTGAAGATATTTTTCTTTAATTTAAGGTGATGATAAAACATGTTGAAATACACAAACTTGGGAGATGTGGATATGTACAAGGTACGATGTTAATTCATCTGCCATTTTCTTTCCGTGGCATTTTGTTATCACTAATTTTTGCTGCAAAAACTCATCGGAAAATATGGGGGACTGGGATAAGCGGTAGGATGTGTGGGGACTAGGTTGTAAACAGCTGGGAAAAGGTTTTGTGGGGGTAACCACCCCAAAAGATAAAAGAAATGTGCAGAGTTTTTGTGGTAAAAAATTCAGTGAAAAACAACAGGCGAGGGAATGACAAAAACCATGTACAGTTGCTGCTACAGTATTGGTGTGAGTAAATGGATGCATACATGTGATTATTTGCACCGCACACTGAGCGGCTAAACCGCCACTTGGCGCTGTCATTCACAGACCTGGGTGTGATGTGACAGTTATGTTTTGAGAAGAACTCAAACTAACATAATTGGACTGAGTGTTAATAGAAGCACAAGGTTTGCTCCATTGTTGGGGTCCTGTGACGAATCCAAGGAATTTGTCCCTTCTCTCCAATGAGGGAGCCAACACTTTTGGGACTAGAGAGATGATCCTACTATGTAAAAGTCTGCTTAGGAATTTGAGCAAGCGGGATCCCACTGGGGGTCACCACCTTGTGGGGACAAGGAGGACCCAACAGGCTTACATCTCACCTCCCTCTCCCTCTAAGAGCCCAGTCTTTATGGGTTACATGAGAAATTACCCAATTACTCACATGCAGGGCCCCTTTAAGGGGGTTGGTCTGGTGACTAACCTCTGTTTGCTCCCACCTCCTCTGAAGCCTGATGACAAATGGATTTCTTTTTCTAGATCCAGGGAGGAACTTAAAGTGAGCGAGAAAACAATCCAGAGAGAGAACATCCGGCAAGAATCCCAGGAGAGTAATCCGCGCCAAGACGCAGCCCCACCATTCGAGAAACGAAAACTGCGTAGAGGACATGGTAGACGGAGTGTAGGAGCTATGCAAGCATGGCAACTGCTTCAACAAAGGTGGGGACACCAGGAAGTCTGGAACGACTGAGGCAGGAAGCGCACTGCAACACAGCCCGGGGTACCAGTAACCCAATGCAAACACGCTGCCTTAGTGATAGGGAAGAAGCAGAGGAGAAGCTGGAGAAACACCCGCACAGCATACAGCAAGCCGTGGAGCCACCAGAGGCCGGGATCCCAACACCGTCCAGTAACCCTGCCGCACAAGGTACGTGGCAGGAAAAGGGGAACAGGAGGAAGACTGTGCGGCAAAAGGTAACAAGGGCTCAGAAAGCCCAGTGCCTGCTGGGGGTTGAGAGCCTCAAGATCCCAAAGGGGGTAGGAGAAACCTGCCGGTGGCTGAGAGCAACCAGACCCTAAAGGAGGAAAGCAGAAATCTAATAACCCAGCCCTAGGAAGCCCGTAGCTGGCTGAAAGCAGCAGGACCTTGCACAAGGATGTCAGAAAACTAATATGCAGGGAAAAGAGGTCCACAGCCCACTGGAGGCTGAACCAAACTAAGCAAAGGGGGCTAGAAGAAGCTCGCAAATCCAGGCCGAGAAAGACCATTGCCCACTGGGAATGAACAAAACAATATCTTGAAGAGAAACAGAAGAAACACACTTATGAGGGCTGAGAAAGACATTGTTGGTATGAGGGTCCGAACCCCAGCCACCACAAAGTTTACGAAGGGGGTGTAACTCTTCTGACTAAGCTATGACTTAGTCCACCCTCCTTCCTTCCTTCCTTCCTTCCTTCCTTCCTTCCTTCCTTCCTTCCTTCCTTCCTTCCTTCCTTCCTTCCTTCCTTCCTTCCTTCCTTCCCTCCCTCCCACTAACCACTACAACTGCAGAGGTGCCCCGGACCTGAAACCGATCGGGGCACATAGGGCTGCGATACTGGACAGATAAGAGGGTGAAACTTTATAAAGACAGTTGTGCACCTAACACAATATTATGAAAATAACTAAGCAAATGGTATCTTCTGTAGAGGCTAAAAACGAGACTGTGTGGTATACTGAAAGCATAAAATATATGAAAGATTCCCTTCCTGCCCCTGAGTCCGCTGCCTTACTGTGGCATGAAACGCTGTACAGGCAACAAGTATGTCATAGCCTTGTGTTAACAATCAAAGTATAGTAACATAACACAACACAAGGGTGTCAGACTGACACTGTACTGGGAAGGACAGATATCTGGCCCTTCCCTACCTGCCTACCCTGTATGTCCCACACCCACCTCATCCTTTTACACAGTCAAATGAACACAGCTTGCATAGGGAGCTCAGGCCATATTTTCTCACTGTACATGTCTATGTATTATATTAATATACTCTGATAACCTACGCCAAAAATAATGCCCACCCTGTCTCACCAATAACTAAAATAAAGTCTAGCATGACAGGGCACAAAATAAACTCTTAATAATAACCTTTATCGACATCAAGGCACCAGGCTTTTTCAGTTTGACCATGCTAGTTTGACCACTCCATTCCCCTACTGTCCCTTACCAGCAACATTCACCTTTATGCACAGTCTATTCTTCACTATGCCACTCATGGCTTGGGGCTTAGCTGTCACAGACTTAACATTCTGGGTTACACCGTAAAGAGATGCCAAGGTAAATAAGCCACCAAATGTCCAGTATTGCCCGAGCACACTCCGGAGCTCCTCAAGCATCCAACATTACATTGCATACTACCTTACAATTCTGCATATCTTTCTTGGAAACACAATCCATTTTGCAAAATACCTTAGGGTATATGGCCTCCTCACTTTTGCAGACCATGGCCCACCAAACAGGTCTGACATGCATGCATGCTATCACAAAACATTCTCCCCCCACTGCATGCTTCCCCTCCCTTTGTTTGTAGCATCCATTTCCTGCTTTCCCGTCCTCTTCAATCCAACTCATTTTCTTTCCTCCAGAAGGCCAAGGTTTGAACACAATGGCTGTGGTTGAATATGCCAGTCAGTGGACAAGCCTAGGTGCTTTTAAACTCCTACAATGGTTAACTGGCACAGTATCAAAGCATATTAACATAACATTACATGTGTAATGCTAGTCCTGAGAGGATCGCTTCAGGAACTTTCGTGATCTAGAAGTGTGGATCACTGAATGTACATTACTCTGTTATATGTGGCCCCTCACATGTTTGTGCTTAGACCATATAATCTTATACAAAACTTACCAATCAAAGCAGTGTGCTGCGGTAACAAGCCAGGAGTTGCTGAGGAGGGTTGCGCCACACCTGTGATAACCTTTGAATAGAAGACTCGCCATCCATGGCCATTCACCTATTTTCGCATTTGTCCCTCCTGTTATTCTCGCCGATGATTCCGCCATGCGTCGGCCACAACCTAAAACAGGACATTTGAAAATCCTGGTAAAGCAGGACTGCAAAGATACATTTTCCATTTTGCACACTTACACGTCATCGGCCCTTCCCCCCACACCTCATCAAAATTCAGACCTTGCTTCACCCTTTGCTTTGGTTATACCTGAGGCTGACATGTCTTTTTTATTAGCGAAAATACAATGAATTTGTTTTTATTTTCTGTTGTACCATGAGATACATTGTCTGTGCCTGAGAGGTTTTTTCCTGAGGCATCTTTCAAGGGCAAACAGCACTACAAAATCCCTACTAGATTTAAGGCCTGGAATCACAGCGCACCATGCAAAACGCCTGGCCTATCATAGACTCACTAGCAGACACATGGTTCACTCTGAGCAAATAGTCATTGTCTCCTACAACTTGGAGAGCATGCTTTTTCTTGATATTATGTGGTAAGTCAGAAGAAGGATACAGACTACTTTTTGTTAGGTGCCCCAAGTGGTGTATTAAAATGATAAGAAAGTGACATATATATCCCTATTCTGTGGGTTTCCTTACCTAACAAAACTAACTAGTGTGCTCATCGTCAGTAGTGAAGTCTGAAGTAAACAGTCTGTCCTCCGTTTCAAAATTAATCTATTCTGGCGCTACCACTAAAGAAAGAAATTACAAAAGTCCAGGAGAATGACTCCCTTCTCCTGGATAGGTTGTTTGCCCCAAACAGATGATTTTCCAATAGTTCTTGTTATCTCCTGGATTAATTCCTTAAGTTCTTCTCTGGGGCTCTTCCACTCTCCTTGCCTCCCCTTTCCTTTTCGATATGACCCTGTTCTCCTTGCAATACTTACATGTTCACCCCTTTGGGCTGCGTCCTCTTTAAGTGTCTCTATAAGGTTCCTTTTCCTCAACACTTTAAAAGAAGCCAAATGTCCCTCTCCTTGATCTTCACTTTCTGTATTCATTTGCTTCCTTATTTCCACAAAACCAATGTGTTTTACACAAATCTTTTCATGGTCTTTATAAATGCATGCTGCGTCACTGGGATGAGTGGGCTGTGTCTCGTAGTTATTCTTACGCTTACAAGAACGTGATGTGTCACTGAGACAAATAAGCTGAGTCCTGTAGTTATTCTCACACTTATAAATACTTCTTGTGTCACTGGGACAAGCATGCTGGGCCCTGTAGTTATTTTTACACGTATAAACACGTCTTGTGTCACTGGGATGAGTAGTCTGGGCCCTGTAGTTATTCTCACACTTATAAACACTTCTTGTATCACTGGGACAAGTAGGCTGAGTGTGTCCCTGATCCCCGTATGCCTTTCTGGGTCTCCTGCCTTTCCTGTTAGCTTTTTGCTGACAGGCAAGCATCACCGGATCTCTCATCGGGATCAGCACAACTTTCAGCATTGGAAGGATCTTGGAGGTGAAGCCGAATATTCTTGGTTCTCCGGTGTGGCTCTAAATAGCAACGGCTGCATCAGTTTCAGTGCTGTTTCTGGACTGAATAGTCCACCTTTCCCAGGTCACCCAATTGCTCACTTGGTCCTCCTTTCCTTGGAGTTCTCTTCCCCTGCACCACACAGTTCTCGGGTTTCCCTGTACCTCGTTGGTACGTCCAGTAGCCAGGTCCTCACAACTGGGGCACTCCCGCTCCTCAGCAGCTCCCAGCTCTTCCCAGGTACGAACTTCCCATTCTTCACTCCCCATCTTCATCCTTCTTCTATTTTTATATCTGAGCACTAGATCCTCCGCCATGTAACATCAAAGTATTTTCTCTCTCTTTGACGAGCAATCTCTCTTACTGGTCTCAGCTCCTTCGCCCCAGTTGGATAAACTTCTGCGCATGGAGTAATCTGTATTACTCACCCATGTCTCTTCTATTTCTCAGTAGTTTTGTCAGACATTTCTTCAAAATGAATGTTAGGACTAACTTTACAATAGCAAACAGTTGTTTGTTCTGATGGACTTTTCCGAAGCATAGATGTTATTGATGGTTCAACAGAGAGAGTTTTAGCGAGTTCCTTAACAGAATGGGAGTCCTTATGTTGGTAGGGGAGTCTCTCCTTGTGTGATCCCACTGACTGCCACCCCTAGGGGGAATATTGCAAAGTGGGCTCACCCCCCTAGCGTCAAAAGAAAAGGCTCCCCTTGGGGAGAAGTGAGGAAACACTGTGATTCATCAGAATTGTAAAAGAGATACATATTTTTCATATTTTAAGAGTGCAGGAATAAGGCCCGGACACAATGGTGGCATGTTTTTGGATATGGACTTTTATTAATTAAAAGAGGGTGGGAAAAATGCCTCTCTGTCTCTTAAGCTAAGAGAGGTTTCCCTACCTCAAAGAAAACTAGTGAAATTGTCAGGAAGTCCAAAACTAAAATTTCTGTCCCTGCTGTGTCCCAAAACCTACCTCTGCCCCCTAACACTAATAATGTAAGACAACTGTACAAGGATGATCTCTTAACAAAGTAAAAGTTTTCTTTGTGTTTTCAACCGACAAAAAAGTTCCCAATGTTCCAAAGTATAAGATTTCAATGCTAGCGTGGTGCTCCTTTTCCCTAGACTTCTTCTTATCTTAAGTCACTGGGGGCCTCATTACACATGGTTCATGCCGGTACAATACCGGCACCGCCTTGGCGGAAAGTGGAATTACCGCCCCATTCCAAGGTTGGCGGGGCGGTAATTCCCCCTTCCACCATTGCCCTTCCCCATTCCCATTTTTGCCCCATAGGGCATAATGGGAATGGGGAAGGCGCTATTTACGGTACCGCAAATTGCGGTACCGTAATTAGCTCCCTGGGTCCCTTTGCGGGTTGGTTTTTAACGCCTGCAAAAAGCAGGCGTTCAATTCCCCAACCAGCAAAGGGACCTCGTAGTAAGGCGGCAAGGATTTACCGGTACCGGTAAAATACCGGTACCGGTAAATCCTTACCGCCATCCGTGTAATGAGGCACTGGATATTTTACGAGGAACTGTTTCTAAGCTTCACAGTTCTTGTATCCTAGCAGCTTAGCGCGCTCTGCTACCAAGCTTAGGATTCCTTTTATCAGACTTTGAATTCTTGACCCTCTTGTTCTCATCCTCCCCTGTGGGTGCGAGATCCAGACTTGCAATACTTTAAACAACTTGGTTCACTGTCCTGTCAAGCCTGTGTTCATTTCTGTGCTGTCTCTTTTTCACTCATAGGGTCCCAGACCCTCTTCGATTTAGACTTCAGTTTCTCATATGGGCAAAGGCCCCAGGCTCATACTGTTGTGTTGTATTCGTTTGGTTCACTCTCCTGCCAAGTATACAACTCTTTCTTGTTTGCTTCAGGGTCTCAGACCCTCCCTCTCATCAGGGTCCAAGACACTCTTACCTTTGGGTGCGGGACCCAGACTTGCACTGTTGCATTTTATTTGCTTGGTTCATACGCCTGCCAAGTATACAACTGTCTCTCCTTTGCCTGAGGGTCCCAGACCCCCTCTTTCATCAGGGTGCCTATCCCTCTTATTCTTGGTTGTGGGTCCCAGACTCACACTGTTGCATTATATCTGCTTGATTCACTCTCCTGCCCAGTATACAACTGTCTCTCATTTGTTTCAGTGTCCCAGACCCTCCTTTTCCAGTTTCTGAGCTCACCCAGTTGCTACCCCGGACCGCTTCCAAGTCCCAGGCACCCTGTGTAGCTTTTTGGTTCCTTCTCAAAGGTACCAGTCGTTCCTGGGCAGCTGTGTCCTTTCTGGAGGCTCTGGTAGCGCTCGGGCATCTGGCGGGTTCTGTAGTGGCTCTGCACTCTGATTCCTTTCCCTGGCTGTGCGTTCTGTCTCTTCCTCACTTCGCTGGGCCCTGGGATGCAGAGAGAATTCTGGCATTAACCCGCGTAGTCCTCTTGTGATGGACCACACTCTGGTTCCCTCTTTCCTCTGGTTCAGGCTCTCTTTTGCTTCAGCTACTCCTGTGCACCGCTCCCACTCTTCCTCTCCAGAGGACATCTCTCTCGCGTCCCAGCTGCAATTGAGTTTGAGCTTGAACTGACTTCAAACTCTGGCGCGGAATTCGTATACTCCTTTGGGCCAATCACTGGCATTAGGGAACTAGACCACTCACTCTGCTTCTCATGAGTGATCCTTGGACTCCTGGTCATCTTCTTTGTCACCCTGTCAGCCTTAAAGCTGTATGCCTGATACTTTGTACTTTCTGGGTTTTCAGTGCTGTCGTGTAGGTTAGGTTGACTAATTTGACAACAAAACACAATTGCTCAATCCAGGGAGGGGGCAGGAAGATTTAGTGTTGGAGAAGGGGTTCAATGTATTAAAGCGGGGTGATACTGCGTTTTCTGGTGATGGTCGTCCCAAATCCTATAGGGGGATACCTTCCTCATGTGATCCTCCCTCGGTGCACTACCCCAATGGGAATATTGTACCTTGAACGCATCGCCCTAGCCCCATAGGAAAGGTCTCCCCTTAGGGGAGAAGGTACGATGTACTCAGATTCGTCACAGTAGTTGCTTGTGTGCAGAGAATGAGGCATGGGAATCCTGCCATACTTCACCAGATTTCAGTAGGACAGTCCTAAAAGCCCTCAGGCTGCTATTTGAAAGGATAGCAGTACAGGGCATTGTTTCGAAATATATATGGATTAAAGTTTACATGACCCCTGAATTGAAAGAGGCAGAAATTGAATATTACATTAATCAAATGAAAAGCATTAGACAGCAAATGTCAGAGCCTGATCCCTTCGTCTCTTGGGTTGGTAAACTAGACATAGGCCAGAACAGACTCTTTGCTGCAGTCACACAGCACACAAAAGGCAACCCTAAAACAACGTTGTCTCTATCATTAAATAACATGTTCCCTTTCTCATCAAGCACTTTGGATGCTACCAGCTGAAACAATTATGCTCTGAAAAAAGTGTACTTATAACCAGTATCGTGCTAGCGAGGCAGCAAAGGAGGACTGAAAGTGCACTGGAAAGGGCACCTGTAGTCCTGTATCGACTTTCTCCACTCAGACCCCCTAACGCTTCCTGGTCCTTACATGTCATCTAGCCCCACAAAACTCTTGAAAACCCTTCCAGCTTCAAATTCCAATGACCTCTGAAAAGAACGCTGTTCAGGCTGTCTTGATGAGTGAAGCTTTTTTGACCCTAGATGTTTAGGTTTCTGATGCCACTATAACTTCTCATTGCATCTTGGTGTCTAGGTGGTACTTGGCAGCATTTGTTTTCATATCCCCTACCCACTGCAATGCAACCTCAACCTATATTGATTCTATATATGTGTATGATATATGCTGGCCTTCACTCACCTCTCCTATCACACTTCCTCTCACTCCTCTCCTCATACCTCTCTCACACTTCTCCACACACTTTCCACCGCTCACGCAGGCGTTCTTTGATACTTGCTATGACTCAATTATTCAATCATCACCCCTCCAACTCTCACAGCATTTTCAGACTCTCCCTATCACTCCCAGCATCCTCACCTTCACTCAATCTTAACACTACTTACACTGCAACTCTCAGCACCACTTACTCACTCTGAGTATATTCCCCATTCATGCTGTCTTCTCAGTACTTACTCCAACCATCACTCATCCCTTCCTTGTCATCACAGCTTACAGCATCACACACCTACTCACACTGAAGCTCCCATTCACTGGCTCACACCACCCTCACATCACCAGTGACACTTTTATTGCCTCTCACTCCTACCTCATTTGAAGTCACAGTCGACAGCGACCTTTCACCACTATTCTCCGAAATCGCTTTAATCAACACCATTGATACACAACAGTTTCACAGCCATTCACAAACTACCTCTAACATGCCCTACTTCTACTATGCACCGCTAACGGTTGGTTGTGCATGGCAGTTCTCAAGTACTCACATGGAACCTTACTGAGCCTTCTGCATCATCTCTGCCAAAAACCATCACAAAAACCTATATAAAAAGAACACATCCCCACATATATATGCCCCTGTGGGGCATTTGTTTTATCACACATATGCCCCCTTCTGATGCCTTCCCAAAACCAAGCCAGAGTGACTTCAACATTTGGTTCAATGAATCCCGCAGATACTGCAAGCAGAAATGCTGAATGATAATCATCTTGAAGAACGTAAAAAACATAGGTAACTCCAGTGTTTAATTTGTGAAACAAAAGTGACAGGGACCAAAAACTCTTGGCTCACTAATGCCGGCACCTGCGGCGCCAGCGGCCCGGCTCAGTGCTAGATCAGCCCACCACCAAACCATCACACGCTGCCGCTCCATGTCACATGTTTGGTGCTGTAGCAACTGCTGGCACGGGCTAGTAGTGGGATAGATGGGGAAGGAGCACACATGCGTTGAGGAAGTATAATGCTTTAAAGTTGGAAAGAACTGTTATGGTAGTTTTAGTGGTTCTGGCACCCCCATAGGCAAAAGAGTGTATTTGAACATATCTGTAGACCATACTTGTTACAAGTCTGGACCATACTTGCGGTTCTTGAAGTAATAATGCATTTAAAAAAAATGGTTGAGAACCTACGGACGTTATCTTATTTGTCAATTTTATAAAATGTCCCCGCCCCTACCCCCCCCAGTGTCTCAAATGGTTCTTAGTGGAGCTGGAGTCTCTTGTGTTGGATTTTTCTGGGGGTTTCAGGTAAACTAGGAAAATAATAAACTGTAGTTCAAACAATATGTTTGCTTGAATGTAAGTTAACAGATGCTGCAGTAATTACAAATCTGAGACAACATCCTCAAAAACACTTTTTTATTTAACCTCTCACTGATTAAAGAATAAATAAACCCACTAAGAATAAATAAACACATTGAACTCAGAACCAAACAAAAAACACAAGTTGCCATGTTTTGTTTTCATTTTAAACTTAGAAAAGGAGGCAGTGGTGATAGAAAGCATCAGCATATATATGATCTTCTCTATACCCAGGCCCAAGGGTTCAGCAGGGGGAGTGGCATTGATGTTCCCAGAACGGATACCCTTGTCCATCATCCCGCTCAGGCCCTCTCCTCTTTCGAATGCCTAGTCTGCAGGCTCTCACTCTCTCCTAAATCTTCCCTCCTATGGCCACCTTCTATCGGCCACAAGGGCAATCCACACTCTTCCTCTCGGAATGGGCTGACCTGGCATCCTCTCTAGTCTCCTCCTCTCAACTCCTCCTGTTGGGAGACCTCAACATCCATCTGGACTCTCCTGACTCCTCAGGACCTTTCTGCAACCTATGCAATTCCCTCTCCCTCTCTATCTCACCTTCTGGCGCAACGCACATAGCAGGCCACACTTTGGATGCTCGCCATCACCTCTCTCTATCCCTCTCACTACCTCTCTCTCTTGGACGGACCAGTCTCTTCTCTCTTCACACTTAAAGCTCTACTCTCCCCTTGCATCAGCACAACCAGCGCGGCCACTCAGATTCATAGTCACCAGACCCATGAAAAGAGTGACAGCGGCTGCCTTTACCCCCACCTACTTTCCGCCTCCTACGCCTGCGGCTGACTCCCACCCTGACACAGTCCTTGCTAACTTCAATCTCTCTATCTCCATCACCCTTGACATTCTTGCCCCTGTCATGAGGGTCCAACTGAAGCCTTACAAAAAGTGCAACTCTTGGTGCGACTCTGATCTGGCTGCCCTTAAACGCAAGTGTAGACTAGCTGAACGGAAATGGAATGCATCAGGCAGTACCTCTGACAAACTGACCTACTGCCTCCGTCAAAGGCAATACCGAGTCTGCATCTGTGCCAAGAAAAGAGTATTTATTCAAGCCTGCATCTCTGCGGCATCAAACAACAATGACAAACTTTTCAAAGTCTGTAAGGAACTGGCCAATCCTGCAGCAACCTCCACTTCTGTCACACCCACCCAGGGCCTTTGCTCGGCCCTGGCTTCTCAACCCATGACATCCTTTCCTCTCTCACTTCCACACCACATCTTACATCAACAGCCCTGGAGCCCCCCTCGGCCGCTCCACCACTTCTCCTCTCTTCTCTGACTCCCAACACACCTGATGCGGTTGCCAGACAAGTCCGGTCTATGAAGGCCTCGTCCAAACAGGTGGACCCCTCCCCCTCCAAAACCATTAAGGAAAACATTGACTCTCTCACTCCAGCCTTGGTTGATCTCTGCAATCTCTCTTTTGCCACTGGAGTTTTCCCAACTTCTCTTAAGCACTCCCTTGTGTACCCTCTGCTTAAGAAACTCTCTGCCGACCCCTCCATTCTGGCAAACTAATGGCCCCTCTCTATCACCCCTTTCATGGGAAAACTCCTGGAGAAGCTGGCTATCTCTCAGCTCACCCTCCACACTGAATCTGCTGGTTGCTTCCACAGCCATCAGTCTGGCTTTAGAACATCCGGAGGCACGGAAACGTCTCTTCTGAACACCTGTGAAGACCTGCTCTCAAATCTTGACACTAACACCCCTTCTGTCCTCCTTCTTCTTGACTTCTCCTCTGCCTTTGACATGGCAAACCACAACATCCTGATTGCACGTCTCAGTGACACCCTGGGAATCACTGGTCAGGCTCTGACGTGGTTAACCTCCTTCCTGTCCACCCGCCCATCCCATGTGTAACTTGGTCACTTTCTCTACACTATCACTCTTTCAACTTGCAGCGTCCCACAGGGCCCGAACCTTTTCCCCATGTTCTTCAATGTCTACATGGCTGCCTTGGCTGCCTTGGCACGGGAGATTGCCAGTTTCACCTCTAATTTCCAATGTTATGTGGATGACATGCAACTCTCCTTCAGGCTACCCTCAGCCACCTCTTCTACCTATCTCATATCTGACTGTCTGTCTGCAATTCAGTCATGGTGTTCTGCAAACGACCTCTGCCTCAATGCCAGTAAGACTGAGATTGTTTGCATTGGGGCTCCTGCTTTCCCACTTTCACTCTGGCCAGCCTCTCTTGGCACTGCGTCCGCACCCACAGATGAGGCAAAAAAACATCGGGGTCATCTTCGACTCCACTCTCTCCTTCCCCACTTACATTTCGAACATCTCCGAAAAGTCCATCTACCAGCTGCACCTCCTCAGAGGTGCTCTAGCTTTTCTCACCGTCCCCTAGAGGCTCACTGTCTCCAGAGCCCTGGTTCTCTCAAGGCTTGACTACTGAAATAGCCTCATTCTCAACCTCCCTGCCTCTACGCTGCGCCCTCTGCAACTCATCCAGAATAGAACTGCAAGACTTATCCTTGGCCTCAAGCCCAGGGACCGCATCTCTCCGGCACTGAAATCCTTCCACTGGCTCCGCGTGACTGCAAGGATCAAGTTCAAGACCCTCTGCATTGTCCACAAGGCTTTCTGGACCTGGGACCCACCTATCTTCACTGATGTCTTCCTCCGTCTTGAGGCTGATCTCCTTAAGTTCCGAAAACTCCTTAAGACATTCCTCTTCTCCTCATCCTTCTCCCTCCCTCTACCCTGCTAACCTCTCTCTCCGCTTTATCCCTCTCTCCCTCCTTTTCCACACAGCATGCCGACTGGCCGCCGGGAGTACCTCAGAGTCTCACAGTTCCCTGGCACCCTCGCCAGTCCTCCAGCACTTGCCTCAAGGCCTGTACTTGTCTCATTGCTACTGCACTCGGTCAATTACCCATTGAGAATGGCATCTCTCAGCACTTGCCCAGTTTCTGACCCACTGTGGCATCTGTATTCCCCCACCCCCTGCACTCGTCCTCCTCCCCTCTCCTGAACCGTCTTTGCACTTGCATGATCTGAACGTACCATGCCTTGAAGATCGTCTACCTTTTCCTCCCTGTCTCCCCTCCTGCATGGTGGCGCCTCTATGCTCTTGGAAAAACTGCAGAATCATCGTCAGACCCATTTGTTGTTATCTTCACTGTTACTTTTACTATATGCACTTACTCTGTCTGGGCAGACTGGTTATCATTCGGAACCTCAAGGGCTCTGTATGACTGTTGTTTTTCTCCCCTGCTCCCTCCCTCTTTGAGCGGCCTTGAAACACTTGCCTTATGATTAGGCGCTTTACAAATAAACATTACCATTACCTTATTAAATAGGCTGTCAGATGCTATTTAAATGTTGTGTTTGTTCGAAGTACTTTACATTCTGCCAGCCAAAGTATTTAGCATAACTTGGCAAAATATTTTTGATAACATTTCAAAAAATGCCATAATCCAGTTACAGATTCTATCACAACTTTGCCAACAGCTGTTTGGGGTCACCATGACTGAAATAAGCTGCAGAAGTCAAGCGCAAATTGCAATCTATGAATATACAAAACAAACAAATGCAAATAGCAGTTTATACATAAAGTACAAATAACATATTAAATGATTACATGTGCAATAGTGCTTAAATAGCTGTCTCTATTTGCTCATAAAAGCCCATAAAGTGTCTAAAATTTGACCTGGCTGTGAACTCCTCTTTTTGTCCCTTACTCCTATTGTCATCAGCAGCTATTCGTCCTTTTGCAACCCATGAATTGACATAGGGGATGGGGTTGAACCTCTTCAATGGTGGGCCAACAAGATTAATAAATAATATGGATGTAATGGTGTCAGTATGCACAGATGCTCTTGTTGATGTGTAGACAAGATTAATTTGTGAAAAACCTTGTTCACACTCAGCAGTGGAGACAGCAATAATGTTCACAGCTGTCAAAATGTCCCTATAGTGTCTATGTACTTCTTTTTCACATGTCTCCCTATGCTCCCCGTAAGGCCGAATGGTTTGACGAGTGTCACCAATATCAAATCTTTCACACAGAGACTCTACCTCACATTCTCCATACATAGGTGGTAACTCATCTGGCTAGTATTGCCTGCACAAAACGTTTACTTTGCTTATTAGTTTCCCATACCCAACTTTGTTGTCAGCAGCAGCAGAACCCCCTGTTGATGACAAACGGATTCCGTACATTTTCTGCAAGTCTGCAAAAAAACTGTCCATGTTCAATTCTTTTGTCGCACAACTTTCCTTCATGCAGGTTCACTCCTTGGAACCTATTTTCTTTGGTGTTCTTCTTGCACTGAGAATAATGTTTTCCCGCCTTTCTACCATTGCCTTAAACACTCATATTTGTCAGCAAATAGCACGATGTGCACCAATGATCGTGTATTCATGTTTTTGTAAGTCAAGAGACAATTCTGACAACTCTTGAAGTGCATCAAACATAATGCCAATATTAGCAACAAACTGCACAGACGATAGGCGCCTACATAGTCCAGTGTACATTTTATGTGCTGTGCCATCACTAGAGCCATCACTGGATGCCAAGATAAAGTGTTTGTAAAGAGCAGGATAAGCATTCCAAACAGCCACTACTGTTCTGTAGCTTGAGGCAACCCAGCGAGTATCAAACACTCTACCTATTTTATTACAAAGCCGAATGTCAAGAGCAGATATGCACACCAGGATTGTGACTGATTTACCTATAAAGAAGGCAGAGAGATTACTATTAGAGACTTAATTAATTGTAAAACAAAACACGTTTACGCTATTATATACATGTGCCAGAAATTGTACATTGGTAGTTCCATCAGACAACAGAGAATTCGAATCAGGGAGCACCTTGCTAGCCTGAATAGTCAAAACCTCAGGTTACCATTGAGACATCACTTGCAAATATGCCATCAAATGTCCAATAAGGGTGACCTCAAATTCATTGGCCTCATGAACGCCAAGTGTGGTAAACATGGGGGAGATCTTAAACTGACTCTGGGACAAATGGAATCCAAATGTATTTGTAATCTACAAAGTACCACAGAAGGACTAAACACTGAACATGAAATGTATGTGTTCCTTTAACACGTTCACTAATGTTTCATCAACTGCTTAAGATTAATGTGACTGATGTTTATACATTCCAACTTGGCATTTGTGTGTATGTCCAAGGTAATGAAAAGATACTTGGAATGCCATGTACTCATTATAACGTCAAGTAAGGTTGGGACAATACATTTTGCTTCCAGTACCGTGTCAATTTTCACTTATACATGTCTTTAGAATGTTGGATAATATGTATTAAGATACCGGCATATCATAGGAGTTGATACAGACAAGTTGCGCTTTCATTATCCATTTTTTACATGTATCATCACGAAATGGGTGAATGCAGACTGACTGAAGAATCATTCCTGTCTCACTGTTTGATCAGTGATATTTGTCATTAACAAGGGAAATAACTAAATATAAAGACACTGGATGGGCGAAGCATCCCAAATACTTTCATACAGTAAGGCACGTTGGCTAATATAGGTGCCAATAGATAAACTGTCATTATAATTTAGGTTGAATCTGGCTGGCTATATTTACCAATTCAGACACCACTGCTGGTGGAAGCCAGTCCGATAGCACAGCGAGTAGCGTGCTCGCTTTGACATCTGTGCAGAGCCTACTGATGCAGGTTTGAATCCCGGCAGGGCCAAACTCATCCTTTCATCCTTCTGAGGTTGATAAATAAGCACTACACACTGTGGGTAATAATAGGCAGCGCTCAGATACCTGAGGGTTTGTAGCGCTATATAAATGCTAAATTATTATTATTATAATGAAGCAATTTCAATAGGGACTACACAATTAGTGATACATGCTCTTATGTTAGAGATCCTCCTTTGGATGTGGGGGGGGACAAACTGGCCATCAGTCCTCAACTGTGGCAATAGTGTGAGATTTAAATGCGATTGCATTATGGTGCACAATTATATAGGAGCTCCAAATATTGGCCAATGGGGCGATGATCCATACATCCTATAAATTAGTTGTCTTGCCATAACACTCACCCTACTAGACAGGGCAATTTTTACTGTTGTCCTAATTATCTATGCAAGGTTTATGAATTTTGCGATATTGGTTACAATAGAGTCACACCACAGCCATACACGAGGGTCTTTCATGCACTTCAGGCCTCGGGACAACCAAAGAACTTAGTAACATTCCTCCTACATTTATAGGAGCCATTAGAAACCAACACTATTATTCACCTTGTTGTCCAGGCCGATGCAATGGGCCAGTCCGTGGCTTCTCGTTAAGGAAACTTCCTTGTTTACAGTATCAGTCAAGGATGTGACGTCAAGCGGAATGCGTGTGACATCAGATGCACGTTAACAATTTAAATACTAGAAACAATATAGCACCTGCGCGGATTACATATGCGGGTCGCCTGTAAAGATCCCCTAAACCGGGTATCCCATCCAATATTAGGTAAGAGCCACCCACTATTGTCTTTAGGCATCAAAGATTGGAGTTACTGAATATATTTGGATACACTGTGGTTGTAGTAGTAGACAATACTAGCAATATCATTCCTGTTAATCGCTAAACAGTGAACATGTTAGCATTTAACCAGTTCAATTAATCTTTTTGTAGACATGACACTTTGCCCTAGTTACTTAACCGGGCTTCCTGTTTTTCCCCAGGATTATATATTTTAGCAGAGCCCACCCGCATTAATCTTACCGCAAAACACTAAAGGAGCTATAGGTGAGTGCGGGCCACCATATTTTGCAATAAACTAGAGGGCACACTAATAGGACAATTTTAACACTAGGATTCTTGGCAATTTTTCAGCCAGAAAACTATTTGCTAAACCAGTATTATTGAACGTTGACTTAGTTTGAAGAACTAGACACGGCACATGGGTAAGTGCCTCAAGAATACCATCTGGCACCATAAATGATTTATTGGATAATCACTGTCAGGACTGATCTGTAGCCAATTATCCCATATTTTCAACAGGCTAAATACTTTTAGACATTTTCAGTGAGTGTTAACTATTACTTCAACACACCACGCTTGCTACCATACCAAATGGTATTTAATTGAGACCCACTTGGGACCCACTTGCATGCACATAATGATCAATCTTAATCAGCAAGCCAGTTCACATCATGCCATATATGGTCACAGGTGTCACAACCTGTGGCCAGCTGTGGGAATAGCTTACCACTAATTTGCATGACAGGATTTTGGGTGCTTCTCTTGATCCACAATAATAAAATGTAATTTTTATTTGTGTTACCTACTATTTACAGTCTCAAATCAAGAGGACACATAACTATATTCATACAAGTGAATTCTGGTGTTATTTGTATTTGCTTACCCTTTCACTTTGTTTGGATTCCTTCTTCCTTTTGTCCTCCTGCTCTAACCCATGATTTTTGTATGTACATTTTATTTTAGTTAGAATTCTGGCTTAGTTATTCTTATTTGTTATTACTGTTATGGCTAAGCTTTCACAACAGCCTTGTGAAAGACCTTGTGTCGAAATGCGTGTTGGCTGTTTTCTGCAGAGGGTTGTACCACAAAAATACAGTTCATTGGACATATCATATTTGCACAAGATATATATTTTTTCTGATTTGTTAATTTGAGGTTGAGTGCAACTAACCAGTTTAACTGGTCAATGTGTACATTGCACGAGGTTAAGGGTAGGTGTCTCACAATACTAGTTACGTAGCATGCCACACAATATACTACAAGGACCAGAGCACACCCACAGGCGGTCATACTCAGATTGTTACTTGAATGTCAAGAGCATCTGCACATTCTTTTAGCTGCAAATGATTCTTTACAGATGTGCTAAAAGAGAATACAGTTTGTCCAACATCGCTTTGAAACAATTTGTAGCTCCAATGTCTTTCATGACATCGTTGACTGCAGGTTAAGCGGTGTGCTGAGCAGTGTCAGGCTACACTATTGGGAGAAATTCTTTCTTGTAACCTTTTTACCACCCCGTTATTACAGCCAAACATCACGGATGCTCCCTCACAAGCGACTAGCACCAGACATTTGGTGAGAAAGTCCTCACTAATGTTAATTATGTCTTTTTGGAGCTCAACCAGAAAACTGTTTACAATACCTTCAGCAGACACATCACTGAGCTCAATAAGGTCATCACAAATATCAGCTGGAGACTCCATATCCTGAAGCTGAATACATAGGTACACAATGAAAGCATGTTTTAAAAAAATGTAAAGCAGTTGCCTCATCCAGCAAAAGACTCACTTTAGGAAAAAAGGCAGCTATTTTGGCAAAGACCTTCACTTAATTTCCGATGAAATGTGTTGCTGTATATATATTTGAGCAAGCCACATTGGAATGTAAAATGCGTCCC
Organism: Ambystoma mexicanum; assembly: GCF_040938575.1. Lineage (NCBI taxonomy): Eukaryota > Metazoa > Chordata > Amphibia > Caudata > Ambystomatidae > Ambystoma > Ambystoma mexicanum. Next base: position 81,118,861 of record NC_090937.1, read on the forward strand.
ATATCCAGCCCATTCAATTGCTAGCAGTCTATCTTAGATTCAAAACCATGGGCTGGCCTGTTCCGCTTTGCTTCTTTATAACCTGTATGGAATATTCTGGCAGTTGTTGATATTTTCACTGCTTGGGCTCTAGATGTTACTTTCAGCAATGTATCTATGTTTGCCTGCTCCAATATTTCTGATTCTGAGTTGTGTGCCTTTGTTTGTCTTTGTTGGTACTGTATGAGCTTACAGTTGACTCAGTGCATTCTTTAGACAACTTAATTACATGAGTTTTCTCTGCACCAAAGCTATTGACTTGACGACAAATAGTGCATCCAAGAATGAGTCCTCTAACAATCAACCATGGGCATTTGCTTTGAAAATATTGTTTCTGGTCCAGCTTCCATCCTTTAGGGATTAGGCCTTTTCGTTAAGGGAGTTGAATGTTGCGGAAAATAAAATTGACCAGATTCTTTGCTAGTGCTTGGCATTTCTGTGTCACTGTAGTTAGTCATTACACTGTCTTCATCAGTGATACCACCGTGCCCTTCTCCGAGTGGGATGCCTGCTGTCTTGATTTCTGTTTGGATGTTAACACTAATGCTGGTGGTCTCCTCTAGTGTTTTTTCTGGTTCTTCACAAACACAATATTTTACCTCATCTGTTTACTTCGCTTGTTTGTAGGCTGATCCGTTATACATTTTTCACCAGGGTTTGAAAAGTATGACCACATTTTCTTTTGGGCTCCTTCAAACATTCTATGGAAGGGAATTCCTTCCAATACACACTGAACTTTTGGCACAGTTACTTGAAAATACACATGCTTCACTTTTGGGGAAGTTTGCCCTGCTTTATTAATAATGAGCAGAGATGATAGATTTGGTATTGATCAAAAGACCAAAAACAAGAACAGTGTCAATCTCGCTGAATGTTATGTTACTTTGTAGTTATGATTTGTATAGCGCTGAAATGCGTTCTAAAAATAGTGCTGATACAGTAATGGAAGAGAAGAGTGGTTGTGCCTTTTATGTGTGCCCCGGACCCCCCAGTGCCTGTAGTACAGCAGGACACTGATACTTTGCCATAGGCCAACGGTACACATGCACCAGCATTGATACAGAACTCGGATAGCGGCTTCATAGAATGTACAACTGCTGTAGCACTGATGAAAGCGACACACCTGGTGCAATGAGCAGAATACACATATTGTTACGCTCACCTGGTTCCCACGGGGGCGTCGACCGGAACTGGGCCGCTGTTATTTCCACTAGCGTGACGTGTAGCACCGAGATGACTGACTGGACTGGCCCGCTCAGCCTAGTTTGTCTGGCTCGCAAGAATATTCTTCTGCAAAGGAGAAGAGGAATTAACCACCCGTGGAATTGAGTGTCAACCCACCTTCCCCACTCCCGTTGTCTTCCCACTGACCACTCTTGATGTCCCCTCCTTAGTCTCACCTGATGGTTTGGAAGGATGAGCTCTCCATCCTGCGTCGACCGCAGGGGCGCGTTGATGACCAGTTACTTCACTGGTGTAGAGGAATTGGTGAGTTCCAGTATTGACTCTAAAGTCCAATTGTTCATAAGAGTTCAAATGTCTGCTCTTCACTCTGTCCGATTCCTTGCAGGTTGCCGATTAATCCACTCGAAGATTTCCAAATGGCACTCGGTAAGATTCAGGTACGTCTATTGTGTTTTTCCCCTTAGGGGCCGGGGTACGGCGATGAAGCACAGTTGACTGTGCCGACCCGAGATGAGGTGAGACCCCCGTGGTAAATCAGGTAAGTTTTGTGGGGGGTAACTGGTATTGTCCTTGCTTTCTCCCCTTAGGGGCCGGGGTACGGCAATGAAGCAGAGTTGACTGCGCCGACCCGAAATGAGGTGAGTACCTCTCGTGGTAAATCAGGTAAGTCCTTGGGGGTAGCTTGTATGGCCTTAGAGAGTCCCCTTGCTCACCTTGCTGTCTTTGTTTCCTTAGGTGTCGGAGGGCAGCCGCGAGATGGAGAGAGCGTGATGGAATGCTGAAGTACCACCAAGCAGGTGAGTTCAGAGCGGAGCCGTAGGAATGCGAAGCGATGCTTCAAGGACTTCTGTCTTTCAGTTCCGTGGCAAAATGGATCAGGATTCAGGTAAGGATTAAAGTTAAAACTCCTGTTCTAACTTATCCTTTTGTCTTCTTGTTTCAGGAGTCCTAGGACTGAAGCGGGCGTGGCTGAAGACTGGAGCTGCTGAAAACACGGTGAGCGTTACGCTGCAGCAAGCAGAATAACGCGAAGCACGTGTGGCTGTCCGGGCGTGGTTTAAATAGCCTTGGAAGAAGATCCAGGTAAGTATTCTTCCACAGCCCCACCCAAGTAACAACATAGTCCCTTCAGTAAAATAGTCCCTCCTAAGCCTCATTTGGCTTGAGTCTTCATGCAGCATGGTCTGCCTCAGGTGAGTATGCAGCATGGTCTGCTTCAGGTAAGTTATCAATAATGAGCCTGGCGCCCATAGCGCCAGGACTGACTTTATCTTTATGAGCCTGGCGTCATAGGCGCCAGGACTGTATCCAAACAGCCCCTAACTGGGGCTTTTGGGCATGCTCCAAGTGGCATGATGCCTGCTTCCGGGGCTGCTGGGCCTGGTCTGGTCTTCCGGGGGCAGGCATCATGACACATATACCAAATCATAGATGGGGATACAGATTAGTTAGAGGTCCCATTTCTTTTAGTAGTTTTGCCATGCGTGCAGCAAGAAACAAATTGTGATGTCCTATATGCCATAGCTCCCTATTACTATACATGAAGGCGTGCTATCGTCAATTAAACCATGAGTGTAGATTTTTTTTAAGTGCGCACACTGAGAACTGAATTAATCTGAGGAACTGCCCATTTTGAAATATTAGGTACTGGGCCTGGCAATTTTACAGGTTAGGACAGAGATTAAAGTGTAATATAAATCACTAGTATGCCGTACCACTAGTTTTTTTAATTTTAACAGAGCATACCTTTACTTCAAAGCCTCGAGAAATGCGTCCTTGACACTTTGTCTTTCTCCTGAGCCAAATGTAGAATCAGCTCGGGTCGGATATTCAAACACTGCCCATTTACCAAGTCGCAACTAGGCAGACACACACGTCTAGCGTCCGTGGATATGCAGTTCATTAAGGTGCTCAGGTTGCAAACATATTTCAGTGGCAGATCCTTTCGTATGCATGATGGAACATTTCCAGCTCAAAGAGCTCACAAAGCCCAGCTAATTTGCAAATCTGTGCAAATCTGTGCAAGTTAAAGTGAGCAACACAAAGTGCCCATTTGAAGATTTGTGTATGCTCATGACGTCTAATATCTTGATATGCAAAACAATAAAGTTGCTTTAAGTAACTAATCAAATCTTTTCAAGATCATGAATAACAACGTGCTGGAAGTTTGAGACAAAGAATCTGCATATCCATCTTTGTTTATTACACAACTTCTTTTATTACATGTCCTAAATCACTGAAAGTACAGTGGGGTTAACTAGATTTTTCAGGTTGGCTGGGCTGCCATCTATGAGAGCATGGAGGCTTCAGTATGGAAGGGGGAAGGTATGGAAAGGGGTGTGGGCTCAAGGGAGTTATTTGTTCCCTACAATAAAGTGAAGACCAATATGGCAGAATAAGTCAAATAGACATGCTAATGTTTGTGTATTTTTTCTTCCCAAACTCTAGCCACTGAAATGTATTGAAAGATACATTTGCACCTGGGGAAGGGCGTGCAGCCAATCAGGTGGCTGGAACAGTGGGCGAGAATACACAATCCCTGGCTGCTGTCCCAGCCACCCAAGGCCCTTCCCTGGGTGGCATCTTTTTTCCCCCTTTCAATGCAGGGAAAGGCTCCCTGTTGCCAACCCTTGCCCCCAAAATGGCCCTATCCCCCTCCCCGCCCCCTCCACTTACCTGCGGGACAGAGGATTGCACTTCAGTCCGGCGCTCCTCCTGTCTGGCCACCACCATAGACATTGAAAAGGGAATCAGTCCCTTTTCCATAGGATGGCGCCCATCTTTTGGGACAGAATCTCAGAGTGAGATTGTGGGATCAGACCAAAAGAGGATGTGGATGGGGGGGCCTATATAATGTGCCAGTCATCAAGACTTGTATAACTTGAATTATAAAACATAGGCAATGGCCTATCACAAGGAGGAACAGGATTGGGTCAGAAGTCAGCAGTCATTGATTTCTGAGGGTAGTTCCCTAAAGTCTTTATTAGCTGTTTATTGTTTTTTTTTGTAGAAGGAAAGTGGTTAGGTTGTAGCAGGATTCCGGAATGAGAACTTTACTCACTTTAAGACTTCTTGACGAGCACCCTTTTAACTTTAATTTGTAGAATATGGTTTGAGTTTATAGGTTTGGGGAAAAGTTAATTTTGACTTGGAGAGAAAAATAAAAGAAGGTTGAGCTATGCCTCGTTGTCCAAGTCCTGATTTGGACCTATCACAGTTACTTGACAAAGAGTTGAATGTGTGTTATTATTTGTTAAGTAATAACCCACAAGTAAATATGTTTAAGAGCCACACTTCCCCCATTCATTCAAACAGGCTGTAGTGGAGGCTAGCACATGGTAAAGCAGCATTTGAGGAAAGGAATGGATAGAACAATTGATCACATACGCAATTTCTCTTTTGTAACAATTGGATTAGTAGAGTTTTTGCATTTAAACCCTTGAGAAGACTTTTCCTCAAAACTGAATTTTCAGAATAGCCAGATAGGGCGAAGTCAGAATGAGTAGCCCTTGGCAATTAAGAATTCTTTGTAATCTTAAAACTCGAGGAAGTTAATTTCTTCAGTTTAAGAGATCAATGATCCCTAAGGTTAAAATACATGTCAGATGGGCCCCCGTTTTTTACTACATAAACCTTTACCACTGTAGACCTGTCAATGTATGCTCATTAAACGATATAGTAACCAATAGTGCCAATGCAAAGGATTGAATAGTATCCTGGATCGATGTCTAGAGACCTCAGTTTCCCCACTTTCACCTCTAGTGTCTCCTTGTACAAGTCTTTTTCAACCACAGTGTTTGGATAACATACTGTGCAGAACCTGGAGGCTTCCTCCCATCTACTCCCCTTGATCCTATACTCAGGTGGCCAGGGAAAGGCCATCGCTTTTGGATCCTGACCCTGGAGGTGGATATGCGAGGGAGGATCACCTGGGTGGAGGGTCTTTGGGGAGTGGGGAGAGGATATCTTCAGATGAGACATAGTATCCCCCTTTTCTTTGTCAAAATGCATCCTTCCCTCCCCCTACCTTTGTAGGTTATTTTCAGTCTGCCCCTCTTTCACACCCACACACTGCCCCACATTCATATGCCTTTTGTACTGGGACGAAGAAGAGGCAACTAGGAGTAATGCACACTTCTATTGCTGTGAATCACTCTGGTACTGAGACGAAGAAGAGAACTGTAAAACACTACTACCATGGTCAGGCATGTCCCACTAATTGGGGTCAGGCAAAGGACTTACACCTACAGCCAGTTGACAGGCTACAGGTGTATATGAAGAGAAGCCAGCAAATGGCAAGGGGAGATCTGCCTGGGACAAGGAAGCTTTAAAAGATTTAGTCACAACGTTCCTCGATGTATTCTCTGAGAAACCAGAGTGCAAGGCACTTATCACTATATCAGAACTCGAAAGGGAAAAGTGGTCCATCTGAAACCATATAGACTCCCAGAAGCCCGTAAACAGATAGTGGTGGAGGAGGTGAACAAAATGCTAAGGGCAAATATTATCGAACCTTCTTCAAGCCCATGGTCCTCCCCTATAGTTTTGGTCACAAAACCTGATAATTCCTGGAGGTTTTGCATAGACATCTGACAGGTCAACGCTATCTGCGACTTAGATGCCTATCCCATGCTGTGCATCGATTAATTGATTGATAATTGATAACCTTGGGAATGCAACCTTCCTTTCCACCCTAGACTTAACTAAGGGGTACTGGCAGGGTGCAGTACATGGATCTGATAAGGAAAAGACAGCTTTCCCCTGGGACTATTCCAGTTCAAAATCCTCCCCTTTGGCTTGCACAGGGCCCTCACCCAGGCCCGGCTTCAGCAGGGGGGCCAGGGGACAGGCCCCCCAGAACCAGCCTCTGGCCCTCCCTAGAAAGGAGGTCATGTCAGTGCTGTTATACACCACTGCTAAACGAGGGAGTGGGGTGTGCATGTCACTCTAAACATTCAGCCGCAACCTCCGAGACATCATCCTGAGAGGCTGAATTGCAGGAGGCCTGACCAGGATTTGTTTTCTTACCCTAAACAATGATGTATGCCCCACAGCAATGAAAGTACAAGTTACCAGGAAGATGGAGGGCCATTTACACCTCTAAGTGTGTTAGCACACTTATTCAAGCAGGCTGCCTACAACTATTTTCTCAAACCTAAAATCACAATTTTGATTTCCATACTTTAAAGTAGGTTTCTTTTTTGTGGGAATATAGTGGTTTTTCACATCATGCGTATTAAAATGGTTAACTATATCAAACAATAAATTACAGGTAAAGTTGCTTGAACACAGATTTCTGCAGAAGGTGCGTCAACTGACGGGGGCCCCTTACAAATTACATTCAAGGTATATATTCTGCTGCATTAACTACTTGGGTATAAGTGCAAGAAAAGGTTGGCAGTAACAAAAATGTAATTCTGCAGGGTAGAGTGTAGTAAAATCATAAAGTGCTTGAATGCTTTGAATTAAACGTTACCACTACCGTTGCTCTGCGCAATATTCCATGCCTTAATTCTGTAGTATGTCCGTGCGATTAGAGAAGGGGACAAGCCATTAGCAAATTACATTTGGTGCTGCCACCAAAAGGTGCAGTTGAATCTCAATTGCTAGGCAGTGTTCCATCTGCACTGGTACACAAGCAACCACATGAATTTGTTGGCCCTGTGGTCTAGCAGTTTTGGAAGGGCTTCTGACATTAGTGATAGGGCCAAGACTGATATGCAAACAATGGTATAGAAGGCTGGCTAGAGCAATGACAGTGGTTCTAATTTATTCAGAGACTTTTTACCTATTAGGTACAACCAGAACGCATTCTGTGGAACACGGATAGGATGGCAATAAACTGTGAGGAGAAACACACAACCTATGAGTGTCTCTGATCATTCACCCACCTAATGACTAGCCATGGCTATGTTAATGCCTCACCACCAAAACCTAAACCTTCTAGAACTCTTTGAGCAAGCTCAACAACAAACGTGTTGCTGTATAGGGCCTGCCAGTGTTATATCTAAACATTCGTTTGAGTGTTTAATTACTTAATGGCCTCTGTTAATGAGCTCCTGGTGTAGTAGAATTCTCTTAATGTGTGTCTTCAGCCAGTCAATTTTTATAAGCAACATATGTGTCAATGCATCCGTGACTTGCACTGAAGTACTGTCTTAAACCAGCAATCACAAAGCCAGCATTTTTGGCATGCATATAGGTATTAGCAGACATTTGCCATGCCATAATATACCCAGTTACTTACACCATTTTCCAGCTTTTCCCATTTTATGGACAGGTGGTACCCTTATGGCAGTGCCTGGCAAAGGCCTATCCATGCCTAATCAAAAGCCCAAGCTGTTGGTAGGCCAATGCATGTTACCTTGAGTTTGTCTCCCTAAGGTGAACGTGTATATGCCCAGATGTGGGTGTCTTGCTTGCTATGCTAGGGAATCAAGCTGCACCTCAGTGAGCTGGTCCAACAAGGCCCTAACGGAAAAAATGATAAGGCTAGGTTGGCAAGTATTGACCAGTTTCAGATATTCTCATGCATACTTACCAGTGGGGCTGCTCTGACCTAAATAGAATGTATCTTTAATTGGAAGCCTAGTCTACTCTGCCAGAACGTTTCATGATTTAATCTGATAAGTACTGACTTGATAAAATCATTCTGCTTGCGTAACTTGACAGAGTTTGCATGCAAACAGAATATGTCATGTGTGTTGTGGGATTTGTTTGGAAAGTATGATGTAAATCCTGGGTACTGGGTGTTTAGGCAGTGCCGGAAATGAAACACGAACACCCGTAAAATAACAAAAAAGAATAGCGTTTTCTATAATGTTACGGACAACGAATAAAAGGTGTACATTTTTTATAACTAAAAAGCAGTATTTAAATATTTTCTAAAGAGTGCAATCAGAGGTGGATTTAACATTGACCTCCCCTCCCCCTGCTCTACTCTCTCCCCTCAAATACAGACAGCAGGGCTGAACAGGCCCTATCAGTGAGATCTTGGGCCTCATTATTAGTATGTCGGTCCGGTAACCACGGTGCCGGTGAGCTACCGGCACCGTGGTTACCGGACCGGCATATTCCGAGGTCTGCGAGCGGGAGACTTTCCTCCGCCAGGTTTGACCTGACGGGCAGAATGACACCCGCTCACAGACCTTGACGAATGCACCGGCACCATTAATGAATGGTGCCGGTGCATCCGTCCTCCCCATTCCTATTGAGTCCAATGGAACTCGAATGGGAGTGGTGAGTAATATTTTCAAGCTCCCGGCAATGAGGAATTGCTGGGACCGCCAGGACTGTAATGCCCCAGTAAGTCCTCATTGCCGGGCGCTGGAAAAAAAATGACTCTGGCGGAAGCCGTGCCGTTTTTACTGGCACGGCTACCACCGGACTCATAATGAGACCCCTTATCTTTTAACGTGTCTCAGAGGCAGATTATTTACAAAGAAGGAAGTGGTTAGAGATGAGAAAAGGTAAAAAGGCAGTGACCATTGCTGTGGCACTTTAAAGATTATATAGGGTTTTAAGAAGCTATTTAAGTCTGATTGTTTGGTGATTAGTAACTAAGGGGATACAGAACAAGCTGTGTGAAACAATAACCTTGTTATGCATTTCATTTCACTTTGTGTATGTATGAGATTTTTTGTAAGTTCTCATTAATCGCTATGCTGGAGCTTGTAGGCTTCCATTCAGGATGGGGAAAATAAAGCTACAGTCATCGGAGATAATTTTCCAGGTCAAGCGGAGTCGAAGAAGTGGCGCTACATGCATTTAGCTCCACTTTTTATGAGCTGCAGGATTTTGTTTGATTTGACAGGCAAAGTTGGAGAGCAGATCGGACTTAACAAGGTCCCCCTGCTAAATCCGATTGGTATTCCACCAGCATGTATTTTTACATTGGTGGAAAACCAATGGATTCCTATGGGATCTGCCTGACATTTACACCTGGTAAAAGCAGGCAGAGTACAAAGGAATACATTGTGGATGGCTCCCACAATCGTTAATTGTGGAAGTGATTTACACTTTTCCAGACACGTAGTGGTAAAGTAAAGAGCAAAGGCAATTTTTGCCTGTATTTTACTCTTTACTTTTCCAGTACTTGGTGGAAACAAATAAAATTAATGAACGGCCCCATTTACAAACAAGTGCAAACAGGAGAATTCCACTCTGTGCAATTTAGGATTCAAAACAAAATGCCCCCTTTTAATCTTTTCATTAACATGTTTCTACAATGATGAATACATTGTCAGGTTTGTTTATCATGTGACTTGTGCATTTTTAAAGTAATCTGTATAACATTTAGTATTATTTTAGGTATTCAAAGCCAACCTTCAACACATATTTGCACAAACTTGAGCTCGGAAGATGTGTGGTCAAGTATCTAAATTTTAGGCTAGGCTCAAATTATGGCTTTACCACTTGACCAAAGTGTGTGATCCTTGGCATATTTTTTAATTTCACTATGCCTTACCTGTTAAAATTAGGTGCCCGTAGAAGCGATTCAGTTCGCATTATAAGCTATTCCAAAAAGCGTCACTCATGGTTTAATAGATGGGCAGCACAGGCATTAGGACACAAACACACTAACTTTGAAAATATCCGGGCCACATTTATTGAACAGAATTGTGTCATTCAATAGCAAATCAAAGTAAACACATCAAACAAAGAGTCATCATGGACAATTGCATATTATAACCATTATGTAAACAGTATGTACCAGACAATGATTTACAGGGGCACACCCCACCAGGAGCAATACCAGGAGGCCACAACCCCCTCAACCAGCACTATCTGCCTCTTGATGCAGCCCTTACAGCCCTAGCACTCCCTTGCACTCTCAAATCAATTACAATGTGCTGCAAAAATGGAACAAAAAATAACATTTTGTGTTTAAAATGTAATTTTGGAGATGAACCATGATGGGAGACATTCAGAATGGAACTACTGTAGGGGTTCAGTTGGAAAGGAGGGGGGAGAAGGTTGTGGAATGAGTGGGTGAAGGGAGGATTGTATGTACATGTGTATGTTATTGGAGGATATGGTGTTGTGCTCGAAATATTCTTAAGATCAACAAGACTATCTGTATTGATTAGACATGGTATGTTCTCTTCTTGAAATTAAAAGAAGTTTGAAAAATAAATATTTAATTTTGTAGGAAACAATGGGTGTCATTACGAGTCGGGCGGTAGGGGATACTGGTGCCGGTAATCCCCTACCGCCTGATTCCGAGGTCCCCTAACGGGAACCACAAGGGACGCGTGGTCGGACCACACGTCCCTTACGGGTCCCGTTAGGGGACCAGGCCGCTAATTACGGGCCTGCCATTAGCAGGCTCGTAAATAGCGCCTTCCCCATTCCCATTGAGTCCTATGGGGGCTCAAATGGGAATGGGGAATGGTTGGTGCAATGTGGATTTACCGGTCCCGCCAGGGTCGGACTAGACCGGTAAGTCCCCATTGCACCAAACCGGACTCGGTCCCGTTATTGGAGGCAGTCATGGCGCAAATAGCGCCATGACTACCTCCAATCTCATAATGAGGCCCAATATCTCATTGCTTCAGTATTCTGGGGGGTCTATCTTTCACAACAAGATGGAAGGAGCACAAGAATCTCCTCCGGGGCGTGCTGGGTGTAGCCACAGTGCTCAGGAAGGTATTGTTGGGAGGACACCATTGGAGATGGTACAAAGACTGGGGGCCTCACTGTTCAGCCCTCTCAGAGTTGGAAGAGGAGGCATCACACTCAAATCTCCCAATCCAGGCCAGGAAAGGCATGCTGGGTGCTAGTGTGAATAGGTGGTCGGGGAGGTAAACGGGAACAGTGGTTAGGGCAGCTGAAGAAGGGTGACTGGATGGTGAAAGGTGAAGGAGGATCATATATAACAGAAATAGGAGAGAAGATGGGAAGGGAAGAAAGGTAGATTGAAGTTGCAACACTATTTTCGTTGCTTCTCTTTGCTAGGTATTGTTTTTTATAGAGGGGTGCAAATGTATTTTTCCAGATCTGGGAAGACTTTTTTTGCAGGATCAGGGATCTGGGAAATCTGGATCAACGCAAGCACTTTGTTTAGGGTACTCCAAGACCTACACCCAATGGAATGTGGGTCCCCCTGTTCACAACCCTGGCCCACCCAGATGAAAATTCCTGGAGCTCGGCCAGCCCCCGCCACTTTCCAATGACTCATGGACAAGATATTACAGCCTACTCCGATTTCTGTGGAGCTTACATTGACGATATAGTCATTTATAGTAAAACTTGGGAAGACCCTTTTCCATCTCTACTATTATGAGAGCCATCAGAGAAGCCAGCCTAACTGCCAATCCATCCAAATGTAAGCCGGCTCAATCAGCCGTGAAATACCTTGGCTTCTTTGTAGGGAATGGCAGTGTCCAACCTCAATGCGAAAAAGTAAAAGCCGTCTTAGATAGATACTTCCATGCCTAAAGCTAAGAGAGAGCTCAGTGCATTCTTAGGGATAATCGGTTATTACCGTAGGTTTATCCCTAACTTCTCGGACAGGACAGCTAGGCTAACAGACAAATTAAATAATGGTGAACCCCAGAAAATTCATTGGACTGACAAGGATGATGTACATTACAACAAACAAAAACAAACCTTGTGCCAGAACCCAATCCTAAAATTAGTAGTTTTCTCAAAGGAGTTTGTGTTGCAAGCAGACGCCTCCCTTGCAGGGCTAGGAGCAGTCTTGTCACAAGTTTGTGAAGGACTGGAACACCCAATCTTATTCACCAGTCGCAAATTCTTCCCACATGAAAAGAAGTGGAGCACCGAAAAGGCAAAGACCAAGGAAACATAGATTTCCTTTCTAGGCTTCCTTGTGATACAGATGCGGCTACATGGCAAAGGGGAAGTGCATGTGAGAAACCTGACTGTCAGGGTGCAGGCCTTGGGGTTGTGTGGTAAAGGTCCCGGTGCAGGCTACAGACATGGCCCACAAACAAACACCAACAAGAAACACCTACAAAAACAAATCCAGCCTTACAGAAGGCGTTTGTGCCCCCTCTGCAGAAAAAAGAACCTGCAAACTACACTACCCAGAGGACCCTGGGCCAGGAACTACAAATCTCCACCCACGTTGGGTGGGGCATGCTCGTGTATGCGCGCGTGCGCAAAAGCACGGGGCTTGAGCTTGAACATCCGAGTGAAACGGACGTGCAAACCGGAGCTCCGAGGAAGGGTCTCAGATGAGGGGCCACACCCCAGCCAACCTTCATTCAGGCCCCTCACAAGTCAGAGATAAGTACCGCGAGCGTAGGGGAGCCAGGGCACACGCAGGGAAGGCCGCGCCTACTACAGCGAAGCCGCGCTGAGGAGACAATCAGCAGGAAGCCTCCCACGCGAACCTGGGCATACGCAGGGGGCACCGCCCATACTCTTGAGTCCCCCTGCTCTAGAGAAGATAAGTCCAGCATGCAGTAGCGTTCCTACCCGTATCTAAATACCGCGCAAGGGGGATCCAGAGGTGCAGCGACCCCGCGAGCAATGCATATCATTACCATGCATAATTAGCCATGTGCGCCCTCTAAGGAAGCCGCGACTTGTAATACGGCGTGACTTGTATTGAAGTCGCACCGCGCCATGTGCGGCTAGCAGCACACCTAAAACTCAGTCTACGTGTGCCTTTTTTTTAGCACGTGAATGGATAGTAACTGCGGAGCCACATGCGGCATTAGTCCGCATGATAGTGTAAAACCCATTTCAGGGGGCATGTAAACTAATACGCACCCAGCCTGAGTCACATGGGTCTGCATGGGGAAGTGTTACTAACCCACTGATTGCACCATGCTGTGTGTGTGAGGAAACACCCACAAGGTAATAACTCAAAACTCTCTTTGCAGAATTTAACTGCTCCGGATACCGGACCTGAGAGTGCGCAGGCAGGAGGCCAGCACTCAAACCCAGAGATAAATTTGTTGTTTTCTTTAACTCACTGTTAAGACTGAAATCTTATGAACATGCAATAAGTATAATTGTGAAATGAACATGTGTATTTGTTAGTATTGTATTTACCCATATTCCCCTTGCCTGTCCAACTCCCCTCTCCTCACCCTCTTTCCGTTGCCCTGAAACCAGTTCCTGTCCAACCAACAATTCCCTAACCCTCTTTCCCCGCCGGGGTGTCGGAGGTCTGTGTAAGTTGTAACTTGCAGGCACCCAGACCGCGGAGGGGGTGGTTGGTTCGTGCCACTCCTGCGCCTGGAAACCGAAGCCCTGACACTGACAGAGTCTCACCCGCTAGTCCCCGGGGATTTGTCATCCAGTTGGCCAGGACATGGCCATCACTTTTGGATCCAGTTCTTGGGGGTGGACCAGTGCGGGAATGATCCCCTGGGTGAGGGGTCCTTGGGGAGTGGGAGTAGGACACCGGATGGCAAGATGCGGTATCCCCTTCCCTGTAACACCTTTACTCCAAAAGGGAGGATTTTGAATTGGAATAGTCCCATTGGTGTTGAGAAAGCTGCATTTTCCTTGTCAGGACCATGTAATGGGTCTTGCCAATATCCCATGGTTAAATCTAGGGTTGACAGTAATGTGGCATTTCCAAGTTTATCTATTAACTCATTGATTTGTGGCATAGGATAGGCATTGAAGGCGGAAATGGCATCAACCTGCCTGAAGTCTATTCATAACCTCCAAGAATGATCGGGTTTAGTTACCAACACAATATGGGAGGATCAGGGACTCGAAGAGGGCTCGATAATGTTTGCCTTCAGCATTTTCTTTAACGTCCTCAACTACAATTTGTTTTCATGCTTCTCAGAGTCTATATGGTTTCAAATGGACCACTTTTCCCTTTGGAGTTCTGTTATAATGATACACATCATGTACTCTTCCTGGCTTCTCATTGAATACATCAGGGAATGCAGCAATAAGGTTGTTCAAATCTTCCTTTTTCTGTTTAGATAGTTCTTAGGGAATAAGTTCAGAGTTGTCTATCTGCTCTGGTACTTTAAGGAAGGCATGGTAACAACAGTAAGACAGACACAAGTGATCACAGTTCAATGGTTTTATTGAACTTCAATTGGGTTTGAAAACCGCCTATCTAAACCTAAATCTAAAGATGGGAGCAAGGTACGACCATCAAATTATAATAATGCAGTCCAAGCCGAGTCTGTCAAAATAAAAGGGCCTATACTAATAAACATATTGCCAATCCTTACTTCTAAATACAAATAGTGTGAGAAAAAATGTTATGCAAAAAAAAAAGTGTTCAAGAAATTATATGTCAGGATATTCAAGCCGTTGGCTTCCCTTCCCCACGTTTTCAGCACGGGACAAGGTGGCACACTTGAGCTTAGCACACTGTCTGGCTTCTCAAGCGCTAGGATGCAGTTCAAAACCTCAACATCAGGGCCTTCTGTGTCAAAGTCTCTTTGCCATTCAAAGTCTCTTATTTCAGAGGGCCTGATGCAACACAACAAACATTAAAGTTCCTTTCTTCTTAGGATTTCACATATACGACTTCTCAGGTGATTTACTGTTCACCCGGACCCCCCTCCACCGGGCTCAGACCAACTTTAACACGAAACCTTCAATTGGTCTCCCTCCTCTGGGCTTGGACCAAATTTGTCTACTTCGTCAAAATCGAAGACATTCGACTGTGCGCAGGATTTTGCTCGACCCATCGCAGGACCACTTCGATACACAATTCCTCGTTCTCTTCTTGATATAACCTTTTCCTCGCTTTCACTCAGGCCTTCACTGGCCCTCCCGACACCGGGAGTTTCCCCGCTAGGCCGTGGGACATAGGGCCTCTTTCCTTTGGAGAAGGATACATAAATCAAATCACCGGCACACCACGTGACGCTCTTCACACAGTGCCAATAGAAGCCCCCCCCACACACTCCTCACGTGCTCAGCGGCCGTGTGGCCCCGTTTCCATCTCAAGCTACACCTGCCAGGAGTGCATCCATTTAGGAAACAAGGCAGCCGGTTGTCGCCTCGTTCTATGCATGGACGGAATTGAGGGGCTGTGTTTGGCGCAAGTTAATTTTGGAAAAAAGCTTCTCCCCTTCCCACGTCAGTCTTGATGTATGTTTCTGCAAGTACTATACGGAGCAAAATGGTTTATGCGCAAATTAGTTGTGCGATTATTGCTGCTGTTTTCCATTCCAGCTTCTGTGAAGAAAGCATGATGTTTATGTGAGCAATACTTGTTACCTCCAATCAAATGAAAAATAAAAGAGGAGCAAACGTATTTGCGAAGTGGCAAAGCAGAATCTCCCTAAATGCAAGTTGAACGTGTCCGGAATGCATTGGGCACTCAGATGCTGGGCAGTGAATGAATGCTCACCACCTGTGCCCGTGAGACAGGACGCAGGCCCGTGTGAACCAGCCTGGTTGTGGGTTTGCGGGCATCGCTGCATGATTCTGCCCGCCTGTGGATTATTTGGGCGTGCGCCTGCCACACGTGCCCCAGTGTGTTCGCATGTGTGGCTCGTGAACGTGCCGACGTGCTGTGCAGTGCTCCTATGACAGGAAGGCCAGCTGCATCCATTCGGCAGGCAGGAGGCAGCACATTGAACTGGCGAGCTGCTGCGACTCGAGGCTGGGGCTGAGGGCAGCAGGTCTGAAAGGTAAGGATTATCCCCACACTATTTTTCTTTTTTAAGTTGAAAAACATCAAATTCTGACCTGAATCGATACGTGCTGACTATGTGCCCCAAAGTGATGTTGTAGATTCTGATTGCACAGTAACATTTGGCAAGTAATGATGACCTTTAATACAATCTAGAGGCCTGCAAGGCGCAAGATGAAGCACAAAGTTTCAGCGCTTCTTCAAAATGTTTATTTATGACCTGCCTTCCCTAGGCATAATGCGCGCGAAACGCAATTGCTAAAAAGGGACGTATAATCCTGTTGTAGTGAAGTAATTTATCAATGTAACTAAGAATGCGTACTGTCAGCCTTGGCAATCAGCAATGCATTGCCTCTATGCAGTAGCTGAAGCAAATACATTCCCTGATATGTTTACTTTTGAGGGCCTGGGCCTTTAGAGCGTACAATCAATTCTACAGACCATTAAAATCCCATGTAAGTTCAGGGGAGCGGAGGCTGCGGAGGCTGCGGAGCCTTCGACTTCAAAGGGCCTCACATCTATTCTTGTAAAAATATGTTAGAAAATAAGGGCAACCGAAAAAGCTGATCTTTCCCAACATCGTCGGAAACAAGCAATCCACTAATACAAATGCAGTGACCGTGGATGTCCAGAGGATGCCATTTTGGGGGCACACTGAAAAACGTGTCTTATCACTTTTCAGGGTCAGCTTTGCAGTGCTTAGCTGTCATCGTGTGGTTGGGGGGTCACAGTCTCAGCTGCCCCCTCTCAGCCCCAGAAAGACACTCTTTGGCCTGCGAATGCTTGTGGTGAAGTTGCAGGGTGCAGCACAGTAGAAAAACAATCGGCAGCAACGAGAAGCGAAAGGTCGTGACCATGTGTCCGTAAATGTTTGCTGTCTTAGTCGTTTTCTGTTCGGAGGGTTGTACTGGGCAGGAGGTTTGGGGGACAAATATGCGTGTCTGGGAGGATGATTGCATTTATCCCTGATGTAGGCTCAGGAAGACTAACTGCAGTTAAATTCACGATGACTGAGGAGGGAGTTTGGTGGTGTAACTATGCTGTAAGATGATTTTTAAAAGCCATCACATTTGCATGGATTCATGATAAATGAAAACATTTTGCGTTACTTTCTGCAACGTGTTACCAAAGGGTGTGTACGCTGTTTGGAGGGAGAGGTTTTGGATATAGAAAACTGTAACTTATGTTCCAGCAAATGATTTAAGTGTGACAGGACTACAACAACCCCCCAGCATGAATCCCTGCAGCATTGGAGCGTCCCCAGACATTCTTTTTGTATTTTATAGAAGAGCAAAGCCCCATGGTTCAATCCTCATCTCATGCTGGGCCCTCTAGGAAAAGATGTGGAACTTTTGACCAGGAGACCAGCCGTGGTTTTCCATATCGCCAAAACTGTGTGATCTTGGGCACATTATGGTATCTTTGCGCTTCATTCCAATTATATGAGAATTCATCATTTGTTTGCAGGCTTGCTTATAGAAAGCAACATATGGAATCAGCACTTTGGGTGTACTGAATATTAGGGGTGTACTGGCTTACAGAGAACTCTGGAGATTTCCTTGTGGGTCTCTTTTGTGCAGTTACCTATTTTATTTGCACATTTTCTCATGGGAAATGGATGGGGCTTGCTCACACTATGTAATATAGGGCCACTTTAAAAAACATTTCCAGGGCCTCTTTTGGTTCCCAGTCCACCCCTGCTTTCGCTTCTGCCACTTCTAAGCTGGATACCTTACATAGACCTTCGAATGAGCACCCACAAGGTGCCGGACCACTCAGTCAAACGGGTTGTAGCTTGCTTTAAAGTTCAATCACTCATCAGCAGTTTAACTTCACTCGTGTCTCTTACTACGAGCATTTGAAAAATGTTCGTTCCAGCGATCGCCATATGTTGCTGCTTGCAACCTTGGTTTCAACACAGACCAGTCTTGTATCGGTCTCCCCAACTCTCCGGCTGTGTTGACTTCACTGATGCTGCTTTGTTCTTGGAGCTAAGGACCGTACCATGGCGGCTGGTGATTCTCCCCGCCTTGATTACTGATGTGGGAGGGCCCCGAGTATCTCCGACACACAATGCAGGATTCTTCAGCCTGGTTTCCTGGTCTTACGCTTTCTATTATTGAGGTCTCTGAAAAGTAATGGTTCCTTGTCGAAAAGGTCAAGGGACTTTCCCTCCTTGCGATCCCCTTCAGTTTTGCTGTCTTTCCCCTCTTGAAACTGCTGTTTCCCTGTGTGCTTTCATGCTGCACCTTTTATCCAGGTGTTAGTGATTGTTGGTAATTGCCTGACCTCGCATGACCATAGTATTGGGACATGTCAGGTACACGGCTCGGGTGTTAGTCTGTTTTCCCTTATAGTGGGCTGTCCGTGAGAAAGTGTTTATGTTGTAAAGGCGGGGGCAAGTTCCTAAATATCCTAATTGGTAGGATGGGGTAAAGATGTTACAGGGAAGGGGATACTGCGTCTCACCATCCAGGGTCCTACTCCCACTCCCCAAAGAGCCCTCTTCCAGGTGATCCTCCCGCACTGATCCACCGTCAGGAACTGGATCCAAAAGCAATTGCCGTGTCCTGGCCACCTGGATGACAGATCCTTCTGGAGGCACCTTCTGGTTTCTCACAGTACCTTTGCAAGGTGATGAGAAAGACTATGGGGGTCATTACGAGTCGGGCGGTATGGGATTCCGGGCACCGGTAAGGAGACCGGTGCTGGTAATCCCTTACTGCCCGATTCCGATGTCCCCCAACGGGAACCGCAAGGGACGTGTGGTCGGACCACACGTCCCTTACGGATCCCGTTAGGGGACCAGGCCGCTAATTACGGGCCTGCCATTAGCAGGCACGTAAATAGTGCCTTCCCCATTCCCATTGAGCCCTATGGGGGCTCAAATGGGAATGGGGAATGGTTGGTGCAATGGGGACTTCCCGGTCTCGCCAGGGTCGGACTAGACCGGTAAGTCCCCATTGCACCACACCGGACTCGGTCCCGCTATTGGAGGCAGTCATAGCACAAATAGCGCCATGACTACCTCCAATCTCGGAATGAGGCCCTATGTGTCCCCATTGTTGCCACTGGTATATCCCCCTAGCCTGAGAGAGTGCCTGCAGGTTGCAATGTTGTTAGACAACACATGTATCAATTCTTGTCTTCTTCGCTGGAAACTGCTCCTCTTTCCACTGCGGGTAAATGGCTATTGTTCGGCTTGACTGCACCACGTGGGTGAGGACTGCAAAACTGAGCTTTTTGGTCTGCAAATAGTGAGAATTTATTCTTCTATTTTACAGGTGGCTCCCTATCCCTGGAGTCAGGAATGTTCTGCTTGCCTCTGACATTGGCTACGAGCACCAGTTCTGAGCAGCGTGCTGTAAAATCTGTTTTCCTTCGTCCCTTATTATGAGGCCTGTGGCTTTTCATGTATCTCTGCTGTAGTTATGCTATGATTTCTATATGTCTAGATTGCACTATTTTCCTTATGGGTTAGTGGTACTTGGCTCTCTCAGGCTCCTTATACAGTCCTGTAGTTCCATATGGTTAGTTGCAATACACGGCTGCAAGCTTGCTCTGCATCTCTTGCTTCCTTGCGTTTCTGAGTTTTTGCCAATGAAAGACTTCTGACAGTATGTATATGTATCTGTCCTCTATCTATAGAACTGTGTAAGCATGTTCTTCGTGTGTGCACGTGTGTGTCCGTGTAACTTCGTGAAGGAATGCAAGTTTGTTTCGTGGCTTATGTTACTATGTCTTGGTGTCTCTATTGACATCATCACAGCTGGATATTTGTCATTAGTCAACCAGGTCCAGTGTTGAGGCACCTGTATCCGCGAAGAATATCTGCTCACATATGTGGAAGTTACTGGCCCTCTTGGGGCTGGCCAAACCGTGACTGGCATCAGTCATTTCTTAGTCTTCGGGTTGTAATGCGTATAACGGTAACACGGGGCATTCCAGGGACCCTCTCTTCACTGGGTAAGGGGAATTCACCCAGGTTATGAAGAGAAACTGTGGTTATATTTTAAATTGTACATTATTGTTTTGAACTGCCATATATTTCCTTGTTTATTTGTTATGTGTATACGTGTGTGAGAGAGATATCCTTTGTTACAGTGTTTCCTTTAGTTTATTTTAGGTTGGGAAATCCTCGTCAGGTGAGAGATATTGAGGCGTTCATCCAACCTTATACTCTAACAAAATGGCACTGGTTGAAAAAACTTCCCAACGTGGTCTGCCTCACATTTCTGACCCCTCACAGCTTCCTGGAACAAATTACCAATGCAGATAGGACTCAACCCCATCCTAGACTGCCCCCCACCTACACTTCTGGAACAACCTGAATTGGCCAGTCACTAATCAGACCAGTCAAAGCTTTCTCCCCTTTTGGTGTTCCGCATTCCCCTGCTCTGGCTATCCATCCCAACTCCGCTACCTAGGTGCCCTAATTGTCAGCCCTGGGTGCATCTCCTTTGTACAGTGCTCTGTTGCTTCCCAGCCAGATTCATGCGTAATGAATCCCATACACAAATACATTGCATCATGGTACTTTTAGTCCTGGGTTTATAATGGGAAAATAAAACTACAAGTCCCAGAACGCAAAGAACGAAATATCACCAGTTAAGCATCTCCTTCATGCTATATTGATATCCATGCATATTGGCATCCATGTTAAAATGTCTCTCCAAAAGGGAATACGCTTGTAAAGAAAATGATAAAGTGTGTCAGATTCACAAAGATTTGCAATGGAGCAAATCGTGAGATCTCCTGAGCACCCCAGATTTGCTTCTGCTGCATTATACTTTATTCAAAATTCCCAAAATAAGATCAAATGAAAAGCTGCCTGCAGCATCTCTGAGATGCCTTTGAAATTTGTTTTGTGAATTGCATTTGCACATGAGCATCTCAAAGATGCTCCTGCAGGTGTCAGATTTGCTCCCGTTTTAGGATTTCTAAACAAGTGATAAGCAGGAACAAATCTGAGATGTACAGGGCAATTCGGGATTTGCTCCAAAGCAAATTATGTGAATCAGGTCCACAGTGCTTAGAAGAATGTGTGATTACCAAGACACTGGATGCCTGCATATCCATCTTCTTCGTCCCAGTACTAGAGTGGTGTTTACATAGGAAGTGTGCATTACTCCAAGTCCCCTCTTCTTCATCTCAGTACTAGGTAGGGGTGAATGGGGGAGTATGGGTTGGGATTGTATATAAACCATGAAGGCTGAGGGAGGGTAAGGTAGGTCAGTATTAGGAAAGGGAGGATACCATGTCTCGCCCTCAAGTGCTCTCTCCCCAATCTCCAAGAACCCTCCACCCAGGTGACCCTCCCTCACTTGTC
Source organism: Ambystoma mexicanum (assembly GCF_040938575.1). Lineage (NCBI taxonomy): Eukaryota > Metazoa > Chordata > Amphibia > Caudata > Ambystomatidae > Ambystoma > Ambystoma mexicanum. The sequence goes on from NC_090937.1 coordinate 81,140,010, forward strand.
TGTCCCGAGGGTCGGGATCAAAAACCGATGGCCCTTTCCTGGCTATCTGAATGAAGATCCCTGGGGAATGGTTGTGAGAGCACCTTCAGGTTCCTCACAACCTCCACTAGGCAGAACAGGTTAGGTTATCAAGATTATGCCAGCCCTGTGTGGCCAACCAGAAGAAAGCATGAACTGGAGAAAGAATGTTGGCGTATATCAGCCCAAGCTATGGAATTCTCTCCCAGGAAAACGGAACTCCGGAAGACTACCTCGAGTCATGAGCACATTCAAAACACACCTAATCTACAAGGCTTTTCCGCAAGAATTGTCTTCCCAGTCTGCATTGTTTATGCCCCATCATCACTCGCAGGTATCCCACACATTACATGAAATACCTCACGTTCTCTGGTGTTTGTCCATTCTGCGACATGGAGTTGCACGTAAAGGAATGGTCCACTGATCATTATGGGGTAGGCACTTACAGCAAAGCTAAATGTCAATGTGAATATCACAAAATCAAATGTTACATGCAACAGGAGGGAGACTGTTATATTCTATTTCTCTTATCCCTACCTTTCCCTCATCCTGATGCCTCCCTATTGCTACTTCGCACAACCCACACCCCCTAACCTTTGCCTTGGATCCTCTGAAGCAGAATGTTTCTGCCTCTGGTGCATTAAAAAAAAAGTTAACAAATAAATACATATTTTTTTAAAATCATGCTATTGTCTTGGTACCAAATCAATAATATAACACTACTGGTCTGTTGCCTTGTATACTGTTGCTGCCCTGAGTGTTGCTACCGATCCTGTCAAATTGGCATCTATTGTCACTCTCTTTAAATGAAGAGGCTCCAGGGACAACCCTGTATACAGGTGGGAAGTCACGTATCTCCAGATGAGAGCCTTGCACAAGTATTAGGGTACTGGCAGATACTAAGCTCAGAGATCAATGAGACACTAGACAAGGTAGACCCATTATATATCTTCAGTGGAATCTACCATTTCTCGTTGTACCTATAACAGTTACCGTGCCATGTCACAGTACTTTGCCATCTGAGTATTCAACCATGAGTGTAATAACCTAATTGTTTGACTTTGTGGAAGGAAACCCCATTCATCCTCTGTGCAAGTAGGAGCTCTTTCGAACCTCAAAGTCTGATTTATCTCCAGATAACCCTTCTTCTAGTTCATGAGGGATCTATAGGTTTGAAGAAGATGACATCAGGGGGATGTTGTCCACTGCCTTTGAAAAAGAAGAAGTGGGATTTCACAAAGTGGACACAATGTGTACCAATCATACCAAGACCTAAAGGAAGACTCTGGGAACTTGTGATGAACCACAGGGCAGAAGTGCAAACTGGAAATGCAGATTCAAGTGGGAAGATGGGTATATCTTGTCACTCTGCACCACAGAAAATCGTAAAGTCTTCACATTACCTGTCGCTGCTTCTGGGTGCCTTAAGGTATACCCAATCCTAAGAAGTAATAAAGCTAGTGATGCGGTACCCATTTGATGCACCAGGTGCTCAAATGTCATCACAGAATTGTTAATAGATAAGGTGCAAAATTGAAATGTTTACTGTCAAAATTCCCATTATCATTTGTCCATATTTTGTCACTTGTTTCAGCCTCATGTAGACCTTTTTCAAAACTGGGCTTGTTTTCTTATGGTTCATGGATGTCAATTATGATATTATTCCATTGGAAATATATCATATAGTTTCAATTGATGCCCCGTGCTAACCACCGCCGGCCCAATACCCTGAGTCGGTAATGAACTTAATCGATGTCTTACGAGGCCCTCTTCGGATGAGTACACAGGAGGATGACTTTATTTTCGATAGCCTGCCTGCTGGCCCAAGGTGTCCCCGGGCATCTGGACACTTGAATATTGGCCAGGGTTCTGAGGAATACGCATCAAACCATCCTTTTAGTATTTTAATAGAAAGCGTTATCTCAGACATTAGATCTCTGGTGTTGAATCAAAAGAACATTCTTTGTCTTCTGAGTGAGATTCCAGCTTTGTCAGACATTCCCTGTAAGGAATGGGGAAGGATCAATTTTATCGATCTGTACAGAACAGATTGATCATTTATATTTGTGAAGTCCAAAATTGTGTTTGGCATTATTCCCAGGGAACGTGAAAATCTCAGAGTGCTGGGCTTTGATTTGTTAACTTTCACTGCAAAAAGGTTTGTTGGAAAGGGTTCATCTGTGGATATGAGGCGGGTGACCTGTGTTGATTCCATGGGATGTAGTGATGTGTTAGAGGAGCAAGTCTTAACATTGAAAAGGAAAATAAAGGTTTCAGAGGAGAGTACGGATTGGTCCTAGTTGTTCGGTGTGTTGAATTGAGAGCTTTCTGCACCCTTCTCCTCCTCCCCTCCTCACAAACCTAGCTCTTTTTCTTTCCTATCCTTAAACACTCGTGGCCATCAGCATCTTTTTAACAGTCCTTATCTGGGTCCATGTCTGAAGAATTATACCAGCGTTACTCTCCAAGAAACATGGCTTATAACTACCCCCTCTTTGGATGGTTATGTTACCTACTCCCAGGGTGCTTGACAGGAAGATCTCGGGTGCCCATACAGTGGTCTCTTAAACTTGGTGAGATCTTGCATTGAAATAAAGGGGGTTGACAACTATGATATTAGTTTTGGTACCATGGCCACACTCATTGAGCTCTGTGGAGAAAGTTATTTCCACTTGTTGATGTATAGTGGCATTCTGGCCTAATTCCGGTTTGTGATAAATTGGAGCTCATAATGCAGTTTATGAATGAGTGGATTAAAAACTTCCCTGGTGGACATAATATACTCTTGGGTGACTTAAACTCAGACTATATTCATCACCATCCTTTGTGTGATGTTGGGGATCTGATGGGTCAGCAACATCTTAAACTCATTAATGGGAAAAAGTGGCTTGAAGGGCTAACTGGTCTGGGTCTGTCTCCTCTGAATGGGACTGTCGTTGGAGATATTCCACCTCACTCCACCTGATCTAGTAAGACTGCCCACTCTATATGCTTTTGTTACCTTAAACTGCATAACCTAAGACTGTTACGGTTGGCCTACGCCAACGATTTTCTCATCTTCAACTGTACACCCATAGGTTTGCAGCATTTACTTAATGATTTTTCTAATTTTGTTGCCACACATTCGTTAAAGGTCCATTCAACCAAATCAAAAATTATTCAAATTTCAAATGAGAAAAAGAAAGTTCCATTCAGTTGGCACATTCGGTCTGAGCCTCTAGATATGACTGACACCCTTCTCTATCTGGGCTTCTTTGTCACCTCGAAAATAAATAAAATCAAGTTGCGGTCCTGGATAAGAATCAATGCCATTGCTATGGCAAATCAGCTCTGTAAGGTGGACTTGTGCTTCGGGAATCTTCCTTGTTGCCTTGTATTTGTTACTACTAATGGAATATAGTACCAAAGATTTTATATGGAATTGAAATTTACAATCTGACAATTCTAGACAATCTCCCTGTACTTGAAGCCCTGATTTGGAGGAAAGTCATTCGTGTCCCTGGCTTCATCCATCTCCTTGAAATGCGCTATGAGCTGGGCATAGTTTCTCTGAAAGCTAGAGCTCAGTGGAAGTGTCTTTCACTTCATAGGAAAATATTGGTGCCTAGCGAGGGATCTCTGGTTATGGATCTGAAAGAAATTTTGTTGGAAAAGGGATGTGGAGGATTGCAAGAATTTGATGAGTTTTGTACAGACTTAAGCATTGAATGTGGTTGCACTACAAGTGAGTTGATGGGGAATACAACCAAGGTAAAACATGCTTTATACAATCTTGATTGGATACGCACTGTTGATGGTTTCCATCAGTACATTTCACTGTCTCACTTGCAGGTGGATCATAAGAGGTTGGGTACGAAAGCCCCCTTTTTGGCAATTTGTCCTGATAAGAGTAAGCAGCGATTATTTCTTAGGTTTCGCTGCAACCTTGTGCTTACCAAAGAAATTTTGTTTCGATTTGGGCTAGTGCAAGCAGAGAATGCATTTTACAGGTTCTGTCAGGATAAAGGTCAACATGAAATTCCTAAGCATCTGTTGGTCCATTGTCCTGGGGTTCATGGACTGAGGTGGAACTTCCTCAAAGCGTTCATTGATTTGTTGGCTTGGGGAGAAAATGAATTAATTTGGAAATATTGTTTTGCTGAATTTACTACTTCTGTTGTGTTGGTCACCTCATTTTGAAACAATATCAACATTCATTTTGACCTTTTCTTGTTTTTTTTATATAAATGTTTTAAACTCATTCCTTATAATAATGTTTTCCTTAATCAATGTAACAGTGTATTTTAATGTTCACATTTTTCCTTTTTATCTTTTTAAAGGTAGCTTTTTTTAACCATATAAAAATAAAAAATATAATTAAATAAAAATGAGGACCCTACTTCCCAACAACCTCCTGTGCGTGTTACATGTTCTGGCCCTACCCATTGGCATTATTTTAGAGCCCATTCCATGATTTGCGGGTCCTATAAGGGTGCAGAAGTAGACGTGGGACACAGAGGTGACATTTTTCTTGTCAATGACTTTTATTGAAAGGAAATACAATGGAAATCCTTTCTGTCCCTATAACTAAGAGGGGTTGCCCTGCCTCAAGCAAAACTAAAGATAGTGTCAGATTGCCTGTCAACAGAAAGATTATCCACCGTCCTTTGTCCCAAATCTATTTACGTCCCTCACACTTCAAAAGAAAACTACAATACTAGCTTCACCGTGATTCCAGAAAGGTGTCTCCTTCCTTCTGGACAGGTTTCTGCAGTTTGTGACTATAAGGGAATATCCTCCTCTCCCTGGCATCACCAGGCCTTTCAAGATAGATTCACACAGTATAAGGTGGGGTCTCCCTTGCCCAGGTCCTCTTAGGCAGCTCTTTATAGTTCCATGAAGAAGGGGGGAATATATCTCCCTTCCCCAGTCCTTTATTAGGCTCCCCTTTTGTATTCCCACTAACGTCTGTGGATTTGCCGAGGGATCTCTTTCTCCTGCCATGGTTTTCTCTTCTCTCTTCGAAAAAGGGTATCATGGTTCGCTTTTCCACTTATGAAGGTACCAGACCACTTCCTCAGGTTTATAATGTCTCTCACTCAGGCCTGGTTCACTAACCTGCCAGGCACTGTTTTGTAGATACAATTCTGTTATCCTTTCAGCATTTGGGTCCCAGACCCCTCTCTAAAGTTTGTAGTGTCTCTCAATCAGACCCAGCTCACTAACCTTCCAGGCACGGTTTTGAACATACAAGTTTTCAATCCTCTCAGCATTCGGGTCCCAGACCCCTCTGTGTGGTTTCTAATGTCTCTCAATTGGACCCGGTTCACTAGCCTGTCAGGCACTGTTTGACATATAAAGTTCTCTGGTTGTCTTCCAAGTACTGGTATGAGGAAGATGTCAACTTTTGTACTCAGCTTGTTAGATTATTGTAATTGGTTTATCCCGGGGATCTATATTTTGCCCTGACTTAGTTCAACACCACCCCTCAGGGTCTCATTAGGGTTTTTGCACTGTCCTTTGCTTAAAGGAGAACTTTCTCATTTATTATCCCAGTTCACTTTATAGTTTCTTTCAACCCCAGTGGCTTGCTCCATACCCCTGCTTTCGGGCCACTTCTTTCTCAGGCTCCCAGCTTCTCTGGGCTTGTCTTGTCAGCTCTCAGTCTCTCTGGTCTTCTCTCACCAGCTCTCAGCTGGCCTGGGCTTCTCGTCAGCTTTCGGCTTCTCCAGACTTCTCTCACACCTCAAAGTCATGCAGCAGTTCCACAGCCCTGGGTCCCTCACAGGTACAGAGGGACCTTCTCCCGATCGCCCACTTGATGCCAGATACCTCCTTCTCCCTCTGTGGTCCACGGGTGTTAGCGGCGTGCTCCGCTGGGACATGTATGTTGGCTGTTCGGCATCCCGGTCTAATTTGGTCCCTATTCTCCGCACCCCAGCTCAATTCAACTCACGGTTCCACCAGGGAGGATCAGAGCCTGAGAGAAGTCCTTCCTCTCTTTTTATCTTTTGCCAGTCCAGATAAGAGCTGGTATGTTTGTTTTCATTCCGCGGAGGGCTCTTCATTGTTCCTTTCTTCTTCCTCGTGTCAGAGCCATCATTTTCCCTACTCTTCCTCGTCACAGTATGGTTTTCTTCGCAATAATACATAGGTGTACATTGCATAAAGTAATTATGAGTAGAAAGAAGGGGCTCGGAGGATGAGAATGTTGTGGCCTTAGCAATTTGTGGGGATGTGGCTTTAGAGGTAGAGTGGTAATTATCACACCATGTTCTCCCTCAATAGACTTCACCTCTCCCACACTGGGGGGATGCCCTCCCATGGGATCCTTCCACTGAGTAGCAGGGAGACTATCAGGTAGCGGCCTCACCTTGCTGGCCCCATGGTAAGGTTCCCCCTCTGGGGGAGAAGTGAGTTACCAAGGGATTGGCCCCGGGCCCTTCCAGAAAAAGATGTGTAGTGGCCCCTAATTTGCATATGTATTTAGTCTATGTGAAGGTATTTTATTGGTTAAATAACAATACAGCATTTAGGCATTCATGATTTTATAAAGAATGATTCCTCTTTTAATATATATGCTTATTTAAAATGTCCTATCTATGAAATATTTGTGATGTGTTTTATTTATTTATGTATTTTTCAGACAGAACTGTTTTATTCTAAATGTTAAATACTCTGTAGACAGACAAAGGACATTGGAACTAGGCAGTCCCCCCAGAGCCGCATAGAAATGAAACTTCACTGTAGGATGAAGGGAGTGCTTATGTGCTTATGGATAATAGAAAAGTCTTAAGCATATTCCTCTGCCATTTTCTCAGCCTTGGCAACAGCTTCTTCAATTGGACCAACCATGTAAAAAGACTGTTCTGGGAGATGATCATAGTGCCCTGAAAGAATTTCCTTGAACCACTTGATGGTTTCCTTTAGAGGGACTAGTTTACCCAAGTGACCAGTGAACACCTCAGCTACCTGGAAGGGCTGGGACAAGAACCGCTGTATTTTATGGGCATGTGCAACTGTCAGGTTGTCTTCCTCAGATAACTCATCCATACCCAGGATGGCAATGATATCCTGAAGAGATTTGCAGTCCTGAAGAATGTTCTGCACCCCACGAGCCACCTCATAGCGCTGAGCTCCCACAATATTTGGGTCCATAATACGAGAGGTGGAATCTAGGGTATCCACAGCAGGGTAGATGCCCAACTCGGAGATGGCACGCGACAGTACAGTTGTAGCATCCAAATGAGCAAAGGTGGTGGCGGGGGCAGGGTCAGTCAAATCATCAGCAGGTACGTAAATGAACCCGGGGAAGGATTATGAATGTAATTGGTGAACCTATTGATGAGGGAGGACCGATTACCACTAAGCAGTATGCAGCAATCCATGCAGAGGCCCCAGAGTTTGTGGAAATGAGTGTCAAGCAGGAGATCCTGGTCACTGGCATTAAGGTGGTCGATTTGCTGGCACCCTATGCCAAAGATGGAAAGATTGGTTTGTTCGGTGGTGCTGGTGTCAGAAAAACTGTCTTGATCATGGAGCACATCAACAATGTGACCAAATCACATGGTGGTTACTCCGTTTTTGCTGGTATTGGTGAGTGAACCAGAGAGGGCAATGACTTGAACCATGAAATGATTCAGTCCGGTGTCATCAACCTGAAGGACACCACCTCCAAGGTTGCATTAGTGTATGGACAAATGAATGAGCCCCCAGGTGCTCGTGCGCGTGTTGCCTTGACTGGTTTGACAGTTGCAGAGTATTTCATAGATCAGGAGGAACAGGACGTGCTGCTATTCCTTGACAGCATCTTTAGATTTACACAAGCTGGCTCTAAGGTGTCTGCTTTGCTGGGGAGAATCCCCACTGTTGTCAGATACCAGCCAACCCTGGCCACTGACATGGGTACCATTTAGGAGAGGATCACCACCACCAGGAAGGGATCCACCACCTTTGTGCAGGCCATCTACATACTTGTGATGTGGTTTATGTGTTTTGGCTAATGACTATTGTCGAATGAAGCCTAAATGAAATTAAATATGTATTTATGTCAGAAAAAATTACATCGCAGGGAGTGAGTTGCATGAGTCTTTCATGCTCGAGAGGATCATGTGAAGTTACATTACAAGAAGTTGCCATGAGTAAGCTAAGGGACACATAAACTCTGTGTTGTGCAATATGTAAATGTTTACTGTTGCTTCTATGAATGCAGCAATACCAGGAGAAAGGTTTTTTTTCTGATAGCGTACAGTGCAAACTGAGCCACTTCTAGGCACTTCTCATTTTGGCAGATAAAGCTCAGTGTGATAAAGATGATTTGCCCAGGATTACACACTTGAGTGAAGTTGTAAAGCAAGAATTTTAGACCAGTCTGCAACTTCACTAGATATCTTTACAGCGCTAGTTGGTGGAATGGCATTGTTTGGCTTCAAGAGTAGTCTGTTTTATAGAAATTAATGGAAAAGTACACACACCACAATAAACCACTCAGAAAAATGCTACAAAATGGATATTTCGCCACAGAAGATAGGAGCCCAGAATTGGTCTTTTTCAGTATGCCAAATTGCACATACGTTTACCATAATCCTTTTTACATTCATTGACCAACTTTGGGCAGGAAGTTAACAAATGGTGGGCTGTTTCAACTACTGAACCACATAATCTACACATTCTTAGGTTTTAAGGTGTCCTTGCCCAAGCTCCCAACAACATGTCAGTGGGAAGTTGAGTAAAGCCTAAGTGCATAATAAAATGCCTAATCTTCCAATTTTGCATATTCACAATATACTTAAAGGGGAGATTCATAGGGAAATCTTGCAACACATATTCTTTAAATAGAGATATAGTAGTAGTGTTACATGCGTCCCAGACTCTAGCTTTTTGCTTGATTTCCTTGTGAGCTCACATAAGATTATTGGGGCTCCTTAAGTCAAATTCAATTTCCTAATGAAAGGATATGACATCATTCAGCCACGAATAAAACACCCCATCTCTGAGATTTTTCCTAAATATATCTACAAAATTTGAATATACTGATGCAGGATTCTGTTCTTCGGCTAAAATCTTCATATACCGACAGCTCTGTGCAGTGTTCTACCTTGTGAGGAGTGAGGTAAGACCTAGTTCTTTACAGATTGCTTCAGCAAGGGTAGATTTTGTAAGGCCTAAGACTGAACGCCATAACTTGCTTTCTACTACTTTTAACTAGCCAGCTTCTTTGCTCTGGAAGATCTCTAACCCGTAGAGTGTACTAGGAACCATGCAGGCTTCTTGCATGTTAATTAGGCCTTCTGCTGACTAACCACGTCCCTCTGATATAAAAGCCTTAATTGCTCTGAACTTTTTCAGAATCTTGGCTTGAAGGGTATTTGCTGAGAGAGAAGCATCGATAGAATCGGAAATCAGAACACCAAGATAAGTCTAGCTGTTGACCACTTCCAAAGGGACCACATAAAATGTCCATACAAAACTGGAATTGTTTTTCCTGCCTTGCCGAATTGCCATCACCTTAGTTTTTCACTGATTCATTCAGATATTGTTCTCTAACGAAAACTGGTGCAGGGCATTAAGACTACATTGCAGACGTAGGGGCGTGTAATCAAGGATGATGGCGTCATCTGCATCCGCCAACCAATGAATCATTTATTTTCCAATGCAGGGGGGAAGAATATGACATGGTCGCAAAACTTTGTCTAGGTCTGATACATACAGGTTCAATAAAACCGGAGCTAGGTCGCATCCTTGCCTTGACCCATGATTAGTGGGTATTCTAGCAGTCAATCGACATTCACGATTCAGTTATTTGATTGCAGCTTTATTTTCCCCATCTTGAATGGAAGAAAATGAGTACCAGAATGCAAAGCAGCATACGAATCTAAAAAACTGCCACTATTTTAAAAATGTATTTTCAAGAATTAAAAGCCCACAACAAAAGATATTGGGCCTCATTATAAGCTTGCCGGTCCGGGAACTACGGTACCGTTAAGCATGCCTGTACCGTAGTTCCTGGACCGGCAAACTACAAGTTGTGCTCGGGTGTGCCTTTCTGCCCACCAGGTGAGACCTGGCGGGCAGAAAGGCACCCACGAGCACAGCATGTCGGTTGCAACAGCACCGTTATAAACGGTGCCGGTGCAGTCAACCTCCCCATTCCCATTCGGCCCTATGGGGTTGAATGGGAATGGGGAGCATCTTTTTTCCAGCGCCCGCAAATGGACAATTACCGGGTCGGGCAGGGCCGTAATGATCCGGTAATTGCCCATTCGCGGGCACCGGAAAAAGAATGACACCGGCGGTGCTGCCGATGTCATAATGAGGCCCATTGTGTGATAAGATCATCTGAATGTAGTAATTATTTGAGACAGGCATGCTGCATATTAGATATATAAAAAAAAGTGGAGATCCACAAAAAAGTAAACACTTTAAATATGTCAAATAAACACGTGAAAGTAAGGGTGACAATTCTAAAAGGTATTCTTATGTGTGACATTTTAATTCTCTTGAAAGAAGACACACATTTGGCTAGCTAAAAGAAGCTTTGCGCAGTATTTCTTAAGAAAAATGCATCTATCACAGTACTTAAACGTTACCAGGGTCTTGTCAGAAACAATATTTATACCAATGAACCCTCACTAAAAATGTTTCCTATTTAAGTGCTCTGCAACAACAGAGTGTTCTGCAATTATGTATTTGCAAAGCCCCTGTGGGACTTGAGGGGCTGAGCATGCTGAGCAGCAGGAAGGAGGGGAGAGGAGTTATCCCCTGGGCATTACACAGGTTAGCAGGAGAGTTGACAGGGCCTCACTGGGAGGGCAGACAATAAAAATGGGCCTGGTAACCCAAAACAGCCCCTCTAGACTACATAACAATTAGTTGCATTGTTATTTTGTCACAAAGTTACTTCTTCCAAATATCAACATCCCACTTAGGCATTGCTGAAGTCCAATTTGTGTGCGGTCAAAGGTCTTGATATTGTTTGCAAAAGCTAACCAATGGATTTTAAGTTGACCAATTCCAGATGGAAGCACTCTCTGAACTGACAGAGAATCGCACAGCTTTGAGAGGTAAAGGTTGAATAAGTAGGGGGCCAAAACATAGCCTTCATGTAGGCCCCTTCCAGTAGGAATGTTGTCAGTCAAGGCCCCCCTATTATTCAACCTAACTTCTACTGATGTGTTGGAATACATCATTATTTGTAACTTTAACAGGCCCTCAATTTAGTGATTTACTCTATCATAAACTCCATACTAGCAAAATAGGTATTAGCACCCTTCTTTGTGGCTGTACCTTGGAGAGGTGATATTATTAGGTCATTCAAAAATGTCCCCTTGTTCACTCGAAACTCGATCTGGAATGTGGAGAGTTGATTTGTTTCTAGGGTCCACTTTTGAAGATCTGTCAATACCAAGAAATTTTGCTGCACTCATCTGCATTCATCTAAAATGGCAATCTCACGATAATTCTTTGGATCCTCCTGGTGGCCCTATCAAAAGATAGGCGCTGTATGTGCTCTGTGACAAGGAATCGTATAGGTTTTACTGATGTTTCCAAAGAGTTTAACCAGAAGCTCTGGGCACAAGTTCAGACTTGGCTTTAAAATTGTTGTTGTGATCCCGTCTGGGCAATTAACCCAGGAGTTTTATTTAATTTCATTGTTTAATTGACTATATCCTCCTTGGTTGCTGTTAAGCACCAATCAGAATTATTTTTATACTCTTCAAATGAGACAAGAATTGGCTGTTCCTGCTTGTCTGGTCTACTTTCCTCATCAATCGACCCTCGGGTATCAGGCTCCTGCCTTCTTTCTTTTTCCTGTGCCTTGTCTGTGTCTTTGACGAGGTTTTTGAAAAACAAGGCATTCCTTTCGTTCTGGGCTGCCACCATTGTCCCTTTGATCTCAGTCACTGGTAAGGTTATTGATTCATATCGGATTCAGACTTCTGCATTCTTTGCTTCACCAAGACCTCATCTCCCTTGTTAAACACTTTTAGCTTTACTCCCTTCTTCCAGTCAGTTCACTCTTTGGCTTGCTCTTTCCTTTGGGCATCTTTCTCAGGTCAGATTCTTTTGTGCCCAGCTCTCCTTCTCGGTGTTTCGCCTCCTCCCATGGTAGCCTCGTCTTTGCTTGGTAGGCCACCATCAGTCCCCCTGGTGTCTTTCCTGTAGAGTTGTGCAGTCTGTTCCGGTACTGCCGCAACATTCTGCACAATGCCTGTTGTATCAGCATTATCTCAATCATGGCCTTCTGTATTGTTTATGGATGCCATAAATCGCTCTGCCTTGCCATTGGGGCCATAGGGGAGTCACCTCCTGATGCAAAAACCCCAGGTGCTTCGCAAATCTGTGAAACTCATGGCCATCAAATGGAGGCAGATTGTCAGTTTTCACTGTGTGGGTGATGCCCCATTCACTGAAAACTTAATCAATGACTCCTGCCACCTCTGCAAATGCCTTTGTGGTGGACTTCTTGATGATCGGAAATCCAGAGGGTTCGCCTATCATCACCAACAGGTAGCCGCCCATTTTCATTGGCTCATAAAAGTACATGGCGACGCTATACCACACCTTCTCGGACACCTCAGTCTCTTGCAGTGGCAAAGCGGGTCTCCTCTTGCAGTGCATTGCCAAGGGAAACATTTCTTCAACCATTTCGTCCATGAACATGAACCTTACATTCTGCCATAGTAGTTTCTTTGTGGTGTCTGCGCATCTGTATCCTTCATGCAGTGTCAGCACCATGTTTCTCCTGAGGGCAGCCGGGAAGACCAATCGGCCCCTCCTCAGGAAAATCTGGTGATCAGAGATCACTAATTCAGTTCTCACTTTTGCTAGTTGTTCCACCTCCCCCCTGTTGATGTTTTTGTGATGTTTTAGCTGTCGTCTATAGTCATTCCATTTGTTGGTGTTGATAATTGGAATGCCATGACGGTGGAAGGGTCCTCTTGTGAGGATTGAACAAGCTCCTCTAGTATCAGCTCTGGCATCAGGGCATTCTCTGTGATGTAGTACAATTATTCTGCATCACCTTCTCTCGGCTTTGCTGTTGGTGGCCTTGGCACTGTGATATGTAGTCAACCAGGTTGTTCTCTCCCCCTGGTCTGTGTATGATTCCATAATCGTAATCCTACAGCCGAATGCCCCACCTCTCAATCCGCAGTCGCACCTTCGTCCTTGGATTTCCAAATAGTGACAATAAGGCTTGGTGGTCCATTACTAGTGTGAATCTCTTCCCTATGAGAAAGTGGTGGAAGTACTCACATGCCCATACAGCGGCTAAGCTCTCCTTTTCAGCCTGGGAGTATGTCCCTTCAGTGTGGTTCAAAGCATGGCTGACGTAGGCCACTACGTCTGGTGCTTCTCACTGGGCTAGGATTGCCCCCACTCTGGGTTGAAGTAGGCCAAGTGCGTCACATTTGGCAGCTCGTCCATGATTGTCTCAAACGCCCGCTGGCACTCCGGTGACCATCGGAACATCTCTTCTTTCCTCAGTAATCTCTTCAGAGGTTCTGTGGTGATGGTGTACCTGAGAAGATACCTTGCACAGTACCCTGCCATCCTCAGAACCGACCTCTCTTCGCCACATGTGTGGGCCCAAATAACCCATTGATGGCGAGTACTTACTTGTGATTGGGTTGCATGCCTGGACTGGAAAACATGTGTCCACAAACCCGGAGTTTCTTTTTGTTGGTGTTTTATTTGTCAAGGTTCAAGGTGAGTCGGGCCTTTCATAGGACATCACAGACAGCCATGAGTGTTTGATCGTGCTCCTCTTCGGATGTTCCATAAACTAGTATATCGTTGCTGCAGTTAGGCGCTGATTTGATGGGGAGCAGCAGCTGCTTATGGCCTCCTGGAAAAGTTCTGCAGATGAGGAAATGCCAATGTTGGGGTGCTTGTATCAGAACAAGCCTTTGTTGTAGCAAACATTGTTATCGGCCTCGAGGGTGTAAATTCCATTTGATGATACCCCTTGTTTAAGTTTAGTTTGGAGGCCATGGTGGCCTTGTTGAGTTACATAATCATGTCCCCTATTTTTGTACCCAGGTGTCTTTCCCTTTGTATCAGTGCATTTGCCACCCTCATGTTAATTGTACAGAATGATTTTGCCCCCTTCCTTCGGTACCGTCAGCAGCAGCGAGATCCACAGTGGCAGACCCATTGCTTTCTCAAGTATCCCGTTGTCTAATTACTGAAGTACCGGGCATACATTTCCGTCAATGTGGAGTTCCTGATCATTTTCCCAAACCCCAGAAGGAAACATTTGTTGTATAATGTCCTTTGATATCTCTCTAAATGTCATTTGGCAGATGGTTCCTGCATTGGGGGGGCTGTTACTGCATCTTACTACCTCACTGCCTTGATAGTGGATGTCAGTCAGCCCTAGTTCCCTCACCGTTCGATAGCTGAGTAGACATTTCCCGCTTACAGTGCTTCTGAGGACATGTATAGCGGTGGCCGAAGTCTTCCCTTGATGGTACAGTGTGCACTGAAATTGTCCACTGGACGGCAGCGGTGTGTTGGTGCCCCATTGAAATATGCACACAGTTGACGGACATAGGCTGTTTGTGTCTTCTGTTTGTAGAAACTCCTTTTCCCCCATGATGTTGACGGTAGAGCCATTGTCAATTAGAAAGCAGCATGTTGCTTCTATCCTGACCATGATCTTCGGGGCTCCCCCCGCCTCTTGATCCCTGTGCATCAAGTTTACAAACTCGTCAGTATGTTCTGGTTACAGGTCTTGTGCAGGTTTCTCAAATTCTTGGTATGGGTCTGGCAAGCAATCATAAGGGTCAGGGATTACCTGCATGTTCCTCATTTTGCTCCTCTCAATAGTCTAAACCTTGGTCCATTGTTCTCCCCATTCTCCATGGCATCTGTGGGTACATCTGCGGGGGGCTCCAGGTTAATTTCATCTGCTGTCTGACTGGTGATCTCCATGCAACGGGCACAGGGTATCTCAGCACTGGCAACAGTCTCCCTTCCCTGCACACCGTGCGGAAGTGACCTTCTCTTACGCATTTGGAGCACTTCTGGCTGATAGCTGGTCACATCCCCGAATTTGGGAACGCTAGTCCACACCTGAAGCACATTCTCTGGGGTCTGGGGCCCTGTCACAATTGTTGGTATATGTCTCTTGTTGGTCCCCTTGTCATGGCAGGGATGCCTGAAGGTACTCTGGCTACCTCCCTTGTCGATATAACGGCTGCTACAGTCTCATCTTTTTCTCCTTTCTTCTTTGGCATTTCCATCGATGTTGCATCTCTACCCTTTCATGTAGCCTCGCTAGTTCAATAACTTTGTTTAATTGATAGGGGTCTCTTCAATAGCTGTTTTCTGAAAGCCGACGATGTGCAGTCCTCAATCACTCGCAGCAGGATGACTGTGTCATCTGAAAACTGCAAAAATTGGCAGTGCAACAACTTCTGTCTGAGTCTCATGGGGTAATTGCAAGCACTGATTGAAGACATATCTTTTGTTTACTCTATTGGGCTGCATCACTAGTTTCTTGTTAAGCGCCATCACCAGGTCCCCATACAACATCTTCTCTGTATCCGGGATGTTGTTAATGATCCCCTTAATTTCTTTGCCCGCCAGGTTCCTGAAGATGCCATTGATGATGGGCGATTTGCCTTCTCCCACAGTCCTTATGAAGTCGTCTAACTCCTCTACCCATTCGGCTCATCTGAGTCCTTTGTCATTGTGGGGCTGTGATGAGAATGGGGCCAGCTTCGTGAGGAATGAGGCTCTCGTGTCTGTGTTTTGTAGTGCTGGCTTGTCTGCCACCTGATCCTCCATGGCATTCTGTCGGTCCCAACAACGCAGTGTTTGTACGCAACTGTATAGTATGGAAGCAGTGTCCTTGTCAACAATGGTAAAGCCCTAGAGGCGTTGCTGTCATTGTAAGCCTGTCCTCTGCTCTTCTCCCTAGGCATGCAGTGGTATGGAGCCTGTTGGGCACTGCAAGCCACTCCTACTTGCGTCCATAATGGAGTTTAGGCGCTCGTGTGCCCCCCATCCCGCCTAGATCTGCTGCTTTGTCCAGGCTGGCAGGTCTGCGCTGGCTGCTGGAAAGCCTTGTGGCAGATGACAGCAGAGTGGTAAATCCTTCAAATTAGCAAAACCTCCAAATATCCTGTGGCAGGCCCCACGCCTAGGGGTGCCACGTGTGACACCAGATACTGGTCTTTTGGTGCGTAGGCCCTTCCTGCTGCCTTTTAGGAAGCCATGTGTGTCAGATGGCTTCAAACGTTATCTCGCTAGCCTGCTGGAGTACTCTATGTAGGCCTCTGGGCCTGTGTCTGATCAGGCTGCAGATAGCAGCAGGGGAGCGAGTCGCGGCCTGTCCTAGTGCTGTGTGTAGGCCTCTGGGGGATGTGTGTGATCAGAGCAGGCTGATGCCCATCAGAGTTGAGACGGCTGCCTGCGGATCACAGGCACTTGACGCCGGAATACGGCAGGAGATTCACGCAGCAGAGTGTAGCGATGTGGACGCTGTGGACTGCAGCCGGAACAACTGGACGCTATGGACGGTAGCCAATCCCTGAATTTGATGTGTCTGGCCCCCGTCCAGCCTGGGGCATAGGTGGAAGTGGTGGATTGATCGCCTCGACATGTACTTCAGGGCCACCATGGAGACCAACGAGGACAGCAAATTGGCAACCCTATTGTACTCTGCAGGGCCTGTGGTACATGAAATATTTGACTCTCTCCAACCAACAGAAACCTCTTACGGTGCAGCGAAGACGGCTCTTCATGACTACTTCCTTCCTTTCGCAAATGCAGACTATGAACATTTTGTGATGCTTTCCACCCGCCAAAAAGAGGATGAAACTCTTGACACCTTCTATGGCCGTCTCAGGCGGCTATCAGTGGAGTGTGCCTGGGACAATCCTGATGCAATGGTCAGGAAACAGCCAAGGTTGCTCGTAGAGGAAACTATGCAGACAGTTGCTGCGGGAGCCTGATATTACCTTGCCTCGTATCCTCGGACTGGGTCACTGCCAAGAAGTGTCTGAGGTATGTGCGTCCAGGATGGAAGCAGTAGTGCGCTCAGCCAAGGTGGAAGAGGTCTGTGCCGTGAGCCGTGGTGGCAGAAGTACCAGGAGGCCAGCAGGCAGCTTCTGTGACAGGGGCAGAAAGCCAGGGAGGCGTGCCTGAAGTGCGGGTATGACCTGCCCAACCCTGCTGAGTGTCCAGTTGTGGGAAAAGCTTGTGGTCGATGTGGCCTAGCTGACCACTATGCCCGGATATGTAGGGCATCCCTACCATTGATGGTGCTGCGGGGTCCTGTTCGGTCTGGCTACTTTCGCCAATCACGCCCGCCCAACATCGCCCAAGTCGATCAGGGTGATGAAGGTGCACAACTGGACGAGGAGGAGGAAGGGGAAGAGGAGAACATTTTCTCTGTATTCAGCGTCGAGGGCCTCAAATCAAAGAACAGACAGCAACCGCTGTTCATTGTCGCAGTTAATGAATCATCTGTCCGGGTACTAGTGGACATGGGGGCCTCCGTCAACGTAATGGCTAGGGAACACTACAACGCCATGGAGTTCCCCCCAAAACTGACTGCCCACATGGTCCGCATCTTCACGGTTGGGGGATCCCAGCCAATTCCCCTAGACGGTGCTTTTGTAGCGAAGGTGGGGCATGGTGGTTTAAAAATAAGGGCCTGCTTCTATGTAACACCTGTAAGCACCAACATGCTGTTGAGCTGTGCTGCGGCGGAAGCCCTAGGAATTGTGAGATTTGTATACTCAGTGTACGTGGAAGACATTCAAACTTTATTGGAAAAGTACTGCTGTTTATTTCAAGCGATTGGACAGATGGCAGGCGATCCGGTGAGGCTGCATATCGATGAATCAGTGCAGCCCGTCGCTCTCAAACACCGCTGGGTGCCTTTCCACTTGCGGGATTTAGTGGACTAAGAACTGGACAATCTTGTCCACCTTGACATCATCAAGAAGGTCGAAGGCCCGACACCGTGGGTGTCCCCCATCGTCGTTGCACATAAACCAAAGCAACCAGACTCAGTGAGGATCTGTGTTGACATGCGGCTCCCCAATAAGGCAATCCGGAGAGAGCGGCATCTAACACGGACCATAGATGACATCATCACTGAGCTGCAGGGGGCCTGATTCTTTCCAAAATTGGACCTTAGGGCCGGGAACCACCAGGTCGTGTTGCACCCTGAATCCCGCTACATTACGACATTCACCACTCACAGAGGGCTGTACCGATACAAGAGACTAAGTTTTGGGGTGTCCTCTGCAGCAGAGGTATTTCAAAATATCATCCATGGTGCCTTGCCGGACCTCGACGGTGTCTTGAACATAAGTGACAATATCCTTGTGTTCGCAAAGTCCGAAGCAGAACATCTGCACAAGCTTGCCAAGGCTTTTGAACAGCTTCAGTCCCTGGGTCTGACGCTCCACCGGGAGAAATGTGAATTTCTGAAACCTACCATCGAATTTTTCGGATTCATGTTCAAGGAGGGAGGTGTGTCCCCCGACCCCGCAAAGTCAAGGACATCAAGGACGCTCGCCCACCAGAGAATGTGTCGGAGGCACTGAGCTTCTTGGGCATGGTGACCTAATGTGGCCGCTTTATAAAGACCTTGGCATCTCGGTCAGAGCCCCTGCGAGCCCTCACAATGAAAGAGACCGTGTGACAGTGGGGACCGCTCAAACAGGTGGCTTTTGAGGACATCAAGAGCACCCCCACGGTTGATGACACTATGGCATTCTTTGATCCTGCCCTCCAGTAAAATCGTAGTGGACACCAGCCCGTTTGGCCTGGGAGGCGTGTTGGCAAGGTGCTGTCTGAGACTGAGCAGCGCTGCTCATAAATTGAGTGGGAGGCCCTGGCTGTTCTGTGGGGGTGCAGGCACTACCGTTTGTACATTTTGGGTAGACCTGTAACGGTTGTGACCAACCACAAGCCTCTGCTGCCCATCTTGGCAGGTTTGTCCTCTAAACCACCAGCGAGGATCGAAAGGTGGATGCTGGCGCTGCTCGAATATGGGGTCTCGCTGGTCTATCGGCCGAGTACCAACAATGCGGCTGACTACCTGTCTCGCCATCCCAGAGGTGACCTCGGGGGCTGGGTGGATGCCCGTGCAGAGGAAGCGGACGCCCATGTTCGGTTGGTAGTGGAGGCGGCAACCCCGAACGCCCTACCGTTGGAAGACATGGAGGCGGCGGCGACCCAGGATAAGTGTTTTCACATCCTGAAATCGGCGATGCAACAGGGATCCTGGAAGATGGTGCTGGACGCTCTGGCGATGCGAACACAGGACGCGAAAGTGGAGCTTGAGCAGGTGTGGAAGGTGAGGGATGAACTGTCATTCTCCGGGTCCGGCCTCCTACTTAGGGCCGACCAGATCGTGGTACCTCAGGCAAAGGTCCAGGAGGTCATCCGGTTGACCCACCAAGGTCATCAAGGGGCTGCCAAGACCAAAGCCCGCCTGCGCCTCAAGGTGTGGTTCCCTGAGCTGGAGAAACGTGTGGAGCAGTTTGTGGCCTCGTGTTTGTGGTGCCAGGTGGCACCCCCAGCACAGAGAGAGCCCTCCATCGAAGCCATGACCTGAGGCACGCGACCATGGGAGGTGGTGCATGACGAGTTTGGCTCCACAATGCAAGGCACCCACTTCCTGGTGGTGGTCGACGAATGGTCCAGATACCCGGAAGTTGAGTTAATTGAGTCGTTGGCCTTCGAGTATGTGGTGGTGGCCATGGAAAAGATCTTCGTGGCTCATAGTCTCCCCAAGACTTTGTGTTCGAAAATTGGGGCGCCATTTGAGGGTGAGCGGTTCGCGCCCTGATGGAAGACTACAGGGTTCAGCACAGGAAGGTCACCCCGCTCTGGCCCACGGCAAACGGGCAGGTGGAGAGACTGATGCGAACCATAAACAAAGTATTTCGCATAGCTCAAGGGCAAGGCCGATGCCTGGAAAGGGCGCTATACCAGTTCCTGCGCATCTACCGGACCACCCCCACACATCCACGGGATTGGCCCCGGCGGAAGCCCTATTCAAGTGATGCGCGAGAGGACTGTTTACGAGAGGTCGGGGAAAAGGAGCCGGCGGTCATTGATGACCAACAGGTGGAGCATGACTGCAGGCTGAGGACTTAACAAGAGAATCAGAGGAAAGGGCTCAGACCTCAGCAACTTGTGCCTGGTGATGAGGTGCTTATCGGAAACAGGCACCCACACAGGAAGTTATCCCTGACGTACGAACCTGAGACATTGGACGTAGTGGCTGTAAAAGGGTCCATGGTGACAGCCTCAGATAGCAAGGCATCGGTCACTAGAAATGTGAGCTTCTTCAAAAGACTGAGGGAACCTCGGGTGGAGGTGCCCCCGGACAAGGACGTTGTGGAGGTTCCAGACAAGGGCGGGGTTGCAGCCCCCCTCCCTCGCTCTCCGATCAGTGTGACGGCTGCTGAGGGATCCCTGCTCCAGGAGGCGAGCAGGAGATACCCTTTGAGGACAGGGCGAAGGAACCCTGTTCGCCCCAGGGACTATGTGTTGGAACAGTGATTCCAAGTGACCCCGGTGGGGTACGCTAGTGATAAGGGGACCCAGGTGGCTGTGATTAAAGGGGTCCAGTTGGGTTCTGAGTTGATGAGATAGTTATGTTTTAAGAGTGTGATGTGTATATTGTTTATTGTTTGTCCTCATGAAAAAGGAGGAGTGTGGGGCTGCCCATTTAAGGCCTTTAGCACGCGGCGGAGTGACGTTGCACTCTGCCGCGTGCCTTTAAATAAAGGGGGCGTGCCCCAGCAGTCAGAGTGTTCGGGGAGCCCGAACCGGACAGATGTCTCTGGTGTGATTCTGTGGCGGGTGGAAGCTCACGGGTATCTCGAGGCCTCAGAGTGCCCCACAACACGTCCCTTCTTCAGGGGCCAGTGCTGCAACCCGCGTCTCACCCATAACTCCTCCTACACCCCTACATGGCACAGGAGACTGCCCTGCAGCTGGGCGTTTGGCATCATACACCTCCTGGCGGCTATAGTGCCATTTGCTTATGAAAACCTTAACATCGTTCACCCCTATTCTAAACACTCCAGGTTGCCTATAGGATGAGCAAATTTTGACACGAATAACTGGGGTGATTTTGCAAAGTTAATACAACAGACAAGAAGAAGGACTCCAAAGGCTAACGGCCTGATTAACAAAAATGTTTTAACATGGGAAAGATCCATTGAATTTGTTTTATAAATGAGGTCCTTAGTCTTATAATATGCGTGACAAACCTGAGTGGCTTAATCCACAGAATGATGAGACTATTATCGTTGTTTTAATTTAATCAAGACTCTGGGTATCTCTAGCCCCTTTCTGTGCCATGTTTGAGTTCTTTCAAATATTTCAGAACCATTGTGCATTGTTTCCACCTCTGCAATGAGATCTGTGTTTTTCACAGCAGGGTACTAAAGTCCTATGGCACTAATGATGGTCAATACTGATGGGAACTCTACCGGGGCACTGGGGGTATGGACTGTCCCCACACAACCAAGATGCCTCGACGCCCTACCCATGGTGGCAGCTTCAAAATCTCCGATCACCACTGCCTGTCAGGTCAGGCGCAAAGGGACATTATATGGACTGGTGTCCCATGTGCTCCAAGGTCCCTTCGGTACCAAAAGGTGACAAAGCCACTGGCTGCAGAACCAACACAAAGTACCGACTTAAGTCTACTTGGCTGAATTTTTACCGCTTTGCAGTAACTTACTGAATTTGGGAAGCATCACTCCCTTGCTTCAAGTCCTCCCAAAAAGTGAGTGGACTCTGCCACACACAATGGGAAGAGAGATTTCAGGAAGTGAAATATGCACATTTAATTAAATGTGTCTTTACCAGTTGAAGGAAGTGCACTGGAAATATAAGCATTTATCAAGAGAACAGATTTTCCTCTAAGATTGCTGGATAAGTATAAAGGGTGTGCACCTTTTATGGCTAAGAATCTGTAACAAAACATGCACTGTATAGCAGAATGTCAATAAGAGATTCGTGTGTTGTCTGCTCCACAGCTGTGCAACCTTTGTTTCAATAGCGGGCACGGCAGGTTTACTCAAAGCGGGTGCATCAAATTGTATCCTTAAAAACACGCAGGTGCACTGCCCTGTGAAAAAAGTGGGCGGACGCCATCCCCCCACAAATTCCCTCGACTTGCGCCCATTCACTGCCCATTCATACTGTCTTTGTCAGGGTTTCTTTACTCGCAATATTTCTTAGAATGTCTATTGTATTTTAATGGGCCCGGCAGAGCTTCCGGCTTGATGTACGTTGTTAAATATTTTAATAAATGATAATTAAAGGAATTATTTCAGCGATTACTTTTTTTACAGTCATTAGTTTCTATGTTTGTACAATGTTTCTCGAATACCGATGGCAGGAAAGTACATTGCATTCTAAATAAGTGCAGTTTGAGAGCCAACACAAGTACGCAGTTCACAAAAGGACAATCGGGCATCGGTTGTTTTGTACTAGGTTTTTGAAAGCTATTCCTGCCCGAGACAATGCTGGGCGTTGACGCAGTTACTCCACTTGTGCACAGAAACGGAATATAGTGTTCCAGGAAACAAGCCCGCGCAAGGTGACTAGCTATCAACCGTGACAAATTCGAAATCTGTGCTGCGTGATCCTAAACGTTCAAACGGGAAGCAATCTGAGGTGTTTGGGGTTTAAGGTGTCCTACTTTCCCTCCCAAAATGCGCACCTTAATCAACAAGTAAGAATTACACGCAGACACTGCTTTTCACATCGGGTAGAAACCAGGGATCAAGTTGAGGGCACACGCACTTTTTTCTGAAGGTGGACGCCGCCCCCCTGGGTATTTTACACGCAGACACTGCTTTTCACATCGGGTAGAAACCAGGGATCAAGTTGAGGGTACACGCACTTTTTTCTGAAGGTGGACGCCGCCCCCCTGGGTATTTTAGAGGCCGTGTGTGAAATGAGCAACACTGTCCTGGGTCTTTAAACTTGTGAATGTACTCTGTCCTCAGCGCTCGAACCATGGTCGCAGGGCACTTCGCCATTGTATTAGATAAATTGACAAAAATTAGCAAACAACGAACGCTAAATGCCACATTTCGGAAATGCATATTCCAGGGGATGCATTGTTATTGATTCTTGGACTTTAAAACATGCACACCTTTTAACAGTATTAGAAGAAAATATAGTCTCTTGGTTTGAGTGTTGATTTTATGAAAGGCAAATGTATAGGCGCGTTATAAATGTCATATCATATCATTTCAAATGCTATTCGTCCTATGCAATTAGTATGGTTATGCAAAGCAATTGAATTAAATTAGCATACTTCGCCTTGTTATGTCAATTTCTGGTGACGTCACGTCCGATTGAGTATGTTAATGTGTTCCCCCACTTTTTTTTTTGCACTTGGCCATTGATAGACCCTAATGGAATTCGCCACAAAAACAGGTTTTATAAGGTCGGACAAGCACCATTGATTATTTTTGTGTGGCGAAGAATTGCTCCTTGCCGTATTCTACACTGGCACAAACAGGGGTGGTGGTGAAGCACACTAATGGGGAAGAAACATTGTTGCACTTAAATGACTAACATAAAAGGATAATTATCATTGCTCATTTTAGTTAACTAATCACCCATAACGTATAATACCGTTTGAGACAACAAACACTGCCTTAAAAAACACAACTGCAGCAGGCAGAATTCTAAAGTGCTAGGCCAATCAGCGTATACTCCACTCAACAGTGTCATGGAAATAGGGAGGACTTGTGCAAACTAGCCTTGTGGAAAAGCCGGGTTACACACTCTACGTGTGCATAATAGGACTGTGACCCCCACGGCCATCTCGGCAGGTGTCACTGAGTCATGTGAAACATTGTCTACATTAAGACCAGGGGCCTCATTACAGACACGTTGCACCAATGCAAGTGCAATTTTGCATTGGGTTAGCACAAAGCCAAAAGGTGCCCTGGTATGATATGATATTTTATTTATATAGCGCCTATACACAATGTGTTTCAAAGCGCTTCAAGGCAAGGGAGGGAACAAGGGTAAATACAATGACATTCTTACAGGCCATGAACCTGTAAGGATGTGAAATTAACTATCGTACTCGGCCTGACGACATTTCAGATAGTGCAAGAGCTTAGACATAGATAAGGAAGGGAGGGGGAGAGTGGGAAGGAAAGGAAAACAGACAGGCGACTACCGTACTAGGCCTGACAACATTTTGGGTAGAGCCAGAGAAAAACAAGAGGTGAGGGAGAGGGGTGCAGAAAGGTAGGGGAGGAACAAAACAAGTGACTATCATACTAGGCCTGACGACATTTCAGTTAGTGCTGGAGGGGGGGTGAGGAGGAGACAGACGAGGTTGCTATCATACTAGGTCCAGTGACAATTCTGATAGAGTAAGTGCATAGAAGAAAGTAATGGGAGGAGATCAGAAAAGGGAGAAGGGGAAGGAGGAGAGAACAGAGAGTTAGCAGTTAAAAAGAGTGGAGAAGCAAGAGGGGAGAGTGAATACAATTGCAGAAGTCAGTAGTAACACATAATTTTGCAAGTCAGGATACAAGATGAAGATGGGAACAGCATGATTCAGGGCCACCATGAGTACAAGATGCAAAGGAAGTCCAGCATGAGAGTTGAGAAAGGGTGACGCACCGTGAATCAATGAAGTCCATAAAAGTCAAATCCAGCATTTGCCACAAGACGGTGATGGTGAAACCAGAATGTATCAGGACAGACTCCTGCAGAAGTAGGCTTGAGGGAGGGAGGTTAGGGGGAGCAGGGTAGAAGAATCAAGCGAAACAGGCAACACCTGTGTGCAACTATGGATTATTTCAATGCATTTTTGCACCATGGCAATGTTTGCCCTGTTGCTAATACCATGCCCTATAAAACCAGGGCAAACATTGCCATGGTCAGAAAATGCATTGACTTTTTATTTTGCACTAGGGTCTTTTTTTGCCATGGTGCCAATACTGTGCAATATTGCATTTGCACCAGTACAAACTTTCTGTAATATGGCCCCTACTCAATGCATGTCTTATCTTGGGCACCGACTTTGTCGGTTTTCTAATGCTTGTCTCTGTAGCATAGCACAGGGGCAATGTGCTCGCTTTGGAAGCAAGACACACGTAGCAACAGAGGTTCGATCCCTGGGTCCGCGCTTAGAAACTTCTGTGTATTAAGCGTACTATAAATAACCTATCACATCAAAGTTGCATACAATCCAGCCTTTGCATGTACCATTCTCCATGTAAGTGTTCCATGCCTCTCCATGATAGGTCAATAATGGACATTAGCACACAGAGGTCATTAATGACCTCCTCTAAGCCAATAGGAATGCACTCAATTTCTACTGATATTCCCAATGGTTTGACTTCAGAAGCAGACAGGGAGACACCAGACAGGAAGTCATTCTCATCAGGGGCATGAAGTGCCATGGGGGGATCATTTGCACTTAGGTGCAAACACGCTCCTTCCAGGCATTATTCCTCATTTGCACTATGAAGAGCAAGCCAAAGCTGTAATTGCTTCGACGCTTTTACTGCTGCACTATGCAGTGCACACAGAGGAAACACAGACTGCCATTTACGCACGGCAGGCACCGTTTACAATGGATCTCTATGGAACCTGCCTGCTTTTTGCTGTTGTA
Source organism: Ambystoma mexicanum (assembly GCF_040938575.1). Classification (NCBI taxonomy): domain Eukaryota; kingdom Metazoa; phylum Chordata; class Amphibia; order Caudata; family Ambystomatidae; genus Ambystoma; species Ambystoma mexicanum. The sequence goes on from NC_090937.1 coordinate 81,165,655, forward strand.
AACAACAATCAATTAGTTTCATGCCAGCATAAAAAGGTCATGCATGGGGGGAAAAACCTAGTGGTTTTTGAAGGCGGGTGGGAAAAGGGAGTCAGAAGCTTGACTCCCATTCTGTGCCCCCCTTTGCCTTCAAAAACACAGAAATGGCACAGAGTGTAAATAAAGGTGTTAAGACAGGCCTAACACCTTTACGCCTGTCTTTAGCACATTTATTCACTATACAGAGACTTGAAAAAGGAGAACTTGCGTTTCTCTGCATTCAAGAAACCGAATTGAAATGCACCATCAATGTTTCTCCCCCAAGATCCTCCATCTCGGAAGGAATCTTTTCTTCACTGCACCTTCAAGATGACATACAACATCCATTTTAATAAACCAAAGTGAAAGTTAAAGCATGGGACAATACTTTCCCTTTTGTATTGTACCTAATGCAGGCTCATTTTAAAACGTTCATTTAAATATTAATATTACAAAATGAAATCACATTTAATTTATTTCCAGAGTTTGAGTAGAGTTACTTTGCCAACTTTTAAGTTAATGTGTTTCGCTTAATCACCTCAACTCCAAAACCTATATTGCTACTACCACTATGTGCGAATAGCTCACAGGTCTTCCTCAGGATGGGTCATTATCGCTTGGCATAATGGCCATTCCCCAACTTATTGCCTCTGGCTTTACCTCGGGCCAAAACTTCAGGGCGGGTCATTACCCATGATAATGACCCCCTCGCTTGGTCTATAAACTTACAGTAGTGCACACCTGGTGATAACCATGCCTACAGCCTGGCGGTGTGGCACCTCTTGTCCGTAAGCATGGCTACTGCCAGGCAGGCCATGCCACCCGTTTATGTAAGACATAGGCCCAAACATTGTTTTCATTTTTTGTGTGTTGGACCCACTATTACAAAATGTTCACAAAAGTTGCAAATCAATAAATGGAAAGCAGCAAATGCACTAATACAGTAGTATTTTGCTGGTCCATAACATTACTGCTAAACTACAAAAAGGAAAACAGTAACTCCCTCACACTTTGGTCTTCAGAATTGATCACCAAGGTGGATCGAAGGGTGATCATTTCAAAAGCGCTTTCCAAGATTTTTACAGACGCCATAGTCCACATTGTTTTCTCCCCTGACATCAACCTATTCCACCAAGTTGAGTCTTCATCTTCAAGCAGTTCTAAATGGTTTGTACGAAGGTTGTGTAGGTATGTGGCTCTTACATTTGTCAACTCTGAACATTGCAGTAAGAGATGCTTTATTGTTTCTGATTTGGATAATTCCTTACAGAGCCGACAAGTTTTGTCGTTGGATTGCATCCGGATCGCCATGATTTCACGTGTCGGCAGAAGATTAAATCGCGCTCTCATGTACATTTTCCTTAGATGTTTGTTTGGGAATTTCGTGCAGCATGCCACCGGCTCCTTCAGTCTGTTAAAGTTAGGTGGAAGATCTCTTGTCATTATGTTTACATGCGCTTTCTCCAGAGTCATTATCCAGTCTTGAGCCTGGAGTTTAGATTTCACTCTTGCTGGATTTATTTTCAAATCTTCTTCTGTGCATGCGATCTCAGAAAGCTTTTCTTTGAGCCTGTCTGTCCATTTGTTGAGAATACTTAAGTGGCGATTTGCTATTTCTGCTGCTATGATCTTGTATATGGGTGGACTATCTGTCATTAGAGTGTTCCTGAAAAGTTGCATTGCGCTTTGGGTCACTGTCGCTTCCAGAGAGAGTAATCCCAGCTCTCTTCTGATAAGATCCATTGACACTGAGTTTGGGAGTCCTAGGACCGTCTTCAGACATAACTCTCTAGCTTCCGCCAGATGTTGTTAGGCATGCTCAGTGTTGCCCCCATGCCATAAGTCAGTGTTGGGACAATTTTCCCTTTGTAGAATGCTATCACCGGACTTAATGAAAATTTGCCATATTTTCTGTCGATGACTTTCATTTGAGCAGCAAGATTTTTTGCTTTTCCCCAAAGGATGGTCTGCATAGATGCTTCTTTTGCTGAGTGGTCTATCTGAACTCCTAGGTATTTGAAACTATGCACCACTTGGATTTCAGATTTGTCCAACACCCATTTGTACCCTGGACGGGTCATCTTCGCACTTTTCCCCAAGATCACTATTTGCGTTTTTGTTTTGTTTATTTTCAGATTGTTTCGCTCCATGTATTGCGCCAGATTTGTAAGTTGGCGTTGTAAGCCAATTTGAGTTTGATCTAGTAATATCAAATCGTCTGCGTAGAGAAGACGCGATATATTTACCTTACCCAATTTGGGAGGGAACGCTTAAGCAGGTGTTTCTGAGTCTTTTATATCTCCCAAAAAGGCAATAAATAGTGCCGGGGCCAGAGGGCAGCCCTGTTTAACTCCCCTCTCCGCTGCTATCTCTTTAGACAGAAGGCCTTGGTTGTTTAAACGTACTCTTAGTGTCGTGTTGGTGTGCAGAGCCATCACAGGGTCTAATATTTCCATTGGGCAGTTCCATTTTTTAAGTTTGCTCCACAGCATCCGCCTGTCAACTTTATCAAAGGCCTGTGATAAGTCTACAAACGCAAGGAACACCGTAGGAGACCCTTGCTTTACCTTGGCTTTTATGAGATTGAGGATTAGGATGTTGACTGACGTGCTCCCTTTCTTTAGGAATCCCATTTGGAAAGAATCATAGGCCAGAGAGGTTCTAGCCCAAATTTGGAAATGGTGCAGAAGGAGAGTTGCGAAGATTGTACCTATTATATCTAGTAGGGCAATAGGTCTATAATTACCCGACTCTTCTCTATTCCCTTGCTTGAAAATCGGCACAACCACCGCAGTGACCCAGGACGCCGGAATAGATTTTGTCTGTCTGCATTGAGTGAAGATAGAGCTGATGAAAATAGCCCATTTTTCCGGATTTTGTTTTAGCTCGATGTTACATAGCCCATCTGGACCAGGAGCTCTAGAATTCTTTAGGTTGAGGATTGCACTTTTTATGTCGTCTATCGATGAAATATCGATCCAAGGTGTTATAACTGGTCCTTCGGCCGCCAGTGGGAGATGTTCCGGTGCCATAAACAAGTTTTCAAAAAAATGTACCCACGCATTTTCACTCACTGCGTTTACGATCTGATTGTCCACGTTCTTATCTGGTTTCTTGATAAGTGTCCAGAAGTCACCAGTTCTTTTGGTGCTTAACGTGCAAAGCATGTCCTCTGCATCTTTTTTGTACATTGCATGTCTGTGACCTCGGATCCAGGCTTTGTATTTTAAATTTTCATCTTTCCATTTGTTCCATGCTGTAGGTGAATTATCATTTTTTATTTTTATTTTCAATTTTCTCAGGGATCTTTTTCTTTCTGCGATCTGGTTGTCAAATATATGTTTGTTTTGTTTTGCCTTTTGCCTTTTCGCTGACTTCTTCGATCTGTATTGGAGTAGGAATGGAAGATAGTCCGGCCTTTGGGTCTTTTCCCCTTGCCCGTGGATGCTGGTTTTGTATTTTTTAATAATGGACTCGATGTTAGCCGCAGTCAGACATACTCGGTTTTGTTGATTATTCGACTCAATCTGGTTGTTGTAGTGGCTGTTTACAGGTCGTAGTGCTTTCCACTTTATAGCCAACAGATTGTGGTCACTCTCTTGGGTTTTTATCACTGAGTAGTCTTCTATGCATGCCACTAGACTGTTGGAAATGAAAAAGTAATCAATGTTTGCGCTAGAATTGCCCCTTTCCCATGTGGGAGTATTTATATTCCAGGATTTCTGAGAGGCCACATTGTGGAGATTTCTCGATTTCATTAGCCTCAGCCATACTTGTCCTCTGTGTTCCCCTGAAGATTTTATCTTTTTCACCCTATTTTCATTTTCATTGCTACAGTTGGCATTTAGATCTCCACAGATTATTATGTGCGTTTGAGGATCTTCAAGAATGATGTCGTCAATTGTTCCTGCTATTTGGTTACAAAAATCTGATGTTGTAGATTTTTCCGGGTTCCAGTATATTGTCATCAAAGCTAATTTCTCTTTTTCACATTCCTTTTTCCTTTCGTCAACTTGGGTCCATGTTGTAGAGACTGCCAGTATTCCATACGACTCGTATATCGTTTTTATGATGGAAATTCCTGAACCTGCCTTTATTGCTAGCAGGAGTCCAGCAGACAGACGGCCCAGGAAGCCTTTTATGGCAGGAGAGAAGGCTATCCCAAAGCCGTCTAAAGATGGTTTTTCTGTTAGCCAGTGCTCTTGGAGACATAGGATGTCGAAAACCCCCAGATCTTGATTTTCAGGGTTCGTCAAGTGTGTGTGGTCTCTCGTGTTCCATGAGGCCATCGAGATCAATTTCGGAGGAGTCGTTGCTTGGTAGTAGGTTGGAGGCGGTGTGCTTCTGGACCCACCTCCTGGTGGTTGCTATTTGTCCTGTTGAGGGTTTAACGTTTTTTTAAGCCAATTCCATGGTCCCTTTGGTTGTCTAAATTCTTGGCTCTCTCCCATTTTCATTTCTCGATCTTTTATCATTCTACACTCCTCTTCCGACCTTTCACTCCTGGTCTTGGTCATTTGCAACTGAGCCACAGTTTCAGCTCTATGTCGTTCCCTTCTTTCTTGGGATTGACCCCCATACCTGGATCGTTCTTCTTTTCGATCTTCCCTATATTCGGGGTCTGTTCGTCTATATCTTTCGTTTCTCCTCCCCCTTTTTTCCCACTCGTACTGCCGACGGTTTTCTTGTTCCATATGGTCCGAGGGGGCATATCTTTTTCTATTGTAGAGTTCTTTTGTTTTAGATGTATAGTGCCATTTAAGGCTCTCTTTCTCCTTTGAGGACTGTGCTTTTAGGTCTGTTTTTGACGTACCTATTTCCGTCAAGATAAATCCGGCTTGTTCTAAGTCTTTATAGGCTTCCTCCGGCACTCCTTTTAGTGCCTTGGATTGGATGTGTAGATAGGACTTAGCCTTTTGATCACGATGGTAGGGTTCTATTAGTAGAAAGTCTTCGGACTTCAGATATCGTAAGCAGTGTACCTTACTTAATAAGTACAATATTGTTTTCCTGTTAAGCACGATGTATCTGCTTTTGCAAGATATTTGTTCTAGTTTGAAAACTCTAGATTCTTTTTCGGTGTTGTCTGGGTTCTTATTTTTTTTTTCCGAGTAGTATTTAAGTTCAATTTCTCTGCTTTCCCCCTCACCCCTTTTACTTGTTTTCCCTTCGTAGCACCGGTCTAATCTTTGATTCAGGGGGGGTGATCCATGGCTAGGCATTGAACTAACTAGAGTTTAGTCGCTATTTGTTTCCCTCCTTCTTTCAGGGACAGATGTGCTTTCTTTTGCTAATCCGTCTGGACTTGTGTGCTCTTCACCCTGCACGTCTGCTTCGAGATGTAATGATAAGTCCATCAGTGCACTTACGCTCATGAATTCATTCACCGTTCTCGGTGATTTTTCAGTCGGTTTCAAGTTTTTTTTCGTCGCCGCAATTTTATGAGATGGAGTTTCAGGGCTTTGGGTTAAGTTGATTATTTCATCTTCCTTTTCGGATTCGGATGACGCTATTTTTATTTTGTTTGATTGACCTGTGATAGTTTCACTTGCCAAACACAGAGCAACTTTTTTCTTTTGATTTGTCATTGCTGGTACTATTTTTGCGGCCCCAATCATATTCTGAGTTTGTAGTTCTGACAGATCATTCGCGTTTTTTGATTTTTGCTTATTGAAGATTGATTCCATTTCTTTCTTATCCCACTTAGCCGTTGTTTGACAGGCTCGGTCCGTTTTTGATTTTTGCTTATTGAAGATTGGTTCCATTTCTTTCTTGTACCACTTCGCCGTTGTTTGACAGGCTCTGTCCATACATTTTTTTACAATTTTTTTTGTAGCTAGTGCTTCTTTTCTTTCCATCTCTAGATTGGCCAATTTCTCCTCCCAAATTGACTGCTGCTTGCTGTTTTTGATCTCTGCGGCTGTAATATAACCCTCCAGAAACTCTAGCTTAGATTGCATCTTGCACAATAGTGTAGTGTTGTCTTTTGCCGTATCACTGATTGTTTCATATAATTTGCAGAATGGTGCAAGTGCAATCGTAAGCGCCGCCATAATTGTGGTCATATCGGGTTTTTTGTTTTGGGATAGTTTTTGGGAATTGATCATAATTTCACTGTGTCTTCTGTGTTTGGCAGGCGTGTTCAAACTTTCCCTGCCCTGGCCAGTTTTGGTTTGGGTAGTTGAAATATCCCATATCGAGGTCCCAGCTGTCGCGATAGATACTTCAGAGCAGTCTGATAGTGTTTTAGAGGCAATTGGATCTATTGTTCCTCCTTCTTTGACTTGCCTGGTTAATTTTGCTCCTCTTTCTGTATGCTGGTGGTGGATTTTTGTCCAGGATTGATCGCTCATTTGAGGTCTTGGGCATAGAGCGCCTTCTTGATATCTCCCAGTCTCATTATTTATTTTCTTTCTGGCCTGTATTTCGGGTCTCAAGTTTCTTTTTGGACTTTCAGGTGGTACTTGCAGGTCCCTCTGCTCTTTTCTTGGGATTTTGCCTGGTACTAAATCATGGGGGTTCCGGGTTTTTAGTAGGGCCCGCATCTCTTCCTGTTCAGTCCATTTTTGGGGCCCGCTTTGTAACGTTGTTTTCGACATTGGCGGTGTGTCTGCGCCATGGATCAGTGACTCAGTGGAGATTGATTTTCTCCTTAAATTAGTACTCGGCCCCGATTTGGTTGCTTCAGGCCCCAGCTGCGGGATAAGATGGCTCTCGCTAATTTCCGAGGGGGCTTTAGGAAGGTCAGCCACCTTCCTTAGAGTGTCTGATGCTGTATTTTCTTCCCTGACGGCTTTATTTGGGCTTGTCGATTCAGTCGGCAGGTCTTTTCCCACGGTCATCTCTTTGGTCTGCATCTCCTTATCTTTCGTGATAGGCTGATTTACCTGTTTTATTTCTTCTGTGTTTGTTTTCTTTTATTCGGTCTCATTTAGGCACATTTCTTTCCTTGGGCTAGGCTGAATTGCCTGGCTTGTTTCCTCTACGTTTGCTTCCTTTTGTTTCATTTTATTTGGGCTGACCCCTGGCTGATCCGCTACTCTTGATCTCCTTTCACCATCTCCGATTTTGCTCTCACTGTCAGTCATATCTGTATCCGTTTTCCTCTCTTTTGTCGAAGGGAGAGACCCCTCTATCACTTCTAGAATTTCCGCATCAGTGATTTCGTCCTCTGTTTCTAGTTTGCGTTTCTTCTGTTTGGTCTTGAAGAAGGATAACAGGGCATTTGGGATGCAAGGCTTTTGGTGCGCTCCCGGCCCTGCTGCTGGTTTTTCCACTGGCGTACGTTTAACTTTGTTTATCCCCGTAGTACCGAGGTTTTTCTGATGATGCGTGGATATTTTATTATCTTGGTGGTTTTGGTTTAAGGATGCGCTTGCGGCTGTTTTTTCCCCCTTTTGGCGCTTAATATAATAGCGCTTATTACCATTGAATTTATTGCACTTTTTTGGGTCCATCATATTCGTAAATCCTGGGGACCCAAGATCGACCCAGTCTCCTGCATCAGGATTCGATTCCTTGGTTATGCAGTCAATCGGTGCTACTCTAGTCTCCAAACTCACATTTCCCTCCTTTGTCCTTATTGGCTGGTTGTTTGAGTAGCTGATTACAGTGTGTGTGGTGCTAGGTGCACCGATGCTATCATTTAAATCTGTCGCCATCTGTACGTCTTTAGTACTGTGAATTAGGGGTCTAGTTACAATGACCGGTCTTTCACTCGGCAGTGTCTGTACTGCGTCCCTTACGTTCTTCTCTGGGGACTTATAGATGTTAGGTAGCTCAGTCCTCCCCCCTCGTGTGTTAGCGCACAGGGCCAGGGGAGGGTCCCAGTCTGACCACCCTCCGGGAGTCAGGACTGAAGAACCACCCGCCGAAGCAGTGCTCTGTTCCTGCGCTATTTTCGCCACCTTGCTGATGTCCATGGGGTTTTGCGGGGGGGCGGCAAATATCCGTGAGGGCGCTGTAGCAGTTTCAAGGGACTCTTTGTTGGTATTGATATTACAGGGTGTGTCCTCCCCCCTTCTGCCAACTCCTAAGGAGGACTGGAGTTGGGTGGCGGTGGGCGTCAACTCTTTAGGAGTTTTCAAGTCTGATGTGGGGTGCACGGGAATCTTACCTTTTTTCACCGGCGACCTCCGCTCTCCTTTGGAAAGAGTCTTGTTGTTACTCCGCAGGATTCGATGTGAGTCCGGCGGCTCCGCCAGTTCTACCGGAGCTCCCGCCACCTCTTGATGCTGCTTTTCGGCGTCCTCCAGCTGGTCGTAGCCCAGCGCTCCCGCCCCAGCTGACTGCATTGTTCTTTCGATCTGCAGGGGCTCTGTGGGGCTCCGGGGCTCCGGGCTGGTTCTTTGCGTCGCTGAGTTACTCTTTACTTCCACTTTACTTCCACTTTACTTCCACAGAGCGGGGCGCTCCCGGACCTCCCTGGACCCACCGGGAACACTGGAAACACTCTGTCCACTCCGCTCCGCTCCGCTTTTTTGAGCGAGGGGTTTTTGAGAACTGGCTCCTCCTTCACAATGGGAATGGCAAACAGACTGCCAAACACTGGAAACACTGTGTCCACTCCGCTCCGCTCCGCTTCGTTGAGCGAGGGGCTTTTGAGAACTGGCTCCTCCTTCACAATGGGAATGGCAAACAGACTGCCAAACACTGGAAACACTCTGTCCACTCCGCTCCGCTCCGCTTCGTTGAGCGAGGGGTTTTTGAGAACTGGCTCCTCCTTCACAATGGGAATGGCAAACAGACTCCCAAACACTGGAAACACCAGTGATTATATTTACCAGCTTAAACAATGAACCCAAAAATAGTTTGCAACACTTCACAATGTCTCCAGCAAAGCCTGAACAAATGCCTTACATTTTGTCCTACATGTTTATTGATTTTTTTAAATTTCTTTTTTATTTGTGTCAGTTGTACAAATTGTACATTTACACAATCTTTTACAACAATTCATAACAAAAAAATCAACTCTGCACTCATCAATAATAAATTTGAAGACGGCAAGACAAGTAAGAAGAAAAAAAAAGAAAGGAAGTAAGAGAAGCAAAGAAATATTGAATATGAGAACCAGAAGGAATTATTGATGCAGGTAGTCAGGACATCAATAACGCCCAGTTAGTGTTGTTAATAAGAAAAAGGTTAATGTGCTCATTCAAATGAGCCCTTAAATCTTCTGAAGCAGACTGCCTCTGGGACAGTGTTCACCTCCATGGTCCGCTCTGCTGGAATTTGATAATTTCCCGGTCAGAGTGGTAAAAAGACACTCACATTGGAGTGGTTTTTGTGTTAATCTGCCTTTCACATCCCCGGCTGTCATGGATCCGTTCTCCCTGCTGCATCGCTGGAACCTCCACTGTCGCCGCAGTACTGTTGTCTGTACCCTTTCCAAGATGGCGGCTCGCTACACCAATCCCAAGATGAGGGTTCACTGGTTTCCTGATGCCAATAAGGAAATCTTAACCTTACTTTTCTACTAACCGTTATTCCTCGGGAATGCGCTCGACCCTGATATATTCTCCCTGACTTCTTTTGTATTTGTGTGTTTTTGTCTTGTCTAGCGCTGCAGGCTCTACAAATAAAATAAATACAATCCCAAAATGACAGATGCACTTCCGGTTTCAAATATGGCGTCCTGCGTTTGGTGGCAGGTATTTCTTCATGCAGAGCCGGAGGGGCGATGCACCTTATTGCATAAGTGATTCTGTGTGCTCCCTTGGACTGCTCTAGCTCCTTTCTTCGTTCTGCCCCGTTCATTGCACCCATTTGGTTCCTGTGTTTTTCCCTGCCATCCCTTCCTTCTTTTGGCCAGCTTTTATACCTAAAAACTTTGCCTCCTTCTCTTTCATTAGTTATTGAAGTCTGGTTTCCCTTGGGCTTCTCAATTGCTTGCCTGTTCTTCTGGAAACCTTTTGGAGTGCCAAGTCTTCACAAGAATTCTTCCCTGCTGGGTTTTCCCCTGTCCTGGAGGAGATTTCCCCACTTCGTTGGCCCTTTCCTTTGAGGATAACAAGGGGGGTCCTGGGAGACTCTCTGCCAGACATGAGTCCTGGTTACAAGAGCCTTACCCAGAGTCTTTAGCTCACTATCTTTCACAGAGGAGAAATATCCTAAACATATCAGTCTTTGTCCTGCCCTGGGGCAGTCCAGCACCAAAATGCTAGGAAATTCTCCTCTGAACAAGAGTACCAACAGCAACCCAGACACGTGTTTTGGTCTGGTTGAACCTCAGCGGTAGGGTGTAGATGTGCCTCTCTAAGAATAGTGAGCAAGGGGTCCATGTCTGAATTCCCCTAGTAACTTAGGGTGAGACCCAAATTTACTTGAAATATGCAAATAACAAGGGGGGTCCTGGGAGACTCTCTGACAGACATGAGTCCTGGTTACAAGAGCCTTACCCAGAGTCTCCCAGGACCCTCCTTGTTATTTGCCTTTCCTTTTGGGTACACCACGTAGGTTGTTTCTGCAAAACCAACAGCGTGGCTTCCTCAGAAGGTAGGCCCTTTTCCGTAAAAAAGACACGCCGGAAGACCCTGTCAAAAACGGCTCTTGACACCGGCTGACAAATGAGCATGGTGACTGCCCTGTGCATGCACAGTGGCCTTCATCACAATTAATCCCAATAGATTCTGCATGATTGGCAAATGAGCAGTAATGGCAGCTACCATGTACACGCATGGTGGCCTTTATCACAATGAAAACCTATAGATTCTGCATTATTGGAAAATGAGCAGTAATAGTGGCTTCCATGTGCATGCTTGGTGGCCTTCATCACAATGAATCCCTATAGATTCTGCATGATTGGCAAATGAGCAGTAATAGCGGCTTCCATGTGCATGCATGGTGTCCTTCATCACAATGAATCCCAATAGATTCTGCATGATTGGCAAATGAGCAGTAATGGCAGCTACCATGTGCATGCATGGTATCCATCATCACAATGAATCCCTATAGATTCTGCATGATAGGGCAAATGAGCAGTAATAGCGGCTTCCATGTGCATGCATGGTGTCCATCATCACAATTAATCCCTATAGATTCTGCATGATTAGCAAATGAGCAGTAATAGCGCTTCCATATGCATGCATGATTTTCCAATCATGCAGAATCTATAGGTATGGTGTCCGCTCAAAGTTTCGACTCAAAAGGGTCGAATGACAAAAGGGTCGAGTCAATTCGAGCAGTAACAGTGGCTTCCATGTGCATGCATGGTGTCCATCATCACAATGAATCTCTATAGATTCGGCATGATTGGCAAATTAGCAGTAATAGCGCTTGCATGTGCATGCAATGTGTCCTTCATCACAATGAATCTCTATAGATTCTGCATGATTGGCAAATGAGCGGTAACAGCGGCTTCCATGTGCATGCATGGTGTCCTTCATCACAATGAATCCCTATAGATTCTGCATGATTAGCAAATGAGCAGCAACGGCGGCTACCATGTGCATGCATGGTGGCCTTCATCCCAATGAATACCTATAGATTCTGCATGATTGGCACATGAGCAGCAACAGCGGCTACCATGTGCATGCATGGTGGCCTCCATCACAATGAATCTCTATAGATTCTGCATGATTGGAAAATGAGCAGCAACAGCAGCTACCATGTGCATGCATGGTGGCCTTCATCCCAATGAATCCCTATAGATTCTGCACAATTCTTTATGTTGTAAAAAGCAGGTGGTAATCCAAAGGGAATGGTGCCCCTGCACCTGCAGCAACATTAGATATGGGGGGGGAGACACTGTCTGTTACACCACATGGAGCAGAGACATATTTCCTGCTCCGCCAGGGGAATCCTGATAAAAATGGCACTGATTGGAAAAGACACACACAGAGGTTGTGTCTGTGTGTCTTTTTTCCAATCCATACCACTATGTTCCCCATCAAAAAGAGGAAATAAGTCATTTCTTGATGTCTTTGAGTAATGGCAAAATAGTGACCATGTACAAGGTTAATAAACTCAAGCGGGCACTTACTGTTGGGGTCTGGTTTTGGATCCATTCCTTCTTGTTTTGCATAATAAGAAGAACCAAATATTTAAGCAATATTTAAGTATATCATAGTGATCACACTAACATGTGAAGGACAATGTGCAACAAGCCAACCGCTATTGCAAAATACCATAGCAAACATGAACAAGGGCTTTGGTGCAGCTTGCTGGAACCCTACCTGGAAGGCTCCCGGTGGTGGCTTGAACGGTGGTTCGGGGCGTCGTGCGGCTGGGAACTGAAAATGAAGTGGAATCAAGATTTGAGAAAACAGATCTGCAACATATGAACATGGTATTCGTCCTTACTCCAAATGGTTGCCATCACTCGGTTTGTGGGTAGCAACAGGTGCTGTGAAGTTGAGAACACAATGAACGCTCTGAGTTACGAAGTCTCTTGTTACAGTGCAATTTGAATGGGATCTATGTGATTACTGTGACCCCCAGAAGTCCGACTGCCCAAAATGCAGACTTTTTTTCCAACCCCCATTACACCACATAGATATGCGGGAGGAGACCCCAGTGCCCCTCCATACTTGTATTATATCCCATACACCCCCCACACAGATATATTATATGTGGTGAAAAGGGGGTCCAAAAAGAAAGTGGGAATTTTCAGCAGTCGGAATTCCGGAGGCAACACATTGAAATATTTCCATTTGAACGTCATCAAAGCTTTGGTAGGCTTATTCACGGAGTACCAGCGTGGCTCCCTAAAGACAGCGTGCAAGGTACCCACATCAAAGCATATCCCTTACTACTATGGGCCAGACTGACCGTAAACAGCAACACGTGATGGGCGAAAAACATTAGTTAACGATAACCACCAACAGGTATTCTGGCCAGCTTTAATTCCACTGTTGTGCAACTCATCTGCAACATTACCGAAGGGGACCAACCAGAAGCAAATCAGTCTGGTAGTGCAACTGATCCCTTCTACGCGGCAACACAAGCAACCCCGGAAAAGCTGCACCAAAAGCCGAAACATGTCTGCGTCGTGCTCCCGTGCAGAATGTAAGTGGCCTGGCAATTCAGGCTGAACTGCCCCTATTGGTGGCAGGAAGGAACAGGGCAGACGTCCTCTATAACGAGGCAGAGGGAATGGAAGGCTAGTTCTGGGGCGCACCACAGCAATTGTCATTTACCGCTCAGCAACAGGATTACGAACGGAGAACATGGCACCCACTATCGTCTTTAGGATAGCCTTTGTAGCCTTTTAGTCTTGATCCCAAAACTCCTGGGAACCTGTGATATCATAGAAAAGATGCCAGAGATAGTGTTGTGCTTCAGTATCACCTCTTGTCTGGCCCCGTTTTTGACATGATATTGCATCAATTCCAGGTGGCTTATTCGTTGAGAAAGGTGAAAGTGTTGTATGGCTCACTAAAGCTATATTGTCATTTTGCACAATTACATATAACCTGAAAGCTATTGATCGGGCAAGCTCCACTATGGTTTCTATTTTATGTCCAGGGGCCTCATTATGACCCAGGCGTTAAGGAGTTAATGCCGCCGTAAAAGGTTGCGGCACCGCTAACCCCTTAACGCCTTACTACGAGGTCCCTTTGCTGGTCCCGACTTTAACGGCTGGTCTGTACCAGCCGTTAAGGTAGGGACCCGCAAAGGGACCTTGAAGGTAACAACGGTACCGCAATTTACGGTACCATAATTGCTGCCTTCCCCATTCCCATTGAGCCCTACGGGGCAAAAATGGGAATGGGGAAGGATCAATGGTAAATGGGGAATTATCGCCCCGCCAACCTTGGAATGGGGCGGTAATTCCCCATTTACCATTGGTGGAATCTGTAAAATACCGGCGGCAACCATGGCCCAACTAGCGCCATGGTTACCGCCTGGGTCGTAATGACCCCCCAGGTGTCGATTTGGGCAAAACCCAATATGGCCCACAAAATGTGCTCTGGTACTCACATCCCCCCACACCACCTGATGATGAAGAACATCCGTATTAAACGCTGCTGCTCCATTGGGAGGATAGCTCAGGGGCAACACGCTCGCCTTGGAAGCAAGACGATCAACCCAGGTTCGATCCCCGGGGTCTGCGCTTAGAAACCTTTGGGAATTAAGCGTGTTATAAACAACAAATAGCTGAAAATGCCTTCTTACATTTAAAAAAAAAAATTGGGTTTTGTAATAAAATGTATCTGGCCGTTGGCAGTGGCAGGCGTCTAAGGGACCCATGAGGTTACGTATACAAGTAGCCCAGGACTACTTAAACAAGCAATGGAAATGCCAACAGTTTGGGCTTTTGTGGAGGCATCGGAAAGGCACTTGCCAGCCACTACCATAGTGGCGTTAACTGGCTATTGATGGGAGCAGGTGCTAAATGGTGCGAGTACCTTGGCTCTAATAGCAGTGCTGGGAAAATGCCTAATACCTATACACAACTCAAAACTGTTGGCTCTGCCACTTTCTGTTTTTAACAGGACCTCAGTGAAGGGCATACATGCTGCCTATAAATCGAGTGGCTGGAGGCAGGCCTGGTTAAGATATTTTTATTACACCATTTACTGCTTCAATTAAGTCATTAACTCTGAGAAGACTGTTTTGAAAAAAAACACTGGCTGGGAATTTGAGTGCAAAGTTTGATAGGAAGGCTTGAATAAATTCTCATGAGGAGGTGTCTTGGGCGGGGAGGGGCAGGAACTGTGTGGGAATAGTCATTAGGATTAGCATGGCCATGGGCATCAATGCATGGGCAAATAACCAACAACGGATTCAAGCTTTCTGTCCCTCCTCGTATGCCATCTCTCCCTATCTGTACTCTAATGCAATTGTGTTGGCTTATAGGTGGCACTGCCACCTAATAGCCTAAACTAAACAAGCATTGGCAATGCCAACAGCTTGGGCTTTTGCGGGCATCTAATAGCAGTGCCTATGAAACGCCCAATACTTTATACACATGGTCAATCAATGGGAGGGCAAATAATCAAACAACTACTAGCTTTGTGTCGTCTCTAACACACAGTACTCACACAATCGGAAAAGATGCAACAGAATGGACCAAAACAGAAGCACCCCGCAACTTCAAATAATCAGTTCTGGGCTCTGCTTGGCTGCAAGATAAGCTAGCAACCAAAAGAGCATTCGCCGCTGCACCAGCAAGAAAAACATAGGTTTCAGCTCTGCGCTACTAAGAAGAAAAGAAATATCCCAAAACGTGATTATCCTAATTCTGGTCAATCACTGATGGATGAAATCCTGATTCCGCCTCATTGGGATTCAAACATTTGATCTATAGATTGCATTCTGTGCTCAGTCTGCAGCATTAGCTCAACCCAGCCATCTATCCCAGCTAGCAAAGTGAAAGGAAGCGCCCCCGATTTCAGCACGATCCTCCCCTCAATGAGAGACAATAAGGGACTCTCCCGTAGTGGGAATAAGACCAAGACAGAGTGCGGGTGAGCGTAAGTGGGAGTTTATCCAAAGAATAGGGCATGCAAAGAACTCTGCAACCTCCGAGAGCGCTCTGTCTGACAATAGCAAAGACAGGCGTATTTCTAATACAAAAAACGTCATCAGAACCTACACACTATAGGGGGCACAAGTTAATTGGGATTGGGTGGCGTCGACTAACTATAGGTGTTGCTGCAGCGTGGTTGGTCTTGGCGTGAGGACGTCACTGGTCAGCCTCGTGGGTTGGGTTGGGCCTGGCAGGCCAGCTTGAGGTCATCCGAGCGGTGTTGGTATGCTGGGGCAGCCTGTGACAAAGATGAATACTTTTCCTGACTCGTTTGCCCTAGGCCATGCACACTGCAGTTATTCAAGAAACGACATCTAAGTTCATCAATAAATCGCTCGGCAGTTTGTCTTATACAATAAACGCAACGCATGAGGAATGCACCTCTTGAGAGGTCCGGTGATTGTCGGTTAGGGTGAGATTTACCTGTGTCCTATTGACCGGTATTTTAGGTCGAGGGGCTGAGTTCTGGGGCCTGAGCCGACTGGTACATGCCTGTCTGCCGCGTTAGAAGTTATTATATAAATGGGTCTCTGTGTCTTGTCCCAGTGATGGGGGTCGTTCTTGGGGTGGTCTAGGGGGAGGGTTGTGGACTTTACGAGAGGGTGCTGGTAGATTCAAAACGTGGGTTTATTACCGTGCTGTAAATAACACAGGTGGTGGGCTGTGGCCTTGGGTGCGGTACCGGGGCCTCTGACTCTCTGAAGCGGCTCCAGCTTGGTTGGGGGAGGTGAGGGAGCGCGGCACAGGCCTTAGCTTCCTTATCTGGCGGGCTTGGCAGGGTGGGAGGGAGAATGGCCTTGCATATACTCACAAAGGTTTTTTCCTCGTGCGTTGCTAACTTTTAAATGCAGAACTTTTATAACGTTCCGCCTTATTTTGATGTTATTTAAACACACATATATATTTCCATTTCGTTACACATTTCTTTAATACAGTCGGTCCGAGTACCTTTTCGTTACCTAACATTATATTTACTACATGATGTGATTATTTTATGTACATTAACCGTTACACGAGGTCGTTCTAGGTTATGGCCTACAGAAATTGATGCTCGCTGCTTTAGGTGATTAAGAAAACATATATGAGTAAATAAAGGCTATACATTTGGTCGACATCTTTCTCTGTGGTTGTAGCAGCACTAGTCCAGACCTGGGGTGGTATCATGTAACGTTACATCTTTATGGTTTATTCACAGTTTACAGGATCTGTTTAAACCGAGGTAGTTCGATAATACCAATACTTGAATTATTTTCTACTTTCTTCAGATAGTGATGCTTCAGCTTTTTTCCCCGTCACCCCGGCCTCGCGGACCAGGTCATGCAGGGTGCAATATTACATTGTGGACGAGAATAATGTTACAGTGTTAGCATCTCGGGTTAGCTCATATCCGACTTTCTCATGGGAACGCGCTCGCAGCGGATCTACCAGGGCTACTGCGGCGGCAGAGATGCATGAAAGGTCCTCCAAAGGTGGGGGCCTCGTTACAGTGTGCTGAACTCACGCCATGTTTGCTAAACAAGATGGCTTCTAGGCCTAACTGAATTTAGGTATATGCAGGGAACGGATATGTGTGGGCAATGTCGTCGGCGGGTGACCCCTCCTCCACCTGGGCCCGGGTGGCATGAGGGGACGGCCACCGAGTCATGGTCCTCACCTGGGGAGAAGGCTGCAGTTGAGGAGGGCCTCGCGGCCAGTCCTCCCCTACATTTCCCCCCTTTCGTTACTAAAGTAACGAATTCTTTAGCTCTTCTAATCTTCTACATTCTTGCTCCTCTATCACTGCGTCATCCCATGCAGGTGTTCCTTTTCTAGGCATCCAGGCTCTGCATACCCCCCTCAAGTTCTCACCTCTTCTAGCATACTCATCTGGGGTACATGTTAAATATATACAGTCACCCGTCCCTTCCAAGTCTACCCAGACCTCCTCATACCATTCCAGTTCCACATCTCGGGGTTCCTTGATAGTGGTGTGCCATAGTTTATCTACTATGTACTTATCACGGCACATAGGCACTAACTGGTATCTGGGAGTGTTATCTGGTCCTGTCTGTACATGTACTTCTTGTGTCGCCTTAATTGTACCACCAGAGCTGCCCATTGTCACCATCATCATCGCACCGTTAGGGACTGCGTTAGCACAACATCGAAGGCCCACCTGGCACAGGCAGAACACCACAAGGAGGACCACCGCAACTGGTATCAATAATTTCATCGTCATTCCAAGCCAGGAGGGAACCCAGGAGAAG
The DNA here is from genome assembly GCF_040938575.1 of Ambystoma mexicanum. Lineage (NCBI taxonomy): Eukaryota > Metazoa > Chordata > Amphibia > Caudata > Ambystomatidae > Ambystoma > Ambystoma mexicanum. The sequence continues at coordinate 81,183,391 of NC_090937.1, forward strand.
ATATTGTCGAACCATGAGCTGTCTTGAGCCCCACCTTCCAGCTTCATTTTCTCTCCCAGGTTATGGACTGCTTCAATGACGTGGGACAGGGACCCATTTTCTGCGTCTTCAGAAGGTACGAACGTGCAGCACGCACTTCCTATTTTTCGGCAAACACCTCCATCGATTGCTGTTAGCAGGTCCAGAACATACCTGTTCTGCATGGTCATTAGTCGCAGAGCTCGTAGTTCCACCTTTATTATGTTGAACCCTTCTTCAGTGTCATTGGCCAGCTGAATCAGTTCCCACCGTGTGATCTGAAGCCATTTTGCATTTGCTCTTGCTTGTACACTTGAAACCAGTGAGGCAAAAAATGTTTCCACGGAGCTGAACAGGCGATACTTGTCTGGGATCTGTGCCAATAAATCGGATGACGCTTGTGATATGTAGTTTGATGCTCGCTTGTTCCGTGATAGCTCCTCTTCTTTCCCTCCGGAGGACAGGACATAGAGGTGTGCTTCTGCAGTGGGAGACTTCTCGTCCTTGTTCATGTTTCCTTGCGTCCTTTTATTATCGTCGACGTGGCTTTCTGGAATCACCATTAGGGCCGAATGCAAAGTGGCCATTGAGCAGCTGCCACTCCATGCCTGGGGAAGGTGCAAGTAGGCCTTATTCCCGCATACCCAGTATGTGTCCATTAGTGCTGCTGTTCCTTTTTTCATGTCTGGGATGGTGAGAGTTTTGTTACAGTTTTTGTTCGTTCCCATTGCCACTTTTCCTTCTCCCTTGAAACATAGTTCGTTTTGTATTTCACTTTGTAGCTTGAAGGGTTTCTCCATCGCTGTTACCCATGTTAGTTTAGAGATGTGTTCTTTCCATATTGGTAAGCACGTTTTTTCCATCCATCGCAGCTTGTCTGGTTGGACACCTCTCAGTGCTTCCGCTTTGCACAGTACTTCTTCATCTCTCCATTTGTTTTCTGAAAACAGCGTCCCTTGTATTGCAAAGAAAGGTTCTTTAGGACAGACCACTCCAGACGCTTTTGAATAGCACGTTTTGTTGTCCTGTATTATTTTGAAAGAGACATCGTGTGCTTGAAAGGTGTTCTTTATTCTACACAGTGTGAGATGAAGGAGACATTGGGCATCCACAATGGGCAATTCTCTTGGCAACAACACTTTGGGTGTACCTGATGCATGGGGGATGAGCGAACAGACATAGCAGCTTTCATTAGTTGTCTGTTTAGCTGTTGTACTCATATCTGCATACCATTTATTTGCTTGGTGGGGGTGTCGTGGGTCTTCCATCTTGTCTAATCCTAACCCATAATACTCATCATACCCCCTCCTGCTTGTCTCTCTTCTTCGCCTACTTCGGGAAGGGTAGTGGGGCTGTTATATATTTCAGGTAGGGGCATTGTGTCATTCTCCATATCTTTATCTTTTGATCGTGACAGGGCAGCAGTGGGTGGTGCAGTGTAGTAGCCCCATACAAGGCGGGATCCATCCCAGATCAAAAAATCACCTTCTTTAATATTCATATTTGTAATTGAATTCGTGCCAGGGGCAAGGGTGGTGTTACTCCCCCCTCCCCCCTCGTTCATCTCAGTAGAGATGAACGCTATGACCCAATGTGTCATTAGGCAAAATATTGAGATGAAGAACACAATAACACACATTGATAACCCGCATTCATATGAATATGTCAATCTATCTACTAACATTTCTCTAAATCTAACAAATCTATTAGTTGCAGGCTGCCCATTCGATGCCATAGTAAATCCTGTTTGAGACATAAAAGTGCATTAAGTACAAGCATGTAAACATTTAGAACGTTGTGAAATTTTTTCGGCAAAGTATGGGAGTGGGTGAGGGAGGGGGTATGTCCACAGACAAGGTAACTTTACAAATATTACTATCAGTACATTATTTCATACATAAAGAGATAAGTCGAGAGAGAGAGAGAAAAAAAAGAAAACTTCTCCAAAACCCAAAAAGGACCATAAAAACCTTTAAAAGTTGTAAAAAATTATATATATATATGTATATACACAGGTTTATTTCAGTACACATGTCGTGCGCCATTCGCGTTCAGTGTTCATCACTTAATGCACACAAAAATTCCCATCATCCATTCTGCACGACTTCATTGTCCGCAGTTGTCTGTGCCTCGTCCTGTACCTCTCCTTCCACGGCGCTATAAGCTCTGCGTACGTCTGTCAAATGCACCCAGTATCGTAGGCCCTTTACCTTTACTGCTGTAGGTGTGCAAAACACTACCTCATAAGGGCCATGGAAACGTGGTGCATTCCACCTTCGCACAAAACTTCGGACATATATAAGGTCACCAGGCATTAGTTGTAATGGTTTTTCAGGCATTGTCTCTGTTTCTGTTGTGTTCCCCTCTTCCTTGTAGAGGGGGGGGCTAGTTGCTTTGCAATTACGCGCGCTGCCCGTGTCAGTTTTCTCAAGTACTCTGTGAACTCCTCTCCTAATATCGCTGCACTTCTGTGTGCATCAGAACGTTCACGGAGAGGTGAATGCGCTGTGTGCATTCTCCTTCCCGTGACGATCTCATGCGGGGACAAGTGGTGGTCTTTACTTGGCTGATTTCGTAACTCGAACAAGGCCAAAGGCAGGCAGTACATCCAGGTCTTTTTAAGGGAAAAACACAGTTTTGACAATCTACTTTTTAACAGACCGTTCATCTTTTCCACTACGCCATTACTTTGAGGATGATAAATCGAACATAATTTGTGCTTTATTCCCAATAGGGTAGTCACTTCCTTGAATAGTTCATTAACAAAATGCGTGCCGTTATCTGAGCGAATAACTTCGCAAATCCCCCAGCGCGGGAACACTTCCCGCACTAGGAACTTCGCGGCGCCCTTCGCATCAGGGCGCGCACAGGGGCCTGCCTCCACCCATCTCGAAAATGGACATACAACCACAATCATGTAGCGAGCCCCGTTACATCTTTCTCCCATGTCTACATAATCAATGTGGAGCTCTCTGAATGGGCCATTTGGTTTGGGTATCGTTCCTCTCAGTGTGCGCAATGTCATACCTGAGTTGTAAATCTGACATGTCGTGCATTCTAAAGCCAGTCTTGTGACGTGTTCATGGAGGCAAGGTGCAAACCAATCTTCTTGTATCTCTGCCATTATGTGTTGCTTTGCGTTATGTGCGGGAAAGTGTAGTTGTTGAAATGCTATTTCTAACAATGTGACTGGCATTACCGCTTTTCCTGAACTTTTTTGTCGCCACAACAAATCAGTCGGCGATTTGCTGCATCCCCTTTTAGTCCACAGCAATTTTTCTTCTGCACTAGCTCCCTCTTGCAGCTCTATTATTTCTTGTGTGGGCATCATGTTGTATCCTGTGGGGACCTCTTGGCTTGCTGTGTGGTGCAACATGTACTCTCCTACTACACCTTTCTGTAAATACGAAGCTTCTTTGGCAGCGGCGTCTGCTGCCGCGTTCCCCAAAGATATAAAATCTGTATTTGTGGTGTGGGCTTGGCATTTTACAATGGCCACTGCCGTGGGGTCTTGCAGAGCCTCAATCAGTTCTTTCAATAGTTCTGCATGCTGAACTGGTGTTCCATCTGCTCGTCGGAACCCTCTCCGCCCCCACCGTGCCAACCCGCCGTGTACTGTCGTTGTCATATATGCTGAGTCGGTATATATTGTCACTGCGCACCCCTTGGCGGCATGCAATGCTTCTATTAGCGCAATTAGCTCTGCTGCTTGGGCTGAATAGTGGGATGGGAGGCGGTGTTGCACTAGTGTCTCGTATTCATCTTCCTCTAATCGTACAACTGCCATACCCACGTGTTTCTCTCCTGTCTCCATATCTATTGATGCTGACCCGTCCACGAAATACACCTCTCCCTCGTTCAGGGCATTCTCAAAAATCACTTGATCCTGACCTTCGTCACCTGTGAACGTAGCGCAGTTGTGGTTTTGCATGTCCTCTACGGTGCACGCCTCTGTGATGAATGTGGCTGGGTTCACTGTTTTACATCTTACTATGTGGATGTTTGCGCTGGACAGTATTATTTCATATGCTGTGGCGCGTTGTGTTGTCAATGTGCTCTTTGATCGCTCTAATATTGCAAAGAGTGAGTGTTCCACAAACAGTGTCACAGAACAGCCCATCACTATCGTGGCACTTTTCTCAATCGCGAACGCGGCTGCAGCTAGAGATTGCTCGCACGCGAAATGACCTTGCATTACTGCGTCTAGGGTGCCACTATAGTAAGCCAGCGGTTTGTGCCCTAACGATGTCTTTTGTGTCAATACTGCTGTCATCAGTGTTCCTTTGCAGTGTGAAAATAAGAAGAATTCGCGCCCATAATCTGGATTTGCCAGTACTGGAGCGCTTGATATCAGCTCTTTTAGTGAGTCAAATGCTGTGTTCATCTCTTCTGTCCATTCTATGTGTTTGTTTTCCTGCTGTGCCTCTTTTAGTGCCTGTAACAAGGGCCTCGTGTATGCTGCATAATCCAATATCCATGCTCGGCAATAGTTGCACATACCCAGAAATTTCTGCATCTCTTTTACTGTTTTGGGCTCCCCAACTGCTCTAATCGCCTGTGCCCTGTCTGGTATGATCCGCTTGCCATCCTTTGATATCAGCTGTCCCAAGTATAGGACCTCTGTCAGACAGTATTGTAACTTCCCCTTGTCCACCTTGTACCCTTTATTGGCCAATAATGTCAGGAGTGTTACTGAGTCCTTTCTACACTCTTCCTCCGTTTGTGAACAGATCAATAAATCATCAACGTACTGAATCACTGTGCTTTCTACAGACAAATTCCCCAGATCTTCATGTAGTACCCTGTTGAATATGCTTGGGCTCTCGCAATATCCTTGTGGTAGTCTGCAGTGTTCGAACCTCCTCCCCCCTAGTGTAAACGCAGTTAAGTACCTGCTCTCCTCTGCTAAGGGAATCGAGAAAAATGCATTTTTTAAGTCAATAACTGTGAAGTGGGATGCCGTTTTCGGAATGTTGCACAGTATAGTTGATGGGTTCGGCACTAAAGGGAACTCCTTCTGAATCACATCATTGAGTGGGCGTAAATCCTGTATCATCCTCCATGAACCTCCCTTTGCCTTTTTAATCGGGTAAATGCATGTGTTGCATGGGGAGTTTGAGGGCACTATTATTCCTTGTGCTAGCAGTGCATCCAGTGTCTCTCTGATCCCTTCTTCTGCTTCGCGCGACAACGGATATTGTTTTACCCGGGGTATAATTGCTCCCGGTTTCAGTTTTATTACCACAGGCTGAACCCCATGTAATAACCCCACGTCATGGGGGCCATTTGTCCATATGTTAGTGGGTACTAACCTCATGTCGTCATCAAAAAATGCATGTGGTGCTCCTACTACTGCCATTAATTCAACTTGAGTTTTTCTGGCTGTAATTACAATGTCACACGGCATTGCTAGTTCCATCACTATTTCGCCATCTGTCTCAGTGTCTAAAAATAGCTCCTCGTCCGAGAGCTCCCTCAGTGGGATATTTGCATTTGTACACAGTACTGTCCGCCACTCACATCCTTCCATGTCAACGCCAATCACACATATTCTGTTTGCTGACACGTGTACTGCGTGTAAATCCAACGATATCACTGACCCGAGAGCAGTGTCGGGGCTTGCTATGGGGCGGAAGAGGAATTCGGCTGGAATCCTCCAATCCATCCTTTTTAGTTCTGGTACTATGAGAGCCAATGTTCTCATGCCCTCAACAAACATCTCCTCGTTTCTTGGTAACCCTCTGATCTCTTGCATGATTGTGTGGCCGTGTATTACTGCTAATATGCGGAGGGGGCATATGCCTGGCGTCGAACATACGATACCGCTCCCTGTGAATGATATTGTCATATTTAGTTTGCTTAAGAGATCTCTCCCCAGCAAATTAATGGGAGAGTGTTCATAGTACAGTAAGGGTGCTTTCACTGTTTTACCCCCCACTGTCACATCCAATGCTTCTGTGTAAGGAACTTCAATTACAGCCCCAGAGAACCCCTGCGTCTCTAACGTTCTATTAGATAACGGGAATCGGCCCTCTCTAATGCATGATTTCTCCGCTCCCGAATCCACCATGAATATGAACTGCTTGTCTCCTATCTGCGCTCCTATCAATGGTTCCTCTGATGCATTGTGGGTCGTAGATAGTACTGGACACGCAAGTGCTCTCTGTGGGCTGTCCTATGCGGGGTGTCTCATTGCCCCCCCCTGATCAAAAATGTTCCCCGAAACTACTGACACCCCGCTGTAAGGTGCGGGAGCAGGTGCTCCGTTAGCTACTGTGGCGAAAGTGTTACCTGGCGTGTATTGCATATTGTCATTATTCTGTGGGTGGTTTTGTGTCCTGTACTGATGTCCGTGTAGTTGTGCGTTACTTCTTTGTCCTACATTTTCTGGTTGTTGGTATTGTCCCATGGGGAGGCCGTAGGGGCTTCCTGGGTGGGGGTGACCGTACTGTTCTGTCTCCTGGAACCCGTTGTTTTGTCTGCTCCTGCACTCTCTTGAGTAGTGCCCCCATCTCCCACAGTTCCAGCAGCTCCCCTGTGGACCTCTGGGACCCTGCCACCCATTACCTCCCATTCCTCCATACCCTTGTCCTCCTCTTCGGCCCCGGTACCCACCTCTTCCCCCTCTTGGGGCCCACTCTTGCCACGTTGGACCTCCGTTCTGCTCCTGCTCAGTCCACTGTCGTTGTCCTTGTCCTGCCCAATTTGCTGCTATTCTTCCTTGTATTGCTATTTGCCCCTCCTCTCCTTCGTCTCCCTCCCTCATCAGTGGGAGTCCTGCTACCGCTGCTGCAACCTTCACTAGTTTTGATTGTACCAACTTTGCCTCGTCTGCCAACCTTTTCTGTGCTACTTCCCTCTCTCTCTCTTTGATCCTTTTGCAATGGTGCACTATTATACTTTGGATCTCTGGCCACCCCTTCGCCTCAATGCCCGCTATCTTATCGAGTGCTTTCTGCACCTCTTTTGGGAGCCCTCTCTTAATGATAAAATAAAATAGAGATGTGGATTGGTGCCAGGGCGTGCCCGTTTCCGCTCTCCACATCTCCTGCACCCGGAGAATGTAATCCATAGCATCCTCCCCGTCATTCATTGTACATTGCATTACTGACTGTAAATCAGGGGTATCTGGGAATGTCTCCCGCAGCGCGTCCCACACCCTTGCTCGTACTGTATTAAAGGAAGCCCCATCATGACGATCACAATCTAACGTCACGGCCGGGAAACCAGCCTTAGCCCATACTCTGTCCGCTTGATCTCCTACTGCGGTTACTAGGAGGCTTTTCACATCGCCTACTGCCAACGGTATGCCGGCGGTATGCTTCTCAAATGCATATATCCACTTGCTCGCCCCTCCTGACAGCTGGGGCAATAATTTCATTAAATTAGCCTTATCCATCTGAGCCCATGGTATATAGTTTGGTCTCCCCCCACCTCTGTGTATTAATGGAAGTTGTAACTTCCCTTTTGCAGTTGCACCCTCCCTTTCCTTAGTCGCTGCTGACTCCAATGACGCCATCTTCCCCACCCTATTTCTTAGTCGTCCCATCCATTCGTCATCTATAGTCCCTAGTGAACATGCACCGTCCACTTCCTCGCTTTCCCCTCCCACTGCCATACTCAACCTATCGCTGTCATCCAACCCTCCTCTGACATCACATAACAAGTCCTCTCTGATCCCTCTCTCTCGTGATACATCACCAATGCTCCCTTCTACTGCTCCTACCTCTATTATTCGTGTCGGCTCTTCCTCAATCCTGAACAGTATTTCCCCCTTTTTCCATCCTTCCTCAATCTGTCTACCTTCGCTCGACGCTCTAGACGTGCGTCCTGATTGTGTGGGGGCACACGCTGTGCGCTCACATATGTCTTTTATTCTTGAGAGTTCATCCCTTGCCACAGTAAGCCTCGACTCTAAGTCACTCGTTAGCTTCTCTATATCCACCCTCTGTGTGCTTCCCTGGGCGCGCTCTCTGGTGCTTTCGTATGGCGGGGGGCTGTTGGTCTTTGTGGTGTACCAGTTGTGGGGGGAGGCACATACGTAGGGTCGCTGTATCCTGCTGCGGGGGCTGGTTTAGGTAATATCGGGTACAAACTAATCACCTCCGCAGGTTGTGCTGTACTTAGCTGTTCCTTTTCCTCTCTTGGAATCATCAATGGATTATCTGTGGTGGAAGGTAAATCAATATTTGGTGCCGGAGCTTTGGGTGGGGGTACCTCCTCAAACAATCTCCAGAGGTCTAATATCTCCTTCCTATTTTGCCATTGTTTCCCCTTATACTTGAGGCTAATGCATGTTCGTACCATATCAAGAACGCTTTTGTCAAAAGACCCTCCCTCGGGCCAAATCTGGGGCAGACCCTCCCCCTTCAATTCTGTTACCCATTGATTGTGATATTTATTTATTCGTTCAGCGTATCCCGGTAAGCTCTTACAAATATGTGACAAGGGAGTTTCGGCCCCCATCCTCTAAATCACTAACACAGCCGTGTCCACCTTCTTTACTTTTAGTTAGGTGTAGATATGTGTATGTATACCTTTATGGCACAGACAAGAGCGGACGTCTCAAATATTATCACCCAAGTTTATTCACTGCGCAAATCCTTTCGCACTCACCATAGCTCATTTCCTTCCCATTCCCATACACTCTCATGTGTCAGGCTTAAGTACTTCCTCCCCCTCCTCCTCACCTGGCTCCTCAGAGGTGTACTCTATTGGGATGGTCTCGGTCTTCTTTCCTTCCTTCCGTGACGTAAGGGTGTCCCTCTTGGGTGTCCTGCTCTTCTTTTCGTGCAAGTAGGGTCTGGCCCCTCCGGAGGCCACCTTGGCAGAGAAGAAACCCTAACCGCGGGGACCCCCAGGGGGCCAGCCCTAAACAGGGAAAAAGCACAAAGGCGGAAAAAACCCTGTAATTTCTGATGGGTTCAGTAGGCTGTGGTAACTTCCTTGACGACCTGAAGGCAGCCAGAGTTGGTAGAATTCAAGGGAAGGTTTGATGGTGGCAGAAGTTGGAAAAGGAGGGTTAACGAAAATGGAAAGGGGTAGAAGAAAAACCCGATAGAGACAGGGACCAGGGAATAGAGAGAAACAGTCAGAGCCAGTGAGTAAGTACCGAACAAGGAGCAGTAAGGTGCTTACGAAACGGGAACCGCTCAATAAACTAAATAGAGGTGCCGGGACCGGGCGTAACAAAAGTAGTCTAGCAAGGTACAAAACGGGAAGATAGAAAACCAGGTAGAGTGTGCAACACCTTAGAAAGGAACTAGAGAAAAACAGAAGGAAGTAAATATTTAGGACACAGGAAACCAAAATACTATACTGGAAAGACTGGAGGTGGCAAGAATTGCAATGGACAAGAGCAGGCAACGGGAGGATACGAAAGGTAGAAAGGAAGAAAAACGATCCGGCGAGACGGACCAGGAAGGCTGAAAAGGAAATGACGGGAAGAGGCAAAGAGAAATTCTCGGACAAAATTCCTCTCTAACCGTAGCGTTGGTAAAACAGATACAACGCATCGGTCGGTGGGAGGAGTCAGCATATAAGGACTCGTCCGCCATATTGGGTGAGGACTGAAACGCGTGTGCGACGATCAAAGCCTACAGCGTTTCCAGATCCTCTAACTCGTCCGCCATCTTGGGTGAGGACTGAAACGCGCGTGCGACAATCAAAGCCTCCAGCGTTTCCAGACCCTCCAATCCAAGTTCTTGACAGTATGCCCCCTTCTTCTCGGAGATCCCCCGGGTTTGCCCGGATGAAGTCGGTGGAATCGTCGTACCAATCTTGGTGCATGAACATGGCTCACTGGTTCCCAAGTCCGCTCTTCCACTGGATAACCCTTCCAGTGGACCAGATAGTACAGTCGTCCTTTAAGGTATCTGGAATCCACTAAATGGGATACTTCATACTCGTCGGGGGCAGGAGACACTTGAGTACGCCCTCTGAACACGGGCCTCTCGAAAGGGTCCTCCTTATGTTCTTTCAAAAGGGAAACGTGGAAGACTGGGTGCACCCTCTTGAGATATTCCGGAAGCTTGAGCTTAAATGCCACAGGGTTTATTTGTTGTAAAATAGGAAATGGTCCAAGGAAGCGCGAGGAAAATTTGCCTTTATGAACCCATCTCGGCAGGAATCTGGTGGATAACCAGACCAACTGCCCTATCTTCCATGCAGGATTGCCACTCCTTCCCTTGTCTGCCCATTTCTTTTGTGACCGTTGACTTGCTTGATGTGCTTCTTTGGCTAATCTGTGCACATTTAGTAAGTCCTGTAGAACTCCCTCAAGAGCTGGGATCTTGGTAGAAGGAGGAGTAAGCCAAGGTAAGTGTTGGGGATGGTACCCATATGTACAATAGAAGGGACTCATCTGGATCGAGGTATGTAAGGCGTTATTGTAGGCGAATTCTGCTTGGGGGAGGAAACGGTACCATTCTTCTTGTTGGGGACTGCAGAAGCATCGGAGGTATTGTTCAAGGCTGGCGTTTAACCTTTCTGTTTGTCCATTGCTTTGCGGGTGATACCCTGAAGAGAGAGCCTTGTGAATACCCAGGATCTGGCAGAGAGAGGTCCAAAATCTGGATGTGAATTGGGGGCCTCTGTCCGACACGATGGTTCTGGGTAAACCATGTAGACGGACTATGTCCTGGAGAAAGGTAGCTGCCATCTCGGAGGCAGATGGTATCTGTTTGAAAGCAGAAAAATGGGCCAATTTGCTGAATGAGTCAATGGTCACCATGATGACTGTCATGCCATAGGATGAAGGGAGGTCTACTATAAAATCAGTTGATATGTGCTCCCAAGGACGGTTTGGTAAGGAATGTTGCTGCAACAAACCTAGGGGTTTTCCAGTTTGGTATTTGTTCGAGGCACAGACTGAGCAAGTAGTAACATACTGAATTACATCCCTTCTTAATGTTGGCCACCAAAAACCTCTCCGTAGGAGGTCATAGGTCTTCCTTATGCCTGAGTGACCTGTTAAAGGCGTATCATGACACCATGACAATATCTGTGCCTGTAGTTTCTTGGTCGGAATATAGAGTGCACTTTCATGGTAATACATTCCGTCCTTGTCTCGGCTCACTTTAGATGGAAACTCCGTGCACATCTGATATTGTGGTACCAGATCTTGTAGAAAGGAAACCGTAGATGCCAACACAGTAAGTTTTGGAAAAATAAGCTCCTGTCCCTTATAGGAACCAGATTCTTCTCCCAGGCTTCTTGACAAGGCGTCAGCCTTCTTATTCTCTGTTCCTGGTATGAAGGTAATAACGAAATCATACTGTAAAAAGAAATAAGCCCATCTGGCATGTCTGGCGTTGGAACATTCCATCTGCTGTAAAACCCGAAGGTTGCGATGATCAGTTCGAATGGTAAATTGATGGTTAGCTCCCTGTAGTAGATGTCTCCACTCTTGACAAGCCAATTTTATCGCCAAAAGCTCCTTCTCGATGACAGAATAATTGCGTTCGCTACAGGTAAGTGTCTTAGAATAGTATGCTACAGGGTGTTCGTATCCATCTTCCCGCTCTTGAAGTAGGACTGCCCCTACAGCTCCTGAAGAGGCGTCCGTCTCCAGAATGTACGGACTGGTCGGATCAGGTTGGACCAAGATGGGTGCTGTGGAAAAGCATTTCTTTAGAAATTGGAGCGCCCTTTGGGGTTCGTCGCCAAAAATGAACTTAACACCCTTCTTCAATAAAGAGGTCAGAGGTAACACCTTGTTGGAGAAGTTGGGGATGAACCTCCGATAAAAATTGGCCAATCCTAAGAAGCTCTGTAGCTCCTTGATGTTACCTGGATTCTTCCACTCTGTAATGGCCCTTACCTTGTTGGCATCCATTTCGATACCTTCTTTGGACAAAACGAATCCCAAGTAGGACACAGAGGTGGATTCGAAAATGCATTTCTCTGGTTTAACCAGCAACTGATGGGATTGAAGACGTTGTAGGACCTGCTTGACCGATGATCTGTGATCTGGAAGAGTCTTGGAGAAGACGAGAATGTCATCCAGATACACTACCACGGATACAAATAGCATATCCGAAAAAACCTTGTCCATGTACCTTTGGAACACAGCTGGAGCATTTACTAGGCCAAACGGCATCACTCTATACTCGAAGAGTCCAAAAGGGGTACGGAACGCTGTCTTCCATTCGTCCCCCTGTCTTATTCTCAGAAGGTGATAAGCTCCTCTAAGGTCAAGCTTAGTAAAGTACTCCGCTCCTTGAACCGCCTCCAGGATATCTCGAATCAAGGGCATGGGGTATCTATCCCGGATGGTGACCTTGTTCAAGCCCCGGTAATCAATACAAGGGCGAAGTTCAGCTGAGTCTTTTTTCGGAATGAAGAACAACGAAGCTCCACAAGCAGACTTAGATTCTTGGATGAGTCCGTTCTGTATGTTTGCGTCAAGGTAATCCCTCAATGCCTTCCTTTCGGTTAACGACAGAGGATACATCCTCCCAAAGGGAACCACTGCATCTGGTGTTAGATCTATGCAGCAGTCTTCCGCTCTATGTGGTGGGAGTTGTCGTGGTATGGTATCTAGGAATACCTCAGAGAATTCCTGATAGTGGAGAGGAACTGAAGCAACAGTGATCCGTTCTGGGATTCTGCTTATGGAAGACTCCGGTCTCTTTGAAACCGAAGGTGATTCAAGACAGTGAGATTTACAAAACTTGGAGTCGAAGTGCACCTTGTTAGCGGTCCAATCTATATGAGGGTTGTGCCTCCTTAACCATGGAATACCGATAACCAAAGGAAAATGGGCTGCTCGGATCTGATCGAAGACCAGAAACTCCTCGTGGTGTTTCAACTGCATTCTCAAGGGGATTGTCTCCGTAGTTATCGGCCCAGACGACAAGGGTCTACCATCGACCCCTTCCACGGGAATAGGTGTGGCCTTGGTTCTAGTGGATACAAGATGTTCCGCTGCCCACTTGGAGTCCATAAAGTTCCCTGCTGCTCCACAGTCAAGCATAGCTAATACTTCAGTGGGACCGGCCTCTGTCAGCCAAAGGTGAACTCGGAACACCATCAAACTGCAATCCTCCGGAGTGTTTACTGCTCTTGTATGGTTGCAAGGGTGTTGAAGACTTCCCCCGATACTTCCCTTGCTGTAGATCGGAGGTTGTAGTTTCCCTGTCTTCTAGGAGGTACTTCCGGACAGTCTCTTAACAGGTGCTTTGAAGAGCCGCAATACATACACAACCCATGTTCTCTTCTTCTCTTTCTTTCTTCCTGCGTTAACGGTCCTCGGGTTGTTCCGATCTGCATAGGTTCATCAGGGGGATGAGAAGACCTGGTGGGAGGATTAGATGAGGGTAGAGGGGTTGGTCGAGCTGTGCCTCGGTTTCTTCTTCTTTCGGATCGTCTTTCCTTCAAACGAAACTCTATCTGAAGGGACAATGTAACAAGGTCCTGAAAAGACACAGGTCGGGCTACTCGGGCTAGCTCATCCTTGATCTCGTCATGAAGGCCGCGTCGATATATGGTTTGCTGGGCGGAATCTGGCCAATCCGCCTTGGCTGCCAGTCTCTGAAAACGGGAGAGATAGGTCTGGACATCAGTGTTTCCTTGTTCGACATCTAAGATTGCTTCCAAAGAAGAGTAAAACACCTCCGGTCTATCGAAGCGTTCCTTAAACACCTCCGTGAAACGATCATAGTCGTCCAATATTGGTTCATTTCTGGTGACAAAAGGTGTAGCCCATGAAAGTGCATTTCCCATTAGATTGGCTATTATAAACCCAACCTTTGATCTAGCAGTCTCGTAGGTGTGGCTACGAAAGGCAAAATATACCTTGCATGCATCGAGGAAATCCTTCATTCCTCCGGGGTGCCCCTCATACTTGCCAAAGGATAGCGGCATCGTAGGCAAGTCTCCACGGCCGTCACGATGCATTACAACCTGTTGTCGGAGGGCAATATTTTCAGTCCTTAAAGCCTGGACCTCCATCGTAAGATTCTGCATGGCTGCCACTAGTTCCTGATACTGTTCCAATGACGCCATGTTGGATTCTGGGCGTTGTATTCTGTCAGGCTTAAGTACTTCCTCCCCCTCCTCCTCACCTGGCTCCTCAGAGGTGTACTCTATTGGGATGGTCTCGGTCTTCTTTCCTTCCTTCCGTGACGTAAGGGTGTCCCTCTTGGGTGTCCTGCTCTTCTTTTCGTGCAAGTAGGGTCTGGCCCCTCCGGAGGCCACCTTGGCAGAGAAGAAACCCTAACCGCGGGGACCCCCAGGGGGCCAGCCCTAAACAGGGAAAAAGCACAAAGGCGGAAAAAACCCTGTAATTTCTGATGGGTTCAGTAGGCTGTGGTAACTTCCTTGACGACCTGAAGGCAGCCAGAGTTGGTAGAATTCAAGGGAAGGTTTGATGGTGGCAGAAGTTGGAAAAGGAGGGTTAACGAAAATGGAAAGGGGTAGAAGAAAAACCCGATAGAGACAGGGACCAGGGAATAGAGAGAAACAGTCAGAGCCAGTGAGTAAGTACCGAACAAGGAGCAGTAAGGTGCTTACGAAACGGGAACCGCTCAATAAACTAAATAGAGGTGCCGGGACCGGGCGTAACAAAAGTAGTCTAGCAAGGTACAAAACGGGAAGATAGAAAACCAGGTAGAGTGTGCAACACCTTAGAAAGGAACTAGAGAAAAACAGAAGGAAGTAAATATTTAGGACACAGGAAACCAAAATACTATACTGGAAAGACTGGAGGTGGCAAGAATTGCAATGGACAAGAGCAGGCAACGGGAGGATACGAAAGGTAGAAAGGAAGAAAAACGATCCGGCGAGACGGACCAGGAAGGCTGAAAAGGAAATGACGGGAAGAGGCAAAGAGAAATTCTCGGACAAAATTCCTCTCTAACCGTAGCGTTGGTAAAACAGATACAACGCATCGGTCGGTGGGAGGAGTCAGCATATAAGGACTCGTCCGCCATATTGGGTGAGGACTGAAACGCGTGTGCGACGATCAAAGCCTACAGCGTTTCCAGATCCTCTAACTCGTCCGCCATCTTGGGTGAGGACTGAAACGCGCGTGCGACAATCAAAGCCTCCAGCGTTTCCAGACCCTCCAATCCAAGTTCTTGACATCATGTGATTCCGCTTGCAACTGATCAAGTACTAGTTATGGTCAACACTCTCTGGCGCCACCTCGCGGTCAACCGGTCGTCCCCAACACTCACACGGTGCGCGCACCCATCACAATGCCTTTCCACTCACACCTCGTCTTTACTTCCTCCCTTTCCTCCCTGGCCAGCTGTCCCTGTTTTTCTGCTAAGGTTGCTATGTTCACGTCTGTACGTGCCACTACTTAGTCCCCACTCCTCAAAATGTGCTCCCTATTTTATAGTTCTTCTACAAGTATATTTATCTTATACCCTTTTCGCTTTCTTCCCCTGCCCCGTGGAATGGAAAAAAGAAATAGAGAGAGTAGCAATCACTAAAAAATATTCCCGGTGTCTCCTTTTGCCAGACACCAATAACTTATTTCTTACTTCTTCATATATTCCCAGTACTAGTTTAGATAGCACTATGCGGCGCCGCCTTCCACCCCCTTTCGGAGCTAGGTTTCCGTCACTTCTACCACTTCACTTATTTCTTACTCCTACTGGCCATATGCAAAGAAAAGATAAAGAAAGTTTCAAGACCCGTCTTTAGTAGACCCCCATTATTCTTCTCCTCTACCTGTCCCCGTTCTCCTGTTCACAGTTTCCCCTCCCTTCCCCTTTACGATCGCTCGCACTCAGTACTCACGTGCCCGTCTTGAACCAATAGTCTCCGAAACTGGGTCCGTCCAGGCGGTGTCACCGGTAACTCAACGGTCAGCCCCTGGCTCCGGCGAGCGGCACTCAAAGGGGATTTTTTTCCAATCGGGATCCCGTACCCTTTCTCATTGAGTGCGCACTTCTTATTGTGCCGGTCGCCGTTGGCGGGCAGCCTCCCGGAGCCGGCTCACCGTGCGTATCCCTTCTCGACCGGAGATTCTCGTGCCACAAGGGGGTCGTTAGAAAGGAGTTAGGAAAAATAATTTGGAGATATCACGCTATCGGGGTCACCACTGAAAGGAAGCGCCCCCGATTTCAGCACGATCCTCCCCTCAATGAGAGACAATAAGGGACTCTCCCGTAGTGGGAATAAGACCAAGACAGAGTGCGGGTGAGCGTAAGTGGGAGTTTATCCAAAGAATAGGGCATGCAAAGAACTCTGCAACCTCCGAGAGCGCTCTGTCTGACAATAGCAAAGACAGGCGTATTTCTAATACAAAAAACGTCATCAGAACCTACACACTATAGGGGGCACAAGTTAATTGGGATTGGGTGGCGTCGACTAACTATAGGTGTTGCTGCAGCGTGGTTGGTCTTGGCGTGAGGACGTCACTGGTCAGCCTCGTGGGTTGGGCCTGGCAGGCCAGCTTGAGGTCATCCGAGCGGTGTTGGTATGCTGGGGCAGCCTGTGACAAAGATGAATACTTTTCCTGACTCGTTTGCCCTAGGCCATGCACACTGCAGTTATTCAAGAAACGACATCTAAGTTCATCAATAAATCGCTCGGCAGTTTGTCTTATACAATAAACGCAACGCATGAGGAATGCACCTCTTGAGAGGTCCGGTGATTGTCGGTTAGGGTGAGATTTACCTGTGTCCTATTGACCGGTATTTTAGGTCGAGGGGCTGAGTTCTGGGGCCTGAGCCGACTGGTACATGCCTGTCTGCCGCGTTAGAAGTTATTATATAAATGGGTCTCTGTGTCTTGTCCCAGTGATGGCGGTCGTTCTTGGGGTGGTCTAGGGGGAGGGTTGTGGACTTTACGAGAGGGTGCTGGTAGATTCAAAACGTGGGTTTATTACCGTGCTGTAAATAACACAGGTGGTGGGCTGTGGCCTTGGGTGCGGTACCGGGGCCTCTGACTCTCTGAAGCGGCTCCAGCTTGGTTGGGGGAGGTGAGGGAGCGCGGCACAGGCCTTAGCTTCCTTATCTGGCGGGCTTGGCAGGGTGGGAGGGAGAATGGCCTTGCATATACTCACAAAGGTTTTTTCCTCGTGCGTTGCTAACTTTTAAATGCAGAACTTTTATAACGTTCCGCCTTATTTTGATGTTATTTAAACACACATATATATTTCCATTTCGTTACACATTTCTTTAATACAGTCGGTCCGAGTACCTTTTCGTTACCTAACATTATATTTACTACATGATGTGATTATTTTATGTACATTAACCGTTACACGAGGTCGTTCTAGGTTATGGCCTACAGAAATTGATGCTCGCTGCTTTAGGTGATTAAGAAAACATATATGAGTAAATAAAGGCTATACATTTGGTCGACATCTTTCTCTGTGGTTGTAGCAGCACTAGTCCAGACCTGGGGTGGTATCATGTAACGTTACATCTTTATGGTTTATTCACAGTTTACAGGATCTGTTTAAACCGAGGTAGTTCGATAATACCAATACTTGAATTATTTTCTACTTTCTTCAGATAGTGATGCTTCAGCTTTTTTCCCGTCACCCCGGCCTCGCGGACCAGGTCATGCAGGGTGCAATATTACATTGTGGACGAGAATAATGTTACAGTGTTAGCATCTCGGGTTAGCTCATATCCGACTTTCTCATGGGAACGCGCTCGCAGCGGATCTACCAGGGCTACTGCGGCGGCAGAGATGCATGAAAGGTCCTCCAAAGGTGGGGGCCTCGTTACAGTGTGCTGAACTCACGCCATGTTTGCTAAACAAGATGGCTTCTAGGCCTAACTGAATTTAGGTATATGCAGGGAACGGATATGTGTGGGCAATGTCGTCGGCGGGTGACCCCTCCTCCACCTGGGCCCGGGTGGCATGAGGGGACGGCCACCGAGTCATGGTCCTCACCTGGGGAGAAGGCTGCAGGTGAGGAGGGCCTCGCGGCCAGTCCTCCCCTACAAAAGCTAACATTATCCATTGCCTCTTAGCTGCCTCTGTCCCTCACTTTCTCTGCCTCTACTCTAGCACTTTACCCATCATGGTCACATCCTAAGCGCAGCTGGCCGTACTGCCTACCTGCACTTACACATTTCCAATGTTGGTTGTCCTTAATCTATGTATGTCCACTTATCAGGGTGCATCCTTGGAGCAGCAGTGAAGGTGCACAGATAGTGTGGGCATTGCTGTCCTGGTGTTAAGTGGGTTGAACATGAGCCTAAAAAGCTGGCAAGCCTCCAGATTGGCCAGCGGTGCCAGCTGACTGGAACAAAAGAACGCTGAGATCCTAAGTGTTCACTTGCCAAGGAGAAAACAAGATGCATGTAGTGCCTGCTTTAAGAGTGACTCTTCCAGGAAAACGCTACGCCAGAGACCACTGCTGCACAAGCAAGCCAATAAGATTGGGGGGTGGGCATTGGTAGACGCTAGTGAACAAGTCTCACCACAGTTTGTTATTGCAGGTAACTGGCATAAAGCCTAGCTTCACCGCAGAATGGCCAAGTAACCCGGTTGACCCGGAAATACTTTCCGGGAGCTGAGCCTGCACTCTTACTGGCATTATGTGCTACTGTTCTGTGGGAGGGTATTGGAGGAGAGTTCAAGTCTCCTGTGTCTTCAGGTGAAGACACAAAAAGAGTTCACCCTCATTTCTTCGTTGGGTTCTCACAGTCACCTTGGGGGGGCACCTTGCTCAATGGGTGGCGAGGGGATGATGGGCATTTAAGCTCTATTATGTTTCAATCAACAAGGTAGCTAATCAATGATACACAAAATCAAGCGTAACTTGCAAACATGTCCCGGGGCATGTCATGCCCTACCTGCAATCTTCACCAGCCACACCTTGCATCTCTGTTATGTGGTCTTTGCACTTCAGAAAAGGTGAAAAGCCGCCCTAGCCAACAGAATCGCTTGCTGAGAAAAGGTCAGAATGGCCCTAAACCAACAGAAATGCTTGCTTACCATTTCTCAAGCAGGTGGAATGTTTTAATGACAGTTCCCAAGCGGTAAGAAGGCACTTCTACAAGCAGTTCATTTATTCTGGAAGCATTGACATTGATTTTCCCATTAAAAAACAATTGTTCAAATCAGGCCCATAATGTTTACTAACAGATAGCATTGCCACACAGTTTTGTTTTTGTGCGTCTTTATGACTTAACTGAAAAGCTGCATAACGCATAGAAGATATTTTTAGGCTGACATCATTTGCAATTATATACCTGTAGTCTTGTTGCAAATAGGGAAAACAAGGTTACTGTCATACTATTTTTGGTTCGCATAAGTATTTATATTTTTGTAATTTCTGTTTACAATGTGATGTGTGTACAAAATTCCGTGAACACAAGGGAGGACAGTGCTCAAAATCTGTGAGCACGGGCTCTGTGTGTTTGGATTTTTCTCGCACTTTGGACTTCTAGCTCCCTGCTTCCAGCATGTGCCACGTTGCAGGCAGCAAGGAGCTAGAAATCCAAAGTGTGAGCAAAATCCTGTGAACACATAGAGGACATTGCTCACGTGAGCACTGTCCTCTGTGTGTTTGAGGGATTTTGCTCACACTTCAGATTTCTAGCTCCCCGATGTCGTCAACGCGGTGCATGATGGCAGCGGGGAGCTAGAAATCCTGAATGCGAGCAAAATCCCACGAACACTCAGAGGACAGGGCTCCCATCGGAGAGGATCTCGGGGCTAAATACACTGAGATCTTTTCCAATGTGAGCTCTGTTTGGTTTCATGTCCTATTGCAAGTTTCTTATTTGAGCACTTCATCGTTGGTTTAAAAGCAGCAGGGAACGGAAAACAACGGAAAGGGAAGGCATTGAAGGACAAAAATAGAGGTGGGGTGAGCCAGACAATTTATATGTGAAGCTGAGCACAACCAGTCGTATTGCGGGACGATGAGGGGCAAGCATCTGCATGACCCTTCTCAGCTAACAGAGAAAATCATTGAGCCAGTAAGGGTTCGAGCACATGACATGTATCACAACATTGCGATTTTGTGTTGTAAGACATTGGTACATATTAAAACTGATTTTAAAAGGCAAGCAACAACCGTAACTATATTTAAAAAAGTAAAGAAATGAAATGCAGAAAGGACAGAAATAATTACTGCTGTCGAAAGTATTGTAAATTACTTCAGCTATTTAAAAAAAGATTATACTCGCATGATTCAATGTATGATTTAATTTGCAAGATGCATGCTATCTTTCTTATTCAAAGATGGCTGCTACTTTCAGATTGTTTCCAGTGAGCTTCCTTAGAGACAGTCATCCAAGATGGCTGCCTCCGTGGAAGAGCTGAAAGAGCTGAAAGAGTTCAGACATGGGCAGGAATGGGTGGGATTAGCCATAGGGATTAGCATGGTTTGGGGCAGGGAATGGGAGGGATTCACTAAACTAACAACTGTGTATCCCTCCTCAAATGTCATCTCCATTGGAAACGCATTACAGATCCTTACTCAAAGCCCGCATTTGAAGCTCTTATGTTAAAGCTCTTATCTTAATGACAATAGTTTCATTTTAAAGGTAGCGCTTTCAGTGCCACCTCATAGCCCAAGGTAAAAACTACTGTTTTGGTTGAGGGTTTAGTCATTTTTCAGATGTGATGGTGTGGAAAAATTAGTGGTTCTGAATAATCATTCCTTACAAGACAGGAGAGAGTGCACTAGTGTCAGGCAGAGGTAGGTGTTGTATATATGTGTGTATGGCTCGTTCACTAGAAAATTAAGTGCAGAGAAAAAGTGATGAGCGAGCAAGTATATAAGTGAGCTCTGTTTTCGAAAC
Source organism: Ambystoma mexicanum (assembly GCF_040938575.1). Lineage (NCBI taxonomy): Eukaryota > Metazoa > Chordata > Amphibia > Caudata > Ambystomatidae > Ambystoma > Ambystoma mexicanum. The sequence continues at coordinate 81,204,138 of NC_090937.1, forward strand.
ATGGAGCAAGAGCAGGCATAGTAGTAGCAGAGCAAAGGCCCAGAGACACCAAGATGTGCAGCGGAGAGGAGTAAGGTACCAAGACATAAGCATGCAGGAGCACAGTGAAGGTGGCATGCTTGATAATAGCTAAGCAAGACGATTGATCCACACATGAAAGAGTATGCCAGAAAAACGACAAATGCTGAATGCTACCTGGAGCCCAGGGCAGTGGTCTGTGGAGCCCCAGGAACTGTGGATGTGGAATTTGGGGCAGCTGACTATTTGCACAATTTGAATTGTAGACAATTAAGGCCTTCCCCTTGTGCAGGTAAACCCTAGAACATCAAAGACCGAAAAGAATATGACCCATAAAACTGATTTTGGCTAAAAGAGAAATGTCCATGTAAAGTGCGCTTTTAAATTGCATTGATCTCCATAGACATACATTATTTTCTATGGAACTTCCTTCTGTTCTATTGACTACATTAATTTTTTTAAATTGTTTTACGTGTCATACAACTGAACAATGTCAGCTTTCTAACACACATCACATTAATGACCTTCACATTACATCAGAATAATAACCCTCATATGACATGACTGCATTCATTTCAAAGGGCCAGTATTTTCTGGTACACCATCTTTGCTGGCCAGCACATTCTAAGATTCTGTTTCATAGACTTTTCATTTATGAATGTTACTTGGTGTTTTTCCACTCTGCCTATGCCAAAAATGGAGGAAGGTGCCAGGCGACGGTTGCCCAATGAAAGAAACAACACACATTTGCCTAATTGCAGGATGTCAGTTAGACACCTTATGGAACCTGCATTTATTTATTTAATGAAATGGCCAATGAAAATGTTGTGCACATTTGTTGTTTGCTCATTTTATTGTGTCATTTTAACATTAGGAATACAGTTTTGTTATTTATTTTTCAGCTGGCACTTTATCTATGCCAACCTGACCTTACCCCAGCTTGTCAAGAACTCAAGTGGGGGATTACAAGTAGCCCATGTGTCACTTTTCCCACCACTACTCATGAGGAGGCACGCCACATTAACATCCCCGAAACATCCAGCAGTTTCGCATTGAAAGCAAGCTGGAAATGGTGCATTGGGCTGCATGTTGACTGCATACTTGGTCTGAGCCGGAGGGCTCAAGAGTTGGGTCTATCCAGGGAAAATCCCTCTCCTCAGGGGCTTGAGCTGCCTTTAGTCAGTCATCCAATCAGGCTGCTCGAAACATTCAGAGTATTCTGATAGTAGTCTGGTAGCTGAGCTCCCCTCACCAACATCTCTGACACACCTGCATCTTCACACTGCCACGCTACCACCCTCCCGCTTAGCTCTGAACATGAAATAAAAACGCCTGTTGGTGACGGTGCGTGGTACAAATACCTTTAACATTTAACACACTTACATCTCTTCTCGGAAACCGCCGTCATCTCGTGTTGCTGCCATGGAAGTACAAAAGGAGCTCCCTTTTCGTGTTTCCATGGCGGCTATTTTTACTTGGTATATCATTTCTTCCTTGAAAGGCCCTTCACCTGAGATCTCTTTTCATGAAAGGAAACTGCTTTTAAAATCATTAGCAGAACATCCGTGATACTGAGGTGCTGATTGCGATGGGAAACTTGCCAGCAACCTGGCTCTATTGGTAACCTCACCGCCCTGCCCATGTTAAGGGTCAGAGCAAACTTGGGTGGCGGCCGGGCCCGACAGTGTCAACCAACTGGCCAGGTTCTTGTCGCCCAAAAAGATGTCATGCAGTGCAGTAGGCGTGCAAGGCTGTGGCCAAACGCAGAGAGTGATAATGCCAATGTGCATGGTATCAACCTTCACAGCTGAACTTGGGTTGGGTGGAACCCACACTGTTGATTGACCAACGACATGATATATTATGGGGTTGTCAGTTATGCAGGTTTCAAAAAGGATTTTTCCAGCTTAGTCTGCATTCCAGGGTTTGGAAACCAATGATTTACCTTATTAAAAAAATATGTGGAATTGCTCTGGCAAATAGTAAAACTGTTGATTCATTCAAGTACTGTTTGGACCATGATTATTCTGCTAATTGCGGTGAAACGCGGATTATACCCAATCTTGCTTTATACCGAGTTTTGCCATGTCTGAGTGCCAGCGGAATACCCTAAGGTACGAATACCCTGGGGTAGTGGGGCAGCCGACAGGCCAGGAGATTTAAGCACTCGGCTGTGTTGGCGGAGACCCTCCTTCTGTTTGACCATGCAGGTGGTTTGTCAAAGAGTGTGCCATAAGGGGATCCTACGGTCACACATTTTTACTTGTTATGTTATGTTAAAGGTTCTTTTACCGCGCACTGTTGCCCCTGTGTGGTTTCCTGATGCTCTGGCCGATCTGCAAAGCAAGGGGGTGGGGGTGGGGTAAGTTAGTAGGACCGAGCGGGAGAAGAGAGCGAGAGAGCTGTGATGTGCTGTTGGCAGAGGCAGTTCGGTTTACACCGTTCGCTGAGCGTAAGTGTGTTTTTCGGTTGGTAGCCGTCATGTGCTGTTTGGGTGAGGCTATGCAAGATTTGTTTCGTTGTTGTAGTGCAGTGAAGTGCATGCAGTTTGTTGTGCTGTAGCGGTCTGGTTGTGTTTGGGTCATAGTCTGAGAGGTGTGGGTGGTTAGTGGCAGTACCCTATCCTACCCCCTCCATTATGACTGCTTGCGGCGCACATCCCTTTCCCTGTTGTATATTCTGGTGAGCTACACTTACCACAGCTATGTTGTGTACAGAGGTGTGCTTCCTCAACAGTGCTATTCAGTGGCAGCACCCTCTCCATCTCCAGTGTTCTCACCAATAGCCGCCCACAATCCTTCCCTCCCTGGCACACCCTGGTGTTTAGCAGCCACCACCCCATCAAACCCCCACAGGGGAGACCTGCTCTCTGCGCCCCGTGGTCCATCAGTTCTGAGTTCTAGACACCCCTCTTCCCTTTTTCATCTAAGGCCCGCTATGTGCCGTACAATGAGGTTGGACCTATCTCTCTCCCCCGTTTCTGTTTTGGCCCTCCATGGGGGCAGCTACACCAGGGTCTCCCTCCCATTATGGCACCTCTCTATTTCCCTGCACTTCACTCCGGTCCAGCCTACTCCCCATTCCTTTTCCTTTTTAGTTGTGTGTTGATTTCATGCAGCGTCAGTGTTGTTCATTCCTTTTCGTCCCGTTCTGAGTTGAAGAGACATGTTTTTAGAAGTTTTCAGAATTTTAGATGCTCTTTCACGGCTCGTATTTCTCTCCAGACGGAGTTCCCACGTTTTACAGCTAAGCAAGAGAATGCCGATCCACCAAGTTTTTTCCTTGTGTGTGGTTTATGTTCTAGGCGGATGTCGTTGCTGGATCTGAGTGTTCTATTTGGCTGGTATATGGTGATTTTCTTTTATACGAATTCCACCCCTAGGCTGTGTATTCTTCTATGTGTTATTCACACTGGGAGCCAATGTAGTGTCTTTAGTGCTGGAGTGATGTGCTTCCTTCGTGAGAGTTTGAAGAGAAGTCTGGCAGCGGCGTTCTAAATACATTGAAGTTTCTTCAGTAAATAATCAGGCATTCCAAGGTGTAAGCTGTTGGCGTAGTCTATCCTGGACATGATGAGGGAGATGATGGCCAGTGTTTTGTGGGTGAAGGAAAGGAATGGTAGAAATTTTCTGATTGTGTGTAGATGGAAGAAGCATTTCCCGATTATCGCATTTACTTGTGGTTTTAGGGTTAGCTCATTGTCCATTAGGATTCCAAGTTTTTGACAACTTTGGATGGTTTGGGTGCTGTTCCTAGTTCTGTGAGTCATGGGATGTATTGGTTGCTTCCTTCGTTGTTGGATGCAAGCATGATATCCATCTTGCCCAGATTGATTTTGAGGTTGTTAGCATTCATCCGTTGGTAGAGTTCTTTGAGACAGTCTATTAGCGTTGTGTTTCCCTCTTTTTCATCTCCGAATTTGTAGATGATTTGGGTGTCTACGCCGTTGTAACAAGTGAAGTTACGTCTTGATTAGTGGCGTCATATAGATGTTCAAGAGGAGCAGGGATAGCGAGGATCCTTGTGGTACTCTACAGGAGGTGTCATGTGGTGCGGATTTGAAGGGTTGTTTCCATACCTGATCACTGTCACTGATCTTTTCACAGCACGCACAGCCGTAGTCGTAAGGATGGGCCTGAGCCACAGGGGGCGAGAATAGAGGCCCACCAGCAACTTTTTTCCATGAACTGAACTGTCATAGAAGGATGGGGTAAAGCCAAAGGGAAAGTGACATTGACCCACCCGAAGTAGAGCTGAAAATAGGGAAGAGTAGCAGGGTGTACATGGAGACTGCATCAAACGAACGTTTGTTGTGTAGATAAACTTTAAACAGAACAGTTACATTGTCCTCTGAACAACTCATTTATTCAGCTCGTAATCAATCAGAAATAATATTTATAACTATATTTTTAGCTGTTAGATGGTACTACCCAAAGAGAAGGTGGGGAGGGACTGGAAGATTGGTCTGGAAGGGTAAACAGACTCACTGATTTCCACCAGGAGATACCAGATAGCCGACCCACATCTATGGACAGACATGAACATCAATCATCTATTAACAGGGGTGGGGGAGATTATATTTTTCTACTTCTGTCCAACTTACACATTATGATATGATATGATATGGTATTTGTAACGCGCCTATACACAAGTGTTTCAAGGCGTGACGAGGCAGGGAGGGGGGTACAAGGGGAGACAGAAAACGATCCTACTAGGCCAGGTGTCATTCAGATCGCGCAAGTGCAGGGGTAGGGGAGGGGAAAAGTGCAAGGGGAAGGGGAGGGGGGGAAGTGCAGTACAAGGTAAGAGGCGTACGTAATAAATAAATAAATAGGGCCAGCTGGTGGCAAGTGTGAGGTAAGTGCAGAACAAGTGCTGGGGGAGGGGGGGCTGTAGGGATACAGAGACATACCCGCAGTGCAAAGGGGTTCCAGGGCATCAGTGCAAGTGGAGAGTGGCAGGGCCCAGGACCGAGGCCGTTTAGAGTGGTCCAATTGCAGGATCAGTGCAGCTTCAGTGAAAATTAATTAGCCGCTCAGCAGGGGAGAGGGAGAGGGAAAGCAGAAGCAAAGAGGAAGGTTTTGAGGTGCTCCCGGAACCGGAGATGGTTCTCCTCAAGTTTCAGGGAGGCAGGAAGGCTGTTCCAGAGGGAGGCCCCTGCCGCGGAGAGAGATCTACCCCCAGCTCATTGCTTCGAGAAGCGGCTAACCCTGAGGGAGTTGGAGGCAGATGAGCGAAGGGCTCGGGAAGGAAGATATTTGGGAAGAGAGAGTTGAAGGTATTTAGGACCCAGGCCCCAGAAGGCCTTGTGGACAATGCAGAGGGTTTTGAACTTTATCCTCGCAGCCACTGGGAGCCAGTGTAGAGATTTCAGTCCTGGAGAGATACGGTCCCTGGGCTTGAGGCCAAGGACAAGTCTCGCAGTTCTGTTCTGGATGAGTTGCAGAGGGCGGAGAGTGGAGGCAGGCAGATTAAGATAGAGGCTGTTACAGTAGTCCAGCTTCGAGAGAACCAGGGCTCGGGAGACAGTGAGCTTCTGGGGGAAGGAGAGGAAGGGAAGAATACCTCTGAGGAGGTGCAGCTGGTAGTGTGACCTCTTGGCGACGTCAGAAATATGAGGAGAGAAGGAGAGTGTGGAGTCGAAGATGACCCCAAGGTTTTTTGCCTTGCAGGTAGGAGCAGGGAGGGGGCCAAGGGAGGCAGGCCAGAGAGCTACAGGGAAGGAGGGAGTGGGAGTACCGATGAGTAGAATCTCAGTCTTACTGGCATTAAGGCAGAGGTCATTGGCGGCACACCATTCTTGGATAGCAGACAGACAGTCAGAGATGAGGGAAGGAGAGGGGGAGGCTGAGGGTAGCCTGAAAATGAGCTGGGTATCGTCCGCATAGCACTGGAAATTAGGGCAGAGAGCGGCGATGCGGTGGGCAAGGAGTGCCAGATACTGGTTGAACAGCCAGGGAGAGAGATTAGATCCCTGGGGGACACCACAGGTGGAGAAAAAGATGTCGGAGAGGAAGGACCCCAGTTGGACCTGGGAGGGTCGATTTGAAAGGAAAGAGGTCAACCACGCCAGAGCCTGACCAGTGATACCCAGGTTTTCCCGGAGACGGTTGAGCAGGATGGCATGGTTGACAGTGTCAAAGGCAGAGGAGAGATCGAGCAGAATGAGAACACACGGAGTGTTGGAATCAAGGTTCAAGAGCAGGTCTTCACGGATGTTCAGGAGAGCAGTTTCCGTGCTTCTGGCAGCTCTGAAGCCAGATTGATGGTCATGAAGACTACCAACAGATTTAGCATGGACGTTAAGCTGGGAGATGGCCAGTTTCTCCAGGAGCTTGCCCAGGAAGGGAGTGATGGAGATAGGGCGATAGTTAGCCGGGCAGGAGGGGTCGGAAGAGGGTTTCTTGAGAAGAGGGTGCACAAGGGAGTGCTTGAGGGGGGAAGGGAAGACTCCAGAGGCGAAGGAGTGGTTGCAAAAGTCAGCAAGGGCAGGAGCCAGGGAGTCGATGTGGTCCTTGATAGTTTTGGAGGAACAGGGGTGAACCTGTTTAGACGAGACTTTCATAGATCGGACTTGTCTGGAAACCTCGTCAGCAGAGAAAGGTGGAAAGGCAGAGAAAGAGGGAGGAGGGGTGGTTGATACACAGGAAATTTTGGGTGGATCCCTGGCGGGACAACAATCAGACTTTAACGAGTTAACTGTACGTTTGGCCTCTTTAGAAGGCCTTGTGGAAGGAAAAACAAAGAATGACCAAAATATTAAAGAGGCCAACCGATTTCATAAAAGAAGGGAGGAACAAAATATTAGGCTGACCACTATGGATGCCAAAATTACTACACTGCTGCAATTTATGATTTTAGGGGAACGACCAGCCCCATCTTATAGAGGGGTAAGAGCTGAAGAAACCCTATGTCCGGGAGGGAACAGTGCAGATAATATTGAGCATCGAGATGGATCTAGGGGTCCAGAAAGCCCTTCCCCACTTTTGGATGCGATGGTAACAATAGAGGGGGAGGGTAATCATGATCCTATTAGGGAACCCACTAATGAGGCGGTGTTTTTGAACATTAGCAGTGAAGAATCTGTTTTTGTTCATCAGATTGCGCCAAAAAAGGGGGTAAAGTGTAAATAGAAAACTAAACACACTAAGAAAATACTTGATCAATCAGATGAGGAAACCCCGGTTTCTCCTAGACCTCAAAGACGGGGAGAATTACTTCTAAATATATCTAACTATGACATTAATGAGGTACCTCAGTCGCCTATTCGGAGGCGGAAAAAAGCTAAAAAAGGGGTCAGGATGCAGAAGAAAACAAAAAAATATGCCAAATACTAAAATTAAGGGGAGGAATTCTAATCTTAAAGCGATCAGAAATATACCAGCTCAAGAGGAGCAACCTAGCGGTAGTTGTAGAGGTAGTGCACTAATTAATGTTGAGGAGTTTGATCTGGGGAAAGGGACCAAGGAGGGCCTACCTACAGGAAGAGAAGAAAAAACAACTCTTGATAGTAGAGATAAAAATCAACCTAGGGCAGGACAAGACCGCCCACAAACCAAACAAACTAAGATGACGGCCTTTGGAAAAATAGTTAGCACTAAGCATGCTAGAATTTCCACAGGCCCTCAACAATTAAGTGCATTGCCAGTGGCGAGCCCACAATCATTGGCCTCTGTAATGAATGCCTTATCGATTAGTGGGATACAGTCTATGGTTAATAAACAGAGTGGACTGATTTTGAATAATACACCCAAGAATTTAACAAATATACTGGGCGTTAATACGCAGGAGATATTGATAGCTAAACCACTTAAATCTAATGATAATGAACAGGCAGTACCCAAACAGCCAGCCTTGGTGAGTAATACAGGGAAATTTATCGGCTGGATTAATAACAACAAGGCTGACCAAGTGGCTAATTTGAATAGAACTAATTTGTTAAAGATCTTTAAAAAATCCCATTACTTCGCTCTATAACGACTGACAATATAGATGCAATAGCTCTCCCAGGACATAACAACCACTGAATGGTAAGTAGTTTCCATTTGGAGATGGCGGCCAATATGGTCAGAGCACTAGAAAAAAATCTTGAGTCTTTGGGTTATGGTCTGTTCACATTAGCTAATGCTAGAGAGGCTGATGGATTCTTGGCATACAAGGAACCTGTGAATGCTCCAGTGGAACAAATTATATACTCGGGCTCCAATTCATCCATAAACTCTGAACCGGTCCCGACTGTGATCTCCCGCTTGTTAAACAATGGCCAGGATTGGTCATCGTTAAAGCCAGCTCTTAAAACCCTGGAGACCCTTAGACAGGGGCCAGGTTGTCCCTAACAGTATTGAAATTGAGATCATTTCATGTAATACGTGTAGGAGTACAAATTTGAATACATTTTTGATTAAGCATTCGATTTGTACTCTCCCAAATATCTACTTATTTCAAGAAACTATGATGCTCAACTTATATGGAGGGTTTCCATACTTTTTCTCACCTCGCCTCTAGGGGTATAGCAGGTAGGCCTAGTGGCGGTTTGACTGTTGCTGTTGATTGTAATCTGGGGCTCAAATGCAGAGTGATATATAGTAGTGATTGGCTTTTGGGTATTGTATTGCTCCTAGAAGATGAATTAGACCCAAATGTATTGCTGAATCTCTACTGGAATCCTCTGAAAGTGTCGTTTGAGAAAGTGAGGAGACACTCAGTGAGATTCTGGGGGATTGGTATGAGAATGGTTTTGGTGATCGTATTGTGATGGGAGGAGACTTTAATTCACTGTGTGCAGAAGGTACTATGTGGAATGATAGGGGGGCTATCCCTAGGGTGCTCCACCCTAACCTGAGTAGAGGGATGCGATGGGATAAAGTTTTGGAAACCTGGGACTTGGGGATGTTGGATCATCCTATTAACTCGAATCTACCTAAACACACTTGGAAGAGGGGCCTCAATAGTTCTACGATTGATTTTTTTAAATGTATCTAATGGGTGGAAGCAAGCCTGTGGTAATCTGATCCACATAGATACGGATTTGGGCGACCACACACCTTTACTCTTTACTTTGACCATGGCCCTCCCTGGTATCCAAGTAAGACCGGAGTATATGGGTCTCTCTGTTACAAAACAAGGGAGAGCGGTCAGTTGGCATATGAATACTGTTAAGAGATTTAATACTCTCATTTTAGAACATCTGACCAACGTTGCACACTCAAATTCAGGGGATGGGGCTCTCTCCTGTGAGGGGAATTTGTATAATAACATTATGATGTTGTGTGCCTATTAAATTAGCAAGGTGGGGAGGTTCCCCATACATAAACTTGAGAACATCAGCTGGGATTCTAGAATTTATAATTCTAAACTTAAAAAAAGTAGGGACTTGACGACTCTTAAGAAACATCGTTTATCATTTAATGAGTCGCAGGCATTGAAAAAAAAGATCATTATGAGACATAAAAATCTGGTTAAATTGTTGAAAATGGACCAATATCTGAAAGTCCAGCAGCAGATGATGGAAAGTTTGTGTAAGGGCATGGAGGGCACATTTTGGGCGACTGTTAATAGAACCTTAACCCCTGCCAAGGACAGGCTTGATTGTCCTATTCAAGCTGAGGCTTGGTGTACCCATTATACGAACAAATTTGCACTGCCTCAAAAATGTGCTACTGGGTTAGACATGGAACTGGGGTCTCCGGTGAAGGGAGCCTGCTGGTTTTTCTGGCACGGCTACCGCCGGACTCGTAATGAGGCCCAGTCTTCTTGCTTAGAAATTAAACTGAACCAATATATGCTTCAAGGAAACTTAATTGCAGATTCTCTCTGACTAATATAGAATACTGTTCTATGCCCAGTCATCTGACCCCCGGTGCCAGAGAGAGCTATCTTGCCAAGAAAGACCTACAATCACTTTTAGAGCAAGACATCATAGATCTAGATATCATATTGGCTTAAGTAATAGTACAGGTGATTATGCAACGCCCTATTAACAAACCACCTAGCTCAGATAGATTTTTAGGATTATTTTAGTAAGAAAATCAGTACCATCATGATTCCTAGACTGTTCTCTTTATTTTGGGAGAAGAGTTATGCACCATTCGTGAATCAGTGCTGAGCCTTACAGCCAAGCTGGGAAGGGATCCTTCAGAGTGCTCGGCTAAAGACCAATTTTATTGCTTAATTATGTTATGCAAATTTAACCCAAGTAGGGAGCTAACAAATGAACTGCTGCCATTTTACCCAAACTAGTGCATGCAGACTAGTCAGGCTTAGTCGCAGGTAAGCATACACATGACAATATTAGGTGGCTTGGTATGTTTATTATAGGTTTTGAAGACTGTGCAAAACTCTCTGCACCCTCTTCTCACGCACTCTAAAAAGGTGTTTAAATGTGTAGACTGGTCGAACATAAGGGTGGGACAGGGCCTCAGAAATTAGGTTTTGGTCTGAACTTTGAGACATATGTCCTGGCCAACTATGTTGATCTTAGTAGAAGGATCAGAATAAATGGTGATTATTCCTAGGCCTTCCAAATTCACCAAGGCAACAGATAGGCTTGCCCCCCTCCCCTTTGTTCTTTGCTCTTGCAATGGACCATTTGGTCAAAATCATATGTCAAAATGAGGGGAGCGCATATATTCATAACAGACTGACGTGCAATTAACAGGCCTTATTTACTTATCACATCATAATTATGATGCAAGGCTCTTCCTCAATTTAATGCGATAGTCCCAATCCTCTGATCAGATTTAGAATGTCATTGTATACAGTACCAAACACTTTATGTTGAGATGAGTGACAAGTTCAGAGGTTAGCAGGGCCCCTTCTCTAGCTCCGGTATGCGGCCTACCAGGGTATTGCCAGAGCCTGACCTATCCTAGAGGGGGATTGAGGGAGTTGAGAGGGACTCCAAACACTGGCTTTCCTCATGGGTGTTTGTGGCATGAGAGTGTTACTACCATTGTTCCCTCTGCAGTACCTGGCAGCCTCTTAACCCCTTAACACGTCAGAAGACCAACTGGCACTGGAGTCACACGACCCCAATAACCGCTATGGGATGCTCGTCAAAAAAACAACACAACAAGACTTTTTTGACTTCGCAATCAGCAGTGTCCACTGGCTCACAAGGAAGCTTCTTACATGGGGCGGTAGACAGAGCCATGAAGACAGAACTTCTTCACAGGACAATGAAGGAGCGGACACCAGAGAGTGAAAGGGGCGGGGCTTATCAGACATTTTGACATTCTTGTACTGAATTCCCAAACCCTGGGCAAAACTTAAGATAAGATTGGCTGACAGAAACAGGTGACAAGGGAAGCCAATGGGTGCCGGAGGAAGGGCACAGCAGGATGGAGGCTTAAAAGATGCATAAAGGCCCCTTTTCAACACAGATGAATGAGAGGTGTTCGAGGCAGAAGAGTCGAAGGTGGAGAGGAATATAACATGATTGCTGCATAGTTGGAGTGTGCAGGTTATGTAGTGGGGAAGGGAGACAGTGGTACCGATTTTGGATAAGTGTTGTGTGTGAAGAGTGTGTGAGTGAGTGACTGGTAAAGGGAGTATATATATGTAGAGAGAGGAGAGTGTAAGAGTAGAAGGGAGAAGTGGTATAGTGTGGAAGGGTGAAAGAAAATTGTGCAGATGTGTGAGAGGAAGGAGAGTGTGATTGGAAAGTGTTGGGCGAGAAAGGGTAGTAGTGAGGAGGTTGGAGAGCAAGTGAGGAAGGTAGCAGAAGTGGGAAGAGAGAGGTAGTGCGTGCAAGAACAGAGAGTGTGAGAGAAAAAGGCACAGATCAGAAAGAGAGAGGAAATAGAGACGGGGTGAAGAACAGGATGTGGAGAGGGGGAGAGAACCTACTAAGAGCAAGGTAGAATGATAATGGAGATAGATGGAGAAGAACGAAGGGGGCGAAGGAGAGGAAGCGAGAGAAATGGAGAAGGGGGACGAGAGAGAGTGAAAGAGAGAGGGAGTGCAGTAAGACCAAGGAGGAAGGAGAGTGGAGACAGGGGGAGAAGAAAAGTGGGAGGATAGGGAGAAATGGAGTAGGGAGAGCAGGAGTGAGAGAGGGGGAGAGAGATGGATAGAAAAAGACCGAGTGTGAAACAGAGAGGGGCAGAGAAAGAAAGAAGAAAAGAGAGAAAGAGAGAGAGAGAGAGGTCTGTGAGACTTCTGGAGCATAAACCTGTACCATCTCAGCATAATATGTTCAGTTAGTCCAATAAAAGGTATACAAGTTGGATTTCGTTTGATTTTAAAACTGGACAAAGACAAAATCAACCCTTTTCTGTACATATTAAATACAAGTCAGCTTTGGTGCATAATCCTTGTTGAGTGGAAGGAAGTACAGTAGTCCAGAACTATGCTGTCCGATGATGCCTGTACCCTGGCCTGGTCAAAAGGAAGGGAAAATCAAGTCCAGCTAAGTTGAAGGGGACGCACAGAGCTACTCCACAGCCTGAATGTGGAATCAAACATGAATACCCTACTCCCTGCCTCTGTGCAAGTATTCTCACGTGCAGACTCTTTTCTCCAGCATTTTCCCATCGAGCTGGGGGTAAACACGCCAGATTTGTGATTGGGCGGACCCTTAAATGCGGTAACGCCATTACCGCTGCATTTAATGGCTACCACCCAACTTGTGATGAGGCCCTCAGTCTCCTATTAAAGCAGCATCATATCAGGTAGGAGTTAGGTATGGATAAGATCAGCGAGTAGGAGTGAGGATTTCACAAAGGCAATACATTAACGTTATAACTAATTGACTGAGACAAGAAATGAAAACAATATTGGAGGATCTCCTTTTGCCTGTTCCAGCCACTTGACTGTCAACTTCTTACATGTTTTCCCAATCACAAAGTTTATTTTACGACTGCCTTTTTTCCAGGCCTACAAAATCAATCAATCTGTCAATAATGGTGCATTTTTATAAACATTCTAAAAAATAGATCATTACGTGGAGGGATGGATGAGTTGGCTTAAGCTCAGCACTAGAATGTTTGAAAACCTGAACATCCCAGGTTAGAATCCTGGAAAAGTGAATCGGGTTATATTAATGATGAATACATTAGCACCTAATTCTGTTGGGTAGTGATGCTTACAAAGCAAAGGGCCTCATTCCCAAAGAGTTGCTCTGGAACAAATCTGGCGATGTCCTGAGCAGATTTCTGTGAATCAATTGGCACATTAGGATCTCAATGGTGCTCCTGGCAATCACCAGATCTTCTCCAGTTGTTGGCTTTGTGCATCAGGTATAAGGTCCCAGGTGCACATCTGAGATACACACAGACACCACCTCAGCTGCACCAGTGCAAATGTGTGCGAATTAGGCCAACTATGTTATGTGAAGAGTTTATAATGCAAATGCGGCGTGACAAGCAAATCAATGTCATTACGTAGAAATATCTTAATCTGTGAACAGGGTCCGACCCCATCCCCTATGAACGTATGCTTGTAACAGGGCGAAAAAAGGGCCAGCACTTACCATTAAGGAGAAGATTTGCTGCTTCTGTTGTTGTAGCTTCTAAAATAGAAAAATAGATTTAAAAAAATGCTTATATGTCAATGTTCACCGTTTGAGGACTTCTTCATGTTTAGCAACAGGGTAACAGTTAGGATACCGTAATCAATGTTCACGTTGGTGGCAACAGAGAGTTGCTTTTTAGTTCATTCACAATAATCTTTATCTCCAAAACCAACGCTTGTGCATTACAGACAATTATCTAACTTGCTTTATAATTCACAGCATCACCTACTTAAAAAGTCTGAGATCAGAGCAATACCTTATGAAGTCTGTTTTATGTCACATTCCTGGCATAAAAACATGAATACGGACAGGGAAAATGTGTGCTCTTGTGTCAAGTGTGCTATATACTGACCTACATTTGAAATTTTGTGATACATTTTAAAAGAACAAATACACTCTTTCTCAATTTCTGCCAAAGCATTTGTATTAATCCCCCACATAAATTAGAGTAAAACAACCCATTGTGGGAATTGGGTACCTCTTGTTTTTTTTCCTACCTTTGCCAGGGGCGTAATTTAAGGGGGGGGGCAGGGGTGTTTGTCCCCCCCAACTTTCATGGCACAATAATTTTTTTCCCATTCATTTGGCTGTGGTACCTTTTCTTCAGATGTCCTGTCCCCCCCCAACATTTTCAGCAAAGTTACTCCACTGACCTTTGCACAATAGCGGGACACTGGGCTTTGACAAACTCACAATTTGCCTTGACAACAGTGCTCATAATTTAGGGTGTGCTGAGTACAAACAAGGAAGATTTCCACAGCTCGCGGACAGTTCCAGCTATTCCATGATAATTCAGGACCTCTTTTGGGAAATTATCTAGTGTATTTTCCCCTTGTTTGAGCAAATAAAGAGTGCTCATAAAAAGTGCCATTGCATGTGCTTAAATAATACTGTGTAGAATTCTGAGTCAGAAACGTGTTGGGTTTAGTCAAAGCCGCTCCAAATCTTTCTAACAGATATCGATGTCCATTTGATATCTTTTTACATGCTGATCATTGGTAGAAGGAGGACCCGGGCACAGCTGGTTGTGGCGCCTTATGATTAGAAACTTTACAAACATGATAGGGAACGCTGCCCTTTGTCAGGTCTGTTGCGATCCACTGCTGAACGTGGCTCGGACATGGCTATCAAGCCGTGCCAAGGTTCGCCCGGAACACAGGGATTACCGAATTAAATAAACTGATAGCAACACCTGTTCTAGGCAGTGTTATGATGTATCAATAAGTCAGCAGCAAATGCTATACAATAAAAGATAGTGAAATGGTATATTTTGCCAGTGACTTGTACGGTCCGACTGCCTTACTCACCCATAAAGTATTATACTTCTAGAAGGGCAGTGTAGATACAGTTCAGGTAAGTGGGTATGATCAGGGCTGGGCAAACAGCAGGCAAACTAGGCTGCTTCCTAGGGTGCTGGCCAGCAAGGGGGGCATAAGATCAGGTTTTTCCCTCTGTTTTCATGAAATACAAAAAACATGTAAACCAATCTGAGGTAAAGTAGCTGCATAATGTCCTCCTGCAATTAGGGGTTGCCCTGCTGCAAATCACGGTGCTTACATTTCTAAGAGTCTCCAACATGACAGTGGAGACTATTGCCTATTGACACATCTTTTTAGGCATCACAATAAATTGTCTGGCTCAAATAAAAGCACAGAGGCCTAGCAGGAAGAGATGTCTTTATAACAACGTGGCCTGAGCCAGGGCACTCACACCAGGTAATTCAAGAGTCATGGTAGAACCCACCTGGAACTTCTGCCAGCTGAGTAAGGGCCAGGTGAAGTACACCTCACAGGTCGAAGTGGAAGGAGATGGGGTGAGTGTACAGGCCTCCTGCAAGTTCAGCAACAAGGAGATAAGGGCCTTCCACATGATTTCAGAATAGGTCAAAGTGTGGTATGCTTATTTGAGCACGCCCTACTTAAATGTTTTCATTTGCATGGACAACATGATAGATACAACTTCTTAGGCAATGCTGTAAGGGCTGACTCTGTGTACCGACCCCACAATTGATTTGTTGCAGTGTTTGTTCTCAAGTAGAAGTAATGCATATTTATGCATGTAACTTTAGAACAATTTCATGAATAAATAGACTTTATTTTTGACACAATCACTATTTGAAAGTTGAAAATTCTTTGTATCCGAGTGAATTCACAGCTGCATGCATTATCTAGCAGTTATTTGAAAGTTAACAAAGATGCCCAATTAATTTACAATTTTCTGTGCTAACTACAAAGTAATGCTCAAGCCTTCCTGTCTTTGCCATTATAGTTATATATTGAGTGCAGGTTATGAATCAAAGATGAGCATGCAGGCTGAGGAGATGCATATGTTGTGGGTAAATACATCGCACTTTCGGGAGGATAGCTCAGGGGCAACGTGCTCGTATTAAATACAAGACGAGGCAGAGCAACACAGGTTCGATCCTCAGGTCTGCGCTTCGTAACCTCTGGATATTAAGCGAGTTATAAATAACCAATTACAATTACAACCTGTCAAAGGTTTATGGAGGTCTTCTGGTGTCAAAATGCTGGTCAAACATTAAATTTACAGTGAAAAGTATTAAACAAATCGAACATTTTGGAAGGTCATACTAACAATCTGATGATGGGGGAAAAGGTCTGACCTCTCCAAATTGATGTCCCTTAAAAGAAGGTCACCGTTTCTGAAAATAGAGGACGCTGATGGCATGTTGCCTGTAGTGCACATGTGCCCCAAATGGCTACATATGCACCAGCCATGCTGCACTGCCCTTAATGTTTAGAACTTGCTCTCTGGTTGTGCCCTCCCACCTCTTTGGACAGCCTGTGCAGACTTGGAGGTGGGGACATTCTGCAATGGGTGTGTGTGTGTCTGTTTTGTGCAGGGCAGCAACAGCTTACCACTCCATCTTCTCTTCTCATAGACCTTTCACCCGCAAACAAGTAAGTCTGATAATGGGATACGGTCAACACAGAGTGCAGAAAGCAGGCACGTTTTACACTGCAACCCCCGTACCTGACTGCCCCACTCCCCAGCCAGCAAATGGTCACTGGTAATAGCTGCTGATTGGGTTAAAGGGTCATGTGAATGAAGAGCTGTCCAGAAGAATCAGGGCTAACTCGCTAGATCTTGGGCGCATACTGTACCAGTTCTTCGCAGTTAAAAACTGGCACACTACCTATGCTGTACCAGCTGTCTGTTGAGGGAACTTGCCCTTGCTCTGACCATGCTGCACTCATACTAGTTTAGGAGAAAAACCTGGACTGCTCTTGCATATGCTGTACCTGCCCCAGTGTGTGAGAGAAGCTTCCCCTACTCCTGTTTGTGTCATAAATGTGCCTATTTGAGTGAAGTGTGCACAGGCCCTTGCCATCAGTTGCTCTGCAAATGCTGTACTTTTGCATATTTGCGAGCGAAACTTGCACTGGCTGTGGCATGCTGTGCAAGTACCAGTTTGCACGGGACTACCACTGACCCTGCTCATGTTGTACCTGTTTGTGAGGGAAGCTTGCCTGGCTCTACCCATGATGTCCATGTACACACTTGTGAGGGAAACATGCACTTTGCCTGTCTGCCCTGTACTTTTTTTGTGAGGGATGCTTGCATTGACTTTTCTTGTGAGGCAACTTTCATTTGTCCATATTGAATCGTCTGTGAAAGAAGTGTGCTCTCGTATAAATGCTGTATCTTTTCGAGATGGAATCTTGCACTAGATCTTACCATGCTGCATGAATACGTGGCTGTTAGGGAAGCTTGTAGTGATGCTGCACATGCTGTACCTGTTTGTGGAAAGTGCCCATGCAGTTCCTGACGGATTTTGAGGACGGCTTGAGGAAAGCCTGTTCTAGCCTTGCCTCTGCTTTACCTGTACCTGTTTTGTTTGTGAGGGAAGCCGGTGCTGGTCCTATGAATATAGTACATCTATGGGCCTCATTACAGGTTTGGCAGTATTATGCCAGTAAATCTGCTGGAATACTGCCAAATGTAATTACTGTTTCCGCCACTTGGTCCGGCAGATATACCGGCAGATTTCAAGTGGTGGTAGGTGGTGTAAGTCCCCATTTTTTGGAGTCTATAGGATACCAGGGGGATTTCGGCAGAATTACCACCTGCGTTTATTCTGCAGTTTTTGCCGATGCTTTGGTGAGCGGCGGTGGATTTTCCTCCAACCTTTTTGCAAGTATGTTGGTACGGTAAAATGACAGTAACGGAATTACTGCTATGTTATAGCTGTTTTTGTACCACACTGCTGTACTTGTAACGAGGCCCTAAGTGGTGTATTTGTCAGGAAAGCTTGCACTTTTGGAAACTTTGCAGCACTGTTGCCTAGACTGTGACCTATGGGTGCCTGTGAGAGAATTCAGACCTGCTGCTTCCCATGCTGTACCTGTTTGGTGTGTGATAGTAGCTTTGAATTTTCACCACATGGATTCCCTACAGCACCAGATGGTGCTCCGGTGGTGTACCACCTGCTTACCATGGTGGGGGCTAGCTCACCCCTGTTCTCCTCTCCATCTCTGAGACGCCAAAGGAATTCCCTCCACTTGTCTGCGATTGAGGTCAAGCAATGGGTATTTCTCTGCCATCCCTGATACCCAGAAAGAGAATGTGAGGGGGCTACCACCACCCTGAGCTAGTGGTACTGGTAGCAAAGCCACTGACAGCCACTAACACTCACGCTTTCAGTGACGTGAGCAGTGGTTTCTGCCACTCTCTTTAGTGGAGGCTTGATGGATGCAGAGGGAGGTAGGGCAGAGTCAGAGATACAGCAAGAGAAGTTCCGCCTCCAACTTGCTGTGCTCGCAGAGAGCCAGTGGGGTCGGAGAAAGGAAGCAATACTTAAAATGGAACACAATAGCCTAGAAAAGGGCCTCACAGAGGTAAACACACACGTGTGTATGTGGGTAGGTGAGGGAAGTGTGGGGGGATATCTGAAAGTCATTATTTTATTTTCTGCTGACATCGATTTTTTGGGATCAGCCTATTTGTAAAGCTAAATCCTTCCTGATCTGGTTATAGTTTCTACTCCATACTGTATATTATATGTTGTGAGAGCATATTAGTTATGAAAAGGTCAGAAATATGATGTATAACCTGCATCCTGAGAACATGGTAGGTGAAACATGCATTAACTTGGTGAGTGTATAAAGGAGGGTAAGTCCCAATGTTTTGTTAAAGGGGGATTGAGCTGAAAACGGGACTTGGTTCTAGAGGGAAAACAAGGGAACACAAGCTCAATTACCCCTCTTTTCGTCCGCCTTGCAAGGGAACAGGGACAGAGGGATTTTTTGATATATATATATTTTATCTATCTAGGAGTCGCATCGAAGTATTTCATTATTCAGAGAGCAGTCAAAGTAAAAACACAAATTTTAATAGTTTAAGTTATACACTTTTATAAGTAGTCGGTGCTTTCCGCAAGGCACCTCCAGACTTAGAAAGAAATACATGAAATTAAAAAGTCCAGAAAAAACACACACATTTGTCAATTTAATTGTTACATTTCTTGTTCAGTTTGGGGAAAACAAGACATTAAATGTACAGCATAAAAAATTTTAACGCTGCAAAAAACACAATTATTTTAGTGTCAGGATGTCTTCATATGTTTCGGCACACAGTTTGCATCAACACCATCCCTGGTGTTCTGCTGTTTTAATTGTGGCCCTCTTGAGGACAGGATGTTGTTTTTCAAAATGACAAAAGTTCAGAAAACCCCAGGTATTCACACTATTTTCCAGTGCTGTAAGGAATGGAAATATGGAATTTGTGTTAGTGTTACGTCTAGAACACGACTTGCATTAAAAACTCTTCTGATAAAAGTTTGTGCGACATGGATACAAACTTCTCCACATTCCCACTTGCCACTGACCTTTATATGCTTTTGTAGTCGGACTTAAGATTTTTAGTTTTATTTGTGGCGACAGGTGGATTCACTGCCATGCCCTGTATGTCGTCATACAGTGGATTGCTTTTATCTTGTTTGGGCTTAGTGGTTGGTCCTTTCGTCGAAATAATTCAGACTTTCAAACCTACGGAGACAATTCATATATTGAAGTTTTGACGAATCGTTATTGCGTTTGTACATATTGATATTTCCAAGCACAAGAGTCGTCTTCATTATTTACTGACCTGATGGTTTTATCGAAGTCATGTGGTCCAGTTTGGCACTGGTTGTTTTTGCAATTACACGTTTCCCCTGTATGTAATTTCCTAGGGGTACCTTCTTTTTCTATTCAAAAGACCTGTATGGACAGATGGGATAGAACCTACGTTAGGAGAAAAAATCTCCACATTAGCTGTAATATGCTATTCTCTGCTCGTTCATTAGCGTGATTTCGTTGTTGTTTTTAAGTTTCGAATCTTCAGCGTTTTAGTTTTGTTTACCTTCTGAATGATTCAGTAGGACAATCTTTTCTCATCGCAGTGCAGCTCCTCTCAGTTTCGGCGCGGGAAAACCAACTCGTTTGAATTTGGTACTGCGAGAGAGGGGATTATATTACTTCCGTGTTTGCATGTCATATGACTGCCACGTACGTGTTTCAAAAAACGCCTTTTTCTTTCTTGGTGGCACATGCGGCCATCTTGGAGAGTCTGAGTCAGATGGTGGATGCTCTTTATTTTAGAGGTCTCGAGATATGTGATTGTATTTTGTTCGTTGGAGTGAAAAGAAATGATACATGAAACACACATGGACAGTGTTTTCATACAGTACTGCCCGTGTGTTTGTTGTGGTAGAAAACATATCTGGGAAAAAAAGGCCATACAGGCTCAAGGTGTTCTCCTCAGAAAAAAATTCCCCACTCAACTGATGAATTAAAACCATTTTTCACTGTATCCAAGTCAAAAATCCACTTCTGTTCGCATTTGTGCAGAGCCAAGTCGCGGTCTCCACCTCTATTCGAAATTTGAACTGTTTGAATGATAAACCAGAATATTTCACATGGTTTATGTTTTAGTAGGAGATAGTGGGCAACAAGGGGTTTATTAGGTGTTTGGTTCCTGATGTTAGTCCGATGTTCTCCTATGCGTATTTTAATGTGTCTTTTTGTTTTCCCAATATACAGAAGTTGACATGGGCATTGGATCGCATATACTACCCATTGTGAGTTGCAGTTTGTGAATGATCTAAGATGCCAGACTCTTTCATTCAATTTTATACTTTTCATGTTTTTCGTGAGTGGGCAAACCGAACACATACCACATTTAAAATGTCCTGTTACCGGTGGGAGGTCCCAGAGAGTATTCTGTGAATCTGTTTTTTTTAATTGAGGGTATGTATGGACCAAGTTGTCCTTCAGGTTCTTCTGTCTTTTGAACGTAAATCTTGGGGGTGCTGGATTAAAGTCCTCAGTTTTTATAACATGCCAGTTCTTTAGGACTAGTTTGCGTAACTTGTGGCTAATCGGAGTGAAGGTTGTGATACATGTCATTTTTTCCACAGTGGTTTTATTTGGCGGATTTAGACATGTTTCTCGATTTTTATTTTTCACACTTTTGTATGCCACGTTTATATACTTTTTCGGATATCCTCTTTGTTCCAGACGTTTTTTAAGTTGTTTGCCATGTGTCCTGTAGTCCTCCAGATTCGTGCAGTTGCGACGTACTCTTAGGAATTGGCCTATCGGAAGGTTGGCCTTTAGGCTTGCTGGATGGTAGCACTTAAATTCAAGAAGTGTATTTTTATCCGTTTTTTCCCGATATAGGCTGGTGGTTAGAAAGCCATCTGTCTCTGTTCTGATTTCTAAATCCAGAAAAGGAATGGTCTTTGTATTGTGGCACATGGTAAACTTGATGTTTACATTACATTGATTTAACCATCCTTGGAATTCCAGCAGGAGTGAGTTTGGACCTCTCCATACTAAAAAACAATCATCAATGTACTGTACCATGCGATGATGTTAGTTTTGAAAGGGTTATCAGTGTGATAAATGGACTTTGTCTCTACAGAGTCCATATATAAGTTGGCAATATCTGGGGCAAACGTTGCACCCATGCTGGTCCCATGTCTTTAATTATAGAAAGTATCTCCACAAATGAAGTAGTTCTCCATAAGCGCCAATCGTGCGCATTCAAGGGTAAAGGGGGTTGGAACTGTCTTGTTGTTCATGGTTCGTTGGTTCAAGTATTGTTCCAGTATTTTTAAACATTCGAGCTGCGGAATGCTGGTATATAGAGCAACCACATCTAGTGTTGCTAAGATGTCTCCTTGTTCTCTGGTTATATTTTCTATGATCTTTATCATGCTCGTCGTGTCCTTAACATACGATTTCATACGCGATACAAAAGGTCTGAGAAACCAATCAACGTAAATTGACAAAGGTTCGAGGATCGAGTCTATTGCCGACACTATCGGTCTCCCCGGAGGTGTTGTACTGTTTTTGTGTACTTTTGGGAGTAGGTAGAATGCTGGAATAGTTGGATTGGTCTTAATTAGAAAACATTTTTCATCGTAATCTATCCACCCTTTGGCTTCTGCATGTTGCATTAGGCTCAATATCTCCTCTTTAAGGCGCGATGTCGGATCGCCTTGTAGGGGTTTGTAAAATTTCTGGTCTTGTAGATGTAATCTGATTTCCTCATTGTATGCGTTTTTATTCCATAAGACTATTCCTCCTCCTTTATCTGCAGGTTTTATTACGAGTAGTTCATTTGTTTGTAGGTCTTTCAATGCCTGTCTTTCCATCGGGCACAACTTGTCTTTGGAGAAATTATTAGTGCATAATAGTTTTTTGGTTCCTTCAATTATTTTGTTTTCAAAAGCAGCGATGGCTGGACTTATCATGTTGTTCGTGGGGAAAAAGGTCGACTGAGGTTTTAGGCCCATTGTGCTCTTTTCCTTTTCTTTGTTCCCTACTTTAGGATTTCGGAAGAAATATTTTAGCCTGATTGTTCGGAAGAATTTTTGCAATTCAATCTCTGTTTGGAAACTTTCTGCCTTTTTGACAGGTACAAAACTGAGACCACGACTTAGTACTTTAATCTCGCCTTCTGTGAGGACATGAGTAGAGAGATTGAAAATGGGTATTACCAATTCTGCACTGGTCCGTTCCAGTTCCGCGTCTGCATCCGTTGTGGGGCTTGGGTTCGATTGCGGCCTCCTTGTGCCCTCCCTTGAAAAAACTGTTGTGTCTGGTTTTTGCCTCCCCTTGGTGCGTTGGTGTTGGTGCTGTTGTCAGAGTCACTACTTGTAGTACTATTGGTGGTGTTCGAGAAAGTAACATATTGTTTCCTTTGGTATCCCTTTCTTCCTCTCGGTGGTCCTGTTTTGTTGATGTTGTCGTAGTATGTTTCGACAAGATATGGATAGGTCTTTGTTTCCTTGTACATTTTAATGTCCTTTTTTAGTTTCCAAATCTTCTTATCGATGGTTAATTTTTTGAATTTAGCCATTTCTTCCTCTATTTTTTCCAATTTTTGTTTTATTTCTGTAATAACCTGATCTGATTTGATTTTCTCTTCTAGAGTGTTGATTTCGGCTTGTTGTTCTTTCACTTCTTCCTGGGCGATGTCAATAATTAAAATGAGCCAGTCTCTTCAGCATTTATTTCCGACACCGCTAAATTTCCCTTTGAACTTTGCGTTGCCAATGAAAACTCGAGGGATATTTTTGACCTGGAGGCCTTCCGGGATTATTCCAGCTTTTAGTTAGGCTAACATCAGTTGTCCGTGTGATTCAGTTCTGATGAGCTTTTTCTTTTTTTGTGTTAGTATCTCGAAATCATTAACTTGGTGAGGACACATCTGGAATCAGGGTATTGTGTAGTCTGGACACATGGGGTTGTTAATGGGGGGCCGCAAAATGACCTTTCACCTAGGGTAGCAAAACTACTTGCACATGCTCTGGGTATTATTGGCTGCTTGGAGGAAAGGGGAATTACTGCCCTATTCCAAGGTTGGTGGGGCGGTAATTCCCCCTTCCCCCATTGCCCTTCCCCATTCCCATTTTTGCCCCATAGGGTATAATGGGAATGGGGAAGGTGCTAATTACGGCACCGCAAATTGCGGTACCGTAATTAGCTCCCTGGTCCCTTTGCCGGTTGGTTTTTAACGCCTGAAAAAAGCAGGCGTTAAAGTCTCCAACCCGCAAAGGGACCTCGTAGTAAGGCGTTAAGGGTTAACGGTCACCGGTACCATTAACGGTGACCGTTAACCCTTACCGCTGTCCGTGTAAGGGGGCCCAGTGTTAGGAGTATCATGATCAAACATGGAAATATAAATTTAGAAGATGCTCGGCTCTACAGCTGCAACCTCTGTCGAGCTGTCACTTAGCAGTGGAAACGTCGGGCCTTCAGAAAGAATCCAAGGAAATGGCCGCCAGGCCTTTTGCGACACTGAACCTGGTTGCAAGAGCATCTCTTAGGGCTCAGCTGTGGCCACTGTTCTGCTCCTTGTACCTTGTATGGCTGTTTTGGTTTGCTCCTGTAATATTTGAAGTTCTTAGTTTTGCACGTCTAACAAATTTACTTTAGCCACTTCGCTCACCAGGGTCAAAAGCCCTGTAATGTCACTCCTGTGATGGCACTGGTGGTCGATGGATGTGGGATGATGTCTGCCATGACGGATGGGTGAGATCCTGCCACTAAACACACCTCAAGAGGCAGTGCTACACACACAAAATATTTAGAAGACGCGACAGGAAGAACTAAGCAGTATCCAGTGATTACAGAGAAAACAATTACATAGAGGGAATTTATTACAAAACAAAAACAGCAGAAAAAACACTTCATTTTTGTGGTAATATAGATGTGGGGTGGGGTAAGGGGATACAATGGGTGGGGAGGGGGTCGGGTTGGGCTTAAACACATAGGGAAATGGGGGGATTGGGAGGGGGACCCCCAAATAGAAAAAGACAAATAGTTTTTTTCGCTGTTTTTGTTTCGTTAAAAATGGTCTCTCTGAAATTGTTTTCGCTATAATGAGCGCCAGGAGACCACTCAAGTGGTGCTAGTGCACGGTATAAATATCCTTTAACATTAACATTAACATAATCACATCGAATCAAACTAATCACACGTTTTGTCCCGTGAAGGTGGATCACCACAGCAGGGTCTGATGGCCGAGAATCTGGACTTTGCCCGGCTGAATCAACGTCGGATTCACTTTTACCTAAGATGGTTGCCATCGCTGCACTACAAAAACGACAGCATGCATTGTGCACCATGTTGCAATGACAAGTATGATCATTCTGAGGGTAAATAGTAGCACCAGCCGAGTCCACTGAGTAAATCAATGTGGTGGATCTCATCATGTTCCCCCCAAAAAGTCCTGTTCATGTCTGCGTCGTATGTGGTGCAAGGGGTGAGCCCACAAATATCCAGAGTTAGAGTTCGTCTCACCAAGTGTGTGGTGGTTTTATATCATAGAGTTTAAGTTATCACTGCCTGCAACAAAGATAGGTGTGGGTGGAGAAGCTGTCAGTTCCCCTCACAGAGCGGGCAAACACGGAGAGGATCTAATTTTCTTGCTCCACGTAATTTGATGGCAGGGACTTGGAATGTTTGCACTCTGGCATAGCCAGGACCCTGCTGCCAAATGTTCATCATTTGCAAAGCGGAGTGCAAAAGGGGAGGACAAAAGCTGGCGTACAATCATGTACGCCACCTTTTGTCCTCCCCTTTTGCATTCCACTGTGGAAATTGAATAAACGCTGCCTGCCATGTACTCATGGCAGGCAGTGTTTACAATGGATCCCTCTGGAGTGCGCCTGCATTTTGCTGGTGGAAAAAGCTGGCGGACTCCATAGGGATCCCCAGCATTTGCACCAGCATGAAAATGCATGCCGGCACAAATGCTGTTGTATTTGTGTGGCGGAGAAGGTGGGCCTCTCCTCTTCGACATACAAATTGATGAAAATGGGGCATTATGTAAACAAAATGCGTAAAAGCCTTGCTTAAGGCTTTTCACAACGCCAGCAACAACTAGTATGCATTAACTGTTCAAAGGGCAGATTGCCAGCATAATTACACAGCTGGAAAAATCATGCATGACTACGGCACCCTTGATGTGATATACAGGGATCTCTCTCAGCTATGTCAAATCCTGCATTTACCACTGTGCCACTTTAACTATCAGAGCACAAGACATGAAGTCATAGCAAAGTAATGCCAGACCCCTTTAGAAAATGATGGTGTGCAAGGCCCCGTGGTATATATTCACTGACTAGCAGAGGAGCATGTTCTCTCTTTTGACCAATGGCAGCAACCTGCTATGAAAGTAAAAGGCTGAGGAGGACATCTGGATTCCAATAAACACGCACCGACTGTCACCGCTTGATCATTGATAATGGTTTTATGAAAGGGAAACTATGTCAGGCCTTGCAAATTATTAAAAATCCTACTAGACCTGCAGGGCGAGTTCCTTAGTTTACATACTCGACCTTAGAGAAATACACTTGCCCCAAGGTGACTGGTGACAAGACATTTAGCAGTACTTTTGTAAAATGGTGCATGGCGTCATAAGCGCACTTCATATTTGGTGAAATGCTGTCAAGCATGCACAGTGAAACTTGCATTTTCCAGTTTCTGCAAACAGTGTGTTTCTAGTAAATACTAAATAAGTTTCTAACACCCAAATACGCCAGTAAGGTCGAGTATCCTGCAAATGGTGGTCACCCTACATAAAAAACAACTTGCCAATACCAGTGGGCTAGTAGATTTTGTGAGCCCTGTATGTGAAGCCCACAAGTCACATATAGCACTTCCTGGCTTTTAGCTCATGTCATTTGAATTGCTGTAATGCACATGCAGTGTTATTTACTTTTATAAATGTAAGACTACATGAACCAGAACGCAAATTAATGTGAGCTTCCACCCATCAAGAGACGACTTGAGATCTCTGTAAAATCTCCTATTAGTTTAAATTATTAAAAGGGCTAATTTGGGGAAAGGTTGCGCTTACATGGTGGGGTCCGCCGTGGTGGTACCTATGTGCAGAAGGTTACCCTCCATGCAATTTTCACATTTGCAATATGTTGTGTGAAAAAAAGATGTTCAAATGGGCAAAACAGCCTTAACATCCTCATTAAAACTCCTTTTTGCACACACAAAAAATGGTACCTGTCATGTTTGCATTGAAGACTGTATTTACTAAGGAATCCGCCTGCTTAAATCAGGTGCAAAAACAGGGGAAATCCCATAGGATACCATTGGCTTGATGGCAGCATGGAAATTTCCTGCTGTCGTAAAACCAGGAGGTTTTGAAGACAGAGTGCACAAGACAGGCAGTAAACATTACCATCCCGCGCACCCACTCCATCTGCAAACATTTGGAAAATATCCCTGAGCCTGAAAGCAGGCATAATCCGCGTACGCCTTGGGTTTACCCCTTCTTTAGGCAGGGGAGTGGCTAGGTCTGGAAAAGACCCGGGGCTAAGCTAATGTCCAGGCTGTCAGGACTCGGGGCTAGCTAGTCTTTTGGCTGTAGCTCCTGAGCTTCTATCCGGGGCTACAGCCAAAAGATCCGGGGCTATAGCCCCCTCAGCCCCCCCCTAGCAACGCCCCTGTCTTTAGGGGACTTGGAAAATTATTCCCAAAGACACAGCCTGGAAGAATATTTTAAATAGTCCCTGCTTTTAGTTACTATTTGAGCCGAGCGTGCAAATGCTGTTATGCCTGAAGAGACTGTATATGCAGCTAAGTGGAGTAAACGCAATGTTTACATGTCAAGCAAACAGTTCTCATGGAGGCGGCACATATTGCTTTCATTGGCTTATCAGTGTCATTTAGTTATTTTTTTCTTGATTTAGGAAAAAATCACTTCAATGGTGGGCTGCACCAGATTCTAATGGGCCGCCACATGAGTTATGGTTGTATTGCCCTCCATTGAATGGAATGGCTTATGGATTTTGATTGGCAGAGAATAAAACAGGCATGCTGGGAGCACAAGCCCTTTTCTCTGTCCAATGAAGAGCACTACGGAGAAGACAGTGGACATGGAAATGGCATGGGATCTCTAAGCAAAAGCCCTTCTTCGTTTCCATTGCGGCCGGATTGGATGCAGGAAGACATGCAAGCTGGGATAGAAGTGGCAGGTAAGTAAAAAAAAGATGTTTTTTTTATTTGTTGGGTGTTGAGTGTATGGCGAGGCAGGAAGCTATCGGAACGTATCAGATGAGCCAACAACTTGCTCGGAACACGTGCTTGTACCTTAGGTAAAGCTTGTGATCTAAGAACCTAATTGGAACCCACATCCCAATTACCGGGGTGCTAATACAAATAAACATTGAGCATTACCTCCAAGTCCACTCTTCCTCGCCCAGGCACTAAAGTCAGAGGTGGGCCACCACTCTCAGGAACCCCTCTTCTATTTTTACTTTCCCCTAGCCACACCCCCTCCACTTTCCACCTCCAGACAGAACAGTCTGCCTCCCCCCAGCCATAACAGTTTCTTTTTGTTCCTGCCTCTGGCAGGGACTCCTGTTCTCCTTTGCCCCCCTCCATGGCATAGCCTGCGGGGGGACAGTTCCTGATGCTGGTGCCACTGTTCTGTCAAGGCTGTGTTTACTCTGGAGGGTCCCTGCCAGACAGGGACCCTCCGTTGAGGTTGGGCAGGTGCCTTCGCCGGCATAACCAACTGTGTTGGTTGAGGGGGCCCGCCATGGTCAGGGGTGGGCACAGCTGTTTCCTGACCGCTGAGCGAAGCGGGTTTCTGGAGCTGCTGGCCTGGGGTGATCACACTCCGGGAGGAGGTAAGGAGGGGAGGCGGCATTAAACATTGGCTGCTCATTCCTGCTACATATTGTGAATTGGTAGGATGTCGCAGGGTTGTGTTCTTTTTACACCTGTTCTGCGGCAAAGTATGGGACTGTTGTTGCTAGGCAATGCTGGCTTCCCGCGTTCTTAGGGTTTTGCCGCCGTATTTAACTTGGCAATCCAGGAGTGCCCCTGTCTGCTGCTTCACAGTGTTGTGCTAATCATGTGGAAACACAATGCCAAGATGAGGCATGTGGAGCCTCGCTCTTCCTCACCATCCTCCTCCTCTTCCTCTCCCAAGAGAAGAAGAGGGAGCAGAGTGCCTGATGATTAGCACCTTTGGATTTTCAAGGTCTTACAGAAGAAGGGTATCCAGGGTCACCGCAGTAGGGGGGTGTCCCCTTCATCCTCTTCCTCCTCTGATGCATTATCTTCCAGCTTGGGCGACTCTCCCTCCACCAGGTCTGCAGAAGTTAAGGGCAAATACCTGGACAAAGAGAAGACAGCTGATGTTCTGCTGCAAGTGTCCCACTATATGGGGTTCCCAGACTCTGAGCCCCCACCATCTCTATCGGGGGGTACTAGACCCCCTCTACCCCAGTTTAAGCGCACGCTTAAGAGAGGCCTTCCCCTACTGGCTGAGATAAAGCCTGATCTATTTGCCTCTTCCATGACTGCCAAGGTTCCTTGTTTCTTTTCCAGATTCCCCTCCCAGGGGACATGAGGGGTGGATGCCCTGACCCCCCCATGGCCAGCGGGGCTTCTGAATGCCTTACCCCCTTACACTCATTCAGAAGGTGCTACTATGGATACGGCACTCTCAATCGGAGGTCATCTTGGTTGCTCCTCTTTGGCCCTACAGGCGTTGGTTCCCCCACCTGCTGGGCCTAGTAGTTTCCCCCATTCTTCCTCTCTTAGGGGGTCTGGATCCGGTGCTCTTCCCATCGGGGCGAGGGAGGTGGGGCCAAAGAACCTGGTCTGGGGGCTTGGAAACTGAGACTCCTTGCTTAGTGTATGGGGGTCTCTCTGCTGAGGTGGTGTCCTCCATTCAACAGGACCAGAGTCCTTCCACTCTGAAGGCCTAGGAGCATCACTGGGGGCACTTCATGTCCTGGTGCCTGGTCCTCTACCTTGACTTATCGGGCTCCTGTTCTGCAGTTTCTCCAGGAAGGGTTCAACATTGGTCTCTCTGTCTCCAGGCTGCATGCTCAGTGGGCTGCCATCCGCTACTTTGGGAGACTTGATGTTGGTGGTCACTCACTGGCTGGTGGGGAGGCTTCTCAAGAGTTTCTCATTGTCCAGGCCTACCTATGCTTCTGTATTGCTCCCCAAGGTGGCTTCAAAGTTTCACGTCTCGCAGGAGATTGTCCTTCCTTCCTTTTTTCCCGCACCCTCCTCACCGAAGGAGGTCCGCTGGCTACTCTGGATGTAAGGAGGGCTGTCCTGGTTTATGTGGAACGCAGTAAGGTCTTTCATTCCTCCTCTAGCCTATTTGCCACGTTTAGTGGCGCTGCCCCAGGTGGGAAAGCATCTGTCCCTACGATCAGTTAATGGCTGTGGGATACCATCGCATTGGCTTATTCTTCTGTGGGTTTCACCCTCCCATATGTGGTGCAGGGTAGGTCCAGGGGATGGCTTCCTCATGAGTGGAGGCGCGGGGAGTTTCTATCCAGGACATTTGTCGCGTTGCCACCTGGTCTGACCCCAACACATTTATTGTGACAGCTCGTGCTTTTTAAATAGTAATATTTTAGGGGATAAAATTTTATCAATTTTACTGATTGACTGAAATTGTGTGAAACTAACTGTCTGAATTTGTGTGAAATAAAGTTGGTGCTTAGCAGCTTACCTTGATAGCATTCAATAGTTTTAAAAGTGGTTACACCTTTTCCACGAACGAATAACGTATGGTGCTGTTGTCAGGATTAGTCAGGCGAGTACATAGGCAGCGAATATGGCAAGGGAAATGTGCACTAAATCACACAGTGAATAGCTTTGAATTAAACTACGTGCACACAGGAACAACAACTCATGTATGCTAGAACCCAGGAGTGCAAATAGAGTGTGACAACAAAACCAATATATGAAAAGGGATGTGGGGTAAGCACCTGACCGCGAGGAAAGTCGGCAAGCGCCTTACCCCCAATTGCTGTTACAGGTACTGACAGCGCTAAACCCACGTGGAGGGCAAGCAATGACAGGATCTGTGAACTAACACTCTTGATGGTATTAAATAAGGGAACTAAAGAACAGTACTCACGAGGACGAGATAAACCTCTTGAATGTCAGCTAGCCCACGAATCCTGTTGATGAATCTGGGACCCAGAAAGGCTATAACAGCAATGGGAGGAAAGCTAAATACCTAAGCTGGAATAGTGATTACAAATTGGTGAGGAAAACATAAGCATTCACACAGGAGCTAGCTTCAACAGCACACCACACCTAATAATCAAATGGGAAATAAATGCAGAAGTGCAATGGAAAACATGGAATGGATCCCAATGGAAAGTAAGGATCAGGAGCAGGGAAAAACGAAATAACCAATGCAAACTTCCCCCTACTCCTCCAAGGAAAAGACAGGAAGCTAATCTAAGAGGAAGGCTAAGGCATACGGGTTTACAGCAGCAAAGGACAAAGCCAAAGAAATATAGAACACAGACAAACTGGGCTGCATCTAAAAGGGGAAAGCACTGAGAAATGCTGCCTGCAAACAGAGGAAGACAAAAAGGGAATCAAGGGAGCAGAAATCAATTTAGCGCATGAATCCGAAATCCAGGGCGGAGGAACAAGAAAACAGGAACTAGGAACTAGGTACAAAAGCTAAGATCAAGGAAAAAAGGGACTAGTCACAACAGGAAACACTGCAACGATAACCAGCGCTGGACTGAAGTAAGACTGAGGCTTTTAAAGCTGCTTAACAAGCACACGCCTCAGGTGTGCTGATTGCTGCACCTGCAGCCACAGGTGTTGCCTATCCTCCACCCAACCTTGTCCTGCAAGGGTGGAGGTGAGGCGGTGGGCCAGGCATTCTGGGAAGCATAGTCATTTGGTTAAAGAAGCATGCTGGCTGCCAAAAACCTGGAATGGATCCGGAAGGGAAGTAGCGTGGAAAATAGGGATTTAGCGCTCCCAATTCATCACAGCACTGTAGCATAAGGTTCGGAGGAAAAGTCCAGTAGGGAATAAACCCCAAATCATGCCCCCAAGTGGTGGGAACGGGAGCGAAGGGAGCGAGTCGTGACAGTATACCCCCTCCCACGGCAGTCTTCTGGTGCCCGCCACCCGCAAGAGACATCTTCTTTCCATGATGGGAGTGCTTTTTCTTTGGAGGTGGCACTGATGGAAATGGTGGCCTGTGGGCAAAGGCAGATGGACTTCCATGATAGGAGCGCTTTGTCTTTGGAGGTGGCACTGATGGAAACGGTGGCTTCTGGTGAGGAAGAGACTCATGGTTCGAAGAACGGCATGAAGGACTTGCAGGACCTGAAGCAGAGTTGGAAGGTCCAGGAAGCTCAGTCACTGGGAGTGGACACTTATAAGTCTTTGAGGAGGGAGGCAGGCTGGTGCAACATGCCTTAGACAATGGTAGAAGCCCTGTTAGCCTTTCTGCCGAGAGTGGACATGCGGGAGGTGAGGAAATTGCTGGCTTCAGGAAAGGTTTATGTTCAGCCATTAGAGAAGGTGGCGGCTGAGGTAGAGGTTCAGATTTTCTTCTGTCATCCATCTGGGAAAAGGCTTGTGGTTGAAAGTGACTAAGGTTTGACTGCACATGTTCTACGCCTTGGAGACCTGGAAGTCCAATGGGTTGTACAAGGCTGGTACTCCTGGTGACAGTCGTGTAGCCACTTTGTTGCACGTTGGATACAACAGCAGGGACGTTTGGCATACTGATAGGAGTGATAGACGCAGTACTTGGTATTTCAGGCACACTCGCAGAAGGAGCAATAACAGACACATTTTGAACTGCAGCAGTCATTCCCTTCCTTTGGCTACTAGCACCCAACTGGTGCTTCTTGGCGGAATTCTGTTGCACAAGTCCTGTAGGTAATACGCCGGTCTGCACCACCCCCTGTGCACACCCAGGTGAGTGGTTCTGACTCATCACTTGGTCCAGCTTGATGACTCTGAAGCGGGAGCTGGCAAAAGTCTCAAACTCTGATGCTGCATATTTAGGTGGCTCTGATGCTAAAGTGAAGCAGTTGGGAGAATCGTCTTGTGGAAAAGGCAGGCATTCTGGTGCTCCTCCTGAAGCAAAAGAAAGGCAGGCCAGAGGAAACCTTGAGGCTGAAGGCATGCAAGCTGGAGCAATCTCGGTTGCTGGATACAAACATGTCCAGGTCTTTGGGACTGGCTCTTGAATAAATGGCAGACATGGCAGCGGTTCATTGGGTGAAGACACGTGTGCCAAAGATGAATGCAGGGCTGTGGGTTGGATCATAGAAGAGTCAATGGTTGTAGGAGGACAGACAGAAGTCTCAGAAGTTGACAGACACATTGGTGGCTCAGGAATGGAGTGCACCTTTAGGGCAGTAGACTCCTTGGCACCAGTAACCAAAGACTGAGCTGTACCCTTGCAGTCCCTTTCTTTAGTGGGTGACACAGAGTCTTTTTCTTTGTAGAAGTCAAATTCAACCAGTGGAATTACCATAGTAAAGTCTCTGTTAATCAGGATTTCGTCAATTGTCCATTCCTCTGTCTTAGCTTCTGAAAGAGGCAGATTAACAATCAACAGTTCAGGAATCGCCTGCCGGTTTTTTGGTTCTGTATACTGTGGAATGAGTCCATCAGAAGATGAAATCTGTACTGTTTCTGACTGTTCGGATTGATCAGAATTGGCAGAAGGAAGAGTGAACCCAGAGGTAACATCGTTTTCCACATCAGCTTGAACATCTACTTCAGTCTCAGCAGCTGTATCAAGAGCAGGGCCTAAGCCTACTGTAGTGACTGAATCTGTGTATGCCACCATTGTGGATTGTGTTTGGAAATTAGAAGCTTGCATGTGTGCTAGCTCAGAATTATGACAGACTGCTACACAGGAAATTTTAGGTAAAGGAGTGGCTTGTAAATCTTCAGCTAACTGCAATCCCTGACAAACAGCAGAACAATTGTTAGAAACTGTGCCTAGATTAAGCGCTGTGCTAGAAGAAAGACTTTCACTCACAATAGATCTAACATATTGACAAATATCATGGTTTACCAAAGTCTCTGCACTCAGGGGCTGAACAGTGTTCACTTCATCAACAGATAAAGTCTGAGGTGTATTCAGTAAAGAGTGCAAGGTCTTATTCTCCTCTTGTAAAGAAATGAATTCTTATCTTAACTCCTCAAGCTTAGCTCTTAGCATGCCCTGCATTAAATGTACATCCCTATCAGTAGGCACAGTGGAAGGCATGGTGGCATCAGGGCTGGATCCTGCACTAGCAATCTGGATGTGCACCGATTGTACATTGTCATCTACTGCTTGCAGGTTCTGTGATTTATACTTTCTCTTACCAACTTGGTCTGTGTTTCCCTTAAGCAAACTATTGACATTAGACCTCTTGGCATTAGGGACTACAGTATGTACCTGTGCAAAGGAGTATGCTTTAGACTGAGGATAGAAAACAGAAGTTATGCAAGGAACCCCTCCATTCTTTATGTTTGTACCATGAAACTGTTCAATCTGAGGTGAAGCACAACTGGAATCATGGGGTTCAACAACAGAGGTACTCCTGTATAATAAGTCTAACAGTGTGTTGTTTTCTGCGGCTAAGGCTTGCACTGACATAGAATCTGGATCTAAATAAAAGACAGAACTAGGATCAGGCAATGTAGGATGTGCCATCCTGTGGGAAAAATACTTTGCACGTAAATGCCCATTTGTGACAAGGAGTTCCTTTAAGTCAGGACTAGTGATTTGATTGTCACAGGTAAATGTAGGGGAAGCTTTCTGTACAAACTTGTTAGAGGCCTTACTTCCTTTCTTTCTTAAACTTGCCATATTCAATGGGAATTTTGGGCTGGTCATTCTGTCAGGATTAGTCAGGCGAGTACATAGGCAGCGAATATGGCAAGGGAAATGTGCACTAAATCACACAGTGAATAGCTTCGAATTAAACTACGTGCACACAGGAACAACGACTCATGTATGCTAGAACCCAGGAGTGCAAATAGAGTGTGACAACAAAACCAATATATGAAAAGGGATGTGGGGTAAGCACCTGACCGCGAGGAAAGTCGGCAAGCGCTTTACCCCCAATTGCTGTTACAGGTACTGACAGCGCTAAACCCACGTGGAGGGCAAGCAATGACAGGATCTGTGAACTAACACTATTGATGGTATTAAATAAGGGAACTAAAGAACAGTACTCACGAGGACGAGATAAACCTCTTGAATGTCAGCTAGCCCACGAATCCTGTTGATGAAACTGGGACCCAGAAAGGCTATAACAGCAATGGGAGGAAAGCTAAATACCTAAGTTGGAATAGTGATTACAAATTAGTGAGGAACACATAAGCATTCACACAGGAGCTAGCTACAACAGCACACCACACCTAATAATCAAATGGGAAATAAATGCAGAAGTGCAATGGAAAACATGGAATGGATCCCAATGGAAAGTAAGGATCAGGAGCAGGGAAAAACGAAATAACCAATGCAAACTTCCCCCTACCCCTCCAAGGAAAAGACAGGAAGCTAATCTAAGAGGAAGGCTAAGGCATACGGGTTTACAGCAGCAAAGGACAAAGCCAAAGAAATATAGAACACAGACAAACTGGGCTGCATCTAAAAGGGGAAAGCACTGAGAAATGGTGCCTGCAAACAGAGGAAGACAAAAAGGGAATCAAGGGAGCAGAAATCAATTTAGCGCATGAATCCGAAATCCAGGGCGGAGGAACAAGAAAACAGGAACTAGGAACTAGGTACAAAAGCTAAGATCAAGGAAAAAAGGGACTAGTCACAACAGGAAACATTGCAACGATGACCAGCGCTGGACTGAAGTAAGACTGAGGCTTTTAAAGCTGCTTAACGAGCACACGCCTCAGGTGTGCTGATTGCTGCACCTGCAGCCACAGGTGTTGCCTATCCTCCACCCAACCTTGTCCTGCAAGGGTGGAGGTGAAGCAGTGGGCCAGGCATTCTGGGAAGCATAGTCATTTGATTAAAGAAGCATGCTGGCTGCCAAAAACCTGGAATGGATCTGGAAGGGAAGTAGCGTGGAAAATAGGGATTTAGCGCTCCCAATTCATCACAGCACTGTAGCATAAGGTTCGGAGGAAAAGTCCAGTAGGGAATAAACCCCAAATCATGCCCCCAAGTGGTGGGAACGGGAGCGAAGGGAGCGAGTCGTGACAGCTGTAGTCTGAACTACAAGCCCCAAGACTCCATGTGTCGCGCACCCGTTCGACTGAAGCAAGGCGCAACACAGACTACAACTGGCCCACAAAGCCTGTTTTAGCCTGTTTCTGCCTGGGTCGCCAGTCGGCAGGAGATGCTGCCGGTTGTACTCCTGTCTAGTAGGACCGTTTTTGTGGAAAGATCTTCACTACAGCAGTAAGATTTGTGAGAATAATGAACCGCTTTAGTTATAACATCACTTACCTGAAGGAACTAGATAATTCTCGTGGGAGTATCTCTCTTAGAATTCTAAACAAAATTAGGGATTTGAACATCATCAAACATACAACAGGATCTCCCACAGTGACTGAGGGAAATACTGCGAGTTGCAAAGCAGCATTTGTGAATGCAAAGTCAGCAGGGGTTCATGCCACTGAAACTGCAGAGCTCATTAAACATTATGACCTGGATTTACTGCTGATTACTGAAACTTGGTTTAAGGAGGCCTCTCGGAGCTCATTTCATGAGCTGGTTCCAGATGACTATCTGATTAAATATATTAATAGGGTGGCTAAAAAAGGTTGATGCATTGCAATTATCCATAAGGCCGCACTACATATCTCACACCTACATGCTCTAAAGTGGGGTGAAGATGCGCAGGTTGGGCAATTTACCTTCCACATCTCCCGTAAAGCTGCTATTCATATAATTCTGTCCTACAGACCACCGGGTTCCTGTAAAAAAAATTGAGATCCTTGATGTCTTCCTCAGTAGTGAGGGAGCAAATACAAGGATATGCTCTTGATGGGCGATTGGAATATCTGGCTAGCGAATCAGATAAAACCAGATTCTAAAAAGCTATGGGATCTTTTGAACACTCATTGGGCCTCATTACGCGGTAGGTGGTAAGGGATTACCGGCACCGGTAAGGGCACCGGTGCTGGTAATCCCTTACCATCCTATTCCGAGGTCCCTTAGCGGGTCCCTTCCTCAACGCCTGGTTTTACCAGGGGATATGGAAGGGACCCGTTAGGGGACTTCAGAGCTAATAACGGGCTCGCTAATAGCGGGCCCGTTATTGACTCCATCCCCATTCCCATTGAGCCCTATGGGGGCTCGAATGGGAATGGGGAACGGTTCCCGGAATGGGGACTTACCTGATCCTCCAAGGTTGGAATGACCCGGTAAGTCCCTATTCCAGGAACACGGAATGCGGTAAGGGGGTAGCCATGGCGCTAATAGCGCCATGGCTACCTCCTACCGCGTAATGAGGCCCATAGTCTTTATCCCCTGGGGGTTCAACCTTCGCACATAATGGGACATTGTTTGGACATCATTATAGCTTGAGGTAACTATGCCCTTCTGAAGGATATTATGGCTGTCCATTGGTCTGATCGTTTCGTGAAGTTTTTCTCATTGAGCCTACCCAAGGGGGGGTAGAGTTCATTTTAAAGACATAACGCTTATATATTCTCGGAAAGCTAACGATCTGGATACAATGATTGGCAATGAAATCAACAAGGCTCTTGCCTATATTGATTCTTTGCTTCCGTGTGAAGAATTCTTTGCAGCTGGAGCTTTGACCTGGGGCGCTATTTGCGCCAAGACCGCTCCTTTAAAACCCAAAAATAAGAGAGTCTCTCATCCCTGGTTCTCATAGAACCTACTTCCTTTGTGCAAGTTAGTCAGTAGGACCAATCAGAATTGGCAACAGAAGGCAACCTTGGAGAATAAAAGTACGGCTAAGAGTGCATTCATGGTTTATAAACTGGCTATTTTCAAGACAAAAAAAATGTTCTGGGTAAAAAACTCCAAGCTGCCAGTAATCTACCAAGGGTATTGTTCTCAATCATTTCTAAATGTTGTAACCCCAGCTGTAAAGCAACGTCGTCTGATTCTTCTGTGGTGCAGGCCAATCTTTTCAACTCCTTTTTTGTTGAGAAGATTGAATGTATAAAGGCCGATATTGAGCTGGCGGTCACCACAAGTCCACCAGCGCCTTTAGACACTCAATCTGTGGTAATCTGACTGATTCATAGAGCCAGACACCATTGCCTATCTTTGATTTTCATTCAGTAATAGGAAATGACATATATCAACTCCTGATGACCCTTAAGCCTACCATTGACTCTTTATCTTCTCTGCCGTCCTATGCAGCAAAGCGACTTGCGCTGGATTTGCCTCCTTTTGTGACTACATTTGTTAATAAGTCACTGACATATGGGACTGTTCTGGAGAGCTTAATGCATTCTATTGTCTCTGCTTCATTGAAAAAGCCAACAGTGGACTCAGAGATTCTCCAAAACTATCGTCCTATTGCAGGGCTATCTTGGCCGGCCAAAATCTTTGAAAAGGTGGTAACTGGCCAGCTGCAGGAATTTGTTGAACATGAATTACTATTGGACAAGTTCCAATCAGAGTTCAGACCAAAACATGCAACAGACTGCTCTTCTAGCAGTACAGGATGATTTGTTAAGGGCCGCGGACCATTGCAAAGCCATCATAGTGAATCACCACATCCTTCTGAAGCAATTGCAGGGAGTAGGACGAGTTTCTGATCTTGCATTAGGCTAGTTTAGGTCTTTTTTGACAGACCATCAACAACAGGTGAGATAAGTTGAGTTCCTGTCAGATTCCATTAGGTCGAATTGTGGAGTTCTACAGGGATCATCCCTCTCACCTCTGTTATTGAATTTGTATATTCAGCCTCTTTTGGAAATTCTGAGACGCCACAGGTTGAATTTCCACTCTTAGGCAGACAATACCCAGATCTTTATCAGAATTGCCAATTTTGGGGAAGAATTTAGCAGACTGGGCCAGTGCCAGTATTACGTAAGCAGATGGATGTCAAAAAACCATTTACAAGTCAATGCAGCTAAGACCAAACTTATTTTGTTTGGACCTAGACATTTTTTTGAGACTTCTATGCCACTAACTCCCTTACATTCCTAAAGAAGATCATGCATCTGTGGTTGGCGCACTGACCAGTGCTCATTTGGATAACTGCAATAGTCAACTGCTGGGTATTCCATCTAAACAAATCCAAAGACTTCAAAAAGCACATAATGCTGCTGTCAGGATGATATTTAAGTTGGGCAGAACTGCTCATGTGTCATCATTTCACAGTGATTTACAATGGCTTTCAATAGAAGATTGCATAAGGTTCAAGGTAGCCTGCATCATCTTTAAATGTGTAAATGGTATTGCTCCTCTATATTCGAGAGATCTGATTCACCCATACCAACCTCTGAGACAGCTGCGCTCTAGTGATTGTCACCTCTTATGTGTTCCCCACTCAGCGTATAAATCACGGGGTGACAGAAGATTCTCTGTTTTTGGTGCAAAATTGTGGAACTCCTTGCCATTATAAATGAGGACCCTTGGATCACTCCTTCAGTTCCGTCGAGCGTTGAAGACCTTTTTGTTTAGATAGAGTATCTCTATATTTACTGGTGCCTTTATATGGACCTAGCTGTGTTCTTTACCAATCCTGTTTTCATCTGTTCCACTATACAGTTTAGTCCGTTTTGTGCGCGTTATAAATTCCAAAATACAAATCAAATGTATTTGTCACTACCATTTGAACCTCCACCGTACGGATGCTAGAGCTTTCAGGACTGGGGTCTTGAGTGTGGCACTTCTTTGAATTGCTTTTTGTTCCTACTATCTTGGACTGTGTGCTTCAATAAATTGGTGTTGGTCGGGTTGCATATCCCAGCCTGGTCTGTGGTATTTTAATCTCAGCCCATTCTCTCTGGAGTTGGCATGCCTGACTTTAGTGCTGGGACTAGGAAGAGTGGATGCGGAGGTAATGCTCAGATCACTGACTGGTAATCTGCATTACTCCTAGTCCTACTCTTCCTCATCTCAGTACACGTTTCCCGCCTCACCCTTCCCCGTTGTTGAATGGGCCTTCCGGGCAGTACAATTTACTGTTATGGCTTGGGGAGGTGGCCTGTTATGCCCGGAGGTGGAAGGTGGGGTCGGGAGTGTGGCTAGAAGACAGTAAAAATAGAAGAGGGTTTCCTGTGGGAGGTGAGCTACCTCTGACTTTAGGGCAGGGACAATGAAGAGTAAGACTAAGAGTAATGAGATTAACAGTAAGCAATCCGAGCAGTACATTGTAGGGTGTGTGGCCTTTTGTCTTTGTGATGCAATATACAGCAGACAACAGATGTGTCTATGAACATAGAAAGAATCAAAACAAATAATTTCCGTCCAGCATGAGACTCACACTTTCATGGGACACAGCCAGCAAGGTAGGCACAAGGCATGGGCACTGGTTGCCAGAGCAGTGATGAGAGGAGGCCTGCAATAGTCAGGTTGCAGGACATCATTCTGACAGATAATTCAACAGGGCTTCCCACTGAAGCAGTTTCAACGCTCTCTTGATTTTGGCAGAAATGGGAAGCTCCTTATTAGTGCTGGTTAATTGAAGTAACCATTGTAACCTACAAGACCCAAGTAAGTATCAACCATTACATAATAAGAACTGACTCGGCATTTTCTTCTGAAAGCCCACAGAAGGATCCACTTCAGAAGGAGCCACAAATCTGTGCCTTACTTCAAGGAAAATAAACTGAGTCAAACACAAAAAAACTAGACTACTTAAGGAGCCCTCAAGCGCCTTTTCC
Organism: Ambystoma mexicanum; assembly: GCF_040938575.1. Classification (NCBI taxonomy): domain Eukaryota; kingdom Metazoa; phylum Chordata; class Amphibia; order Caudata; family Ambystomatidae; genus Ambystoma; species Ambystoma mexicanum. Next base: position 81,244,290 of record NC_090937.1, read on the forward strand.
TTTGCAGATGGGGAGCAGGTGCAAGTTGATCTAGGTCATCTGGCCTAAGCCCTGCCCACCCGGTGCCTTCCTGGTTGCCGCTCTTTTGCCTGCTTAAGGAGCCCTCCACCTCTTTTCCTTTGCAGATGGAGAGCAGGTGCAATTGGATCTAGGTCACCTGGCCTAAGCACCACCCACCTTCTTAGCCCTGTCTCTTCCTTCCTGCTCTTAACTCTTAGATCAAGGGCGTCTCTCGCCCAGGCGTCCGGAGCATAGGGCAGGTGAAGAAAAGGGAAATTCCTGTTTGGACCAGTTTGGACCAGGACGACCCAGAGCCCGAACCCCTGCTCAGACAGCAGGTGAGCATGCACCAACATGTGTTTACTCCCTCTGTCCCCACAGGCCATCCCCACCCCCTTTGGTCCCCACGTGATGTTCTGTATGCCCCCCCCTTTCGCGCTCACAGATGTTGCCTGTTTTGCTTGATTCTTCTACCCTGCTCCCCTAACCCCACCTCCAGCCTACTTATGCTGGAGTCTGTCCTGATGCATTCTGGTTTCACCATCACCGTCGTGTGGCCAATGCTGGATTTGACTTTTATGGACTTCATTGATTCACTGTGCGTCACCCTTTCTCAACTCTCATGCTGAACTTCCCATCTTGTACTCATGGTGGCCCTGAATCATGCTGTTCCTATCTTCATCTTGTATCCTGGCTTGCAACATTATGTGTTACCACTGACTTCTGCAATTGTATTTGCTCTCACCTCTTGATTCTCCACTCTTTTTGAATAATTACTCTCTGTTCTCTCCTCCTCTCCCTTTTCCCCTCTCCTCCTCTCCTCCCCTTACTTTCTTCTATGCACTTACTCTATCAGAATTGTCCTTGGACATAGCATGATAGCAACCTCTTCTGTGCCCCCCCTTGCTTCTTCCCCACGCCCTCCAGCACTATCTGAAATGTCGTCAGGCCTAGTGCGATAGTCTCTTGTTTTGTTCCTCCCCTCCCTTTCTGCACCCCTCTACCTCACCTTTTGTTTTTTTCAGTTTCTACCAGAAATGTCGTCAGGCTAGTACAGCAGTCACCTGTCTGTCTCCATTTCCTTCCCACTCTCCCGAGTACGATAGTTAATTTCACATCCTTACTGTTCATGGCCTGTAACAATGTCATTGTATTTTCCTACTTGCCTTGAAGAACTTTGAAGCACATTGTGTATAGGCGCTATATGTATAAACTATCATATCATACATCATTGTCAGTTCACTGTGAAGAATCAAGAGGCAAAAATATAAAAATAATATTGCACTTGCCTTGGATTTGAAGGGAATTAGGATCTATGGCAAAAGTCCCGGTGCTGTTGGCCAGCAAAGTCTGAAGCAGTGTACTCTGCACCTTTCCCTTCAAGGCGCTATCATTTCCGGTGGAGAGGCTGGAAAACAATACCAGAAACTGCGGCACCACGCTGCCAGGACTACACGAGAGAGAGGGTAATTAGCAGAAATTATTGACAGCATTCAACAGATGGATCATGATGCAGCTTTCCAGTAACATTCCTCCCCTTATCTATATCTATACTGGAGAATCCATACCAAAACACGCAGTAGCAAAGTCAACAGGGCTGGCTTTGCAAATTGAGAGACAATCACAACCTGCTTTAAGCAATGCATACCTTACCCACCACTCCTCCAGCAGCTTTTTAAAATGTTATTAAAACAATTACACTGGGGCGCATACATGTTTTTTCATGAAAGCTTTCAAAGGTGGGACGTATTGTTGAAGGATCAGTCCAGTAGGCCTTTTGGCCTCAGAACCTTTCTAATAAGTATTTAGAAATAGCGATTTTGAGGTATACTTATTAACGTTATTGCTCTATTTATAAATGTAACATTTTCTGAGGAAAATGTGTGAGGTTTCATAGGAACACATTGAAAATGTTAGATAATAGAGGATGGAGAAGATTACTTGATGCCTATGGACAACAGAAATACATCCTATTAACATCACCACCAGCCAAATATTTACCAGTGGTAAGTAGCCATTCTCAAACCCACAAATTGTCAGGCATATGGTCACCTCCAACCTACCAAGAGGGTTAAGGGCCAACGGATACAGATTGGATAGTAGGATGGTCGGGATGGACTTTTTCTATCCATATGGTCTATGGGAGACGGTTGGAATTAGGGGCGAGGGGACAGGAGCCAGGGGAGCTCCTATCTTGCACACACCTTCATGTGAGCACTCGTGGATTCAAAATGGTATGAGCACGATGCAGAGGCATAGAAGGGGTGATCTCATTCGGGGTCTATCGTCCCATAACAGATTTGATCGTCTCTCGTCTATAGACGAGTTGGACTGACAGATGGCAGCCATGCCACAGGTAGTAGAGGGGGAGGTAGTTAGTGGTGCTCGGATTAGTCTGGAGATTGGGGAAGGGGGGATTGGACAAGAGGCTGACATCCCAGAGGTGAGGTTGGTATCTTGGAACATAGCGGGAGTCAGGGGGGAAGTTGGAAAGGGTAGATTCTCTGGAATTTTTTAGGACTCGTGAAATAATCCTCCTACAGGAAACCTGGGCCCATGATATCCCCTTATTGGATGTCTATGTTTCTTATGGCATGCCCACCAAGACGAATCAAAGGGGCAGATGCTAGGGGGCCATGGTCATTGTGGTTAAGGCATCCTTAAAGTGTAGAGTTAAGGTGATATGATATGTGATTTATAACGCGCTTAATACCCAGAGGTTTCTAAGCCTGGACCCAGGGATCGAACCTGTGGTGCTCTGTGTCGTCTTGCTTCCAAGGCGAGCACGTTGCCCCTGAGCTATCTTCCCAAGACAATAGCATGAGTGTCTTGCAGCAGATGTCAACGGTACACGGGGCAAGCCTATGATGACCAGCAGGAGCGAGCGAAGCTCCCGCGTCCGTTGTACTGGCCTTGACTCCAGGAAAACCAAAAGCCAAGTGGTTAATCCCAGCCGGTCAGTCAAGGGGAGAATCAATAAGTACCGGGCTGTGTTGAGTGAAAAGCGCAAAGTGGCAAGTTTGAACCAAGTGTTTTGAACTATGTAATTAACTGTAAAAAGTGTAAAGGGGAGACCAGCTGCAGAGGGAAAACCGGCAACACATGGCTGCTAATTAAAAAGACTGGTCGATCTCCATCTGAATAGAACTTCAAATACCAGAAGGCCGCCAAAGGAATGAAAGTGGTCGTACGTGAAGGTCAAGCAAAATCCCTGTACAATCGAAAGACTTTGATCTGCCAACTAAGTGAAAGAAAGCGACGTTAATCCCACAGTGAAAGGAAACAAGGGAAGCGAATACCAGGAGCGTTTGGAACTGTTTGAAAAGACCTTATGATTTATAGAATACAATATGTGAAGGGTCAACCCAGAAGAGAGAGACCCAGGGGTGAAGCCATCTCCCTATCTGAACTGTGGATTACAGTTGAGAAGGGTCAGCCCAAAAGAGGGGGACCCAGAAAGGTGAATCAGTGTCACCATAGTGAACTTTCATTTTGATGAAAGGAACTTTTGTTTTTGTTATTTGAACACTTTAGGCTCGAAAGCAAGAGACTTTCAGAGGAAATGAAACTTGGCCATCGTCGGTCCTGAGAATGGCGTTGGACCTGTCGTCTTGTGCTGGAGAAGCCCAAGACAGTACTGTGCTCCAAGCTCCCATCCTACCCCTTGCTAAAACTTGGGGAAGGGAGACCCAAGCCATTGTATCCTGACTCATTTTCTTTTAGAATACTTCTTTCTTTTCTTGAGAACTATCCCACACACCCTTTTGTAGTAGTTGTAAGGTTTGGCCCTTTTTTTAATTTATTTTTTATTTACTTGTTTATAATCACATTAGCAATTTTTACAAGAATCTTGAACGTTCCTTAGGAGCTAAGAGATTTCGGCAGAAGAGGAGACAGAAGCAAACAGAAGATGAAGTAGAAGAAGAAGAAGAAGAAACAGGAGAAGAAGAAGACGAAGAAGAAGAAGAGGAAGAAGATAGAAGAAAAGAGCAATGATAATGTAGCAAAGACCGTCAAAAATAGTTAGGATGATCAAAAGCCAAGGGTGAACAAAAACAACAACAAAACATTTAAAGTTCAGAGATCAAAGCAGGACGGAGGAAAGTTCCGCAGAACCCCCTCTCATACGGTTAGAGTCAAATCCTGTCCGGTTCGTTCAGCCTGGTCTCGGGTTGGCAGCGTAATAAGTGCATCTGTTTGGACATGAATTTTTTGAAAAGCGCCTTCCAAAATTTTTGCCGCAGCTATTGTCCAGTTCGTATTTTCCCCTGACATCAGTCTATTCCACCATTTGGATTCTTCTTCTCCCTGATGACCCACAAAGTCGGTGAATAGGCTGTTCATGTAAGTAGCCTGTATATCTCTTAGCTCCGAACAGTGCATTAGGAGATGTCTTACTGTTTCAGGTTGGTTGGACTCGCCACAGAGTCTGCATTATTTGAGGGCCATTTTTAATCTGATAGCCTGAATTTCGCGTGTTGGCAGAAGGTTTAAGCGTGCTCTCATAAAGGTTATCCTTAGTTGTTTGTCTGGAAATTTTATGCAGTATGGCAGTGGTGTCTTCAGTCTGTTAAAGGTTGGCGGGAGGTGTTTTGTAAGTTTGTTAGACTGTGCTTTCTCAAGCGTATTAATCCAATCTTGGGATTCTATTTTGGATTTTACTCTTACTGGATTTGCTAGCAGATCTTCTTCTGTACATGCAATCTCCGCGAGCTTCTCCCTTAGTTTGTCTACCCAAACATTTAGAGGAGTCAGATGGCGGTTTGATATTTCTCTCGCAATGATCTTGTAGATTGGCGGAGAATCAGGTGATGAGGTGTTTCTGAGGAGTTGCATGGCACCGAGTGTTACTGTCACTTCCAGAGAAAGCAAACCTAGCTCTCTCCTAATGAGGTCCACTGAAACCGAGTTTGGAAGGCCCAGCAGAGATGTCCAAAGGTAACCTTCTAATTTCCGCCAGATAGTATTTGGCATATTCAGGGTTGCACCCATCCCATTGGTGATAGTAGGCCCTTTTATCTTGACACAACCCCACTAGGACTGCCTTATTGTTCATTATTGTTCATTTGATGTTGACGCTTGCTTCCATCTTAGATTTAGGTTTAGATTAGGCATTTTTCCAACCTGCATACAGCATTTAATTGTTCAATAAACACCATTGAACTGATTACTTGTGTCTGTCTTACTTGTTGCCATCATGAGTTCTTCACTGGACATAGTAAGTTTTGAGGTGGTGGCAGATGGTAATAGCGACCATCATCCCTTGGTTTTGAAATTAAGAGGGATGTTTGGGGGGGGCAGCATGACAGAGCAACCTATCAGTGGAAACAGAAACAGTCTCCAAAAGAAGAGTAAACTGGGGGAGAATCTGGGACTCAGGCCTGGATTTGAATATAATGGCTTGGTTGACTCTGAAAATCCACGGTATCCTTGAGAACGTGGCCAAACCGGTGCAGGTTGTTGAGCACTTCAAGGGTATCCTAGGGTTCATTACTGGGGGATTTCTGGAAGAGTACAATTGCAGAGGGAACATCAAATGAATGGGATGGTTTGCCCAAGCCTGCAAGACCGCTAAACAAGCTCTATTTAATGGTCAAAAATCTCTGCCTACCTCTAGAGCCAAGATCATCCAAGCACAAACCCACTATCACTTGGCGATAGAGAACAGAAAAATGGAGTTTGAGGAAGAGACGTTGGAAGACTTTCTTGAGACTAATAGGACCATTGATGCCAAAAGATTTTGGGAATTTGTAAAGGGGGGGCCGGCTTACAATTCGAAAGAGGGGCATATTGGGACCCTTGTAGCAGTGGAAGCCTGGCGGTCGCAATTTGCTTCTCTATTTGGAGCCAGTGGTCTACCAGAGGAGAGGGGGAACCGTAGTTCAATCCTATGTTTCAAACTAGAAGAGGTTTTACTAGCAATTTTACTAGCAATTAGGGCACAAGCTCGTAACCTAGTGCCCGGACCAGATGCGATTCCCGCCAATCTATTTTTTGACCAAATTGACATATGGGCACCGGTTTTGACCCTAACCAATAATGCCTGCCTAATCTCTGGCCAATATCCACCATCCTAGAAATCCACCATCATTTTCCCAATCTTTAAAAAAGTAGATGCCACTATCCTGATGTCTTACCGTCCCATATTACTACTAGACACCTCATTTAAAATCTTTGGAAGGGTCTTGTTGGGCCACAGAGTCCTGCCTTGCGGAAGGATCAGACATTCAATTTGATTTTCGACCGGGACTGGCAACCATGGAACAGGGCACTAATCTGCACCCCCTCATCTCTAATTTTGTGTTTTGCAAGCGAGAGGTGGTTTATCTTGCCTTCATGGACCTAATCACGGTCTTTGATAAAGTCGATAGACCCAAGTTGTGGGCTGTGCTGGGTCCTTGGGGCGCCCTGAACAAATATTGGTTGTGCTCTGAGAGATACATACGGAAAAAAAGGCCAGCGTTCGCATTTTTTTTTTAAGTATTTTATTGGCATTTATATGAATACAACACAACCATCAAACTGTAACACAACAAACAAACTAAAACAAATTAACTAACTAACTACCACAGTCTTCATAGGCGAATATATTGTTCATAATTGTGGCGGCGGGGGAGGGGCTGGTGTGCGGCACACCCAAGTTCACGGGGGCTTGATCATCAGGTTGACCATTCCTGGGGTAAGTCACAAGCAAGTCTCTAGTGAGGGTGAAAGCTCAGGGGGGTTTGTGGTCTGAGGCAAACTGGATGTCACGCACCAGGGCCTTCCATGAGTCTAAGGTGTCGTTGGAGTCATCATCGTTTGAGCGGGTTCCATCCTGCCAGGCCCTAGTTTCAGCCTCCGTCCACTTTTCCAGGTCCCTAAGCCAACGTCCGTGCCTTGGGCCCCTTGGGGATTTCCATGCCATTGCAATGGATCGTTTTGCAAGGATGCAGGCAAGGTCCATCAGTTTGACCAGGTGTTTGTATTTGCTAGGCCTGGGGTGAGCTCCCAATAAGCATTCCTTCGGGTTCCACTCATATCTTGTAAGTCCCGCTGAGGTGCAGGTACGTTCCACCATGGACCAGAAATTTGCTGTTTTGGTACAAGTCCAAAACATATGGACCATGTCCGCTTTGTCATTTCCGCACCAGGGGCAGTTCGGGGGTGCATGTTTATTGAAAGTTGCAACTCTGAGTGGGGTCATGTATGTCCGGTACAGTACATTCAATTGAACCTGTTTAAATCTAATGTTCCTCGACACCTCCTTTGGGTATAGTAATATTCGCTCCCATTCACTGTCGGTTAGCGCGATCCCTAGTTCGGATTCCCATTTCTGTCTCAGGGACGCGCTTTTCGGGTTGGATCTATCATTTAGTTTGGTGTACAAGCGGGAGACCGGTTTCCAACCATCTGCTAGATCGTACATCTCCTGAAGGAGGGGGTCCGGTTGGGGTTCTTCTGGCCAGTCAGGCCACTGTGCCTTTGCTGTCCGTTTGAGGCGGTGGTACCACAGGAACTGGGTGTTCGAGATGCCTTCGTTGGCCTGTAGCGATTCGAGCTCTCTGAACTTGCCGTCTTCAAACAGATCTCCCCATGTATAAATTCCAGCTCTCTCCCACCTCCTTGCTGTCGCCAAGTCCGCCTGAGTTTTGCACACATCCACCAGGATGGGAGTATTGGGATTATAGGGGTGTTGCAGCTGTCGAAGAAAGCCAATTCTGGCCCATACCTGCCTGCCCAGGTTGACAATCATGGGGACTCCAGAAGTTTGCTTCGTCGGGTTCCAAAGCATTTCTTTAGAAAACAGTTTGGGGGACGGATGTCGCAGGAGCCCTGCTTCCGCTGAGAGGTCGTCGGAGAGCCATTTGGTTGTGTGGCTGAGCTGCGCGGCTAGGTAATACATTTGCAAATCGGGTAGTTGTATCCCACCTTCTTTGTATGGAAGTGTGAGTGTGGGTAGGGAGATCTTGTGTCTAGACGACCCCCATATAAAGTCCTTGATCAAAGAATCCAATTTTTTGAAGAAAGGAGGTCTGATGTAGAAGCATACATTCGTGAAGTGGTATGAGAGACGGGGGAGAACTATCATCTTGACTATTGCCGCTCTACCCATTACTGCCAGTGGTAACTTCGACCAGAAGTTCATAGATTTACAGAGGGCTCTTACTGCTTTTTCAGTGTTGTGATCGTGCGTGAGCGCTGGGGTATGGCGCACCTCGATTCCCAGGTATTTGAACTGCTCTGGTTGCCATTGTATCCCGACATCTGGGAGGTCGGGCGCATCCAGGCCCCTGAGTCTGGCCAGTGGAAACGCACACGACTTTAGTTTGCTGAATGTTATTCCAGAGTATCGAGCATAGTTGTCGAGGATGTCCAATGCGACTTGTGCATTGAGCTGGGGATTGTTCAGATATAGGAGGACGTCGTCTGCATACATGGATATTATGGCGTAATCACTGCCCAGCCCAATGCCCGCGTCGAAGTGTTGTGTCCTGAAATAAGCAGCCACTGGCTCCAGGCCCAGTATGTATAGCTTCGGACAATATCCTGTCAGTCTTCACTCTCGCTGTCGGTGCGTTATACAGTACCTCGACCCACTTTACAAAGCTCTCGCCAAAGCCGAATTCTTTTAACACTTCCATCACCCACTCCCAGTAGATTGAATCGAAGGCCTTTATGGCATCCAAGGAGAGCACCGCTAGGTCCTCGTCCCGATCATAGGTCTCTGCCATGATGTGTTGGAGCCTCCTCAGGTTCGCAGTGGTGTTGCGTCCTGGCACAAAGCCGTTCTGGTCCTCATGAATCAGGGTTCCAATCACCCTCGCCAGCCTCTTGGCCAGGATTGTCGTCAGGATCTTGCAGTCGTAATTTAGCATGGCAATCGGGCGGTATGATTCGCAGTTATTAGCGGGTTTGTTGGGTTTGAGTATAGGGATGATAATCGTCTCTTTCATGGTGTTGGGTAAGTTTCCGTTTTCGTATGCCTCCATGTACACCTTGTGGAGGGTCGGGGCAAGGGTTACTTCGTAGGCTTTGTAAAATTCAGGCGGGAGCCCATCGCTTCCTGGGGTTTTGCAGGTGGTCAGCGATTTAATCGCGTCTGTCACGTCCTCTATAGTAATTTCCGCATCCAGTAACTCTCTTTGGGGTTCCATAAGTCTTGGGAGCTCAATTTCGGCCAGTGTGGCCTTTATGTCGTCCACTGGTATTTTGGTGTTGTGGGCGTACAATCTGGAGTAGAAGGCCGCAAAAGCTGAGTTGATGTCTAGCTGCGTCCGGTGAGTTATCCCCCTCTCATCGATTATTTCGGTTGGGAGATGTCTCAGGAACTCGCGCCTACATAGCCAGGCCAACATTCTACCAGGCTTATCCGCTTCTTTGTGAGCTCTGGCCGTGTAGGTCGCGTAGTCAAATTTGGACAGTCTGTTCCAGGCCAAAAGGCACTCCTCCCGGGTGCTCTTTAATTCTATTTCAGCGTCCGGGTTAGTATTGATTCCGGATTCCAGGTGGGTGATCTTGTTCTCCAGTTCCTCGAGTTCCAGTCTCAGGAGCTTACGGATACCACCAGCTCCTGATATTACTTCACCCCTTGTCACAACCTTCATGGCCTCCCATAGTGTGTTCCAGCTTGATACTGAGCCTGTGTTAATGTCCAGGTATTCCTCAAGTTTGGTGCCAAGTTCCTCCCTGAATGCGTGGTCTGTGAGTGCTGCGGGTGGCATTCTCCTGCTGGGGGATGGGCGGTCTGGGACCTCTCGGGGTCCATTGCATGATCAGTGGTGAGTGATCGGATATGGTTCTGCCTAGGTAGAGTGTGTCATCCACCTGTTGAGCCAGCTCACAATCTATGAACAGGTAGTCTATCCTCGTATGGACACTGTGCAGGGCAGAGTAAAAGGAGTAGCACCTCTCGGTGCGATGTTGTTCCCTCCAAATGTCCACCAGGTCGAGCTGTTCTATTGCAGTATTTAGCGCGTTAGATGCAGGGCTGTTCGAGAGACGGGGGGGGGGTCTGATCTGTCCACAGCGCCGTTTCTGATGGAATTGAAGTCGCCACCCCATATGAAGGCGCCCTCTCTCCGAGGAATCATTTTGGCACAGAGCATTGAGAGGTGTGAGGGTATTCCATGTTGCGGAAAGTATGAGTTCACCAGGCAGATTGGCGTGGATTCAATGGTACCCCATAATATTAGATATCTGCCCTCTTAATCTGCTTCATAGCCCAACAGGTGGAAGGGCACAGTCGGACTCACCCACGTGAACACTCCTCTGGCGAATTTGGAGTATGGGGCTCCTTTCCCCATACCTCCCCATCTATCAGATAATTTAGCCATGGTTTCTTCTGTGAGGTGGGTTTCCTGAAGCATCGCTATTGACACCTTTTTCCTACGCAAGTAGGAGTGGATCCGGTTCCTTCTCAGATACGTGCCCATGCCCCTCACGTTCCACGTGATCACCTTAAGTTGGAGTGCCATTGGGCCTGCGTCTTGGTTTCATCTTCCCTGCCGCCCCCGTGTCCTGGTGGTGTGGCTTTCCCTCTAGGTTCTGATGTTTTCTCTTACGCCTCTCCCAAGGGCCTCCGGCCCCATATTACTTTTCTGCTGATATTCTGAAGACTGTGGTGTGAACAAAAACAATTAACAAAACTATAACTGGTGCGCCCAGCAACAACGGGGTCTTGCTGGTGCTCAGGCGCTCTCGCGCCGTCAGGACCCATCCGGGTGTCGGGCACGAGGGGGGTCGGTCAGGCAACGGGCCTGACCTGTGCTGTTCGTGGGAGGCGGGGCCCTGTGCCCGGCGTGGGCCGAGCGAGGGCCGTATCATCATTGCTAGCTGTTGGGGGATTTTACCTTCTCTTAAGTCATTCACGTTACATCCAAGTGGGGTTTATGAGTCGGGGTATCTTTGATGTCTCAGGCTCGGAGGGTTCAACAATTTTCAGTAGGTTGAGGGTCATTATCTGCAGCTAAATTGTTGTCTTCTAGCCACATGTTTGCGGCTGCCGGGGATTCCAAGAAAATCGCCCTGCCCTTGTGGATCACTTTCAGTCTTGAGCGGTATAGTAACATATACTTCAGGTTCAGTTGCCTGAGTCGGGCCTTAATCGGGACAAATGAGTTCCTTTCCCGCTGGACTTTCGGGGTGTAGTCGGGGTAGATCGTAATCTTCGAGCTCCCACGTTCGATGGGGCCCTCCTCTCTAGAGTGCCGGAGGATGGTCTCTCTGTCCTGGAAGTTGAGGACTTTGGCAATTACAGGGCGAGGGTGTGAGCCTGGCGGAGGTCTCTTCTGTAACGATCTGTGCGCCCTTTCAATCGAAAATCCTTGCGTCAGTTTTCCGGCGCCCACCTCCTGCTGTATCAAGGATTCTATGTACGCCGTCGGGTTCGGGCATTCAATTCCCTCCGGTACCCCCAATATTCTGATGTTGGCGCGTCTGGCTCGGCCCTCGGCCTCCTCAGCCCTGGCCTCGAGTGTGAGCACCTTCCGTTCTAAGTCCAGCACCTTGGCCTTCAGCTCCACCGTGTCTCCCGACGTCTCCTTTATGGTTGATTCGGCAGAGGTTACTCTTTCTGTCAAATTGCGGGCATCCTGGCGCATGAGTTGTAGCTCGGATTTGAACTCTCCGATTCTGGAGTCTATAAATGCGCGCAGTGATGCAATTGCCTCCAGCACTTGGGCTTGATTTTCGGGAGGGTCTGCCGGATTTGTTCGGGGAGGTTCGGGAGTGGAAGCGCATGGCTGCGGAGGAGCTTTAGCTTTAGCGGACACATACGTGTCCATGGTGGTTGCCTTCGTCTTGTTCCTGGCCGCCATGATGGGCGTCACCCGGTCGTGTGAAGGCAAATGACGGCGGGGGAGGTTGGGGAGCTTATGGTTCTGAAAGCAGGGTTATCCGATTCGGGCAGAGTTAGTGATCAAGTTCTCGGAGAAATATACAATGGCACATGTTCAAATAGTTTATGCCCTCGCCCAGCACTCTCCTCACCTCCAACGACGATGGCAGGGGTCCCCCGCACCGGGGGTCGGGGCGGCCCCACTCGATGCCGTAGTCCAGGGCACGGGCCCGGTCAGGAGCCCCCAGTTGGCTCCTCGCTGCAGAGGCGGAGGTTCCTCTTCCCCTCGGCCGCAGTTTACAAGTCGGTTTCGCTGCGACATCAGCCTCGGAAGATGGCCGCCATCTTAGGTCCCGCGATGGGGGGGACCTTTATCTGGAAGAATCCGTGGGTCCGGAGGTCCAGGTCCAGGGGAGGACCACAGCAGCGTATTCTGGGTCGGTTCCCCTTCCCTTGGAATTGGTTCTTTCCGTCTCAGGTGCAATTTTAGGCAGGCAAAAGGATCAGGATACGGCGCCTAGGCCGGAGCACGGCGACTCAGCTCCCACTCGCCATGAGCTCCAGGCCACGCCCCCCAGCATTCGCATTGGCCCGGGGGGGGTGGGTAGTGCAGGGAGTGTTTCAATTGTGGGATGGGTGTCCGGCAGTGGTGGGTGCTTGCTCCAATATTTCACACTATACATTAATGGGTTCCTATATACATTAATGGGATCCTAAAGGCTCTGGTGGGTTGGAGTTCAAAATCAATTCCACCATGTCTTCAGTGATGGGGTGTGTAGGAAGGAAGAGGCCTGCTAAGAGGCACCCCATGGTTTGTACAGGGTAAATCACCCCAAGAGTAAAATAATTTGACTACCTAGGGGTTAGATTCTTAGGGGCCGTCACTTGCAATGCTCACCTGAAAAAACAGTCTTTGAAAATGAACCAGCAAATGGCAGGTATTTCTTGTTTCTTAACAAGGTGCACGGGCCAGCCCCTGAAACCAGTCCTGAAGGTTTATGCTGCTCAAACAAAGGCGGCCACTTTATATGGAGCTCCACTGTGGGGTCACACGTAGGCTGCAGAACTTCAGGGGAAGAAAACAAGTTCCTCAAACAGCTTTTAGGCCCCCCAGGCTCAACCCCTTGTGCATCCGTCCACAGGGAATTGGGATGGAGTTATGAGAAATGGGCAGCTGCCCTTAGCATTTTTTGGCTACCCCTAGGCAAACAAGCAGGCCACCTTATGCCACTTTATTATCAGGTGTATTATGAGTAGGGAAAGTTGGTGCAAAATCCCATTGCTGGCGTACGTAAAGGAGTCTCTGCGCATCCAAAACAGACTGACTGAAGGGTGAAGGCTGCAGCCGCAGGCTCGTCACAATAGGGCTTACTCTTACCTGCTGTGATTGAATCCGGGTGGCTGTGTAATTCAAAGCTTTGTTCGCCCACAATCCTGCAATTTAGGCAAGGCCACCACACACCAACCTTCACCTTGACCGGGGAGACACTGCACACCGGCCTCATCTCGCCTCCAAAATGAAAGAACAGTCCAGAAGGTTGGCACCCACACGCAGCAGCATGGCCATCATCACCCCACACACTATAATGAATTTCATTGGCTGACTGACAGCCAATGAAATATAGTACAGTGTTGTTACTACCCGGTACCACGTTGGTAATGGTAAATTAATGGTGGAAAGGTGTAAAAGCCAACAGACACCGGCCCGCCGCGGTGCTGCCCACCCACCCATAAACATAAAACCCATGAACATAAAATAAAAAAGAGCCCGCCCGACAGTCAGACGGAAAAATAATACGGCGCCCACAATGCAGCACTGCGGCCCTCCTCCCAAAAGATGGTGGGACAAAAGGGCATGCCACAAGAGCCCATATAATTACGCCCATGCCTTTGCCAATGGTTACCGACGTTAATGAGAATACATTATGGACACTATAGAAACTTTTCCCAAATCTGCACATGATGTGTCCTGGAAGAGTCACAACCAGGATGTCCGGCTTCCGGGTGCCGTCTAGCTCGATGTGCAGTGCCCGAAATTCAATATCAGAAGTCCAGGCAGATCTCGTTGCAATACTTCTTGTGCACTGTTTGCTTCCTGTGGTGGACATGTTTCACTGTTACCCTGTTCTCTTGCTACTATAATTGGTTGTACCCATTCCTTGCTCGCCTGCGTTCCCTCTTGCGTCCTGGCTGTCCAGTGGCTTTCCATCTGTTCTTCTTTCCTCTGCAAGTTCTAACATCCTTGAGAGATTGCTCTTGCACCCGTCACCCCATCCTATGATTTCTGAATATACCAGCTGCACTTCGTAAGAACTCCATTCTTGAAGACTCTAGAGATTTGGCCAATCAAGAGAAATGAAGGAGGTATTTTCCTTCGGGGTTTCCTCTTCATACTGGGCGTTCCTCTTTCACCTCCCTGCTTCCCAGATGTTATACCATCTGGTGGGCCATCTGGACCCACGGTGCTATCCAAGAGTGTCAGGCCGTATCTTCATACTCACGCCATCTGAAGCAGCGTCTGGTGAGAGAATTAGCTGCCATTCACACCACCATTAGCATCTCTAATGCCCGTGTTCTCCTTTGCACTAGTGAAGCACAAGAGCTAAGAGGCTGTGGTGCTGGCCAAGGATAACAAGACTGCACTGCAATGAACATCACAAGGCACTGCTTGGTAAAGTAAAGAGAACCCCAGCTTCTCCAGCAAGGCTTTATAATAACATCTTGTTAAGGCTCTTGTAGCCTTTGGACATAAGGACGTGACACCAGGGAATCGGGACACAACTTCTTTATTCACGATACAACGGAATGCTAACTGTCTTTCCTTTCCTCCTGCCCGCTCCCGCGTCACAACCCACTTAATCCTGTCTTTGTCTTAAAGAGACAGGGTCCTCTGACACATCTGTCATACTATTCTTTAAATGGATTACCAAAATGCACATTGTGTTGTAAAAATCAGTTGTGGAAAGGGAGGCTTGCTGTTCGCATGTCTAATTCAATTATTGCTACAATCGATTGCTTACATTTTTGGGAAGTTTTAAGGATCATTATTGTGTGACAGAGCAGTTTACCTTGACCAATTCTATGCTCCATGTGACCTTTGTGTTATTCAGTTTCATAACTAAAGCATCAAAAGCAACTTCGAATTTGATTGCATGATTTTTGTTTGCAGCAAAGTGGTTGGTGTTCCTAAAAGTCAAATTCATGGGCTGTTGTTGCATTTTATGGTACAAATGAAGTACTGCCTACTTTTTGCCACCTGTCCTTTTTGTTGTCCCTATTACCATTGAAAGCAAATACTGGTATCACTGGTGTAATCTGATGGGCTATTCCCATGCATCACTTAAAACGGTTCCTAGTGATTGCATCGAATGCCAAAGCATCGAATGCCTTAGAATCTATATAAAAGCAACGAAAAAAAGTATCAAATACATTAGCATCTATAAAAAAGCAACGAAAAAAAGCATCGGATGCCTTAGCATCTATAAAAAAGCAACGAAAAAAAAGCATCAAATGCATTTTATTTCCCTTTATGGCTTTTGTTTCCTGTGTGAGAGCGCATTGTGCTTGGTGCTCTGAACGTTTTAACGTTCCAACTTGCCTGCAATAACTCTGCTCCGAGCAGCACTGCGAGCCGTGCTCTTGCTGCTCCCCCTGCTTCCTGGAGGAGGCGGGGCCTTCTTCGGGCACGTGATGCATCACGTGACTGATCTGTGCCACAAATTGCCGGCCCAACCGCCCTTGCGGCGTTAAGCCCTGGAGGCAGTAAGGGCTTGAGCCGCTGTTGTGCTGTTTGGCCGTGACCTGTGAGTAACTTGAACTTGGGTCTTGTGCTGCATAATTCACTCTCAAGCACCTCTTCAGCTCTAAGGGTTTGGGGTGGAGAGTCGGATTCTGGCAGCTCCACTAGCTGTCGGGCGTTCCCTACCCTGAGACTGAGCGCTCCTCTTGGTTCTCTTGACGATTGTGGCTATTCCTAAAATCAATATATTTTGATTATGTATTGACTAAGAACATTATCAATTCTAGTTCATAATACATCTGTTCTTTCTATTTTTTTATGGTGGGGGGGGCTGCATAGATCCAATTCCTTTTGTATTTTTAATCCAAGAGTGTTCTTGGGACAATTGTCATTTTTGCCTGAGGTTGCCTCTGGTTTTTTAGTGCTATATTTTTAGATCGCAGTGTTCATAATTTTATCGACTGTTGTGTACGTTGTTTTTGTGTATTTTAAGGAAAAAATTAATCATTGTAACTCAGGTTTACTTTTAGCTTAACCCAGTATTGTTATTTTCTTAAGTCCCCTGTATTTCCCTCCTGGGTCTTGGTTCTCTCTGAATGACACATAAGGGACTGCAAAGTCAGACAGCTATGGAGGCCTCACTGGCTTCGACTCCGTCTGCTACTGGTAATTTACCTTCTGTTTCACCAGTTACCACTCTGTTAGATGCTCCCTCCCCGGCTATACGGGGGGATTTACATCATGTTCCAGTAGTTGCCCCCTATAACCCTCTACTCCTTAAAACCCTGGCCCAGGCTCAAATTCATGTGAGCGATAGGTCTGAGGTACTCAATGCTATGGGTATTAATCCACGCAATACAGCTTACAATAGCTGTATCTTTAATGGAACTCATGATATCTCGATAGATACACAGGAAGAACGTCTAGCAGCTACCTTAGCCTCTAATCTTGCGGAAGGTGCTACTCTTCAAAAAGATAAGGTCCACTTGGATTACTCTAACAACAATTAATATTGTTTTGTCAACACCTGCCCACCCTCATCCCAGGATGCCTATATTATCTGTTATGGCGGCTGACTCTGTAGCTAATGCCTCTGCATTACCAATGGTGACGGTCAATGGGAACACTGTTTCTCCTCCCACTGAACCTTCGTCTGAGGTTAATTCCGCATCTAGAGGCATTAACCATACTTCGACTATTCTTGTTAATCTGTCTACTAATGTGGCTGGAACTCCATACACTCCTACAGGGAAGTCTATACCTATTTTGTTCAAAACTCCATTCAACAAAACCCATAATCCCACCCTGAAAACAAAATCCAATCTGGGTACCCAAGGGAAACCAATTCAAGGGAAAAATATTTCACACTTCTTTGGAAAGAGGACTACATCTAGTACCCTTGTTAAATCTTTACACTCACTTCCAACAGTGTCTTCATTAGATCACACTAATCTAGTCGATGTAGTTAAGAAATTGGAGATTGAAGACCCTTTAGCTCAGGACATTGACGATATCAGCATTATAGAATGTGCAGACAGGGCAATTCCTGATAGTCACCTGGGCCCCAATTGTAACAATACAAATAATGTCACCCAGCAAATCTGTGATGATTCCTTTGCATGTTCTCCTTCTGATCTCATCAACTTTATTGATGAATACACAGAGAAACACAATTGGTTGAAAGAAAGGGGTCTACTCCCAGACTCAAAAAAGGATCAGGGTAGCGAATCTATCTTACATCATACTCTCAAAGAGGCAGATGAAAGAATTAAACTTTCTCAACCTACTATCTCGGCTCTGAATATGGTTCTGAGTTCCTTTGTGAGTTTGTATGATAATATATGGTCTGAGGTCAGATCTCACTCTCTCCTCCTATCGGAAATCTATTCTAGGTTAGAGGGCCTTGACAGATTTGAAGAGTTAGTTAAAATTATTAAGGGAGAACATCCACTTTTGACCACACACGGTCCTGACCAAATCCCTCCTAATCAACTACCGTCTGAAGCCCATATCGTACATAAAGGGCTCACTGCGACCACGCCAAGTATACAAGATGTAGTTTTAGTTAAGGGCCTGGCTCCTACGGTCCCTCAAGGCCCAGCTTTGGATTTTTGTAGCCATCCATTTATGATTTTGACAACTATTCCCGAGGGTGCGCAAGAGGTCACTGGATCGAAGGCAGTACATCTTACCCCTCACACCAAACTCACTATGGTACTTACGGAGGAGAAAGTTCAAGAGGAATCGGTTGGTCCGCTCCCTAATCTCATTGTTCAAGGTCTTCCCCTTGTGGGTAAGGCTTTAGAACCAGGAGATACTTCTAAGGGTGCCCTCATCGCCTCTTCATTGGACTTCATATCTATTCCGACTTTAGAGAATACATCTGTTTCCACTGAACCCATCAAAGAAATTTTACATCAAAAAGTTTTGCCCTGTATAGGAAGGAAAAGGAAAATTACTCAGCAAATGAAGAAAACTAAAAATCAGAAGAACGTGAAAAACTTAAATTCATATACGAACCAATTTTTCAAAAATCTCTTCCTGGCAAATACTTTAGCTTCCTCATCTAAGACTCCCGTTCCAAAGGGGACCGGGAATTCTGTTGAACCAGTGGTTTCTCTGACCCCTATTCCTACTATGGGGGCTACTGCAGCCACAGCTGACTTACTTCCCACTACAGTAGCTCTGTCTCCCTTACCGGATGGTTTGGTTGATGGTCCCTCGGCTAACAACATTCCTTCTCTAGTAGTGGGACCTAATATTGAGGGGGCTGTGGACTCGGTGGCTTCTAGTACTTTGATAACAGCTCCAACTCCACTAGAGCCGACCTCCATTAATGCCTCTATGGTGCAAACCACCAATATCATTGTCAAAGCAAAGGATTCCTCTTCTGCTGCAGTACTCCCTATTATTCCTTCTAACTGCATATCAGGGATAGATCAGAGCCATTCAGAGACTACTCTGCCAACGATTACAGCAAACTTGGTTAACATTGATATGGTCAAACACTTATTCCGGGAGATACTGGTTCCTAAAAATGTATGTGGGGCAGTGCCTAAGTCTAATATATGCCAGTCCCAGGATGGGGCTTCTTCTACCCCGCCCCTACCTTTGGTGCCATCGCTCATTTCTGTTACTGAGGGTCCTCCTGCTAATATTGAGCTTATAACGAGGGACGGTGGTACGGGAGTTCGACTAGAGAGGGATTCGTCTGCCCCTCTCTCTTTTAATCCATCCTCTTTAAGTTTGCCTATTGCGGGCTCGACTATGGGCCGAGAAGGTGTCCCCTCTGGGCCCGACTCTGCTCATTACAACACTCCTTTCAAATTATGTGAACGATTTCCTGTGGGTCCAAATGTTATTCAAAATAGGACTATACTAAGAGGTGCTAGGGGCCCCGACTGGGCGGTTGATTCTTTAACTCAGTTTACTAAAAAGATCTCTGATTCTCTACCTGACTTATCAGAATCGAAAGTTCCTCGTGACATTATACAGCTTACCAGCCTTTGGGGTCAAGATACGTCAATCTGTTTAAATCGTGGTAATATTTTAAAGATTTTCCATCAACTCCCCTGGCTCTCGCTCATCTCTAGCTATGACATGGATAGCATTGTTTTCCCCATTCAGGATCGGGTAGATGTAAGTAATATCATTCTTAAATCAAGAGTGGTTCTGGACCTGATCATGGGGCATAGGGAAGGGTTAAAGCAACTTGGCTTTGAAGCAAATTTACTGGAGCCCACTCAGTTCTCCAGTAATAATGGAGGGGGTGCAGAATATAGGGGTGCTCTCACTATGGTATATCATCCGGAAAGAACCCCACAGCCCCAACGCAGGCAATTTATGCCCAAATTAAATGGAAATTTCCCAACTGGGCACAGGTTACCGCAGGTCTGTGGAAATGAATACCCTCTGATTAATTCAGCACTCTCTCCAGATGTTCCTCCCGTGAATAGCGTTGGGTTTCTCTCCTGGAATTCTAGAGGTAATTCTCACCTCTTTACGAACTTAGACACTGTCACTCTGATTAGGGCTTCACATTGTTTCTTTCTCCAAGAAACCTGAATGCTCTCAACTCCCGTTTTAGATGGGTTTGATACCTTTTCTCAAAATGCTAAACCCAGCTTGGGAGGGAGGCCGTCGGGTGGTCTTCTTATAGGTTTAAGAACTTCTTTAGGTTTTAGGACTAAGGTGCTTGTGGACACGCCTTTTGGTATCTTGGCCCTGGAGGTGTTCTCTCTTGATCTAACAGTTATTCTACTTCTGGTTGATGTATACTGGCACAAGGGAATCTCTCCTCTTGAGCCGTTTTTGCAAGAGTTAACGGATATGCTTCTTTCTTGGAGATCTTTGTACCCCAGGGGTAAACTGATCCTGGCAGGTGATCTTAATTCGGATTGCTCTATCTCTTCCGAATCGAAATATGACGACTTGGGATTGGCTATGGAGGATGATTCTCGCCTAGGCCTGAAATTCGCACGGGGTCGTCGTTGAAATCTCGCCTTGGATTCAGTGGGTCTAACTTGTCTCAATGGTTTTTATGACACTATTAATTTACCTCGTCCCACATGGCGTAGATCTTCATCAATATCTACCTTAGACTACGTGTTTGTAGATCACTCTCTTATTCCTTTTTCGTCTAATGTCGCGGTTTCCTTCAATTCATGGAGTGATCATAGTATCCTCCGGGTCTCATTTCTCTGTCCCTTTCCCACTAAGTTTTTGCCCGTGGGGGGCCCTACCCATCTCCAAACTGTGGGACAAGGGAAAGGGGTACGTTGGACTCCTCTTAATATCAGTGTACTTAATCGTAAACTGATTCTTTCTTTTAACCATACATCTCTCAGTTGGAAATTAGCAGTTTTTAATACAGTTCATTTTGATAGCTTTCTCAATGCTCTCCAGTGTAGTATTCATGGCCAGCTCAGGAAAGGTGTTTCTAAAATATCTCACCCTCATAGATTTGACCAAGAATTGGCCAATGTAAAGGGTCTCACTAGGAAACTCATTAGAGATTTCCAAGCCCTAGATATTGAATGGGCCGACAAAAAAACAAAAATTAAAACTATCCGCCAAAAATATAAAAATTATTGTAAGTCTAGAAAAGCTATTATGCTACAAAATGACTCGGAGCATATGCTTGCAGTGCTCATAAAACGAGATCTGAGGGCATTTTGGGTTACGGTATCTAGCTTAGACAATGCGGCGGTGGCCGACCAGTCGAATGCCATCCCTGAGGTTCAATGGGTTGAGCATTACACTAAACTCTTCGACATTGGGGGTGAGGGATTAGTTTCCTGTCTTCTGGGGAACAATCCCTCTAGGGACTCATGGAAGCCTCCTACTGATTCCGAGAAAGTACTAGGACTCATCTCAAAAGCCAAGAAATCTAGGGCCCCGGGGCCTAATGGCCTCACTAACAATACATTTAAAGCTGAGCCAGATCTCTGGGCTAACCTTCTTTCTTTGCTCTTTCAAGATGTTGTTAACTCTGGGAAGGTACCCATAAGTTGGCAAACTGCTCATATTATACCAATCTTTAAAAGAGGCTTGCGTAACGAGGTCAAAAATTATAGGCCTATTTCGCTTATTGATGCGGATTGTAAGCTTTTTGCCTCCTTGTTGCTCTCGCACGATAACGTTTGGATCAGGGAAAACCATATTCTCCCCAAATATCAAACAGGCTTTAGGACAGGCCACTCTACTAATCTCAATGGTCTTATTCTCAGCGCCCTACAGACTTCCACCTGGGCTAAATATGATGGTTCTCTTTACGTTGCGTCTATCGACCTGTTAAATGCATTTGACCTGGTTATCAGGTCAAGACTATGGGAAAAATTAACCAAATGGGGCATTCCGGCCGGACTTTTAACTCTTATCATGGCTATGTATGAACATTCTGGGGTCCATATCAGGCTTGACTTGGCAGGAACCCTCTCCAGAAGGATAAGGACACGTATTGGGGTGAGACAGGGTTGCTCGTTAGCTCCCTATCCCTTTATCCTCTATATGGCTGATGTTGATGACTTTCTGGGAAATGCAGGCATGGTGAGTGCTAAACTAGGGGATATGAGGCTCTCATGGCTGGCTTATGCCGTCGATTTTCTTCTTTTTGATCAAACTAAAGTGGGCCTGCAGAGGCTCATTTGCAAATTTGAAGAATATGCCACTCTTAATGGGCTTAAGATTAACCCGAGCAAAACCCGTACTACGGTCTTCTCAAAGGGGAGAATGGGGAATAACAAGGTATGGAAAATAGGTGGTGAAAATATAATCAGAGCAAATAAAATCATCTATCTTGGTTATTTGATTTTGGCCCAACCCTCGGCGATCGAACTTAAAAGATTTCTTAGACACAAATTGCTCCCACTCATCTCCCAATCCCTTAGACTAGACAATAAATATGGCATGTTCTCCCTTAAGCCTGTAGTAGATTTCTTTAAGGGTAAGGTCACTCCAAAGCTTCTGTATGGAATGAAACTCCACTACTCAGCACTTTTGATTTTCTGGGACTCTCTAGAGGGTATCTATTGGAGGAAAATTCTGAAACTGCCAAATTCCATTCCAACAGTGGCTGTTAGGTATGAACTAGGGTTAGTCTCATTCCGAGCCAGGATTCTCTGGAGGGTTCTTTCACTTTTTTCAGCTTTTCTCTCTCCTAAACCTGATACTCTCTATGCTGATGTGGGCCACATGATTTCTTCTCAGGGACCTTTAGTCCAGAATTTATATCTTAACGCTTTTAGTGATCTCTGTGACAAGACCTTGCCGGATATTTCGTCTGATAGGGACACCCTACTAACGAATCCCAACAAGGTCAAGGAGTGTCTTTTCAGTCATGATTGGAGTAACACTATTGAAAAATTACATTCATATTCCTCTTTGAGAGATTTACAATTTGACCATAAGAAAAGAGGCCTGATGCCTTTTATTCTGAATCAATTTCCCACCAGATATTATCGCTCCCTTCTCATTAAACTCAGATGGAATCTCCTTCCGACTCGGGAAGTTCTACATAAAAGGAAGGAGTTTTCTGATTTAGAATCTAGCTGTCATTTTTGCAAAACTCTGGGGGTGATTGAAACTGCTCTGCATCACTTTTTAGACTGTACTGCTTTGACATCTTTAAGGGACAAATATTTAGGTCGTTTTAATGTAATGGGGCAAATGGGGGCGGACAATCTGATCTGGTCACAGTGTCTATCTATTTCAAATATTAAGGATGGACTTGCTGTGGCTGGTTTTATCAAAGCTTTAGATTTATATGCCCCGTTGTTATGATTATGCCTGTTATGATTATGCTTGTCTTTATGAAATGTTTTTAGTTTCTGCAGGTTTATTTTTCTATTAGAATTTTGAACATTTTTAAATTTTAATGTCGGTATATTCTTTAATGCTGCACTGTACTTCGCACTGAACCTTTCTAATCTAAATTTAAATTTGTCACTTATTCCCTTATTAGTCTAATTGAAATTTAAATGTAATGAATGTCTTTTTGCTTCTTAAAGTCTTTTTTTTTTAAAGGTTTCTTGCAAACCATATACAATAAAAATAAAAAAAATAAAAAAAATGTCCCTTTTTTTAATGGGGGGGGTCCCCGACAACCCTGTTTTTTTACCCCTTAAAACCCCTTATACTTAAAATAAAACCTTTACCTTTGAAAAAAATGCATTTGATGCTTTTTTCCATGCATTTTTTTGATGCTTTTGGCATTCAATGCTTTGTATTCGATGCAATGACTGGATACCCTTAAAACATGTTTTTATCAGTTCCAACCTGACTGAATGGAAATGGATTGCGTACATAAGCAGATCCTACTACTTCTGTACAATTTATTATAATGCAGAGAGGATTCAAAAGAGGATATCAGAGATGACCACCTGAAGTCCCTTTTAGGGGGGATCCCTTTTCCAAAATGTTTCTTCTGCAGTGAAGGGAAGCTCTTGCACGTCCCTTTTTAACTGAACAGAAACAAGAAAACCCTACAGTGGACCTGACTGAGAAGGTGGAGGTAATATTTGAGCTATTTTATGGTGGTATTCCTTCTTGTAACAAGCAATGGCAATGCCAATCATTTGGGCTTTTGTGTAGGCTTGGGAAAGCAGGCATTGCTGTAGTGGTATTAACTGGCTATTGAAGGTTGCAGGTGCAAAATGGTGCGAGTACATAGACATCTAACAGGAGTGCCTGGCAAATGGCAAATACGCATTCACGAGCCAAAATGTTTGGCTTTGCCAATGCTTGTTTTTAACAGGACTTCAGTGAAGGGCACGTATGTTGCTTATAAATAGAGTGGCTGAAGCCAGACATGGCTAAGACATTTTTATTATACCAGTAGTGCATTTACAACTCTAATTTAAGCCATACATTCTCAGAGGACTGCTTTGAAAAAACACTGGCAGGCACTTCGAGTGCAAGTTATGATAATAAGGCTTGATTAAAGCGAGCTCAAAAAGTTGCCATGGGGAGGTGCTTTAGGCGGGCAGGGGTAGGAACTGGTCGTGAATGGCCATAAGGATTAGCATGGCCAGGGGCAGTCAATGAATGGCCAAATAATCAAACAACATCTACAAGCTTTGTATCCCTCCTCATATTCCATTTCTACATATCTGCACTGTGATGGAATAGTTTTGGCTTATAGATGGCGCTAGCCTTTTAGCCCAAACTAAAAAGGTAGTATTTAACTCCATTGCTAATCATTTGGAATGCCACTGGTGATGTGTAAAATTAATCCTGTAATGTGGCAGTCAGTAACACAGGTTTTATATGCAAATACTCCTGTTTATTTTAAATTAACAATACCGCTGTGATTAGGCTCTTTAAAGGAATTGTTTTGTATGATGATTTTGTGATTTTGTGCTTTAGTGATTTTGTTCACTTACCACGTTGAAAAACATATAAGCAAGGAATGCACATGGGTCAACCTGTTTTAATTCCCATCTTGCTTTCTTTGCACTCTGCAGTTTAGAGTTTAAACAGGTAGAACACATTGTGAAACTCCAGTGAATCGGAGGGCAATAAATCATACCCTTAAGGGCTGCATCTGGCCCACTGGCTAAAAGTTGTGCACCATGGAATTTGACGAATTTGCAAAAGAAATCTTAAGTATATTATAGCAGAACAGCTTTGCTTAGAATGATTTATTCACCATAATGTATCATTAGATTACATGTCATACAGCTCAAAGTTAAAGCACACACTACAATAACGTTCTATTATAATAGAATGTAACAAGTAATTCACTATAATGTATCATTACATGCTGCAGCTGAATGTTTTCCAAACACAAGGATCCAAAAACATTGTGACAGTTGAAACAATCCCCAGTAAAAAATAACATTGGGCCTCATTAAGGGTCTGGCGTTAACAGTGCCGGTAAAACTGGCAGGTTGCCGCCAGACCCGTAATGAATTACCGGCACCTGACTTCCCGTTGCCACTGCGCTATTCCGAGTCCAGCGGCCGGGAGGTCAGGCACTGGTAATTTTGTAATTCCCCATTCCCAGTGAGTCCAACAGGACTCACTGGGAATGGGGACACGGAATCACCGGCACCATTAATAACGGTGCCGGTGCTTCTATGAAACTCTGCGGGCGGGTGCCATTCCGCCCTGGGTGGCACCCGCCTGCAGAGTCGTACTTTGCCGGTCGGGAAACACTGGTGCCTGTAGGCTTACCGGCACCGGTGTCTCCGCACTGACACAGTTCTAATGAGGCCCATTGTCAGACATGCCCTAGCCATCCAAGGTAGTGTCCATGAACATACTGCTGTAGTTAGGACGCAAAGCCTAAATAAGAAAACAAGCCCACTTACTGCCTGTTAAGAGTACTAAGCGTGGTTCATGGCAAGAAGGATGAGCAGAAATAGGACCTGGTGAACCAGGTCTCACAGAGGGTAGGAAAGGTACCAGTGAGAGAGAGCTCAGGCGCCAGACTCTCGAGGGAAAAGGCAAGCCAGAAAAACCGTTGTAGGACTTCTTGCTTGTTGAATCCCAAAGAAGACTGATGTACGTCGATTGGGTAAGCAGCATGCAATAGAAGGAATAACGGAGAACAAGCACTGTGAAGAAAGGAGAACAACAAACCAGGAACAACAAGGAACTGAGAAGACACCAACAAGGGCAAGCTGAAGTTGGGAACATAGAGAGAAATGTTGGAACAGGGATAGCAGAATACCTGTGTTGAGATGTGTCATCCATCTCGCTCCGACACCATAAGTAGAACCAGGAAGTTGATGAACAATAGCGTAGCGCGTAATGTGTGAAGCGAAAAGGTCCAAAACTATGAGACCGTTAATGTACAGAACTCCTGTGGTGTGGCAACGCTAAGGGGCCCAGAAGATGCCAACAACAGCAAAGTGACCATGGGGCGGTTCTCACAGTATGCCTCCCCCAGGTCCTGTTGAACCGTGCTTCCAAGGATGGAAATTATGGAAGTGCTGCATGAGTCGTGCAGCGTGGATGTGTCACATCCGCTCCCGTTAGGGGTTGAAGGACATGGTCCTTATGGCACAAGTGGAGACATATTACTCGCATTGCTTCTACTACCTCCAACATGGAGGTCGCAAGGAAAAGCAGCGCTCCAGGCTTCCGAATCAGGAAGTGCCAGGTGACTCCGCCTCCAGCCTCAGAGATGGGATTTCCTTCGGCGGCGTCTTCGAAGCAGCGCGTTGCTACTGCTTTCAGAGGCCACGCATAGTAAGTCCGCAAATTTAGACTTGCTCCTTTTTACTTTAGGAAAAGCTTCCTTGTTAACCCTCTTTCTTATCTCTCCCCTTTTCTATAGCTACAATCCTCTCTTTCCTCATACAGCCGGAGAGCCATCATTCTACACTTAGCCACAGGAAGCACTAGCTCAACCCAGTTCAGTACGTATAGTTCTTCTGCCCCCCCGTATCACGTATTCCTTCATTCATTAGCATACTAACTGTTCCATCCTCCTTTAGCCTCTCCTGCATAGTCTGGGAATCAATTTTTCCAACACACAGTGCGAACGCAACAGACTACCAACACTGTGCAGTTCAACGTCCATCCCGGCTGCAGACCTTCAGAATTAAAGGTATATCGCACTTTAGGAAACTGCTCTCACTATCTTTCCAGCCCGTATATTCAATCTGTTCTCCTTCTTTAGGATAGTTCGTGATCGCGAGCAGTCAACTCCAGAAGTCACCCCTCGTGAACAGAAGCATACAACCCGCGGATCCCGACTTCCCGGCTCGCCAGGGTTTTATTCCCCACGAGAGTTTCCCTGCCTTCTTCTCTTTGAGCCGGGTTTCTCAGGCGCAAAGAGAGGAGGGTAGGTGAGTCTTCTATTCCACATTAAGATATCCTACAGGACCAGGTTAGTGTTTTTCTTTTTTTTTAATGTTGATCTGAGTTTTGCTTTGGTGACTGTGAAAACTTTTAACTTTGGAACTGATTAAACATAGAATTGTGACAGATAGCAACACCCAAAGATTGGGCCAGAAAGACACTGGTCTCGCAGTCATTAATTGTAGACTCAGTGGATTCCATTATTATGGAACAACAAATCCAACAACTGGTGGCAGCGGTTCAATCCCTGTCCACTGAGGTCCAACAATTAAAACAAGAGAATGCCAATTTAAGGCAACAGGTAGGACGAATAGCCCATAGCTCTGAAGTACCTCCACCCATTACCGTCAGGCCGTTTTGATGGTAATCCCCATGCGGTCAAGGAGTTTCTTGAATCCTGCTCCGTGCAATTTGCCATTAAGGCAGCCTTTTTTCCGACAGATCGAGAGAAGGTGGGCCATATGATTGCCCAGATGTCGGGAGCCGCATTTGCTTGGGCGACTCCCTTAGTGACCAACAACAATCCCATCCTTGATTCTTACCCTGCCTTTTGCAACAGTGTAAAGAGTATGTTTGGGAGACAGGAGATTACCGTAGCCTCTCGGGAAAAGTTATTGGATTGTAAACATGGTAGTC
Organism: Ambystoma mexicanum; assembly: GCF_040938575.1. Lineage (NCBI taxonomy): Eukaryota > Metazoa > Chordata > Amphibia > Caudata > Ambystomatidae > Ambystoma > Ambystoma mexicanum. The sequence continues at coordinate 81,271,793 of NC_090937.1, forward strand.
AGGATCTCCTTACGTACATAACCCGCTTCAAACAATTAGCTTCCGATACAGCTTGGGCTGACGAAGCATTGATGACCATATTTCGAAGAGGACTTTCAGAGGATTTAAAAGACGAAGGGTCCAGAGTCCCACGTCCACACAACATGGCTGAGTATATTGCTTTGGTCATGCAATTAGACTGTAGATTGCAGGAAAGACAGAAAGAAAGAAGAAAAGGAAAGAGCACCAGACAAACCCCTGAAGGAACAATATCTCCCGCTAGACCTTCCCCTACCGATGAACCGATGCAAATTGGTAGCACTACAGTTCCTTTATCTATGGAAGAACGTACCAGAAGGCGTACTCAGGGACTTTGTATGTATTGTGGGGATAGCTCTCATTTGGTCAAGGAATGTCCACTGACTCCTCCTGGGAAGGCAGTAAACGCCAGAACCCGGCCGTAAGGGGAACAACGGTGCAGGGTTCCAAGATTACTAGTTCCCTTCAGAACAATCCTAAGGTCCAACAAAGCTAGTCCTCAGAAAACCAGATGATAGTTCTCGGGGTCACTTTAGCCTGGGGTAATACGAGATTGGTAATGTGCCCGCACTTATTGATAGTGGAGCTGCAGGCAATTTTCTAGATGACACCTGGGCTACAAGACAGGGGATCCCAAGAGTACCCAAAACCTTAATAATTCCGGTCGAAATTGTAGATGGCAGCCCCCTTACTTCAGGTCCCATAAAAGACCACACTTCCCCTCTCACTATGACAATAGCAGCACATCAAGAGATCCTGGAATTAGATTTGATCACAACTGCACATTATCCTGTAATTTTAGGGTTACCATGGTTAAGATTACATAACCCTTATATTAACTGGACAGCAGGAACTCTCTTTTTGGGGTCAGAACATTGTGTTCACAACTGCCATGAGTTGGCAGTCCCCACACTTAGGAACAATCCTTCTCAAGATTCACGTTGTACCAGAAACAGGATGCTTAACGAAGTGACCACTCTTCCTCTAGAATATCAAGAATTCCACAATTTCATTGCTAAAACAGAATATGCCGAATTACTGCCTCATCATAGGGATGACTGTGGGATTGATCTAATACCAAATAGTCCTCTTCCCTTTGGACGGATGTACATTTTGTCCACCAAGGAAAAATAAGCACTGAAAGAATACCTGAAGACAAATCTTGAAAATGGCTTAATAACCGAATCCACCTCCCCTGCAGCGGCTTCGCTCTTCTTTATTCCAAAGAAGAACACTTCCGAGTTACGTCCTTGCATTGACTTCAGAGGATTAAATAAGATCACTGTCCCGGACAAGTACCCCATGCCGCTTATTCCAGATATCTTGGAGGCACTTAGAGGAGCAAAGATCTATACAAAACTGGACCTACGTGGTGCGTATCATCTCATCCGCATTAGAGAGGGGGATGAATGGAAGACTGGTTTCTGGACACCATTCGGTCACTTCCAGTACAGTGTGATGCCCTTCGGACTGGCCAATGCACCGGCAATATTCCAAAGGTTTATGGACCACATCTTTGCAGATATTGCGCTGCATTTTGTCAATGTATATTTAGATGACATTTTGGTGTTTTCATCCACCCTTTCGGATCATGTCATCCATGTAAAGGAAGTCCTACGCAGACTACAGAAGAACCATCTCTATTGCAAACTAGAGAAATGCAAATTTCATAAAGACCGAGTGGCATATCTAGGGTATATCCTTTCCGCTCAGGGTATCTCCATGGATCCATCGAAAGTGTCAGCTATTGTCACCTGGCCATCACCCAAGTCAGTCAAGGAAATACAACAGTTTCTTGGCTTTGCAAATTTCTACAGGCGATTTATTCCTCACTTCTCTACTCTTACACAACCAATCACTGATCTCCTAAAAAAAGGAGTCACCTTTCGATGGACAAATGAAACTCAAAACTCCTTTCAAGAATTAAAAACTCTATTCACTAGAGCCCCTATTTTGGCCATGCCTGACCAACACCGCAGGTTCATTATGGAATCAGATGCTTCAGACCATTGTATCGGAGCTGTTCTTTTACAACCGGACGAAGATAGTTATGAAAGACCCATCGCTTACCTCTCTAAGACACTGTCTCCGGCAGAAGTCAATTACACGGTTTTGGAAAAAGAATTGTTAGCGATAAAAAGAGCCTTCGAAGAATGGCGCCATTTACTTTTGGGAGCATTGTTTCCCATTGAAATTAGAACTGATCACCACAATCTCAGAGCACTTCAATATGCCCAAACCAACAACAGCAGACAGGCCAGATGGGCTCACTTCTTTTCACCATTCCGAGTTACGTTTACCTTCATTCTAGGCAAATCCAATCTCAAGGCTGATGCTTTATCCCGCAGTAATCCACAAGAAGGTGCTCCATTTCAGCCAGAACCCATGTTTCCTCACTTGGTCACGGTGCCTGTTATTCACTCATTTCTTCAAAAGATTGCAACTAGAACAAAGATTCTGGAATCTACACAACCCGAGTCCCTTCACAAATTAGTTCTTACTCCGAGCCAGGGCCTTCTTTTTAAAGAAGACAAGATGTACATTCCCGATCAAGACCTACAATTAGAGGTTCTTCGGATGTGTCATGACTCCAAGGCAGCTGGGCATAGAGGGACATTCAATACCACAGAACAGATCCAAAGACACTTCTGGTGGCCAACGCTTCACAAAGACGTACAGGACTATGTTTCTGTCATGATGCCCGCTCCCGGGGAGCCGGTTCAAGCCCTGCGTCCCCGAAAGCGGACATCCATTCCCCAAGGAAGGATCCAGCAACCCCATCTAGGGGCCCTTTGGACAGTGTCCTGGCGCCTATGGCGCCAGGCTCATAAAAGACATCAGTCCTGGCGCCATAGGTGCCAGGCTCATTATGGAAGTGCTTGGGTGCACTTACCTGATGCAGACCATGCTGCAGGATCCCGGCCTCTTTGAGGCCTGAAAGGAACTACTTTACCTGTGGGACTAATTTACCATCCGGGCGTGGCCGGGGAAGGATACATACCTGATTGGAGGAAGGATACATACCTGGAACTTCTTCCAAGGCTATGTAAACCCCACCCGAACAGCCACACGTGCTTCGCGTTGTTCTGCATCTAGCAGCTGGACGCTCACCGTGTCTGCGCCTGCATCCTGACTTCTGCCACGCCTGCCAGGATCCTGGATCACCTGCAAAGGAAGAGAAGAAGAGAACAGAAGAAGGAAAAGTCCTTACCTGGTAAAGCCGCATCCCGGAGACATCTCGTCGACAATCCTGAAAAGGAAGACTTTTATTTAAAAGCTCATCGCGTCGATCGCTGCAGCACCGCATTCCACTCACCTTTACAGGGCGCCTCCATGTTCAGCAGCGATCATCCGGATTCGCAGTCACGCCCCAGCGCCTAGGGAGAAAAAGACCAGAACAAAAGGTGAGAGAGAGAAGGGAATAAGGAAAGCTAAATCTCCATGTTAAGACTTACCTGTTGATTCATTCCCTCTTCATTTCGGGTCCGCGCCGCATCCTGGCATTTCTAGACCCCGGCCCCTAAGGGGAAAAGAGACATCAGCATTAATGAGCGAATGAAAAGACATGACCAAAAAACGCTCATTAAAGACTTACCTGATTTCTACAAGGATTTCACCTCCCATCTCGGGTCGGTGCCTGTTCCCCGGCATTCCGTACCCCGGCCCCTATGGGGAAAAAGACACTAGCATTAGTACATTAATGCATGGACACAAGGGGAACCTCTTATCAAAAAACTTACCTGGAAGCCAAGCAAGTTTGGTTCTCACCAATCCGAAAATCCAGTGAAGTAACTGGATACCAACGCGCCCCTGCATCAGAAGCAGGATGGAGAGCTCGTCCTTCCAGACCCTAAGGTGAGACGCTACGAGGAATCACAGAAGGGTTTCGAGGAGTGTGAGAGGGGAAAGTGGGAAGCTGATTGCATTACCCCGCAGACAGTTAATCCCCCATTTTCGCCTACAGAAGGATACTTCTGCGAGCCAGACAAGCCAGATTTGGGGGCCCGGTCCAGTCTGTCTTCCGAACCCTGCGCATCACCTTAGAAGAGGTCAGAGCAGCGCGAACCAGGCCAGCGCCTCCGTGGGAGTCAGGTGAGCGTTACAGTTGCTTCTTGTCCAGTTTGTTTACAAACCAAGACTCCTAGAATACCTCCTATTGGGAAACTAGTTTTGACACAAATTCCTACGAAACCGTGGCAAATAATATCAACTGACTTTATAGTTGATCTACCAAGATCCTAGGGATGTAATACCATAATGGTAACAATAGATTCCTTGACTAAATTGGCGCATTTCATCCCTCTACCTTCTGTTCCATCTGCACCTAGTATGGCAAGAGTTTTCGTGGATCGCATTTTTTCACTCCACAGACTCCCGGAAGTCAATATCTCTGATAGAGGGCCACAATATACTTCCGATTATTGGAAACATATTTGTCACATTATAGGGATCTCAAGAGCACTCAGTTCAGGATATCACCCTCAGACCAACGGTCAAACTGAACGTTTGAATCAAACATTAGAAGCCTCTTAAGATGTTACATATCAGCTGTACAAGACAACTGGAAGACTTTGCTACCAATCGCAGAATTTGCATATAATAATTCTGTTCATTCCACCATACGAGTGAGTCCATTTTTTGGTACATATGGATTTCATCCTGCGGTGTATCCATCCACAGTCCCCACTGCTACTCCTTACCTGGATCTGGACGGGTTAATAGCTTCCATCCAACAAGGGCATCGTAATGCACAGGAAGCTTTGAAGGATGCACATAAGCGCTATAAAATACAAGCGGACAAACACCGGAGTCCTATACCTCCCATACAGGTGGGAGACAAAGTATGGTTGGCTAGCAAATTTCTTCCTAAGAAACTGATGCCTTCCAAATTATCTCCAAGATACTTTGGGCCCTTTCTGATCATGGAAATTAAGGGACTAGCAGCATTCAAATTACAGTTTCCGTTTTCTTGGAGACATTTACACCCTACCTTCCATGTTTCTCAGTTGAAGCCAGATGTACATTCTCGATTTCATCCTCCGAAGAAGGGGACTCCCCCTCCAGTCTTAACTGAAGAGGGGCCAGAATACAAAGTTTCCTCAATCTGCGATTCACGTTATCAGAGAGGTGTATTACAGTTCCTTATCAATTGGAAAGGTTTTTCCCAGGCGGAACGTTCTTGGGAGCCCGCCTCTGCAGTTCATGCTCCCCGTTTGATTCGCAGGTTCTATCGACTACACCCGGGCAAGCCCGGCTTTGCCGCCCTTCGGAGGGGCATACTGTCACATCCGCTCCCCGTAGGGGTCGAAGGACGTGGTCCCTATGGCACAAGTGGGGACACATTACTTGTATTGCTTCTACTACCTCCCACATGGAGGTCGCAAGGAAGAGCAGCGCTCCAGGCTTCCAAATCAGAAAGTGCCAGGTGACTCCGCCTCCAGCCTCGGAGATGGGATTTCCTTCAGCGGCGTCTTCGAAGCAGCGCGTTGCTACTGCTCTGAGGCCACGCATAGTAAGTCCATGAATTTAGACTTGTTCCTTTTTACTTTAGGAAAAGCTTTCTTGTCAACCCTCTTTCTTATCTCTCCCCTTTTCTATAGCGACAATCCTCTCTTTCCTCATACATCCGCAGAGCCATCATTCTACACTTATCCACAGGAAGCACTAGCTCAACCCAGTTCAGTACGTATAGTTCTTCTGTTCCCCCGTATCACGTATTCCTTCATTCATTAGCATACTAACGGTTCCATCCTCCTTTAGCCTCTCCTCTGCATAGTCAGGGAATCACTTTTTCCAACACACAGTGCGAACACAACGGACTATCAACACCGTGCAGTTCAACGTCCATCCCGGCTGCAGACCTTCAGAATTAAAGGTATATCGCACTTTAGGAAACTGCTCTCGCCATCTTGCCAGCCCGTATATTCTATCGGTTCTCCTTCTTTAGGATAGTTCGTGATCGCGAGCAGTCAACTCCAGAAGTCATCCCTCAGGAACAGAAGCATACAACCCGCGGATCCCGACTTCCCGGCTCGCCAGGGTTTTATTCCCCACGAGGGTTTCCCTGCCTTCTTCTCTTTGAGCCGGGTTTCTCAGGCGCAAAGAGAGGAGGGTAGGTGAGTCTTCTATTCCACATTAAGATATCCTACAGGACCAGGTTAGTGTTGTTTTTGTTGTTGATCTGAGTTCTGCTTTGGTGACTGTGAAAACTTTTAACTTTGGAACTGATTAAACATAGAATTGTGACAGGATGTTGAATGCAGGTTCCCATGAACGTTCCGAGATGCCATAGCCCAATCGATCAACCAAATATTGCAGTCTTCCTTTACAGTAGTGAGAGTCTCAGATGCGACGTACAGTGTATTCCGGTGTACTATTGATCATTATTAGAGGTGGTTTGCTACAAACTCTTCCCTTCCCTTCTCCAGCCCAAACAGGTTTCAGTAAAGAGGACTAGAAAACAGGATGCATCCTTCTCCATGAGAATGGTAAGGCCAACCGAAAGGCGTCAGGGTTGATCACTTTAGTGATAAGAAATGGTCCCAAATATAGAGGAGAAAACTTGGAAGGACTCAGCCTTTTCAGTACAAATTTTGTGGAAAGCCACACCTTGTCTCCGCTCACATATGCACTCTGTTGGATGTTATGTTTAGCAGCAGTCCTCTGCGTTTGTTCCTGTGCACGTTTAAGATGTACCAGTGCACTTGTGTGTCCTTCTTGTATGGAGGGTGCATGTTGATCCACTTACGGAATGTGTGCAGCTTGATTTATGCAGATAGGGAATGCTGTGGGATGAAAACTGTAAGTGCATTAGAAAGGGGAGGTCTGAAGAGATGAATGCACAGAGTTGCTATAAGTGAATTCAGCAGTGGGAAGCAGCGAAACCCAATTATCCTGCACTGCAGAGGAAAGGCAACGTAAGAACTGTTACATGGTCTGGTTCATACGTTTTGTCAATCCATTGGCTGGGGAATGATAAGCTGAGGACATGGCTCATTGGATCCCCAATCTAGAACATACTGCAGACCATAATTCCGAGGTGTATTGCGTTGCACTGTCAGATATAACAGTGGTTGGCAGACCATGGAGACGGAATACGTCTTTCAGATAGATGTTAGCCATTTGAATAGTGGTAGGGAGGTTAACAAGAGGTAGAACGTGAGCCTGTTTGTTAAAGGCATCTACAACAACCATGATTGTGGTGCAGCCTTGTGATATAGGCAGGTCTACCCCGAAATCTGTGGTAATTATTTCCTAGGAACGGGATGGTAGTTGAGGTTGATGCAACTTACCGACCAGTGCGGTGGTTGGTCTCTTGTTTTGTGCCTGAATAGAACAGCTGGTAACATATCAACGAACACCCTGTACAAAATGATCTGAGGACTAGGTCTTGTGTTGGAGAAATACCATTTTGACCTGCGCTTTTGCTGTTGTGACAGAGAGGAATTGCTGGTATAGGTTCTCATAAGGTATCAGTGGTTGTTACTTCTTGAATAGTAGACCGTCTTTACATGTAAACGTGTCATCCAAAGTAGCAGAAGGTGAATTCTGGAGATATTTTGTGGTTTTGGCCTTAACCTTTGTAGACATGTTTGTAAATAAAACACAAAAGAATGAGGCTTGAACATGGGCACACCAGAAACGTTATGAGAAGCAAGATGTTTCTCCTTTCTGGACAATGCATCAGCGATAATGTTGTCAGTACCAGGTATGTAAGTAACAAAAAAGGAATATTGAGCGAAAAAATAAGCCCATCTTGCCTGAAGGCTGGTTTGGTATTCCTGGTTTTGCAAGGCCCGTAGGTTTTTATGATCGGTTTGTAGTTCCAAAGGATGATGGACCACTAGTGGTAAGTGTCGCCATTCCACAAAGGCAGACTTGATGGACAATAGTTATTTTTCAAGGATGATGTAATTCCTTCCAATCTCTGAAAAAATGTGGGACAGGTATGCAAGTGGGTGCTCTTCCCCATCATCTTGTTTTTGTAACAATACTCCTCCAAGGGCACCCTCAGTGGCATCGCCTTCAATAATGAAGGGTTTGATGAGGTCAGGCTGGCAAAGGATGTGTGCTCTAGGGACTGAAGCCTGGAGAGCTAGAAAAGCCTTTTTAGTGGCATTGTCCCATATGAAGGGAATGTTTTTTCTTAGGAGACAAGTCAAAGGTAGAACCACAGTGGCGTAGTTGGAAATAAACTCCCTATAAAAGTTCGACAAACCAAGAAATATCCTTGATGGACATAGGCAAAGGCCACCCAATGATGGCTTTGATTTTCCAGGGATCCGCCTGTATTCCTGCAGTAGATAATATATATTGCAAATAAGGACCACTCGATAAACAGAAATGGCATTTTTGCGGTTTAACCAATAGGTGATGCTCTTGGAGATGATGTAACACTTCTTTCACGTGTGCTGGATGGTCAATTAGGTTTTTAGAAAACAACAAGTTGTCATCCAAGCATATAATTATTAACTAGAAGCCTAAGTCCGAAAAGATGTGATCAATGAACCGATGGAAGATGGCAGGAGCGTTGGTAAGGCCAAAGGGCATAACTCGATAATCAAAATTACCAAAAGAGTCATAAACGCTGTCTTCCATTTGTCTCCTTTTTTCATCCTTAGCAGGCGATAAGGTCCTCGGAGGTCCAGTTTATTAAACACAACAGCCCCTCAGACAGCTTTCAGAATATCATTGATTAGAAGAAGAGGACATGTGTCTTTAATTGTTATGGTGTTAAGTCCTCGGTAGTCCAGACATGGATGCAATTCCTTGCAATTCGTTTTGGAGGTTGACTCTCAAATATTACAAAAGGGCCCTTTTTCGGATTCCGAAAGAATGAACATCCTACCGAATGGTACAACCGATCCTGGAATTAAGTCTATGGCGCAGTCATCTGCATGATGCGGTGGCAGGTCTTAACTGTTTCTTCGCAAAAAATGTCACCAAATTCCTAATACTCTGTAGGTTCCATACTGATGCTGCCTATAGGTAAGGTGGATAAAACAGAGTTCACAGAGGCAATCGGTTGTGGTCAGACTCCTACAGGGTAACAATACTCCATAAAATAAGAGAGATGTTCCTTTAATTCTTTTAATTTCATTTCATTTTTATTTCGGTGATTCACCATAAAAACAAGAAGACAGTACTATACAAAAAATACAATAATCAAATCACATAAAATCTTACTATTCACAATATATCAGTAACAATATATTGTTAGTATAATTAGAATATCACTTTCATCAAACGATATTTGCCAATAATCAATTGGAAAAAAGTCTACTCGTTCTTCACAAGCCGCGGGAGAAAGTGCAAGTGCATAATTAATAATATCACACAATACATAGATAAGGCTATTAATACATCTGTAATCACGGGATCCACCCACTATACAATTAAAACCCAGTTAGTCATAAATAAAAGACTGCATTAAAAACTAGGAGAGAAGAGCAATGTCTCATAAGCATAAGGGCCTCATCCTTGCTCTAGTACCATGCAAATTCAATGTTGGCTTAAGCCACTTCCATCTCACAAGATACAAAAGGCAAGTGAACATAAAAGGCATTTACTCTTCAACAGAGGTGACACAGAAAGGACAGAAAACAGACGTGCCCTTCCCCCAGTGCTTAGTAAACTTTGAGAGTGGAAGGATGGCGAGTTGAAATTTTGTAATGATACACTTAACTTTCGTTCCACTCTGGGTAATCCAGATATTGCTACATTACCAAACTAGATTGGACCAAAATGTAATTTGCTGACAAACGGCCAGCATTGCATATGTGAAGCCTGGAACCCAAGACCAAGTTGTAAAAGTGCCTCTTAAGAACATCCTTAGATTGTGGACCAGAGCTAGAAGGATCTAACCATAGTGACACGAAATCTAAGATCGAGAACATATGCTTAACATATTTAAAACAAGGCAAGGTTTTAGCACCAGTCATGGTTAGTACATCCATAAGGCCCTCTCTATATACAATGAGGTCCTCAGTGTACCAAATCTTTAGCCAATACAATAATGGTTTAAACATAATTTCATACTTGATTTCAATATGTCCTAATTCAAGTGCTGCCGGGACTGAGGGAGCACTACGGCGTAAGCGCAGAAGACATTTCAGGAACTTGTTTTCAATTGTCTGGAGGGAGGTACAAGGCACATGTCCCCATAATTCTGCTCCAAGTGCCATCGCTGGAATACCCTGTGCCTTACAAACCCTCTTAGATGAAGAAACTGATCTACCTCCATAACGAGCAGAAAAGAATGCAACCGCACCAGATTGCCTAGCTGCTGTCAGGCTTGCACTTTTCCAGCTGTCCTGTCCATATCAAATTGCTCGCAAAAGGTATTCCCAAGTATTCAAATACATCCACTGAATCTAACAACAAATTGTTCAGATAAAATGTGGAGAACGCACAATGAACAGTGCCTAGAGGTCTACATATCATTATTTTAGTTTATGGTTAGGCCTTTGTTCTTACATATGGCATCAAAGGTCGGGAGCTGGTGTTGGAGGCCAGCAGGGCTTTTGGACAATAGCACTGTGTTGTCTACAAAAAACAAAAGGCTTCATTTATAGGAGCCTAACCTAGGGGCATATTATGCAGCTGCACTCATATCTGAAACAATGTTGTTTATAAAAAATAAAAATAGCAGAGGGGCCCTGCCTTACTTCTATATTAATGGCTACAGGAATGGTTAATTCTCCCGCTTGGTTTGACCTAACGCGGGTAGGGTTGCAGCTATATAGAGCCTTAAGAGCACTACTAAGGTAAGCAGGGACTTGAAATTCATCCAAAACATCCCACAGTTGCTACCTTTGCACTGTATCAAAATCTGCCTGCAGATCAACAAATGCCAGATATATATAGTTTGGGATTCAAATATAAGACATTTCTGCAGAATGGATTCCAATCTAAATGCCTGGTCAAGGGTTGAAACACCCTTCCTGAAGCCTGCCTGGGCATTGACAAAATGTTAAGTTCTTCGGGCCAATCTTTGAAGCGACTCAATACAACTTTATAATGTATTTTTGCTAGCAAGTCAATTAGAGATATGGGTCTATAATTTGAGGGGGCTTCAGTGTCCCCTTTCTTAAAGGTTGAATTATAGTTGCCCCCCTCCAAGTAGCAGGCAGAATAAAGGTTCTATTTATTTAATTGAAGAACTTAGTAAAAAAGAGTACACATATCTCTGATTGCTCTTAAAAAGGTCAACTGGGATAAAGTCTTGGCCAGAAGTTCTACCACAGGAATAAATAAGTACATAAATAGGATTGAGAGGGACTCACCTTCTCCACCTCAGGAATGGTGAAAAAATATTTTGTGAGGGGCATTCAATGGAGTTTGCCATTCCCATCCAAGTGATGGTAGGATTTTCTCTTGATGGTATAGAGACTGAAAATGTTTGGCCTATATATCAGGAGGATTGTTACCTAAACTGGAACACTCATCAAAATTAGAGCAGGTTCTCACCAAACACCAAAAATCCCTGCTGTTCAATGACATAGCTGCAGTACATAATGCAGTTCAAAGAGCTTCAGTGTGATAAGTTTTCTTATTCCGTACTAACATCTTATAGTCATGTCTTAGGAGGTTCACTCTTCCCGTGTTTCTTCCTTCTTCGTTCCTCAGTGCTTGGTATGAGAAGTCAAGAGTAAGATTCGGACACAGAGGCCCTATTTTGGTTGCTTTAGACTTTTATTTTATAAACAAACAAAAAAAGCGGGTTGGATGAAGTCCTATCTTTCCCTGACTCTATGAGGGGTTTCCCTGCCTCAACCAAACTAACTAAGGTTACTGTCAGAATGTGCAAAGTAAAAGAAGTCCTCCGTCCTTTGTCCAAACCCTAACGTGCCCCTCATACGCTAAATCTAATATAATCTGAAACGGGCAAAGTCTGTTTAGCTGCCACCTGAAGCTTTTCTCCAGCAGTTCGACTTCAAAGTAAAGTTCCAAAAGGTGAAAATAAATGAATCCACTTCAGGAGAGGATTTGTCCCCCTGATTCCTATTGTGTTCACAGTTCTATTCAATGTATACAGTTCACCATTAGTTTCTACTCTTCATCTGGTATACTCTCCTGCCAGGACTTTGTACCATTTCCATGCAAAAGAACTTCAAGACCTTCAGGGGTTTTACCCTTCCTCTGGATTACAATTACAGTATTCTCTACTTTAAAAAGGGTATGGGTCTTCCCTTTATTTTCCTTCATACACAGTTTATCATTTCAATCCACTTGGTTCCTGGTATACTCTCCTGTTAGGACTCTGTAATACTTCCATTCACAGTTCACTTCCCCTTGGGCTCCTGGTATACTCTCCTGCCAGGACTGTGTAATACTTCCATTCACGATTCAATTCCACTTGGTGTCCTGATATACTTGCCTAACAGGAATCTGTAACACTTCCATTCACTATTCACTTGCACTTTGCTTCCTGGTCTACTCCATTGCCAGGACTGTGTAACACTTGAATTCACAGTTCAGTATTTTCAGGGTCCCGAATTGTAGTTTCAATATCTTCTCCTTGCACCGTTCCCAATTGGATGCAAGTCCCAGACCCACTACTTTCTGTGCCTGAAACACTTCCTTGCCAGCTTTTCCAAATTATAATATGTACTTCGATCCATGTTGCCAAGTATAATGGCTTTAGCTTACTTGCTTTCCAATCATACAATGGTTCTCAGTCTCCCTTTTCGAGCTTCCCCAGCTTCTATTTGGTACTCTTTACGGAATGCGGTAGACCGGACAAAGCCCCCCCCGACCCGGCTTCCCAAACCTTCTGTGTGGGCTCTCTGGCTTTCTTTGGCAGCTTTGTCGTCCTTCGCGTCTACCGGTTCTGTCTGCCTACTGTCGTCGGCTCGGACTGACGCTTCATCCACACCTAGGCCTCCGCTCCACCTCCATTTCCTTTCAGCACCCTTCTCTGGTCACGGTGGTGCAGCGGGAAGGCTCCTCCCTCAGGTTTGCTTTGGACGGCGTCTCCAGGTTCGCCGCAACTCAGCAAGATCGTCTGCTTCCTTCTCACATCTCGACCGGCGTTGGAAATTAATTCTCCTTCTCTCCATCTTGGTTTTCCACTGCCGGTTTTGAATCTCCTGACAGTGTTTACATGTTCCCAACAACTAGTATACACACTGTTCTTTGCAGTCGTAGTAATCTTCATTACTCAATCCCTCCTCCTCATCCCAGTCTTCTCAAAAGGATGTGTATGGGAGATTCTGTTACCTTCACTAGGATGTTCTCACAGTATGCCATACATAGATTAGATGGAAATAAATGGATGTCATTATCCCTTAGGTAAACCATGTCTCTTCTGTTGAGTCGGCCCTACTTCCCCGAGGGTGCTCTTCCCCCATGTGGTCCTCCCTTAGATAGCCACCCCCAGTGTCGGAGTCAGTTAGCTTCTGCCCTTCTTGGCCACATGAGGGGAGGTACCCCCCGGGGAACTGGTGACCAAAGCAGACTTGGCTCTTCTGCATTCTTGATCATACCAACCTCTGGTCTTATTTAATTTACTTGGGGGTGTTCTAATTTACATTGTCACAATAGATGAGAGCCTTACTACCAGAGAGTCATAGAATCTATATGGGAAAGAACAGAATTAGGCTTAGAAAACTGTTCCAACAGGGGTATGATAGACACATATATATCTTGGGGATTATCCTCATTCACGATAGGATGGTTTTGAAAGTTGGCAGTTCCTTAATTCTAGGCTTGCCATGAGGCAAAATGGGCTTCTTCACCCAATCAATCTTCGGTGCACAATTTGCTGACAATGGGTCATGATCACTTTCCCAATGCTCCAACCCAATGAAAGAATCAATAAGGCCCCAAGAACCCACAGACATCAAAATAAAATCAATTAGGCTCGATTTGCTCAAAAAAAGTGAAAAGTAGGATGAGCTGGTGAGTCCTCTGCAAACCGCCCATTGCATGCTCTTAATTCATGCGAATAAAAGATCCCATGGACTATCCCTGCAAAGGGATAGTTATGCGACGAAACGGAGGCTTGTAAAACCAGGATGCCCCAAGCATCGTCTTCATGGGACATCTCAACTAAGGGCACACTAGGATCTTCAAACGGGCAAATAAAACCTCCCAACAATATCAGGGCCTTGTTTGAAGTCTTTTCAATAGATTCAATAATTTTGAATGGAGCCTCCTCAAGTTGAATAACTGTTTGGTGGTTCTGTCGTAAGTATACGTTCAGAAAGAACATTTTAAGACCCTCCTCGAGACCAAGAGCCACTCATAGCAAATCCGGAGACCTCAAGTCGATCTGTTTACAGGACCAGAGGCATAGACAGGGTAGTGCGTGAGCGGGCACGGGCCACGTAAAATCTGTAAATGCCCACTCAGCACTGCTGTGTGGGCCCTTTGCAGATGTTAACGTCCCTGAAGTGGGCTGACTATGTTAGCTTCAGGCCCCACTTGTTAGACAATCCTGGCTACGCCTCTCTGTACAGGACACACCTCGACTACCATGGACCCAAGTAAGAAGACCCCATTTAGGTCTGCCCCTATTGGATTTGATAGAGAAGAAGTGTGGTAACTAGATTTATGAATGGGCTGCTTTGACCAGGTTTCTTGAATGAAAATTAGTTTGTTTTTGTCAATTAAATCATGCCAGTCAGGGTCCAGGTATTTTCTGGCTAATCCGTTGATGTTCTATGGGAGGATTGACACTACCTCTCTATCAGTCGATGGTGGTAAAGAGGCCCCACTGAAGGAAGCATGCAAATCATGTGGGGGGTCAAGACCTCATTTCATAGCATGAGAAACTTTAGTACCAAGACTATAATGTCCAATGAACCTATCTCCCTGTTTGGTGGGGTATATAATCCGAGCACTAGCTGGGTTTGGTGACAATTCCTCTCTGGCTCAGATGTCAAATCAATGACATTTCCAGAGTTCGTTCCAAGCTGTCCATGCTAGCTTTAGCTAAAGCGGGGGGAATGGGATGCACAATAATCAAAGAATTGGTAGGCGGTGAGGAGCAATTGCAGGCAGCGGACTTGGTCGCACCACATCTAGGCTCAGCCGCAGACGGGAGTGGCTCCCCTAGGTAGGATTGACTCCCCTGGGCAGGAGTCATTGTAGGCAGCTATTTGTGCCCTGTTAGGGCTTTCTCATGCGGGAGCAGGCCATGATGCACACTGGGAGGCCAGCGCTGCGAGCCACGTTGGGTCGATGGTGGTGAGGGTTCCTTGGCCCTGGGTGCCGTGCTCCAGCTCCCCCATGCAGGAGCGAGCTTTGACGTGTCCCAGAGGCACAGCAGTGCCAGGCTGTGGCCTGGTGTCTGGGATGAGTGGGGGGCCGGATCTCATCCTCGCTGCCAGTTGTTATGGGGCTGGGGAGGCCGGCCCATTGGTGGTGAGGTTCTGTGGGAGACAGAGCGGCTGGTCCAGGGCCATCGCACGTGCTGAGCCCAGCAGGGCTACAATGACACCCTCAAATCAGGAGTTGGGAGGCAACTGGCGGGTGGGAAGCTATCACTCTTTATTTATATACAAAGTACACATGACCCAGCACGCAACCTCGTGGTGACGTGCTGTAATCACAGCAGTGTGAAGATTCTTCCCCTGTTTAGCCAGCTCAGTTTTGCTGGCGCCATCTAGGCTAAGCATGACATATTTTCCCCAGGCTCTGTTGAGTTTCCTGTTGGTAGTTGCCTCCAGCTTCAGAAGGAAACCAGCTTCCAAATGCAGATTTCCGTTTGGTCATCTCTCAGTATTTCTCCGTTTTCTTTCTGTCAATTCTTTCTGTCAATCAGTGACTTTGTTTTACCGATCTGGCCTCTTGTATGCTCTTTGTATAGGGCAGTGGTGGGTAAAAGGTTGGCTAGAGGTGCTATGGCAGTGCATCAGCAAAAACACACAGAACAAGTAATAACAATAAACCAACACGAAAAAATACAACATAAGATCAACAATAAGCATCTGCGGGAGGTCTAGAAAAACATTCAGACAACATTGATTTCCCGCTTTTATCATAAATCCTAATAGTTCAAAGGATATTGCATTAAACTGTACTTAAAATGTCTGAAAAACATACAGAATCTTATATACGGGGAGGAGAATTCCATAACCACCTGCCTAATACTTTGAGGGTCTTAGCACCCACCCACGTATTACGATAACTATGCTCTTTTCTTTAAGTTCAACTTCTTTAACATAGTGTAATGAACAGCCAGGACGGTACCATTCAAAGATGTTAGCCAAATACAAAGGGACAAGTCCATGTAATGTTTTGCAGATTTGAGATAAAGCGTGGAACTGAAGTAGTTTATCTATAGTCAAACAGCCCAGAGATTTTCGAACTTAAGAGATATGGGCCTCATTACGACCCTGACGGTCCTGGTACTACGGTAGCGGTAAGCATGCCGGTACTGTAGTTCCCGGACTGCCATACTACGAGCTGTGCTCGCGGGTGCCTGTCAGCCCGCCAGGTCTGACCAGGAGGGCAGAGCGGCACCTGCGAGCACAGCACGTCGGATGCACCGGCACCATTCTGAATGTTGCTGGTGCATCCGACGTCCCACTCCCATTCAGCCTCATGAGGCCGAATAGGCATGGGGAGTCCCTTATTGCAGGCACCTGCAAATGGGAAATTAACGGGTCCGTCGAAGTCAGCATGACCCTGTTCTTGGCCATTTCCGGGTGCCGGTAATAATGCAATTCCGGCGGCAGCTGGGCCGGTTTTGCCGGCACGGCTACCTCTAGAGTTGTAATGAGGCCCATGGCCCTATTTCCGCACCAGAAAAATAGTATGGATTGTCTGATTTTGAACGGATTGTGATGTATTCACACATTTTTGCTAATGCCTTAGTAAACTGAAATACAATGGTGAAATAGATAATGCCTATGCTTGCACTAAAAGGACCCAGCAAAGTAGGCTCAGCAAATGACACATTCTACTAATGTTGTATAGGGGATAGTATACTAGTTTGTTACTGAGTCTACCTGAAGGGCAAATAATAGTTTACTTAAGCAATAAACCCTATTGGTGGGGGCATTACCGGGTCAGGTAATGCTGCGGGCCAGTTAGAAGCCAGAGCGAAGTGGGGGCTTTAAACTAGTCTGGGGCATTGCCTTCTACGGTTATGCCCCCGCCAAGAGCCGTTTAATGCTATTAGTATCCTTGCTTGTTATACCAGTATACTAAGCGTTTGATTTTTTCAAGTTGAGAACCGGCGTGTTTGCCGTTTCTCAACTTTCAAAAAAATTAAAAAACTATATGGCTGCTCCGGATTAGGGAGAAGGGGACTATTTATGTTGTACCATCTCCCTTTCCAATGGCGGGCATTGCTGCATCGGGGATGCACCGGAAACACGAGTGTTCCTGCTGCCGGCGAGGGACCAGGCAGCACAAGGTAAGTGGGACAGGGTGTGAGGGATTGGAGATGTGGAAAGGGGGTGGGCGTGAGGGTAAGGGGGCGCAGGGGCAGCGCACTTATCTGATTCTCGGTGAAGGAAGATGGCAGCCTCCAGCTCCAAGGGGGCTCGGAGCAGGGGTTTTACTGTGTGGTAAAGCCTCTGTTCTGAGCATCCAGATTGGCTGGGAGCCTCCCCCACAACCCCACTGGGGCACCAATAGGAAATAAAGCACAATATTCTTAATAGAATCATTTGGAACCAGATGTTGTCCCAGATGTTTAGGTCAATGAAAGGTGAGGGTCCCTGTGTATGGGAAGTCAAGGAGCAAGACCTTTATCTTATCACCATTTAGGCAAAGCCAGCTGTCGTGTATCCAGCACTACCCCTGCCAATTACCATGGGCAATCCAGCAGAATTTGGCTATCATCCACGTTCAGTTAATACCGCAAATTGAAATACTCCACCCTCTGGTCAAAAGGAAACGAACCTTGTGGCATTCCACAAGTAATCAGATGGGGGAGTGAGATGTAGTTGGTCACTGTGATCCTGTGGCTTCTCTCGCTGAAAAAGGAACAAGCCTAGTCTAGTTGCCTAGGCGGTGGAACAGGACCTCACGGTCCATGGTGTATAAGCCACATATAGATCCAGCAGAGTAAGTGCAGTGGACCATTCCTATCCCTGAGGTCTAGCAGCTGCTCGTGAATTAGAAGTGCCATTGTTTTGGTGCTTCTAGAATGCATGGGCTTCTTACTGAAGCGCACTCATAGTAGAACAGCCAACTGTCCTGCACTTGAGATTATTCACTCTGCACTAGGGTTGCAAATCTCTCCTGGCTGCGGTTCATTTAACCCTAAGGTGATCATCAGAGAAAGCGGCAAGAGATAGCCTAAGAACATACGAAGTCCCAGAGACTGTTTGTGTATGTATATTTGCTGGAATATGAAATAATAACTCCTTGACATGGAGCGGTGAACCCCCAGGTGGATTATTAGCTGTCCATGTTAGCGTGCAGTGTATGCCGAGCATCTCTTGACCCAAGCCCAGAATTAAACATGTGAAGCCCAGTTCAGGTCAAGCTGCACCTGCTTTTGACGTGGGTTTGGTCCTCCAACAGATCCAGCACATGTTCAAATTTGCACCCTCCAATATGATAACCTGGAGTAACTACTCCCATCACAATCTTCTTCGAAACCGAAGGGGGAGCATACATATTCACCACAGTAAACAAATCATTGTTTCCATACCCGATTGCCTTATCACCAGCAAATAGCTACCCCATGTCCAACTTTGAGGAACATTTTTAGTCGAGGACCAGATTTCTTTTTACATTAACTTGACTTTGCTTGGTTTTATCATTGAATGAGTAGACTTACAAACACCTGCGTTCATAAAGATCATAAAGCCAGGCACATCCTTCCCATGGGTGATGTTTGAGAATAGCATTGCAAAAGCATGCTAACACTCCAGTAAGTGGAATACTGAAAGGGGCACGTTGTGTGGTGGACAGAGTGTCAAGGAGAGGATCCTACTCTTGCTAATGGCAATAGGCCCACAACTGTGAGGGTATTACCATTAATCATATACCCATATCCTGTGCACTAATGGCAAATTGACTATTTCAGTCTGTTACCTGCCGTATTGGTGTCTTTGAAATATTTTCTCAAACTGCAACGTTGTCCAACCAAACTGAATCCCAAACAATAACATATGTTTGTGATGGCGATAATGCACTGAGAAGAGGTGCTAGCTCACAGTCAGTGCTATACAGCCAATCTATACAAATAACTGCTTAGAAAGAAAAAAACGATCATAATTGTAAATATTTTAAGGGTACACTGTGTGCACTCTTATTAAAATGTGTGACACTATTTATTATTTTCAGAACTTTAATTATTTAAAGGGTGTGCAGTGTTTTTCATTCATGTTATTTTCATAGCTGGTCTGAACGTGGGCCTTTAAGGCTTGGAGCAGATCGGGTGCCACATTCTCCTGAGCCATGAAGGAATGGCAGAGTGTAGACACTAAAGTCCTCGCAATGGGTAACTAATAACGGTATTAGCCAAATTGTTCGTTTATAATTGATCGAATGGCACATTTGACCGAATTCGGTCAGTACCATTCGATCGATTATAAAACATATCGAACATGGGGAGCTGGGGTTGTATGGTATTTTTGGCCTTGCAGGGTTCCAGGGGTGTCCCCTGCTTCCTCAACTTGGGGGGGGGAGAGGAGGTGATCCGACCCACGTTAGTAGGGGAGGGTGGGTGGTGGCAGCCGCATTTCAGTTTCATATGTATTGGGGTTGTTTGTTCATCTGATAATTGATCTAATGCAAGCAGATTTATTGACAGTTCACCACAAACAATTATCAGATGAACAAACAACCCCACACCATGAATAACCACAGACTGTATCACATTTCTTCCAACCATATCCTTCTGAAAAATCACTTAAGGAGGGGGTAAAATCTGTGCTCGCTCAATGACCCCTTTTCATACCCATAATTTAAAACCATACTGAGGATTTTAGTATTAGGCAAATTGTCATGGGTTCTAATCTTTTCTCAGAGGTTTGGCATGCTGCTGGACCTACTGCTGATTTATGTAACTCATTGCTCTACGCTACTCATCTGAATATGGGGAGAGTAGGCAAGCTTCATTGGTGGCAGGCATTAATGAGTTGATGTATTTATAATTTAGCATTCAAGCATTTAAATATTATTTGTAGCCACTTGAAGAGGGGTGCATCCTCTCCGTTTTTAATATGATCTTGATTCCTTCCTTCTGTTCTCTGCTTAGATTTTTTTCTGTACAAAAGATGCATACAAATGTCTTGCTTTTCAGTAGCTGTGTGTTTTTGGAGTGTTATATCATTATATGGTTCCAACACCACTCATTCCTTCCAAGTGTACTCGTTGTGAGTAACATTGAACTTGTGATAGCTCACTAAAACATGTCAATTTAAATTCTGAGTGCATACGTTAATGTTACTGAAACGGCAAATGCTTACCTCAGTTTGATCACTTGCGATTTGACGTATTCCTTTTTTAAGTCAGAATTTCCATACGTTGTATTAAGCTGTTGAAAGAGAGAAGACACTATTAATAAAATGGAACAAAACACAAACTGATAATAGGTGGCATTACTCCTCATTCAACATTGATGGTACTCAGATTACTGTCTCCCCAGCAGTAAACACCCTGGGTGTTTACCTTGATGCTACCCTATCACTCACCCACCAAGTGAATGCGATCTGCTCATCAGCAGCCTACACAACCAAAGTAATACATGCTGCCAGACCCTTCCTTTCAGCTGATAGCTGTCTAACAATTACGCGGGCAGTGGTACACGCCAGGTTAGATTACTGCAGTGCACTCTTTGCCAGCACATCTGCACAGAACATTCACAAACTCCAGACGATCCAAAACAATGCTCTTCGAGCGGCCTTAAACATTCCCAAAAGGGAACACATCTTGGCTACCCTGAGAGCCATTCACTGGCTCCCAATCCAAGAAAGGATCATGTTCAAGACGCTCTGTATCATCCAAAGGTGTAGCTCCATATCTACCCTGCCCTACTTATCCCAGAAAATCATGAAGTCCCTTTCGTCAAGGCCCACTAGAACAGCTTGCTCCCATTGGCTGATCCAGCCTAGGTTCAAACGCACCAAAGCGGGATGTTCCAGTTTACCATCCATTGCAGCCAAGCAATGTAACTCCCTACCACAAGCCCTGAGAGCCGAAGATTCAGACTGGGCCTTCCGAAGAGCTCTCAAAACCTGGCTGTTTACATAATGAACCACTGCATCCCCCTGCCTATGCCACCTAAATCAATTCTAGGGTCTGCATGCTACTAACGACCTTTTCTACTAACGACCCTCTGCTCTTCTCTACCTCTCCCTCTTTGTTCCTCTGTTTCTCATGACTGTAAGTACATTGCCAATAGGCCACATGTAACTGGTCTCAGGCAACAGCACCTCGATGCCTCTGGGTTTTGCGTGCTTTACAAATGAAATAAATACATAAATATAATTACTTGTCTTACGTAGTATTGCATCACCAAATAGATTCACATGTCCCAGTCAAATCAATATTGCAGACTTTGTTTATGTTTCTCCGCAATAAGCTTCCAAAATGGCGGAACTTAGCTAGCAATGAGAGTGAGCTAAACTCAGAGGGTTTGTCACTGTCAAAACACATCATGTACCTTAAACTGACAGACACACTTTATTTGTAAAATACTGGCACATGGTTAAATGTGGTAGATAACATTGCCTCCACCCCTGGTATAAATTGCTTGGGCTGCCTTGCCAAATTTTGTAATGGTCTCCCCCAATTATTATATTTGTTTGTATGTCCTAATGCCGACATTCCAAAGCTACGATTATAGGGCTAACCCATGTGGGTGTGATAATTTCCATCTGGAAATTAGCTTCATACAAAAAGACACACATTGATCTGTAGGAGTCTATGTTGCCCTTACTGATCCTCAAGACACAAACAGAAACTACTACAATACTAAAGTGCAAATAACATTTTGGTGAACTGGGAAACCAATTAGCTGTCTAGGTCACATGGACTTCTTCATCTGGTGTAATCGCAAAGGCAATGAGTTACTAAAACACCCCAATCTAAACAATTCCTTCACATACAAAAAAGAGACTTTTCACTTTAAACTTACATGGGTGAAACAAGAGTATGTATGGAAGATAGGTCTTGGGTGGCCTGCTTTATCTACATAGGCCTAAATCTGACAATACGGATGGTACACATCAAACCCGTTTCACAATTCTAGCAGTGCTGGCAATCACACTTCAAGAAGGCGCAAATTGGGGGGCGTGGCCGACATGTGAGCTCAGAAGACGTGAGTCCCTTGAGCTCCTCTTGCCGCCGAAAACATCCTGATAAGATTTTCCTGCCTGGTGGGACACAGAGAGCCGAAATTTTAAGCACAATTGGGCGAGTGTCTGTAGCGGCTCTGTGGCAAGTCTCAGCTTGCAAATCCTGTGTTTTGAGGCTGTAAGTCGAGAAATACTTTCGGCGCGTAAGACGCGTGAGGTGCCTCCAAGATGGCCGCCGCGACTCGTCGCCTCTAGAGGACAGAGGCCCCTGTAACCTGCGGTGGGAGAAGACGCCTGCACCGTGTGGCAGTGGAGCTGGCCGGGCAGCTGCTGCAGCCTAGACACGGCGGACGGCACCGAGGGAGAGGGACTGAACCCCCCGTGCCTGCCTGCTGAGGAGGGGGTGTGCTGCGGACCCGGCGGGGACCTCTGGCAACACCCAGTAAGTGTGGTGGTGAAGCGGGGAGCTGCGGCCTCATACCTGCCGGCTGGGAACCGGCGCTGCCTAGCGCAACGCGAGCGCCAACGGAGAGGACTGCAGAGAGCGGTGTCGGCCGCGTATGCTGAGGACTGCAGCCCTGAGAGCCGGAGCGACGGACGAGAAGAACAACAGTAAGCGAGGCTCCCCTACCAAACCACGGCTGCATCGGCCAGTGCTCCCTCCCTTCCCTGCTGGGAGCCGGCATCAACACAGGAGCACGGCGGCGCATCCATCTGCTGACACCAGTTTACAGACTCCATAGACCCAGCGTGCCTGCGCTGGACATTGGTGCCGTGATCCAAGCGGTCCTCTGCAACTCAAAGGGGGAGCGGAGGACGCGGAGGAGCACACGCTGTGGCCCGCGGGCCCCTGCAGAACGGCTGGAACCTGGAGGAGATCCCATAGCGTAATCTCTCCCCCTCCCTGCACTACCACGTGAAGAGCGGCTTGCAGAAGGGGACCGGAGGCTGCATTGGGAACAACCCCAGGTCATAACAAGTGAGTGGGGCCCCCTCCTCCTTTAGGCCCTCTCGACCCCCCCCTGACGAACAAACCACTGGGGGAGAAAATATACATAGAAAAGGGGTGATTCTTCCCCACGAGGAAGGAGGTGTGAGGCACGGAAGCGCCCTACAGCCCAGCGAAGAGGGCCTAGCCCGGCTAGAGTCTGGTGTAACGGCAAGGGCCTTCTTAGAGTCTCGTGACGGTGCTGGCATTGGACTAATGATAATCTGTGGTGCAAGCCCCACCTGGCAACTGCTCCTGGCGAAACACAGGTCATAACGCACCGTATAGTGGATGAGAGACCACTAGAGGACCACCACTTCATGGGTGAACTGTTAGAAACGCCAGAGGTCCGCGCGTTCTGTGAAGGCACAATAAGGGGCACCGAGCCCCAGGCGCTCAAAGTACGTTGCCATATTAGCCTATTGGAGGACTCCCTGGGGACCCACAGCTCTCCATCTGACTCGCTACGGGGCTGCAACACCACACACCTGGGTGGGACAATCACTCCAACCGCGCATAAACAATACCACCCGACCCATTGTGCCGGGCGCCCCACGGCTTCCGGAAATATGGGAAAAGACAGGCAGAAGAAACCATCCACACAGAGCAGTATAGATCAGTTTGCCGTCGCTACTGCCCCGGCCACGGCGGGCCCAGCAACACGACCGAACTCCCCCACAGGGGACGGCTCTCTCTCCTTACATAACGTAATGGCGGACATCCCCAACTCCTGATCCTCCATGGAGACTAAAATAGACAGTATTGCGGCGGATGTCTCCTGTGCCACGATTTGCAGAAGCTGACTTCCAGAACAGGAGAGGCGGAACACTGCATCTCTGAAGCGGAAGACAACATTGGCGGGATCAATCATCAACTGTCCCAAGCCTTAAGCCGCTTGAAAACCCTTGAATCAAGACTGAATGATGGAGAGGGAAGATCCCGCCGCAACAACATCCGCATCCTGGGCCTGCCGGAGGGGGAAGAGGGACAATGCATGCAACTGTTCCTGGAACAGTGGCTCGTGGACATCTTCAAGGCCCAATCCTTCTCAAAGTTCTTTTCAGTGGAGAGGGCTCATAGGATGCCTTCGGGCAAACCACTCCCGGGTGTTCCGCCCCGTACTATCATCGCCCGCCTGCTCAACTACCGGGACAGGGACGCCCTCCTGCAACTGTCACGCTCGCAAGGGTCGATCACCCATAACGGCTCCCGAATCGCCTTCTTCCCGGAGTATACCCGAGAAGTGCAGCGGGCACGACAATCGTTTGAACCACTTAAGAGACAACTGGCTCAACTGAATGTGAAATACGGCCTGCTCTTCCCGGCCCAACTTAAAATGTATCATAAAGGAACTACTGTTCACTTTAACGACCCACAAGAGGCCTGGAAATGGGCAGTGGCTCACATAGAAGGCGATTGGACTGCAAGACCAAGGAGACCGAGAGGAATACCCCCACCAGGACCTAGGCGGGCCTCCCCGAGGAGAAACCCAGACCGGGAGGGACAGGAGATCCTGGAGCCAGCGGCAGAACAAGGAGGACACTGAACAAACTGTTGTCCTTTACTCGGGGGCCTAGGAGCAGTGCTCTGACATGTGGGCGTGTGCTTTCCGCGCCTCCGATCCCGATGCATAATCTGTCCACCATGGAAGATGTTGACATTGGGCGCAAGAGAGGGAACTCTGGGGGAAGCTCTGATCCCTCCCCTGGTCAAGCCCCCTTTCCCCCCCCCCCTTTCTCTCTTTCTTGCTTCTTTGGACTCTATCCAAGGGTCTGGTTTTTGAACTGACACCTTAAGTTGAAGGTTCAGCAATGTTTGGGCGACAGGTACTTCGTGTTGGGGTGGAGTATAGGGTGGGAGTGAGTTGGGAAAATTCAAAACTCTGTTTGTTATTTCAAGACTGTCACATGCTCATAGGTCAAACAAACCATTGTCCTTTGTTGAGGATGCTCTGTACCACTCCACAGTGCACCCCCGCTCCTTTGGTACGGGCGGGAGTTATACCGCCATCTTTCACTGATCGCTATACCCTGGAAAACCCCATCATGCGTAATAAATGTCCTCCGCACAAACTTGTAAATCACTCATGCGACACACTAAATCTCTGAAATTCCTTACTTGGAATGTGAATGGGATGGGCTCAGGAATTAAACGGCGTCTTATCATGCAATTCTTAAATAGACATTCCCCTGATGTGGCTCTCCTAACAGAAGCCCACCTGGCCGGATCACACTGTGCCTTCTTTCAGAGAACCAACTATCGCCTTGCCTTTCATGCGGGGTACACAATGGGCTCCAGGGGCACCCTCATTCTCTTACACAAACGCATCCCATTTATTCAACAAACTGTAGAACAGGACCCCAGGGGCCGATACGTGTTCATCTTGGGAACGATCTGGGATCAAACGGTGGCAATTGCCTCAATCTATTCTCCACCTGGGCTGGGACAGGAGTTACTGGATGACCTTACCACCCTTATAGGGAAACATCACCCTGATGCACTCATCCTAGGGGGAGACTTCAATGACACCATGAATAATGACACTGGACGTTCCCATCTCTGGAATCGTAGCCCAGAAACCCCTACCAGATTAGCCAACTTTACATCTGCACTTGGGCTCCGAGATGTATGGAGGGAGTTACACCCGATGTTAGGGAATATTCTTTCCACTCCGGTGCCCAAGGTTCTATGTCCAGATTGGATTATTTCTTCCTACCACATACCGACCTTTACAGGGCAATGTCCGCAGAATTGCTCCCTCGGGGCATCTCGGACCACTCACCACTCTTAGTGGAAATATGTATGCAGGGTCCCCTCCCCCCTAGAACGTGGAGACTTAATAGCTACTATCTACGGTTCCCAGAACTGATAGATCGCCTAGAGGAAGTATCTGCCGAATACCCGGCTCCAGGAACTACTAGAGACTAAGAGGGAAGTGAGTAACTGGGAGACTAAGCACATCTCTGATCCCACACCCGAGACTCATCGATCCCTCCAACCCGCCCAAGAGCGCCTTCGGAACAGAGCGATGGATGACGCCAAGCAGGCCCATTGGCAGGCTAAAGCGAGGGTGTAGGTACTAGGGGACAAGGCGGGTAAATTGCTCGCCTGGCTGCAGAAAAGGGATGAAGGACAGCGCCATGTCAGGGAAATAGTTACATTACAGGGCAACAGCTATCACTCAGACGCTGGGATTGCTGAGGCCTTTGCAGCGTTTTACGCAGACTTGCACCAAGCCCCAACCTCTCCGCTAAACCCCTCCCTCTTAGATGCGGTAACGGTGCCGACTCTCTCTGAGCAGCAGAGGGACCATCTGGACTCGGCCTTATCGGAGGCTGAGATTTCAGAAGCGCTATCTCAACTCCAATCAGGGAAGGCACCAGGCCCGAATGGATTCCCTGTTGAAACCTGGCAAAAGCTAGGGGCAGACAAAATGGCGGCTCCCCTGCATAGAATGTTTCTTGCGGCCTGGGAACAGGGGACTCTCCCACCAGATCTCTGCAAGGCGACCATCGTGGTCATTCCCAAACCTGATAAACCTCCACACAAATGTGCTTCCTACAGACCTATATCACTGATTAACGGGGAGGCTAAGGTTCTCGCTAAGCTACTAGCGAACCGATTACAACTGGTTGCACCCACCCTGGTCCACCCGGACCAATGTGGATTTATGCCTTGCAAATCGACTCGGATGAATCTACGCCGTCTCCCTCTGGCGTTGGAGAGATCCCCGATTATAGACGGACCTTTGGCCCTGTTGGCTATCGATTTCGAAAAGGCGTTCAATTCCATTCGATGGGACAGCCTTTGGGAGATCATGCGCCGTATGGGATTCGGAGAAGCCTTTCTGGGATGGGTGAAGTTACTTTATACTAACATCCAAGCCGAGGTGAAAGTAAATGGATGGTCCTCCAGGTCCTTCCCTCTGGGTCGGGGTACACGGCAGGGATGCCCGCTTTCCCCCCTTCTATTTGCCCTTGCAAGCGAACCACTGGCTCTTTGGCTTCGTCAAAATACTGCCTGGGCGGGGTTTAGATGGCCGGAGGGATATGATGATCGTACATCTCTCTTCGCAGATGATCTCCTTGTATATCTAGGAGACCCGCCAAGGTCCTCCCCTATTGTAACACAACTGCTCATCCGCTTTGGTGAATTTAGCGGACTCAGAATCAACTGGGATAAATCAGTTTTCTTTCCTGTAAAGGGTGGAGAACAAGCAATCCCCCAGGAGTGCCCGTACCGAGTGGAACGACAGGGCTTTCGATATCTGGGAATATGGATATCCGGGGACTTGACAACTTATATAGAACACAATCTCCGACCGATCACAGACCGTTTCATTATTGATGTCCAACACTGGAAACTCCTCCTCCTGACACTTATGGGAAGAGCGGCACTCTTTAAAATGATGACCCTTCCCAGATTCCTTTACATCCTTCAGAATGCCCCACTCAAAATCCCAGACCTAGAATTTCACCAAGTGGAGACACTTCTCAGAGATCTCATATGGGGGGGAGGCCAGTCACGAATCGCGCTAACTACACTCCAGAGATCGGTCTGGGAGGGAGGAGTAGGAGTTCCCCGTCTCCAAACTTACCACTGGGCATCACAACTGGCAGTAGTTAATGATCTTCTTCATGGAAATCGAGACTTACCTCATATACGCGCTGAGATAGCCACTATACAGAACACAGATCTGCGGTCCCTCCTCTATCAACCCCTTCCGAGAACTCCCCCACCCACAACCACAACACACCTTATTATGGTATGGAGACAGGCACATCGATTAATTGGGCGGGAAAACAAAGTTACCACCGCACAACCCCTCTGGCAAAATAATAACCTAGCTGAAATCCGGAAGTTTGAGCCATGACCCAAATGGGTGAGAGCGAGAGCCACTAGAGTAGGGGATATGCTCACAGATGGGAAACTGACCCCATTTGACGACCTGCAACTACAATTTCAGATCCCAAAAACGGAACGATATCATTACATACGCCTGGCCCATGCCTTACGACCCTACTTAACAGCAGCCACACCGGTACCCGAGTACACCCCTATAGAGCGTAACATCCTGCCGGCGTATATTCCCACCAAATGCACTTCCATCCTTTATAATGCCATATCTTCCTTTGCCACCTCTGAACTGAATGAGCTGAAGGCGAAATGGGAAGCGGATGTGGGGGAAATAGATCCAGAGGACTGGCTACAAGTCCTCATGCATCCCCGAGAAATCGCTATTTACTCTAGGCTTCGACTTGTGCAGCTGAAAATACTGCACCGGGTATATTACCCTAGGACGCGCCTATACGGCTGGAAACGGGCCCCAGACCGAATTGTCTGCGATGGGGGGAGGAGGAGGGAACCTTCATTCACAACTTGTGGGCATGTCCTCGGATACAAACCTTTTGGAATGCATGCTGTAGGGAACTCTCCCGAGTTCTGACCCGTACCATACCACTGGACCCAAAGGCCTTACTCCTGGGTGTGCCTGATGAAATCGAGGCTAACAAGTGGGAGAGATTGCTCCTGCATACGGCGATGGGACTGATTAAGCGCAATATAGCACAGAAATGGGGAGCCCCTGATTCCCCGACATTGGACAAATGGAAATCGGATATGGACACATGCGCTATGATGGAGAATAGGATCTACTTAGCACGAGACTGTCCCAACAAAGCCTCGGAAATATGGGATAGATGGGAAGAAGAAGCGACCTGAGAACCCCTCCTACATGCGGGGGAGCGTGCACTGGATATTTAGTACTACACGCTAATATATGTACTGAGAAAGCCATTCGACCTCTGATGAGATGTGTATTACCTCTGTTGATTATTGATGACCATGACAGTCTTTGTGTTGATTTGCTTTTGTTTTTTTTGTGATTGTCGTACTATAATAATAATAATAAAATACTTTATCAAAATAAAAAAAAGAAGGCGCAAATTGTTCATGAAAAAAACGGCTGAACATAATATCCTCAAAATTACGCATGATACCCTGGAAACACATTGGAGCTCTTTTTCGAGTTGCGACTAAATTGCACGGAGGGGACCTGCAACGATTACAAGTTTGCGTAGGCAGGTCCTCGCTGTAATTTTCAACATTTGTATGGCAGAGTGATAAGTAAAGATCAAAAAGGTGGCGTACACGCTTGTGCGCCACCCTTCTGCACTCTACCGTGCCAAATGAGTAAACACCACCTGACATGTACGCATGGCAGGCAGTGTTTACAACAGATTTCTTTGGAGTATGCCTGCTTTTTGCTGGTGTAAAATGCAGGCAGGCTCCATAGGAACCCACAGGATTTGCGCGAATATAAAAATACATGCTGATGTAAATGCATGGAGTATTTGTATAGTGGAGAGGAAGGGGGAGGGGGAATTGTAATGTACGATATACGCTCCTCTCCACCATACATTTGAATGAAAATGAGGTGCACCGTTAAATGAATGCATAAGTCCTAAGGACTTTTATGCATTCAGTTAACGGTCCAAGAGGAGCAAAATTAACTCCATTGAAATGAAGCATTCAAAAACACAACTTTGAAAGCATCATGTGCTATTTTGGATTTACTCCGCACAGAGTACAAAGATGTTAACAGGCAAGCTTAAAATCTCAAGAAACAACTGTTGCCAGAATAAGTCAAATGTCCACAGCACTTGTACAGAACAGAGATAAGGTAGCAAAAGGGCTGCGGATGTCTGAGGGGCGTGGGTATACTGCCAATATACGACCACTAAGAAGGTACAATTAGAACAAGAGAAGGTCCCAGTCACATTGCGCCAAGCATTTTGCAGAGTATGAATTCAAGTCTGGAGTTTATTTGAAAACAGACAGCCCGACACGTGTTTCGAGCTTTAACTAGCTGTTCCTCTGAGGCTGAAGTGTCACATCAAAATATTAGAACGTTTTTTCACATTTGGTTTAAATGAATTGACAAATAAAATTTGGGGTAGCATGGTAAGGTAACATGGTATGGTAAACACAGGGGACAGATTTCCAAGGCATTGTGGGACACAGTACAAAGCCGATTAAATATAAAACAACATTGTATGTGTCAATGATCAAACACATTTTTGCAAGCACATTAATTAAAAAATAAATGTATATACCGCAAATAGTTGAAGCACAGCAGTATAAAGGTGGCAGGTTAAGGGAAAAAGAGAGAAAAGGAGACAAAAGACAACATTAATGTCAGTGTGGCTGAACCAGCACGAGCAATTTTGTCCAAAAAAATGTGAAGGTGAAAGCAATAAGGCAGGAATATTACCTTGACTTGAGGGTTCAAAAGGTCCAATTAGGAAATGGAAACTTGTTGCCAAGTGGCAGTACAGCTTAAAATCTCATTATTGCCGCCAACCTTCAGTTCTTCTAAATAAAACATCTGTCTGAATCTCCCTTGCATACAATAGCCTGAACCGACTTAATGTCCAATAAAACTTAAAGAGGACACTTGGCACAATGTGTTGGCTAAAGTATAGCGTCAGATATAAGCATGTGTTCTACAGCCCCCATGCAGTGTATGGGCTGTGCAGTGTCTTCAGTATACATGTCTGGGGTTGCTTGGTTTTCTGTGCAGAGTATCTTCAGTATAGTTCCTTAAGAGGTTCCATGACATTTCATCACGGGATGTTTTTCCGTTGGTGTTTTTACGGCAGACTTTTTTATGAAAAAAACTCATCAAGATTTTATTTTTTTTAATTTTGGGGGGTTCTCTCATCCCCCATACTCTTTCATTGTTTTGATATTCTCAAACACCCACACCCCAAATATATATTTGTCTACCCCCCTAAAAATTCGATTAGTTTTTTTCATTAAAAAAAGCACAGTTAAAACCCCCATGAAAAAACATCAAGGAATGAAAGGATGTTGTACACCTTAAGCTTACTGGATGCATAAAATGTGAACATAGAAAGGCTGTTCACATTATCCAATGCTACCTCATGTCTGATAATGGCTTACTGTCTTGCATATAATGTGGCAGATACAAATTAATTACCCAGGTAGGAATGATGCAAAGTCCACTGTTCTCCTAGTGTGCCTCATGCTCGAACAAGGGTGCCAACCGTTTTGGTTTAGACACCCACGATTGCCATTGTGGATGTCTTATGACATCATTCATTAGGAGTTCTGAACAGTAGCATTCCACAGCTGTTGGAGAGAGGTGGTGCTGGCAGGGTTGGCATGTCAGACGAAGGACTAGGACTCAGGTCTTCCATTTGCACTCAATCTTTATTTAAAGAAAAGGTGAAAATGTCTGACTTTGATATGATATGGTATTTGTAACGCGCCTATACACAAGTGTTTCAAGGCACGACGAGGCAGGGGGGGGGGACAAGGGGAGAACAGACAATGATCCTACAATGCCAGGTGTCATTCAGATCGCGCAAGTGCAAAGGTAGGAGGACTGGGAAAAGTGCAAAGGGAAGGGGAGAGGGGAAGTGCAGTACATGGTTAGTAGAATACAAGATAAATAATAGGGCCAGCTGGTGGCAAGTGCAAGGTAAGTGCCGGGATAAGGGGCTGTAGGATACAGAGACAGTCCCGTAGTGCAGGTAGGCAGTGCAGGCAAGAGTGGCAGGGTCAAGGACCGAGATCGGTGAGTGGCCAGTTGCAGATTCAGTGCAGGTTCAGTTATTTTAGCAGGGGAGAGAGGGAGAGAAAGCGGAGGCAAGGAGGAAGGTTTTGAGGTGCTTCCGGAACCGGAGATGGTTCTCCTCAAGTTTCAGGGAGGCAGGAAGGCTGTTCCAGAGGGAGGCCTCTGCTGCGGAGAGAGATCTACCCCCAGCTCGTTGCTTGGAGAAGCGGCTGACCCTTAGGTAGTTGGAGGTGGATGAGCGAAGAGCTCGAGAAGGAAGATATTTAGGAAGAGAGAGTTGAAGGTATTTTGGCCCAAGGCCCCAGAAGGCCTTGTAGACAATGCAGAAGGTTTTGAACTTAATCCTCACGGCCACTGGGAGCCAGTGTAGTGCTTTCAGTCCTGGAGAGATACGGTCCCTGGGCTTGAGGCCAAGGACAAGTCTTGCAGTCCTGTTCTGGATGGGTTGCAAAGGGCGGAGAGTAGAGGCAGGAAGATTTAGATAGAGGCTGTTACAGTAGTCCAGCTTCGAGAGAACCAGGGCTCTGGAGACAGTGAGCTTCTGGGGGAAGGAGAGGAAAGGAAGGATACCTCTGAGGAGGTGTAGATGGTAGTGTGACTTCTTAGAGACGTCAGATATGTGAGGAGAGAAAGACAGTGTGGAGTCGAAGATGACCCCAAGGTTTTTTGCCTTGCAGGTAGGAGCAGGAAGAGGGCCAAGGGAGGCCGGCCAGAGAGCTGCAGGGAAGGAGGGAGTGGGTGTGCCTATAAGTAGAATCTCAGTCTTACTGGCATTAAGGCAGAGGTCGTTGGCGGCACACCATTCCTGGAGAGCAGAAAGACAGTAGGAGATGAGGGAAGGGGAAGAGGAGGCCGAGGGTAGCCTGAAAATGAGCTGGGTATCATCCGCATAGCACTGGAAGTTGGGACAGAGAGCGGCGATGCAGTGAGCAAGACGTGCCAGGTACTGGTTGAACAGCCAGGGGGAGATGTTAGATCCATGGGGGACACCTCAGGTAGAGAAAAAGATGTAAGAGAGGAAACAACCCAGTTGGACCTGGGAGGGTCGATTGGAGAGGAAGGAGGTCAGCCATGCCAGAGCCTGACCAGTGATACCCAGGTTATACTTTCCGTATGTTATCGTGTTTCCCTACCTAACCAAACTAGCTAGGGCGCTCGTCAGTCGTCAGTGAGTCTCAAACGAAAGATCTGTCCAGTCCAAAACGAATCTATGCTGACCCTATCACTAATAAAATAACTAAGGCACAGGAGAATGTCTCCCTTCTCCCGTGGGTTGACTTCTACAACAGTTCACTTGAATAAAGAAGTCTAAGATACTTCTTATCAGACTGTATAGTTCATCAACAGTGTTTTTTCACTTCTCTTTTAGGCTTTGCTCTGTTGGTGATTCATTGATTTTGTTTAATAGTCTCACTTGGTTCCCTTTTGTTTCTCTTTTATTCAACAAACTTGAGACACTGTCTTGATTCATTGTATAGTATTTGCCTTGTATGGGACAGCTACTACTATTCCAATTATCAGGTTTACTCTTCTTATGTGTTTCCAACACCAATCCTTTACTGACATAAGAGTGATGGTTCATGTACTCATTCTCTCTCTCCTTCCACTCCAGTTTGTCACTTGGACGAGTATGAGTGGCCCAGTAATGAATCCCACTCTTCTTAGACTCTTGCTCCATACTGAGACGAGTATGAGTCTTCCCTTTGTTATTCCTGATATCCCTACTGGTTCTCCTGCATTTCCAGTTACCTCTTACTCTTAGGGTTGGTGTTACAGGGCCTTCAGTCAGGACGGGATCTCTTTCTTCTTGGGTTAGGTTAGCTTCTCATAGCTCCGTTTCCTTCTCTGCTTCACTGTGCAGGCCTCACAGTGTAATTTGGTAAGTGCTCTCGGCATCATTGTTGGACTTCTCTATCCAC
The DNA here is from genome assembly GCF_040938575.1 of Ambystoma mexicanum. Lineage (NCBI taxonomy): Eukaryota > Metazoa > Chordata > Amphibia > Caudata > Ambystomatidae > Ambystoma > Ambystoma mexicanum. The sequence goes on from NC_090937.1 coordinate 81,305,531, forward strand.
CGACTCTTGGTCATGCCACCACTTCAGGTTAATTTGCCCATGACAGACATCTGTCTTCCAACTTCTCTCGTTACGTTTTCCTTCCAGGTTTGGGTCGGATGCCAGCTTTGTTCCTGACTGGAGAAGTGCGCATCCCTCTCTCGGCCAGCTTCACTCTCACAGCTGATTTCAACTCTTGAGCCTCCTTCTCTCCCAGGACTCCTCCTGCTTGCTTTATGACATGACCTTGGGGTTTCCCTCTTGCAATGTCAAACACTTTCTTCTTTGTTCTAATGGCAATCGGTATTACTCCATTGGTTGTCTTCATCCTAGAACCAGTGGAGTAGTATTTTTCAGGTTCCTTCACAGGTTCTATCTGGCAATAACCAATATAGACTTGTTCTGCATGTCTTCTTCGGTAGTCGTGATTACCATTTTATTGTAAGAGACTTAGGGTGTTCCTCTTTGGAATGGGCGTTCTTGTCCCCAAGGGGGGGGGGAGTCTCTCCCAGTGAGGTTCCACTTGCCTCTACCCCTGGGGAGGGTATTGGGTAGCAGGCTCACCTCCCTAGCCTCCCATAGAAAGGCTCCCCGGTTGGGGAGAAGTGACTGAATCACACGATTCGCCACACAGGCTTTTTTCTGATGCTGTTAATGCGATTGCCTTGATAGTCCTGGGCTGAAAGTTGCCCATAGTGTGACATAAGAACTATATCTTTGTTCAGATCTCTATTTTATAGATTGAGAATCTGCAAGTACTTGAGCTACCACGTTCTTCCTACTGTGGCATTTGAAAGGCCACCTGTCAATACCATCACCCACAGATCCTGCAGCTTTTGCCATCTTGTGCAAACTTTAACCGATTGGTGTGTCTGTTTTGTGGTTTGAAGTGGTGTGCCAATGAACATTCATTTTTTCTTGCAGCCACTGACAGGCCCCACTAACAAACTTCCCTTGTAGGGATTTCTTGCATTGAGTGAGGTAAAAAAATTGGATGATCTGCAGTTGTACGTCCCTTGTATCTATATTGATTGGTTCTGCGTGGTTATTACAGAATAGGTACAGATGTGTTGGCAGGTTTTGCAGCTTTCATCATTGCATGGCTATGTTCCAGGTCTTATTTGTTATTGATCTAGTTGAAAGGCACTTCTGTTGGCTGACCAAGCTAGATATCTTGTTTCCTTGTATGCAATTAAAGGAGTTTCCTTGCAAATGTCTCTCGCCTCATTTACCCTCCAGAATATTGGTTATAGGTCCTCAACAAGTCTATAGGTTTGTACTAACTCTATGAGTTACAACTAAGGGTATTCATGATATAGTTCCACTGCACTGTCTCTGTATGGTAGCTCGTTGTCTCCGGGTATCCTCAACTCACCAATGCGAAACAATGACGTGGTAAGTGATAGTTGCAGATGGCGGTGCAGTGATTTAATGTTTTTTCAGCCAGAGCCCCGACTAGCAAGAGGAGCTTTTGGAACAAATGCCTACCAGGCAGTGCCTTTTTTTAGTCTCCTTTTCTGGGAACCCAGAAATGAGATGTTTTGCAACATGTGTTTGCTTAATAGAAGATTTTCAAAAGCGATCTTACCATTAAGGTTTTTTTCTCAAATTATAAGAACACCTCCCTCTTTGCGTGCGGCAGAGATCCGGCTCAGAACTGATGGGGCCCTGCAGCCATAGCGCTGTGCAGTTTTCTCAAACTGAGCAAGGCAAGGGTTCCAAACCCTATGGGAATCAGCTTTTAGCTGAATGCATTTGGTCTGACATGCTCTTTATCTTCTCTGATGTTGTTAAAAGCTTCTAAAAGCTTCTTTTGCAATAATGCTCAAATATATAGCTTTCAACTGCTGCCCTGGCAGCTTATTGGGCACAATCAATGCCGATAGTATTGTAAACAAACTTTTGACTGTGCTGCCATGCAGTATCCGATACAAAGGAGTGAGTTATTCAGGAGTCCCTCTAAATTGAAAACAATCTGCGTATCATCAGAAGGCCTTTAGAAGGCGAAGGAGAAAGCAGCTGAAAGTCCCACAAGCGGTTTCAAATAAATGTAAAAACGCCGGGTTGATAAAACAGAGCATTGGGGAATGCCACAATGTGCTTGAAGATAACATGGATAGTACTTTGTTGTGGCCTCAAAGGACGACAGGACGCCCATGGTAGTTGCAACTACTTTTATTCAACAACAGAACGCGCGGTAGCAATAGTCCAGGAGATGCGACAGGGCGGGTACTCACAGTCTTGGCTGGGCTTCCCAGTTAACCGCACTGGAAGCAGGGTTAGCAGTTGACTGCACGCTGTGTACTTCCAGGGCCCCCAGGAGGCCTCGTGTGGCATTGGACTTATGCCCTAGAAGTGAGCTGGTATTGACTTGGGCCTTCAGTCACATTGGCTCCTCATAAGGAGCAGCGCTGTGCAGACCGACTTGTCTGGCGTTCCACCAGCCTCCAACTCCGCCAAGAGTTCCCGCTCGCGGAGCGCGGGTCCGCGAGATCACGTTGGGCCGAGATCTCGCGAGACCGCGCTCCCATGATCACGTGATGTCCCCACACACCTCCTTTGCTGGGAAAAAGGACCGAGGGTCATCCCATGACGAAGTCTGCAAACCTGCTGGGTTTTCTTTTCTCCCTTTGCGGTCTGCCTTGGTCTAGGCGTGGAGCAGGGTTGTGGGGGGTCTCCTGGGGAGGTGCAGGTGATTTGGATCCTCCTTGTCTTGCTTTCCGCTGCAGCTCTTTGAGTGGAGCGGGGGAGCTGCTGCTTGAGGACTCACTGCTGTAGGGTGGCTCCGGTACATCCCTTTCTGGCTGGCAGGGACTTTCAGGTGGCTCTGGAGGGTCTTGGTCTTCTCCGGTCTCCCAAGGTGGCTGTACGCAAGGTTCTTTGCGGCGGTACATGGCCACCCTCTCTAGGTTCCATTTTCTTCCGTCGCTGGTGCAGATGTGGTTTGGCCCTTTGGCTGCGACGTCTATGGGACTGCTGTACCTGGAGCCTGTCACCGTGTCCTTGTGGGGAAGCCGTATCTTGACCAGGTCACCTTTGTTGACTGATGTGCAACGGGCAGCCCGCTGCATGTCTCCTTGCGTCTTCATGGCTTCCTTGCTCCGCTGCATGCGGAAGACTACTTCTTCCATGTCCACTTCTTCGTCAGCTCTCACTTGCTGGATCCAGGGTGGTACCAGTGTGGATGCTGCCCTTCTCCCCTCAGCAGCTGGAAAGGTGACACGCCGGTGACAGCGTTTGGAGTAGGGCTGTACCGAACTTCGGCTTCGAGTCCCTATTCTGCCGAAGTTCGGCTGAAATACAGCTATCCGGCTTCGGCAGAATAGTTTCTGTTTAGGGACTCGAAGCCGAAGTCCACTTTCTATGATTAGCTGCCCTCTCCCTGTTTGGGAGATGACAGCCAATCATAGAATGTTTGACAGTGTTCAGGCTGCAGAAGCCAAACAAGCTGTTTGCCTATTGGCTTCTGCAGTCTGACCACAGAGGAACCAGCCTAACGTGTTGAAATAGGAAGCGAGGGAAGGGAACAGTTCTTCCCGTCCCTCACTTCCTATGCCAGCACCCGGACCCAATCACCAGGTAAGTGACGCCCCCCCCCCCCATACCCCCTCATCACGGTGAGGCCGCGGGGCCTCAGGGAACCCCCGCGGCCTCACCGCAATAATGTTCTGTTTGTCGGGCCACCGGTGCAAAGCCGGTGGCCCGACGTTTATTTTGCATTGGGGGGCCGCTCCTACAGGAGCGGCCCCCCCAGACTCATGAGGCCGCCGGGGCACTTTGCCGACCCCGGCGGCCTCGGTGCCCCCCATCCCCCTCACCACGGTGAGGCCGCGGGGCTTCAGGGAACCCCCGCGGCCTCACCGCAATAATGTTTTGTTTGTCGGGCCACCGGTGCAAAGCCGGTGGCCCGACGTTTATTTTGCATTGGGGGGCCGCTCCTACAGAAGCGGCCCCCCCAGACTCATGAGGCCGCCGGGGCACTTTGCCGACCCCGGCGGCCTCGGTGCCCCCCATCCCCCTCACCACGGTGAGGCCGCGGGGCCTCAGGGAACCCCCGCGGCCTCACCGCAATAATGTTCTGTTTGTCGGGCCACCGGTGCAAAGCCGGTGGCCCGACGTTTATTTTGCATTGGGGGGCCGCTCCTACAAGAGCGGCCCCCCCAGACTCATGAGGCCGCCGGGGCACTTTGCCGACCCCGGCGGCCTCGGTGCCCCCCATCCCCCTCACCACGGTGAGGCCGCGGGGCTTCAGGGAACCCCCGCGGCCTCACCGCAATAATGTTCTGTTTGTCGGGCCACCGGTGCAAAGCCGGTGGCCCGACGTTTATTTTGCATTGGGGGGCCGCTCCTACAAGAGCGGCCCCCCCAGACTCATGAGGCCGCCGGGGCACTTTGCCGACCCCGGCGGCCTCGGTGCCCCCCATCCCCCTCACCACGGTGAGGCCGCGGGGCCTCAGGGAACCCCCGCGGCCTCACCGCAATAATGTTTTGTTTGTCGGGCCACCGGTGCAAAGCCGGTGGCCTGATGTTTATTTTGCATTGGGGGGCCGCTCCTACAGGAGCGGCCCCCCCAGACTCATGAGGCCGCCGGGGCACTTTGCCGACCCCGGCGGCCTCGCTGTGAAATGTGCCTCACCCCTTGAGCACGGTGAGGCCGCGGGGCCACAGGGAACCCCCGCGGCCTCACCGCAATAATGTTCTGTTTGTCGGGCCACCGGTGCAAAGCCGGTGGCCCGACGTTTATTTTGCATTGGGGGGCCGCTCCTACAAGAGCGGCCCCCCCAGACTCATGAGGCCGCCGGGGCACTTTGCCGACCCCGGCGGCCTCGGTGCCCCCCATCCCCCTCACCACGGTGAGGCCGCGGGGCCTCAGGGAACCCCCGCGGCCTCACCGCAATAATGTTTTGTTTGTCGGGCCACCGGTGCAAAGCCGGTGGCCTGATGTTTATTTTGCATTGGGGGGCCGCTCCTACAGGAGCGGCCCCCCCAGACTCATGAGGCCGCCGGGGCACTTTGCCGACCCCGGCGGCCTCGCTGTGAAATGTGCCTCACCCCTTGAGCACGGTGAGGCCGCGGGGCCACAGGGAACCCCCGCGGCCTCACCGCAATAATGTTCTGTTTGTCGGGCCACCGGTGCAAAGCCGGTGGCCCGACGTTTATTTTGCATTGGGGGGCCGCTCCTACAAGAGCGGCCCCCCCAGACTCATGAGGCCGCCGGGGCACTTTGCCGACCCCGGCGGCCTCGGTGCCCCCCATCCCCCTCACCACGGTGAGGCCGCGGGGCCTCAGGGAACCCCCGCGGCCTCACCGCAATAATGTTGCGTTTGTCGGGCCACCGGGCCAAAGCTGGTGGCCCGAGATTGTATTGCATAGGGGGGCCTAAAAAAAAAAAACTATTCGGCTCACTATTCGGCTCCGGCCGAATAGTTGACAAACTATTCGGTATCCGGCCGAATACTAAATATGCTATTCGGTACAGCCCTAGTTTGGAGTGATGCGGTGGACTGCGACGGCCTCTTTGACCGTCTTGTATGGGTCCAAGCCTGAGGCATTCGCAAGTTGCAGCGCCCCTTTGATGAAGCTGTTCGCCCGCTCGACCAGGCCGTTGGCCTGAGGGTGGTAGAGACTTGCTCTTCGCTGTTGGATGCTGTGATGTCCGAAGTGGAATCGACTTCGACCCACTTTGAGAAGTAGTCAACCGTGACTATCCCCTATCTGTGTTCTGGGCGCATGCTGTCCAGTGGTCCGATGAAGTCCACTCCCAGTTTCCGCCACACACCTTTGGGGACCTCGGTGGGCAGCATGGGGGCTTGCCTTACGGACAAGCGCTTGTCGCTGTTGGTGCTCTCGTGGCACCTCTCAACCATTTGTCGTATGTCCTGATCCATGCCTGGCCACCAGAAGGCATTGCGTATTCTGCGCCTGGTCATGTTGCACCCCAAATGGCCTGAGTGCGCTCTACACAGTATCACTTTGCAAATTCCGTTGGGCGGGATCACTCGGTCGCCTCTCAAGATGAGACCGTTCATGGCAGTGATTTCTTCGTTCACCTTCCAGTAGGGGCGTAGGCCTTTGGGAATCGCCCTCTCGTCAGGCCATCCTCCGTGGACCCAGGCTGTTACTCACCTTAGGGCATCGTCCTGATCACTCTCCTCCTGCCAGTGGCGCTCACTCATTTCCATATACTCGCCGTTCCTTAGGTCGCTTATTGAGGCTACGACACATTTGTCTTCTAGGAATGTGGTCCCTGGGGCGTCTTGGTTCAAGAGCCTGGACATGCAGTCCGCTTGTGCGTTTTTCCAGCCCGCAATGTGGGCTATTTTGTACGTGCATTCTTGGAGTTTTGAGGCAATTCTGGCAAGTCTCGGGGTGGCAGTCTTGGTGCCACCTGGGCTCAACAAGTGGATGAGGGGCTTGTGGTCAGTGACCAGCCTAAACTTTGTGCCCCAAACGTAAGACCTGAAGTAGTCGACGGCCCAGGCACACGCCAACATTTCTTTCTCCATGGTGGAGTAATTCTTCTCCGTTGGCGACAGAGCCTTGGATGCAAAAGCCACAATGTTTTCAGTGTTGCCCTTTCTCTAGGTCAGGGTGGCCCCCAGTCCGTATGCGCTGGCATCCGTGGTGATGCAGGTGTCCCATTCGGGGTTGAAGGGCTTTAGGCACGGTGCGTGCAGAATTCTGCGTTTGATTTCAGAGAAGGCCCGGTCTTGCTCTGGGCCCCAAGAGTAGGTTGCCCCTTTCTTCAAGAGATCCCTCATGGGGGACGCGATTTCGGAGAACCTGGGGACGAATTTCGCGTAGTACTCCACTAGGCCTAGGAACGAGCGGAGTTCCTCTCTGGACTTCGGAGCTGGGGCATCCGCTATGGCCTCCATCAGGTTTTTCTTTGGGTTCACTCCTTCGCTCGAGATGCAGTACCCTAGGTATTCTACTTTCCTGACTCGGAAGACACATTTCTCGTGGCGAAGATGAACTCCTGCTTCCTGAAGCCTGCTTAGGACTGCCTTGAGGGCCTGGTCATGAGTCTCGTTGTCTCTGGCATATACGAGGATGTCGTCCTGAAAGAATGAGACATTTGTGAGGGCCTTGAGGAGGGCATTCATCATCCTTTGGAATGCTGACGCTGCCGAGGACAGCCCAAATGGCATGTGGGTGTATTGAAAGGTGCCGAAAGGGGTGATGAAAGCCGTTAGGGGGCGCGAAGACTTGTGCAACGGAATCTGGTGATATGCATCACGCATGTCAAGCTTTGAAAAAATTGTTGCTTCCTCCATCATCAAGACAATTTCGCTGATGCTGGGGAGCGGGAAGCTATCGGTAACAACCTCTAGGTTTAGACTCCGCAAGTCGATGCATATTCTGAGGTCGTGCTGGATTTCTTCTTCACTAGGACCACCGGACTCAGCCACTCTGAGGATTCCACGGTCTCAATGGTCCCTTCTTCGACCATCTTTCGGAGATGGGCCTCTAACGCCGGTCTTGCTGTGTCGGGCACCAGTCTAACCTTGTGTTTCACTGGCACAGCATTTGGTTTCAACCGAATCTTGTGAACAAAGTCCTTCACTTTCCCCGGTTTCTCGGAAAACAGGCTTGAGAACATCTCCTTGAAGTTTAGCGCTGCTCCTAAGGAGACCATGAGTACCTGTTCCGGAGTGCTGGGGTCTAGTTTGATGCTGAGTTTGTGTTGATCGTCCCACCCGAGCACGGCCGGCCCTCTGGTTGAGAAGTACACTTTGGAGTTGGTAAACCTCCATTTGAATTCAATTTGGGCCCTGATGTAGCACAGTAGGTCGACGGTTGCACCACCGAACACTGTCGGTTTTTGTCGGGTTGATCTGATCTCCACTTTGTCCTTCCCCATCATCTCTTTGTATGTGTCTATTGGAAGGATGGTGAGGTCTGAACTGGAGTCCGCCATGACCCGTGTTTCCATCCCGTCGACTTTAATGGTGCAGTAGAGCTTTTCCCTCCTGGCGTGAAGAGCGTTGACCATGACGAACATCGGTCTGTCCAGTGGCTCGTCCTCATCGCTTGAAGCACGGTCGCCATTGACGCGGGAAACGGTCTTTTCCCGCCACGTGCATGCAGGAGCCACGTGACCAATGCACCCACACTTCGAGCATTCCTTGTTTCTGGCGGGGCAGTCGCGATCATTCGCCATGTGTGTGGTGCTGGCACACCTGTAGCATTTGGAAAAATCCCTTTGCTTGGGGCCCTTTTCCCTGGGGCTGTCGCGCGACTGCTTGTCTCTGCGCCCTCTCCATTGCAGCGCCATCAACTCGGGTGCGGGTGAATGACTTCCCACCTCCTTGCGCCTGCTGGAGGTTTCTTCTTCCGCCCTGGCGATTTGGATAGCCTTGTCGAGGGTTACCTCCTTTTCTTGTATGAGCTTGTCTTGTACTTTTCTAGAGTTGGGGTGGACGACCAGCATGTCGCAGATGACCTGTTCCATGTTTTCACCAAAAGCGCATAAGGACACCAGCTCCCTCATCCGAATAGTAGTCCACAGGTTTGTTTCCTTCTTGTTTGCGGGTGTAGAACCTCAGTCTGTGTAAGACTATGTTCTCCTTGTTGGTGAACAGCTTTACTATGCGGCGGATCGCCTCTTTGTAGACGTTGTCGTCGTCGTCATCCACTGGTATGGCTGTCAAACTGGCAAAAATGCGCTGTCCTTCGACTCCCATTGCGTTCAGCCGCGTCGCCTTCTTCCTGGCGGGGGCATATCCTGTGCCGCCTACAGCCTCCAGGTACGTGGAGAAGAGTGGCTCCCACTGCATCCACGGAATTGCCGGGGTCCCGGGTGAGGGGAGAAACGCCGGGGGCGGCGTGGCGCTTTGCATGGTGGGCCGTGGGTATTCAGGTATCCTTGTCGCCAGTTATGTTGTGGCCTCAAAGGACGACAGGACGCCCAAGGTAGTTGCAACTACTTTTATTCAACAACAGAACGCGGGGTAGCAATAGTCCAGGAGATGGGACAGGGCGGGTCCTCACAGTCTTGGCTGGGCTTCCCAGTTAACCGCACTGGAAGCGGGGTGAGCAGTTGACTGCACGCTGTGTACTTCCAGGGCCCCCAAGAGGCCTCCTGTGGCATTGGACTTACGCCCTGGAAGTGAGCTTGTATTGACTTGGGTCTTCAATCACATTGGCTGCTCATGGGGAGCAGCGCTGTCGAGACCGACTTGTCTGGCGCTCCACCAGCCTCCAACTCCGCCAAGAGTTCCCGCTCGCGGAGCGCGGGTCCGCGAGATCACGTTGGGCCGAGATCTCGCGAGACCGCGCTCCTGCGATCACGTGATGTCCCCACACACTTTTCCAGATCTTGGTTATGATACTTTTAGGAAGGTTGTAATAAACTTAGAACAATTTAAGAGTGCAACCTTTGGCACCCATCATGTTTGAAATCCTGTTTAGCGACGTGTGATAGGGTGACCAGTTTAAAAAGTAAAAAACCGGGACATGGCAACTGACATAAAAGTAGGACTAACTCTTGAAAGTGGCTGTCAAGGCACTACACTTCAGTAGCGTTTGGCGGGAAGGGGGTTTAAGTGTAAATGTTCAGAAACACATATTATAATAATTTTATCACAAACTAACACTATCTTACGTTGTAGAATTCAGCATTTCTTCTGTGCGAGATTGTGCATTCCTGCCTGCAGGGCCGGCCATAAGGGCAGCAGCGCCCTGGGCGAATTGGTGCCCCCCCTCGCCCACCGTGCCCCCCTGATTAACAGGGGGCGGGGCGGAAGGGGCCGGGGCCAGGAGGGGCCCCTTTTTTTTTTTACCTCCTCGTTTGGCGAGGAGGTTAAATAGGGCGCGTTAGCACCCCATTGCCATATAATGAGCCCACCGCCACGGGTTCATTCAATGGCAATGAGGCACCTGCCACGACTTCTGCCACCACGCCAGCTCGGGGGAGCCCTTGAAAGACTCCCCCGAGCTTGCGTGGTGTCGGGCTAATGGTACCTTTTCTTGTGAAAAGTGCCTGCGGCGGCGGTGTGCATTTAAATGCACCCCACTGCTCTGCGCACATTTTACAGTAAAAGGCTGCCTGCTGCGCCTTCTCCCACCACGCCAGCTCGGGGGAGCCCTTGAAAGACTCCTCCGAGCTGGCATGGTGGGGGCAAAAGGTGCCCTGGGGGGCGTGGCGCCCAGGGCGGTCGTCCGGCTCGCCCCCCCATAAGGCCAGCTCTGCCTGACTGCCAGCTGTGAAGAATAACTAAAAAAAAAATGAAACAGGACCACTGCATAATCTTGAGAAAGGGGGACAGAGGACCAAATACCGGGACAGTCCGGGCAAAACTGGGATGTCTGGTCACCCTAGCGTGTGATGATTAACAGAATCAAAAAACGCAGATAGTTCTAGTAAGATGTGGATTGCTGCCTTGTTTTTATCTTGCATAGCAAAGGATTCTTCCTTCAAAAACAATTGTACAGATTCCCCTCTCCAGGTGTGCTCCTTTGTGACCCTCCACTCCGCATAGAAGATTGTCAACCTGCATGCGCAGAGCAAGTGGAGGAAGGACATGGACTTGTGGAGACGGCACTGTGGGTAATGATAAGTGCTTCTGTTAAATATAAACAGTGCATGGTAATGGGCCGTCCTCAATCTGATATGCTATTCCTATGAAGCAAGTTCTTGTGTATCCACTTTACACTTGTGCTCTCACGCCTTCCAAGATATACTTCCTCCAATTAGCAAAAATATCCTGCATAGTATTCCAGAATGTAAAGGGTTAATCCACCCAACATTTTCTTGTATTGCCTGGGTGTTGCACTCATCCCATGGCAGCAACGGAAATCATCCTTCACCCGGAAGCCATGGATGGTGTTGGGTTTGCGTCAGTCAGGCAGTGTGATCTACTTATCAATTCACTGGGACGCAAGGGAAACAGGTTTTTGCACTGGCATTCCAGACCACTCTAGCTGATGGCTCTTATATGAATGATGTCTATTAAGAAGACTAAGCTCATCTTGAGTTGCATTTGGGGAAACAGATTACCATCCTTCTAGAGGATTGTAAGTCTTATACAAGACATAGGGCCTTATTACGCGGTCGGCGGTAACCTGCCAGTGCCACCGGCGGGAAGCCACCGAGCCCGCAACACTGAATCTGCCGCCTGACTTCCCGGTGCCACCAGGACATTACAAGTCCCAGTGGAGCGGGAAGTCAGGCAGCAGATTTGGTTACTCCCCATTCCTGTGTGTAAATGGGGGGACGGAAGCACCGGCAGCGTTGCTAATGGTGCTAGTGCTTCCATGACGACTCTGCCGCCAGGGGCCGATGGCGCTACAGCCCCTGCAGGCAGACTCGTAGTGTGGCGGTCCGGAAACAAGGGTGCCAGTAAGCTTACCGGCACCCTTGCTTCCGGACTGCCACACTCGTAATGAGGCCCTACTTCATCTTCCTTAATTGAGGATTTTGTTACTGTGGTCACCAAACTCTCCAACTCGTGTGCATTCGGCATAATGACTAGGAAACTGATGAGGGATCAACAGATTTTGCAATGCCACGAAGCCAAAGGGCAAGAAGTGCTCCAGGTGAACAAATAAACGTTTCTAGAAGAAGCCATTGAGGTGGCTGAAGCTACTGAACACTGCGTTCACTGCATTAAAGAAGCATGAAAATACAGACACAAAAAAAATAGGTACACTATGTTTAAAAGCATGCCAATGTCCACAAGTACCACGGAAGATAACTTGACAGCACCATCTGTTTTCAGAGACAACGACCTCACTGACTGTTGGGTGCTTCATCGTGACCGATTTGAAGTCAGGTGAAAATGGGAATTCAGTCACACAGCTTTTCAGCATGAATTTGGGTTTCCCTGCCAAGCCGCTGCCTAACCATGCCATTTCCAGATCAAGGTAAGGATATTTACTTTCCAACTGTGAGAGACTGTGCACAGAATCAAGATTTGCTTGTACATGGCAATCTGTGCGAGGGATGACATCTGGCGAACCTCTCACTTGCCAAAGGGAACTGTGTGTGCGCTGCTGTATCAGTGAGGCTTCTGTTTGTTCAGGCAGTGGGGTAAGGGGCTCCTTTCCTTTACATGATAATCCCCTTTCCTGGAGAATACGATACACATCTGCTTTTGTTGACATTTCACAAGAATAACTGGGGCAATCCAAGGGGCTCTGAAGAATCCTCCATATATCGCCTTGAGGTAGCTATTGAGGCCGCGTGGGGTCTTCCCTGATCAGAGACAGAATCTGGGCCATAAGCTCTGGGCTCCCAGAACTACAAGAAGCATGAACTTGGTCAGTTGGGCCTAAATCTAGAGCAGGAGTAGGTCTCTGGCAAATACTTGTGTGGCCCCAATGGTCCCACCCCCCAGACGGTCTTTGACAGGCCACTACTTCTTCCCTGCTCATGGCAGGTTACTCGTTAACACTACCTAAATTCCTAACCAATTCTACATACATCCCCAACTTAATTAATTAGATTCACAACCATCTCAATAACTACAAATATAAACCTACATATACACACTTAAACATACATCCCGAAGACAAGGCCTAATTATATAAAGTTCTCCATTTTGCACAATATATATATAGGGGTGTGACTGCTGCAATCAGTAACACCCCATTTCCGTACCTCTAGATGATGAGTGGGGCCAACCTGCCCTCCTCCTAGTGGTACGCCTCCCATCACATGGGGGCACCACCTGACCATGTACCATCAGTGCCAAATTAATGTCTTCAGGAGGTCCTGTTTGCCACGTGGGGCCACAAAATCACTGCAGTGCACTGCAGCAACAAAGATCTACTTTGGTGGCACTGTGCCGTGTGGGGCTGCCAATGACAGGACTGTTCCGACAGGGCACCTTTTTGTCTTTGCATCAGCCCAATGCTCTGGGGGTCCACTGCACTCACTGCTGCACACCGCCATGCAGTATTTCTTCTGGCGGTGACCCCATTGCCATGGAACGCTGCCGTCATTCACTCACGGGCTGCCCCCTTTCCTCTCCTGTGCTGGAGCTCCCCTCATCACCCGGGAAACAAGGACACAATGGTCTGGGACTTCCCTTTACCGTCCTGCCTGACGTGTGTGGAACAGACCTCCACTGACTGCATTCCGCTGCACCTCCAGGCTACACCTTACCTTCTGGGTCCGCTCCATCTGGCACTGGAGCGAGCCAACATGGTGTACAGCCATGCCACCTGGTCCAGACCACAGCTTTCATGTCTCCCAGTCTGGATAGCCCTGCTCTTTTCTCTGTGGCGCCCGCACGCACAGCCCAGGAGCTTTGTTGTTGAGCCTGTCCAGTCTGGCTACACTTCGTGGTCACAAGGTTTCCCAGCAGAATTGATGCTACAAAATGCAGGACTCAAGGTAGCTCAAGAGACGGTTCACCTTGATGACACAGATCTCTGTTTGGCTAAGAAATCCCACCCAAAGCCACTCGTCGTTGCTGGTCCAAGTGAAGGCCAATCCACAGCCCCGTAGCAGAAGGCTTCTGCAAACACAGAAGAACAATTGGTCCCTAATCCAGAGAAGCTGCAGAAGGTCTACATACATCAGTTGGCAGTGGCTGGTCGTGAACCTTGACTCAGGTGTGGTGTACATATTGAGGAGTGCTGTGGCACAATGAGCCACAGTGGCAGAGCCAGGTTTTGATGCCGGGGGGCCAAGAGGCAAAGTGTTTCTCACGGGGCACTACAGCGGGCGGGTCAGAGAGGGGTCTGGTCACTATTTCCTTACTCTTTGCTGGGATAACTAGGAACTGTTGAAACTAGGGAGGCATACTTTTTTTGTGCATTATATCTGCATGTTGCAGCATTTTTTTGGTGTTCAATTATAAAATAAAATAATTACTATAATATGTATGTTACAGCATTACTTTTCTCCTTCATTGTCTGCAAACTGATAATTGGGATTTGGGATGCTTAATATTCGAGGCAAAACTGGCAGAGTTTTCATTTAACTTCCAATGATACCGTTCTGTTGCATATTGAAGACTCAATCTATAAGACTTTCTGTACTATTACTGATGTGACGCTATTTATGCAAATAGGGCCCTGTAAATCCTAGGGCCGGCCGGCCCGGCCTTGGCTGTAGTCAGGAGCCAGCCAGCCCATGGCAAGTGGAAGCGGCTGACTGAGCACCACTTCGGTGGCGGATGACCCATCTAACAATGCGGGGAGGCAATTTAGCTGTTGATTTCCCATAGATGGTTGTGAGGGCCTGATGGTCAGTGATAATGTTGAAATTTAACCCGTAAAGGAACAGATGATAGTGCTCCGATGGCCAAACCACAGCTAGACTCTCTTTTTCAGGCTGCGAGTATATACACTCCGCAGGAGACAGACTGCGGCTTGCATAGGCTGCAATGCGGCGTGATGTCGATGAGGGAGAGCCTGGTTTGAATTGGGCAAGGATCACTCCTAGGCCAACTGGGCTCGCATCTACAGATAGCTCAGTTTCAAGATTGGGATCGTAGTTTGCCATACATGAGGCTGATGCGATCTGTCATTTAATTTCTTGGAAAACCTCCTCGCAGTCGTTCGACCATACAAAATCTTGTCCCTTTCCTGTGAGATGTCATAGGGGTGTGCTGATGGATGCAAAGTCCTGTATATACCGTGTGCAGTAGCTAGCCATACCTAAGAATGAATGGACTGCTGATGTTGTTCGCGGCGTGGGTGCCTCAATAAGCGCTTGAACTTTGTCAGGATCTGGTTGTAGTCCTTCGTGCAAAAAAATATTTCCAAAGAATTTAACCGTTGTCTTGCTCAGTTTGAACTTGTCAACATTTAGAGTCAGATTGGCTTCTTCTTGTGCCATGCATATTCGACGCAGTGTATCGTCATGAGCTTCTTGAGTCTCACTGAATACTAGAATGTCATTGCTATAATTGAGACACTGCGGAATGTGCTTGATTATCTGATGTATTTTGTGTTGAGAAAATCTCTGCGGCAGAGGACAACCCAAAACTAAGTCGATTGTAGCAAAATAGACCTAGTTGTCTGGAAAAGGTGGTTATATAGCGGGAGTCTGGGTGTAATTCAAGCTGGTGGTAGCCTTTGTTGAGGACTAGTTTTCAAAAGACTTTCGCTCCATGCAGCAGGTGCATCATTTCAGTCATTCTCTCGGACACGTGCCTCTCTTTCTCAATGGCCGTGTTTGGGTGCTCTCATGTCTACATGTATGCAAATGCTTTTCCCGTTCTGCTTCTTCGGGTTTGGGAAAATGGGTGACACACAGGGTGTGGGCCCAGTGGCATGTTCTATAATGTTTTGATTTAGGAGTGATTGTATCTCGTCCTCTACTTTTGGATGTTTAGCTGCTCTGCCTGCGCAAATGGGCCAAAGGAGCTTCCAAAGGCACCTGCATGCTATGGCGCCCTTTGTAAATGACATGAATTTGGAGCCTTGTGTGACCGCCCAAGGCACCTGTGCCCTAGGCTGCCCATGAACGCGCATCAGTCTCCATCCAGAGTATTATTTGAGAGAGTTCCGCCACCACAGGGGTCTTTCCTAGCTCCCACACTGCATGATTCGCTGTGGGCACCAGGGCCATCACGAGGGAGGTGCAGAGGCGGCAAACTGCCCCGGGCCTCGCGCTTGCAGGGGGCCTCACGGCACCCTCTCCTAAGGAGAAGGCAGCACAGTCACCCGTGTACTTTATTCACACGGGGGACTGTGCTGTCTGCTCTCTGCCCCTGTAATGATTTTGCTGTTTGTTGTGAAGCCATTTGGCTCCACAACAAACAGCAAAATAATGGGAGACAGCAGGGTTCAGAAGTGAGCTCTGCTGCCTCCCGTTATTCAGCTAACAACGTGGACCTGCTGAATGACAAGAGAGGACTCCTTTCCTGTCAGTCTATGTGTTCACGTTGCTCAGCGTGACCACGCTGACTGATGGGAGAGGAGTTCTCTCCTATCAGGCAGAATGTCTATGTGTCGGCCGTGTGGATGCTTTGGAAGGGTGCTGTAACGCTCACCTGATTCCCGTAGAGGCGCCGGTCTTGACTGGGCGTATACCGTATCTTCAAAGGTGATGTGTAACACACGGCTGGCTCTTTGGGCTGGACCTCTGTGCACTGTATGTCTGACTTGAAGGGTAAGATGTCTGCAGATAGAAAATACGGGATTAATGAACTGGGTTATTGAATGTCTCTCTCTTCTTCCCTTTCTCTTCTCCTGTAGAACCCCAAAGGTTAACGCTCTCACCTTAGGTAAGTGAACGCCGTGCTCTCCATCTGCCTCGGGGCAGGGTGCTGTAACCAGTTTCTTCACTGGATAAGGGGAGCAGGCCTCTTGACTTCAGAGGACTGCTGTCCGTCGTTTACTGCACGAACGGTAAGTTTCGAGTAATTCTAATGTCTTTAAAAGTCTTTAGTAATGATGTCTCTTGTTTTTGCAGGGTTCCGGCGATGGCGGATGACGGGCTGAAGTGAGTTGGAGATGGAGCCCGTGTGATGAATGGAAGCGCCTGGAAGCACGTAAGTAAGCGCTTGTTGCCTGCCTCACGATGCGCTCTAACTGTCTTTTTATTTTGCAGGTACAAGTTCGGAGCGGCTGCAGGGTGCCGGAATACCCACTGGGTTAGATGTGGAAAGGAGTAATGGCACGTGAGTATTAAAGTTCTCCAATGTCTTTAAACGCACCTTGTTTTGTCTTTCAGATGCGGGATGCAGCGCCGAAGGCCTCCGGAGCGTGCGAAGAGCTGGTAAGCTTTTGTCTTTCAGATGCCGGAATGCAGTGCGAAGACCTCTGGAGCGCACGAAGAGTAGGTAAGCCTTTGTCTTTCAGATGCCGGAATGCAGCGCGAGGCGTTTGTGACAGCCGATGGACCAGGTAAGTGAAGCGCTGTCACTGAAGACCGTAATGCTAACCTGTTCTTTCTTGTTTTTATAGGTGTTGCTGAAGACTGGATTCAGGATGGTAAGCCTTTTTCCTTAGGCCCAGGATCAGATGCAGAAGACACGATGAGCGTTCTGCTGCAGAGGATGCAGAATAACGCAAAGCAAGATTCATCCATCGGGTGTGGTTTAAATAGCCTCCTGTAGTGCTTAGGTGTCTCCTTCCACAGCCACGCCTAGGTAAGAAAAGAGTTCCTGCTTTCCAGAAGAGTTCCAGTGTTCTGAACCTAGGGAGTGGCTCCTGCCCCACCCAACAGGAAAAGTAGTTCCAAACAGAAGAGGATCAGAGGCTCAACTGGCAGGCAAGTAAGCAGCATGGTCTGCTGCAGGTAAGTCCACCCAAGCATTATGAGCCCGGCGCTTCCAGCGCTGGGACTGGGCATATTTATGAGCCTGGTGCCACTGGCGCCAGGACTGGGTCCAAAAGGTCCCAATTGGGACTGGTTGGCACTCGGAACCTGGGTTATGGATCTGCTTCCAAGGGAGTTGGGAAAACCCTGACCCTTTGGAAGCAGAGATCATGACAGTACCCCCCCTCAAGGCCCCTCCCAAACCGGGCTTCTCCGGGGGTTTTGGCTTGTCAGGAAATGTTCGGTGAAATCTTTTGATTAGGTGAGGAGCGTGGACATATTCAGCAGGTTCCCAGGATCTCTCTTGGGGGCCGTAGCCTTTCCAGTCAATTAGGTAAAATAGTTTAGATTTGGAGATCTTGGAGTCCAGAATGCTTTTGACTTCAAACTCGAGTTCTCCATCAACTAGGATGGGTTTTGGAGATTTAGTTAGTCAGGTTTGAGGTTGCACGGGTTTTAATAGAGAGACGTGGAAGACCGGATGTATCTTCATGTGCGGGGGCAAGTCCAACTTGACCGCTACTGGGTTTATTATGGTAGTGATGGAATAGGGACCAAGGTACCTTGGGTTGAATGTGTGTGGCCCTTTTAGAGGTAGATATTTGGTGGATAACCAGACTTGATCCCCTACTTGATATTGAGGGGCTTCCTTCCGATGTTGATCTGCCCCTTTCTTGTATTGTTCTTTAGCCCTTTGAAGGTGAGAAACAGCTTCCTTGAAGGCTTGGGTGATTGTAGAATGCAGGTAGTCTACTGCTGGTGTTTCAAGATCTTGGAGGGGATCCAACTCCGAGGTTTGAGGGTGACTGCCGTATAAAAGAAAAAACGGGGTTTTCCCAGTTCCCGAATGGACAGAGTTATTGTAGGCATATTCGGCTATCCAAAGGATGTCTTTCCAAGTTTTTTCAGTTTGTTGCAGCATGCAGCGTAAATACTGTTCCAGAGTTTGATTGGTCCTCTCGGTTTGTCCGTCGGTCTGAGGGTGGTGACTGGTCGATTGTCTCACATCAATTTGAGCCGACCGACAGCAACTTCGCCAAAAATGAGAAATAAATTGACTACCTCGATCCGAAATTAGAACCGAAGGAAAACCGTGCAGTCGGACAATGTTTTCGAGAAATTCTCGGGCCAGAGTTGGTGCTGTTGGCAAGCCTTTGAGCGGAATGAAATGCGCCATCTTGGAGAATAAGTCCACGATTACTAGAATCGTATTATATCCGGAGCATGGAGGTAGATCGGTGATGAAGTCCATAGAAAGCATATGCCAAGGGCGAGGTGGGATGTCAATAGGGCGTAAGAGGCCTGCTGGTCTTTCCTTTTGACTCTTGTTTTGGGCACATACTCCACAGGACATTATAAAGTCTCTGATATCTTTTTTCCAAGACGGCCACCAGAAGTAGCGCTTGATCTTTTCTGAGGTCTTGGCCATACCGGGATGTCCTTCCATTAAAGAATCGTGATAACAAGAGATTACTTTTTTCTGTAAATCTGTGCTGGGCAGGTATAATCGTTCTTGGAAATACAATAAGTTGTCCTTTACTGCAAAGTCCTTTCCCTGCAGATGCCAATTCTGTATGTCTGCTGGAGTTACAAGTTGCCTGGCTTTATCCTTAACTTCCTCTATGGATTGTGTGGCGATTACACCCAGAATTCTTTGTTCGGGAATGATTGGTACAGGTTTAGGTTGATCAAGTGTTCTTCCACTCCCATCCGAGAAAGGGCATCAGCTTTACCGTTTTTTGTACCAGGTCGATAGGTAATTATGAAGTCAAACTCGGCAAAGAATAATGCCCAACGGAGTTGTCTAGAGGATTGGGCTTTTGCGGTTTTCAAATATTGCAGGTTTCGGTGATCCGTAATCACAGTAACGGTGTGTCGGGCCCCCAGCAGATAATGCCGCCAAGCCTGAAAGGCAGACTTGATAGCCAGAAGTTCCTTGTCAGTAATCGTGTAATTGATTTCAGGAGGCGAGAATTTGCGGGACCAAAATGCCACGGGATGCAACTGATTGGTTACCGGGTCCTTTTGTGATAGAACTGCCCCCATGGCAAGGCTTGAAGCATCAGTTTCCACGATGTAGGGGAGTTCGGGGCGAGGGTTTTTTAAGATTGGTGCAGAGATAAATTTAGTCTTCAAATCCTGGAAAGCTTGTTCCGCCTCGGTAGACCATTCAAAACGTTTGTTTTTCTTTAACAAGGCAGTGATGGGCTGGACTATTCGAGAAAATTCGGGGATAAACCTGCGGTAAAAATTAGCGAAGCCTAACATGCTTTGCACACCTTTTACGGAGGATGGTGATGGCCATTTGAGAACTGCATCGACCTTCTTTGAATCCATACGCACTCCGCCAGGTGATAATATGAATCCCAAGAATTCAACTTCAGTCACGTTGAAAACACATTTTTCCAACTTAGCGAAAAGTTTGTGTTGACGCAATCTTTCGAGGACCATTTTCACGTGTTTCCGATGTTCAGATTCCGATGAAGAATAAACGAGGATGTCGTCAATGTAAACAACAACACACACATCTATGAGCTCTCTGAGGACATCGTTCATAAAATATTGAAAGGCGGCCGGGGCATTGCAAAGTCCGAAGGGCATGACCTGATATTCAAATAGCCCATATTTGGTGCGGAAGGCCGTCTTCCATTCATCGCCCTCTTTTACTCGTACCAAGTGGTAGGCTCCTCTAAGATCCAGCTTTGTATATATGCATGCTTTTCTGACTTGGTCCAGGAGTTCAGGGATCAAAGGTAAAGGATATCTATTCTTGACGGTGATCTGGTTCAGGGAGCGATAATCTATACAACTTCTAAGGTCTCCTTCCTTTTTTGGAACGAAGAACAAAGCTGAAGAAGCATGGGACTTGGAAGGACGAATAAACCCATTTGCCAGGTATTGATCCAGGTATTGTCGAAGGTGAAGGTTCTCAGGCTCGGTGAGGGCATAAATTCTACTACAAGGAGGAGTAGATCCAGGTATCAGGTCTATCTGGCAGTCATAAGACCTATGAGGGGGTAGAGAGTTAGCCTGGTCCTTCCGGAAAACATCTTGGTATTCTAGGTATTCGGGAGGTAACTGGGGAGTCTCTGAAGAAATTGCTGCCAGTGCAACACCAGGTGGAGGGTGACAAGTAGAGACACATTCTGGAAACTGGACCGTTCTTGCTCGCCAATCGATCAGAGGATTGTGTTTCTCTAACCAAGGTATTCCTAGAATAATCTGAAACTGAGGAGCCTTGATCACATCGAACACGATCTTCTCATGGTGTCCATCTTGACTTACTAGCGTCACTTCTTGAGTGGTATGCGTTACTGGTCCGGAGGCTATCTCCGTTCCATCCACCGTATTAATGACGTCCTTTACAGCCTTGGGACAAAGAGTTAGATTCATCCTCAAAACCATTTCATGATCCACATAATTGCCGATGGCACCGCTGTCGACGTAAGCTTCAATTGCATGTAATCGATCCGGATTATCAGGGCTAATGAGGACCATAGGTATCACGAAATGCGAGGTCACGGAACTGGTTTTCACGCTCGGCAAGAGGACCTCTATTCTTGTCGGGCGAGGTCGTTTCCCTGCTCAGAGTTTGTAACTTTGGTAACTGCAGCTCCTACTGCCTTCTTGGCAGGTTTCACCGGACAGTCTCGAAGAAAGTGCCCTGAGTTTCCGCAATAGAGGCATAATTGCAACTGTTTTCTCCTTTCCCGCTCCTTTTGTGTTAGAGGACCTTTCAGGCCCCCTATTTGCATGGGTTCCCCGGAGTCTACTCCTTTGGAAGGAGTTGGCGGTTTGGAAAATACTCGAGCATCAAACTTGGAACTATCGGCCTTCCTATTCTGCAGTCTGTGATCTATTTGAACGACTAAGTCTATATAGTCCGAACAATCTTGTGGGGGATTCACTACTTGGGCTAACACATCTTTGAGCTCTCCACGAGGACCTCTATAAAACAGCGTAATCCTTTTGTCCTCAGGCCATTGAGTTTCCACTATAAGTCTGTTGAAAGACGCAATATAAGCCAAAAGGTCTTGATTACCTTGTCGCAACGAAAGAAGCTCATTGTCCAAGGCCTGCCCCTGTGAATGTCTTGCGAACAGTTTTTCCATACTGAGCTGAAAAGCTTGAAAATCATGGAGGACCGGATCATCTTGATTTACTAGAGGGATCGACCAGTCTGCCGCATTGCCACTAAGGTACGAAAGCACGAAAGCTACTTTAGCTTGATCAGTTGGAAAGGCTGCTGGCCGGCATAAGAAATGCAACCGGCACTGATTGATAAATACTGCAAACCTCTTTGGGTCACCAGAAAATCGTTCGGGCGCAGCCAGAGGTACATTCCCAGGTAGGTTGATCTGCACTGGATTCATAGAGGATGTAGAAGGAAGATTTCCCCCAGATGCGGGTAACGGGGTCTGTCCGGCTTGTGACTGTAGCAATTGTCTAGCGAGATCATCTGTTCGCTCCTTGGAAATAATCAGTTCCCTTCTTAGAGCGTTCGTTTCCTGACGGGCTGCATGCACTTCTGCCCTTAGTTCCCCAAGTAACTGGGCTAGCTGGTCGGTATCCGAGGTTTCCATAGCGCCTAGACGGGAGTTTTGCGGTAGGCTTTGCGTTCTGTAACGCTCACCTGATTCCCGTAGAGGCGCCGGTCTTGACTGGGCGTATACCGTATCTTCAAAGGTGATGTGTAACACACGGCTGGCTCTTTGGGCTGGACCTCTGTGCACTGTATGTCTGACTTGAAGGGTAAGATGTCTGCAGATAGAAAATATGGGATTAAGGAACTGGGTTATTGAATGTCTCTCTCTTCTTCCCTTTCTCTTCTCCTGTAGAACCCCAAAGGTTAACGCTCTCACCTTAGGTAAGTGAACGCCGTGCTCTCCATCTGCCTCGGGGCAGGGTGCTGTAACCAGTTTCTTCACTGGATAAGGGGAGCAGGCCTCTTGACTTCAGAGGACTGCTGTCCGTCGTTTACTGCACGAACGGTAAGTTTCGAGTAATTCTAATGTCTTTAAAAGTCTTTAGTAATGATGTCTCTTGTTTTTGCAGGGTTCCGGCGATGGCGGATGACGGGCTGAAGTGAGTTGAAGATGGAGCCCGTGTGATGATGGAAGCGCCTGGAAGCACGTAAGTAAGCGCTTGTTGCCTGCTTCACGATGCGCTCTAAATGTCTTTTTATTTTGCAGGTACAAGTTCGGAGCGGCTGCAGGGTGCCGGAATACCCACTGGGTTAGATGTGGAAAGGAGTAATGGCACGTGAGTATTAAAGTTCTCCAATGTCTTTAAACGCACCTTGTTTTGATTTTCAGATGCGGGATGCAGCGCCGAAGGCCTCCGGAGCGTGCGAAGAGCTGGTAAGCTTTTGTCTTTCAGATGCCGGAATGTAGTGCGAAGACCTCCGGAGCGCACGAAGAGTAGGTAAGCCTTTGTCTTTCAGATGCCGGAATGCAGCGCGAGGCGTTGGTGACAGCCGATTGACCAGGTAAGTGAAGCGCAGTCACTGAAGACCGTAATGCTAACCTGTTCTTTCTTGTTTTTATAGGTGTTGCTGAAGACTGGATTCAGGATGGTAAGCCTTTTTCCTTAGGCCCAGGATCAGATGCAGAAGACACGATGAGCGTTCTGCTGCAGAGGATGCAGAATAACACAAAGCAAGATTCATCCATCGGGTGTGGTTTAAATAGCCTCCTGTAGTGCTTAGGTGTCTCCTTCCACAGCCACGCCTAGGTAAGAAAAGAGTTCCTGCTTTCCAGAAGAGTTCCAGTGTTCTGAACCTACGGAGTGGCTCCTGCCCCACCCAACAGGAAAAGTAGTTCCAAACAGAAGAGGATCAGAGGCTCAACTGGCAGGCAAGTAAGCAGCATGGTCTGCTGCAGGTAAGTCCACCCAAGCATTATGAGCCCGGCGCTTCCAGCGCTGGGACTGGGCATATTTATGAGCCTGGTGCCACTGGCGCCAGGACTGGGTCCAAAAGGTCCCAATTGGGACTGGTTGGCACTCGGAACCTGGGTTATGGATCTGCTTCCAAGGGAGTTGGGAAAACCCTGACCCTTTGGAAGCAGAGATCATGACAGGTGCATGGAGGTAAGGTAAGTGTTTTTTTATTTAAAATTAAATGTGTATACATGTGTATTTAAATCAAATTAATATGTATATGTGTCTGTATGTATGAATGCATGCGTGCATGTTGGTGTGTGTGTCAATGCTGTGTTTGGTTTTATGTATGCATGCATGTATGGAGTTGTGTAACTGGTGGATGAATGCATGGGTGAAACAGTTTTATGTGAATGTGTGTTCAGCCCCACCCCTAAATTTAGCCGCCCTGGGGGCCACTTCATTGAGGGGTGGTTTCATGGCATCAGAGGTGCACCTAGGCTAAAATGTCTGGCGGGGGGCTAACAATTCAAATGTTGGGAGAGGCGCTAACATCAGAGGCTGTGAGGGAGGGGTTGTGGGGGCATCTAACATCTTTTCACATTCGAATCAGACTATTCTGGTGAAGCTTCAACGTTACAAGCATCAACCGCTCGCTTTCATTTCTGAAATGTCACACTTAAGGACTGCTGTGAGAATTGGATGTCACCACTTCCCTTCTAATCACTCCCCTAGCATACAAGTGCAAACCCCAAATCACGATTTCAATTACCTAAAAATGTATGCCAAAGAATGCAGGTGCTAACAGTAAAATGTTTTATGTTAGTAATTGCGGGGCCTTTGTTAACAGCGAAGGCAAGGCACTATTAAACATTTGTGTCCTGTTCGGTCTGACCACGGCTCTGTCAGTCAACCCGGCAGGGGTTGGAGGAGAGTTTTGAAAGCGGATAGTGAGTGGGGCCAATAAACCCATTGCCCTTTCGGTCTACACCCTGAAGGATGGTATCTGGGCCTTTCACCTTTTACAGTTGAAATGGGCCCCCAAGTAGCTGCCCCATGTTGGCAGTCTTATGACACAGAAAACTACTGATAATCTGCAGATTTGAACCTCCTTGCTGCATTATTTTGACTTCATTACTGATTTAAGCACTACACAGGTGCCTTGGACCATTGTTCCAATCAGTAAGGGGTGCCACAAACATCAAAAAGAAATTAGACCCCACCAGCCCTGATAAATCTTTAGCCAGCCCTGCTCCCATTTCCCTCTGAATTCCCTGAGCCCAGCTAGGAAGCGGAAAAGCTATTTCACCTTCCCTTTGGCCACTAGTCGTACCTTTCACCCCAATTCAGAGGCTGTTTATTTTCATAGTGCTATGCTAATCTCTGGAGAGGTGGGCCATCAAAAAGCTGAGACCAGATGTTAAGACTTGCCAAAGTGAGTCTGTTGATATCGCATTGATAGGTTTTTGTGCTCTGTATGTTTGATGCTGATGCTGCTCCTTAACGAGTGCTACGGGCTGGTGACACATCGAAAGAGGCCTTCTGCCTCAAAGTGGCCAGGTGCTGGCACCGCCCATGGAGCCAGGTCGAGTCAACTAAGCCCAACATTTCAGGAAGAGGCTAGAGCCCGATATGCTCAATGGTGTTGCGCCACTGCATGGCATTCTTTTTGTTTGGGTTATTCGGTGTGCCACCAATGAGCCAAAACTACTGCGTTAGCAAACAGACAGTGGTGGAAATAGACTTTTTTTCTGGGGCATCCCTCCTACCGCAGGGAGGCCGGGCCCAGTAACGGGAGTATTAGGAGGGTTTAAGGGAGGTATTTTAGAAACCCCATGAACATTTGCCTCTTCCACTCAGAGGATTTATCGTCAGCAAAGTTCAAAATCTGCACCCCTTTTAAACCTAACAAAATCCACATCAATATTTCCAGTACAGTGCAACATTGACAAGGGATTTCACAGGGCTCCCGCACAGACCCACAAGTTGTCTTGTGGGGAAGTGTCTCAGCCTAACATAGTTTAAAGCACGAACACACCAGAGCATTCTAAAATAAACATACAATGCACAGATTTCCAAGATTGTGGAACTGTATTTTCAATCTGTTGAGTAATTATTTGCCAGATCCTGGGTCTGGAAAGGTCCATCCCAATGATAGCATTGAGTACAGATAGGAAGAAATGCAATATGAGGGACTTGTAGATGTTGCTTAGTTATTTGCCCACCCATTGACTTCTCATGGCCATGCTAATCCCCATGGCAATTCTCACCCAGTTACTGCCCTGCCCACCCAAAACACCTCCTCACTGGAAGTCTTTGAGCTTGTTTTAAACACGCCTTGCCATCAAACTTTGCCCTCAATGTGCCTGTAAGTGTTTTCTCAAAGGAGTCTTTTGAGAGTTGAGGATTTCATTGGAGTTGTAAACACGAAACAGGTTTAATAAATATGTCTTAATCAGGTCTGCCTTTGGCCACTCCATTTAAAACACTGTCTTTTGCTGAACTCCTGTTAAAAACAAGCATTGGCAAAGCCAACCGTTTTTGCTTGTGTATAAGTATTAGGCATTTGCCAGGCACTGTTATTAGCTGCTCAGGTACTCAAACCATTTTGCACCGGCACTATTAATGGCCAGCTAATACCAATAGAGAAGTGCCTTTCCCATGCCTACACGAATGCCCAAACTGTTAGCATTGTCAATGCTCTTTTTTGCTTTACCCTTGATGCACAGGACTATGCATCAAGGTTAAATCAAACATACTACTTGGCTAAACTGGCTCACATTGAATGTAGGCCAATCTAGCCAGTAATAACACGTATGGTACACAGTCAGCCTGGATATACTTTCTGTGGCATGGCATTTTCACTGGCTGGGAGTCCGTACATGGTAACAATGGCATAATTTTTTTTTTTTATTTGTTATAGCTGATAAATCAACTTTTCAAATAATCATACTGAGAAGCAAAGTACATGCATTCATAGAATCTACATAAAACATGATCAGAGTTTTAAAGAAACCAACATCATAATTCATTAATATAATCTAAAATAGTCACTAGCATACATTGTGAAATTACATAAGAGGAACTAAAAATTGCATGAGTTGCAAATCCATCTCATATACAACCCATAGCAAACGCCCCATGCAAGGTAACACAAGCTACGCTCTCAAAGCCTTCATCATCTAAAAAATTAATTAGTGACCAAAAAACCATATCTACAACATGGAGTGAGGTAATACTAGGTCTAAAAATTGCACAATAGCTATCTGAATTGTCAATCTCTGATTTGAGAACAGTGAGTTCCAGATATGATCCTCAGTCATCCACTCTTGTATTACATATTTTTCTCCAAAACATTTTTCTCTTTCAACTTTTAATGCACTACACCCCACAATCAAGTGCCGTAGCGATTCTCTTGGATGAATGTCGAGACAGAAATGACAAAAGTTCTGATCTTGTGGTATTTGCTTCCTTCTACATAATATGTCCCTCGCATCATATTGATTCAACCTACATTTTAAATATTTGCGACGGAACACATGAGAAGGACATTTCACCAAGTAGTTAGCCATTATGCCATATCTCTTGGACCCAAATGACCCAATATCAAAATCCTTTAATTTGGAGCACCTCTCCATATTGCCAATCCAGTCATATTGGAAAATGTTTACTTTTGCTCGATCCGGATTAGTCAACAGCATTTCAATCATCACTGAAGCATCAGCAGCCATGTTTAGCATATGATTGCACCAATTACTCGAAAAATAATTCTTGGATGTAAATACATTTTGGGCTAAATTATTTAAAAAGGACTGTTTATCCACACTATCTAACAATTTTTGAGACAAAGCACATTGTTTCCAAGTCATATTCGAGTATAAAGACCCTAGTCCCAACTCAAATCGCAATAGGGCCATAGGAGTCCCCCCTGGCAGCTGTAACACAGATTTCCAGTACTTTGCCTCTATGCAGTCCCAAAATGTACACTCTTGGTGCAACAGCTTCTAAACCATATAGAAGTATTGGAATCACTTTCGCTTTTATAGAAAGCAACAATCTGTTTCAATGAAAACTTTCCATATTTTCGCACAAGTATCTTGGACTGCGAAATCAAGGCCTGTAATTTTATCATGATTTCGCTGAGCAAACTGTCTCTAGATTTTTTGTGCTGAATTGAGACTCCTAAGTACTTGTATTGTAATATCACGGAAACATCGCAATTTTTCAGTGTCCACTTAAAATAACGCTGGGTAGACAGATTGCTGTTGCACACCAAAATCTGAGATTTCGCAGTATAAATGATTAGATTATTCGCCATCGCATATGATCCCAATTGATTCAACATATTCTGTAAACCCACCGGGGTCTGGGATAACAAAAATAAATCATCTGCGGAAAGTAAATATGCAATCTTTTAGGACCCCAAGCGTGGCGGGTCCCCAATACAATTTACTAACGTTGGACCTAAGTCAAATATAAAAAAATTAAACAGGAAGGAAGCAAGGGCACAGCCCTGCTTCACTCCCCTATGTGTTAAAATTTGAGGTGACAATTTGCCATCCATATTCAATTTGACTCTCAGAGAAGTATTCGTGTGCAACAGCTTGATTAAATTTAGCAATGATAAAGGGCATTGATGCTGCCATAATTTTTTCAGCAGCAAAGCTCTATCAATCGAATCGAAAGCTGACTTAAAATCAATGAACCCCAAGTATAAAGGTAACTTTTTTTCCAATTGACCCAATTGGATCATTGACAGTGCCAGGATATTGGGGATTGTGCCCAAACCCTTCACGAATCTGGACTGAAGAGGATCTTTCATATGATTCACATCGGATCATTCATTCAGATGTCTAAGAATGAGTCTGCTAAATATTTTCCCAGGAGCGTCCAATAATGATATTGGGCGATAGCTCCCCGAGGATTGCCGATCGCCCTTCTTATATATCGGGATAGTGATAGCCTCAGTCCAGGACTTTGGTCATTTCTGATTAATATTAATCGCCATGAATATGTGGGACAACAACGACCCCCAAATTTCAGGATTTTTTTTCATAACATAGTTTGAAATCCCATCAGGACCGGTGGCTCGTGAATTACTCGAGGACTTTATCAATTCAATGATTTCGCTCTGCTCAAAATTTAGATAAAAGCCCAGTTCAATGTGTGATGGCAGTGTGTATACATGATTTCTAGGACGTGCATATAACTTCTCAAAGTATTCAAATCACTGATGTACTTTCACTACCGAGGTTTGTATGTCCAACTGGTGACCTTTGTTAACCTTGTTTAGTGCTGCACACATTTTGGCAATGTTTTTCTCATCTAATATGGAGGGCCTACTGGCCCCATCTCTATGATACAATCAGGCCTTAAGCCCCTTGACCCAGTTCCCATATGTCAACCGCAATTTTTGGGTAAGCGTTCCTCTAAGAGGAAAAGGATGCACTGAAATTTTTCTAATCTCGGCACGTAATGCCTTTTTATTAATATGTATTTCTCTATCAAAAAAATGTAGATGTTGCCTGTCTATCCGATGCCCAGGTCTCTGATGACTGAAGGTTTGCATTAAGTTACTGTAAACTAAACCTGCTTTTGCCTCATTATTGTTATCGGCCAAGTTAGAGTTACACAGTAGTTTGTTAAAGTAAATCAGGGCATTCTCCGTCCATCAGAGGTGGTTCCCGCCCCCATTAACAACTAGACAACCGCCCCTCAAAGCACTTGAGTTACCAGTGCTTGACGTCAGGGTCAGCCACTCGGCGCAAAGCATGTTATGATCACTCGACAAGGTCGGGGTGACACGAAAAGCCTGCATCATCGACCACAATGCGGTATTCACATAAACAAAATCAATGATCGATGAGGTGGACCCTCTATGCCACGTGGGTGCTGGTGGTATGTCGGCATTAAAAGCTCCATTTAGAACGTGAAAGCCTCGCATTGACATCAAACCTTTCCAGCGTGCCAGCCTTGGATTATGGCGCTTGCCATCATTTTCAAGACACTTTAGGTTTAGATCCCCAGCCAAAATGCAGTAAATAACTTCTTTGTCCTCAGTCACCATATCAAGTAGACTGTTTAGATCTCGAAAAAATCTTTCAATTGCTATACCCACTGGATGCCAATAGATGTTGATTATTGCATATACTTTGTTCTCAATGACAGCTCTAACCATTAGCATGTAACCATTTGGCATGGCCCATACTCTTGAGGACATGCCAGGACTCACTTTTATCGCTACCATGAGGCCTGCAGAGGGCCTACCAATAGCTGGTTTCCAAGCGGGATTTAAGTGAACTTCATAATTGGGCCATACCATTGGAGTTGCTAACCATGTTTCCTGTAAGAGTACCAAATCAAACTTATCTAGAGAGTTATCATTGTTATTTAAAAGATGTTTAAACCCCTGAGTGTTCCAGCTTACCAATGAGACCAAGCCTTGTGCAGATGCCTGCCCTAGCTACTGCCCACTTGAGTTCCTATTGCATGCACATGACTCCCTAGTCCCACGCTGTTGGTTTGAACCTTCCTTACCACTCACTGAGGGCTTGTCTGTTGAGACCGGACGAGTCACATTCCCTGTGGTTGACTCAGCATTCATACCCTCATGCACACTTAACAAGAACCCCAAATCATATAAGGAGCTTCTCGCATTCCAAATTAAATTTTGTACCACCCTTGATTGTAACCACATTCGTACTGCATTTTAATTGTTTTTGGATGTGAACTCAACTAATTTCAAGTCAGCCGATACCACATCTTCCAGTGCCTGAACATCTGAAAAGATGGCTAAAATTGCCCTTCTATTGAGATCATATTGTGTAAAGGGCGCTGGTCGGCATTGCAAGGTTAAAGAGCACAGAGCCGGACGCATACTTGTTTTGTCCTTCTTCTGATTCTGTTGCGCAGATAGGGCGGCGACCGGCGGGATCACCACATCCCTTTTGGCTTTATTTCCCAAAGTACCAATCACATCCCTAATTAACAAAAGAATTCTCTCCGAGAGGTCAGTTGCCGAGCCTAACTGACCATGCATGCTCGGAACAACTGAGCTGCCCTCCATAGCCTTTGGCAGCGACCTGTTGCCAGACTCCTTATGATCCAGGTTAGAATTGTTCGCTTGATCAGGGGCCATACTGAGAGTGCCATGCCGTATTTCTAGATTTTCCTTACTAGGAAGACGGCTACTGCTCCCATCCGACACAATTGGAGAGTCTACCACCACAGGCTGGGGGACAACTTTTGGAGCAGCTAACACATGGCCCTCCATATAAGCGTCCACCGCTTTTCGTATTTCCGCTCTGTAATGCAAATCAACATTCATTTCATCTACCGTGGGGCCAGAATTACCATTTTTCACTATGGAATTAGATATACAGCTAAGATTTGCAAATGTTGTATTGTCTGACACAGCTCTAGATAGTTCTTCCACCAGAGCATCCAAAGGAGGATGGAAAGTCACTGCAACACCACTGGAGTCACTTGTTTTCTTTTTCATTTTGACTTGATTTAATAATAAATATGTTTTCTTGATTGCTTGGGATGTACTTATATTTTTATTCTTGGGCAGAATTGAAATGGCCTTCAGGAAGCGTTTGGTTTGTGCTTTACCAGAATGTTTAGGCGGAAATTGATTTTTAGACAATTTCAACGTTTCATCTTTTTTTTGACAGTTGTATTACCCTCTTTTTTTCCCTTGATACCAGCAGGTCGAATGCCTACTGATGCTGATGTATCCAAAGCCCTTAAGGGGCTCCCCTGGGTCACTACAAAAATTGGATAAACTTTACGAGTCGACTCGAGCACCGCTGGCTGAGGCCCTTTTTGCATACCGTTTTTACAGGGCAAATTTTGAGTATCATAAATTACATCATCATAACATGGTAACACGCTCCTGCACTCGTCACTTGCCACCAAACCCCGGCAAGTGCACGGGCCAGGAGGGACGTCTGTGATCAATTCAGTCTGACACGCTATTGAAATATTGACAACTTTCTTTGACTGACTGTGTACC
Source organism: Ambystoma mexicanum (assembly GCF_040938575.1). NCBI lineage: Eukaryota > Metazoa > Chordata > Amphibia > Caudata > Ambystomatidae > Ambystoma > Ambystoma mexicanum. The sequence continues at coordinate 81,336,631 of NC_090937.1, forward strand.
AGCGTACATTCGCTCAATAGCTCACACTGATCAAGTATTCTTTGTTCCAGCAGCTGATAAAGATTATTCAAAGACTGCACCGCTAGATTTAACGCTTGTATGGATATGTCTGCTTGTGTGATGGGAGGGGTAGAAAGAGGAGACATGTTGGTTCCCAGAGTGTTAGTGCAGATGGTGTGTGCACAGGAGTCAATAGATACACCCTCTGTGTCAGCAGAACTATCCGCCGATTCAGAAAACATCATGGGGGTGCTAGACAAATTGGCGGACAGACATTTATCTGAGAACTCAGAGTCATCAATATCTAGATTGATGACTGCTGCATCACCCACCGACCTCGTTGGAACAGAGATGGAAACAGATAATTTGCCAGCCTGCATTGGTAGTTCTAATAACGCAGTGTCCGAAATAGAACTGTCAAGCATACACATAGTCAAAGCCTGTACTGGCGCTGCACACGCCGGCGGGGTTAAGGCAGATGCAGTGAACGTGCTGCAGGCAAGGGCAAGCTTTGCTATACCGAGCCTCTCATGCCCCACCACTACCCCTTTACCTGCTAGCACAACAATATCTTCCTTTTTTTGTTCCTTTTTTTCTGATCCTCTAAAAGCGGACCACGAGCCCTTACAAAAGGACCGAATATCCGCATTAGGAAATGGGTTCTTATAAACAGTCTCTCTCACTGGAGTGAGGCAATCCAAGTGATTTTGCTGCAGCTTACGGGAGAGTTCAACCTCGAAGGCTCTAATTGCACTCCCAACGGCATGCCGGTTTTTAGCGAGTTAAGCTTCATTCCCCGGAGTGACCAATGCCAGTCGGTGCGCACCCCATGGACGCCCTCTCCACCTCACGCCGACTCGGCGAAGAGGCAAAGAGGTGCTTCCAAGGTGCTTCGACTGGTGCGCGTGCGCTGGTGCACGCGATTTCCGGGTTTTGAGGCCTCGCCTTCCTATGGGCGTGGCTTAGGACCAACTACGATATTTAAACACGTTATTCACGTTATATGCAGTAATCCAATCGTACCACAAGCACTAAGGAAAAAGACACAATGTTTAGTGCTGCATCAAATTGCAAGTCAGTGAATAATCACTTGTTCTCCAGTACGCCGTTTAAAGTACCATGAAAATCCCAGGACCGTTGAAGAGCAGGAGGTGCAAAGAGGTGCTTCTAAGGTGCTTCGACTGGTGCGCGCCAATAGCATATATGGATGCAGCCTGCATGGACATACATGAGAACAACCAGCATGGATATATTTTTATACTAGCATATCTTGCGTGGAAAGGCGGTATGAAATGTATTGAAAAATGTTCCTTTGCACGGTTTGTGATTTGCAACTATTGCATGTGCTTCCATGCAAAAGCAATTGCAAAATGTATGGATTTCTACCCAATTTTGCAAAGAAAATGCTGTAAGATGCATCATTTTAACTCAATGTTTCAAACATTTTCTTGGGAGTGAGAACCCCCCCCCCTCAAGCAACCCTTGTTTGGTTTGGGCTCCCTCACTGTGCTGTGTTGATCCTGCCTAATTGGCACAAGTTTTTAAGCCTCTTAACTTCAACAATGTACCAGCCTCCACTGTACATAATTTGTCACTGTGTATGATGGGTGTTTTAATGCGCACACAGGGGCAGTGTGCTCCTTAATGATATGATATAGCATTTATAACGTGCCTGTACACAAGTGTTTCTAGGCGCGACAAGGCAAAGAGGGGGGAAACAAAAGAGTAGGACAAAAAACAGATCTTACTAGGCCTTGTGTCATTCTGATCGCGCAAGAGCAGGGAAGGGGGGAGGGGAGAAGTGCCTACGGTGGGGTATGATGCAGAAGTGCAGTAACAAAGGAGAAACAAGAGTGCAACCAACAGGTGGCAAGTGTGGGTACTCATAAGTGCAGCCAAAGGGTGGAAAATAAGTGCAAGAGAGGGACTGTAGGGTTACAGATACAGACCATAAGTGCAGGGGAGCCAAGAGGCAGTGCAGGATTGCAACAGGACAGGCAGGGGCCTGGCACCGAATTCAGAGCTTGACCAGGTGACCAGTGCATGGATCAGGCAGGTGATCAGCAAGAGAGAGGAAGAGAGAAGGCAGAAGCAAAGTGACACGTCTTGAGTTGCTTCTGGAACCAGAGATGGTTCTGCTCAAGTTTCAGAGGCCCAGGGAGGCTGTTTTCAGAGGGAGGCCCCAGCTGAAGAAAAAGATCTGCCCTCAACTCTTTGCTTGGAAAAGTGACTGACCCTCAGAGAGTTGGAGGTGGCAGAGTGGCGAGCTCATGCCTTCCTATATATATTTATGCATATGATACAAAAGTTAGTCCGGCATAAACCTTTCCTCATTAGAGAAATCTAACTTTGCTGTAGTTGATTTGGAGTTGTATTAATAAACCATATTTGTGATCCTGCACACAAAAATTGTAAGGGGGCCTCACCAAATGTTGCTTGGCATTCAAACAAAATTCCAGATTGGTGAATCACTCCTCAGTCGGAAAACCCTCCTTGCGACGGCCCATTCCCACTTCACTGCCGTTTTCTTTGAACACGCGAAAGAGAATGGCTTTCCTCAACAAAAGCTTTTATATGCTTTGCCTACACACTTCATGGCTCGGGTGAGTTGAATGGCAGTGGTTAGTGTGGGCTTAAGTCCGGCAGCCCTTCAAAAGGCCTGCTTGGCGTTCCACAGCGCTTCCGCAATCAGATATGCAGCTGGCCGACTAGCAAACCCCGGGCCCTCATTCTCCTCGTGAGTGTTTCTCTCCCTAGGAACAGCAAGCGACGACGGACTTGGCGGCACGCGACATCCTTGCCAGTAGATGTATTGCACGTCTGCTCTAAAACACCAAATACGTGAATGAATACAGTATATAAATAGACATTCAAAGGCACCTGAAGGAATGTCTCTTCCTCCCCTTCCACCAATATTTGGCGTGTTAGTTTTACTGTCATTGAGCTCAGCACACAATGCGCATTTCAGTGTTCACCGAAATTCATTTTTAGGATGTGCAGAATTGACCTGGCCACAGGTAGCACTTTTATGCGAATCAGGCATTCGTGGCACTTGCTTAATCTATTGTTATATTCTTTGCATCATATGAGCTCAGAAGTATCCTGTATAGAACTGGTACATTATAGGACAGCACATAAATAAATAAAAATGTCAAGCGCTATTGTAAGATTTGTCCACTGGATAATTCAGTCACCAGTTTAGTTTAGTTAACATTTAGTGAGCGCACACACCCGCATCACAGCGCAATGTAAATATACATATACACAGCAGGAAACATGACACATAACCGAAAGATCAGTGCAGGCATCCGGTTAATCGGATACAAGCAGGGAAAAACTCAAGCGATCCTGCATTGGTGTGTCCCTGTTGTGTCCAGTAAAGGGGTGTGGCATCTTCTTGCAGAAATGTGAGATTGTTGGTGTGGAAACAGTTCGTAAACTGAATAATAGTTCACACCAAAGCCTGTTTTTTAGCCATTCGGTAGACTCAAGAAAGAAATTACGTTTTCTCTTTGTATCCTGGGCAGCACCAAGCGGCCTCTCAGGTCACCCGTATCGAGTTTTAGTTTTCTCGCAAAATGAGTTCTAAACTCAATTTAGTCCTACTAAAGAGCGCTGCGTTCCACGTAGAATATCTTCCTAAATTTGCCTTGAGTATTTTCGCTTCTCTTGCGCCCTTCTTCACAGCTATTAACGAGTAGAATTTGAGACCCTCTCTTTGTGCTGGACCATCCATAGCAACAGACACTCCACAGTGCACGGCAACAGCAATCGATCAATATCTTAGCTCTCCCTTGACTCGTATGTGAATTATTTGTCCTTGGCACTTGTAACAATAATTCCACTCGTGCATCTGTATTTCTTCTGTTTATGTCCCCAGTGAGACTTCAAGTGAACTCGTTTATGCATATGGTATGATTGGTTATTTATACCCAGAGGTTTGTAAGCGCGGACCCGGGGATCAAAACTGTGTTGCTTCGTGTCGTCTTCCTTCCAAGGTGAGCACGTTTCCCCTGAGCTATCTTCTCGGAGCCATACATACCTCTGTGCTTGGTAGTCATTCTAACAATTCCCTGAAAGAATGCTACCAAGCAATACATGAGGTGGAGAGGGAGACTTGAACTTGGCAAACCCACCAGCGGACTGTTTTGCTATTGAATTCCCAGGCAATGCATGAAGGATACTTAGGTTGGATTCCAAACGGGCACCCACGCATTTCATTTAAGAAATTGAAACCTGAGGTGGTTGAGTTCAACATCCCAGGTGGCAGAAGCCCAACTCTGAGGGTTTGTACTGATTAGTGGAGAGTCCCAGGATACTAATTGCGAGAGTAGTAGAAGAGTGGTGCCGCTGTGCAGTGGACTGCGTGAGCTGTGTCATTGGAGGTGGAGCTGGGGTGATGATGAGACAGGAAATGGAGGCCTAAAGATGGCAAGGTAATGGTGCTTAGGCATCCGTGTGTGTCCGTTTGCCAGATAAGTGGCAGTACAGGAGGAGGAGACAGGTGGCATCAAGGCCTCATGGGAATGTGAGCTTTTTGACATGGAGCATGTCACGGAAACACAGAGCTTCATCGTGCAGTTTTACCAATCAGGAAGCTCCATGTTACAGTCCCGGGTTCTAATAAGAAGGTTCCAATTTAACTGTACAATATCTGGGCAGAGCTAAGTAACGAAAACAGAGACAGTGGCTGTTTGTACGAGGACTCCTGTCCAGAAACCGTACTACATTGAATGTTGGTTTGTCCCAATAATTGTGAACCACGACATTTGTTAGTCCTATTAGTGTAGTAAATTAATACCTGAAGGAAGACAGGAGCCAGGCAGGGATTTCACCAGGGCTTTATTTTTCTGATAACACTGGAACTGATCTTGCATAAATGACATCCAGAATTACAAGGGCCAACGTGGCCAACTGGGGCTGGGCTGCATTAGAAGAAAATGTGCAGCTATAACGTTAAATTAGTCCCGTGCTCGGAGGAGCCGGGAGGACGCAGCTGTCCGTGTTCTCAGCTCGTCCCGTAAAGCGCGCGTAGCGCGCGGTGGCGGAGCCGAGGGCGCGAGCGAGATCTCGCGAGAGCGGGGCTCTCGCGACATCTCTACACACCTCCCTTTTTCCAATGCGGAACGGGTTCACTGTAACACATAGTCATTGTATCTCACCGGTCTTCTGTGCTCCCTTCGGGGCCTCTCACTGGTTGCAGGGCATGGTCTCTGCTGATCCGGTTCTGGACTCACATAGGGTTCTTCCCGTTCTGTTTCGGTTTCGTCTCTTTCTCCATCGCTTCCTTCTGGTTCTCGTTCCTCGTATCTCCGGTCCTCTCTTTCAGTCTCTAAGTGGGGTGTCTCTGGGGTTCTCGCTTCTTCTTGCCTTCGCTGGTATAATGCTACCCTTTCAACGTTCCATGTGCGCGCATCTTCTGTGCGGACATGATTTGTTCCTTTGTGAGTTACCTTTATGGGCCGACTATACCGGGATCCCGTGGCTTGGTCCTTTCTTGGGAGTTTGATTTTGACCCAGTCCCCTTCTTCTATGTTGGGCGCTTGCTTCGTCCTTCTTCTTTCATCACTCCACGATTTCATGCGTGTCTTGTTTCTCTCCATGCGCCATACCACTTCTGTCATGTTAACAGCTTCATCTTCCCTTACTTTCGCCAACCATGGTGGAATGAGGGTGGATGCCGCACTCCTCCCTCCCTCTCAACATTTTGAACGGGGTTATTTGTTTAATTCCATTTGGCGTGAGCCTGTGGGCCGCTATGGCTTCTTTGGTGGTTTTGAGGGGGTCCATTCCCGACGCTGTTGCAAGTTGGATGGCCTCTTTTATGAACCTGTTCGCCCTCTCCACAAGTCCATTTGCTTGGGGGTGATACAAGGCCGCCTTCTTTTGTTTGATGTGGTTCTTTTTTTAAAAATGCTTCCATGTCTTTGGAAACTAATTGCACTCCATTGTCTGTGACGACTTCTTTGGGGAGGCCTTCCCTTTGGAATATTTCAGTGAGCACCTGTATGACCGTCTCTGTGGTTATGTTCGGGACGAACTCGGCTTCCACCCACTTGGATAGGTAGTCGACCAGCACTATGCCGTATTTGTGTTCCGTTTCCATCGCCTCCAGGGGCCCTATGAAGTCTATGCCCACTTTGGACCATACCGCTTCTGGTATCTCCGTGGGTATGAGAGGTGCTTGTCGAACCTTCAGTCTTTTGTCACTGTTTAGGCATTCATGGCAGCGCTCTATCATGGCGCGTATTTCTTGGTCCATAGACGGCCACCAGTAAGCTTCTCTCACCCGGCGGCGGGTCATCGTGTTCCCGAGGTGTCCCGCATGGGCCCTGCAGAGAATGGTGCGCCTCATTCCTGTGGGGGGGATGATTTGATCCATTTTCATGATTATCCCCTCCGTTTCCGACAACTCATCTTGCACCTTCCAATATGGTCTCATGCCTTCCGGCAGCATTTTCTCATTTGGCCAACCTTCTTTGATCCATTTGCGAATCTTGGCCATGGTTGGGTCATTCGCGTCCTCTTCTTCCCAGTGTCTCTCACTGAGTTCCAAATAGTCTGGGGCCCTTATGTCCGATATGGATGCGACAATGCATTCTCCGTGTAGGAATGTGGTGGCCCTTTCCTTGTTTTCTGGCAGTCTCGACATGCAGTCGGCTTGCGAGTTTTTCCATCCGGAGATGTGATGGATTTCAAATGTGTATTCCTGTAGTTTCGCTGCAATGCGAGCTAGTCTGGGCGTGGATGTTTTGGTGCCTCCCGGACTAAGCATGTGGATTAGCGGCTTGTGATCTGTCACAAGCTTGAACTTTGTGCCCCACACATATGTTCTGAAATGTTCGACTGCCCATGCGCATGCTAGCATTTCTTTTTCAATGGTGGAATAGTTCTGTTCCGCCTCTGATAGTGCCTTCGACGCAAAGGCCACCACATGTTCGGTGTCACCTCTCCTCTGCGTTAGCACTGCTCCTAGTCCGTACGCACTGGCGTCAGTGGTAATGACCGTATCCCACTCTGGGTTAAAGGGTTGAAGACATGGAGCTTTCATGATGTGTTGCTTTATGGTGTCCATCGCCCTCTTCTGGGGTTCTCTCCACAAAAATTCTGTCCCTTTTTTTGAGTAGCTCGCGTAGGGGTGAAGTGGTTTCTGAAAACTTTGGTATGAATTTCGCGTAGTACTCAGCCAATCCCAGAAAAGACCTCACCTCTTCTTTGGTGGTGGGTTCAGGAGCTTTGGTGATGGCTTGCATAAGATTTTGTTTTGGGCTGATGCCCTTTTCCGAAATTTTGTACCCCAGATATTCAACTTCTTTTACTCCAAATGAACATTTCTCGTGACGTAAACGCACTCCTGCTTCTTGTAGTTTGTTGAGAACCACTTTGAGGGTGGTATCGTGCGTCTGCTTGTCCCTTGCATAAACCAATATGTCATCCTGAAAATATACCACATTTTTGACTTTCTTTAGTAGGACGTCCATCATGCGCTGAAAGGCCGATGCAGCTGATGACAACCCGAAAGGCATTTAGGTGAATTGAAACGTGCCAAATGGCGTGATAAATGCCGTAAGGGGTTTCGATTCTTCGTGGAGCTGTATCTGATGATATGCATTTCTCATGTCGAGTTTTGAGAATATTTTGGCCTCTTTCATTAATAATATGAGTTTGTTTATGCTTGGGAGCGGGTAATTGTCCGTGATAACTTCTAAGTTGAGGCTGCGCAGGTCTATGCACACCCTTAATTCCTGTGATTGGGGTTTCTTTATCAGGACGACTGGGCTCAACCATTAGGACGCTTCAATTTCCTCTATCACTCCTTCCTTCTTCATTTTGTCTAGCTGTTGTCTAAGGGTGTCCCTTGCTGTGGCCGGTACTGGTCTCACCCGGTGCTTGACAGGGACGGCATTTCTTTTGAGCACAATTTTGTGAATAAAGCTTTTAATGTGCCCCGGCTCCTCCGAGAAAAGTGTTGGGTAATCGCTCTTGACAACGGATTCGCTCCTCGTATGGACTGATAGAACTTGATCTTCTGTGCTTGGATCCAGTCTGATTTTTAGTTTGTCCTGATCATCCCAGCCCAAAACGGCAGGCCCTTCATGGCTGAAGTAGACTCTGGTGATGGTTTCTCTTCCTTTGAATTCGACTTTGCCGTTGATATACCCTAGCAGTTCGACTGAAGCCCCCCCAAACACCGTGGGCTTGTGTCTTGTGGTGAGTACTTCCACTTTCTCTTTACCCAGCATGTCTTTGTATGTCTGAAGGGGTAAGATGGTGAGGTCCGACCCGGAATCTGCCATGACCCTTGTCTCTCTTCCATCGATTTTGATCACGCAGTGGGGCTTCTCTCTCCTGGCTCGTGTGCTGTTCCCCATTATGACTGTGGGTCTACCCTCCTCATCTGACGAGGATTCCCTTTCCCTTGTGTATTCTGTGGTGAGGCTTGTGACTTTCTTGTTCCTCCATCGACACACTATCGCGAAGTGTCCTATGCGTTTGCAGACGGAGCACTCCTTGTCTCTGGCTGGGCACTCTCTGTCAAATGCCAGGTGTTTGGTGCTGGTGCACCTATGACACTTGAGGGGTTCTTTCTTGCTGTTTCTTGCTTCTCTCGTGTCTGGTGCAAACTTTTCCTTTCTCGGACGGAATCCCACCGCTTGTATTTTGGTGGGAACTTGGGCCCCTGTAAACTCTTTCCTTCTTCCCGCTGTTTCCTCTACTGCTCTGGCAATATCGACGGCTTTTTCTAACTGTAGCTCTTTTTCGAGGATGAACTTATCTTGGACTTTCCGACTGTTGGTGTGGACGACTAGCATGTCGCATATGCGGTTTTCCGCATTGGTGCCGAAGTTACACAGGGCTGCTAGTTCCCTTAATTTCGTGACGTAGTCATCGACGGGTTCAGACTGCTCTTGTTTTCGCGTGTAAAACCTTATTCTATGGAGTACTGTGTTCTCTTTGCTGGCGAACCTCTTAATGATTCTTCTAACCGCCTCCTTAAACACATCATCATTGTCGTCATCTACTAGTACCGGGGTAAGGCCCTCGAATATTCTTTGCCCTTCCACCCCTAAGGCATTGAGTAGCATGGCTCTGCGTCTCACCGCTGAAAATCCTGATCCACCCATAGCCTCCACGTACGTCGTGAACAGGGGCTGCCATTGTGGCCAAGGAATGGCAGGCCTACCTGGCGTTTGTAGAAAGGGTGGCGGCGGCGTGGCTCCCTGCATGTTTCTGCGCGGTTTCTCGTGGTGATCCTCGTCGCCAATTTATGTAGTAAATTAATACCTGAAGGAAGACAGGAGCCAGGCAGGGATTTCACCAGGGCTTTATTTTTCTGATAACACTGGAACTGATCTTGCATAAATGACATCCAGAATTACAAGCGCCAACGTGGCCAACTGGGGCTGGGCTGCATTAGAAGAAAATGTGCAGCTATAACGTTAAATTAGTCCCGTGCTCGGAGGTGCCGGGAGGACGCAGCTGTCCGTGTCCTCAGCTCGTCCCGTAATGCGCGCGTAGCGCGCGGGGGCGGAGCCAAGGGCGCGAGCAAGATCTCGCGAGAGCGGGGCTCTCGCGACATCTCTACAATTAGTAAAAAAAAAAGTAGGTATTTACACAGCCTAGGACAGCATTGGTGTTCCTGATCCTGCTGAGCGAGCAAATGGCGTGTCAGATAGTTGAATGGCACCCCCGCAAAGCCTGCTGCATAACAACGCATCTTGTAAAAGAAAAATGGTGGTCACAATTACTGGAATAAAATGGTTTTCAGATGACGACGAAAGATCTGATGATCCGATGTACTTCGGAGCTCCAAAGAAAGCCTATTCCATACACTGGCGGCAGCGACAGAGAAAGCGCTGCCACACAACCTGGCTTGGCGAATTCTTCGCACCACTACCCAGAAATCCGTAGAAGAACAGAGAGGGCATGCTGGGACATAGCAGCAGAATATGAGCTGCAGAAAGGCAGGTGAGGCGGGGGTGTGGGCAGGGGTTTGGCCAAGTCATAAATGTTCAGGGGAGAAAAGACCGAAGGTTATTGCGAAAAAATTATCTTCGGTCTTTTCTCCCTCCAACGTTTGCAACTCGGTCTTTCAACCCCAATCCGAGCCAGATGCTGGGCATTTCTAGTAGTCTAATGAAATCAGAGAGGCCACCACCGGCCCGCAGCGCAACCAGCATAAACCGAAGTACTTTACGCAGGACACCGAGCTTAAAATTGCCTGTTTGGCATACTGCACTGACCTGGGCCTCATCTTGACATAGGTACAGGTTGAGGAAAGGAGCCCAAAGAAGGGGACTTTTGGAGATGCGTTGTACAATCTGCGCATGCTTCCTTTCAATAACTGGATAGCTTGGCAAGTACACTCACCTAGCAATCATCGTGATCCCAAAAGTAGGGAGATAGGCGCTAGCTAGAGAATATTGGCTGGATTACAGGACCATATCGACCCGCAATGTCAGCATGAACATTCTGAAAAAAGGCTGGGCTTTGAGGCTAGATATAGTCATGTGTGACTTGTGGGCAAAGGTCAAGGTGGATTTTAAGGCAATAATGCATTCACTGGTGAGCTCTACTGTGTGGTAGCGGCCCTCTACTCGATTTAGTAGGCGTTTACTTCCTTTTAACGAGGTTGGTGCGCTCTTCCCATCCTGGCAATTGCTGCCACTGAAGTCTTTATTCCTCTAACATGCGGGGTAAAATGGGTGGTGCCGAGTTTTTGTTTACGAAAAAAAATAGATAATGGCATAAGGTGCCATGTCTGCCATGGATAAGGCAAAGGGAGATCTATGAAAGAGTTCCTTTTACATTTCCGCGGCGAGCCCGTGAGCCCAGATAGGGATACAGGTGAACCAAAGGATTGACAGTGAAGACAGGCAAGCGATCAAGATTAATTTAAAGATGGCGGTGGAGGGAGGGTGAAGCGGGAAGCCAACACACAGCTTGTTCAGAACGTGCGCTTTCACAGTAGAATTCAACCCATGTTACAGCACCCGCATTGACCGCTGCGAGTTTAGGCTGATTAACTATGGTAAGAAATGTTACACAAGGTAGATAAATGATCTAGACGATGAGAGACGAAAGGCTTCTTCAGTTTTGCTGCTGAGAAAGCTTCTGATTTTGTAAAATAGAATTGTCTTTTTGTGCTATTTATGCTGATGGCCATCGGGGGTACTTTTTCAAATGGTTTGAATGCAAGTACAAATATAGCTGTTAACTCGCAAAACAAGAAAGGGGAGATTCCGGTGTTCTGTTGTGTTTAAATTATGCTGTCCAACATTACACGTTCTTCCAGTTCCCTCCATCCCTGCGGGGGGGGGGGGGGTAGGGGGGGACAGGAAAAAGCAGTATGCCAGTTTAAATATATGCAATCTTGAATACATTAAACGTACCTGTGCAAAACACGTTGAGCTGCTGTCATACTGCTCAACGTTTCTCTGTCTTCAACCTTTATTTCTCCAGATGTTCCGGACTACAACTACCACCAGCCCAAGACAGCATAGTCAATCTTAAGGGATAATGGGAGTCAGAGCCAAAACGTCCCAAGAGGCGCAGATTGCTGACCCGAGATTTACACTGTGGTCATATGACTTTAAAACTACAATTCCCATAACTACTCATTCGCAATAGCAAATAATTACTCGCCTGCATCCAACTCTATCATGCAACCTATACAGAAAAATCAAAAGAGGCGAGCAGGCTGCGGGAAACAATACAACAGAAAAGCTACTTTTGTAATTGCTAATCCTTATTAAAACCTGCCTAGTGCAAACCATCTCATTGGAAATATAAAATGTATATAAATATGGACCCATTGGTCTCCCATGTCCGTAACCAGCATAAAGACTCTTCTTCAAACTCACATGTAATTGCAAGGATAACAAGCATTGGCAAAGCCAATAGTTTTGGCGTTTATTGGTGTTCTTTGCATTTTTCAATGTGTAGGCACCAGGGTTCAAGGAGGAGAGTGTAAAGTTCCAAAGGAGGATGTAATAAGGGGTGCGGGTGTGCAAGAGCATGAGAAGGAAGGAGAATAGAGCAAGGGAGGAAGCGATTGGGAGAGGGTGCCATCGATGATGAGCAAGAGGAAATCTGATCAAGTGTTACCACATCGCCACTTACCTGTCATAGGGGGCACACCTATGGGTCACGGCGCGCCCCATCCTGGCGCTGCTATCCTCGATACCGGCTGGGGGGACCGCGGTCTTCTGCGGCACTCCGCGCTTCCGGGGTTTCTGTGTCTCGGGATCTGCGCATGCGCGGAAGGCCGCGTTTCGTTCTTCGCGCATGCGCAGTCCACGGAACGCTTGGGAAGCCACAAGCTTGCTTCCCAAGCCTCGCTCTGGGCACGGCAGCACTCGGGAACAGCACGGCTTGCGTTCCAAGCCTCCCGGGTGCTGCCCGCCCTATTTAAGGGATAGAATCTTGAAACTCACCGCGTCTCAACGCGGTTTGTTTCCAGATCGTGCTTTTCGCTCCTGCAGCCTTCCGCTGCGCCCAAATTCCTCCTTGTTGGATTCCTGTTCCTCCTGTCCCCTCCTGTGTTCCAGGTTTGGTCCTTCCTTCCCTGGGTTCCCTTAGACTGCCTTGCTCTTCTCCTTCCCTCCCAGCCTTGCTTCCCTTCTCCTTGCCTGCTGCAGCCCCTTTGCCATGGACTAATCCTTCCTGATCAGCCTGCTTGCTTGCTGTCTTCCCTGAGCCCTGCAGCCCCTGCCTCGGACTCTCTCCTCTGACCAGCCAACTTGCCTGCTGCCATCCTTGTGCCTTGCACTGCCTTGGACTACCTACACTGCCCTACTATTGGTCCCCAGCCTGGAATCTTGCTACTTTTGTGGACATCAATCTTCAGCCTATTTTTGGGGACCTCTCAGAAGCGGATTCCGGCATACCGTCCGCAAGCATCGGCCCTCCAGACTGCCCCGGCACCACAAGAATCAGGGAGGTGTACGCTTGTGGCGTTGGGAGCTGGTCCACCCCTTGCCCTGTTGATATCAGGGAGAGGGCTGCACTGGTTTCTCGCGTTGCACCTTCTGCAGTCATTTATCGGACAGCCTGGCGACCTCACCACGATCAACTACCGGAAGTTCAGGTACTCAGCGCCCTAGGGACGCTATCTTTAACAGATTGAGACGCCATCTCCTTGGGGGCCGGCATTCTGTGGAAGTACGTACTGATCACCGAAACCTACAGTATTTGAAGTCTCTTCAGTGCCGAACCTCTCGTCAAGCCCGATGGGCCTTCTTTTTCTCTCACTATGACTTTCGTATTACGTACATCCCCAGTGCTCAGAAATTGAAGGCCAATGCCTTGTCTCGATCTCTGGATACAGACGCGAGAAGTCAGTACAGGGATGAGCCACTAATATCTCCAAGGCATTTTTTGTTCACACTTTCGCCTCATCTTCAGAAGATTCTACAGGACACAAATTCTGATCCTGCTCGGGAAGGCCTCCTGAGACATTCTCAGGTTACTGAAGAAAATGGGCTGCTTTTCTTCCGGAACAGACTGTATATCCCCACGACCGCACTCCGGACTCTTGTGCTTCATGGGTTTCACGACTCCCGAGTAGGTGGCCATCGTGGAGTGAGAGCAACTCAAGAACTGATATCTAGACAGTTCTGGTGGCCGGGCTGGGCCGGTGATGTTGACCGTTATGTCAAGAGCTGTCCTGTGTGTGCTCAGGTGAAGACTCCTAGGAAGAGGCCCCTGGGATTGCTGCATCCCACTGAGATTCCTCCTTACCCATGGCACACCATTACGGTTGATTTCATCGTGGAACTCCCTCCATCAGAAGGATATACCTGTATCTTGGTCGTAGTAGACCGTTTTTCCAAGGCAGCCCATTTTGTTCCATTTCCTAAGATTCCCACTGCTTCACAGATGGCGTTGGCATTTCTTCAGGAGATATATAAACTACACGGCTTACCGGAAAAGATCATATCCGACCGAGGGTCTCAGTTTTTGTCGTCTTTTTGGCGCCAATTGTGTAGCCATCTCGGCATTCATCGCGCACTCAGTTCTGGTTATCATCCTCACACCAACGGCCAGACTGAAAGGACCAACCAGACTCTGGAACAATACCTTCGCTGTTTTGCCAATGCCACTCAATCTAACTGGAAGTCGCATCTGATTTTTGCTGAGGTCTCCTACAACAACACGGTTCATTCTGCTACAGGCCTGAGTCCATTTTTCTGTTTGTCTGGTTTGCATCCTAGACTGGTGCCCTTTTGTCCTGTACCTTCTAGCGCAGTTCCCTCTGCTGATCAGCTCGTCTCTTCCATCCAGGATCAACACTCCTTGGCTCGCAGTACCTTGGCAGAGGCACAGGCACAGATGAAGCGACAGGCTGATAAGGGGAGGGCCCCGGAACCCGCTTTCCAGGTGGGGGATTTGGTTTGGTTGTCCTCCAAACATCTTCCCATACGTAATTTGCCCACCAAATTGGCCCCCCGATATTTTGGCCCATTCAGGATTACTAGGCGCCTGTCTGCTGTGGCATTTCGTTTGCAGTTGCCTCAGACATGGCGGGTGCATCCAGTTTTCCATGTCTCCCTTTTGAAGCCATACGTGGTCAACACTTTTGGCCGGTCTTTCCCCCGTCCGGCACCTGTTGATGTCCGGGGGTCCCCTGAATTTGAGGTACGGGAGATTTGCGATTCACGCATAAGGCGTGGGGTTCTCCAGTACTTGGTGGACTGGAGGGGCTACCCCGCCTGTGATCGTACTTGGGAACCCCGTAGTTATGTGCATGCTCCCCGCCTGGTCCGTGATTTCTATCGCTGTTTTCCCTGGAAACCTGGGGCTCCTGGCCTTTCTGGGAGGGGGCAAAGTGTTACCACATCGCCACTTACCTGTCATAGGGGGCACACCTATGGGTCACGGCGCGCCCCATCCTGGCGCTGCTATCCTCGATACCGGCTGGGGGGACCGCGGTCTTCTGCGGCACTCGGCGCTTCCGGGGTTTCTGTGTCTCGGGATCTGCGCATGCGCGGAAGGCCGCGTTTCGTTCTTCGCGCATGCGCAGTCCACGGAACGCTTGGGAAGCCACAAGCTTGCTTCCCAAGCCTCGCTCTGGGCACGGCAGCACTCGGGAACAGCACGGCTTGCGTTCCAAGCCTCCCGGATGCTGCCCGCCCTATTTAAGGGATAGAATCTTGAAACTCACCGCGTCTCAACGCGGTTTGTTTCCAGATCGTGCTTTTCGCTCCTGCAGCCTTCCGCTGCGCCCAAATTCCTCCTTGTTGGATTCCTGTTCCTCCTGTCCCCTCCTGTGTTCCAGGTTTGGTCCTTCCTTCCCTGGGTTCCCTTAGACTGCCTTGCTCTTCTCCTTCCCTCCCAGCCTTGCTTCCCTTCTCCTTGCCTGCTGCAGCCCCTTTGCCATGGACTAATCCTTCCTGATCAGCCTGCTTGCTTGCTGTCTTCCCTGAGCCCTGCAGCCCCTGCCATAGACTCTCTCCTCTGACCAGCCAACTTGCCTGCTGCCATCCTTGTGCCTTGCACTGCCTTGGACTACCTACACTGCCCTACTATTGGTCCCCAGCCTGGAATCTTGCTACTTTTGTGGACATCAATCTTCAGCCTATTTTTGGGGACCTCTCAGAAGCGGATTCCGGCATACCGTCCGCAAGCATCGGCCCTCCAGACTGCCCCGGCACCACAAGAATCAGGGAGGTGTACGCTTGTGGCTTTGGGAGCTGGTCCACCCCTAGCCCTGTTGATATCAGGGAGAGGGCTGCACTGGTTTCTCGCGTTGCACCTTCTGCAGTCATTTATCGGACAGCCTGGCGACCTCACCACGATCAACTACCGGAAGTTCAGGTACTCAGCGCCCTAGGGACGCTATGTTTAACATCAAGAAAGGTTGACAATAAGAGGGTAAGAAATAAAGCAAGAGTGTGAGAGGAAGGATGAGCGATAGTAGAGAGCGTGTGTGGGGTGGGTTGTTGAACGAGTTTGGTGGGTTGGGATAGAGAGAGTTGGGGTGGGTGGCTGGGTGTAGAGAGAGGTGTGTGTGTGGGTTTAGAGTTATTGGGGTAGGGTGGGTGGGGGTAGTGAGAGTGGAGATGGAGTGGGTGATGTGGGTAGAGAGACTGGGGAAGGGTGGGTTGGGTTAGAGAGAGTGGAGTTAGGGTGGGTGGGGTATATAGAGTGGAAGTAGGGTGAGTGGATGGGAGTAGGGTTGGTGGGTGGTTTTGGCAGAGAGAGTGGGGGTAGGGTGAGTGGGTGGGCGAGGGTAGTGAGAGTGGTGATAGAGTGGGTGAATGGGGTAGGGAGAGTGGGGTAGTGTTGGTGGGTGGGGTAAAAAGAGTGGGGGTAGGGTGGGCTGGTCGGGGTAGAGAGAGTTGGAGTAGGGTGGGAGGGCAGGGGTAGAGAGTGTGTGGGTAGGGTGGATGGGGTAGGGAGAGTGGAGGTGGGGTGGGTGGGAGTAGAGAGTGGAGGTTGGGAGGGTGGGCGGGGTACAGAGATTGGAGGTAGGGCGGGTGTGGGTAGAGAGAGTGGAGGTGTATGGGGGTAGAGAGAGTGGGGGTAGGGCGGGTGGGTGGGTGGATGGGGAGAGTGGGGGTAGGGCGGGTGGGTGGGTGGATGGGGAGAGTGGGGGTAGGATGGATGGGTAGGGTAGAGACAATAGGGGTAGGGTAGGTGGGGTAGAGTGACTGAGGGTAAAGTGGGTGGGTGGGGTAGAGAGAGTGTGGGTAGGGTGGGTTGTGGGGATAGAGAGTGTGGGGGTTGGATGTGTGGATGGGGATAGAGAAGGTGGGGTAGGGTTGGTGGGTGGGGGTAGAGAGGGTGGGGGTACGGTGGGTGGGTTCGGGTAGAGATGGTGGGGGTAGAGAGGTTGGGGGTTGGTAGAGAGGGTGGGGGTAGGGTGGGTGGGTGGGGGTAGAGAGGGTGGGGGTAGGGTGGGTGGGTGGGGGTAGAGAGGGTGGGGGTAGAGAGTGTGGGGGTAGGGTGAGTGGGTGAGGATAGAGGAGTGGGGGTAGGGTGGGTGGGTATAGAGCGTGGGGGTAGGGTGCTTGGGTGAGGTAGAGATAGTGGGGGTAGCAAGAGTGGGGGTAGGGTGGGTGGGTGGGCTAGAGAGAGTGGGCATAGAGTGGGTGGATGGGGGTAGGTTGGGTAGGGGTAGACAGGGTGGGTGGGGATAGAGAGAGTGAGGATTAGGTGGGTGAGGGTAGAGAGGGATAGGGTGACAGGGTGCGGGTACGGTGGGTAGGGGCGGGTGAGTAGGTGGGGTTAGAGAGTGTGGGGGTTGGTGATGGTAGTTGGTTGGGGGAAAACATGGAGAATAAAGCAGCCTTTGGGAGGATTTGTCAAAAATAGCCCAAAATAGCACAAACAAAGACCAACCAGCAGACGTAATGGGGGTGGAGTGGTTGGGTGTGGGTAGAGAGAGTGGGCATGGGGTGGGTGTAGAAAGGCAGCCTCAGGATAACAAAAAACATCTGCTGTCAAATGTAGCCCATCATAGCCCAATATGAAATCACTGCCCAGCTGGGAAACGGAAAGCCTGGCACCCGATTCGTTTCTTACAAAGCTGGTGATTGGAGCAAATATTTTTAGGGACCTTCTCATTGGGTAATACGTTGGAGGAGTTTGGAAACACAAATATTAGTGATTTGACAGTTTCAAGCCATGGCATTGCACGTTGCTATAATAGTTTTCAGGTTTTGAGCAAATATTTTTCCTCTTTTTTTTGGGGAGTAGGGTGATTGAAGAGATAAATGTATACAAAAGCAATTTCACCACTAGCTTCCCACCTTCCCCACACATAGGCCGTGGAATGAGTACTCCATGAATGATAATAACTTTCACTCAGCTGCTGCGATGCCAAGCAGATATTCTCAGTTCAGAACCCCCATTCCTGCTCTCTCTCTTCTGTAGCAAGGGTTTTGGTAATTTTGTGGCGCAAGTGCTACGAAAATTCACCAATACCCAAAATGCTGGTACCGATGTTCAAATTATATATCACATCGTAAAGTACTTAAATGTTTGAGGCTCAGATCCAGCCACAAAATAAATCACCAGTAGGACTGTAGCCAATAACCCAAGGTAATCCACCACTTCACTGGAATCTATAATTCTCAAAATTAAAAAATATGTCCTACTATCTAGACTGTGCAATATTTCCCTTAATGAGTGTGCATGTCCAAACATGAACATGGCTACACACATATCTGTTCATCTTTTACACTGATACACCTGCACAAAATGACACTACAAATTAAAATATAGTGAGGCATACGTCCATATTGGACAGGTGCAATTCTTCCATTTTACTAGTACAGAGACATATAGATTTATCCGAGTGTGTTATAAGAACAGGTTTAAGCCCTCACTAGTTTTCAGCCACCCTGGGTGTTTAATTGAAAACAAATTATTTAACATGCTTTGAAACATGCCATGACTCATTTGTGATTACCGCTCGGATACCGGTTTCGGATACCACTGTATTACCAAGTGATATAATTACTGACAATTATTTTTTTCTAATTATTTTTTTTTATATAGCGCCACAACAAGCAAGCACAGAGGCATCACAGCGCTCACAACAACATACAAACAAAAAACATAAATCCCTTATTCATCATTACCAATAGCCATATGTCCAGAAGTCAAAACACGGAAAGGAACGGTGAGGCATTAAGCAAATAGAAAGTATGCTTAAGTACTGATAGAGAGCTGCAACCCCTAAGATCCGGTGAGAGAGTATTCCACAGCTTCGGTGCAGCACTAAAGAAAGCTCACTGACTCACAGCTGATAATTCAGATTTTCAACACATTCTTTACAGAAAGTCATGATTCTATTAAAGACACGGAGGCGAAGGATTATGCTTTCTCTTCAACTTTACTGTTCAGCAGCAAAGAAAACAAATACCAATGAACATGAATACAAAACTAATAAAAACTACAATAACCATGTTTTTCTGAGTTTTTGTAGTCCATTTCAATTGGTCTTCGAACTGACCATGTGATAAGTCTGTAACCAATAAACAAAGTCCTCAGTGTATAAAACCTCCTGTCCTCTTTTCATTCCTCCTCTTTCTTTGTCCTTGTGAGGTTGTGTCCAGTACGACTTTGAAATTCCGTCCATTCCATTCGCATCCTAGACCAAATTCCAGATTGATTGTTGTCTGTTGCTGTCCCTAAAGAAAAAACAATCAGAGAGGTGACTACAGACCGAAAACAAGGGTGGGACAATCGTATATATGCTATACAGTCTATAATATGCCCAATTAAGCGTTAACTACAAAATTGCATATAATATACATCCTGTATGTCTCAATAAACATAATCAATGTCAACCATACATGAATTACAATTCATTATATTTTACGATTTATCGGGTGGGATAATCCTTCGCCTCTGTGTCTTTAATAGAATTATGATTTTCTGTAACGAATGTGTTGAAAATCTGAATTCTATGTCAAGACCAGAGGCTCGGATTATGCTTGTTCAAAGCGTACTCACCACTAACGATGTCGCACTTTCCATAGGTTTAAAATAGAAAGTTTTAAAAGTCGATTCATTCGACCAATCTGCAGATCTCATAATGTCCACTACTCTGGCTCCTATGTTATACGCTTTAGTAGCCATCGCTCCTCTAGTTAAATGAGCGCCATATCTCTTGATATCGATACCCGCTTGTACCATCACCCATCTAAGCCATCTGGCTATGGTGGCCGGTCTAACCGCTTTAAATGGTTTACAAATTGCTATTAATAATTGTGACACCCCCGGGGGCCTTACTTCCCTCGTCATATTTTCATATGCTGTTAAGCATCTGACTGGACATAATTTTGGTTGGTTTGGAAAAGCCTCATAGGAAATAGATCTCAACCCCGTTTTGGTCCTCCTAGTTATGAGAAAAGTTACTCCGTTCGGAGATTTACTTTTCCTGTTAATCTCCAGTGCTCTAACATCAGAAGATCTCTTATATGCTAAAAGACATAAGAGCATGGCTAACTTGCCTGAAATTGCTTTACGTGTCAAATCCTGATTATCTGGCCATGATAAAAATAGTCTCAAAACCTTGTCTACATCCCATAACTGATTATATTTCTCGCTAGGGGGTCTAAGCATCTTTACCCCTCTCAGAAGTCTACAGATGAATGGATTTTCCCCAATCGCTAAACCTTCAACTCTAGGGTGCCCTGCAGATATCGCAGATCTGGCTGTGTTGATAGTTCTGTACGCCATTCCTTGAGCTGCCATCTGGGCTAAAAAATTAGCTACATGTACTACATCCGTTCCATCGGGATGGATATTCCTTTCCAAACACCAGCTACTCCATCTGACCCATGCTGATCTATAAACTTTGTGTGTCCCTGGGGCCCATGATTCGCTAATGATGTTTTCAGCTTCATCCGATAGTCCTGGCCAAACCCAAGATCTCCTGAAATCGCCCACACTAAGAGATTGAGTCCTCCTGACCTCTCCAGTGGATGACTGAGACCTCTGGGATCTCGAATGATGAATTCTGTGTTGGGTAAAGCCACTGGGTTCTAATGAGTCAATTCCAGCAGGCTGGGAAACCATACCTGCCCTTTCCAGTCCGGTGTAATTAGGATTAGGGATGCTCCCTGTCGTCTCAGCTGAGCTAGCGTCCTCGTTATCATGGAGAACGGAGGAAATGCATAGTTCTTCTGTTGACCCCAGGATTGCAGGAATGCATCCGTCGCCTCTGCTTCTGGGTCCGGTCTCCAGCTGAAAAACCGGGGTAATTGCCTGTTTAGTCTCGATGCAAATAGGTCAATCTGGCATGGACCCCATTGAGACATCAGTTTCTGAAACACAACCTCGTCCAGCTTCCAATCGCTGGCGTCTCTGAGGTATCTGGAGTTCCAATCGGCCACTTCGTTCTGCTGGCCCGGCAGATATTCCGCCATCACTGAGACTCTTCTCTCCAGACAGAGTTCCCAGAAGTCCTTTGCCAGTTCTGCTAGTAACCTGTATCTTGTCCCTCCCAGTCTGTTGATGTACCTGACTGCCGAGATATTGTCAATTTTTAGCAGAATGCAACATTGAACCCTCTCCTGGGTCCAGCATTTCACTGCAAAGGACCCTGGCAGTAATTCCACACAGTTGATGTGGAGACTCGTCTCTTGATCCGACCACCTGCCCCCTGTCAACAGGTTTTCGCATCGGGCTCCCCAGCCCCATCTGCTGGCGTCGGATTCGATGATCAGGTCCGGGGATGAACCAAATATCGCTCTCCCGTTCCATGCATCCATATGAATGAGCCACCATTCTAACTCTTTCCTCACGTCTTGTGAAATAGTCACCTTTGATTGTATGAAGCGCCCTTCCTGAGGTGATAGATCTTCAACCTCTGGAGTGCCCTGTAATGTAGAGGTCCTGGGAAAATCGATTGGATCGATGCCGCTAGGCGCCCCACTAATCTCGCAATGTCTCTCAACGAGAGTTCTCCCTTCGCTAGTGTGTGTCTCAGCTGTTTCTTGATATCGTTCACCTTGTGAATGGGTAGACTGAGCGTTCCCTGAATTGAATCCACTATGAAACCCAGGAATTCCATTGTCTGCATTGGTACCAAACTGGATTTCTCCCAATTTATTATAAAGCCCAGACTTTCTAGCAAATCTATTGTTATCTGTATTTGTTCTATTAATGTCTCCTTCTCTTGGCACATCAGACATATATCGTTTAAATATATTATAAGTCTTATCCCTTGAGCTCTGAGGTGTGATACAACTGGCTTCATCATCTTGGTGAAACACCATGGTGCCGATGCCAGGCCAAAGGGTAGGCATCGAAACTCCCATGCCGCTTCCCCCCAGATGAATCTCAGAAATCTGCAGTGTTCCTCTGCTATGGGTATAGTCAGGTATGAATTTTTCAGATCTATCCTGGCTAGCCAGTCTCCCTGAATTAGTGTATCTCTTAATAGGTGTATCTCTTCCATTTTGAAGTGTCTGTACACCACGTAACCATTGAGGCCTCTCAGATTTATGATTGGTCTTGTCTTGTGTTTCCCTTTTACTAGGAACATATTGCTTATGTAACCTCCTGTCTGACCTGATGCGGGTTGTATAGCTCTTTTGCTTTCTAGCCCTCTCAATTCTCTTTCCAGTAAGATCTTGTCTTCCCTGTTCATTACCATCCGGTGTCTAGTCAAATGGTCGACAGACAAATGGTCGACAGACAAATGGTCGACACAATTTGGTCGACAGGACAAATGATCGAATTTTTTTTTAGTTATATATATATTTTTAGGTTTTCATATAGGGAAAAAAGGGGTTTTTAGCAAAAAAATGGCGTTAGAGGGGACCCCCCCCAAAAAATAAAAAAATGTGGGAAAAAAAATAAACAAATTTGATCATTTGACCTTTTGACCTTTTGGTGTCGACCATTTGTCCTGTTGACCATTTAGATTAAACCATTTGACCTACAACCTTACCATCCCTCTTGGTGGTTTCTCCTGATGAGGTGTATCTAGAAAATCTATATAAAAGCCTTGAGTGGTTTGTATCACCCAGGAATACCCCGATATGTTCAACCAATTTCTTAAAAATTGAGCTGTCCTCCCACCTACTACTGGGGTATTTAGACGTGGGGATGTTATTCTCACCTGGGTTATTCTGCTGACGTTCCCCTCGCCAGTTTCTCCCTCTTCCTCTACCTCTCGAGGGAAAGAAAGGTGTCTGTCTGCATTTCTCTTGTTCTCTCCAATGAACACTGTCCTGATAGGATCGATTGTATTGGAACCGGCCAGCCGAACGACCCCTGCCTCTGCTGGCCCGTCCAAAAACTTTCCTCCTGAACACTCTCTTGAGCGAGGCTTGAGCCTTGTCCAAGGCTGCGTAGGAGTTGACAAATATGGTTAGCTCCTTGATAAAGGAGCCCCAAACAGTTTTCCTTTTGCCGATGAGGCAGATTCCGAGGAGGCCAGCTCACTTAATTTGGGGTCGATCTTTACCAACAAAGATCTCCTCCTTTCCGTGGTAATAGCATGATTGGCATTCCCCAACATGCATATCGCCCTCTGGGCCCACCCAATTAGAATTGACGGTTCTATTGGCTCTCCTCTGACTTTGGCTTCCTCTCCCATCTGGAGAATTTTTGTGAGGGGTCCCGTCATATCTAGCATCTTATCCTGGCATGATCGCCAGGATCTGTCAAGCCCCTTCCTCACATCTTTTGTGTATTTACCCATGAAGGTTATCATCTTCTCGTCTATGATGGGTGTATCCGCAGCACCCTCTGGGAGGTGAGGTCTGGGGCATTCTGCCCTCATCTTGCTCCTAGCTTCTTTGGCTAGTGGTGCTCTCAGGCATTTCTTTAAATATGCCACTATTCTTTTGGGCGGTTCCCATTCAGATGATCTGGGAGGAATAAGTGCCTCTGGATCGAAATCATCGTCCTCTGCACCATCCTCTTCTGTTTCCTCATTCTTCCTTTTCTTCGGCGCTTTGTGGCCTTCACCCTCTGAAGAGGATATAGATAGAACTTCCTCCTCTTCGGAGTATTCCTCCTCCTAGTCGTCCTCCCCCTCATCTGAGGTGTTTGAGGAACCTTCTCATCCCCTGCTAGGCCCTGCTTTTCCTTTTCTCTTCCTTTTTCCACCCTTCTTCTTCGGTGGAGTGCCCGGGGGGGTTTGGGCTTCTTCCGCCCTGCGGGCTGCTTTACTGCCCCCTTTCGACTTTTTCTGTGCCTTAAGGCCTTTGATTACCTCCAGGCCCTGCGAGAATCTGAGCCAGTCCTCCATCAGCGCTATTTGCTGAGGTCCATGTCCCAGTGAAGCCCCCAGGGCTTTATGGAGGACATCAGTCATTTCCGAGTAGCTCCTCTTTTGGCTAATACTAGCCTTCCCCTCATCACTGGAGGAGCTCATGGTTCGCGGCCTCTGGGGAATACAAGTGTCTGTATATAATATATATATACCAGGGTTTTGTAAAGAGATTCAATATATATATATCAAATCTGAATCTATGTAGTATAGATCACCTGGTTCGTAATTATATATATATATATATATATATATATATATATATATATATATATATATATATATATATATATATATATATATAATTTATTTATTTATTTATTTTTTTTAATTGACAGGTTTTACTTGGGACTGTGCCCGTATTATCGTGCGGTACCTGAGATGGCCTGCAGGGGCACTGTCGAGTTCCTGACAGGACACTACGCTCTAAAAGAACGATGCGTGCTGATGCAGAATGTAAAGTTCTGGTAATAATGGATCTTTCGATCGTAAGAATCAGTCTGCACAACGTTCATATCACTCGTTCCGTACTCAAGAAAACCTGAATGCCTAAATGGGAGAGAGAGCGCCAGAACTACGCGGTCCCGTCTCGCTCTCTCTTCCATGTCGCAGTGCCCTCTGCGTCGGATCTGAGGAGCTGCGGCTGCTGGTGCACCAGCCCGTCGCGGCCGCAACTCCCGAAAGCCGACTAACTTGACGCGGATATGCTCCGCCTGATCAAGCGCACACGTGTCGTGTTCCCAAAATAGTATCTTAAGCCCGTAGAAACACTCTCACTCACACATACAATAGAATGAAAAAAGTACTTAACTCGCTGCCGAGCAGCAAAGAAAGAGGAGGAATGGAAAGAGGACAGGAGGTTTTATACACTGAGGACTTTGTTTATTGGTTACAGACTTATCAAATGGTCAGTTCAAAGACCAATTGAAATGGACTACAAAAACTCAGAAAAACATGGTTATTGTAGTTTTTATTAGTTTTGTATTCATGTTCCTTGGTATTTGTTTTCTGTGCTGCTGAACAGTAAAGTTGAAGAGAAAGCATAAGCCGAGCCTCCGGTCTTGACATAGAATTTCCTAGCAACACCATCAGCAAATTGGTGTGATTGGAGCAGAGCGTCCTGCCAATTGGTAGCCAGGAAATGCTGGTAAAAAGATAACTTGGGCTAATGCTTGAATATTGTTTGAATATTGAGGGCATTAAAGTGACTAAAGCTGAGTATTCATATTCCCTTCAATACTTTGTGAGAAATCATCAAAATATTTAAAGTATAGGTGCACCTAGAGAATACCAGGTGTTTTTTCCATTACCTAAAAGTAGTCATCAAGAAAAAATACACATAGTGAATATTGTTATGTTATGTTATTTTGCATTTATATAGCGCTCTATGTATCATTGGTATGACCTCAAAGCGCTGGTAGGTTGAATGCCCTCAGGGACCGTAGTCCGGGTCAGTTGAGAGAATAAGGTGTCGTAGGGGGCTTGGGTGCACCTGTTATGTGTGCAGCTGATGTAATTGCCTGATGGTAGCTGCATCCTAGCATTTAGGTGTGCTGTTATTGATATCAGTTAAAAGTGTGCAGTCTGGCGGGTGGACACCAAGATTCGGTTTTGGCTGCATTAGGCCTGTTGGACACTTATGTGTGCAGCTAGGCCGGTTCGTCATGGGATATAGCTGTGTTTTATTAGAATGATGAGGTGTTTATGGGGTAATGTTCGTATCTGAGCAGATAGGCCGAATTTGATCCAGGGTTATATCTGTACTCCAAATGAGTGATGTGTAGAGTAGAGAGTAAGCACAGTGATATGGGGGTGAGGGTTTGGGGTGAGTTATGATCTTAGACATAGGTAAGTAACATTTACAATGTTATCTAAGTGTGGCGCATGCTATCATTCACAATTCCATCTAAGTGTGGGACATGCTAACATTCACATCTCTATCCAGATGCGACTCAGGTTAAAGGAATGGTTCGTCCAAAATTGTTTATTTCAAAATTAGATAGGCAATATAAAAAAAAAACGATTGTCATTTTTTTTTCTTCAAAGTCCCTATGTAAAATTTTGAGCAATTCAAGCTCAAAAATGTGCAAAAGCAAGCACATGGGCGCATCCATTTTGTGAAATGGATGCCCGCCTGTGCTGGCTTTTGCGGCACTTTTGAAGGAAAAGCCAGCCAGCTGTAGAAAACAAAAGCTACCACTGGGTGGCTTTTCCTTCATTGGTGCCGGGACTCGGAGGACGCGGACCGGAGACTACAGGCAGAAAAGCTGCATCTGCATCTCGGTAAGTGCTATTTATTTTTTTTTTAAAATAAGCTCTAGCTGCGTTTTATTTTCTAAGTTTTCCGGGTGGAGGAACCCAGAAAACTTAGAAATAAAACCGCAGCTTTAAAAACGTTGTATTTATGTTTGCGGTCGCTTTTGAAGCGACCGCAAACATAAATACAACGTTATTGTGTTTGAAAACACTGTGGTTTTCCTTTCTAAGTTTCTCAGGCTCCCTCGAGAAAGAAAGAAAAACCGCAGCGTTTTCAAACACAACCAGGTTGTGTTTCTGCCTAAATCTGCTTTCCCATTTGGGGCTTTAGGGCTCCCCACGGGGAACCCTAGAGCCCCAAATGGGAAAGCAGATTTAGGCAGAAACACTGCAGCATTCAGCATTGCGGAAAACAACCGCGTAGTGTTTCTGCCTAAATCTGTTTTCCCGTTTGGGGCTCTTGGGCTCCCCGTGGGGAGCCCTAAAGCCCCAAATGGGAAAGCAGATTAAGGCAGAAACACTGCGGCATGTAAACACAACCGTGTTGTGTTTCTGCCTGCCTTGGCTTTCACGTTGGGTCTCCGGTGCTCTCCTGGGGGAGCACCGGAGACCCAAAGTGATAGCCATGGCAGGCAGAAACACAATGCAGTTGTGTTTGAAAACGCTGTGGTTTTTCTTTCTGAGTTTCTCAGGCTCCTCTGAGCCTGAGAAACTTAGAAAGAAAAACCGCAGCGTTTTCAACTGCGTTGTGTTTCTGCCTAAATCTGCCTAAATCTGCTAATGTTCACAATTCCAACTAGGTGTGGCACATGCAATCATTCACAATTCTAATTGTGGCACATGCTATCATTCATAACCTGATATAATTCACAATTCTATCTAAGTGTAGCACTTGCTGACATTCATAACCTGTCTAAATGTGACTCAGGCTAATGTTCACGATTCCATCTAGGTTTGGCACATGCTATCATACACATATTGAAGAATGTAAAGATAATATGAGATACCTCAGTGTAATTATCATTAGTAACCGGCACGCGCAGCGCAACGGGAATACTGTGTGGTGACTGGCTCATTTGCGAGCCATACCACACGGTATTCCCAGTTACGCCGTGCTTGCCGGCTACTCTGTTCCCGGCGAGGGGCGTGGCAGCCCCTCAGCCAATGAGGAGGCTCGAAACGGGGCCATCCCTGCTCTGAGCCTCCCCGTGGCTGAGAGGCTGCCTTCGCCCCCCGCCGGGGACTCGGGTAAGTCTTTTTTTTTTATTCCCTTCCCTCCCACCGCCCCCCCCCCCAACTTACCTTCTTGTTCCTGCGTCCCCAACGGGGGACGAGGGAAGCCTCCAGCCATGTGGAGACTCGGAGCAGGGCCATCCCCGCTCTGCGCCTCCACACGGCTGGGGGCTTCCCTCATCCCTCGCCAGGGATGCAGGTACGTTTTATTTTTTTTTCCCCCTCTCCCGCCCTCCCAACCCCACTTACTTTTTTTAAAATCCTTTATCGGGAGCGACGTGCTGGGAACACTTGTGTTCCCAGCGCGTCTGCTCCCGATGGCCGCCATGGAAAGGGAAAACGGAGTCCGTTTTCCCTTTCCATGGCGGCGGACATTTTCTTGGTCGTTTTTTTGTCTTTTTTTTTCTGTTCCTAAACGTTTCGGAACAGAAAAAAAAGCAATTAGTACCCCGGTCTAACGGGCCGGGGTACTAATGGCAATAAGACCCTCAGCGGCGGGCCAATACTGCCCACCTGGGGCGATATTGGCCCGCCGCCTCGGGTCTTATTGCCACAATAACTCTGTTATTTTAATTGGTTCATTTCGCTTAAATCTGATTATCACAGACACTTATATGGATATTGTGTGGGTGGAAATATCAAAATGTACATTTTGTTCTAGAGAAATATTATCAAAGTGAGAGTTCCTGAGACTTCACTTGCTCCTCTACCTGCTCCCAGATTTGTGGGCGCATCACTGACAAAGTCAGAAGTTGAAGAGGATGAAACCTAGGCTCTACCCTCTCCACTCCCGCCACTGGGTCTCTGCTACTGTACAAATAATACAAATGGAGAATGAAACTACCTGGCATGTGGCTGTGGCCCAGCAATCACAATATTTGA
The DNA here is from genome assembly GCF_040938575.1 of Ambystoma mexicanum. NCBI lineage: Eukaryota > Metazoa > Chordata > Amphibia > Caudata > Ambystomatidae > Ambystoma > Ambystoma mexicanum. The sequence goes on from NC_090937.1 coordinate 81,364,745, forward strand.
CAAAATGCCATTTGTATAGGTGGATACATGGGGCAATGTTGTTAACATTGTTACAATAATGCTAAAATTGGCATGACAGTTTCGTAGTGGCAATGTGAAACGGACATGACTATTTCATTTTCTGAAGGAAATTAAGAAATTGGCATGACAAAATGTTCTTAGCTGGAGAAATGCCCAACAGTCAAGACGATGCTGAAACTGACAGGTATGCTAGACTTGAATGCCAATTTCCCAGGGCCTGTGTAGAAAATGGAATGAAAATAGTGTTCACTGAGTAAATATGAACGAGGCATGGTGATTTTGAAAGTGGCATATCACTGTTGAAATCCGTACCACAATCATCTAGGAGCAATATGAAACTAGAATTGACATTTCCCGGGGCAATGAATAAACAGGTATGTCAATGTGTGCTTAATTAGGACAATGTCAAAATTACTTAACACATTGGTCCTCAGCATGGCAATGTGGAAACTGGCATGCTGCACAATCTTGCCATAGTTGTGAGCAGCATGGAATATCTGAGCAACACGGATGACCAGCTGGCATATTGAGCATCATATTGTTAGCAGCACACAGGAATATTTGAGGAGCAAACTAATATTATTGGTAGCACTTTGGAATATTTCAGCCGAATCAGAAATTCATTGGCAGCACTCTTTTATATGATGGCAGCAACCTTGCACATAATAGCAATTCTGGTTATATTTTGTTTTATGGCACATTAATTTTGAAAGGCTTTTAGCAAATACAGGAAGTAAGATATGCAGTATATATCCTTACACAGTATTTACAATCGATACAGTTTCCAATTCATCTTCCTTCACATTGGGGTATTATTTTGTATTTATTTATTGTGTATTTATTTATAATGTGCCGTAGCCCGCAGTGATTGGGGCTCAACAATTAGTCAAAGACACCATACAGAATAAAACTGGACAACTGAGCACAAAAAGGAGGGCCGGGCTACACAGCAAAAAGTAGTGGCACACTGGCAACAAGATTAGTCTTCTATGCATCCAATATTTATATTAAGTGCACAATATTCTGAGCAGCACATGCAGGATTAGCTGCTGGAGAGAAATGCTTCGGGTACTGTGGCACGCCCGATCTCTGAAATATTGAAATATTTCCCTTTCAGAACTGGCTGTAAATGCGTGAGTATTTATGCATTTTCTTTTCTTCCATTTTTAAAGAAAAGAAAACATTCAAGCGTATTCCCTCTGTTCACTTTTTTGGTGCAGTACAGGTCTGGTATGTACGCCCCACCTGTTTAAGTCACCTGATCATGATTGATGAGAGCCACTTGCCTTCTGCAGGCTTCCTGTACTTCTAGAGACGTTGGAATTCAACTTTTGGTTCCATTTCTGATAAAGAGCAAAGCCATTGGTCAAACCAGCAAACGTAGTGACATTAATGTATGCAACAGGATAACAGTGACAGCAAAGGAATGGCGTTGGTGGCATCACGAGGGCGATGAGACTGTGCCAGTCCCTGAGTAATGGCCTACTCTCACTCCTGCAGATCTGTAGATTCACAGTAGTGAGAATACCTCGAAAGGGGGGGTCCCAGGCGTTGAAGCGAGCAGTAGAGTTCAGTGAGGTGATGCTTTAACTTGTTGGTCTAACTTAAGCCAGTGCTCTGGAGCACAAATGGAATACCACTGGAGTACACCACAACTGTTCATGTGTTCAGGCCCCCTAGAAAGAGCAGCGAGGGGTTTGAGATTAGAAAGGTGCAGGGAGAAACATCAGTGATACTACTGGAGCTGTTATCCAATGCGTATATAAGTGTTGCGTGTTCATCCGAAAATCACCACCTTAGTCGTTTCAGAGCACCCACTCGTGGAGTGGCATACTGTCGCACCGCCCATGGGTATCCAGGATTTAGTGTGCTGGAGGAGAGAAAATGAGCGAGGGGAAGATAAGGAGATGGGAAAGCGAGAAAGAGTTGCTAGAAACAAACCAATGGAGGGCTAAAGCGGGTCAGAATGTTTCGTGATAGCATGGCTGAATGGCAGGACTATTAGGTGGACCATACTTCTGCCAAAAGGAGGAGGTGGATTTGTTCTTAAGTGTTGTGGTAATTGGGTTGTGTTTGCATGGCAGATTTGGAGAATTGGAATTTAGTAAACAAGTTAATGTTGGATGCACGAGGGGCTCGAGAGTGTTCTCAGGCAATACTAGGAGGTGTGTGGCTTATTTCCCCAGTCATCTCTATACTTTGTACCCCAGGTCAAAACTCCAGAATGTTAATTCTGTGGCTGCCAAGCCTGAGCCGAGTGCCGCTTAGTCAAGAATAGATTGTGTATAAAGGTGAATGATATTGGTAACAGAATGTAAGGGAATCAAGTGTCAAAGCAGTACATTAGAACCCAGGGCAATGGAAACAGCCAATCAGGAGGCAAGGAACGCAGGTTTGCACTAACAGTAGAAGTGCACGTTCCTTAACAGCCTGCTTTGTCACTCCCCCGTGCTGCCCTTTTTTTGTTATCCAGAGCTGTCCTGTTTTCCCCCACAATCTCTGCCACATCCTTTGCCTCGGTCTGCCACCCCCGACTTGAGAGTAGACTATCGAAGTATAATAATACATAGCCATCTATAATGAGAACCTATAACCTGAGCTATCTATGCATGCTGAGTTCATTATACTGTGAGAAAGGCTGACGTGGATGTGCAACAAACAGGGCACGTAGGGAGCAGAGGACCAGATGTCTGTCTTTAGTGATAGCACATTTCCTATGCATGCAGAGACTGGCTGCGGGTCCCATGCCACCAAGTCTAGGGTCCCATGCCACCAAGTCTAGTCCTATCGCCGGCATGCAAGTCCCCGGGCCCTACATGTAAGGGCAGAATGTTAGGGACATTCTGTTCCTCTTTTTGAATTTCCCCTTAAATAGCATGAAGATGACCGCTTACAAATACACTGATGTTTCAGTAGTCACCTCCTTGCCATTTTGAACCATTTTGGCGATAGCTGTTATTGTAAGAAGAAAATGCATGCAAATCCTGGTTATTGTAAGATGAAAAGGTGTGCAAATCCAGGTTGTTGTATGACAAAAATGCACAAAAATCCAGGTTATTTTTTTGATTTTTTTTAAAAAATGTTTGGTTTATTACAAACCTTTCATATATAAACATCTTTAAATACATTTCATCTATTCCTTTAAAACACCAAACAAGGTAGTTCCTATGTCCTTAAAAGAATCTCATGATTTCATCACAAACGTTCATAAATGTCATTATTGCAATTTAAAAACTTAATCTAAAAAAATCGTATCCCTGCAAAAACCAAAGATACATTTTCACCCACTAAAAACATATTCCACCATTCATCAACCGTCAATGAATTGACGTTCTCAACAAATTCCTCCATATAAAGCGTTCTCAATGAGGTCAACATAGAGCAAGTAGTTATTATGTGATTCAATGTCTCTGTTATTCCTGCTCTTAAATAAAACCTACACCCATTGTCTTTCCAGTTACCTTGTTTGTTACTGAACAATAACTCCTTATTTGGGTGTAAGTTCAGTCGTAATCACAAAAAATGATTCCGATAATAAGGGCTAGGAAATATGGCCAACTGTTTGGCTACAACATTCATAGCTCGAGTTTCTGTTCCAGGATCCAGAGACATGTTATTGCTTTCTCTCTTATTTTGAGTGTCGATCCAATCTTGGCGTTTTTGTTTAGCTGCTCCAGGGTAAGTTATCAATGACTCATTGAAGTTTCCAAAACCTTTAAGCAGTTGATACAATTCATTTCCAGGGACCAATAGGCCAAACAACCTCTTTATTAACTTTTGATATGGTGGGAGAAAATCTGTCATGGCAGCTTTCCGAGCAAGGTACAGGGCCTTCCAAAGTGTCACCAAGTAAAGGGACTGAAGGTCCAATTCATATCTGATTTGACGCGATCAGGAGTACCTTAGGAAGGTGAAGCACCCTCTTCCAGCTAGCACCTTCCAGGACTTCCCAGATTTGCCACGATAAATGTAAACCTACCTCAGCTCCATAGATTAAAATCACCAACACCTTCTGTTTGTAGAAAGTCAAAATAGGCCATATGGTGAATTTACCATATCTCATATGTAAAGCAATCCCTTGGGTGGACAAAATCTTAATCTTCGATTTTAATTCTAAATCCCAGGAATTCTCATTCAATCTTCTAATAATACGAATTCCCAGATATAGTATTGTGTTAACCTGATCCAGGCGTTCACAACCCACATGCCATTTCAAATTCATATTTTGGTTTCCCCTTAATGTCCTAAAAATCAGTACTTTTGCTTTATTTACATTTATCTTCAGGTTATTAATTGTCATACATTCCTCCATAGGCTGTCTCTATTCATACTTTCAAAATCTTGTTACAAACCTACAAAGGCTAAGAACAGCTTTGTTCTTAATAGCCCATAGTTTTAATACATTCAATAAGTAGAGGATCAGGTCAGTGCCAACTCCCTTGACAAAACCGCTGGTCAAGGATCAACTGGCCTACTTCCCTTGCCCAAGTGGTCAGATGTCTCAGTAGTACTGATGCAAACAGTTTGCCCAAAATGTCCAACAGTGCGATAGGTAAATCGTTTTTTGTATTCGTCCTATCCCCTTTCTTGAAAATCAGGATTATTATAGTAGACTTCCAAGAAGTGGGGATATCCTTTGCTTGCAATATCTGTTTAAATAGTAGAAAGACTAAATGTGCCCACATCCCAGTTGCTTCCTTAAGAATCATATTAGTAAGCCCGTCAGGGCCAGGTAAACAGGAAGAACTTTCAATATCATCTTTCACAAATGAAAGGGTCCAATGATCACTAGATTCCCTATCGCCTGCCTCGTTACAGGAGCTAATAAGAGTATACAGGATTCTAAAACGGTTAACCCAGCAACTTTCGGACACCCCGTTAATCAATAGGGAATGTTGCGACAATTCTTTATTAATTAAATCCCTGGTGTACCGCAATTCTTCTTTTACAAATTGAACCCAGCATCAATTCCGCCTCCTGTTGACATCTTAACATTCTAAACATTATTAGCCAATTTATATACTTATGTTTTCTTTTTCTTGTTTGGGCACTTGGTAGCCCTGCCGAATTGCGCCTTTACTGTCTAAGATCACCTTGCAAGAATTTTCTTTTTGTAACAAAGTCCTTATTATAAAGATGGTTAGGGCGGAAATCAGGATTCCTATGTCTCCCTTTCACTTCCTCAAAGAGGGAAAGAATAAGAGCATAATTCAGACCAGAACTACCCCAGGCCAGATTCTCCTCATATTTAGAAAAGCTTAAAGCAACGTCTTCAGGTTTAACAATGAATCTGTTTCTCCCCTGTGTAATATGAAGAGTTCCCAGGTTAGCCACTCCAGCTCGTCTCTTCCAGCTCTTCCATGTCATCTTTAAAAGGCTGTGATCGCTATTCATCATTGGGAGAACTGAAAAATAATCTACTTGATGGAGAAGATTCAGTGAAATAAATAAATAATCCAAGGAGGGCTGTCTGACCCCGAGCCCAAGATGCTTTTCCTGGTATGTCACCTTTGGTCTGGCCATTCAACATGTAAACTTCCCTATCATTCAATTTTTGCATCCTTAATGCTGCCCTCTCTTGAATAGGGGAATCAATGGTTTTAAGAAGCAGCAGTGGGATACCCACCTCCTCCAAACATCTAATGTTTAGAATCACCACATATGATAAATTGAGGGTTGCACAGTTGCGTATAGGATTCATCCATTAAGTCTACCTACACAATTAACAAAAATGTTTGAATCAATCATAGCCGGGTTCCAATATAAATTAAACAGAACCATTACCATGGATTCTCGACATGGACCTTGATCCAGATTCAATGTCAACATTTGGATGAAAGGACATGAATTTCTAGTCTCTACCACAGATAGTCACAAGCCATTTTTTATCAAGGTTAGCAAACCTGAGTAGTGCCTTCTCTTTATACCTTTCAAGGCTGGATTTAAATGTGCAGAAAACCCACCACGCACTGGAATTGAGTGCAACCAGATTTCCTGTAAACATAAGATGTCATAAGAAGCCATATCCAGTTGGTTATCATTGAACAAATGTTGGAACCCCAGAGTAGTCCAACAGGCCACTCCATGGTCATAGAATCTTCCACATTCCTTGTTCTATTTATTGTTAGGGGCCACTAACGCCCCTGCTATACAAGACCAGTGTTCTTGCACTCGAGGTAAAAAGGTGACAATCACAATCTTCAATAACTTTCCTATCAAACTCATTGTCACAGGAACATGTCACTCTCAGTGGACCATTCCTTTCACCATGACAATTAACTATCTTCTTTCCGTCATCAATTGCACATGTTTTACCTTTCCCATTAAGGGATTTCCCCAAGCCGCCTTCAATTCTAATCCAGGGCTTTTTAAAGGTTGATATAGTAGGATCAGTTTGTTTGTCAAGTCAAGAAGAGGCGTGATTTGGTGCTGCACATTCCCTCAATTCAAACCCCAGTGGAAGCAGCGCTGCAGAAGCATCCAAAAGAGAGAATTTCACTGAAAACGATCTTAAATGAAGTATGACCCAATCTGTTTGTGATTCATTCACAAATTCTACAACCTGTATGTCCTCTGAGTCAATTAAACATAGCTTTGGTAAATGATGGCAAAGTTGTAAAACATTCCACAGCAAAAATGTATATTAAATCATCATCAGAAAAGAGTAGTCTATCCAAAAATATTATTATTCTGTTTGTCAACTCAGGATTTTTTGGTAGTGCCAAAACTTCATGTTTATCTTTGGATGTATAAACTAGGTCTTTAACTTTATATTTAACATCTGCCGCACAAGGTTTCTGTCTTAGTGGTTGAAAAGAGACACGATTTGCATCAAAAGAAGATGCAGTCTGAGATTCAGAGGGTATATTAGAGAAACTCCCTTGGTTATTAGTATGAAGTTTCATTGGCGGCAAAGAGATTTTAATCCCTACGCTCTTATCTGGGGCTTGTAATTCCTCTGTATCTTCCTCCTCCTCATATGCATAAATTGATACATCCAAGAGGGTGTCTATTTCCACATCATTATCTTGCAGGACTGTGTAATTTCCATCCTCTAAGGAAACTATGGAAGGGAGGTGCGCCTCATAATCTTTTTTTAAATGATTATAGTTAATAAGCAGGACATAGCTGACCCATAACCTTGTGGTTGGCCAGCAACATATCTTTCTGGAGGAGGAGTTCTTAAATTATTATATTTTGGCTTTTTCACTTTCTGCATATTTTTTGCTTTATTTTAATTTTTGCCATCGTCGTTGTTCATCGTAGAAAATTCCCTTTGTTTTTTTTTATTAGTGAAGGTAGAAAAAATCTTTTTGGGGACTTGGTGGTCGAATGAATTTCCTAATGGAGGCACAAGGACAATGGACTCATCTAGCAAAGTCGTTACATTTTTTTCAGGGTTGGACAATTGATCTTCCTCTCCAAGAGGTGATTCTTGAGAGAGGGATCCTATCTAGCAACTAGTTCTTGTATTCCTGACCTCACTAACAATCGGGATCTAACATGAATAGTCAGAGGCTTAAAAGAGGACTCAAGGTGATGTTTTTCATCTTCCGAGTTGCCAACTTTATGTTGTTGATCTCTAAGTGGATTGCATTGATTATGAACAACGTCCATCTTAGGCTTCTTATTGGCATTAGTATGTTGCATTATGTTCATGGGTCGTAGGCATTTAAGAGATTCAAGAATTGCTTCCATCATGAGAAATGTATCTGAGAGTTCACCTGTCACAAGGCCACAGACCCTTCCCTGCCACTGGGCAAAAGTTTCTGCTTTGTGATCTAGCCTGGTATGCAGCACTGTAGAAAACGAATCCAAAAAGATAAATTTAGAATGTACCAAAGCAAGTAAAGTTGCCTGGTCTTTAAAGTTGTCATTCAAGGTCTCATACATTTTCAAAAATGGCACCAGTGAGATAGTGAGCACTGACATTGTGTTGTTTTGTAATTGAAAGGCGGCTGCCACAGAAAGATGAGATGCATGTGTGTTCAACAATGGAGAGGACGAGGATCCATTCGGAGTTGTCAAGTCCGAGGAGGTGGAAGAAGTTCGCGACTCAGCCACTGAATCAGCAATTAGTTGGTTACAACGTGGGCTTCGACTTAAGTTTAGGAGGTAATTTTTTCCCAATACTGGTTGTAAGGATGGCCAAGCAGGTGCCAAATCCAACAGAGTAGAGAGACTCACATTGTTTGCAATTATCGGGGCTAGTGACGGTGTACAACGTAGACCCCCTGACGTGTTTTACTCCATTTGAATTTTAATCTCCGCAATATTGCGGGAAAGTCTTGCGGCCAATAATGAGGTTGAGCCCTGCTTGTCTGGGCCGTTCTCAGAAGATTTTAAGAAGCTCCCCCCAAAATGTCAGTAGTTGGCCCAAGTTGAAAACAGGGCTCCTCCGAGTAAGCCCCTGAGGGGGATGTTACAGTCCTCAGGGGGACAGGAGGCACAAAACAATTCCCCTCTCCCACACAGACAATGTCAGTTCTCATCATGATGTTCGGACCCATCATTAACTCAGCCGTATCAACAAAAATAGTGTCAGCTTCTAAAAGTTCTGCATCTGTTAAATTAAAATCTTTGGATAGCAGGGATCGACGGGTCGGTGACTGTGAAATTTGTGGGCCCTGAAGCAAAGGATTACCTTTACATAGCAAGGAGGAGTTTTCTGCACTCACCGCTAATTCCAGTGCCTGCACAGTTGAGTCATGTAATCGCAGCTGCCATCAGGTGCAGAGCCCCCTGTTTCCATAAGCGCCATGTGTAATTAAGGGCAATGGAGAGGCGAAACACCCAAGGATCTTCTTAAGAGTTGGTATCCTTGCCTCTGCCTTACCTCAGACTAACTGAATTGTGACTGAACTCAAACACCAAACTCACGTGCCGGTGCTATGCGCCCGGCTCCAGTTATATAGAAAAAGCAGATCCTTAAAGGTATAGCAGCAAGCAGATCGGAGCAGTCCACAGCACATTCACAGCACGTCTGGTTTCAGGGCAGACCGAAGCTTGACTGAACTCGAATGCGGAACTCACGTGCCGGCGTCTATTCACCCAGCTCAAGTTACATAGAAAAAGCAGATCCTTAAAGGTATAAGAAGGTAGCTATGAGCAGTCCACAGCATGTCCAACGCACATCAGGATTCAGGGCAGACTGAAGCGTGACTGAACTCAAACACCAAACTCACGCCGGGTTATTGTGAGACCAAAATGCATGCAAATCTGGGGTTCCTAGTTAATTTACAGCCATTACAAAAATGGTCCATGAATACCACCTGCCATGATCTGCCTGGCAAACAGCAATGCCTGGTGATATTACATTTAAAACACGCCTATACACAAGCGTTTCAAGGCGCGACACAGCAAGGGAGGGTGAACAGAGGGAAGACAAAGATAACGATCCTACTAGGCCAGGTGTAATTCAATTGCGCAAGTGCAGGAGAAGGGGGAAGGGGAAAAGTGCGGGGGGACAGTGCATTACATGGGGTAAATAGAATAGGGTAAGTGCAGACATCAGGTGTCAAGTGCTGGTGTGGAACTGTAAGGATACAGAAAACAGTCCCTAAGTGTGAGGGTTGCCTGGGAGGCAGTGCAGATGTGCAACTGGTGGGGAAGGGGACCTCGGCCCGAGATCAGAGGGTGGCCAGGTAACCAGTGCAGTTTTAGCCAGGAGTTCAGCAGGGGAGAGGAGAGAAAGCAGAAGCAAAGCGGAAGGTGTTGAGGTGCTTCCGGGACCAGAGATGGTTCTCCTCAGGTTTCAGGGAGGCAGGGTGGCTGTTCCAGAGGGAGGCCGCAGCTGAAAAAAGAGATCTGCCACCAACTTGTTGATTGGAGAAGTGACTGACCCTGAGGGAGTTGGAGGCGGATGAGCAAAGAGCTCGGGAAGATTTAGGAAGAGAGAGTTGAAGGTATTCAGGCCCCAGGCCACAGAAGGCCTTGTGGATAACATGATTAGTGGTGCTAAACATGAGTAGTAAACAGCTTATGCATGATTTTCACACATTGTTTTACAGTCCGTGGACATCCAAAATGGCCACCTCTCTCTTGCATTGAGCTCCTGCATCTGTTTCGCAAACAGGCGTGTGGAAAACTGGGTTCTGGTAATATAACTCTGATTCCATCGTAGTTACAAGTGACTCTTTTATTAAGTCCCAGCATATTACATCCAGTTCTTAGTGTCATATATACAAGGTAGTAACTTCCAGGTCACAGTGGCAAACACCGGCATCCTCTCTGTGGGCTACATCTCAACGGACTCTCCTAGAACCTTAGTCATATCAATACATTCCATCAGGTAGCATACCATGTCAGTCAAGCCCACTTTCTCTGGATTTTACAAGGATGCAGGAGGAAGACACATCACTAGATGTCTCCCCCCCTACGAACAACAAAACCACACCCAACAAGGCCAAACTCACTCACACGCAAACACCTCCGAATAATATGCGCATGCATCACAGCTCTAACCAAACACTCTGCCTGACACATACTAATCCACGATGTCCATGACTATCCTCACCATAGTGGGACAAACCTCTACAACAATGCTCCTTCCCCTTTCTACTCAGTGGAGAAGAGACACCACCAACATCAAAATGCCTTTACAACGCCTTACACTCCTTTGCCGGCTTGCAGTTCATTTCCGACTTTTTAAATGACCATCCAAGTCTTTAACACACTTACTTGAAAACGTCCTCCTTTAAGCATCCCCTTTATTTTTCTTTTATCGACCTCAGTGACAAAACCTCTAAAGCTTGCGCCTGACGAAACCTCTTCCATCTTGGACTCTTGGCACTACAGGACGCCCGATACACCTCCGAACTTACTTTGAATTAGTGCCATAATCGCTACGATGAGAACCTCTGTCCCATGAATTATCGCCAGAAACAAAAAGGAAACTGCTTTAATGAAGTTACCACATAACGTCAACGACGTTCTGCCCGAGCCTCACACTCTTGAATTCCTTGATACGCGATTACTCCGCACGTCACAACAGTGACCTACAGAACCTTACACCGGGTCGTCAACTCCCTTGCAGAGTGACATCATCAGAACAACTTGGAAGCTCCAGAGGACAGATGTCCTGGCCCCCAACCGTCACTGTGCAGACCGCCATAGCTGCGCTCATTTAACTGCCCACAGCGCCGCTCATGCTACCCAGCAAATTGCGCTCTCCACACGGATGACAGAGCCTCCCTTGTGTCCCGCTCTCAAAACAGCTGGCCCTCCAAATGCGCTGCTCAGCTCCACATCCCAGGACATCAGGACATGCCGGCCCACATAAAGGTAACCATTTGCTGCCGGCCCACATAAAGGTAACCATTTGCTTAAACACTGAACGGTAACAGTTGTGATTTTACTGCTAACAATAGATGCGCTCACAGCCCCTCCAATGGGCTCCAAGCCCCTCATCAAATCAGTCAGTCATGGACTTTAGGCCCCTCAGCAATGGCTCCAAGCCTTTCCATCTGTGTTTCTGGACCCTAAGCCCCGCCAAACAGCTTGTCACTTGATGCTTTAATGCTCACTAGCAAGCCCCTCTGCTATGAAGCAAATGGGCTCCAAGCCCTTCCTAGAGCTGTAATGGCCCCCAGGACCCTCCTCTGCACAGTATATGGCTCTGAGTCCCTCCAGGTGCTTTGCAGATGAGCTTCAAGCTCCTTCTACCAACTTCTCTGTCACTTCTAGGCGCAGTTTAGGCTCCAACCTTTTCCAATGCTGCTACCCTGGGCTCCAGGCCCCTCAGCTGCGCAGCATGGCTTCTCAGTTCTCCAGGTGTAGCTCAGACCCAAAGCCTCTTCACTTGCTACTGCCATGGGCTCATAGCCCTCCATGCGCAGCTTTGGGTTCCTTCAAACCAGTCACTGGGCCCTCAGTCCTGCCAAAAGTTCTCTGCCAGTCTCTTGACCTTCACTGTGCTTGACCTGCCCAAGTGCTGGCAGGCCAGCTGGCCCCTGCCCCTGGCGCAGCTCCTTATCTCCTGCTCCTGTGCCCTTTGCGCAGGGCCCTTCTGCGACTGCTGACTATATGCGCTCGCCCTACCTGAGAGAGAGGGTCTTATTTGGTTTGGGGGGCAGTGTTTGTCCCTTCTTCTGTGCCGTCCCCCCAGCACAGCCAGCATCCCCGTCGCCAATGTGGAAATCTGGGTTCTGGTAATATGACTCTGATTTCATTGTAGTTACAAGTGACTCCTTTATTAAGTCCCAGCCTATTACAGGTCACAGTGGCAAACACTGGCATCCTCTCTCTCTGTGGGCTACATCTCAACTGACTCTCCTAGAACCTTAGTCATATCAATACATTCCATCAGGTAGCATTGCATGTCAGTCAAACTCACTTTCTCTGGATTCTACAAGGATGCAGGAGGAAGACACATCACTGCAAGGCGCTAACATAAAAATATTACCATAGGTTGTATGTGTATATTGTACTTTACCAGTACACACACGGTCACACTTGTCCATAGGAAAATCGACCAGTCAACTTGTATTATCTTCCAACAGGACTTATACATGACAAGACATTGAGCTATACAAATGCCCCCAAACTTAAATTGTTTACATCATGCTTGCATCAAGATGTGGCGTTGCACTTATACCGTGCTCTAATCAGACCAAAGTTATATATCCTAAACTTGTTTTTTTTTCATGTAAAGCAATAGTGACGCCAAACACGTGCTTTCCCAACTCACGCTGCATACAACTTTCAGGCATAGAGAGCAATTGGGCAATGCCCAAAGCACTGGCAAGGCACTGGCCCGACTGGCCATTGCGGGCAAGTTGTGTGTGCAAATGTGGGCTAGTCTGGCGACTTAGTGCACTGTGCAGGGGATAGTTCTCCCCAACTTCACAACATTCTTTAAAACACCTTACCTGTAGAGTCTTTTCAAATGGGCACCGCCCAGGTAGACCAAATATTGTATTTGCTGCCCACGTTATTTTTGGCCCACTTTGACGTTTTTCAGATTTCTGTTGCTTTTCTGAGATGTCAACATTTCAAGTTCTTCAACTGTTTTTTCAAGGAACCTGCTCTCTCAAGACAAGATTCTTTGACTTTTTGTGCTCGAGGATAATCTGCTTTTAGCTTTCTAAAGGTTAATTGTTGGCAGAGTGGGCTCAGGGCACAGAGGTAGACTTCAAATGTGCCACTGCAAAAAGGAAAGGACCAGAAAACAAGTCTTCTCTGCCTACGCCTCAAGACTATGGAACCTTCTCCCTGTCAGCATCAGACTTACCCCCACGCTCCTACAATTCAGAAAAAACTCAAGACCCACCTCTTCAAGGAGTCTCTCCTCCTCAACACCTAGGACATCACATTGCCTCACGCCACCTGACTCACTAGATGCCAAACCGCTCTTCTTCTCCCTACAACTGTGTAAAGCTGTTCCCCTCTGTATACCAAACCATGCTGTGTATCTGTTCTGTTGTTACCTCTGGAAAGCACTCCGTTATAAATCTGTACTGTCTGTACTGTTGCATACCTCTGTAAAGCGCTCTGTTATGTATCTGTTTTGGGGTATACCTCTGTAAAGTGCTCCGTTGCTTCTCGAAACTAGGTCTGTGCTCAGTAAATACCATAATAATAATAGTAATAATAATAAAAGAGCTGAGTAAGCATGTTTAGGTGCTGAAGGGTTGGCGGGAGAGGCAGCAGGGTGTCTTTGGGGGCACCAGAATTCTAAATTATACATGGTCAGTCACGGCTAGTGAATCTTTTCACTAGAGGAGCCTACCAATATCCCCAAATTGGTATGTGCGAGGGAGCGCAGCAGAGGGATCCCAAAATAACGCTGGAGGTTTGGGTGCAGGGATTTCTCCCGAGTCCATTTTGAAAAAAAGTGTTGAACTTGTGCATTTTACAGAACATTTTTGGAAGAAAATGGGGGGAAAAGCCACACAATTTACAATTGGTTCTCTAGGGTAACAAATGAAACAATCCAGTACATGCCATGTCACTAACAGTACACAGTAGCATTTTAAATCGCTTGCATGAAGCTGCAGCGATAATATATCTATGTGAGTAATGGCCATTACAAATCACTTGCATAGATAGAATGGGGAAGCAGCTTCATGCATGAAGCTGCTGCCACAAACTGAGCCAGTAATAGTCACTTTAAATCTTGTAATGAATCTGTGGCCAGAGTCCATGCCCTATCCCAGTAATGGTCACTTCAATGACTTGCATAAGGCTGTGGCCACAATCTATTGATGCTTTAATGGTCATTGAAAATCACTTGCGTGAGTCTGCAGCTACAATCTATGCCATTAATAATATTTACTGTAAATCACTTTCAGAAGGCTTCAGCCACAATGTATATATGCCAATAAAAATTGTCAATCTAAATCACTTGCATGAGCTGCAGACACAATATATCTATGTCAGTAATAGCTACTGCAAATCACTAGCATGACACTGCAATCACAATCCAGTAATAGTTGCTGTAAATCACTTTATGAAGCTGCAGCCAGAATCCACACCCTATGCCTGCAATGGCCACTGAAAATCACTTGCATGAGGCTGCGACCACAATATAACTATGACAATCATGAAAGTGTTTTACAGTGACTCAAACTAGCATCGATAGATTATGGCCGCAGCTTCGTGAAAGTCATTTACAGTCTGTCAAACTCCAGCCACTATGAATCAATGCCAGCAATGGCCACTGTAAGTGACTTTCTTGAGGCTGCATGCACAATCTATCTATGCTAGGAATGGTCACTTTAAATCTTTTTCATGAAGCTGCATCCACAATCTATCTATGCTTATAATGGTAGCTTTAAATCACTTTCATCTAGATGTGGCCTGAATCCCACCAACTATGCTAGTAATTTTCACTGTTAATCGCTTTCATGAAACTGAGCCTGCAATAAACATCATCATTGATCGCTACTACTGTCTACTCCATGCCACACAAGCACACTTGCACACATTGCATTCATGCTCACACTCACACACACACAGACCCAGACATAAATGCTGATGCACACACACACCATGACACTAAAATAAACATGCATAGATGCACAGACTCACTCAAACCTTTGCACACCAAACACAGCACACAGTGCACGCAAGCATGCATACACTACAAAATCATAAACACGCATTTAACATCTTTAAAAAAATCTTTTTCCTTACATCTTCAGTTTACTTCAGGCAATGATTTAGCATGCTGGAACACATCGAAGCAACAGCACTGACACCTAGGAAGAACTCGAATGCACAGATTTTACCAGTCTCCCTCCTCACAACTTGGCTGCTCAGCAACTCTGGAACCCGATGCGTAGGTGCTTTTTCTCATTTTTTTTAAAAACCTCAAATAAAGCCAGACAGCCCTGTGGGATTCAGCAGTGGTGCTCCGGGCAGTGTGGCAGTGTTCAGGGGGTAGTTGATCACACCGCCTACGTAATTATGAGTCATGGGATAGTGCTGTGTGGGACATGGAGTGATAATTATAGGCAAATGTTCCAAAGAAAATATGCTATCTTTCTTCTGAAATATTGTTAAATGTGTAACCCAGACTTAAGGAACCGGGAAAACAAATGGCACAGGCAGGTGACAGTATAAGCATAATCACAGATAATTGCATTGCATGAAAGCCAAGATTCCTCATGCAAGTGTCAGCAGAATAGGACTGGAGGAACAGCAGTTATCTCCATCAATTGCAACGTTGACTTAATATACGATTCAACAGATTCTTTTTCTTCTTCAGCACATTCAGAAATAGACACACAGCGACTGCATTCTATTCTTTACCCATATGGCTGTGGTATACAGCAGCATATGCTTTGCTTCAAAATCTATGCGCCAACACAACTTTCATGATGGAACTATAGCAAATAAATGTCCACTTACCATGGCCTCAATTTGAGCTGCCAACATTCGGAATTCGCTGCTGTTTGGATTTTCATAAAGCGCTGTGTAGTTGGCATTACTGATTCTGAAGTTGCCTCTGAAGTAAACGTTTTTGGGTGGCTGACCACCTCGGCCTGTTGAGAGGGAGAGAAAAAAAGGATGAAAGAATTGTCAGGATTGATTGGTTCAGCATTCAAGTGATGTTCATTATGGTTGATGCAACTCCCTAGTGTCTACATTGTAAGGTTATGACCCCATTGGTCTATTTGCCATGTGGCCCCCTGCAATTTTCTTTATTGCTTTTCTGCAGATGTCTTTTGTTTGACATGTCACATCATACTTGGGATGATTTAGTTGAAAGATTAAAGAATATCGAGGCTTAATACCACATAATAGAAATATGCTAGTCACAAGGTCAAAGTATAATGTACATTTATTGACAGGCAGCTGTCTGGCTCTCAACACCCCGCAATATGTGCAAGCAGACACCGTGAGATGAGAGAGTGATGGACATTTCAAAAACACAAGTATTTCAAAATCCCGGACACATCGTTCAGCCCCTCTTTGTGTAATACATTTACATAGGATTCATGGCCTATCCACATAACTAAGTCATGCTTAGACATCTTTGAATAGTTTGTTGTTTTCCTTTAAACATTTCACGTTTTCCAAACATAAGACACAACGATAACATTCCTTATTTTGCTGGCTTATATTTGTCTATCATTTGTTCTTGAGTTTAAAGTCAGCTTAGTTTCATGGAGAGAAAACAAAGAGAAGAGCACGTTCAACTATTCATCATTCTACTTTGCTGTTTGAACGGAGAAGTCACTATTGGAACAGATGGTATCTAAATTACTGATTAGTACAGCTTTTGTTTAACTCCAAGGTTTCTCAGTGTAGGACAAACAATCCAAATTAGCAGCTTCAACATTCATATCTACCTTGACATCATGGAAACAGTACAAAGTTCATTTTGCTCTGCTGGAGCCAAAAACACAATTCTAAACATGGGACAGAAAGCAAGAGGCGATCAAAATGGCGGATAACTCAAAATGGTGGTGTAGTCAGCCTGTTTCAGGTTAATTCAATGCAATTTATAGTGCGATGCGAATGTGCTTAGGCCAATCGTTTACTATGAGGCGGTATTCATGCAAAATATACTTTTACATAGTAAGCCATTAGGTTATTAACTAAGTCCCGCGAAGAAATGTTGGATTTGTAGGTCATGTCCAAACATAAGTATCAGGCCTGATCATCAAGGTGAACCAGGGCATTAGGACTGGCATAGAGCAGTGTTGGGTGCCGTGTTTGTCATGTTGAGGCAAGTGCCTGATCTCGTTTGTCATCTCAATGTAGTGGGACCTACTGCACAGTGGGGTGCTTTCGTTCCGTTAAATCATTGTTTCCCATTTTGGACTTGGTTATGGCTCGGTTACGGAAAGAGTTTATGCTCCACTGCAAGATGAAAAAGGACAGTGACTTTTTAGGAGTAGCTCTTACCAACTCTCGATTGCATTATTGTAATGCTGTACTGGAGGAAGCAGCTAAAAAGACATTTACAATGACTTACAATTTTCGCAAAATGCAGCAGTACCACTCATATGTGGGGCTTGTAAAAAATTAAATATTTTAGAAATGAGGCGATCCCTGGATTGGTACCCCATCATGGGAAGAATTCATTTGAAAATTGCTAGTCTAGTTTTTAAATGCCTTGTAGGGGAGTCCCCAGTTTATTAAGCTGCCAAATTAAAAAGATGTCAGTCAGTAAGAACTTCATTTATTTATTTTGGAATTATTGCAGCGCACAAAACCCTCGGGCGCTAGTTACATTGAGGAAAAAAACAAGGGGGGGAGAAAATGCATCAGGATGAGTGACGAGTCTTAGGAGGAGCTATGTTAGTTGAAGAGCCAGGTCTTTAGATTTTTGCAGAAGGTTCAGTAGGCCTGTTCTTTTCTGAGGACTGGTGGGAGATTGTTCCAAAGTTTGGCGGCCACGACCAGGAAGCTCTTGCCCCCCCACCGAGAGGCGACTGAAGTTGGGGATTTTGAGGAGGTGACAGTTCGCGGATCTGAGAGGTCAGGCGGGGGAGTATTTCTCCATGCAGCGTGAGAGGTAGGTCGGGGCTGTGTTGGAAAGGCATCAGTGGCACAACTTTGCACTCGCTTCAAAAAGCTAACTAACAGTTTTTCTGTTTTTTTTTTCTCCTAAGCAGCTTCCCAACTTAGAAAGGCTTGGCAAATCCCTTCTCTTTTACTAAGTCAACGGGT
Source organism: Ambystoma mexicanum (assembly GCF_040938575.1). NCBI lineage: Eukaryota > Metazoa > Chordata > Amphibia > Caudata > Ambystomatidae > Ambystoma > Ambystoma mexicanum. The sequence goes on from NC_090937.1 coordinate 81,382,889, forward strand.
AAGCCTTTATCCCTCTTTCATCATCTTGAGACAATTTATTTTGTATTACAAAAGTACTAATAACGGTCTCAAATCAATGAACCAGTCAATCAATCAATCAATCAATCAATCAATCAATCAGTGTATGACATGTGGGTTTTCTTCTTTTTGGTTATACCGACTGAAGTTATTTGTTTTATGGTATTCTAAGATGGCTAACGCTGTTGATGCTCTCTTTCTATCACATGGATGCTGGAAAGTATTTAAGCAGCTGTTGAAAGGAAGGAGAAAAGCTATCAACTCTTCAGACCTGACAGGTCTCTTCTGGACTGACTAATAATGTCATCTTCATTTGCTGGTCTTTGAAGATTCAGTCTGATTCCATTAATCTCTTTGGATTACTTTTCGGTCTAGCGCTTTTAATTTAGTTTAGTCTTATCCCTAAGGTCATTGTGCTTGACTCTGGTTTGTACTTTCACCGATGGCACAAGAATCACTCTGAGTCACGAGGTTGATTCAAGGGTTTTTATTTTCTTCCCTAACCCAAGCATCCATTACCCAGGTTAGTGCTACCATACGGTAACACCTACTTTGTTATGTCTGTCTTCAGCTAGAGATCTCTCCATAAATGCAGGCTTTGCAAACTCCCTCAGGGACTTCTGAGCTTTTCCTACACTAACCAATGATTAATGTTCTAATGGGAGTTTGGGAAATGCTTTGCACTTACTCTGTATATTGAGGCTAGCTCAGTCATGCCCAATCACCTCTTTCCTTCTACGCTTTCTATCACTTTCTCCGACTTACTCCTCCCACCAGTCCTCCTTCCCACCTACTCCTTGCCTCCACGTTTTGATGTTACCATTATTCCCACTCAACTTCACTACTATCCTTTCTTCTACTACACTTCTCCTCTCAGTACTACTCTCCTGCTACTACTCCATTCATTCCACTAGTCCTCTCCCTCATTACACTCCTCCACTCCTCCTCCCACTACTACTCTTCTCCTCCCACTAATAGTCCACCCCCCAAACCACACATACAAATGTGTTCCATTCTGTACCATTCACTTTGAATTCACTCCTTACACTATTTCCACTCGCTCACCACCCAAACAAGCACACTCAAACTGCAGAACCACTTTCACTCTTAAGCCAATAGCTCACCTTCTCTATGAATCTCCTCCACAAGCTGCCACTCTGTCCTTCCTCTTGCTGGTCTCTTTGTCCACTGCAAGCTCCACTACTAACCTCACTCGAATAACACACACTTCCTGTTTCCTGCCCCCTTTTTAAGTATTCCTCCCCTGTGCTGATTGACCATCTTTCCCTAGCCAATAAGACCATGTTTCTTTCCTCCCTAGGCATATGTTGACAAGGAATATTCTTTAAATGGGAGTTATACCTAACCCACTTTCCCCATGCTGGCTCGTTACATAATGAGCTTGGCGCTGCTGGAAGTTCCATGTTTGTGCTCCCATTTTGGAACCTGGAATCGTGAGGTCTCTCTGTAGGTTCAGGTGGGGGTGCGTATTCCAGTCCATCATATTACTCCCCGGTGGTCTGGTGTGCTTTAGTGTGGTGGTGTGGACTGGTCCGCACTGGTTCTCAGCTCTATCATGTTTTCCATACCACTGTGTATGAACTCAGCGTTTCCTTCTCACAAAAGGGGGGAAGGGCAGGAATTGGAGCCCTCTCTGCCAGTTCCCCCCTCAGGGCTGTTACAGGATTCCTTTTCCGCTGCGTTCTGCTGAGAGGTGACTGCTTCCCAACCTGCCGAGACTAGATTATTGGCCATGCCACAGCACACATGGCCTGCATAGTGACTTCAGGATCTGTATCATCCTTTCCTCTAATGCCACCATGCTGGGTGGCCCAGGTCCCAACCAAAGTTCATGCTTGTCTGATTATAGCAAGCACTCCAAAGAGTGTGGCAAAGCAATTTGCAAAGTCTTATCCTTAGTTGGCCCATGTGTTCTGCTTAAAGACTACCACTTCTGGATGAAACTGTTCAAAAGCACACTGCCAAACGCATTCAACAGACACTTAGGCATTGTCAGAGGAATGAATCCTGAAAGGTTGAGAGCAAAACTTGTGTGAGGCCCACCAATCCCAAATCTTGGTAATGTGTAAGTTTACTAAAAAGCATACCTAGAGATCTAGATATATTATCCACCAGAGAAAGAATTTAAAAAGAACTGCATGTAAATTGGAGCAGTCATTTCCTGCCCACTACCCGCGTCAGATGGGTGTGGAATAAATATTGAAAACAAACATAGGAGACAAAAAGTGGTGGGGTTGGACCTGAATGTTTGAGTTGTTGTGTCTTACCCCCACTACCAGTGAGAAGAGGGGCGGAACTGATGAATGGGTGTTGCTTGGTAGTGTACCTCGAGCAAAGACTATTGTGCAGAGTATAGGAAAGTATGTGAAAAGACATTAAGTGGCAAGTGATATTTGTAATGTGGGGAATAATAAGGTCTGTATTCCAGTGAAATGTCATGCGGTGCAACACTCCATATCTGTAATGTGCTCCCTGTCACTGGCACGATAGCTCTGCGGCTTGAGCACTCACCTCAGATATGTGTGCGACGTGCAGTCAGAGGTTTGAAAATCGGCAGTTCCAACACATCGCTTATCCTTCTGAGGTTGATATATTAAACTAGGTAATAATAAACACATATCATTATAGCACTGAGAAACTGAAGACGTCTGGAATGAGGGGCCATATTAAAATGAGGTATGGCTATGACGGACTGAAACTGTCTAAGCTGGAATGGACATGGGTGGGGGTCTTTCCCCGAGCTTGAGGAGTAGAGACAGTGAGGGATGGAGCAGCAGTGGTGCAGTGGAACTGATGGGGCTGGGAGGAGATAAGCAACAGTTAGTACTTGAGTGTACCTCCCTTCCACTCCCCCAGTGGCGCAGGCCAATCGCAGACCCTCGACTCTCAAACATGAATGGCCCATCAGTTAGGGGTTTGTCAGCTTCTGGCCGCAAGAACACGTCAGAAATGAGTAATGTTCAGGTGGGATTCCTCTAACAATGGCGGCTACAGGGGGGCAAAGCATGACTGCCGCAGGATCTTCATTGACAAATGCAGACCTGCTGACAGTCGTGAGATCAAAAAGACACTCATTGCAAAGGACAGTTGAAGCTAGGATTGTGCCGGGACAATCAAGCAATTCCCGGAATAGCATGTAAATTGGGTGCTTAGATGAGGTTGAAGCAAATACACACCTAGTGCTCCTAAATGCATATTTTGAATAGCGACGATCATGTGGAAGATGTCCCAAGAGGTCAGTGAGGTTCCATCTGCCGAATGTATTGGTGCAACCTGAGTTTTTAAAAACATTGGTATTGCCTCTTTTCATGGAAACTGCAGATCCGTGAATTGTCCGTGGTACCGGCATCAGTGAAAGTGGCAATGTTGACCCATGCTGTAGGTCCTAGACACTGAATGGATACATAGGCATGTGGGATGCTGCATTAGATGAGTAAACACGTAGGGAACAAAAGAGGGGATTGGATACCCATGAAGAGAGTTCCCCATTATCTCCTATCTCTGACGTTTACCACATTCTTTAAAGGGCACTGTTTTCTCAATACAGGCAAAAATCTTCCAGACGTCTCTTATTCCTTTTTTCTGGATAGAGTGGGATATGGAATCATCCAATCTCCATGGGCATGGGGTCTTATGTGACGATGACTGGCAGAAACTATCAGGGTGGCTGGGAAAACAAGAAGGGCTCAAATGCATTCGGTTTTCTTTCTTGAATTCTCTAATCAATTCAAAGTGCCATATTGATACAGTCTTCAGTGGTGGCCTGGGTAGTGTGCAAGTGTACTAGAGCATCCTGGATTTCATCCTGGATTCCACGTTAGAAAACATTCATCTGAACGTCTTTGGACCAGTGGAGCTCTGCAAAAATGCAGAATGTAGACAAGCACATTTCTAGCACCCTGTTTTAGCATCGCCCTTTCTACTCCTTTTGCCTGGGATGAGGGAAATATTTCCTAAACAAGGCACTGAATCCTGCATTATCTCTAAGAATTTGATCATCTGAATAGAGCAACGGGGCAGCCTAGATTAAAGTGCCCCTGCCCCTCCCAAGCGCCAAACGTTAATTATGACTTTATACTTTTGCAGCTTGGAAACTGAGAGAGTGTCATTAGAAAATGTATGAAACACTTGGACGCGGAGTAGGACGCAGAGTAGAAGCAGTCTGCAGTCCCTGAACTCCTTGCAGTCTCTCCTCCATTGTTGTTACTGGAGGCTACTGGAGGCGGATCTACATTAACCCCACGTCTTTTCGTGGAGCGGAATGCGGAGTAGGACGCAGAGTAGAAGCAGTCTGCAGTCCGCAGGGCTGCAGGGGCAGCGGGGCGCGAGCATCATCATGGGCTCCGCCTCATCTCCCCTCCTTTCCCTGCCCGCGGCTCCAGACCCGGATTCGAAACGGATTTTACGCAGCAGTAATATGCCAAGGACTATACGACAAGAAAAGCTAAGTTCCGTCACAGCTCTGTCACCAAACAGGTCAAAAAGTAAATCCAACAAGATCACGGCACTTACCAATGAAACGGGAGGATCCTCCTCAGTGCCGCTCTGCTCGAGCCACCCCGACGCTGGTATGCTTTTACAACCCCCAGTTCCGCGGGCCGAGCCTCTGGCGGGAGGTGTGGCGCTCAGGGAGGAGTCATCCACGGAGGACCACGCGGCGCACACGGAAGCAGATGGAGGCCTTGTCTCTCCCTTCTCCTCCCCCCATTGTTCCAGATCATCGCGGGACAAAGATCGAGAGCAGAGGCGGCCACGAAAATCAAAGCAAGTAAAAAAGTTCTGACATCCAATTCCAGTCTCTTAAATCAAAGCGTAACAAGAAAAAACGATATGGGCATCCAAAATTACCCAAAGAACCCTACTCCAAAAGCTCTCTTCAACTTATTTAAAAAACACCAATGCAAACGCAAACACAACACGGAAATGGAACTATCGGATGCTGAAATTTTGGAAGTTCTGGAAAAATCTCCCTTGGAACACAACCAGAAAAATATAACCGCAAAGGACGCACTAGGACAAGCAAACATGTCCTAGTGACCAAGTTACCATCGAACCATTACTGAACTCTCCAATTCAATCAGCGGCAGCTCTTCCAGGGCCCGCTTCCACAAGTATTGCGCCCTGTTCGGCTCAGTCTAGTACACTATGCAATTCGGGTCTGGGGGCCCAGCCATCAGAAACTTCGAAGGCAACAAATTTGCCCACATCCAGTCCGGGAGTGACGGCCACGACATCTGTGCAGCGTAAAAAGCTCCTTGACTTGATTTGCTCTGAGCAACTTGCAGTGAAAACAGTTCCGTCAGTGCCCAGTATTCCTGTAACCAGGCAAAAGACCAAAAATGGGATTAGCCCTCCTAAGATAAGGATACTACAAAATCGTAAAGGAGCTCACAATCATGGGTCAATGTCCACCTAGTCTGTGCCGACTGTCCCTACCAGCGAATCCCTATTCTGGTTCTTTCAACTCCAGCCGGGAAGATTTACCAATGTCACCCAGAGTAAGAAAAATTACTTCCGGCTATTCCTTTACATCTGAAAATACATCTGACACTCAGTCCCAATTGAGGGATTCAAGAGATGCAACATCAAGAAAAAGACCTTCTTCAGAGGCCTCAGGAGAGTCGTGCAATGGATCGCCTAAGAATAGGCCTGACCTAACTACAATAATGTCTGCACACACCATCGCCCTATCTCCCTTTTGTAAACTCTACGAGGCCCTAAATGACTCTGCAAAAGACAACACCTCTATCCTGGCATCTCTACAGTCGAAACTGACTTTCTTAGAAGGCTATATAACAGCCGTTGAAACAAAAGAGGCGGCAAAGCAAGTAATCCTCGAGGATAAGCTATCCCGGATAGAAATGCAATTAAACGAGGATCAACCGGTTGTAAGGAAAAAACAGACGCAAGAGAAGGCATCTCAATCATCAGTCTGTATCAACCAGGACAAAATAGCACCTGTCTTTCTCAACCAACAAAGTAAACCTTTGAAGGCAGTCCATACCGCTTCAACTGCAACAGCTGCAGAAAAGACGGGTGCTGGTCCCTTACGAACACTAAATCCGGCCTTTGAAATATGAAGGCTTTTGGGACGTGCAACCAGGCTGTTAAAGAGAACCAAGCCAAGCCAGAAATTCACCTAAATAAATCGCAAAAATCAAGAGATCAAATGGAGGCTCAAGTGTTCATCGATCTAAGTAATTCACCGAAGACAGCAGCGGAATTCCAGGCGTCTAGTAGCCTTATGAATTTATCTCAACATGTGGACAATGAAGATTTCTCCCTGATCGAGCCGAATCAAAGCAGTCCAAAATCAGTTATGAGGGCAAATCAGGAAATTCAACAAGACCCGACTCCTGTGTCTAAAAAAACTAAATCTAGAAACTACAGTCACTCCTGTCCCGAGAGGAAAGCAAGAACAGTGACAGACAGAGCAGAAGTTGGGAATTTCCAAAACCCAGAAGTTTCACAAAAAGAAACACAGGTTAGAACAACGACGAATAAACAACCTAATTCCTCAGCAGAAGCAATCAATCACACAGAACAAGAGGAATCCTCACGAAGAAACTTGCTCAGTGATCAACAGGGCACCAGACTTTTCAAGCTTGAACAAACTTCGAACAAATCAGGTTACATGATCCTGAACAGGAAAACGGTGCTAAAAATTCTGAGTAACACCAAATCACTAAGGTCACTATTATCGCGTGACTTTCGGTTAATTGAACCCTACCTCAGAGGGCAAAGGAATTTCTGCATATAAAAGCAAGGGCGCTGCAGACAGGAATGGAAGAGTCTTATCAAGAACTGAGCAAAACTGGCCTCTAATTAACCGAACTGAAACTACCGTCGCATGAAGCCCCGACCAGCAAGCAGGAGCCCATGCGACCACAAAAATCAAGTAACGAAAGAACCAAACTCAGATCATTCAGAGACCTTCAGATGGAGGACGCCTTATATACAAAAACAGATACCTCGAGGAAAACGGATAGCGCTTCTGCACCCCACAGGTCCAGTCAAATGGAAAACAAACGACGAACCAGATTTGACAGGACATCAACAAGATTGACTTCGGAGGAAAATCTTGACAGCAAAGATCTGTCCCCAACTCGTGACCTAACACGCCACCCGAAAGGCCCTTGGGAATGGCTAAAATCCGCAGTTAATGGCAAGACCAGCAAATAGCAACCAAGATGGGCTAACATCACGCCAGCCCTAGACACACTGGAGATTCGATCAATTTCTATGGCCTCTTGGAATACCAGAGGCCATGCCCACCTAACAAGCAGCAACAACCGGTCCTTAGTGGGTTTTGACATCATATGCCGCCAGGAAACCTGGCTGACTGAGAAACCATCTCTAGATGGCTACGAGATCGAACTCTCTCCCACCAAACGTGGCCTATTTGGACGTCCAACATCCGGTCTACTACTTGCAGTGAAAATAGGATCAGGCATTAAAATCAGGGAAAAGCTTTCAGAAGCTATGGAACACTAGCAGTCCTGACGTCATGGTCGTTTGAGGATCCAAAGTCCAAAAAAATCAACACCATTGATCTGGAGATATTAAACTTGTACTGGAACCCGTAACAAACTTCAATTATACATTTTTGTAATGAAGTAACAGAAGCAATAGACAACATCAGAATTGACTCTCATACAGACCATATCATCATCTGCGGAGATTTAAATGCAACCTGTGTACAAGAATATGCTAACGTTCCCAATAACAGGCCCAAAGTATCGTCGGAAAAGAGAGAGGTAAAGCATGGATGATCGCGATGAATTCAAGAACATTTCACAATCTGGCCTGGCTAAAATCTTGGGAGAACATTTTACCTACGAGGGAAAGGGACAACTCAAGGGCCACGCTTGACTATATTTTTGCATCAGAAAATCTATTACCACTGATCAAATCATTTAAAGTCACACGGACAAAAGAAAGCGACCATAACCTGATTACAACAACCTGGTCATCATTACATCACACAAATAAACTTCGCCTGCCCGCTTTAGAAGCCAACACCCACCGAACTAGACTTCGCTTAACAGCCACAAACATCAAGAACATTTCTGATATCTATGGCGAAAAAATAGCACTAAATAGCATCGAATGTGAGAGACCGGATTATCTTCCTTTGCTATTACAGTTCAGGTCTGAGCCAAAGAAAGACAAAGGGCCTAGCCGCAATCATCTGTACGTATTCGACCATGATCTAGTTGGCAGAAGAAAACTCCTGAGGATAGCTAAAAGATTAGCAGCTATGGACAAATCCGACTTGGCCAGGTCAGATTGTTTAGCGGAAATCAACAGCTATAAATCCTGGCTCCAGGGTCGCAGGAGGGCAATGTACCAAAATGATGCAGAACAAATGCTCAAGATACTTAGTTGATTAAATCAACAACATCCAGACAGGAAAGTGATCTGGTAAACGCTGTCATAGAGGGAAAATGGACACATTTCTTTAAGAATATGTTTGCCCCACCGAAGGACCAGAGGGAAAGCAATTCAGAGCCGTCTAGTGATAGATGGTCCACCCTCTCTGACGAAGAAGAAATCTTAAACGTCATCAAACATCTGAAATCCTCGAGAGCCCCGGGTCCCGACGGTCTGAGCAACATCGACCTGAAGCAACATCCGGAAGCCTGGGCAAAATTTATAAGCATCATATTCCGGCACTGCGAATCAGCCAGAAGTATTCCTTTGTCTTGGACGCACTCAATAATTGTTCCGCTATTTAAACGTGGTAACAGGGAAGACCCACAGAATTACAGGCCAATTGCCTTGCTTGATATTATCGGCAAAATATTCACAACGCTTCTGCTGAAATAATTCCAAACCTGGGCAAAGGCGTCTGCAGCACATGACCCTTTTCAGATGGGTTTCCTCAAAAAAGGTGGAACCTCGGCAAACATCTTGATGCTAAATCTACTCAAAGCCAAGGTAAAGCAGGGCTCTCCACCGGTGTTCCTGGCCTTTATAGATCTTACACAGGCGTTTGATAGAGTAGATCGGAGTCTTCTTTGGTCCAAACTGCACAGATGGAAATGCCCGAACGAAATCCTACACCCAATAAAAGCCTTGCACACAGCAAACAAATTGCGTGTCAGACTGGACAAACAAGGAACGTTATCAGAAGAGAGTCCAGCAGAGAGAGGTGTAAAGCAGGGATGTCCCCTTGCTCTGGCACTTTTCATAAGTTTCTTTGGCGACTTTAAGGATTCGGAATTCACTGTTCGAGCGTTCCCGCCAAAAATAGATAATACCAACATATCTCTCCTTCTCTATGCAGATGACCTAATTCTATTAGATCAAACTGAAATAGGTCTACAGCGGCAATTGACCAATCTGGCAAATTACATAAAAACAAATAACCTCGAAATCAACAAATCTAAAAAAAAATCCTGATTCTGGCAAAAAACGACTCCATCAAGTCCCGTAATGGAGGATGGTTCCTGGAAAACACTAAGATCGAAACTGTTGACTGCTACAAATACTTGGGAATAATGATAGACAGCTCAGCTCGGGAATCATGTATGCAAACTACTCTTTGGGGCAAGGCTAGGAACTTAGCAGCCCAGATGAGATCAATTGACAAGAAGTATGGTAAATTCTCACTGGAGCCTGTAATCCAATTTTACAGAGGCAAAGTTGTCCCGGCGCTGGTTTATGGAATGGACGCAAACCTGTCAATGCCAACTTCAATCTGGCCAAAAATTGAAGGCTTACTATGGCGATCTGTTTTGGGTTTACCAAACTCGGTGGACATTGCCAACCTCAGGCGTGACTTAGGCCTTCAGTCTTTATTGGGAGTGGTGGAACAAAATGCTATGCAAACCTACAGAAAAATCATCCTTCCGGATATGCTCCCAATATTCAAATTGATAGCTGCAGAACTCTCTACTGGCTGTTTACATAGCCTAACAAAATGGTCGCTAATACAGACAACAAAATTGAAGAAAATAGCCTGCACTGAAGCTGAACTGATGGGAAACCCTGAAAAAATAAAAATAAAAATGGCGCTCATGGACTGGATCGACACAGTTGATAAGGCACAGTCAAACAAACCAACTGCACATCTCCCTCCATCTTTTAACAAACTAAAATTTCCTCTGCCATATTGTCAACAGTTCCCTGACAAAAAACTAATGAGGAGTTTTCTGAGAGCCCGTCTGAACCTAATGCCCACACGGGAAATCCTTTACATCAGACTCCAGGCGGCCTCTAAAGAATGTAGATAATGCAAAGCAACAGACGAACCAGAACATTTGAAACATCTATTGTTGCACTGCAAGGCGCTTAGCTATGAAAGAAGCGCATACCTTTCACCTCTTGGGATGTCAGTTTCAGTTCTAGATGAAAATGTGTGGTGGAACAGACTGATGTCAGGTGAAAAATCAAAATGGACTATTGCAATAACAAAACTTCTAACAATCATTTTTGTTAAAATGAAAGAACATGAAACAGGAAACATAGAAGGGTGAAGCAACTGGACTCAACACTCTCACCCAGTCATCTTTATGATTACGCGCAGAAATTTTGTTTTGTTTGTCTGATGCATCTTTAGAAATCTTCAGAATTCACAGGAAGTAAATTGATTATGTAAAAATCACAAGTTGATTATACACAATAAAAGAAAAAAAAAGAAACACTTGGTTTAGTAGAGTTTAGATGTATTTGGGTTACCCAAGAAACCTTCTGGTATGGGTAATGTATAAGCAGCATCTCGGTTGACTGGGTTGGGTCCTGGTCCAAGGAAGGATGAGACACTGGCTTTGTCTCTTGGAGGTTTCCTATCTACCTTTTCGTGCCAGGTCTCCTGTATGTCGGGCAAGGCTGGAGTTTCTGCAAGTCCCACTGCTATCTCTACTTGGACTTGGTAAAGCTGGGCTGTTTATTGTAACATAGCTAAAAGAGACATTAGTTCAGGTGTGGAAAGGAGAATAGGCAGACACAGAAACACAAACTGAAATGGCGGCCTCAGCAGGTCCAGCAACATTCGGACTCAAGCTTTATCACCATGTTGTCCTCGCACAAGGAGCTATGCTGTTATAAATGGCGCAGCTTTGGGCTATCTGGAGCCAAACAGTTCTTCTAGCACAAGTCCAGAGCACGTTGGTGAGGCTCCTTTGACTCCTTAACTTTTCTGACCACATTCTGATGTGTGCGAGTTTGAAGGATGAACACATGGAGAGGTTGTCTAATGTTCTGAGGTTGAGAGAGCAAGGTTTAATTCTGATGAAAGGAGATTGCAAATTTGTTAAATTCCAAAATCTCATTTTTCAGATATGTGTTCAAGTTGTCAGGACCCTCAGTGGCTCTGAAGAAGGTAGTGGGTTTAAGGGCATTACCAAGCCCTAACAACCCTTTGAGGTCCTCATCTTCATGTGTATGGTAAATCCCTGTGGAAGGTTCATCCAGAGTCTTGTGTCAATTGCTTAAGGAAGACGCTCTGGAGGAAGAGGTGTTTCACACAACAGCTTTGGTAAAGGTGACTTCCATGGCATTCTTCAACTACTCACTCTTCACTGAGGTGCTAGTGCACATGAGCCCATATGAGATAGGGCGGTCTTGGTTCAAAAGGACAAATGTGATCAAGCCTACCCCATTGTATATGCTAGCAGAGTGCTGACGGTGACAGATCAACGCTCATTACAGAACAAGAGAACTGCTCTGGTAGTTCTATGGGGATGCTGTCATTTTCACAATTATATATATGGTCTTCTGATATTGGGGATGATGGGCCTCAAGCTCCCGAATCCAACATGAATGGAACAGCACCCATGTCATCAGCAAGCATTAAAAGATGGCCACTGCAGTTACAGGAGTATGATGCAACACTGTTACATCCTCCCGGAGCTAACAACTTTGCCGATTATTGGTCTCATCGCCCAGGGTCAGGACCCGGGTGTGGGTACTTTTGAGGCCTCAGGGGTTTCTTACCCCTCTCTTCTTTCTACCAGTCTCTGGGGTTTTAGGAGTTTCCTGCTCCCTGTCTTCTTTCTGCCAGTAACAAGCTTAAGTGGTTTCCGTCATTCTCTCTTTCTGCCAGTTTTGTGCTTAACGTGTTTCCCTCACTCTCTCTTCATTTAGCCAGCCTCATGCTTCAGTCCCTGGGTTGCTCGTTGCTGCTACACAGGTATTCTCATACGTGACACAGGCCGGCCTTCAAACTCTGTGCAATTTTGAGGTGCTTCCTCAGGGCAATCAGGTGCCGCCGAGGTGCCTGGGCTAGCCTAACCTTCCATGGCCACCCAAAGGGCATCTCTAAATGTTGCCAAAGTCTGAGAGTCTTTCATCATAGACACCTCTCTTTGCGGGTCCTTGCCCTCACTCTTGTGCCTTCTCTCACCGTGGGGCAGACCTGTTAGCATGGAGTGATTCCCCTACTACCTGCCTTGTGCCCAACTCGTCTCATGAACCTTCTTGCAATCTCTAGCTCCTTGCTCCCCTTGCTCTTTTAAAACCACATCTGGGATCCCCTCTACCGCCCCTTCTTGATGTCTGCAAACCCCATTCTTCTATTTGCCTGCCATCTCTACCTGATCTTCACCCGCATCCTCCGTACTCCTTACTTTGCTTTACATCTCTTCCTTACGTTACTCTACCACCTCTTTCTGTTGTTCCCCATCCTCTGTCTTAATGCACTTCTCCACCTACTCCTGATTTCCAAACAACCTCCTGCTTAATTCTAAATCCCCTCTTCCACTTCCTCCTGATCTCCTTACTACTTTGTTTCACCTCCACTTTATCTCTAGCAACTTTCTTCCCAATGTTCTCTACCACCTTGCAGTGCATGTCATAATGTTCTTAAAATAGTGCTGTTTTTATCAGCTGAGAAATCTCCATTGCTGCTTGTTTTGATGATGCCTTGGCCCCAATCGATTGGGGATGCTGCCTGTACACAACCTTTCGTGATACTGTTTCTTATTTTAACTATTGGGTGGCTCCTAGCCATTGATTGGTGCCTAAGCAGACACCTTCATGGGCTGCCACAGGGGAGGTGCGAGTAGGAGGAGAGTGTGATATAGTTGTTCATTCAAGCACATAGAGGTGCATGTGCCCAGCATTCTGCGTGATGTCCGTTGTGGCGGCTCTGAGTTACTGCTGCCTTACTCCATACATTAGGTTTTGAGAAAGGATTTAAGGCTGATGCTTGCCAGTCATAAATAATTTGTTTTCATTTTTTTTCATATTTTTGGATAATTCACACAGTGGGCCATAACATCATAAAGACCCACTACTATACAGTATGTACATGCATTCAGCATGCTTCTGTGTTAGAGCCGGGATATGATGGGGTGGGCCAGCTGCTCATGAAAGAGAAGAGATCTATATACTGCATATTGTGCTTAATGAACAGTATGTTTTATTAGGCAATTGACTGTACAGCGACTGTGCTATATTGTTCTAATACCCACCTCCCACTGAAATGATACCCATCATCACCTCCCCAGGGGACAGTGCCTACCCTCTGAGCACCCACATGATGACGCCAATTCGGGACCCCACCAAACCACCCGAGGTAAGATACAACACAGCCCATATTGCAACCCGGGGCATAGTGGAGCGCACAAGCCACGCTTTCGCTCCCTTGACCGCTCTGGTGGGCAGCTGCTATACGCGCCCCCAGTAGTGTGCAGGATCATAGTGGCAGCATGTGTCCTGCACAACGTTGCACCCCACTGGGGCCTGGCGGTGGACATGGTGGTGCCCCCACATCCCCAACCACATGCACGGCCGCTGCGCATGGGAGGGGAAAGGGCACATGGTGAGGCAGCCCGTACGCAGCTGGTGGATAATTACTTCACCTAAAATCACACCCCTGTGGAGTGCACACAGCCCTGGCACATACCAGCTGACAATCAATGATGATGACTTAAGGGACAGGCAACTGTCACAACCATACCAGCCTGAGATTGGTCACTTGGAAGTGTTACATTGTGTGCATCCCTACCTACTGAAAGACAACCAATGCTGTGTCACAAAAAGAAACACATTTATGCCTCATGAATGACTACTCCCTTGCAAAATACAACATGAAAATAGTGCCATGTCACCAAACCCCTCCCCATCTCAGCTACCCAACACACCCTGGCATGTAATGTGAAAGCAACCAAATGAATGCACAACACATGATACAAGTGTCACAAAGTGCACTGTCCCAAATGGAAACAGGCCACAGACAATATGCTCCCAGTAATCAATAACAAACAGCCCACATGAACAAATACTTACCAGCAACACAATACAGCAACACAGGATGAAACAGTGGCAAAATATGACAGCACAAAATCAAAGTAGTGCAAGTCTTACAACCTGAATAATCCAGCACATCGACCCCTTCCAACAGCAGAGTGTTGCTGTCAGGCAAATGTGTCAGTGTACTGCATACAACATGAACTGCATCTGCAAAGGAGACGGCCTTGTGAAGACATGAAGAAGGTACCTGTGAATAAGGAGGAAGACATGGATGCACAAGCACATATCAATACACCATGCAGTGTTCAATACAACAACATTCCCCACTAGGGATGTCCACACAATTTTGACTACAGACTGGCCACACAGCTCATGGGAGCCCAATGTCACTGTGTAAGTCACTGTCACTTGGTCACAACCTTTGCAAGCCCATGGAAAGGGGAAGCAGGAGGGGAGTGTGCGTCATGGACCCAAGCATCTAACCCAAAGACAGGACAAACCTGCATGTGCCCAACTGGAATACACAGTGGATGCCCACGGGAGCCACACAAGGCAACACACTGTAAAAAAAAAATACTAAAATCAAAAATGGCCATGTGTGGACCGGGGGGGGGGGCCACCCAGGAGGTTCGAGGACAGGGTGCACACCAACACCCACCTGCGTGGATGTTGCGAAAAACAAAATACCTCCATGGGCTCATGGCCTGCACAGCTACGCCAATGTGGGAGAACTGCTGTCGCTCTCTTCACCCTGTGCTGCTACATCAGGAGGTGCCGGTGCTATGGGAGGCAGCCCATGCAAAGCCCTGGTATGGTCCTCCATGGCAGCAAGCATGCAGGTGTGGAAGGTCTGGTTCTGGAGGATGATAGCACAGAGATCCCCATGCAGCACCTCACGGGTTGCCTGC
This sequence comes from Ambystoma mexicanum, assembly GCF_040938575.1. Taxonomy (NCBI): domain Eukaryota; kingdom Metazoa; phylum Chordata; class Amphibia; order Caudata; family Ambystomatidae; genus Ambystoma; species Ambystoma mexicanum. The sequence goes on from NC_090937.1 coordinate 81,398,035, forward strand.
ATTTCTGCACGCATGGCCTCGCGTGATGCCCGGATCTCCTCACGAGTTGCCTACAGCTCAGATGAGAGTGAACATGTGAGCTGCTCCAGCTGCTGTTCTGACCTAAAATTTTGGGAAGTCTCAAGTTCACCCAGAGTCTCCCTGAGGAAATGTAGTTCTAACCTCAGGGCTTCCCTGTGGCCCTGCGACTCTACAGATATGGCTTCACGCAGAGTCTCCAGTGCCACCCGTCGGTCCCTGTTGGACGCCAACATGTCTTCCCTGTGTGATTGGCAGATGGAGTCTGTTGCCTGCTGTTGTTGCTCCATCTGCCTTTAGGGGGGAGAATGGCCACCCTCTCCATTGCCTGAGCCTTCATTTCAACCAATGCTCCCTGTTGTGCTGCTATACTGTAAATGGAGTTTTCCCATACAGTATTGCCTGATGGCGTACGGCCACCACGTCGGCGGGCACCACACCTCTTTGGGGCAAGGCGATCTGCACCTTGCTGTGCTGGCACTGCGTGAGGCTGCAGGACTGCATTCCCCCTCTGATCCGCTGGCCCAGGAACAGGATCAGATGTAGTGGAGTGTGACCCTGCATCCGTAACCGCCAAAGGCGGAGTTACCAACACTGACATCCCCATAGAGGGGCCTACCCTCGGTGCAGGTGGGTTGGACAGAACAGCATCCCTGCCAGAAACACTCACCTGCGACAGCACATAAGTCCCACTGTCTGATTCAGCACCTGAATCATAGAGGTCTGGGGAGGTGCACCCAGATACACCCGTGGACAGTATGGTCTGCAGAAGGATAGGGTTTTCACCCACCATCACACCACATCCTCCTCTGGTGCCCGGTCGTGGCTGAGATTCCTCCTCGGTCTGCACCACCTCCTCCACCTCAACAGCATCAAGTGCGTCATCACCTGCAAAAACATGAAAGACAACAAATGGAAACAGGCATGTGCACCATAGCACACACATAGGTCTCACATGGCAGAGATCCTGTACATGAACAACAAATGTCCCACACGACTATAACCCTGGCATGCATGCACTGTCAATGAGTTGGAAGGGGAGGCAAAAAGCAGACACTGAGGACTCCAATATGGAAAATCAACACATGTGCAAGCACCGGCATCACAGATTAGCCTGTGAGTGGCATGGGCAATCCACATACATGACACATGCCAGTACACAGATGGCACGTAGCATAGCAATGGTACATTTGAAAGTACAGCCATATGTCAGTGAATGTGTACTGTCACCCATCCATGTGAGATGGACATGATGAGATGAAAAATGCAAAATAGTGTGACAAAATATGCATGTGCCACACAGTGCAACACATCCAGTGTGAAATAATACAGTGAGGGCAGGCAGATGGATACATCAATGGTTGGTCACTTCAACATGACAGGAAACAACAATCATGTTCCACATTCAAACAGGCCCCAAAAAGTAATGTGAGCAGGCCCTTACTCAATCAGCCTGAATGGTCAAATCATTCCCATAACAAGGTAATAAATGTGGGCCAATGTGGGTTGTAATCTATGACAGAAGCATGTCACATATGTGGCATTAGGGCAGAAAGATGCGTTGCAAAACTGGAGGATTGAAACAATCAGGCTGAATGAACACTGAAAAATCAGAACAATGTTGTTGCAAGATGACAGTTCAAGGGCAACTGCAGTAATGTGGCGCTAATTGGCTACTGTGGTCAGAAGGGATACTGTCATACCCAAACCCAAGGCTGGTGAATGGTTTGGAGGAAGCACATGGGTGACCCATACCACTCAGGAGTACACACCGTCACCTGGCACTCAATCATTACACATCACCCAAGAAACATACACATGGATTACACACACTTGCATGGGCACTCACTGGACAATGCCTCATAATCTGGTAGGTCTCCCACGCCTTGGATCTGTTCCTCTGTGATGAAGGTTCCAGCAACAGACTCATCTTCAGTGAGTTGGTCGTCCTCTGGTGGAGACCCACCGCCAGTCACCAGAGTAGAGGCATGATTGGAAGCCAGCTTGTTCTTTGCTCTGCGTTTAAGGTCATTCCACCGCTTGTAGCAATCATCAGCTGTGCGCCTCACAAATCCAAGGGCACTAATGTGGTCCACGATGGTCTGCCAGTGGGCCCTACATTGAGCAGTCGTAGTCTTACAGCCTGCAGTCACCAACATTTCGCGGCTATGTGCCGACACATAGGCCACAAGTGCATCAGGTTCGGCGTCATTGAAGGTAGGCTTCCTTGACGTGCCGGAGGGTGTAGCCGTGTCTGGGGTCTCAGCCTGTAGTGCAAGAGCACCCTTCTTCTTCTTCTTCTTGTAAGGTGGTGTGGATCCTGAGTGGCTTACGCCGCTCTGGTCAGTAGGGGCAGAAGCGCAGGTGGACTGGGTACTAGAAGCCTGTAAAGGCACAATGACCATAGGTCTTGGTGCAGGCATTGGCTGCAGGGTGATGTCGGCAGGGCCAACGTCGGTGTGATGGACCTGGACCGACACTGTCCCGGCTGGGAGACTCGGAGCTGGGGTGGATTGAGCTGCAGCTGCCCCTGCAGCCTCCCCACCCTGCAGATGACATTGCTGCCCCAGATCCACGTGGCCTGGTGACAGCAACTTTCACCACCACACATGGATTAGACTTGCTGACCTGGAAGTCAGCCTGGGAGTCATCCTGTGCCGGTTCAGGTGACAAAATGGGCCGGTCCAACAAGGGCTGAGCTGGGATGGTGTCAGCCACATTTCCAACAACCATTGGGGGGGCATAGGTGGCCCTGATTGGTCCTTCACACACAGGGCTCTGGGGCACCCTGCAAATCCTGCCCACGTTCCCTACCACGCCCACCACGCCCACCTTTTGGAGGTCGGCCACCTTTGCCTCCCTTACTGCTTGGTTGCCTCCCAACCATGGTACTGATGTTGTTGTGCATATGGGAGTTGCAGTAAAGAATTGTCCTGGGCAATTGGGGTGAAAGGGGTAGGGTACTAGATGGAATTCGTACCCTAGTGCTCTAGCAAGGCTGCATGTGACCCCTGGGGGAAGATGACGGGTCACGCAACGCACAGGCACAGCAAAAACAAAAGTACACGTGCACGCAACCCCTGGTAGACCACGTGCGTGGCAAAATGATCCCGCACTACGCTGTGGTACCCAGAAACACAAAAATAAGCGTATGCGTGTTACACGCAGCCTACAATGACCTCTGAAGGAGTACGCGACACACGGGGGCAACCACAGTTGGAAAATACGTGCGCCACTCACCGTCTGCCTTGAAAAAGAACGTGTGCGCATTGGCAACACCCCCGCCAAAAGAAGAAAAGAACGCAGTCTGAGGAAACAGGGAGTATGAACTTGAAAAGTTTTGAAGTAATCGCGTGTGAACTGACAAGAAGTACAAGAATCACCCGCAAAAAGCACGTACAAGAAAATAGCGTGACACTCGTACCTTTTAAGCCAGCCCACACGTGCAATGTCACTTACGCGCTTACGTGCTAAGGCCCTTTCCTCCAACAGCACGGTGATGTGCAGTTTTCTCACGTGCTGATTCACAATGCACCCGTGTTGTGGGGAACGCCCGCAAGCGTAACGTCACTTACGCGCTTACGCGCTAAGGGCCTTTCCTCGGATTTCACGCTGACAGGCACTTTTTTCACATGCCAAATCACTCCGTATCAAGCCGTTCACACGAAAACACACGGAAGACCACATTCCTGCCCAAAAGGCCATTTTCCTGCCCCCAAGAGCCCCGAGCACGCTCCCGCCAGCCATCTGCTGATGCCTGCCTGCTGCCCACGTGCCCTGCTATTTGGTGCATGCACGTCAGCCATCTGCAGGGGTCCAGTTGCTTTGTCCACCCCTGCTGGAACAGAAGACTCCCGACTGGGATACCATTGCTCCACAGCCCAGCCCCAGGACCCAGTTGCCCACCCACGCCTCCCTCGGGGGTCACCATGTCGGGGCAAACACCATCTGAGATCACTGGCGACCCCCAGCCAGAGAGGCAGAGCACCACCAGCTTCAGTGAGAAGGAAGTTGGTGTCCTGGTGGAGCATGTCCGGGGCATTATGATGCCCTCTTCGGAACATCACACGCCAACAAGGAAGGACAGGAGAGGATCTGGGAGGACGCAGTGGTTGCCATCAACGTGAAGGCGGTGGCACCCGCGACATCAAGCATGTCCGGAAGCACTGGGAGGACTTCAGGTCCAGGAACCTCTACAAGGCCAGGCGCCTCGCGAAGGCAGAGGATGCAGAGGGGTGCCGGGTCAGCATGAGCAACATTCAGATGAGGGTCCTGGAACGCTTAGGCCCAGCGCTCCACGCCCAGATCCTTCGGAGGCAGACCCGTCTGGAGTTGAGCGGTAAGTGGCCAAGCATTGCTGTGTGAGACAGGGCATGTTGCAGTGTGCTGGTAGTCTGATACTTGCCTGTATGTGTGAAATAGGCCATGTATGGATGTGTGTGTGCAGGGACATCATGGTCATGCATGTGAGACCAGTAATGTGTGAACCACATGGATGGTGCATGTGTTCCAATGCAACATGGGGAGCTGAATGTGGAATGCACACATGAATGCATGCCAGTCTCTGTTCTTGGACATGGAGGGGGGGTGAGGGATGGGTGCTGCTCTCATGTACATGTATGGTGCACATGTGTGTGTGTCTGAGAAGTGTGTGTGTGACTTTGAAACACCATGGATGCATGACACATGTCCGTGAAGATGTGTACATTCACTCATGCAGTGCGGTCACCGTTGTAGCCACTGTGTCTATCCACTGTGTCTGTGGTGTACAAGCCATGATGCATGACCCTCTGGTTATGTGTGTGCATAGGATCAGTGTGAGCCATGATGCTTGTGAGTTTGAAGGCAACATTTTGGTAAAAAGAGGCCCTTGTACATGGATGCTGATGTTGATTGCAGGCGCCGTGCCTGTTTCTGCATGTGTGTTGCGTGGATTCTACCATGTATTGTGGAGGGACAGGATGGAAGTGACATTTGACAGTGCCACTCATGTGTTATTGCTTCCTGTCTAGGGGAATATTGTACTGTACCCTAATGCTTGTGTTCCATGTCTCCCTCTACGCAGCGTCAAGTGAAGAAGAGGGCGGAGACGGCGCTGTGGAGCCAAGCGGCGGTGATGCCTCCACCAAGTGGCGACGCAAGGTCCAGCCACCCTCCCAGGAATTGCCATCATCAGGGAGAGAAGGGACTGGTGCCGCGTCTGCCACTACGGCTGTAGCGGAAGGGCCGGGTGAGCCCCCACATGGGCTTGCAATGGCAGAAGACGGTGTGGAGACCTCCAGGTTGGTGGTCTCCACAGAGGAGGAGGAGCCTGCTATTGAGCCGCACATGGGGCCTGGTGGAGGTAGTACCACTGGTGCAAGTGGTGCAGTCCAGGGCCAGGTTCAGGAAGCAGGACAGGTCACCGCGGAGGGGCCTGTGCATGTCGCTGTCCTTGACCCTGTAACTGCACCACCATGCACCACCATGCACCAGCAGGGATGCCCCGTCCCAGGCCCGTCTGCAGGTAGGGGGGAGTGCCACGTCATCTGCCTCTCCACTACCTGCGGACGAGGGGTCCCATGAACGTATGGGCTCCGTCCTGATTGGTGTCGCGTTGCGCACGTGTGACATTCATGATGACATGCGTGCTTCCAGGGTGGAGCACGCACGCCATCACGAAGAGCAGCGTTGCGACGTGGCACTGTTGGGAGGGGCCCTGGTTGGTGGGTTCCTACATGTGTCGCGCACTCTGGCGGACCTCTCCTCCTCTGTGGAGACTATGCGCCAGTCGTTTTCCCTGCCGTCTTCTGGCCCAGATTCCACCAGGGCCCCCTGTGGACCTGGCCTGACCAACACAGCCAGCTTGGTGGAGATCCCATCACTGCCACAGTCGGGAGTCGGCGGTCCAGCAGGGGTGGACACCACAACAACTGGAGATCAGTTGATGGAGGATGTGCAGGCATCATCGGACAGGGCACATGGACAGCAGCAGCAGCAGCAGGCTCTAGGTGAGAGCAATGATGGCTCGGGGCCATCGACATCAGAGGCACAGGCATTGGCCAGAGGGCAGGAGGACCCTGGAATGGGTGTGTCTTCCGTGTGGCTGCGGTTGGGCCGGCGTATAGATGCGGATCGGCGGCGGGCAGAAGAGGCACGGCTCACAATGGTCAGGGTGGAGAACTCCATGCAGAGGGCACTGAAGTGGGCCGAGTGCCTCGAGGCTATTCGCAGGGAGTTGGAGTCCATCATGGCATCGTCCCTGCGAACCCTCTGGCCCATGGAAGAGGACCACCTCCAGGACATTGAGCAGGGGTTCGATGATGCCCTGGCCCGGGAAATCGGAAAGTGAGCCGTCTGACTAGCCCGCCGCCATTGTATATAGTTTTAAGTGTTAGGTTTCATTTTCGTTTTCCTGTATTTTGGGGTGTTTGGACTTTGCCCCACACATTTGTATATAGTTTTTTTATTAGGTAGTTTTTTTCATAGGTTTCTGTTCTTTCGTTGGGCTCATGGACCCTTGACAATTGATTGTACATAGTTGGACAATGGATTTATTGGAACTTTTTCTTTGAATTTCACCATGGATTAATGGATTTTACTTTTTACATTTCCTTTGGATTTGCTTTGGTGGAGGGAGAGTTTGTACTATTTTTCTTTTGGATTTCTTTGGACTGGTTATACTTTTCATGTACTCATCTTTTGGACATGCTTTTCATTTCATGTTTGCAATTTTTTTATGCTTTCATTTCATTGCTTTATTTTTGTCCAGAATACATTTTGATATTTTACTTCCATGTGTGTAATTCGCTCTTTGAGTTCATGCATGTGAAAATGTGGGTTTACACAATCAATGCCAACCAGTGTGTGTGTGTGACGGACATGTATTGATGTACATAGTTGACTTTTGGTTTGTGTCTTGAGATAGGCATGTCAGTGTGGGGTGGATTGGGAAATCATTGTGTCTCAAGACTGGGGTGGCGTGCTTTGGTATTTTGGTGGAGATGTGGGCCATGATTGTGCATCTTTATGTCATGTAGAGGGGGACATGATTCGGGGCCTGCTGGGTGGGTGGGGGTGCTGGGGGACATGAGTCAGGGCCTGAGGCTCACTGCTGGGTGGGTGGGGGAGCTGGGGGACATGAGTCAGGGCCTGAGGCTCACTGCTGGAGGGTGGGGGTGCTGGGAGACATGAGTCGGGCCTGCTGGCAGGTGCCCGTCAATGCTGGGGGGGTGGGGGTGCTGGGCGACATGATTCGAGGCTTGCTGGCAGGTGCCCTTCAATGCTGGGGGGTTGGGGGTGCTGGGTGACATGAGTCGGGGCCTGAGGCTCACTGCTGGGTGGGTGGGGGTGCTGGGGGACATGAGTCTGGGCCTGCTGGCAGGTGCCCCTCACTTCTGGGGGGTGGGAGTGCTGGGGGACATGATTTTGGTCCTGCTGGAAGCTGCCCCTCACTGCTGGGGGGTGGGGATGCTGGGGGACATGAGTAAGGGCCTGAGGCTCACTGCTGGGTGGGCGGGGGCGCTGGGGGACATGAGTCGGGGCCTGCTGGCAGGTGCCCCTCACTGCTGGGTGGGTACGGGGTGCTGGGGGACATGAGTCAGGGCCTGAGGCTCACTGCTGGGTGGGTGTGGGTGCTGGGGGACATGAGTCATGGCCTGAGGCTCACTGCTGGGGGTGGGGTGCTGGGGGACATGAGTCAGGGCCTGCTGGCAGGTGCCCCTCAATGCTGGGGGGGTGGGTGCTGGGGGACATGAGTCGGGCCTGAGGCTCACTGCTGGGTGGGTGGGGGTGCTGGGGGACATGAGTCGGGGCCTGCTGGCAGGTGCCCCTCACTGCTGGGTGGGTACTGGGTGCTGGGGGACATGAGTCAGGGCCTGAGGCTCACTGCTGGGTGGGTGGGGGTGCTGGGGGACAGGAGTCAGGGCCTGAGGCTCACTGCTGGGGGGTGGGGGGGCTGGGGGACATGAGTCAGGGCCTGCTGGCAGGTGCCCCTAAATGCTGGGGGGTGTGGGTGCTGGGGGACATGAGTCGAGGCCTGAGGCTCACTGCTGGGTGGGTGGGGGTGCTGGGGGACATGAGTCGGGGCCTGCTGGCAGGTGCCCCTCACTGCTGGGGGGGTGCTGGAGGACATGAGTTGGGGCCTGCTGGCAGGTGCCCCTCACTGCTGGGGGGTAGGGGTGCTGGGGGACATGAGTCAGGGCCTGAGACTCACTGCTGGGTGGGTGGGGGTGCTGGGGGACATGAGCCGGGGCCTGCTGGCAGGTGCCCCTCACTGCTGGGGGGTGGGGGTGCTGGGGTACATGAGTCGGGGCCTGCTGGCAGATGCCCCTCACTGCTGGGGGGAGGGGGTGCTGGGGGACATGAGTCAGGGCCTGAGGCTCACTGCTGGGTGGGTGGGGGTGCTGGGGGACATGAGTCAGGGCCTGCTGGCAGGTGCCCTCACTGCTGGGTGGGTGGGGGTGCTGGGGGACATGAGTCAGGGCCTGTGACTCACTGCTGGGTGGGTGGGGGTGCTGGGGGACATGAGCCGGGGCCTGCTGGCAGGTGCCCCTCACTGCTGGGGGGTGGGGGTGCTGGGGTACATGAGTCAGGGCCTGCTGGCAGCTGCCCCTCACTGCTGGGGGGAGGGGGTGCTGGGGGACATGAGTCAGGGCCTGAGGCTCACTGCTGGGTGGGTGGGGGTGCTGGGGGACATGAGTCGGGCCTGCTGGCAGGTGTCCCTCACTGCTGGGTGGGTGGAGGTGCTGGGGGACATGAGTCGGGGCCTGTTGGCAGGTGCCCCTCACTGCTGGGGGGTGGGGATGCTGGGGGACATGAGTCGGGGCCTGCTGGCAGCTGCACCTCAGTGCTGGGGGTGGGGGTGCTGGGGGAAATGAGTCGGGGCCTGCTGGCAGGTGCCCCTCACTGCTGGGGGGTGGGGGTGCTGGGGGACATGCGTCAGGGCCTGAGGCTCACTGCTGGGTGGGTGGGGGTGCTGGGGGGCATGAGTCAAGGCCTGAGGCTCTCTGCTGGGTGGGTGGGGGTGCTGGGGGACATGAGTCAGGGCCTGAGGCTCACTGCTGGGGGGTGGGGGTGCTGGGGGACATGGGTCGGGCTTGCTGGCAGGTGCCCCTCACTGCTGGGAGGTGGGGGTCCTGGGAGACATGAGTCGGGGCCTGCTGGCAGCTGCCCCTCACTGCTGGGGGGTGGAGGTGCTGGGGGACATGAGTCAGGGCCTGAAGCTCACTGCTGGATGGGTGGGGGTGCTGGGGGACATGAGTCGCTCTTTGAGTTCATGCATGTGAAAATGTGGGTTTACACAATCAATGCCAACCAATGTGTGTGTGTGACGGACATGTGTTGATGTGCATAGTTGACTTTTGGTTTGTATCTTGAGATAGGCATGTCAGTGTGGGGTGGATTGGGAAATCATTGTGTCTCAAGACTGGGGTGGCATGCTGTGGTATTTTGGTGGAGATGTGGGCCATGATTGTGCATCTTTATGTCATGTAGTGGGGGACATGATTCAGGGCCTGCTGGCAGGTGCCCCTCACTGCTGGAGCGTGGGGGTGCTGGGGGACATGAGTCAGGACCTGAGGCTCACTGCTGGGTGGGTGGGGGTGCTGGGGGACATGAGTCAGGGCCTGCTGGCAGGTGCCCTCACTGCTGGGTGGGTGGGGGTGCTGGGGGACATGAGTCAGGGCCTGAGGCTCACTGCTGGGTGGGTGGGGGTGCTGGGGGACATGAGTCGGGGCCTGCTGGCAGGTGCCCCTCACTGCTGGGGGGTGGGGGTGCTGGGGTACATGAGTCGGGCCTGCTGGCAGCTGCCCCTCACTTCTGGGGGGAGGGGGTGCTGGGGGACATGAGTCAGGGCCTGAGGCTCACTGCTGGGTGGGTGGGGGTGCTGGGGGACATGAGTCGGGCCTGCTGGCAGGTGTCCCTCACTGCTGGTTGGGTGGAGGTGCTGGGGGACATGAGCCTGTTGGCAGGTGCCCCTCACTGCTGGGGGGTGGGGATCCTGGGGCACATGAGTCGGGGCCTGCTGGCAGCTGCCCCTCACTTCTTGGGGTTGGGGGTGCTGGGGGAAATGAGTCGGGGCCTGCTGGCAGGTGCCCCTCACTGCTGGGGCGTGGGGGTGCTGGGGGACATGAGTCAGGACCTGAGGCTCACTGCTGGGTGGGTGGGGGTGCTGGGGGACATGAGTCAGGGCCTGCTGGCAGGTGCCCTCACTGCTGGGTGGGTGGGGGTGCTGGGGGACATGAGTCGGGGCCTGTTGGCAGGTGCCCCTCACTGCTGGGGGGTGGGGGTGCTGGGGTACATGAGTCGGGCCTGCTGGCAGCTGCCCCTCACTGCTGGGGGGAGGGGGTGCTGGGGGACATGAGTCAGGGCCTGAGGCTCACTGCTGGGTGGGTGGGGGTGCTGGGGGACATGAGTCGGGCCTGCTGGCAGGTGTCCCTAACTGCTGGGGGGTGGGGGTGCTGGGGTACATGAGTCGGGGCCTGCTGGCAGCTGCCCCTCACTGCTGGGGGGAGGGGGTGCTGGGGGACATGAGTCAGGGCCTGAGGCTCACTGCTGGGTGGGTGGGGGTGCTGGGGGACATGAGTCGGGCCTGCTGGCAGGTGTCCCTCACTGCTGGGTGGGTGGGGGTGCTGGGGGACATGAGTCGGGGCCTGTTGGCAGGTGCCCCTCACTGCTGGGGGGTGGGGATGCTGGGGGACATGAGTCGGGGCCTGCTGGCAGCTGCCCCTCACTGCTGGGGGGTGGGGGTGCTGGGGGAAATGAGTCGGGGCCTGCTGGCAGGTGCCCCTCACTGCTGGGGGGTGGGGGTGCTGGGGGACATGAGTCAGGGCCCGAGGCTCACTGCTGGGTGGGTGGGGGTGCTGGGGGACAAGAGTCAAGGCCTGAGGCTCTCTGCTGGGTGGGTGGGGGTGCTGGGGGACATGAGCCAGGGCCTGAGGCTCACTGCTGGGGGGTGGGGCTGCTGGGGGACATGAGTCAGGCCTGCTGGCAGGTGCCCCTCACTGCTGGGAGGTGGGGGTCATGGGGGACATGAGTCGGGGCCTGCTGGCAGCTGCCCCTCACTGCTGGGGGTGGGGGTGCTGGGGGACATGAGTCAGGGCCCGAGGCTCACTGCTGGATGGGTGGGGGTGCTGGGGGACATGAGTCGCTCTTTGAGTTCATGCATGTGAAAATGTGGGTTTACACAATCAATGCCAACCAGTGTGTGTGTGTGACGGACATGTGTTGATGAGCATAGTTGACTTTTGGTTTGTATCTTGAGATAGGCATGTCAGTGTGGGGTGGATTGGGAAATCATTGTGTCTCAAGACTGGGGTGGCGTGCTGTGGTATTTTGGTGGAGATGTGGGCCATGATTGTGCATCTTTATGTCATGTAGGGGGGGGGCATGATTCAGGGCCTGCTGGCAGGTGCCCCTCACTGCTGGGGCGTGGGGGTGCTGGGGGACATGAGTCAGGACCTGAGGCTCACTGCTGGGTGGGTGGGGGTGCTGGGGGACATGAGTCAGGGCCTGCTGGCAGGTGCCCTCACTGCTGGGTGGGTGGGGGTGCTGGGGGACATGAGTCAGGGCCTGAGGCTCACTGCTGGGTGGGTGGGGGTGCTGGGAGACATGAGTCGGGGCCTGGCAGCAGCTGCCCCTCACTGCTGGGGGGAGGGGGTGCTGGGGGACATGAGTCAGGGCCTGAGGCTCACTGCTGGGTGGGTGGGGGTGCTGGGGGACATGAGTCAGGCCTGCTGGCAGGTGTCCCTCACTGCTGGGTGGGTGGAGGTGCTGGGGGACATGAGTCGGGGCCTGTTGGCAGGTGCCCCTCACTGCCGGGGGGTGGGGATGCTGGGGGACATGAGTCGGGGCCTACTGGCAGCTGCCCCTCACTGCCGGGGGGTGGGGGTGCTGGGGGAAATGGGTCGGGGCCTGATGCTCACTGCTGGGTGGGTGGGGGTGCTGGGGGACATGCGTCAAGGCCTGAGGCTCACTGCTGGGTGGGTGGGGGTGCTGGGGGACATGAGTCAGGGCCTGAGGCTCACTGCTGGGGGGTGGGGGTGCTGGGGGACATGAGTCGGGCCTGCTGGCAGGTGCCCCTCACTGCTGGGAGGTGGGGGTCCTGGGGGACATGAGTCGGGGCCTGCTGGCAGCTGCCCCTCACTGCTGGGGGTGGGGGTGCTGGGGGACATGAGTCAGGGCCTGAGGCTCACTGCTGGATGGGTGGGGGTGGTGGGGGACATGAGTCGCTCTTTGAGTTCATGCATGTGAAAATGTGGGTTTACACAATCAATGCCAACAAGTGTGTGTGTGTGACGGACATGTGTTGATGTGCATAGTTGACTTTTGGTTTGTATCTTGAGATAGGCATGTCAGTGTGGGGTGGATTGGGAAATCATTGTGTCTCAAGACTGGGGTGGCATGCTGTGGTATTTTGGTGGAGATGTGGGCCATGGTTGTGCATCTTTATGTCATGTATGGGGGACATGATTCAGGGCCTGCTGGCAGGTGCCCCTCACTGCTGGGGGGTGGGGGTGCTGGGGGACATGAGTCAGGGCCTGAGGCTCACTGCTGGGTGGGTGGTGGTGCTGGGGGACATGAGTCAGTGCCTGAGGCTCACTGCTGGGTGGGTGGGGGTGCTGGGGGACATGAGTCAGGGCCTGAGGCTCACTGCTGGAGGATGGGGGTGCTGAGAGACATGAGTCGGGGCCTGCTGACAGGTGCCCGTCAATGCTGGGGGGGTGGGGGTGCTGGGGGACATGAGTCTGGGCTTGCTGGCAGGTGCCCTTCCATGCTGGGGGTTGGGGGTGCTGGGGGACATGAGTCGGGGCCTGAGGCTCACTGCTGGGTGGGTGCGGGTGCTGGGGGACATGAGTCAGGGCCTGAGGCTCACTGCTGGAGGGTGGGGGTGCTGGGAGACATGAGTCGGGGCCTGCTGGCAGGTGCCCGTCAATGCCGGGGCGGTGGGGGTGCTGGGGGACATGAGTCGGGGCTTGCTGGCAGCTGCCCCTCACTGCTGGGGGGTGGGGGTGCTGGGGGACATGAGTCAGGGCCTGAGGCTCACTGCTGGGTGGGTGGGGTTGCTGGGGGACATGAGTTGGGGCCTGCTGGCAGGTGCCCCTCACTGCTGGGTCGGTGGGGGTGCTGGGGGACATGAGTCAGGGCCTGAGGCTCACTGCTGGGTGGGTGGGGGTGCTGGGGCACATGAGTAAGGGCCTGAGGCTCACTGCTGGGGGGTGGGGGTGCTGGGGGACATGAGTTGGGGCCTGCTGGCATCTGCCCCTCACTGCTGGGGGCTGGGGGTGCTGTGGGACATGAGTCAGAGACTGAGGCTCACTGCTGGGTGGGTCGGGGTGCTGGGGAACATGAGTCGGGGCCTGCTGGCAGGTGCCCCTCACTGCTGGGTGGGTGGGGGGTGGTGGGGGACATGAGTCGGGCCTGCTGGCAGGCGCCCCTCACTGCTGGGGGGTGGGGGTCCTGGGGGACATGATTTGGGGCCTGCTGAAAGCTGCCCTTCACTGCTGGGGGTTGGGGGTGCTGGGGGACATGAGTCAGGGCCTGAGGCTCATTGCTGGGTGGGTGGGGGTGCTGGGGGACATGAGTCGGGGCCTGCTGGCAGGTGCCACTCACTGCTGGGGGGTGGGGGTGCTGGGGGACATGAGTCAGGGCCTGAGGCTCACTGCTGGGTGGGTGGGGGTGCCGGGGGACATGAGTCAGGGCCTGCTGGCAGCTGCCCCTCACTGCTGGGGGGGTGGGGGTGCTGGGGGACATGAGTCAGGGCCTGAGGCTCACAGCTGGGCGGGTGGGGGTGCTGGGGGACATGAGTCGGGGCCTGCTGGCAGGTGCCCCTCACTGCTGGGTGGGTGGGGGTGCAGGGGGACATGAGTCAGGGCCTGAGGCTCACTGCTGGGTGGGTGGGGGTGCTGGTGGACATGAGTCAGGGCCTGAGGCTCACTGCTGGGGGGTGGGGGTGCTGGGGGACATGAGTCGGGGCCTGCTGGCATCTGCCCCTCACTTCTTGGGGGTGGGGGTGCTGGGGGACATGAGTCAGGGCCTGAGGCTCACTGCTGGGTGGGTGGGGTGCTGGGGAACATGAGTCGGGGCCTGCTGGAAGGTGCCCCTCACTGCTGGGGGGTGGGGGTGCTGGGGACATGAGTCAGGGCCTGAGGCTCACTGCCTGGTGGGTGGGGGTGCTGGGGGACATGAGTCAGGGCCTGCTGGCAGCTGCCCCTCACTGCTGGGGGGTGGGGGTGCTGGGGGACATGAGACAGGGCCTGAGGCTCACTGCTGGGTGGGTGGGGGTGAAGGCGGACATGAGTCGGGGCCTGCTGGCAGGTGCCGCTCACTGCTGGGTGGGTGGAGGTGCTGGGGGACATGAGTCAGGGCCTGAGGCTCACTGCTGGGTGGGTGGGGGTGCTGGGGGACATGAGTCAGTGCCTGAGGCTCACTGCTGGGGCGTGGGGGTGCTGGGGGACATGAGTCGGGGCCTGCTGGCAGGTGCCCCTCAATGCTGGGGGGTGGGGGTGCTGGGGGACATGAGTCGGGGCCTGAGGCTCACTGCTGGGTGGGGAGGGTTGCTGGGGGACATGAGTCGGGGCTTGCTGGCAGGTGCCCCTCACTGCTGGGGGGGTACTGGGGACATGAGTCGGGGCCTGGTGGCAGGTGCCCCTCACTGCTGGGGGGTGGGGGTGCTGGGGGACATGAGTCGGGGCCTCCTGGAAGGTGCCCCTCAATGCTGGGGGGTGGGGGTGCTGGGGGACATGATTCGGGCCTGAGGCTCACTGCTGGGTGGGGAGGGTTGCTGGGGGACATGAGTCGGGGCCTGCTGGCAGGTGCCCCTCAATGCTGGGGGGTGGGCGTGCTGGGGGACATGAGTCAGGGCCTGAGGCTCACTGCTGGGTGGGTGGGGGTGCTGGGGGACATGAGTCAGGGCCTGAGGCTCTCTGCTGGGGGGTGGGGGTGCTGGGGGACATGAGTCGGGGCCTGAGGCTCACTGCTGGGTGGGGAGGGTTGCTGGGGGACATGAGTCGGGGCTTGCTGGCAGGTGCCCCTCACTGCTGGGGGGGTACTGGGGACATGAGTCGGGGCCTGGTGGCAGGTGCCCCTCACTGCTGGGGGTGCTGGGGGACATGAGTCGGGGCCTCCTGGAAGGTGCCCCTCAATGCTGGGGGTGGGGGTGCTGGGGGACATGAGTCGGGGCCTGAGGCTCACTGCTGGGTGGGGAGGGTTGCTGGGGGACATGAGTCGGGGCTTGCTGGCAGGTGCCCCTCACTGCTGGGGGGGTACTGGGGACATGAGTCGGGGCCTGCTGGCAGGTGCCCCTCACTGCTGGGGGGTGGAGGTGCTGGGGGACATGAGTCGGGGCCTGCTGGCCGCTGCCCCTCACTGCTGGGGAGAGGGGGTGCTGGGGGACATGAGTCAGGGCCTGAGCCTCACTGCTGGGTGGGTGGGGGTTCTGGGGGACATGAGTCGGGGCCTGCTGACAGGTGCCCCTCACTGCTGGGTGGGTGGGGGTGCTGGGGGACATGAGTCAGGGCCTGCTGGCAGGTGCCCCTCACTGCTGGGGGGTGGGGGTGCTGGGGGACATGAGTCGGGGCCTGCTGGCAGCTGCCCCTCACTGCTGTGGGGTGGGGGTGCTGGGGGAAATGAGTTGGGGCCTGCTGGCAGGTGCACCTCACTGCTGGGGGGTGGGGGTGCTGGGGAACATGAGTCAGGGCCTGAGGCTCACTTCTGGGTGGGTGGGGGTGCTGGGGGACATGAGTCAAGGCCTGAGGCTCACTGCTGGGGGGTAGGGGTGCTGGGGGACATGAGTCGGGCCTGCTGGCAGGTGCCCCTCACTGCTGGGGGGTGGGGGTGCTGAGGGACATGAGTTGGGGCCTGCTGGCAGCTGCCCCTCACTGCTGGGGGGTGGGGGTCCTGGGGGACATGAGTCAGGGCCTGAGGCTCAATGCTGGATGGGTGGGGGTGCTTGGGGACATGAGTCAGGGCCTGCTGGAAGGTGCTCCTCACTGCTTGGGGGTGGGGGTCCTGGGGGACATGAGACAGGGCCTGAGGCTCACTGCTGGGTGGGTGGGGGTGCTGGGGGTCATGAGTCAGGGCCTGAGGCTCACTGCTGGGGTTTGGGGGTGCTGGGGGACATGGGTTGGTGATCACTAGTGCAAGGTGACATGTGGGCTGGCTGGGGGGCATGCCCATGGTGGATGGACTGCGTGCGGGACATGGCCAGGGGTGCTGGGTAGTCCCCTGTGGTATCGGCTGCCTGCAGGGGCCGTGGAGGGGCTAGAGGGCACACCTGGGAGGACCCACACTGCCAATTCACGTGTGGGACTCCCCGCGCACCCCACTGGATACACGTACCCTGCTCTGACAGTGAAATCGCGTGTGAAACTGCCCGTGAACCCCCTTAATACACATACCCCGCTCGCACAGGGCCAATCGCGTGTGAAACTTCCCGGGAACCCCAGTAATACATGCACCCCGCTTGCACAGTGTCAATCGCTTACGAAACTTCCCGCGCACCCCCGAAATACACGTACCCCGCTCGCACAGGGCCAATCGTGTGTGAAACTTCCCACGCACCCCCAAAATACATGTACCCCGCTTGCACAGGGCCAATCGCGTGTGAAACTTCCCGGGCACCACAGTAGTACACGTACCCCGCTCGCGCAGGGCCAATCGCATGTGAAACTTCCCGCGCACCCCCGAAATACCCGTACCCCGCTCGCATAGGGCCAATCGCATGTGAAACATCCTGCGCACCCCAGTAATACATGTACCCTGCTCGCACAGGGCCAATCGCGTGTGAAACTTCCCGCGCACCCACGAAATACACGTACTCTGCTCGCACAGGGCCAATCGCGTGTGAAACTTCCTGCGCACCTCAGTAATACATGTACCCCGCTCGCACAGGGCCAATCGCGTGTGAAACTTCCCGCGCACCCCAGTAATACACGTACCCCGCTCGCACAGGGCCAATCGCGTGTGGAACTCCCGCGAACCCCAGTAATACACGTACCCCGCTTGCACAGGGCCAATCGCGTGTGATTCTCCCTGCGCAGCGAGGTACGTGTATTTGGAGGGGTGCGCGGGGAGTTTTACAGGCGTTTTCGTGGTTGGGGGCCTGTATGCTGGTCCACTGGCCTGTGCGCCATGTACGGGATTTGTGCACTGTACATGGTGCACGGGGAGGGATTGGGGGCGTAACTCGCGCTGCTGCAGGGTCCCTGCGCCACTCTGCACCACGGCTGGTAATGGATGTTAAAATCCATGAATACGTTGTGCACGGAAATGGATTTTGGCGCACGCGTCTGGCGCAGAATGTTGCACGCGCACACTGTGCCCCAGCCGCGTGTGCCACTTGTGCGCTGAATTCTATGAATTACCCCCTTGATGTTTGAAAAAGTGTTCCACTGTATTGGCTATGTGTCTGAGCCAGCACTTACCTGCCCCCATGTGCTTTCATTTTGACCTCCTCAACAATGCTTCCAACCTCCCAATGCCTAAACCCCATCCTTCTGAGTTCACTCCTAATCGTTCTGAAGCATTTCACTCTTGCCAAAGTTTCCAGAGCTAAAACATGGCTGGGGGTCGGATGGTGACGGGCAAGCTGCGCTCATTTTGGTAGTGATTAATTCATAAATGTTTGTAGTGGTAACAAGCGCAAGCCAGGCCCCATCGAGGTGTGTTGACATTACTAATAGTACTACAAATATAAGTATATAAAAACAGCCAGAATACCAATGAAACAAATATCAGGGGATTATTCAGGAATTTCATAGTGCTTTTTATTACAGGCATGTTACAGAATTTAAGAGACTGCTACAGTGCAATATACACTGCCCAATTCATGACACGTACGGTGTGCTGCTACAGATGCTGTAGATCAATTGATGCTGTTCAGCGCGGTCTGATACCAGCATTTGTTATGTGAGAAAACCTTCTGGGCCAGGTGGGTTTCCACCAACAGCTGAACAATGATTGTGGTGGCTCCTCTAGGTTGCCGAAGCATTGTTAAATGCCTGAAAAAATTCCGCAGTCAGAAACTGGAAGTGCAGCATTCACACAAAGGCAGCAAACACCTACAATCGCGCAGGCAAAACATGCAATGAGAGGGAGTTCGGAGCCTGATCAATTTCTTTACATGCTGAATTATAAGGAACAGAAAACCAGAGTTTCACTACCAACAATCACAACAATGTGTGCCCCTGCCAATAATCTCAAGGAATGCTGCTTATGCCACTATTTAAACAACATTTTGATTATTATAATCATACAAAACAATCAAGACATATAAATCATATATTTAATTACACAGCTAAAACAATTCTTTTTCCATTTTTCTTAAACAAACATAACTACACAAAGGACACCCTACTTAAAAGCAGGAAACAACCAGGTTATGACAATATTGGGTGAGACCTTCTACCATTATGACTTCCCAGTATCACTGTGACTGCCTGGCATCATGATTAATTAGAACACACCCAAGAATGCATCAGTTCAATCTTTACCAAACTTCTATTCCCATGGCACAGAAAAGCTAGGATTCGTACTGCTTTGCTTTGCAGTGCATATTGTTTTCCTGGTATGCTCTTAGCCGGACATGCTTCGTTTGGGCATTGGGGAGCTTCTTCAATACGATGTAAAGCAGATCTACTTCAAAGAGTTGAATTAAAAACGTTATGTAATATGTGCACCACCTAAGACATACAATGATCATGTCATGATGTTTGACAGGTAAACCGGGTATGTGTGTGTGTGTGGAATCACCCTATCTGAAATGTATCCCATGTAAAGCACTCTGTGGACAGAAGGAAATAAATTCCAGTCTGTCACTCTCAATTTAGGATTGAGGATCCAATTAACCTCCATCAGCCAATGATGGCTGTGCTAGTTCCTGTGGAGACACACAAAGCAGACAAGTGTCCAGAGAAGAGACACTGGTCCATCAAAAAAGCATGTCCAAGACAGTATACAGTCTTTACATAGAATCCTATATATTGAATACCCATATATCGAACCTATTATCTTGAAAACCTTTATAGTGAATGTATTTAGGGTGGGGTAAAGGGTTAAATATTTTTTTTAACGGGCGGGATGTGTTTTTAGGGGTGGGAAACAGGGGATCGAGGGGGCCCCCCCCCACAATAAAATGCATTGACTATAAATGTTTTCAAGATAAAAGATTCGATATATGGGTATTCATTATAAAGTACCTTGATATAAAGACATTTACCCGTCTAAGACCATGTGAAAGGGGGAGGGAACCCATCAATACAAATATTTACTGAGTAACAAAAAGACACACAGTTGCTAACCCAGAGTTAGGAAAAGCTCTGGTTCCACATCAGCTGGACCGCTTGCGATTATATGATCATTTTCTTTAATGCTTCAGTTTGGGGGTGAGTTTGAAGGGTATCATACCGGAATACCGAGGGAAATAATTCTGAGGACGAAAATGGAGAATGTCCAGAAATGCATTTAGTTGCATATATATGTGGGGCTGGGCAAGGGTAATAATAGATGTGGTATGTGTGTAGGGGGGCTGCAGGGGATCTCCCGCGCATACATATGCAGCAAAATGCATAAACAAA
This sequence comes from Ambystoma mexicanum, assembly GCF_040938575.1. Lineage (NCBI taxonomy): Eukaryota > Metazoa > Chordata > Amphibia > Caudata > Ambystomatidae > Ambystoma > Ambystoma mexicanum. The sequence goes on from NC_090937.1 coordinate 81,417,606, forward strand.
ATAAGAAATTCAGCATTTTCGGCCTCCAAATTCTGTTTTATGACAATCATATAGATCCGTTTGAAGCACAACGCTGGGTAGCTATATAAACATATGTTGATACATATAGGGAAGATGTTCAATATCATGTGATTTTTTTTATAAATGGTAAGCCAAAAACGAAAGAAATGTAGGACCAAACACTTAATCGTGCAATGATTAAAAAAAATACACAGGATTCCTGCTCCAACTCACAGAATGCTACAATCTGGCATCTGTTGCACCATGCTGTTACAATATTAATGAAAGGTGCTTCTGCCTAGTCAGTTACGTCATCAAGTATTAAGCATTATGACGTCTTCTAATTCATACTTGCATCTGTGTTTCTTTACGAAAAGCATCTCTTCTACTTCTTGCAAAGGTGGAGTGGTAAAAGTGGAGTATAGAGAGAATTTTGAAAATTGATAGTGATGTTAATGGAGTGACCGACAGTGAAGGAAAACCTACTGTATTCAGGGAAGTTAATGACATTGAAACAATTGGTAATGGAAGAGCGGTTAATGATTTTCTGAATAGGGGAATTCGTTGTAACTGGATGAATGTTAACTCAACAATGGGCATAACATCTGCAGTATGACTACTTTGTTCTGGGACAAGATGTGAGTTTTGTTCTGGAAGGAATTAAAAGTGGTATTTCAGGGGAAGAATTATTGATTTTTCTACTGTAATTACAGTGCGGAGTTTCGGTGAAATGTCTCATTGCACTGTACATTAGCCATACATTCTCCTTATCTTTGGTATCTTTGCCGCCTCGACCTACACACGCTCAACTCAAACACATGTAGTGGCTGGCTTCAATGTTGGAGGAGTTCAGGAGGATGTTCAGAATTCTGAAACATCAAGTGCGCAACAAAAAATGACAATCTTATTATGATGATGGAGAGCACTGAGTGTCTTGTAAACACCCTACAGTTTCATGCAGTCAAAGAAGGCAGGCGGGAAGGGCAACATGACAAGGGTAGTCATCCAGCATCTCGCAGGCAACGAAGCAGCCAGCCCTTTCAAGCAAGGACCCATATGTGCACTTAGGTGCGCTGAAAAGATCCCTCATGTTGCGGAGTGCTGGCACAGCAAGGGCAGCACGGCAAGTGCTGTCATCCGGCAGTCACTGAAGCAGCGCCAGAGAGCTGGGAGGCCACAAACCAGATTCGTCAAGCTACATGGATGATGGACACCCCCAGCCAATCCCAACAAAGTTGCAGTAAGGCCATCAGACTACCTACTGCTTCTCCTTGGTGTCAGGCCCATTTTACTATATAATCACTGGATAACAACTAATCCAGGAGGCCTTGTCGATGGTGGGAGAAGGACTAGAAAAACCTGCCAAGTCAATTGGGCGTTCCTCCAGGCTCCACTTATTTACACATGACACTCTCACATTTATACGAGTCGTGAAAAATACTACAGACCTTGGGATAATTATCTGTTTCACCCTGAAACAAGGCTGACTGTCTAAAAATGTACTGAACACAGTTTAGTCGAGGGGTCCTTGCAGGGGATGGGGGATTGGGGGATGGGAGCTGGACTAGGAATATCTGTCATGCCTGCGCCATGGGCACACACATTGGCAACCATCATGGACTATTTGTTATTCATTTATCTTCAGAATACTCTTGGAACAACCCCTATTCACACTTTGGTACTTAATTCCCATTTGCGTGACTTTGGTGCCTTCTTATATAACTCAACTAACTACATGTACCACAATGCACCTTGCTACAGCTATCAATTCCTGTCCATTCCCATTCGTCAGCATTGGAACCACAATCCCCAGAAGTCCTAGGGATCAGTGCTGCTTTCACCATCTCAGGACCAGAGAGGGAGCAGGCAGATTGTATTCAGGTGTGCTGCTCCAGGTGCTGCCAATTAGCCTGCCTCAGTACAGGGGCGGTATTTAAGCAGCTGCCTGCAGGAGCTCAGTCTCTTGCATCAAGAGTCCTCCCAGCCCCTTTTTGCCTTTTGTCTCGAATTTGTATGCTGTTCCTGCTGCTGCATTTTCCTGCTTTTGTTCCAGTGCTCTTTCTGGGCTTCCTGCCTTGCAGCCTGCTACACCCTGCTGCCTACAGCCCTAGCCTTTTGGGCTCCCTGCCTCACAGCCCTGCTCCGCTGGGCTTCCTGCCTTGCAGCCTGCTACACCCTGCTGCCTACAGCCCTAGCCTTTAGGGCTCCCTGCCTCACAGCCCTTCTCCTCTGGTATTCCTGCCTTGCAGCCTGCTATACCCTGCTGCCTACACCCCTAGCCTTTTGGGCTCACTGCCTCACAGCCCTGCTCCTCTGGGCTTCCTGCCTTGCAGCCTGCTACACCCTGCTGCCTACAGCCCTAGCCTTTTGGGCTCCCTGCCTCACAGCCCTGCTCCTCTGGGCTTCCTGCCTTGCAGCCTGTTACACTCCGCTGCCTATAGCCATAGCCTTCCGGGCTCCCTGCCTCGCTGCTCTGCTCCTCCGAGCTTGCTCCTTGCTGCTCTACTCCGCTGGGCTCCCTGCCTTGCAGCCTGCCACTCTCTTCTGCTTTCAGTCCTGACCCTCGGGTCTCTCTGCCCCTACGCCCTGTTCCTTTGGGTTCGCTCCTTGCTGCCCTACTCCTCTGGGCTCTCTGTCTGCCGCCTACTACAGCTCTCAGTCCTGCTCCTCTGGACTCTCTGCCTAGCAGCCTACTACAGTCCTCTGCAATCCACTACAGTTTTTCTGTACTTTGTACCATTTGGTACTGCAGCCCTGCTTCCTTGTTTGCAGCCCCCCTCTTTCCTGGCTGCTGCTCCCTTGCTCTCTTCCTTGTTTGCAACCCCTTGTTCCTGATCCCTGTCCTCCTCTTCCTTGACTCCTCTGTCCTTCCCTTTTGTTTATCCATTTCTATTGTACTGTTTCTTCCTTCATTCCCTTCTGCTAGATTTCTCTTAGACTTCCTTGTCTTTGGTTATTTCTGTTCTTGTCTCTCTTGTGTCTTATGTTGATCCTTTGTACAGAGCTTGACTATTGGTTTCCGGCAGGCAACCTCTGCCCCTTCCCTTGTCGCGTTTTCTGTTTAACAGACACCCACAGCTGTTGTTCCCAGCCATGAGCAGACAGAGTAGGCCTCTGTAATAGTAATCCGTGCAGAAGGCTGGAGCTTCCAAAGGTCTGTGGAACACTCTTTTTCCATATCTGCATACACCCCAAGAGGGAATCCAGTTTGTTTGTATCTTTGTATTTCCTGCTCCTTTCTGTTCACAACTACAGTTGCCTACTTTTCTTTCTTTATGAGTTTCCTGCTGTGTGTGTACTTATCTGTCACCTTACATCAACACAGCCACCCAAACCCTACCTGGGGGCCCTGTGCCACTCTTGACAGAGTGCCATCCTTGACAATATCCACCAAGCCAATCTGCATACACACAGGCTCCATCTACCTGTGCAATGGTACTCTGGTCTACCAAGTGCTGCAACAAAATATTATATGTTTTTTGGAAATACATGCCGACCAGCGTCAAACTGCCATGACTGCCCTGGAATCCCTGTACTTAAACTTTGGGACCAGCATGAGGATCCCCCAAGTCGGAATAACCCCAGGATTTTGCCAGCCTTCCCTTAAGTCTTCTCAGTTAAACTGCTATTTCCTTACTGTCAAAGACGTAAGCATTGGTTTAGTGAACTGGAATTGGACGCTTGTTTGTTAATCGGATTACTAAATGGATAACTTATAACTTCTTAACCAACAAACTACGATTGCAGTTTTTATCATAAATTGATTGGAACTATTGTTTTATGTCATCGAAATATATGTGAGGTAGTACATGAATTGACCCTATTGTTTTAGCTGATTTTTTTGTACTAGTATAGTGTATCCCTCTTTAGAACTTCAATATTAAATCCCAACATCATGGTCAACTGAAAGGTAACCCTCACTAGAGTAACATCAGGCCAAGAAATAAATGCTTATAGCTGCCCCAATCAAAGAAGTAAATAATCTAATATGTGATATTTAAACCTTACTGTATGATTTGGGGCAGAAAAGGGAAATTCTTTAGGGGCTGCAAATATTGGAAAACGTTTTTTAATGTTGAAAAGGAATGCTTTAAAGCAAAAACAGAACGAGGCAAAACATACTGTAAAGGGATGGACTCAGGCAACTCAAATTAGACTTTGGTGGGAAAAAAATGAAAAAGGAGTGTCCACTGTCACTGCATCGATTACTACAGATGAAACTCCCCCTGCCACAGTCGATATTCATCTCAATGACATGGCAGAAAATCGTTTGTTTTTGAAACTACAAAAAATTTCACACCTTGGGGTCTAAGGTTTATTACATTCCTGCAGACATCCTTTCAAATAAATACATTCTTTCAGACCTAATAGTAAAAAGTAACCACACCAAAAATAATGTGGCTCAGACTCTGGATATTACAGAGCACAACAAACACTCAGATGCAATGGCCAACATCTCTGATGATGTCCCATTAGCAAATCACTTTAATATTCTGAATACACAGGCAGAAAATACCCCTCGACCCAAATGCCATCGACCAATTCAAGTATTAGGCATTACCACTAGAAACAATAAATTGCATAATAACAAGATACTAGACAGGACCCCAAGAAACCACAAGCCAAAGAAAAGAGGAAGACTAAAGGAAAGATAGCGAAAAGTAGCATACATCCAAATGACCCATATGGTTTATACTGTGAGGGATGATGATTACTGAAAAGTGAGCTAAAGAACACAAATAAAAAACTTGATCTGATGGCTAGAGTGTTTCAGCTGCTTAAGGAAACTTAAAAAAAATGAAAAGACAGGAACAAAAACACAGCAACAGCTCAGGAACAGGAACATAAATTTGAGTGGATGAGAACCAAGAAAACCCGAATAAATTAGACCAGGTGGAATTAAACCTTATCAAAAAACCTTCCTGGAGCAAGCAGAAATATTGCCCCAAATTAAACAAGCCCAGATTGGTACAAAATCTTAGTTGTTGCTCAAGTAACGAGAACCATCCGAAAATTGTATCCCTGATTTACTCATATGCAAAACAAAATCCTCCCTGATTACAGCGTGATATAAAAAAGCAGAGTCACACCAAGGACAGAGATTTTTTCTGAGCCGAGCAGAACCCTAATGCCCCATCATCATCATATATTTGACTAATTTACCCACAATGACCCATAGATCATGGGAAAAAATGGATTCTCTGCTCAACAAAACTATTCATTGGTTTCGCAAAACTAAGGGGTCCTACTCTATCCAACTATGTGAACATAGAGACCCTACTTACTTTGTTCTAGTTAAGTGACTAGATTCTGCTGCTAGACACATAAGAGGTTTAAGCATATATAACCTCGTAATATTAGAATCAATTAATAAAACAAAATAAACCTATCAAAAGAGCTAGTAATCATGATCAGTTTTTATCAACATATAATTTTCGTTAAAAACAAATATACCAAAATATATATCCTCTTTATCATAATACAAAAAATAGATCATCATAAAGTGACTAGTGCAACCAATAAAAGCGACAAGTGCGATATTCTTAGGACAAGTACTAACAATGTTCTAAAACCAATACTAAAACAGAAAGCAATTATTTTCTAACATCTGCTACCCAACATACAAGATCTGTATTTAGAGACAAGTTCAAATTTATATACTGTGCCTGTCGCAGAAGGTTGATGGAGAATTAGCAGATAATTAATTTAAGAAGGAGCTGGCCCTGACGAAGGAACTCTGTTCCGAAATGCATTGGCCATTTTTTGAGCTCGCCCTGCACATCTGCTTTTACTAAGATATACAGTTGTTGAATATAAAGATAAAAATTAAACAGTCGCACTTTGCAACAAGTTAACGGAAGTTTGTTACTTTTTTTGCCCGAACTACATTGAATGTACACACCACGCTGTGGTGTTTGGGAGTGCAGCCCACACCGCTGGCTTAACGGCCTTGGTCCATACCCCCTGGATTTTTAAAGCATAACATTTTTGAGTGAACCACCCCTTTAATTCTGGTCCACAAGAGGATTCAACTCAGGCTTCTCACAGTACAGCACGACCCACAGGGGCAATTTGTGTTGCTTCGTGGGAATCTTTGGGGGACTGTTTGGGCATGATAGCAGTTTACGCCCCTCCATATTTGACACTAGAGCTGTTAGATAGCATTCAAGCGTTGTTCGTGAAATACTAGTCAGACACTTGGATCCTAGGCAGGGATTTTAATGACGTGATGACCCAGTCTCTGACCGGACACACCTCACTAATCTACACACTTTTGCTACAGCACTTTGGCTTGCAGATACCTTGAGAATGCGGCACACTGCGAAGGCATCATGAAGAAGGACACAGACAACAGATTCCAAATTCAGAACAAACAATTTTATTAACTGAAATGCCAGGATGGAAAGAGGCCTAACTTGCCCAATGCTAAGGTAGGATTTCCCTACCTAAATGAAACTAAGGAAAATCTTTATCTGTACAATGTGTGGGGATGTCAGCAACCAAAAGAGAATAGTGTTCAACACAAATTTCTGCACTTCTTCTAGCTCGCAGCTTCCTTTCAGCTCCCTTCCCCAAGTATAAAAACAGTTCCACGAAGAAAAGTCTCACAATTTCCTTTCGTGGATTCAGTATGCAATAGTCTTATGCAGGTCTCAGGGTATCCTTCCCCAAGTCAGGACTCAGGGTTCCTTTCTCCAAGTTCGAAGTCACATAGTTAAAACAACCTTGAAATAAAATACTCCTGTTCAGGACTCAAGGTTCCGTTCCCCAAGTTCCAAATTACACAGTTCAAACAACCTTGAAATGGACGCTCCTGGTCAGGACTCCAAGTTATACAGTTCAGAGAAAACCCCCAAATATCCTTGTCTCCACAGTTCAATTAATGTTGTTTTTCAAATATTTGTTCAGATAATTTGCAGCTTTCACACAGGCTGAAAGTTTCACTGTAAATCAAGCTTTAATATCTTTTGTTCGCATTTTCTTTAAAGTCATATTAGATTTCAGCACACTGGGGTTTGTTTAAAGTTATATTCATTGTTAGCACTTCAACGTGTAATGATTTGCTTGGATTTAAAGTACCTTTCCCCTTTTTGCGTTCCAAATATTTTAGTTCTGTTAGGTAGCAAGGTTTTAATTCGGTTCGATATTCAATAATTATACTTCTTACTTATGGTTCACTTTCACTTCATCAGTGGTTCAATATTAATTAATTTCAATTTAATTGAATAGCTCAATGTTTGGAGTCCTTCGAAAAAGTGTTTCTTGATACACGCAACCTCTCCGCTACAAGATATCCACATCTATTTGATAATTGCCAATAAAATGGTTGGAGACTTTTGAAAACATGCTAATTTGCAGCACACAACCACTTTGCTACAAGGTATTCCTTTCTGTTTGATGATTGACAATGGAAAGATCAGAGACTTTCAAAAACGTGCTAATCCACAGCATGCGGCCACTCTCATACAAAGTATACAGTAAATTAAGTTCACACACGCGCACCGGGTTTCTCATTCACTAGAAACGTACTGGTCGCTTTAAGAGTGTGTGCTGCAGCGCAGATCACACAGCCTTCTGCCTTCAGTGGCAGGGCTCAAATTCCTGCCCCCTCAGACGCTCCTATGGTGGTCCTCCGCCCGAGGGGAACAGGCACTTCGAGTAGAAAAGAAAGGTGCAGCCTTCTCGCCCGGCTCCCTTCACATTTTCCAGCCTGCTTCAGGGAGTCCCAACGCTGTAGGATTCTTTGCTGCATGCATCAGCCTCCTGGACGTTCTCCCGTTGTTCCTGTTGTTGCCCCCTACCTCTGGGCTGGGCTCCATTTATACACCTGCAGCCCCTTGACAGGCTGCAGGTTGGATAACCAATTAGCCTTGCCTGACCACAATTAAAGCGGCATGGCTGACCTTCACTGCTCTTAGCAGGCATCTTCCTCGTCCCAGTACTAGAGTGGTAAAAGAGCATAGTCTTGATTGGTCTTAGTTGCTTCTTCTTTGTCCCAGTACTGTCAAGTGTCAATGGTGGAGACATGAGGGGAGCTGGTTTATAACACCCTTTAAATGTTGGGGAAGGGTTAGGTTGGTTGTCACTAGGGAAAGGGGGATGCCACGTCTCGCCTAGGTGCCTCCCACTCCCAGTCCCTAAGGACCCTCCACCCAGGTGATCCTCCATCGCTTCTATGCCCCCAGAGTCGGGATCTAATAGCGATGACCTTTCCCTGGCCACTTGTGCAGAGGATCCAAGGGGTCTAGGAGTGACAATATCGCCAGGTTTCTCACAACACACAAGATAATGGCTTTTCCTTTTTTTGAGTTAGTACATGCATCTATGTCTCGGATAGACTATTTTTTCATCTCCCAACATGAAGTACACAAACTCACCTCAGCTAGGTTCCTGGTCAAGGAATATAAGACCACTCACTGCTTGTCATTGACCTCACAAGTGGTAGATATAGACCCAAATCGATATGGCGTTTAAATAGTTACTATCTGGGCTTCCCAAAATTCAAGAGGAAATAACTGTAAAGATAAATTAATATTTTACACTTAATGAAGGAACAGTGGATAGTCCAGTAACACTTTGGGAGTGGTACAAAACGGTTCTCACAGGGGAAATGATCTTCCTACTAGCAGCAAGAAAAAAAGCCAGATACAGGCGGTACGGGAAGCGGAAGCAGCCGCAATAACATCCAAGGAGGAATTTCTTCATACAAGGTCCCCATCCTCGCGTGACGAGGGCCAAAGTGGTATTTAGGAACTCTGCCCCAGATATCACACAACAGGTACACTGGGTCAAGCAGAGCCACATTTACGAATCGTGGGACAAGGCAGGGAAAATGCTTGCCTTGTTCGAAAAACATGATGAAGGGAACAGAGATGTGAGGGAAATAATAGATGGCGAAGGGAATTGGATTACCGAAGATGAGGACATTGCCGAAATGTTTGCTGCTTATTACGAGGAACTCTATCAAGCCCCACAAGACCAGGACCCGTCCATGAAATCGAACGTCTTGAGGGATATCTCTCTTCCCCAACAATCAGGTTGGCATAAACTAGAACTGAAAGCTGGGATAAGTGAGGAGGAGATAGTTACGGCCATCTCCCACCCCCAATCATGGAAAACCCTGGGTCCTGAATGGATTCCCAATAGAAACCTGGAAGAAACTGAGTGATCTTACAATCACTCCGTTGCATAAGATGCTCTCCCACAGTAGAGAAGGTCGGATTCTGCCACAGGATCTCAGGAGTGCCTTTATTGTGGTCCTCCACAAAGAAGATAAACCACCCAAAATGTGCTTCTCGTATAGGCCTAATTCCCTCAATAATGGAGAGTTCAAAATTCTGGCTAAGGTGCTTGCTAATCGTTTGATCAGGGTCATATCTACTCTGGTTCATCCGGATCAATGTTGGTTTATACCAGATAAATCCACCTGTATGAATATCCAGAGAGTGTATCTAGCAATTAGCCAACCTTCCAAGATCCAGGACCCACTAGCCCTGCTTTATGTGGATTTCGAGAAGGCTTTCGATTCTGTCACCTCAGATTGCCTATGGCAAATGATGGTGTCTATGGGTTTCAGGAAGAATTTCTTGGGCTGTGTTTGCCTGCTTTATAATTCACAGATAGCGGAGGTCAAGGTAAATGGGGTATTATCCAGAGTGTTCCCCCTCGGCCGAGGCACTAGACAGGGGTGCCTCCTTTTTCCCTTAATGCTTACTTTGCAGTTGAGCCCCTAGCGATTCGTTTGAGAACAAACCCAAGCTTGTCAGGATTCTGATGGCCATCTGGTTTGGAGGACAGAGTCTCTTTATATGCGGGCAACCTCTTGGTATACACGGAGGACCCTCAGCACTCTTGTCAGATAGTGATCCTCACACATTGTGAATAAGAGACATTTAGTGGGCTATGGGTAAACTGGAAAACTTCCACCTTTTTTCTAATACAAAGATATGACAGGGCAACCCAACAAGGATGTCCCTTCAAGATACCGAAGGCCGGTTTCAAATACATAGGAATACAAATGGGGCTAAATCTCACCCGGTACATCCCCATGAATCTCTACCCTGTTACAGAATGGTTCCTTCAAGACATGACACAGTGGAAGTCCCTTCCATTGACTTTGCTCTGAAGGGCTGCTTTATTTAAGATGCTGACTTTGCCCTTACCTATAGGTACTTCAGAATGCTCTTTTCCCAATTCCCAAATCAGCGTTTGACAAAATTGACTCAGCTCTTAGGGAGTTGTGGGGTAAGATACAACCTTGTATTGCTCTAGCCACACTACATTGATCGATGTGGGAGTGGGGCATCAGACTGCCCAACATAAGGCGATATTACTGGACAGGACAGTTAGCCACGGCAAATGACTGGTTACACGGGGTCCTTCAACTACCACATAATAAAGCTGAACGGGCATGGATGGGGGGACATTTGCTGACCCAAATCCTTTACATTGGAAGAAGGAAGCCTACAATACCAGACATGACACAACATATCCTTTGAGTGTGCAAAGAAGAGCACCACCATATAGGGTGGGGAGTTAGACTGACCCTGGCTCAACCACTGTGGGATAAAGCACATATGCCTGAAGTGAACAAGATTGGTACTTTTAAAGTGTGGGAACTGTCTAATATTTTGTCTTTATCAGGCATGACAAAGGAGGGTAGTTCAGATCTTTTGCAAACCTACAGTTCTCCTTCAGGCTACCTGATACCGAATACTACCACTACATTCAGTTTGCTTGTGCTTTTAGCTCACAAACTCAGTCTCCTCAGGACATTTCAATTAGTTCTTTCCTTGAAATGAACATCCTCCGGGAACGCATAGATTCTAAAGTCACTTCCACTTTATACCAGGTCATAATGGCCTTCAGAACCAGGGAGTTGTCTAGCCTCCAACCAAGGTGGGAGGTGGATGTGGGCACAATGAAACCCAAAGAATGGATCAAGGCATTCATATTTCTGAGGGAGGTTGGCATTTCAGCAAGGCTCTGGCTAATCCAGTTCGAAATTCTCCACAGGGTGTATTACCCATGTACTGCTCTTTTCAAATGTAGTCGAGCAGATCATAATCACTGTTTAAGGTGTGGGGAAACATACAAATGTTTTTACATATCCTGTGGGACTGTACCATTACCAGCTGCATTTGGAGGAAATGCCTAAATAGGATGAACTTGGCTCTCAACACTTCGATTCTGTCAGGATTCCGTCCCGACCCTGGTCCCTTTGGGACAGTTGGAAACAAATCAGAGTACAATTGCCAACCAAGGCTAACACTCGCTCTGTGCACACAGTTGCCAACCACAAGGTGGCCCTGGGTACCTCCCGTCATCACATCTACGCTAAGATCTGTGAGCGGAATCATGCTCAAAACACAGCCAAGTGCCACGTATTCTGGCAAGCGGTGCGTCGCAACTCCTCTGTTGTGCGGACACTGTTTCTCTCTTGCCACCCGTGTCTTTTGCCTATTGCTTACCTTCTTGCCCCTTTCGCAGTCCTTAACTTGCTTTCTCATACCCCACTTTGAATGCTATTGTGCCAAATGTGACTCCACATGTGTCCACCACCATTGGAAAATCAGCGTTGTGCAACTCTTCTACCACCCCCAGCGTAACCACGCCCACCTCTGCACCCACTTTCCCCATGGACCCCCCCCTAGCCGTTACAGAACCCCATCTCAAATGCGCCATGATCAACGCTAGGTCCACCAATGCCCACGCTCTGGACATCCATGACCTCATCACCACCCATGACCTCGATCTACTCATGATCTCAGAAACCTGGCTTCACGAGGCCTCTGGCCCCGCGCTCTCCCTTGCACTGCCCTCTGGTTACTCCATCACTAGACAGGATCGACTCTCTAAAGGGGGAGGTGTAGCAATCATTGCCAAAGACGCCCTTTCGATTAGAAAGGTAGAGACATCCCTACACAACAACAGCGACTACCTCCAAGTCAAAATCAACATCTCTCCCCATTGTACCATTACTATTCATACTGTCTATTGCCCTCGAGGCCCAACAGGAGACTTTCAAGCCTCTCTCACCCACCTCCTCTCCGACAACCTCAAAAAACACTCAAAAGCCATTCTCCTTGGGGACGTCAACCTAGGCCTCCTGGGCAGCAAGGATTCAGCAGCCAAATCCCTTGACTCAGCCCTCAGGGCACTAGGATACAAAAACACCATCTTCTGCCCAACTCACACCCAGGGCAGAACTCTCGACTGGGTCGCACAGCATAACTGCCCACTCATCATCACTGGAAACACTCCCACCCCCTGGTCTGACCACCACATCATCACCTTTAGCATCCTTACCACCAGCCCCTCCACTCCCGCACCACAACCCCTCCCTCCCTGTCTCGCAAGAAGCTCCCGTCAGCTCACTAAGGAAAGGCTACTGCCCTTCCTACAAGGCCCAGCCTTCAGACCACCTTTTTCCACAGACCCAGAAACCCTCGCAACAGCCTATGATGTTGCCATCAAAGCAGCTATCAACTCCATTGCACCACTTAAACCCCGGAAATCCAAACCAACTACCCACTCCAACTCCTGGTTCACCCCGGACCTTCTCATACTCCGCAATGAGAAAAAGGCTGCACTTACGCAGTGGCAAACATCCCACTCCGACAAAGATAAGCTGATCTTTAAAACCCGCTCCACCATATACAAAAAGGCAATCACCCTAGCAAAGTCCAAATCCTTTGAATCCAGAATCTCGGAAGCCCAATCTAGCTCAAAAGAAATCTTCGCCATCTTCAGGGAGCTAGAGACACCCACTCCCGCCCCCCAGAACTTCACCAAAGACAAAGCCTGGTGCGATGAAATACAAACGGCCATGCAAACCAAATTGAGGACTCTCCAAAGCAAAATACTGGCTACCAAACTAGCCCTGCCTAATACACACATCCCTGTCCCACCACCAGCCTCGGACCCCCCCCCAACCTTTTTCCTTCAAACCCATACAGGAAAAAGATATCATCAACATAATGAGGAATATCAAACCCTCTAACTGTAAAGGTGATGCATGCCCAGCCACCATCATCAAGGACTGTACTGAAGCGCTGGCTCCCTTCCTGACAGCCTTTGTCAATGCGTCCTTTGCCACAGGGAAAGTCCCCGCCTCCCTCAAGGAAGCCTGGGTCCGCCCTCTCTTAAAAAAACAACTCTTGACCCAACATCCCCTAACAACTACAGACCTATCACCATTGTCCCTTTCTTCCTCAAAATATTGAACAAAGCAGCCTACCTGCAGGTCCAGCACTTCATTGAAGAGAACAAACTCCTGGGACTCCGTCAATCTGGCTTCCGCCCCAGACACGGGACTGAAACCGCCTTACTTGACCTGAAAAACCAGATGGACGATGCCAGAGACATGGGCAAACCAACACTTCTCCTACTTCTTGACTTATCCTCGGCTTTCGATCTTGTAGATCACGACGTCCTATGCCACCACCTCTCCTCCACTGCCAAGTTCTCCCCTGAGGCCACTGCATGGATCACTTCCTTCCTACAAGACAGAACCATGCAAGTATTCTCTGACCTAGCCTCCGCCTCACCCTCCTTCATACTCTGTGGTGTGCCCCAAGGCTCCTGCCTCTCTCCCACCCTGTACAACATCTTCACACGGCCCCTCTTCCTCATCCTCGACGCTATGGGTATCTCGTACACTAACTACGCTGATGATACGCAGATCCTCCTTACCCTCACTGGCAACTATGACACTGACTCCTTCACCCTTAACAACCTCTACAACACCATCCAAGCCTGGATGGCAGACAATGGACTATGCCTCAATTCCGATAAGACCGAACTCCTCCTGATAGGTTCCACCGACACACTAAGAAATCTAGACTCCTAATTCAGTCACTTCACCACCGACACCATCAAAATACCTGTCTCAGACTCAGTCAAAACCCTTGGGGTCTATTTGGATTCCAACCTATCCATGGACAGACAAGTCAATGCAATAGCCTCCTCAGCTGCATATCACGCTAAACTAATCAACGCAGTCAGGCCCTTTCTCTCCAAAGAGAACTGCACAAACATAGCCAGAGCCATCACTGGCTCCAGGCTAGACTACTGCAATGTACTCTTTCTAGGAACCTCCAACAAAAATCTGGAAAGGCTACAAGTCATACAGAATAGTGCTCTCCGTGCAGCCCAAGGCATTGCTAAAAGAGAAGACATCTTGGAGGCTAGAAAACTAGCCCACTTGCTCCCAATTAAGGAAAGAATCATCTTCAAAGCTCTTACACTGACCCACAAGTGCATTCACCTCACTGCTCCCGTTTACCTCTCCTCCACAAGGCCAACCAGATCACCCTATACCAACATGCTCTATGTGCCACTAGTAAAAAGAGCCAGAGCGGGTGGTTCCAGCTTCCCATATCTTGCACCCACACACTGGAATGCCCTACCTCCCACTATCCTAGATGAGGCCTCCCTCATCGCCTTCCGTAAAGCTATGAAAACCATCCTCTTCACATAAGGTCCCTCGCATCAGCATGAATACTACACATATGACCCACTGCATAAGCTGGAATGTAATGACCAATCACATAAGCTGTAAGTATTGTATTATGTCTGTAATATTTATAATGTACCAACGACTGCTACCATTTCTGTACCTCTGTAGCTAAGCTCTCACAAGTAACAGCGCCTCAATGTCCTTGGGCTACTTGCGCGCTATATAAATTTAAATAAATTAATAAATAAATAAATGTGCCTTTACGAAGGTGCACTCTTCTTGACCTCGCCTGCCTGCCTGCCACGGTCGGAACTGTGGTCATTCTGTCGAATCCTGCATGCCTGTTTGAGAACTGACCTCCAGTCTTCGCCAGCCATCACCAAGAAGGTTTATCGCTTCTTGAAGGGTTTTTACTGGGCTTGGCCTTTTGGACAGCTGTTGCGCTCCGGTTTGGGGGGAGCTGGCTACTTGAGAGGACCAGCCTTTTCTCCACGATTCCCGATCCTCTCGCAAGACTCAGGTAAGGCATTCGCCTGAAGGATTCCAGAAGACCCTAAGCGGTTGTTGCTGGGAACATGGAGGAAATCTCAGTATAATCGCTATGAAAAACAGTTCCTATATACCACAGTGGTGCTGATAAAATGAGAAATAGGGATCAAGTGGGGGCAGCAGATTAGGGAGGTGGGTCTCTGATGTGGACATGTGTGTATCCCTGGATAAAAAGAGTGTATAATGCCTGGGGCTGCCCAGTCAAAATACAAAAAACTAGCTGTTCCTGGTGCAACATACGCCATTCTAGCATATCCTAAACATTAATATTGGTTGCTAATTCATAGGGTCAATTCTCTTGCCCTTTTTAAATATCAGAATTACCACTGATCACTTCCAGGAAGGAGGTGTAGGTCCTGTGACTTATTAGTGGTCATTGAAAAGGCTAAACATATCAGATGGAATGAGAGGTATGCGCGGTATAAGAACAGTATCTAAGTTCCATCGATCACACAGGCCTTTATGATGTGTCTTTGTAGAGGCATAATTGTCAACCTTGTTCCATTTCAGAGCCCCGGTGTTGGCATATGATTGTGCAATAGCATAATTACAGCACCTACTTTCAGTTTTAGCTTCTGAGGAGGCATGCATCCTACAGTGTTTCGCTCTTTAAAGACTGAAACATTAAGCTGATAACTGCTCATTGACACTAGAACCGCCATGCCCTGTGAGAAGAGAAGTGGGGGTGAAAAGAAGTAACTTCCGAATGGTTGCGATAGTGGAAGGTGAAGGTGACCACGTAGAACCATGCTCATTCTGTTTGTTGAAATGTTATTTGTTGTTGAAGTGGGTGCACTTTGCCATTTGGGCAGCAGAGGGCAACCTAGCACTGATACATTTCATTTGTATGTTGAAATGATATCTGTTGTTGAAGTGGGTGCACTTTGCATTTTGACAGCAGAGGGTAACCTAACCCTGATGAATTGCACCAGCTGAGTACAGAAACATACCTAAGCATTTTATATATCTAGATATGGGCGAAATGGAAAGAGGAGGGTTAAATAGAAGATGCTTTTGCCTTTTCAACCAAACTCCCTTCATTACAGCAGTATTCAAATATGGAGGAATTGAATTTTCCCACTGTCATGTACATTTTATGTTCTGGATCAAATGCATCCAATTATGTTGTAGTTTGTTTTTGCTTTTCTTTGAAACCAATAAAAATGTTATTTAATAAAATAAAAATGATACGTTACTTGCACAGAATGCAATTAAGGGATTGAGCATGCCCATTTCAACACAAAGCAGGACCACTGCCAAGAGATCTGTGCATCCTACTTCAAAACCTGCAAAAGCATGATGTATTTGAGACTAAAGAAGTGGCAGAATTGTCTTTTTATAGTTTAGCAAATAAATGTTGTTTGTAAAATATGACTTAAGCAATGCGTACACAACTAGCTATCTATGCACAATGATTCAAAACATTTAAGTAACTTTGTAACCCCAGAGGGCACTTTTCAATTCACTTCAATGCCAACAAGCTATTCTGAGGAACGTGGGTCTTTAAAGGATGATGCCCCATCTTCTTTGCAACATTACAATGGCAGTCTACTTTAAATACGACATCCTGGTGCATGGTCACAGCAGAGAAAAACACAACCTGAAATTGGGAAACGTGCTGCAGAGGAATAGCAAGAGGGTATTATCTTCCATAGGGACACATGTGTCTTACTGCAATGCTCTGTGGAACATTTAGGTTACACTATATCACAAGATGGCATCAGCCCAAAATGTAGCCTAGTAACAGATTTTCAAGATGGTCTGCTGCCTAAAATCAAAGAACAGCTCTGATCATCAATGGGCATGGCAGTGTACTGTGCCAAGCATGTGAAATACTTCTCTAACACACAAATCACTCAGAACTCGTCCTGAGAAAGCTGCCAACTTTGCCGTGAATGAAGATTGCAAAACAGCAGTTCACAAAGTCAGGTTTGGCATAGTAGCCTCACCATGCCTTCAGCCATTTGACCCCCGGAAAAAACACAGTTCCCATGATAGATGTGCACAGGTTATGGGCCGCACATCTGGAAAAGTCGAGAGAATCAGTGGTGGCATTTACTTCAAAATCTCTGTCCCTTTCTGAATCCAGTGCTTTCTTAAAGAGCAGGAAATGCTGGTGTGTGTCTGGCTTACTGATCATTCCCACACCTAAATTTGGGGACACCTTTTCATTCTGCTGAACGACCAGAAGCCCTTGGTGCATATCCTTACCACTGTCTGACAGCATCAAGAATAGGTTGTAGCGTCTAGCACGGTTAGCTGTAAAGCTACACGACTTCTCCATCAATGCAGAACACGCACCGGGTGAATACAATGTACAAGTTACCTGTTTAGAGAGTGGCATAGGATTACAACCGAGAATGCCCATCATGAGCAGCATTGCATGGACAGGGAAGATGTTGAAAATGCTAAGAGTGACTTAGGGAAGATGTGGAAAATGGTAAGAGTGACTTCATAAATCCCCTTGAGGGCCTTTCCTCAGAACACAAGCATGCATTGTAGTAACACGGCAAAGCTGCTAGAGCATCTACACTAGACGTGCTACAAGGCCTATCCTGGCAAATACACAAATAACTTCTTTCAAATAATACCATTCAGTTCACATCCAAAGCCATGACCTCTCTCCTCAGGATCTATATAATCGAGGCATGTCCTTCTATCATACAAGTTGAAACAAACATGTTTAGTGTTACAACCGATACATCAAACATTCCATATGTGGTGATCTAGCCCACCACTTCAGTGCAATAGAAACCATACTACAAGCAGGAGCCATCCATAGGATGACAGTACACTCTACCACAGGTCATTCTTGGAATACCAGATTAAATCCGGTTTAGTATGGAAAGGTCTCCAATCACCAGTCCCTCGCTCGCCTTCATTCAGAAGATAGCATAGATAAAGAAGCAGGGAAATTCAGTTTAATGAGGGGTATGCCACTTCTGCACATTGCATAAAGAAGCTGGCTGGATGAATGTAAAACTATCCACCAGAACAAAGGGAGTTACTTCCGCAACACGGTTCACTTTACCATAGGAGGGAAATGAAACGTAATTTGCATTGTCCTGTACAAGAAAGTAAATGCACAAAATATTCTAAGTTCACAAAGCCATCCTGCAGGTAAAGACAACTATCTTCATGCAGACGAGTGCAACAAGGAAATCTAAGCCTCACATGACAGTCAGTTCCGCGTATATGAAACATGTCCAACCACCAAGGAAAGACACGACACATGTCATATACAGTCAAGAAGAAACCCACAGATGACACTCAACAAAGAGACGCATATCTATCAGAAGAGCAGAGTGAAAGGGCAGAAGAAGGCCAAGAAGAAGAACAAGAACAAGAATGAGAAGAAGGAGGAGGAGGAGAACGAGAAGAAAAAGGAGGACAAAAGCAGGGAAAGAAGGAAATTGTACAGAGAGCTGTACGAAGAGAGTGAAGAGAACTCCACTGTGTTGAAAAGAATATAGGGCCTCATTACAGAGTTTGCCGGTCTCTCGCTGGTATGACCGGTGGGATACCCACAAACTGTAATACCGTTTCGACCACTTGGGGGTTCATTACGAGTCAGGCGGTAAGGGATACCGGGCACCAGTAAGGAGACTGGTGCCGGTAATCCTTTACCGCCCGATTCTGAGGTCCCTTGGAGGGAACCATAAGGAACGTGTGGTCTGATCACATGTCCCTTACGGGTCCCGCTAAGGGACCAGGGCGCTATTAATGGGCTTGCCATTCGCGAGCCCGTTATTAGCGCCCTCCCCATTCCCATTGAGCCCTCTGGGAGCTCAATGGGAATGGGAAATTGTTTGTTCAATGGGGATTTATCGGTCCCGCCAGGGTCGGAATGCACCGGTAAGTTCCCATTGAGCAAGATCGGACTCGGACACGGTATGGGAGGCAGCCATGGTGCTACTAGCTCCATGGCTACTGCCCATCTCGTAATGAGGCCCTTGGTCTTCCGGAATTACTGGCATATTATAAGTGGCTGTAACTCTGGTAAATCCCCATTCCATGGAGTCCCAAGGGAGACTCTATGGGGGATTGGCCAGTATTACCAGGGCGGTAATACCAGCAGTTTATTTCTGCTAGGGTGGCAGATATACCTCCAGTTCAGAGCTGGAGGTAAACCCACACCCTACTGGCAAACTTGGAGTGTGCCTTTACGGTAATGTGTCAGTATCTGGTAATACCGGCACGTTATTACTGCGCTGGCGCACTCATAATCTTACAGACCTTCCTTCTTCCCCAATTAAATAATATATATATATGCCACATGTTTACCTCTCCAGCACATCTGTACATGCATAGACTTACGCTTCCTGTTCATATGATTGTTCATAGTTATTCAATAGTGAATAATCTAACCTGGCTTTATTATACTTCACCTTTTGGTTGAAGTATTGCATCTGCCATCCCCTCCCCCCACCATCTCTAGGCACCCATCCGGGACCACCACAGTGGGCTATGAGCAATAATAGGAAGTGAAGCAGCAGCAGGGGAAAGGACCGTACACATCTGAGGCAGAAGGAGGAGGAGGAGTAGAAGAAGGAGGAGACCTACGAAATACAAAAGCTACCAGTTGAGGAGGCATGAGAAGAGCTTACAGGTTTACTCACATGCACAAATGTAAAATAGACTTACTGTGGGCATTGTTCTGGAAGGGATTGGCCAGTGTAGTAGGCTGTGCAGCAATAGACATTTTCAGGGCTATGCAGGGTAGTAGCCGGGCCAATGCATAGCCATTCTTATGGCTATACAGAAGGTGTGGACACTATTGCGAGGAACCTGAGGGCGTACTCACTTCTTTTCCCCTGGTATCCTCTGCTCAGGTGGCCAGAGAAAGACGATTGCTTTTGGATCCACACCCTGGGGGTAGATATGCGAGGGAGGATCACTTGGGTGGAGGAATCTTGGGGAGTGGGGAGAGGACGTCCTTAGGCGAGACATGGGGCCTCATTATGGGTGTGTATTTGTATTTGTATTTTATTGAATTTATATAGCGTTTCAATCCAAAACGCTTTACAAGAGGAACAAGCAAATACAACAAGCGTAAATAACAATTGAATTAAACCAGAAAACAGTACAAAAACAATTTACATTATGGAGGAGGATTGGAGAGTAGGGAGGGGGGTGTGGCGGTCTGGAATTAAGGGTGCCGGTAGCAACGTACCAGAACCCATTTCAGACCACCACACTAAAAGTGTGCAGGGGGGGCTTTGCGCCCGGCAGGTCTGTCCTGTCGGGCCCAATGGCACCCGCCCGCAGAGTTTTCTCTGAAGCACCGCCACCATTAGCAACAATGCCAGTGCTTCTGTCTTCCCACTCCCATGGAGCCCTATGAGAATGGGGATTTAAATTTACCAGCACCTGATCTCCTGATCCGCTGGGACTTGTAATGTCCCGGTGGCACCGGGAAGTCAGGCGCAGGTTAAGTGTTGTGAGTCTGGTGGCAACCCACTGGAAGCTCCAGCAGGGTTACAGCTGGACTCGTAATGAGGCCTATGGTATCCTCCATTTGCCTTTCTCCTCAAACCCTCCATCCCTCAAGCCTTCATAGGCTTTTGTCTGCCCTGTCACTGTGATTCCCTTAAAAAATTCCCCAAAATAAATCAATATGGTACTGGTACGTAGAAGAAGACAACTGGACCACCACATCCTCATTTTATGAAAACAAACAATTGTCAGCCCCAACCAAGTACTAAAATGAAGAGGAGGACAACAAGATCAAGGCAGGATTATCGCTTTGCTGGTGAGCTGTCTAGTCCTTTTTGTAATGAAACTGAATGCGGGAGCTTTAAAAGTTGGAAGTGCAAAACACGGTGAGCTGCTTCAGCACCGTCAGCTTTCTGTGTAGGGAGACCTCTCTGGTGTGGCGACATGGCAGGAGGAGTGCTGGAAGCCTTTGAAGCAGTGAATAGTGTATGCAGCAAGAAGCAGTGACAGAAGTAGCTGGAGGCCGATAGCAAGCCGTGAGACGGAGGCCAGCAGGACCTAAGGAAGCAGTCGTGTGTATCGTGCTTCACTGTGGAAGCATTGCAGGGTGTGCGTGAGCCACAATAAGATCGCTGGGAGAAGATGCAAGTGATTGCACGGGGAACCATGAACCCGTGGTGGTGGAAGGACTCAATTCGCTGTGGTGGCGGAAGGACTCACAAGGAGCCGTAAGACCGACTGGTGAGCGAAACCAGAAAGGGGGAACACTGGGCTGGCTGGCTGTTTCAGAAATAAAGTGAATGCTACGTATTTTGAATACCGAACGCAATGACAGCAATGAAACAGATTAAATGTATTTTGAATACCGAACTCAATGAAGCAAAAAAACAGATGAAATGTATTTTGAATATTGTACAAATTGAAAGCCAGTTAAAATGAAATTAAGGTATTATGAATATAGAACAAATTGAGAACAAGTTAAAAACACTGGTATCCTGAAAGGAGTGAGAGAAAGAGTGTGAACTTTACTGAAAGGAAAGTTGTGAACTGCATGGGGATAAAGAACTGCACTAAGTGAAAGAAGTGCTAGCAACGAAAAGAGAGCACAAAGAGTTGAATGCAAGATATGAGAAATCTAATACTGGCCACAGCCAAGCAAGTGCAAGGAACTATACATTGTAAGGAAACACGCATTGGGTAGAGCCAAGGAAACATAAGAAGATGTAACAAGCACAAGGTGTTTAAACCAGCCATAATACGTTGTCAGAAGAGTGTGACACGTTTGACAGAGGCAAATCTCACTGCTGAGGAAAAGCAGTGGGCTAGAGTGCAAGGAAAACAGTCAAGGAAGGGTACTGATTGTGTAGCCTGTAATGGGTGGACCATGTAGTCCGACAACTGAGCCCAGACCGGGTAACCATAAATGGAAAAGCCACTAAATACTTGCAGGTTCACTTAAGCATGCCTTGGTGATCCCCCTGCTTAAAAGCCTTCTTTGGATCCCGAAGTGATGGCCAACTACCACCCCATTTCACTTCTTCCCTTTTTAATGAAGGTTATGGAAACACCTGTATCTGCTTTGTTGTCTATGTTTCTGGAATCTTCCCAGTTTCTTGATTCATTTCAGTCTGGTTTCCAGCCTGGCAGAGGCACTGAATCCATTCTGAATTCAGTAATGGATGATCTTCTTCGCCTGGTCAACCAGGGCGGTGTCGGAGCAGTCTTGCTATTAGATCTGTTGGCTGCTTTCGACACCGTCGACCACTCTCTTTGTATTGCCTGGCTTATCTGGCCAAGTTATTGAATGGTTCAGAGCTTTTCTGACTGATTGTGCTCAATGAGCCTCTCTTCCGCCTTTCTGTTCAGCGCCTGCCCCTCTCTGCTATGGAGTCCCTCAGGGCTCAGGACTGCCTCCCATCTTATTCAATGTCTACATAAGATATCTCTTGTTCCTTATTCAATCGCACAGGTTTCGGTTTTATTCATACGCTGATGACACCCAGATTCTGGTCTGTTTGGACCTGTCAAAATCAGAAACAGCCAGGAGGCTGAAAAAATGCTTGCAGGATCTTGGAACATCGATGATACTGAACTGTCTCATGCTGAATGGTAGTAAAACCGAGGTCCTGGTTGTAGGGACCTCCACTCCTCAGCTGTACTGGACATCTGACTTTTGGCCTTCGTCACTGGGTCCTCTCCCCATACCAGTCCTATCAGTTAGGAATCTTGGAGTGTGATTCTCTGCCACTCTGACTATGAATGAGCAGGTTAGCGCAGTATGTAAATCTGGTAATTTTAAACTCTGGGTCCTCCGGAAGGTCTTGCCATTTATTCTTGTAGTTAGTCAGGCACCGGCAGTGGGAGTCCTCAGTATGCTGGACTACTGTAATTCACTATATCTGGCGTAACCAGGCTACCTTACTGGACGTCTGCAACTGCTTCAGAATGCCATGGCTAGATCCATCATTTGCCCTCCATTTGGATACCATAGACTCCCTTGCTGAGACAACTAACTGCACTGGCTCCCTGTCACCCAGCGGATTTGGTTTAAATCCATGTGCATTGTACTTTTATGGAGAGGGAGCAGTTTATCTGCAAGACAAGTTTACCCCCTACCAACCTACTCGTACTGTTTGTTCTCAAACGACCCGGCAGGTCACTGTACCTCATTTCAAGCAAGCTTGCAAGGGAGGCCGTGCCTTATCGGTTGCTGCCTCTAAGGCCTTGAACAATCTACCTTTCTCTCTTTGTGATACTATTGACCACCTTGCTTTTCTGTGAAAATTAAAAACCTTACTTTTTTAACTACCTGCGGTAGCTTACCTTGCCTCCTCAGTGGCAAGATGCCTCTGGGCGAACGTGCGCTTACACAAGTGACTTTAACATAACATACCATAATATAACACTAAAAACACCTAGCAACAAAGACCATGATGTGATACTGTGCCCAAGTGTTGCTTTGAAAGTTGGTAGATTTGAACTTGGGTAAGGGAACCCCATATTTGATTAACTACTTTGAACATGGGGAAGGAGCGTTCAAGCCAAAGAGCTAGAAGAGGCTCTGAACTTTACTTTGAACCCTGTTCCTTTTTGATGCTGACATCCCTACGCATTTTTTATTTATTTTTGCATTTATTTACAGCGCACATAACACGTAGGTATGCAGGCGTAGTTTCATTGTGGAAGGATGGTTATTTTTAACACTTTTTTTTTCTCCCAAGCTAGGGTCCGGAATTCGAACCTGTGTTTGCTCAGCGTGGTCTTGCTTCCAAGACCCGCGCGTTGCCACAGAGCTATCCTCCCATCCTGCATGCAGTTAGTTGTGAGGGCAAGTATAGGTTTTGGTCACAGACGGATGTTTCATTTTAGACTTCCTGACATAGACTGTCCCAGGTTCTAGGCAGGGAAATCCCACCTTAGCATAGGGCAAGTTAGGCATTCATCCACCCTCCCCTTTTAAGTGAAAAATAAAACTTTGTTGACAAACTTGAACCTGTTGTCTTTGTCTGACTCATGATGCCTTCATCATATTCAAAGTATTCCTTTGCAGATCCTCAGCTACTCTCAGTCCTTCTTTCTCTCTCTCTCTCTCTCTCTCTCTCTCTCTCTCTCTCTCTCTCTCTCTCACTCAGTCGCTCTCTCACTCTCTTACTGTCTCTCTCTTACACTCACACTTTTCATGACAACAGTTTTGCATTAGGTGGCTGCTACCGCCTGTCCCCCAAAACCAACCAAAGGCTTAGCCACTCGCCCACCCTCTGAGGTGCACAAACTACAATCTCAGAAAATCATCTTCTAAATAAAATGGGGCCATCTTTTAATAGACCAAATAGTTGATAGATTTCTGGCTTCTGCTGAGGCCATTCAGTACTGTCAGGTACTGCTGCCTCTGACAGTACTGACATGGACACTGGATCCCTGACCAGCCAACGAGCTACACATCAAAGTTTACCCCGATGACTACATATTCGCTAGAAGAAAACTTGCTTTAAAATGTTAGATAGCCTGTGAGGAGCCAGGAATGAGACCCAGACACAGAGGACTCATGGTTATTGCCATAAACATTTATTAAATAATAAAGGGGTTGAAAACACCTCACTATCCCTAATCTAAGAGGTATTTCTCTACCTCAACCAAAACTAAGCGTCTGTCAAGGGTCAAGATGTCTAAAGCAAAAATGTTCTGTGTCTGAAATCCTATCCTAATCCTCGCATTCTAAAACTAACTCTAAGGTATGAAGGATATTGTCTTTGGCTTAGAACGTTCACACATGTTCAAGTTCAACAAAAGGTATAACTCCAACAAAATGTTCCAAATGGATAATGTTCACAGTTCCAAAGGGAATGACTCTGTTCCCCATGATTCTCTCCACCCAAAACAAGTTCAAAGAATAACCTGGTTCTTTATGCACCAAGAGGATAACTCCCTCCTCTTGTGTTCACTTCAGGGGAAATGACTCCCTATACCAGGACTTTTTCCACATTTAATACAATTCAAATCTTAAGGGCATGAGTCTTCTTTAGGATTCTCTTTCCAAGATAACACAACTTGGGTGTGGGTCCCAGACTCCCAAAACACCAGTTATACTCCCCTGCCAGGTTCTCTTGTACAGTGCCTTTACACAATTTGAGTGAGGCTCCCAGACTCGCGAAACACCTGCTATACTCCCCTGCCAGGTTCTCTTGTACAGTTCCTTTAAACAATTTGGGTGTGGGTCCCAAACTTGCAAAACACCTGGTATACTCCTCTGCCAGGGCTTTATCCTGCAATCTCTCTTTCTCATTCAGAACAAGAGGGCATGGATCTTCCCCAAGTTACTTTATGACAAAGTACTGTGACGATGAAGATGACACTGATTCTAATGAGGATTACTCTCTTCCCCACTCTTGGCAACCAATTCACTCTTTCAGATTCTCTTTGCCTCAATGTCAGCGTCCCCTTCTCCCCTCTGGGTACACCGACAACATATGTATTCTCTCATTCCAATCGTACACTTTTGGGTACTCGCCTTGGTATTCACTGGACTCGAGAGGCTTTCCCCAGTCAGCAGCGCAGAGCGTTCTCCCTCCTTGCACCGGAACAAACCCTGTTTTGGCTTCCAGTTCCCGCCACAACTT
This sequence comes from Ambystoma mexicanum, assembly GCF_040938575.1. Lineage (NCBI taxonomy): Eukaryota > Metazoa > Chordata > Amphibia > Caudata > Ambystomatidae > Ambystoma > Ambystoma mexicanum. Next base: position 81,443,169 of record NC_090937.1, read on the forward strand.
CCTTCTTCTTCATCTGACAATTCCACACTGAACCAGCACTGCTTCACTACGCGGCCCATCTGGACCTCGTCTCTCCACCTCTCCTTTCGCTGGCAGTGATCTGTGGCCACGGCTCTCTCCCCTGTCTGCTTCCTGGTCTGTCCGAATGGTCAGGAGTCCTTGGGTCGGCACCCTCTCTCACCACCTCCATCCGCCTGCGTTCGGGGTTTGCTCCCATTTTAGGAAATCATCTGCCCTGCTCTGTAACCTGTGTCTTTCGCCGGTCTCCAAGCCGACACTTGGAGAAGGAAGGTGTCTCCATTATCTCACAGAAGCTGATTTAAACTCCCACCTGTAGGCTGATAAAGGTCTTGAACCAATCCCATTCTTATTTTTTTATTTTTTTATTATTGTATTAGTTGAACAATCAAACTTTTAATAGATAAGTACATAATAAAACTTCATAATAAGTTCATACAACAAATGTATCCTAAAATGTGTTCACTTCACAAAAGAAAACAAATAAACACAATTAACAAAAGAGTAAAAAAGCATAAATATATACAATCACATTCTTCACAAAACTAGACTGCACTTTATGGTTCACAATCTTTCTCATGGCAGTCCCCTTCCATCAGTACATATTGTTTTACTAGATGAAAAATGTTCAAAGGTTCTGTCAGCAGCTTTTGCAAAATGTTGAAGGGGGTTGTCACAATATGCCATCAAGGCACGGGGAATGGGAGGGATAGCCCTCAAAGGAAAGTGGGGATACCATTTCTCATCTGGGGAGGAAGGAAAGCTCAGGGGCAACCCGTTTGTCTTGGAAGCAAGACAACACAGTGCAACACAGGTTCGAATCCCGATCCTGCGCTTAGAAAGCACTCATTGGTATTAAGTGTGTTATAAAAGAACATTATTATGATCTGATGATGCCTCTAAATCGCACTGAGCTTCGTCTCCCCTCATGTGATCCTCCCTTGCATAGCCACCCCCAGTGTCAAGCTCAGATAGCGACTGCCGTACCTCCGGGAAAGAAGTGATGACATCAGATTCATCACAAACCATATATTTAATGAACATTTTATAACGTACTTAATACCGTAGACCAGTCTGTAAGTGCAGGACCAGGATTCAAATCTGTGCTGTTTTTCTTCCAAGGCAAGCGCGTTGCCCCTGAGCTATCCTCCCGGCCACTGTGTATCGCGTTATGGAGCATTCAGCACACCCTTTGAAAACAAATCCTAACAATATAATATGAAAAACGGAGCTAAAACTGTTTCTTACCTAAAACGACGAAAACAATAATCAGGGCAACTGCCACTAGAACTATCACCACTCCCGCAACAGCCACTGTGATCTTCCATGTGCTGCGATGCTTCTTTGCGGTGCCCAATTCAATCGCCCTGAGGAAGGAAAGAATATAATATGAAGGTAATATCATTATATTTGTCTGTCTTGATTTGGCCGTTCTTTCAACAGGCCTTTATCATAATGCATTACATACCCTTAGACAATGATCTGTGAATTATGACTCGTAATTTGGAACTGACCTGAATAAGTATTTCCTTATTTCTGGAAAATTGCACACACTCTAGCACAGCTGTGTGCACCAGCGCAAGCATATTCGGGCTGATCATGGGTGTGGCATAGCAACAATGATTCACATAGTGGGCCAGTTGGGGAATTATTACTGATATGGTGCGGAGGCTCTAGGGATTATCACAAACACTCTAAAATTGCAATTTCTATCATTGAAGATATAGTGGACCTGCCTTATTTGTTTGTTTGTTTGTTTATTTATTTCCAATGCACACCAAACCCAAAGGTAACAGGGCCCTTAGAAGTTATTGCTCATGATAGGACTAATCTGGGAATTATAGCAGATGTGCAGGGGCTGCTATTGGAATGATTGAATATTCTCTGCAATTACAATCATATTCTGTGAAGATACACTAGGTCTTTCGTGTGCGTTATTGGGCATATACACACTCTTACACCTATAGCAGCTAGATCAATGCATATGCACTAGGATTGTACATCAGTGAAGATGTGCTGTCCCCGCCCTGGAAGGTATTGCGCACATTCAATTATACTATTGGATTTATTACATACACCCTGTGCTCCAGATAAGATTTGGAAGTGGGAGTATTTTACTCCCTATGTTTTAAAGTTGGGAGTAAAATGATTTTTTAGGGAGTAAAAATGTAAGTCCAATTCCAATGAGAGTGTTTTATAAGCGACTAAAAATATCTTTTAACTGAAAAACTTTAATTTTTTTTATGTTTATTTCTTTGCACCTGGTTATTCATGTACATTAAAAGATACACGTTCACTTCTTCCAATCAGGCGGTTATAAAAGTAGTTTATCCCTGTGGTACTACGTCCACTAATGGTCCAAACATATCCATGGAGCTGTGAGGGTGAAAACAGGGGAGCAAGACTCTACATGTCTTTTCTCTGTTTTCTGTTGGGAGCATTTGCCATTTTTTAGGGAGTAAAAGTTGCTGATACACCCCTTATCTGTAGGGCTCTATACGCCATAGGATTGCAATCAGAATCAACAAAGATAAACTTGGTCTGGCTTGGTAGGTACTGATGCATTAACTTCTCGTTGCACACGTAGCAGAGTATGTCTTTCAATGGTGATTCAGGGATACAACACATGCTCTAGGAATTATCGCTGGCATATTGAAACTTTGTCATAGAGGATTTTGTTTAGAAATATTGATACATTACACTGGAAATGATTACATATGTTGTAGTTGTAATCGAAGTGATAGTAGTACTACTAGCAGTAGCTATACTACGAATAGTAATAGTAATAGTTTATTTTGATAAGATCCACACAGTGATCGAAGTGAGCGGGAACGGTCGCAAGAGGTGTTCCTCTACTTTTATTTTTTTCCATTTACCATTTCTCCACTTTTTACCACCATATTCACCTTCATAGGTACCGGCACCGTTCATACCGGGCCGCCACAATATGAGTTTGCTCGCGGGTGGCGGTATGCACGTCTGGTCCGGCCAGACGTGCATACCAGCACCCGCGAGAAGACCAGGATGCTAACAATAGACCCATCATTAACAGGTCCATTGTTAGCATCCTCCCATTCCCATTGAGCCCTATAGGGGCTCAATGGGAATGGGGATGTACCGGGTCCAGGTCCCAAAAATGGGAATTACTGGGCCTGCAAAAGTCAGAATGCCCTGGTAATTCCCTTTTTTCGGGACCCGGACACGAGTTTGGAGGTAGCCATGCCGGTAATGACGGCATGGCTACCTCCAAACTCGTAATGAGGCCCATACATTTCATAATCACATTATACCCAAAGTACAAATAAAAAAGCTGAAAAAAAACACTTGCTTAGCTCTTATGCAGACTGTAAGATCCTAGATTTAATTTAACTATCAACTCTATTCGGGGGACATTTGGGATGCTAATGTGAAAGGTGAGCCTACTTTTTGTGATTTTGTTCTTGCATCACTCTAAAGGTAAAGGTTTTGCACGTCCTAGATCTTGTCACCATAAAAGGGCACTAAAACAGCTTGAGCTCTGTAAACTTCCATTCATGAAAAAAATGATTCACCCTCCCTGTCTTTTAGCAAATCTTAGAAGTGCTGTGTTGTGGTGTGACAGGATCGGGGTACCTTTCTTGATCTGAGGTCACGATGAGCTGCCATGATTTAGGTATACACAGAGGTAAAGAAATGCTCTCGCCTGGTCCACTTTCTTGCCATGTAGTGAAAGGTCTTTTTCGATTGTGGCAGGCCATGCCTTTTGTTTTTTTCTATATTTATAGCTAGCCATTTGTTGTTACACCTATCACCGAACAGATTAAGTTGGTGCTGGAGGCCTATAGGCATTTTATTAAATTAGCACTGCCTCACCAGCAAAGAGAAGCATTCCCAAAGTATGGGACTGGGGGTATCTGCAGCCAGATTAGTCTTTTCCAGAGCCACACTGTTTATATTGATGCAAAACAACAAAGAAACTAAAACGCAGCCTTGCCTAACGTCCCGCAAGACACGAATGGCTCTAGCTTTCGCACAACCTGGACCGAAACAAACCTTTGCTCTGTTGTCGAAGCACAAATTATGAACTGTCGTCAGCAGCAGGGGAGGCCTCAACATGTCTTTGAATGTTGACTAGAGGCGACCTGGTGGAGCAGCGTCAAACACTGCTCTTCAATTCAGAAACATAAAATAGAGGCTCTTCAGCATTAAAAAAAGTGTATCAGTTAAAATACACAAACGATTTGATATTTTTTACTAACCCAAAATGTGAGCCTCTAAGCATCAGGAATTGGTACGATTACAAATAACCTTCTCACATATTTTAGCAAGACTAGCAAAATGGGAGATCAGGCAGTAGTTATATGTGCCCTTTCGATCTTCCTTTTTGAACATAGGGATAACCCCTCCCAGTAGCTCCCAGGGTAAGCATGCTGTTTATTGATTCAGATAAAAACTTTCAGCAGAAAAGGCACCCCAATTATGAGTACTTGTTTAAAAAGAACTACTAGTAGATAATCCAGTCCTGGACCACTCTCTGCTTTTTGCCTGAGCAAAGTCAGTCTCACCCAAGCCTCTGAGAGAATTATAAAATGACCACTTAGAAAACCTGAGGCTTTAGGGGAGTTAAAACACTTTGGAAGAGGGGCTGTCTCTCCCTGCGCATAAAGACTACTATAGTGAGAGATCCACTTATTCTCGGTAATGAACCTGAGAAGGCTTGTGCAGATGTTTCCTCGTTGGCCACAATCTGCCAAAAGGCTTAAGACTTAAGACTTAAGACTTAAGACTTAAAAGTGAGTCAAATTAATTCTCATGGAAAAGTTCTTTGTTTCCAACAAGAGAAATGTATGATTACACAATACATTAAACAATCACAATTCATACAGAACAACACTTCTCATAAAGAAAGTCTTTGATTTAAAAAAAAAAAGGATAGGTGCATAGTTACACATATAGTTACATGGTTACAACTCATACAGTGCAACACATATTACACATTATTAGACAAAGAAACGACTACATTTATATAACACATAATTCCCACAGTGCATACTCCCTATCCAGATCCCACTATCAAACATAACAAAAATGTATTGAAACAATTTTTAATGTACAAATAGTTCATACCATCATCATCACTCACTTTATTTTGGTAAAACAAATTTACCATAAAAGCAAACATGTACATTACAAAACCAAATATAATCAATATACAAAAGTTATATAGAGCATAATTTGCACATGCAGCATAAAGCATAGGCTAAGAACTAGCTGACAGTCCCTATTTAAAAACAGCTAAAACCAATGTCGAACCAAAGTGCTTCTGAGGATGCAACGGATGTATTTTACACATTCCTCAAACGATAAAACAACCAAAAGAGGAAATAATTGTAGCACCGGGCCGGGCCGGGATTCTTCAGCCCATCAGGAAACATGGATAGTTTAGGCACACCATTTAGCACAAATATTGATTTTACGGGAGTAGATTGATCAGCTTTGTTCTTCTAAACCAAGCCGAATCAAGAACCAACCCACCGTGAAGGTGGCGCAAGGGAACCTTAGCACTTAGACAAAGCGCAAGGGCCCCAGTCACGTTTGAGACAAGTAGTTGGAGAAAGAGATGCTTTAATGACATGTTTCGGATATCCTTCTACATAGGACAAAGGAACAGGAAGTGAACTCGATCTTCTCTAACCCCTGGACAAAAAGGACTATCTGAGCTCACATTTGCATTCCATTTTCATGTAATAGATGCTAAAGGTAAGATATCAAAGCAAGCTTTGAGAAAGAGAGAGGACAGTAGCTTGGGACTCATAACATTGCGATAGTCTTCGTAACCCTTGACCTGTTCAAGGGACCAGTAGTTACTAAACTGCAATGACCTGCTTGTTCTCTATACTATCTCCTTCATTCTTTCCCACTTAATAGCATGGAAAATGTTGGCTTTTGTGGATGCATTAATAGTCGTGGGATTGGTCCAAAGCTCTTCAAGGTTCAATAAGTGCAGCTAAGACTTTATGTGCTGCACCCAGAGGAGTGATAATCCCCATCCTGGTTGATTACATCTTTTAGGGCTACCCGGTATTTTAGAAGGTTCTCGTTTTTACACAACTTAATCCAGTACAGGAGTGGTTTTGCTCTGCATATTTGTCTAATAGACTGAAAATCTAGTTACAGGAGGATCTGGAGAGTCGGAGCACTTGATGCAAGCCCCAATACACTTTTAAGAAGCCATTGTCTCCCACAGATAGTTGTGCACGATTTGTCCATTCTCAAAGCTCAGCACCATAGACAGCAGCCTGCCTTATATGCCTCTAGAGTCACACAAACAGCACCACCGCCATGAGTTTTAGCGAAGCTGGCTATAAAGCCACCATATCTGGCCAAAGTCAACTCTAGCTTTTCAGATTGCTTGTTCCAAGAATTGTTTTTGTGTACTCTTATACCCAGGTAGTCATATTTTGTAACCTGCTCAATATGCCATCCATTTAGGTCAAATCAAGTTGCGGACACTTTTTCCCCGGGCACCCTTAAAAACCATGGCCTTTGTTTTGTCAGTGTTTATTGTTAAGCCATTTTTATCACAAAAACTAGAGAAAATCTCCAGCTGAAGTCCCCCGGGTGTTAGAAACAAAAGTATGGTCTCATCAGCAAACATCAAAACCCGGGATTTTGTCATGGGTTAGTGCAGGGGCATCCGTGGACAGAGACAGAAGCTCGCAGAATACACTATTTATAAATAAACAAAACAAAATAGGGGCCCAGACACATCCTTGGCATGTTCCTATCTCAATGCTCACTTTACTAGATAATGCCCCACCCATGCCATACTGTATCCAAGCCCCATTCTCACGGAATAATAACATGATGGCTATTATTAGCGGTGGGGGAATACCACCGTTTGACACAATAGCCCACAGCCTGGCCCTGGGGACAGTGTCGAAGGCCGTCCTAAAGTCAATGAAGACCGAGTAAATGGACATTTTTCTTACCATATTTATCTCAAAGCAACAGGAGCCTTAGTGATTGGTCGACAATACAGATACCCCTGTGTAACGCCAGCTGGAGGTGGTTCAAGGCACCACTCTCAGCAACCCATGTTTCCAAATGGACCAAAAGTGTTTTTTGCAAACATTGTTGATACAAATACCATTTGTGCAAATAAGTCTTTATTTCGATGGGTTCCACCATAAAAGATTCACAATTAAACAATCTTGTACACATAGTCCAATTTGCATTGAAACAGTAAATCTCAGCAGGTGAAAGGTTGATAGTGGTGAGTGCCCTGTCTGCATATTACTCAAGTAAACAGCACTCTTGTCTAGGCAAAGAATGTGGTCAGCGACCAAAGATACAATTTGTTGGAGGTAGGAGGATCACTGAATAAACAGCATGAAGTACAGGATTGACCTCATCAGTTCCAGTACTCATACGTGCAGTTGGCAACCACAACTAACGTCCAATAGTTCAAGGTACAGGGGTAGAAGGTACATTAGGTAGATTTTACTATTTAGAACTGATTACAAATAAGATACAATTGCCAAGGTAAAATCACTGTAATGAGGAGCATTAAGTATTGGATTTTAGCACGCCATATTTGAAAACCAATAGTGAAAGGTATGAAGCTATAGTGTACATTTTCTGGATTTTACTATATACAGAAAGACAACATCTGCAGTGTCTTATGCAGGAGCTGTTAGCTTAGATCATGGAGTGTACAAAAAGTGTTCGCTAAAGCGCTGTACAATAGAAATAATACATTACAATATACAAGTTATGTATCTATGACAATACATTTACAAATTTAACAATAATAATCCGGAGAGGAAGAAGAAGAAGAAACAAGAATGTGTTAGTTAAGCAAAGAGCTGAAGATTAGAAGAGGTGAAGTAGCACACACAGCGACAGGAAGAGAAAAGACACAAAAACTAGATTGGGCATAGGGAGGTTGATGGATACACAAGACGAATTGCGATGCAGAGTATAAAGAACACGGTGGACAGTTTAAAGACATTGATACATTTTTAATAGAATACAAAAAATGAAAAGATATACAAGAGTGAAAAGTAAGCCAGTGCAAAGAAGCAAGCAAAGAAGGTATAGGGGACCCTGGGGGTAAACCAAATAGGGGGCGCATTAAAGACAGATTGAAGAGACACCAGAATATTTGCAGGAAGATCAACAAACAGTTGAGAATACGCAGTCGTGAAAAGATAACAGTAGTAATTTACAGTTTGCTAGCATGAAAACTAAGACAAGGGTGCATTTTTTGATACATTGAAAAGGAAAAAATTAGCCCTGTGTGCAATCCTTCATATAAGAGGTGAAAAAAGAGAGAGACAAGTTAAGAGAATAACCCCATGGTTACGAGCTCCGGTAGACAAGGGGAGACCAGAGGGAGGAAAAAGATCAAAGAAAAAGGCTGGAAAAAATATGAAAGAAGGGGAGGGACTATGGACCAGTAATGGATTTATTGCTCGACCAAAAACTGCTTGAACTTATTTTGTTTGTTTTCTTTTCTCGAATTTTGTCACCAAAATGTAGATGATGGGTTGTGACCAGACAATATTTGTGGCGGTGAGCTTCTGTTAAAGGGAGGGGTAGTGAGATGGCTGTGGGAGTCTCTGCCCACACCATGTGGAAAACAACATGCAAACAAAAATGTGAGCAGTTTCTTTCGAGCAATAGACATACATCCGAAGGAACTGATGCAGTACGGTTATTGGGTAGTGACACACGGACACCAGGTAAGCGTGTGATGACAGAGCCTTCTTTATTGTCTCGCGTGCAGGCCAGGTAGTACAGACACAAGATGGATGTTAAAGGGGCAGCCGGCACCACCACCCAGGCAGATCTTCCCAACTCAGCTCCAACAGCTCAACTGCCTAAAACTGAACACAAACTTCCTCTTCGCGGCATTCTAATGTGCCATCAAGTTCCACAGCATGAGGAGTATGAGGTCACAAAAAGTGACAGTAAGACACCTCAACACACCTTACCCCTTAAGGAAAACAAACAGATCATTCTTACACGTACAGCTAACCTATAAATACAACAAACTATAGCAATGTTTGACAACAACATGCGCACAGCCAATTGGGTAAAAAGCACTCATTACAATAACACACCCCTTCAATAACTGTGAGTGCCAATGGTGTGATGGTTGGATATTTTGCACACACAATAATTGTGGCACATACGTGATAAGCTATTTCACACTTGCGATGACCATGAGGGTCAATAGTGAAGCGTTTGGTCTAAGCACAGGGCATGTTTAACAGAAACTTCCACACAAGGATGAAAGTGCTGCACTAAACCATCCCCCTGGGGGTTGACATGAATACTACCAAGGGAAAATGACAGGGAGTGCAACTAAGAACTAAAACATGGGAGCCAGCAAAATGTACACAGGTGCCGGAAGGACCCAGAACCAAGGACAGAAAACAAACTGGAATACAACCCCACTCCCTCAATTACGCGACCTGAAACAAAGAGCAACGGGCAAATTGATAAACCCACTGGGAGACAGAAGCCCAAGAATGCAAAACAGATGGCACCCATTAACAACACAACCTGGAAGTGGGAAGAAAAAAACAACATGTTGAGGCAACAACCCAAAACTAACCACCACCTAGCCACACCACATGGCCAGGGAGAGGAGGGCTGGTAGCCACTTAAAGACAAGTGAATCCCAAAGATCACCACTTCCGACTGAGGAGGAACCTGCAGATCACCACCCAAAACAGAAACCGTAGGTCAAAATGCAGGAAGCAAAACATAAATGTTTATTCAGGAGATAAGATGGACGTAGGAAGGGCAGGAAGGCGTGCACATTTGTCTGAAACACAAAGATCTGCCGGCAATAAAGTGTAGGACCCTAGTTCGCATTTCTTAGAATTTAAGATGGCACTCAGAGTTGTCTCATCATTCAAGTTGCATATATTGTACTATAAGGTTAGGTTGGTTTGATAAATTGCGAATCATGCCTTTGAGCAATAGAAACATCTGTTATTTACAATATTCTAAAATTGAAAACTATGGTACATGAAATAAAGTGACTAGTTTGAATGGCCTGGATTGTAGCAAGTTATTTACGAGGAAGGTAAACATAACTGCAGCAGGTGCAGTAACTCTTGAATCTACCTTGCTGCTTATGTTGTGTGGCACCAAGCTTGAACAATGGGCCAAGGTGCCACAGTCCAACCGTCACCACCAAGGGTGCACAGCCACCATCCTTGGGCATAACAACCAGGCAGAGGTTAGACCAAGAAGAGACCCGGGGGACCTCCGAGGCATGGGGAAGTTGAGGGGCACACTCCCCAACAGTCACCACACACTGCACCCTGCCAATTCTACTCAGTGGCGACGGGAACTCATGGCGTGAGCATCAGCCACAACGAAATTGCCACCACAGCCACAAAAATACTGCCCTAAATCCCAACCAGGGTGAGGCTTTGCGGAAGCGAGCAATGCAAAGAACCTGAAGTCAAAACGATGCACAAGGTTGAGCCTGTAAAGCTCCCCAAAAGAATAATAAATGTCCTCCCCGACTCCAACCTGGGTGGAGTCCCTAAGAAATCTGGTATGGAAATGTGAATTTGCAGCACAACACTGGTATCATCCTAGACCCCAACCAGGGTGGGACCCCTAAGACGCGGAACAAAGTGGGATGGCACCCACTTGCAACGGGACTCCATCCCCGGAAATCGTTAAGGTGCAAGGCATTAGTAGCAACACCGAGCACAACAGGCTTTGGATTCCCACAGTCAACACCATACAGATGGAAGAATTGAACTAGCAACTAAAAAGAAGGGTTTAATTCCCTAAAAGTGCCCCGGGGGCAACACCCACAACTGATGTTAGCTATGAGCAATAGAGAGCCTTTAGTTCCCTGCTGCCTGTAAGGCTGAAATTCAGCAATCCCATCTATAACACAAGAAGGAATTGAGTCATAAAGCAAACAAATTAGGAGAATTCACATCCCAACACAACATTATGTCGGGGGTTTCAGCATCCCCTTTAAACACAACACATGCAAGAGAAAAACTGGGCATGCAACCAAATCGCATCCACCACATAAGCACCTGCAACAAAACTCAAAGTGAAGACTCAGCATGCACATATAGAATGAGTCAGAATGAACCTGATCCAATTATTACATTCTTGTAGAACTCTATCAATCCGTGGTCCAGTTCCTGCAGCATCGAAATGTATTCCCTTCCCTTAATCGGAAGGACGTTGCCGCAGATTAAACAACAGCACATTATGGAAGCCAGCTTGCCCTCATTTTACGAGCAAGCGAAACTCTGCGCATAGAAGGCAGAGCCGTTCTCTCCTGCCCCGAATTGGTTCCAGATCTCCTTCATCGCAATCTTCGCCGGCATGGGCAGTACAGTACCTGGCAGATGATTAGTACTTTGAGGGAACAGCATTACACTCTTGTGCAACCGCCCCTGAGTCCATCCTGTACTTCTTGTGCACTGGTTCCTCGTTCTGGTGACCGCTAGTCATAGGGCCTCATTATACGGTAGGCGGAGGACCGAGGTGCTATTAGCACCTTGGTCCATGCCGGTAAAATACCGGCACCGCCTTGGTGGAAAGGGGAATTACCGCCCTATTCCAAAGTTGGCGGGGCGGTAATTCCCCCTTCCCCCATTGCCCTTCCCCATTCCCATTTTTGCCCCATAGGGCTCTATGGGAATGGGGAAGGCGCTAATTACGGTGCCGCAAATTGCGGTACCGTAATTAGCACCCTGGTCCCTTTGTGGGTAGGTTTTTAACGCCTGCTAAACGGCAGGCGTTAAAGTACCTACCCGCAAAGGGACCTCGTAGTAAGGCGGTAAGGGTTAACGGTCACTGGTACCATTACCGGTGACCGTTAACCCTTACCGCCTTCCGTGTAATGAGGCCCATAGTCACTGCCACTGATCTTACCCTGGTAGCTGGCTCCCGCCCGGCTTTTACCCCTGCTATTTCCACCAGCTGGTTGCTGGGATGTTGGGAGGGAAAGCCACCCGAGCGCGGTGACAGGCACTCAGTTGCTGCGCCTGCACCACGATTCCCTGCGGTGACTCAGGGATTACTTGTCATACTAATGAAGCATGGGTGCTTGCCCTTGGTGGTGAAGATGGGGTGGGGGGGGCAGCTGCCGATCGCTGCACCCCGACCAAAGCAGCCGCGGTGCAGTTTCAGGGAATCCTCATCACCAATGTTAAGTAGTGACAAACGGACACCAGGTAAGCGTGTGATGGCAGCACCTTCTTTATTGTCTGAAGTGCAGGGCAGGTAGAACAGTGACAGGATGGATGTTAAAGGGGAAGCCGGCACCTCCCAACTCAGCTCCAACGGTTCAACTGCCTAAAAAAGAACACAGACTTGCTCTGCTGCGGCATTCTAATGTATCATCAAGTTCTACAGCATCATGAGTAGGAGGCCACAGGAAAGTGACAGCAAGACACCTCAACAAAAGTCAAGTATTTTACATGTAAAAAGATTACGATGAAGTGAATATGAAATCATCCAAGTTTGGATTGCAGAAAGAAATGATGTAGATTTAGGTTTAGATAGCCATTTATCACACCCTTGCAAAAGTTCAATAAACACCCTTGAACTGTGGTCACTTGTGTCTTTCTTACTATTGCCACCATGCATTCCTTACAGCGCTAAACAAGACCACGTACATTACATTATATTGCAGCTCACATAGTGATTTATTTGAACTTTAATACGAAAAATAGCCCCTTTTTAATGAAGGACTAAAGCACACTCATATGCTTTTGAAAAATGCAAAACATGTAATAAGCCTTTAAAGTTCAACAGCTGAGATCAGTTAATGTGTGTATTAACTGTACAATATAACCTCCTTCGTTGAAGTCAGTGAGTTGGCAGTGGCTCAAACATGAAGTTTGATTACACATTCACAAAAACCCATCCTCCGAACCACAGGTCAAGCAAGAAGTGCAGAGCAAACTTTATTAATTGAGGTTCATCTTTTTGCTTGAGCTAGATGAATTACTTACAAGGGGAGGAAACCCGGTATACTACTGTCTAATAAAAAATTAGCAGTGTATGCTTTGTCTATATCCGGGAGGCTAATAGTCAATGTATAAGGAGACAAAGTTAAAAATCAGGTACTGGAGGTGCCTTGCATTAACACTCTAAGCAAAACAATAGGAGGGACCAGATATAGTTAAAAAATAGTGTCAAATTTTAATAATAACGAAGAAATCGTCAAGTTTAAAACATCCAATTAAATAGATTGGTCCAAGTGACAAAAAATATATATAACTTCCAATGTGCAAAAACAACAATAGGGAATACGTAACAGGCTTATATGGTCATTTTACAGAAATGTTACCAGAAAAATACGACCTCTGTGGGTACTTGTCAAGCAAAAAGTGTGGTACCCATCCACATATGGATCAATATGTCATGAAATATAATCCCTGTTTACAGTCGAGAGATGTGTCTCGACATGTTTCTGTTCCATAGGACAAAGTGTGGAACATTCATCAGGAGATAAGTATTATACAGTATAGCCTATTTTACAAATGGGGTAGTTCACAAATTAGTTAAAGCCTCATAGCACCTGTAAAGGATAAAAACAACAACAGACATCAAAGAATTAGTTACTGAATAACTATGTACTTAGGTAGGTTCAAAAAATGAACTAGGCAACAAAATAGGGGTATAATTACCTATAGTGGTGCCAGTGGGGGCTCTCTACTTAGATTAGTAGGTGTAGGGAGGCAATCATCGCAACCCTACGAGAAATGTAGAAGACACTACGTTTGATGATACACAAAACAGCCAACTAGCACATACAACATTACAGCAGATAACAGGAGTGTGACACCCAGGTGGGTATCAATAGGTAGATGCACCTCATAGTAGGTGGAGGAGCCGATAGCAGTGTGTTACGCCTAAATGTCGAGAGGACGAGGAAACGTGAGTGCTTGACCGTAGGGGCGCGGGTCTAAAATGCACTGCCGCCCATACGAACAGATGGCCCAAGCTAGAAGGATACAGGGACACCAGGTGGGGGCGTATCCGTGGTGAGGCTCCCTGGGTCTGTGTGCGTTAAGATGTTGGTCGAGAAGTGCAAAGTTGATGAGAAAAATTCAAAAAGTTGATGAGAAAAATCCATTTTAAAGAATTCTTCACTCCTCTCAATAATACCATCAATGAAGGACCTATTAACTGTACAGGACTACGTAATCCATCTACATTCTACCCTCCATCCCAGAGTTTTTCCTCGGAATCACTCGTGTTTGAAAAGAAAGTCATTTCGGATATTACCGCTATGGAAAAGAATCACCAGAGAGCATTTCACAACCTATCCAATTTGGAACGTAAAGCCCTCGATTCTCTGTCCAACAATCCCACAATCATCATAAAGAAGGCGGATAAAGGGGGAGGAATTGTTATCTTGAGCCGTACCGATTACATTGATGAATGCGAGAGACAACTGAGCAATACCTCATACTACCGCTTACTAACTCAAGACTCTACACCAGAACTTTTACGACTTATAGCTGACAAAGTGGGCAAGGCTAAAGATCGTGAATGGATTTTGAAACAAGAAGCAGACTTTCTTGTCAACAAAAAACCCAGCATTCCAAAGTTTTACACCCTTCCAAAGGTACACAAAACCCTTCAGAGCCCACCAGGACGAACCATAGTAGCGGGTATCGACTCAGTCCTCGAACCACTTTCAATTTTTGCTGACCATTACTTGAAAGTATATGTACAAAAAATGCAATCTTACCTCAAAGATTCCAGAGACGTTATAAACAGCTATGAGAATCTGGATTTTGACCCCACGACCGATCTACTCATAGGCTTGGATGCTGTCTCCTTGTATACCAACATCCCCCAACAAGCCTCAGTGGACACCATAGAAGAAATACTTCTTACCGAACAGATAATGATCCTGTACCCACCTCATTCATCCTTTGGTGCGTGGAACTTTTACCAACAAACCGAGGGCACGGCCATGGGGGCCACCATGGCTCCTAGTGTAGCCAATCTCTATGTTGAAACTTTCGAAAAAAGACATATTTATAACAACGGCAACCCTTTCAGCAGCAACATCACCAAATGGAGTCGCTATATGATGACATTTTAGTACTGTGGAAAGGTACACAGGATGAAGCCAACAACCTTTTCACCTGGCTCAATGGTCTCAATCCCCATCTGAAATTTACGATGACTTCCAGCAATGAGTTTACTAATTTTTTGGACCTCACCATCTACCACCGAAATGGCGTCCTGTAAATAAAACCTTACCATAAACCCACAGACAGGAATTCCCTTCTGGATTATTCTAGCCATCACATTAAACATTTACGTGATAACCTCCCTTTTGGCCAGTTCCTTCGTCTTAAAAGGAATAGTTCTGATAAAGAAACTTATGAAGTTGAAGCCTCCACACTCAGTAACAAACTCAGACAAATAGGTTACCCTAAAAAGTTAATTAAAAAATCAGCCAAAAGGGCATTTAATAATAACCGGGAAGCTCTACTTGAACCCAAGCCAACTAAATCTAAAGATGATCGTATTGTCTGTGTGACTACCTTTACGGACCAGAGTTTTGAAATCACCAACATCATAAAGAAAAACTGGAAAATTTTTAGAACCATGACTCAACCCCTTGCTATGCCCATCTTTGCTTACAAAAGAAGCACCACCATTGGCAATCTAGTTAGTAATAGCAGACTCAAATAGGTCAACACTCCGGAACCTAAACTAACCATCCTTTGGGGTCTCCCTGAAGCCACCGGTCACTATGCCTGTGGAACATGTGGTGTTTGTAAATTAACAACCAGATCCAAAGAAGTTGATGTTGGTCTCTCAAAACTCTGGACCCAAAAGAACCTCACCAATTGCAACACTGATTACGTGGTATATATGATTACATGTATATGTGGATTGCATTATGTTGGAAAAACTGTCAGAAAAGTAAAAACACGCATAATGGAACATCGGAGTTGTTTGAAGAACAGAACGGAGAATGCTCCCCTTGTGAAACACTTCAACCTCCTGAAACACAAATACGAGGACTTCACATGGACGGTCCTCCTGGCCCTGAAAGGAACGAACAACACAACACGTGAAAAGAAACTGTTGAAAATGGAACAAAAGATGATCTTCACCCTTCATAGTGATGTGAAGGGGGTCAACCAGTCAATCGATTGGCATAACATCTAGTTTTCTTTTGTTATACCTCTACGGACTGTTCTGATTTATGGAGGATCGAATTTCATTCTACCCCCTGTCAGTATCCCAACTTTAGTTTCATCATCTTTTTGCTTTTTGATCCACCTAAGTGTCTCCCATTCCCTCCATACCTCTCCCCACACCCTTAGACCTGTCGAGGTCTGGTGTTTCCCCTGCACATCGTTAGTGCCCTGCTTGCATTTAGGGCCATTGAACGCCCGCACCCGAGGAGTCTTTTTTGGCCAGTTTCTAAGGTTATCCTCTGGTCCACTCCAATATGGCTGCCGTTCTCCTGCCATCCTCGGCACCTTGTTTTGGGATCACCGACATAGTAGCAGGACTCACAGGGTTGCCTTGACTACCTGTCAGCATCGGCCGCTTTGTGCAGTCACTAGTTTCTTTTTGCTGGTCGTATACGGAAGACCTGCATCCCGTGCACCCCTCCGCACAGGGTAAGTCACTCGTCAAGCGCCTAGCTCCGCACATCCCTCCGCTTTACTAGGTCCTTATTTGAGGTAGCGCGCACTATGTAACGTTGTCCACACCATTTCTGTCCCCTCTTTATAGTACGGACCGCAGAGATTCGTTCCCGCTCACTAACCCGTGGACGCATTTAGGTAAAGTTATTTGCATTGTTTTTCTTAATACTAGTCACCGCGGGTGTGCACGATGCGGGACTCTTTGCACTTCTCGACCAACATCTTACCGCACACAGACCCAGGGAGCCTCACCACAGATACGCCCCCACCTGGTGTCCCTGTATCCTTCAAGCTTGGGCCATCTGTTCGTATGGGCGGCAGTGCATTTTAGACCCGCACCCCTACGGTCAAGCACTCACGTTTCCTCGTCCTCTCGACATTTAGGCGTAACACACTGCTATCGGATCCTCCACCTACTATGAGGTGCATCTACCTATTGATACCCACCTGGGTGTCACACTCCCGTTATCTGCTGTAATGTTGTATGTGCTAGTAGGATGATTTTTGTATCATCAACCGGAGTGTCTTCTACATTTCTGGTAGGGTTGCGATGGTTGCCTCCCTACACCTACTAATCTAAGTAGAGAGCCCCCACTGGCACCACTATAGGTAATTATACCCCTATTTTGTTGCCTAGTTCATTTTTTGAACCTACCTAAGTACATGGTTATTCAGTAACTAATTCTTTGATGTCTGTTGTTGTTTTTATCCTTTACAGGTGCTATGAGGCTTTAACTAATTTGTGAACCACCCCATTTGTAAAATAGGCTATACTGTATAATACTTACCTCCTGATGAATGTTCCACACTTTGTCCTATGGAACAGAAACATGTCGAGACACATCTCTGGACTGTAAACAGGGATTATATTTCATGACATGTTGATCCATATGTGGATGGGTACCACACTTTTTGCTTGACAAGTACCCACAGAGGTTGTATTTTTCTGGTAACATTTCTGTAAAATGACCATATAAGCCTGTTCCGTATTCCCTATTGTTGTTTTTGCACATTGGAAGTTATATATATTTTTTGTCACTTGGACCAATCTATTTAATTGGATGTTTTAAACTTGACGATTTCTTCGTTATTATTAAAATTTGACACTATTTTTTAACTATATCTGGTCCCTCCTATTGTTTTGCTTAGAGTGTTAATGCAAGGCACCTCCAGTACCTGATTTTTAACTTTGTCTCCTTATACATTGAGCTAGATTAATGCCTTAAGAACTTTGATTTTTTCTCAGGATTTAAGTGGCTTCAACTTTAGGCCCACAGGGTGAAAATTCATGTAGGAACAGTGGACACGTTCTTCACCAAGACATTTTTTAGCCAAGACCTCCAAATTTCCTACCTCTCCTACTCCCCTATGCCCTGCTAATTCTCCCTCATTCGAAGCCACTATATCTCTACAATCACTGCCCCCTATGGCACACATATTATCTCTCTCTCTACCAGACACCTGGTCTGGTAGGTCAATTTTTCTACCACATCTCCGGACTAATTTACTCTCTCCCTCCTGAACACCACCTCATTGTCACTAGTGGCTTTAACCTCCCCTCTCTCGCTGCTGCTCTAGCCACTGACCTTAACTCTCTTCTACTTAACAACTTTCTCTTTTCTGTTGACTCTCTGCCCACCCATTCAAATGGAAACTTCCTTGACCTTATACTCATCGCCTATCATCTCTCTGCCTCTAATATCTCCACTGCTCCTCCCTCCGATCACTGGATCGTCTTTGCTTTAATTTCCACTCTTCTTCCTCACTCTCTCCATCTACTCCAAGTATTAATAAGTGCAAGTTCCCCTTGTCCAAACTCCCTGACTACCTCTCTGACCTACACCACTTTCTCTCCTACGCTGAACTCATCTTTTCATCCACTGAAGAAGCCTTCACTAATTTTAACACAGATTATTATGCTGACGTCTCCTCTCACTACCCTCTTACTACACTCACTCCTAAATCTTCCCCTCCATTACACCTCTCACCCACACGCTGAAAACAACAATCCGAATGAAGCTCTGCACGTGGCAAAGGTCAAGACAGCCCTCTGATCTCCAACTCTATCTCACTGCTCTTCAAACCTATTCCTCTACTCTTGATGTTACTCACCGGACGGGAAGTAAACCAATCGGTGGCCGGAAGACACAGGACTGCACTATTGATTGAAGAGCTAGGTCGGGGCCTCCAACCTAGCCTCCTCTCTGTGAGGGCACAAGACCTTTTTAACGATATGACCCTCTGCTGGGTAGGACCAGGCAGATGGACTGATCGCTCAAAAGGGCGGGGAGGACACGCCGCCAAGAACCCAGTTGTAAAGGAAAAAACAAGAGGTGAGCAATTGGAACTGTAAGAAGAATCCTTTCCCTTGATACTTCTTTCATGTAGTACCTGAGCTATGCCCTCCCCTTGTTTAAGGCAACCGGAACCACCTATAAGTAAGAAAGGAGAATGTAACCTATACTGATGATAGTGGTCGCTTAGCTAAGAGGTATGGAATCATAAATTAGAGAACCCTTACCACGGCTGTGTTGTTGAGTCTTGAGTTATCCCAAAGGAGTTCAAAAATGGAAGTGCAAAATAAGAAATGGGTAGGTTAGTTAGGGAACTAAACCCGGGCGGAACGAGGGCCGCGCTAGAGTCGAGTGGGTGCACTCTCTGCAAGGCGTCCCTGTGCACTACTGGAGGATGTCCAACGGAAGTCTGATTGTGGAGATGATGGGAACAACAACCATAAGAGACACAATGGAATTGGAGAATTGTAGGTGATGGTTTCGGTGGCAGGCAAAGGCAGTCCGTGATGGAGAAAATAGGTCTGGTACACAGGTAAGTAGTTTTCCAAAACCGGCAGGCAGAGGCAGTCCGTGAAGGAGAAAACAGGTCTGGTACACAGGTAAGTAGCTTTCCAAAAGCGGCAGGCAGAGGCAGTCCGTGAAGGAGAAAACAGGTCTGGTACACAGGTAAGTAGCTTTCCAAAAGTGGCAGGCAGAGGCAGTCCGTGAAGGAGAAAACAGGTCTGGTACACAGGTAAGTAGCTTTCCAAAAGCGGCAGGCAGAGGCAGTCCGTGAAGGAGAAAACAGGTCTGGTACACACGCAAGAATAGTAGGATCGAAGACGGAACTTCTAAACACCGGGATGCAACTTTAATCAGAAGCAGCGTCTTTCCCGGTTGTGCGGTTTAAATCGGGAAGGGGAAAGGCGGAACCGGACGACACCGAGGTTCACGCATCATCGCCCATCTGCTGAGAGCGGGAGGCGGAAGGCTGGGAATCGTAGTTCAACTTGCCGCAGGGCGCCGCGGAGTGAGCCGAGGCCACTATTTTCCAGGGCAGTTGCCAGTGGGCGTAGAATGGATTTGCAATGTGACGCATGCCTTTCCGAAGGGCTATAATCCTCCTCCGTGCCTGCCGAGGCATAACAGCATCCACCCCCAAAGGCGGCACCACCCCCCTACGGGCATGAAAGCGGCGAAGCAGGGCCGGAGCATGTATATTAGATAAAGGCTCCCAAGATCTATCCTCAGGGCCAAAACCTTTCCAGTCAACCAGGTAAAAAGGACGACCCCTCCGAAGTCGGAAATCCAGGATATCGGCCACCTCGTACTCATCATTACCATCCACCCGCACCGGGGCCGGGCGTATTGGCAATCGCATGTTGGCCGGACAAGGCTTCAGCAAGCTGACATGAAACACAGGATGCTGTTTCCAGGACGAGGGCAATGAAAGACGTACAGCAACTGGATTCAAAACCTTAGTGACAGGAAAAGGTCCTACGAACTTGGGTAAGAGCATCCGTTTTCCAGGCATTCTCAGGTTGCGTGATGACAGCCAAACCTTCATACCTACACGGTAGTCGGGTGCCGGTGCCCGATGCTTGTCAGCGAATTTCTTAGCTTTAGCCTGAGCATGCAGCAGGTGTTGACGAACTACCTCATGAATGGACTTGAAGTCCCGAACACACGCATGAGCCGCTGGATTGTCAATTGGAAGATCAGGATCCAGGGGCAAGGACCGTGGATGGTGTCCGTATAGTGCAAAAAAAGGTGATACACCAGAAGCGGCATGCAGAGAATTGTTATAAGCGAATTCAGCAGGTGGTAACAACGCCAACCAAGACGACTGGAAACGAAGTGTGAGGCAGCGCAGGTATTGCTCGAGAGTGGCGTTGAGCCGTTCAGTCTGCCCATCAGTTTGTGGATGGAAGGCCGAGCTGAACCTGTCATCAATGCCCAGGGATGCCGTCAGAGCCCTCCAGAAACGTGATGTAAACTGCGGTCCGCGATCCGAAACCACAATAGAGGGCAGACCAAAGAAACGAAATACGTTCCTAACGAACAATGAGGCCAAAGTCGGAGCAGAGGGCAAACCCACACAAGGAACGAAGAGTGCCATTTTTGTGAAATAATCAATTACCACCCAGATGGTATCAAAACCATCCACAGGTGGCAGGTCCACGATGAAATCCATAGAGACCATGTACCATGGTTTGTGAGGAACCGGGAGTGACTGTAACAAACCCATAGGTTTAGACCGGGAGACTTTACATTGAGCACACACAGAACAGGAGGCCAGATAACGAACCACGTCCTGTGACATAGACGGCCACCAGGCCCAACGCCGAAGCAAGTCCAGAGTCTTCTTTTGGCCTGGATGAGCCGCTATCAAGGAGTCATGGGATAAAGCAAGGGCTTGGAGACGTGCTTTCCCCGGGGGCACAAACAGGCGGCCCTGAATATAAGGAAGTCCTCGTACCACATCAAGGTTTAGGACTACACATTCTTCTTTATGTGTATTCACCCAGTCCGAGATTAAAGAACGGAGCAAAGGACGTGGAGTACATGCACATACGACCCTAGAAGGCAGCAGAAGAGGGCATTCGGGTTTGCTTTGCTCCGAGTGAGAGGGCAGGCGAGACAAGGCGTCGGCACAAACGTTGAGACGGGCTGGCCTATATGTGATGGTGAAATTGAACTGGGAAAAGAAGAGGTGCCAACGGGCCTGTCGGGCAGTGAGACACTTCATTGATTTGAATGCCAATAGACTCCGGTGGTCAGAGAAGACAGTAACCGGATGACGGGCCCCCAATAGATGATGTCGCTATTCGGCGAAAGCGTCCTTGACTGCCAGCAATTCTCTTTCCGTGATAGGATAGTTGCGTTCGTATGGTGTCAGTTTCCTCGAAAAGAACGCCACCGGATGGATCTCACCCGAATCCTGACAGGGTTGCGACAGAATAGCCCCGATGGCCATCCCAGAAGCATCAGCTTCCACAAAAAATGGCAGGAGCAGATCGGGATGTTGCAGCACTGGCGCTGAAGAAAAAGCCGCTTTTAAGGCCTCGAAGGCAGATTGCGCTTCTGGTGTCCATCGGTATGGCTTTTTTGAGCTAGTTAAAGCCGTCAAAGGAGCTGAGATGGTAGAAAATGAAAAAATAAAGCGCCTGTAAAAGTTCGAGAACCCCAGGAATGACTGTATGGCTTTGGTTGTAGCAGGGACAGGCCATTCCAAAACGGCCTTAACCTTAGACTGGCTCATCCGGATACCCCGGTTGGTAAGGTCATAACCTAGAAACTCAACCTCCGATGAATTGAAGATACACTTCTCGGCTTTGACGAAGAGATTTTTCTCTCTCAGCCTTTGTAAGACGAATCTCACATGTCGGGTGTGTTCACTCTTGGATGAGGAGTAAATCAGTATATCGTCTAGATAGACCACAACAAACCGGTCCAGACAATCGTGAAATACATCATTCATGAAGGCTTGAAAGGTGGCCGGGGCATTGCACAACCCGAAGGGCATCACTAGGTATTCGAATAACCCATACCGGGTCTTGAAGGCAGTTTTCCACTCGTCCCCTTCTCTTATGCGGACTAGGTTGTAAGCACCCCGCAGATCAAGTTTGGTAAAGATCACGGAGGAACCCAGCTGATCCAAGAGTACTGAGATCAGGGGAAGAGGGTACTGGTTCTTGACTGTGATGGCGTTTAATGCCCTATAATCAATACAAGGGCGAAGGTCACCCTCTTTTTTAGGAACAAAAAACAGTGGACACGCTGCCGGTGATCTCGATGGTCTGATGAACCCCGTAGCCAATGCCTTGTCAATATACTCTTTTAGCACTTTGTCTTCTGGCAGTGTGAGCGAATAAACCCTGCCGGCAGGTATTTTAGCCCCCGGTACCAGGTCGATAGGACAATCATACGGCCTATGTGGGGGGAAACTGTTCTGCTCCACCTTTATCGAAGACGTCCCGAAAAGAAGCGTATTCCACAGGGATGCTAGGTTCAAGGGCATTGGTAATGGCACCAATCAAGGCCATTGAGGCCACCAGGGCTTGACAGGAAGTGCCGGAAATGCTACTAGTCTGAAAACAGCTTTCGTTACAGACAGAGGAAGGAAACTGTACCACCTTCCTGGCCCAGTCAATGTCAGGATTGTGATGTTGTAACCACGGAATGCCCAAAATTACACGAAGCTGGGGGGCCTTAATTAGGTCGAATGTGAGTGTTTCGGTATGTCCATCGTTCGTCTGCATAAGGACGAGGGACGTACTTTGAGTAACCAGACCCGAGACCAGAGAAGAGCCGTCTACCGCATGTACGGCTTCAGGTTGTGGTTTAGAAACCACAGGAACGTTATTGCTCAGGGCATAATCATAATCCATATAATTCCCAGTAGCACCGGAATCAAATATAGCCTGAGAAGAGAAAGAACAGTCAGTTGAAGTGGTAAATACCACTGGCAGACTGACAGGTACGGTAACTGCCATATTCGAGTCCAAAGATAATACCCCCGGCATAGGGACTCCTGCTATCGCCGGGTTCTGGCGTTTCCCGCCTTCTTAACGGGTCTCTTTGGACAATCCTTGAGGTGGTGCTCCGACGAACCACAGTACATGCATAAATTGTTTTATCAACGGTGTTCACGTTGTGCAGGAGACAACGGACCCACTACCGCCCCAATCTGCATAGGCTCAGAAGAAGCAGAGGAAGGAGGGTTAACAGAATCAAGGGGAAGGGGAACTGGAGTCATATTTTTCCGTTCTCCCTTCCGTTCAGATCTTCTAGCATCTATTTGTAGTACTAAATCAAGTAACTCCCCGAATGTAGTAGGAATCACCGGCACAGTAGCAAGGATGTCTTTTAACTCCTCAGACAATCCTTTGTGAAATACCGCAGATTTCTTTTCTTCCGGCCAATCCGTCTCGGCTGCCAGCTGATTGAACCTAGTGAGGTATGTAAACAGGGAAGACGTACCCTGGCGTAAATTCAAGAATTCTAGATCCGTGGCTTGTGACTTGTACCGGGTATCGAATACCCTATTCATGGCTGTAATAAGAGCATCACAGTCATACAAAACATAGCTATTGGATTCAAGCAAGGGATTAGCCCAAGCTGCCGCCGTCCCTCCGAGGTGCGAAAGGATAAAGGCCGCCTTTGTGGTGGGATTGGGAAAGGCCGAGGGGCGGCAAAGAAAATGCAATTTGCATTGGTTGATAAATGTCCGGTACTGCTTTGGGTCACCCGTAAAGCGTTCCGGAGGAGCCAACGGGAATTGGGTGGCCATCAGAACAGGGCCCGAGGTAAACCCAGAGGCGGAGGCTGAATAGGTTCCAGAACCTGAGGCAGTAGCACCGGACGGATCAATTCCCAGTGTCTGGGGTGCAGGAAAGGGCCTTATGTTGTCAATCCGTTGGTGTAAGACATCATGTGCGGCAGACATGTCTGCCCGTAGTTCGGATACCAAATGAACTAGAGTGGCCAACGGATCCGCTTCTTCCATGGCTTCTGATTTTGTTACTCACCGGACGGGAAGTAAACCAATCGGTGGCCGGAAGACACAGGACTGCACTATTGATTGAAGAGCTAGGTCGGGGCCTCCAACCTAGCCTCCTCTCTGTGAGGGCACAAGACCTTTTTAACGATATGACCCTCTGCTGGGTAGGACCAGGCAGATGGACTGATCGCTCAAAAGGGCGGGGAGGACACGCCGCCAAGAACCCAGCTGTAAAGGAAAAAACAAGAGGTGAGCAATTGGAACTGTAAGAAGAATCCTTTCCCTTGATACTTCTTTCATGTAGTACCTGAGCTATGCCCTCCCCTTGTTTAAGGCAACCGGAACCACCTATACGTAAGAAAGGAGAATGTAACCTATACTAATGATAGTGGTCGCTTAGCTACGAGGTATGGAATCATAAATTAGAGAACCCTTACCACGGCTGTGTTGTTGAGTTTGAGTTATCCCAAAGGAGTTCAAAAACGGAAGTGCAAAATAAGAAATGGGTAGGTTAGTTAGGGAACTAAACCCAGGCGGAACGAGGGCCGCGCTAGAGTCGAGTGGGTGCACTCTCTGCAAGGCGTCCCTGTGCACTACTGGAGGATGTCCAACGGAAGTCTGATTGTGGAGATGATGGGAACAACAACCATAAGAGACACAATGGAATTGGAGAATTGTAGGTGATGGTTTCGGTGGCAGGCAAAGGCAGTCCGTGATGGAGAAAATAGGTCTGGTACACAGGTAAGTAGTTTTCCAAAAGCGGCAGGCAGAGGCAGTCCGTGAAGGAGAAAACAGGTCTGGTACACAGGTAAGTAGCTTTCCAAAAGCGGCAGGCAGAGGCAGTCCGTGAAGGAGAAAACAGGTCTGGTACACAGGTAAGTAGCTTTCCAAAAGCGGCAGGCAGAGGCAGTCCGTGAAGGAGAAAACAGGTCTGGTACACAGGTAAGTAGCTTTCCAAAAGCGGCAGGCAGAGGCAGTCCGTGAAGGAGAAAACAGGTCTGGTACACAGGTAAGAATAGTAGGATCGAAGACGGAACTTCTAAACACTGGGATGCAACTTTAATCAGAAGCAGCGTCTTTCCCGGTTGTGCGGTTTAAATCGGGAAGGGGAAAGGTGGAACCGGACGAAACCGAGGTTCACGCATCATCACCCATCTGCTGAGAGCGGGAGGCGGAAGGCTGGGAATCGTAGTTCAACTTGCCGCAGGGCGCCGCGGAGTGAGCCGAGGCCACTATTTTCCAGGGCAGTTGCCAGTGGGCGTAGAATGGATTTGCAATGTGACGCATGCCTTTCCGAAGGGCTATAATCCTCCTCCGTGCCTGCCGAGGCGTAACACTTGACTCTGCCAAATGTGACTTCTAACTCTCTCTTATTTTGTCTCAATCCTCCCAACCTAGGCAACTCCAAAAATCTCTGAACTCAGTTCTCTCAGCTCCTGAACCCACATCCATCTCCTCTACTCTTTCTGCAAATTATCTTGCTCTCTACTTCGCTTCTAATATTTCTACCATTCATAATACCCTCGCTAATTACCTTATATCCCCTCCTCCTGCTCAATTTTCTCCACCACTCCTACTCTCCTCTTCTGCTACTATGTCTTCCTTTGCCCCCACCAACTTGTATGAGATTATTGCCATCCTCCTCAAGGTGAACGCTTTCTGTGCCCCCACTGATCCACTGTCCTGACAAACTGTGAATCACATTGCTCCCAGTGTTGCTCCACATCTTTTTTCCCTTTTCAACTACTCATTACAATGACACTTTTCCCTCATCCTATTACACAACTACTCTCATCCCTCCCCATAAGAACACTAGAGTGAGTAGTCTTTAATTGAGTCACTGAGTTCCTTGATATTCATAACCTCCAGGACCCTCTTCAATTTGGCTTCTGACCTCTGCATTCTACTGAGACAGCTCTCCTCAATGTAAGAAACGTCATCTCTTCCACTCGCTATGCAAACATTTAATCTATTCTTATTCTTCTCAACCTCTCTGCTGCCTTTGAAACTGTTGACCATTCTGACCTTCTCTATACATTATCTCTACTTGGCATCAGAGATAATCATCATCATGTGTATTTCGGAAATATGCACAAAACATTCCATAAAGGAGTTCAAAATACAGAAATGCAAAAATACATTTAAGTTGTGACACAGTAAAATACAGCATAATATATCATAAAAAGACATCTAGGGAACTCAGGACCCTGATCAATGATAGTGGTGCACAATTTAATTTCATAAAGTTCTACTGAACATGCTTTTCTGTAGATAGAGTGCCGATTTCAGATATGAGAGCAAGGACCAGCCCAGACGCAGTGAACCCGCCCACAGCAAGTATATCAAGAAAGGCCGATATTCTACAAAACTCAATTCCTGCAGTAATGGTCGTATGAGCAGGCCTCTAGCCCTCGCATAAGCGGGACAGAAAATACCAGATGTACCAGGTCTTTGTAAGGCACCTCAACATAGGGCAAGACCGGTCAGTGACCCACCCGACCAGGCTGCCACCACTGCCCGTAGAGGGATACAGTTAAGCCGTGCCATGTCATGAGTATATGATTGTCATTAGCCCTCGGTTCTTAGGTTTCAACAATTTCATACTTTCTCTGTTCATACTCACAAACTCATAAAAGCGGTCAATCCATAATTTTATCCCTCCAGGGCAGAGCATACTACAAGGTGGGTACAGATGCGTGATATTAATCGCCGTCAGCGGTTTCTTGACATGAGACAGCCATTGCCTCCCGGATTCTTGTCAATCAGAGAGATAATCAGTTTGTGGGTTAAGATGGCTCTCCCATTACCCCATAGCCTAAGCCAGTGCAATACTGGCTGCAATGAAACCACATCCCCAATCAGATTACAGCCCAATTCCCCATCCACTCAAAAATTTGGGGCCGAAACTGGCAGGCCTAACAGTTTCTTAAAAGAAATGGTTCCCCGCTGTCTGTACTGCACTAACATTAGAATAGGCCCACAGTTCCATCCCGAATCTGGCAACCGAGGCTACCTTGCACTTGTATAATTGCAACAGTGGATCAATTGATCTAGCTGTAAACACAGACATAGCCCTAGAGGCCGCACCCGGAGCCTGCTTAAATGGTACCACCTGTTTTTTTATATGGGCGGTGGAGCAGAAACTGGCAGATAATTTAACCCCAGGTAATTGAAAAAATCGACCAAAGGGGATCACACTGCTCCTACAGTGCATATCCCTGAATTTGATCTTCCGTCGCCTCTTCCAGCAGGCCATCCATGCTGACCTGGTTGCATTCACCACTAAGTTTAACCCCTCCATGAAGTCAGCATAGTCAGAGATTAGGGCCTGTAAGGCTCTTGAGGTACGCGCCATCAGAACAGAATCATCTGCACACACAAGGACTGGTAGGGGCCGACCACCCATCTTTGGAACATCGGGAGAAGATTTTTAGAAGATGGTTATAGAGGCCATTCATATATAGACAAAAATGTAGAGGCGCCAGGATGCAGCCCTGATGTACCAACAATTTGACTGAGAAGAGACCCATGCAATGACCATTAGCACCATTCCTAACGCAAGCCTGTGTTGAGTCATGCAACCTGGCCAAAAGGTTTACCAGGGCCGGAGGGCAATTCATTTACCTGAGCATATGCCACAGCTTTACGCGATTCACCTTGTCAAATGCCATGCCCAGATCCATGAACGTCAGATAGATAGGCTCCTCCTTCAGATAGAGTGAGTGTGCAGACACTTGATAGAGGTTGAACGCCTGCTCGGCTGTACTCAGCCCTGGCCGAAATCCCAGCTGGACTGGGGAGAGTACCCCACTGCTTGAAACCCAATCTTCTAGGTGGGCCAAGATAGCACAACCTAATATCTTAAAAAGAGAATCCAAGAGTGATATCGGTCTGTACAAAACAGGAGAAGCCTGGGTCCCTTTTTGTAAATTGCCTGTATCATAGCCCTGGACCCTGAGGGCGGTATGGTGCCACATGCACATATAGCATTAAAGCCCTGGGACAGTACCGGGGCATCAGAGATAATGCTCTTGCTTGGTTTGCTTCATACCTTGCCCCCAGACACTTTCTGGTGTCCTGGAACAGCCTTACCTCTCCACGCACCCCCATTACTGTAGGAGTTCGCAAACGGTCTGTCCTTGGTCCACTTCTCTTCACTCTCGATACTTCAGCTCCTGGCACCCTGATCTCCTCTTATGGCTTCTCCTATCAATTATTCACTCTGATAACACTCAGATCTTTATCCAATGAGCTGTTGTCAAATATTTCAAACGTACTCGGTGCCATCACATATTGGATGGCATCTCACTCGCTCATGTTCATCTACACTAAGACTGATGTTTTCCTCTCCCCCTCTTCTTCTCTTGTCTCCTGACTACCTTCCTTACTCTGCTTCCGCTCGTAAGCTTGGTGTCATCTATGACCCATCACACAACCTCTCACCCTTCACATCCAAATCTGCCACTGCAGTCAGACTCAACATCAGACAAATCTATCATTACCTTCCTTTCATTATTTCTAAATAGCCAATCTCCTCCTTAGTCCATTCTAGATAGACTACTGTGCAAGTCTCCTATATGACCTTCCCAACTATGCTTTTTCACCTCTGGAAAAAATCCTAACTTCGTGGTCCACACACTTTTTAACCTTTCTTATTACTGCATGGGTATTCACTCTGTGGACCTTAAATTAAAGCCACTTACACCAAACTAAAATCCTGGGGGAAAAGTAACAGTACATTAGGCATTAATCTGGCTGAAGCAAAAAGAAGTTTTTTAGAGATGAACCTCTATTGATAAAGGTAGCTCCTCACTTCTTGTTTTACCTGTGATTCACAAGATACCTGTTTGTGGAAGTCTACTTAAACTTCATGGTGTGGTCCGTCGATAACATACTAAACCCAGTGAAGGAGGTCAGATCGTAGAGTGAATTCACACGTTTAATTTCCTCCATTTTTGACTTTCATAGGCCTATTCAGTTTGCGCCTTTCCCAAATACATGTAGGGGTGTGTTAGTCCTCAATTTAAAAAAATGTGTTTTTTTCTTGTTAAAGTTCAAATAAATCACTTTGTCAGCTGCATTGTAGTCTAATGTAAGTAAGTGGTCATGTATAGCGCTCGTCTGCCACTTTTGGTTGCTTCGCTGTGCGTGGCTTTGTCAGAAAAACAGAAGGAGGGCAATTATTGGCACACTGGGAGAGGCAGATGTAAAACCAGTGGTGTTGATGGGTGCAGGTCGGACGTATCCTGTGTGCCATTCTGCTTTCTATGGGTTTGGCAGAAAAGCCTCATAGACTTCAGCGCTTTGGGTCTGATTAGTCGCTGATGTGGTAGAAGAGCTAAAAAGGAGAGCTTGGTCGTGGTTTGGTTAGTGTTGATGTCCTAATGGCTAGGCCGGTGGTGGCCATCTGTAGGGGATTTGTGTGTGTGCAGTGTAAGTTGATAGGAGATCTTAGAGAGGAGTCAGTTAGTCAGGGGAAGCGGGAATGGGTCTTACTAGGCAAATCAGCATGCAACTCTGCACTTGTACTACTGGCCATTTGCCAATCCCTTTCTCAAACACTCAAACACACACAGACACATTCTCTGTCTCTCTCCCTCTTTGCCTTTCTCTCCCTCTGCCTCTCTCTCTCTCAAATTGTATCCCATGTGCAAAAAACAAGGAAGAATCTAGAAACTGCACTCATTACCATAAGCGTCATGCTAAGGGTTACAGGAAGCAGGGTATTTCGGTTCAGAGAAATGGCTGCTTGAAATTTGAGAACTGCAGTCGCCCATTCTGCCTTCCTCAATATGTTGGTTGGCAGGCTGACAGACATCTCAAACCTCACTTTAATATACTCGAGAGCTCTGCTCAGAGGCCTGCTGCGACTTCTGCTGTTGAGGGCAGGACCCATTGGACAGTCAAGGGGTTGGTCGGGGAAAGGGCCAGAATCCATGCACCTTCATTCCAGAGGTCTGCCCTGCTGTCTACCAGAGGCCCAAACCCCTTTCACGCAGTCCAAAATGAAATTCCATGTCCACATCCCTAATTGTTGCCACTCACCAGGGTTTGAAGAGGCACCACGCCTTTGGTGGCATAGTGATCCTGAAGCTTTGAAGGGTCTTCCTCACTATGAAATGGCAAGCAGAATAGATAGAATTCAGCGTGTGGACTCCTCAAAGGTGCAGCACCAAGGCCTATAAGAATGGAGTAGCATCCACAGAATGGTGGAGAGCAGTATGCTGGCAGTGACACAAAAGGGTCTCGGTGGGAGTGTGGGGTGCTAGGATGGACTTTCCAATAGCACTGCAATCGTGAGTTTTCAGTATCTCTAGCCCCTTGCAGGCTAAGTTTTGGTCGGTGTCCTTACAAAGCTGTGTGCTTTAATTTAAGACATATGTCATGATTCCTAATGAGGTCAGCTAATTGATACCCTCAAGGGGGAACCACCTACGTTGGGATTAGGCAGATGGGCCTGCTAAGCTAAGCACCCCATAGGGGACAGGGCAAGAGGGATCCCAATGGGGGATGGGGCGACCTCCCTTAGAGGACAGGTCATCCCTGTGTCACCCTCCCTTACCTCAGGAAACCAATATCATTCATTGGTTATTTGGGGATTACACCAGATCACTGTCTGAAAGTTTTTCCCTGGTTTGGTTTCTGACCCTGTACTGTTGTCATTACCAAACCAATGGAGTACTCCATCTTCCTTCATAGAACGATTTAAAGGCATAGCGAGACCAATACGAGGAGGAGCAAGTGAACAAGCTAGAGTGCAGCTCGCTAGCCTGTGGTGCCAATGCACAGAGAAGAACCCATCCTCCTGGGAGGCAGAGTCAGGGAGCCATCTCATGCAGACAGCGTGGAGCGCTTAAGATCGAGGAAGCCCATGAAACGCTGCTCTCTACACCCATGCCAAGAGCTAGAGGAGCTCGGCCCTGCAGTACTGAAAAGAGACACGCTTCCTGAGACGTGCTCAACCGGCACCTACAGGGACCGAAGATGAAGTCCATGTCAGGAATGGTAAGGTGGTGGGGGCTGTTAAGGGCCTCTGCTGCCGGAGCCAGCAGATGCGGGCTAATAAGCCCTGGCATTGCGCCTGCCTGGGCCCACGGACCACCTAGGCAACTGGGACTTACATCTCCCATAGGGAGATGCACAGCGTTTCACACCGGGCACATGTGCAGCATGAGCAGACACATCCGGGACACGCCGTAAAAAGCTCCCGCTCGCCCGTGCTCGGTGCTGATAAGGATGGAGCAGACTGAAGTGGTGTTGTGTAGGTTCCTGGATGGCAGTTCTTGCCACGTAATGATCGAGACTCAGTTAGGCTACTTGGACTAGGAGTCCAGAAGGCGTTGGGGGATGGCGCTTGGCCGCAGGCTGTTAGGCTTGCAACAGCCAGGTGGGGTGAGCCATAGACTACATGCCAGCATCTGAGTGCTCTGGGAGACTTCACAAGGTTCTGAGAGCTTGGGATAAGTACCCTGAAAAGCTTACATGTTTTTTTCTGTCCATAGTTGGGGGTACCCCTGTGAAGCAACAGAGTGGACAATATTGTGGACTACGTTACACTCATGAAACCTCAAGTTCTGAGTCAAGAGTGTTCATGCATGTGTTGAGTTAATTTTGCCATGTTGTCTGTGCTTCATAAATTATAGATCAAGGTAAGCGTGGAGGCCTTGAGTGCGGTAGATGCAGTATCAATGAAGCCCAGAATCTGTGGGTCAGTATGACAGTTTTTCTTTATCCCTTCCTCTTGGCACCGAGTCCCAAGCTGCCTCGGTGCATGCCACAGTGATGTAGTAGCAGGCCTAGTATGCTAGTTTAGATTTAACAATGTATCTCATGAGCAACCTGACTTTCACCCATGCAAAGGATGAGCCCAGCTGACCCACGTGGAGCCTGACAGACAGCGGAGAAACCAAACAATTGTAGCCTGGCATCGCCTATGGAGCGGGCCCATGTATATGGTCTCGCCAATCAGTGGTGTTCATTTTTACTGTTTGTGATGACGCTACCTGGATTTTTTAGCTTCTACTTGAACTAAGATTACCCAGAATGTTCTCGAGCAGCAGAGTCCTTTGCTGATATTTGTATCCTGTATTATTAAACCTTGTTATCGTTGCAAAGCTATCTCCTGGCTTATTTCCCTAGAGGGTTGTATTCACTCTGGAGTGTGTGTAAACAGGGACTTGCCTTCATTGCTGCGTCTCGCTACATGATTACCCTGCAGCACAGAAGGGCTGTGCATCTCAAGGTGTATGTTTGTAGTGCAGAATCAAGGGCTGTGCCCTACCACTTGTATGAGGCATCTAAATAAGGTGTCAGTTGGAATGTCCATCACTGGGGAGAGGATAGAACCCTGCGGGACTCCACAGGTGACTGGTAGCATCAGCGATCTAGAGGAGTCCATCTAAACAAACCTACAGTGGTTGGCGGGGTAGGACTTGAACCAGCGTAGTACAAGGTTGCTGATCCCCATTCACCAATGAAGGGTGTCCCTGAGCACCTGGTGGTCTACTGTGTCGAAAGCGGCCGAGAGGCTGAAAAGAACCAGGAGGCAGGGGTGGCCATCGTCAAGGATGTTGAGGGCGCCACTGTATAGTGCTGCATCTGTGTCTAAACCCGGATTGGTAGGTTTGGAGGAGAGTGTTGGCGTTGGTGTGTTGCTGCAGTTGCGCGGCTACCTCTTTCTCAATTATCTTACCTGGGAAGGGAAGATGGGTGATGGGATGATAGTTACCTAGGTTGGCAGGATCCAGAGTGGGTTTCTTTAGTAGAGGGAGGGTTTGTCCTGTCTTTAGGGTCGATGGGAAGGTGCCTTGAGTAAGGGAGCTGATGATGATCTCCAGATAGGGAAGGAGAGCTTCTGCGGGACTGCGGGCGTGTGGAGGGGCATCTTGAGGAGGGTTTATTTACTTGGTATTTATAATGTGCCTATACAGCAATATGGTGTTTCAACTCAAATGGTTGGTGGGTGGATATCGCCTGTATACGATGCGGCTTTGAGGGCAGCCAGGGTTTCTACTAGGTCCTCTGTAGAGAGTATCTTGAATGTAGTCCAGGGTGTTTAGATTTCGCAAGGAGTGGCGTGAGGTGGGGCTATGGATTGTGAAGCAGACACAGACAATAGAATCAAGTTTGATCTGCAAACCTTTATTTACTCAAAATGCAGTATGGAGTAAGGTGTAACTTGCCCTATGCTAAGGTGGGATTTCCCTACCTAAAGAAAACTAAGGATAGTCTGAATCAGGAAGTCCAAAGCAAATGGCTGACTGTGTCCAAAACCTATACTTTCCCTCGCAACCAACTGTATACAATGTATAGGGATGTCAGTAGCAAAATGAGTAGTGTTAAAAATAAAGTTCAGAGCGTATTCCAGTTCTTGGCTTGAAACAAGCTTCCCTTCCCCAACTTCAAAATAGTTCATGAAGTACCTGTGTTCCCTTCCGCAAGAGTACAAATCTTCCAGCGTTTCAAAACTAACACAATTCCGTGAGACTCGTCCCAGCTCTGCTGGTATTGTTTCTGTTCACTCATTCATTTAGGTAGTTCAACTTCCTTACTTCAGAATCACATTCACATTGTTTCAGTTTAAACACAAGCTTCTTTATGGGTGCTTTCAGTGGCTTCTCCATACAGGGGTGCACTCAGTCTAGGCCCAGTTGTTGGACCACACGGTCCAGCCATTACAGGTCACGCAACCAGTACCCCTTCCTTCCTGGATACCATCAACACTAGGCCGCTGCCTTTACTTGACAATGATGCTTGCCTGATTCACTCGTGTTACACTCTTCTGACACTTTAACGTGGCTGGATTGGCCACTATGCACTTGTTACGCTTTCTTGGGTTTTCTTGACTTTTGTCAATGCGTGTTTTCACTTAAACAGTTCCTTGTATTGTTGTGGCTTTAGCCAACGATTGTTTTCTCATACAATAGTTTCTTGAAGTCTCTTGGCTTTTGCCTTTGATGACTTCCTCATATCACATAGTTATTGATAAACACTTAGCTTTTGCCAATACTTATTCCCCAAGAAATACAGTTCCAAAAACTGAATTCCCTTGGCTTTGCCCAATGATTGTTTTCGCATACAATGCAGCTCTTGAATCAGCCAGTTTATCAAACTTTCTTTCACAGTGGCCAATATTCAAGAAGGCTCAAAACTTGCTTTTCATTCCGTTCGGTATCCAAAAAGTACTTCTATTGTTTCACTCAAATGGGTACTCATATAACTGCTTGTTTCTGTTCAAATAAATATTCATTGTCTGTTTTGAATATTCGCCTACCAACCCAGAGGTTCACCTTTTTAGTACATTCACAGTATGGAGCTTACAGCTATTCTACAAGGTCCTTTGCCACCATGAGCTCTCTGCTTCCCATGCGGTACCTCGCTCCTCCTCTCGGCGCCTCTCTGTAGCTCCGTTCACCCAGCGATGCTCCTCCTGCAGCTCGAAATGCACACAAACACTTTACTTGGTCATGCCAGTCTCCTTCTCGTGGATTCCCACTGGCCTCCAGTGCCTTCCAGCTGCTTTTCTCACTGCATAGATTCTGCATCCTTGAAAGAGTCTTGAGCGTTCTGCTTGCCACAGCGCTGCTCCTGAGAGGTCTGCTTGCACCCTTCAGTCTGCAGCCCTGCTTCCAAAGCTGGCGCCATTTGCACAGGGATTCTAACCTATAAAGTTCCCGCCACCATGATTGTTACAAAAAGGACTAGACCGCTCATTGCTGAAGCAGCACTCCTGCCTTACTGATGTTTTCCTCCTCCTTGTCTCAGTACATGGCTGAGGTCGGCATGTGCGTGTGTTAATAAAATGAGGATGTGTATTTTGAGTTGGTTTCGTCCTTGTCCCAGTGTCGAATTTATGTTTTTTTTGGGGAACGTTTGAAGGAAAGAACAGGGAAATGGCTAACAATAGCCTATAAAAGCTTGGGGGATAGAGTGTCTTTTATGAAAAGTAAATGAAGGATGCCATGTCAGACCTGAGGACGTCCTCTCCCCACTCCTCAAGTCTCCTCCACCAAGGTGATCCTCTCTCGCATATCCACCCTCAGGGTTAGGATCCAAGAGCAAAGGCTTTTCCCTGGCCACCCGAGAGGAGGATACAGGGGGAAAAGAAGTGAGGACGCCCTCAGGTTCCTCACAGGATGCAGAGCTGGTGTCTATGTGCTCGCAAATCTTGCTGATTTT
Source organism: Ambystoma mexicanum (assembly GCF_040938575.1). Classification (NCBI taxonomy): domain Eukaryota; kingdom Metazoa; phylum Chordata; class Amphibia; order Caudata; family Ambystomatidae; genus Ambystoma; species Ambystoma mexicanum. Next base: position 81,478,817 of record NC_090937.1, read on the forward strand.
ATTGATGAAGAAGGTGTTGATGGTGGTGGATTTATCAATGTAGTGTAGTATGACAGGGTCGGATACAGACTCGGACTGGCAATGCCCGAACCAAAACCATAAAATGCTAGTGTGGGCCAGTTTTTGGGTCAAAGTGGGCCACATTTTGGAAAATGTGTGCAAGTTTGATGAGTTACTTCACTATTCAGTGTGAAAAACCAGAGGGGGTTTCACTGCCTAGACCTTACTCAGGTGACGAGGGCAAGGCCATCGCCTTTGGATCCAAACCCTGGGGGTGGACAAGGGTGGGGGGATCACCTGGGTGACGGGTGCTCGGGGTGTGGGAGGAACACGATGGGGAGACATGGTATCCCCCCTTTCCAGATACCATTGTCTAATCCTCTTTTATAAGATATTCTAACTTCTCAGATCCCCCTCCCTTTCATACACAAACACTGAGCCGAGGAAGAGGAGGTCTGAGGCTGAAAGGAGTACCGCCCATGCAATACATTGGACATGTCCCATTAATAAGGGTCAGGCACTTGATCGTAATTAAATACACCTGGTACCTATTAGCTCTCCCCACATGCTTAAAAGATGGAACAGTGAGACACACTCTGAGGAAGGCAGTGCACGAGAAGGAGCAGTTCTTCCAGGCAATGGTGGACCAGGTGATCAGAGTGACAGGCCGAGAGACAGGACCGAGGTACGGAGAAACAGTGGACACCCCGGCGAGAGATCGTAACCTCTGAAGGGCCTTGAAGGTTGCTCAAGGAAGCCCAGCTAGAGAGAAGAGACAAAGCTCTTTTGTGTTTCAAGGACACCAGCCACCCTCCTGGGTGAAAGGAAGAGTTGGGAGGTACAGCAGCAGTTATGGTATCAGCCTTGAATTCAGGATCAAAGCAGCGAAAGACAAAAATGAATTAACACCACCAGTGAGTTGATGAAAGCAATGAAATTCAGGTCTGTGTTAAATGAAACTTGATGGCAACAGTATCCGAAGAATGAAGGGTGTGTGTGTGCCGATAAGACGCAAGAGAACACAAAGCATTGTAAAGAACTGTAAATTAAAGATACAAAGTAACAGAGTGGTCCGGCAAAAAATGATTGCCAAATATAAGGTCTGTGAAAGGTCTGATGCTGTAGAAGCGGCGGGATGAGAAAGAAACTGAGATGCAAGATTTAACTGTTGTTAGGTTTGATCCCGGCAGAGGGATCCCTGGATGTGAGAGATTTTTTTGAACTTTGAAATAAGTACTGTGCTTGAAACTACATTTACCAAGAGGCCTTAGTGTAGGAGAGAAAAAGTGACTTTTGAGGATTCAAGGTGGAAGTGGTCATGCCGAGGTAAGAGCAAAAACATCACAGTTTTGAAAGTCTTTGACAGCGGAAGGAAAATGAAAGGAGGCTTGGAGGGAAGCCTATAGAGGTGTGATTGAAGCTTGGGGACGAGAACCCCACATATTCAAATTGAAAGGTTTGAGCCTGGCAGAGGGAAACCTGTACTGAATTGTGGCAACCCAAAGGAAACAAACTTTTGTTGAACTGTATTACAAGCTAAAAGGTGACCTGGGCTGGAGTGAGAGAAAGCCGAGAGGTGGAGTGGATTATTTCATGACTTTTGGTGGAAGGCCAAGTGGGCCCTGGTCCACGAAACAAACTGCACCCTTGTGTCCGAAGCCATAGTGTGTCGCAAGGTCCAAGTGTGCCACCTTACCCTGTGCTACAAAACGTAGGGAAGGGAGTTTGCTCAGCAATACTGACATTTCTTTTTAACACTGATTTTCCTTTGTGCATTACACATTTCCTTTACACATTTATTATATTAGAAAGAGGGCAGGCATTAGGTTTATTAGTATGGGCCATTTTATTTTGACTAAGGACTGACAAGGATTGTATTTTCATTTTGTTTGATGGTTGAGAATACTCCCATCTTAGTTATTGGGCAGGATAGGAGTTTTCCAACCCCTTTTAAATCATCAATGAAGGTTTTGAAACGTGCAGCTTTTGTGTCAGTGTCTACATGTGATACCATGCCTCCCTCACAGCAACAAGTAGTTTTGACCATTGTTGCTGAATATTCTTTAAATTGCACAATTTGCATCACATTTTTATTTTAAACCTCCTCCTTTGGTGCTATTTAAACAGTCTGTCACAAAAGGAATTAATTGACATTTGCAACTGTGGGCTGCTTTTTCACTGGTGCCTGAGACAGTCTTTTTCCCCCAGTCCGAATCTGGTCAGGTAGTAGGTTGACGCAGTGCTCACCCACTTTAAAGGGCTCTGCTTTTGTTGTCGGCTTCTGCTATGGTGTTCTGATAGTAGGAAGCATTGACTGTGTTGATTAGTTGTTGGTGGGTTGTTTGTAGTTCCTTGAGGAGGGCCAGGTCGGATGTGGTCCAGGAGAGGTGCTAGGTTTTCTCTTGTTTCCAGATGACTCTTTTGCTGACATTGCAGGTGCGTTGTTTCAGAGGTGCGTATCGGTCGATGGAGGCTGGGGGGGTGGAGTTGAGTGCTTCCAGTACAGAGTCGCACTTTGGTTGGGAGTGTTCCATTCATGCGAGGTGGAGGTTGGCAAGATCTTCCATGAGGGCTTCCAATGGGGAGTTCTTGAAGTGCCTGAAGGTTTGTCTGATGTGTTTCTGCTGTGAGTGCTTGACTGGGGTGGTGAGCAGGATGTTGAAAGGTACGGCCAGGTGGTCACACCCGTCAAGCGGGAGAGGAGAGCTGTGGTGTAGTTAAGGTACTACGGTGATGATTAGGTTGAGATCTTACCTTTCTCATGCGTTGGGTCTTTAGTGTGCTGTGTGAGGATGAGGGTGTCGAGAAGGCTGAGGAGAGCTTCCTTTGTCAGTTTCATTGCCTTGTCTGAATCCTTGACTCCCCTTATTTATTGCGACTTGTAAAAGTCCTTTCTCTTAGAATGATGATAGGATTTTATTATTCTGCAACTTAATCCCCAATGGGAAGACACCTAGTCACTCTTTAGCCTTTACCTTTTGTTTCCACTGTTCTGTGACTGCCCTCACCAGTAGCGTGGTCAGGAAAGCAGACATGGCATGAACCAAAAGTATGAAGAAAGCCTTATACCCTCGGGTCTGGTGCGCAATACAAATGAATAAATACAAAATACAAATACAAGGATCAAGCTTATGCTTCTTCAACAAAAGTGCAGCTGACTAAAGGTGCACATGTCCAAGAAGGCAATGAGAGACCATCAGTGCCAAACAGAACCTAATAAAGCACTGCATAGTTTGGTCACTAGACCTGCAGCTGGACAGATTGTGTGGATATGGCTTTGATTCAATTCGTGTTTGATGTTTATTTTCTTTATAAAGAGTGCACATACCCTGGGGATAGTCTCTCCTTGTTGTAGCACCAGAGTAAATGTCAAAACATAGTTGACATCTCACTAATGAACTATAAACACGCTGTATATTTACAGAAGGAGTAATCTCATTTAAAGGAATGTGGAAAAACCAGAAAAGGCACATTTCACCCTTTTGTCGATTCTTGGGAAATTTCAAAGATGATTCCAACCTTTCATTCTTTTGAAACTGCTCTTTTAATTGTTGACAACTCCAAATAGACAGAAATGAGGGGATTTGAAACCAGAGAAAACTGCCATACACCTACAAATATCTTGCTGAAACTTTGAAATGTACTCGGTGGCCTCACGAGGCATGATTTCTACAGAAGACAGAAAACTTCAAAGACAGATACAGGTCACTATTTACTTGATTCTATTACCCAATTGATGTGTCCACTAAACGCTATCCCTAACCAGAAGCACACCCTATCCCTGTGGGGTGTACTAACTCTAAGCGAGAGGTGGTGAACTGCCTAGCTAACAGAAACGAGAGAAGGAAAACTGTGCCTACCACTACAATGAATATTTAGACAACTAGTAAAAATAGCTCCTAAAAATGGGGTCCTGTCCCATTCCTGTCCGCACAACCGGACAGTTCATGTGGGAGTTTTATAAGCAGCAAACAACCTTGATTTATTCACCCTACGGGAAGTATGTACCTTCTGTGCGAGAGAAGTTGCATCTCCGAAAAAGATGAGGTAAGACACTTCAATTGTTATGTTCATTTTTTTCATACTGTAAATTTGTTGAAAGTCTTCCCCATATTAAAATGATGAAACTTTATTACAATTCCAATCAATGGGAACATAGCCAAAAAGATGTCTTCTGTGACAGGTAGCATTAATAGATGTTACTTATACTGCGTATCTCAAGGATCACTCAGAGAAAGCACATTCACGTGGTCGACCGGTTTCAATGATGTTACTACTGTAGTCACCTTCCTCAGGACCAATTTCTTTTGGAAATGCAGCCAGTCATGTAGCCATCAGATGCGGTGAAGCATCCAACCCAGTCTTATCTCCTGTCCCACGACTTATGTGGGTAAATATTCAGGATAGTTATGGTGGTCCCTTTTGCAGGTCTGTTTCACCGGATTGATGTAATTAAGACAAAGCAAAACACCTTACGGATGCTCCCAAGGCGCTGTGTTGGATGCCTCACCTCATCTGCCCAACTCATGATGAGGCCTTATATAGTATAGAGCTACACTCAGCTCTTTATTCAATTAGATGCCCACACTAGTTGGCCTCGTAAATTTTAGATATACTGTGACTGGGTGGTTGGCGCTATCGCCCGATAGCGCCACCATCACATCCACTTTAAGGGGGGGGTAAACACAGTTTTGCCACTTTTGGATGCACTTCATGCACTTTTATGTACTTTGTGTGATTTGCACCTATGTATAAAGATCTTTCATCAAACCTTTTTGCATGGTTGACAGCTTTGAACGTTTTCTATGTAAGAGTTGCTAGTGCTATGATGCTGTTTTTGTCACTGTTATATTTACTGCTTTTATTTTTGGAATATATTACATAAATACCCTTGCAACATTGTATTTTGGACCCGCTGAAAGGAAATATTACAGAGATGTTTCCCCTGGATTCAAAATAATGAAACATCCTTTTTCACTTCTAAATTATTGTTTTCTATTAAATGTGTTCTAAGGAGAATTTTTTGTTTACGCAGTGTCATGACCTTAAGGCATTGCTGTTCACGCTTACCACCTTCATCAAAGAAAAGGCCATCCCTTTCCAGAAACCACGTGTCTGGCTCTGAAATAACCTAAAGGAGAAGACAGGGCACCAGCTGAAAAACGATCCACTCGGTGGAAAACGCTAGACCTTATAACAAAAAATTTCCTAAGTGGGTTAAAGCCAAATAAATAAAGCCCATAACAGAAATCCGGCAAGATTTCAAGGACAGAAAAGTAGGAATACACTGGGTATGAACTGGCTTCCACAGATCAGCAGACGAGTTGCAACACACCTCACTTCCGGCACGTATTAAGTGAGTGTTTGCCACAGATTGGAGAAAGGTGTGCTGTGCACATTATTCAGATATGCTTGAACAACAGCAGCAACACGCACCGACAGCGTTGCTCACAGCAGCCTTTCTGTAAATGGGAATAATCCAAATTGGCAGACATCTTGACTCACAAGGAAACTGATGTTTTCTTTCGACCGCCTATATCACCGAGCCAAACACACCACCTGCGCCTTACCTCTATAAGCACAGTGCAGTATAGCTACAATACCAAGTAGCACATGATGGCACATGGGAATAAACTGGTCTTGACAGCCCTTGACACCAAGCTGTCCAGGAAATTCCGGAAGCCCTTATGAACCCGACACACAGGCATGACAATGGTTACTGATTTCTACTCATCGTTAATAAATATGACAATACGTATGCTGAACCTGCTTGCCTCCAATCTCTCTACGACTATCATTCAGATGCTTAGGGTCATAATATATAAAGAGAGGAACACAGCACCACGGGCGCCATTTTGTGAAGGGCCTCCCCTCTGCTTCAATTGTGACACGTTCTCACTATGTACACTGGGAATGAGCCGACATTCTTAGAGCAGTAGATTTAGCGACGGGTGCCCTACTAGGCATCTGCGCCAACATTAGGGACCGTTTAACCCCCAGCCACGCCCCTCCAGGGTGGCGCAGTTTTTAAACCACATGGTGGTGGCCTCAAACTTACACTGCCATGGGTTCTGTGAGGCCACTGGCACAAGTTTGGTAATGTGAACACTGCTGGAGAGTAGTGGGCGGGACTCAAATCAATGGCAGTCCACTGAGCGGAACCATGTTTAGCACCTTATTTTAGAACACTCCTGCAACATTGGTGGGCTGTCACTAACTGGTCTCACGTGTAACTGTTTCTTACTTTGAGGTGCAAACCCTTGAGGAAAAACGCGAAGGCAGAAACCTTGAAGAGCGGACAGGGTCTGAATCTGAGTTGGCACGACCACAGAACAACAATGGAGGTGTGGGGGCTGGAGAGCAGGACCGAATGACCTAACAGCCTTTAACATGGGCAGCAGGCCGTTATCACACAATACAGCCTGTCAAACTCGGCATTTAATGTTATTAGCACCCTGGGCCAAATTGCTAGGATACTTTGGGACACATGCTTTCATACAAAAAGTACATTATAAAAAATGACCACCGCGGCAATGGCCACGGGTCTCTATTTAGAGGGAATGTTGTTGGGAGGGAGGCGGACGGTAGCCATGGGGCTGGGGTCCCAAGCCACGGAAGAGAAGGCCAGAAAATAGAAGTCAATGGGACGAGGCAACAGCAATCCTGTTGCAATGTGTGCCTCGCAGTGGTGGACTGGGACACAAAAGGGGCCCTGGAAATATTTTTCAAAGCGGCCTCATATAATACATTTTCAGCAAGTCAAACCCTTTTCCTATGAAACAATTTGGAAATAAAACGTGTTACCACACAAAAGAGGCCCAGGGTGCAGAGGCCTAGCAGGACATCTACAGAGTTTCCTATAGGCCAGTCCACCCCTGGTGCTTCGAACAGACAATAAAGCCAGCATTTCTAGCATCCTAATTCGCTGGTGCCAATCAGCCAAGTGCTAATTTGCAGAAATACATTAATGGTAACATAAGTGCATGGAAGTATTTGTGAAATGATTGTTAATATTTTTTACACAATTCATATCTCACTTCAGCAAAGAACTGGTTCTATCTTCATTGTAAAAAGACCAATCTCTTGATTTCTGTGGGCAAAGATGGCTATAACCTTAGTAAGAAACGATGCAAGTTGTACAGCAAAGTATTTTCACAATGTTAATACTATCTATAAACAGCTACATAGTAATAAGGCCATGCAACTAGTAGTGATGTTTTGCTCAACACAAAAAAACGCACGATTTGCTATTTTCATTTTGTTCATTAGGTGGCATTGATAGCACTGCTCGAAGCTGAAACTATTGTGATGGGAAATGACGACAGGAGAGACATGAGAGGCGAGGAGGGACAGACGCCTGTGAGTGTTGCTTGCCCCCCCCTGGCTATGCTAGTCCATATGGCCATTGCCACCCACTACCTATCTCTCCACACCTAAAGGATATCCCCCACCTTCTTCCCGCCCCCGGATCTCAAAGTCTAGCCCTGAGCAGCTTTTCTGGGCAGCCTCCTGAAAGGTAATGGCTTAATTTTAAACTATAAACCGGCTAAACCAGCTTCTGCTGTAATAAAACTGCATTAACCAAGTATGCCCAGGGCTACTTGATTTATGAGCAGCACCTGAGTCCTTGCAGCAACAAACAGTGTCAAAGCCAACAGTTTTGGCTCTTGTATAGGCCTTTGGTAGACATTTGCCAAACACTGCCATAATACGCCAATGTACGATCACCAGGAAGAACAATTATGCCAGTGCCTGCAAAATGGGAATGTCATGCCTGACACAAAAAACAAAACTGTTGCCTTTGCAGATGCGTGTTAAATGTGACACAACATCTCTGAAATGCGGTTAAAACGGTGGGAACTAGTATTTTATCCATCTGCCACTTATTAGAATTAGTTTCATAGATACATCCCTGTCTGCTTCTGATATCCAATGCCCACGACATCAGTAGCCCCACAAGCCCTAAACATCACGTATATGAATGAATTCCCTTTTTGAGAGATTTGTTTTCAATCACGAGACACAGTACATTAGAGATTGAATTCTGTACATTTAAGCACCTACTTTAATTAAGCACAAAAGCTGAAAAATGTACAGATTTGTGCAGCAAGATTTCCTTGTTCGTGCCTCAAGCGAATAAATAAATGCCACTACATCGAGGGGGTCTGACTACGAGAGAGTCAATGGAGCAACGTAACTTTTCCAAGAAACTCCAGAATCTAAATATAAGGATGACGAGTCACACTGACGAATCATCGCAAATGCAAAACACTAGGTTCAAGTGCAGGTTAGGTTGGTATACTACCCCATTGCTAGACAAAAGCCTTACAAAGAGAGCCTGTTAAGCAGGCGTTAGCTGTGGAAGTGTTCCTAGGCTTCAGTAATGGCTGAAGCCCCATCAGTGCACCACCGGCCACCCACTTCCACTGTGCATCATGGCAGCTCCTTTGTTTCAGTTTATGATGGAACTAAGGATGTGGCGCCCAACACTCCAGAAATATTCTTTGCAGCGCTTTCAATCACTTTGTCATTACCTGCTGTGTTATGTACCTTTCAAAACAATCACGAATGTTGCGATTCTCCTTCCCATGATGCAACATTATACACTTTGCCAGTCTATGAAAACTGGAAGCACAACTGTTGTAGTATTAATCAATGTTAAGTGGCTCGTGCTCAGGGACGTCATTTGGGGGTCGCCATGGGGTCGCATTTGCGACCCCTGAGGTCTCCCTTGCTACCCCTGTGGTCTCCCTTGCTACCCCTAGAACATTTTTTTTAAAACCTTTTTTTTTTGTTTAACTTTTTTTTTCTTTATGTTTGCTCCTGGGCTGTGGCCAGTGTCATGTGGCTCTTTATTTTTGGAGTGGCTGACTTTCTTGTTCAGGCCTCTTAAAAAATCGTGGTTCCACAAGTGTATCACTTTGAGCAGTGACGCTAAATAAGAAAGAATAGGAATAACACATAATTTGTCTTTTTGGAGTTCTATCCAATAATTTCTAGACTCATAAAGGTTTATTTCCAGGCACACTTCAGGGCGAGTCACTGATTTAGCCCGTTCTTAAACACCTGAACTCAGCCTTTCACTCTTCTGAGGTCGATAAATGAGAACCACCACAGGTTGGGTGATATTGTATGTATAAGCGCTTAAGCATAAGTGCTATATAATAAGATATCATTATCATTTGGCCTTGGACGTCTGCTTGAATTCACAGCAATTTGGTAATATGGTCCTGTACACACTGATATAAACGATACATATGATGATCCATTCTTTTATGAAATGTATATAACATTATAGTGATATTGCAACCCTATTTTTTGTAGCAATGTATTTTTTGTTACATTGATTCCCCTGATGTCACTACGAGGTGGGGGGAGGGGTCAAATGACACCACTTCCTGTGATGTCACCAGAGGTCAAAGGTCATGTGATGTCACTTCCGCTACCCCTGGCATTTTGGTGAAATGACGTCCCTGCTCGTGCTGTCACAAGAGTCGAGAATGTGGAATGTGGGGGATGGTAGAATGCGGGTGGAGGACGGTTGTGAAGAAGAGCTGGAGAAGAAAGGGAGGCAGGATGCTGTACCGACTCGCTTGTGAATGAACAAAGATTGTAATTCTACTCACGGTTCTGTGTGGTAGTTGATCTCTTCATTTGGCAACGAGCGCCAGCGACACAGACCCACGACGTATGATTATCCTGTCCATGCATGGCAGGATTCATGCAAAGTAATGATATGATATGATATGGCATTTATAACGCGCCTATACACATGTATAACTTATGGCATAAGCACGCTACAGCCGTGGAACCAAGGTCATTTTGGAAGCGGTACAGTAAAGAAAGGGAAGGCCTGCTCTCCGTTAAGCGGCAAGAAGTGTATCAAAACAGGGATGAAGGACCAGTGCGTCATTTCAATATTCAGTGTTGCACGCACACTGTTCTGTTGCCTGGCATTAGAGAAAAGGCCAAGACAGCGTTAAGTGATGCGTGGCCCTTTCTGAATCGGGCAAAACATTTTTTTTACTATGTTTTTTCATTCCTTTCATATAAGCAGTCAGCAAATACTGAATTAAGTAAAGCCAATTTTGGAGGAAGAAAAAGTAAAGCAATACCAAGATAAAAAAAAAAAAAAAAAATAAGTGAGAAATGGCTATACAAGACACTCAGTTATCAGTGCATCATCCAGAGAGCTTTCTTCCGAACTCAGGCCAGCCAGCAGTTCCTTGGCCAGAATGGAGGGAATATTGGAGCAACTACACTAAATCTGTCGAACATGAAGGACTCACAGCTGGGTAAAACAAGCTACTTATATTACATGCCATTGGCCCAGAAGGTCAGCACATGTATAGAGAACTACTTGTGTTGACCGATTTAGATGCTGGAGATATTGATGCACAGGAGTGTGTAATAAGACAACTCAACAATTACTATGCACCAGAACAAATGTTGCCATCAACAAGTTTAATTTTTATACAAGGGAAAAAAGGAAGAGGAAACAGTAGAGGAATATGTGTCATCTCTGAATAAACAGGCACTCACGTGCAAGTTTGGTGCAGGAATAACAACGGAAGAATGGATACGTGATCAGATCATAAAACACTACAAAGACTCAGCAATACAAGACAGATTAAGGATGGTGGGAGATCCATCTTTACAGCAAGCTCTGTCAATTGCTAAACGAATTGAACGCTTGCAGAGATGCTCAAAAGAGATAAAAAGACAAGAAGAAGGAAGTACAGCGAAGATGAAGAGGTGAATGATCAAACTTGTGTGGCCGTAGTTAAGAAAAATATATACAGTGAGAGAGAAGTAGAAGGACATAGCAAAACTATGTCCAAGAGCAAAGATCGGGATAGTAATATGCTTAGAGAAAAGAAGAAAGGCTTTAAGAAGAGCACATACTGATCAACAGAAACGAGGTAGAGAGATAGATGTTTAAGGGGCAGAAGAATAGGACACTATGCTTCATCCAGAAATTGTCCAGCCATAGACAAAATATGCACGGCTTGTAGAGTTAGAGGGCACTTCGCTGTAGTGGGCAGAAATAAAAAAAAAGTGTTGGTTGTTCAAGAAGACTCTGACACAGAGGAGGAAAGAGTAGTAGTGGCGTGCAAATCCGGCAGGAAGAATGACCAGGATCGAATAAGATGTCCTAAACGTGAAGTAGTGGTGGAGAATTGGCCACTCAAGCTAATGGTGGATAGTTGCTCGCCATATACGATAATAACGGAGTACAAGTGGCAGGAGTTGACATCCAAGCATTTTAGACAAAGGCTGCAGCGTTCAGACATTCGCAACCCAGGACGATTTGAAGGGACAAAAATACATTTAATTGGATTTTTTGTGGGCAGTGGCCAATTTAAAGGTCACACAGTCGAGATCAACGTGTATGTGGCCAAGAAGGGCATAAATGTGTTGGGTTTGAAAGATCAGGCCAAGTTGAAAATTCGCCTGGACCCATGTGAGTGCGACCCTGTACATTATGTAGGTAGTAAAGAGAACAAAAAGATTGGTGCCCGAGAACAAGGAGAAGATGTGTTTCAGGCAAAGTTAAGCTTGCTGATTGGATAAGCACATAAAATTATCCTCAAACCTAAGGCAATTTTGGTCATACATAGGAAGGCGAGACCAGTTCCTTTTGCATTGATGGATAAACTGGAAGCAGAGTTTGACAGATTTGAGAAGGAAAACATGATTGAAAGGATTTAATCCTCGCTATGGGTGAGCCCCATTGTGGTAGCCCTAAAGAAAAATGAAAAACTCTGAGTTTGTGTGGATTTAAGAGATTTGAATAAGAACATCCAAGTGGACAACTACCCGATGGCCATTATTTCAGAAATGTTGAACTGTATTGAGGGGTCAAATGTGTTTACCACCTTGGATTTGTCGAACGCAAACCATCAGATAAACTTGACAGAAGATTGTAGAGACTTGATGGCTTCTATCACACCGTTTGGTATGTTTCGGTTTAAGAGGATGCCTTTTGGGCATGCTTCAGCAGTAGCCATGTTTCAAAGGGCTATGACTCAGGTGCTTAAGGGCCTCAACGGAACATTGATATATCAAGATGATATAATTGTGTTTGGAAAGGGAGAAAAAGAGCATGGTGAGAGATTAGAGATTGTGTTGCAGAGGTTCGCGGAAAAGGGACTCAAAGTGGAGAGTAGTAAATGTAAATTTAGAGAATGTGAAGTAGAATATGTGGGGCACATCGTGAGTGGGAAAGGATACCGTCCAAAACTGGATGCCGTAAATGCTACAAGGAGTGCACCAGCTCCTAAGAATAAAGATAGTGTGAGATCATGTTTAGGTACGTGATTTTGTGTGCATGACAGAGCCGATCCGGAAATTGGTGAAAAAGGATGGCAGTTTTGAGTGGGATAAGAGTTGTATGCAAGCTTTCAATTCCATAAAGGACCACATTTGTAGTGCTGTGGAATTGGATGGGTTTGTGGTCGGTAGAGAGACTAGACTAACGGTGGATGCTATTGGAGTAGGACTGGGAGCGGTGCTGTCCCATGTTGTAGAGAGACAGGAAAATGTGAATTGCTATGCTTCGAGAGCTGTAACTGAAATTGAGAATAGGTACTCAGTTATAGAGAGGGAAGTGTTGGCTTGCGTGTGAGGTATACAATATTCCGCAAGTATGTTTGTGAAGGCAAATTTACGGTGCCACTCTTCACTGAGACACTGAGCAATCGCAGCAGGTCATACAGCGTCAGCGTTTTACCTCGCCTTGACCCTGTCACCAGCTTGGTCAACGCGACTCAAAGGGTGAGGGAGACACACGACCGCAGAAGCCCAATTTGGCTTTCTATTGAGAGAACCTGGCGTTTGTAAACAACAACTAGACACTGTGTTCAAGTTTTCACTATTCAGGTGTTGGAAGAGCTATGGCTTCAGATTTTCACACAAGGTTGGTGTTAGAAGAGCTATGGATTAGGAGTTGTGAAGCTTTTAAACTACCATAGTTTGTTCAGCAGTTTAAGGGAGTTGAGTTGTGGGAGATCTGGTGGTGTGCCCTACGCCAGAGTTGTTGTGCAGTCCTCAGTCTAGCAAGTTTGTGTTGTTGCTTGGTTCACAGGCTGAATGTTGCAAATACCTCATGAAGGTTTGTGGGGAAGGGGCCCTTGGTCCACAGTGGGGGATTGAGGTTGTGTAGAGGTGGGGCATGCTATTGGAGTAGGACTGGGAGCAGTGCTGTCCCATGTTGTAGAGAGACAGGAAAATGTGATTTGCTATGCTTCGAGAGCTCTAACTGAAATTGAGAATAGGTACTCAGTTATAGAGATGGAAGTGTTGGCTTGCATGTGAGGTATACAATATTCCGCAAGTATGTTTGTGAAGGCAAATTCACGGTGCCACTCTTCACTGAGACACTGAGCAATCGCAGCAGGTCAAGCAGCATCAGCGTTTTACCTCGCCTTGACCCTGCCGCCAGCTTGGTTAACGCGACTCAAAGGGTGAGGGAGACACAAGACTGCAGAAGCCCAATTTGGATTTCTATTGAGAGAACCTGGCGTTTGTAAACAACAACCAGACACTGTGTTCAAGTTTTCACTATTCAGGTGTTGGAAGAGCTATGGCTTCAGATTTTCAGACAAGGTTGGTGTTAGAAGAGCTATGGATTAGGAGTTGTGAAGCTGTTAAACTACCATAGTTTGTTCAGCAGTTTAAAGGAGTTGAGTTGTGGGAGATCTGGTGGTGTGTCCTACGCCAGAGTTGGTGTGCAGTCCTCAGTCTAGCAAGTTTGTGTTGTTGCTTGGTTCACAGGCTGGATGTTGCAAAGACCTCATGAAGGTTTGTGGGGAAGGGGCCCTTGGTCCACAGGGGGAGATTGAGGTTGTGTAGAGGTGGTGCATGCTATTGGAGTAGGACTCGGAGCAGTGCTGTCTCATGTTGTAGAGAGACAGGAAAATGTGAATTGCTATGCTTCGAGAGCTCTAACTGAAATTGAGAATAGGTACTCAGTTATAGAGAGGGAAGTGTTGGCCTGCGTGTGAGGTATACAATATTCCGCAAGTATGTTTGTGAAAGTAAATTTACGGTGCCACTCTTCACTGAGACACTGAGCAATCGCAGCAGGTCACGCAGCGTCAGCGTTTTACCTCGCCTTGACCCTGCCGCCAGCTTGGTCAACGCGACTGAAAGGGTGAGGGAGACACACGACTGCAGAAGCCCAATTTGGCCTTCTATTGAGAGAACCTGGCGTTTGTAATCAACTAGACACTGTGTTCAAGTTTTCACTACTCAGGTGTTGGAAGAGCTATGGCTTCAGATTTTCACACAAGGTTGGTGTTAGAAGAGCTATGGATTAGGAGTTGTGAAGCTGTTAAACTAACATAGTTTGTTCAGCAGTTTAAGGGAGTTGAGTTGTGGGAGATCTGGTGGTGTGCCCTACACCAGAGCTGGTGTGCAGTCCTCAGTCTAGCAAGTTTGTGTTGTTGCTTGGTTCACAGGCTGGATGTTGCAAAGACCTCATGAGGTTTGTGGGGAAGGGGCAGGGGGAGATTGAGGTTGTGTAGAGGTGGGGCATAAGGGGGCTGTTATTGTAGAAAATATGAGGTACTAGTTGGTCATTTTGGGCATTATTTGCTAGAGCGGCCAACCGTCCTTATTTTGCGGGACTGTTCCGATTTCAGGGGTTGTGTCCCACGTACCGCACACAGCCTATTCAGGATGGGTAAAACTCGTCCCAACTTTGCTCTTCTGAAACAGGATCCACTGTTGAAAACCTTCCCAGCTCTGACTGTGTTAACAAAGCATTATCATTTTTTGGTGGGTTATTGATAGTCCCTAGTAGTAAACAAGCTTTTGGTCTACCACAGGTGGGTTCCGAGGCTTCCTTGCTTAGGAGCGTCTAACCAACCAGAACTATCTTTTCTACCAATCAGGTCTCTTGGCGGGGGAAAATATCATGCCTTTGCAAGGTGGCCACACATATTTTAATACAAAGCATTATAATCACAGAGATTAGAGGTTGATGACCCTGGGGAAGGACTATTATCCATTAAGAAGTGGGGGTGGTGGGGTATATAAATGGGCGGGGGGCATAACGCTGCATGCAGTGTGGAATAATGATTCCTGCAAGTTCCTTCATGTTGCTTTGCATTTTCTTTCACTTTGAACACAGTTATACAACCCAAATCAGATTTGTTTAGGCTGACATACCTTTGCAGGCTGCTACTGTAAACTCGCATTCAATGTGGGATAAATATTGCTACAATCCCCCTTTTTGCTTGACATGCTTCTATAGCAATGTATATGTCTGTTTAGTTTCTTACTGAATGTGTGTCCTTTGGAAGGCATTATTAAAAAAATATTCATTATTTAATGTCTTGAAACCCAAATCTGAACAAAGACTTACATGAACTATAGCTGTGAAGGTATGTGGTCAAGTACTTCAATTGCAGACTGGACCCAAATACTGGTTCCACAACTTAAGCAATGTCCCTGATCTGCCAGAATTGGAGTCCCTAGAATTGATTGAGTTTGCAGCTTTTGGTATGCAAACATCCTTATGGTTTACATGGCCTACTATATAATGGTTGCCTATTATTAGCACCCAATCATGCAATATAGTCTCAAAGAGCATGACACTTCTTTTAATGTTATTTTCCTGATGACGTCACTAGATTTCCAAATTAGGGGATCTGCATGTCGTTTGTTCCATTTGGCCTCGGAAACCCCAAAGAGGCCTTGAAGAGAAACATGCCTGGTTAGTGCCCTGCATGCATAATAGTCCTACGGGGTGGTGTGTTTGTGTTAAAAAGCAGATGTGGCACGGAAGATAAGAGGGGCGTGAATGACGCAGTATGCAACCGCACGTGCCACAAGGCTTCTGATTGCTGCCACATCGAAACCATTTTGTAAAGTTGGCCACTCTATTTTGAGTCTGTAGGTCTACGGCCAGAATGTTTGCATATATTGTTAGAGATGACTTGCCTGGCACTAACAAGCCCTTTTCACAACTTCACCATCTTCGAGCCCTCTGTCTGAATGTCCTGGGTTGCTGGAAATTCTGAGCCAATGCGTCACTGTGCAGAGCAGACAATTAGAAGTATGGCGGTGTGGATATAAAAAAGCAGTAATTGAGCAGTAACTCTGTTACCGCCACATTACCACACTGCAGTAATACAAGTTTGGCAGTGATGTAGCAGATTCACCTCCTGGAGGTAAATGTGCCACTTTACAGCCAAAAATCTGTGGCATTACCATGGTGCAATTACCGCTGGTGGTTATTCTGCCAAAATCCTCCAAAAATGGGGACTTACACCACCATGCCACCACTTCTAATCCTGAGGTAAATCTGCAGGACCATGGAGTGGTAGTAGCAATCAGGTTTGGTGGTAATTCAACAGAATTACAGCCAAATTCCGCCAAACTCGTAATGAGGCCCATTAATATCTCAAACAATACCTTTCTTGTTGTCACATAGATCCTCCTTAAACAGCAAGCAGGCAATGAGTGGGAACTACAGCAGTGATTGCATTGCAACCATGAGGAATTCAATTACAAAAATGCAAATGAAAGAGATAACTGCGTTTAGCAATGGATAATATTAATACGATCGGGGTTTAAAAGCACTTGATGCTAACCTCCGCATGCTTCTAAGCACTGTAATAGCAGCCATTATTATTACCCAAATGAATGGCATTCAATTTTCGACTTCGAAGAGGATGAAAGGATTGAGTCACCTATGCACGGATTTGAACATTCAGAGTGCAGGCTTATTAAAGGCGAGCACGTCACCAGTGAGCTATCTATTCAGCTCATGATGTCACTGCGATCACGATACCCAAGCAGCTATTCTTGAGTCCTCATTGTTGGCGGTTGTGGATGAAGCAGGTCAGGGGTAAAGAGTCAGAGATCTCCAATTCTTTATTTTCACTAACTCCTTTAGCTGCTTCTTCGCAAGTAAAGTCTGAGCTTTTTTGAAATTCTAAAGACTGGAGACTTCGTACCAGCTCTTTGCAGACAGGTTCTTGCCTGCCATCGAGGCCTAGAACTGTTTGCTGGCCTGGTTCTGTGACTAGAGTACTTAGGCTGTGTATGCAGAGGGCATGAGCTGAACGGTACCCTAGAAAGCCATGTGGAATGTGTAAACCGGTGTGCTCTGGATTCCAGGAGGGGCGGTTAGGGACAAGATAGATAGGAGAGCAGGATACATGCATCCATTCAGTGTTAGCGCCCATCTTCCAGTCCCTCAAGTGAGCAAGTTAGTGCAGCCCAGTGCAAAAGGAAGTGTTGCTATTATTGACTGTTGTGATCCTGTCGTGCTTGCTTTAGCATGCTGTTAGACCTTGTGTGTGTTTAGTTTTGCTTTGGGAAAGGAGATGTGGTGTGGCTAAGGCACTTAGGCTGTGTATGCTGAGTGCAGGAGTTGAGTGGCATCATAGAATGCCATGTGGAATTTGGAATCTGGTGTGCTCTGGATTCCAGGGGTAATGGCATTGGCGAGGGACTGGAAGATGGGAGCTAACACTGAATGGGTTTATGTAGCCTGCTCGCCTATCGATCCATGCAACCTGTAACTTGAAACAATAAAGTACATATTCCTTTGGTACTAACCGTGTGCAGCCTGGCTCTTGCCTCTTATCTCCTCTCCATGCTCAAGAATACAGGAGGGCGTGGCCAACTGCGCGATGCAGTAGACGTGTGCTCTCGGAGCTCCCGCGACCGCGGCCTAACATCCTGGTACATTCGACCATTTGCAGTGCTTGGGGGACCCCAAGATAAGCCCCCCCAGTGCCCGATACCCTGGAGGGCATCTGGGGCGATTTCCAGCCCGAAACGCCCAGGAACCACGGAGGCAGCAGCGAACGCGGGGAACGCCGGTGCGGCCCGCGGAGGAAACAAGATGGCCGCCGGGGTGCGCTCTGGGTGAGGAGCGGATCGTCCCTGCATCTCCGTAGCCGGCGGGGACGAGGCGCCAGAGTGCCTGTGCGGGTTGGAGGCGCAGGCGAGCCCCCCGAGGGAACCTGTGAGGGAAGCCGCCCGCCCGGTCGAAGAAAGGAGCGGACAGCTGAACGCTGCGAGGGAGTCCCGTGCACTGCCGAGGCGGCCCCGCCGGTGAGTGCCTCCTGCTGTTGCTGGGGGGTCCCTGCGCGAGACTCGTCCCGCCTGCTCGGGAGACCCCAAATTCGCTGGGAATCCCGAAACCCGACTTCATCCCGAGAGGCCGGCACGAACACCGGACACAACTCCCCCCCCCGGGAGCAGCCATCTTGAAACCCGCTGGCCCGCTGCGCGGGCTAAACCATCCGGCGGGGCCCACGCCTCCGCGAGGCTTTGTTTGCTTCCCCCCCGACCCCTGGGAGTTATTGGGTGATAACGTTGAGGGAGAAGGCGGCCGGGCAACGCCTGGAGAGACGGCCGGGGGTTTCTGCTGCAGTCGAAGGGGCCATTCGGGTCTCTCCTGCCCCCCCCCTGGGACTACAAGCACCGAGGATCTAATAACAGAAGGTGGGGATACGCCGATACGCGGCCTCCATCCCAACGGGGTATAACAAACCCCTAGCGCCGGTGGTCGGGCCTACACATCCACTGACACGAGTTCGCCACCCGGCTCTCTACGCCCTTCCCTTCCCCCCACCCGGCTCGGTCGGGGGGGCTGCCTGCGTCCACAGAAGGTGTGGGCAGCGCTCACAACCCAGCGCAACTGTCCTGGTGGGGCTGAACCGGTGTGCAAGAGGGCGCCCGTGAGGCAGTGACCATGGGGAAAGACAAGAGTAGAAGACCGGCCACGCAAAACAGAATCGACCAATATACGGTTCCCCCATCGCAACCTCCTGACACTCCATTGCTGCCGTCGGTCGAAGAGGACTCTGCATCTGGGCTCTCCCTAAGGGATGTCATGGCAGCTATAGCGGACTCCCGCTCATCGATGGAGCAAAAGATGGACGGAATCAGTCTCGACGTCTCCCTCCTCCGACATGACCTGCAGAAACTATCGGCACGCACTGGGGAGGCGGAGCAGCGCATCTCCAACACGGAGGACGGGTTGCAAGTAATACAACAACAGCTCCAAGGAGTCACCGCCAAACTTAAAACTCTGGAAGCCAAAGTCGAAGAAGGGGAGGGCAGATCCAGGCGCAATAATATCCGCATCCTCGGTATCCCCGAGAAAGCTGAAGGCCCCTGTATGGAGCTTTTCTTGGAGCAATGGCTGATGGACCTGTTCGACCAACGATCCTTTTCTAAATTCTTCTCTGTAGAGAGGGCACACCGAATGCCCACTGGCGGACCAGTGCCTGGTGCTCCACCGCGAACGGTGATAGCAAGGCTACTGAACTACCGGGACCGAGACGCGCTGCTGCACCTCGCACGAACCAAGGGCACGACCACATTCAACGGGTCCAAGATAGCCTTCTTTCCGGACTATACCCGTGAGGTCCAGAAAGCGAGGCAATCCTTTGAGAAGCTGAAGCGACAGCTGCAAACGATGGGAGTCAAGTACGGCCTGCTCTTCCCGGCCCAGCTGAAAATATATTACAAGGGTACAATAGTCCACTTCAACGACCCAAGGGAGGCCTGGCGTTGGGCAGAGCAGCACATAGAAGGGGACTGGTCGGCGCCCCGGCCCAACAGGGACAGAAATCCTAGACCACCACCGGCACATCCTCCACATCCTCCGGATCCGGGTCAACCACCCTCACCGAACCAACCGGCGGCGGCCGGAGATTGAACAGGACTGCTCCTCACGGAGGGGTCTGCCCCCACAAGCGGGAGCACGCCCAAATTGATGTTGCAGGGGGTGTGGGAGAGTACCACAGCACTGCTATAAGTTGTCCAGGTCATTAATAGTGCGGTCTGCGGGGGCACTTCTTCCGTTGCAAGTGGGGAAAGCAACGGGGGCCCCCCCCCCCCTCCATTCGTTAACTTCTTCTAGTGTTAATCTGTACAGGGGTTTGTAAGGCTGTCACCTTACGTTGTTGAGGGTCAGCGATGTTGGGGCGACAGGTACTTCGTGTTGGGGTGGAGTATGGGGTGGGGGTGGGAAAGGAAAGTTTCAATGGGTTCACTGTTACCCCGGGAGCAACGCGTCTCCGCAAGCTCCGAGGTTTGTTGAAGTTGAAGTTCACGGCAACACGAGGCTACAAATGGTTCAGGCAGCACATCACTCAGCATTCATGGCATATACTGCGATACACCACTGTTGACGGGGATGCCCTCCTCGGAATACACCTGGTCAATCTCTTGTGTGAGTCCTTAGATGGCACCTTTACAACCCCAGTCGACTCCGACTGAACATCCCAAGTCTCTCAAGGTGCTCACCTGGAACGTAAATGGGATGGGCTCGGCGATCAAGAGGCGCTTGATTAAACATATTCTTAGTAGACACTCCCCCGATGTGGCCCTGCTATCCGAAACCCACTTGGCGGGTTCGAAATGTTTGCATTTCCAACGCACAAACTACAGGGCTGCCTTCCATGCGGGATATACAATGGGATCCAGGGGCACTCTCATCCTCATACATAAACGTGTCCCTTTCACCCTCCAGTGCTTAGAGCAAGACCCACAGGGCCGCTATGTGCTGATCCTTGGTACGCTTGGGAACGTAAGGGTCCCCTTCGTCTCGGTGTACTCCCCGCCCGGACTGGGGCAGGAGCTACTGGACGAATTGACTGCCCTCATAGGTAAACACCAACCTGACGAGCTGTTTCTGGGTGGAGACTTTAATGACGTCATGTGCAATTCCACTGATCGTACACATCTCAGACATCGCAACCCGGACACCCCCACAAAGCTCTCTACCTTTGCCTCTGCCTTGGGCCTGGGTGATGTATGGCGGGAACTGCACCCGGACGTCAGGGGATACTCCTTCCACTCTGGTGCCCACGCCTCCCTCTCCAGAATTGATTATCTCTTTGTCCCACATACAGATTTCTATAAGGCAACGGCGGCGGAATTCCTTCCCCGGGGCATCTCAGACCACTCGCCTCTGCTGGTGGAGATCCGCACGCGGGGTGTTTCCCCCCCTAGGACATGGAGACTGAATACTTACTATCTGGGTTCCCCCGAACTTGTTGATCACCTCACTGAAGTCTCTACCGAGTATTTTGAAATTAATGACAACGGAGAACAGGATCCAGTGGTGGTTTGGGAGGCCTATAAGACCGTTTTGCGGGGTGCCTTGATCTCCTGGGTGGCAAATAATAGGCGAGAGAGGCTCCGGGAGGTAACAGAGGCGGAGGGTGAACTGGCCCAATGTGAGAATAAGCACACCCTAGACCCATCCCCGCAGACCCACCTCTCCCTTAAACGAGCCACCGAGCGGCTCCGAAACCTCCTATTAGATAATGCTAAACAAGCCCATTGGGACTCCAGAGCCAGAATTTATGAGCACGGAGACAAAGCTGGCCGAATGCTAGCCTGGTTGGAGAGGAGAGATGAGGGACAACGATGTGTTCGTGAGATTGTCAACTCAGGGGGTGAAAGGTTTCAGTCGGATGCAGAGATAGCTGAGGCTTTCGCCCAATTTTATGAAACACTTTATCGGGCTCCGACCTCGCGGCTGGACCCGTCCCCTCTAAATGACATCCCATTCCCGACTCTCTCAGATCAGAGTCCAGCCTCACCCTTTGTTGTACTCTCAGAGACCGAGGTGGCTGACGCACTAGCCCAGCTGCAGACCGGGAAAACGCCGGGCCCGAACGGGTTTCCGGTGGAGACGTGGCAGAAACTGGGAGGGGTCAGCATAGCGTCATCTCTCCATAAAATGTTATTGTCAGCCCGGGAACAGGGCGCTCTCCCGCAGGATCTGTGCAAGGCCACCATCGTGGTCATCCCCAAACCGAGCAAGCCCCAGGAACACTGTGCCTCCTATAGGCCGATCTCGTTAATCAATGGTGAGGCTAAGGTCTTCGCCAAGCTCCTGGCCAATAGGTTACAATCAGTGGCCGATACCCTAATACACCCGGACCAATGTGGCTTCATGCCACACAAATCGACCCGAATGAATCTGCGTCGACTCCACTTAGCGCTAGAGAGGGCTCCCGCCATTGACATTCCGCTTGCCCTTCTGGCAGTTGACTTTGAGAAGGCTTTCGACTCGGTCCGATGGGATGGCCTCTGGGAGATCATGGCACGTATGGGCTTTGGGGAGGAGTTCATGGGATGGGTGAAATTGTTGTATACAAATATATGGGCGGAGGTCAAGGTGAATGGGTGGACCTCTCGCCCCTTTCGACTGGGACGTGGCACGCGGCAGGGGTGCCCCCTCTCCCCCCTTCTCTTCGCCCTGGCGATAGAACCATTGGCTATATGGCTTCGCCAGAGCACATCCTGGATGGGATTCAGATGGCCAGAGGGACACGAGGACCGGATATCTTTATATGCGGACGACCTCCTGTTATACCTGGGAGACCCTGCCCGAGCTTGCCCCATAGTGACCCAGATTCTTGTCCGATATGGGAGATTTAGCGGTCTAAGGATCAACTGGAAGAAATCTGTTTTCTTCCCAGTGAAGGGAGGAGAACAGCCCGACCCACAGGAATGCCCTTATCAAATAGAACAACTTGGTTTCCGATACCTTGGGATTTGGATCACATCGAACCTAACTGATTATAGCAGGCATAACCTCAGACCAATCCTGGATCGATTCTCTAATGATGTACAGCACTGGAAGCTTCTTCCCCTGACCCTCATGGGTAGAGCCGCTCTCTTTAAAATGTTGGCTCTTCCGCGATTCCTTTACGTCCTTCAGAACGCCCCTGTGCAGATCTCGGGGGCCGAATTTGGCCGGGTGGAAACTCTCCTTAGGGAGCTCTTGTGGGGTGGTGGACAAGCGCACATAGCCCTGGCTACACTTCAGAGGTCGATCTGGGAGGGTGGGATCGGAGTGCCCCGCCTTCAGACCTACTATTGGGCCTCACAATTAGTGGTGGTCAATGACCTACTGCATGGGGACCGGGAACTACCCCACATTAAGGCCGAGGTGGCAACCATGCATGACACCGATCCACTACAGCTACTGTACGACACCCCCCCTAGATCCTCCCCACTAACGATGAGGGCACAGATCACTACCACTTGGAGGCAAGTTCACAACTTTGTGGGATGGGGGAACAAGATATCAGCGGCGCAACCCCTATGGAGAAATGCCAACCTGAGGGAAATGGCGAGGTTCGAACCTTGGCCGTCCTGGGTGAGAGCTGGGATCCAGAAAGTGGGAGATGTTCTTAGCGGTGAGAATCTTGCCCCGTTTGCGGTCCTGCAGCACAGGTTTCGGCTCCCTGACACCGAAAGATACCACCATATGCAAATGTCCCATGCCCTAAGAGTCCACATAGCGCTGGACGACATCATACCGGAGTACTCACCTATAGAACGTAACATTCTACCTGAATACATCCCCTCCAAATGCACATCCATTCTTTACAATGCCATTACATCCTTTGCGACTCCTGAATTGATCAGCTTAAAGGCCAAGTGGGAAACAGATGTAGGGAACATTGACCCTGAGGACTGGGTACGGGTACTAATGCACCCCAGGGAAACTGCCATCTCCTCGAGACTCAGACTAGTGCAACTTAAAATACTACATAGAGTGTATTATCCTAGAACTGCACTGTTTGGATGGAAGAGGGCAACAAACTCGAATTGTCTTAGATGTGGGAACGAGGAGGGGACCTTCTTTCACATTCTGTGGTCCTGTCCCCGCATCCGAACTTTCTGGGGGGCCTGTTGTCGGGAACTGACCCGGATACTCTCCACTTCAATAGAACTTGACCCGAAGGTCCTAATCCTGGGAGCGGCAGGGGAGTATGAACTGAATAAATGGGGAGAACTCTTATTGCATACGGCGACGGCCCTGATGAAGCGGAATATTGCACAAAAATGGGGAGTCCCCGAATCTCCGACGATGGAGCAATGGGCGATAGACATGGACACATGTGCTATGTTTGAAAGACGGGTCTATAATGCAAGAGGCTGTCCCAACAAAGCCTCTAAAATATGGGCGGCATGGGAGGAGGGAGGGCCTTGAGGCGTGTGGCCTTGAGAGATGCCCTTTTGAATATTTACACTGTGAATTGCAGGTGTGTCCCCTGTGAACGGTAATGATATACTACTACTGCTGAATGGGTCATGTGGGCCTCATCTGATGTAGCTGCCTCTTTTTTCTCTTTTCTCCTTTCTCTTTTCTTTCTTTTGCGCCTCTCTTTTGGTTTTGGCCTATCATGTCTATGTTATGACTAAATGAAAATAAAATGTTTTATAAAAAAAAAAGAATACAATCGCCGAGATGCATGTCTATCTGACACATGCCTGGTTGCTTGGCGCTCTGCACCGGGTTCAATACATGTGGTAAGCGGGCTTTGCTGTCACGAGTGTGGTCCTGTTTGCATGCCCACCATCTCTCTAAGCCTATGGCACACGGGCATGACCCGGCTACTTCCTCAGTGAGGTGGCGTTCTCTGTTCTTCACTGTTATTATACAGGGAAACCCTATGGACCTCCAAGGACACGTGCATCGGAAGTGGACAGTTTATGTGTCCAACTGGTCAACGTTTTTGTGGGCACCTCGTGTTACCTTATTAAGCACTGCACTATTTAAAGGGTACCTGTCGTTCATCATTTTATTTTCTTAAACATTGAAGTAAGTACTCTGGCAGATTGGAGAGACTTGTAAACATGTGAAAGCAGCAAACATGGATGCCATTGATTGCCAGGTGCCAGTTCCTCTGCTCTCTGGCCGACCCCTCCTCACCTTGCACACCTCATCCGCACGATGCCTCGCCCCCTTATTCCAATTGTTTGGTAAACTAGGGTGCTTTTTCTCCCCTCGCAGGATTCTCAAACTTAGGTGGCCCTGACCTACTAAGCATTACTGTTTGCTCTGCATTGTGTTCAACTAGGGTGCTTTTTCTCCCCTCGCAGGATTCTCAAACTTAGGTGGCCCTGACCTACTAAGCATTACTGTTTGCTCTGCATTGTGTTCAACTAGGGTGCTTTTTCTCCCCTCGCAGGATTCTCAAACTTAGGTGGCCCTGACCTACTACGCATTACTGTTTGCTCTGCATTGTGGTAAACTAGTGCCCTCCACTCACTTCCTGTCTGCATACTCGTGTCGTCCGCCTCCCCTCTTACTCCATGGTGCTCTCTATCTCGCCTATCTACTCTAACTGCTTCTCCATTGACTATCCTGCTCTCCTCACTAAATCCGGTAGGAAAAAGTTTAAAAAGGACATCCTGGTCTCCAACCCAGGCCTCCCTATCGCTGACACCTACACGAGCGCCTGCTCCAAGGAAACTCTCACTGACATTCTCTTTTTCGTGCCTTCACCTGAACTATGGACCCTTCACATGGTCGCTGTGCTCTCTCCTTTCTCCACCTCTCCCATTAATGGTGGCACCCGTTGGGATGTCCTCTTGGCCCCTTTCCACTCCTCTAAAGCCATCATTAATGTCTATGCTAACGGGACCGTCTTGGTCCAAGGCCCTCAGGCCAACCTTCACCTCTTTGATAGACGCTTCCCATGCCTCATCAACTTCCTCTCCGCTCCCGCTGTCCCCCCTCCTCTGTCCTCGGCTACCTTGCCTCTCCCCTCCCTCCCTGCCCCTTCTCTTGCTCCCTCTTCAACTCCTTCTCCAACACCTCCGCAGGGCGTACCTCTGATCTGTACCCCTCCCCGGAAGTTTTTCAAGGGTGGCAACCTTCTCCACATTGCCACTCTAAATTCTCGCTCTGCCATCAAGCACTCCTCTGATATCTGTCGCCTTCTTGAGGAACTGGACCTCGACGTCCTCGGTCTCACTGAGACTTGGTTCACTGCCAGCTCTGCCACCAGCTTCGACACACTCCTACCTGATGGCTACAAGATCCTCTCCGTGCCCAGGCCTAACCGTTCAGGGGGTGGTGTTGCCCTTATCTTCCCTGAGTGGATTCCTGCCACTGTCACTCCTACGCAGACCTACTCCTCTTTTGAATGTCTTGTCTGCCGACTCTCTCTCTCTCCTAGCCATTCCCTTACCGTTGCCACTATCTATCGGCCACCTGGTCAAATTTCCTCCTTCCTCTCTGAGTGGGCTGACCTCTCCTCCTCACTCCTGTCCTCAACCACCCAACTCCTCTTTCTCGGTGACTTCAACATCCACCTCGATGCCTCCTGTCCCCCCACTGGTCTCTTTCGCGAACTCTGCAACTCTCTCTCACTCTCTATTCTCCCGTCTGGGCCTACTCACTCTGCAGGGCACACTCTTGATGCTCTGATCTCTTCTGACCTTCCCCTCTCCCTCCCTCTCTCCACTCCTCTCTCCTGGAGCGATCACTTTCTCCTATCCTCCTACCTCTCCCTCCCTAACCCACAGGCAAAGCCACCCTCTTCACTGCCTCCCACCTTCTCGGTCATCCGACCCATGAAGCGCGTGTCAGTTGAGGCTTTCGCTGCTACCTTCTCGCCCCCTTCTCCCCCCTCGGCTGACTCCCACCCTGACACAGCCCTCTCCATGCTCTATTCCTCTATATCTGATACTCTCGATATCCTTGCCCCTGTCATGAGAATCCGCCTGAAGCCCAAAGCCAAATGTAACTCCTGGTATGACTCGGATCTCGTCACCCTAAAACGCAAGTGCAGGGTGGCAGAGAGGAAATGGCGTGCTTCATGTTCATCCTCTGACAAACTGGCCTGCCGCCTGCTCCAAAGGCAATACCGGCTCTCCGTTCTCACCAAGAAGAGAGCCCTTATCCAAGCCCGCATCTCTGAGGCATCTAACAACTCGGCCGAACTCTTTAAAATCTGCAAGGAGCTGGCCAACCCTGCTGCAGTCTCTACCTCTCCTGTCCCCTCCCAGGCCCTTTGCACTGCACTGGCCTCGCACTTCATCTCAAAAACTCAGGACATCCTGTCCTCGCTCTCCTCCTCTCACCTCCCTCCCTCTCTTCCCGGCTCTTCCTCTTGCTCTCTTGCAGCCGCCCCTCCGCCCTCCTTCTCTGCTTTTCCACCTTTTTCTGCTGATGAGGTTTCCAGACAAGTCCGATCTATGAAAGCCTCGTCTAAACAGGTTCACCCCTGTTCCTCCAAAACCATCAAGGACCACATCGACTCCCTGGCTCCTGCCCTGGCTGACTTTTGCAACCACTCATTCGCCTCTGGAGTCTTCCCATCCCCCCTCAAGCACTCCCTTGTGCACCCCCTCCTCAAGAAACCCTCTTCCGACCCCTCCTGCCCGGCCAACTATCGCCCAATCTCCATTACTCCCTTCCTGGGCAAGCTCCTGGAGAAACTGGCCATCTCCCAGCTTAACCTCCATGCTGAATATGTTGGTAACCTTCATGACCATCAATCCGGCTTCAGAGCGGCCAGAAGCACGGAAACTGCTCTCCTGAACATCCGTGAGGACCTGCTCCTGAACCTCGATTCCAACACTCCCTGTGTTCTCATTCTGCTCGATCTCTCCTCTGCCTTTGACACTGTCAACCATTCCATCCTGCTCAACCGTCTCCGTGATAACCTGGGTATCACTGGTCAGGCTCTGGCATGGCTGACCTCTTTCCTTTCCGGTCGACCCTCCCATGTCCAAATGGGCTCCTTCCTCTCCGACATCTTTTTCTCCACCTGTGGTGTCCCCCAGGGATCCAACCTCTCTCCCTGGCTTTTCAACCAGTATCTGGCACTCCTTGCCCACCGCATCGCCGCTCTCTGCCCCCACTTCCAGTGCTATGCGGACGATACCCAGCTCATTTTCAGGCTACCCTCGGCCTCCTCCTCTTCTTCCCTCATCTCCGACTGTCTGTCTGCTATCCAGGAATGGTGTGCCGCCAATGACCTCTGCCTTAAAGCCAGTAAGACTGAGATTCTACTCATCGGCACACCCACTCCCTCCTTCCCTGCAGCTCTCTGGCCGGCCTCCTTTGGCCCCCTTCCTGCCCCTACCTGCAAGGCTAAAAACCTTGGGGTCATCTTCGACTCCACACTCTCCTTCTCTCCTCATATATCTGACGTCTCTAAGAAGTCACACTACCAGCTGCACCTCCTCAGAGGTATTCTTCCCTTCCTCTCCTTCCCCCAGAAGCTCACTGTCTCCCGAGCCCTGGTTCTCTCATGGCTGGATTACTGTAACAGCCTCTATCTTAATCTGCCTGCCTCCACTCTCTGCCCTCTGCAACTTATCCAGAACAGAACTGCGAGACTTGGCCTCAAGCCCAGGGACCGTATCTCTCCAGGACTGAAATCTCTTCACTGGCTCCTAGTGGCTGCGAGGATTAAGTTCAAAACCCTCTGCATTGTCCACAAGGCCTTCTGGGGCCTGGGGCCTAAATACCTTCAACTCTCTCTTCCTAAATATCTTCCTTCACGAGCCCTTCGCTCATCCGTCTCCAACTCCCTCATGGTCAGCCGCTTCTCGAAGCAACGAGCTGGGGGTAGATCTCTCTCCGCAGCAGGGGCCTCCCTCTGGAACAGCCTTCCTGCCTCCCTGAAACTTGAGGAGAACCATCTCCGGTTCCGGAAGCAGCTCAAAACCTTCCTCTCCGCTTCTGCCTTCTCTCTCCCTCTCCCCTGCTAAACCTGCTTAACTCCCCACTGAAATTCTGCACTAAACCTGCATCTTGGCCACTCTCAGCGACCTCGGTCCAGGGCCCAGCCACTCTCCACTTGCACTGCCTCCCTGGCTCCCCCTGCACTGTGGGATTGTCACTGTATCCCTACAGCCCCCTTCCTAGCACTTGCTCTGCACTTACCTCGCACTTGCCACCAGCTGGCCCTTTTATTTATTATTTATTATTTTATTACACTACTTACCGTGTACTGCACTTTCCCCCCCACCTCCCCCCCTGCACTTTCTCCTTTTCCCCTTACCTCTGCACTTGCCCGATCTGAATGACACCTGGCCTAGTAGGATCGTTTGTCTGTCTTCCCCTTGTTTCCCTCCCTCCCTGCCTCGTCGCGCCTTGAAACACTTGTGTATAGGCGCGTTACAAATACCATATCATATCATATCATATCATTAGATGAGGCTATGGTTCCTGTAACAATGTATGAATGATAGACGTGACTGATTACGAAGGACACCTTCTAAGAATCAGGGTTTAGGGCTCCTGTTACAATGTATCAATAATGGGTTTGATTGCCGGAAAACATTTTTAACTCTGAAATGCAAAAAAACAGTTCTGAAACAGCCCAAATCTCAATAGTGTGCTGATTAATTTCCTGTAATCTTCTTTACTCAGAGTCCTACCCTTCCTCTCAACTTTACTTTTCATATTGAAGGTGATCCGCCTTCTGGGAGAACCCTTTTCCAATATATATTTATTATCCCCACTCCCTCACAGCATGTGGTATGGCATGTCCCATAATCCTCCTGCCTATATCAGAGAAATTGGGAGGAATTTACCACCAGGGAGAGAGAAGAGTGGTGTCAGTACTGTGATGAGGAAGAGTAAGACAGCAAGTAATGAAGATTACCGGCAAGTGATCAGAGCATCACCCTCACTTCCCTCTTCATCTATACTTATTGAAGTATACCAAAAATTTAAGATCGGCCTTGCCCATACTTGGAAGGTAACACCTCCCCCCGCACAGTGGGAGCAATGGCCATCTCACAGAGAATCACAAGCAACCGCCCCAAGAAAAGAAAGGGCAGAGTGAAGGACATCCAACCGGAAAGAGGCAAAAAGCAGTCGTTATGGATAGATAAGTATCACGGCCGCTCGAAAAGGACAACCTCAGGTAATCCAAGAGCCCTTACCTCAAACAGGCCAAAACCAGTGATGGCCAGAGAATCACAGAAGTCCCAGGAAAACCAGTGAAGGAGACATCCCCAGGCTAACTGGAACAAAAGGGACCAGGCCAACTGGCCTCTCCAGGATTCACTTGACAGAAGGACACAAAGGAGGAAATGGGACATATGAGGTGCACTATACCACAGGATGTCAGGGGATGGGGATTAAAAAAAAAATTGGGCAAAGGTTCTTTCACAAGGTAAATCGTCTTCAATAAGTAGAGTACTGTGGTGAGGAAGAGGGATGAGAACATAATGTTATATTGTAATGCTATACTGGCCCATCTTAACACATTGCTTTGGTTCTTTCTAGCCTTATTATTTTGTTGTTTTCCCTCTTTCTGAACTTGCACTTTCATTGTCCTTACATGATTGTGTTCCTTGTTCAATCTTATTTATTCTTTTTGTTCTCTTTGTTTCTTTTGTTTCTTACTTTCCACCTAACCAACTACCTCCACTTTCATTTTCTATTTGACTTTTATTTCCTTCATTTCACTTCCCTTCATTGTTTTTCCTTCTCTTCTATTCCATTCAGTCTACCAATTTTCATTATTTCCATCTATACATCTCTCTTTTCTTTAGTCTCCCACTTTTTAGCTGTCCAGTTTCTTTCTTACTTGTTCTTTCATTGTTTATTTATTTATCTTTTGTGTCATCATTCTTCATTCCCTTCAACGTCTTTCCTTCTTTTTCTAACTTTCTTCCATTCCATCTATCAATTTTATTTCTTTCCATCTATCAATTTCTCTTTTCTTTATTCTCACTTTTTTTATTTCTTTCATTCATCCATTTCCTTTCTACCTTCCATTCTTTTACTTCTCACTGTTTCATTATTTTCCTTTATTTCCCTTTTTCTTTTCATTTTTTCTCTACTGCCAGCTTTCCTACCTTCTTTCAAATGATAAACAATACATGATCCACCATGTTCAACATTCTTCCAATTTTTGTAATTGGTGCAATTATATTGTGGTTGTGCATTAGAAAATCTTACAAAACAAAGTGAAATCACTACTACCAATCTTTTTTCTAAAAAAGACGTCCAGTTTAGTTGGTGAGTAGGTGCAGGTGGATCTAGGTCATGTGACCTAAGCCCCACCTAACTGTCAATCACTGATAATCTTTTGGCACCTTTCTTGTTTTGCAGCCCTTTTTCCCAATTTAAGCAGCCACCAGCCTCTTTTCTGTTGCATTTGGCAAGCTGGCGCAAGTCGATTTAGGTCACATGACATAAGGCCCACCCACCTACAAAACCCTACCCCTGCCTTTAACTTCTTAACTGTTAGATCAAAGCCGTTGTTCACCAGGGTGTCCGAAGCAAAGGGCAAAAGAAGAAAAGGGCAATACCTGTTTGGACCTGTTCGGAATGGAAGGACACAGGACCAGAACTCCTGATTCCCCAAATATATGTTTCACGCCTCTCTCCCAAAAACCCATCTCCACCATCACCACTCATCTACAACACCCCGCTCAGCAGCAACATCATGGACGTCACATCACAGCAACCTAAACCAGTCAGTATAGACGCCTTAACATCAGCACTCCATCCTCCACCACAGCACAAAAACGAATGCCCAGCAATCAACCACGCAGCAGACATCGCTGACCTCATCACCACACATGACTTGGAAGCCATTTCATTACTGAAACCTGGATGACATCCACCTCCGCCCACATCCAAGATGTCCTCATCCTCAACGGCTGCATAATTCTACAACGAGACCATCCAAACAAGATGAGTGGAGGCCTCACCATCACTCACAAGGCATCATGGCCATTTACCCAACTGGAGATCTCCACCATCCACTCTTTCAAAAAACATTCCTGCCACTCCCTCATCTCCCCCAAAGACACAGCCCCTTTCCACCTCATCTATTATTATTATTATTTGATTGTATATGCACAAGCCTAACTCTAGAGCAGTTGAGTGTTGAGCATGGTTGGGTAGCTAGCGTTTGGGCTGGCATCTTTTAACAGAAGTGCAGTACTGTGAGTTACAGTCTGTGCGTCAATTGTGGTTAGCCCTTGGTCAGTTGTTGTTGAAAAAAGACATGTTTGAAGATATTTGCAAAACTTGAGAATTGTGGGGGCATTCCGAGCTGTTACGGTGATCGAGTCCCAGAGGGTGGGTGGGTGCACGAGAAGGATTTTTGGCAAGTCCTCTCTTTGTGGACGAGTTGTGAATTGTGCCAGTTGGTCGATTTGCTACAAGAGGAACGTGCCCCACCAGATATGTGGAGCTTAGCTGTCAGGTACGCTGGCGTGCTACTCATGACTGCTTTGTAGATGATACATGAAGTCTTGCGCCATACCCTGGCTTGGACAGGAAGCCAATGTAGTTTGCATAGAAGGGGGGTTATTCGATTGAGTTTCTGTGCGCCCATATTAAGCCCTGCTGAGGCATGATGGACTGCTTTTAGAGGAGCCAAGTGAGTGGCTTGGAGCCTGTTAAAAGGTTCTGTAACACACTTCAGAGACTTCACATGAGTTGAGAGGTTTTATTCAGAAAAGATACATCCATGAGAACGGCCCCCAGTAGTGAACCACTTCTCTCCTTCAGCTCTCAACCTCCCCTGGAATCTGGTACCCTTACTGAGTCAACACAGCCAGGGTTCCCTTGTAACTAAGATACCCAATGCCATGAGTGACACCAATATTGCACAGGGAGATGAGATCTCAGGTTGGTACTAAGCACCTCCTAACACCTCCCTTCCTTTAACACCAAATCAAAGAACAGAACAATAACAAAATATAAAAGTATACAAGCAATGAAAAAAAAGCATTGCTGAAATAACAGTTGTTAAAGTGGATAGGTTACTGGAACAATGATATTAAATTACATTGGTCCCATTAATCTTCTTGCAAAGTGCTATCCTCTCCTTGGTCCAAATACCACCTCCTTTGACAAGGACAGAAGATCCTAAATCTTTCACAACCTGTTTAGGCTGGGAAAATAGAGATGCACCTTTGCTGACTTTAGTAGGCAGTTAAAACAGTCACCTTCCTCAAGTTTGAACTCTCTACAGGCATTCCTTTGGTCATACCGCTCTTTGGATTTGACCCCTGACTCAAATATTCTCTTTCTCACACTTTCCACATTCACTCCCACTACTTTTGATTTTCCCATCCAACCAGGACACATATGCGAATTAGGCTTCCTTCCCCTCAGCACCTCAAAAGGAGACACACCTGTAACACTATGCAGAGCTAATCTGTACTGAAATGTCCTCTCCATTACAGTTCTTATCCAATCACCTCCATTGACCACAGCAATTCTAATGGCATCCATGAGGGTGCAGTTGAAGCGTTCTACACACCCATTGGTTTGGGGATGATACAAAGAGGTGTTTACTTGTTCTATGCCATGACTGCTAAGAAACTCTCTAAACTCCCTGGACACCAATTGAGAACCATTATCTGACAAACATTTCCTGGGAAATCCTTCTCTCCAAAATAATTGCTCCATATGTTTTATGATTCCACCACTGGAAATATCCTTCAGTATAAATACTTCAGGCCATTTAGACAATAAATCCATGACAACCAATACATAAGTATCTCTCCCACCTCTTATATTAAAAGGGCCTAACAAGTCCAAGGCAACCTCATCCAACGGAACTGTAGGTGATCTCCTTACGGTCATGGGAACTTTCTGTACTCTGAGTCCCTTATTCCCTTCAATACAATCACTACAACCACTTCTTCTGTGTCTCTGTCCACACCAGGCCACCAGAACTCTGACCTAACCAAACCTTTGGTCCTGGCTAGTCCCAAGTACCCAACATGAGCTTGATCAATTACCAATTTCCTTATCTTGAGGGGTACCACCATCGGATGACCCCTATGTAAATACCCTTTATCAATCCAGAGTTCATCTCTAACCTTGGCAAAACCACCTAGGTCACCCAGGCAACTCTTGGTTTTACCTTCCATCACCAAACCCAACACTCTCTGGTACAAATCATCCTCGGAACAAGCAATGTCCCAATTGTCCTTCTTTTTGGACTTGTGGACCTGAAATATTTCAACATCACTCCCATGACCTGAAAATTCCTCTTTAGTCAAAGTTTCTCTCAGCACTGATCTGGACAAGGCATCAGCAATTACATTGGTTTCACCTTTGACATGTAGCATATTATATTGTAATCCTTGTAAAGAGGTCACCCATTTCATAATGCGCCTGGAAACTCCCTCCAGACCACCCTTGGTGAATATACCAATCAAAGGCTTATGGTCTGTGCACAAAGTGAATTCCCTGCCCCCACAGGAACCTTTTGAATTTTTCCACTCCCCAGACACTAGCTAGTGCTTCCTTTTCCACTACAGAGTATCTATTCTCAGGTCATTTGAGCAACCTAGATGCAAACGCTATTGTGTGCAGACCTTCCTGATCCTCCTGCATTAAGACTGCTCCAACACAATACTCACTGGCATCTACAAACAGTAATGAGTGTCTACTTTCTTTAAACATACTCAAAATGGGAGCATTGGCAATGGCATCCTTAATATTGTCAAACTCCTCCCTACATAAATCATTCCACTTAAAGGTAAGACCTTTCCGAGTCAGCATTCTCAAATTTCTTGACATGTCAGACAGCCCTCTGACATATTTTCCATAGAACTCAACCAGGCCAAGGAAAGACAATGCATCTGCCTTTGACCTTGGCACTTCCATCTTACAAATGGCTTCTATGGCCTTCTCCTTCATGACCAAGATACTCTACCTTGTTAGCTTTACATATACATTTCTCTCTTTAAATATTTTCAACACTCTCTCTAGTCTCTTATCATGTTCCATTTCATCCTTTCCACACACTAGCAAATCATCCTGGTAACACATGACACCTCTTTCACCTCTTAGTAACTTGTACATTATGCTCTGGAACACACTCGCCACCGAAACCAATCCAAATGGCATAAGCACGCATCTGAAAAGACCACTTCGAGTAATGAAAGCTGTAAGGTCTCTGGAGTCAGGATGTAACTCCACCTGATGATAGGCCGATTTTAGGTCAATAATGGAAAATATTTTAGAACCAGATACACCTGCAATTAAATCATCTATCCTGGCTAGTGGAAATGTGTCAGCTACCACCATCCTATTAAGATGTCTGAGATCTATGCATATTCGTAAAGATCCATTACCCTTTCTCACAATCACTATAGGGCTAACCCAATCTGAGGAATCAATTTTCTCTATTACTCCTTCACTCTCCATTATTTTCAATTCTCTTTCTGCATCTTCACTGAGGGCTAATAGGATAGTACGTAATTCATCAATTTGTGGAGTGGCATCTCTCTTCAATCGAATCTTATGCACAAACCCTTTCAAACATCCTAATTTATCAATTGTGGTATTGGCTTGTGCTCTCCCATCATTTACCAAGGTACTGGCGGTGGTGGTTTCACTCCCTACAGCCAATACTTGATCTGGGTGACTTGCTTCAAGCCGTATTTTCAGTTCAGCTTGATCACTCCAGGACAGGAGTTCCCCACCTCTAGTGGCGGCATGGACTGTTCCTGTTGACTTCCTATCCTTGAATTGCAACTCTGCTTCAAAACATCCTATAATTTCTATCAGTACATCTCCAGAGGCATTCGCTCTTACTATATTCTCCCAGAAGGTACAGCATCCAAACTTTTCTCTCCACACATGCACACTTATCAAGGTATAATCTGCTCCACTATCCATGAGCATCGACACAGGTATACCTCCAACCTTCACTGTGGTGTATGGTTTCTTTTTCTTCACTTTCCCATCAATGGCATTGACTGAAAACACCACCTCCCTACCATCATCATCATTCGGGTCATACTCATGCTCTACGTTGACCTCATGTACCTGACCTGAGCTCGCATTGAAATTCCTACAACACCTGGCCATGTGTCCTCTCACTCCACAGTCATTACATATTATGTGGATCGCGTAACACTCTTTGTCAGATGCTAAATGTGACAGACTTCCACACCTGAAGCACCTCCTTATTGGAGCACCTCTCGAGTAACTAGAATCTCTACCACCCTTAAATGCATTAGTCTCACTGGGTGATCCTTTGGCTGCCCTCATGGACAACCACTGTTGGCCCAGTGCCCTGGTGGCAAGACTTTGATGATTCTCTGTCCTTCTGCTCATTTGCAAAGGACGGCGGGGAGGCCCTGCAACACTTCTCTGTACCACTTTTGAAACCTTTTGTATCGCAGCCTCATTGTCATCTGTCTTGGGCCTATCATGCGATGGATTGTCTTGTTGAAGAACCTTTATAGAATTATCTGGATGTTCTACCATTTTCGCTATCTCAATCGCCCTGTCAAGAAAGGGATTCTTTTCCTTCCATAATTCCCTTCTGATATTGTCATTTGAACATTTGATCATCAATTGGTCCCTTATGTGTTCGTCATGACAATGACCAAATCTATACTTAATAGCCAGACCTCTAAGGACAGTTATAAATTCTTCAATATTCTCCCCACTCTTCTGGTCTCTTGTGGTAAACTTGTACCTTTCTAGTATTATATTCTCCTCAACACAATAATGTTTGTCCAACTTTGCTAAACTTTTTTCAAAAGGCCCCCCTTCAGGAATATCTGGAGGTTCCGGAAGCTTTTTTAATACTTCTTGCCCAGCAGCACCTAAGCAATGAAAGAGGAGCACCTCTTTGCGCTCATTGGAAAAGTTGGGGCCAAATGCAGCCAGTACATATTTGTAAAAGCCCTCCTTCTAGTCTAACCAACGCACTCTAGGTTCACCTGGCATTGGAAGGAAGAAAACTGGAGCCGGTATGTTTGCCATGTCTCAACCTGGATACTGTCACCCCCAGTACAAGCAAACCTCTTCCTCTGAAGCACTGTTCCCCAAAAGTAGCAAGTAATTCAAACTCTTTAAATCTGCAAAGTTTAAATAAACTTAAATGTAAATAGTCGTAGTGGTTGCATCCAACGGCGGGATCGCACAATGACAATATTGCAGCACCTTGCGCTCACTGAAGCATTTGAATGATGCAAGTCCGAGTGAAGCTAACGCCAGGCCTCCCTCACTCAGCGTTGCTTCAGTAATCCACCGTACTCCCCGATTCCAATAAGTAAATGATGCTCCTCTCACCTTCTAAATTAAAAAATAAACGATGCTTCCGGGACACACACTCCGTTTCAGGGTGCACTATGTCAGCTCCGAGACACAGACCAGGTCCAGGGGGTCAAACCGACCAGGATACCCTTCCTGTGCTTCCTTGCACCCGGTAAAATCCAAAACTGGTGCAGGATTCCTGTTGTTGCCGGGGGCCGTGTCTCACTGTGCCCAATCCTCGTCGCCAATGTTAAAAGGTTCTGTAATACACTTCAGAGACTTCACATGAGTTGAGAGGTTTTATTCAGAAAAGATGCATCCATGAGAACGGCCCCCAGCAGTGAAACACTTCTCTCCTTCGGCTCTCAACCTCCCCTGGAATCTGGAACCCTTACTGAGTCAACACAGCCAGGGTTCCCTTGTAACTAAGATACCAAATGCCATGAGTGACAACAATAGTGCACAGGGAGATGAGATCTCAAGTTGGTACTAAGCACCTCCTAACAGAGCCCTACACAGTAGGGTAATTCCACCCTCAATGTACAAGACCACAATAGCCTGCACTATAGTCCAGAAGTCTGGCGGAGGGATGAATGTTGCTAGGGGTGGAGATTTGGCGCTAAGCCGTTTGGAAATTCTTGGCTATCTGTCTCTGAAAGGACAGTCTGCTGTCAATGGTGAAGCCTATGGATTTAACTGAATCTGAGAGCTGCAGATAAAATCCTTCTAGGTGCATCTCATTGAGCCATTATTGGAGAAGTTGTTGTTTAGCGAGATGACCAATGAGGACAAATTATTCAGTCCTGGATGGGCAAAGATTGAGGTAGACGATAGACATCAAGGACTGGATGATGCCTAGGTAATCCCAGTGATGACTGATATCGTGTGGGATTTCTTATCTCATGTACAACTGAGTATTGTCCGAGTATTAGTGGATGGCTATATCAGGATATTTGAAGAGTGTGCCCACAGGCTCCATGTAAAGGTTAAAGAGCATTGCTGAAAGGGTGGGGTACTCTGCAGGAGCAGATGGTTAGAAATCAACATGCTCATCAGGATGTCTGCCCGAGAGGTAGGAGGCAAATCAATGCAGGGCAGTACCATAGAATCCGATCCTGTCGGTGAGGAGGGATGGGAGGATGCAATGGTTGACAGTGCCGAATGCAGTCAAGAGGTCAAGGAGGAAGAGGAGGCATGAGTCACCCTTATCCATGATTTGGAGGGCATCATCCAGCACCTGGATTGTGGCTGCCTCTATGCTACGCTTGGGGTACAACCAGGGGTGTTGCTAGGTCTGGAAAAGATAAGGGGCTAAGCTAATGTTGGTAATGGTGGGATTCAGGGCCTTTTGGTTGTCACCCCTGAGCTTCTATCGGGGGCTACAACCAAAACACCCGGGGCTAGAGACCACTCAGCCCCGCCAGCAACACCTCTGGGTGCAACCCCGGCTGATAGTCATTTAGAAGGTGTAGATGTTCAATTCTAGCGAGTAGTTGTGTAGCAACAATTGGTTCACGATGGTTCGGTAGTTGGCCAGGTAATCTGGGTCTAGGGTGCAGTTTTTCAAGAGTTCATATAAGACCAGTCTTGAGGGTTTCCGGGAATTAGCCTTCTTTGAGGGGGGCATTAATGATGCTGAGGAGTGTATTGAGCGCCTGGCCCATCAGTTTTTTAATGATCGAGGCCAATGATATAGTCAGGACAGGAAGTAGATTTGAGGGAGGCTATTGTTTTTAGGATGTCTGAGGGAGAGAGAGAGAGGAGAAACATTGGTCCAGAGGGGTAGTGTGTGTGGTGTAGTGCATGGAGGCTAATGCTGTGGGAGGTTGATTCCATGATGTGTCAGATTTTGTCTATATTTTCAATTAAAAAAAATATTTATTCAGTTGCATTTTTCCTGAGTTGCTGGCACATTCGGTTCGTGGGTGGGTTTGATAAAATGCTTTACTACTTTGAAGAGGGCTTTGCTCCTGTTAGAGGCTGCTGCGATGGTGGTGGAGTAGTAAGCAACTTTGGCGTTGCTAATCAGAATCCTATGATTTGCGCAGAGAGATTTGAGGTGCGTGAGATCTCCAGGGTTACGGTTTTGTGCCACCATTTCTCTAGGGCTCTGATTGAGTGTATGTTGGAGGCGAGCTCGGCGGTGCACCAAGGGTGGGATGTTTTGGTGTTAGTGATGCTGGTTTTTAGTGGTGCATGAGTGTCCCCAATGCCATAGTGGAGCCATGGAATAATTGTAGGACATAGGGCATTCCTCCTGCTGGGGAAGTCTGTGACTAACCAAGTCCAACGTCTCCTTCATCGAAGGCTTCACAGACTTGGCCACAACCATGTCTCTTGTGCACACCAACAACATCTTACTCAGCGATTTTAACATCCCTGGCAACCCAGCAACCAAGTTAATGAAGATAGATCTCCGTGCCTACCTGCCACTGTGAACCTCACACAACACATGAAAGACCTAAATCACAGGAAAGGTAATATCTAATCCCGTTTTACTGGTCGGACCATTTTGCATACCCTTTTGACATTAATCAAAACACCCCAGTTAAACACACCCATCAGAAACCCAGACAACAAGTACTCAGATGATTGAACTTCCAGGGGAGGGTCTCATGGGAGATCTTGCCAACTTACCCCTCACATGAGCTGATCAACCTCAGATGAAGCTGCACTGCGCCTCCCGTCACCAAGAAAGCAACACCACCCTCACAACCAACACCAACCACCATGCCTCAGTGAAACAATGCACCCTCAAGCCTAAACTTTCCCAACCATGGTACACTCAAAAACTCAACTTCAACAAAAGAACCATCAGAAAACAAGAAAAGTCTTGGTGAAACTCCTGCAGCGCATCCAACCTTACCGTACACCAGCAACTCCATTCTACAAGCATATAACTGATCACCAATGTCAAGGCTAACTACTACCAAAACAACAAAGCTAAGGCAAACAATAAAAGCAGAGACTTCTTCAAA
Source organism: Ambystoma mexicanum (assembly GCF_040938575.1). Lineage (NCBI taxonomy): Eukaryota > Metazoa > Chordata > Amphibia > Caudata > Ambystomatidae > Ambystoma > Ambystoma mexicanum. The sequence continues at coordinate 81,518,582 of NC_090937.1, forward strand.
GCCATTAAACATTGCATCACACCTCTGTCCGACCCAAGCGTACTGCACTCCATCAAAAAAATCAACTGCCAGGAATTCCAAGATGGTAGCTGGAGGAGAGCAGATGTAACATCTGCGAACTCCCAACGGGCCTCCAAAACAACGGCAAGACAATCTGTATCCTGCGCCATAATTGCCTCTTGAGCGGTCGCAATGACCTTCTAATGTGAGCAGCTCTACAGGGAGAGTTTGTGGTGAGGCTTCGGTGTTGGCCCTCGCCATTCAGTGTACTTTCGCTCAGTGTCAGACCGAAGGGCGCTCCCAGGCTGAGGCTGCTCATGTGAAGGAAGTATCGGTATTGATGTGGCGGCACTACAGCAGAAGTGGGGATATCGCTGGAGCGGAGGATGGGGCGACCACAAAGGTATGGTGGGGAAGCAAAGATAAGTGGACACTGTAGGATGCGCAGCACACTGCAACCGCATATTGGGGGTGGAGGTCCTGGGTGAAGGAGACCATGGTGGGATCCCAGCCCACCCCAGAAGTTCCCCGTGGACTCCTAGTCAGGGGACGAAAAAGGCTGAAGAGGTTGACATGCATGGTGGGCACTTTAGTGGATCTGACCATGGGGAGGAGGCATTGAGTGTGCAAGAGAATTTAAGAGGTGACACTGCCGGTTAGTGCAGGAGCACGCAACTTGCCTGTTGCTAGGGGCTGAACTGAGGGCCTTTCCTGAGGTGTAGGGCAGGTAGTGCTTGCGAGGACTCCATCAGCTGGCCCAGTGGATAGAATTTGTGATTGTACTCAAGGAGGAAGGGGAGTAGGCCCATCCTGATCTGTCTGCAGGTGCAGGGACAGTGCTATCAGCAGGCATTGTGGATGTTATTAATGCTGTTTGACCAGTTGCTTGTTACAGGAATTCACTCAGGGCACAAGGAGTGACCAGGCGAGATAAGGAAGAACTCTGCAGGCATCACAAGAGGTCAGGGGGAGCAGGACCGGCTGGGCCTGGCTGAAGCTGCATCCAAAACTAAAGGTAGCCCAGGTGTGGTTGAGTGGCACCCTTGACCAACCCCTAGCACCTAAATGCTGGAAGGGGGCCCTTCGATGCTGTTGAAGACAGAAGACAGCTGGATCAGCGGACAAGATAGGGAAGAGCTTCCCCGGCGGACAAAAAGACAGCACTGTCATGGATACCATTGTGACGAGCAGGAAGAACTAACCCCGTGCCTGAAGGACTTTCAGGAAAAAGTAAAATCTTCCTTCTATGATCAGTTCGCAGCTCTGAAAGAAGAGATGTAGCAGTCACCACAGAACAGGCCTTTCAGGATCTGTTTGATGACCCCAGAAAATTGGATGAAGCCCTGGAACACCTGACCGCTCTCTCACAAAACCTTGAGATCCAGTGTGAAGATTTGGAAAATAGATCACAAAAATCAAATATTAGGATTAAAGGCCTTCCTGAAGACATCGCTGATAAAGATCTTAAAGAAACAGTCCAAAATTGCTTCGGGAGGTGGTCACAGATCTTCCAGGTGAAGAGATCGGCATAGACAGAATCCACAGAGTGGGCCCCAAGAGATCCAAACCTGGGGTCAGATCTTGGGATGTGTTGACCTCTCTGACATCATATGGCCACAAGGAGAGTATTCTGAGAGCGGCAAGAACGGCGAAGCATCTAGCAGTGAAAGGGATGGAAGTCTCCCTTTACCAGGACATAGCACAATCTACTTTACAAAAGAGGAGAGCGATGGGGCCAGTCACCAAATATTTGACACAAAAAAATGTCAGGTTCAGATGGACATTCCCATTTGGTCTACTGTTCCCATTGGAGGGCAGCCAATGGTGAATCACAACAGTGGAGGAAGGGGAAACATATTGCAGATCGCTGATGAAGGCACAAGATTAGAGCTTCCCAGGAAACTGACCGGGAGGAGCAGAAGGGGATTGGAATGGAAACTTGTAGCAGGGAAAAACAGAGAAAGTGGGGGTACAGCCTAATATCTCATTTCGCTGGTGGGGTCGCATACCAAGTGGAACCGAAAGTGCGATACACACATGACTCTGTAGGATGGTACTCAAGGACCATGGGGAGAGTTTGAAGTACAGCAAAGTGGAAGTAGGAGGTAGAGATCTTCAAAGATGTTGCCGATGCCCAGAGCTCCAGGGGGCTCAATGACTGGCTCGAGAACAACATGAGGTTTTCTTAGAGTCAGGGTGGGGGGAATTGTATGCCCACATTGTATTATATCTCTGGGGCTCCACAGGGTCACGTCTAGGGTGTGTGATTTGCTAAGGTCTTTTGGAATAGTGATCCGACCCAGGAAGTTTGGTTTGGAGGGGTGGGAGGATGGTTGATCAGTTGTTTGGGTGCAGAGTTGAGGGTAGGGCAGGGGTGCACACCAGTGGAGGGGGAATGGTTACGGAAGTTTCACTAACTGGCAGTCTAGGGTAACGCAAATGGGAGCTCAGTGACAATTTTCAATCTTATAACATATAATTTTTGTGGGATGAATAGCCCTAAAAATAAAACAAATAGAATTGTTTCTCAAAAGGGAAAAAGTAGACGTCATGTTATTTTAGGAGACACACATTAGGAAATATGACCAAGCCGTGGGGCAGCTACGATGTTCTTCACGACTCTATCAGGCTGGGGGCTTTTAAAGACTCCTTAAATGTGCAGGTCTTACACACTTTGGTAGACAATTAAGGCAGATACATATTTGCCATGCTAACATCAAACAACAGTTATCTAAGCTGGCCTCGTGTATGCTCCCAATAGTGGCCAAGATGGTTTTCTGCGAGGCGTTCTCACTTTGCTGGACAAATTTTCAGAATGGGAAATTATATTAGCGGGAGACTTTAACCTCGCATGGGTTCCTCAGGTCGATAGGAGTTCAGGAGGGCAACAGAACATGCCAACCCCGCCTAAAGCACTGAAAGAGATGTGCGAGAGTCTGACTCTCAGGGATGTTTACAGGGCCCTGAAGGGCAATGAAAATGGGTACACCTATTTCTCACATGAACATAGCTCTATGTCTAGGATTGATTATATTTGGGTGACTCCCACACTTATGAAGAGGGTGTTGGAACTGGAGGTGGGACCAATGTCGCTCACGGATAATTCACCTCTGAAAATCACTTTTATTGCCCACAGAAATGGGGGGAGCTTGTGGGTGTTCCCCAGCGAGATGTTAAAGGATATGGTTCTCACGGAGATCATAGGTGGGAAGATAGAACAATATTTTGAAGAAAATGAACTACCGAATATTAGTCGGGAGATGGTGTGGGACTCCTTTAAGGCAGTGCAGAAGAGGAAAACTGATTGCGATAAAGACCATGAGAGAGAAGCAGTGGGCACATGTCGAGAGGGATCTTGAGGATCAATTAAGTGAAATTAGGAAGGCATTCATTTTGAAACAGTCTAAATCGCTACGTAGGGCATTCCAACATTACCGCAGCCAATAAGACTTACTTCGCCTCCGAAGAGCAGAGAAACCCCTCTCATACGCGAAGAAAAGATACGATGTAGGTGTGAATAAACCTTATCAGCTGTTGGCTCGACAGTTTAAGGAAAGTACTCCAGCCCAAACTATCCTAAAATAGCCTCTGACACAGGGGTCTTGGTGACTGAGAATGAGGCTATAGTTGAATCCGTAGGGGACTTGGTGACTATAATGAGGCGATAGTTGAATCCTTGGCAGCATTCTATGAAAGGCTCTACTCATCTGACTCCGCAGACTGGAATGCACAGGTGACCTATTTGAACTCTATTTATCTCTATCGGCTGACACAAGCTGAGAGGGAAGAGATGGAGGGGGATATTCAAGTACAATATGTAGAGAAGGCGATTAAGTTTCTCCCGCTTAACAAGGCGCTGGACCCGGATGGCTACCCAACCTTGTTTTTATAAAAACTGTAGATCAAAGCTAGCGCCAAGGATGACATGCCTGTTTAACACATTTAGAATGATGAGGACGATTGCCAGGTCTATGTAGGAGGCATAAAGGGTTATTTTTCCCAAAACGGGTAAGGATCCTAACAGCTGTGGGTCGTACAGACCCATAGCTTTAATTAATACGGACACAAAAATATATACCAAATATAATCCAAAATCCTGGCTGGGAGGGTGAATCGATTACTCTCTAAACTGAAAGCCCCTGGCCAGGCAGGATTTCTTCCTGGGAGGCAAACCTTCGATAATATCCACAGTCTGTCATCTTATCGAAAAGATAGCGATCAAGCAAACACTGGCGGTTGTGTTTGCATTAGATGCATAGAAAGTGGTCGACCGAGTCAAATGGTCATTCCTTTTCTAGTCCCTCACACACATGGGATTTGGACCTAACTTCCTGCAATCGATAAGAGTAAATTACGGATCACCCTCAATTAGGCTCTCCATTAACAGACCTCTCTGCAGGCAGATCCCCCTGATGCGGGGTACGAAGCAGTGTTGTCCCCTCTGTCCACTACTCCATGCCCTATAGTTGGAGCCCTTCCTGTTGAAAATTCGAGCTGCTACGGCTTTTCAGGAGGTAGGGTTTGGTGGGGATATGCATAAAATCATGGCCTATGCGGAGGTTATGCTGCTTACACTGACAGAGCCAAAGACTTTGTTAGAAGCATTAGGGGAGGAGCTGGAGAATGTTGGCAAGGCGGCCGGTAGGAAAGTTAACAAACTAAAATCTGAGCTATTGAATCTTTCTCTGGGACTTGAACGGCAAGAGCACATTCAAACCCACTCAGCCATTTTGATGGACCAAAGGGGGAATTAAATACTTCAGGGTAAATATTATCATTAGACCAATTACACAAAGCAAATTTCCCGGATCTCTTACAGAAAGTAAAGGCAGATTTGGTAAGATGGAATCACCTCTCTATTTCTTGGCTCGGTTGAAATGCTTTGATGAAAATTGTAACTCTGTCCAGGGTGTTATATTATTTTTCAAGAACTTCCCATCCCCCTTCCAAATTCTATCTTCAGGTCCCTGAATAGAATCATCTCGGCATTCATGGTGGAACATGCGCCCAAGAGTATTGATTAGAGCCCTGATGGCAGCAAACAGTGGCGGGGGTCTGGGAGTCCCAAACCTCTTCAAAAATTATGGGGCAGCCCAATTAAGGGTTATCTAGGATCAGCTCACGGGGGACATGTCTAAAAACTGGGTATGCATGGATAGAGCAGTGACTGTGACTCCGCTGCAGAAGCCTTGTGGCTGGGCAGGGTGGATAGACCACCGAACATGCACATAAGCCATATTTTATCAACGGCTGTCGATGTTTGGGACTCTTTGGCAGCGTGAGGAGCATTATCGACTATTCCATCTCCCTTCACCCTATTATTTGGGAACCCACAGTTTTCACCAATAATGGATTCCGGTGCATTCCAGCAGTGGAAGAGGATGGGGTGCTTAAAACTGGGAGATATATTCCTGGGATCGAACTTAATGGCATTTGATCAAGGAAAACCAAATTTCAAATTAATAGAGGGCAACAGGCATAGGCACTTTCAATTACGATATTGGATGGCTAATCCCACACTGTGTGTGGTGGCTACCAGATCGCTTACACCTTCCAAGAAATGTATTATCACCCACAGTGGATGAAAAAAACGAATCTCCTCTCTTTATAAACTGGTGATAGAGGAGCACGCACCTCAGCAGTGGTTCTACATGACCAAATGGGAAGCTATGTTGGGAGGCGAGATCCGGGTGAGCACTGAAAATGAGTCTGGCGCAGCATACCCAAGTTAACTCAATTGATTCATCTGCGAGAGGCTTGGTACAGAGTTATATTGCAATCGCATTATATGTCAAAAGTGCTACATAGAATGTTTCTTAATACTTCAACCAGTTGTTGGCGGGGAAGTAAGGATAGGGGGTTGTGCTGGGACTGCCTGGTGATCCGTCCATACTGGCGGGAAGTCATTAATCAGATGGAAGCCATTTTTGAGGCAGGCAAAGGAATTAGACCCAGGCAATGGTTGATGGGGTTAGGGCAACCTGCATATTGCTTATTGGCTAGAGAGCAAAGAAAGGCATTTATTGTCTTATTAATAGACACCTGGCTGGCCTTGGCGCAGAACTGGCTGCAAAATGCACCTCTGACAGAATACAAGTGGCTTCAGAAGGTTTGGACCTTCCTGCCTATGGGATGGGTCACATATAGGCTACAGGGGGCAAATGAGACCTTTAGGCAGGACTGAGGGTTTGTTTTGCTATATCTGCAAAGTGATTTCAAAATTCAGTGGTGCCCACAGAATTTACGAATAATGGACTTCCAGTGATAAAGACATTATTTGTGTGTCGGGCCGACTGGGGGCAGGATGGCTCCTCCTCTGATGATGTTGGGAGGGAGGGAAGGGATGGGGGAAATTGTTGTATTTTGTTTAATGCAAAATGAAAAACCCAAAAAACACAATTCACCCCATCATCTCTTTCTTCATAAACAAGATCAGCTCAATGATTTTACTGGCAGAGAAACCTTATGCGGTTGTTGTGTCTTACTGGACACACAAAGTTGTATTTTACTGACCACACCCGGTTCCCTTTAAGTGTGTGTTTAGGAGGCCACCAGGGGGTGCACAGGTAATGGCTGCCTGATCGCTGGGTTCCCGCCAAGGCTGGGCCTTTTCAGGGGAGTGAGCCCCCCCGGGACCCTCAAGGCAGATTCACAGTGACGTATATGCTCGAAAGAGCGAAGTTCCAGGAACCCGGGAAGCCGGTTTACTGGCGGTGACGGAGGAACGGAGGGGCGCGCATCAGCTCCGGCGCTGGTAAAGGAGGAGCGGCCCGCCGAGGTGAGGAAGTCCCGGCGACGGGCCCGGCCCTCTCTCATCCACCCGCCGCTGGAAATCGGGTAGCCGAGGCATCGGGGCCTGACGCTCTCCAGAGGCGGCACAAGAGGACAGGCGACATCAGGGCGGGCCTGGGAACGAGGGCCCCCCGCAACGCACCACACCATGGATGGGGCGAAACGACGCCGCCTCCCCCCTTTGGTTGCGGTCCCCCCCAGGAGCAGGGCCGTCAACGACTGCATCGCCCCGCGGAGGGCCCCCACAACACCAACGGACCACAGCAATCCGGTAGTTGGAGCGGGAGCGTGCCCCCCCTCTCCCGTGAGGGCTCCAAGGCCTCAGTGGCCGCTCCTGTCCCGAAGACAAGTGAAGGGACAGCGCGCCTCCGCATCCAACTCCAGCAGGTGGAGGCCCCTGGGCTCGGCCCCAGGGCGTGTGCCCACCTGGCGGCGAAAGGCTTTGGACAGAGGTAGTGGAACGGCAACGGTGACTAACTCGCCCTTAGAAACATTACCAGCACCGAGGCGAGACCCAGGTGAGAAGCCCCATCCGGAGTTGGTGGGGCAAGTGCCCGGCTGAAGGCTGCCCCCCGCCCACAGAGGAGCGCATACCATTCATAAGCTCCCCCGAGATGCCCCATCCAGGTTGCTACAGGGCAAGGTGGTGCCCCCCTTTAGGCCCCCAGCCCGCAGCAGACCCCGCAGTGGTTGCACTGTACGACTACATGAGCTGGCAAGAGACTCTGCAGGCATTCCGCTACAGGGAGATGGAGAGCAACACCAGTGGCCCTACTCGCACTGGCGACATGGCTCATCCAGAGGCCTCGACACAGTCCGCGTTGACGATGGAGAGGGGCTTCGCCTCCATCCTCCAGGAGATCAGGGAAATGTGATCTGACATCGCCCAGAAGTTCAAAAAGATGGACCAAGGGGTGGACAAAGTCGAGGACAGACTCCTACAAGTGGAAACTAACCAGAAGTATGTATTTAGAAGATCTACAAACATATTTTAGGGTGGGATTGTGATCCCACTGGTCCTGATTCACAAAGGAACATGCAGTAATCTCTCTCTCTCTCTCTCGCCCTCTCTCACTCTCTCCCTCTCTCTCTCTCTCAATCACACACACACGCGCACACACACACGTAACCAGATTGGGTGTTACTACACGTTTCTAAATCTGCTAAACAAACACTTACGGGAACCTCACGTGTTCAGTAAGTCACCCATGGCTTATAAAGTGGTAAGATTACCTTCTTCCAAACAAAGGAGGACTCCTCCGCACCTAGGAGTGAACAAAGAGACGGGTGCCTGCCAAAAACAACATATGTCTGTAAAAAGGTCGGGTTTTTCTAGAATGAAACAGAGATGGATTGCTCTTTCGGCAGCCAGTGCCTGCCCATTCTCAACTGAACGTCCAGCCGTTGTGTTTAAACCCATCTCTGACGCATTTTACAGCAGGAGTCCCAATGTACTAACGCATGTCAAGGTACATTTTCTTCGAAGCTCTTTCCTATTGCTTATTTTCCCATATATCACATACCAAACCATGTGGAGCCACATTTGATTTTCGGAGTTGTCATAAAGTAATATTATTATATGTTCGATAGTGTGAAAGTACTGACAAGGATATGTGACACTTTACGTAGGAAAATGAGAAAACACATCTTCTTCAGTAACCTTTGATCCTCATCATGTAGATTCACCAAACCAGAAAACACTGGTATAGCCACATCCAAACACACATGCCAAGTTTGGTGAAATTAGGAGGCGGGTTTCATTCAAACAAGGAATGTGCAAAAATAAGAGTTTTTTTCCATTGGATTTTTCCTTGACCCGGAGAAAACATGTTTTTCGGACACATATACGGAAATTAGCTCTTGCTTGAACCGGTGCATGGCAACATCTAATCAGAAATTGGATCAGCCAAACTCGACACAGTCCACAAAATATATCATTCATCTGCGGCTGCGCCAGAGTAGAAACAAATATGTTCGTTCATTACACATGCACAGTCAAACCCATATGATGACTAGCAGCACTGCACTCGGAATACATACCCTCAGAATACAAGCAAGCACATTACACACTGCGAGGAGTCAGACATGAATGGAAGTCGGACGCAAGGCAGTCCTAGTTTGAGTTAAAGACTTTTATAAAAGAAATGGGGTTGGCAAAAGGCCTGTCTGTCCCTGCACTACGAGGAATATCCCCACCTAAAACGAAAAAGAAGGATCTGTCTGTGTCAGGGTGCCAAAACAAAAACTGTCCAGTGTCCAAACTTCTATTCTGTCCCTCACACTAAAACGAAACCCTAAGGTGAAAAAGGGGAAATGTGTTTAACCTTCGGTGGTTTGGAAAAGTGATCATGAAGGAGAAATAACTTAAACAAACGTTTCTTCAAGGCTGAAGATCTTGACTCCAGAGGGTCCTTCCCTTCCCCTGGATTCGTCTTTTACTCCTTGAGTTTTTTTTTTCATTAGTTGTTTATTTGTTAAGTTCTAAAATATCTTTACAAAGAGACACAATACTAATAAAACAGATTATAAACTACATTGCAAACACATTAACAGCACAAAGATAAAAACATGTTTTAAGAACTTATTATAAAACACACATCATACTTATTACTGCATTGAAAATACACTATACAAGGAAATATAAGTCTGAATACTCTATTTCCTTCTGCGTCCTAGGTGCAACATACTTGCCCCTACACATTTTCCAATGCCATCAGACAGCCACTACAGTGTATACCTCCCCCAATTAGAGGGGCATTGAGGGATTTTCACACACAACTTTCTTTTGCCACTCTCTCTAATACTTGCGCACAAAAAACTGGTTTCAAAATCTTGGTTTCTTTCAAAAACAGTTATTTGGGCCTTTCTTGGCCAAGTACATCTTTTCCACAGCAACTGTTTAACTTTACCATTGCAATTTCTCTGCCAAATAATTCCTTGGATTTTCCTGTGCCAAGGATACCATTTACAAAACTTTGTTTGGTTTTCACAATGTTGGCTTCTTTCCGAACAGTTCTTTTTTTTACACAATCCTTTTCCCACTTGCCTGGACTTTTGCTTTGTACACTTAATACTGCCTGGTATACTCCCCTGCCAGGACTTCTGCTTATTCGGTTCTTCCGCCCGCTCCAAAATTTCTTTACATATGAGATTTGATAATGTATCCTTCCAACATATTATCCTCGTTCTGCTTGCTTCGTAGCAGCAATGTGTACATTCACACATTAGAAAAGGGTTTATTTTAAATTCAAATACCCTTCTCTCAATTTGTCTACAATCCGGCTTTCCTTATGTAAGTAACATTGCTCTCAGGGGGACTCACCGGTCTCTGGCGGCATTGGTTTCTTTTCCCACTGTCGTACAGGCAAGGGATCTCTCCCGCTTCTCTCTCGCAGTCTGCTTTTTTCCATTCGGCAGACCTCTGCAGCTTCCATCCAGCTCGCCTGCTGTTCTCTCGGCTCCGGCCAGCGGAAGACTGTTCTTCATCTTCTGCGAAATGCCTAAGAGGTCTTTACCGTCTTCTTCCTCCAATGGCGCGACACCTCGTTCCACCACGCTGGTGCTGGCTTCGTGTCTCTCTGCTCTGTACAGGGAGATGCAACTGTCTCTCGCCAGTCACCACAGCATCTCTCTCTCATTCTCAGTTTGGGGTGCTTACATTTCCCGGGGGAACAGGGGTGTGTCTGGAAACACTAGAATGCTCATTAGTTACAGAGTCCTTTATATTATTCATTGTTCAGTGTCTCTTCGTCCTCATCTCAGTACTTGATGAACTGTGGGAATAGAATTGACTTAGGGATTTTGGATGAGCAGAAAAAGGTTTTGATGCCAAGTCCTTTTTGATGGGTCGATAAGTGGAATTGAAAAAGGTTATTTCACCAGAATGGCAAGGTTGTTCCAGAGATTTTGTCAAATAGGGTTCCCGGCTCTTCATGGGAAAGGGAGTGAAGGGTTCCAGGCACGAGGTGGTTCATCCAAGGAAAATATGGGGGATACCATGCCTCTCCAGGTGGAGTCCCATCATCTCCATGGAGGCCTTCTCCTCTCATGTGATCCTCCCTCATATTGCCACCCCCAGGGTTAGGATCAGGTAGCGGCTACCGTCCCCTGGCCACATGAGAGGAGGTTACCACCATGAGATCAGTAATGACTCGACCTGATTCATCACAACACAGACAATAAAGACAGGACATATTCTCGCACTAACTAGACATGCACCCACCCACACACACACACACACACAGACTCTACACATTTTGGGAAACACACCCAAACAATGATCAAAACAGGCACATGCACACTCAGGAATACCCACAGCAGAAACAACAGACAAAAATAAAAAATATGTTTTCAAAAAGAGGTAAGTTTACCTCCAATGAAAAGGTGAAGTCTGTTAACGTTGGGAATGCCAACATTAAGGTTTTGACCGACACTCCAAAACAACAAAAAAGTAAAGTCTAAAAACTTTGGGAAAGTTAATATTAAAGTAATTAAAACCAATCAGTAGAAAGTAGATATTTCTCATTAATAAAACTACTCCCTATGTGACAAATTTAATCTTACCTCACACTACAGCACTATTTCACAAGAATCACTTTAACTATTATCAGTCTGCTGCTCAAGGTCTGCAAGGATAGTCATTATGACCTCTCTACACAGCAATCTACAGCAACCTGCCAGCAGATAAACATGTACTGGCTAGATGGTGAGAACAGAGGTGTGGGGATTGGGAGAATACAAGGCTCCCAGAATGAAACAGAAAAGAAAATGCACGAGGCAGAAGACCTACTTAGGAACCTGCCTCTCCCTGAGGTCCTGAGTCCATAGGCCAGAAGCCTGCATACCGGATTGGGGCACGGGAAAAAATTAGTCTGCATGGGCCTGATCCAACAGTGCACAGTACAAACTAAGTGGAAGCAAACCATAACAATGCACAGATAATCTCATAAACCAAGTCAAAATTAAATCCAATAAACCAAGTCCAAAATAATCCAGTATCCCAAACAGTAAATCCAAGTAAGGGAGGAGGGAAGGGGGAAACACAACAATGGGCCTCATTATGACCCTGGCGGTAGGGGTATAAACCCCTACCGCCTCATTACGAGGTCTGCTCGCGGGACCCGGTAAGGACGGCTGGTTTTACCAGGCGTCCTTACCGAGTCCCGCGAGCGGCCCAGCATGCTAACAACAGGCCTGTCATTAACAGGCCCGTTGTTAGCATGCTCCCAATTCCCATTGCGCCCTATGGGGGATCAAATGGGAATGGGGATTTACCAGGTCCGGGTTCCCTAAATGGGGAAATACCGGGCCCTCCAAGGTCGGAATTGCCCGGTATTTCCCCAGTCAGGGAATCCAGACCCGGTACCCGGAATGGGGGTAGTCATGCCACAAATGGCAGCATGGCTACCTCCATTCTTGTAATGAGGCCCAATGTCCTGTAGTAGGAGGTGCCAGTCTGTCCTCCAGAAGAAACACCATAGCTGTATTCAAAGCAGGCTGTTGGTTGAGTATGCAGGGCTATATACACAGAGGATCCAGGTGAGACACAAACACCAAGGAGTCCAGGAGCTGGGAAAAACTCACTCACAGGCAGTGATACCAGAGGCGGGTACACACAGAATCTGCCAATGACAGAGCAGGAACAGCCATAAGCGGCGGAAAGACATGATAACTATTAGGAAAGTTTCATCACTACTATTGTTAAATTCAATCATGAGAAGTAGTGTTGTGATGTTAATCAATGTTTAGTTTGTTTTGTGAGGGAGAATGTTTATTTTTGAGGAATATTTCATGAAAAAACTAATTTCCACTGAGTGTTTGCAGTATGGTAACCTTAAGGTTGGCATTTTATGTATTTATTTATTCCTTTATTGGACATTTATAAGGCGCTTAAATAACAAGACAGTGTTTCAAAGCGCTGCAAGGCACAAGGGAAGGGAACAAGGGAGAAAAATAAACAATGGAAATAACTATGAATAAAGAGAAAGAAACAGCAGTCCTACGAGGCCTTGCGTCATTCGGAGCGTGGAAGTGCAGTGAAAAGAAAAAAAGTAAAAAAAAGAGGGTAGGGTGAGGGTAAGTGCTATTAGGAACCCCTAGGGGAGAAAGTGCCAGAGGTACCCGTTTGGGAGGCAGGAGGTAAGTGTGTGGGCAGAGACATCCCAGGGCAAGAGGGAGGTCTACTGCCCGACAGGTAATTGCTGGGGAGGTGGAACCATCCGAAAGGCGGGTGTGGGCTCAGTGGGCAGTGCAGGAGAGTGCTGGGGGCGATTGGACAGAAGGCCGGGATCCTATTTGACTCTTGAGGGACCAGGTTTCCAATCACAGCAACAGAGGAGATGGTTAAGAGGTGGAAGGAGGAGGAGAAGAGAAAGGTCTTCAGTTGTTTGCAGAACTTGAGGTGGTTTGGTTCAAGATGGAGAGAAAGAGGGAGACTGTTCCATTGGGGGCAGGCAGCTGAGGAGAGAGATCGGCCATCATCTCTCTACTAGGAGAAGCATTTGATCAGCAGAAAATTGGAGCCACAAGATTGACGGGATCTGGAAGGAGAGTATTTAGTTATAGAGAGTTGCAGGTAACGTGGACCCAGGCCCTAGACAGCCTGGTGGATGATGCAGAGGGTCTTGAATTTAATCCATGCAACAAACAGCAGCCAGTGGAGAGATTTCAGAGCTGGAGATATACAGTCCCAGGGCCTGATGCCAAGCATACGTCTTGCAGCCCTATTATGGATTAGTTGAAGAGGACGGAGCAAAGAAAGGGGCAAGTTGAGGAAGAGACTGTTACAGTAGTCTAGCCTGGAGAGGACCAGACCTCTTGAGACATTGAGCTTCTGGGGGAAGGTGAGGAAAGGGAGAATGCCTCTGAGGAGCTAAAATTGAAAGGTGGCCTTCTTGGCAAGGTCCAAGATGTGAGGATTAAAGGGGAGAGAGGAGTTGTAGATGACACTGAGGTTTCTGGCGTCAGTGGAAAGAGAGTGAGGTGAGCCCAAAGAGGGCGGCTAAAGTGCAAGAGGGAACCGGGGATCAGGTGTCCTGATAGGAAGGATCTTGGTCTTACTGGCATTAAGACAGAGATCATTGGAGGTGCACCAAGACTGAACAGCAGACAGGCAGTCAGGGATGATAGAGGAGGAAGAAGAGGAGGAGAAAGAAGGGAACTTGAAGAAGAGGTGTGTGCCATCTCCGTAACACTGGAAATGAGGAGAGAAGGCAGAGATCAGGTAAGCAAGAGGTGCTAGGTAGATGTTGAAAAGCCAAGATTTACTTTTTCATTGCTTTGGAGTGCTGGTAGTAAATTTATTGTTGGCATGAACAACATTTGTAGACTTCACCTTTTTATTGGTAGTAACCTTAATCGTTTTGTAATGTATTTTTCCTTAAATTATTTATTTATTGAGATGTTTGTACACAGCTGGCATGTCACCTCATGGCAGGTTTGCTATACTTAGTTTTGGAGTTGCCCATAGTTCCTCCATGTGTTTTTAGTCTTGGACGGCTGGAGGTTTGTCAGAAGCAGTACTCATAAAACAGAGGTGTGTTGTAATCCAGTCCCCTATCGAGGAGTGGGAGGAAAGGATTAGTCTTGGCTTTTATGGAGGGTGGGAGGGAAGGCCTTCTTGAAAAGTGCCATGTTCAGTTCTGATACAACGTGAGTCTAGGTGCTGCCCTGAGGCTAGAATCCAAAGCATTTCACAAATGAAAGCCTATTCTAGGACTGCAGAGAAAACAGCATATATCTGATCAGACATCTTTAATCCTTATATTACTGGCATGTTGCTTACTTCACGCAACCTAATATATTGCAGTAACGTGGGGAGGGTACAGCTGGTAAGCTGCTCTGCAAGACCTTTCCTGATCTTGGAACAGTAAATCTGTGCTGCCGTTCATTTTCAGTGGGCCTATTGCTTACACTACACTATGTATGGCTGGGCGAGCCAAACAGTCCACGGATGTTGAAAAGCCAAGATTTACTTTTTCATTGCTTTGGAGTGCTGGTAGTAAATTTATTGTTGGCATGACCAACATTTGTAGACTTCACCTTTTTATTGGTAGTAACCTTAATCGTTTTGTAATGTATTTTTCCTTAAATTATTTATTTATTGAGATGTTTGTACACAGCTGGCATGTCACCTCATGGCAGGTTTGCTATACTTAGTTTTGGAGTTGCCCATAGTTCTTCCATGTGTTTTTAGTCTTGGACAGCTGGAGGTTTGTCAGAAGCAGTACTCATAAAACAGAGGTGTGTTGTAATCCAGTCCCCTATCGAGGAGTGGGAGGAAAGGATTAGTCTTGGCTTTTATGGAGGGTGGGAGGGAAGGCCTTCTTGAAAAGTGCCATGTTCAGTTCTGATACACTGCATATTTTAATAAGGAGGGTTTAATATTATGAACATTGGTCTGGAAGGAACATCAATTTTCAAATAATAATTTGTCGTTGGGGAATAAGGAGCATGAGCCTTTTGCTGCTGAATCAATAACTTCAGTAACCTCATATTTTCTGGTGTTTAACAATTGAAGCAAGTTGAGTGAAATGAGTGGTTGAGTTGCAGGTGAGTCTCGGGGATTCAAATGCCTGACGTTTGATGTTGAACTGGAGCAGCCACAGATGCACGCTGAAGAACCCCTCCATCAAAGACAGTGAAACGCCTCCTAAGTGTGATGCTGGCTATTGAAAGGGTGGCTGCTACGTGGCCTTGGTAAGGCTAGGAAGGAGGTTAAGTCATGGCTAAAACCAAGAATCATCAGATTCAGGGAGATGCTAGAAGTCTCCTGAGATCAGCCTCGGGTCCTGTGTTTTTACAGGGATTCTGATTAATGTTCTATACCCCAACTGCCACCTTTTCTAAGACATGCTTCAAAAACACAGCAATATACTGCGGTAAATATCTCTCAATTGGATTTCATATTCAACATGAATATTTAAAATCCAATTAAAATTTCTGTTTTATTACTTTTATTTATTCAATGTGGCATTACAACAAATAATAAAGTGAAAAAAAGCAATCATCTATCAGTAAAGTAAAAGTGCCCAACTGCACAGTTATAACCATGGATTTGCAGTCTTATAAACCACTGGGGTGACTAACCGAAAGAGCCTTCTACGACAAGAAGCGTCTCAGGCAACCTCAAATGTCTTTAGGTTTAGCTATATTATATGATAATTCACGATAAATTTCCTCTGCATCATTAGTTTTGACCCGTTCATGGTGTTAGGTAAGAATTGGTTCAGTCACTCTGGGTGAGACTACCCAAAACTTATCTGCTTGGTATTAGGCCATCCACCTTTTGGTATAGGTCTGTACTACAAGTTGGTAGTGTGACCGAGCAGCCAGGCCTATCTCAAGATGGGTAAATGTGAGCTCCAGAGCTGTAAAAATGAAATCTGTATATACAAGTAGCCAAGTAACACTTACACTTAAGGTTTCAGTTATAAATAGTTATTTATTTATTTAACATCAGTTTTAAATAAGCATTCTTTACAATATCAATAAGAATGTAACAATAAGAATACACTTTGAAATTACTTTTCAAAATAAGTTAAGCCGGTGAATAATCTTTGGATATGTTTAATACATTTCTCCTACACCCTGAGGTGTCTTCAATCAGAAGGATAGTATTTGCATTTATATATCACACCAATATACTTTGTAGATTCTGAGTTGCAGAAAGGAAAGGTTAGGGGAAATAAAAAGGTTAGAACAGTTTCTCAGAAAATGTGCGGACAACTGAATCCTCCAATGAAGTCTAGCCTTTCCCAGCATTAACAGTGTTTAACAAGGCACAACCTATGGGGGGAGCAATACCAAAGTCGATGGATTTGGAAGAGTGCCTTTAGGGAGCCAGGACAGCCAACGTCATTTGGGCACAGTCTATAGTTCTGATGCACTTCTTGGATAAAAATTGTGCACAAAGTTAGAGAGTTCAGAAAAATTACTTGTAGGGACACAAGCTATTAAGCCTGTGCAAAAAGGAGTTGAAATCAACTCAGAAAGTAAGCAGGTGCAAGTCTCAAGTGAAACAGTATGGGCCTCATTCCGAGGTTGGAGGTAGTCATGGCGCTAATCCAATACCGGTACCGAGTCCGCCCTCGTTCAATGGGGACTTACTGGTCTATTCCGACCTTTGCGGGACCGTTAAGGCCCCATTGAAAAATCCATTCCCCACTCCCATTTCAGCCCCCATAGGGCTCAATCGGAAGGGGGAAGTCACTGTAAATTGCGGTACCGTTATTAGCTCTGAAGTCCCTTAACGGTCCCCAGTAAAACCAGGTGTTAAGGAAGGGACCCGCTAAGGGACCTCGGAATAGGGCGCAAAGGGATTACCGGCACCGATGTCCTTAACGGTGCCCGGTATCCCTTTGCGCCCACCTCGTAATAAGGCCCTATGACTTAAGGCAAGAAGGTAAATACCCCCAAGCCTGAAAAAGTAGCTTTGGATAGAAGAAAGGGGTCCAGCTGTATTCCGTCTTGCTGCAGCCAAGCAGACCCTGGTTCCTGAGCCTCAGTCGTAGGGACAAGCGGGAGGACCTCTGGAGGGCTCCTGCAGCAGTACTCTGGGAGGTCGTCGGCAGCTACAGGTTTTCTTTGTTTCATCGGCACTTCGCGGTTTCAGCGCTTCGCAAACAGCACTGATGCAGAAAGATGAACACTGCTTGGACTTTCCTTTCTCATTCGGTCCTGCACTCTGGTGAGGGGACTCTGGATTGGGACTTCCTGCTTCTGGAGTGTCCTTAGGAGGCTCCTGGAGCTTTTGACTGGATTTGTTCTGCGGCAGATGTTGCACTCGACTATGGACACTCGACAACTGGCATAGGGCTACTGCAGCAACAGAGAGGCGCAGCAAGTCAGGGATTGCGCCAAAGTGAAGTTCGTCTCGGGGTTAGTTGGTCCCTCTAACCAAGGGGAGAAGTTGGTCCGTCTGAACTTCTGTGTCGCTGTGAAAAAGGAGGTCGGCACAGCAGCAGGGCTTCACCGGGCATTTGAAGGGCCAGGAGGTCGCAGTGGGCTTCTCTTCAAGGTTTCTTCTTCGGATGTTTCTTCCAGTGGTCGACTCTGGATGTAGCCCCAAGAACCTCGCCTTTTAAGTAAGATTTCCCATTCATGCACAGCCTAGGCTATCAATCACACAATTAGGACTGGTTTTGTTCAGGCATTCCTAGAGACAAAGGATAGGGGAATTTCGGGATACACCATCTCATCCTGTCCTTCCAGACACACTGGAGTCAGGGGCGGGCTTCAGGGCTGAAGCCTGCAAAAGGCAAGACAAACAAAGGGCTCAAACCTGTCTCAATGCACAGAGAAAAGCCAAGAAAGACCTCACAAACAGAAAATGGCAAAAAAAGAAGACAGGGGCCATTTTGATGAAATGGCCACCCATGGTTGCTGTACTGCAGCTGCGGTTTCAGCCTGCGGTAGAAAAGCACAATGGCAGGAAATATAAAACCACTGCCACCAGCCATTTAAAGTAGTGAGGGTAACAACATTTTTTGCATGAGAACATATTATAAGGGGCTATTAAGTAACCCCACAGCACACCCCATAATATGGTGTGTGCTGGACCTAAATAGAGAAAAGGTAAGTAAAGTCAATTTCACTTTACTATTGTTGGGAACTGTAGTTCACCCAAGAAAAGGTATTTACACCTTATGAGAAACCCAGAGAATTTCTCAGTGATACTGCACTGAAGGTGCTGTGTGTTACCATACAAAAAGCAGATGCCTATGGCATTTGCCAGACTCCAAAAACAGTGAAAACACAAAATCCAAATCAGGTAAAAACGCATGAGAGAGGGAGAAAAAGGTCCCACTCAATCATGATTTACATTTAAAAAGTCCTAAGCCTAGAAAAAGAGCTGGAGGTCTTTAAGGTTGAAGGGAATTAGCACAGAAATGAAAATTTGCCCTAACGCATGGGTCCATTGATTGACGGTAGGTGCTGCCCCATCCATCCACCTCAGTGCACTACTTTTTTCGAGCCAGGAGTAGTGCGAGCACAGTAAATTTACCAAGTGTCAGCGGTTGAGGCGTAGAGAGGCCCGGTAGACAGATCAAGGGACACACAATGGCCTCAGAGGTAGTGATGGCCACGATTGCGTCAGTAACATCTGCCCAAAATTCGCCGGTCTTAGAGCAGGACCACATCACACACAGAAAGTCAGCCAACATTTTTTGCATTTAGGGCAGGCACCGGTAGCTGTAGGGTCAACATTGTTCACCTTCAATGGGGTGTATACTACGTTTGGTATAAAAATCGGTATTGCAGTACTCGATGTTTATAATTAAAAGATATATGCATTGCTTGCCCGCATATCTTTTCCCATTTCAGCTCATCTATCGTGCATCCCAAAGCATTTTCCCAGCCAGCCTTAATCGTGGTATTATTAGCATTTAAGGAATGAATAGCCAGGCCATGCATTGAGGAGACAGATTCAGAAGCAGTGCTTGCTGACATTAGATATTGCGGTAAGGGGCTAGCGTCAGGTTCTCCCGGTGTCAATTGCAATTCCTAGTGGCTTTGTGGAAACATCACAGATACCCGTTTTTCCGCCATGCTAATCAACTACCTGCTTTGGTTGGAGACTCACAATTCTTTAAGCTCAATATGTTGGTATTTTACAGCATTTCTTTTTACTTTGTGTCCGCTTTTGGGGATGGGCAAGGATCACAGCACTCTTTGAAATTTATCTCCACAATGAGCAGATCCACCACTGAGAACCCAATGGGAGACCCCATCTCCATTCTAATATTAGTTATCAATCTCTCCGGGCATGAACGTACACAATCTGTACCAGCCAAGCGACTGGCATTCTACCAGAGGCAGTTACTAGACACATTTCAACTTTCCTGGAAAAAATAAAGGACCAACTACAATGTTTACATATCAAAGAATATTTCTATGGGAAGAACAACAAACAAAGCCCTGCCCAAGATTGTGATGGCACACAAAACACTCAAACAGGACACCGTCATATGGCTGTAGCCAGAAATTTGAAACGTGAATCAACTGTCTCAGAAAACGGGTAGATCTAACTTACCTGGCAAGAAATGGATAACTTAATAGATCCTTACTGCTTGAGAGAGATGGGCAATAAGAACACTTCAAAACCAATAGGAAATCAGAATCAAACCAGCAGCCAAGCATGATGCTGTTGTGGTCATGGATGTACCGAAATACAAAATGGAGGCATACAGACAGCAAATGATTACCAGGTACTGAGTGTTTACCCCATTACGGAGTACAACAAAACAGATAAAGAATTCATCAGGCCCATGATATGCAGTATTGGGAATACTTCCAAAATCTGATATCAAACAATCCAACTCGTGGGATATTTAATCTGCTCCAAAAGATCAAACAACCTGACAATGTAGGCTGCAAGATCATATCTGGTGAGTAGATGTTCACCTAAGAAATATTTGGATATGTTAAATCCTTTTTCAAACCTTGGTGATGGACACAAACTCTTTTTACAGGACACAACTCGTATCCTAATGAAGATTTGAGAGGTAGAATATCTAACAGAGAATGCACTACTGGCCCTCTCACTCTATTGTAACATTATGTATGGCGGTGAAATCATTTACCTGCTAGAGATTCCTGCAAAGCGTGACCAGCAAGCTAGATACCACAATCAGGGCCATCACAGATCTCAACAGGTTCATACTTGCACACACCATGCATTGCGTTAATGGAAGCCATTTGCTCCAAAAGACCACAATGCACACAGGTACAAAAACTGTGCCTTACTATGAAAACCTTTTCATGGCAGACAACAACAATCCCAGAAAACTCTCCCATGCTTTCAGCATGCTGATGACTTTTTCCTGCTTTGGGCAGAAGGCAAAGATTTGCTTAAACAATTCCATAAATAATGATTTAGATTCGACTACTGTATTATTAGGTGCACCATGGATTTCTCCATGGAGAGCATACACTTCCTGACCGGCACTATTCCTGTTAGATGGAATGGCCATCTAAAACAGCTGTGTACAAGAAACCTAAAGACAGGAACAACTACCTGCACAGGACAAGCTTCTATACAAGCCAAAGAAAACAATCTATTGTCCAAAGCCAGTCCATCCGATACGAACATACATGTTCAAACAGGAAGATAGGGGACACTCAGCTTGCCACACCTCTGGCAACCGGGTCAGTGAATTTGATTGGGCTGTTTATATCCCCAGAGATGGCCTACTACAATACAGAGGGCCTCATCACGAGTTTGGCAGTAACCCTTAAATCCGGCGGTAGCGCTATTACCGCCAGATTTAAGGGTCCGCCAAATCAGGGCTTCGGCGGATTTCTCCACAGCTCTGAGCTGGGGGGAAATCTGACGAAATTTTCGCGCTATTACCGCCGGCGGGAAATCCGCCGGCGCTAAGAGCGCGAAAATTCCCCATTGAACCCAATGGGGAATGGGGAATTCCCGAATGGGCTCAGTGGGAATGGGCAATACCCGTTCCGCCAAACCCGTGATCCCGCGCTATTAGCGCCGGGGGGTTTGGCGGTAGGGCTATTACCGCTGGCGCTAATAGCGCAGCATTACCGCCCAACTCGTGATGAGGCCCAGAGACAGCAAAACTACAGAATGAATACCCTTTTTGGTCACTTATCATCCAGCACTAACACAACTGAATAAAATTATTAAGGAAACACAACCAATAATCATCAGGGACAATGAGCTAAAGGACATTTATAAGGAAACCTCCTTCATTGCATACAAGCAACCAAAAACTCTAGCACAGTCCCTGACTAGAAGCACATTTCAACTATGTCAAGAACAAATAAAACATGGAAAAACCCATGCAATCTTTGGAGTTGAAAAACCTGCTAACACATTGGCACCAAATATCCCATAAAATAGACCTAATGTACAGCTACATGAGACATATAACTACAAATCATCCAATACAAGAAATGCCTGCAAGGAACGTATGCAGATGAGAATTTCCAGGAACTGTGCAAAAAAATGTACCTTTATAGATATACTAGCTCGAGCTACAAAATGGAAATGCCAGTGGGTCATCAATTCACACAGGATGAGCACGCATTGCAGGACTTGTCAATGATGGCTTTGATCGGTGGCCTCTCGACTACCACGCTCAGAAGAATCTAAAATCCAGAGGTCTGCACATAGATATCGGATTTATGACACGCCATGGCCAACTAGGAGCCAGGGATGTTCAAAGCAACTACATTGACAGTGTCGTAAAACAACCTGCTGGTACTGCATTTCACCAACTGCTGTGGGCAGTCACAACGGTACGGAACCCATATTGGGTGAGGACAGAAGACAACAAAACCAGAAACCTTGGCCACTAAGCTCAAACGTTTGGCGCTCATTATCGAGCACAAAGCTCACTGAGATAACAATGGCTATTTGCCAATTCCAACATTGGTATTGTATTTTCTATTTGCCACTTTCTATGCAAGCCAATAAGCCATTACCGAGTATGGGGTGCATTGGGCATTTCACCATTTCAAAGTTTGGAACATTTTTATATTGGTCATATTGTCAGAAAACCAGTAAGCATAAGTAACCGCAGTAAGCCGAGTAGACACCACAGACACTGCACAGAAGCTGCACAAAACATATACTGATTGCTGACCTAATGACTTAGTTTCAAAACAGTAGTTCAATGCACCATTCTAAAACTTAGTTGGGCACTGTTATCACTGCAGATAATTCCATGGATGTGACTGCCACAGAGATGCAGATATTTGATTTAGGAAAACAGAAGGCTGGTTACAATAATGGAATTTCAAGCATACAACTTTAAAGTCGGTGTGAGGTAAAGCGGAAACAACACATCTTACATTTTGAGCTTGCCTAACAGTAACATGAACATTTTTCATACTTACTGGGTCCCATTTTTCAGACAAAGTGAGTCTAGTAAAAATATAATTCCACGCTTTGACCGTATTGTAAAATGTTTTCCAAAGAGTACCATTATGAATTCCATGTACACTCTTTCTGCATTCAATGGAGTTTAATGTGAGAGATGTTCTCCTGTGGTAAAGAGATAACCAGCAGTGTGCTTGTTTATGGCACATTTCACTGGGTGACCTCAATATGATGAAGAAGTCTATGCGACTTAAAAAGCAAATACATTTTACCCTCTCTGCATAATATTTTTCAGTTTGTCCAATAAAAGGTATACAAACTAGGATTTTGGTGAGTGAATTGGGCTCAAGAAGTAGCTGGTGAGTTGCTTACATGTTGCATCATCCAAGGGTGAGTGCAATGTATTATGGTTGCACAAAATAAGCAACACAACAGCATAAGTAACGCTAAGACAGTAACATTTTAGGTGGTAGCACAAAAGTATGGTATGTAATGAATCTGGACAAATGGTTCTTCTCCCCAGAGGAGAGCCACCCTCTTTGAGGCTAGGGAGGGTAACCCAATACGCAAGACCCTCCCTAGGGGTCTGGGCAAGCAGGACCTCCCATGGGATCTGGGCAAGCGGGACCTCACTGGGAGTGACTCCCATCTTGGGGAAAAGGACTCCCATTCCAGAGCGGATCTCCTAGTCCAAACCACTTTGTCTGCATATATCGATGTGGTAAAGACTTTCTCAGGCTAATTCATAGAATCCAGCGCACAAGTAGCGCACGCGGCTGGCGCACAGCGTGCGCCTGCGATAGTCTGCGCCAGGCACGTGCGCTAAAACAGATTTCCGCGCACAGCGTATTCATGGATTTCAAGCTCCCAAACCAGCCGTGGCGCAGAGAATCGCAGCGAGCCTGCAGCAGCGCCAGTAACGCCCCCAAGAACGCCCTCGCGCAAGGAAAAGCCATCAAAATCGCTAAATCATCGCTAAGGGCTGCGCTAACCCTGGACCACTTCACAGGGCAGGCAAACAAGGAAAGAAAAGCGGGCAATCTTCAAATCAGGAGTACGCGGGAAGTACTACACGCGACTAGGCAGGGAACGTGAATTACAGGGGTACGCGTGAAGTAGAAAACGCGATAGGCCAGGGAACGTGTATTACAGGGGTACGCGGGAATTATCACACGCGAACAGGCAGGGTGCGTGTATTACAGGGGTAGCGGGAAGTTCAACACGCGATTGGCCAGGGAACGTGTATTACAGGGGGACGCGTGAAGTAGAACACGCGATAGGCCAGGGAACGTGTATTACAGGGGTACGCGGGAATTATCACACGCGAACAGCCAGGGTGCGTGTATCACAGGGGTAGCGGGAAGTTCAACACGCGATTGTCCAGGGAACGTGTATTACAGGGGGACGCGTGAAGTAGAACACGCGATAGGCCAGGGAACGTGTATCACAGGGGTACGCGGGAATTATCACACGCGAACAGCCAGGGTGCGTGTATTACAGGGGTAGCGGGAAGTTCAACACGCGATTGGCCAGGGAACGTGTATTACAGGGGGACGCGTGAAGTAGAACACGCGATAGGCCAGGGAACGTGTATCACAAGGGTACGCGGGAATTATCACACGCGAACAGCCAGGGTGCGTGTATTACAGGGGTAGCGGGAAGTTCAACACGCGATTGGCCAGGGAACGTGTATTACAGGGGGACGCGTGAAGTAGAACACGCGATAGGCCAGGGAACGTGTATCACAGGGGTACGCGGGAATTATCACACGCGAACAGCCAGGGTGCGTGTATTACAGGGGTAGCGGGAAGTTCAACACGCGATTGGCCAGGGTACGTGTATCACAGGGGTGCGTGGGAATTATCACATGCGAATAGGCTGGGTGGGCCCTCACAGGTGTACCCTGTACACCCTCCACGGCCCCTGCAGGCAGCCCACAAAACAGTGGACTACCCTGCACACCTGATCATGTCCCCCTGCAGCCCCATCCACCAGGGGCACCCTCCACCAGGCCCCCACCCATGTCTCCCACCACCCCCACCCCCCAGCAGTGCAGGGGCACCTGCCATCAGGCCCCCATCCATGTCTCCCACCACCCCCACCCCCCATCCACCAGGGGCACCCCCCACCAGGCCCCCACCCATGTCTCCCACCACCCCCACCCACCAGCACTGTGGGGCACGTGGCCAGCAGGCAGTCAGGCAGCAGCCGATGGCAGGTGGGAGCGTGCTCAGGGCTCTGGGGGACTTAAATTTGGCCTCCTGGCCAGGAGCCTGGTCTTTCGTGTTTGAACGCGTGGACAGCCTGATAGGGAGTGATTTTGCACGTGAAAACCCCACACTCAGCGAATCGCGCGAAAACCCGTCACCAGCATATGTGCGTCAATAGTTACCTGCACGTGCAGTGTCAAAGCGTGTGATTGGTGAAAATGGATCTACACGCAGGAGTGACAAAGCGTGTGATTGGTGAAAAGTGAGCTACACGCAGGAGTGTCAAAGCGTGTGATTGGTGAAAAAGGATCCACACGCAGGAGTGACAAAGCGTGTGATTGGTGAACATGGGCCAAGCACGTACACGCCGTAAGTGACGCTGTACGTGTGGGCCTGTATAAAAGGTAGTGTTGAACACCATTTCCTTGTACGTGCTTTTCGTGGAGAGCGAGTGGGTGAATTCTGTACTTCTTGTCGTTTCACACGCGATTTACTTCACGGCGTTTCCAGTTCGTACTCCCTGTTACCTCTGACAGCTTTTTCTCTTTTTCCTCTTGTACTGGTTTACCTGGGCCTGTTCCCTCAAACAGTGTCCCCTTCTACTGTTGTCCTGTCTCCTCAGACAGCGTACACATCTTCTTTTGGCGGGGGTGTTGCCAACCAAAAGCGCTCATTTTTCACGCTCTTTTACCTGGCAGACGGTGAGTCACGCACGTATCTAACATCTGTGCTTGCCCCGTGTGTAGCCTACCCCTTCAGAGGTCAATCTAGGCTGCGTGTGACACGCATACGTTCATTGTGTTACTGGATGCCACAGCGTAGTGCAGGGTTTTCCATCAGCACACGTGGTCTAGGAGGGGTATTGTGCACGTTCCTTAACTTTTTTGGGGTGCCTGTGCGTTGCGTGACCCGTCATCTTTCCCCAGGGGTGTCATATAGCCTTGCCACTGCACTAGGGTACGAATACCATCTGGTACCCAACCCCTTTGACACCCAATTGCCCAGGACAATTGTGCACACCGACTCCCATACGCACAATACCATCAGTGCCATGGTTGGGAGGCGTCCAAGCCGTAAGGGTGGCAAAGGTGGCCGAGCCACACGTGGTGGCCGTGGAGGATCCACTAGGGGACGTGGTTGTGACTTGCAGGGTGCCCCTGTCCCCCCCAGTCTGGAGGACCAGTCAGGGACACCCATGCCCCCCCCCCCCCAGTTGAGAGTCATGTGGCTGATACCAACCCTGATCAGCCCTTGTCGGACCAGGCCATTGTGGCACCAGACCTGTCCGAGGGTGATCCCATCGCTGACATCCAGGTCAGCAGGTCCACTGCACGTGCACCGGTGCACATTGGTGTCATCAGGGCACGCGCATCTATGCCAGATAGGTCATCTGCTGGCCCCCGTAGCCAGGGTGTGGCTCCATCCACCCCACCTCTCATACACCCTGCCAAGACTGTGTCGGTCCTAGTTCATGCACCTCAGATCAGGCCTGACCCCATCCCACTACCCCCAATGCCTGCACCTACTCCCATGCTGAGTGGGCAATCCCACACACCCAGTACTGAGTCCACCACGACTCCTGCCCCTAGTGTCCACAGCGGCGTAGGACACTCTGGATCCCCACCCCCTTCCAAGTGCAAGAGGAAGAGTGCACGTCCGGCACAGGCTGATGCCCCAGGCACGGCTGCACAGTCCGGCCCATCAAGGAAGCCAAGCTTCACAGACGCCGAACTGAATGCACTTGTTCAGTATGTGTCAGATCATGATAGGGAAATGGTCATCGTTGCAGGGTCCAAGACCACACATGCCAGACGCCAGGCACACTGGCAGACCATTGCTGACAGAATAAGTGCCCTTGGAGTAGTGAGGCGCACAGCTAGTGATTGCCAGAAGCGCTGGAATGACCTTAAGCGCAGGGCAAAGGATAAGCTGGCCTCAAGTCATGCCGCAACCTTGGTGACTGGAGGTGGGTCCCCAGCACAGGATATAGAACTCACACCACACGAGTCTGTAGCTGGATCCTACGTCACCGAGGGACAACTCCAAGGTGTGGGAGACCTCCCTGATTACGAGGCATCATCCGGTGAGTGCACATGCATGTGTGTATTATCCATGTGCATGGTGTGTGTGTGAAGCATTCATGTTGGGTGCCTGTCAAGGGGGTGTGTGGCAGAGTTGATAGTGGCACCCATGTGCCTCATCCAGTATGTTCAGTGCAACACCATCTGGCCACAGCACTATCCCTACTGGCAACAGTGCACATATGGGCCGACACCATGGAAGTTGCCCTTGAATTGTCATTTTGTCACTACATTGTTGCTCATACTCCCCTGTCTATTCATCTGATGTCTTACATACCATTCCTATCCTTTCCCCCAGCCATTCAAGTTTCATCTTCACATGCCTGACATGCAATGATACCACATGCTAATGCGTCCTCTGTATATAAATGCCAACCAACATGCTGTCATACTGTGGATGTTGCCTTGACATCCACCTCCTACCTGTGGGCTTTGGTACCGTCTGGTTTCGAGCCCCATTCCCTCACACTCCATGCTGCTCTTCATGGTCTATCTTCCATGACTCCTACAGTTCAGACCATCGTGCCCTACTCACGACACCTGCTTGCCAAAAGTCAAATGAGGGCACCCTGCCCTCCAATGCGACCCACCCTATTGCTGAACAGTGCATCTGAGCCTACTCTAAGCTAACTCTCACTGACATCTGCTCATACATGCCTTTGCCTGTCCCATAGACCCTTCACATGGTCCCTGTCCTCTCTCCTTGCTCCTCTTCCACCATCATTGGTGGGACCCGTTGGGGTGTACTCCTGGCCTCCTTCCAATCCTCAGAGGCCACTATTGATGTGCATGGTAATGGGAGCGTCTCAGTCCAAGGCCCTTAGGCCAACCTCAATCTCCTTGAGAAATGCTACCCACATCTCATCAACTTCCTTACCTCTCCTGCTGTCCCCCCTCCTCTCTCCTCATCAATCCTGCACTGCCTCCCTGCACCCTCCCATGAACCTTCTCCGCCTCCCACTCCAACTCCTACACATGCTGCACCTTTGATCTCTAGCACTCCCCGTAAGTCCTACAAGGCTGTCAACCTCCTCCACAATTACACTCCTTTCACTGCGGCTGCATCAGGCATTCCTCCGATATCTGTCACTTACATGAGGTTATGCACCTTGACATCCTTGGTCTCATGGAAACATGTCTGACGGCCAGCTCTGTCTGCATCCTTGACCCTCTCCTTGGCCCGCCACTACTGTGCAGGGGGGGTGTGCCCTTGGCTTCCCTGAGGGTATTCCTGCCACTGTCACTCCTACTTAGACCTACTCCACTCTGGAATGGCTTGTGTGAGGTCTCTCTCCACCACACCTTGACATTCTCAAACAGTGCGTACTGTGTCTGGGAAAACTGGTCAAATGTACTACTTCCTTTCTGAGTGTCCTCACCTCTCCTCCTCACTCATGTCCCCAGACACAGAAATCCTCATCCTTGGTGCTGTACGCATCCACCTGCATGCTTGTTGACGACCCCACGTGACCTTTCTGTGACCTCAGCAACTCCCTCTCACCCTCTAGACTCCCGTCTGTCCCTACTCATTCTGCAGGGCACACTCTTGATGCTCTGATCTCATCTGACTTTCCCCTCTCCGTCCATCTCTGCACTCCTCTCTCCTGGAGTGATCACATTCTCCTCTCCTCCCAGCTCCCCCTCACCACCCCACAGGCAAAGCCACCCTCACCACTGTCACACACCTTCTTGGTATTCCGACCCATGAAGTGTGTGTCAGTCGAGGCTCATGCAGCCAAAATCTCCCCCCCATCCAGCTCCCCCTTAGGCTCACTCCCATCCTGACAGGGCCCACTCCATGCTCCACTCCATGTCAGGTACACTGGATGTCTTTGCCACGGTCATGACCACCTGTCTGAAGCCCCATGCCAATGCAGAGTCCTGGCATGACTCGGATCTTGTGAACCCAAACCACAGGTGCCGGGTGGCAGAGAGGGAATGTCCTGCATCATGGCCATCCTCTGGCAAACTGGCCTGCCACATGCTCCAAAGGCAATAGCGCCTCACCCTTTTCACCAAGATGAGATCCCCAATCCAAGGGCACATATCTGCGGCATGTGACAACTCTGCAGGACACATAGAAATCTGAAAGGACCTTGCCGAGCCAGAAGCAGTGTGTACCTCCCCTGTCCCCTCCGAGCCCACAGCACTGCATGATTGTCTCTGTACCCCTATAGGCCACCCCCCCAGCACTTGTCTGCGCCTAACACCATCTGCCCTTGACGTCAAGTCCTACTTACCTTGTACAGCACTTCCAGCCGCCACTTCCCCTTGCACTTCATTGTGCCACCCACCCCTGCACTTGCGTGACATGAATGACACCAGCACCAGTAGGATTGTTGACTGGCATCCCCTTCTGCCCCACCACCCCTCAGTGCTCCGCTGTACCTTCATACATTACTTGACCGGTGCTTCACGAATGCAATATGAATCCTTGACAGGTGATGGGGAGGTGGAATCACATTGTTTACTGCATTTTGTTGATGTAGACAAGGCACTGTGCATCGTTGCCAATTTGGACTAGCAGATCCATGTACAACATGTATACTTATGGATGTGACGATGCAATGTCAGGACCAGAGTGGTTGAAATCCAAAAAAGTAGCCCTCCTCTCCCTCTTCACTTGGTGGCTATGTCACATGCCATGTGTGTGATGGCATGTGCCTTTGACATGGCAATCACCGGCCAATGTGTGATGGCAGTGCTAGGCAGCAAGGTGAGCAGGCGTTGCTCTCCAATCTGTACATTGTATGCCCTGAGCCTCCCCTACAGACCCAGTGATGGTGAATGCATAGGAGGTCTCCCAGTCATGTTGGACATGTGTCGTAGAACTACTGCCTCTGTTGTTCATCAGCCCTTGTTGCATGCCATGGTGCTAATGCCTGTTTCCATTTTTCTCTTTCATGTCTTTGCAGGGGACGAAGCACTTGTTGATGCTGGGGATGTGGTGGTGGAGCCGTCCCAGGAGGGCAACCCGGGCCGACCTACCACAAGTGAGGGACGTGGTGTGTTTGTGGGTGAAAACCCACAAGTGCTGCAGGCCGTGCTGTCGAGGGGTGTCTCTGGGGGTTCCTCCCCCGAGCAGTATTCAGGTGTAGACTCGGAGGATGACACCTATGTGCAGTCGCAGGTGAGTGTTCTTGGGAGAGAATCTCCTCTGTCCGACCCACCTGCAGCCGGGCCATTGCCCTCAATGGGGATGTCAGTGTCGGCAGATCAGCCTCCGGTGGTTACGGATGCAGGGCCACACTACCCAATCTCTGATCCTGTTCCTGGGGCTGCAGATCAGAGAGGGAATGCAGTCCTGCAGCCTGAGGCCTTGCCGGCACAGCAAGGCGCAGTCCGCCTTGCCCCAGGCAGGTGTGGTGCCCGTCAACGTGGTGGCCGTATGCCACCTGGCAATACCGTTTGGGAGCAATCCATCTACGGTATGGCCACCCAACAGGCAGCATCATCCGAGATGATTGCACAGGCCATGGATAGGGTGGCCACTTCCATTGTCCCCCCAGAAAGGCTGATGGAGCGACTGGAGCAGGCTACAGAGTCCATCTGCCAGGCACACAGGGAGGATATGTTGGCGTCCAACATGGACAGGCGGGCGGCACTGGCGACTCTGCGGGAATCACTTTCCATGGAGTCCCAGCGCCACAGGGAAGGCCTGAGGGAAGAACTCCGTCACCTCAGGTCGACCCTGTTAGAGCTTGAGGCTTCATCCCATAGAAGGACAGAGGAGCAGCTGGAGCGTCTGACACGGACGCTCTCGGCCGAGATGCAGGCAACTCGTGCGGAGGTCAGGTCATCCCGGGAGTTACTGCATGGGGACCTCCGCATGATTATAACCCAGAACCAGAACTACCAGACCCGCCTGCTTGCAGCCATGGAGGAGCAAACTCGTGCTTTGCGTGGGCTGCCTCCCATTGTCACACCATCTTCTGAGGCAGCTCCCCCACCTCCAGAGTCAGCTGCAGGGTCTGGCCAGAGCCATAGCGACTCATCTCCCACAACAGAGTAGCCGTGTGGGCCACGAGCCTATGGGGTGTTTTCCTTTCCCATGATCCACACAGGTGGATTGTGGCGTGCATCCTGTCCTCGGACCTCATAGGTGGCCCCCCCCCCCCGCCGGCCCTTTCATGGCCATTTTTTCTCATTTTTATTTTTATTTTGCAAGAGTGTTGCCTTGTGTGGGTACCTGGGCATACACTGTATTGTGGCTGGGCACATGCAGGCTTGTCCTGAGTTTGGTTTCGATGCTTGGGTAGCAGACATCCACACCCCTCCTGCTTCCGTTTCCATGGGCTTGCAAAGGGTGTGCCCAAGTGACAGCAAATTACACGGTGACATTGGACTCCCATGAGCTGTTGGCCAGTCCATAGTCAATACTGTGTAGACATTCATAGTGTTCATTGTTGTTGCACCTAACTATGCATGATGGTTTGATATGTGCCTCTACTTACATATGTTGCTCATGTTTTGCAGGTATTTCACACAGATCTTCACAAGGGCATACTCTCTGGAGTCAGACTACATGTCGGTAGATGTGCACTGACACTTTTGCATGGCGCCATCACTGTACATCTGGACGGTGAGGACATACCAGCAGAATCAGGTAATGAGACTACCATTGATTACATGCAATGTGTCTTGTTTGGGTGGGCTTCAGGGTGGGTTGGAGTGTAATTTGATTGAAAATACTCTTACACAGGTGTGTAGTAGTGGCTCCAGGGCGGTTAGCTGCTCAAGTGCGGCTATGTTCCATTTGGGGCACTGCTATTTGTGACACTGGTGTCATGTTGTGATGGCCAGTTTGTTTGCTGTCACATACCATGACATGGTGTCCTCAGTGGCGGGACTGTGAAGGGAATGGGTGACATGGCAATGTTGTCATGTAGTGAATCGCCTGTGGCAATGCATATTAGATTGATGGAGTTGTGTCTTTGCGTTGTGATGCATTGCTGGTGTATGTGTAGCTAGGGGTGCACACATATTGACACTTCCATGTTAACAATCTCAGGCTGATGTGTATCTGACTGTTTATTGTCAAGTAATTTTCAGACATTGTCAGGTAGTGTCATCATTGATTGTCAGATGGTATGTGCCAGAGCAGTGTGCACTAGCCAGCACTGTGATTCCTAGGTGAAGAAGTTGGCCACCAGTTGCGTACGGGCTGCCTCCCCCCGTGCCCTTTCCCCTCCCATGCGCAGCGGGCGTGCATGTGGTTGTGGATGTGGGGGCACCACCATGTCCACGGGCAGGCCCCGGCGTGTTGCAACGTTGTGCAGGACACATGCTGCCACTATGATCCTGCACACTATTCGGGGAGCATATAACAGCTGCCCGCCAGAACGGTCAAGGGAGCGAAAGCGTGACTTCAGCACTCCGAATGTGCGCTCCACTATGCCCCGTGTTGCAATGTGGGCTGTGTTGTACCTTACCTGGGGTGGCGTGGTGGGGTTCCGGATTGGGGTCATCATGTGGGGGCTGATAGGGTAGGCACTGTCCCCTGCGGAGGTGGTGATGGGTATCATTAGTGGTGTTGTGTCATGACCCAGTATCTGACATGCATGCATGTGCAGTGGCATTCATGCTCACCAAGCAGCCATGTATCTCCATGCTGGCCAGCCTCTAGGTCCCGGCATAGGGTAGACATTCTGTAGATGAAGCTGTCGTGGGTGCACCCTGGATAGTTGGCATATACTGATGTGATTATTCCCTTGGCATTGCATACAACTTGCACGTTGATGGAATGCCAGTGCTTGCGGTTTCTATAGATGTGCTCTGTTGCCCTGGGTGGACGTAGAGCCACATGTGTGCAGTCAATTGCACCAAGCACTTTGGGGAATTGAGCCACACCATAGAATTCCTGGATGCACGTCCGCCTTTCTGCATGAGTCCTGGGGAGATATATGTGCCTGCGGACTGATGGCCGTGCAGTGATGATGTTCAAGACCTGGTGTAGGCAGCGTGACTGCGTGGCCTGTGACACACCACCCACTATGGCACTTGTCCGCTGAAAGGATCCAGTGGCCAAGAAGTGCAGTACATTCAGGACCTTCTGCAGGGGGCTGAGTGCTTGGGAGCACAGGGTGGGTGATGTGAGGTCATCCTCCCACTCACTGACCAGGTCCAGTATGATGTGTGCTGGAAACCTGTACCTCCCATACACCTGGTCATCAGGCATCCCGAATAGGCTGGTTCTGGGTGTGAATATTCTGGCCCTGACTCTCCTCCTCCTCCTCCTTTGGTAGCCCACTGCCACTGCTGCTAGGAACGGTATGTTCATCCTGGCATCTGGCTTGTTTATTGAAAAGTGCGCAAATTAATGCCTTGCGCGTGTTGTAGGCGAGCGTGTGAGCCTCGCACCCCTGGAATCGAGTTCCCACTCCAATCGCGTGTGGAAATTCCCACGCAGCAGGCATACAGGTGCGCTGACGTACTTGCTTGTGTAAGTGGCCGCGCGCCCCTGAAATACACGTACTTAGGCCAATGGCGCGTACGCGCACTTTTGGCCAATTACACGCGATGAAATACACGTACATAGGCCAATGGCGTGTACGCGCACTTTTGGCCAATTACACGCGATGACACTCTGACGTGCAGTATTTCCACGTGTGCTCCGTCTTCACGTGCTGAGTGGGGAACGCCCGTGCGGATCACGTCAGACGCGCTTACGCGATGAGGGACTCTGGTCCAATAGAATCGCGTATGCGTGCTGACGCACTTACGCGCTAAGGGCCTTTCCTCGGATTTCACGCTGACGTGCAGGAATTTCACGTGCCAATTCACTCCGTATCAAGCTGGCCACCCGAAAACACACGGAACACCACGCTCCTGCCCCGAAGGCCGAGTTACTGCCCCCCCAGTGCCCTGAGCAGCCTCCCACGTGCTATCTGCTGCTGCCTGCCTGCCTGCCTGCCTGCTGCCACTGTGCCCTGCCATTTGGTGCCTGCACATCAGCCATCTGCAGGGGTCCACTTGCTGTGTCCACCCCTGCTGGAACTGAAGACTCCCAACTGGGATTACATCGCTCCACAGCCCAGCCCCAGGACCCAGTTGCCCACCCACACCTGCCTCTGGGGTTGCCATGTCGGGCACTTCTACATCTGGCACCAGTGGCAACCCCAGGCCAGAGGGGCAGAGGGGCACCAGCTTCACTGCCACCGAAGTTGGTGTCCTGGTGGAGCATGTCCTGGGGCAGTATGATGCCCTCTTTGGATCGTCCCGCGCCAGCAAGGAAGGACGGGAGAGGATCTGGGCCGACTGTGTGGTTGCCATCAACGCGGAGGGGGTGGCAACCCGCAACGTCTTGAAGATCAAGAAGCGCTGGGAGGACTTGAGGTCCAGGACCCTTGTGAAGGCCCGGCGCCTCGTGGAGGGGGGCCGGGGCCACATGAGTTCCATCCAGAAGAGGGTCCTGGAACGCGTACGCCCAGCGCTCCACGCCCAGATCCTTGAGAGGGAGACCCGTCTGGAGTTGAGCGGTAAGTGTCCAAGCATCACTGTGTGAGACAGGGCATGTTGCGGTGTGCTGGTTCTATGATACTTGCCTGTATGTGTGCCATGGGCCATGTATGCATGTATGTGTGCTGGGACATCATGGTAATGCATGTGCGACCAGTGATGTGTGACCCACATGGTTGTTGCATGTGTTGAAATGCGGCATGGGGAGCACTATGCAGATTTGGGACATGAGAGCATGCCAGTCTCTGTACCTGGACATGGATGGGGGTGAAGGATGGGTGCTGATGCCAGGTACATATATGGTAGCCATGTCTGTGTGCCTGACCTGCATGTCTGTGACTTGTGCATGCCATGGATGCATGACTCATGTGTGTGACAATGCACAGATTCAGTGACGCACCCAACTTACCCTTGTTTTGCCTGTGTTCGGTGTGATTGGGGCCAGATGGATGTGACTGAGGTGAAGTGTGTGCATGTGATATGCATGAGCCATGATGCATGTGAGTTACATATCATTGAATGTTTCAAGAGTCAATTGGACATGCATGGAAATGTGCATGGCATGCACCATGCCTGTTACTGTGTGTGTTTTGCCTGGACTGACCCATGTGTTGTGGAGGGACATGATGGAAGTGTACTTTGACAGGGGTGCTCATCTGCTATTGCTTCCTGTCTAGGGGACCATTGTACAGTAGCCTGATGCTTGTGTCCTTTGTCTCCCTCTACGCAGCGGCTAGTGAAGAAGAGGGCGGAGACGGCGCTGTGGAGCAAGGCGGCGGGGATGCCCCCACGGCTGCAGCGGAAGGGGTGGGTGAGCCCCCACAGGGGCCTGCTACGGCGGGAGACGGTGAGGAGCCATCCAGGTTGGTGGTTTGCACAGAGGAGGAGGAGGCCGACACTGGTGCACACATGGGGCCTGGTGGGAGCATCCCTGCTGGTGCAAGTGGTGCAGTCCAGGGCCAGGGGCAGGAGGCAGCACAGGTCACCGTGGAGGTGCCTGTGCATGTCGCTGTCCCTGACCCTGTGAGTGCACCACCATGCACCAGCAGGGATGCCCCGTCCCAGGCCCGTCCGCAGGTAGAGGGGATGTCCATGTCAACTGACTCCCCTCCACCTGCGGCCGTGGGAACCCCTGGCCGCGTGGAGCAGGTCCTGATTGGGGTCGCGATGCGCACGGCTGTGATTCGTGATGCCGTGCGTGCTTCCCGGGAGGAGCACGCACGTCATCACGAAGTGCACCGTGCCGACGTGGCCCAATTGGGATCGGCCATGTTCGGGGGGTTCCTGCATGTGTTGGCCAATCTGACGGCCCTCTCCTCCTCTGTGCAGGCTATCCACCGGTCGTTCTCCTTGCCGTCTTCCGGCCCAGATGCCACCATGGCCCCCTGTGGACCTGCCCCGACCAATGCAGCGAGCTCGGTGGGGATCCCATCCCTGCCGCAGTTGGGAGTCGGAGGTCCAGCAGGGGTGGACGACACAGCAAGTGGACCCCAGCAGATGGAAGATGTGCCGGCATCATCGGGCAGGGCACGTGCACGACGGCGTCGGTGGTTACCATCAGCCTGGATGCCGTCGTGCTGGCAGAGGCAGTGGCGTCGGAGGCAGCAGCGGGCTCGACGTGGGAGGCATCATGGCTCAGGGCCATCAAGATCGGAGGGGCAGGCATCGGCCGGAGGGCAGGGCAACCCTGGCATGGCAGTGTGTTCCGTGTGGGAGGAGTTTGGCCAGCGGATAGGTGCGGAGCGGCAGCGGGCTGAAGAGGAGCGGCTCGCCATGGCCAGGGCGGAGATCTCCATGCATCAGGCATTGAGGCGGGCTGAGTGCCTCGAGGAGGCTCGCAGGGAATTTGGTGAGCACATGGGGTTGTCCCTGCGAGACCTCGGGGCCAGGACTGAGTCCCGCCTCCAGGACATTGACATGGAGTTCGAGGATGCCCTGGCCAGCATCACCAAGTGAGCCGCAGGACTAGCCCGCTGCCTTTGTATATAGTTTTTTAGTTAGTTAGTGCTAGGTTTCCTTTATTTCTTTTTATTATTTTGGACCGCTTGGACAATGGCCACTTCTTTGTACATATTTTTTTAATTAGTTAGTATTAGGTTTCATTAGTGGTGTTGGGCTCATGGACCCTTGAACAATCCTGTATATATTGTTATTTTTTGGGAGGTACATTTTTTTACTTTCATATTGTTTACACCATGTCGTAATGGTTTTTCTTTCATTTCATACTACATGTGTTTACTTTGGACAAAATCTATTGATTTTTCTATCCTTTATTTTTTGGTTTCTCATTTTTGTTCCCGGACATGGACCTTTTATTTGCTTTGCCAGATAGTTGTATTAGTTTACTTGATATTTTTTGTAATACATTTTTATATTATCTTACACTTGTGTCATTTTTTCTTTGGTTTCTTACATGTCATGATATGGGTTTTGACATTCACTTGCACCCATTGTGTATGTGTGTGTGGCGGACATGTGTTCTTTTGCATACTTGCCTTTGGGGTTGTGTCATGTGATTGCATTCACTATGTGGGTGCATGCAATCCTTGCCTGGGTGTTTGTGCTGGGTATGCTGGCCATTACTGCCATTATTGTGTATCGTCAGGACCAGGGGCCAGGGGGACATGGGTGGGGGCATGGTGGAGGGTGCCCCTGGTGGATGGGGGGTGGGGGGTGGTGGGAGACATGGGTGGGGGCCTGGTGGAGGGTGTCCCTGGTGGATGGGGGGTGGGGGTGGTGGGAGACATGGGTTGGACATGGGTGGGGGCCTGCTGGCAGGTTCCCCACAGTGCTGGGGGTGGGGGCGGTGGGAGACATGGGTGGGGGCCTGGTGGAGGGTGTCCCTGGTGGATGGGGGGTTGGGGGTGGTGGGAGACATGGGTGGGGGCCTGCTGGCAGGTTCCCCACAGTGCTGGGGGTGGGGGTGGTGGGAGACATGGGTGGGGGCCTGGTGGAGGGTGCCCCTGGTGGATGGGGGGTTGGGGGTGGTG
The DNA here is from genome assembly GCF_040938575.1 of Ambystoma mexicanum. Classification (NCBI taxonomy): domain Eukaryota; kingdom Metazoa; phylum Chordata; class Amphibia; order Caudata; family Ambystomatidae; genus Ambystoma; species Ambystoma mexicanum. Next base: position 81,555,957 of record NC_090937.1, read on the forward strand.
GGAGACATGGGTTGGACATGGGTGGGGGCCTGCTGGCAGGTTCCCCACAGTGCTGGGGGTGGGGGTGGTGGGAGACATGGGTGGGGGCCTGGTGGAGGGTGTCCCTGGTGGATGGGGGTTGGGGGTGGTGGGAGACATGGGTTGGACATGGGTGGGGGCCTGCTGGCAGGTTCCCCACAGTGCTGGGGGTGGGGGTGGTGGGAGACATGGGTGGGGGCCTGGTGGAGGGTGTCCCTGGTGGATGGGGGTTGGGGGTGGTGGGAGACATGGGTTGGACATGGGTGGGGGCCTGCTGGCAGGTTCCCCACAGTGCTGGGGGTGGGGGTGGTGGGAGACATGGGTGGGGGCCTGGTGGAGGGTGTCCCTGGTGGATGGGGGGTGGGGGTGGTGGGAGACATGAGCAGGTGTGCAGGGTAGTTCCCTGTGGTGTGTGCTGCCTGCAGGGGCCGTGGAGGGTGTACAGGTAATGCCTGGGAGCACACAGCCACTTCGCGTGTGCAACTTCACGCGCACCCCTGCAATCCACGTACCCGGCCATATCGCGTGTGGAACTTCCCGCGCACCCCTGGAATCCACGTAGCCGGCCATATCGCGTGTGGAACTTCCCGCGCACCCCTGCAATCCACGTACCCTGCCATATCGCGTGTGGAACTTCACGCGCACCCCTGGAATCCACGTAGCCGGACATATCGCGTGTGCAACTTCCCGCGCACCCCTGAAATCCACGTAGCCGGCCATTTCGCGTGTGGAACTTCCCGCGCACCCCTGTAATCCACGTAGCCGGCCTTTTCGCGTGTGCAACTTCCCGCGCACCCCTGCAATCCACGTACCCTGCCATATCGCGTGTGGAACTTCCCGCGCACCCCTGGAATCCACGTAGCCGGCCATATCGCGTGTGCAACTTCCCGCGCACCCCTGAAATCCACGTAGCCGGCCTTTTCGCGTGTGCTACTTCCCTCGCACCCCTGTAATCCACGTACCCTGCCATATCGCGTGTGGAACTTCCCGCGCACCCCTGTAATCCACGTAGCCGGCCATATCGCGTGTGGAACTTCCCGCGCACCCCTGTAATCCACGTACCCGGCCATATCGCGTGTGCAACTTCCCGCGCACCCCTGAAATCCACGTAGCCGGCCTTTTCGCGTGTGCTACTTCCCTCGCACCCCTGTAATCCACGTACCCTGCCATATCGCGTGTGGAACTTCCCGCGCACCCCTGTAATCCACGTACCCTGCCATATCGCGTGTGGAACTTCACGCGCACCCCTGGAATCCACGTAGCCGGACATATCGCGTGTGCAACTTCCCGCGCACCCCTGAAATCCACGTAGCCGGCCATTTCGCGTGTGGAACTTCCCGCGCACCCCTGTAATCCACGTAGCCGGCCTTTTCGCGTGTGCAACTTCCCGCGCACCCCTGCAATCCACGTACCCTGCCATATCGCGTGTGGAACTTCCCGCGCACCCCTGGAATCCACGTAGCCGGCCATATCGCGTGTGCAACTTCCCGCGCACCCCTGAAATCCACGTAGCCGGCCTTTTCGCGTGTGCTACTTCCCTCGCACCCCTGTAATCCACGTACCCTGCCATATCGCGTGTGGAACTTCCCGCGCACACCTGTAATCCACGTAGCCGGCCATATCGCGTGTGGAACTTCCCGCGCACCCCTGTAATCCACGTACCCGGCCATATCGCGTGTGCAACTTCCCGCGCACCCCTGAAATCCACGTAGCTGGCCTTTTCGCGTGTGCTACTTCCCTCGCACCCCTGTAATCCACGTACCCTGCCATATCGCGTGTGGAACTTCCCGCGCACCCCTGTAATCCACGTAGCCGGCCATATCGCGTGTGGAACTTCCCGCGCACCCCTGAAATCCACGTACCCGGCCATATCGCGTGTGCAACTTACCGCGCACCCCGGTATGCACGCACACGTTTATTTTTTCTCTCTGCGCGTGTGTGTGTTTGTGGGTACCCCTTTGTACGTCTTTTGTCCTGGAGGGCCACAGTATTGGACATTGATCATGTCTGTATATAGGTGCTATTTGTTGGCGCACCTTTTAGCGCACATTTCTTGCAGGCGCAGAGACGCTACCGCCTGCTTTCTTGTGGCGGTCGTGTTTGTGCCTGTTTGTGCCTGTGCGCTGCTTTGAGCGTGCGCTTTTTTGCCCTATTCTATTCCATGAATACGTGTTGTATGCGAGCGTGTGGGCGTTCCGCGCACTTGCCTCCTAAACTTTCCCCGTGCCGCCCACATTCTTCCCCATTGCGAGTGTTGTGCCCCATTTTATTCCCCATTCCGAGTGTCCCGCCCTGTGTCCCGCCTACTTTAGAGCTGTGCGCTGCGCTCGGAGTGATGGCGCAGTGGCCGTGGCGCACGACGTTGGTTGACCTGTGCGCCGGCCTGCGCCGCGCGTTTTTTCCGCGCACGTCCTCTGCTTTTCTTGCGCAGGGACTTCCATGAATCGACGTGCGCTGGTTTCCCTGCGCTTTGCGCTGATTTTCGGCGCAGCGCACGTATTGGCCCCTCTGCGCCGGGATTTTCGGCGCACATTTATTCCATGAATCGGCTTATATATCTCCTGCAGCGACTATGTTCCACAAATATCCTTCTTTTCATGTTTTGGCTACAGTCAATGATGAACCCAGCCTAAACACAATAGGCAGCAAAGGACACTGTTCTGTTTTTTTCCTGTGACGCGTATAAGAGAGGAAACTCCTACAGAGGAAAGGGAAACGCTAGGCAAACGTGTGCCCCCACATTGTTCACGTCCATTAAAAGGTACGAAAAGTGTGATTAACGACTGTAAACTATCAAGGTTACGGGAGCCTGAGAAACCCGATGGAGAGCCTGCCGTTAAAAGGTGTGAAGAGTGTGATTAATAGCTGTGAAAGCTATCAAGGTTGTAGCAACCTGAGAATCCCAAATGTACAAATGCCTTATGAAAGGAGGACAGAGAAAAATGTGAATATTGCGAATAAGACTTGGGAAAGCTATACTGGTTATGGGAGCCAGAAAAACCTGAAGATGCAAATACCTTATGAGAGTGGGACCAAGAAAAATATGAACATTGGAAATAAGATCTGGGAAAGCTATACAGGTTACGGGAACAGGAGCAACGAATGTGCAAATACAATATAAAATGGGGACCAAGAAAAATATGAACATTCTGAATAAGAGCTGGTAAAGCTACGCAGGGTATGGGAACCTGAGAAACCCATGGCGAGATTTAGAAAGTGATATGGACACTTTGAATTAAGGCTGAGCAAGTAACAGAAGGTACAGACCTCTGATAAGACAGGGTGAACAGTCGCCCTATTTAAAACAGCTTGGATAAAAGAAAATAACATATACAAGAATCACAGAACTTTTTGGAAGAACCCAATGTTGTGTAGTTCATAGGCCCCTCCATATACGACACCAGACACGGCATACGTCTTACCCTCTTTATTACTCACTCCTTACTGACTTCCCTCCTTCCCGCCTCCCCTTCCTCCCACCCCTCCCACATCCTGTTCCCGCTTTCACTTTCCCCTTAAAGAGGACGCTGTCCATTTCCCTCGTAACACTCCCCCACCTTACTTATCAAGTAAGTTCAATGTCTACATTTCTCCGATGACGACGGGCAGGCTTTCTCTAGACTCTCTTGGGACGGCTGGCCACGTCACTTCTTTTATCGTCTGGGCCCGCCAACATGGGAACCTCGGGCGGTTCAGGGGGTGTCTCTCGGCCTTCAGGCTCGTCCTCCTCAAAGGGTTTCTCTTCTTCCTGATCTTCTTGTAACATTTTACGGAAGAATGACTCCTTCCTTGTTATTTCTCCTTGGTCTCCTAGGGCGGTGATCATGGATCCCTTGACCTCAGTCACCACCAGGAGTTCGGGTCGGTATCGTGAGTCACTCTTCCTGGACCGGGTCTTCCTGACTAACACGATTTCACCAACTGGAATCTGTGGTTCTCTGGCTCTCTGTTTCTTATCCACCCATTCCTTGGCTCTTTCTCTTTTCTCGGCTTTGTGCCTTCTTATCTCGTCATCCTTTGCCGGGGTATAGTCTTCCAGTTGAGGCAACCTGGTTCGTGGCTTGTATTTAACTATCAGTTCTGCGGCCTCCGATATGTCGCTTCGTGGGGTGTGTGTTGATAGCTTCTCAGCAGTTGTGATATGGCTTGGGGCACAGAGCTTTGGTCCTTGGCAGCTTTCTGGTGTGTCCGCTTGATGTTTGCCATGAAGCGCTCCACCATGCCATTGTCTTGTGGCCATAGTGGCGTGATTCTTTGATGATGGAATCCCAGGTGGACTGCGAACTTCTTGAACTCTTGACCCTGCAAGGGGGCCCGTTGTCGGTTTTCACTGTGTTGGGGATGCCCCATTCACTGAACAGTTCATCCACTACAGCTACGACGTGATGAAATGCTGTGGACTGCACGTGTTTCACTAGGGGGAATCGGGTATATTAATCAATTGCCACTAGGAGATATCCTCCTTCTTCTAGTGGGCCGTAGAACTAGAAGTCAAGTGCTACCCGTTGCCACGGTCCCTCTGGGAGGGGGACTGTCTGTAATGGGCAGGGGGGTGAGCTGGCTGCATTTACTTGGCATGGTTCACAGTACCTCAGTATGTCCTCAACTATGGTGTCCATGTGTGGGAACCATACCTGGTTGCGTAATATCTTATTCGTGTTGGCTATGCCGCGGTGTCCCTCGTGTGCAAACATGACGAGGGGCTTCCTGAGGCTCTTGGGGGCCACCGGTCGGTTTCCTCTCAATAGGGTTCCTTGAGCTGTTGTGGCTAGTTTGCTCTGTATCTTTTCCATTCTTGCTAGGTCTCTCCTGTCTATTCCCCCCCTTTTTCCCGGTTCAAACTGTTCCTTGGTTGCCTGTCGCCACCTGTTTGTATTCGTGAGTCGAATGGCTGCTCTGATTGTGGGGTCGGGCTCTGCTCCTTTCTTCAAATAGTTTCGCCATTATTGCTGGGGGATGGGCGTTCAGTGACAGGTATGCAATGTATCCCTCTGCTTCACATTGCATTCATTGCGGTGTGTGGGGGTTTGTCCGGATGTCTCGACAGGTAGTCGGCTGGGTTGGCATCACCTCCGGGTTTGTGGCCAATGGTGTAATCATACTCCTGGAGGTGGATACCCCATTGTTCAATGCGTGGTGGCATCTTTATCTTGGGGTTTCCAAATAGGGCTAGCAGGGCATGGTGGTCGGTGATCAGGGTAAAAGTCCTTCCGATGATAAAGTGGTGAAATTTTTTGCACGCCCAGACGGCCGCTAGGCTCTCCCATTATGCTTGTGAGTAGGCTTGCTCGGTGGCGTTCAGCGCGGTTCTACGTGATTTCGCCGACCTATTTTTGGTAGTGGTACTTTTCATCGCTGGATTTTACATCGCCAGAAACCCTGTTTTTGTTTTTTTTTTATTCAGGGGGGGTCCCCCAGAACCCCCCCTTACTATTATAATAATACCCCAACCCCAACAAAACACCCCCCAAAATAAAAAATAAAAAAAACGGGGTTTCTGGCGATGTAAAATCCGGCGAGGAAAAGTACCACGACCAAAAATAGGTCGGCGGAATGTGTGTATACCGTTCAGCGCACGGCTGGCGTATGCGACTACGTCGGTTTCGGTGTCCTGTTGTGGGTTGGTCTGGGCTAGGATCGCTCCCAGTCTTACGGGGCTGGCGTCTACGGTTATTTCCGTGTCCCATTTGGGGTTGAAATATGCCAGCTGGCGGTTTGTCGCTAGTTCTCGTTTGATTGCGGAGAATGCTTGTTGGCATTGTTCTGCCCAGATGAAAGGTTGGTCCTTCTTCAGCAGTTGTTGTAGAGCGTTGGTGAGCGTCGCATAGTGGCGGAGGTATCGTGCGCAATACCCCGCCATTCCCAGGAATGAGCGTAACTCAGATATATCTTTCAGGCTTGTCAGCTTCACTATGGCGCTGATTTTGTCCGGATCTGCTTTGGTTCCTTTGTTCAAAAAGATGTGGCCAAAGAAACACAGGCTGTGGGTGCTGACTTCACATTTCAAGCTGTTGCGTGTGAGGCCGGCTTCCTGGAGGATATGGCAGACCTGGCACAATGCATCATCGTGTTGGTCCTGTGTTGCTCCTAAGACCAAAATGTCGTCGCTGTAGTTGAATGCATTGGTCACTGGACTAATTAGTCTGCGGATTGTTTCTTGGAAAATTTCGGCCGCCGATGATATGCCGAAATTCAGCCTCTTCTAACGAAATAGTCCTTTGTGTGTTGTGAAGGTTGTCATTGGTCTTGATTCGGGATCTATGACCAACTGGTGGTAGCCTTGGTTTAAGTCCAGTTTTGAGAATCGGGTGGCTTGGTTGAGTCTCACCAGCATGTCTTCAATGTTTGGTCTCGGGGGTGTCTCTCCCGTTGAATGGCTGTGTTGGGGATCCTCATGTCGACATAGAGACGGAGGCGTCCGTCGAGTTTTGGGGATGACTACTAGTGGGGACACCCAGGGTGTGGGTCCTTCTGCTCTCTCTATGATGTCATTGTCGAGCAAGAGCTGCAATTCGTGTGTTACCTTGGCTTGCAGGGGGAATCCAATTCTTCTGGGGTGTTGGGGTATGGATCGCACTGAGGGGTCAATGTGTAGTTTTATTACGTTGTCTTTCAGCATGCCAACACCATTGAACAGGTTGGGGAACATTCCTCGCAGTGCTTCAAGGTTAAGTGGCTTTTGGCTGACTGCCTGTATGGACTGGGCGTCAGGTGGAAACCCTTGGATTGTCTCTGATTGGTTGTAGTGGATGTCTATTAGGTGTAGCGCAATGGCTGTTTTGTGACTCAGGAGGCATCTTCTTCTGGCTGGGCTGTGTATAACATGGATCGCTGTCGGAACGCTCTTCCCTCTGTGGACTAGATCACACAGGAATTGACCTTGGTGAGTTCCTCGTATGTTTGCTGGTTCATGACGTTGACCGTAGCGCCTGTGTCGGCGAGGAATTGTGTGCTGATTGCTCCTATACGCACAGTCACTTGGGCTGCCATGCTGTCATCGGACGAGTCAGAGATGAGTCGGACATATTCCCTGCTGTATCGGTCGTATTCTGCATACTGCTGTGACTCTGTCGGTTGTTCTTTGACAGGTGGATTTTCATATGGGTCACGGGTATTGAATTCTCTTCTGAAGTCTTCATCAGGAATGGTTTGCATGTGGTAGACTTGCTCCTGACTGTTGTAGGCTTCATTCAGTGGTTCTACCTGGAGGTTTTCCACAGCTGTGATGAACCCGGGATGGGCAAGCTTCCTGGGACTGTTGATTCTGGTGTTGTCTTTCTTGGGGTATGGTCGCGGGTTGAAGGGCTTTGGTGGTTCATATCGTCTGTTTTGCGTAGGCTGGCTGGGAGGCCAATACGCTTGTAGGTGTGGTGTCTTCTCTCGGCACATGCTCTGGAAGTGGTTTTCCTGGCGGCACCTCATACACATTTGGCCAATTGCCGGGCACTGACCTTTGTGGGGAAATTCAAACCGGCAGCGATAACATTGCCTCTCGGGTTGAGTTTGCCGAGTCGGGTTCCAGGAGTCTTGTCTGTAGGTGGTGCCAGTATGGCATCCTTGTCGTTGCGGGTTGGTGTTGATGGCCGCTATCATATCTGCCTTCTTCGTGTTTTCTATATTAGCCGCTTGGACATCCACACACTAGTATACTCTTGCCAGTTCCGCTATCTCCTGCAGGGGTAGGGGCTTCTTTAGTAGGTGTTTCCGGAACTGGGAGGACAAGCATCCCTCGATGACTCGCAGCCAGATGGCTTCATCATCATTGAAGTTCGTGAAGCCGTAATACGTTATTTTTCTCTGGAGGCGTTGTATGAACTGGCCTATCGTTTCATGAGGCAACTGGGTGCATTGGTTGAAAGTGTAGCGTTCATAGTCCCTGTTGGGAATGACCACTAGGCGGCTGTTGGTGGCGCCAATGAGTCTTTGGTATGTCGTACTCTCAGGTGGCGGGATTGTTTTAATGACACTCTTGATGTCTTTCCTGACGAGGTTGGTGAAGATGTCCAGTTTGTTTGGCACATCTTGATTTCCTACGGCTCTCATAAATTCTTCGAATTCGTCCATCCACTCCTGCCATCTCTGACCTTGATTTTCTTGAGGCTCCAGCGGGAATGGGTTTGGGCGGCATAGGACTGATATCCGGTTATTGGGGGTTATTCCGGGAGTGGATGGTGCCGCCGCGTCTACTGCAGCGTTTCCTGACTGTGACATCTCTGGTTTTGCTTGCTTCTCGTTGGGTTACCTGGTCGCTGGTAAATGGCCGCGGTTAGTGATGGGCAGTCCTTGCTTTGGTGTGGTCGTGGTGCTCCGTGCGCCTGTGGTGTGGACCCTTGTGGGTTGGTGTTCCACACTTGAACCCCCACACTATCGGTGTTGTTGGCGAGTTGAGCCACTTTGTGTAGGCCTTCCTCCTTTCTAGTGTTTATTGTAGATGTGGTTGTTGTCTGCCTTCTGTGACAACGTTCCTCACTTACATGTGGCTTATTAATGTTCTGAGCAGTCTGTGCTTCAGTGCCCTGGTAATGTTCCTCGCTTTCAAGTGGTTTAATAACGTTCTGAACAGTCTGTGCTGTAGTGTTGGTAGCCCTCTGTGGAGTGCTCTGAGGGTATGCTCCTCGCATTTACGTGGCTTATCAAAGTTATGGGCAGTCTGTGCATTAGTGTTGGTGGCCCTCAATGCCGCTTCCGATAGTTATGCTCCTCGCTTTCAAGTGGTTTTTTTAGTATTGTGCGCAGCCTGCGCTCCCTGTGGCTCTATCCGCTGTGTAGTTTTGTTACGGCTGGCCTGCGTGCCCTCCTGCACGTGTCCACGCCTCTGCATGTCTCCAGACCTTGCTGCAGCCCGTGGATGCTGCACAGGTGGTCTCCTGGTTCCCCGGCATGGACCTGCTGATGCGCGCCATCTCCCTCTTGCCGCGCGTCTCTTCTTGAGTTCCTCTGGACCGTTGGCGGCTTCACTGGTTTTCTGCCCTCCTGGGTGAGCGATCCGTTGCACTGTGTTTCTTCTTCCTTTGGTTTCATTTCTGGCGCGCCGGACCTCCTCACCGGTCGCTCGCTGGTCTGCTTCCTGACGGCGGCACCGTGCTCCTCCTTTGCTGCCGCAACACCTCTGCTCTCCGTGCTCCTTCTCCACTGCGGCTGCACCCTGGCCCTCCTTGCTGGGTGCGGACGTGCTCCTCCTGTCGCCCGGGCCAGTTTCTTGCTTTGTTGCCAGTTGTTGTGTAGTTCATAGGCCCCTCCATATACGACACCAGACACGGTATACGTCTTAACCTCTTTATTACTTACTCCTTAGTGACATCTCTCCTTCCCGCCTCCCCTTCCTCCCGCCCCTCCCCCATCCCGTTCCTGCTTTCGCTTTTGGTTGTTTTATAAATCTCAGAGGAATGGAAATGTTCATAACAAGAGGCAGTTGGCCTTAATTCAAATGTCGAGGTCTGGAAAAAAGGGAGCCGGTAGCAACGTACCGGCACCCTTTCCAGACCACCACACTACAAGTCTGCCTGCAGGGGCATTGCACCCGGCAGGTCTGACCGGCCGAGCGCAACGGCCCCAGTAGGCAGACTTGTCACAGAAGCACTGGCACCGTTAGCAACGGTACCAGTGCTTCCCTCTCCCCACTCCCGTGGAGTCCTATGGGCCTCCACGGGAGTGGTGAACAACATTTTCCAGCTCCTGACTTTCCGATCCGCCGGGACTTGTAATGTCCCAGTGGCACCGGGATATCAGGCACCAGAAGAGTGTTACAAGTCTGACAGCAACCAGCCGGTAGCACCACGGGGTTACCGCCGGACTCGTAATGAGGCCCACTTCTTTGATACCAGGAGAAAGTGAAACCCTAACTTGAAAAAACTCAGAAGAATGTCCTGTGTTGTTGAAAAGGGAACTTTTGAAACCCAAGCACTCCAGCTATAGATTGGGCCAAGCAGACGCCCTGTTGAGGCTATTGAACAAAGCCTCCCATTTCCCTTTTTTGTTAGAGGTTTTTTCTAAAGTGGTAGGGCCAGTTAGTTGGATAGGATTAGGACTGACAAACTTATTTTTGGACTTTAAAACCTGCATTCGCATTGGTTTCATTAGGCGGGGAACTTCCCTTATAGTGATAGGGCTAGTTATTTTGAGCAAACCCCTTTGAGAATGCAATCTAATTGTCTGAGCCCTTCTTCTGGTTCACCACAGGTTAATGCAATTGAAGGGAAACACTGAATGCAAGTATATGTACAGTAAAGGGAACATCTTTAGGCATGCATTGCAAATCTCCAAACACCAGGGGCCAGATTACAGAAACTTTTGACCTATCCAATGCAAGTGCTATTTGGCACGTTAGCACTAGAGCAAAGTTTGCCCTGGTGCAAAAAACATTGGGGTCACTTTGGAAAACCTTTGCACTATGTCAAGTGAAAGTTTGCATGGCATTAGAACTTGGTCTCACGTTCAAAACTATAGTGAAGATCCTCACCTCCTACCAGCCCTTGTTTCAGTAATGGATCCTCACGTCTTGTCCGTCCTGTCTTCTTTTGCTTGTAGAAGGAACGTTCCTTGTATAGGAATGGACGGCCCTGCCTGTTGCCACAGTCTGTCAAATTAAACAGGCCGAACAAGGGGACAACTGGAAGGTCAGTCCTATTTGGGGAAAAACCAAGGCACAGAAACCCCAATGAGATAGTAGATGGTAGATGGAAATGGCAATCTGTAAGGAAGGCAATCAGAAATCCAAGGAAGACTGAAGCTAAGGGATCAACAGGAGTTGACAGGAGTACCACGGACACAGAAGAATGCCAAGCATGGGCGGAATAGCGAAGGGTAACTGTGGTAGGGCAACAGAACAACAGGAGAAAAAGGGAGGAGGACCAGCAGAATGGAGCCAAGGATAAGGGTAGTACAAGACAAGGGGAAAGAAGAAAAACGAGCGTCTTACCCGGGGAGGGAGAAGGGTTGCAACGCATCAGCGCGCCACAGACTCAATGTGTAAATACATAGCGCTGGCGACATCCTGGAAAACACTAGAATGTTACGCCAACATATCGGTACAAACATGATGGAACTACAGCGTGCATCCATTTCCATTGATTCCAGCGCGAAGGACGATGCATTGTGACACTTGGGTAAACACTGCCCCAATTTAAAAAACACTTACTTTCAATGCATTTCTTTCTCACAAAGGCATACTTTGCCCTACTGCCAACACCATTCTTTATTAGCACTAGGGTAAACTTTGCCCTATCTGAAAAATACATTGAAAGAAGAGGTTTTTGCCCAAGGGCGAAATTTGCCCTAGTGCTAATACTCTACATAATTGCACTCACACCAGTGTAAAGTTTCTGTAATCTGGCCCAAGGTAGAGCAAACGTAAAAGAAGTTATACATTCAGATAGAAGCCAAATCTAAACACCATTTGCAAACATGGCTTATGTGTGGTGAATGCTAACAAGTCATGGGAGGCAACATTTGACTGAAGTTGTGAGTCTAAGACCTTAATCTCTAAATAATTCCACCTTTTTGTGTGCAGTAGTCCAGACCCAGCAAGTGCATTCCTGATCATTGCTGCAAACTGCCTCTTTGTGACATACATGGCCCAAAAACGTATTCCTCTGTCAAGTAGAAGGTCACCCTGTCATTTATGGCTTATCACCTTGTTTTCCACTTGAATGTTTGTGCAACACGTGTTACGCAAGCATTTTTCCAAAGTTATGATTTATGAAAAGGCACAGAACGTTGTAAATGGTAACTCTTCAGGAGAGAAGATGCCATTCTCAGAAAGGGGTGGGGGACTTAGTGAACTATGGCTGTGATTAGCTATTTAATGGTGCACAGAGTTTGAGTATGATCTCAATCCCAGAGTGCATTATAGTCTTCAACCGTATAAAAATATACCCAGGCAGAAATGAAAATGGACCGCAATTTGTAAAAATTCATCATTAGTGGCCGGTCATACATAAGGTTGTTAAGCACTTTGGGGAAGTAATATTGGTGAAAACCACACACAAAGTAATCAAACTAACCATTTTGCCCCAACTCTAGACTGCAAGGCCAGCCCTTCTGACAGTGCTCGCTTGCCCTCGAGACCAGTCCGAGCCCGGTACATGGGCTTTCACGTTCTGCATTTGGTTTCTAGAGTATCAACTAAAAAAATCTTGTTTTGACCTCAGAATATATTCTTTCGCCTCTATCATTACCACTGGCAGCTTATCATGCAGGTCTGTAGATACGCTGCTACGGATGTGCTCGTTTGCACGTCTAAGACATATGGCCTCATTACGAGTCCGGCGGTAACCGAGGCGGTAAAACCGCCTGGTTACCGCCGGACTCGTATTACCATTCCGCCTCTGTGATTCCCGGAATTACCGGGGCATTACAACCCCGGTTTTCCGGGAATCACGGAGGCGGAATGGTGTTAATCCCCATTCCCATCGAGTCCTATTGGACTCGATGGGAATGGGGATCATGGAAACACCGGCAGCATCTCGTAATTGGTAACCTGGCAGGAACATCACCTCCCGCCTGCAGGAGTCGGGATCAGGCGGTCCGGAAACAACGGTGGCGGCGGGTTTACCGCCACTGTTATTTCCGGACCGCCTGATTTGTAATGAGGCCCATAAAGTTCATTTTGCAGGGGGGCCATGATCGCTGACCTTTTAAAAGAACATGTACATTCAGTCTGCCTTGGTTTGCTATCAACAGGGGTCAAAATACATGTGATATCACTTCCTTTACTCATATCGGGCAGTGTACTATTGCGTAGAACCATGGCAGCATGGGTGGAACAGGGAAGCAGGCACAGCAGTGTGCTATGTAAAGATCTGGATCACAGGTCACCTGACGCACAGTAGTGATACTACTTCCTGTTCTCGTACACCGCTTCATGTGCCTGGAGGGCCACCAACGCCACATGGGTGCAATGTAGGGCTGCAATGACATTTGGCATCTGTGCCACAGTATAAATCTGTGCCTTCATGGTTTGCTCTTGTGCCAGGGTGGTGGGCAGAGAGATATTCCATGACACATGGCACCGCAGGGCTTCCAGCACCTGTCCAAGCACATATGCAAGGGTTGGCTGCAACATGCTATGCAGCATGGCCACAGAGTGCTGAAAGGTACAAGTTCCCTGGAATTGCAGGACGGACACTAGCTTTAGCAGTGGGCACAGCTGTCCTGATGATAATCCTGCTCTTAATGTCCCCATGGATAATGGTGAGCAGGTCACCTATGGTCTCCCTGTTGAGCCGGTAAAGGGTTACCAGCTGAATGTCAGTTAGGGTCCAAGGTGAGGGCATGACCCTGGGTATGGGGGCTCGCCTTCCATGGCATCTACTACTCCTTCTACTCCTCCTCCTCCTCCCTGCACCCTGTGCAGTGGGCTAATTTTCTTGCCTCTGTAGATACATGCGGACTGTGAGCAGCTGCATATCCCAGGTCACAATGCCTAGTGGCTGCATGGTATTGGAAAGTTTGTTTAGGGAAGGTGTGAGCCTTATGTAGCCCTCTTGAGTTTTATGGGTGCACCTGTGGCTTCAATGTTGGCACCTATCTGAATGTACCTCCTCTTGAAAGGTGGAGTTAACTGCGCTGTGTTTTTGGAGGTATTAACACCCAATTTCAGAGGTATTACTGCCATGTCCCAACTTGTACTACAACGGTAATACAGCTTTTGTGTTCTCTGCAGTATTTCCGCCAATGGTGTTACCGGAGAGTCAGAATTCAGCGGAAGGGTAAATGTGGCAGTAATTCTGTTACCACTACTTTTACCATATAGAACCAAACTCATAATCCATTTCAATATAGTCACTGCCAGTCCTATCCCCGTCCAGGCATCTACACTGAGTCCAGAATTTGTCTGAAATACCCATAAATTGACCCATGAGAGTCTGAAGCCAATACTCCTGGACTCACTGAAGTCCTGCTCCCTACCCTCTAATATGAAGCCCCAGAATATAGCCAACCACTACCATGCCTGTCTTCGCATTACTATAGACAAGCGCGCCCTGATCATGGCAAACATGCCCAAACCTCACAAGTCAAATAACACCTGATTCACTGATGACCTCGTCACACTACGCATCAAAAAAGAGCCTTTGAGCACTTATGTAAAAAGCTTCCATCTCCTAGCAACTCCCTTCCACTGATCCGCACACATACAAAACCTCAGTTATCTTCACTAAAGCCAATTCCTACAATGTGCGTATCTCCAACGTAGGCTCCAATACCAAAGAGCTATTCTTCATCTGGAGAGAGCCCGAGGCTCCCATTCATATCATACCAACTACCAAGGCAGACAAAATCTGGTGCACCACCATACCAGACACCCTTGCACATAGAAATGACTTACTCTCTGAGAGAATGAGTGCAGTTAAGCCAGTCATGCTGTGAAAGATCCCACAAAAACCCTTTCACTCAAACCGTCTAACTGTAAAGGTGACTCCTGCCCTCCCCACACAGTGAAGCTCTCTGCTCCCTCCCTATCACCCATCATCACCAATTTTATTAACGCATTGTTCTCCACCAATAATGTCCCCTCTAACATCAAATCAGCATGGATCACCCCTCTCCTCAAAAAACCTTCCGTCGATCCTACCGTTCCCACTAACTACCGCCCTATTATGACGGTCCCCTTCGTGCCTAAGATACAAGACAGAGTAGCGTACGCACAAGTCCAACTATTCCTTGAGCAGAATCATTTGTTAGGAATGAGGCAATCAGCATCAGGCTTCCACCCTAACATAGCAACGAAAAATCCAAATGTATAACATCCGTGACTCGGGCAACCTAGGCATCCTCCTCCACTTAGACCTTTCTGCTGCCTTTGATTTAGTCGAGGACAACACTCTATGCCAACTCCTCAGCCAGTATTTCCACTTTTTTCCAGAAAACTCAGCCTGAATACACTCGTTCCTCAGCTAATGCACCACCAGAGTCTTCATTGGTGAGGCGGCAGTCCACCCCCACCCCCTAGGTGTGCCTCAGGAATCCTGCCTTTCACCCACATTTTACAATACATACACTAAGCCCCTATTCAACCTCCTTGACTCTGTGAGTGTCATTTACACTAACTTTGCAGATGACACCCAAATACTCATCCCCATCACAAGCAGCTAAGCCCAGGACACCATCAAAATCAACACATGTACTGCAGCATACAAAACTGGATGGTCACACATAATTTATGTCTACATGGCGGGAAAAAAACAATCTACTTATTGTGGGCTCCCCCTTCCGGCTAAAAAAAAACTTGATTCCTCCTTCACTTCCCTCTGCATTGATGGTACCTCAATCCAGGTCCTTAAACAAGTTAAAACCTTGGGGGTCCACCTTGAAGCACAGCTGGCCATGACTAGGCATCATCTGCCACGGCCTACTACACATCCCGGGTTTTATCTCTGAGCAGACAATTCTTAGTGCCAAAAAACTGGCTCAAGCTCACACGAGCATTGATCCTTTCCAAACTGGATTACTTCATTTTATTTCATATAACTTTATTTTGATCCGACAGATCATAAAAGTCGCATACAAAATTCATCACATGAAACAATCAACAATAAATAAAATACGTCATAGTACGATAAAACCAGGACAGTTCAAAAACACTCTGTTACATGCTTAAAATATTTAAAATATAAGCAGTTCATTGTCCAAGACTAAAACATCATTCGTCAGACTGCTGGTATGCTTTAATTTCTTCCTCTGTGCCCGGTATACATAATTCCCCATACAATGGGTCGCTAGTTCACTGCCCCCGGCCAGGCACAAGTGGAAGTCTTCTTATGCAAAGAGGTATCAGATATTTCTTTCTAATATGAAGATATTCCGAACAAAAGAAGATAAAGTGTGCTGTGCTTTCAACAACGTTTGGGCAAAATAGGCAAGCTGTTGAGTTACTCGGGCTCCATTTATGCTTCAGACTGGCTAAAGGCAGAATGCCAAGACGCAGCTTCGTATATAGGATTTGCATAAGTTTCAACTGCATTCTGTCTAAATAGCATTCACAGCCAGGTTTTAGCTTCCATGATGCATATAAAATTGAGCTAGTTCCAAACAGGATTACTGTAACGTTCTTCTTATGAGCACCTCAGCCACTAATTTGGACAAACTTCGCCTATTACAAAATAACGCCCTGCGAGCTGCACTGTGTCTAACTCGGTCGGACCACATCTCTGCAATAAAACGCGCAGTACACTGGCTGCCGATCAAAGCACGGATTGACTTTAAAACCCTAACCCTTGCCCACAAGTGCATCTACAAGGAGGCGCCTACCTACCTCAATACAGTCTATCACAGAAACTTCTGGTGCGCTCGCTAAAATATATCTCATTGGTCACCAAAACAGGAGGAAGTGCCAGCTTTGGCGTTACCACACTTACTCTCTGGGGGAATGAATCCTGAAGGTCCAAATTAGGTGGTGGCCCCCAGAGAAGTCCAGTGCTCGAGTCCAAGTTGCCAGAAGCCATTCTGTCATCAGCAGCACCGAATAATCAAATGGCGGGAAAATCTACAAACTGATGAAACTCGACACCTAATTCTGCCACTGCACCCACGCCATCCAAAGTCATCAACAGAAACCAAAGAACTCATCCTTACCTCCCAGCCTTGTCGTGGATTTTACATCGCCAGAAACCCTGTTTTTTTTTTTTTTTTATTCAGGGGGGGTCCCCCAGGACCCCCCCTTACTATTATAATAATACCCCAACCCCAACAAAACACCCCCCAAAATAAAAAATAAAAAAACGGGGTTTCTGGCGATGTAAAATCCGGCGATGAAAAGTACCACGACCAAAAATAGGTCGGCGAAATGCGTGTATACCGTTCAGCGCACGGCTGGCGTATGCGACTACGTCGGTTTCGCTGTCCTGTTGTGGGTTGGTCTGGGCTAGGATCGCTCCCAGTCTTACGGGGCTGGCGTCTACGGTTATTTACGTGTCCCATTTGGGGTTGAAATATGCCAGCTGTCGCTAGTTCTCGTTTGATTGCGGAGAATGCTTGTTGGCATTGTTCTGCCCAGATGAAAGGTTGGTCCTTCTTCAGCAGTTGTTGTAGAGCGTTGGTGAGCGTCGCATAGTGGCAGAGGTATCGTGCGCAATACCCCGCCATTCCCAGGAATGAGCGTAACTCAGATATATCTTTCAGGCTTGTCAGCTTCACTATGGCGCTGATTTTGTCCGGATCTGCTTTGGTTCCTTTGTTCAAAAAGATGTGGCCAAAGAAACACAGGCTGTGGGTGTTGACTTCACATTTCAAGCTGTTGCGTGTGAGGCCGGCTTCCTGGACGATATGGCAGACCTGGCACAATGCATCATCGTGTTGGTCCTGCGTTGCTCCGAAGACCAAAATGTCGTCGCTGTAGTTGAATGCATTGGTCACTGGACTAATTAGTCTGCGGATTGTTTCTTGGAAAATTTCGGCCACCGATGATATGCCGAAATTCAGCCTCTTCTAACAAAATAGTCCTTTGTGTGTTGTGAAGGTTGTCATTGGTCTTGATTCGGGATCTATGACCAACTGGTGGTAGCCTTGGTTTAAGTCCAGTTTTGAGAATCGGGTGGCTTGGTTGAGTCTCACCAGCATGTCTTCAATGTTTGGTCTCGGGGGTGTCTCTCCCGTTGAATAGCTGTGTTGGGGATCCTCATGTCGACATAGAGACGGAGGCGTCCGTCGAGTTTTGGGGATGACTACTAGTGGGGACACCCAGGGTGTGGGTCCTTCTGCTCTCTCTATGATGTCATTGTCGAGCAAGAGCTGCAATTCGTGTGTTACCTTGGCTTGCAGGGGGAATCCAATTCTTCTGGGGTGTTGGGGTATGGATCGCACTGAGGGGTCAATGTGTAGTTTTATTACGTTGTCTTTAAGCATGCCAACACCATTGAACAGGTTGGGGAACATTCCTCGCAGTGCTTCAAGGTTAAGTGGCTTTTGGCTGACTGCCTGTATGGACTGGGCGTCAGGTGGAAACCCTTGGATTGTCTCTGATTGGTTGTAGTGGATGTCTATTAGGTGTAGCGCAATGGCTGTTTTGTGACTCAGAAGGCATCTACTTCTTGCTGGGCTGTGTATAACATGGATCGCTGTCGGAACTCTCTTCCCTCTGTGGACTAGATCACACAGGAATTGACCTTGGTGAGTTCCTCGTATGTTTGCTGGTTCATGACGTTGACCGAAGCGCCTGTGTCGGCGAGGAATTGTGTGCTGATTGCTCCTATACGCACAGTCACTTGGGCTGCCATGCTGTCATCGGACGAGTCAGAGATGAGTCGGACATATTCCCTGCTGTATCGGTCGTATTCTGCATACTGCTGTGACTCTGTCGGTTGTTCTTTGACAGGTGGATTTTCATATGGGTCACGGGTATTGAATTCTCTTCTGAAGTCTTCATCAGGAATGGTTTGCATGTGGTAGACTTGCTCCTGACTGTTGTAGGCTTCATTCAGTGGTTCTACCTGGAGGTTTTCCACAGCTGTGATGAACCCGGGATGGGCAAGCTTCCTGGGACTGTTGATTCTGGTGTTGTCTCTCTTGGGGTATGGTCGCGGGTTGAAGGGCCTTGGTGGTTCATACCGTCGGTTTTGCGTAGGCTGGCTGGGAGGCCAATACGCTTGTAGGTGTGGTGTCTTCTCTCGGCACATGCTCTGGAAGTGGTTTTCCTGGCGGCACCTCATACACATTTGGCCAATTGCCAGGCACTGACCTTTGTGGGGAAATTCAAACCGGCAGCGATAACATTGCCTCTCGGGTTGAGTTTGCCGAGTCGGGTTCCAGGAGTCTTGTCTGTAGGTGGTGCCAGTATGGCATCCTTGTCGTTGCGGGTTGGTGTTGATGGCCGCTATCATATCTGCCTTCTTCGTGTTTTCTATATTAGCCGCTTGGACATCCACACACTCGTATACTCTTGCCAGTTCCACTATCTCCTGCAGGGGTAGGGGCTTCTTTAGTAGGTGTTTCCGGAACTGGGAGGACAAGCATCCCTCGATGACTCGCAGCCAGATGGCTTCATCATCATTGAAGTTCGTGAAGCCGTAATACGTTATTTTTCTCTGGAGGCGTAGTATGAACTGGCCTATCGTTTCATGAGGCAACTGGGTGCATTGGCTGAAAGTGTAGCGTTCATAGTCCCTGTTGGGAATGACCACTAGGCGGCTGTTGGTGGCGCCAATGAGTCTTTGGTATGTCGTACTCTCAGGTGGCGGGATTGTTTTAATGACACTCTTGATGTCTTTCCTGACGAGGTTGGTGAAGATGTCCAGTTTGTTTGGCACATCTTGATTTCCTACGGCTCTCATAAATTCTTCGAATTCGTCCATCCACTCCTGCCATCTCTGACCTTGATTTTCTTGAGGCTCCAGCGGGAATGGGTTTGGGCGGCATAGGACTGATATCCGGTTATTGGGGGTTATTCCGGGAGTGGATGGTGCCGCCGCATCTACTGCAGCGTTTCCTGACTGTGACATCTCTGGTTTTGCTTGCTTCTCGTTGGGTTACCTGGTCGCTGGTAAATGGCCGCGGTTAGTGATGGGCAGTCCTTGCTTTGGTGTGGTCGTGGTGCTCCGTGCGCCTGTGGTGTGGACCCTTGTGGGTTGGTGTTCCACACTTGAACCCCCACACTATCGGTGTTGTTGGCGAGTTGAGCCACTTCCTCCTTTCTAGTGTTTATTGTAGATGTGGTTGTTGTCTGCCTTCTGTGACAACGTTCCTCACTTACATGTGGCTTATTAATGTTCTGAGCAGTCTGTGCTTCAGTGCCCTGGTAATGTTCCTCGCTTTCAAGTGGTTTAATAACGTTCTGAACAGTCTGTGCTGTAGTGTTGGTAGCCCTCTGTGGAGTGCTCTGAGGGTATGCTCCTCGCATTTACGTGGCTTATCAAAGTTATGGGCAGTCTGTGCATTAGTGTTGGTGGCCCTCAATGCTGCTTCTGGTAGTTATGCTCCTCGCTTTCAAGTGGTTTTTTTAGTATTGTGCGCAGCCTGCGCTCCCTGTGGCTCTATCCGCTGTGTAGTTTTGTTACGGCTGGCCTGCGTGCCCTCCTGCACGTGTCCACGCCTCTGCATGTCTCCAGACCTTGCTGCAGCCCGTGGATGCTGCACAGGTGGTCTCCTGGTTCCCCGGCATGGACCTGCTGATGCGCGCCATCTCCCTCTTGCCGCGCGTCTCTTCTTGAGTTCCTCTGGACCGTTGGCGGCTTCACTGGTTTTCTGCCCTCCTGGGTGAGCGATCCGTTGCACTGTGTTTCTTCTTCCTTTGATTTCATTTCTGGCGCGCCGGACCTCCTCACCGGTCGCTCGCTGGTCTGCTTCCTGACGGCGGCACCGTGCTCCTCCTTTGCTGCCGCAACACCTCTGCTCTCCGTGCTCCTTCTCCACTGTGGCTGCACCCTGGCCCTCCTTGCTGGGTGCGGACGTGCTCCTCCTGTCGCCCGGGCCAGTTTCTTGCTTTGTTGCCAGTTGTTGTGTAGTTCATAGGCCCCTCCATATACGACACCAGACACGGTATACGTCTTAACCTCTTTATTACTTACTCCTTAGTGACATCTCTCCTTCCTGCCTCCCCTTCCTCCCGCCCCTCCCTCATCCCGTTCCTGCTTTCGCTTTTGGTTGTTTTATAAATCTCAGAGGAATGGAAATGTTCATAACAAGAGGCAGTTGGCCTTATTACAAATGTCGAGGTCTGGAAAAAAGGGAGCCGGTAGCAACGTACCGGCACCCTTTCCAGACCACCACACTACAAGTCTGCCTGCAGGGGCATTGCACCCGGCAGGTCTGACCGGCCGAGCGCAACGGCCCCAGTAGGCAGACTTGTCACAGAAGCACTGGCACCGTTAGCAACGGTACCAGTGCTTCCCTCTCCCCACTCCCGTGGAGTCCTATGGGCCTCCACGGGAGTGGTGAACAGCATTTTCCAGCTCCTGACTTTCCGATCCGCCGGGACTTGTAATGTCCCGGTGGCACCGGGATATCAGGCACCAGAAGAGTGTTACAAGTCTGACAGCAACCAGCCGGTAGCACCAGGGGGTTACCGCCCGACTCGTAATGAGGCCCACTTCTTTGATACCAGGAGAAAGTGAAACCCTAACTTGAAAAAACTCAGAAGAATGTCCTGTGTTGTTGAAAAGGGAACTTTTGAAACCCAAGCACTCCAGCTATAAATTGGGCCAAGCAGACGCCCTGTTGAGGCTATTGAACAAAGCCTCCCATTTCCCTTTTTGGTTAGAGGTTTTTTCTAAAGTGGTAGGGCCAGTTAGTTGGATAGGATTAGGACTGACAAACTTATTATTGGACTTTAAAACCCACATTCGCATTGGTTTCATTAGGCAGGGAACTTCCCTTATAGTGATAGGGCTAGTTATTTTGAGCAAACCCCTTTGAGAATGCAATCTAAGTGTCTGAGTCCTTCTTCTGGTTCACCACAGGTTAATGCAATTGAAGGGAAACACTGAATGCAAGTATATGTACAGTAAAGGGAACATCTTTAGGCATGCATTGCAAATCTCCAAACACCAGGGGCCAGATTACAGAAACCTTTCACCTATCCAATGCAAGTGCTATTTGGCACGTTAGCACTAGAGCAAAGTTTGCCCTGGTGCAAAAAACATTGGGGTCACTTTGGAAAACCTTTGCACTATGTCAAGTGAAAGTTTGCATGGCATTAGAACTTGGTCTCACGTTCAAAACTATAGTGAAGATCCTCACCTCCTACCAGCCCTTGTTTCAGTAATGGATCCTCAGGTCTTGTCCGTCCTGTCTTCTTTTGCTTGTAGAAGGAACGTTCCTTGTATAGGAATGGACGGCCCTGCCTGTTGCCACAGTCTGTCAAATTAAACAGGCCGAACAAGGGGACAACTGGAAGGTCAGTCCTATTTGGGGAAAAACCAAGGCACAGAAACCCCAATGAGATAGTAGATGGTAGATGGAAATGGCAATCTGTAAGGAAGGCAATCAGAAATCCAAGGAAGACTGAAGCTAAGGGATCAACAGGAGTTGACAGGAGTACCACGGACACAGAAGAATGCCAAGCATGGGCGGAATAGCGAAGGGTAACTGTGGTAGGGCAACAGAACAACAGGAGAAAAAGGGAGGAGGACCAGCAGAATGGAGCCAAGGATAAGGGTAGTACAAGACAAGGGGAAAGAAGAAAAACGAGCGTCTTACCCGGGGAGGGAGAAGGGTTGCAACGCATCAGCGCGCCACAGACTCAATGTGTAAATACATAGCGCTGGCGACATCCTGGAAAACACTAGAATGTTACGCCAACATATCGGTACAAACATGATGGAACTACAGCGTGCATCCATTTCCATTGATTCCAGCGCGAAGGACGATGCATTGTGACACTTGGGTAAACACTGCCCCAATTTAAAAAACACTTACTTTCAATGCATTTCTTTCTCACAAAGGCATACTTTGCCCTACTGCCAACACCATTCTTTATTAGCACTAGGGTAAACTTTGCCCTATCTGAAAAATACATTGAAAGAAGAGGTTTTTGCCCAAGGGCGAAATTTGCCCTAGTGCTAATACTCTACATAATTGCACTCACACCAGTGTAAAGTTTCTGTAATCTGGCCCAAGGTAGAGCAAACGTAAAAGAAGTTATACATTCAGATAGAAGCCAAATCTAAACACCATTTGCAAACATGGCTTATGTGTGGTGAATGCTAACAAGTCATGGGAGGCAACATTTGACTGAAGTTGTGAGTCTAAGACCTTAATCTCTAAATAATTCCACCTTTTTGTGTGCAGTAGTCCAGACCCAGCAAGTGCATTCCTGATCATTGCTGCAAACTGCCTCTTTGTGACATACATGGCCCAAAAACGTATTCCTCTGTCAAGTAGAAGGTCACCCTGTCATTTATGGCTTATCACCTTGTTTTCCACTTGAATGTTTGTGCAACACGTGTTACGCAAGCATTTTTCCAAAGTTATGATTTATGAAAAGGCACAGAACGTTGTAAATGGTAACTCTTCAGGAGAGAAGATGCCATTCTCAGAAAGGGGTGGGGGACTTAGTGAACTATGGCTGTGATTAGCTATTTAATGGTGCACAGAGTTTGAGTATGATCTCAATCCCAGAGTGCATTATAGTCTTCAACCGTATAAAAATATATCCAGGCAGAAATGAAAATGGACCGCAATTTGTAAAAATTCATCATTAGTGGCCGGTCATACATAAGGTTGTTAAGCACTTTGGGGAAGTAATATTGGTGAAAACCACACACAAAGTAATCAAACTAACCATTTTGCCCCAACTCTAGACTGCAAGGCCAGCCCTTCTGACAGTGCTCGCTTGCCCTCGAGACCAGTCCGAGCCCGGTACATGGGCTTTCACGTTCTGCATTTGGTTTCTAGAGTATCAACTAAAAAAATCTTGTTTTGACCTCAGAATATATTCTTTCGCCTCTATCATTACCACTGGCAGCTTATCATGCAGGTCTGTAGGTACGCTGCTACGGATGTGCTCGTTTGCACGTCTAAGACATATGGCCTCATTACGAGTCCGGCGGTAACCGAGGCGGTAAAACCGCCTGGTTACCGCCGGACTCGTATTACCATTCCGCCTCTGTGATTCCCGGAATTACCGGGGCATTACAACCCCGGTTTTCCGGGAATCACGGAGGCGGAATGGTGTTAATCCCCATTCCCATCGAGTCCAATAGGAGTCAATAGAATAGGCATTCTTCTGTGTCCGTGGTACTCCTGTCAACTCCTGTTGATCATGGATCATGGAAACACCGGCAGCATCTCGTAATTGGTAACCTGGCAGGAACATCACCTCCCGCCTGCAGGAGTCGGGATCAGGCGGTCCGGAAACAACGGTGGCGGCGGGTTTACCGCCACTGTTATTTCCGGACCGCCTGATTTGTAATGAGGCCCATAAAGTTCATTTTGCAGGGGGGCCATGATCGCTGACCTTTTAAAAGAACATGTACATTCAGTCTGCCTTGGTTTGCTATCAACAGGGGTCAAAATACATGTGATATCACTTCCTTTACTCATATCGGGCAGTGTACTATTGCGTAGAACCATGGCAGCATGGGTGGAACAGGGAAGCAGGCACAGCAGTGTGCTATGTAAAGATCTGGATCACAGGTCACCTGACGCACAGTAGTGATACTACTTCCTGTTCTCGTACACCGCTTCATGTGCCTGGAGGGCCACCAACGCCACATGGGTGCAATGTAGGGCTGCAATGACATTTGGCATCTGTGCCACAGTATAAATCTGTGCCTTCATGGTTTGCTCTTGTGCCAGGGTGGTGGGCAGAGAGATATTCCATGACACATGGCACCGCAGGGCTTCCAGCACCTGTCCAAGCACATATGCAAGGGTTGGCTGCAACATGCTATGCAGCATGGCCACAGAGTGCTGAAAGGTACAAGTTCCCTGGAATTGCAGGACGGACACTAGCTTTAGCAGTGGGCACAGCTGTCCTGATGATAATCCTGCTCTTAATGTCCCCATGGATAATGGTGAGCAGGTCACCTATGGTCTCCCTGTTGAGCCGGTAAAGAGTTACCAGCTGAATGTCAGTTAGGGTCCAAGGTGAGGGCATGACCCTGGGTATGGGGGCTCGCCTTCCATGGCATCTACTACTCCTTCTACTCCTCCTCCTCCTCTCTGCACCCTGTGCAGTGGGCTAATTTTCTTGCCTCTGTAGATACAATGCGACTGTGAGCAGCTGCATATCCCAGGTCACAATGCCTAGTGGCAGCATGGTATTGGAAAGTTTGTTTAGGGAAGGTGTGAGCCTTATGTAGCCCTCTTGAGTTTTATGGGTGCACCTGTGGCTTCAATGTTGGCACCTATCTGAATGTACCTCCTCTTGAAAGGTGGAGTTAACTGCGCTGTGTTTTTGGAGGTATTAACATCCAATTTCAGAGGTATTACTGCCATGTCCCAACTTGTACTACAACGGTAATACAGCTTTTGTGTTCTCTGCAGTATTTCCGCCAATGGTGTTACCGGAGAGTCAGAATTCAGCGGAAGGGTAAATGTGGCAGTAATTCTGTTACCACTACTTTTACCATATAGAACCAAACTCATAATCCATTTCAATATAGTCACTGCCAGTCCTATCCCCGCCCAGGCATCTACACTGAGTCCAGAATTTGTCTGAAATACCCATAAATCGACCCATGAGAGTCTGAAGCCAATACTCCTGGACTCACTGAAGTCCTGCTCCCTACCCTCTAATATGAAGCCCCAGAATATAGCCAACCACTACCATGCCTGTCTTCGCATTACTATAGACAAGCGCGCCCTGATCATGGCAAACATGCCCAAACCTCACAAGTCAAAAAACACCTGATTCACTGATGACCTCGTCACACTACGCATCAAAAAAGAGCCTTTGAGCACTTATGTAAAAAGCTTGCATCTCCTAGCAACTCCCTTCCACTGATCCGCACATATACAAAACCTCAGTTATCTTCACTAAAGCCAATTCCTACAATGTGCGTATCTCCAACGTAGGTTCCAATACCAAAGAGCTATTCTTCATCTGGAGAGAGCCCGAGGCTCCCATTCATATCATACCAACTACCAAGGCAGACAAAATCTGGTGCACCACCATACCAGACACCCTTGCACATAGAAATGACTTACTCTCTGAGAGAATGAGTGCAGTTAAGCCAGTCATGCTGTGAAAGATCCCACAAAAACCCTTTCACTCAAACCGTCTAGCTGTAAAGGTGACTCCTGCCCTCCCCACACAGTGAAGCTCTCTGCTCCCTCCCTATCACCCATCATCACCAATTTTATTAACGCATTGTTCTCCACCAATAATGTCCCCTCTAACATCAAATCAGCATGGATCACCCCTCTCCTCAAAAAACCTTCCGTCGATCCTACCGTTCCCACTAACTACCGCCCTATTATGACGGTCCCCTTCGTGCCTAATATACAAGACAGAGTAGCGTACGCACAAGTCCAACTATTCCTTGAGCAAAATCATTTGTTAGGAATGAGGCAATCAGCATCAGGCTTCACCCTAACATAGCAACGAAAAAGCTCTCTTGGACCTAAAAATTCAAATGTATAACATCCGTGACTCGGGCAACCTAGGCATCCTCCTCCACTTAGACCTTTCTGATGCCTTTGATTTAGTCGAGGACAACACTCTATGCCAACTCCTCAGCCAGTATTTCCACTTTTTTCCAGAAAACTCAGCCTGGATACACTCGTTCCTCAGCTAATGCACCACCAGAGTCTTCATTGGTGAGGCGGCAGTCCACCCCCACCCCCTAGGTGTGCCTCAGGAATCCTGCCTTTCACCCACATTTTACAATACATACACTAAGCCCCTATTCAACCTCCTTGACTCTGTGAGTGTCATTTACACTAACTTTGCAGATGACACCCAAATACTCATCCCCATCACAAGCAGCTAAGCCCAGGACACCATCAAAATCAACACATGTACTGCAGCATACAAAACTGGATGGTCACACATAATTTATGTCTACATGGCGGGAAAAAAACAATCTACTTATTGTGGGCTCCCCCTTCCGGCTAAAAAAAAACTTGATTCCTCCTTCACTTCCCTCTGCATTGATGGTACCTCAATCCAGGTCCTTAAACAAGTTCAAACCTTGGGGGTCCACCTTGAAGCACAGCTGGCCATGACTAGGCATATTAATGCTCTATCATCTGCCACGGCCTACTACACATCCCGGGTTTTATCTCTGAGCAGACAATTCTTAGTGCCAAAAAACTGGCTCACGCTCACACGAGCATTGATCCTTTCCAAACTGGATTACTTCATTTTATTTCATATAACTTTATTTTGATCCGACAGATCATAAAAGTCGCATACAAAATTCATCACATGAAACAATCAACAATGAATAAAATACGTCATAGTACGATAAAACCAGGACAGTTCAAAAACACTCTGTTACATGCTTAAAATATTTAAAATATAAGCAGTTCATTGTCCAAGACTAAAACATCATTCGTCAGACTGCTGGTATGCTTTAATTTCTTCCTCTGTGCCCGGTATACATAATTCCCCATACAATGGGTCACTAGTTCACTGCCCCCGGCCAGGCACAAGTGGAAGTCTTCTTATGCAAAGAGGTATCAGATATTTCTTTCTAATATGAAGATATTCCGAACAAAAGAAGATAAAGTGTGCTGTGCTTTCAACAACGTTTGGGCAAAATAGGCAAGCTGTTGAGTTACTCGGGCTCCATTTATGCTTCAGACTGGCTAAAGGCAGAATGCCAAGACGCAGCTTCGTATAGAGGATTTGCATAAGTTTCAACTGCATTCTGTCTAAATAGCATTCACAGCCAGGTTTTAGCTTCCATGATGCATATAAAATTGAGCTAGTTCCAAACAGGATTACTGTAACGTTCTTCTTATGAGCACCTCAGCCACTAATTTGGACAAACTTCGCCTATTACAAAATAACGCCCTGCGAGCTGCACTGTGTCTAACTCGGTCGGACCACATCTCTGCAATAAAACGCGCAGTACACTGGCTGCCGATCAAAGCACGGATTGACTTTAAAACCCTAACCCTTGCCCACAAGTGCATCTACAAGGAGGAGCCTACCTACCTCAATACAGTCTATCACAGAAACTTCTGGTGCGCTCGCTAAAATATATCTCATTGGTCACCAAAACAGGAGGAAGTGCCAGCTTTGGCGTTACCACACTTACTCTCTGGAGGAATGAATCCTGAAGGTCCAAATTAGGTGGTGGCCCCCAGAGAAGTCCAGTGCTCGAGTCCAAGTTGCCAGAAGCCATTCTGTCATCAGCAGCACCGAATAATCAAATGGCGGGAAAATCTACAAACTGATGAAACTCGACACCTAATTCTGCCACTGCACCCACGCCATCCAAAGTCATCAACAGATACCAAAGAACTCATCCTTACCTCCCAAGCCTTGTCGTGGATTTTACATCGCCAGAAACCCTGTTTTTGTTTTTTTTATTCAGGGGGGGACCCCCAGGAACCCCCCTTACTATTATAATAATACCCCAACCCAAACAAAACACCCCCCAAAATAAAAAATAAAAAAAACGGGGTTTCTGGCGATGTAAAATCCGGCGATGAAAAGTACCACGACCAAAAATAGGTCGGCGAAATGCGTGTATACCGTTCAGCGCACGGCTGGCGTATGCGACTACGTCGGTTTCGGTGTCCTGTTGTGGGTTGGTCTGGGCTAGGATCGCTCCCAGTCTTACGGGGCTGGCGTCTACGGTTATTTCCGTGTCCCATTTGGGGTTGAAATATGCCAGCTGGCGGTTTGTCGCTAGTTCTCGTTTGATTGCGGAGAATGCTTGTTGGCATTGTTCTGCCCAGATGAAAGGTTGGTCCTTCTTCAGCAGTTGTTGTAGAGCGCTGGTGAGCGTCGCATAGTGGCGGAGGTATCGTGCGCAATACCCCGCCATTCCCAGGAATGAGCGTAACTCAGATATATCTTTCAGGCTTGTCAGCTTCACTATGGCGATGATTTTGTCCGGATCTGCTTTGGTTCCTTTGTTCAAAAAGATGTGGCCAAAGAAACACAGGCTGTGGGTGTTGACTTCACATTTCAAGCTGTTGCGTGTGAGGCCGGCTTCCTGGACGATATGGCAGACCTGGCACAATGCATCATCGTGTTGGTCCTGCGTTGCTCCGAAGACCAAAATGTCGTCGCTGTAGTTGAATGCATTGGTCACTGGACTAATTAGTCTGCGGATTGTTTCTTGGAAAATTTCGGCCGCCGATGATATGCCGAAATTCAGCCTCTTCTAACGAAATAGTCCTTTGTGTGTTGTGAAGGTTGGCATTGGTCTTGATTCGGGATCTATGACCAACTGGTGGTAGCCTTGGTTTAAGTCCAGTTTTGAGAATCGGGTGGCTTGGTTGAGTCTCACCAGCATGTCTTCAATGTTTGGTCTCGGGGGTGTCTCTCCCGTTGAATAGCTGTGTTGGGGATCCTCATGTCGACATAGAGACGGAGGCGTCCGTCGAGTTTTGGGGATGACTACTAGTGGGGACACCCAGGGTGTGGGTCCTTCTGCTCTCTCTATGATGTCATTGTCGAGCAAGAGCTGCAATTTGTGTGTTACCTTGGCTTGCAGGGGGAATCCAATTCTTCTGGGGTGTTGGGGTATGGATCGCACTGAGGGGTCAATGTGTAGTTTTATTACGTTGTCTTTCAGCATGCCAACACCATTGAACAGGTTGGGGAACATTCCTCGCAGTGCTTCAAGGTTAAGTGGCTTTTGGCTGACTGCCTGTATGGACTGGGCGTCAGGTGGAAACCCTTGGATTGTCTCTGATTGGTTGTAGTGGATGTCTATTAGGTGTAGCGCAATGGCTGTTTTGTGACTCAGGAGGCATCTTCTTCTTGCTGGGCTGTGTATAACATGGATCGCTGTCGGAACTCTCTTCCCTCTGTGGACTAGATCACACAGGAATTGACCTTGGTGAGTTCCTCGTATGTTTGCTGGTTCATGACGTTGACCGTAGCGCCTGTGTCGGCGAGGAATTGTGTGCTGATTGCTCCTATACGCACAGTCACTTGGGCTGCCATGCTGTCATCGGACGAGTCAGAGATGAGTCGGACATATTCCCTGCTGTATCGGTCGTATTCTGCATACTGCTGTGACTCTGTCGGTTGTTCTTTGACAGGTGGATTTTCATATGGGTCACGGTATTGAATTCTCTTCTGAAGTCTTCATCAGGAATGGTTTGCATGTGGTAGACTTGCTCCTGACTGTTGTAGGCTTCATTCAGTGGTTCTACCTGGAGGTTTTCCACAGCTGTGATGAACCCGGGATGGGCAAGCTTCCTGGGACTGTTGATTCTGGTGTTGTCTCTCTTGGGGTATGGTCGCGGGTTGAAGGGCCTTGGTGGGTCATACCGTCGGTTTTGCGTAGGCTGGCTGGGAGGCCAATACGCTTGTAGGTGTGGTGTCTTCTCTCGGCACATGCTCTGGAAGTGGTTTTCCTGGCGGCACCTCATACACATTTGGCCAATTGCCGGGCACTGACCTTTGTGGGGAAATTCAAACCGGCAGCGATAACATTGCCTCTCGGGTTGAGTTTGCCGAGTCGGGTTCCAGGAGTCTTGTCTGTAGGTGGTGCCAGTATGGCATCCTTGTCGTTGCGGGTTGGTGTTGATGGCCGCTATCATATCTGCCTTCTTCGTGTTTTCTATATTAGCTGCTTGGACATCAACACACTCGTATACTCTTGCCAGTTCCGCTATCTCCTGCAGGGGTAGGGGCTTCTTTAGTAGGTGTTTCCGGAACTGGGAGGACAAGCATCCCTCGATGACTCGCAGCCAGATGGCTTCATCATCATTGAAGTTCGTGAAGCCGTAATACGTTATTTTTCTCTGGAGGCGTAGTATGAACTGGCCTATCGTTTCATGAGGCAACTGGGTGCATTGGTTGAAAGTGTAGCGTTCATAGTCCCTGTTGGGAATGACCACTAGGCGGCTGTTGGTGGCGCCAATGAGTCTTTGGTATGTCGTACTCTCAGGTGGCGGGATTGTTTTAATGACACTCTTGATGTCTTTCCTGACGAGGTTGGTGAAGATGTCCAGTTTGTTTGGCACATCTTGATTTCCTACGGCTCTCATAAATTCTTCGAATTCGTCCATCCACTCCTGCCATCTCTGACCTTGATTTTCTTGAGGCTCCAGCGGGAATGGGTTTGGGTGGCATAGGACTGATATCCGGTTATTGGGGGTTATTCCGGGAGTGGACGGTGCCGCCGCGTCTACTGCAGCGTTTCCTGACTGTGACATCTCTGGTTTTGCTTGCTTCTCGTTGGGTTACCTGGTCACTGGTGAATGGCCGCGGTTAGTGATGGGCAGTCCTTGCTTTGGTGTGGTCGTGGTGCTCCGTGCGCCTGTGGTGTGGACCCTTGTGGGTTGGTGTTCCACACTTGAACCCCCACACTATCGGTGTTGTTGGCGAGTTGAGCCACTTTGTGTAGGCCTTCCTCCTTTCTAGTGTTTATTGTAGATGTGGTTGTTGTTTGCCTTCTGTGACAACGTTCCTCACTTACATGTGGCTTATTAATGTTCTGAGCAGTCTGTGCTTCAGTGCCCTGGTAATGTTCCTCGCTTTCAAGAGGTTTAATAACGTTCTGAACAGTCTGTGCTGTAGTGTTGGTAGCCCTCTGTGGAGTGCTCTGAGGGTATGCTCCTCGCATTTACGTGGCTTATCAAAGTTATGGGCAGTCTGTGCATTAGTGTTGGTGGCCCTCAATGCCGCTTCCGATAGTTATGCTCCTCGCTTTCAAGTGGTTTTTTTAGTATTGTGCGCAGCCTGCGCTCCCTGTGGCTCTATCCGCTGTGTAGTTTTGTTACGGCTGGCCTGCGTGCCCTCCTGCACGTGTCCACGCCTCTGCATGTCTCCAGACCTTGCTGCAGCCCGTGGATGCTGCACAGGTGGTCTCCTGGTTCCCCGGCATGGACCTGCTGATGCGCGCCATCTCCCTCTTGCCGCGCGTCTCTTCTTGAGTTCCTCTGGACCGTTGGCGGCTTCACTGGTTTTCTGCCCTCCTGGGTGAGCGATCCGTTGCACTGTGTTTCTTCTTCCTTTGGTTTCATTTCTGGCGCGCCGGACCTCCTCACCGGTTGCTCGCTGGTCTGCTTCCTGACGGCGGCACCGTGCTCCTCCTTTGCTGCCGCAACACCTCTGCTCTCCGTGCTCCTTCTCCACTGCGGCTGCACCCTGGCCCTCCTTGCTGGGTGCGGACGTGCTCCTCCTGTCGCCCGGGCCAGTTTCTTGCTTTGTTGCCAGTTGTTGTGTAGTTCATAGGCCCCTCCATATACGACACCAGACACGGTATACGTCTTAACCTCTTTATTACTTACTCCTTAGTGACATCTCTCCTTCCCGCCTCCCCTTCCTCCCGCCCATCCCCCATCCCGTTCCTGCTTTCGCTTTTGGTTGTTTTATAAATCTCAGAGGAATGGAAATGTTCATAACAAGAGGCAGTTGGCCTTATTACAAATGTCGAGGTCTGGAAAAAAGGGAGCCGGTAGCAACGTACCGGCACCCTTTCCAGACCACCACACTACAAGTCTGCCTGCAGGGGCATTGCACCCGGCAGGTCTGACCGGCCGAGCGCAACGGCCCCAGTAGGCAGACTTGTCACAGACGCACTGGCACCGTTAGCAACGGTACCAGTGCTTCCCTCTCCCCACTCCCGTGGAGTCCTATGGGCCTCCACGGGAGTGGTGAACAACATTTTCCAGCTCCTGACTTTCCGATCCGCCGGGACTTGTAATGTCCCGGTGGCACCGGGATATCAGGCACCAGAAGAGTGTTACAAGTATGACAGCAACCAGCCGGTAGCACCACGGGGTTACCGCCGGACTCGTAATGAGGCCCACTTCTTTGATACCAGGAGAAAGTGAAACCCTAACTTGAAAAAACTCAGAAGAATGTCCTGTGTTGTTGAAAAGGGAACTTTTGAAACCCAAGCACTCCAGCTATAAATTGGTCCAAGCAGACGTCCTGTTGAGGCTATTGAACAAAGCCTCCCATTTCCCTTTTTGGTTAGAGGTTTTTTCTAAAGTGGTAGGGCCAGTTAGTTGGATAGGATTAGGACTGACGAACTTATTTTTGGACTTTAAAACCCACATTCGCATTGGTTTCATTAGGCAGGGAACTTCCCTTATAGTGATAGGGCTAGTTATTTTGAGCAAACCCCTTTGAGAATGCAATCTAATTGTCTGAGTCCTTCTTTTGGTTCACCACAGGTTAATGCAATTGAAGGGAAACACTGAATGCAAGTATATGTACAGTAAAGGGAACATCTTTAGGCATGCATTGCAAATCTCCAAACACCAGGGGCCAGATTACAGAAACTTTTCACCTACCCAATGCAAGTGCTATTTGGCACGTTAGCACTAGAGCAAAGTTTGCCCTGGTGCAAAAAACATTGGGGTCACTTTGGAAAACCTTTGCACTATGTCAAGTGAAAGTTTGCATGGCATTAGAACTTGGTCTCACGTTCAAAACTATAGTGAAGATCCTCACCTCCTACCAGCCCTTGTTTCAGTAATGGATCCTCAGGTCTTGTCCGTCCTGTCTTCTTTTGCTTGTAGAAGGAACGTTCCTTGTATAGGAATGGACGGCCCTGCCTGTTGCCACAGTCTGTGAAATTAAACAGGCCGAACAAGGGGACAACTGGAAGGTCAGTCCTATTTGGGGAAAAACCAAGGCACAGAAACCCCAATGAGATAGTAGATGGTAGATGGAAATGGCAATCTGTAAGGAAGGCAATCAGAAATCCAAGGAAGACTGAAGCTAAGGGATCAACAGGAGTTGACAGGAGTACCACGGACACAGAAGAATGCCAAGCATGGGCGGAATAGCGAAGGGTAACTGTGGTAGGGCAACAGAACAACAGGAGAAAAAGGGAGGAGGACCAGCAGAATGGAGCCAAGGATAAGGGTAGTACAAGACAAGGGGAAAGAAGAAAAACGAGCATCTTACCCGGGGAGGGAGAAGGGTTGCAACGCATCAGCGCGCCACAGACTCAATGTGTAAATACATAGCGCTGGCGACATCCTGGAAAACACATTTCCATTGATTCCAGCGCGAAGGACGATGCATTGTGACACTTGGGTAAACACTGCCCCAATTTAAAAAAACACTTACTTTCAATGCATTTCTTTCTCACAAAGGCATACTTTGCCCTACTGCCAACACCATTCTTTATTAGCACTAGGGTAAGCTTTGCCCTACCTGAAAAATACATTGAAAGAAGAGGTTTTTGCCCAAGGGCGAAATTTGCCCTAGTGCTAATACTCTACATAATTGTACTCACACCAGTGTAAAGTTTCTGTAATCTGGCCCAAGGTAGAGCAAACGTAAAAGAAGTTATACATTCAGATAGAAGCCAAATCTAAACACCATTTGCAAAATGGCTTATGTGTGGTGAATGCTAACAAGTCATGGGAGGCAACAGTTGACTGAAGTTGTGAGTCTAAGACCTTAATCTCTAAATAATTCCACCTTTTTGTGTGCAGTAGTCCAGACCCAGCAAGTGCATTCCTGATCATTGCTGCAAACTGCCTCTTTGTGACATACATGGCCCAAAAACGTATTCCGCTGTCAAGTAGAAGGTCACCCTGTCATTTATGGCTTATCACCTTGTTTTCCACTTGAATGTTTGTGCAACACGTGTTACGCAAGCATTTTTCCAAAGTTATGATTTATGAAAAGGCACAGAACGTTGTAAATGCTAACTCTTCAGGAGAGAAGATGCCTTTCTCAGAAAGGGGTGGGGGACTTAGTGAACTATGGCTGTGATTAGCTATTTAATGGTGCACAGAGTTTGAGTATGATCTCAATCCCAGAGTGCATTATAGTCTTCAACCGGATAAAAATATATCCAGGCAGAAATGAAAATGGACCGCAATTTGTAAAAATTCATCATTAGTGGCCGGTCATACATAAGGTTGTTAAGCACTTTGGGGAAGTAATATTGGTGAAAACCACACACAAAGTAATCAAACTAACCATTTTCCCCAACTCTAGACTGCAAGGCAAGCCCTTCTGACAGTGCTCGCTTGCCCTCGAGACCAGGCAGAGCCCGGTACATGGGCTTTCACGTTCTGCATTTGGTTTCTAGAGTATCAACTAAAAAAATCTTGTTTTGACCTCAGAATATATTCTTTCGCCTCTATCATTACCACTGGCAGCTTATCGTGCAGGTCTGTAGATACGCTGCTACGGATGTGCTCGTTTGCACGTCTAAGACATATGGCCTCATTACGAGTCCGGCGGTAACCGAGGCGGTAAAACCGCCTGGTTACCGCCGGACTCGTATTACCATTCCGCCTCTGTGATTCCCGGAATTACCGGGGCATTACAACCCCGGTTTTCCGGGAATCACGGAGGCGGAATGGTGTTAATCCCCATTCCCATCGAGTCCTATGGGACTCGATGGGAATGGGGATCATGGAAACACCGGCAGCATCTCGTAATGCTGCCGGTGTTACCTCGTCTGCCTGCAGGCGGGCGGTGTTAAACCCGCCAGGTCAAACCTGGCAGGAACATCACCTCCCGCCTGCAGGAGTCGGGATCAGGCGGTCCGGAAACAACGGTGGCGGCGGGTTTACCGCCACTGTTATTTCCGGACCGCCTGATTTGTAATGAGGCCCATAAAGTTCATTTTGCAGGGGGGCCATGATCGCTGACCTTTTAAAAGAACATGTACATTCAGTCTGCCTTGGTATGCTATCAACAGGGGTCAAAATACATGTGATATCACTTCCTTTACTCATATCGGGCAGTGTACTATTGCGTAGAACCATGGCAGCATGGGTGGAACAGGGAAGCAGGCACAGCAGTGTGCTATGTAAAGATCTGGATCACAGGTCACCTGACGCACAGTAGTGATACTACTTCCTGTTCTCGTACACCGCTTCATGTGCCTGGAGGGCCACCAACGCCACATGGGTGCAATGTAGGGCTGCAATGACATTTGGCATCTGTGCCACAGTATAAATCTGTGCCTTCATGGTTTGCTCTTGTGCCAGGGTGGTGGGCAGAGAGATATTCCATGACACATGGCACCGCAGGGCTTCCAGCACCTGTCCAAGCACATATGGAAGGGTTGGCTGCAACATGCTATGCAGCATGGCCACAGAGTGCTGAAAGGTACAAGTTCCCTGGAATTGCAGGACGGACACTAGCTTTAGCAGTGGGCACAGCTGTCCTGATGATAATCCTGCTCTTAATGTCCCCATGGATAATGGTGAGCAGGTCACCTATGGTCTCCCTGTTGAGCCGGTAAAGGGTTACCAGCTGAATGTCAGTTAGGGTCCAAGGTGAGGGCATGACCCTGGGTATGGGGGCTCGCCTTCCATGGCATCTACTACTCCTTCTACTCCTCCTCCTCCTCTCTGCACCCTGTGCACTGGGCTAATTTTCTTGCCTCTGTAGATACATGCGGACTGTGAGCAGCTGCATATCCCAGGTCACAATGGCTAGTGGCAGCATGGTATTGGAAAGTTTGTTTAGGGAAGGTGTGAGCCTTATGTAGCCCTCTTGAGTTTTATGGGTGCACCTGTGGCTTCAATGTTGGCACCTATCTGAATGTACCTCCTCTTGAAAGGTGGAGTTAACTGCGCTGTGTTTTTAGAGGTATTAACACCCAATTTCAGAGGTATTACTGCCATGTCCCAACTTGTACTACAACGGTAATACAGCTTTTGTGTTCTCTGCAGTATTTCCGCCAATGGTGTTACCGGAGAGTCAGAATTCAGTGGAAGGGTAAATGTGGCAGTAATTCTGTTACCGCTACTTTTACCATATAGAACCAAACTCATAATCCATTTCAATATAGTCACTGCCAGTCCTATCCCCGCCCAGGCATCTACACTGAGTCCAGAATTTGTCTGAAATACCCATAAATCGACCCATGAGAGTCTGAAGCCAATACTCCTGGACTCACTGAAGTCCTGCTCCCTACCCTCTAATATGAAGCCCCAGAATATAGCCAACCACTACCATGCCTGTCTTCGCATTACTATAGACAAGCGCGCCCTGATCATGGCAAACATGCCCAAACCTCACAAGTCAAATAACACCTGATTCACTGATGACCTCGTCACACTACGCATCAAAAAAGAGCCTTTGAGCACTTATGTAAAAAGCTTCCATCTCCTAGCAACTCCCTTCCACTGATCCGCACACATACAAAACCTCAGTTATCTTCACTAAAGCCAATTCCTACAATGTGCGTATCTCCAACGTAGGCTCCAATACCAAAGAGCTATTCTTCATCTGGAGAGAGCCCGAGGCTCCCATTCATATCATACCAACTACCAAGGCACACAAAATCTGGTGCACCACCATACCAGACACCCTTGCACATAGAAATGACTTACTCTCTGAGAGAATGAGTGCAGTTAAGCCAGTCATGCTGTGAAAGATCCCACAAAAACCCTTTCACTCAAACCGTCTAACTGTAAAGGTGACTCCTGCCCTCCCCACACAGTGAAGCTCTCTGCTCCCTCCCTATCACCCATCATCACCAATTTTATTAACGCATTGTTCTCCACCAATAATGTCCCCTCTAACATCAAATCAGCATGGATCACCCCTCTCCTCAAAAAACCTTCCGTCGATCCTACCGTTCCCACTAACTACCGCCCTATTATGACGGTCCCCTTCGTGCCTAAGATACAAGACAGAGTAGCGTACGCACAAGTCCAACTATTCCTTGAGCAAAATCATTTTTTAGGAATGAGGCAATCAGCATCAGGCTTCCACCCTAACATAGCAACGAAAAATCCAAATGTATAATATCTGTGACTCGGGCAACCTAGGCATCCTCCTCCACTTAGACCTTTCTGCTGCCTTTGATTTAGTCGAGAACAACACTCTATGCCAACTCCTCAGCCAGTATTTCCACTTTTTTCCAGAAAACTTAGCCTGGATACACTCGTTCCTCAGCTAATGCACCACCAGAGTCTTCATTGGTGAGGCGGCAGTCCACCCCCACCCCCTAGGTGTGCCTCAGGAATCCTGCCTTTCACCCACATTTTACAATACATACACTAAGCCCCTATTCAACCTCCTTGACTCTGTGAGTATCATTTACACTAACTTTGCAGATGCAACCAAATACTCATCCCCATCACAAGCAGTTAAGCCCAGGACACCATCAAAATCAACACATGTACTGCAGCATACAAAACTGGATGGTCACACATAATTTATGTCTACATGGCGGGAAAAAAACAATCTACTTATTGTGGGCTCCCCCTTCCGGCTAAAAAAAAACTTGATTCCTCCTTCACTTCCCTCTGCATTGATGGTACCTCAATCCAGGTCCTTAAACAAGTTCAAACCTTGGGGGTCCACCTTGAAGCACAGCTGGCCATGACTAGGCATATTAATGCTCTATCATCTGCCTAGGCCTACTACACATCCCGGGTTTTATCTCTGAGCAGACAATTCTTAGTGCCAAAAAACTGACTCACGCTCACACGAGCATTGATCCTTTCCAAACTGGATTACTTCATTTTATTTCATATAACTTTATTTTGAACCGACAGATCATAAAAGTCGCATACAAAATTCATCACATGAAACAATCAACAATAAATAAAATACGTCATAGTACGATAAAACAAGGACAGTTCAAAAACACTCTGTTACATGTTTAAAATATTTAAAATATAAGCAGTTCATTGTCCAAGACTAAAACATCATTCGTCAGACTGCTGGTATGCTTTAATTTCTTCCTCTGTGCCCGGTATACATAATTCCCCATACAATGGGTCGCTAGTTCACTGCCCCCGGCCAGGCACAAGTGGAAGTCTTCTTATGCAAAGAGGTATCAGATATTTCTTTCTAATATGAAGATATTCCGAACAAAAGAAGATAAAGTGTGCTGTGCTTTCAACAACGTTTGGGTAAAATAGGCAAGCTGTTGAGTTACTCGGGCTCCATTTATGCTTCAGACTGGCTAAAGGCAGAATGCCAAGACGCAGCTTCGTATATAGGATTCGCATAAGTTTCAACTGCATTCTGTCTAAATAGCATTCACAGCCAGGTTTTAGCTTCCATGATGCATATAAAATTGAGCTAGTTCCAAACAGGATTACTGTAACGTTCTTCTTATGAGCACCTCAGCCACTAATTTGGACAAACTTCGCCTATTACAAAATAACGCCCTGCGAGCTGCACTGTGTCTAACCCGGTCGGACCACATCTCTGCAATAAAACGCGCAGTACACTGGCTGCCGATCAAAGCACGGATTGACTTTAAAACCCTAACCCTTGCCCACAAGTGCATCTACAAGGAGGCGCCTACCTACCTCAATACAGTCTATCACAGAAACTTCTGGTGCGCTCGCTAAAATATATCTCATTGGTCACCAAAACAGGAGGAAGTGCCAGCTTTGGCGTTACCACACTTACTCTCTGGAGGAATGAATCCTGAAGGTCCAAATTAGGTGGTGGCCCCAAGAGAAGTCCAGTGCTCGAGTCCAAGTTGCCAGAAGCCATTCTGTCATTAGCAGCACCGAATAATCAAATGGCGGTAAAATCTACAAACTGATGAAACTCGACACCTAATTCTGCCACTGCACCCACGCCATCCAAATTCATCAACAGAAACCAAAGGACTCATCCTTACCTCCCAAGCCTTGTCGTGGTCCACAGTAAGTTTCATATTCGTGGGACATCCACAGCCGGAGTAACTACCCGACCAAGGAGACCACTACTACAGACCATCACTGCTGCCTTTCCAACACTGCTTGGTTCCCTTCTCCTGCCTGACAGCAACAACCCAGTGACTTCTTCTTCCAGAGGGGGGTCCATCCTCAAGGGGCATCATTGAGTAAAGCTGAGAGAACTCTGCCACTTTGCTTTCCAAGGCACCTAAGGCACTGTGATGACGAAGAGGGACTTCCACCCTTAGGGTCCATCTAGGGGTCTCAGATTCATCTTGGGCCTGGCTCCCCTGTTGCTTCCGATGTAATTTGGGTGGCCGGACCTGTAAAACCAAAAGCAGACAATGAACATATACAGACTGGGCATTGCCATAAAAGCAAAGTATACCTTACCGTTTCCTTA
Source organism: Ambystoma mexicanum (assembly GCF_040938575.1). Taxonomy (NCBI): domain Eukaryota; kingdom Metazoa; phylum Chordata; class Amphibia; order Caudata; family Ambystomatidae; genus Ambystoma; species Ambystoma mexicanum. The sequence continues at coordinate 81,595,510 of NC_090937.1, forward strand.
CAGGTTGCCCAGGTGGGGGGATCTCCACATAGTGTTGCATCTTGTCTCTAAAGAAAGCATTCTGACAGTGTTCTAAAGTAATTGTCTGCATTTCTACATTCATGCGTGTGGGGTTAAACAGAATTTAATAATCTTAATAAATGTTTTAGGGCCATAACCAGTTGGTGCATTATTAATGAAACTAAACATAGCACTTTATATATTGTGTTAAGTTTTGGAGTAGGGAATCTTGAGTACAAAGTGAGTCTTATTTATTTGTTTATAACCACCTGAATCTTATGTTATTTAATAAAAGAACTTGGGTAGCACATAATGGTGTGAAGACATTCCTTTATGGGGGCTTGGGGATTCACTGTACCTAAGAACCAGCCTGCATCACCTCCCTGTGAGGCTCAGCCTTGGTCCACTACTACCATGTGAGAGCCTTGGCAAGGGTGCCTCTGTGCCTCTACCCCCTACTACCTCTACTATAAATAACATTATAGATATGCCCCCTCCAGTCTATAAACATAGGTTACACAATTTCAAATTAGAACCTATATGGCAACAACTGGAGCAAGTAGAACTCACTTTAAAATTGTTTGTTTTGACTCCAGTTGCTAACCTCTATGATTTTGTACATCTCCTGCTGTGAGGTTGCTATAAAGGAAGCTCCAGTGGTGGTGTCATCTTATGAATCAAAATGTTATTTTTATTACCTGCATATATAGATATTGTCCAATGTTGTAAAATAGTCCATTTTGTAGACGTTGACATGGCGCCACTAGAGAAAGCCATCTCTTGGAATTGGCCCCACGTGTCTGATTAGAAACCTTTTAGGTGAACAGGAAGCACACAATCACTCAAACACTTTATTATGCAGTCCATCTTGCATGCAGTGACTATATCAGGCCTATGATGGCATTAGAAGGTGTACCTGGCCTATTATAGCAGCACCTGCACGCGTCGGTCTCCCTTGGCATACAATGACTATTGCATGCTTAAGGTGGCATTAGTGGAGCAGTTGAGGCTGTAATTGACATTTAACATCCAAAACCTATTGGCTTTGTTGTGTATGACTTTCATGCGAAGCCATGAGAAAATGGTCCCCTTTCCGAATGCTTTAGATGTCCACTTACATCATGACAGAGGATTGCGAGTTCAAAACCAGCTGCTGTGACGTCACGGCAGGAGGCTACCGCATTTTCACTGCTGCGTTTTTAGTCTATTGTATATGATTTCTCTGTAACTTAGGCCCATCCATACCATCTCCTTTCGTTCTCTCAATCACCAGGTTTATCTCTCAGGCTCCATTCCTTCATTGCTCCACTTTTGTACAGAACCCAACAATGGCACTGCTTCGCTCACATCTGACCTTTGCCTCTGCCTCTGTCACAACTTTGAACCCTGGTTTCCGGTTTTGAAAGTCAGTAATTTAGCACATAGGGCACGCATCCTCGCTTGTTGAGGAAATGACACAGCCCACTTAACTGGGTGTGCCTCAGGATGCTCTGAGCCGATACAATGGACCTAAAAGTCGAACTTTGTATTAAATATGCAGGGATCTGCAACATTTGGCTCTCCAGAGGTTTTGGACTGCAACTCCCATGAGCCCCAGCCAACATAGTCAATGGTTAGGGGTCATAGGAGTTGTAGTCACAACTGAAATATGGTGATCCATATTTAGAAATTCTAACAACAGAATGGCAACCACGATACATGCTGAAAATGACCGTGCAAGGGGCATCTATGCAACAGATTTGTTTGCTAATTCTGCTAAATTGGCAAGATTCAAATTGAGGAACATACGAAACCCAGGAAAGATCCATCTTTTCCCAAAAGCAGTCCACAGAAAACTCTAGGGTGTTTTACAAAATCGGCTTACTATGCAGAATAAGGCAATACATTTCCAACCACAAGAAAGAAAGACAAATAAGCCTCTCCACGCCAGTGGCGTCCCCAGACATTTTTCGTAGGGGTGGCCTGATGAGGTCACTGGGGTGGTGCACCAAAACAAACACATACCTGAATTTAGGGCAGGTGGGGTGGGTGGGGCATCGTTTTTTATAAGGGTGGCTATGGCCCTTCTTGGCCACCTCTGCTCCACGCCTCCAGTGATTTAGAACGTAGGTATTTAATACAATAATACTGAAAGACGTGTGTTATCGTAGACAATCTTCCCCCTAATCAGATCTCTATGGTAAACTAGTTTACTACAATGGGGAAGGGGTGGTAGGCCTGGACACCAAGAGAAGAAACCAGATAAGACATAAGCATGTAGAAGAAATAATACTACCTGATCCTCGTATTCATCAGCAAATAATCAAGGACACACAATTCAGGCATGCTGTCCCCAAGGGGATGACCAGGACGGAGATACTACCCAGTTGTCGTGTAGCCACTTGCTTAGAATTCATTGCCATCCTCCTTCAAAAGATCCTAGGACAGCCCTCAGAAGACTTAAAGGGTTAATCCAAACCACAGAGCATGCCCGATGGCCGAACAGACTCCATCTCCCATCCTTTGTCTCACTTCTCTCTATCTCTTGGAAATCATACCCCCTTTAAGGTAACTGGCCTGGCATAAAAAACACTCAAAGGAAATTACAAGTGTTGCTTGTCTGCTAGCCTGTTAAGATTACTGCTAGCAACATTGCCCTCTTCCCTGCTTCCCACACAGGTGTCCTCCTCGCTCCCGCGGTTCAGGAAAGATGTGCAGGGCTCTGTTTGGGTCAGATGCTCAGCTATCGTGTCGCTGTCCTGCACAACTTCATCCACGTCTGCTCTCTCCAAGGTCTTCTTGTATTCTGTGTTTGGGTGAGATGCTCAGCTATTGTATCGCTGTCCTGCACAACTTCAGCCACGTCTGCTCTCCCCAAGATCCTCTTGTATTATATGTTTGGGTGAGATGCTCAGCTATTGTATCGCTGTCCTGTACAACTTCAGCCACGTCTGCTCTCTCCAAGATCCTCTTGTATTCTGTGCTTGGGTCAGAGGATCAGCTATCACGTCGCTGTCCTGCACAACATTAGCCACGTCTGCTCTCCCCAAGATCCTCTTGTATTCTGTGTTTGGGTGAGATGCTCAGCTATTGTATCGCTGTCCTGCACAACTTCAGCCACGTCTGCTCTCCCCAAGATCCTCTTGTATTCTGTGCTTGGGTGAGATGCTCAGCTATTGTATCGCTGTCCTGCACAACTTCAGCCACGTCTGCTCTCCCCAAGATCCTCTTGTATTCTATGTTTGGGTGAGATGCTCAGCTATTATATCGCTGTCCTGTACAACTTCAGCCACGTCTGCTCTCTCCAAGATCCTCTTGTATTCTGTGCTTGGGTCAGAGGATCAGCTATCACGTCGCTGTCCTGCACAACATTAGCCACGTCTGCTCTCCCCAAGATCCTCTTGTATTCTGTGTTTGGGTGAGATGCTCAGCTATTGTATCGCTGTCCTGTACAACTTCAGCCACGTCTGCTCTCCCCAAGATCCTCTTGTATTCTATGTTTGGGTGAGATGCTCAACTATTGTGTCGCTGTCCTGCACAACTTCAGCCACGTCTGCTCTCTCCAACGCCCTCTTTTATTTTCTGTTTGGGTGAGATGATCAGATATCTCGCCACTGTCCTGTGCTAGTTCAGCCACGTCTGCTCTATCCAAGGTCTTCTTGTATTTTCAGTTTGGGTGAGATGCTCAGCTATGTTGCTGCTGCCCTGCACAACTTCAGCTGCGCCTGCTCTCTCAAGGATCTTCTTGTATTCTGTGTTTGGGTCAGATGATCAGCTCTCCTTCTGCTGTCATGCGCAGCTTCAGCCACGTCTGCTGTCTCTCCAAGGTCCTCTTGTGTCATTCCAGTATTTACTGCAGAGAAGCCATGGGGATATTCTGCTCCCCAGAAAGCACATGGGTTTCCTAGTCCTGCATTGCCATGCCCTGTAGGACCCAGGACACATGCACACTGCCTCGTCTCTGCACCCGCCATAAGATGGCCGACATCTTCTAAATCAGTTGAAGCCCCTGGGAGTCAACCTGGCTGCCCCCAGGATCTCCCTTATATCTTTGTGTCAATCACTTGCATTGCCAAGGAGCAGGTCTCCTGAGTTGCACGACCATTGGAAATTGAAACTATTATTTTGCACAAAGGATTACTAAACATTACCTAGACTTTTCTGCTCATTTAGCCATTTCTCTCCTGTATTTTGCCTGATGTTAACTTTTAGTAAAGATATATTTGATAAAGTGCTTTGAAAATACTGTTTTTAGTTCCTGTGATTCTTCTTCCTGGAGGTGAGACAATTTGTTTAATGAGCATTAATAACTAGGAAATAAAACAAGGCCTTTAATTCCATCTTTAGCACTAGAAGATCCAAAGTTGTGTTATGACAGGTGTGAGTAGCTCACTAAGTCCCGGCTTTAATTATCCTCCTAAGACTGTATAATGGAAAACTCATAATAATTTTGCCAGAATGCAAACAACAAAACCAGGTGTGAAGAGTAGAGAACCCTACTCCGGGGCTTGTTAGTTTATTCAGCCTCAAAATCTTGAAACGGCATCATTGAGGGCAGCTGTAGGCCTAAGTTCACTATAATGAGGAATCCTTTAAGAACTGGAAATACCAGACTCAAATGTTTGGCCAACTTAAAATACATGACAATCACACTGTGTGATATGCACTGTATGAGCTTGTGAATTCCTGTTACAAGGAATGGAAGCAGAGCAGAAGCATGCTCCAATTGAAACATCCAGAAGTTCGAAGACATTCCTTAATGATCCCTGATTTTGAACGTCTTCTCAAAATAGTTAGTGGAGGATTTTGAGTTGAGGTCATCAGCGTGTACTAGTTCTCTGTGCCAGATATTTAACTGAAATACTGGAATTAATTATAATGAAAATCTTGGAGATTGGAGAGCTCAAGGGTTCCAGCAGATGGGCTGGATCATGGGAAGCATGGTGGTGAAACATATTGCCCCTTATTTTAGACACGCTGTCTTCCTACATTTCAGTCAAACTGCTTATTTTGGTTTGATTCCATCATCATCAACAAAATACTTTATTCGGCTAAAATGCCATAAAAGTCACATTAATTAAAACATACATTAATAAAAACATTAAGAAACAATCAGAATTCATTACGGGAGAGAGTATATATAATAAAGTGCAAAGTGCGTAATAAAAGGAGAGATACAACTAAACAGTTCTTTGTGAAGAGCCCAGAAGTGGGATTATACTTGCAGCCCTTCTGCCTCTTATTTAGTACAGCGAGTAGTGTTTGTACCACTTTATCACATAGCTGTCCTAATTTCAGGTCTGGATAGATTCAGAGTGAGCTATCCTTTCTCGTTTCGCTCATTTTCTTCTTATGGGCCAAGCTTTGTGAACATATTGAGCAACACAAGTTACAATGTGTGGGTTTGATGTTCCTTTACATGATTCCAGTGCCTCAGCTGTGGAGCAGACTCCAGGATCCTTAAGCAAGGGGCCTAGAAATCGGAGTCTCAGCGGTTTTGTAACGGTGCATAAAAACAAAAAATTAATCACTGTCTCATCTCTCAGACCGCATACAGGGCAGGCCTTCGAGCCTCCTCCTGCCGAGAGATGGGTTATAGTAGCCACTGGTAATGTCCCAAATCGCAATCTTACAAAAAACGATCTTGCAAATGGTGGCAACAGATAGTTAAGAAAACTTTCTAGGCTGAATTTAGTTTTAAGATTATGAGATACGTCAGACCACAATACAGTCTTCCTGCATTTTCGATCTTCCTTTTCCTTGTGATGACAATGGCTGCTCTCTTGATCCTTCTCTGAGCCCCGTGTCTATATTTTGTGGCTCCTCTCACAGACTGACCTCATTCAATTCAAGCAAACTTTTTTTCACATGGGCCACCCAGGGAATGCTTTTACCTCCTTCGTGGTCTAGTAGGTGTTTCAAGGCCTCTTGATACTTCCACAGCGCCTTTGAACTCCAAAGCCTTATCATATACAAGGTCGCAGAAGGAGAGGCCAAATCACATATAAGGCGTGCATTGAGTTCCAGATGTACCAGAGCATTAGGGGTGGAACGAGGGAGCCGAAGTTGTTATTTCATGAATTTATTTTCCTCCCTAGTGAGGCTAGTGGCATTTGAGTTGCCCCATAACTCTGAGCCATAATAGAGAGTAGCAGGAATAGCCTGCTTTCCATGCAGCTCTATGGCAGGGTGGACTGCCCCTCTCCCATGTCTATTAAAAAAAGGATAGTGTTGCTCCACCATATTTCTCTAGTGGAAAACATGCCTTCTCCACCTGGCGTGTCCAGAGGCCATTTTCATTAAACCTGATCCCTAAATAGTCATACAACTTGACTTGTTCCAAAAGACAGCCTTCTACTTTGATTTGTAATGTGCCCTGTTTGGCACATTTTGGCTTAATCACCATGACTTTTGTTTTGCCAACATTTAGGTTTAAATTGAGATAACCACAAATATTCATGAAAGTTGCTAGGCAGTTTTTCAGCCCCCTGGGTATCATGGATAACAGGACTGCATTGTCGGCATCAAATAAAGAGGGAATCTGTCCCGTCCCCGCCTGGGGGAATCCAAGTTGTCCCCCAACAGGGCTGCTATGATTTCCTCCATTTATATGCAGAAAAGTCAAAGTGCAAGCACACAGCCCTGTCTCTCACCCCTGTGTTCAGGAAAGGGGACTGTGGCCTCACCAGCCATGACATATCTGACCATGGTCTGATTATTACTGTATAGCTCCTGGATCACAGCAATCAGACGGGAGGGGGCTTTCCTTTTTTGAAGGACCAACCACAGTTTATCTCTAGGGACCACATCAAACGCGGTCCTTAGGTCCACACATATTGCAGATAAATTCATGTTTTTTTAGCAGAGTGTACTTCTCAATTAATAAAAATAGTCTAAAACTTTGGTCCACCGTGCTTTTATGCTTCCGAAAGCCAGCCTGTAGGTCATTAATTATATTTTTCTCATCAGCCCACGTTTGGAAATGGGACAGAATGACCTTAGCGAATATCTTCCCAGCCAAGTCCAGGAGTGAAATGGGTCTATATTTTTCTGGCAAGCCCCGGCCCCCCTTCTTGTAGATCAGTGCTATGACTGCTTCCTGCCTACTGTGTTCAATTTAATAAGTGCATTAAAAAGTTTGCATAATACAGGGCCCCAAATGTCAAACTCATCCTTATACAAATCTGTTGGGGCACAGTCTGGACCAGAGGCTTTGCCACTCTTTTGGGAGGTTATTGCTTTTACAACTTCTGCCAGATTAAGAAGAAGGGCATCCTTCTGAGTTAGTGATGGCTGGTATGGTTCCATTAGCACAACCCTCAGCAGGGTTGCAGTTAGCAAAATGGTGCTCCCATGTTCTTGCATTGTAATGATCTATCCCCAGTATCGTCCACCCCTGAGATCAATTTTCAGAAGGATCCTGAGTCACCCTCTTCGTGTGCTTTGATGAGAAGCTTCCACCTCATAGTGGTCTAAGCCTCCCTTTTTTGTGCAACTATTTACTTATAGTGTTGTCTCTGAAATCGAAGAAGGGCCCTGTCGACACCTATACCAGCTGACAGAGTAGCCATTATCTGGCGTTTAGCTTGGTGGTACTCTTTGTCATACCGATTAGCTTTGCTATGTGTTTCATAACCTCTTGCGCCTTACTAATTATATGTGGAAAGAGGTTAGCTGTAAGGCAGCCATATTCAATGATAACCTTCTCTTCAGTGACTTCTTCGCTGCATATTTCTGAGATGTTGCTCATGATGGCATTATATATTAAGGGTTTTGTGTCTTAGCCCATGATCCTGGCCCACTTTATTGTTTTTCGAGAGTGCCCCAAGACCACTAGTGGCACCACCCTGGCTTTTACTGTGGCACACTGCGATGGATGATTATTTATTTGGAAATGTGCACATAATGGCTTATGGTCGCTATCTGCTTTATTTAAAACCACAACATTGCATACCTACTTCCAATTCTTTGCAGATACTAAAATGTTATCTATTAAAGTGCTACCAGTAGGGCCAGAGAAAATCAGGTTAGCTGGTTGGTCATTCTTAAAGCAACCATTTGAGCCCTCAGACCCAGGTTATTCTAAGTACAGATCGTGTCATTAGCTTGCGTATGTACTCTCATTGGTTTCGAAGCACCTCTGATAGGAACATCCCAGGCACTATGCTGTTCCTCCCACAGTCCAACTAGCTCTGGTATGGGCTCCAGCGGCAGGTTAAAGTCACCTCCCACTAGTACAAACCGCTCATTATTAGTTACCAAAGTGTGTAGTTTCCCTACAGTATCTGGCCCAGATTTGAGTGTTGGCCTGTTGTATATATTAAACAGGAGGATAACATTTCCACCAGGGGTGTGCATGGCCAGATTTTGTAAATCTGGGGTACCAGTGACTTTTTCACTTATTCCCCAGTTTAGAGACGTGCCAACTCAAATAGTTAGCCCACCGCTCGGCCTTCCCTTAGGTCCTTTCTTTGCCAAGATATCAAAGGATCGATTTTCTTGAATACAGTATGGCTCGATAGCCCAAGTTTCCTGAAATAGTATCAAATGGAAGCCCCGCATAAATCCACTCCATTCTGGATCATTTAAATGCTTTATGATGCCCATCCATAAAGCACACATGCATTCATTCATTAAAACCCACCAGGAGAACATTATCAACTTCTCTAAGGTTATCCTGTTTTTATCATGCAAAACTGGGACACTCCGAATCTATGTTTCACCAAGCGGGTTGGCTTATCGAGCAAGCCCTTCTATTTCAAGGGGGATGGGAATGCAGAGCCCCCCTCTAAATATTGCTTTTTAAACATGACCAAATGGTGCATTTCAAAGGATATTTTCACTGTTTATAGAGTCTGGGATCATTATGTATGTGCAGCAGCAAAGTCATTTACAGGAGATTACTATAAAACAGTAAACATTTGTTACATACATGACATAAAAAATAGACCCATGTCCGACGGTGGTTAAAAAATTCTGTCCTGTTGCCTTTGCATTCTGAGACGTGTAGTGCCAAATTTATAAAATAAATGGTAACATTTCAACCGCCAGACTGCAAAGGACAAAAACTGGACTTTGATTGAGAGCTATGAATTGTTTCACCCAGGACAGCTATCCATTGAAAACATGTATTTACCAAAGTACAGAGAATGACCATCTGCTACATCGCCCTCAACTGATACAATAGCAATCACAAAGCATACATCAGAAGAAATAGCATCTGTTTTAAATAATGTGCTAGAAGGTATAATACAACCTGTCAATTTCCCTGTGCCAGAAAAAATCCTAATCCTTGTGCAAGCAATCAAAATAAAATATCTGTACTATGGCCATATTGTGGGTTGCTGCCAGTATACATCTGGGTGCTGGTCAAATACAACCACAATATTGTAGATATAGAGATCACATGTTATACTATGGCAGGCGTGAATAGCCTGTGCAGTACAAGTTTTATTTTTCACATCTTGAAAATTGTAGTTTTGTTTTTATGGATTCATGCCCTGCCAGGAGGGCGGGCATGGCCTTTAACGCCATGCCAGTATGAGCTAAGGTAGGCCCAAGCGAAGCATGGGCCTCAGCTCGGGCTGTGGGCCGTTAAAGGCCATGTCCGCCCTCTTGGTCGGGCATGAAACCATTCGCACCCCAGGGTCAGCCCGGGGTGCAAATGACTTGCTTAATTTTTCATCCGCAGATCCGCCCTGCGAGCGCAGCAGATCTCCTGATGAAAAGTAGAAAAATACCCAAAAAAGATGGCCGCCACCATAAGGAAAAGGAACGTAGTGCCTTTTTCATGTCTATGGGGGTGGACAGACGGGAGCAGCTCCAGGACTGGAGCACAATGCTCGGGTCCCAAAAGGTAAGTGGAGGGTTGGGGTGGCAACAGAGAGAGGCTTCCTGTTGCCTCTCCACAGTGAACAAGTAAAAAGAATCGCCACCCGGGGAGGGGCCTCGGGTGGCTGGGACAGCGAACATGGATTGTGTATTGTGGCCCACTGCTCCAGTCACCTGATTGGCTGAGCGTGCTTCCACGGGTGCAAATTCACAAATGAACACAGGACTACAAGTAATAAGTTCCAGAATGCAAAGAAAAAAACACATGATTAGAAGAGGCACTGAAGCTTGGCAATAGACAACTTAGCATACTGTGGATATTGGTAGTTCAACTATCTAAGTATGTTGTCTGCCTGAATGAGACAAATTTATATTCTTATTTTGATAATCGTTCAGAACCATTCCAATGTCACTGTAAAACTGATCATTGGGCACAGGTCCCAGGTTCCCAAGATTGTTTTCAAAAAGTACAAAAATATAACCGGCCCGACTCTTCCAAATAACACTGAATTGGTACTAATATTTTTTTTTTTTTAAGGAATGAAAAATAAATGCTGTTTTAAATATAGGAAATGTTTCTAACATGCACCATCTTGAAAATCAAGCCGGGAGCTTCTCCATTCCTCCGTACCCAACTCACAATTAAATAACAAAATGCAGAGAAATACATAGCAATCGAACCTTCTCAAAATCAGGCAGCAGAAAAATGCTGCACAGAGACAGGAGATAGTGTCTGAGTTTGGGGTTTAAGAAGAGGCTCGGAGAAAGCGAAGAAGTATAGGCAGTGTGGGATTCTGAGGACAGGGAAAGAATGCAAATAATTTGAAAGGGAGATGGGCTCGCTTGATACACTTCTTAAACACTGCCTTTGAGACTGTGGCTAAAAAAAGGCTTTTCTTTTTGCCATAACCGGGTATATATGCCATTCACTATTGTTGCCACTGTGGGGCGGTGTCACAGATTAGGGACAATGTACCATGAGCTTTCTAAGTTTGGTGAATAGAGGAAGCATAGAGCAAAGAAGGATTGCATATTTACAGTGCTTTGGTCCCAGGCATGCTGGTTTATTCGGCACTGTGTTGCACAATAGACGCTCACACTTCACAATTTACGTACAGAACACCTGCAATACCAACCATTTAACAATCGAGGAGTAAAATAGATAACTTGGTACAGCACATACATATATATATATATATATCACATCATCATAAAAGTTTATTCGGAAGCAAATTATCCATAAACCATTAACAGAATAAAAATGCATACATTACAGAAATCAATTCAACATATTAAAAAATATCTAGAGTATAAATTTACAAACATTACATACACATTTAAAATGTGCATGTGTGTAAATCAGATAATATCCACAAAGAGCAGCCAAACAATTCATTAAGATTAAAATTTCAAAGCTCAATCAGATTCTGTGCTATGGTTTTAGATCTCCGATACCAGGCCCGTCTCAAATAATCCACCATACCCTAGGCCACTGGAATCTTAGCTGCTGACAGCAAATAACATAAGGCAGGCTTACCCTGAAACATGCCGGCCGACCTGAGTAGTGGCAAAAGTGTTCTCCGTCTTAAGTCTATATAATGTGGGCAAAACAGTACAAAATGTAGGAGATCCTCCACCGGCCACTGACAAAAGGGGCAAGCTGTAGGTTGCACACTATCTGTCCAGCTTTTAGTTTGTGCCCCAACCATAAGCAGTCAAACCGTGCTCGGGTCAAAGCCCAGCGGTCTACAGGATTATCACTATGGAGTAGATACGGCTGAATAGCATCCGTTGTTGCATACACAATATGCCTTCTGTTTGCAACAATACGTAAGGCAGCGGACTCCCTATTTGCCACCAAAATGGTTTTGAACAATGGCTTTTGTGCCCTGACCATACATGGGGTCAAAATGTTTGGTGGGCAAACTAGGTTTGCACCATTTTAACTGTCTGATGCATTTATGAATATACATGAGCCATGGGATTTTCTTAACTGCTGAACTGCTTAGCAGGGCTCTTATGATCTTATGTGAGATAATTGCATTCTGATTTGCCCATAATGCCAACCAATGGGAAACCGGGGCCAGTAACCACTCATCAGCAATATGGGAGCACCCTAGTTCGAAATGTGTCCCATAGTTTGAGGCAAACTGCGGCAATCCAAGAAGGTTTTTAAGAAACGCATTCTGCACATTTTCAATTTTTTGGATCCTTTCCATGCCCCACAATGCAGCCCCATAGTTAGTAGCAGTTTTTGTTTGAGCCCTGTATACTTCTAAAATAAGTTTAAAAACAGAGGCTCGCCCCTCACATATATAGAGGTAGCTCCCACCAAATACAAATTCAAAGCCTGGTCCCTAGTTCCCAGCCCCGGGCGAAAACCATATTGAGTCTCTGTAAGGACCCCAGAGTCAAAGATCCTTTGTTCCAACCTTGCCAAGACCGCCTGACCAAAGATTTTAAAAGAAGTATCGAGCAAAGAAAGCGGTCTATAAGAAAGAGGACTACCGGGATCACCCTTCTTAAAGATAGGGAAAATTATTACATGCCTCCATGTTGACGGGTAAAGACCAAGCTCTAAAAATGCATTGAAGCACTTAGTCAAGATTGGGGCCCACAGGGCCACCTCATTGCAGAAAATGTCCGCTGGGATAGCATCAGGTCCAGGGGCACAATTGGGAAGTTGCTTATTAATAGCCACCTCTACCTCTTCTCTAGTTAATCGGAGTTCACAGCCTCTAGGCCCACTATAAGGAGTTGGAGGGTTTGCTCTATATAGGGAGCTAAAATGATTCGACCAAGCCACTGCACTAACATTATGTTTTTTATATGTTTTTACTCTTTTGTGGGCGGGCCCATTAGCCACATATTCCCAAAAAGTCTTGGAGTCCCTTGACTGCACAGCCTGAATAAGATCCTCCCAGGCTCGTGCTTCTAACTGGGTCTTCCTTTTTGCCAGGAAATATTTATAGTGCGCCCAGGCAGTGACTATCTCACGACGGGTGCTATCTTTTGCCTCCAGAATGCCCTTAAGATTCTACCCGGCAAGATTCATCAACCCAGGTTTCCAGATTCTTATTCCCTTTTTTAAATTCCCTTTGGAAAATGGCAGACATAGAGTTCCAAATCTTTTGAGATGCCAGAATTATAGAGCCCGGAGAAGATCCAGTGGACAGAATAGTGGAGAGTTCCTCCATGTTTAATTCACAAATTGATGATTGAATGTCTGCAGGGTCCTATATATATATATATATATATATATATATATATATATATATATATATATATATATATATATATATAGCACCCCGGGAACAACATCTATATATGCTGTACCAAGTTGCCTGTTTTATTTGATTGTTTAATGGTTGGTATTGCACATGTTGTGTATGTATATATAGTATATATATAGAATTTTTCTCGCGTGGTGAGGCAACAAATATTGCAATTGTGCACTGGCACGAGATCTCGTCATTAAGTTCATATACATTTTCTCTCGCTCAGGCATGGCATGTTTGACTCCCCCTGTTTCTGCTATCTACACGCGCTAGTTCAATTTCAAATCATTTATCAGTATTTTATCTTCATATATTTTCACCTACGTTCTATTAGACCTTAGTCACTCCAAGATGGGGGATTTTTCGTCATGCAGAACCATAGAGTTCTTTTTCAGTAAAATTTGAACTGTGTATCATGAGACGCGTGAGTAACAGTTGGGAGGAGCACATGACATGGCCTATGAGTTAATATAAACACGAGAACAAACTAGTTGGGAACAACTACAAGCCTGAGGAAGCTCGCGAGTCATGCGGAACGCGTGGCATTTTTCCACCTGTTGGGGTGAGTGGTGCCTTATGCCTGGTCTGACCAGGTATTGCTATGTATGCTTTTTATGATGTTTTGCACAACTTTTGATAAAGGAAAATAATTTTTTAACTTAGTAAATGGTTGTGAGTGCTTGGGCAAGTTTTGGCTAAAGTTGGAGGTGTTGTTCATCTGCCTACCTGCACCTTTTTCCTGACACCCTTTTGCCATTTTTAGAGCCCAGCCCACTCTAGCCCAACAGCACCAGCTCAATAATGAGGCAGAGCGCAGTCTAGGGGCTGACAAATGTTTTCCCATATATATATAACGCCTCCTCATGAGGAGTGGTGCACTTGGGAGGACCTGGATACTTTGGTCTTTATGTTTGTTTTTTCCAATTTTGGAACGGATTTCCATGGATTTTTAACGTGACTTTTTCCCTGTGAAATAAATAAAGGAACAGTTTGGAATGAAAAACAACGGTTTGGATTTCAACTTCTTGCAATGGTGACTGGTTGTTAAAGTTATTGTGGAGAGTGCAGCTCGAACCATCTACCTAACAGGTAGAAGCAAGAATATATATATATATATATATATATATTTATGATGTCATCTTTGATGTTTTCAGGTGTTAGTCTTAGCACACTTTTTTTGATTTTACCTTGCAATCAAAGGGCCCCTTTAACAACGTTTTTACAGTGAATTTCAGAGGTTTTTATTAGTGCAGCTTAACCATAACATCCCTTTAACAACTTTTTTTCTTTGAATTTCAATGGTTTTTATAATTGAAAATGTTTCGTGATATTACAGCACTGTATATAAGTCATTAATAATTCCTCTTTTAACATACATAAAGGGAAAATAAACTTCCTTTAACAAACATATGTTTGACGTGCGACTGATGTGTGTCATTTTCAGCAGCGCATGCTGGGGCTGCAAGTCATGTCGAATTGCCTAGAGCATGAGGAAAATCAGAGAAGACATTTGTTCTTGCCGCGTGCCAGGGCCACTGCGCAGGCAGCAGTTATATCACAATTTTTTGTACTTGCATTTTGACACTTTTTAAATAAGAAAACACTGGAGAGCTTTGTAAAAGTATGCTTTCGGGTCCTTGCCGATGCTCCTCACATAAGTTTGCTGCAAATTCGTCCAGCACTTTGGGCTACAGACGCAAGAAGTATTGTTTTCCCATTCAAGCCTTCCCGATTTTGAAAATGTGAGACCGTCTTACAATTTAGCCCCCTCTTCACAAAATCCATTCAAACTTTGCACAAACATTCAAAGTTGGGTCTATACTCGTTTTGCAAACCTTTGTGTGGATTTGTCGCTTTGCGCCAATGTCATAATCCATCCCAAAATTGTGGGAGCCCCCCTCCAGTTTTTCCTTTTCCCGCTCTTGGCAGAACGGCCCCAAACTTTGCAAAGACATTCAAAGTTGGGTCTATATTTCTATTGCAGAATTTCATGCAGTTTCGTTGAAAGGGACTAAAGTTATAAGCTGTCCAAAAACTGCTCTTCACCGACCCTGGAATGCACACATATGCATGGATGTCCTCAAACATTTATCAAGTTGGCCAACATTGAAAATAGAAGAAAAAATACCAGATAATTGGCTTTTTCTGGACATATCCGATGGCATCCTCGTCATCCCTCAACTCCCCAGAGATTGTTTCATTTGTTTGACAAGTGAAATGTTGTGCTTTTGAATATGTTTTGACCGCAACGTTCGTGACCTACTTTTGACACACTTCATGTTTCTCACTTGAGCAATCAGTGGCCATGTACATTGTCCTTGAACGTTACGCAGCGCCCTCATTAGTCCAAAGACATCCGCGGACACCGAACCAGGAAGTGAGTCCACAGACCAAACCGAGATGTCACAATTCTTTTGAACCAACCTTTGGGGTATTTAAAACAAATCTACTGGACAGATTACCAGCAAAGTTGCAAAGGGCACATTTGAAACCAGGCTGCCGCTCCTGGCGAATGTTTGGTGCAAATCAGTCCTGAGGTTTAGGCTATAGCCACGAACAAACGTTTTTTCCATTCATGTCCATCAGGATTTCAAACCTTTTGGCACCCCGCCTATAACTCCCCCCTCCTTGACGAAACTGCACCTATCTTTGCAAAAATATTCACAGTCGGGTCTAGCACTTTTTTTAGAAAGGTTTTGCATGGATTGATCGAATGGCGACAAAGTTATTAGCTGCCCAAAAACTGCACTTCCTATGGGAAAGGCAACTTAACCATAACTTCAGGGTCACTGCCGTGGACCCTGTAATATATGTGTATGTATATCAGATAGTAAACATTGTTTTTAAATAAGAAATATGGTTAATCTAGCAAAAAGTAAAGTCTACCAAGTGTGTGAATAATGTTAAGCTACAAACACTCAGTCTATACTACTACAACTTCAATCATGAAACTCAAAGTATAAACACGCACTCCATGCCACTAAAAATACTACCTTAACATGCACTGTAACTGTGGTATTGATGTAGCCTGCCTAGTACTTGAAGTGTTACGGTTGCATTTGTTATGGTATGGAGTCAGTGTTTATACTTTGGTTTCATGGTTCAATTGGTAGTGGTATACAGTGAGCATTTGTACCTTAACATTGTTATTCTCCCTCTTTTTAATATCTAATTTCAGGGGATATGTTCGTGGGGTGTATGGGGCATAGCACAAGAGTATATGGCTTATACGTGTATGAAGTATATATGAGAGTTTGCATTTTGTTTATGTCATATATATGAAAATTCACATCAAATGTAGTCCTGTCTTTGACGTCGTTTTTTATACGTATAGTAGTGTACATGTACATAAAGTACATTTCATATATACCCATGTCTAGTTTGTGTACAAGATGTACATTCATTTAGCGCATGTCTTCTAGTTCTTCTATATGCATATGACTGGGTGGCATAAGAGGGTGCTGTAAGTGCGTGTGTTATAAGTGCATGTGGTGTAAGGCATATGAGTGTTTGGTGTGTTAGGGCCTGATCATGAGTTAGGTGTTAACCCTTAAAGGCCGCAGTAACAGTGTTACCGCTACATTTAAGGGCTGGCCCTATCATGAATCTGGCTGGGAGCTGGGGGTAAACACGCCGAGAAAATGCCAATTTTCAGCGTAATTCCCACCAGCGGTATTATTATGTGGTAACTGAGCCACAAATTCCCCATTGGGTCCAACAATTGAGACTTACAGTTAGCGCCCAACCCGTGATCCGTCGGTAATACCGTCGAACAGGTGGGCGCTAACGCTAATAAAGTTGAGCGGTATCCCAGCCGGGATACCACCCAACTTGTGATCAGGCCCTTAGTGTCTGGCATATGAGTATGCTGCATAAATAGCATATGAGTCCTATACATATGAAAACTCACATAAAAGTGAGGTTACACTTTAATGTGAGATATTATGTGGGTAGGCGGAATATCAAAGTTTTACAGTTAGTGCATGTATGCAATTCACGTGTCCTGTATGTTTAATGGTTCCCTCAATTACGTATTTTTTGCAAAAGGTTACACCAGTTTTATTATATGCCTCCGAAACCAAGATCTTGATACCTGAAAGTGAATGGCTCAAGATGGAGGGTGAATTTTGGAAGTAATTTTGCACTTACCTGATTGTGTCCCCATTGAATGGATGAAAAATGAATTGGGCCTGATCTCCTTATATGCTCGGTACCTATGGCAATTGATAGCGCTGTTCAGAAAGTGTCTTTTGGCTGCTAACTCTACCATGGTGATAGGTGTTCTATCTAAGCAAATCTTTTCGTCAAAAGATTTGTTTATCAGAAGGTGGAGAATTTTAGTTGTTCAAGCACTGACAAATGCTGATGTCTCTCTTCTGGCTCTCAAACAAAATCCAACTAGAGTCAAGACGAAGTCATTTCAGTGGGACTGGATCAAGACTAGAGACAGATGCCTTTCCTATCGTGACTTCAATAAGAATCCATGCCAGCATAAAGGATTCAGCGCTCTTGAATCATACATGGTTAAGTCTCCCTTGCCTGCTCATAGATCAGATTTCTTACGATTAAGAGTCAACATTTGGCTAACAAATGTCGTTTTGGCTAAACGTAAAAGCATTAGTCAAGCAGACAACGTGTGTCGCTTTGGCAGAAATCCATCTCAAGCAGAAACACTACGACATGTGTTGGTTGAGTGTGACGCCTTAATGCCATTGCAAATTAAATTCTTGAAAGCCGCCACTGCAGCGTACAGAGAGAGATCTGTATTATTGCAGTTAATCTTCTGTGACTTAATCACCACAATAAGACTTGGCGCTATCAGTTTTCTACATGCTCTGAAACTTAATGAAAGCTAAAGAGATGTGTGTGTATCACAACCTGACACCGAAAAATTCCCAAAGAGGCTTTGAGCAGAATGCATATGAATTCACCATTTGAAATGCATTTAATTAACTTGACATTCGATGATTTTATTTGAAAAAAAGACTACATTAACCATCATGAATTGTATGCTATATTTTTATGTTTTTACTTTTGTTTTCTTTTTTTTAAAAAGGTTTGATTTAAAAATTATTGTAAAGTTGATTTAAATTGGCTAAACCAATAACATTAAAATATATATATATATTCAAAGACAGTCCTGACTTTAATATGAGCGTTCATACATATATTAGCGTACACCTATGAAAAGTACATCTCCTACACATAAGTACTGTAACAGGGAGAGTAGTCTGCCACTGTCAGGAGGGACTGGTAACCCTCTCAATCTGGAGTGGGATATTTACCAGGCTCGAAGCCAGAGCCAGTCTTGCCACTGCCAGTAGGGAGGGCACACAGTTCCTATCTCTTCTTTTAGTGCCTATATGGATGAGTGCAGTACCACTGTTGATCACCCCATACCTGCCTTACATGATGGTCTTGCAAAAACTATGACTACCAAGATGATGAGTGAAAAAGAAGCAGACACGCTGCAGGACAGAGCAAGAGGCAGAAACAAGCTCCTGTGCCATTGAACAGCAAACCGGCAGACTAGACACACTTCTCAACCCTCACTTACTCGAGCCTGCTGAGTGGTCAACACAGCATTTTGTTCTTCGCGGCGCTCCTATACGAACCGAGCCTGAGACGCCATGCACTTTCACCCATGTGGTACTCCAAATAAAGCTGAACTAGAGACATTAGATATTCACAGCATGCAGAGCCGGCCCCATGCTGTACTGGAACTGTTGACACAGTGGGCCACCACTGCCGGTCAGCGGTGAGTCTTGAGAGACAAAAGAGGTGGGGTAATACCCCATTTTATGAATTGTCTTGTTTTTAACCACCTCTCTGCTGGGAAGAGCAGCCAAGATTGGCTAGGGGGAACCAAAGGGGCAGTAGGGGGATAAAATGAGGGACAGGAAACAGGAAGTTGTGTGTTGTTTTGGTGAGCCCAGAGAAGGAGGAGATGGCAGACCAAGAGACCAGAAGGTGGAAGGGCGGTGGATAGAGAGTGGAGGTGGTTTACAGAGAAGGTGAGTTATTGGTTCATGAGAGAAAGTGGTACTGTATTGTGAATGTGCCTATGAGGTGTGTGAGTGAGAAGGTACTGAAAGTGTAGGGCATGAATGAAGGGTGACTCAAGTGGTGACAATGGGAGGAGGTGGCATAGTGGTAGTGTGGAGAGGAGAGAGTAGTTGTAGTGTGGAGCAGAGAGTAGTGGTGTGTGGAGAGGAGAGTAGGAGTAGTGTGGACAGGGGAGAGCAATAGTAATATTGTGGAAGGTAGGGGTGGAGTAGTTCTTTGAACAGAGGGAGTTGTAGGAGGAACAATAGGAAGAAGGAAGATCAGAGGGTAGAGATAAGTGAGTGTGAGATACATTGGTGGGACAGTTGAGGAAGTAGCAGGGAGCGAGAGTTAAGAAGGTTGGTGAAGTCAGAGGAATCCTAGGGCATAAGAGGGAAAATACTGAGTGTGGCTTGAGTGTCTGGAAGGCACCTCCCCCCGCCTCCGTCTCTAGAACTAACCTACGAAGAAGAGTAGGTCATACCTAGGAAGTTTCTGTGGGATTTAAATAGTTAAGGCATTTGTCTTTAGGCCAAGACATCGAGACATGCAAAATCTATACAGTAGGGGTAAATAATCAGTAGATACTAACCTCGAGACTAGGGATACCTGGCTAAGGGAGGGATTTGCTGTCTCTAGATGAGAGATGGAGAGAGGGATGGTCCTTAGAGCCCGTTTCATAAAATCACTAAAAACACTTATCTGTCTTTGGGAGTTGGTGTGTTATTGAGACCACCTATGATAGTTAACAGTTTGTATAGAAGATGTACATTTATTCTGCGCATGTGTCATGATAGTGTATGCATAAGAGCACAGGGCGTAAGAGAGCATGGCGTAAGTGTGTATGTTGTAAATGTGTGTGTGCAAGAGCATGTGTTGTAAGAGTGTGTCTCATAACTGTGTGTGTGTGTGTGTGCGTGTGTGTGTGTGTGGTAAGAGCATGTGTCCTAAGAGCATGTGTCATAAGAGAATGTGTTCCAAGAGTGTGTGGCCTAAGTTTACATTTTGTAAGTGTGTGTGTCATAGCAGCGTACATCATAAGTGTTTGGTGTAAGTTTGTCTGCCGTAAGTGTGAGCATCGTAAGTGTGTGTGTGTCAAAAATATGTGTTATAAGTGTGTGTCAATCATGTGTGTAGTAAGAGTGTGTGCTGTAAGACTGTGTGTTGGGAGAGTGTGTTGTGTAAGAGAGTTTGTCATTTCAGCATGTGTCATAAGACAGTGTGGTCTAACAGTGTGTGGTGTTAGAGCTTCTGCCATAACAGTGTGTCTCATAAGAGTTTGTGTCATACAAGTTTGTATTATAAGTGTGAGCGATGTAAGTGTGTGTGTGTCGTAAGAGTGTGTGGCATAAGAGATTGTGTTGTGAGAGCATGTGTACTAAGTGTTTGTGTGTGTTGTAAGCATATTGAGTTCTAAGAGCATGTGTCAAAAGTCTGTATGTCATGGGGCATATGTTGTTAGAATGTGTGTCATAAAAGTGTGTAGTGTAAGAACATGTGGCATAATTCTTTATGTCCTGAGGGTCTAAGAGTCTGTGATGTAAGCAATATGAGTGTTTGGTCTGTAAGTGTGTGGCATGTGAGTGCACCACATATAAGTAGGGTTTGAGGGTGTGGTATAAACTCATGAAATGCATATGTCCTATACACCTTGTATACATATGCAAATTCACGTTAAAGTCAGGTTTAACTTTGATGTGAGTTTGTATATGTACAAAAGACATGTGTTTTACATTTCATAACATGTGCACAGTTTACATCTCCTGAAAACTGAGAGGTCAAACCTGATTTTGATGAGAGTTTTCAGATGTATATTAGTGTACATTTAATATGCAATCTAAGGCCTCCT
This sequence comes from Ambystoma mexicanum, assembly GCF_040938575.1. Taxonomy (NCBI): domain Eukaryota; kingdom Metazoa; phylum Chordata; class Amphibia; order Caudata; family Ambystomatidae; genus Ambystoma; species Ambystoma mexicanum. The sequence goes on from NC_090937.1 coordinate 81,616,492, forward strand.
AGCACCTTGCACTACAGACACAAGCCCCCACAGACGGCCACCACAGGCCTGACTGTTAGCACATCAACATGTACCAAGCCACGACTAAGCTCTCCTCTTTACCCCTGTCGCACTCTCCTACATGAGCAGCTAACCAGTGCTGTAGTTTGTCAGATCTTGGTCTCTTCCCTATGGATAACATTCTCCCAAGTTTCTCCATAAATCCCATAGAAAGCAGATTGGCACTCAGGAACTGGGTACTTCTGACCTGCACCCATCAACACCATAGGTTTTGCACCTGCCTTTTGCACTGCCCCACTATTGAAGCCCAACCCCCTTTTTACTTACAGAGCCAAGTGCAGCGAGGCCACCAATAGTGGCAGATGGGTGCAAAAGAAAACCACATACAATACAATAAATGTACACAATGTAAATTTCCCACACATATGGGTACAATTCATTTTAGAAGATGCACATTCATTCTGCTCATGTCTTATTAACTCCTATAAACATTGCCCCAGATAAGATTTTGAAGTAGGAGTATGTTACTCCCTATTTTTTAAAGTTGGGAATAAAATTATATTTTAGGGAGTAAAAATGTAAGCCCCATTCCCAATGGGAGTATTTTATATGCGGATAAAAATATGTTTAAACTATAAAACAAATGTTTTTGTAATATTTCTTTGCACCTAGCTATTCATGTACATTAAAAGATAAAAGTTAACCTCTTAGGATCAGGCTGTGTCAATAGTAGTTTCTTCCTGTAGCACAACGGTTCCTATGGAGGGGGGGGTTGGGGTGTGTGTGTGTGTGAGAGAGAGAGAAAGAGAGAGAGAGAGAGAGAGAGAGAAAGAGAGAGAGAGAGAGAGAGAGAGAGAGAGAGAGAAAGAGAGAGAGAGACAGAGAGAGACAGAGACAGAGAGAGACAGAGAGACAGAGACAGAGAAAGCAGAGGGACAAGCTTCTATCTGTCAGTTTCCTATTTTTGGTCTGGGATATTTATCCTCCCTATTTTTCTTTTTTGAGAGTATTTGCCAATTTTTAAGGGAGTATAAATGGTTGATGCACCCCTTATCTATAGGGCTGCTATAAGTATAAAAGCTTATATTTAAGTGATCTCTAACCTTGATGTGTTTTCAATGCGTACAAGAGGTGTATAGGAGTTTTACATTTTGTACATGTTTGCAATTTACATATCCTATTTATATTATATACATATGATAACGGTCATCAGAGTCAGTCCTGAGTTGTTCTTTCTGTGTGTGCTTTTTGTGGGACCTCGGCATATACTGCCAATGGCTGGGATACAGTAGGAGTGCAAACATTACGTATGGGAAAACCTAGGTGTAAGATGGCAATACCTGACACGTTGTACGTACCTAGGCATATGATTACAGTCTCTGGCATGTGAGAACCTGGGCAGATAATGGCAGCACCTGTCATATAGTACATTCCACAGCATGCAGTGCCAAAGCCTGTAATGTCAGGTTTTACAATTTTTATTTTTACATAAATAAACATGAACATGAATAATCCAATAAACACACAGCCAATCAATTCAATGTAAATAAGCAACATATCACAACCAATTTAAAAATAATCATCAATGTACTAAAAATAGAACCGGTTGAAGAAGAAATAAAAAAAAAAAAAAAGAAAAAGAAAGGAAAGAGAAAGGAAAAAAAAGAGCAAATGCAGGAAATAAGGACTAAGAATACTAATTGCATGAACCATACAACAAATTCAATAATAAAACAACCAATGCACATCCTATAGATGTCATACAACACAATAGTGTACAAGGATATGTATATATTGTCCCAGATCAAAGTTCTGCTTTACTCATAGGCATCAAGAAAGCAGCCCCAAATGTCCCAAAACTTGTCAATGTCATCAGTGAGTTTGTAAATAGCTCTTTCATATGTCGAAATTGTAAGAAGCTCCTCCACCCAATCATCAATGTTGAAAGAAATACTCGATTTCCAGGACCTCAAAATGAATTTTTTAGCAACCATACATGCACGTAGCAGCCAAACTTTCTTTCCAAAGTCAATTTCCTCCAGAAGAGAATCATCGCCTGGACATAGTAATGTCTTGCCTATAGCAGGAGTAGATGTCTTGGCATGTGATTAAATGTACTGGCTTGTAAGGATCTGGGCATTCAAGTAATGTGTGCCATGCTCTTTGAGTACCTAAATGGTCCATTCTATGTCCTTAATGTCTGTGACAAAATGTTTTACTGATAATGGGGACAATTCTCATTCTCGTTTCATCATGCTAATTTAAAACACAGAGGATGGCCTTTCTTTATTTGGGTGATTGAAAGAAATGTCGAGGTGACCTTATTCACAAAGGTTACCTGTTCATTTCGAGGTGGCTGTGGCCGGCACAAATGATGTATCTTAACGAGTCGTCATTTCTGGCATGTGGGTGAAGGTCTTTGGCTGGCTTGGGGCAATATCATTCTGGCACAGGAAATGTTGAACATGCAATGGCAACTTTCTGGGAGCAGTGCAGAAACACTCAAGGCAATATGTTCTTAGCTAGGAATGGCAATGTAGAAGAAGGCATGGAATATGAGCTGAACTGGGGCTTGGTGAACCTGGCAAGTAGCCAGGTCACATACACTGTTCCAGTGCTAGGCAATTTTACACCAAGGAAACCTGGCATAGATAGATGCGAATGGATCAACGGTTACAGAATGCCATCTTTGCACTGGTCAGTCAGTGCAAATTACATTTTTGAGCCGGTTGGTTGGCGCAAATGTTGTTACCAATCTTCCCTGTACTGGGGCAGTACAAAGTTTCTCAGCACTGTGGGGCAAATTTGCTTGGAACAAAACAGGGCATGTGATGAGCTCTATGCAATTTTCCTTTGACCAAAGCAGAAACTGGTATGGCAATATGTGCTTCACTGGAGTGGTCTGGAACTGCCGTGACAATATTTAAAATGTCATGGCAATCATTACCTCGGGGGAAATGTGAAGATGGCAAGTCCATTTGCTAAGGGCAAACTAGAAAATGGCATCACAATACATTCTGAACTGAGGCAAGGTAAAACTGGCATGGCAATGTTGGAACTGGCTGGGCATTATTGGAAACTGCAATACATTAGTTGTTTCAAAGTAAAACAGGCATGGCGGTTTTCTGGAGACAGTAACGAAAAGGATATTATAATATAAGCTTAACTTGGGCACTGAAAAACTAGCATGGCATTGTTGAAGCTGGGCTTTCTTGCTCACATTTTTAAAATAGGCATTGAATGATGTACTTAAGTGGCGTAATGTGATGTGATAGAATTGTGTATGCATCCAGTGCTGGGGCGCACCATTTTCTGACACTCTTCAGTTGCTGCTCCAAAGAAATTGTGCTCCTCTTCCAGACTCTGCAAGACCTAACTCAGAAGCACTGAACTGATCCATATGTGCCCCCATAGGACTTTAGGACCTCATTACAAGTTTGGCAGTGGGGGGCTGACGGGGGAGAAGTGGTGATCATTCTGTTACCGCCACTTTTTTTGGCGGTGATGCAATTACTGCCATTTCTCCCGCACCACCAAATTATACTTTTGGATGTAAAGTGGAGGATTTACCTCCAGTAAAAAGCTGGAGGTGAATCTGCCACTTTACCACCAAAAATCGATGTCTTTACCACAAAGTAATTCCTACAGCTGCGAATCTGACAAAAATCCCCATGGTTTCCTATGGGCTCCAAAAATAGGGAATTACCACCACTTGGAATCCCGTGGTAACTCCACTGGACCAAGTGACGGTAGGTGGTAAATTGAGGGATGTACTGCCGAATTACCACCAAACTCGGAATGAGGCCCTTTAGTCTTTTGGCCAATTCTTTTCTATGGCGTTTGCTGCCAAATGCACCATTTGGCCCAGTTTGTTCAAGGCTTTCTTAGGAGATGGAGATGAACGGAACTTCTCCAAAGGGTTCTGCGAACAAGGGTGAAGTTCGGTCGGTCTTGCTTCACTCATTAGGTGCCATTCAGTTTGGATATTTTAACGATTCACCAGCAGTCACTCATGAGACTTACCCTTGTGTTACCATTCCTGAAGTTTAGGCTTCTAAAAATATGTTTTCGCAAATGAGTGTCTAAGCACGTAGGGCCTCTCTTAAATCAAGTGGCATGCTTTAAAAAACTAACAGCAATATATCCTATGAAACTTCAATAAAACAATATACTGGACTTCCCAAACTAAGGGTTGATTTGATGGATACAAAATAATCGGTCACTCAAAAGGCAGAAAAGGATGCAATTGCATGACACATTGCAGCCTCTTTTAACGGGGACTGTGACGGGATTCCATCACTTCTCCCTAGGGGGAGCCTTTCCTTGTGAGGCTAGGGAGGTGAGCCCACTACGCGATACCCCCCCTAGGGGTAGAGGCAAGCAGGATCTCATCGGGACAGACTCCCTCAATGGGGACAAGGACGATCATGCAACAACCCAACTTAATGAATCCTGTTGGGAGAAGACAGGAAGAAACACTATGCATCTGCTACTGTGATCTGCCATATGAGGAAACGTACCTGTCTAACAAAGAAAACCAATGAAGTAATATTGAGCACCAGTCCAACACAGAAGAAGGACTGTCACGTTACGCAGGGGAAGCCTGGCACAACGTCATAAGCATTGAAGGAGGAGACTCCGGGGAGAGGGAATCCCAGGAGGTTCAAAGCTGTGGTGGCTGCAGAACGAGCAAAGCTGAGAAAGTGACACAGCTTCCTTCGATCAAGGAAAGTGTACACCTACCGGTGCCCGAGCTGCACCAAAGAGGAGAGAACCCCAGGGAAGCCAAGCAAGTGAGTACAGGCCGGAATGAAGAGACGTCCAGACCGGACACGTAGAGAGAGAACATTAGGAAACGCTCACCAGGCATAGAAGCCAAGCACAAAGTGACTCTGCTGAGGGTGCTAATGAGGGAAGAAGAGAATACAGAGATCACATCCTGCCCTGGGAGAAGAGTCTGTTAGATGGACTACCAATGCAGTGATGCAGTTCAAAGACCACTAATGTAATAGAAAGAGCAGGATACCCCGGAAGGGTAGCGAGTATACTGAGTACGATACACATATTCGTCTCTGTAAGATGCAAAGTAACCAGGAGAATTACATTCACTACTGGGCCAATGATAATTCCCAGTGAGAAAGTAACCAAGAGAGTGTGAATCATTACTGCGCCCATCATACTCATCCCAGTCAGAGAGAAACGAACCAAAAGAGTGAGAAGCGAGAAGCATTACTGGGCAACTCAAACTCGTCCCAGTGAGAGAGAAAGTAACCAAGAGAGCGAGAATCATGACTGCACCCATCATACTCATCCCAGTGGGAGACAAAGTGATAACAGAATTGAAAACTAGAACCATAAGAAGATTGTTTATAATTCTCAAGAGATGAATTGGGCATCAGAGAAAGAGACACTTTCAAGTATGAATGTCAAATAAATAAATTAAATAAATAAAGTATATGTGAGAAAGGCGGATTGAAAGAACCTCCAGGAAAAGGAGCACCTTTAAAGGAGATCTAGAAAAGCCATGAGAAGGGGAATCTAGGGAGTTGGAAAAGACCCATTAGTGAACTGAATGAATTGTTGAACCTGATCGCAAAGAACTATTTAAAGATTTTATTTTGAGCAGAACTTTCTGAGAAAGCAGCACCAGGAGAAGGGAGTCATTCTCCTGGACATTAACTGTTTTGCATTAGTGGTAGGGTCGGAGTGCCTTCGTTTTGGACAGGGGACAGACTATTATTTGATCTTCAGAAATGACGGCGAGCACCTAAGTTAGTTGTGTTAGGTAGGTGTACCAGGGGACCTCCACCAAAAGTGACTCCACGGAATAAAAGTAATCCAAAAAGAACAGAGTGTAAACCAAGTGATAAGTAACGCAAATTAATTGGACCCAAACAGCTGGGAAGCACAGTTCAGACAGCCCTGTGGAACTGAACTGAATGAAATGAGACTTTCAACGCCGCCCACATTTTATACCTAAATTACAAAATTATCATGTTGCATTTGTAGGGCAGGTCACAGGAGCGGATTGGTGGGACTACGTCAGCCCCCTATATGTTGGTATATGTTAAGTGACCCTGATTGGGTAAACCCTTTCTTTGGCAAGAAAACATGTTGTCACCCCTCATGACATCACAAACCTTCCCACAGCGCCCCTCACTTATGTGATTGTGCTGATCGGTCAAAGACACTTGTTTGTCATTGCTTGGCCCTACCCAATATACAAAATGGTTTGAGAGGGCAAGGACCGAGACATTCACGCCAGGTCTGACCAATGATGTGCCCCACGAACATCAGCCTGGACACTGTACAATGTTGCACCCTAGGGACACCGAAACCTCTCCCTGCTGACTGACTCCCTATTCCGTGCCTCATAACCCCTACCCCAATGCTCTGGCAACCCAGCTCCCTTCTCACGGCTAGCTGCCAAGTGTAGTCTGGAAAAACTATACCCCACCGTGGCTGGAGGTCAATTAACTGTATTTAATTTCTATTTTTCTACCAATTCTCCTCGTGCGCCCAGGTGCCTAGCTCATTGACCTCTAAAGTATCTCTTAGAGTGACTTCGATGTGGCTGCGTTCTCCTGAGAAACTTCAGCCATGCAACATTTTGGTACACTGTTTCTGTTGTATACTCAAGAAATACATTCTGCTTGTAACGTGGGCCTACAAACAAAATGGCTTCCCTATTGTACACATATTGCTCAAAAAAGCCCCCTACCATATACCCCCTATGACATCTCGTACCCCCACCCGGTACCCGCTCTATACAACTACCCCACACTATGCCCAAAGCACCCACCCATCATTGCGTTCCACCATGGGACTTCTCGCACTGCGCCTGCATCTGTGTCACCTTATGCAAGCAGTGTCATATTCAACGACGTCCCCACCACCAACGTCACCACGTCACTCTTGATGTCACTACGTTATTTGCGCAACTGGTAAATGCCCCCACCCCTTGGCAGCATTGAATCTGGCCTATATAACACAGGGAAAACCATAGCTTCGGGAAGGTGAGGCATATTTGAATAAAACCTTGTTGAAGATGGAAAAATATGGTCCATCTCCTTCTTCTGACCCAGGACAGAGAGCTATAAAACCTCCTCAGGCATCCTTTGTGGCAGTGAGCTGGAAGCAAGGCATTGTACCTGAAGGCATGCAATGAGGTACCATCATCATTGCACATGAGTAAGTCTTTCTTTTCTTTCCAGGATCACGTGACCCCGACCGCAGTCCCACAGTTGAGAGAAGAGCGCTGAGGAGGAGAGGGGAGGTGGTGCAAAGAGGGGAAGTTCTGAAGCCACTGCAATCCTGTACTCGAGGCAAGGCAGAGGGATCAAGGGTTGAGAAGCACGTCTAAAGATTGTGACAATCCATGTCTGGGATGGAACATCTGAGGAGAAGTGAGTATGAGTGAGCAACATGGTCTGAGCCTACACCTGAAGGTTGGCCACAAGTTGACGTGCAAGCAGAAAGGAGTAGTTCTAGATACTCAGGTGATGCTGAAATACCAGGGAAAAGAGACAGGAGTAATGAGCAGTGGAGATGGTCACATGAGGCGCTGAAGGATACAACATGGAGTCAAGTGAACATGTTGAAAAGCCCAGAGGAAGGGAAGATAGCCCAATGGCAGGAGGCTCACTGAAAGACACCCCAAGTCAGCAGGCCACCCTGAAACCAGTGATTAGAGGAAGAGAGAAGGATACAGAGGGTGGCGTGAAAGAACTTTGAGGTTTAGGGCAAAGTGCCAATAGCAAAGGTATTAGGTCCAGGGAGCGGGTGGAAAGAAAAATACAGAAGGACATGGATGCCAGAAAGTATTGAGGAGAAAAGCAAAGCTGAAACTGTTTCTTGTTTTTATGCCTTGCTGCTGAAAACATGGTTTGTAGACTGGAGGAGTAAACATTGAAGAGAAAAGCAAATGTGAAACTGCTATTATTAAAAGATGCAGTTGGCTAAAGTCTTGAGGAGAAGAACGAAGGTGGAACACAAACAAGTTCCAAAGCAAATGTTGTCATGTAGACATTGGTGGAACCACCAAAGAAATCAAACTGTGAAAACCTAAAGGAGGGTATTTGAAATGCTGCGGAGTGCAAAACGAAGACGTAAAAGCAAGGTGTTAGCCATTTACTCCTTACTTCTACTCTCCAGGGTATGTGTGTGCCTTTCCAACACGTAGTATGGGAATAAAGGAGAGTTTGCATCTCTGCCTTGCTTTCCTACATCTTGGAAGAGCAGCCATTTTTACACTTGCGTGAGATTTTCATGCAGGTGCAACACCAATGGATTCCTATGCAGTATGACTTGCATTTACAACTACTAAATAGCAGGCGGATTCCAGAGGCATCCATTGTAAAAAACCACCTACAAAGCTCAATTTGCAGGCAGCATTTATATTTTTACAAGACAGAGCATAAAAGTGAATAGTAAAGACGAATCTGCCTTGTTTTACTCTTCATTATTACACTGCCCTGTGTACATGCGAATATTGTATGGAAAGGACCCAACAGCATGTAAGTGCTAATGTTGGCTGTCTCGTGCATGTAATTTGCAGTTAATTTAAAATGACCGCCAAAGTGTACAATATGGTGCACACTGGGAATTTTAGTGCTAACGAAACACAGAGTTTAAAAAATTGAGAAAATGCCGATGTTGGGAACTGCTGAGTAAATGAACTACAAAATAGGAATGATGAGAAAAAGTGCACATTGGGAATGGTAGTGCCAACAAAGTGCCGATTAACCAAAACAAATAAAGCCTTTCATGCTTGGAAAGCAAATGTTGACAAAGTGAGTTAAGGATAACCTGGCTGCTTGGAGTTGTTGGGTAACTTGAAGGAAATTGAGGGGAAATGTTGCCTGCACAGAGTTGCAGAGGGCCCGATTCAGAGGTCTGTGTAGAAAAAGAAATGTGTTTTCCAAGAAGGAACAACACATTTCTTAAAAGCACCATATTCTGACAAAGAAAAAATGTGGTGCATCGATATGAAAGCCTCAGCTTTTGCATGAGCCTGATTTACGGCCAGACAACGGCATTGGTAACCATCTGGAATGCAGAGGCGTAGCCATGACTGTCTAACAAGTGAGGCCTGACGCTAAAGTAGTTGGGCCCACCGCAGTGACATTACCTTCTGTACATTTGCACACAGTGGCCCTCATTCCGAGGTTGGTGCTAGTCATGGCGCTATTAGCGCCATGACTAGCACCAATACCGGTACCGCCACCGACTTGGTGGTATGGGGACTTACTGGACTATTCCCACCTTTGCAGGACCCGTAAGTCCCCATTTGAAAAGCCATTCCCCATTCCCATTTGAGCCCCCATAGGGCTCAATGGGAAGGGGGAAGGCGTCAATAACAGTACCGCAAATTGCGGTACCGTTATTGACCCCGGTATACCTTTGCGGGTCCCGTCCATAACGCCTGGTAAAACCAGGGGTTAAGGGAGGGACCCGCAAAGGGACCTCCGAATAGGGCGCAAAGGGATTACCGGCACCGGTGTCATATCCGGTGCCCGGTATCCCTTTGCGCCCAGGTCGTAATGACCCCCAGTGATGCAGAAGGGCATTTACAGATTTTGGGTGGTATGTGCCTGCTCAGGCCCTACCCTGCGTACACATCTGCTGGAATACAGACAGGGACTGCGAGGGGATTCTCCTGGCAGAGCCCCGCTTTTGCATGTCAAAAAACCAGGAGATAAAATATGGCATCTGTGAGGTGCCGTTAACATCTACTGCGTCATTTCCCCTTGTTCATTAAGGCATTTCCCAGAGAGCAGCACCGCTTTCCCTGTTCACTGAAATTTTCTGAAAAATAGGAACATTTTTGTTTATTTGAAAAGTGGCAGCCTTTTAAGAAATGCGTGCAGTGAGACGGCTGCACACGCTGCCCAGAGGCGTAGACAGGATAGGGCCTGAGCGGGCAAGGCCCAACCAAAATCTATAAATGGCCACTCAGCAGCTCTGCGTGAACATTTACAGATGTTAATATCACTGTGTTGGGCCCAAATACGTTATCTTCAGGACCCACTTGTTAGGCAATCCTGGCTACGCCTCTGACGCTGCACCGATATCGAGGGATTTTAGCAGCTTTTACAGCTCCAATGCACAACACCTCCCTTCAAGTATTTCCACCCACGTCGGAATGGTGGCACTGAAAACTGGAGGGGACAATGCTAGTTTTCCACACTGCTTTTAACCTGAGCTGCGCATTGGGCCCTGAGTTGGGAAAAGTAGTGAATTCTAATTACAGAGGCCTTGTGAAGGTATGCAGCGCAGTATTGTAGTGTATTTAACTACTGCCCAACCGTCTAAGTAGCTCTGCAAGTTGTGGCGAGAGCAAGATGATAGGCCATGCCGCAAAAACTGTTGCCATCCGGTCAAACATACATCGGGGGTCTCGGGAGGATAGCTCAGAGGCAACGTGCTGGCCTTGGAAGCAAGACGACATGGAGCAACACATGTTCGATCCCGGGTCCGCGCTTAGAAACCTCTGGGTATTAAGCGCGTTATAAATAACCTATCATATCATATCATATCATAGCACTGTTACACTATGAGCGTCTCTTAGCTGAACCAAGGGCCCCACTAAAGGGCCAGGAGAACTGGGAAAGCGGCACAGGGATCGAATTTTCAGACATCCTTTGGGACTCGATGTTCTGAAAGACATACAAGTAATCAATCGCCGTACTATGCATGATGCACGGTGTTAAACCGCTCCATACGTGGCACTGTACCGGCGTATGCATTTCTAAGATGTTCCCCACTACTAGCCCATACTGGAGGGGATGCCAAACCAGCGGGGACTATTGGCAAATGTGGTGGGACCGTGATTCCATCCAGAGGTTCTGGAAGGACATCCTAGCATGGATCGAAGGCTTAGATGGAGTCACGCGCATGGTGTCGCCCCTGTTTGTTCTTTTTGGAGTAGGAAATAAGGATGAGGAGGATTAAGGGATGAGTCATGTGGCACGCTATGTTGCGAGCAGCAAGGTGCAGCGTAGCAGCTTACTGGAAAGAGACTGAGATGCCCTCAAAGAAGGAATGGCTGATTACAGTCTGGGAAAGAATAACAGAGAGAAGGGAGAAGGGGCGGCTACATCTCAAGCTTCATGCAATACAGGTATTTTGTTCTGTTGGAAGGTCGAAGCGCAGTATCATTTCATGACTTTATAGGTTTATCATAATCAGCTGGGCAGGGCGGTGGGAGGGTAACGTTAACATCTTCATCTTATCATCTTAAATGTGATTCGGAAAAAACAAAAATGGATCTTGGGTGTTGAGCCTATAAGTACTTGACTGTGACAAGACAGTCTGCTGTTGATTTCTGCCATGTAGGCAATGAAGTCATGGACATTGGGGGGCACACACCCATAAGATGCGCTGGATGATGCCCATAGGATCTCATAGGATGCCATGCCCATGATACTATAAATGCCAAGCTGATTTCCCCACATGGGCGTAAGTTAATTGTTAAAAGGGGGCTCGGATTGGCATCTGGGGTCATGCAAATCTATATGGACCGGCTCAGGTCAATCTGACGAAAATGAAACCAATGACATTAACTTCAGCGAGATTCCATTGCATTTGCTGTCCAAGGTCTGTATTTAGTGAAAGTGGACGGAGGCTGCACTCAAGGATTAAATAAGTAAAAAGAAATCACTAACAGTAGTACTGCACAATTAGGCAACTATTCAACAGAGGTGCAATGTTGCAAAAGGAGTTTGCCCATATACTCACAAGAGCTAGAAACAGTGTCTGAACGTCAGCCGTCCAGAAGGCAACTGCACACTGGATAAAACGAGGTAAAAAAAAAATACGGCCTCACACATTTGGTAAATATTTAAGAATTTTTTTATAACAAGAGGTTTGTCTTGAAAATAAAGAAAGATACATTTTTACAAGGACAATTCTTGGTAAGCATTCACAAATTCACATAGAACACAATGTGCAAAACAATTGGAAAGTCAATTCATAGAATGAAAACAAGAAGTGTCTAAAAACAAATATACAAAATGAGTAACCTAACACCTATTTTACACCTAAATGCAAAGTTGCATTCTTAGCCCAAAGTCTGTATTTACCCATAAGGTGCGATACTCAAACAGCCCTACAGAAAATCCAGAATTTCCAGTCGCGCCTGCCATTGCACTGAAACTGGTGATGGCTGAAGCTTTCCAGACTGTTAAAATTAAATGGCGTGCATAGTGTGTTGGGCCGTGAACAATACTGTGGTAGTGTTGAGGCGAACAACTCTTACAATAGGCAAACAATTAATCTGGGATGCTCAGGAGCAAAATACAGTTGGGCAACAATTAAATTAATTGTTCCACTGCAACAAACAATTCATACAGTGCCCAAAAGCAAAATACAGCAGGGCAAGAGTTAAGCAGGGCAAACAATTCATACAGTGGGGCCACAGTCGATCTAGATTGCAAATTAGCAGAAGAGTGCAATATGCATCAAATAATACAGTATTTTCTTTTTTGCAGAGTGATGTTGGTGTTGCATCTTGCACTAAAAGCAACTATTTAAGAATCTATGTTAATAAACTGAGACCAACTAAAAAAGTCATGAAGCAGTAGTAGATGAAGGATGGCTATACATAGCTAGATTCTTCAATAATATCATGAAAAATTCAAAAACATAATCTCCCAAAAGTTCAATTTAATAATGCAATATTCCAAACTCCGTGGGATGAGATTCGAATATTTGTTTTCTCCTAACATCTATATCCTGGAAAAATATCAACTACCAAGAGCATTAGACAGCTTGTCTTCCCGACCTGGGGAGCGAATCCACAGCCTAGCCATCCCTAAGTTAATTCTTGCCTATAAAGAGTCCTGCTCCAGTCCAGTGTAAATGAACAAAGCCTCGGATTCCCACTCAATCACCACCTTCACAGCATTATCAATATCGATAAACTCCACTAAGTTTAAATACATTATCGTAAATCTTGCTGTCCCAGCGCAAAACTTCAGGCCGATCTCTCAAATGATTTATCTTTTTATTCAATCATTTAATTGTTAAATTAACTCTTTAACAAATCTTTCATCTGTGAAATCCCTGTAACCTATGAAGCAGTTAAAATGTTTTGCACTGGATTCCGTGCGAGTGAGATTCTGACATGCCCCGGGGATGAATGTGGGGTAGCACAGATGTTTGGCAAGAGATGCAAAGAGCAAGGTCTTTGGTTCTCTGGTCCTTTTACCTCTGCCAGCCAAGTTCAACGACATTAACCAGATTGTTTTCTGACCTCAATTCTTCCATTCCCTGCTACAGAGATTGGATGTTTGATTATGGGTACATCACCGAACTTCACCACAACACTGTATCGCTCATCTCACAGCATCTTAACTGATAGCACTCCACAAAGGGTCAGCATTTATTTATTTTATTTATTTAATTTTTTTTTTATAACGTGCCTAATACTGTACCTGAGTTCGGTTTCTAAGCGCATATTCGGGATTTGAACCTCTGTTGCTCTGCGTGGTCTTGCTTCCAAGACCAGCACATTTAAATGTATATGCCCCACGTAAACTCATTTGGTATAGCTTTCTAAAATATGAGCAATGCTCAATTTATGTTCAAACGGAAACTGCTGGTGTAGAAGACTACCAGAATCCTTCACAGTTTCTCATCAAAGTTACTAGCTAAGGAAGGTAAACATAAATGTAACTGAGAATGAAATCAAAGCAAATGGCTCCCAACCCACACAATGTCATATTGATATCTGGCATACAGAGTTGTGGACCAGTCCCACGCCAGTCAACCAAGTAGAAAATCTCAGGGTAGCCATTAATCATGAGCATGCAATGCTACAGCAAGTCTCGTCAACAATAAAAGTGGCATTCGACCACCTATGGGTTCTGAGAAGGAGATCCCACATGTTGAGGTTTCCAAATAGTGAGCCGGCAATGATCACAATTTTACCCTCACAAATAAACTATGCTAACGGAGCCTATTAGGGCAAGCCACGGAATCTGATAGCATAGCTTTAGTACCTACACAATGATACCATAGGCCTCTTTCCCCGCTAGAAGCCCTGTTACTACATGTCCTCTTCTCTGAGCCCTCTCTGCTACCTATCTGCCCATAACAAGATGCTTTTATGGTGTATGATTCCCACAGTTATCTATATGTTTGTTACTGACAACATCATACAATGACATCCCCCAAGGCCCCTGCCAGCTCTGCTAATAAGCTACCTGTGATGGATCCACCCTACATAAACAATGTTAGGAAGCTGCACCTTCACAGGTCAAGCAGATAATCTGTGGAGCAATCTACCCCTCCAACTCAGAGCACCTGAGGAACACCCTCCACATTGATGGTCACTCAAGATTTTCTTGTTCCCACAGTAATGTCTCACAACCAAGAGTCAACTTTTTCGCTCTGTCAATGTTTCGGTGGTAAATATAGTTTTTAGGAATTCAATTTAACATAACATAACATAACACATATTTCACAGGCATTAACAAGGACCTGATGACTTCATCAAAGATCATTGCCCATTAGGCTCTTGACATGGCCAGGAAACACTTCACATGATCTGGAAGCACTTGCGAGAACCTGGATAATACAGAGATATTATTTTGATCATAAATTCATAAACGCATGATGCATTGGAAGATGGCCCCAAGGCTACTATGTCCTCACCTCTGCATCCCCTCACTACCGGTCGGCCTCAGGGAAGCTGTAGAGATGTTCTCTCACAAACAACTGGAATGGCCTGTAATGCAAACTTCTAAAGTTTGATATCCTGCATTTTATCATTCGGAAGCTAACTAATAATTATAACCGTTTACTGAGAAGCCACCCTCAACATAGGGAGTTCCTTCCCTCCCCACTCAAGTGGTTATTCAACAAACGGTTTAACAGATTCTTTTTTTTAGCCCTATCTCAGACACATATCATGCCCCTTGGATCTCTAGCCCCTGGGCTAACAATGAGCCAAGAACCAGGCCGGTGTACGTGAAATATATTGGTATTTATTTAAATTAAAGTAATAGAAATTAGTGTTAAGGCATGCGTCATGTGACCGTGAAGTACCTGTATTTCCGGAGGATGTCCGTGATAAAGAAGTCAGTCTGGTTGATCAGGAAGCCGGTAGATGAGAGGATGACGCAAGGAAACAGCCCCAACCCAGCCCTGATGGTACAGGTATGGGCGGGGCCAACCCCTGACGCCACGAGGGCTCTTCCCTGCGGATTTACGTGACGTCAAGACAGTGCAAGCACTGACAGGGAAGATAAATGGTGTTGAAGGCAAGTCTAAGAGTTCAGGTATGCTGGTTGAAGACAAGTCCAAGGATACAGGTATGCTGGTTGAAGAAAGAAGAGGAGACCCTCCGTATCCTTGCAGTGAAGTGAGGAGCACACACAGTTCAGGATGTGAATACAAGGGAAACAGTCTCAAACTGGTCTCTGAAGGCACTGATGAAACTGGAGATGCACCACAGTCCAGGAGCTGGAATCCAGATGGAGCCGAGAACTGAGGCAGGAAATCAGGCCAGAGACTAGTACCCTAGCAAGGCAGACAGGAAGGGAACCCGAGGAGGGGAAACCAGGAAGGCCGAGCCCCAGGAGAGAAGGACCCCCCCAGAAGGAAGCTGGGAGCCCAAGGAGTTCCAGGAATCCAGACCCGGGGAAGGCAGGAACTGAAGAGAGGGCAGACACAGGAACAGGAACCCAGGGAGCAAGGCAGGAGCAGGCAAGCACAAGGCGAAGCAGCGGCAAGTCAGGAACGAACCGGGTTAAGACGCAATTCGTTTCTGCACTCGAGCGCTACTGACACCACACGGCATGAAGCCGAAGCTTGGAGCGCAGACCGGGTCGCGCATATGCCGCGGCCCTGCTGGAGCGGGAATGAGGCTTGGCACACAAGCTGTCGACTGCCGTGGTCCGCGGCACATGCACGCGCCCGTGACTGGAACACGGCAGCCAGTTCGGACGTCGGAAGATCCCTCTCCCGGCAAGCCGGAATCTGGAATAGAGCTGCCAGGAGCGACGACGCTGTCCCGCAGTCCTCCAGGTGGGTGTCCTAACAATTAGCACGAAAATGAAAAAAAACACTTTATCCATGGCACAACACAATCAACTTCTCTCAGAATAAATAAATCACAAAAATGAGTTAGAAAGAAAACCAACTCAATTCTTCCCCTTCTGTAAATTGCACTTCATAAAATAATTAAACTGATTAATAAAGAAGACATTTAGGTGCGATTTTGATTTTCCTGAAGGCTTAAAAAGGTAGGATTACAAGGTTGGTAAAAATACATATGGTAATTATAATTTCCCCCACACTTTTGGTTTAAAATAAACACAGAGTGATGTATCGCTTTGTTTTTCAGACCCCCCCCCCTCACCCGGCTTTGGTCTATGTTGGGAAGTCAGACAGAAAAATTGGAATGCTTTGGGGAATTTTGGATTTGAGACCCCCCTTACTGAAAGGCCTGTGTTGGGGAAGCTGGATGAAAAGGTTGAACCGATTTACGGACAAAGACACCCCCCTCGTTAAAGAAGTTGGGGTCAGCTGGACAACAAGGATTACCCAATTAAATTATAGCCTATAGTTTTCAGCACACACTGGAAAATAAGCTTTGTTAATTTTCTAATTTTAACAAAATTCAACCCATAGTGTTCTGCCAATTGGGGAATTAATTAAATAAATATTTTTGTTTACATAGGCTAAGGATTTACACAGTTTTGCCCCTCCCCCACCCACTCTTTGGTTCAGGAAAGTGAGCAGCATCTCAGGACACTCTGGAAAGATATGGCAGGTGTCTGGTCACTCCACTCTCAAAGATGGCCTCCCGCTCTCCACCACAGGACCCAGTCAGCTTTGAGGCCTTCCTAGAAATAGACAGCTCCACCTAGATGCACTCTCAGCAATTTCCTCTGGTGTCTCCTTACAGCTGTCAGATGGTAAATTTCAGCAGCCTTCCTGATGGTCTGTCTCTTCTCTCTGTCCTCCTGACTTTCTCCTTTTTCTGTCTCCCTGGTTTTTGTGTGTCCTCGGTCGTAGTGCAGTCCCCCTTATATAGCAGCAATGATATCACCAAGTTTACAATCTTGGGGAAGTACCTTGTAATAATCCCTGCCACTGTGATTAGACATCTACTCCTCTCTCTCCTCCCAACCCTGCCTCCAAGTCAACATTTGTTTAGGGGTCTGGAGCAACATATGTCAATTTCTATTTGTAATCGCCCCTTTGTTCTCCTTTCAACTTTCTGGCAAAAACTAGTTATGTGTCACAACTTCATAATGTTACTAGCAACTGCCATACTAAACATATTTTCTGTTTTAGCTGGCCATGGAGACTCAGATAAGCCGACCACCAAATCCGTACAATGTCGCATGGCCATTTCCATAAAAAGTACAACAGTTATTAATATGTATGCTATTAAGCATATCCCTAATTTTATTTTCCACCCGCTCACCAACACTCAGATTTGGAACATGTTCAGATCAGCCATAAGCTAGTCTAACTGGCCATTACAGTTCCCAGAGTCATAGGTAAATGCATTTTATATCCCCAAAACCGCCTAGAAATTACATTAAAAATGGTACAAAAATTTAAATCAATCCACATTATGGTTGCTGAGAAAAAAGCCTAAATGATAATAGTCCTTTTAAGTTAATTGTGAATGTTCATGTGAGACACATGGCAGTTTCTGGCTTCCAGCCATTTGTCTCCCTAGGCCAGCCTGTGACCCTCTGAAGTTGGTAGTTTACTCTCTGAAGTTGCAGCCCCCAGTCTTCACATCTTTTAGTCATGCTCCAGCCAGGAATGACTTTGCTAGAAGGCCCTTCTTTCAGAGCCAGCAGGTCTAGAGAACATTGGGCTTTCGACACCTTCAGCAGGAAATTCTATTGCGGGGGATCATTAGATGGGAGTTGGGACATCCAGGCTGGAAGTGAGAGATTTCCTTTGTGAAATTTTGGTAGAAGAGATGGGGGGTGGCAGGCACAACTTTAAATGTCAAAAGTAAGTGTTTTTTATAATCATTAGTGGTGTAAGAAATGATATATGTAATTAAGTAGAAAAACTTCAGGTGCAGCTGGGAAGATCTCGAGGCCACTCGGGATCCAGAATAAAGAGACACAAAACACACACTGGACATTGCCGACCAGTAACCAAAAGCTGCACTCCCAACAGGATGAAATCCCAGGTATAATATCACAACTAAAGAGGGTTGATCAGCCCCTCCATGGAGTCAATCATCCCCGATAGTTGAAGGGGTTAAATTGTAATCTTATCACAGGCAATGTATACTTATACTTTCGTTGTGTTCAAAATATCATAACTATTAAAATATTTCAATATCCCTGTCTGCCTGCGGGAATGTAGAAAGGAAAAGACCAAACTGACTCGAGACAGGTTGAACAGGTAAAAAACAATTATTTATATAACAAAGTAACAAAGTTGCACTGTTGACCCTACAGTGCGGTATGTAAATAATAAGAATTATCAAAAAACAGCGTTTCAAACAACAGTAGTACAATTGAGCTGCAAAGACGCTCAAGTAAACCAAAAAGAATCAAAAAGAATATACAAAGTTGAGTCACAATTTCATCATTGATCATAACTCTTGAAATTTCAACATAGGAAAACACTCCTAGGTGAAGATTGATGCCAATGCATTTCGGATTAAACTAATCCATCTTCAGAAAAGGATGTGTTAACCTTTCGTACAGTATTCATGATAAATTCTCTTGGTGAGTCCTAAAAATAATTGGAATATACTAATTAGAAATCCGTGAGTGTTACAGAAAGTAGTTCAAATCAAAAGATTAATGAGAAGAACCACTAACCTACGTACAACCACTAACCTACGTGGTCCGAGAGGAAGGACTCGTAGATTTTAGTCAGGTCTGGAGAGTGTCTTCTAGAGGCCAGAGAGCAATGGATTGGTAGCGGGAAGCACCCCCCTTTTTTTTCAGGCATCTGAAACAAGAGGGAACCTCAGTCAGGGTTGAATACAAGGACGCATGCTAGGCAAATCCACTATATGCTAATATTAGGGCTTAGTTGTATACTGAAACGTTTCAACTGTGCTCAAACGGGCGGAAGTATTAAGGTGAAGCAGATTCACCTACAGTCAACTGATATGATTGAAGTTTAAAGCACATGTAACAAGTATTAGGGTCAGTAATGAGGAAATATAAATTACGCTCTGTGCGGCCAAATGGTGCTCCAGGCATGTTTCTGCAATCGTCAAGAGATGTCATTATAGTGTAGGGGCAAAATGCTAAGTTCCCTAAACCACTTACTTGTACTCTGCGAGGAGAGGTTAGAGTCGAGCAGCCCGTCGCCAAGACGGATCTCTCGAATCTGTTCTGTAGTAGTGGGCGCCGAGGACGCCATCTTTGTGTGGGCATCAGCCGGCTCAGTAGACAATGTTAAAGGTGACGCCGCATCTAAGTGGCAGATTGAACACGGGTAAGCTAGTTGTAAGGTGGATGTAACTCCAGAGCCTCCTGTGTATGTAACCAGGGGAGGTCTGCGGTCCCTCATCTGAGATACCCATAGTCGTTTATGTCCATGCATCTGTGGTCGTCATGGAGATCATACAGAAATATGGTATGGGCGACTAGCCGTATGCTTGTGAACAGAACATTGAGGTAAAGGAACATAGACTGATCCTTGAGTGCCCTCTGATCAATATTGGGCACTATGTTTTTAACAGAAAATACAAAGAGGATTTAGGAGGCAAGAGGGGGGGGCACCATAGTTAAAAAAAAACTATTGGGTGCCCCCCCTCTTGCTTAGTAAATGAGACCCGACATAGGCAGACAAGGACATGCCTTGTACCTATCAGAAAACGGGTCACAGGGTAGGAGATGTGTAGATGATACCATTTAAAACAAATCATTTTGAGTCAGCACAAGGCCATTCCAACAAATCACTGTATGGATCATATTTTACCGTAGGTCAATACATCACTGCCGGCCCATCGGCCGTTCACATTCTAGGCAATCTGCCTTATTGTCGATATTAGACATATATATGCATAGTATAGCTTTTCAGGTTTTCACCAGAGTCCTGATTCGTCCAGCATTAAGTATAAAACATCATAAGAAGCACATAAGGTCAAACTCACAGTTCATTCCCCTACGGCTAAGGCAGTCTAACAAGTCAATATATAATTTCTCTTTGGAGCAGTTTCTTGTGGATATCGCCCCCTCTTGGTCCAACCTTCACTTGTTCTAAAATGAAACATTTCAACTGAGCAATCGAGTGCCTAGATTCCATAAAATGCACAGATACCTGTGACCTAAGGCTTTTCGTCCTTATGTTGGACTTATGCTCTGTCCATCTCAGTTTGGCCTTTCTCATGGTAATTCCCACATAGTAAAACCCACATGGACATTTTAGGGCATACACCACATTGGTGGAATCACAAGTGCAGGAATGTCCGAGTGAGATTGGCTTTCCTGCGTGTGGGTGTGAGATGGTATTGCCAGGTAAGATGTTACTACAATGCTGGCAATTAAAACATGGTTGTGTCCCTTTGAATGTTTTGGACGTAGGCTGGTCTTTCAAAGTTTCAGCTCTAATAAGGCTACTTCTTAGGGCCTTACCGTTTCTGTAGGCGAAGGTTGGAAGTTGTTGAAAAAGGGGTTGTGTTTGGGGGTCCATTTGAAGCATTGGCCAGTTTTTTTGGATGATGTTCCTGATTTTCTTGCTTTGAGCAGAGTATGTTGTCACATAGACCATGCACTCATCTTTTGGTTGATTTTTCGAAGTTAGCAGAGTGTCTCTCTCTATGGTGGATACCTTTCCTTTAATTCCAGTTATTGTAGCTGGATTATATCCTCTTTCCTTAAAATTTTGACGTAATGTGGCAGCTTGTCTTACATACTCAGTGTCTTCCGAGATGTTTCTCCGGTAGCGCAAGAACTGGCTCAGTGGTACACTGTCTATCGTCCGGTGGGGATGAAAACTTGTGGCTAGTAAAAGATTGTTTCTGTCCGTGGCTTTCGTAAAAAGCCTGGTCTCCAAGTTGTCATCTTTGACATAGACCTCAACATCTAGGAAATTGATCCCAATTTACTCTTTAGTGTAGTGAACTTAATTTGCGGATGCATATCATTCATCATGGAAAAAAAGTTGTTCAGTTCATCATCCGGGCCAGACCAACCAGATGCCAAAAATGTCATCAATATATCTGGCAAAGAGGATCAGGTGGCGTGACCATCTTGGGGCTGTCAGAACATATTCCAATTCTAGGTAATACATATACGTATTGGCGTACGCTGGTGCCATAGCAGCACCCATACTGGTCCCTGAGAGTTGTAAATAAAAGTTATCCTGGAATCTGAAGAAATTATTCATCAGTACTACTTTAAGTAGTGTCAGTACAAAAAGTTTATCGCCTTGGCAATTATCTGACTTAAGTAGCAGCTATTCCACGGCCTCCAGCCCGGCCTCATGTGCAATATTAGTGTACAGGGATGTGACATCCATAGTGAAGAGTGTGTCTCTTTCTCTGACAAATTCAGTTTCTTTTAATTTGTTCCAAAAATGCGTGCTATGTTTGACATACGTCTCAGTTTCTTGTATGAGTGGTTGTAGGATTTGGTCCAAATATTTAGCGAGGGGTTCCAGCAAGCTGTCAGTTGCTGCTATGATGGGTTGTCCTGGTGGGTCAATTAACCTCTTGTGGATTTTGGGCAAAATGTACATAACTGGTGTGATGGGATGAGTCTTCTCTAGAAATCTCAGTGGAGCACAGTCGGCCCTGCGAGCTCTTGCCCGCTCCGGCATGAAAATCGGTCGAATTGAGGATGTCACCCCCATTCCCTCAGACAGAACTCGCAGGAAGGGTGGTCGCTGTGGTCGTCGTCTGTAGATGAGTTTGCTGCCAATAAAGAAATTAAACAAAAAAAAGGCCCTAGTTGCAAACATGAGAAACATCACGTGCAGATCCCCACGTAGGCTCGGCTGGGGGGTGTTTTTCAGTTTAACACAGCAAAGTTCTCATACACTCCATCACCGTGCAAGCCGTCAGCAGCCAGCCCCTGGACTCTCTTTTCAGCTGTTAGCTCTTTCAGAGGCTTCTCGAGCACTATTTCCATCCTACGCCCCAGTGAAGGATGTGTTTATCTGAAAGCAGATTTTGACTCCCCGAACAGCGGGTAATTGTGGGCATCACTGAGCAGGGAAGGGCTGTGGGAAGTGTGCATGGAGACACTCAAGGTGCTTTATGATGGACATTTTGCAAAAGACAGGTACGGCCTCAACTTGAAACAAGTAAATATTCTAGGCGTCTAGCTAGATGGTAACCTCTCCATGACCAAGCACATTAACGTCCGTCCCCCTCCACAGCCTACACTACGAAACTTATCTGACTCAGTCAACAATTCCTCTCCCCCCAGAACGGCCTTACTCTAGCACAAGCCCTCATCCTCTCAAAACGAGACTATTGCAACATCCTGTTACTGGGCACCACTTCTACCAATCTTGCCAAACTGCAGCTACTGCAGAATAAAGCACTACCTGCTGCCCTTGGCTTAAAGAGGAATTATCACATCTCTCATATCAGAAAAGAAGTCCACTGGCTCCCTATCAAAGCGAGAATCCTCTTTAAGGCCTTGACAACTGCCTACAAATGTATTTTTAATGCTACCCCCAGCTATTTGAAGAACAGCGTATCGCAAAAGGTCTCCACTTGATCCATAAAATCATGTACACTCCTGAATGTTCCTCGTTACAAAAGTAAAAGGGCCGGAGGCTCTAGCTTCCCAGTAGCCGCACCAACACTTTGGAAAACACTACCGGTGCACATTAGAAATGAACAATCGCACCAGCTAGGATAAATAAATAAATTTGACTAGGATCTCAACCAAAGCTGAATGTCTGTTTGTACCAGTATTCTAAGTTTGTAACAAGTTAAGTTCTGAAGTAATCAAACGCTGTGATACCCTTGGGTTTGGGCGTGTAACAAATACAATAAATAAATAAAAACAAATAAATAAATGGTGAACTGACAAGGGAATTTTCTGCAGTATGGGTCACAGACATACACGTGAGTTGCCGTCTACAAATCATTTAGGAACGTTTCTGGTTGGCCAAGAACAGAATGGACCCATGGTGGGTAGCCAATAAGGCCTGCTCCTGCTATTTGTGCATGATGCTGTGCTACTCAATCGCACAGATATAGCAGTGCACCTTTTGTAATTACTGCATGTACAAGAAGATGCCTTTTAATGAGAGCAGAAGAAAGACATCAGCGATGGTCCCAGCTAAATAGCCCTCAAGGAGTTGTTGGGGAAATAGTTGATATTTTGGAGCTTTTTCAAATGGTGGACATTTAGAGGTAGTTTCTCACTTTGACCATCCTGGCATCTGCTTAGATAATAAAACAGGGCGGAGATGCAGACGAAAAGGAGTGGGAATCATTTGGGTAGTGAGTGGGGAATCTGCACAGGCCCTCGACATCTATCAACGCAAGTTATTCCCTTTGGCAATATATGGGTTTAGGGTCTGGAGCTATGCACCATATGCTGTAGTGACCGTAGCTGAAAGTTCTTACTGTATCATCTCTTTTCATTATCGAAGGGACCTACAACCAGACCTCTTTGTCTAGACACTGGGATGTTTCCTGTCTCTGATCGTAGCACCATCCTACCATTTGCACATTATACTTGGGACAACCCAGAGGCTTGAATACACCAGGGCACATTGAAAAATACTCTAAACTTTGATGCTTAGCTCAAGATTAAGTGGCTGGGTGAAGAAACTGTTGTATGCATTTGTCTTTGGAGCCCTGTGGGAATTTCCAACTATGATTACTTAGAATTCCCTCATGGAAGTGAGGGAGAGATTTTCGGATGTGAGAAGGGAGGCGATGATGGGTAACCCAGACAAAGGCTCCATGTTGTTCTGGTACTTGAAACATAAGAATATATTGGTGATGGAGACTTATGTGCCCTCAAGTATACAAAAAGAGGCCATAAGCTATTAATGCATTTTAGATTTGAGAGCCTTCCTCTGGACTACATAGCTGTGGGTTGAAGCACCAGACTCTGCAAATGTCATAATAAGATTGTTGGGGCCATGGTGTGCTTCTTCCTTTTATGCCTTGTTTATTGAATGTCCTGAATGTCTTTTTACTCAATTGAATGTCTTTTCCCAATTGATTACTGATATACTCCCTGTTATGAATCAAGCTTGTGTATAAATGTAACTGGTCTGCAACAGCGCCCTGGTGCCTGAGGGTTTAGACGCTCTACAAATGAGAAAATAAATAAATTGCAAATGGAGACAAAAGGGGCTCCTATGCCTCTTTAGGTCAAATAATGTTAACGTGTGCAAGATGGCTATCGAATACTTCACAACCCCTACAAACTGAAATGCTGTCGGAAGTAGTGGCCCGCTATTTTGCTGCAAACGACATGAAAGAAGAATGGCCCTCGCTCTGCAGATATGCAGGCCTTGCTAGGACAGCGATAGGAAGTGCTGTAAGAATGGGATCTGAAGATTCTATTATGGAATGTGTAGTTTGTATTGCTCGTGCCTTAGTGTGGGTGTTTCTTATTTTATGGACTTTGGTCTACCCATTTTGTGTTTATTGTTGTTTTTCTACGATCATATTGTACTGTGCTATATTTTAATGCCTTTTGCTACACAATAAAGTGATAAGGTAATGATGATGAGAGGAAATGATAACAAGCATGAAAGAAAGTGAAACAGACAGAGAGACAATGAGGGGCATGAGAAAGGGGAAAAGAAAAAAAAAGATTAATGAAGCAATACAGAGGAGAGCAGGAGCGGGAGGGACTTTGACTGGTTGACAGACCGAACCTCAGACAGCTAGGCTAGGACAGAAAGAAGGACTATTCCAAAAGAGAAGGACTGTGACAAAGGAAAGGGAGTATGATGAAGTAATGTTAGGAAAGAGAAGCACTAGGTTGAAGGACACGCACTGTGACAAAGGACTGTGATGAAGGAGCAGGACTGTGATGCAAGAGAAGAACTGATGTGGGTGAAAGTCAAGAACATTAGCAAAAGGATATCACAATCTAACTTGTAGGCTGGAGACATATTATTCTGACCAAATAGGTAGCCTTTTATACTCAAGAAATTGTACTGTTTTAAATTGTGCATTTGACCATATCTGGTTGGAAACAGAAAAATGCATGGAAAAAACATGATGAAATGATTAGGTGCCTTTCCTTAGATATTCCTATTTTCTCATAATACTGTGGATTTTAAATGCAAGGAAAAAGTTATCAGCCTTTTAGATACATAACATGTAATTAAATGTGATCCTTAGGATGTATGAATTTAAGGATTTAATGGAAATGTATGCAACTGTATTTTATGTGAATTGTTTATTAAATGTAAAACCTTTAGGTAATTGTATTTAGTGTTATAAATATAGTGTTAAAAGGTGTATTTAACAATAAAACGCTTTACTTTTTTTTAAAACAGTAGCAAAGAAGAAAAACTATGACAAAGGAAAAGGACTATGATGAAGGAGAAAGACTGACAAAGGACAATGATTATGACAAAGGAGAAGCACTTTGATGAATGACTGGTAAAATAGAAGAAGTGTGTTGAAGGACTAGAGTAGATTTGAAGGAATTTGGCAAAGGAATGTGATGAAGGGGAAGTACTGCTTGCTATAAAGGTCTGTGACAAAAGAGAGGGAGCATGATGGAGAAGGACTGTGATGAAGGACTGTGATATGATATATTATATTTTATTTATATCGCGCTCGTACACAGGTGTTTCAGAGCGCGACCAGGTGAAGGGAGGGGAACAGGGGAGAAACACAACAACGATGTTACTAGGTCCAGTGACATTGAGAACACGCAGGTGCATGGGGAAGGGAAAAGGGGGAAAGTGAATGGAAAGGGGGAGAAATTGGAAAGCGCAGAGCATAGGAGTAAGCAAAATAAATAATAAGTCAAATAAATAAAGGTAAACAGTGGTAGTGTAACCAGTAAGTGGCAAAGTGCTAGGTTAGTCAGATAGGGTGTATCAGATAATTGCAAAAGAAGAGTGGGTGGGGGACTGTATGGGTACAGATACAGGCCCCAGTGCAAGGGGTGGCCTGGAGGCAGTGTGGAAGGGTGGCAGGGTGAGCAGGTACCTGGGCCCGAATGTTGTGACTTGAGTGTCGTGTAGGCAGAAGAGGCCTCCGTCCCCAAATGCCGCACAGAGAGAACCTAAAGCCACTCTCTGTGCAGCCGTTGAGGCAACAGGCGAAGATGTTCAAGTCCGGGACCACGAACCTCTGGGACCCCACGCTGCTGCAAGAAAATGCGGATTAAGTACCAAGCAATAAACAGTAATCACAATGTTTAGGAAAAACGGAAAGGTCTTACCAATAAGGGTCAAGGAAGAGGTGGTGAACCTAGTGGAGAGGTCCGGGACCCACGTGGACTGAAGTACCCCAAGAGGAGTAGTTCTCAGTTTGTTCGCCTGTTAGCAGGAACTGTGGAGCTATGAGACAAGAAGTCCAAAGAGCCAAGGTGCAAGAAGGAGATCCGGGAGGCAATCCAATAACAGTCCGTGGTCGAGAGCCGAATATCACTATGCAAACAAATCCAAAGGGTAGATCCAAGAAGAGTCCAGTAGAGCAGGCCAGGTCGGGTCGATTCTGTGAGCAGTCAGTGATCCAAAGGTACGTAACGCCAAACAGGATGCAGAGCACAGCTGTGAAGCAACGAGTACCTGGGTTTCCGTTTTTAAGTACTCGCGCTTCTGATCACGTGATGCACGGCTGAGTCACGTGATCGGGCAAGAGCGTCACATGACCTTACAGTCCCGCGACGCGGAAGCTCAATGCTAGTCCTTCGCGATCCTAGGCGCCAAGGTAACTGCCAGTGAAGAAACGGCAGTAGCCTGACAGCAGTCCTGTTATGGAGCAGGCGCGGGCGCGCGCGCAAGGCGTATGAGTATCCACGTGAGTCCCGGAGAGGGGAGGGAGAAAGGGATGAGTGAGACGGGGGCGGGGACCACCTTGGGGACCACATGATGCCTTGGGGACCACATGATGTATAGGTGTGTGCGTGGAAGGGATCGTGACAGAACCCCCCCCCAAAGGCCCACGACCCCGTGGGCAGGAAGGGTGATCCCGGTGGAAGCGAGCCACCAACCGGGGAGCGTGGACATCAATAGCAGGGACCCAAGAGCGCTCCTCCGGGCCATAACCGACCCAATCAACCAGATACTGCAAGCGCCCCCTGCAGATCCGAGAGCCCAGGATGGAGGAAACCTCGTATTCGTCCGGGGATGCCAAGGACACCGGGGCAGCAGAGGCGCGCAAGCGGGAAGGGGCCGGACATGGTTTGAGAAGGGAGACGTGAAACACAGGGTGGACCCTCCAAGACCCCGGGAGAACCAGACGGTACGTGACAGGATTGATTACCCGGGACACCACATAGGGACCCACAAAATGGGGCAAAAGCTTCCTGCAACCCACTAGCCTCAAGTGACGGGTAGAAAGCCACACCCGGGAACCCACCGAGAAAGCCGGGGCCAACAGCCGCTTCTTATCTGCCTGGACCTTCATGGAAGACTGGGCCTCACAGAGATGTAATGCAGTCCGGGCATGGATAGAGGACAGATCCCTAAGACAGGCACTAGCGGCTGGATTGGTGGAGGCCACGAGGTCAGGGACCGGCAACGTGCGGGGATGTTGGCCATAGAGGACATAGAAGGGGGAGAACCCAGTGGATGCATGAACCGCATTGTTGTAGGCAAATTCAGCGTGTCGGAGGGCACGCAACCAAGAGCACTGCTGCTGCAGGATCAAACAGCGGAGACACTGCTCCATGGTCTGGTTCGTCCTTTCAGTCTGACCATCCGTCTCCGGGTGGTAGGCCGAAGAGAACCGGACATCAATACCCATTAATCTGGTCAGAGCGCGCCAGAAGCGAGAAGTAAATTGAGAACCCCGGTCAGATATAAGGACAGAGGGCAACCCAAAGAGACAGAAGACAGAATCAAAGAACAAGGTGGCCAGGATGGAAGCAGAGGGAATACCCTTACAGGGGATGAAGTGTGCCATCTTTGAGAAGGAGTCCACCACCACCCAAATAGTGTCGTAACCCTGTACCCGAGGAAGTTCTGTAACAAAATCCATGGTTAATGTATGCCATGGTTTCGGAGGCACGGGTAAAGGGAGAAGCAGGCCTAATGGGCGTCCCCTACGGGTTTTGCATTGTGTACAAATGGTGCAGGTATTGACGTAGCAATCCACGTCCCTCTTCATGCCCGGCCACCAACACCAACGTTTCAGGAGGGATAACGTACGGCGTTGGCCAGGATGACCATTCACAGGGGCATCGTGCGACCATTCCATGGCCATATTGCGTTTATCGGCAGTGGGTAAGAATAGGCGGTTCAGCACAAACGGGAGACCATCCTGGAATACCGGATCCCACTCTGATAGCTGGTCGGGATGCAAGGACACCCACTTGCGTACCGCGTCCACTAAGGGCACTGAGGGGGTACATAGACAAATTACCTTAGTATTGTCTAACAATGTGTCAGGGAATACCGGCAGAGAAACCTCCCCGGGAGAGCGGGACAACGCATCGGCTTTGCCGTGTGCGGAACCAGCCCGATGTCGGATCTGGAAGTCGAATGCCGCGAAGAAAAGATGCCACCTCACCTGTCGACTGTTAAGACATTTTAGGGATGCCAAATCCTGCAGGTTCTGGTGATCAGAGAACACCGTGACTCGATGTTTGGCGCCCAAGAGGTGGTGTCGCCACACGCGGAATGCGTCCATAACTGCTAATAACTCCTTCTCGGTCACGGTGCAGTGTGACTCGGGGGTGGTGAACTTGCGGGAATGGAATGCAACCGGGTGCAGACGACCCGTGGACTGACATGCTTGGGACAGGACGGCACCAAGAGCGAAGGAGGAGGCGTCGGCTTCCACGATAAAAGGGAGTTCTGAGTCGGGATGCTGGAGGACAGGGGCTGTGGGGAAGGCAGTCTTCAGTGAATCAAAGGCCTTCTGTTGTGTATCAGGCCAAAGAAAGGGGACGTTAGGACTGGTTAATGCGGTGAGGGGAGACACGATAGAAGAGAAACCAGAGATGAACCTCCTGTAGAAATTCGCGAAACCCAAAAAGGACTGAAGAGCCTTCAGGTTCGCAGGAATAGGCCAATCCAAAACCGCTTTAACCTTGGAGTGGTTCATGGACAACCCCCCGGGAGTGATACAAAACCCGAGGAAGTCAACGTTATCAACGTGGAACAGGCACCTTTCCGGTTTGGCATATAGCGAGTGTTTTTGTAAGCGTGATAGCACCTCACGAACGTGGCGTACATGCTCTTCCAGAGACTGAGAAAAGATCAGGATGTCGTCGAGGTAAACCACAATGTAGACTTCTAAGATATCACTCAGGATGTCATTCATAAACCTCTGGAAGGTCGCTGGGGCATTACACAACCCACAAATAATGACTGTATATTCATATAAGCCGTACCGGGTACAGAAAGCGGTTTTCCATTTGTCCCCGGAACGGACGCGGACCAGGTTGTAGGCTCCGCGGAGGTCCAGTTTGGTGAAAATGGTAGCACGTGTGAGTCGGTCAAGCAAGGGCGTGATGAGGGGAATAGGGTACCGATCTTTCCTCGTGATAGCATTCAGGCGTCTATAATCTACGCATGTGCGCAGATCGCCTTCCTTTTTAGGCACAAAAAAGATAGGGCTTGCTGCAGGCGAGGTGGATGGTCGTATGTGCCCTAGGCTCAAGGCCTTCCGAATGTACTCCTTGAGAGTCGTTTCCTCAGATGGTGAGAGGGAATAGATCCGCCCTGTGGGAATCACTGTGTCAGGGAGTAGATCGATGGGGCAATCGTATGGGCGATGTGGAGGCAGTGTTTCAGAGGAACCACGATCAAACACAGTCGCATAATCTCGGTATACCTGGGGAACATCTGTCGCCACTAGCCCGACTACGTGTTCTGATGGTGTTTCTTGCGGATCCTGCACCGTTAGCTGAGCTATAGCCTGAGCAGGATTGTCGCTGAGTGTGTCTGTGGGAAGACGGAAATGTTGACAGACGTCCGACTCAAAGTGAACCAAACCCAATTTCCAATCAATGAGGGGGTTATGTTCCTGAAGCCAAGGGATTCCCAGTATGAGCCCGAACTGTGGCATGGTAATGAGATCAAAACTTATGGTCTCCCTGTGTCTGGATTGTATGGTCAATAGCAAAGGGGCTGTCTGTTGTTTTACCGGGCCCGAAATCAAAGAAGAGCCATCTATAGCATGTACTGGTTCGGGCCTGGTCTTGGTCAAGAGGGGCAGATTCAATGAACGGCCAAGGAAATGTCGATATAGTTACCCGTTGCCCCTGAATCGATTATCAAAGTAACAGGATGCGATACAGACGCTGTGGGCTGTAGAGTGGCTTGTACATGGATGGCCCGGATACGCCCGAAAGCGGGTGTTGGATTCGGGGTGTGCGTGGTATAGCTCGATCCCGTCCCCGGTACTATGATCAAGCTATCCGAAAACCCTGTGGCTTGAGTTTGGGGTGGCGTGGACATTCCTTAACAAAGTGACCTAATGTGCCACAATAGTAGCAGGCGTTATCCACCCTCCTATGTTCCCTTTCTAGGGGAGATATCGGGCTCCTGACGCCCCCGATCTGCATGGGTTCTTGAGAGGTGTCAGAGGAAGGAACTGCCGTGTGAGGTGTGGAGGACTGGGCGAAACCTGCTTCCGCCCTTCTTTCGGACCTACGTGCGTCCACCTGGAGCGACAAATCAACCAGATCCTGGAATGCAGTGGGTAACGAAGGCACTACCGATAAGGCGTCCTTCATGGGATTACTGAGACCCTTATAGAAGACTACTGCCTTCTTGACCTCTGGCCAGGAGGTTTCAGCGGAGAGCTGGTTAAAACGGGTTATGTATTCAATGAGGGAACCCCTACCCTGACTCAAATCCAGAAGTTCCAGATCTCGAGACTGGACTTTTTGTCTAGTATCAAAAACCCTGGACATCTCGGTGACAAGGAGATCGAAGTCATATAAGGCCGGGTTGTCATTCTCCAACAAGGGGTTGGCCCATGCCGCAGCCATCCCAGCCAGATGGGAAAGGGTGAATGCTGCTTTCGTGGTGGAATCTGGGAAAGCCTGAGGTCGGCACAGAAAATGCAACTTGCATTGGTTTAGGAAGGTCCTGAATTTCTTGGGATCCCCATGGTGTCTCTCAGGGGCTGCCAACGGGAACGGAGTAGGTAGTACCACGGGAACGGGGTTCTGAGGTGGGAGAATCGGAGGTGGAACGGGTTGGGAGACAGGGGGTATGTCTCCGAATTCTGCATCTGGGGGCAAAGGGTGTCTGACACTTTGTATCTTGTCAAGACGTTGATGGATAGCCGTGTTGGCTGCTGCCATATCGGCTCGTAGCACTGTGATGGCTTGGACTATAGCAGTCATGGGGTCTTCAGCGTTCCCCTCCATTGCCTACACGACAATAGGCTTCACAGTCTGTTGTGACTTGAGTGTCGTGTAGGCAGAAGAGGCCTCCGTCCCCAAATGCCGCACAGAGAGAACCTAAAGCCACTCTCTGTGCAGCCGTTGAGGCCACATGCGAAGATGTTCAAGTCCGGGACCGCGAACCTCTGGGACCCCACGCTGCTGCAAGAAAATGCGGATTAAGTACCAAGCAATAAACAGTAACCACAATGTTTAGGAAAAACTGAAAGGTCTTACCAATAAGGGTCAAGGAAGAGGTGGTGAACCTAGTGGAGAGGTCCGGGACCCACGTGGACTGAAGTACCCCAAAGGGAGTAGTTCGCCTGTTAGCAGGAACTGTGGAGTCCAGTAGAGCAGGCCAGGTCGATTCCGTGAGCAGTCAGTGATCCAAAGGTACGTAACGCCAAACAGGATGCAGAGCACAGCTGTGAAGCAACGAGTACCTGGGTTTCCGTGTTTAAGTACTCGCGCTTCTGATCACGTGATGCGCGGCTGAGTCACGTGATCGGGCAATAGCGTCACGTGACCTTACAGTCCCGCGACGCGGAAACTCAATGCTAGTCCTTCGCGATCCTAGGCGCCAAGGTAACTGCCAGTGAAGAAACGGCCGTAGCCTGACAGCAGTCCTGTTACGGACCAGGCGCGCGCGCAAGGCGTGTGAGTATCCACGTGAGTCCCGGAGAGGGGAGGGAGAAAGGGATGAGTGAGACAGGGGGCGGGGGAGAGCCTTGGGGACCACATGATGCATAGGTGTGTGCGTGGAAGGGATCGTGACACCGAAGGACAGAGGGTGGCCAGGTGCACAGTGCCAAGAGAGAAAAGCAGATCAGCAGGGGAGAAGCGGAGAAGCGGAGCAAAGTCAGAAGCGAAGAGGGAGGTCTTGAGGAGCTTCCGTAACCGTAGATGGTTCTCCTCAAGTTTCAAGGTGGCAGGGAGGCAGTTCCAAAGGGATGCCCCAGCCGAAGAGAGAGATCTACCCCAGCTTTGTTCTTTGAAAAACGACTGAACTGAGGGAGTTAGAGGTAGAGGAGCGAAGGGCTCGGGAGGGGAGGTATTTACAGAGGGATAGTTGAAGGTATTTTGGACCCAGGCCCCAGAAAGCCTTGTGGACAATGAAGAGGGATTTAAATGTCATCCTTGCATCCACTGGGAGCCAAAGAAGGGATTTCAGAGCTAGAGAGATACGATCCCAGGGCTTGAGGCCAAGGACAAGTCTTGCAGTCCTGTTCTGGATTAGTTGTAAAGGGCAGAGAGTGGAGGCAGGGAGATTTCAACCTAGAGAGAATCAGAGCTTGGGTGACAGTGAGTTTCTGAGGAACGGAGAGGAAAGGAAGAGTACCTCCAAGGAGGTGCAATAAGAAGTTTGACTTTTTGGAGATGTCAGAGATGTGTGCGGAGAAGGAAAGTGTTGAGTCAAAGATGACACCAAGGTTATTAGCCTCGCAGGTAGGGGCAGGCTGAGGGCCAAGGGCGGCCCGCCATAGAGTGAAGGGAAAGGATTGAGAGGGTGCACCAATGAGGAGGATCTCAGTCTTGTTAGCATTTAAACAAAGATCATAGGCAGCAGAGGGTGAGGTGGCTGAAGGAAGCCTGAAAATGAGTTGGGTGACATCAGCATTGCACTGTAAATTTTTGCAGAAAATGGAGATGCAGTAGACAAGAGTTGTCAGGTATTGGTTGAAAAGCCAGGGCGAGAGGTTAGACCCCTGGGTAACACCACTGGTAGAGAGGGAGATAGAAGATAGGAAGGACCCAAGTTGTACCTGGGAGGGTCAATTAGAGAGGAAAGAGGTCGGTCAGACCCTGATCGGTAATACCCAGGTTGTCAAGGAGACGATTGAGCAAGGTGGTATGGTTGACTGTGTCGAAAGCAGAGGAGAGATCAAGTAGGATGAGGACAGAGGGAATGCTGGAGTCAAGGTTGGAGAGCAGGTCTTCACGGATGTTCAGGAGAGCAGTTTCCGTGCTTCTGGCAGCACTGAAGCCAGATTGGTGGTCATGGAGAGAGCCAACAGAGTCAGAATGAAGGTTAAGCTGAGAGAAGGCAAGCTTTTCCAGGAGCTTACCCAAAAAGGGAGTGATGGAAATTGGGCGGTA
Organism: Ambystoma mexicanum; assembly: GCF_040938575.1. Taxonomy (NCBI): domain Eukaryota; kingdom Metazoa; phylum Chordata; class Amphibia; order Caudata; family Ambystomatidae; genus Ambystoma; species Ambystoma mexicanum. Next base: position 81,650,052 of record NC_090937.1, read on the forward strand.
GACAAGAACGATCAGCTGTGGGTTTCTTCAGGAGAGGATGCACAAGGGAGTGCTTCAGAGGGGAGGGGAAAGATCCAGAGGCAAAGGAGTGGTTGCAGAAATCGGCAAGGGCCGGAGCAAGGGTATCGATGTGTTGAAGGTGATGATGGAGAAGGACTGTTAAAAGGGGATGGACCGTGAAGAAGGAGGACGATGACAAAGGAGAAGGATGATAGAGAAGGAAAATGACTAATTTTGAAGAAAAGAACTGTGATAAATGAAAACAACTATAATGAAAGACTAATTAATGAGAAAGCCTGTGATGAAGTACTGTTGAAGGAGAAGAACTGGGATGAAAAAGGACTGTGATGGAAGATATGTATTATGATGACGGAATATGACAAAGCAGAAGGTCTCTGACAAAAGACTGTGATGAACAACTGATGAAGACAAAGGACTGTGAAACAGAAGGGCTGTTATGAAGAAGGACCTACAACGAAGACAGGCTTTTATAAAAGAGAGTGACTCTAGTGATTGTGATGAACGAGGACTCTGATGGATGAGAAAGAGTGTAATGAAGGTGAAGAACTGTGGTGAAGGACAAGTACTGTGATGAAGAAAGACTGTGATAAAGAAGACCTGTGACAGAGCATTGTGACAAATGAGAAGAACTATGATGAATGAGAAGGACTATGATGAAGCAGAAAGATGGATTGTGATGAAGGAGAAGGTCTTTGATGAAGAGTAAGGACTTACGAAGGAGAATGACTGAGATGGACTGTGATGAAGGAGAAAGACTCTGATGAAGACAAAGAGCACTGATGAATAGAAGACTGTGATGAAGCACTGTAATTCCGGAGGATGGTGATAATGGGGAAGGACTATGAAAAAGGATAAGGACTATGATGAATGACTGTGATGACTGCATCAAAGGACTGCGATGTAACAAACTGACTGTGATGGAGAAGGACTGTCACAAAGGAGGAAGACTGTGACAAAGGACTCATGAAGGAGAAGGTCTGTAGTGAAGAACTGACAAAGGAGAAGGAGTGTGACCAAGAAGGGATATAAAGAAGGAGAAGTACTGACAAAGGACGTGGACCGTGACTAAGCAGAGGGACTGTGTAGAGGGACTTAAGAAGGAGAAGGTATTTTAAGAAGGGGTGTCAGGCTCCGCACTCACTGCAGAAACAGACAACGAGCATGGTGGCATCTGTCGGGGCATTTGGGGCGAGGCCACATTTCCAAGGTTACCTAGCCCAATGACGCTTCACGGGGATGACATCATCACATAGCACGTTGCACCCATTCTGAAGAGGAATATCCTAGATCCAAGACCATATCAGCCCATATGAGACTGCCTACAATGAAGATCAGTCATCCTTATGTTTGCCTTCAGGCAATGTGGGAATTAAACAGCAATGTCAAGAAAGACGAAATGTCTTTTTAAAACGACATGTGCATATGCGGTGGGCTCCACTGGCCACATTGTTTGGACCTGCCCAGTTATACAACCGTTCTGGGGTCTTGTGCTGTGACTTTATTACTGCATTTGCAAAATGGGGGGGATACTGGGGGGCTGACTATTTTACAACTAAATGTGCACTCGTATGTATAAGACGCCATGATATCAGCCTTCATACACACATGATTTGTATTATTTGGTTTTGTTCAAGTATCTTAATAAAAAGATAACATTAGTTTTAAATGAGACGTGATATTACTGGTAGGAGTTATTCTTGTGAAGAGGGAGAGTAGGGTGCACAGGAGAAGACCCCTTACGTGAGCACTCTTTGAAGAGGCAGAACAGTACAAAGTTGCGGAGCCCATGACTTCAGGAAAGGCAATGAATGCCAGAGTGAAATGCCAGAGAGCCAACAAATCCTGCAATGGGAGAACCACTGCCTGAATGGAGACATAAGACCCATACAAGGTGGTAGTGTGACTTTGTCTGTTTCATGGTGGGCAAGACGGCCAACGAACGACGCCAAGAGCACCGTTGAATCAAATTGTACAGCTCCCCTACTCCACCCAATGCCCATATGGCATGGAGACCCTGTACCTAATGTGATTTGTAAGGCTGGTAAGCCAACCCGAAGGGTCGACTATTTGGAATCCAAATGTTATCTTTATGACTACTCCAGACCATGCACTGAGCTTAAGCAGAACGAAAAAGGAAGCATGGTGGAAGGGAGATGCATGGGAAGAGTGTTATTCTTAGACAATGGGCCTCATTCCGAGATTGGTGGTAGTCATGGTGCTATTTGCGCCATGACTGCCTCCAATAACGGGTCCAGCACTGATGTTGTTCAATAGGGGACTTACTGGTGCAGTCCGACCCTGGCGGGACCGGTAAGTCCCCATTGAACAAACCATCCCCCATTCCCATTTGAGCCCTCATAGCCCCCATTCTCATTGAGCCCTCATAGGGCTCAATGAGAATGGGGAGGGCGCTAATAAAGGACTCGCGACTTGCAAGCCCGTTATTAGCGCCCTGGTCCCTTAGCAGGACCCGTAAGGGACATGTGGTCAGACCACGCGTTCCTTACGGTCCCCGCCAAGGGACCTTGGAATAGGGCGGTAAGGGATTACCAGCACCGGTCTCCTTACCGGTGCCCGGTATCCCTTACCGCCCAGGTCGTAATGACCCCCAATGTCCCAACATTACCACATAACCACCCAGAAACCAGGGAAGCCCTTGTTAACAAATGCACTCATTGCCTCTATGCAGTGCGTGGAAGTATATCAGTGATACGTGAGGACATACTAAGCTGCACCAGGTTACATCATCAGGGGGAAAGTGGTGTTGACTCAATCCAAATCGAGTTTAGGATCAAGTGTGGTAAATGGGATACTGGGTATGTGTATGAGAGCCCAGTCCCCAAAACAGCACAATACAAATTTGAGTTCACCCGCTTTACAATGCTTACTGCTATGCAGGAACTAAGCCACACCACCCCCTACTCTCGGGTGGCAATGCACTTGGAAAAAGGCCAGAGGTTAACTCTATATGGTCTAATCCAGTATGGAGATGACAGTCTCATGGGGGTGGGGTTGTTTAAGAGTAACTATTGGTGACAGGCTCAAAGTCACGGAGAGGGAACCTGTGGGAAAATGTGTTTGTTGCAGGGTTATTGCAGCTATTCTAAACTTTTTAAATATACTTTTCCTTTTCTGTGTTGTGTTTTTCTAATGTTTCATGAGGAACATTGATGGCCTCAATGCCAAATAAAGTTATTGATGATGATGATGACTGATCTATTAATTCTGAATTTGGAAAGATGCTTTTCAATATACAACAATTTAGGTATCTATTGGATTTTGTGACATGCCTTACCAAACGATGAAAATTGCCATAAGAGACAGCATAAATGTATATTAAGTTGTTTGAGACCACTAGTGTCGAAGTCTGCATACAATTGTGCCCTTTTCACCCTCTGTACAATTTATCGCCAGACAAAACATTGAATATCTCTAGAAATAACCAATTAGCATCAGGTTTCATAGGAAGCACACCAATTATCATTGTCATTTGGGGGCAGTTGTCATCTTCACTATTTGCACTGTATCTAATAAAGACAGGTTCAATATACGCCACCTAGAGCTGCCCAACAAAATGCCTTTCAACTGGGAATATAAGGTATCTTGGAACATAGCATGTAGGCTCAGATGTGGATTTGACACCTAGATATTTCAAATCCCTGGGTATCCAGTGGAAGTGGGGGTGATCTTGTAAATTCATATTGGTGGTGCACCATAAAACGGGCATTGTCTCATATTTTTGCCCATTGACACTGTAGCCTGAAAAGATTTTGAAAAGATTGATTGTATCTATTAACTCTTTTATCGAGAGGGAGGGAGAGTGTAAATGTTATTACATAGCAAGGCTTTAAACATGCCAGACAGACTATGCATATCTTTAGTGTTCTTATCTTGCCTAAAACCGTTGAAGGAGGTTCTAATGCCAGGAGAAACAACAATGAGGACAGCTGACAGCCTTGTCTAGTTCTGGTGGTAGTATCAAAATCCTCTTATGTAGGTTCATTACATGAGACTCTTGCACTTGTATTAGTATATACATGGTTGGCCTTGCAAAGGAAAGCTTTCCTCAAGCTGAATGTTTCAAGCATTCTAAATAAATAATCCACTTCAATCCTGTCAAAAGCCTGTTTCTCAGCGCTCATGGGGTATGATGGGCCTTTTCCAAACACATTACATGCAAAATCTCTTTAATATTATCCAGGGGCATCCAATTTGACACAAATCTGACCTTTGAGTGGTTAATTAGTGTTGCTATATATTTTGAAATCTGGTTGCTAGAACCAGTGCTAATAGTTTAGTAGCACCATATATGAGAGATATGTGCCTAAAATTGATGCATTTTTGGATGAGCGTAAGTAGCAGCCTATCAAATTGTGGCAGTAAGCTTTGATCAGTCTCGGCTTCTCTATATATCTGTGCGATAACAAAGATATTGATTTCATTCTAGAGTGCAGCTATTTCTCCTGGGAAATGTCCACCTCTGATATAGGGGCTCGAAGAAATTCCCCTATAGACATTATTTGTTTTGGGGAGAGGCACTTTAAAAGGCTGATTACATGTCCCCTGTAAGTGGATCCTTAGAACTGTTAAGAGTGTGATAAATGTGAGCAAAACAAGCACATAATTCCAAGGGAGAGGAGACCATTGCTATTGCTCCATCAACCTTTGTTGAAAAGGTATTTTCCTCATCAAATCCTGTTGTTTCCCAAGCTGCCAAGCCAGTAATCTGTCCGCCATTTTATAATGTCTCTGATTGAATCTGTGCAAGGCACATTTTGCTTATTTAGTGACAAATATGTTCACACCATACTTGGCCGTAGTAAGTTTATATAGATGAGAAGGTTGGGATGAATTTCTTTTTTTAAATTTCTTTTATTGATTTTATACAAACAAAACAATGAAAACCAAACAAGCAGCATAATCATAATGGTTCGATTACACATCAAGTTATCGTAGTCACTGCTCCCATTATCCCTCCCTCCCCCCGTGAGCCTATTTGTCCATCTCTTTCAGTGTTTGGCACGTGCGGCCGAGTTTCATCCTCTTCGGAGTCTTTTGGGTTTGATATTACTCCAAACAATTCTGTTATTAGCGTTTTCCAGGACAACAAGGTGCCCACCTCCCCCTCATCAGCCCGGCTACTCGCATCTTGCCATGCCACCGTTTCAGCCTCCGCCCATTTCTGTAAGTCCTTCCACCATACATCCACCTTAGGTTTGTGGCATTTCTTCCACCCCATGGCGATCCTACGTTTCGCAAGCACATACGCCAGATTTCTTAGTTTCTCAATATGTTTGAGTTTCCGTGGCCTAGGGAACCCACCCAGTAAGCAGGCCCAAGCCGTGTCTATGACAAGAGTAACCCCTCTATCGGCCAGTTTCTGCGCCACATCATTCCAGTAGCATCTAATAATCGGGCACGACCAAAACATATGTGTCATGTCAGCGTTTTCCGGGTTACATTTAGGACACACTTGTATGCCAGCATTTCGGAACTTAGATATCCTCAAGGGGGTCATGTATGCCCTATGCGTTACATACAGCTGAATTTGTTTTAATCTGGCATTTCTAGATACTTTTTTGTGGTAACCCAGGGCACGATCCCACATCCCGTCCTCCATCGGGGCCCCCACTTCCATCTCCCAGTCCAGTCTCAGATGCGTCAAATCTTTACCCACCTTAGCCATCACCATCTCGTACAGTCTCGAGATCTCATGACCCCCTTCAGACATATCATACATTGCTTCCAAAACTGCATCTGGTTCTTCTATCAAAACTGTTTCTGGCCAGGTGCTCTTAATCACTCGCACCAATCTAATGCATGTGACATATTGCCCCGTGTGTAGCCCCGCCTCTTCGTTGAGTTCTGTACACTCCTTAATGGATCCCTCCTGCCATATATCGCCCAGCGTTGCCAACCCCACCGATTCCCAGTAGGTCCTAACGATCGCCCTTAGCTGATCATCCCCTCCTGTCAAAGCAACCAACGGTACCTGCGGGAGGCACGGGTATGGGACCTCCATTAGGCGACAAGCCCTACGCCCAATTTTCCGCCCAAGCTTCAACATCGCAGGGCGCCCCCTCATTTCAGTTTCAGACAGCCAGATCATTTCTTTCAAATAAAACGGGGCACAGTCCTGCCCAAGCACCCTATGCTCAGGGGTCACTTCATTGGAAAGCCACTTAGCCACATATTGCAACTGTCCCGCCAAATAATAAACCTCAAAATGGGGCAGTCTAATTCCTCCTTTTTCATAAAAGTTCTGCCGTTTCCAGAACGCCACCCTATTTCGGGTACCGTGCCACAAGAAATCCCTACACATGCTGTTCAATTTACTAAAGAACTTCTTGGGTATTATGTATGGTATATTACAAAAGTAATGCAAGAGCCTGGGCAGAACTACCATCTTGAGCATAGCCCCCCACCCCATCATCGCCAAGGGCAATCTTGCCCAGAACTGCATGCTGTTTCTGATTTTCTCGACAGCTACTTCCGTATTGTGTCTGTGTTCATCTTGCGCCGTGTGATATATATCTATGCCCAAATAGCGAAAAGAGCTTGTTGCCCATGGTACCTGTAGCACCGGTAGTCCTTCTGCAGGGATCCCCTTATAGCTACCTAATGGGAATATGACAGACTTTTGGGGGTTCACCGAGATGCCCGACAACTCTGCATACCTTTCCATCACTTCAAGTATGTATAAGAGATTTTCTTCTGGGTATTGCAAGTAAAGCAACAGATCGTCCACGTACAAGGATATCAAGTGTCTTTCCCCTCCAACCTCAATGCCAATCGTCTCATACTGTGCCCTAAGGCATATTGTCAAAGGCTCCAGGGCCAGGATGAAAAGCATCGGGGACCAGGGGCACCCTTGTCTGGTGCCTCTGCCAAGTTGCCATCTTTCGGATATCACCGCTCCAGTTCGGACCCTGGCAAGCGGCTCACTATACAACATCTTGGCCCACCTGATATAGCACGGCCCCATTCCATACCCTTCCAAAGCAGCCAATAACCATGACCACTTGACCGAGTCAAAAGCCTTGACTGCATCTAGAGACACTATTGCCATCTCACCCTCGTTCTTAACACCCCATTCGACCACCCGATGTAGTCGCCTATGGTTGTGTGTAATGTTCCTGCTTGGGACATAACCCGTCTGATCAGGATGTATGAGTCTGCCAATCACTTTCCGCAATCGATTTGCAAGGACAGCTGTGAGAATCTTGCTGTCTTGATTGAGCATCGACAGGGGCCTGTAGGAACCACATCTGTGCTCCGGTTTATTGGGCTTGGGCAGCGGTATTATAATCGCCTCTCTAAGTGACTCAGGCAACCGTCCTATCTCAAACGCTTCATTCAACATGTCCAGCATTGGGGGGAGGATTTCCTCCTTGTATACTTTATAAAATTCGCTGGGGAACCCATCTGCCCCTGGGGCCTTACAAGTAGGCAGCTGCTTTACTACCTCTTCTAATTCCTCCAACGTGATTGACTCATCTAACTCTTCCCTCTCTTCGTCGCTTATCTTGGGCAGCCCTATGTCTTCTAACGTTTCGGTTATTGTGCGCTGGTCGCCTATCTCATCATCTCCATACAGCACTCTGTAATATTCCACAAATTCTTTGTTAACCCCCTCTTGCGTGGCCACCTCTTCTCCGTCCTCCCTAATAATAGTCCTAATCGGAGGCTTAGGGGTCTCGCTTTTGTATAGCCAGGCCAAAAGGCGGCCCGTCTTGTCTCCCCCGGCGTGCTGCCTCTCAACATATTTCTTATAATTAAGATTGCAGAGTCTTTCCCAGTGCCCTGAACATTGTTGCTGTAGTTGGAGTACCAGCTCTGTGTCTACATCTTCGCTCTTTAACGTTGTTTCTAGCTCAGTTTCCGCCCTCTGTAGGTCAGCCAAGACCCTGTAACCCTCTGACTTAGCAATGGCCGCCCCCACATCACCACCTTAAAAGCTTCCCATAGTGTGCCCGCAGAGTCAACACTTCCAGTATTTTCCACAAAAAGTTAGTAATCTCCTCTCTTATATCTTCTCTAAAGATTGGATCTTTGAGCACTTCCGCTCGGAGGCGCCATGTAGGGATTTTCGCCCTCGGGGGGCAATATTGCCATCCGAGGATCAGGGGCGAATGATCCGAGAGGGCCCTGGCCTTGTATTCGGTTTGAGTAATCTCGGACATCACATCTGCTGTGACAAAGATGTAATCGAGCCTAGTGTGCAGTTGGTGCGGGGCTGAATAGTGTGAGTATTGCCTCTCAGTGGGATGTTTCATCCTCCACGCATCTGTAAAACCAAAATCTGTTAGCAGCGTCCGCAACGCTCTCGCCGCTGGGCTAGGCTTACCCACCCTGTCATCTGACCTGTCCACCACCGCATCCAACACACAATTGAAGTCCCCGCCCCAGATCACCACGCTCCCCATACACACACTAAGATTGGTACACATGGCTCTGAAATATGATGCTGTGTTTTGGTTGGGGGCATACGTGTTTACTATGCATACCTCCCTGCTCTCCACCAGCCCCCGCAGTATAGCCGTCCTTCCATCCATTTCAACCACCTCTTGTGTCAATTTGAACGGGACATGCGGTGCCACCCAGATTAGCACCCCCCGGGCATATGCAGAGTTTGGCGAGCCCGCTACGGTCCCTTTCCACTTTCTCTTAACTAGGTCAAACTTCTCCCGCGTCAAGTGCGTTTCTTGTAGTAATGCGATGTCTATTTTCTGCCTTTTCAGATACATCATGATCTTGTTTCTTTTCAGGTAGCTGTTAAGGCCCCTGACGTTCCACGTTATTATCCTGAAGTCCCCCATAGGTTGTTAATAAGCACCCACCCGATTCTCCATCGATTACGTTACTTCATGCACCGCAAGTACCACAAACTGATTCTCCCAAATAGGCTCGAAACAAAACTTAAACTCCCCATAACCACACACACACTCAACTCCCCATCCCCCAACTTTCTGCCCACGCACCCCTCCCCAACAATACCCTCCCCAACCATTGCCCAGCTCCATTCCTGGATCTCAGGCACCCCCACATCTAGCCCTGCCGAGCGCAAGCTTCTGCTCAGGGCTCAGTAGGATAAAGCCGCCCTAATGGCCACTGAAACTAATAGTCTATTGGGGTAGGTTGTCCGCGTTCTGTTGCTCCTTTCAAAAAACATTACACATTCAATTGCCAAACTGTTACTGATTACAGTTACACTCACTATATTCTAGTCCGAATCGAGCACCAGGCTCAGATTGTGTACCAAGTTCAGTCAGTCACAGCTTCTCCATACAATCAGGGTCCTTCTTCATTTGGTATGATCCTGCCGATCTTGATCCGCTTCTTGTTCCGGGCAGCCCTGCAGGTCCAGCCATGCGACAACATCCTCAGGGGTATCGAAAAATAGCGTTTTGTTCTTATGTAGCACTTTCAATCGTGCCGGGTACAGAAGCATATATCTGATTCCTGCTGCCCTCAGCCTCCTTTTGACGGCTACGTAGCTGTACCTCTGCCTCTGTACCAGCATCGTGTAGTCCGGATATGGCGTGATGTTGGTGGATGCTCTCTCTATCGTGCCGCCCCTACGAAAGTATTTGAGGATCTTTTCTCTATCTATGTAATTCAGGATCCTCGCGATGATCGGTCTTGGCGGGGCCCCCGGCCGGGGTTTCCTCATCAGGGCGTGGTGCACCCTCTCCACCGTAAATCCCTGCTAAAGATTACCAGCTCCGATCCCTTGCAGGATCATGTTTTCAACATAGTTTGTGGGATCTTGGCCTTTTTCTCCCTCCGGAAGGCCAACCACGCGAATGTTGTTTCTCCTCGCCCTTCCTTACGCCTCTTCCACACAATTTTCCAAGTTAGATACCTTTTGTTTTAAGACATGAATCTCCTTCGCATTGCTCATGCTAACATCAGCATTAATCTTCACCCCTCTTTCCAAACCGCTGGTCCTTTCTGCAAGTACCCTAACATCTTGACGTAGGAGGGTGAGTTCTGTACCCACAGCATCGATCTTATTCTCCAGAGCTGTGCGTAGATCCGCCATTGCCAAGTCCCATTTAGCACTTAGCCCCGTTATAGCTTCTAGGATCTGGTGCTTATCCCCTTCGGGGGCATCCTCCGCAGGGGTCTCGATCGCGCTCTGTACTGATGTTGAGGGGGTCCGTTGCATTGTCGTGAAAGTCTCCATCGTGGGTTGCTTGGTCTTGACTCTCAACCCTTTCGCCGACATGGCGCTTCCCGCTGCTCCTGTACGCCTCCGCTTTAGTGCTGCTGTTGCACCGTCCTCGGTCCGACAATGGTCCGGCTTCCAGGTCGCCTAACGCACATTCGAGATGGCACTTCAAATTGTCTTGCGGATGGGCTATGGCTTCCCACTCCCCATGCAACTTCCGTAGGCCTCGTCACCCAAGCATCCAATGTCATCTCCTCTTGCGGTCAGATCGCCGAGGCTCCATTCGCGTATGTCAGGCCGGGCGCTTTCATGGATTCGACCACTCCGCCATATCACCCAATTGTGTTTCTTCTCCAGGCAATTTACGCCGCTGTGTTCCGCAGGTCCGGGGAATCAGTTTCGTTTCTCCTCGGAGGCCTTTCCTTTGTTAGCCGCCATCTTGGTGTCGAAGAAGCCACACAATCGCACCAACAAAACCATGTATATCTCATGATTCTCGGGGACTATGAGCTTCCCCAGCGAACGTCACTTCCGACACCTGATCCTCAAAGTTCTAGGCGCTCGTTGCAGTTTCAGCAGGTACATTTGGCAAAAATAGAGTCGGATCATCAGGAGCTCCTCACGCAGCACGTCCTATTCCATGGCCAGTTAGCCACGCCCCCCTTGGGATGAATTATTGAAGAAAAGATTGAAATTGTTAATCTAAGTTTTTAACTGCTCAAGTTATTCCTTTTTTTCCTTTTTGAGAAGGAATTTCTCCGGATCATTGCACTCCTCATGGATGCTTTGTTGGATGCAGAAAGGCTTTCCAATGAAGGACCAGAAGGTTGGTTAAAGTCGTGAAATTCACAAAAATAAATGCATGAGTCTCTCCTCATTCTTAAAACTCCCAAGGATTTGCCTTTGTCCCTCCTTATTTCCTAAATGTCTTATCATTCATCAGATATCTGCACATTCCCACATTCATCGCCCAACACTGTTAAGTGATGTGAGATATCGCTTGTTAAGATTGTGCAGCAAACTGCACTATTTAGAAGTTGGATCATCATGATATAATAATGAAGTCTAGCATTTGTGCCATGTACAGGGCAAATGTGTACAGTCTCTACCAATTGGGTTAAAGCTGCACTATGTTCCAGCAATTTGCAATCATCCATAATGTCTTTCAGCACCACTCTGTCTCTGTCAGAGGCAGTGTTCGGTCTACCAGAACAATCTAACACCACATCCACTACTAACTACTAGATACCCCCAAATAATGTCAAAGACTAGTTGCCTACTTTAGTCAGGAGTCTGTTCTACTAGGAAAGGAAAAAAGCTGTGAGCGGCGTAAATTTCACCAATCGCTAATTAGTAATTGCATATGTAATTTACCCGGTATGTTTCTACCATCACCATCCAGACAAGTGTTCATAATTTTAGAGTGCATTGATTCATGTCTGGGGATCACAGCTGCATGTTTCTTTCATCCCCCTATTGCTGTAAATTACTTTCCAAATCCAGAGCTATGTCTGGTTTCTAGATTTTCAAATATTATAGAAGTCTTTTCTGTTTTTATAAAATTATTCAAACCTTTTTCCTTAACAGATATTATTCTAAGATTCCTCGTATAGGGTATTTTGGAAAAGTGTTTCTGATGAAAATCGTTATTTAATTAAAGAGGAATAAACAGTTATCTGTTGCATGTCATCCATTAGGGGAATATAATTATTTCAGGGACACGGACATTACAATGTATCACAATGCTGTAGCCCCCTTAAACCATGAACCCCTGAAACCATGAAACTATGCTATGTGAAATAAACAGAGCGTTGATATATATTAAGGATGCCTTAATCGTCCACCCAACAACCGTCAACTTTAGATAGGAATGGGAAAGTTATCTTACCCCCTCCCACATCTTAACCTGAAGCCTAAATAACAAACTACACCACACAAAATAATACATTTTAAGTGTTTAATTCACACCAGTGTTCAAAAAGTAACTTAAGATGTCAGGATGCCTGCCAAAATGTAACAACAAGAATATCAGGATGGTAAGGATCAAGACAAGTAAAGTACTGGCTAATGGCTACAAGTGTTGTGGTCTTAAAGTGAGGAAAGGGCTATTGGGGGTCTCAACAAACGACTCAAAAGAACACTCTTGCTTCAAAGGGGTTTCTCAATAAAGTGATCAGTGTAACCAAAGTCCCACAAATTCCCAAGGTCCAGTAATGGGGCAAATTAAAAAGTCCAAAAGGTGCTACTAGAGTTAAATATATATATATATATATATATATATATATATATATATATATATATATATATATATATATATATATATATATATATATATATATACAAGTTTTCTCTCTTCAAGGAGGGTGTTTCTTCTCCTTCAGGCATATACAGGAATAGGATGCTCTGTCGCCCTGAATCTCTCTTCGGGCTGCTGTTGTTCCCTACTACAGTTTCCCAGCTCCTGTGCAGACTTATGGTTTGGGGGTCTACCAAACCCCTGCCTTCTACATCTTTCTGGATCTTCCTGTCCACTTGGCTGCTAGGGGGTCACTTTGTAGGAGGTTTAGTTGGCCATGGTAAGGTTTGAAGAAGCATAACACTACTCTTACATGTCCACTTCTCTACTCAAGGGTTTTTCCTGGGCCTTCCTTTCTCCTGACTAGCTCCAGGCTGGTCTTCCTTCTCCCCAGCATAGCAGCAACGTCTTTTGTCCCCTTCTACCACTAGCCTTTCCACTGAACCAGTGTAGTGCTTCAGCACCATCCTATCTTCACGATCTAGAGAGGGTTAGTCTTTCCTCTGCTTCTCAGCCTCAGTTGGTCCTAGGCTATCCCCATCTCTAGTGGCTCAGGTTATGCGCTCCCCTGATGGTAGCCCTCATCTTCCATGTACCAATAACTCACGATCTCTTGATGGTATCTTTTTTCCTTCTCTTCCTAACAACTCTCTCCCTCAGAATAGAATCTATTCCTCTACATACATGTCGTTCCAACATCCTCCCCTCCACTGTCTCCTCATTCAAAACCATTTGCTTCACCTCTGCTTCCTTCCAGGTATTCTCTTTTTCTTTCAGAGTCTTTCTCTACTGTCTTGTATCTCTCTTGATCACTTTCCAGATGGTTCCCCTCACTTCTCTGCCCAAGGAGCCAATCCCTCCCTATCTTTCACTCTCTCATAGCTTCCTTCCTGTTCTAATCTTCGACTACTGCCCTCCTTACCTACAAACCCTCTTTCTAACCAGATGATTAATTCCTTCTACGCCAACACTCTCTCTACCTGGACACACAGATGTTATCCTCCCTTCCCTTTGGAAGCTCTGCAGTGGCTATCTGTTCTTCATCAGACCACACCTGTACTTGCAGGATGTGAACTTTGTGTTACCTAGCACTGTGGTAAGCTTGAGGAAGGGTTTGATACATGCATTATGCCTCCAGAGTGTCTGTCGCATAAAAGTGCAACATTGTGTCTTCCATAAGAGACACATGTTTGTTTTGAGCTTCCACTTTCTAGAATGTATCGGTGGTGGAGGCTGGGGGATGGGAGCTGGGGGATGAACTGTGTGGCCTTCATAATTTACTCCACCAGCATCGTTGCCAGAGGGGGAAAAAGTATCAACCCCTTCTCCAAGTTACTAAATGTACAACTTTGTCCTCTTAAAGCAACAGGCTTCTATCTGTCTCCAGCATATGGGGCTTCCTTGTCCTGGCCTCCCATGTAGCTAAAGGTTCTTGGAGTGCCCAAGGGCAGTCGGTGGGGCCCTGATGTGACAGTCCTCTATGCCCACAAGTCCTTGTCACATGGCAAAATGCCAATTTGCAAAATAACAGATTTGGCAAGCAATAGAACATCAAAACAAAGATGCCTCATGTTATATCAACTTAATCACATATCAAAGAGACATAAAAGGGGCTGCCCCAAGATGCGTAGTCTCTGTGTTTGCAGACAGAATATAAGAGCATATGGGAAAAGCTGTTGAATGGAGCAGAGAGTGCAGAGAGAAGGGTGGGGAGAGTAGAAAGAAATAGCATGATGAGAGGCAGAGAGAGAGAGGAAGTGAGCAAGGAGAGAGAGGGAGTGAGCAAGGAGGAAGGACATACATTAGGAGAGGTGGGCAACCTATTGTTTCACTCCACAGTCTCACGGTTACAGTACCCTGCATGCTTCTGGTAGCCTTCCCACAGTTCCTTCAGAGATATGGTTGCCATTTCAGTCTGGATCCAGGGATATAGCACGCAACTAGCTCTTCATCCAGAGGTATAGCATCCAGCGTGTGCTGCAGCGCCCTCCCACTTCCTCTGTTCTTTTTCCTGTATCACCTGCTAATGCTCCCTCTCCCTGCCTCTCGGGTACACCAGCTTATATATGCTTAGCTTCATCCAACTCTGATCACCAGCAGCTGTTGGTGCTGTGTTCATCCCAAGGCTTCTAATGGCCTGTTGGCGATTTTGAAAGGGGAGGAAGTCTGCCCTTCATCTGACCACCCTGCGGCAATGTGCTGCTGCAGTATGCAAACCCCTCGTCTGGTTCACTGAAGCTGCTTCCCATTTTCTCATTTCCCTACCTGAACGAAACTAAGGAAAGTCAGAGTCAAAGAGTTCAACTTAAAAGTCTTTCTGTGTCCAAAACCTATCCTTTTCCTCACAACTAAAGCTACCTAATGTGTAGGGATGTCAATAATGAAATAAATGGTGGTACACAACGTTCTGAGCTTCTTCCAGCTCTTAGCTTCCTCTTCAGCTACTACCGGGGGACACCTTGCCCGTCCCTGCAGCCAAACATTTGAACAGAAGTGCAACTAGTTTGATGACATTCTTTATTGCCTTGGTTTGGTCTAGTTATCTGTTCGAACTCATGGGGCCCAAGTCATTTGGGCAAAGTGCCACTGCCATTATTTGTCCATGTGCACTGAGTCTGATGTCGGCCCCCTGCAAACTTGTTACTCTGTGCTTTGAGGAAGAGAACCTGCCATGTCCCCTTTAGCCGCATGAGGGCTGACATCAGCATTCTAAAATACGCAGCCTGCTCGCTCCTGCTGATGATACTTCAATGGTTGTGTTTGTGCCACGCGGGTACGTGCCTTATATGATGCAGCTCCTGCGGCGGGTCTCAGCCATCAGCTGCTTTCCCTCTGCTGCTGCTCATTGTGGCTCACAGGGCATTTGCTGCTGTCTGCCACTCGCGGATCCTCTGTACTTCGGGCTCCCGTTCCAAGCATCCCTTCCACAGCCGTCGGTTAAAATTGCTCTGGTAGCCCCCGGGGGCTTCTGACACCACTTGGTGTCATTCTAGCGACAAGGTGAAGACTTTAACGGTTGCTGCTCTTCATTTTTCTGCAGTGGACAATCTTTTCCTCTGCCTGTCATAACATACATAACCATGCTAGATTGGAGGTCTACCCAGAGGGTTAAGGAAATTATGATCTTCTCTCTAGCTGGGACTGCACCTTCTTGGGGACATAATAGATGGTAACTGTTCCCCTCCACTGTTTTCTATATAGGAAGAATGGCCTGGGCTACCAAAGGATGAAAAGTTATCATCCTTGGACTCGGGTTCCACACGATCCTGACCTTCCCGAGTCTAGTGGTCTGGATTCATCGAAAGTGGACCGCTCCGCCTCTAATCTTTGGGGAAAACGCTTGCTGGGAAAATAATTAAGATTGGCTGTCTCAACTCTCTCAAAGCTATTCTCAAGGTTAGAGATTCCACTATCTAACTTCCCTTCCCTGATTATGTCAGTTCCTCCCAGTTGGTAATTGGGTTCATTTTAATGAGTCGAGGATCGGAGGCTCTAGTAACTTTGTCACTTTCACAGGTTCCCCAACTTGTATCGGTTGAGCCGCATGCCACGCTTGACACCATTTATGAAGGCATTATTAAGCAAGGCACAGACAACAGATTCAAAAAAATCAAACAGAAGTAATTTATTAACTCAAATGTCAGGATGGCAGAAGGCTGAACCTGCCCTGTGCTAAGATAGGATTTCCCTACTTGAACAAAACTAAGGAAAGTCTGAGTCAAAGAGTGCAACTTAAAAGTCTGTCTGTATCCAAAACCTATCCTTTTCCTCACAACTAAAGCTAACTAATGTGTAGGGATGTCAATAATAAAAGAAATGGTGGCACACAACGTTCTGAGCTTCTTCCAGCTCTTAGCTTCCTTCCTCTTCAGCTCCTCTTCCCCAAGTTTAAAAAGTTCCATAAAAGTCTCAAGATTACCTTTCAGAAGTTCAAGGCAATATAGCTCCATAGAATTCCCGGGGTTCCCTCCCTTCCACAAGTTCAATGCAAAACAGTTCAAATGAAAATAGTCTCGAGGCTTTGTTCTCAATACAACATTTGCAGTTGCTCAAGTTTAGAGGTTCTCTTCCACAAGACTTTAACTTGTATTTGTTTTAATCTTTTCATAAGGTTCAACACAACTCTACAACACCCTGACCCTACTTCTGGCTTGCATCACCAGTTTGCTTACAGTACTTCTCCTTGGTTTTTCACAATGTCCTTGGTATTTATAATTTAGGACTCACTGGTCTAGGCGCAGTTATCAGTCTACACGGTCCACCCATCACAGGTTGCACAACCAGGATCACTAGGCTCTTCAGCCCACACATGTTCTTCTGTACTTGCCCCTGTGTTCAGAGTCACATTCGCTTAGCTCCTCCTTGTTGGCCTCTTGGCTTTATGTGCAGGTTTACACCAATTTGCCTTTCTCTAGTTACCCCCTTGGCTTTGCCAACACTCTTCTGGCTTTTCCTAGTTAGCCTCTTAGGTTTTGCCACAATGTGTACACACCTCTTGCCAGTCTTTGGCCATGCCGCACTGCATCCATTCATAAAGTTCATCTCCAGGTGGTCTTACTCATGACCCTCCTCTCTATGGCACTCTTTCACACTTGCACTCGTTTCTGTATGTTGCTTTCACATGGACACCTTCCCTTTTGCTGTCACCTGCTATTTGCTTGGCCATAATGTTGTATTCAATTTAATATTCAATATGCTTAATTTCAAGTTTTCATTCAGTTCGGTAGTCAACATGCATATTTCGGCTTGGTTTCAAGTTTTCATTCAGTTCGATATTCGAAATGCATAATTCCAATTAGTTTCAAGTGTTCATTCAATTCGATAGTTAGTTACTTGTTTGCAGCCCGCTGGGAGTGCCCTGGCTCTGAGTGGCTTTCCTCGACATACACTGGTCCTCAGTGTTCCTCCCATAATATGGGAGCACAGTGTGCAACTTAGTGTCATGAGATTTAAAGCACAAAGCTTCATACAAAGTGGGAAAATGATCTTGAATGGGAAACCCATTATGATAGGATGCAGTAGTTTTGAACGCACATACATAAATATAAACACGCACACATGGGAAAAACATGGGGAGATTGTATGCCACAGATTTGGGCTCTGTAGGCTGAGGTCTGAGTTGGTGAAATAGATTTCTAGCTTGTCTGGAAGACTGGCTGGCTAAGGGTGAAGGTATCGATTGGCAGAGGGACAGCCGCAACAACATGGGAGCGGCTACTTGGAGCTGAAATAGAATGAAAAGTGATGGGCCCAAGGTTTTGAGCTTGGAAATAGTTTTTAGAGTGGCCAAAGAAGAATCTTCCAACAGGCAGGGTCAATCTGGGGTTAGTGGCTAAAACTGCAGAATGGTGACTGGAATCGAAGATGACTGCAGGGCTATGAAATTGTCAAATAGATTAGCAAGAAAAAGAGTGTAAAGGGACCGGAGGCCAGATGGATTGAAATGGTGGTTGCATAATGAAATGGCGCGAGAGGACACCAGGAATAAATATCCAGGGTGTGAGACTGTTGGGAGAAATTAAGAGTTAGTGTCTGATCAAAGGAGCCTTTTATTAGCTCTGTATAGCCTCATAAAGTGAAGTGCCCATACATAAACCAAGCACATCAGATTTAGTGTTGCAGGTCTGTGATGTGGGGTACATTTACCAACCCAGCAGAATACCCCTCCATCACCAAGCTACAATTGAGCAGTACCAGCAGAATGATTGCACTGGCACTATTGAGCACCATTGCCTTGCATCAAAACTGCGTTTTGCAGCTACAAAAATAATCACTACGCTGTCTTTGCCAAGCACATATGGGAGGGAACATAGAACACCCCGAGAATGGCTGCCAGTGTTTTCCTTATGTGCACCAAATAAAGGAATTGAAAAGCAGCGCTGCTTTGCTGCTAGCTCAAAATTTCCCATTGAAAAAAGGAAATATTTTACATTTAAAATGACTGCACCCTGGTGCTCTTTTCCACCGTTTTCAACAGTACGCAGTTCTGATCCAGTGAGACCCAGTTATGTTTATACACCTTCAGGTTGTGCTCCAGTAAAAAAGGGGCATTTCTCACTGAACGACAGGCTGTGTCAGGCAAAATCTGTGAAATAACAGAGAACTCCATTCCAAGCCGTATGCAAAAAGGCTTTACTTTGCAAAAAAATATCACAGCTAACTCTTCACAAGAAGCCCTATTTCTCTGTGCTTATGTTGTGTCAATGGACCTTTGCTTGAACAGATTTCTGTTTTGAGAAGTTCTCTAGGGCTGCAAATAATATTTAGGATCTAGATGGAAGAGAAAACCACATTGTGAAGTGACAGCCAGGAAAAATTAACCACGTGTAAAAATGGTTGCTTTTTGCAAACAAGAAAGTGTCTGTTTAAAAGTAAAATGTTGAATTAAGGTTGTGTCCTTGCATAGAAAGGTGGGAGGGAGGGTTGTTTTAAAATATATGTAGGATATTTATTCCCAACAGACTTGCTTCTGCTTCAGGAAAGAAAAAATAAATAAATAAATCTACTGTGAAACCAGCCTGACAGGTTTTTTTCAGGCCCTTGCTTAAAAGGACATGGCTTCCTGGAAACAGGATTTGCCTCCCTTCTTGTGGACAGCCCCCAAGCCATCTCAGTAGGAAAGGGTGGTGGATGTAACACGCTCATCAGACTCTGTGGCAGTGCTACTACCTGATACAATAGATTCTGGGACACATAGGTGTGACTTTTTTAGAAGCACCTCCCATCAACTTAAACTGGGGTGCTTCAAAGGCAATGCCGGAGCCACATTGGATTCAGGCTGGCTAAAGCCTGACATTTCCTGGGAGTTGGGAAGTATGCCCTATTTGGAAGACAATGCTAGCCCATTTGGGGCAAACGACTGTTCTGAATTAATAAACTTTAAGACTTGTATTTCTGCAACCGGACAACGCAGTAATGCAACAGTTTAATAGTTTTAATGTAATTTTGGTGGCATTTAAACAAGACATTGTAGCTTTCCCTAGGATGTAGGGGACGCACACAGCAGAAAAAGGTAAATCATGGGAAAAGTATCCATGGTGCAACTTTGAAAATCAATGCAAACATGCTCTATGATAATATGTACACATGTATAAAGTTGTAGAATTGTAGGTGAAATATTTCCCACCAAAAATTGCGAAGGATTAGTAGAAGGACGAAGCAATGTCGTACAGACCTGGGAGTTGGAATACAATGGTATGTATGAGATAAGTCCTTTGCCTATGTGATTTGCAAAAGCACCACAACTGTAAAAATGTGCAATTTAGGTCATAACTTATTTTTGTCAAAATTAACTTTTGAAGGGCCTCGGCATACTAAACCCACACCATAAAACTGATGTCATGTCTCTTAAGTCCAACCGGCTGACAGGAAGGCGGTAACAGTCATCCCTGACTAATCCAGTTCTTAGAGGCATGTCCAGCCAAAGCCTGCCCCATAGTATAATCCTGTGATGTCATCCTCCTGATATAAGGTGAAATCTCACAGAGACACACACTCTCTTCTGAATTTTCCAGCTCCTGCGTATCCAGATATTCTATATTCACTCTGCCAGATTCCAGATTCCACTGCCAGACCAGACCATAGCTGACCCTATCCCCTATCCAGACAGGACCATTGATCCAGAAACCCACCACCCCAAAAAAAATCCCTATACCTCAGGGAGAAAGGGAAAAGAGCTGTGGTACCGTTTTTGAGAGTATCCTGTGACCAGACCGGCTTTTTGCCCCACTACCTGCATTCCAGCTGTACCCTCGCTATCCAGTGACCAGACCAGGCTCAGCTATCCCCTCTTAGGAAGCTTGCGGTTGTGCTGTGACCAGATCCTTTGAGTCCAGAAACCCGGTTGGTTGTCCCAAATCCCAAACTCATGTGCTGTGAGTATCACCCCACCCCATGGTTTTACCAGCCATTAAAGTAGGGTGCCGCAAAGGGACCTTGGTGCTAATTACGGTAGCGCAATTTGCGGTACCATAATTAGCGCCTTCCCCATTCCCATTATGCCCTATGGGGGCAAAAATGGGAATGGGGAAGTGCCTTGGTGAATGGGGAATTACCGCCCCCGCTCACCTTGGAGTAGGGCGGTAATTCCGCCATCCACCAAGGCGGACAAGGTAAAATACCGGCAGCAACCATGGCGCTAATAGTGCCATGGTTACCGCCTACCATGTAATGAGGCCCTACATACTGTATCTGTTTTGCGGTTCAGGGAGATTCAGTCAATCTCCAAGGAGATGTCTAGCCTGTCCCCAGCGGCCATTGTGAAATAAACTTGCTTTTATGACACCGTTCTTTAACGTCTTGAGAGGTGGGCTACTTTAGAATGCAGAGATCTGAGGTCAGCCCTGCCAATATTAATAGTGGCCAGTGATATATTGCACAGCACAGCCTTTTGTTTCTTTGTCCTGTAATGGGCACACCACTTGAAAACCATTCCGGGACTTATGCAATTAGCCAATTGAATACTGGCAATACAAATGATTCTTGCATTAATGGCATAAGAATTTGTCACTTTCTCTCTTGTATCTGTATATCTACCTGTGGTGTTCGCCAGGGGTCTAACCTCTCTCCCTCGCTGTTCAACCAATACCTGGCACTTCTTGCCCACTGCATTTCTGCGCTCTGCCCCAACTTCCAGTGCTATGAGGATGACACTCAGCTCATTTTCAGGCTATCTTCAGCCACCTCTTCTCCCTCTCTCATCTCCGACTGTCTGTCCGCCATCCAGGAGTGGTGTGCCGCCAATGATCTCTGCCTTAATACTAGTAAGACTGAGCTTCTCCCCATCAGCACACCCACTCCTTCCTTTCCTGTGACTCTCTGGCAGGCCTCTCTTGGCCCTCTTCCTGCTCCCACCTGTGAGGCTAAAAACCTCAGGGTCATCTTCGACTCCACACTCTCCTCCGCTCCGCACATCTCTGACATCTATAAGAAGTCACACTACCAGCTTCACGTCCTCAGAGGTATTCTTCCTTTCCTCTCCTTCCCCCAGAAACTCACTGTCTCCAGAGCTCTGGTTCTCTCTAAGCTAGACTTTTGCAACAGCCTCTTTCTAAATGTGCCTGCTTCTACTCTTAGCCCTCTGCAACTCATCCAGAACAGGACTGGGAAACTTGTCATTGGCCTCAAGCCCAGGGATCACATCTCTCCAGGACTGAAATCTCTGCATTGGCTCCCAGTGGCTGCAAGGATTAAGTTCAAAACCCTCTGCATTGTCCACAAGGCCTTCTGGGGTTGGGGGCCTCAATAACGTCAACTCTCTCTTCCTAAATATCTTCCTTCCCGAGCTCTTCGCTCATCCGCCGCCAACTCCCTCAGGGTCAGTCGCTTCTCTAAGCAACAAGTTGGGGGTAGATCTCTTTCTTCGGCTGGGGCCTCCCTCTGGAACAGCCTCCCTCCATGAAACTCGAGGAGGATCATCTCCGGTTCTGGAAGAACCTCAAAATCTTTCTCTTTGCTTTTTTGCCTTTTTCTCCTCCTCTCCCCTGATGACTTCCTGGCTGAAACTGAAATTGCACTGGTTACCTGGCCACCCTCTGTTCTCGGGCCCAGCTGACCTTACTTTTACTTTATTATCCCACGTATTGCACTGTCCCTTCTCCCCTTTCCTTCCCATGCACTTGAGCGATCTTAATGACACCTGGCCTAGTAGGATCGTTGTCTGTCTTCCCTCTGTTGCCCCTCCATTGCCTCGTTGCGCACATTTGAAATGCCATGCCATATCATATCATACCTTTCCCCAACCTGCTGCGTGCCTTTGACCAGCCTATTATGCGTTAAAAAAATTGTTACATTATAACAGAGATATTTGCTTCCTTTTTGGCTAATTGTATTCAAACGCTAATCAAACTACATCAAAGTTGGTGTACACTGGGTAGATCATTAATGTCCAACACCAATTTCTTGGTGGAAGCAATAGCCTATGCTAACACAATAAAAACACTTGGCTGTCACTGCTGAATGATAAAGAGGGATAGGGTCAAAGGATACCCTAGACATAGGCGTGACAAAGGGTCAACAGCACCTTGCAGCGGAGCTAGGTGGCTGCTAGCTCGAAAGGAGATCACCGTGAGATACAGAAATGAGAAAGGTTTTATTTAAACTAACAAGAAGACATATTTACAAAATGTACATGTGCCGTAGCACGAGAAATATGCATTATGAAGAGCATTATAGTCTGCACATTGGTGAGTTAGTAAGAAAAGTGAGTTTATTTCATGTATTGTTTAAAATAACAATACGTTAACATTGTCGACACATTGGTTGGTGTTTCTGGTTCGGTAAATTGATGGCAATAAGCAGTGGCTGTGTAGAGTGGAGCAGCGCTGCAATGTTGTACCGAACTGTCTTCAGGACATTAAGTCGTGGTCAGAACTTTGTTAATAGAGATGGGCGTCCACCTAAAGTTAAAAAGGGGGACTGTGGTAGGTAAGGGTGGTCAGGTGAGGCCAACTAATGGAAAAAGAAGCTGCAAGGGGGTGAACCTACCATGTGCATGAAAATAAACGCCATGGCTGAAGTCTTGATTTGTCCAGTTGCTAATTAATGCGGCTGGGGAAGCAGTCTGTGTGAGTCAGATGCCAGGATCTAAGTGAGAGAAAAGTCAGGGTAACAAAATGATTAAAAAATGATTATAAAATAGGATGCTGTGGCAATATTATTGGTGTGCATCTCTAGGGATTCGAGTGCAGAGTAGCCATGCCTATTTAATGTGGGCATGGGCCACTAAGGCCTGCTAAAATAAGCCAGGACATATTAGCCGCTTGGTTATACACCTTTTGTTGGTGGCGGCAATCCGGGCAGAAACCGCGAATCTAGATCATTTGCAAGTCTTTGGTGCATGTGGTAAAGAACACTGCCATGTCGTGCCATGTCGTGGAAACGCGTGGGTGTGGAGGCTACGTGTCCCGCACTTGAGTTGAAAGAACAGAACATGAGCTGCGGTTACAAATTCAGCGACATCAACCACAAGTGCAAAATGCACGTGAGCGTGGTGCGGTAGTAACAAAGGGAGTGTGGCTGCCCAAAGGCTGAGGCTGTGTGCATGCGTGCCGTGGGATCGCTTTATTTTTTCAAAAACGACCGAACATTATTGAGCTGGTACTACGCATGTGTCAGTAGAGTAGTGTCTCTGATGATATGTCTTGTTTGAAGGAAAAGTAGAAATGAATGGAAACGAGTCCTGTATAGATGCCAAGGAGAGAGTGTCTCTATGTTACGTCTTGAGGAAAAGGGGGGCTGATGTCATGGGATTAAAAGATCAAAACCGTGAAGAAATGGAAATAGTATGCAATAACAACTGTTTGAAACGAAACCTAATATGCTTACATACTTGAAACATTGGTGCATATTGCTGATTCCAATAAGGGGGTTATTCTTTATGGTTTCAATGTGGCACATATCGACAGTAATCCATTAGTTATATCGCATTTGCATCTGGCACATACATGTTTTGGATTTGGTAATCACAAAGATGGGGATGCAACAATGTGATGGCTGTCATGCTTATAGAGACAACAGTGCTTGACATTGTGGCGTATATCAACAGTAATCTATTGTTGGCACCTTTGTTCCTCTAGCATGTGCATATTGTAATATTGGCTGTCATGTCCTTGAGAAAAAAACACAATTTCACACATTGATGCAGGAATCGGGGTTTGGAGACTATTATTTAAAGAGAGTTAAGTAGCCCCTACTTTACTTATTAAAGAAGAGATTCCATTCAATTGAAATGTTTAGGCCCTGTTTGACAGAGTCCAGACAGTAAATCCATTGTTGCTCAAGTTGGCGTAGAGCAAGGTCTCTATCGCCTCCGCGGAAGGGATTGCCCACTGTTTGTAGTAGTGCCCAAAAGATGTCATTGTGGGTATGATTTTTAGCTTTGAAATGTGCCACTAGGGGTTTGTCCTCTATTTGATTTCCCACACAAGAACGATGTTCGCAAATACGTTACCTTATTTCTCTTTTGGACTTGCCTACATAGATGAGGTCACAGGGACATTTGATTATGTAGACGGACCATTTGGTTTTGCAATTTGTGAAGGAATTTAGGGTCTAAAGGTTTCCTTTCAAGTGAATGGTCTTCAGATTTGTTGTCAGAGCGCAGACGGAGCAGTTTCCACATTTGAAATAACCTTTCACTGGCGGAAGGTGCCATAGTGTGGTTTGTTTGTTGTTCGGTGAGTCTACTTCACTGTACATGTGTACAAGGTGGTCTTTGAGATTGAGGCTACGTTTGAACGCAAATCTAGGTTTTTCTTGTTTGAAGGAATCGGTATGAAGCTTGTCCCAATGTTTGATGACAACTTTTTTAATTGAATTACTCAATGGAGTAAAGGTTGTTACGCAGGTCATTTTGGTGTTCAGTTGTTCTCTTGTTGTTGGTGTAAGGCAGAGCTCTCGATTGGTGTGTTTAACCCGCTTTCTGGCTTGACGGACAATGTGGCTGGGGTAACCTCGTTCTTTTAGACGGGTTGCAAGTTCTCTATCTCGGACCCCCAGCCTTCGGGCAGCCACACTCCCTTTGTTACTACCGCACCCCGCTCACATGCATTTTGCACTTGTGATTGATGTCGCTGAATTTGTAACCGCAGCTCGTGTTCCGTTCTTTTAACTCAAGTGCAGGACACGTAGCCTCCACACCCATGGGGTTCCACGACATGGTAGTCTTCTTTACCACGTGCACCACAGACTTGCAAATGATCTAGATTTTGCGGTTTCACCAGTGTTTTGCCCGGATCGCCGCCACCAACACAAGGTGTATAACCAACCGGCTAATATGTCCTGGCTTATTTTAGCAGGCCTTAGTGGCCCATGCCCACATTAAATAGGGACGGCCACTCTGCAATCGAATCCCTAGAGATGCACACCAATAGTTTTGCCACAGCATCCTATTTTCTTTTAGCATTTTTTAATAATTTTGTTACCCCGACTTTTGTCTCACTTATATCCTTGCATCTGACTCACGCAGACTGCTTACCCAGCCGCATTAATTAGCAACTGGACAAATCAAGACTTTAGCCATGGCGTTTATTTACATGCACATGGTAGGTTCACCCCCTTGCAGCTTCTTTTTCCAGTAGTTGGCATCACCTGACCACCCTTACCTAGCACAGTCCCCCTTTTTAACTTTAGGTGGGCGCCCATCTCTATTACAAAGTTCCGACCACAACTTAATGTCCTGAAGACAGTTTGGTACAACATTGCAGCGCTGCTCCACTCTACACAGCCACTGCTTATTGCCATCAATTTACCAAACCAGAAACACCAACCAATGTGTCGACAATGTTAACATATTTTTATTTTAAACAATACATGAAATAAACTGTCACTTTGCTTACTAGCTCACCAATATGCAGACTATAATGTACTTCATAATGCATATTTCTCGTGCTACGGCACATGTACTTTTGTAAATATGTGTTCTTGTTAGTTTAAATAAAACCTTTCTCATTTCTGTATCTCACAGTGATCTCCTTTCGAGCTAGCATCCACCTAGCTCTGCTGCAAGGTCCTGTTGACCCATTGTCACGCCTATGTCTAGGGTAGCCTTTGACTCTGTCCCTCTTTATCATTGTACTTCATAACCCTCTAGAGTCAGGCCCCCTTATAAAAAAGAGGGTTCCGCCCA
Organism: Ambystoma mexicanum; assembly: GCF_040938575.1. NCBI lineage: Eukaryota > Metazoa > Chordata > Amphibia > Caudata > Ambystomatidae > Ambystoma > Ambystoma mexicanum. Next base: position 81,676,170 of record NC_090937.1, read on the forward strand.
TATCTCTTACCACCGCTGTCACTGCTGAATGCCAGGAAACCTTTTCCCCAGATTAATTGGGATTTTTATGGAAAAATAATGTCTAGAGTGAAAATACAGATATTGTTCATTCAAGCTTTATAATCTGCATACTAGGAGCCACATCATATCTAACAGTAAATGGAAACATAATTGGGAAGCTTGGAATTGATAGCGGGACTTGCAGGAATGCCCAGTCTCACTGCTCCTATTTAAAGTTTATGTTGCACCACTGGCCAGTAATGCTCGGAACGAGCACCAGGTCGTAGGAAATCCAGACAAAATGGGGTTGGCATGAATTAATTACCTTTGGGTGATGTGGTGATACACCTAAGTCCCACAAGAACATATGAAGTTATCCAGAGATATTTACGGGTGTTGGTATATAAGATAAATCAAAATAACAGCAGGTTCACGTTGTTGAACGCAAAGGGGGAGTCTTTACTGAGATTATAACTGGGAAATCATGGCAAGGACCCTCACAGAAATGTAAGTGTCAGGTTTGCCGATTATATAACCAAACTGCATAATCTTAATGATAAATAACTGTAGTATAAGACATAAAAGTATCTGGATAGTTCGAATAATTTGCAAATATCATGGATAGGAATGATTAACTTGCTAAAAATTGTAACATTAACATAAGTGATGTTTTTATTTCAGACTTTCCCTCTCAGACTATATGATATCTTCAATGCCCGGCTAAAGGCATACATTACTTTATTTATGTGGGCGAAGAAATTGGCAAATTGTGGAAGGAGAACACAAACTATCAGAGATGGGGGTTGCCTCTCCCCACTCTTCAAGTATTCTAGTAAACTACTTCCCAGTGGTGTGTGAACAGGATGATAAGGATGGTTCCCAAATATGGATGTGATTGTAAAATAGTAAGGGTATTTGAAAACATATAATAATTGCATGGCCCATTTCATACATTGCTGTGAATAAGAGGGATATCTAGGATTCAGACCAACTGTACATCAACATAAAATGTCGGCAGAATCTCCACTGTCTGCGTTATGACCACATGGAGCATACAAACAATTTGGGTTATGGATGCTGTCTGAGATTGCCATTTAGGCAAACACCATGAAGCAGAATTTCAAATGGAGTAAAAAGATGCATTTAAGTATTTTCAAGTAAAATGCAATTGCCAGTGGGAGTTAGCTAGTCTTGGCACAGTTTTTGACCACATGGTCCACCCTCTACAGGTCACGCATCCAGGAACTTCCAGGTTTCTTTTGGAGTTCAATAATTTAATCAACAGGCAGTTTCTTCAACCACAGCTTCACAACTTTATCACATAGGTTGATTCTTAATCTTGATTCTGCTTTATTCAAACTCTCTTTCATTCAGTTAAGAAGATCAGTTTGCCAAAGATGTTACTTTCACGTATAACTGTGGCTTTCATTTAACAAAGTATACCTCTGCTGGTTTATTTCAATTCAACATTCAAATAAATTCCTCTTTGCTTCTTTCATTCGATGCAGAATTCAATAATGATTACTGTTGCTCCATTTTATTCAATTCAATGCGTTTCTTTCACTTGTGTCATTCAGTTCGATATTCAATAGAAGTATTTTCACTTGTTCCATTCACCGTTACTGTATTCACGGTCTTCTTTGAGTGCCCCAGATATTTTAAGTGTCCCCAACACTTACCCGATCTTGGCAACTCCTTTGGGAAAGCCAGATAAGCGGGCGCTCTACTAAGCACTCGCCGGCTGCTATGTGTAGCTTCTGCTTTGTCCTCCGGAAGCGCCTGCTGCCCGCCTTCCCCTCTGTGAGAGATCCAGTCTGCATTCACCATCCAGCAGGACTCCCAGGGTCTCATTCAGCGTACTGGCGTCTTGGCTTCCCTTACTCCCACCCAGCTTTCACTTTCATTCTCCTTCCTGTTCCAGCAGCTCCTACTTTTATACTCCTGTGTTGGGCTAACAGGCTGCAGATATGAGTTAGAGTTTTCCATTACCTGACTTGTATGACCACAATTAAGCAAACCAGTGGGACATGCCTAACCCCCAGACATCTTCTTAGTCCCAGTACTCAAATGAGGAAAGGAGGTAATCCTCATGCCTCCTAGTGGTTTCTTTCTCCTATCAGTACTGTTAGGCATTTTAAAGAGGGGGTGAAATGGAACACTTTCATAATGACCCATAAAGGTCGGAGGGAGGTTAGATTGGTTACCATGAGGATAAGGGCGATACCAGGTCTCGCCTAAAGGTACGCCACTTCCAATCCACAAGGACCCTCCATCCAGGTGATCCTCTCTCGTTTGTCCACCTCCATGGTCAGGATCCACCAGCAATAGCCTTTCCCTGGAAACCTGCATAGAGGATCCAAGGGGATAGGAGTGAGAATAACCTCAGGTTTCTCACAGCAGTCAGGAGGTGGTTGAAGATTTTACATACATATTAGTGAAGTTAGAAAGATACTGCAACTATGTAGGTGAATGCTCGTTAGAGAAGAATGTATTGAGATGGAAAAAGTTGAAAAATAGGATACAGGTATCACAGAACTAACATCTCCACCGGAATGTTGCTGACTGAATATAATTGGGTGAAAAAATGGTTTTAGGATAAAAATGCCACCTGTTTTTTTACATTAAATATTGACGTTATGCCAAGCTAGTTTGTTTGAATGCAAACCTATCCGCAAACACCTGCGCACAACCACAATCCCAGAGCATAATAGCTCCTCTCACAGCCAAATACTATTGTACCTGCTCTTGTTGTCCTCTGTCAAACTTTACCCATCTGGGAATTAACACGCAGAACCCCCATTGCAGGCTCCCCTGTCAGTCAATTACGATTGGCCCTGTTTCTTGTTAACCCTGTGACAAGCTCTAACCATCTGTGAATTAGCACACAGAGCCACTACCGCAGAGCTTTATAGCACTGATGTTTCAAACATTACGATTGGGCCATATCGTGTCACTTATCGGGTACACAAGGCGTTATATGCTGAAGTCAGGCTACCCTGGCCTACCTAGGCATAATGCCAAGAATTCCCTCACCCGAGGTGGTATAGCAACTATGCTTGTCTGGACCCACCTTAGAATATGCACTACGGCCTCCAGCCAATCAGTTCTCAGCACTCCTACTCTCAGAAGGGGTAACGTTGTTGCAATATAATTCCACACCTGAAACCACAAACGTGTCAGGAACTATAAACCATGACCAGGGACATGGAAAATTGGCCCTTTGGCACCCAAAACAGAGCCTCAGAAACAAGGACCCTCCAACTAGGTAAACACAACATACTCTGCACCAGCCAGAGAATCTCTCTTGGAGATCCATTACCATGAACCTCCAGGACAGACACAGTCAGCTCAGACTATGGAAAGTATCCAGGAACAGGGTCCTCTTACCAGTATGCACAGACACTCACTCATACCAATATGCTCATTCTTCCCTTACACCAACAAACAATAGAATGCAGCTATACCCCTCAATCAATTTCGGCCTAGCTGCACACATACCTACACTACTCCATGAACACCTCAACATTCTGTTAGAACCCAATGCCCCACGGAAAACCTGGCCTTGCGGCACACATAATCTCACACACAGGCCCCACAGCAACCAGGAGGCAGACCCGGAGGCCAACTACCATGCTGTACACATTCCACTGATCTTTCACAATCGGAGCACCACACGTAGCATTAGAATGCAGCCACCTCCGAGCAACCCGCATTGGCTGCTGGCATACTGAGTGCACCCGATCACTATATGATACCCAACCCTCTCCACTGACCTGGACTACGGTCCCCAAGGGGCTTCAACCCGCAGAGCTTTGAGATCATAGCAATGGTATATAAGGCGCTATACAAATGCACAATAACAATCAAATGGATGTCAATATAAAAAAGACAGCTGTTAATTATGAATAACATATATTATGCAGGTAAACCCATACCTCAGGGGATCAGCCCCATTCTGTTGTGGCAGCATATCAAGCCAGTGCTAAAATAACCGGGTACCGATATGGCCAAGGCCTGTGTTCAAAAGCATAGGTTATTGTTGAGGATGTTGGCTTCTTGTAGGAAGTCCATGGAAATTCACTAGGAAAACATAAACACAAAACTTATTATTTTATTTTATTCAATTTATTTCATTTATATAGTGCTTTTTTATGTTTTGTTCAACACGTAGTATAAAACACTATATAAATGACACACATGAGCACTATATAAATGAAACTATATATAGATATGTGAACAAAGAACAAAAGCAAATACACAGATAACAACTCAAGATAACTCAGGAAAAGCAACACTCAACAGATATTTTTCAAACGTGATTTAAACTGCGATAACATGGGACACAAACATAAATCTGAGGGCAGAGTATTACCGAAGCTTAGGTGCCAACCATTGAAAGAACCGTATAAAGGTAAAAGGTACATGCACGTTATTGAATATAAAGTAACCACGGAGAGGAAGAGCATAGTTGCCTAAAGGGCTGATTTACAGATTTGGAACCAGAAGGATAAGTAGGAATTCAACTAGCTAGCTACAGTTACAAACAGATGGGATACTGGGGCCCCCTACAGACTGTTTCTTTTTCGGTGGTAAAGCAGAAACATTACCACATTTTCTTTTTGACCACATTTTCTTATTGTCTGTCTTGTCTATAAGGACATAAGGCAGAGGCATCTTAAGGCATGTTTGAAATATTACAGGATTACAACTATGTACATTGACGAACGCTTCTTCAATTCCACTAATAATTCTGATGGAGTTTTTAGTGTGGCCTCTTATATCAATAGAGCTTGGATAAAAAGTATGAAAGCCAGAGACAGACTTTCACACGTTAGATTTTATAATGGCTTTAAGACATTTTAAACTCTGTTTATACACTTGTGTACATATTAGCTTTTATTGCATTTAAATGTTGTTGTTTTATAGATGACAATTTGTTGAATAAAGCCAATAAGATAATATAAGTTTAAGGCCTTTTAAATACAATACTGACAAAATGAAACTGAAACCTTGCAGTAACAAAGAAGCCACTTTAGTTGATTAAGATATGATGACACATGAGAAGACTAAGATACATGGAAAATATGAATAGCAGAATGATGAATATACAATAGCCAAAGACAAGCATGAATTACAGGCAGTGGAACTATTATCAATCTCCCTGATTATAGGCAAGAGGAACTGGGCCAAGGAAATCCCCTGCAGCAGAAATGAGAGATCCAGCCATAAAACAAAGTTTTGCTGCATTTATTGAAAATTCAATAACAGGGATTGAGGTATGAACAATGCAACAATCTCCACACTCGCTTTTAGATGTTGAGCCGGTGGTCCAGTTTGTTAATACATCACAAAATGAAGTTACATCCTAGAAAACCTAACGTGGATCGGGATTGGTTAGTACGGTAAAATATATACACATTATATAGGGGGTTTGTGCGATAATTGGATAAAAATATCTGGTGGCTCCTCCTGTGGCCACCTCTAAATGTTGCAAATACAAACGTTACAGGTTAGCGTGAGGTGATTGGACAGTGCAACAAAGTGTGAGCTTAACATGAAAGGTGAATGGGGATTGGGCAAAAAGGGTCTTCTCAGCATTGGAGCTTTGGAAAGTTACCAGTCCAAGTGCATTCAAGGTGGTGAGAACAGCCCCAAAGGTGCTGCATGTTCTCAACAAGTTACCATCTTCGATCGCCTTGTCCTTGTGACAGAACATTTTTTTTTTATTTTATTTTATTTGTATCTGGTTTATACAAATTAAACCTTTACAAAATTTGACACAACATTTTTCAAAGCTTAAAAGTTAGAACAGATATACAATATCATTCCAAATATTAGCCCATTTAAAACAGTGTGCAATATTATTATTGAAAATCAGACATTATAAGCGTTAAAACAAATATACACAGGGTAATTCATAGAATTTCGCAGAAAAGTGTCGCAAGCGGCTGGCGCAGAGTGTCCGCGTGCGATTGTCTGCGCCAGGCACGTGCGCTAAAACCGATTTCCGCGCACAGCGTATTCATGGATTTTAGGCTCCCAAACCAGCCGTGGCGCAGAGTATCGCAGCGACCCTGCAGCAGCGCCAGTAACGCCCCCAAGAACGCCCTCGCGCAAGGAAAAGCCATCAAAATCGCTAAATCATCGCAAAGGGCTGCGCTAACCCTGGACCAGTCTACAGGGCTGCCAAACAAGGAACGCAAAGCGGGTAACGTGCATATCAGGGGTACGCGTGAAGTTCTACACGCGATTAGCCAGGGCACGTGTATCACAGGGGTACGCAGGAATTATCACACGCGATTTGGCTGGGTACGTGTATTACAGGGGTACACGGGAAGTTCTACACGCGATTTGGCCAGGTACGTGTATTACAGGGGTGCGCGGGAATTATCACACGCGATTTGGCTGGGTACGTGTATTACAGGGGTACACGGGAAGTTCTACACGCGATTCGGCTGGGTACGTGTATTACAGGGGTGTGCGGGAATTATCACACGCAATTAGGCTGGGTGGGTCCTCACAGGTGTTCCCTGTACACCCTCCACGGCCCCTGCAGGCAGCCCACAAAACAGGGGACTACCCTGCACACCTGCTCATGTCCCCCTGCACCCCCACCCCCCAGCAGTGCAGGGGCAGCCTCCACCAGGCCCCCACTCATGTCTCCCACCACCACCACCCCCCAGTATCCAGGGGCACCCTCCACCAGGCCCCCACCCATGTCTCCCACCACCCCCACCCCCCAGCCACCAGGTGCACCCTCCACCAGGCCCCCACTCATGTCTCCCACCACCCCCACCCCCAGCAGTGCAGGGGCACCCTCCACCAGGCCCCCACTCATGTCCCCTCTCACCCTCACCCCCCCGCCACCAGGGGCACCCTCCACCAGGCCCCCATCCATGTCTCCCACCACCCCCACCCCCCAGCCACCAGGGGCACCCTCCACCAGGCCCCCACTCATGTCTCCCACCACCCCCACCCCCCAGCAGTGCAGGGGCACCCTCCACCAGGCCCCCACTCATGTCCCCTATCACCCCCACCCCCCCGCCACCAGGGGCACCCTCCACCAGGCCCCCACTCATGTCTCCCACCACCCCCACCCCCCAGCAAAGCAGGGGCACCCTCCACCAGGCCCCCACTCATGTCCCCTATCACCCCACCCCCCAGCAGTGCAGGGGCACCCTCCACCAGGCCCCCACTCATGTCCCCTATCACCCCCACCCCCCCGCCACCAGGGGCACCCTCCACCAGGCCCCCATCCATGTCTCCCACCACCCCCACCCCCCAGCCACCAGGGGCACCCTCCACCAGGCCCCCACTCCTGTCCCCTATCACCCCCACCCCCCGCCACCAGGGGCACCCTCCACCAGGCCCCCACCCATGTCTCCCACCACCCCCACCCCCCAGCCACCAGGGGCACCCTCCACCAGGCCCCCACTCATGTCTCCCACCACCCCCACCCCCAGCAGTGCAGGGGCAGCCTCCACCAGGCCCCCATTCATGTCCCCTATCACCCCCACCCCCCTGCCACCAGGGGCACCCTCCACCAGGCCCCCATCCATGTCTCCCACCACCCCCACCCCCCAGCCACCAGGGGCACCCTCCACCAGGCCCCCACTCATGTCTCCCACCACCCCCACCCCCCAGCAGTGCAGGGGCACCCTCCACCAGGCCCCCACTCATGTCCCCTATCACCCCCACCCCCCCGCCACCAGGGGCACCCTCCACCAGGCCCCCATCCATGTCTCCCACCACCCCCACCCCCCAGCCACCAGGGGCACCCTCCACCAGGCCCCCACTCATGTCTCCCACCACCCCCACCCCCCAGCAGTGCAGGGGCACCCTCCACCAGGCCCCCACTCATGTCCCCTATCACCCCCACCCCCCTGCCACCAGGGGCACCCTCCACTAGGCCCCCACTCATGTTTCCCACCACCCCCACCCCCCAGCAGTGCAGGGGCACCCTCCACCAGGCCCCCACTCATGTCCCCTATCACCCCCACCCCCCAGCAGTGCAGGGGCACCCTCCACCAGGCCCCCACTCATGTCCCCTATCACCCCCACCCCCCCGCCACCAGGGGCACCCTCCACCAGGCCCCCATCCATGTCTCCCACCACCCCCCCCCCCCAGCCACCAGGGGCACCCTCCACCAGGCCCCCACTCATGTCCCCTATCACCCCCACCCCCCCGCCACCAGGGGCACCCTCCACCAGGCCCCCACCCATGTCTCCCACCACCCCCACCCCCCAGCCACCAGGGGAACCCTCCACCAGGCCCCCACTCATGTCTCCCACCATCCCCACCCCCCAGCAGTGCAGGGGCAGCCTCCACCAGGCCCCCACTCATGTCCCCTATCACCCCCACCCCCCGCCACCAGGGGCACCCTCCACCAGGCCCCCACTCATGTCCCCTATCACCCCCACCCCCCAGCAGTGCAGGGGCACCCTCCACCAGGCCCCCACTCATGTCCCCTATCACCCCCACCCACCCGCCACCAGGGGCACCCTCCACCAGGCCCCCATCCATGTCTCCCACCACCCCCACCCCCCAGCCACCAGGGGCACCCTCCACCAGCCCCCCACTCATGTCTCCCACCACCCCCACCCCCCAGCAGTGCAGGGGCACCCTCCACCAGGCCCCCACTCATGTCCCCTATCACCCCCACCCCCCCGCCACCAGGGGCACCTTCCACCAGGCCCCCACTCATGTCTCCCACCACCCCCACTCCCCAGCAGTGCAGGGGCACCCTCCACCAGGCCCCCACTCATGTCCCCTATCACCCCCACCCCCCGCCACCAGGGGCACACTCCACCAGGCCCCCTTCCATGTCTCCCACCACCCCCACCCCCCAGCCACCAGGGGCACCCTCCACCAGGCCCCCATCCATGTCTCCCACCACCCCCACCTCCCAGCCACCAGGGGCACCCTCCACCAGGCCCCTACTCATGTCTCCCACCACCCCCACCCCCCAGCAGTGCAGGGGCACCCTCCACCAGGCCCCCATTCATGTCCCCTATCACCCCCACCCCCCAGCAGTGCAGGGGCACCCTCCACCAGGCCCCCACTCATGTCCCCTATCACCCCCACCCCCCGCCACCAGGGGCAACCTCCACCAGGCCCCCATCCATGTCTCCCACCACCCCCACCCCCCAGCCACCAGGGGCACCCTCCACCAGGCCCCCACTCATGTCTCCCACCACCCCCACCACCCAGCAGTGCAGGGGCACCCTCCACCAGGCCCCCACTCATGTCCCCTATCACCCCCACCCCCCCGCCACCAGGGGCACCCTCCACCAGGCCCCCACTCATGTCTCCCACCACCCCCACCCCCCAGCAGTGCAGGGGCACCCTCCACCAGGCCCCCACTCATGTCCCCTATCACCCCCACCCCCCAGCAGTGCAGGGGCACCCTCCACCAGGCCCCCACTCATGTCCCCTATCACCCCCACCCCCCGCCACCAGGGGCACCCTCCACCAGGCCCCCTTCCATGTCTCCCACCACCCCCACCCCCCAGCCACCAGGGGCACCCTCCACCAGGCCCCCACTCATGTCTCCCACCACCCACACCCCCCAGCAGTGCAGGGGAACCCTCCACCAGGCCCCCACTCATGTCCCCTATCACCCCCACCCCCCAGCAGTGCAGGGGCACCTTCCACCAGGCCCCCACCATGTCTCCCACCACCCCCACCCCCCCTGCCACCAGGGGCACCCTCCACCAGGCCCCCACTCATGTCTCCCACCACCCCCACCCCCCAGCAGTGCAGGGGCAGCCTCCACCAGGCCCCCACTCATGTCCCCTATCACCCCCACCCCCCCGCCACCAGGGGCACCCTCCACCAGGCCCCCACTCATGTCTCCTACCACCCCCACCCCCCAGCGCTGTGGGGCACCTGCCAGCAGGCCCCCACCCATGTCCAACCCATGTCTCCCACCACCCCCACCCCCCAGCCACCAGGGGCATCCTCCACCAGGACACCAACTTCCCTGGCACTGAAGCTGGTGCCCCTCTGCCTCCTTGGCCGGGGGTTGCCACTGGTGCCAGATGTTGTAGTGCCCGACATGGCAACCCCAGAGGCAGGAGTGGGTGGGCAACTGGGTCCTGGGGCTGGGCTGTGGTGCGACGGAAAAGCAGTCGGGAGCCTTTGGTTCCAGCAGGGGTGGTCACAGCAACAGCACCCCTGGCTGATGTGCAGGCAGCAAATGGCAGGGCACGTGGGCAGCAGGCAGTCAGGCAGCAGCAGATGGCAGGTGGGAGCGTGCTCAGGGCTCTGGGGGGCAGTAATTTGGCCTCCTGGGCAGGAGCGTGGTCTTTCGTGTGTGAACGCGTGGACAGCTTGATACATAGTGAGTGATTTTGCACGTGAAAATCCCACACGTCTGCGTGTAAATCGATGAAAGGCCCTTAGCGCGTAAACGCGTATGCGCGTCTATGAAGTCACGTGCACGCGTAGGAAAAAGTTGCGTGACACGTCCGAGTGTCAAAGCGTGTTATTGGTGGAAATAGCCCTACACGCAGAAGTGTCAAAGTGTGTAATTGGTGCAAATGGACATACACGCAGAAGTGACAAAGCGTGTAATTGGTGCAAATGGACCTACACGCAGAAGTGACAAAGCGTGTAATTGGTGGGAATGGGCCTAGCACGTACACGCCGCGTAAGTGACGCTGTACGTGTGGGCCTGCATATAAGGTACGTGTAGAACACCAATTCCTTGTACTTTTCGTGGAGAGCGAGTGGGTGAATTCTGTACTTCTTGTCGTTTCACACGCGATTTACTTCACGGCGTTTCAAGTTCGTACTCCCTGTTACCTCTGACAGCTTTTTCTATTTTTTCTCTTGTACTGGTTTACCTGGGCCTGTTCCCTCAAACAGTGTTCCCTTCTACTGTTGTCCTGTCTCCTCAGACAGCGTACATATCTTCTTTTGGCGGGGGTGTTGCCAACCAAACGCGCTCATTTTTCACTCTCTTTTACCTGGCAGACGGTGAGTCACGCACGTATCTAACATCTGTGCTTGCCCCGTGTGTAGCCTACCCCTTCAGAGGTCATTCTAGGCTGCGTGTGACACGCATACGTTCATTCTTGTGTTTCTGGGTGCCACAGCATAGTGCAGGTTTTTCTTTCTGCACACGTGGTCTAGGAGGGGTTGCGTGCACGCCATCTCCCTTTTTTGGGCCTCCTGTGCGTTGCGTGACCCGTCATCTTTCCCCAGGGGTTACATTCAGCCTTGCTAGAGCACTAGGGTACAATTACCATCTGGTACCCAACCCCTTTGACCCCCAATTGCCCAGGACAATAGTCTACATCCACTCCCATACGCACATTAACATCAGTGCCATGGCTGGGAGGCGAGGATTCCGTAAGGGTGGCAAAGGTGGAAGAGCCACAAGTGGTGGCCATGGTGGATCCGGTAGGGGACGTGGTCGTAACTTGCAGGGTGAGCCTGTCCCCCCATGTGTGGAGGACCAGTCACGGGCACCCATAATCCCCCCCCCCGCCCCCCCTCCCGTTGAGGCTGATGTGGCTGACACCATCCATGCTCAGCCCTTGTTGGACCAGCCCATTGTGGCACCAGACCTGGCTGACTCCATGGCTGACTTCCAGGTCAGCAGGGCTACGACACGTGCGCTGGTGCACGTTGATGCCATCATGCCACGTGGATCTGGGGCAGCAAGGTCATCTGCTGCACCAAGGAGGCAGGGCGGAGAGGCTGCAGGGGCAGCTGCGGCTCCATCCACCCCAGCCTTCACACTCCCAGCCAGGACAGTGTCGGTCCTAGTCCATGCTGCTGACATTCCCCCTGACACCATCACACTAGAGCCAATGCCTGCACCAACTCCCATGCTGAGTGTGCAATCCCACACTCCTGATACAGAGTCCACCAGGGCTCCTGCCCCTAGTGTCCAGAGCGGCGCAGGACACTCAGGATCACCACCACCTTCCAAGCGGAAGAGGAAGAGTGCTCGTCCGGCACAGGCTGATGCCCCAGACACGGCTACACAGTCCGGCCCGTCCAGGAAGCCCAGCTTCACGGATGACGAATTGAATGCACTTGTCGAGTATGTGTCCGGACATGACAACGAGATGGTCATTGTTGCAGGATCCAAGACCACACCTGCACAACGCCAGGCACACTGGCAGACCGTTGCGGACATCATAAGTGCCCTTGGAATCGTGAGGCGCACAGCCAATGATTGCTATAAGCGCTGGAATGACCTAAAGCGCAGGGCAAAGAGTAAGCTGGCCTCAAGTCATGCCACAACTCTAGTGACTGGAGGTGGGTCTCCAGTAGTAGACATGGAACTCACTCCACATGAGTCAGTCGCTGGGACCTACGTCACAGAGGAACAGATCCAAGGCGTGGGAGATCTGGCTGATTACGAGGCATTGTCCGGTGAGTGCACATGCATGTGTGTGTCATCCATGTGCATGGTGTGTGTGGGAGGGCTTCTGTTTGTGTGCCAGGTGAGAGTGTGTGCGCCTGAGTCGTATGGGTCAGCCATGTGCTTCATGCAATACTTCCTGCGCAGCTGCATTTGGCCATAGCAGTATCCCTTCTGCCAACAGTAGACATCTAGCCCAACTGCACGCCAGTTGCCCTTGAAGTGTCACCTTGCCACAACATAGTTGCTTATTTTTCACTGTTCATTCAGTCAGATTGTTTGCATTCCCCCACTTTTACTAGCCATGTCGCTGTCCACTAGTCACATGTCTGACATGGGTATGGTAAAGTGGAGTGACTTTGTTACCTGGATATCATTTGTACACACATGTCCCTGTGCAATTGGACCATTTTAGACTGGCAGCTCCAGGTGAAAAATCTGACCTGTTATAATTAGAAAAGCAATTACATGCGGGAACTGGACTGAATGAATAGGTGCTGCCCTCCTCTCCATCTTCACTCAATAGCAATGGTACATGCCATCTGTGTGATGGCATGTGTGTTACACCTGGCAATCACAGGCCAATGTGTAATGCCACTGCCAGGCAGCATGCAGAAAATGTGTTCATCTTCCATCTTGGTGTCATCAGTTTGTGCCATTTGCCTGCACTTCATACGCAGTGAGGGTGCATGCATGGGAGGGTTTTAGTCATGTGGGACATGTGTCAATCAAGTACTGGTTCTCTTGCTTCTCAGCCCTCATTGTGTGCCATGGTGCTAATGCCTGTTTCCATTTCTTTGTTTTCATGTCTTTGCAGGGGAAGACGCACCTGATACTGCTGGGGTTGTGGAGATGGTGCAGACCCAGGAGGTGTCCGAGGGCCGACCAACCACCAGTGAGGGACGTGGTGTGGTGGTGGGGGAGAACCCACAAGTGCTGCAGGTCGTGCTCTCAAGGGGTGTCTCTGGCTGCACCTCCCCCGAGCTGTACTCAGGTGTTGATTCGGATGAGACCTACGTGCCGTCGCAGGTGAGTGTTCCAGGGAGGGATTCTGTTCTGTCTCACCCACCTGCACCAGGGTCAGAACCCTCTATGGGGATGTCAGTGTTGGCAGCTACGCCTTTGGTGGTTACGGATGCAGGGTCACACTCGCGACATCTGATCCTGTTCCTGGGCTAGCAGATCAGAGGGGGAATGCAGTCCTGCAGCCTCAGGCAGTGCCGGCACAGCAAGGCGCAGTTCGCCTTGCCCCAGACAGGTGTGGTGCCCGCCGACGTGGTGGCCGTACGCCACCTGGCAATACCGCATGGGAGCAATCCATTTACGGTATGGCAACCCAACAGGCTGCATCATCCGAGATGATGGCTCAGGCCATGGATAGGGTGGCCACTTCCATTGTCCCCCCAGAAAGGCTGATGGAGCGACTAGAGCAGGCAACCGACTCCATCTGCCAGTCACACAGGGAGGACATGTTGGGGTCCAACAGGGACAGGCGGGCGGCACTGGCGACTCTGCAGGAGGCCATCTCCATTGAGTCCCAGGGCCACAGGGAAGCCCTGAGGCAGGAGCTCCTTCACCTCTGGACGACTCTTGTTGAGCTTGAGGCTTCAACACACCAAAGGACAGAACAGCAGCTGGAGCGTCTCACCCGTACGCTCTCAGCTGAGATGCAGGCAACGAGGGCGGAGGTCCGGGCATCCCGTGAGTTGTTGCATGGGGACCTCCGCACACTCATCCTCCAGAACCAGACCTACCACACCCGCATGCTTGCAGCCATGGAGGAGCAGACTAGGGCCTTGCGTGGGCTGCCTCCCATAGTGCAACCACCTCCGGATGCAGCTGCACGGGGTGATAATAGCGACAGCAGTGATACTCCCACAACAGGGTAGCCGTGTGGTCCATGAGCCCATGGAGGTGTTTTATTTTCCCAGGATCCACGCAGATGGGTTCTGGTGTGCATCCTGTCCTCGGACCTCCTGGGTGGCCTCCCCAACCCCCCCCGGGCCCATCAATGGCCATTTTTGATTGTTTCTTATTTTTATTTTTATTTTTATTTATTTTATTCCCTATTTTTTTAGGACGATTTGTTGGCTTCCGTGGTCCCTGTGGGCATACGCTGCATTGTGGCTGGGCACATGCAGGCTTGTAATGTATTTGGTTCAGATGCTTGGGTTTGAGTCACACACACCCCTCCTGCTTCCCGTTTCCATGGGCTTGCAAAGGGTGTGCCCAAGTGACAGTGAATTACACAGTGACGTTGGACTCCCATGAGCTGTGTGGGCAGTCTGTAGTCAATACTGTGTATACATTCCTAGTGCATATTGCTGTTGTGTTGTACACTGCATGTTGCATTGATGTGTAGCTCATCTTCTGTGTCTTCCTCCCATTTTGCAGGTCCCTTCCTCATGTCTACACAAGGACCTCTAGTCTGGAGATGGGGTCCATGTTGGCAGCAGTGCACCTACAACTCTACATGCCGCCAACACTGCACAGTTGGAAGTGGTGGGAGTGCAGGCATTTCCAGGTGGTGAGACTACTAATATGTAACATTTGTGATGTCATGTTATTAATGGTAGTACGTGCTCAAGTATGTTGTTGGTCCGGCATTGCTGTGAGCATTTCAGGTGTTGCAGGTTTCTAATAGGGACACTGTACATAGTGACACTAGTGTCATGTTGTGGGGATTACTTTGTTTACCTGCAAATAGCATGACATGGCACGGTGTGTCGTGTGGCGGCGCTGGGGTTGGGTTGGCTGACATGGCACTGTCCTCTTGTTGCATTTTGCAAGTGGGTATTCTTTTTAGCTGCTTGAATGTGTAACTCCACAAAACTGCATTGGTGGTGTCTGTGTGGGTAGGGATGCACACATTGTGACACTTCCAGGTGAACAATCTCAGGCTGATATGGTATTCACGGTTCATTCTCCAGACATTCAGGATCAGTGTCAGGTTGAGTCATCATTGATTGTCAGATGGAATGTGCCAGGGCAGTGTGCACTCCACAGGGGTGTGATTTCTATGTGAAGTAATTAGCCACTAGCTGTGTACGGGCTGCCTCCCCCCGTGCCCTTTCCCCTCCCATGCGCAGCGGCTGTGCATGTGGTTGGGGATGTGGGGCCACCACCATGTCCACGGCCAGGCCCCGGCGTGTTGCAACGTTGTGCAGGACACATGCCGCCACTATGATCCTGCACACTACTGGGGGAGCGTATAACAGCTGGCCGCCAGAACGGTCAAAGGAGCGAAAGCGTGACTTTAGCACTCCGAATGTGCGCTCCACTATGCCCCGGGTCGTAATGTGGGCTGTGTTATATCTTACCTCGGGTGGCGTGGTGGGGTTCCGAATTGGCGTCATCATGTGGGGGCTGAGAGGGTAGGCACTGTCCCCTGTGGAGGTGGTGATTGGTATCATTGGTGGGGTTGTGACCTTGCTCAGTATCCAACATGCATGCATGTGCAGTGGCATACATACTCACCAAGCAGCCATTTATCGCCATGCCGCCCAGCTTCTAGGTCCCGGCTTAGGGTGGACATTCGGTAAATGAAGCTGTCGTGGGTGGACCCGGGATAGTTGGCATATACTGAGGTGATGATTCCCTTGGCATTACATGCTACCTGCACGTTGATGGAATGCCAGTGCTTGCGGTTCCTATAGATGTGCTCAGATGCCCTGGGGGGACGTAGAGCCACATGGGTGCAGTCGATGGCACCTAGCACTTTGGGGAATCGTGCCACACCGTAAAAATCCAGGGCGGCAGCATGCCTTTCTGCAGGTGTTCTGGGCAAGTATATGTGCCTGCGGACTGATGGGCGTGCAGTGATGATGTTCAAGACCTGGTGTAGGCAGCGTGACTGGGTGGCCTGTGACACCCCACCCACTATGGCACTTGTCCGCTGAAATGATCCAGTGGCTAAGAAGTGCAGTACATTGAGGACCTTCTCCAGGGGGCTGAGTGCTTGGGAGCACAGGGTGGGTGATGTGAGGTCATCCTCCCACTCACTCACCAGGTCCAGTATTATGTGTGGTGGAAACCTGTACCTCCCATACACCTGGTCATCAGGCATCCCGAAAAGGCTGGTTCTGGGTGTGAATATTCTGGCCCTGACTATCCTCCTCCTCCTCCTTTGGTAGCCCACTGCCACTGCTGCTAGGAACGGTATGTTCATCCTGGCGTCTGAGCTTGTTATTGTTAAAGTGCGCAAATTTATGCTTTGCGCGTGTTCTAGGCGAGCGTGTGACCCGCGCACCCCTGGAATCCAGTTCCCAGTCCAATAGCGTGTGGAAATTCCCACGCACCACGGGATACAGGTGCGCTGACGTACTTGCGTGTGTAAGTGCCCGCGCACCCATGAAATACACGTACATAGGCCAATCGCGTGTACGCGCACTTTTGTCCAATTACACGCTGACGTGCAGTATTTCCACGTGTGCTCCGTCATCACGTGCTGAGTGGGGAACACCCGTGCGGGTCACGTCACAGACGCGCTTACGCGCTGAGGGACTCTGGTCCAATAGAATCGCGTATGCGTGCTGACGCGCTTACGCGCTAAGGGCCTTTCCTCGGATTTCACGCTGACGTGCAGGATTTTCACGTGCCAAATCACTCCGTATCAAGCTGGCCAAGCGAAAACACACGGAAGACCACGCTCCTGCCCAGAAGGCCGAGTTACTGCCCCCCAGTGCCCCGAGCAGCCTCCCACGTGCCATCTGCTGCTGCCTGCCTGCCTGCCTGCCTGCTGCCACCGTGCCCTGCCATTTGGTGCCTGCACATCAGCCATCTGCAGGGGTCCAGTTGCTGTGTCCACCCCTGCTGGAACTGAAGACTCCCGACTGGGATTACATCGCTCCACAGCCCAGCCCCAGGACCCAGTTGCCCACCCACACCTGCCTCTGGGGTTGCCATGTCGGGCACTTCCACATCTGGCACCAGTGGCAACCCCAGGCCAGAGGGGCAGAGGGGCACCAGCTTCACAGCCACCGAAGTTGGTGTCCTGGTGGAGCATGTCCTGGGGCAGTATGATGCCCTCTTTGGATCGTCCCGTGCCAGCAAGGAAGGACAGGAGAGGATCTGGGCCGACTGTGTGGTTGCCATCAACGTGGAGGGGGTGGCAACCCGCAACGTCCTGAAGATCAAGAAGCGCTGGGAGGACTTGAGGTCCAGGACCCTTGTGAAGGCCCGGCGCCTCGTGGAGGGGGGCCGGGGCCGCATGAGTTCCATCCAGATGAGGGTCCTGGAACGCGTACGCCCAGCGCTCCACGCCCAGATCCTTGAGAGGGAGGCCCGTCTGGAGTTGAGCGGTAAGTGTCCAAGCATTACTGTGTGAGACAGGGCATGTTGCGGTGTGCTGGTTCTATGATACTTGCCTGTATGTGTGCCATAGGCCATGTATGCATGTATGTGTGCAGGGACATCATAGTAATGCATGTGCGACCAGTGATGTGTGAACCACATGGTTGTTGCATGTGTTCAAATGCCGCATGGGGAGCCCTATGCAGATTTTGAACATGAGAGCATGCCAGTCTCTGTACCTGGACATGGGTGGGGGTGAGGGATGGGTGCTGATGCCAGGTACATATATGGTAGCCATGTCTGTGTGCCTGACCTGCGTGTCTGTGACTTGTGCATGCCATGGATGCATGACACATGTGTGTGACAATGCACAGATTCAGTGAAGCAGCCAAATTACCCTTGTATCCGCTGTGTTTGGTGTGTTTGGGGCCAGATGGATGTGACTGAGGTGAAGTGTGTGCATGTGATAGGCATGAGCCATGATGCATGTGAGTTACATATCATTGAATATTTCAAGAGTCCATTGGACATGCATGGAAATGTCCATGGCATGCACCATGCCTGTTACTGTGTGTGTTTTGCCTGGACTGACCCATGTGTTGTGGAGGGACATGATGGAAGTGTACTTTGACAGTGGTGCTCATTTGCTATTGCTTCCTGTCTAGGGGACCATTGTACAGTACCCTGATGCTTGTGTTCTTTGTCTCCCTCTACGCAGCGGCTAGTGAAGAAGAGGGCGGAGACGGCGCTGTGGAGCAAGGCGGCGGGGATGCCCCCACGGCTGCAGCGGAAGGGGTGGGTGAGCCCCCACAGGGGCCTGCTACGGTGGGAGACGGTGAGGAGCCATCCAGGTTGGTGGTTTGCACAGAGGAGGAGGAGGCCGCCACTGGGGCACACATGGGGCCTGGTGGGGGCATCCCTGCTGGTGCAAGTGGTGCAGTCCAGGGCCAGGGGCAGGAGGCAGCACAGGTCACCGTGGAGGGGCCTGTGCATGTCGCTGTCCCTGACCCTGTGAGTGCACCACCATGCACCAGCAGGGATGCCCCGTCCCAGGCCCGTCCGCAGGTAGAGGGGATGTCCATGTCACCTGACTCCCCTCCACCTGCGGACGTGGGAACCCCTGGCCGTGTGGAGAAGGTCCTGATTGGGGTCGCGATGCGCACGGCTGTGATTCGTGATGCCGTGCATGCTTCCCGGGAGGAGCACGCACGTCATCACGAAGTGCACCGTGCCGACGTGGCCCAATTGGGATCGGCCATGTTCGGGGGTTTGCTGCATGTGTTGGCCAATCTGGCGGCCCTCTCCTCCTCTGTGCAGGCTATACACCAGTCGTTCTCCTTGCCGTCTTCCGGCCCAGATGACACCAGGGCCCCCTGTGGACCTGCCCCGACCAATGCAGCCAGCTCGGTGGGGATCCCATCCCTGCCACAGTTGGGAGTCGGAGGTCCAGCAGGGGTGGACAACACAGCAACTGGACCCCAGCAGATGGAAGATGTGACAGCATCATCGGGCAGGGCACGTGCACGACGGCGTCGGTGGTTTCCATCAGCCTGGATGCCGTCGTGCTGGCAGAGGCAGTGGCATCGGAGGCAGCAGCAGGCTCGACGTGGGAGGCATCATGGCTCGGGGCCAACAAGATCAGAGGGGCAGGCATCGGCCGGAGGGCAGGGCAACCCTGGGATGGTGGTGTCTTCCGTGTGGGAGCAGTTGGTCCAGCGGATAGGTGCGGAGCGGCAGCGGGCGGAAGAGGAGCGGCTCACCATGGTCAGGGCGGAGTTCTCCATGCGTCGGGCGTTGAGGCGGGCTGAGTGCCTCGAGGAAGCTCGCAGGGAGTTTGAGCTGAACATGGGGTTATCCCTGCGAGACCTCGGGGCCAGGACAGAGTCCCGCCTCCAGGACATCGACATGGAGTTCGATGATGCCCTGGCCAGCAACATCACCGAGTGAGCCGCAGGACTTGCCCGCTGCCTTTGTATATAGTTATTTAGTTAGTTAGTGTTAGGTTTCCTTTATTCATTTTTATCTTTTTTGGACCGCTCGGACAATGGCCACTTTTTAGATATTTTTTTCATTAGGTAGTAGTAGGTTTCATTTATGGTGTTGGGCTCATGGACCCTGGAATATTCGTGTATATAGTTTGCTTTTTGAAGAATAATTTTTTTTATTAATTATTGTGTTCACCATGAGGAAATGGTTTTTCATTATTTTCCTTCCACATGACATTGCTTTGGACTACATTTGTTTTTGGATTACTTTTTTTTTTTATTTTTACATTTGTTCTCGGACATGGACCATTTATTTTGTTATCCCCATTGTTGTATGTTTGATTTGTTTACTTATTTTTCATCTTTAATACATGTTTTTTTAACTTTCACTTGTGGTATTTTCTCATTGGTTTCATACATGTCATGATATGGGTTTTGACATTCACTTGCACCCATTGTGTATGTGTGTTTGACGGAGATGTGTTCATTTACATACTTGCCATTGGGGTTGTATCATGTAATTGCATTCACTATGTGGGTGGATGCAATCCTTGCCTGGGTGTTTGTGCTGGGTATGCTGCCCATTACTGCCATGATTGAGTATCGTCAGGACCTGGGGGCAGGGGGACATGTGTGGGTGCCTGGTGGAGGCTGCCCCTGCACTGCTGGGGGGTGGGGGTGGTGGGAGACATGAGTGGGGGCCTGGTGGAGGCTGCCCCTGCACTGCTGGGGGGTGGGGGTGGTGGGAGACATGGGTGGGGGCCTGGTGGAGGCTGCCCCTGGTGGCGGGGGGGTGGGGGTGATAGGGGACATGAGTGGGGGCCTGGTGGAGGGTGCCCATGGTGGCGGGGGGGTGGGGGTGATAGGGGACATGAGTGGGGGCCTGGTGGAGGGTGCCCCTGGTGACTGGGGGGGTGGGGGTGGTGGGAGACATGAGTGGGGGCCTGGTGGAGGGTGCCCCTGGTGACTGGGGGGGTGGGGGTGGTGGGAGACATGAGTGGGGGCCTGGTGGAGGCTGCCCCTGGATGGTGGGGGGTGGGGGTGATAGGGGACATGAGTGGGGGCCTGCTGGAGGCTGCCCCTGGATGGTGGGGGGTGGGGGAGATGGGGACATGAGTGGGGGCCTGGTGGAGGCTGCCCCTGGATGGTGGGGGGTGGGGGTGGTGGGAGACATGAGTGGGGGCCTGGTGGAGGCTGCCCCTGGATGGTGGGGGGTGGGGGTGGTGGGAGACATGAGTGGGGGCGTGGTGGAGGCTGCCCCTGGATGGTGAGGGGTGGGGGTGATAGGGGACATGAGTGGGGGCCTGGTGGAGGCTGCCCCTGGATGGTGGGGGGTGGGGGTGGTGGGAGACATGAGTGGGGGCCTGGTGGAGGCTGCCCCTGGTGACTGGGGGGGTGGGGGTGGTGGGAGACATGAGTGGGGGCCTGGTGGAGGGTGCCCCTGCACTGCTGGGGGGTGGGGGTGGTGGGAGACATGAGTGGGGGCCTGGTGGAGGGTGCCCCTGGATGGTGGGGGGTGGGGGTGGTGGGAGACATGAGTGGGGGCCTGGTGGAGGCTGCCCCTGCACTGCTGGGGGGTGGGGGTGGTGGGAGACATGAGTGGGGGCCTGGTGGAGGGTGCCCATGGTGGCAGGGGGGTGGGGGTGGTGGGAGACATGAGTGGGGGCCTGGTGGAGGCTGCCCCTGGATGGTGGGGGGGTGGGGGTGGTGGTAGACATGAGTGGGGGCCTGGTGGAGGCTGCCCCTGCACTGCTGGGGGGTGGGGGTGGTGGGAGACATGAGTGGGGGCCTGGTGGAGGCTGCCCCTGGTGTCTGGGGGGGTGGGGGTGGTGGGAGACATGAGTGGGGGCCTGGTGGAGGCTGCCCCTGGATGGTGGGGGGTGGGGGTGGTGGGAGACATGAGTGGGGGCCTGGTGGAGGGTGCCCCTGGTGACTGGGGGGTGGGAGTGGTGGGAGACATGAGTAGGGGCGTGGTGGAGGCTGCCCCTGGATGGTGGGGGGTGGGGGTGATAGGGGACATGAGTGGGGGCCTGGTGGAGGCTGCCCCTGCACTGCTGGGGGGTGGGGGTGGTGGGAGACATGAGTGGGGGCCTGGTGGAGGGTGCCCATGGTGGCAGGGGGGTGGGGGTGGTGGGAGACATGAGTTGGGGCCTGGTGGAGGCTGCCCCTGGATGGTGGGGGGTGGGGGTGGTGGGAGACATGAGTGGGGGCCTGGTGGAGGCTGCCCCTGGTGACTGGGGGGGCGGGGGTGGTGGGAGACATGAGTGGGGGCCTGGTGGAGGCTGCCCCTGCACTGCTGGGGGGTGGGGGTGGTGGGAGACATGAGTGGGGGCCTGGTGGAGGGTGCCCCTGGATGGTGGGGGTGGGGGTGGTGGGAGACATGAGCAGGTGTGCAGGGTAGTCCCCTGTTTTGTGGGCTGCCTGCAGGGGCCGTGGATGGTGTACAGGGAACACCTGTGAGGACCCACCCAGCCTAATTGCGTGTGTAACTTCCCACGCACCCCTGTAATACACGTACCAAGCCAAATCGCGTGTGATAATTCCTGCGCACCCCTGAAATACACGTGCCCAGGCTATTCGCGTGTGGAAATTCCCGCGCACCCCTGGAATACACGTACCCTGCTGAAATCGCGTGTTAAACTTCCCGCGCACCCCTGAAATACACGCGCCCAGGCTATTCGCGTGTGGAACTTCCCGCGCACCCCTGAAATACACGCGCCCAGGCTATTCGCGTGTGGAACTTCCCGCGCACCCCTGAAATACACGCGCCCAGGCTATTCGCGTGTGGAACTTCCCGCGCACCCCTGAAATACACGTACCCTGCTGTAATCGCGTGTGGGACTTCCCGCGCACCCCTGAAATACACGCGCCCAGGCTATTCGCGTGTGGAACTTCCCGCGCACCCCTGAAATACACGTACCCTGCTGTAATCGCGTGTGGGACTTCCCGCGCACCCCTGAAATACACGCGCCCAGGCTATTCGCGTGTGGAACTTCCCGCGCACCCCTGAAATACACGCGCCCAGGCTATTCGCGTGTGGTACTTCCCGCGCACCCCTGAAATACACGCGCCCAGGCTATTCGCGTGTGGAGCTTCCCGCGCACCCCTGAAATACACGCGCCCAGGCTATTCGCGTGTGGAACTTCCCGCGCACCCCTGAAATACACGTACACTGCTGTAATCGCGTGTGGGACTTCCCGCGCACCCCTGAAATACACGCGCCCAGGCTATTCGCGTGTGGAACTTCCCGTGCACCCCTGAAATACACGCGCCCAGGCTATTCGCGTGTGTAACTTCCCGCGCACCCCTGAAATACACTCGCCCAGGCTATTTGCGTGTGGAACTTCCTGCGCACCCCTGAAATACACGCGCCCAGGCTATTCGCGTGTGGAACTTCCCGCGCACCCCTGAAATACACGTACCCTGCTGTAATCGCGTGTGGGACTTCCCGCGCACCCCTGAAATACACGTACCCTGATGGAATCGCGTGTGGAACTTCCCGTGCACCCCTGAAATACACCTACCCTGATGGAATCGCGTATGGAACTTCCTGCGCACCCCTGAAATCCACGTACCCGGCCAAATCGCGTGTGAGACTTCCCGCGCACCCCGGTATACACGCACACGTATTTTTTGTCAGCGTGTCCATGTTTGTGGGTACCCCTTTGCACGTCATTTGTCCTGGAGGGCCACAGTGTAGGACATTCATCATGGCAGTATATGGGTGCTATTTGTTGGCGCACCTTTTGGCGCACATTTCTTACAGCCGCAGAGACGCTATAGTCTGCTTTCTTGTGGCGGTCGTGTTTGTGCCTTTGCGCTGGTTTGAGCGTGCGCTTTTTTGCCCTATTCTATTCCATGAATACGTGTTGTAGGCGAGCGTGTGGGCGTTCCGCGCACTTGTGCCCTGTACTTCCCCCGTGACGCCCACGTTTTTGCAAGTTGTTCCCCATTCCGAGTGTTACGCCCGTGTTCCGCCTACTTTTGTTGCGTGCGCCGCGCTATGTGCGAATTTCGCTGTGGCCTGTGCGATTTTCGCTGTGACCTGGCGCACGCTGTTAGATGGCCTGTGCGTCCAACGTGCGCGGCGCACTTTTTATCGCACATCCGCTGGTTTTCTCGCGCACAGACTTCCATGAATCGACGTGCGCTGCTTTTCGTGCGATTTTCGCACTTGCACTGCGATTTTCGCTATTCCACTGCGATTCGCACGTTTTTGCCCACTTGCGCCGCGCTAATTATTCCATGAATCGGCCTGACAGTATTCTTCCAATATATACCAATCTAAAACAGTACACAGTCTCTTTGCAAATATTTTTAAAAAATTGGAATCAGAGAAGCGTATGCGATCTAAGGGGCAGAAAGAAAAGAAGAAAGACACCCTTTTCATTTATTTAGGATCTTAAATCAAGTAGCACTTCTGCGGTACTTTACATTTTTATAATTGTAGACATGAGGTCAAAGCAAGTGGGGAAAAGAGAGAGCCACACTTTACATTCAAGTGTATTTAGAGGTCAGGTGGAGCTTCTCTGCGATGCCAGTTTGTTCTTCCTAGGGTTGCCAGACCACACACTTCTACTATAAAGTTTACCACAGCTAGCTTTAATGCATTTGAATTACCATGGACCATGTACCACCATAATAATTCAGTAAATACCCTCGAGGATTCATGGACAAATTTACCAAAGGAGGTTAGCCGCTGTGGGGCAATTGTTACACAATGTAGAAGTAGATCTTCAAGTGATTCAGTCGTAGTTTGACAATGGCAAAAACGACAGGGGATTTTTGGACCTGTACCAGATCTAATTTCGAGTACTTCCCCCGTAGGAGGACATTAAAACGGAAACGTAGATAGACTGCTTTCCTTGTGGGATCTGGGAATTTGGTCAAGCAAGATTCCAGCATGCCTAGTTCTTTCCCCTCGGCAATTTATTGTTTGTAAATCTTAGAGGGAGCCACCATTTCCGTGGTATTAGCCCAGTCCAACCATTGCAACCGTTTTTTCACACCCACCGGGTTGAAAATCAACATTTCATGCGATACATTGATGGTCTCGAGGAGATCTAAACACTCTTTCTTTAATTTCAGCATCCACATTGATCCACTAGTTCCCCTTCTCAGTCTACCTCCCAACAGGGTATAGAGGGAGTTATTTTTGGATACAACCAGACTCCGATATAGTGCCATTTTTTTCCACTTAACTCTCATATGTAATGAGATCAGACCTAATTCGTAACAAATTGCAGATACAGGAACGCTCTGGGGTAGATAGAAGATGATTTTCCGGCATATTTTGGATTCCATTTTCTGTACCATGCGCGATGTTTCGAATGGTAGAATTTCAAGACCGTATAGTAATTTTGGCACAACTTTAAGATTATAGAACCTGATCAGGGGACTGATAGAGAATTTGCAGTATTTGCCAGAAACCTTCCTCATTTGGAGGATAAGCTTATCTGCTTTCTCCAAATAGAAATTCCAGTAAGACTGTATGGAGGCACTCCCAAATACCGGGAAACACAGATAACATAGGGATCTTACTTTTGCTAGGGGACGTGCATTTATTCGCCATTTATAATTTACATTCCTCTTCATGGTAGTGAAGGATATTACAACCGATTTCTTTTCATTTATCACCAGTGCGTTTTCTTGCACATATGTCGCCAATGCCGTCAGTTTTCGTTGTAAACCAATGGGAGTGTTATCAACCAGGAGAAGATCATCAGCATATGCACTCCAGCATATGTTGATGCCCTTTATCTTTTGGAGAAACGAGGGAGAAGGTTGTGAGCGGGACATTTATGTCTGCAGTATAAAGGTTAAAAAGGGTTGGGGCAAAAAAACACCCTTGTCTTAGACCATTATTAGTTTGGATTATTTTAGAGAGGTCACCGGACATATTCAGTCTCACTTGGATTGCCGAGTCCTCATGAAGATTAATGAGGATTGTCAGGAGTCGAGACGGGAGCCCCATTTGGGCTAGTTTTGTCCAAAGTCTCACCCTGTTCACCTTATCGAAGGCAAGCGAAAGGTCCACTGACGCCAGGTATATTGGGGTTACAGTTTTTTTGCATGCCTTCTCTAAGAGTAGACAAATAATCAGTCCCCCTATCTCGGTTCCCATCCCTTTTCGAAAGCCAAACTCCTGGGGCGGTAAGATCTTGTTCAAATTCGCCCACTCCTCTATTCTCTGTAATACCAGCCCCGCAAAGATCTTCGAGTCGGCGTCCATAATCGAAATCGGGCGGTAGTTAGTCGGGCAGGTTCTGTCCCCCTTTTTATATATAGGCACAACATAAGATATTCTCCAAGACTGAGGAATTACCCTGAACTGTATGATAGAGTTGATGAAGATAAATAGCGATTTTGCCCAACGCTCAGGAGTCTTCTTCAGGGTATTATTTGTCAACAGAACATTTTGTATCGTCCTGCCTTCAGTTGGATGGGAACAGCCACCTCAGTCTGGCTTGAATGAATGGGCTCTGTCTTGCAGGCTCAGGTCACGAGTGTAGGGATCACAAAATGGATTTCTCCTGCTTGTAATCATGAGGATTTTCACCCTGTAGTCCCTGCAGGTGTCTTATCTCTTCTGCTGACTTGAAACTTTCCTTATCTCTGTGTCCTTGACAAGGCTGTGCACGGTGGCTGAACTAGAAGCCCGGTCTGTATGCTTCAGCAGGATCATCCTGTCAGCTTTTCTCTGTATCCTCTGTATCCCCAAGTCCTTTCTGCTCATTCCATGACTTCCATATTGATTTACATGGCCGCCCATGTTAGTTGCGTTTAAGCGTCAGCAAGCAGTTCAGATGTATTCTTGTGCATCTTGCAGTTTCAGGGTGACAAAAGTGTACTTGTGTCAGTCCTTTAACTATGTGAGTCATAAGCATGTTCTTCGTGTCTACCAGTAATAAATCTAAGTGTCAGCATAACTTCATGCAGGGATGCCTATGTGCTTCATGTCTAATGCATCTATGTCATGGTGTCAGTTGTGACGTCATTAGCCTTCTTCGAGGTTACAGTCAGTCGACTTGTTCCATTGATTGCAGTTGTATCTCTTCTACATCATCACCAGGATAGGGCCTGAACATTTGTTTGAGTGAGTAGTGTTTTTCACAACTGCGATACATCGATGATGTGGAAGAAGGGCCAAGGTACGATTTACACCCCTTGCTTCTCTGTCGCAGAGATGAGAGCAGGATAGGTGCAAAAGGACCACGTTTAGGTCGCCCTTTTCAATCCACACTCTGGTCGATAAATCAACCACACTTCCTTGACAACTTTCCCTGTTCATGTGCGACTTTGGTCATATAGCAGCATTTTCCATTGGGTTTTCACCATGCCCATCTTCCACAATCGTTTCATGGATCTGGGGGAAATGAGAACCTTGTGTCTGGTGGCAACATAGGACACTGCTTCAGGTGTAATTGCAATACGTGGAAAGTCTGTGTCTCTCTGTCTGGTTTTGTCTCTACGTCCAGTAATATTTTAATTCCTATTGTCTTTTTGGTAGTCTTCCTGCATTATGCTACAGCTACTCCAATAACACAGAAGGTGAATAATACTAGCAATAAGGCAGGTATCAGTACCTTCAGTCCGCTAACCATCCATGTTGGTATCCAGGATAAGATGTATGTCAGCAAATCCTCATCTTCTCCTATTTGGTTTGTCACTGCCTCCATTTTGGTGTGTAGGTCTGATAATTGCATGATTGCCTATGTGAGCGTCCCATTCTCTCCATCATGGGAGGGTGCATATGTGCAGCTAGATGGCCTGATACTGTTGCAAACACCTCCTTCCATGGCTGTGAGGAGACCCAGAATGTATCTACTCTGTAGGAGCATCAGTCTGACAGCTCTCAACTCTTCTTTGATAGCCTTGAACCCCTTGATGGTCGAGGTTATTGTCTGTAACAGTTCCCATCTGGTGATCCCTAGCCATTTCTCGTTCCCGTTGGTCTAAACGCCTGGAACTAATAACACGAAAGAACATTTTGATTCTGCTGTACAGTCTGTGCTCTTGTGGTATTGTGTCCAATGCATCTTCCATTTTGGTTGATACATATTTTCCTCTCTTTACTCTATAAAGCTATGCAGATCTCATGTTCATTTTGGGGAACCCATCTACTTGTATCTCCTTTCAAGGCACTACTAATATTGGTGTTTTCAGTTGCACTAGAGAGCATATTCCTCCCCAGTTTGGCAGTAGTTGCACGTATGCCTTGGACTCGTAGCCCCAGTAGTGATCTTCTTCGATATTTGTTTGCATCCTTTGTTCTCTCCAACCTTCACTGGACCATCATTCAGGAAAGACAGGGACGCGTCCTCGAACGGTATGATTGGCATGAGACACGCTTCATTCTTTACCCACGTGGGCAGCTTGGCACTTGCTGCCCATTCCTTGAGACAATCGTCATTTTTCTTCTGCAGCACTTCGACTGGAATGTCAAGAGTGCATGCACTTTGCACCCTACCCATCCCTTCCTTCCATCCGTCTCCTGTGAATATTTGTCCATATACCAGCAGCTGAGATCTCTCCCAGCATTCTGGCATCTATCCTATCTCCGTTTGTCCTGTTTTAGGGCATTGAAACTCTTTTTGTGTCACTATCCTGACTTCTCCTTTGATTGGGCCGTCAGGAAAGTATTCTATTGTCTTGTCTGTGCTCTAATAGTCCTCTATCATTTCTTGAGACTTGATGTAGCTATCTTCATACGGGAACATCTTCTGTGGCATCCATTTCAGTGTAGCCCATCTCCCTTGAAACCTGCCTCTTGTTGTCCAGAGCAATAGGTGCATGAGGCATTGTGTTCTGGCCGTTGGGATTTCTATGAATATTCTGGAAGCATTCATGGCATAGAGGATGAGAGAGCAAACATAGCAGCTCTTCTCCGTTGTCTCTCTCCCTACTTCATGTGCTGATACCACACATTGTTGGACACGTGGGCCGAATCAGCTAGATATGTACTTACGTGTTCACAATCTATGGCTGCACTTCCCCTGAGTATTTTTACCTCTTGGACCGCGCTAGTTACTCACCAGATATGGCTTCAGTAATAGCAGGAATAGGGGTTTTGTTAGCATGTACTATAGCGTATGCGTGAGACAGTGCAACCTTTTGTAATGCAAAGTGGGTAAAGAGGTAGAGACAGTGGATGGCACACTGAGTGATTGCCCCGCCGCCTAGATCAGCTGTGACCTTTTTGCATTACCTGGTGAATTCCTACTGCATTGTATGGTTATTTGCCTGCAGTACGTACACTGTGTGTTTGCCCAGAACTGCCATGTTGACCATTTGCATTGCCTTTGAACTGTTATTTGCCTGCAGTACATACACTGTGTGATTGCCCAGAACTGCCATGTTGACCATTTGCATTGCCTTTGAACTGTTATTTGCCTGCAGTACGTACACTGTATGATTGCCCAGAACTGCCATGTTGACCATTTGCATTGCCTTTGAACTGTTATTTGCCTGCAGTACGTACACTGTGCGATTGCCCAGAACTGCCATGTTGACCATTTACATTGCCTTTGAACTGTTATTTGCCTGCAGTACGTACACTGTGCGATTGCCCAGAACTGCCATGTTGACCATTTGCATTGCCTATGAACTGTTATTTGCCTGCAGTACGTACACTGTGCGATTGCCCAGAACCGCTATGTTGACCATTTGCATTGCATTTTTGCATTTGACACTGCATTGCACTATCATCTGCCGGGTGCACCTATACTGAGTGACTCATAACCCGTTGCCTACTCTTCCGCTACTATGCATCTCCAGAGTGCAGCATTCACCTACCGTCAACTTGCCTTCTGCCTCCTAATCATCCTTATAGCACGTCTAGACTCAGCATTACCTTGCCTCAACACCCCCATAGTAGCCTTAGTAGCACCATCACAGAACTACACTCACGTCGTCCTGTCATCCTCCTGCGCCTCACAACACATATTCAACACGTCCCCTACCGTGCACGTACAACGCCTCAGTGGTACCCCTGACAACGTACACCAACAACTACCTTCTTACTCAACCATGGACGTCCCGCTGGCTAACCCTTACCTCAACCATCCGGCTCTCTGGTTACAACATTTCACCAGGAAACCTACACCTAACCAACCTTGTACTGTCTCACTGAGAAACTCTAGACTAGGGTCCAGACTGCCTCACTTCTCCTACAACCGCTCTATCAGTGCCCAATTAGTCAAACCATCCGACATGAAGCTTACAGCAGCCACCCAATACTATGCTCCCACCCCCTCTATGAACACACCTTTGCTGGACCCCACCCCTGACTCATGTACCTTACCGCCCACTTCACAACCTTCAACAAGTATCAAAGCAGCATTAATCAATTCCAGGTCTCTCACTGCCCATGCCCTTGACATGGCCGATATTATCACTACTCATGACCTAGACCTTATAGCCGTCACTGAAACCTGGCTCCATGCGGCCTCAGGACCCCTGCTATCCCTTGCAATCCCTGAAGGCTACACTACATCAGAAGTGACTGCTACACTGCTCAAACCAAAGGAGGAGGTATAGCTATTATTTACAAAACCGCGATAAATCTCCGTCTTTCCACTCCTTGCCAATTCAAATCAGCAGAATCCCTCACAGCTAAGCATGCCATCTCCCCTAACCAGACCATCACTATCCACATTATATACAGACCCCCTGACCCCATATCCACCTTCACTGAGGATCTCGCCCACAACCTGTCTGAAAACACCAAGACCATCTCTCAAATCATCGTATTAGGTGATTTCAATTTAGGCCTCCTTGACCCTAACGATGCATTTGCCCATGATGTCAATAGTTTACTACTCAACCTAGGCTTCACACAATGTGTTACCGCACCTACTTACTCTAAGGGCAGAATCCTAGATTGGATAGTTGACCTTAACTGTGACTCTAAGGTCAATTCCAACTTACCATGTGCCCGGACGGACCATCACCTTTTCACCTTTAGCATCCCCACTAAATCCATCCACTCCATCCCTAACATAGCACCTGCCACATCCACCAGGAACAAGCGCAACATAACTTGTGCCAAACTGATCCCACTCATCCTCTCTGCCCTCAATGATCTTGCCTCTGCATGCTCGGATCCTACTGTCGTGGTTGACACTTACAAACAGACTCCAAAAATCTGGAGGTCACAGCTTCCCAGTCCTCGCAGCCAAGTTGTGGAACACATTACCTAACCCACTCAGAGCTGAACCTTCTTTCCCTGTCTTCAAGCGTAATGCCAAAGCTTGGCTGTCCACCCACGACTATGTATGACTTTGACTGTAACATTAATCTTAGCATCATAGGCCTTTTGCATTATTTGTTCCCTCTGTATTATGCTCAGCCTGTGTAACTTGCATACCATCGATTATGTAACATGTATATTTTGTATATTTGAAGTAAATACTTTGACTATAACCTGCCTGCAACTAAATAATGCGCCCGGTTGCCCTTGGGCCTTGTGCGCTATACAAATAAATAAAATACAAATACAGCAGAATGCATACAATATCAACACAATTATTCTTGCCATAACTTCCACATATTGTAGGGCCATACGCACCCTGTTTTGTCCATAGATTCCACAAAACCCCTTGAAAAATTCTTTGATATTCATTGTTATTACTTGTTGGACAATCAGGCTCTCCTGCAGTAATACTGTGACATTCCCAAACAAATTATATTTTTGCACTATTAAGCAATAGAATAACAGGTATGTCACCCTGTATCAATATTGAGTAAGTATGGGCTATGTGAGAAACCTGGTGCTCGGGGATCTGTCATCCAGGGGGCCAGGACACGGCCATCGCTATTGGATCCAGTTGCTGGGGGCGGACCAGTGGGGGAAGATCACCTGGATGAGGGGTCTTTGGGGAGTGGAAGTGGGACAAAGACGGTTGAGACGCGGTACCCTGTTCCTTTTAACACCGTTTCCCCATCCAACAGACAAATACCAGAGCCGTTTACCAGACATCTCCCTATGCAGAGGTCAGGCAGAGTCAGACAATTGACAATAACCACGCACACCTGACGGCCCTTTACCTTTTCCACAGGGATAAAAGGCGCAGCACAAGAGCACACTACGAGCAAGGCATACCGCACAAGGAGGGAGCTAATCCAAGATGGCAGTTTAAATGGAGATGAAAGGCGGCCAGACCTGAAGAAAGCCCAGTTAAGGTCCAGGTGCAAAGGAGTCTGGCGCCACGTAGGTGCTCATTCGAAAGACTCTGACTGTGACCTGCTTTGAAACTGAAAGTACCAGAAGGCCCTAGAAGAGGGTGGCGTAAGGTGTCAGAGTGGTCCTACAAGGTTCACGTCAAATCCATTGTATTGTCGAAGTCTCTGACCCGTTGCTGGAAGAAAGCTAGGGGAAGGGAAACCCC
Source organism: Ambystoma mexicanum (assembly GCF_040938575.1). Lineage (NCBI taxonomy): Eukaryota > Metazoa > Chordata > Amphibia > Caudata > Ambystomatidae > Ambystoma > Ambystoma mexicanum. The sequence continues at coordinate 81,708,216 of NC_090937.1, forward strand.
GCTTTCTATAAAGAGTGTGAGTAAAAGCATGAACTGTGTGAAAGAGTGAAAGATGGTTATGTGAACCCGTTGAAGGGATGCCAAGAGGAAAGCGAAGAAGACTGAATCCTGCATTGTGTTAAAACTAAAGTGAACTGTGAAATTGGCAATTGTGAACTTGGCGGAGGGATGCCTGCGACTCGGGGTAAAATCTAATGCACCCGAGAACATTATGTTGATATTAAGAGTGAAAGGCCGTAGTGAACCCGACGGAGGGAGGCACAAGTTGCAAGAAGGGTCCGAGGGAGATCCAAGGGGCGAAGACCAATCGCACACGGTACAAGATTACCTAAGGAACTTTTGACAAGAGACTTTGTAGAAAAGAGACTTGGCCACTGAAGGACCTGCTATCGTTGAGTGGAACTGTAACCTCGTGCTAGCAAGGCCCTGGAGTGCGCCGTGCATCAGAAGTCCGCCTTATCTTGTGCCTAAAACGTGGGAAAAGAAGAACCAGCCATATCATCCTGACATCATTTTATGAATACGTCTTTATTTTCTGGCAAACATTATCCCACATTCTTTTTGTAAACTTAGCTGTAAGGATTGGCAATAGGTTTGTCTTACTATAGGCCCTTTTATTTGACACAAAGCCACTAGGACTGCCTTATTATTATTTGATGGGCGTAGCTTGCTCCCATTAGATTTATCCCATCTTAATTTTAGGTTTACATCAGGCGTTTATCTCACCCAATATAAAAGTTCAATTAACACCCTTGAACTTGTGTCTGTCTTTACTGTTGCCACCATGAGTTCCTTACAGCTATGCAGAGAAGGAAAGCATGAAAGACCACTTTAGGTGGTATTATTTGTCCAGAGGTTCCAACAAGTTCGTAAACGTGCTCTACAACATTTGTGCAGCTATGAAATTCTTGCCAAAATCAGTCCAAACATTCACAAGGATTACCTAGAGTAAGGAAAACACAGTGTGCCTAATCTAGCTTTTCAATTTTCTCTTGTCTAGCTCTAGTTCTTGATGGTGTCTAAATGTGTTGTTGTGTTTCTTCTTCTTCTTCTTCTTCCTCTTCTTCTTCTTCTTCTTCTTCTTCCGTCAAATCATCGACGCTTTGGGCCAGAGGGACCTTACCTTTGCAGGGCTTGATATCTCCATGGTAGTTCCAGGATATTTTCCCTACTAGCTTTGCAGCCTTGCAAGTTGCTTGCTCTATGGTAAAAGGGCCATTGAACCTAGTTTTATACCAAGGTCTAATGAAGTTTCTTAGGCGGACTCAGTCTCCTGGATAAAGAGTTGGTTGCTTAAGCAGTTCAGATTGTTCTTCTGGTGTGTTATCTTTATCATCCTTCTTTGACCTCCCTCTGGGGACTTCAACTGCTGAGAGATAAAAGAAGCACTAGCCATCATTGAAGCAAGATATTTGTGCATTTCATCACCAAGAACAGTGGCTGTACTTTGGGCATCTGTCAATGCTCTAGTGGGAGGAGCAAGAGGGAAGCAAATGCGTCATCCTGTCACCCCTTCATGAGGGGTTAAATGGTGGTTGGATCCAGGTTGGTTACGCAATGCGAACAAAGCTAACGGGAGGCAATCGAGCCATCCCTTTTTTAGCAATACTTTTGCTTTGGCAATCTTTTCTTTGAGCAGGCCATTGAGGCATTTACAAATCCCATTCGCTTGCACGTTATAAGCACAGAAAAACATATGCTTAATCCATGCTGGGCTGTGATGTCTTCAAAAACTTAATTTACATAGTGAGGCCCCCATTGTCTGAACGCAGGACCTTGCACAACCACCATCGTGCGAACACCTCATTGGGTGTGAGCATGGACCAGCTTTGATCCAGAGAGAAAAGGGGCATACTACCACAATCATATATCTTTAGCCCTTGCATACTTGGATCATGTCCACGTAATCTATGTGGAGATGTTGGAAAGGCCCATTAGGGCCAGTATTGCTCCTCGCACTGCATGCAATGTGTGGCCTGTGTTGAACTTTTGGCATACTATGCAACTACTCTTAAAGTGGTGATATATTCTGCCAAATTGGGACGGAACCAATCTTCCCCAATATGTGCTGCAAGAACATCTTTACTAAGGTGAGTAGGATAGTGCAGCTACGTGAGCACAATCTGCAACAGCACTAAGGGAATCACCAGCACTACTCTGCTTTTCTGTTGCCAAATTTTATCTGCAGGGGATAATGAACACTGGCATGGTATTAAGAGATGGTATTAACAGACAACAGATTTCAAATTCAATAGTAGAATCTTTATTAAGTATCAGGATGGTGTAACGCCTAACTTGCCCTATAACCATGGTGGGAATGTCCCTATCTAAAGAAAACCAAGGGAAGTCTGTGTCCGTAAGTCGAATTCAAAAGTATGTCTGTGTCAAAACCTATGCTTTCCCTCACATCTAAAAATATACATGGTGATGGGGTCCTTCTTAGCCAACAAAATAGTGTTCAATAGTAAATTCTGAGCTGTTCTCAGCTTAGGTTCTTTCGCAAGTTCAATGCAGTTCAATAGCTGCTTGCACAGCTAGCACAGTTCACACAAAAGAGAGGTCTCGAGGTTCCCTTCCCCGAGACAGTGTTTATCAGTTTTTTCAGGTCTCAGGGGTCCATTCCCCAAGATTTCACCTCAGCACTTATGCAGCTTTCACTTGCTTAATGTTCACTGTAAGAAAACAATATGTCCACTTGACCCACCTTCTAGCTTGCTTTAGCATTCAATTCAAAATTCATTGTGGTTTATTCACAAGGTCTTTTGCTTGTCAGAGCTCCCTGGCCCAGCCAAAGTTGTCAGATGACACGGTCCACCAATCACAGGTCAGGCAACCATAAACACTGTGCTTCTCCTTGACATGATTTTCGATGTCTCTGATCTTCACAGTGGGGAACTCCCTGGTCTAGGTGCAGCTGTCAAACCACACAGTCCATCCAATATAGGTTGCACAAGCATACATTCTCCTTGGCCTTTTTTGGCTCCTTCAAAGCCTCTTCTGCTTGAGGCTTATGCCTTCTCACGCCTATATTCTCTATGGTTAGTCTAACACAATTGTGCATCAGTCTTTTACTTTTCCATAGACTTATAGTTCTTTCTCACATTGGTTTGTTAACATATTCAGGTGATTGTTCAATTTCCAATATGCTTTCATTCCGCTTACAGTGCTGCTTGCACACAGTCTGACATTCAATATGTCGTTTTAACTCAAATGTTTGTTCAGTATTCCATAGCCCGACACTACAGTTTATTCAAATCGGACTTTCCATGAAGATCGGTATTCAATATAACATGTTTTAATTGAAATCTTTTTTTTCCATTCAATTTGGTATTTCATATAACATGGTTTCACTCAAACCGGGATTACCATTCAATTTGGTATTTCATATAGTTCATATTCGTTTAAGTTTGTGGACTGTTACTTGCCTGCGGTCCCCTGGGAGCGCTCTGGTCTTCCTGTGCCCTCTGACACTCACTGACTCTTTGCATTTTCACAGCAGCAGTTCCTGCTACTCTTGCTCACCTTCTCTGGAGTCGGGAAGTAGACCGCTTGAGCTCCACTTACTCGCCGGGCACTTCTCTGCACACGCCGGCATCCTCAATGGATGCGGATTGCGTCCCTTCTGCTTCCCTGCTGTTTGGCAGCTCCAGCTTCCTGCCTTCTAATTCGAGGGCTCCCGGTCCTGCAACCACCATGCGACTCGCTCACTCTGGGTCCTGCAGGTCTTCTGGGATTGTTGCCAGCATTCAGACCTCCTGATCTAGTTCCACCACAGCAGTTCTCTCTCTCTTGCTTGGTTGGGTCTCTTCCCTTTATGCACCAGAGGCCTATTAAGGGGCCTTGGGTGTGAGTCGTTGGCTCGTATTGCCTGACCATAATTAACCCAATCACTGGGACATGCCTGACCTTCAGTACTGGCCTTCATACCCCTCTTCTTTGTCCCATTACTAGAGTGGTGTTTGCAGTAGGAAGTGTTCATTACTCTTAGTTGCTTCTTCCTCTTCTAATTAGTACTCACAGGGGAAAACAGGGCATGAATGGAAGTAGCCCATGAAGGCTGAGGGATGCGAGGGTAAGACAGTATTAGGGAAGGGGAATAGCATGTCTTGCCATCTGGCACACTCTCCCCAATCCCCAGGGACCCTCCACCCAGGTGATCCTCCCTCGACTATCCACCTGTAGGGTTGGGACCCAAAAGTGATGGCCCTTCCCAGGCCACCTGAGCAGAGTATCCCTGTGGGAGTAGAGGTGATAACACCCTGAGGTTTCTCACAACACCCTCTCTTTATCCATAGCTCTTTCTCCTCTGCTGGTACTCGCCCCTGAAATTCCATTATTTAGTTAATGGGTAATGAACGGTATCCCTCACGCAATATCATGCTAAGTGCACGTATGCGTTTGTTAGGTGAGGTGTCCTCAGTCTGTGGCTTTGTTGCCACGGGAGATCACATCCTCCCCTCTCGTGTGTGCTTGACACTTCACGACTGCTATGGCTGATGGGAGTTGTAGCACATCTATGAGTCTAGCCAATAGGGGCATGTGCTGCAACAGTGTGCCATCAGTACATTGGTAGCCCCTCCTCTTCCATCGTGACAGTCCTGCATTTACTGTTGACATCACGTAGGCGGACTCAAAGTACACTGTGATCTCCTCGTTCTCATGCGCTTCTCATGCCATTATAAGAGCTATTGATTCTGCCGCTTGTGCTCAAAGATGCAAAGACAATCTTGCACTCGCCACTATTTCGACTGTCCCACTCATTTTCAGCTTTACTACTGCTGTCCCAGTATGCCTCTATCCTGTTGTCTGGTCAACACCTGAAGACCCATAAAAAAAGGGTACCACCCCTCTACCGAATGTTATTCGCCTTGCTCTGGGGATCATAGTATTCTGTGTACGTGGTACAGTTGTGTACATAATCTCCCTCTTCTACTGGTTCTGCTATGAATGTCGCCGGGTTTATAACTCTGCTTACTACTTGTATTGCTGTATTCGAGATAATTACCTCATATCCAGATGCTCTCTGCGTGGCCAACGTGCTCTTGGACTTTTCAAGGATAGCGAAAAGGGCGTGCTCCACGTACAGCGTGGTGCTATTACCCGCTGTGGCATTTGTTGACTTCTCTATTGCAAAGGCAGCAGCATTCAATGCTTGTTCGCAGGGGTAATGTTGTCTCATTACTGGATCTAAATGCCCACTATAGTAGGCTCTTGGTTTATGCCCTAAGGTCTTTTGTTGTGTGAGCACCGCTGTCATCAGCTCTTCAAATACTTCAATCATCTCCTTTGTCCATGTCAGTTTACCGTCCACCCTCTGGTCCTCCCAGAGCCCCGCTTAAGAGAGATTTAGTATACGTACTGTAATGGGACACCCAGGTCCTGCAATAATTACAGAGACCCAAAAATTGATGCATTTCCCTCACAGTCTGGGCTGGTGGTGTTCTAAATATTGCCTCTGTTCTTTCTGGGGTTACCTTTGTGTGATATCAACTGACCAATGTACAAAACCTCACTTTGGCAATATTGTAGCTTTGCCTTGTCCACCATGTAACCCTTCTCTGCTAAAACTGTCAGCAACTGTACTGAGTCCTTCCGACATTGTTCTTCTGGCCTGCTGGAAACCAAAATGTCGTCCATATACTGGATTACTATGCTGTCCAAATGAATGTCTCCCATTTTGAGGACCCTGTTGAATATAGAAGGTGAATCGCAGTACCCTTGTGGTAGTCTTGTATGTTTCCACTTGTTATTTCTATACAGAAATGACGTCAGAGCCTGTGACTCCTCATGAAGTGGGATAGAGAAAAAGGATTTTTTAAATATATCACCATGAAATTAGTAACTTCTGGCAGAATGCTACATAATATTGTTGCTGGATTGGGAACTAACAGGAACTCTGTTTCAACAATATTGTTCAAAGGGTGCAAGTCCTGAATAAAATGCCATGATCACCATGTTGCCATCTTCACTGGGTACAAAGCTGTATTACACTGTGATTCTGATGGCACCAAAATCCCTTGCTAAAAGATAAAAGATATTGTTTTGCCCTTGGTAAGATCGCCCCTGGCTTGAGCTTGATTTTGACAGCTCCCACTCCCTTCAACAAACCAAAATCATATGGGCTGTTGGTCCATAGAATGCTCGGCACATGTGCTAGATCTTCCTGACGCTGGCACCTTTTTAAGTAGGGCCATTCTCTGTGGTACGGAACTATAATTAATTCTCACAAAATAAGTAATGCTCATAAAGAACACTGTCTCCAAATCCAAATAATAATCTCTGAACAACTCTTTGTCTGTCAGGTCAGTCAGTCTGTGCCCTTCTCCTAACATGATTACTGCTCTCCATACCTGTCCTGTATCATCAGTCCCATCCTCTCCTCCCTCACTATAACCATCTCTAGTTCTAGTGGGAACACCTGCCCTTCTTTTTTGTCTAAGAGAATCTCTGTTCTGAATAAAAACTCATTGGGCAGACAGAGAAGTTTGCCCTGTATCCCTGAAAGCCATGCTAATAGTACTTCTGCTCCATATTGAAATAGCTTGGGGTCTACAGACATCCCCCTCTGTACGGTCTGACCACAAAATGCATGAATTAATGTTTGGGCATTCATGTAGTGAATCCCTGGGGTAGAACACACTATCCCCTGCTCAGTAAGTTAAATGCTCATGTTAAGTCTACGCATCATATCCCTCCCCATTATATTAATTGGTGTCTGTCGGGAATGTAAAAGTGGCATGGTGAGGTCATGTTCCCCTATAGCAATCAGAAGTTCGTCAGAACCAAATCTGTAGCCCCAGAGAATCCTTGCGCATTCATGGCAATGCCTGACATTGGGTAACTCCCTTCCTTAACACAGGATCTGGTCACCCATGTATCCGGTATGGGAGTCTGCATCATAGAGTCTGTGTGTCTCGTGGCTACAGCGTTCTACTCTGCTGGTGCCTGCTTTGCTGTTTGTGGTGGCTTCGCATACCCTTGTGTCTGCGATGTGTACACCATGACCTCCCTGGTGCTTGCTGTGCTGGTGCCATTGTGGCGCTTGTGTGTGCATCTGCGTGTGATCTTGGGCATAATAGTCAGGCTGCTCAACCTGGTATGTTGGCTGATATGTCGCCCCCCCATTCTGCTGCATTCTACCTCAACTCCTACACATTCGCGATATGTTGCCCACTTTCCTGTATGTCCAACATTGTGGTGGACCTCCCAAGGGTCTCAGCTGTCCCCCATTAAACCTGTCTCCACCCTGCTACATTGGGTACCATGCACCTCTCCCCCTGGGAAACCCTTCTCTTGCCCATGGCCAATAGTTAGCCTCTCCTCTTCTCACAAAACCTCTCCCTGCCACCTGCTGTTAGTTTTCTGCGTTCTGGGTAACCACTCCCTCTCCGCTTCAGCATCGCCCCTTCGATTGTATACATTGACAGCCTTTTCTGTACTACCTTCGCTTCATCCTGGTTTTTTTCCACACACTTCTTTCTTGTGTTTTCCTGCATTAGTCGACAATAACATACCATAGTAAACTGAATTTCTGAAAATGGCTTTGCCTCCATCCCCACTCATTTCTTTGATTGCTTCTGTACCTTGTGAGAAACCTGAGGCTATTCTCCCAAGTAGATCCTGAGAATCCCTTAGTCAGGTGGCCCGGGAAGGGCTGGCACTCTCAGATCCCAACCCTGGGGGTGGACGAGTGAGGGAGCATCACCTGGGTAGGGGAACCCAGGGTTATGCTTAGGGGAATGCCCCAGTTGAGACGTGGTATTATACTGGGGAAGAAGTTGAGGAGGACAAAGTCCCTAAGGCTTTTATAGGCTGTTTCAGATCAACCTCCCTTCCACCCAATGAATCCCCCTTACCAGAATCCAACAACCCCTCTGCATCTAGAAACCCTGTTAGAAACCCAAACCTTGTTGGAGTGGGAAACTACATCTCCCAGAATCCCTACTTTCTGGTTGCCTATCCGAGTACTCCCAGTCACTCTGCTCCCCGTCCCTCCGATTATTTTTCTTGAACTCCCAGTCTGCTTTGACAAAACACTAAAGTTCCCACAATCCCTGTCCTCATTTCACAAATCCTACAACCCTCACCCTTCTGAGTTCATCAACTCCCCTAGGACGAGGGATATGATTCCTTATGATACCTTTTCCCAATCCTACCCGTAGGATACAAAGAAACTCTACCCCACCTTTTCCAACATGAACACTTTCTCACACCGTGAAAGACAACGTACTAACAGCAGAGCTGTTTACCTGACATGTCCCAACACAAGGGTCAGGCAGGGTCAGGCAGAGTCAGGCATTTGCCGATAACAACACACACCTGACTGCCCTTTCCTTTCTCCACAGGGATAAAAGGCAGAGCACAAGAGCACACTTCGAGCAAGGTCGAACGCACGAGAAAGCAGCCATTCCTGGATGGCAGTTCAAACCGAGAAGAAAGGTGGAGAGATACGAAAGGACAACCAGGTGGGAATTGCCCTTTCCCTTTTCAACCCAGACCCACGAAACCTCCAACAAAGGAACATAAGACCGAGAATCGCAGCTGGCGAGTGGTGTGTCAGATGTCAGTGGTACGTGGGACCCTCCCGCACTGATTGCGATGGTGGGGAGAAGCAGTTGCCATCGTAGTACCGCCCTTGACTCCAGTGGGAAAGGAAACGCCAACAAGTTCAACACAGCCGGTGACTCGGAACAAACTGATAGTGGACTGCACTGTGTTAGGCTCAAGATTACAGTAGCAACATTGTATGTGAAGAAAGAAGATAATAGACAGAGGTCATTTGTGAGCAAAAGCGGTACCAGAAAGTGGTCCGGCGCCACGTGGGTGCTCTTTCAAAGGACTCCAACTGGTACCCCTCTCCTGAAAGAGAAAGCATTGAACGAAGAACTTTTGAGATAGCAAAACTAAAGAAACCAAGAGGCCTAGGGGAGGCCAGCATGAAGTGTCAAAGTGGTCATTCAAGTATAAAGCCAAACTCCTTGTACAGTTGAAAGTCTTTGACACATTGTGAAAGTGTGCACGTAAGTAAAGGTGGGGCTGTGAAGGTGGGGTTGGTGCCCGGAAGAGGGGAACGCCATGTGATTATGTGAAACCAGCGAGATGTAAATTGACAAATGCTTTGGGAAACCGTAAAGTGGAAAGAATAATCTGCACAATTGTTTAAAAAGACATTAAGATTCTTGAACATTATGAGGTGAGGATATTGAATCTAAATGGCAGTGTGAACCCGACTGAGGGAAGCCAGGAAAAGCTAAGGAAAGTAAATCCCACATTGTGTTAAAACCAAGGTTAACTGTTGTTTGAGGCAAATGTGAACCCGGCTCAGGGATTCCTACAAATTGAGGTGGACGGTGATACACCCGCAAACATTGTGCTAACAAGCGTGAACCCGATTGAGGGATGTCCACAGTGAATGGTTGGGCTGCGCCTGAGTGCAGGAAGCTATCATTAAGAAAAGGATCGGAGTCTGGCTGAGGGGGATCCAAGGGTGAAGATTAATCGCCCGGCACGAAAATTAACAGAAGGAACTTTTATTTTGTGTTTATAACTATCAGATCCTCTGAAGCAAGAGACTTTCCATGAAAGAGACCTTGGTCCAGAAGGCCCTGATATTGTGGAAAGGAACTGTACGCTTGTGTCGGAGAAGCTCAGAAGTGTGCTGTGCTCAATTCCTGCACTGTCCCATGCTAGAAACGTGGGGAAGGGAGACCCCAGCCTAAGCATCCTGACTTATTTTGTGAGCATATCTTTTCTTGTGAACATTATCCCACACTATTTTGTAGCATAGCAGTAAGGATTGGCAATAGTTTTTTTTTTATATCGGCCCTTTTCATTTGACAAGACTCCACTAGGACTATATTATTATTTTTTGATCGTCGTAGCTTGCTCCCATCAAGTTTAGGTTCAGATTAGGCATTTATCTCACCCATGGCCTCATTACGACCCTGGCGCTAAGTGTTTAACGGCGCCGTAAAAGGCTGCGGCGCCGTTAAACACTTAACGCCTGATTACGAGGTCACTTTGCGGGACCCGACCTTAACGGCTGGTTTTACCAGCCGTTAAAGTAGGGTGCCGCAAAGGGACCTCGGTGCTAATTACGGTACCGCAATTTGCGGTACCGTACTTAGTGCCTTCCCCACTCCCATTGAGCCCTATGGGGCAAAAATGGGAATGGGAAAGGGCCATGGTGGAAGGGGGAATTACCGCCCTGCCAACCTTGTAATGGTGTGGTAATTCCTCCTTTCTCCATGGCGGAGTTGGTAAGTTACCGGCATGGACCATGGTGCTAGTAGCACCATGGTCCTCCGCCTGGGTCGTAATGAGGCCCCTACAGTTTAATAAATGCCCTTGAACTGTGGTCACCTGTGTCTATCTTACTTTGATACTTTGCCTTCCTTACAACCTGCTCTGGTAACCCTTGTCTTAATATGTGGTAAAATAAACCCACTCTTTCATCCCATGGTTCTCGCGTCTCGAGACGACAGTGCTCTTGTATCTCCTGAATATATTGATGCGGATCTTCATCCTCAAATATTTTTTGACACATATTCGCACTTATGTCCGATCTGTCTGTGTAATATACTCTCAGAACCTGCAATATGGCTGCTCTGCAGTTATTGAACGGTGTGCCACTGTGTGCCGTGTTCTGTGCTGTCACTTCGGGGTACCCTGCCCGCTTCCAAACATTGTCAGCTACCTCCGCAAGAATGACTGAGAGTAAGCTCTTCATGTCGACCATTGCCAATGTCATCCCCGCCGTCAGTCTTTCTAACTCATTTATCCATTTCCCTGCTTCTGTAGTCAGTGAGGGTAACTTACACCTCAAATTCTCCTTGTCCATTTATTGCCACTGTATATATTGCGAACCAACAATTGTACTCACTATGCACACCTATCTTTAGAGGTGAAGATTTTATGTATTAAGACTTATAACATTTTATAAGTGGCAAATGTGCCTTTCATGCTTTTAAGGTGCAGAGGAGAAGACAGTCAACCCTGGCATATGGGTTGTGAAACATATAAACACGGAATAAGTTCCAAATGGAATAACTCCCGTCCCCTGCACACTTTCACTAGCTCAAAACAAGTGAGCCAAATAGTACGTGGCCAAAACGGCACGGAAAGCAAGAGAACGCTGGACTGGGCATAAGTCTAATATCAAAACTGGAAATACTAAATCACCAGTATCAAGACACGTTAGGGAAAATGGACACAACATTTCACAATTATGGTGTGCAATATTAGAAGTGGTCCACCCATCCCCAAGAGGAAGTGATCTGGCAAAGAGGCTGGCACAAAGAGTGTTCTTTTGGATGCATAAGCTTGATGCTATGACACCACCTCCTCTCGGGAGGATAGCTCAGGGGCAACATGCTTGCCTTGAAAGCCAGACCACAACAGGTTTGATCACCGGATCCGCGCTTAGAAACCTCTGGGTATTAAGCGCGTTATTAATAACCTATCATATCATATCATAAATGAAGACTTCTATTTAGGACCATTCCTTTGAAATCCGAATTGAACAAAATATATGAGTCTTAAGTGAACCATTCTAGACCAACAGGTATCCTCTCTTTAATATATTACGTCCCTAAACCTAAGTAAGCCATAAACCACAGAGATAGGGGTTTATATCACAAATGTGCCAAAAGTATAGATTGTGAATCTTCATATGAAGGACAGACTGGATATTCTGTGTCACTCTACAATGTATTGTATATCAAAAGGTGTACTCCTATGATCTTGCTGTTTTCCAATGAGCATTAGAAACTGGTTAAGACGTATATGAACCATATACAAGATTCCAGAATGTGCACTCTCGCATTAAATGTATTACACATCCTAAACAAGTGAACTCCTTGGTCTACATACCTCATTATTGAAACAATGTTCACTCCATAAGTTCTACATTGGATTATATTGCAGCTACTTCCAGATCACTCATTTTTGTCATTACCGCTTAAACTTTAAAAGATCAACTATGTGAGGCATCAAACATCAGTCTTGCATAAGATTCACTTTGCTAAATTAGCATTTTTATAAACACCAAGATCATCTGTTTCACTTCAATCACTATTTGATTCTGCATCACCCAGCTTTGGGCTTAAATAATCTTACACGATACAAATTTAGGGATTACTCCCTTTTGAGTGCCAACCCGTAAAACTATTAGTTCCGGTTATATCCCGAATAGTAGTACTATGAACTTTGTTTACATTGTTTACATTGTGACATCTTCGCACGCTATTGCGTGCTGATGTCATCATAACCCGCCGATTTTTTAAGTCGGCCATCTTGGTCCACATAAATCAGACACTCGCCTCCCAGGAAAGAACAACAGCGCTTTCGATTTCCTATGGTAAGTCTTTATCCCTGTGCTTCCTAGAACCCTTTTTAACCATGTTTTAATCCTTCACTTCTATGTAAGCCCTTTAGGTAATTATATTGAAACTTTTCTGAATTGGCTATAATACTGAAATCACTCCAAATTTTTAGACCTTCACTTATAACTGGATGCTCTTGAGCCAAACACTGAAATTTACCTGAATTGGCTATTATACTGAAATCCCTCCAAATTTCTAGACCTTCACTTACAACTTAACGCTCTTGAGCCCAAAATTGAAACCTACCTGAATTATCAGGCTCTATACCAGCATTTCTCCCCAAGAATTGTTTTTTAAAAACATCAATCGGTGATGTTGTCTACAGACTACAAATTGGACATTTATTATTACAGTGATGAACACGTGATTCCATGTGTATCTTCACACATCTAATAAACACATGACGTTGTGGACCCCCATGCAGGACATAGACACAGAATCTGGATCTGCCCTACTTAGCTAAACTTCACTGCAATAGCCCACACTCATACGGTAAGGCAATTGCCTCACTATTCCTAAACTTTTTTCTTGACCCCTTGATTTGGACATTAAGAATGATTACTTGATTACTTTATAAGATTCCAATCTGAAGTTTCTACTGAAGTCAGCTCGGGATCTAGTGGCCCTAGTACACGGAGGACAACCTAATTCTAACAACCTCATGAACAAGCGTTCTTCACTTGCTAAGAATCACCATTGAGGAACAATACTATATTATATGTCTATTACCTATATATCACTTACCATAACCATTCCTTTAGGTAGAACTTGAGAACAATATTGGATATTGAACAAACTGAGCTGAGCACAGTCCAGGATAAGGGCCTTCCAACTAGACCACTCAGGTCAGTACAAATGTAAAACTGATCTAGTTAGGAATTTGCACAAAAATGAAGTAGAAATTATATCTTTCAACTATGTATTACCAGTTAGGAAGAACGGATATACCTCACAGACATAAAGCTATCATCAGATATACAGTCAGATATGTTAACGTTGTGACTATGAACAGAGGAAGAACTCAACAAAATTCTAAACCAAGTTGAATGTGTAATGTTGAGAATATTGAGTCTTGTGGACTACAAAAGAAGTAACTGTATACTTTCTAAAATGTTTCTTTTAGATATTAATTGAATGTACCAATCTGCCCCTGAAGACGAGACTATCCTCGAAACGCGTTGGGTCAAACAAATATTAAAAAATATATATTTAATTTCAATGAATGTTGACTTTGTTCATTTATGCAAAAAGATGGGGGAAAAAGTGGTTCATATAAAAATGGTAAAAAAAAGATATTGAAATTCTGTAAAAATACACTACAAACTGTTTGGCTCACTTGTCTTGAGCTAGTGAAAGTGTGCAGGGGATGGGAGTTCCTCCATTTAGAAGTTATTCTGTGTTTACAATATATATTGTGGTCGTCCTCCACCCTTTTCTAGCAGCAGAAACTGTGTCAGCATTACTCCTCTGTCTAATTTCACTACGTGTTTTGTGGTCGTGAACACTGTCATCATAATTGATCTTTTCCATCCCGGTAAAGCTCTCAGCCTCTGTGCATATAGAGTAAATTCATCTGCGCAATGCGAACCACCTTTGGAGCGCTCGAGGCGTCCCTCAGGCTTTAGCTTGTCCCTTCTCAATGTCTTCCTCTCCACCTCATAGTGGCTCCCGCTCTTACTTCCCTTGATGGGCAGCATCGCCTCCTCCCTTCATCATCATCACTTTCCACTAGGTCCTTATCTGACCCCATGGTTCCCATGCTGTCACCGCTGTCCTTGCCCTCTTCATCTTCAAAATGAAGCCTCTTCAGCATGCGTTTCGCCTGTCGTTTCCCCATTACTCTCTCCGGTGAGTTGCTCCCCCCTCAATGGGACCCCACTATACTCCTGCTTGCCTCAGGGACAGAGGCACTATCCCTCCTGCTTCTATGCAGTATCCCAACTCTTCACCGTATTGCCGCTTCCGCATCATCATTTAATTATTTTAGTCTTGTCATGATGTCCTCTACCTCCTTGAGACGTCTCTCTCTGCTTCTGTCTCTTTCCCGCTCCTGTCTGCTGTCTCATGCTTCTTCCTCTCTACTTAAACGCTCTTTATTGAGCATTTCCTATTGCCTTTTCCCTCTTCAATTACAACTGCCTCTCCTTTTCCTCCTGTCTTTCTCGTCACCTTTTCTTCTATTTCTGCCTTTCCGCTCTCTTTACTCTCTTTTCTTCTTCTGCTCTCTCTGCCTCCCTTCTCAGTCACTACTATTCCTCTTTCTCTTCCCTCTCTGTTCTCTTCACTTGCTCCATTATCTCTGCCCATTCTCTATTCTCTTCCAATTTCTCCTTGTGTCTCTGAGCTTCCTCCTCAATGTGGCTATGCTCTACTGCAGCCTTTCTGCCAATTTGAGCAGAATCTGTCTTCCTAGCCACTCTTTTGGTGGGACTGTCACTTCGTTATCCCCACTATGTCCCGGTGTCACCTTGTTGCCTCCGTCAGTTTCGCTTGCAGGTCGCTGCACTCTTTGGGTTCATCAACTGTAGTCCCTATACTCTTACGCGCCTACTTTGCACCACTAAGTGTGTCCTTGCTGCAATATGCAGGTGGTGGATAAACAGGGTTGGTATACTCTGCTGCAGCTAATTCTTACAAGGGGTAAACTCCCTGGCCTTCCTTCATAGGGTCTGCGGTTTGAGGTGGGGGGGCTGTGGGGGCTGCGCCCCCACATCATGCTGGCTCAGCATTCACTCTTTCTTGGGTGTGCCCTCTTTACCTGTCCTCAAACATTTTCCTTAGCTCCATTATAGCTAATCGTTTACTCAATTGTGTCCCTTTACACGCAGCATGTAAATATGTGGTCATGTGTTGCAGTACAGATTTGGAAACACTGCCCTCCCGGGGCCACGGCTTTGCTATTTTGCCCCCTGTATCGCAAGTCCATTCCACACTGTACTTGCACATTTTGTCTTGATAGTGCAGAAGGCACTTGTACAAGTGCTTAAAGGGTGCATCCCCCATGATGGTACATCACCGTCTGGCTGCCAATACTTACTTGACCTCAGATCGTGATTTTTTACAAATTTCAACAACCTGTCAAATTATATATATCACAATTATCATCAATTCTCAATCAAATCCCCCAAAACCACAACAACTCTCAAACTATTCCACCAGCCTCTCTGGCTCGCCAACACCAACACGAGCATGCTCCGCACACCGCCCACACTCTATTTTCTGCCCTTAAAGGCCAAGTCCAATCCTTCCACATGCTCCTGAAGCCCAACCCAAATGGTATACACTCTTTTACAATTTCAACATCACCTTGTCAAGTTAAAAAACACTGTTTTCTCCCAGGGTTTTTCCCATTTTCTCTCACCAACAAATCTGTGTCCCACTGCAGGCCTTCACCTTCACATCAACACGCCATGTCCTATTAACAACCTTTTGTGTGACGTTACGAGCCCAAGGCAAAAATCCCAATACTTTGAGGGCACTTTCAAATCCCACAATAACACAAGATACAACAACACAAATGACCTACAGCCATCTTCCTGCTTTTCAAATCACAGGGGATACCAAAAAATATGTGGTCCTTCTTCTATAGCGGAGGATAGGGATACACCTATAGAGAAAAAATACGAAATGCCTTCTGTGACCTAAGCTAGCACCTAGAAACAGGGATCCATACATGATTATTACTATTAAAAGTAGCAGCATCTGCAAAAAACCTCAGCCTACTCCCATTCATTTCCACCTAGAGAAAAAGTCCACATTTCAGCACAGCACACAGCAAAAACCGCTGGATGGAATTGGACCAGTTATGAAACAACTTGGGCACGAAGGGTGATTAGATTTCCGGAAGGGGGCTGGGGTTATTCCATCCAGTAGTTGTGCAAATATTTTATGGAGAATGGGGTGCCTCTTCTCCCAAAGGTATAGCTATATCTCCCATTGTGCTTTGCAGGAGAGAGGCTTTTCAGAAATGAAAAAGTCACTGTTTTTTTGTTCGATGCAAGATATAACTGCGGTTTAACAGGAATAACGAGGGTTAGCCGAAAATGAAAAGTGGAAAACATGTTGTTTGGAGGAGGGCAAAGGATGCGATGGCATCAGGCAAGAGGTAGGGAGGGGGTAAGAGGACACCATGTGAAATTGGGTAGTTGGGTGCGACCTGGGACCAACTTCAGAGTATGAAAATTTTCGCATAAAAGGGGTTATTCAGTGGGAAACTGCGGTTTTAACAGAAAAAGCGATCGGGAATGAAAGTGTGTCACACAAAGCAATGAATGCTGGGGGAATGGGAGAGGGGGAGGTAAGGAAAAAGGATTGAGAGGAGTGGGGTAGCATGGCAAGACGAGGGGGGCACTTGGTGAGTGCGTGGGAGGGCAGTGAATAGTTTTGGATTTTGCATGCTTTTTACGGATAACCACAGTGATTTTCAGGCATTTACTGATAACCGCGGTTATTTGTAGTACATTGCTAATATAACCGGGGCTATGGGGAACTTTTTTTTTTTTAAATGAGAGAGTTAAACAAATTGGACTAATTATAAAAAGGGGAATTTTATAGCTACGGTGAGGTGGGGGTAATGGGTGTGGTCGAAGCATATGGCTACTGGTTTCCTTTAAGGAACCGAAGGCTGCAATATGGAAAGTGGACACAGCCAAAGGCCATTGGCCACTGACCAGGGACACAGGCCATGGAATGTGGCCCGAAGTGTTTTAAAATATACAGTGGACATGAAAGACATAGTGAGTCAAAAAGAAACATATAGGAGTAATGTGTACAGTGGCTAGGTAGTGTTTTAAAATATACAGTTGGCCCGAAAGACATGTACAGCGGCCACACCCAAATGCTGTGGCCTCCTAGTGGGTCCAAAAGAATCATATTGGGGAAATGGGGAAATATGCATAGTGGACACGGTCGAAGGCCATGGATAGTGGCTCGGTATTGTTTTAAAATATACAGTGGGCCTGAAAGACATGAATAGTGTTCACAGACCAAGGCCATAGCCACCTAGTGGGTCCAAAAGAAACATATTGGGGGAACATGTACAGTGGGCACGGCCAAAAGCCAAGGCTAGTGGCCAGTAAATACTATGGTATAACAAAACCCTTGAAATTCACTGACAAAACCTTAGTTAAGGTGCAGTTAAGTTGTGCAGATTCAATGCAAAACAACCCTTGAAACCCCAGCGGATGTCTGAAGTCATGACCAGTTTTCCATGCACTTTCCTGTTGCAAAGTTCATGAGCACCGGCATCTTGCAAAGTTCATGAGCACCGACATCTTTTAAGAGAAGGAATTCCCAAAAATGCCATTATGGGGGACATGGAACTATGGGGGACATCAACGGGAGCGCTGACTTAAGCTGGTCATGACTTCACACATCCACTGAATTTCAAGGGGTTTGTTGCATTACATCTGTGCAACTTAACTGGCCCTCAACTGAGGTTTTTTTCATGGAACATATATATATATATATATATATATATATATATATATATATATATATATATATATATATATATAATACTATTTGTACGCGTCAATATTGGATATCCTTGTTCCTTATTTTCCGTTTCACAAGCATTTCTAGCTCTACCAATGTACTTGGGCTGTATAGACATTTTATTTGCTTTTTTGGTTACTTTGTGCTTTTGACCATTAGCACAACAGGTACGAGTTTACATTTATACACAGCAATTCCACATATCAGTTTTGCCTTTATTATGTGCCTTTTCCACTTTTGATCCTCTATTTTCAAAACATTTAGAATTGTAAACATAGAACACCCACCACACAGGTATGTTTTTTGTCATGGATTACAGATTTTAGAGCTTTCTGTTACTCCTTCCTCTAAATATATTGTAATTCATATTTTGCATACGTTCATTATAGTCTTCCCTTAATCTTTCTCTAAATATTTAGACTACAAACTGTTAACTATGCGCCTTATAAATACCACCCGTGTGTGAAGCCAACTGTAATCACTACGCTCATGTGAACTATGTATGCTCTGTACCAACTATGTCCGAAACAAATTGTAATGTATTGCTTGTAACCCCTGTCACCACCACTTTTAAATGAACTAGCTCCCAGATGCCTTCGGGTTCGATGCGCTCTATAAATGTACAAATAAATAAATAAATCAAAATAAAAGATGGAGGACCAAGGCGAAATGCATTGGCCAAGATTCATCTGCCTCTGTGAATTGTGTATGGTGATCACGAAGATATGGTCAACATTATGAGTAATAAAACAATGTATATTACTAAGTTGTTTACTTTTTTGGAACTAGCATATTCAATTATGAAAGCTGGGATCTTTGAGTGCAACCAGATTTGAGGAAGTGTCCTCAGTTTTTCCCCTTCATTTGATTAACCACACTGTGCACTGTTGTTACTGGTATGCACGTCTAACATTTTAACGCATCACAGCAACAACACAATAATTGTATCAAAAAGTGGTGCCCACTTTCTCCCTTCTGCAAAACCTTTGGCTTTGCCAATGCTTGCTAAGTTCGGTAAAAGCTGTTTAAGGTTGTGACATGCTTTTCGCTCGCAGGGATGAGTGCAAAGCATGTCACAATCCTAAACAGCTGTTGTAACTATTAGGTGATAGCGGGCACACCTTTTCTGTGAACTGTGCATTGCAGCTTGGTCCCTTCCCAAGACGTTCGTGTGGGCAAAAGCGCACAGTTTAGACCGTCGCTCGCTGACTTACAAGTTCGGTAAACGAATGGGGCGCTCCTTAGTTCTATTATAAAATCTGTGTTCATTGTTGTCGAGCATGAAACATGCTTTCATTTTAGAATGCATGCGATTAGAAAAAAAGGCAAATGAAGACATTCACAAGGCAGATTTGGATTTCGCCGACTGGTTATATATAACACATTACGTGAATTTCACGCTTCCGAAATGACAAAATACATCAAGCCCGCAGGCACACGCACCTTCATCGGATCCTCCGGATAGGTCCCATTCGCCTCTGCGCTGCCTGCTCCACCTTGTGTCCAGTCGAACACTCAGCCTGTTTTCGCCCCGACTGCTTATTTTGAAGGCTACGGGGGTTGGGCTCAGTTGAAAAGGACGGCAAAGAAATCTCGTCGGACGGGGAAGTTAAAACTTGTCAAACTCGCCTGGAAGGAAATGGTGACAGGCTATCACCTTGATAACAGAAACAGCAGGGAGGTGTGGGGAGATGGGGTGTGGGGGAAGTGCGAGACCGAGACTGGATGCTCTGTCGGGGCGGCCCGGGAATTAATGAACATGAAACGTCAAGAAGGTAGCCGAGGAACAATGACATTTTGTGTCTTCTAAAAATAGGCGGGTCAGCCCATGTGGGTGCTGCCTGGAATGCACAGTAGCTTATGAGTTTACAGAGGTGGAGATTAGACTTCAATGTTAAAATTGCGAATGTTAGCATACCCACACCTAGACAGATTTCTAAACACTAGCCTGCACCGCATCTAGATAAAATTGCGAATGTTAGCATACCCACACCTAGACAGATTTCTAAACACTAGCCTGCGCCGCATCTAGATAAGATTGCGAATGTTAGCATACCCACACCTAGACAGATTTCTAAACACTAGCCTGCGCCGCATCTAGATAAGATTGCGAATGTTAGCATACCCACAACTAGACAGATTTCTAAACACTAGCCTGCGCCGCATCTAGATAAGATTGCGAATGTTAGCATACCCACACCTAGACAGATTTCTAAACACTAGCCTGCGCCGCATCTAGATAAGATTGCGAATGTTAGCATACCCACACCTAGACATATTTCTAAACACTAGCCTGCGCCGCATCTAGATAAGATTGCGAATGTTAGCATACCCACACCTAGACAGATTTCTAAACACTAGCCTGCACCGCATCTAGATAAGATTGTGAAGGCCAACAAGTGCCACACTTAGACAAAACTGTGAATATTAGCATGCTAAAGGTCAGGTAACCCACTAACCAATATAAGCTCAAATTCTGCATGCTTATCTCACTCAAAAACTCACACAACCATCTCTCGCACCACAAGCCGCACGCACTTCACAACACTGCAACAACACATAAGCCGGAGCAACAGCACACCCGGACCGACACCGATCCAATACCAGCACCAAAGGTCAGCACCCGGTGTATACCGAGTTAAAGCTGCCCTACTCCCTCTTCATCCCACTAACCCACCCCACCTTATCGTTTACAGATCCGCCTGAGCGCCTGAGGACCAATTCCGTTGGCGACGGTGCGCGGTACAAATACCTTTAACATTTAACATTCAACATTAGTCTTGCCTCACGATCGCGAATACGCTAGGCACAATCGCCTCCTCACCCGGCCGTGCTACCAGGCTCCAAGGTGAAGACTCAAACTAGAGAAGGGCAACCAGGCACACCACCAGGGTTTTTCAATTCTTTCAGTAAAAGGGGTCCACGAGCCTCGGAGGGCGGGGGAGGGAATGGGCGTCAACTGCCCCCATGTTCGTTTCTCTATTACTTTCGTTCTGGGGCTTCATATGTGTGCTTTGCAGCATTTGCCTCACAGGCTGCGTTTGCTGGAGCTCTTCTTATTGTCCCTTTCCTCGGAGTATACATGTAGCAGGGACATGCACCTTATTGAGAGACGGCTGTAGGTGGGGACACACAACATACACATAAACCGGCACTAACTTGACTCCAAGCCCCACTTACTGGGCTCGAAACCTTGGTGAACCCTGGTGTGGCGTTGGGAAGGGATGGAAAGGCAAGGGGTGTAGTGCAGGAGGAATTTCCCTGGGTTAGACTAACTGGCACAAAAAAGGAAAAGCAGACAAGGGAACGCTGTGGTACAGATCTTTAGTTGTCATTTGCTTCTCTTTACTTTTCTGCTACACCAACAAGGTTTTTTTTAATGATTTTGTATGAAGGGGGATAAAAAAAGACCTTCAAAATGCCTCTCAAGTCTCTTTACAGTGCACTGTGTGAGACAGACATGGGGTCTCATTACACAGTAGGCAGTAAGGGATTACCGGCACCGATAAGGGCACCAGTGCCGGTAATCCCTTACTGGCCTACTACGAGTTCCCTTTGCGGGTCCTTCCTTAGCGCCTGGTTTTTCCAGGCGTTAAAGACAGGACCTGCAAAGGGATTTTAGAGCTAATAACGGTACCGCAATTTGCGGTACCGTTATAAGCGCCTTCCCCATTCCCATTGAGCCCTATGGGGGCTCAAATGGGAATGGGGAAGGGCCCTGGTGAATGGGGAATTACCGGTCCTGCCAACCTTGGAATGGACCAGTAATTGCTCCATTCACCAGGGCGGAGTCGGTAAGGTTTTGGAGGCAGCCATGGCGCTAATAACGCCATGGCTACCGCCTACCGTGCAATGAGGCCCATGGTATCAAAGGAGACACAGGGCCTCATTACGAGTTTGGAGGTAGCCATGCCCTTAATTAGGGCATGGCTATCCCCAAACTCGGTCCGGGTCCCGCAAAAGGGGACTTACCGGGCCATTCCGACCTTGGAGGGCCAGGTAAATCCCTTTCCGGGACCCGGAGCCGGTACGTCTCCATTCCCATTTGAGCCCCGATAGGGCTCAATGGGAATGGGGAGGATGGTAACACCGGTACCGTTCATAACGGTACTGTTGCTACCATCCTGGTCTGCACGCGGGTGCCGCTCTGCACGCCTGGTCTGACCAGGTGTCCACAGAGGCACCCGCGAGCAAACTCATAATGTTGCGGCATGGCAACAATGGCGGCAATAGCACTACCGGCGCCGTTGTTGCCTTACTGCAACAGTCGTAATAAAGCCCACAGACTCAAAAGGGTTTGTTTAAAAACCTTTAATTAATTACTAAGGTTCCTGGGTGGTGTAATGCCTGCCTGACCCTAACTCTAAAGGGATAGTTCCCTTAACTGATGCTTCTAATGTCCATTGTTGTCTAATAGTCTAATAATCCAAAGCAAAAGTCTGTCTAAACCTATGCTTGCCCTCACTCTTTACAAAAATGTGATGGGAAGTCTTTTGAAAAGGAAAATAGTGGTGCAACAAAAAGTGGGAAACCAAAGTTAGTTTCATGTGTTCTTCTCACTAGGTGCAGTTTGGTCAATGTCATAAAAATGAGTTCCATTAATAGGGCTGTTCGTAAGCCCTTCTCCACAGGGCCCTGGCAGTGATTTCATATACCTTCAGTGTCTTTGAATTCCTTAGGGTTCCCTTCCCCAAGCTTCAACTTATTCAAGTTTCAACCACTAGATGAAATGTAACACAGTTCCTTTTTAAGCTTCTCGGGGTTCCCTTCCCCTCGCTTTAATCCGTTGAACACTTATAAAGAAAACTACTAAGTCTCCAACTTGGTTGGGCCTCTTAGGTTTCTCTTCCCCAAGCTCAGGCCTCTTCCAGCTTTCAACACAAAACAAGAAACATATATCACAATTCCTTTTAAGTTTCTCAGTGTGCCCTTCCCCAGGCTTAGGCCCCTCTAGTTTCAAACACAAGTTCAGCTGGTCAGGATGTAGCTTTTCCTTATATACAGTGTTTCTTACATACAATCCTCTCACGGGGTAGAAACAGAGGCTTTTCAAAAACGCCAGGCTCTTTGCTTTTTCTAAGCACGATCACTCTGACCCTTTGACCCTCTCTTTAATTCTTACTTTTGCTTTCCTTTATACCTTTTATATTCAGGTGCTACCTGCACCCCTTACATGTATTCCTTTCTCTTTGTCATGCACACCTGCACTGTCTTTTATTCCTTTAACGTTGCTGTGCCGTTTGCACACTCCTCTCCTTCTGTCGTGAACACTTGCACTGTCTTTCATTCCTTTCGTGCCTCTTGAACACTCCTTTCAATCTTTCGTGCACATCTGCACTTGTTTCCTTCTACCCGGGTCGCTCGCACCTTTCCTTTTATTCTGGACATTACTTTTCCTTTTGCACTGCTATGTACCCTTTTTCCTTCCTGCAGTGCCACTAGCCCGCTTTCTCCTTCTTTCTTACTTTCTTTTACTTAAAACGGTTCTTTATGCTTTCCGCTCTGTGCCGCTGTATAAATCTTGCTTTTTCTTCCTTGCTCGGGCCAGCCACCCACACTTTCCTGAGTTTCTCTCTCTCATGCAAAATTCACCGGGTAGCGTAGCGGTTGCAAGCACTCTCTCCGAGATGATTTGGGTCAAGGTCAGGGTCTCACCACCTGCCCCTCAGACAACCATGGGCCCTGCACAAGGCCGAAGGGAACGAGCAATTGCACAGAAACCGCCAGCAGGGTCCCAGCTGCCTCGCTCCGGCTCTGAGGAGTCACGGCTCCCCAGCCACACTGCAGCCCCTCTCCAACAATGGCACAGCATTGTGGCACGCTGCTCTCTTCCAGATCCTTCTGTCTGCAGCTTCGTGGCTTCTCCGGTCCAGTATACTTCCCAAGCTCTCTCATCCATTTGTGCAAGACCACACCTCTTATAGTGAACAAACCTGTAAAGTGGTGTCAGGCGAATTGTTTTATGCACAGGTTTGAACAGGAACATATTCTATCTCAAGTAGCGTGGAAGAAGAACATAGCACTATGGACGAGGTACATAGATGACCTTTTTGGGATATGGGTAGGGTCATCCAAACCATTACAACATTTTTTTACATACCTGAACACCATAGACTCAAGGATACAATTTACTTACGAGAGCTCCTCAACAGACATTCATTTTCTGGATGTGGCCATACACGTCAATGGAAGGGAGATTACGAGACAAACATCTATTGCAAAGAAACAGATCGCAATAACCTGTTACATCGACTTAGCTTTCACCAGCCTAGTCTACTTAAGAACTTGCATATAGCCAAATGAGACGAGTGAAAAAAATCATCAACAATCCCATAATGTGTGACAAGGAAATTGAAGTAATGGGAAAGAAATTTGAAGCCAGAGGTTACAAACAAACAGAAATCACAGCAGCAAAAGAAAGACTGGCCCTACAGACAACGGAATCACAAGGAAGAGTGAAACCAAAGAAATCGGACAACCCTATGGTGTTTGTATCTTGCTATTCTTTACAGAGTAGTCGAATTAAAGGAGCCTTGCTGAAGAATTGGCAAATACTGAGGAATGACACGAGAGTAGAACATCTATTCAAGGACAATCCCATTTTTGCGTATAAGAGGAGCAGAAATCTGAGAGACAGACTGGTCAAAACAAGACCTATGATGCAACAACCGATAA
This sequence comes from Ambystoma mexicanum, assembly GCF_040938575.1. Lineage (NCBI taxonomy): Eukaryota > Metazoa > Chordata > Amphibia > Caudata > Ambystomatidae > Ambystoma > Ambystoma mexicanum. Next base: position 81,732,770 of record NC_090937.1, read on the forward strand.
CTCAAAGAACAGGCCAATACCCGTGCCTACACTGCACTAATTGTAATTTCATCATTAAGGGGAACACCATCAATCACCTGCACACAGGAGAAAAGATTCAGTTAAGGAGTTTTGCAACATGTGACACCATTAACATTATTTATGCCATAAAATGCCCATGTGGCATTTATTACGTTGGACAATCAACGAGATCAGGCGGTATTCGATGGAATGAACACAGATCCTGTATACGCACAAACAATAAAAACTCTGCAGTAGCGAGGCATTGGGATACGAAGAAACATAACATCAACCAAATCAGGATACAGGTCCTGGAAGTGGTGAAACCGAGAGGTAAACATGAGGACATCACCAAGAGACTGAACCAACGAGAGACCTATTGGATAGATAGGTTGGACTCATTAAAGGCAGGCGGAATAAATGAAGAGATAAATTATGTATGCTTTCTATAACAAGTAACAAATGTGGAGTAAGGAACACATAAGGTTTATGGGTCCTGAGAACTGACTGATGAATTATGTGACTTTGTACATATGCTGAATATTGTATATCGGAATGTTGAAGGTTGAAATGTTTATCTCAGAATTTTCCATGGGGTGACACTCCCGTTTGGGACTTGTGTCCTAGCGGTACCCAAGGCAGGGACAACGTCCCATGCCATAGCTCAGCCCTTAGGTTTAATTTAGTTTATTTTATTTTATTTTATTTTATTGTATTTAATTCAAATTCTGTCCTTCTTGGCTGGATGTTTTTGAAAATTCCATAATGTAGCAATTACAAGTTGGATAACATCTAGGTTACTATACACGAGGGAGTGGTACTCCACACAATCCACGGGGTTAGGTGAATAGGTAGCGATATGCCCACCAGAACCTTGCCAGAATTGTAACTCGGCTTTTGCTGAGCTTACTTTGATTTATACTTCTTCACTTCATCCACCCACCACTTAGCAACGAGCAACATACAAACACAAATATACTGTTGTCACTTTAAGTGCTATTGTAGTCAGCGTCTGTGCGGCAGCGCAGCGTCTGATAGAAAGTGATAGTAACTTTCCTTGCAGACCTGCGCATGCGCGGGTCGTTTAGCAACGGTAGGTAAACTTAGAAAACCAGCGTCTGACAAGGACGCAGCTTTTCGCAGCGAGGAGCGCCGCAAGCAGCAAATGGATAACCCAGGTAAGCAGGGTTTAAGGAGGAAGCAAGATAGCAGTTTTGTGAATATGAAAGATAGATAAACATAATCACGGTGGTGCAATTCTCCACAGGTTAACATTGAGATCGTAAGATTGAGGCTCAGCGGAGTGATACAAGACGTAATACAAATAGCGCCACTTTTGAGAAGAGGTACACAGCTTCCATTAACTGCATTTGAACATTACAGATAAGCGGTTGTACCATTAAGCTTACCTCTATTCAATTTTGTTTATTTGGATATCTACGGAAAAGTATGTGCTTTAATTGATTTTACATTGTTTTCTGAATTATTTTGTTTTGTATGTGATTTGAACTTTGAATATGGGCGCATGTGTCTTTTTTATGGACATGAATGTTAACAAAATAATATGAATAATTTCAAATTGACCTTTGCTTTACACAATTATACATGAATATGGATATATTGGCATGTATTTATTTTTGATGATACTATTATGGTGACTACTTTATTTGACAATGTAAAATGATGGCGGTAGCACCCAGAGCCCTGATGACAGACAACAGTCCGAAATGCATTGGCACAATATACGAAGAGGTGCTATATCAATACAGGACGCCTAAGCCTCAACAATAAAACAGAAGAAAAGATTCTTCATAATTTTACCAACGAGTACTGAGTGATGATTATGTAATAAACAATACGACACTTATTTAGAATTTAAGCAACTCCTACAGGAGAGCTGGGGAGAGCACACCTAGGGCCAGATTGAGTTCTGTTCCCTTTTCTATTGTCAGGTGTAAGTGGTCACTATTAAATGCCTGACCCTGCCTGACTCTATTAGTGGGACAACCTGAGTTCTTTCTAGGGTAGGCTTTCCTTATTTTCCCTGTGTTATTCCTATGAGTAATCTTTATTGATCTTAGATGCCTCCTCCTCGTCCCAGTGTTTGTAAGAAATGGGGAGGGGAAGATGGGGTGAGATTGGAGATACCCGATAAAGGCTGAGGGAGAGTAGGTTGGGGTATTTTTGGGACTGGGGGAATACCATGTCTCGCCCTTTGGTATCCTCCTCCCAATCATCTGTGACCTTCCACTCAGGTGATCCTCCCTCGCTTGTCCAACCACGGGGTTGGGATCCAAAAGCAAAGGCCATTCCCTGGCCACCTGAATGGAAGATCCTCAGGTAGTTGGTGGGAGAATACCATCCGGTTTCTCACAACTGTAAAATCATATATAAACTCCAACCCCTTACCTGAGAGACAGCCTGCCATCAGCTGTCTCAAAGGCTTTGCTGCTGCTGTTTGATCTTCTCCTGCGGTGATGGTTCCCTGATCTTCTCTGAGGTGGCTGTTCTTTTAATGGGCAACCAGCAGAAGAAGTTTGTGGGCCCCCCAAAGTCTTTGCTTTGAAAAGGCTGCTTATGCAAGGTGCAGTCCAGCAACCATGTGCTGCTTGAGGGAGTCTCTTGTATTTTCTATAGGCGGGCTGTGCATGTCAGATTCAGACCCGACATTGATTGCAGCTCGTAGGGGGGCCCCACACAACTCTCCTTGACCCATGCTACAGCTGTCAGGTGCAGCCCGGGCAGTCCTGTTGGGCTGCCTGGCAGGTGGTTGCCCCTTTAAATAATAATGCGACACGGCAGGGCTGTCATTTTGGGTGTTCCCCACTGTGGGGAGAGCCAGTAATTTGGGTGCCCATGGCCGCAATACATGCAGGCCACCGGGGAGGCAGTAGTGAGTATGGCCGCTCCCCTGGTTATCAGGGGAGAACTGCACTCAGGCCCAGGGAGCAGCAATGAAATGTCACAGGGTGGAGCGTCTCTCAACCCTTGAAGGGTTGATTTGGTTAACACCGCTTTTCTGTTTTTGGAGTAAAGGAGCCTTTAATCAAACTTTTTTCTTTTTGTTGAAAGATCCCAGACGCGGCGGGGATCCTTTACTTTTTATTTATTTATTTGTATCCCCCGCAAGGGGGTTACATGCTCCCCCTTTGAACTATCCTCCGCTCTATAAACGTGTCTAGCCATCAGTTTGATTGACTGGTTTCCATTCACTACCCTGAATCTCAGGAATCTCCCACAGAACCCCATAACTCCTAGAAACATGCTCTTAAGAATGAGGAACAGAATACTGAGAGGAAGAGGCAATGGGAACCTCACACTGAACCCCTGGTGAATCCTATGTTAATTTCATAACAAGTATGCTCTCCCTGGTGGTACGAGGGAGAGCAGCTAGGGCCTCATTTAGGGTTTCCCCCGGACTCAGTGGAGTACTCTGCACTAAATCACGGATCCTATCTTCCAGTGGAGGAATGGGTAAAGGTTCCTCTAACGTGACCAGAGTAGTAGGGGTAATTGAAACAGGATCGGGAATAGACTCAACAAGAACACTCTCAGGATGGGGTTCAGGTTCCCTAGGAGTGGGATCTGGGTCAGTGGGTGTAGGCCCCAATCTAGTGTCTCACCTAACCAATGGTCTGGGTAGATGCCAAACTGATCTCTTCAGCGTCTTCACTGTTTTCTGGCTGGCCTTCAGCTGGTCTCAAGGTCTCGGTAGCTGGAGAAGCTTCCGGGGATTGAGCCTTCGAAGAATCTTCTTTGGGCCTTATAGTGCAGAGCCATTTCTCTCTGGTACATTGGACTATTCTTCTTAGGTGGTTCTAGTGCAAGGTCTTGATGTTCCTTGGCCATCCCTCCTCTTGCAGTTGGTAGACAGGGAGCTCTCCTAGCTGATATTCAATGAAGAATGCCTGAGACTCCCATTTGTCACCTGGCTTGTTGCGTCTTCTCTTTTCTAGGCTACAGATCAACACAGGATCGCCAGGTTGAAGTGAAGTTCCCTCTGCTGTCTTCTCCACAGCAGCCTGGGTGAGCTGATATGTTTGCTCTAGTTGGCGCTTGGGCTGGTTCTCATAGGTAGCTTAATTCATGTTGTCTGTTCCAACTGCAGACACTAAAAACGCAGGTCTGCAGGCAGCCAGGCTTCCCTTCCAAGCATCAAGAAGTACGGTGTAAACCCGGTGGCATCATTCTTTGTACAGTTGTAAGCATAGGTCAGGGTAGCCAAATGCTGACTCCATCTGTTTTTCTCCTTCAGCCTCAGGGTGCCCAGCATTGCCAAGCGGGTGCAATTGAACCTCTCCACTTGCGCATCTCCTTGGGTGTGGTAAGGGTTTGTACTGGTCTTCTAGATATGATGTAATATGATATGATATTGCATTCATAACGTGCCTATACACAAGTGTTTCAAGGCGCAACGAGGCAAGGGAGGGGAACAGAAGGAAAACAGACAACGATCCTACTAGGCCAGGTGTCATTCAGATCGCGCAAGTGCATGGGATGGGACAGTGTAGTACATAGGATAACAGAATAAATAAGTAAGGTAAAGTCAACTGGTGGTAAGTGCAAGGGTATGTGCAGACATCAGGTGGCAAGTGCAAGGGTGAGTGCAGACATCAGGTGTAAGTGCTGCTATTGGGACTGTAAGGATACAGAAACAGTCCCAAGTGCAGGGGTTGCCAGGAAGGCAGTGCAAGTGTGCGAATGGTGGGGGAGGGCACCTGGGCCCGAGAACAGAGGGTGTCCAGGTAACCAGTGCAGATTCAATTTCAGCCAGGAAGTCAGCAGGGAAGAGGAAGAGAAAAAGCAGAAGCAAAGCAAAATGTTTTGAGGTGCTTCCGGAACCGGAGATGATTCTCAAGTTTCAGGGGGGGAGGGATGCTGCACCAGAGGGAGGCACCAGCCGAAGAAAGAGATCTACCAGCAACTCGTTGCTTGGAGAAGCGACTGACACTGAGGGAGTTGGAGGCGGATGAGCGAAGAGTGCGAGAGGGGAGATATTTAGGAAGAGAGAGTTGAAGGTATTGATGCCCCAGGCCCAAGAAGGCCTTGTGGACAATGCAGATAGTTTTAAACTTTATCCTCGTAGCTACTGGGAGCCAGTGCAGAGATTTCAGTCCTGGAGAGCTACGATCCCTGGGCTGGAGGCCAAGGACAAGTCTCGCAGTCCTGTTCTGGATTAGTTGCAGAGGGCGGAGAGTAGAAGCAGGCAGATTCAGAAGGAGGCTGTTGCAGTAGTCCAGCCTAGAAAGAAGCAGAGCTCTGGAGAAAGTGAGCTTCTGGGGGAAGGAGAGGAAAGGAAGAACACCTCTGAGTAGGTGCAGCTGGTAGTGTGACTTCTTAGAGACATCAGAGATGTGAGGAGAGAAGGAGAGTGTGGAGTCGAAGATGACCCCGAGCTTTGTAGCCTCACAGGTGGCAGCTGGGAGAGGGCCAAGAGAGGCCGGCCAGAGAGTGACAGGAAAGGAGGCGTGCCGATGAGGAGAATCTCTGTTTTACTGGATAAGGCAGAGATAATTTGCGGCACACCACTCCTGGATGGCGGACAGAAAGTCTGAGGTGAGAGACGGAGAAGAGGTGGCTGAGGGTAGCCTGAAAATGAGCTGGGTGTCATCCGCATAGCACTGGAAGTTGGGGCAGAGTGCAGCAATGCGGTGGGCAAGTAGTGCCAGGTATTGTTTGAACAGCCAGGTAGAGAGGTTAGACCCTCGGGGAGCACCACAGGTAGAGATAGAGATAGAGGAGAGGAAGGACCCAAGTTGAACCTGGGAGGGTTGATCAGAGAGGACAGAAGTCAGCCACGCCAGGACCAGCTCCAGCATCTGCTTATGAGTGTTGATTTAAAATCCAGTCCCTGGTTAGAATGAATCCTAGATGGCCAGCCGTAGTGCACTAAATATTTCTCCCACCACACGCAGGCAACGGTGGTGGCACAGTGATCTTTAGTGGGAAACGTCTAAGTATACTGAGTGAAGTTGTCTATCACCACCAGGATGTTCTGTACACCTCGCCTGTCCATATCCAACTTTTGGACATCGATGCAGATGAGATCTATGGGCATGGAACTCTGCAGGTGATGAAGATACGCTGCAGGACAAGCCATTGTCTCCCTGGTGACATATTGCTGGCAATAATGCTTAACATCTGCTGCTACTCTAGGGCAGAAAACCCTTGAGTTGACCAACTGAAAGGTTCTTTCACTGCCAAGATGTCCGTTCTGATTGTGGAGTGCATGCAATAAAGCACAGCGGAATCTCTGTGGTAACACCAGGCGATGTAGAGGCCGCTCTCCAACTTTGCCTTCCTTGTACCAGACTCCACCATTCTGCTTGTACGTCTACCACTTCTTCAACATTGCAGCTTGCTACAGTTCATAAGAGACATCTCTAGACATATCTGCTCCTGTGGTCTTGGCTTTCAGGCATGGAGCGATGCCAGGATACGCTAGCTGGGCATACAGATTTCATCTTGGGTTAGACACGGTTGCTCAGATACCTCCAGACTGGTGATGTTGCAGTAGACAGTGGGTACAACCTCAGCTGAGTATCCCAAGTAATCTATGCCCCTAGCTCTGTCTGGCTCCTGCTGACTTGCAGCCTAGCATATAGCTCTGACGCCTGCTAAAGACAACTCCTTCCAAATGTATCATCTGACTGAACATGAGGCCTCAGAGAGAGGGATTCGACATTGTTGTGCACCTAGGTCTGTATTGTAAATTGAACTTTTATGTGGACAGTGCAGCGAGCTGTCAGTTTCTGGCAGCATCCAGCTTCACCGACTTCAACACATATGCAAGGGGGGTTGTTAACAGTCCTCACCGCAAAAGTGGCTCCTTAGAGGTAATCTTGGAACTTTTCTGTAATGGTCCACTTCAATGCCAAAAATTCCAACTTGTGGACTGGATAGTTTTTCTCTGCCATGTGCAGACCTCGGTTGGGGAAAGCGACCAGTCTCATCTCACCGTTGGTCTTGTGGTAGAGAACAGCTCCCAATCCCTCCAGGCTCGTGTCCAAGTACAAAATGTAAGGCCCGTGAGGATCCGCATACGCCAGGACTGGTGCTGTGGTGAGGGTTCACTTGAAGCCTCAAAGCCATGCTGGCATTGGTCAATCCACCAATCACAAAAGGGCTCCTGAGAATGGAAAAATGGTCTGCAGAGTTGATGGTAATCCTCCGGATCCTCTGGGTAGGTGGGTATCCTATGGTAAAGTCCAGTGGTTGGGCAATATGACGTAACCTCTGGTAGTAGTTACAAGTAACCTCTGGTAGTAGTTACAGAATCCCAGGAAACTCTATAACTCCTTGAGGTTCTATGGTCCTGGCAAGACAGGGAGGGTGTCCATCTTTGCCGGATCCATGGTAATGCCATCTGTGGAGACGATGTGTCTGATGTACTCGACGCTCATCTGACATACTCACACTTGTCCACATTGACCTTTAGCCCTTTCTCCCGAACCTTCATGAGCCTCCTTTTATGTTCTTCAAGGTTCCTCCTGAACACAATGATGTCATCCAGGTACACAAGTGCCTCCAGGAGGTTCATGTCCCTGGCAATCTTTTCCATGAGGTGCTGGAAAGTTGCTGGCACACTGGAGATTTCCGGAGGCATCCCAATGAACTAGTAAATTCTAATGGACAGATAAACCCGAACAAACTAACTACACCAAAGGAGGTACTAAAACAAGACCATCAATTGGCAGATGTGACCCCAGGCTAGGATAAATTAAGAGGGCCTAAAAGACCAATCAACATCCCAAATAATTAACACGAATGACGAGCAGGGGCAAAAAAGTGACACTCCTTCCATCTTGGCCACCCGATTAGCAAGAGATATATTGCCCAAATTAAAAACGATCTGGACAATAAGGCAAGAGAACGCAACGCTGCCTTGATTAGCAAGTTTTCAAACAAACGCAACTCACAAGGTGAAGCTTTTTTGACAAATCTACCACATGCTAATGCACTTAAAAGGGAACAGAATCTGAATTTGGATAAAGCAAGTGAAAATGCAGGCAAGATGGAGAATTGCTTAACACAATCTCATTTGATATCTTTCTCCACTGACCTGCTACCACCTTCTTTGGAAAATCACTTGCTGATTTCAGCTGCAACGTCGACATCAGAAGAGGATCTGTTCTCACCGCAAACACTTCAATGTCCGACTCATCGTTCAAGCTCCACAATCTTCGATGCTCAAGCTACGCTTATGACAGCAGTAACGATGGCCCCTAGCCCTTTCATAAAACTCTTTGCAACAGTAAACAAGTCCGTCAAGGATCAAGCAACACTTTTAGCGATGATCCACACAAAAATGATCTATCTTGAATCCTTTACAACATCTCTCAAGTCTAGGGTAGAAACGGAGGCGGCAACCTAGTCTTATGTGGAGAGGAAACACCTGGAGATGCTTAATGGTGAGCGGACAGATAAAAGAGAGACCTTAAAGGTGCTTCTGAAGCTCTCCAAGGATAACAGGAGCGAACTGACAACAGAAAGCAATGGATGAGTTGTGTGTTAAGCAGGGAAAAGTCGAGGAAGAGAAACAGACTCATGCAACAGAATTGAAGATCAATCTGGGGCAGCATCCGCCTAATTTAGAGAACTCGACAGTGCGACATACAACTGCAAAGGTCAACAATCTTAAATTGGAAAAGGTCCCATCTGACTAAAGAAAAGGGAGAATATTGAAGTTTGGCTATCACCGGAAAATTGCTTAGAAGGAAAAATTGGAAAGTCGAATAAAGATCAAGAGACACTGTTCCCAATATTTCAAAAAACGAAGTAGCGAATACAGAAAAGGATAAAGAGGCTATCTTCAATAAGAACTCTCGCATTAAATATGAAGACAAGGAAAATCACCTAATTGGAACACAAAAAATTGCTTTTCGACCCTTGGTAGAAAAACATCTGCTGGCAGATTTGAAATTCCATTCAGCAAATCGAGATGAGGATACAGAAACTTTGAAGGTGCCCATCCAAACTATGGTGATATCCTTGATACACGAGGATAATTGTTGGAACGAATCGGAAGCTTGAGAGTTAAAAAGAACAGATAAATCGGTAGGGGCAAGAGAAAGCAGAGTCGTAGACCCTGTCTTCAGCTAGAGCGTATTTTATGAGCTAAAGATGGTCTGGTATTAAATCAAGCAAATGTTACGTGGCTGCCCCATCATGTTCGACTATTGAGATCTGTCACTACAGCGGATATAAAGATCTTCAAATTCCCCATGGAAATCATATTGGACAAGGTTTTCTTACACCTGAACTCAATGACAATTACAATTTTTCTATTAGAGGCAGCACATTTGTTGCTCCCCGTAGGTTTTGAATTGACAGACGCATTGGCTGATGCTAACAAGGAGTCTACCTCTTGTCCGATGACAAACAATCTCGAGAATGAGAAATATTCTGACAAACCAGCTCCCAAGGTACTCTTATGAGGAATTCAGAATAAGAGGTTTGGGAGTGACTGCTTAGTGGACAATAATGATGATGTGACTGGCAAGATAAAGACCAGGATAAAAGTGACATTTGACTGTCGACAGGATTCACCACAGAAAAGCATAATGGACCTGGATAATTGGACCACAGTTATCAGGGAACAGTACCAACAATTAATACAATCATCTACAAACTTTGTTAAAATTAATAGTAAGTAACAACGAAATGGACAGAAAAACGAGGAGTGGACTGTTGGCTCCTGGAACACCCAGGGCTTTAAACACTTGCTTGTGAATGATTGGCTGCATAAAGAACAGTTTGACATATTATGCCTCCAGGAGACCTGGCTGCGATCCACTCTGTTGGCAGAGGTTTCCACTAGATTTTTAAACCCAGTATACATGGATCGCAGAGGCAGGCCTGCTTCGGGCCTTTTGATATTAGTAAAGATGGGGGAGAGTTTGACAGTGGTGGAGAAAGGAAACCTGAACACTTTTGTGAAAATCTTGATGCTGCAGAAGAAAATCCTGGATCCCAAACATTACTCAGTGACACTGATTCTAAATGTCTATTGAAATCCACTGGCTATTAATGTAGACAGTTTTATTGATTCAGTTACAGAGACCATAGACGAGTGCCCCTGTCAGGCATGATGAATTTACAATTATGCTATGTGGGGATTTGAATATCTCTTACGATGACATGATGACGGTGAGCAAGAGCACCGGGAAGAGATCTTTACCCATAGAAAGCCATAAAATTAGAAAGCAGTTAACTGCCAAGCATGTTAGAGATCTTCACTTGCTCAATGGACAAATGGTGGGTGATACACTAGCAGTTTCAACCTGGACGAACGGAGTACGCTCAAGAGTCCTGGATTATTTATATGTATCAAATGTGCTAGTAAATGAGGTAACATCAATGAAAGTGATGAAGAGACCTTACAGTGACATGCACTAATAATAACCATATGCAGGTTGGGCCTGAAACAGCAGTCAGATAGTTACAGAGGGCAGAAATTGCCAACGAATAAACAGAGGTGATACTCCTCCTCACTAAGGATTTTAGAGAAAGGATGAGAGAGTGTATTATCGACACCAAGTACGCCCCTTTACTATTGGAGTTTTGCTCGAAATCATCCAAAAGGAATACAGCAAACTTTTCCCATAAGCATGTTTTTGATCACGAGTTTAATCTAGGAAAAAGAAAACTTGGACGAGATCTTAGGGTGATCAACAAAATAGGTGGGGAACAAAGAAGTTTGACGGTGAACAAATGAAAACAGAAATATAAAAACTGGCTCCTGCTATATAGAGGCAAGCTGTTTCAAACTGATTCTGAGAACATTCTAAATTTAATTAAGAACAGAGACTCTAGACAGATTTGGTCCCTAATTAACATTCAAATATCCCCCCCACACAGTGGTATTGGTTAATGGGGTAGCTGAGCAAGATTGGTCTGCTTTTTATGGAAACCTCTTTGGTCGTGATAATCTTAACTCAGACCAAACTATTGTGGAGAGTGAGGGGTCTTGGGAGATCCCATTTGACTGGGAGATCCTGGTGCGACTCATTAAAAATACAAACTTGGCAGGTGCACCAAGGCCTGATGGGCTCACCTATAACACCATAAAGAAAAATCTTGAAAGATGGCTGCCCTTTGTAATGGCTCTATACGACTGGGTAAATAAACTGGGTATAATCCCAGACTCCTGGAAATCCGCCATAGTCTTACCAATATTCAAGAGAGGCGATAGGGCGGATCGCTCGAACTATCGACCAATCTCACTCTTGGATACTCTCGGTAAGCTGTATGCTTCTCTGATTCTTACTCTGTCAGTGCTGCCGTCTTTTGGTGGTCGCTGGCGGTTATGGAAGGCTTGGCGTTGGTGGCGCCATTAGATTGTTCCGTGTTTTTTCCTTTCACTTCCTGGTTTGACGGTCTAGTCTTTTTCTCTTGTTTCGGTATTTAACCACGCCCTCCCCTGGGCTCTGTGCGTTGCAACTTTGTTTCCTTTTCCTGGTTGCCGTGCTGCTTTGTTTTCCGTGCCTTTTCCTGTTGCCATTTTCCGTGGAGTCTATCGCGGTATCCTTTCACTCAGCTTCCACCCTTCCTTCCCTTTTTCTGCCTTTCCGTCCTCTCGGTCCTCTTACCTTTCGGGGTTTCTCCTCTCCTTCCTTTCTCCCGGATCTCGTTCCTGGTTCCTGGCGGTGCTTCCATTCCAGTCCCTCGCACTGCTCCTAGTTCAGTATCAGCATCTCCGGACTATCCAGCTTACTGCCGCACCGAGAGACTTACCTTGATTCTCCTGCTCCGGTTTTTTCCTGCATTTCCCGGGCTCTCCAGTCATCTCTTCCTGCACAGCATCCGTACCAACTACATCCGCAGAGAGGTTTTTTTTAGCGGCTGCTTTTTTCCTCTCGTCTTGGTTTCTGCGGGACGGGGGCCGGCTGCTTCCCTGTTTATCAGGGGATCAGGATGGCTTCTTCCCGCGGATGGCCGTACCTCTTCACAAAGAAGAAGAAGCCCAAGAACAAGGCCTCCAGACGAGAAACCGTTCCAAAAGAGACAGGTGAGGAGAAAGGGGAGGTGGACGTTGATTTATCAGATTTGGAGGATAATCCGCTGGTTCCCATCATCCGTGACAGTTTGCAACGCCCGAAAGAGATTACAATGTCTATTCCGGAACAGGTCCAAGAGCTGCTCACCGCAATGCAGAATGTGACATTAGAATTACAGACTGTGAAGGCCGAAAACGCTGCTTTGAGACAGCGAGTCGACCACTTCGAACAGTCCCGGAGTGATCTGCCTCCCATGCCCTTAGCCTGCGGTAAATATGATGGTTCACCTACTCGATTTAAGGAATTCATGGAGGCTTGCATAATCTATTTCACCTTCAGACCTCAGACATATGCTTCAGATGCAGCCCGTTACTACACGATTACGCCAGTTTCACCGCCCAGTTCAAATTGGCCTTCGAGAGGCAAGAGACTGCGGTAGTCGCCAGTGAACAGTTACTGGACATTCGACAGGGAAGTTCAGATCTTCTGTCCTACATCTCCCGCTTTAAACGGGTGGCGGCAGACGCAGGCTGGCAAGAGAACGCTCAGTACACCATTTTTCGCCGAGGATTAAGGGAAGACCTTAAAGATGAATTAGCAAGGGTAACCAGACCAGCCACTTTAACCGACTTGTGGTCTACAGTGGTTCAGCTGGATTTCCGTCTCTCAGAACGGCGGTCTGAACGGCGAAAACAGCGTGGATTTCCTGCTACGCCTGATCCTGGGATTACCTCTCCTTCTCCTACCTGTATGTCGAAAGAAGAGCCAATGCAAATTGGGATTACTCGAGGGCCACTCACCTCGGAAGAAAGAAGAAGACGCAGGGAGAACAACCTGTGTATGTATTGTGGATCTAACCAGCATATTCTTAGAGACTGCCCTAATGTACCACCAAGACGTTCGGGAAACGCCAGCCTCCGATCTAGTAGGGACAAGTTACCGAGGGGGATTTCCTGGTCCCTTCGTTTCTTTATCAGTCACACCCATGCTTACTACAGAAGACAACCGTCTCATGGTAGTCGGAGTAGAGTTATGCATCTCTCAGCAGTCCTATGAGGTTCTGGCTCTACTGGATTGCGGCGCTGCTGGTTGCTTTATGGACTTGGTTTGGGCGGAAAAGGTCGGTATTCGCCGTTTGCAGAAAGACGAGGACCAAAAGGTGAAAGGTGTGGATGGTAGACCACTCAGCTCGGGTCTTATCACCCATACCACATCTCCTATGCAGATGAAGATTCTACATCACAACAAAACCATTCAATGCGACCTTATCCGAGCAGCACATTTTCCAGTAATCCTGGGAATCTCTTGGCTTCGGAAGCATAACCCGACCATTGATTGGACAAAGAATCAACTGTCATTTACTTCAAAATTTTGTCGTCGGTCATGTTCTTCGCAGACCATGCATACTTCTGTCCACATTTTTCCAGATATAACCTCCAGTTCAGATGTATTGAAGGTAAACAGCATCCCTAAAGAATATCTCCGCTATCAGGAGGTGTTTACGGACGATGGGCCGCAGGAGTTACCTCCTCATAGACCAGAGGATTGTCAGATCATTCTCCAGCCCAATGCTGTTGTCCCTTTTGGACGAATGTTTTCTCTTTCTCTCAAGGAAAAGAAGGCTCTCAAGGAATATCTGGATTCTAATTCACATCATGGCCTGATCCGACCTTCATTCTCTCCCGCTGGGGCTTCACTTTTTTTTGTTCCAAACAAAGGTTCCAATGAACTTCGTCCTTGCATTGATTATAGGGGCCTAAACCAAGTCACGCTTAGGGATAGGTATCCCATGCCACTTATCGGAGACATTCTGGAAGCAGTTCAAGGGGCGAAAGTCTTTTCCAAAATCGATTTAAGAAGAGCCTACCACCTTTTGCGGATACGAGCAGGTGATGAATGGAAGACGGCCTTTCGCACTCCCTTCGGACACTACGAATATTGTGTCATGCCCTTTGGCCTAGTCAACGCTCCATCGATATTCCAAAGATTCATGGATCGCATCTTTTCTGATCTACTTTTCCATTGTGCCGTCGTCTATCTTGACGACATTCTGGTTTATTCTAAAAACGCCCAACTCCATTCTGATCACCTCCACCAAGTCCTTCAAAGACTGCGAGACAATCTACTTAAGGCCAATGCTGATAAATGCATTTTTCAAGCCTCCGAGGTCAACTACCTTGGCTTTATCCTGTCTTCGGAAGGAATCTGCATGGATCCCACTAAGATCGACGCCATATTGCAATGGCCTACACCCCATTCCATCAAAGACGTCCAAAGGTTTCTAGGGCTAGCCAATTTTTATCGCAAATTCATCCAAGGTTTCTCGAATCGAGTTCTTCCCATTACGAGGCTGTTAAAAAAGTCTTCAATTTATCTGGTCTTCTGAGGCAAACCGAGCTTTCCAACGACTTAAGGAGGAATTCTGTTCTGCCCCGGTACTTTGTCAACCAGATCAGAATCTAAGATTCATTGTGGAGACTGACGCCTCCTCTGCGGCGATTGGTGCAGCTCTTCTACAGGAACATGAAGGTTTGGAGTATCCTGTTGCCTACATGTCCAAGACACTGAATGACAGCCAGACACACTATTCGGTGATAGAAAAAGAACTCCTGGCCATGAAATCCGCATGCAAAGAATGGAGACATCTCCTACAAGGAGCAAACCATCCCTTTGAAATCAAAACTGACCACAAGAATCTTAAAATTCTACAAAAGATGGAATGTGTCAACTCCCGTCAGGCTCGCTGGGTGCATTTTTTCTCCCAATATGAGTTCACATTGACTCAATTACCAGGTTCCAAGAACATACTAGCTGATGCCCTTTCTAGAAAGCCATATCCAGACGTGTCTCAGAAGGAATTTCCCAGTCTCATGCTTCCTGAGGTCAAGGTAATCTGTTCGGTGGAGTCTTTCTTAGAAAGGGTCCGCAAGGCCACGCGGTCCACCTCTCCTCTCTCAAAGGACCTATCCATTCAAGATGGTTTATGTTTCAAGCAACAGCGATTGTTTCTGCCAGACAGATTCACCCGTCAGTCGGCTTTAAAGTGGTGCCACGATGATCCAACGGCAGGACACAGAGGTGTTAAGAACACTTTGGAATTGCTTCATCGCAGGTTCTGGTGGCCCGGTATGGCCAAAGATGTTTCAACCTACGTCAAGTCATGTCCGGTATGCTGTCGATCCAAACATTGCACTCAAAAGTCGATTGGATTTCTCCAACAACAGGACCTTCCCAAGAGACCCTGGAGCCTTATTTCCACAGATTTTATTGTGGATCTGCCACCCTCGGAAGGTTGTTCATGCATCATGGTAACAGTCGACTGCTTCACTAAGATGGCACATTTCACTCCCTTGGCTGGTCTTCCCACTGCCGCTGAGATGGCGGCTGTATTTGCCAGAGAAATATTTCGCTAACATGGTACCCCAGACAAGATTATTTCTGACAGAGGTTCTCAGTATACTTCAAAGTTCTGGAAGGAGCTTTGTGAGAGACTGGGAATGGAACGTGCATTGTCATCTGGCTTCCACCCACAGACTAACGGGCAGACTGAAAGAACCAATGCCACGCTGGAGCAGTATCTTCGATGCTTCACAAATGCCCAACAGGATAATTGGGTTAGTCTGTTGGTCACCGCGGAATTTGCCTATAACAATGCCAAGCACAGTGCCACTGGTCTCAGTCCTTTCTTTTGTTCCTATGGTTTCCATCCCAGCTTTATTCCTTCTCTCTCCTTTCCTCCTTCTACCACTCCATCTGTGGATGCCCTACTTACCAGTATCTCGGAGGCTCACAAGTCTGCTACAGGATGTTTGAGGGCAAGCAGTCTTCGGTATCGATCATACTGCAATCTTAAGCGCCAGCCTGTTCCGGCATGGCGGAGGGGCACCAAGGTCTGGTTATCTACTAGGTTTCTGCCTCGCTGGCTTCGCCCCTCTAAACTGTCTCCCCGGTACCTGGGTCCTTTCCCTATACTTCGCCAGATCAACCCCGTGGCTTTCCGCCTCCGGTTGCCCAAACACATGCACCGTCTCCATCCTGTGTTTCATTCCTCTCTCCTGAGGGAATGTAGGGGTGATCCCTACCATCGTCCTTTGCCACGGGACCCGGTCCCCAAGGTGGTTCCTTCCGATGAGTATGAGGTGGCCTCCGTTCGTGACTCCTGCTATCGGCGGGGTCGCTTGGAGTATCTCATCCACTGGAAAGGGTACCCCCACTCAGAGGACTCCTGGGAACCGGTGTCTCATGTGCACGCTCCGGCGTTGATTCAGCGGTTTCACCGTCTGTTCCCGGGTAAGCCGGGGGGGTGCTTCTTGGGGGGGCATACTGTCATGCCGCCGTCTTTTGGTGGTCGCTGGCGGTTATGGAAGGCTTGGCGTTGGCGGCGCCATTAGATTGTTCCGTGTTTTTTCCTTTCACTTCCTGGTTTGACGGTCTAGTCTTTTTCTCTTGTTTCTGTATTTAACCACGCCCACCCCTGGGCTCTGTGCGTTGCAACTTTGTTTCCTTTTCCTGGTTGCCGTGCTACTTTGTTTTCCGTGCCTTTTCCTGTTGCCATTTTCCGCGGAGTCTATCGCGGTATCGTTTCACTCAGCTTCCCCCCTTCCTTTCCTTTTTCTGCCTTTCCGTCCTCTCGGTCCTCTTACCTTTCGGTTTCTCCTCTCCTTCCTTTCTCCCGGATCTCGTTCCTGGTTCCTGGCGGTGCTTCCATTCCAGTCCCTCGCACTGCTCCTAGTTCAGTATCAGCATCTCCGGACTATCCAGCTTACTGCCGCACCGAGAGACTTACCTTGATTCTCCTGCTCCGGTTTTTTCCTGCATTTCCCGGGCTCTCCAGTCATCTCTTCCTGCACAGCATCCGTACCAACTACATCCGCAGAGAGGTTTTTTTTAGCGGCTGCTTTTTTCCTCTCGTCTTGGTTTCTGCGGGATGGGGGCCGGCTGCTTCCCTGTTTATCAGGGGATCAGGGTGGCTTCTTCCCGCGGACGGCCGTACCTCTTCACAAAGAAGAAGAAGCCCAAGAACAAGGCCTCCAGACGAGAAACCGTTCCGAAAGAGACAGGTGAGGAGAAACGGGAGGTGGACGTTGATTTATCAGATTTGGAGGATAATCCGCTGGTTCCCATCATCCGTGACATACTCATTTGCAAAACTGGGAAGAGTCGACAGGGAGAAAGGATACTCGACCAACAGGGTTTGTAAAGGGAGCGGGGACAGACCTTGATTTATTTGGATTTAATGTTCTAAAGTGGAAAGTGATGGAACAGCGCTCAAAATTGTATTTAGCCTTCATAGATTTGAGAAAGGTGTTTGACAGCATAAATAGAGAAATGCTATGGTCAAAGCTAAGAGCTAGGGGATGTCCGACGCATTTGATCTCATCTATGAGGGCATTATACACTTCCACTAAGGTCTGTATTAGACTGAATGCCCAGGGCACATTGACTAGAGAAATCCAAACATATAATGGCCTAAAACATGGTTGCCCACTGGCCCCAACCTTGTTTAAACCCTTTTTGAGTGACATGCCAGAAGCTTTAAAACAAAGAAGATCATTCCCTCCAAAGATTGGTGATGACGACGTGGGTTGGATGCTATATGCAGACGACTTAGTCCTGATCGATCAGACCCTGATTGTATTACAACGTAGGCTGTCAGCTCTGCATGAACACATTGCAGAAAATCAGATGGAGATAAATACTACCAAATCTAACATTTTGACCTTGGGTGGATGCAGAGTCAGCAGTAGAAAAGGCTTCAGATGGCATGTAGCAGAAAATGTCCTAATGAAAACACCACATATCACTTATTTGGGTATGTGTGTATCCCCTGTATCTGTGACGCACCACATGTGCTGGAGCTATAAATGAAATGTAAAAACATGACAGCTCAAGGGCGGGTTATATGTGGGAAATATGGGAAATTCTCCATAAAGTCAACCCACACGTTTTATAACCAAAAAGTAGTACCCACACTAATTTATGGTGCAGAGGTGTTTTTTTGCACACCAGTTGAAATATGGGCAACACTAGAGGGGTCTTTCTGGAGAGCAATTTTGTGACTTCCACGTAAAACCCAGATGGTGATAATCAGATATGAACTTGGCCTAACCTCACTGGTTGCTAGCACCACTTGGAAAATACTTTGGCTTTTTTGGAAATGCCTTACTTATACAGTAACATCCCCCTATTACATTGTAAAAGAGGAGCTTTTAAAGGGGGAATGCAAGCTTAGTGTCCCATTGGAGCTCAAAATGTACAGTGATTATACAACAGCTGGATGTAGACCTAGCATCGTCCATGATCAATCCACATGGAGTGAAACGGAAGCTCTGGGAAAATGATTGGATTAAGACCTTGGATGCAAAAGGCAAATATAGTTTATATGATGACCTCAAGTTGGAAACAAAGAGTCTTAATTCCTTGCCAACATATCTTTCCAGATTCCCTTGCCCAAATTTAAGGTATGGCTTCTTCAGGTTCAGACTGAACCTCTAGCAACAAAACAGGTCACAGCCTCTTGCAAACTATCAACTGATGATAAAGGCTGCAGATTCTGTGGTATAGAAGGAGAGACTGAATCTTTGAAGCACATCACTCTCTTCTGCACAGGCCTCACTACTCTAAGGACCATACACTTGGGACAACATCTTCTGACTTCTGACTTTTTTGTAACTTGGATTTGATGGAACTGTTTTTAACATTAATTCTTTTTACTTTTTGAAGTAAATAATTTGTGGAAAATGAGTCAAAATTTTGAAATAAACTGAAGGTCTAAATAAAAATAATCACAAATAATAATAATAATGAAAATTAAAATTAAAATAACAAGCAAATGAAATATAATGCAGATGAACAGTGAGCAGTGATAAAGGAAAAGAATAATACATAAATACATACATGTATCAACTTGTCAAGCTGAACTAGAGTTGGAATAGTGACCAGGTCATGGAAACCTGTTATACAGAATAATGATATGGCAGTTGAGCACATTGATGAAGGATAAACAAAACGGACACACAAACAAATTGAACTAGATGAAAAAAAAATGACACACAATGATGTCCAAAAGAAAATAACGTAGTACACAAAGAAACAGAAGAATCAAATAAAGATTTTGAATGTTCATATAGGCAAGAAGCACTTAAGAAAATAAGCAAGATTGCAGTCTTGATTTATTCCTCTAGCGGTAAGCGAATCCAACAATTTCTGTATGTAATGCCCTTGCGGGGGATACAAATAAATAAATAAACAGTAAAGAGGAAGCTGCGTCAGGGATACTTATATGAAAAGAAAAAAGGTTAAAGTATATGACCCTCACATGTTTTTTTTCACCCTGTAAGTGTTGAGAGGCGCTCCGATTGACGCAGTTTCACATCTGCTGCCCGGACCTGAGAACGATGCTCCCCTGATAGGCAAGGGAGCACCCATACTCACCTCTGCCTCCCTGGCAGCCTCCCTTTCACCACTTCCCCGGGGCACTAAAATGACCAGAGCGCCCAACAGCGGGGAGCACCCAAGGTTTAATGCCTATGGGGCTGCATAATTGATTAAAGAGGCTGTCCCCAGCCAGGCAACCCAAAAGGACTCCGCACTGCACCTAGCAGATGCAGCCCAGGCCAAGGAGAGTTGTGTTGGCCCCACCTACGTGCTGCAGTCAACGCTGGGCTGCACTTGACATACAGCCTAGCTATAGATAAGAGACACCCTCATGCTGTGTTTGGTTGCTGGGTTGCACAGTGCAAAAGCAGCCCAGACAAAGCAAAGACTTTGGCACCCCCACACATTGCTGCTGATGAATGCCCATCAAAAAACAGTTACTGTACAGAGAGGCATCCCCCCAGAGAAGATCAAACAGCAGCAGCAAGGCCCTTGAAATAGCCCTGGCCAGGCTGTCTCCCACGTAACGAGTTGGAATGTATACATAGTTAAAAAAAACCTGCTGGTGTACCGGAAGAGAAAAGTACAGATAAACAAAGAGCAACTAAAGAACTGTACAAAAGCATTGCTTTGTCTGCCTTTCCTTTTGTGTGCCAGTTATTCTAACCCAGTGTCTTTCTCCTTAGGGGAGTTTGTGGGAAATCCCTTCTGCACTAACCTTTGCCTTTCCCGCCCTTCCCAATTCCACATCAGGATTCACAGGATTGATTTCAAACCCACGTAAGTGGGTTGGAGACAGGTAAGTGGTTGGTCAGAAGATAAGAACGTGGTTCATTTGCATATTGTGTGCCTGCCTATACCTGTCTCCCAATAATGTGTGTGGTACTATCCCCCGGTACATTTTTTGGAGGTACTGCTGAGATCACCTTTGATGTGCCTACATCTACCCTATCCTACCCTCTTACCTACCCTTTTTTCCTCCTTGCGGTAGTGTACAGATTTTTAGTGTACATTTAAATTTATTTCCGTCAATCAGGTTCTGTGTTCAAGTTTGTGAATAGGGAATTGCATATAATGTTGTAATTATTGTGTTCTTGATTCTTACTGGATTTGCCAACCATCTGACAGAAAGGCACCATCCTCATGGATCAACTTCAGATACCCAGCTGGGCTGAGGGTGAGGGAATTAAGCCAGACCATTGCTTTATCATAGGCAACATCCCTTTGAGCACACCTCTACATTAGGTGCTCAAGTTGACAAAGTCCCTAGAGTCCCTCACCGGCCAGGTTAAATGCCTGGGTAAAGCCCAAGGTCTAGAAGGAACCAGTATATTGGTCTGCTATGTGCCAAAGGAAGTTGACCCTGAGACATTGCGCCTTACCATCGACAGGGGAGACCCTATAGTGGCATATGCTCTCTGCGCATTTAACACATGGACAGGGTTTCAGGCAACTATACCATTCACAACAGCTACGGTTAGCCCAAATTCTACCTTGCACAGCTCCCGGTGTAGTTGCCATCATGGCTGTGCAAATAAACACCCATATTTCACCAGGGCCTAGTGCACATGCCAGTGCTGCACCAGAGGATAGAGGCGCCAGACTGATTGCTTCCTTCATGTCTGTGTCTGATGCTTTCAAGGACGTGACACCATCTGAGCATGGAACCTATGTCTGCCTGAGACCCTTCTCTGGAGAGAAAACAACCCAGAGGGATGAAGAAGAATACCAACTTTGGGTAGACTAGAAAAACCAGATGATAGACCACTAGAGAGGTCCATACTGGTAGAAGAGGCATTGCGTCATTGACAGTCTGTGTAGCCATGCATCGAGAGTCATCCCGGAACTCTATGCCACGCATCCAGACCGCACAGTGAAGGACATCATATACACAATGGATGGAGTGTTTGATGCCACCGAGTCCGGTGCAGAGCTGATGGACAAATATTACACTACCCGCCTCCAACAGGTTGAGAGACTCTCAGAATATCTAGGCAAGACCGAGGCAATTCTACAGATAGCTTTCGAGCAGAAGGGGATTAGTCCGAACAACCTGCACTTGGTCAGGCTGCAACAAGCAGTGCGCAGAGCAAATTCACTGTCGCTGATGCTGCTGTATCCACGACTCGGCGAACAGACCCAGAAACCACCTTGCTTTGATGAAATGGTTTGGGAGGTACATAATCTGGAAGGGGAGATGGAGGAGACACTATACAATCTACCAACTCAACTGGTATCTCCATATACAGACCCACAGTATGACATTGATTTTTCATTACAAACAAGCACACGTATAGTCTTGCAGCCTAACAAAGTGCTGGAGCACTTGAGGAAAACAGTGCTTCAGCCTCATTAGGATTGTTTGAGTGATAGAATACCAGGCACCAGGGGAGAGGGAGAGGGAGTGGGTGGGGATGGGAGTGAGATGGACTAAGATTAGTCTGCACCACTACTTACTAAGAACGTCCAGAGGTTAACTAGCTTGAAGTTGTGTCTGCTGTGGTGCAGTCCTGGGCCCAGGAGAATCATCATTGAAGATCACTATATTGGGCAAGATCCTCTTGCCAGAAGTCCATAAACCATAGTAAATGTCCATCTAGAGGCAATATGGTAAAGAGAAAAGCCAACACTAGGCTCGAAGAGATTCGGGTCAAAAGAGCACAAAAGAGTAGTATGCCTACCTAAAATAAGCAAATCCAATCCTTCCTCGATTTGTATCTTCAAGAGGTCTCTTGGAAATTAAACGAAAAGATACTGGATTTTGAGAATGAAAAGAAGATCAGAAGGCAAGGTATGGAAACACCTTGACGGGGAACAACAGCTGGGTCACTGTTTTTTTTAGCCGGCACTGAAAAAACTAAGGACATAAATCTCCCTAATCCAGTCGGGCTGGCCTGGGATATTTGGGAAATTGGCATCACAGTAGCTGGGTTGAACATTTCACATCAAGTCACCCCCGGTAATTTGAACAGTCTCAGAACCTGCCCCTGGATTTCAACCTGGACATATTAGCCCCGAAGGAAGCAGATCTGAGTGACCTGGGGGATGTACAAATTATGATGGGTCACACTGACAGGGCCCAGCAGATTGGAGAAATTAGCCAGAATGGGAAAGTTCATCTTAACCCTAATGACACTCTACCAAATTGGGGGGTGGGTCATTGACTTGGGGAGAGAATATGGCAAGTGCATATAGATTTAAAAATAATACATGGGAAATTGCCCTATTTCTATTGCAGTATTTTAAAAGGATCAATTACACCCCATTTGGGATTTTTAAAATAATTTTAAAACGACCCTTTTCAATTTTTTAAATGTGATGGATGACTTGGTAAGGCAGATAAAAAAAGATGTCACCATGGTGAAGGAAAGGAGTTGTTAAACAATTGTGAAGGGAATAGGGTACAGATTGAGGCTATTCCCCTTGCTAGCGCAGGGGAAATAAACCTCAAAGAAATCCGACTCAAGTGCTGAAACAGAGAATTGTAGCACAATGTCCACAACCTAATACCATTACATCTAACCCTATACATGCAAGATAAACGGTTCAATCATCCAGGATAGGGCCTGGAGCAGCCACATAAGTCCCAGTGGAACATCAAATAAGACACCTAGAATCGGAACTGAGAATATTATACTAAATTTACCTCCAGATGCCTCCCCTCTAGTTGGGTATTATAACACGTGTAGACCTTGTAAATAAGGAAGTACACAAATGAACCATGATCTTAAGAAATAAGACAACTCATTGGACAAATACTAGACTACACAGTCCTAGTATTAATCCTCAATCTATTCTTATGGCCAAGAGGGTCACTTCGGTGGGGAGGACAGACAAATCTATAGAGGGGGATTGTGTAGTATTGACTTTTGCATCAATGCAAGTGGCAGCCCATGTATTACATTCTAATCTGGGTCTGCCACAGTCGCCTAGTAGGCCAAGGATAATCCTGATTTCTTTTTTTCACCCACAAAATGGTGAACAGATCTTAAAACAAAAGCCATCTAGACCAATCATTAATGCTCCACAAAGAATACATTCTAACTGTATGAGATCTTTCTTCCCCCTAGAACAACGTTGAGAATAAACTCTCAACACAGGGAAGTGGATCTGTGTACCAGTGGGGCAATAGTGAATGGTCAAAAGGGTGGTGAAGCCATGGGAAAGAGATTGCAAAACAATTAAACCTCTGTCCAAGTACTTGGGGGTTTATTTCAGAGGATCAGGTTGAAGCCCTAATGTCCCTACAAGAAATTGAATGACCACTAGAGATAATAATTGACAAGGATAAATAAGAAAGGAATACTGTAGAAGTATCACTGGCACTGGGTTCGATATCTTCTAATAGTAATAGCATCTCGGATTCCATGAATGTGTCCAGTGGACAACCACTAACCTCCACACTTTCGATTTTGTCATAAAATATAGATGTGGCAGGGCAAATTCACAGGTAATGCAATTAAGTCCCTTCTTAGCAAGTACAAGATCATCCTACTTCAGGAAACATGGGAGGGAGGGGATCTGGTACAAGATGGATATTTTGTCGGGTGAAAGCACTCTTTGAATTGCACTACGAAGGTAGCTTCGGATGCGGGGCCACTGCGAATCACGTGCCATGATCACGTGACTTTCTACGGATCTTCAAATTGTCACTGAACCGGCCGAGTGGCGTCAGGTGAAAGCACTCTTTGAATTGCACTACGAAGGTGCAGGAGGCAACATTTTACTGCGTTTTACACTGCCTACTTGAGGTCTAGCTGTGGATTTATCAGCATGCGCCCCCTCTGCACAGCAATGCGAGCACTGGGCTCTTGCTGGCTTGGCAGACGGGGCCGCTGCGAATCACGTGCCGTGATCACATGACTTTCTACGAATCTTTAAATTGGCACTGAAGCCACCCTCGCGGCGTAAGCCCTGGTGGCAGACGGGCTGTTGCTGTTTGGCTGTTCGGCGTGGATGGCTGCCGGATGCCTTATGCTAGTAAGCACTCTTAATCCATTGTGATCATTGACTGGTGACTGATTTCGCACTTGGCTCTCTTATTCGGCCCAGCTTGTCTTTTAAGCTGCAGATTTAGTTACTTCATTTGTGGTGTGTTGCCAGAGACGGCGGAATTGCAGGTTAATATTCATCACTGCAATCTCTTTGATCTGGACACACACTCACTCAGGTCTAGTTTACCTGTGTTAAGCACGGATTTGCACTTTTCTATTTCCTTGATTTTAATTGGTCTTAAAACATTAACCATCTCCTTTATTCTAAGGCTTGTGGGTCTATATATTTTTTTATCCCAGGTTCAATTATGAGATCCGGTCTACGTAGCCAAAAAGGTTCTTCTATGTTGTGGACCCTGCTCACTATACCAAACCACTTTGCACATATTCCAAGTGCTGCCCACTTACTAATGTACAACTAATTACTCTAAGTCATTTTCTGCTGCTCCACTTACAGTGCAATCTACCCTCCTTCTAAAAAATGAAATGTCTTGTAGCCTCTTATTAGTGAAGCCTAATTTTTTTAATTATATGGATTCCACCACTGCAGCAGTTACTCATAAAGTTCTGATCCATAATCCAGAGGCCGCTGATGCTTCTATTAATCTTCCCACTGTCCATGACAAATCGCATCATAAACTCCTAGAAAACTGAAACCAATTCAAAAAGTCCCAGGACAGACATTTATCGACAAATACATCTTGAAAGCAACCTCTACTAGCACTGAAATTAAACTGCCCAAAGCTTTTAGAGAAAATGCAATGTTAGATCACTCAGCAATGACTACACAGGTTTTTTTTGTGGAAACAATAATATCACGGATATCAGTATAATTGAATGTGCGGATAAAGTGATGAGCCTGCAAGCTATTGTTGGAATCCTGGAAATCTCCATTTCTTCGTCCGAAGTGGGCTTGGTTGACAATACACCTACCGCCTTAACCAATATTATTGAATGTATTGATTCTAATAAAGGTGACCTTGCAGCGGAAGCAAGCTACAGGGATTCCAATTTGGAACCATGCAAACTCACCACATCTACACCACATGCTGAAAGATCTGGATGAACAGATTTGTTTGACCCATCCGACAGTCTCAGCCCTAAACGTGGTCCTCAGCTCTTTTGTTGAGCTGTACAATAATGTCTGGTCGGAGCTTAAAACTGTCCAAAAATCAATGATGGAACTCAACTTGAAAATTGATTGCATAGGTACCGATATTCTGGTAGACTTATATAATAAAGTGGACTGGATTGGCACTGAATTATCTAAGAAGCTGGCGGTGCAATTACCCTTATTGGTTTCACAGGGTGAAAGCTCTGCCTCAGCACCTATGCAAACACCTACAGTTACAACACACATTATAGAGATATCTGACAATATCTCTATATTGGAAGCTAACAACAATGCCACTCCTCAAAACCAAGCTGTGCAAGTACCATCTGCTGGCCTCTGCTTTTCTGCTGCTCCCACAGCTTGTATAATCAATTCTATACAGAGCCTTCCCAACTTGATTTCCAATCTAAGTCAGCCTGCATCTACTCTGACTTTAGCTCCACAGGAAAGTGTCCCTTATAATGACATTGCTCATGAACAAGCTAAATTGGTACTACCGGCTGCCCACTGTCATACTGCTGACGCCTTACCCGGCATAACCAATCCAACACAGATTATTTCCAACCTTACCTCCAATATAAGCCAGCCTCCATCTGTTGTGAACTCAGTTATACAGGAGAGTGCTTCTTAGCGCCTTGGCCAAAAAAAGAATTATCGCACCATGCAAATCACGCCTTATTAAGCGGAAATTGGCCACAAAACAAACCAATCTATTATTTGCCAAGATCCACGCTCCAACTCCGTCAAATCTGGACCTAGGGTCTACCTCAGAGGGGAAACTCGTATGTGCTTCTAATCTACCCAGGCCCAAACTAGTTGTTTCTACAGTCCAAACTGATAGTTGCAATCTACCAACTACTCAGGCTTCCGCTATCTTGGAGGGAAGTTATTCGCAGTATTGCTTGGCCCCTTTGAAATTGATGGCATGAGAAACCCCAATTGCTTCACCAATTGCAAAGTTGTGCTCCACATCGGTTTTACATCAGGGATGCGGCACCGGCAAATTTAGGACCTGTGAAGAAGTTCCTCTGTTACCTGCTGTGTCTCAGGCCATAAATCCAACTAAGTTACAGGGACTCTTGGACGGACACAAGGAATGCTCAAATTTCTTCAATATGGGGGCCTATCCAAAATTCAACCACCTACGAATAAATATCCCAATCAGTCTTTGATACCTGTTCCTCCATTGGATTTAGGAGCTGAGTGGGGGAAGCTACAGGGCAATAATATTCCACCAGCCTCTATACATCCAACAATCTCAGCTGGTATTTGAAACCTGGTGGATCGCCTGCACAAACCAACTGCAAGGCTTCAGTTCCCTGATGCTGATAAAAGGCAAGTCAACAACTTAAAGGGACTTCTAAATTTACTGGCGGGCTCTCTAAAACGCCAAGAAGGTACTAAGGCTCCTAAGTCGAAATCGTTGCACTTGGTAAAAATTCAGAGCCTACTGGAGTTGGAAGCTCCAATCTGTCTGAATAGATGTAATGTTCTATCTATTTTCTCTGAAATCCCTGCACTCTCTCTAATTTCCTCTAAGGACATCACTAGAGTGGCTTTTCCGAATTGAAACCTATTAAATATGATTATGATCTTCTTTGCTTCCCCATTGGTCAAGGAACTGATCCTTACCCAAACAGATTCCTTGCAGGAATTGGGATTTAAAGTTGAAGCCGCTGCATCGTGGGAAACGTTGCCGCTTGAGCTTTCTCCGACACAATCTTCAGTTATACTATCGGGGGCCAACCCAGGCGGACCTGTAACCTTGCCTGATCAAAGAATTACACTTAAACAGCAGGATAAGGACGTTGATTGGGCCTCCATTATCTCCACCCTCTGGCAAAAACGTGTGCCTTAGGCCAACATCACCAAGCTTAGGCTTAGACTCTTCTTCGGACCTCTGCCTTAAATCTTGGAACTCTAGAGGCAATCAGCACCTATTTACAAACTTGGAGTGCCTAGAGTTGTTGAGAGATGCTGATGTCATTTGTATTCAGGAGACCTAGATGACCTTGACCCCATGTTTAGATGGCTATCAAATTTTCGATCAGCCTGCTCTACATAATCTGGGAGATAGAACTTCGGGTGGTTTAATTTTTGCAGTCAATAACTGCTCCGGTCTATATGGCAAGGCTCTTTTGGGTCTTCCCTATGGGGCTTTGGGTGTAGACCTTACTTCTAGCAGTGGACAATTGAAATTGCTAATTATTAACATCTATTGGCATAGAGGTGTTGGTGAAGTCAATTTGTTTGTGTCCATTATCTCTCATACCATCCTAGAGAGGGTGCTTGCTAACGACTCAGGACACGTATTATTAGCTGGGGATTTAAACTGTGATTGTTTATTTAATTACTCATCATGGGAAATGTGTGAGATGAAAACCTTTAACCCTTATTATACGAGGAAGAAACAAGATGGCTACATCTGGTATACGGAGCTGGGCAATTTAGGTCTTCAACCTACTCTCAATTCCCTGAAAACCCCATTGAATATACCTGGCGTTGTGGGCTGTCCACCTCTATGCTTGATTATATCTTTGTGGACGAATATCTGAGTATAAGATGCTCGAAGTTGGAAATCCTCATGAATATCTGGAGTGACCATGGTATACTAACAGCAACATTTAAAATCTGCCACCCAAAGGGTTGGTACCGCACTCAATTTATGGTCACTCCTAATTCATCGGGTACTGCGGTTCGGTGGTCTTCTAAAAATATTAACAACTTGAACTTTAATTTGAGAGCTATGCTGAACCAGACTACCTTTGATTGGAAAATGACAACCTTTAACACTGCAACGGTTACATCAATGGTACAAGTAGTGGTAGATGTTTTGGGCAATCACTCCACATGCCAAACTCCACTTAGTAGGCATACCCATCTTTATAACTCTGATTTGGCAGTAGCAAAAACTAACAAGAACAAGATGATTAGGAAACTCCGATTAGTAAATCTCAACATGCCCATTCGCTTAGGTCTTATTAAAAAGGTCAAACAAGCCTATAAAAATTACTGCAAAACAATCAAACATCAGGACTCTGAATCAATGCTCCAGGTTATTATGAAGGCAAATGTGGGTGCCTTCTGGCATATTGTCAACAGACAAGATAGTAACCCGGCCATTGCTTTATTGAATCCAATTGCCGAACAAGGCTGGTTGGACTTTTACTCCAACAGATTTGCCCCCAGTTCTTCGGAGGGGATTAACCGCTCTATGAATTGTGATATTCCATTCCATCTATTTAAATGGGCTCCCCCAATTGAGACTGACATAGTGCTAGATCTAATCCGAAAGTGTAAAAGATCTAGAGTCCCTGGCCCAAATGGGCTAAAAAACAACACTTTCAAAGCTGACCCTAATCTCTTGGCCAATCTTCTATGCATTGAGTTCCAAGACATCCTCCAATCTGGGGTATGCCCATCCTCCTGGTCCACAGCTCATGTGATCCCAATTTTCAAATACGGCAGTAGGTCTGACCCTAAAAATTACCGGCCTATTGCTCTGATCGATGCACATTGCAAAATTTTCTCTGCCTTTCTCCTATCGCATTTGAAGGATTGGGAAAAAACCAGCCATCCCATAAGTCCTTTCCAAACGGGCTTTGGTAAATCCCATTCTACCAATATCAATGGGCTTGCGGTCAAGTGCCTTCAGGAGGCTGCCTGGAGCTCAACTAGGGGCCCTACGTTTATGGCCTCAGTGGATCTCTCAGCAGCCTTTCACTGCGTTGATCGAAATAGCCTATAGTGTAAACTCTCTGCTTGGGGACTACCAAGGGGCTTAATTGTCCCGTTAGAGGAGGTCTATAACAATTCGAGTGTACGAATTTGGCTAAATAAAAAGGGAGCTATGTCAGCTGTGGTCCATACATATCGTGGGGTTAGACAGGGTTGTGTCTTAGCCCCATGGATATTTAACCAATATGTCTCTGATGCAGCAGAGTATTTGCTGAAGGAGGGTCTTTTAGCGCCAAGAATTGGCTTTGTGAAGCTTATTTGGATGGCCTATGCAGACGACTTTTTATTATTTGACCTAACTAAGGTGGGTTGCAGCGTCTACTGGATGTATTCGCCAACTATGCTAAACTAAATGAGCTGAATATCAACCCTGTGAAAACCAAAATCCTTGCCTTTTCCAAAGGGCCGGTTAGAAAGAAAACTAACCTCTGGAATCGGTGGGGGGCGTAAGAATACCTTGCTCCACTTGCTTTACTTATTTGGGCTATTATGTCGGAGCTAGTAGAGGCTCGAAAGAGCAGACTCAACTTCTCCTAAACAAAGCTAAAGTACTGGCCAGGCAGGTCCTTAAAATCGACCGCAAATATGGCCGATTCTTTATTAGATCTGCCCTCCTATTCATTGAGGGTAAAATAGCCCCAAAAGTGATATATGGTCTAGAGTTCTGTACGGGGTTAACCATCTCCAAACTTGATGGTATTGAAGGCAACATCTGGAGACGGGTCTTACTTCTCCCCAATGCTGTTCCCCTGGCCGCAATCCGTTTCGAGTTAGGCTACATCTCCTTAAAATCCCGAGTTGAGTGGAGGATGCTTACGCTCTAGGCTAAACTTAAGGGACCAATAGTCAACACTCTATACAAACTTGTTGGGAACAACATTAATCAATCTGGTTTCTTAATTAAATTTGCTAAGTCGTGCAAAGATTTTCTGTGCAACATCAGCTCAGATTTAGAGCAGCTAACCACTAACCATACAAAAACTAAAAAGAAGCTGTGGTTCTATGATTGGTGCCAGACTATAGATGCTTTCCATTCTTACAGCTCTATGTCTCACTTGGCTCATGAACACAAGAAAAGAGGTACTCTTTCTCCAACTCTTAAGATTTTTCCTAATCGTGATTATCGACAAATCTTACTCAGATTGAGGTGGAATATTTTACCAACTCTGGATACCAAATTGAGGTGGAAACAGATTTCTGTGGCTGACAGCCTTTGTAGATCCTGCCATTTAGTTCCTGAAATGGCTAAACATCTTATTTTGTTCTGTACACAACTTAATACTCTAAGAGATTCTTGTCTGAATGCTCTAAAAGCTCAATTTCTGGGTTTATCAACTGAACTGGTATGGCAACACTGTTTGTGTATTGGATCTACTCGATAGGGCTTGGCTCTGTCTAGTTTTATTCGTAACCTTCATCTGGAACATATATGATTGAATGCATTCTGCTGTTTAAAACATATAGCTTTTAAAACATATAGTTGTCCTCTTTAGAGACTATTTTTGCTATCCTAAGGGAATACATTGGTATTTTAATAGTTAATACATTACTGTATATGCACTTTTGTACCTTTTCTATGTATCTGTTTTCTCTTTTGTAAAGGTTTAATAAAACCGTATACAAATAAAAAAAAATGTTGTACTCCAAATTAAGGCAAAAAAAGGGATTGAGGCACACTTTTGGTTGGTTTGGCCAGTTTGTTTTAAATACCTTATTAACGAAGTTATAGAGCAGCAGAGACATTTGATGCACCCATTCACATGTTTGAACTGATCCCTACGCATGGCCAACCCATGTACATATTAAATATGTACACTAGCTCCTCAGCCCCCCTATGTGAAAATATATCTCACTCTAATAAAATTAGAAATTGAGGAACTTATTAACCAGTCACCCCATAAGGAACTTGTTGTGATTGGAGGTGGGAACCTACATATAAAACTAGGAAATGGGCCACTCCAAGGTCTGTATGATCCAGAGGAGGACATAACAATGGGTATACTCGAGCCACAAATAATAGACACCAGAGTTTGTGGTGAGGGTTTAAAGTACTGGAATTGGCTGTACGATATAGGTATGAGAAATCACCCTTGTGTCAGTGATAGTGCCAAAGCCACTGACCGCCAGAGAAGGGCTAAAGACCTCAATGTGAGAGAGTGCGACTTTTGCATCCGAGGATGTCTTCCTCATGTTGGTGGTAGCCCCAAGACCACTAACCGCCAGAAAAAGGTTGAAGACCCCAACGATAGAGAACAAGAGAAAGATACGAGTCATCTTCCTTGTGGCAGTCCATGGCAGGGAAGTGAACCAAGTGGCCCAAGTCAAAGAAGAGGTGAAACCAGAATTGAGTGTTGTAGGTGTTATACGTGTGAAGCCTGATGGAAAGAAGGCCAGGGGAAGGGAGTTGTGATGAGCTGATGGTTGTGATGAACTAAAAGCAAGATACCATGAGAAGGGAGTCATTCGCCTGTTAGCCAGAAAAAGCTGTAAAGTCTAATAAGGCATGGGGAAAGGAGTCATTCCCAAGCTGTTTGAATAAACCGATAACTCAGACTGGCAGCAAGGTCAAAAAGGAGCCTCAGGAAGGGAGTCATTATTTTTATTTATTGGACATTTGTAAGGCGCCAATACAACAAATGATGTTTCAAAATGCCACAAGACAAATGGGGTCGGGGGGGACAAGGGAGGAAGATACGATAACGGTCCTACTAGGCCTTGTGACATTCGGATCATGCAAGTGCAGAACAAGAAGTGCGAGGGAAGGGGGAGAGGGAACTGCAGGTCAGAGCGATAAGTACTAAGGTGGGAGGGAAAGGTGAGGGGGAAGTGCAGGTGTAACGGGGAGGCCAGGTAAGCACAGGGGAAAAAAGGAGGTGAGGGGGTGTGGGAGACTGGGCGGAAGGGCGCCTGGGACCCTGTAATACTAGGAGGGAACCAGGAAGCCAGTCATAAAGGGGGAGGAATGAGTTAGCAGGGGAGAGGGAGAGAGAAGGGGGAGGAGAAAAGAAGGGTCTTGAGGAGCTTCCAGAACTTAAGGCGATCCGGCTCAAGCCTGGGAGGGGCAGGAAGACCATTCCAGAGGGAGGCACCTGCAGAGGAGAGACCTCTACCCTCCACTCTTTGCTTAGAGAAGCAACTGATTTGAAGGGAGTTAGAGCTAGCAAACCAAAGGGATCTAGCAGGAAGGTATTTAGGGAGAGAGAGAAGGATGTAGCAGGACCCAGGCCCCAGAAAGCCTTGTGGGTGATGCATAGGGTCTTGAATTTCATCCTAGCAGAAACCGGGATCCAGTGGAGAGAAATTAGGGCTGTTAAGAGATGCAATCCCTGGACTTGAGGCCAAGAATACATCTCATAAGGCTATCTGAAAACATAGGTCAGAAAATTTGAGTCATTATCCTAACCCACCAAGAAGTAGTACCGGATTGTTTGGGACTCTCCTATCAGAGGAAGGGAGTCATTCCGCCTGATACCACGTCAGAAGTATTATTTGGAACATTACTAGCAGGGTATGGGAGCTAGTCCAGCTGATATTGTGTGAGGCACGAGATTGTTTTGAATTGAATAGAACTGTTACAACAAACTAGGAACTTGAACCCAGGGGAAGGGAGTCATTCCTCTGGGCTCAGAAAGAACAATACTACTTTAGTTATGGTTTCTAGTGTGAGAGTCAGAAGCAAGGTGTTCACGACACCTGACAGTCGCCTTAGATGTTTTAGTTGAGGCAGGGAAACCCCCACGCCTAGAGATAGGGATGGGTAGGTTTTCTTTTCTCTTTTTCAATGAATAAACATCTTTGCCTGCACATATGCCATCTTTGTGTCAGCCTCCTCCTTCTGCACACTTAAAATATAATAAGGGTTATACAGACCGACAACGAGGAAAGTGTGAGAAGTGGCACAGATGGCCACTGCACGCCCTGGTTTGCAATATCCCCGGAGGGAGGCAAGGGTGTGTTTTAGCCCCATCATGTTTTCCCTATATATCAACAAGCTCCAGCAGTAACTTGTAGAATGTAAAGCTGACATCCCCAAAATAGGTGATAAACTGGTACCAGCACTCATGTATACAGATGACACTGTGCATATAACTCACACATCAAGTACCCTTGAGACTTTAATTAGTAAGTATACGCATCACATGAATGGTTTAGACCTACATGTGAATTCTGAAAAATCAGCAGTAATGGTTTGTTGCACGGAAGAAGGAAGGTAAAAACTCCCACCCTGTAGTGCACTACTAAACCCATTCCCAATGAAGATAACTTTGACTATTTAGGCATTGACTTGAGAAAATCGTTTACTTTGGATGCTCTGGTAAATCAGAAGAAGAAGAAGAAGAAAGACATGTTTTTGTAATATTCAACAAGGGATTTATTTAAAGTATAAGAAAATGGCCTTTCTATCCCTATTGTATGGGATTCCCTACCTAACAAAACTAACTAGGGTGGTCGTCATCAGTAGTGAAGTCCAAAAAGTAAGCAGTCTGTCCTACATCTCAAAACTAATCTATACGGGTTTCCAAGATGGCCGCCGGCATCGACTAGACGTGCCGACGGCAGCTCCCGCACCTTGAAGCCTGTGCTTGGGACCCACCACCCCCAGGGGCATAAGGCAGCTGCGGATGTCGGGGCTGTGTGAGGGGGCCAAGCGGCGAACAATCTTGGGTGCCGCGGCCCCAGCTTGTGTGCGGTGGCGGCTGTCGATCGGCCGATGCAGGAGAGTGCCGCCTGGCCGCGGTGACAAGCACCCTCTGCCTGACCGCCTGCGCCAGGGATGTCGGGGGAGACAGCTGGCTCGGAGGGCCGCCCCAGGAACGCGAGGGCGGCTGTGGCAGCACGGGCAGCTTAGAGTCCCGCGGGGACAGACGCAGCCTGCATAGAGGAGACCCGAGTGGCCCTGTCGATTGGCGCCACCCGGGGCCCGGACTGCCCTGCCAGCGGAAGAGGCGCTGATCCCCGGTAATCAGGAAGCGGGGAGCGGAGGAGCTGGAGCGGCCGCGCCTGAAGCGTGCTCACCGCCTGAGGAGGTGAGGAGCGGTTGCGCCGCGGGAGGCGAGAGGAGGGCTTTCTCCCTGCTGGCCCGCCGGGCCCCGCCGCCCGGAGTGGGTGGGCCGGGGCGACGAAGTTCTTTTTTCTTTTTTTTCGTCGCGGCTCTCCCTGGGCCCGGGGAGCGAGGAAGAGTCAGCGGAGCCTGCTCGTGGAGGGAGGAGGGTCTGCGCAGTGGCTCTGAGGTGGACATGGCTCAGCCCCGGGAGCGGGGATCCGGGGGAGCTGGAGGGGCTGGCCTCTGGGCCCCTGGCCGCCTGGACTTGACAGGGCCCTCCAGTGGTGCGGGTGCCTTACATTGGAGTCAGCCCCCTGGATGATGAGGGGTTCAGAGGAGGGGGACCCTGGTAGGAGCGGGGGCGGCGCAATTTCCCCCCCTCGTGGCCAGCTGTGAAGGTTTCTGGAGAGGGCTGAGAGGCACCAGGGAGTTGTTGGATACAACCAGTCTTGACTTATTGGGCCCTAAGGACACTGAGGACACAAAGAACCTGATGCCCTCCAGGGCCAAGGGCAAAGCGACGCGGTCCTGCCAGTGCATGGGAGACCCCATGGCTACCCTCCCTTCCATGTGGTCGGCGATGGACACCAGGGATAACAGAGGGGATGATAATGGGCAACACAAGAAGCTGCCGGCCCGGGAGGGAGCGGGGGACAAGGGGCTTCTGACGCGACAGGACCTTAGTGGCGAGATGCAGGCTCTAAGAGAAACCTTAGCTAAAACGTTTCAGGATCAGTTTTGGTTAATGAGATCCGACTTGAATGTCGCGTTGGGAGAGCTGAAACAGGACATGGCCCAGCTAGGGGAGAGAACAGACCTACTGGAAAGGGGTCTGCAGGAGGTGGAAAAGGATTCGACAGCCAACGGGGAAGCTATTGATCGTCTAGACCTGGCGACGCGCAACTTAGAAGCCCAAGTGGAGGACCTCGAAAATAGATCAAGAAGGGTCAATATTAGGGTGAAGCTTCTGCAGGAATCGGTAGGAGACAAGTACTTGAACTGAGAAATCCAGAGACTTTTCATGGGGCTTTTGGGTGAGGGGGACCCCGAAGCGATTGAGCTGGACAGGGTGCACAGAGTGGGCCGGCTCTCCCGCGGACCTAACACTAGGCCTCGAGACCTTCTGGCCGCGTTTGCACGGTACACCCAAAAAGAGGCGGTCCTGCGCGCTGCGAGGCTCCAGGAACCAGTGAGCTACAAGGGTCAGGAGATCGCCCTGTTTCAGGACTTGGCAAATAGCACCCTAGTGAAGAGGAGGAATATGGGTCCGGCCCTCAGAGAGCTCACTGGAAGAGGCATTAAGTACAGGTGGACCTTTCCATTTGGGCTTGTGTTCGAGTGGGAGGGAGTCCAAAGGAGGGCTACTACATTGCAGGAGGCGGCCAATATCATTAACTTGGACCTTGAGGATGGGGGGGATGTAGGGGGAGCCCAGCCGAGAGCCTCGGCCCTAGACGACGGTAGCAGACCGTGGTCATGGTCTACAGCTGGCGAAAAAACAAGGAAGAGAGCGGGCCGGAGAGGTCCGCAGGAGAGGAGGAGGGAGAGTGCACGAGGGGAGGAGGAGGGAGCAGCGTCTGGGTTGGGTTCATTTTGCAGCGTCGAACCGGGGCAGTTCTTAAAACGGGTGTGGTGGGGTATAGGCTGTTTACAGATCTGGGGGGGGTGGTAGTGCACTTCTTGGAACACGCAAGGACAATTGAGTCCGGGGAGGGCTGTGGGGGGTTTCGGCTCACCTTCCAAGTTGGGGTCCGGAGGGCGGGAGGGGGGGGCGAGGGGAGTCCGCCAGCGGGGTGGAGCTGGCAGCGTGTCCGTATGGGGAGAGGTTCTCCCCAAGGGAGAGCTGGAGGCGACACGAGGGGGGCCGAGTGCCGCGAGGGGCTGCCCCGCGGGTTTTGAACGGGTCAGCAGGCACGCGGCACCTCCTACGGGGTGTTTGGGAGCTCATATGAGGTGGATCTTCATTCCTAATTCAAGTTGGGGGGGCGGGGAGGGAGGGGACAGCGCGGGGTGCGGTCACAGCAGACAATAGGGAAGGTAAGACTCGAGTGGATAGTGGATGGGGGGCCAACGGGGACCGAGGGGGGAGGAGGAAGCCCGAGGCCCACACCAGAAAGGAAGGGGGGAGGGTGGCCGGGGTGCATCCAGGGAGTCCCGAAGGGCTGGCTGAAGGGGACGCTGCATGTTCAAACGCTGTTTTTCGGTGGCTAACACATAATGTGAGGGGGCTTAACTCCCCCCTCAAGCGTACGAAACTGGAGCAATTCACTAAATCCCACAAGCCAGACGTGTTGGCTTTGCAGGAAACCCACTTAAGGCGGCAAGATCAAGGCCGGCTTCGCCTAAAGGAGTTCCCGCAGATATGGTTTGCGTTGGGCTCTACGAAGAGGGGGGGTTGCCCTAGCCTTTGGAAGGGGGGTCGATTTTAGGCTACAAGAGATTCTCAGAGATAGTAATGGAAGGTATATTATGGTGAGGGGGACAATAATGGGTTCCTGTTACACTATTGTGTCGGTATATGCCCCCAATGTGGGCCAGGATCAGTTCCTGTGGGATACCTTGTGTGTCCTGGAGAATTTATTGAGGGATCAAGTGGTTCTGATGGGGGATTTTAATTTGGCTTGGGACAGGAGTCGGGACTGCTCCCATCATGAAAGGGGAGGGGGGGCGTGGTAGCCTCTCCTCTACTGTGGGAGAGGTGGGAAGAGGCCGGCTTGCGGGATGTCTGGCAGATGCTATGGCGAGATGAGGAAGGTTTCACCTTCTTTTCGGATGTTCACAGGACCCAGTCCCGTATTGATTATATTTGGGTTTCTGCCAGTCTACTTGGAGCGGTAGAGGCGTTGAAGGCGGGCCCTCTGGGAATAGCCGACCACAAGGTTGTGCAAATGAATCTGAGGCTTGGGAGGCGAAGGCCGGGGGTGTAGGGATGGAAATTCCCGGGGGAGCTTCTGAGGGATCCTGTGATAAGGGGGGAGCTGGAGGGCAGGATTCAGGAGTTTTTTGTAAGGAACACCTGCATGGACATGAGCTTGGGCACAAGATGGGATGCCTTTAAGGCTACTCTGAGGGGGGAACTCATTGCATTAAAGGCGGAGAGAAATAAAATGTTAAGGGGGCTGGAAGCACAGCTCGAGAGGGAGGTCGAGGCTGCTAGAACCAGGATGCGGGAAACCCCCACGAGGAAAGTATACAGGGAGTACAGGCTTGCGGAGGGCCAGCTCGGGATCTTAAGAACTAAGAAGGCAGAAGAAGCCATGTTGAGGGTTCGACAAAAATGTTATGCTAAGGCCAATAAGGCAGGCTCACTGCTTGCTCGCCTCCTGAGAGGTCAGAGGGAACAGAAAGTAATTCCGGCTATTAAAGACCAGGGGGGTAGGAGACTAACCCGAGCTGATTAAATAAAGGGGAGGCTGGTGGAGTTTAACGAGACCCTTTACTCTTCCCAGCATCCAGCCCCACTCCCACAGAAAGAATTCTTAAGGAACTTACCACTCCCGCAACTGTCCAGAGAGGAGGGCGGGGAGCTGGGCCGACCCATTACGGAGGACGAGGTGAGGGCGACAATTGCATCCCTTCCCTGAAACAAGGCTCCCGGGCCCGACGGGTATCCCGCTTCCTTCTACAAGCCATTCTCCCATCTCTTGGTCCAGCACTTAACGCAGCTATTTAATTCATCTGGCGCCAAAAGGCAGAATCACCCTAACGATGGAAGAGTCTAAAATTATTCTCATTCATAAAGCAGGGAAGGATCCGGAGGAATGCACCTCCTACCGTCCCATTGCCCTCATCAACACAGAGGCAGAAATGTTCACGAAGATCTTGGCAAGGCGTCTGGAAAAACACCCACCCTCGCTAATTCATCAAGATCAGTCGGGCTTTGTAATGGGACGGCAAACATAAGGAGGGTCGCTCACCTGGTGGAAAAATCACGTAAAACGGCCACTCCAGCGGTCCTTTTAGCACTGGATGCCGAAAAGGCGCTCGACCGGGTGGAGTGGTCGTTCTTATTTCAGGTGATGGGCAGGATGGGACTGGGGGAGGGTTTCATAAACCTGGTCGCTGCTAATTATAAGAACCCTGCGTCACGCATTTTGGTTAATGGGGAGATGTCCCAGTCTTTTAGGCTCCAGTGAGGGACGAAGCAGGGGTGTCCCTTCTCCCCGTTACTTTACGCTATCTATCTGGATCCACTCCTTTTGGCACTCGCCAGGCAGAAGACATTAAGGGTATTCCTTTCAGAGGGAACCAACATAAAGTAGCGGCCTTCGTCGATGATATGTTGCTCACATTAACTAACCCAAAGG
The DNA here is from genome assembly GCF_040938575.1 of Ambystoma mexicanum. Classification (NCBI taxonomy): domain Eukaryota; kingdom Metazoa; phylum Chordata; class Amphibia; order Caudata; family Ambystomatidae; genus Ambystoma; species Ambystoma mexicanum. The sequence goes on from NC_090937.1 coordinate 81,771,343, forward strand.
GGTCCCTTCAAGCATGCATGGCCCTACTAACCACCTTTGGCGAAATCTCAGGCTTGCGTGTTAACTTCCAAAAGTCTGAATTGATTAATTTGTCTCTAGGGTTGCAAGAAGCGAGGGAGATGAGGGAGATGTCCCCGTTCAAGTGGAGCCCGTCTGGGTTGCGGTATTTGGGAGTAAAGATAACCCCCTCACTGGCGGGCTGGTACGGAGCAAACTACGAGCCGATTCTCCTAGCAATTAAAAAAGATTTACGGAAGTGGGGAGCCCTGCCCATCTCTTGGTTGGGTAGGGGGGCAGTCCTTAGAATGGTGATCCTCCCTCGAGTACTTTATCTATTCCAGGCTATCCCCTTGAGGGTTCACGAAAGTTTCTTCAGGAGGCTGGACCGGGTGATCAGGGAATTCGTATGGGGTGGGAAGAGATTGCGTCTGTCCAGGTAGTTACTCACGGCATCTAAGGAGGGGGGGGCTTGGCATTTCCCGACTTTCGCTGCTACCATGAAGCGGCACAGTTTAGGGTAATCAAGGAGTGGTTCTCGAAGGATTACCTGAAGCACTGGGTGAAGATGGATAGAGCAGTCGCCCGACACCACCTAGGAGAGGTCTTGTGGCTCCCACGTAGGCTGAGACGGCCCACCTTTATTTGAGTGCCATCACTAAAAGTGTGGTTGACAGTTGGGATCGTGCGGTAGAGAAGCGGGGGATCACAACTTTCCCTTCGCCGTTTACTCCTCTCTTCTCAGAGGGGACTTCTCACCGGGACTGGAGAGGGGGGCATTCCTTGCATGGGAGCAGGGGGGTGTAGAACCTTGAAGGACATGTTCACTGGGGAGGGGGTGAAAACATTTGAGGATTGCAAACAGGAGTTTGGCCTGGGGGAGCGGGAAAGGCTCCGGTATTTCCAAATCAGGCACTGGGTGATGTCCGCGGAGGAAAGGAGGGCCGCGACTAGAGATTTAACCCACTTTGAAAGGTTCATAACTACCCATGAGGGTTCTAGGGGGTTAATTTCAGATTTGTACAAACAGTTGGAGAGATCCGGCCCGAGTGTCAGTTGGACCTACATGGAGGACTGGGGGCGGTACTCTGGGGTTCAAATGGAGCAGGGGGACTGGGAGAGGCTGTGGCGACTGATCCCTAAGGTTGCAAAAGCGATCCAGCTGCGGGAAAGCTGGTACAAATATTTGTATGGTTGGCACTACACTCCTGCCCGACTTCACGCTATGTATCCTGCTACCTCAGGGGAGTGCTGGAGGGGTGGCAGGGAAATAGGCAAGGCTACGAACATATGGTGGGATTGCCCTGTTATACAACCTTTTTGGAGCGTAATCATGAGCGCACTCGCTCAGGCTCTGGGGGAGGGGGCTCACCAGGATCCCCGGGAGCTCTTATTGGGGATAAGCGGGCGGGAGAACGAAGTGGAAAGGCGGGGGTGTACCAAGGCGAAAGTAATATTTATGTTGGCTGCAATGTCCCTCATCGTGCAGAAGTGGAAAGGCACCACAGCCCCTACAGAGCAGGAATGGCTGAGGAAAATGTGGGACATTGTCTCATTGGAATGGGCAACGTATGCTGCCGACAAAAAACTGGAAGCCTTTTATGCAGACTGGAGGGAATCTTTGGAATACTTGAAAGGGGAATTCAGGGAACAATGGTGCCTCCAAAGACTTAAACTGTTGGACATCTTCAACTGAAGGAGAGGTTGGGAAATGGATGGAGGGAAGGACTACAGGGGCTGTGACGTGGGTCTGGGGGGGGGGGTGATTTCATTGTTGAACCTTATTTGTTTTTCTCTGTTAATGAAACAATGAAAAGAAGTTTTAAAAAAAAACTAATCTACACTGGCCCTACCATTAAGAGAAAACAACAAGTAGTCCAGGAGAATGACTCCCTTCTCCTGGATAGGCTTTCTAGCCCAATAGTTGATTCTTAGATCTCCTTGCTGTGTTTGGGTTTCTTTCCCTTCGTATTATGAGTTCTTGAAGTATCTCTGTAAAGCTCCCATTTCCCAATATTTTGGGGGAACTGGAATTCCTCTTTACTTGGTCTTGGTTCTCTGTATTCTTCTGGTTCCTTACTTCCTCATGAACATCATGTTTCTCATCAAGGTTCTCTTGGTCTGATAAAAGGACTTTCTCTTTGATATGGATATAGCAGCCCAACAAACTTTTGTTTGCTCCTTTGTTCAATTCCCTTTACTCAGACAAGTAAGCCGAGTTATTCTCATTCATATAGGTATTTGCCCGTTCACTAGGATGAGCAGGCTGAGTAGTGGAGTTATTCTCACTCATAAGGGCACTTGTCCATTCACTGGGATGAGTAGGCAGAGTCCAGAAGTTATCCTCACTCTTATAGACACTTTTCCATTCACTGGGATGAGTAGGCTGAGTCACATAGTTATTCTCACTCTTATAGACACTTGTCCATTTACTGAGTCACATAGTTATTCTCAGTCTTATAGACACTTGTCCATTCACTGGGACGAGTAGTCTGACTGTGCTCTTGATCCCTGTATCTCCTCCCGGGTGTCCCGTCTCTTCTGTTACCTTCTTTCTCACGGGCTAGCATCACTGGGTCTTTCTTCAAGATCGGGGCGACACTCGGAGTCAGAACAGCTCCTGGGTTGACTCAAAGTCTACTTGATTGTTCCGCATTGCTCAGCGGAGTCCACTCTGCAGCAGTCTCAGTGTTGTTCCTAGACTGAACAGTCCACCTCCCACGGGTCACGCCACTGCTCACTCGGTTCTCTATCTCTTGGGGTTTTCTTCCCCAGCACAGCTCAGTCATCTACTCTCTCCAGGCATTCTGGTTAGAACCACTGGCCAGACCCTCCTGACAGAGGATCTCCCAGTTTTCGGCAGCTTCCACCTCCTCGCTGATTTGAACTTCCGGGCTTCATAACTCTTCCGTACTCCTTCCATTCTATTTTAATGTTAGATTTCTGAGTCATCCCCAGCAGAGCATTAAAGTCTTTTCTCTCTGTTGAACAATCTCCCTTCCTCGTTTATTGTTCATCGTCACAGTTTGGTTGGCTTCCAAACATTGAGCGATCGGCATCACTCGCTCACCTCTCTTCTCTTTCACAGTATTTCTTCAAGCTGAATATTGGGTCTGATGTTACAATAACAAAGAGTGGCTTATTCTGATGCACTTCTTTGAAGTCTGGATGTTACTGATGGCCCTCAAGAGAGGTTTCAGGGACATCCTCGACAGAACAGGACTCGTTGTCCCCAAGAGGGGAGTCTCTCCCTGTGAGGTCCTGCATACCGCCACCCCTACGGGGAATGTTGCATAGTGGGCTTGCCTGCCTAGCCTGACAAGGAACGGCTCCCTTCTGGGGGCAAGTGGCAAAACCCTGCGCGTCATCACAAATCACATAGTGAAAAACAAGTGATAAGAATGAGACACTTAATGGGTGGTATTTTCCGTTTAATGAACAGCACAAATAACAACCAATTAATTTAATCAAGAATATATATTTATATATATATCACACAGATTAAAGGCACAATGAAATATGACACCACAGCGTGGGGCTTTTCTTATTCCCAAGTTGTACAAAGAGAAGAAAATCTCTTCCTGAAAAGATTGCTGGGACTACCTGACTCTGCGCCTAATTTCGCAACACATAAAGAGCTTTGCCTTAATTTTATCCAGTATGTAATAGCCCTAGAGTCTGTATTACTTTGGGTAAGAATATGGGCAAACCCACGTGCAGCATTTATACAATATTTAATTGCAAATGTAGCCGTTAGAAAAGGGGCAGAAAACATAAAATGGCTTACACATGTAAAAAATATTGCTCTAAAGAAGGGTTTGGGAGTGTATTCAAACACGCATTGCCATAATCATATGTTGCTGCGATAATTACAGTCACAGGGTAATAGTAACATATACACATATAATGTATAACGTTTGCAGGAATGTATTTAATCAGATTCTATACAGCCAACACGTGTTTCGACCAAACGACTACATTATATGTGTATCTGTTAGTATTAATTATCGCAGCAATATATGATTATGGCAGTGCGCGTTTGACTACCCTCCCAAACCCTTCTTTAGAGCAGTATCCTAATTCTGAGCCTTGTTAGTGTAGGCTCTGTGGAAGGGTACACACAGCAGGCCTTTGCCCTTAGTTACCTTTTTAGGTGGATATTACAGTGCATGGGTACTTTTTGTAGAACACTCTACCGTTAATCTAGACATGTTAAAAAATAAGTTGCATGAAATCAATGCTGACCGTTACCTTCACTCTAGGCGACAGCTTAATCTCCCGGAAAGTAGAGATTTAAACCACAGGCTAAAATGTAGAGTGATGGAAGAAAGGGAATTGGCAGAGATTGGTAAACCTTCAAATAGACGTTATATGATTTTAGCTTCAGACACCATTAAAGAGTATTTATCATGGAGTAACTATACTGTCTCTAGGAGTCCCATAAGCAGAGTAGGATTTAATTGCCTTATATTGCCAGAGCTCATGTCAAAAAGAGCTGTGCAGGAAATAGATGTGTATTACCCTAAGTGCCAGGCAGAGGTTGAGGACCTGGCACATTTTCTTTTTTTTCTGCCCACCGTACACAAATTTGACAATAAAGTTACGGGTCCCCATTTTTTAAAATAGGAGAATTGCGCAATACGTCCAACGCTCTATTATTTATTGAATGTAGAAACTCCTATCCTAGGCTTTTTCCCTGTATATAGGCAAAGCCTGGAGGATACAGGAATGTTCTTAACTCTGAAAATGTTTTGAAATTTGAATATTATGGGCCATTGTATTGCCATTCTGAGGAATTCATTTATTTCATTACCTAACAACTCAAAATATCGTTTATTCTGCATAGATTGGTCCAATGGTTCTAATCAGCATGGGTTGGACTTCGCCTAGTCTAATTAATATATTGTTTATTTTTTAATGTTTGTATGATACATTAGTAATATTATGAAATTATACTGCCTAAGAGGATTTCTATAATTGCAAACGTCGTTTTTTAATATCTGTACTTTTATGGAGCCTTTCCACTCCGAAATACGGTTGTTAAGAAGTAGAATATTTCTTTGGCATGTCAAGTGCCAGTACTATTGGAATGCATTCGCAGCCTCACAGATGGTTAGTTTATGTTTCTTCTAAAACCTGGTCCTGTCCCTTCACCATAGTCCTTCTACTTCCTCACAGTCCTGTATGAGCAGTCAAAAATGTGAGGCCGACAAGTTTCAGGTAATTTACCAATCAATGGCACTTTATAAAATGAAGAATGTCAACCAAACGCTGCAGTTGCCCTACTCTAACAGGGACTTCCCAGCCTAAAAAAACTAAGGGAAATCATCTAACATAACATTTCTGGCCCTCACACCTGTGCATAAACAAGAAAAGGTATGGCAATTCACAATGGGCATCCACAATAATAGAACCTAGTTTGGGGATCTGGAACTCAACTCTTCCCTCGTATTGTATCACAGTTTGATTTGAGTCAATTCCATTCAGGTATTACTTCTTATTTTAAGGATTAAATCCATACCGTTGAATTCCTGATTTGTTTTATCCTTCAAGATTTCACACATTGTATGTTTGTTTCCCAAATAAACATTAATATTTATTTCGTTTTTCGGAATGCATCCTGTTTGCAAACATACAATGTGTGAAATCTTGAAGGATAAAACAAATCAGGAATTCAACGGTGTGGATTTAATCCTCAAAATAAGAAGTAATACCTGAATAGAATTGACTCAAATCAAACTGTGATACAAAAACTCACAATGGGCCTCATTCCGAGGTTGGTGGTAGTCATGGTGCTATTTGCGCCATGACTGCCACCAATAACGGGTCTGGCACAGGTCCAGTTCAATGGGGACTTACCGGTGTAGTCCAACCTGTTTTGGGACTGGTAAATCCCCATTGAAAAAGCCATTCCCCATTCCCATTTGAACCCCCATAGGGCGCAAATAACGGGTTTGCATATGTAAAGCCCGTTATTTGCGCCCTGGTCCCTTAACAGGTCCCGTCCATAACGGCTGGTCAGACCATCCATTAATGGAGGGACCCACTAAGGGACCTTGTAGCAGGGCGGTAAGGGATTACTGGCAACCGTCTCCTTACCCTTACCGCCCACCTTGTAATGACCCCCAATGTCAGTATTTGCATTCACTGTATTTTCAAAGTCTCTGATAGCAACGTGAGCGAGTTCCCCTTCCCCTGGTTTTAAGGCAAAGGCAATTTTGTGGATGAACACAAAAAGCAAGGAAATCCGGGGTTGAAACAGAGTTCCAATACAGTTCTTGACAAAGTCAGGATGTTAAAGAAAAGCTCCCAATACTCCAGAGTTCAACATAGAAAGGATTCCTCTCTCCAGGAAATGTAGATAGGTCAATGTTCCTTACACAGTACCAAAGGAATTCTTGGTTAGGAGGATCTATGTTGAAACCTAAATACAAATAGGTTGAAATTGGCTTCTCTTCACATTGCTTCTCTCTCAGCACCATGAAACAAAAACTTCTTCTGTTTCAGAAATGCCACTGTGTTTCTTTCTTAGCACTATAAACAACAATTGCTCACTTCACAGTGTTTCCCTCTATGAACCATGAAGCAAAGAAACTTTGCAGTATGTTCAACTTCTTCCGGAGTGATCCACACCCGGTCCTCAGCTTCCACCTCTGTCTGGTCCACTCGCCAGCCAGACCTAACTCTGACAATGACACACCATGTAGTTTCACAGTGCTTCAATAGTAGTGCTTCTGAAGTCTCAGGCCCACTGATACTTCTAAAGTTTACTACTTCTTCAGTTTTAAACAGCTTTAGACAACTCTGCAAAACTCTGTAGCAAAGACAAGATTTATACCAATGCCCTTTTAATTCTGTTAGACAAACAACGAGTTTGGCGGTAAAAATCTATCATTACCGGCATGCCGTTATGAACGTGTCCGTGCAGTGCTTACTCCGCAAACAAAGTCTGATTATGAGTCTGCGTACACGTGCGTCGCTGCATGCCGGTAATGGATGCACCGTCATGCAGGTAACGTCCCCCACACCACCAGATAGCGGCATCAAGAAATGTGCTGATACCTCCTCCATCATCGTTGTGCCCCTAAATAATGGTACCGTTATTACGGTACCATCATTACGGGCACCGGAAGTAACATCATCGCACTGGAATGGGAAATGCAGCAGCGGCAAGCTTGAAAAACACAATCCATTTCAATCCTCGGCCGACAGGAACTGTCCACCAGAATTCCCAATCCCTGTTGGAAGACAATGGCTAAAGTGACAAAGAAAGGCACTTCTCGCATGCACAAACTGCGCTTCAGCGATGATGAGCTCGATATGCTCTCAGACACGCTTGTGGCGTCCAGCACAGTTGTGCGAAAAACAAATTTGTATGAGTCCCAGCATCGGATGATGATGGTGAGTGACCGTTTGCACAATGCATAAGTCCCCACACACCCCTGACATCCCAAGTACAAAGTTGGCCACCAAATGTAAAACTAATGAGAGCAAATACATGGCCCATCATACACACATACACACATCCCTGTCGAGATGCTGGCCCCCCCACTGTCACATCAAAATGTATGCTGCATACCTCTCCAATACCTAATACACCCCCAATACACAACCAATCAACACATGTCACACAGCACGCAAGCCACAACACACCTGTAGGCCTCACAACAGACACCATGGAAAACATGTCTTCACCTGAGGGATGCCAATACAATCTCCCCCCAATCTTGCAAGCACCATATTCTGCCACTCCAACAAGCACACAACGAAGCACATGGCCCAAACTGCACCAAAACCAATGCATGCAGGATGCATGTCCCCCCATCACTGATGCCATGCCTCTCTATCCCCCACAGGCACGAATTCTGACAGCAACGGGGATGATGCAGCGGCTCATCCAAGAACACCTGCAAGAAAGGCCAGGGGTCAGGACGATGGCACCAGGCCATCCACATTCGGGGGTGCAAGGATGAGCAAAGGGGCTGACAAAGCACACACCAGTGCCCAACCGGGTGCACTGCCCCTAACACAGGTCAAGCAGCCACATGCACCTGTCGCCATGGAGCAATAAAGATGTTGCCAGCAGGAAGCCTACCCACATGCATGCATTCTCCCCCAAGGAGACACACATTGCCGGGGATGAGTTCACATCAGTGGCAAGAGACCTTGACGGGATGCAGTCAGCAGCCACAAGTTCTGTGGGCGAGGCTGCTGCATCCGCGCAACACAGTTCCAACGAGGACAAGGGGCATGAGGAGGACCCTAATGCAGGAGGCAGCATGTCGAGGAATGGTGGACACACGCCCAGCCCACAGGACACACCACAGGGCACCCCTGAGCATGAGCCTCAAGGTCACTTTAGCCAGGAGGAGACGTCTTCACCAGAGGACAGGCCTGTGTTGCGTATGTCCCCACCAGCCATGCAACCATCCCGAACCACCTCAATCCAGGACATGGATGGACAGATGTCCCGAATGGAGGCCCATCAACAGTCAATGCATGACATGATAAAGCAATATGTGTCTGATGGAGAGGCAACACGCAGAACCAACAGAGAGAACACTGTGGCCATCATCCGGGCTGTAAACTGTACAGCAAAGCATGTCCATGAGGGCTTTGCATCTGTAGCACAAATACTTGAACGCATGGCCAACAACATGGAGCAACGGCGTCCTGCGGCATCCGAACCACAACCGTCCACATCCACGACAACCTTGCCTGCCAGCTCAACCCAAACAAGCCCTGTGCGCAGGTCCCTACGCATCATGCGCCGTCCAGACATATAACCCACTCCATCGAAAAGGAGGCGGCAATAGGGGGGAACATTGGGTGTGTTGCTTGTCAGTCCATTCGGACACATATTGAGCTCTTGGTGTGTGGGGGTTTTGGGAGGTGGGGGAAAGGGGGACAAGGTGTGTGGGGGTGTTAGGGGCTGGAGGGAGGGGGTGCGTGGGGGTGTTGGGGGTAGAGGGAGGGGGGAGGGGGTGTGTGGGGATGTTGGGGGTGGGGAGGGAGGGGCGTGTGGGGTTATTGGGGGTAGAGGGAGGGTACAGTTAGATGTACTGCAAGTGGTGGGTTCATTCATGTTCACATTTATATCAGTTCAATACACCTGTTGTGTTAAAACAAATTCACATGATTGGACATTGCTTCTTGAGCGTGTGTCAATGTATTGCATGACAGTGTACAGTGCCCTGATTACCCCAATCCCAGTGCCCAGAGTCCCCCAATCCCAGTGCCCAGAGTCCCCCAATCCCAGTGCCCAGAGTCCAACATTCCAAACTCCCTCTTCAACCCAGTGCCTCAGAACAAATCAGTGATCAGTGATTGGCGCACAACACATCCATCATGTGCATCGCGACTAGGCCGTTGTGCAACATCTTCTACTTCATTCATCTTTATCCTCACCTGGTGGTGGCTGGTCCATGTCAGATGGCAGGGGTACGTTGCGCCGGATGCAAATGTTGTGCAGCATGGCACATACCATTATGATCTTGTCCACCTTCTCAGGCCTGTAAATGAGTGCGCCACCCGACCTGTTGAGGCAGCAAAACCGTGCCTTCAACAGGCCAAAGGTCTGCTCTATGACCACACAAGTGCATGTATGAGCACGATTGTAGTCCTCTTCGTGCCTGTTCTGCGGATTCCTGACAGGGGTGAGGAGCCATGGCTTTAGAGGATAGCCAGCATCACCTGCATGGGAGCACAATAAGGTATGTGTGAGGGTATGTCTTCAATTCCAATTCTGCTTAGCCTGTACATTGTTCATGCTCATATGCAGTATATTGTCAATGGCAGCTACTGACTGCACATCAGCGCAACTATCTGCCCTGTACAGAACTTGGCAATCCATGCTGCTGGTCTTGGGTGACATACAAGACTTAGGGGCCTTGACATTGGAATCACCAGTCACCCAAATGGAGTGAAAAGGTCCATGATGTACTCACATGTGAGGGTTGTGTGGCAGGGGATGAGACCAAATGCATTTTGGGCAATGTTTGATGCGGTAGGCTGATGCCCAACATGATATAGGTTGTTTAGTCTATCATGATTTTGTATAATTGATGACACCATGCACATGTCCCTCGACATCTTCACACGTGTCACAATGGCACAATGTGATTGTTGGTAAAGTCTGCATGTGTAGGGATGCGTTCATTGGATGATACAGGGTGTCGACTTGCATGCTGGTACTCATGTACTGTGGGTGATTCCTGCACCAATCGCACCCATGTAGGTGTTGTTCACAACTTGATGGGTTCAATTTTAAGCATCCTTGTCACATGTGATTTTCCCATTTGCATTCATCTGCACATGTTGCCATGGTGTTATGCAGTGTTACTGTCGGGGAGGGGCAGTGACAGGGAATTACCTGAGTGGGAATTTATACTGTGCACTCATGGATGCATGACCTGCGAAGAGCTTCGATGTGGTCATGTGTATTCAGCTTTGTGACTGCATGATGGTGCATTGTGGTTGTGTGGGTACGGTCAGATGATGTCCAGTGGCCAAGTTCAGGGGTGTACGATGATTGTGAGTCTGACATTTACACATTGGTGTGAGGCCAGAGTATGTCGGCCTCCATTGTCAGTGTCATGCATCAAATTTGAATTATTATGGGAACAGTGTTTGCCAGCATGTACAGTGTCCAGACACCCCAATGAGAACACTCCCATGGCCCAGAGAGCAGACAGGTTGCATATGCATGTACCCCCCACCAAAATACACGCCCATGGCCCAGAGAGCAGACAGGTTGCATATGCATGTACCCACCCCCAAAATACACTCTCATGGCCCAGAGAGCACACAGGTTGCATATGCGTGTACCCCCACCACAATACACTCCCATGGCCCAGAGAGCAACAGGTTGCATATGCATGTACCCACCCCCAAAATACACTCCCATGGCCCAGAGAGCAGACAGGTTGCATGTGCATGTACCCACCCCTCCCAAAATACACTCCCATGGCCCAGAGAGCAGACTCACCCAGCAGCCAGGCACGTCGAGCAGCATGCCCTACCCCCACCTGCGAGGCTAAGAACCTCGGGGTCATCTTTGACTCCACACTTTCCTTCTCCGCCCACATCTCTGAGGTCCCTAAAAAGTCAAATTTCCTACTGCACCTCCTCAGAGGTACTCTGCCTTTCTTCTCCTTCCCGCAGAAGCTCATGGTATCCCAAGCTCTGGTTCTCTCTAGCTTGGACTATTGTAACAGCCTCTTTCTAAATCTACCTGCCTCTACTCTCCGCCCTCTGCAACTAATCTAGAACAGGACTGCAAGACTTGTCCTTGGCCTCAAGCCCTGGGATTGTATTGCTCCAGCTCTGAAATCTCTCCATTTGCTCCCAGTGGATGCAAGGATTACATTCAAAACCCTGTGTATTGTCCACAAGGCTTTCTGGGGCCTGGGTCCAAAATACCTTCAGCTATCCCTCAGCAAACAGCTCCCATCTCGAGCTCTTTGCTCCTCTACCTCCAACTCCCTCAGGGTCAGTCGTTTTCCAAAGAAATGAGCTGGGGGTAGATCTCTGTCTTCGGCTGGGACCTCCCTCTGGAACAGCCTCCCTGCCCTCTAAAACTTGAGGAGAACCATTTCTGGTTCCGGAAGCGCCTCAAGACCTTCCTCTTTTCTTCTGCCTTCGCTCCCCTCTCCCCTGCTGATCTGTTCTCTCTTGGCACTGTGCACCTGGCCACCCTCTGTCCTCCGGGCCCAGGTACCTGCTCACCCTGCCACCCTCCTGAACTGCCTCCGGGCCACCCCTTGCACTGGGGGTCTGTATCTGTACCAATACAACCCCCCCCCCTTTTCTTCAGGCACTTATCAGACCTACCCTGTCTGCTGCCTTAAACTTAGCACTTGCAAATTGCTGGCTGCACTACCACTGTTTGTTGCCTTTATTATTTATTTATTATTTATCTGTTTCTCCACTTCTCCCCCCTTCCATGCACTTTCCCCTCCCCCTCTCCCATGCACTTGCGCTCATTCTCAATGTCACTGGGCCTAGTAAGATCGCTGTTTTGTTCTCCCCTGTTCCCCTCCCTTGCCTTGTAGCACTCTGAAACACTTGTGTACGACGCAATAGAAATAAAATATCAATATCAATATCAACATCAATATAGTGGGGTAGCAAGGAGTTCCGCAGCACCATTGCATTATGCGTGGATCCTGGAAATCTAGCAAAGCAATGTGTTATCATCTTGCTGGCATCACACACCATCTGCACATTGATGGAGTGGTATAGCTTCCGATTGCGGTAAACCACCTCCATGGCATGCAGGACTACCAACTTCATGTGGGTGCAGCCGAGGGCACAAATGACATTGGGCATGCTTGTCAGTGCATGAAATGCTATTTTGGTGTCATTTACCTACTGTGGTGCATCCAGCACTTGGTTTAGCACACCGGAAAAACAAGGTTTCAAGATGCCATGCAGCTGCCCCCCTGTGTGCTGGTAGCTGCCTGTGGCCAGGAAGTGGAGCACAGACATCACCTTCAGCAGAGGGGGGATGGCGGTGGGGATGTTGATCAGGCTGACCAAGTATTCATGTATTCATGTATTAGATGCACTGTGGTGGTGATGGTGTCCCTGACCAGGCGGTACAGGGTGTGGATCTGTGCTGGGGTTAAGTTGAATGGACTGGCCCTTATGCAAGGGATTGGTGGCTGCCTGTGGGGAACTGCTGCCTGCACTGGTGGGATTTGCTGGGCCAGTCTCACCCTCCTTCTCCTCCTGCGTCTCCTCTGTAATCGCTGGTGTACTGCCTGCTCAAGGAGTAGCAGTGCAGGCATGTCCTCCAGCTCCAGTATCGCAACTGCAAGTGGAATCATTTTGGTCTTGGAAGGGGTGTGGTGTGTGGGTGTGCTCCTTTTGTGCAGGGCCAGGCTCCATTGCCTCCACCTGTGCTGATTGTGTGCACCTGTGGCAGTTGGGAACACAGCAGTTTGCTATTAACGGGTGATCTGCGATGCTGGTGTTACCGGCATCATTGTGGCCCTTCTTACCGGCATCTGGATGTCATGTCGGTATAGTGGTGCACGGTCACAGCGGGTCCCTGTCGATTCCGGTAGGACCGGCATTGCAGGTAGTGATGGGCCGGTCCAGTAAACGATGCCGATAATGCCTTACCAGTATCGTTATTACTGGACCGCCAACCTTGTAATGAGGACCAATGTATCTTTCACCTCTTAAACCCTGCTTTCTTCTAGGGCTGTTTTTCAAACACTCATGTCTTTTGTCAAGCCACCAACCAAGTACTTTCAAATCAAAAACCTCTACTGGCTTCAGCAATGAAAATCCATGACTAACTGTTGGTTCTTTCACATCACAGTCATTCATCTACAAGCTTTACCTTCAGAGATATTATATTAGCCCCCTTTCTTCTATTACGCGAGCACTGCACCTCTGCGAATCTGTTGCACGCCAACAGATCCCAGACTTTAAGTGAGTTTTAGCCCACTTTGGACAATCCCTCCCATCGAGAGCTCCACCTCGCAGCCCGTTCACTTTATTGACAGGAGGGCTCGCCCTCTCCATTTTTTGTCTCCCTCCGCCCAGCAGCTTCGATCGCCTGGCCGTCCATTCTCCGCAGACAGGAACTTACCTCCTGCCTCCAGGACTCCTTCCACACCGAGGGACCCATGTAGCACCTCGCCCAACGGTGCATAATCCTTCAGGTACCTTTCTCCCATTGGTTCCTTCATTCTAGTACAGCCAGTCATAGGCTACCCAGCCACATGGATCTTACACCCCTCCATGTGTGTTCTTTTCCAGATCACTTCACAGTGTGCACCCAGCGTCCCGCAGTCAGCGGGCCTCCATCCCTCCACCATGAGCACAGTGACCACCAGCTCATTCACCTAAATACCTCTGATTGCAAGGTCAGTGCCTGGGTCCAGATGGCTTTTCTTAGATTGTAGCCTCTCACGGGCATTTTTAACATTTGCATACATGGTCCATGTTCTTGAACATCCAACAATATTTTATATACTGTTTTTTAATCATAGGGAGACCTGCTTTTTCTGGCCCCAGAAGAAGGCTGCCACCCTTTCTCAGCCAAAACATCCCACATCATCGTGTCTTGAACTTACAACATTGAGACCAATGACCCACATCATCTTTACCACCTTAAGTGTTGACGTCGCTTCTTAGCAGACCCTATTTTTAGGTTTCTTGAAGCAAAACATTGTATTGTACAAAGTATTGGTTGCAATAGTGTTGCCTCTAAGCAGACCGTATTTTTAGGTTTCTTGAAGCAAAACATTGTATTGTACAAAGTATTGGTTGCAAAAGTGTTGACAAATATGAAGCAATATCTTGTAATACAACACACAGAAAACACAACAGAGTAATAGTATAGCAGTGTGGAGTTAACACACTATACTTATCTTATGAATGTGTTCGTTTTTTGATACGTTGGCAGAGTGCCTAAAAGTTAGTTTAGATTTCTGTACAACTTCAAGTACAACAGGTTGCATTCAGTAACCTGTGTGTTAAATATGTGTGTCCTCGCTCTACAAAACTTAGCAAGCTGGTGACTATGTTTACTGTTTATTGTTTGAATGTAAGTCTTTCAGCCAGCAAAATTGAACTATCCATGCTGAAATATGCAACCTAAATAAATAAAGGTCTTAACGACTGGTTTTTCCAGTTTTTTCCAGATTTGTACGTTTTTCCTCCTAGGATGCATACTTATGAAGATGTATTGAATATGGAGATGTGTTATAATTCTATGACAAGACGGAGGCGAGCATTATGCTTAACTCTTTTATTTTGCCACCAACACAGCAATTCAAATTTTAATAAACTTTTTTAAAAAACAAATGTTTCTTTTGCTTCCAGTGAAAGAAATCTTTAGTTTAAAAGTTTGTCTTTCCTTTCTAAAGGCTCTCTACTGCTCTCCTACAAGTTCCATGAGCCTCTTGGCAAACTGTAGTCCTTCCTCCACCAATCCGGTGTCTGACCCTCCTATAAGGACCACCAGCCCAAGGGTCCCTTCCTCTTTCTTTTTGCTGCCGACATACAGATGAGGGTTCATTTTATTATGCCTTTTTCAGGCTTGTTTCATTAGAATGTGCGAGTTAGGATGGTTTGATGTAGTGTTAATAGCGCAGCTCTCATATTGAAAAAAAAAAATAATAATAATAATATGTATATTCTATATATTAGCTAGTATTTTCATCCGTGTCTTATTCGACGCAGCGGTGCCTTCGTGCCCGCTCTCTCTTCTCTTATATCGGCTCCGTAGAGCCGCAAAACACATAAAATAAGCCCGAGACTCGGGTAGCTGTGGAGCCGGAGCCGGAGACGCGGGCGCTCTGACCTGTGTAAGGCTTCCGGCCCGCTCCACAGGACGATGCGCGGAAGGTGCGCGCTAGGACCCTGAGGGAGTGGGAGGTCTCTAGCTTTCCCATCGTCCCCCGGGCCCTTCCAGCATTCACAATACGAACGCGAGCGAAGGAATAGTGTCGTGCGTGGTGCCCAGAGTTAAAAAAAATAAATAAATACTTAATTGAAATTACATTTATGCGATTTTGACGCAGAGCACGTACTAAACAGCATAAAAAAATGTACAAAAAAAGAAAAAGAAAAAGGGTAAAGCCTGCTCCTCACGTGGCTCCAGAAGGCCTGCAGCTTACAGCTGCCTCATTAAGTGGGTCTAATCCATTACAGTCGATTCAAGGAAGTTAGCTTTGCTGACTCAAGGACAATTATGGCCCACTCTGAAGGGGAACACTCCACAACTCCTGAATATACAGAGGAAGAATGGGAGGAGAAACCCTCTCCCCAGGAAACTGAGCTGTCTCTCAGCTTTAAGAAGGTACTGGGAGAATCCCTATCTTTAGCAGTGACTGAAGGAGTGCAGCCTATTGCTCAAAGACTTGACATGCTTGAAGCATGGATACTTCAAAAAGAGCAGAAATCCCCTAGGAAAAAGAGGGCGCTTAGCCCAGGCGAAGGACCGTCGACTGGACACCTTCATAGTGGGGTTGAACAGGGGTGTAAGGCTCGGAAGAGCAAGGACTCTTTGACCCCCCCCGAGCAAGGAAAGGAGGGTCGACCAGGACCCCCACAAGGCAGACGATCCCGTTGCAAGATTAAAGAAGGCCTTCCTGGCAAAATCAACAGAATGCCAGCCCAGACCCCCTACCCCAGGGGTGAGTAATATAGGGGATATAGACGAGGGCTACTCGCCTGATGATGAAGGGGGAGAGGAAGATGACTTGCCAGGGCACCCCGTGGCAGGAGAAGAAGAAATTCTGGACCAGGAGAAAGACACAAACAATATGTTCGACCCGGAGGCCATTAGGCACCTGAAATCCACTGAGTGGCTTCCCTCTCCGAAAGTGGCGCTTTATATGGCGCAACATATTCGCAAACCGCTGGATAGGGAAGTGAGATCTCGCATGAGAGCGGAATGTCCTCGCCCAGACCTCCCGGACAAGCCATCCGAGACCCCCGACCTGGACGCAAAGATGGTTACCTTCGTAACAAAAGTTTCCAAAGATATCAGGAAGGGCGTGGATAGAGCGTGGAAAGGGTGCCAAGACAAAGTGCCGGACTTGGCAGGCCCACTGGCTAAGATTATGGATTTGGCTGAGAAAGCCAAAGACACTGGAAATACCATAGGCCCTATGGTTCTAGCTAACTGGGCGTAAAGGGCCATGTGTTTCTTGGGGAACGCCAACTGCGCTCTATCTTCAGAAAGTAGAAGAGGAGTACTCCTGAAAATTGACTCTAAGTTAAGCGACCTAGCGTCATATGAAGCGGGGCAAGGAGCGAAAGGTCTGCTTTTTGGTGAAGCCTTCGTGAAAGAGATGTCGCAATTCGTGGGAACTTATTCAGCCCTCGAAAAAGCTCAAAGCTCCATTAAAAGGATATTCCCAGGACGTGTTTTTTCAGGGACCGGTCGCCAAAGGGGCCGAGCGTCCGGTCGATATTCCTTCCATCGCAGGCCCCAAGGAAACAGAGCACAATATTGGGAGGGAAGGCAAGATGCTTTTTTTCCCACAAGAACGAGGTTTCTAAGAGGTCGCAGGCACAGAGGAGCCTACATACATGCAGGAGCCACTGGCGGTGAGTACCTCGAATGTGCAAGTGGGGGGCAGGACCCTACAGTTTCTGAGTGCTTGGCACGCATTATCCAGCGATGTTTGGGTCTTAGACGCCGTAGCAGGCTTGCACATAGATTTTTTAGGCGACCCCTTTCAAGGACAAGAGCCGCAACCAATGCACCTATCAGTGCAGGATGCAGCGCTTCTGCAGACCGAATTTTTGAAACCTTTCCAAAAGAATGCGATAGAACGCGAGACGCAATGTTCCCCGGGGTTTGTAAGCAATATGTTTCTTGTGCGCAGAAAGGAGAAGATTTGCCCAGTTATCAATCTAAAAAATCTGAACGAGTGGCTAAAGTACAATCATTTCAAGATGGAGGGAATCCATCTTCTCAGAGACCTTTTGCGCGAAAAGGATTGGCTGGTGCGCCTGGATCTGAAGGATGCGTATCTTACAGTGCCTATAGCGGAAGCCCACCGCAGATACCTTCGTTTCCACTGGAACAAGGAGCTGTGGCGCTTCAAATGCCTTCCTTTCGGTCTAGCCTCAGCCCCATGGGCCTTCACCAAACTGATGAGGCCAGTAGCAGCAGCTATAAGGGAAAGAGGTATTCGGATCATAATCTATCTGGACGACATTCTGATCCTAAACCAGACCAAATGCTCCCTGGTCAACGATGTGCGTTGGGTGTTCACCTTACTATCTTCTCTGGGGTTTCTGGTGAATCTCGACAAGTCGCAGTTACAGCCACAGCAGAGAGTAGAATTCCTGGGGTTCACCATAGACACGGTGAAAGCGACTCTAGAACTTCCAAGTCAGAAAGTGAGAGCGATAAAGAAAGAGATCAAGACAGCCTTAGCGATGAAAGTTATCTCTCTTCGATACCTAGCAAGGTTTATAGGCCTTCTTGCAGCTTCCATTCAGGCTATCTTCCCAGGGTGCCTGCATTACAGAGCCCTGCAGAGGCTCAAGACCAGACATCTTCAAGGAGGGCTGGGCTATCATCAATTAATCTCCCTAGACAGCGAAGCAATCTCAGAGCTCCACTGGTGGCTTCAAAACATGGAAGCCTGGAACGGTCGCGCAATTTTCGGCGACGTGCCAGAGCTCATAATAGAATCCGATGCCAACAAGGCAGGTTGGGGGGCAAGATGTGGTCAGATCGAGACCGGAGGGAAATGGTCAGAGAACGAGTTACAACTGCACATAAACTGTCTCGAACTGCTAGCAGGCTCGTTCGCAGTTCAGACTTTCAACAGGGGCAGAGTCAAGTGCTCTGTGGTGCTAAAGATGGACAACATCTCTGCAGTGCGTTACATAAACAAGCTGGGAGGCACCAGATCAAAGATGCTAGCAGAGCTAGCGAAAGACTTCTGGCACTTCTGGCACTATTGCCTCCAGCATCAGATAGCAGTGGCAGCGGAGTATCTGCCGGGAACTCAGAACAGCATAGCGGACTGGAACTCTCGGTACTTGACAGATTCCAGCGACTGGAAACTGCTGCCCCAAGTCTTTCCCAAGTTGAACCGAGCGTGGGGTCCCCCACACATGGATCTGTTTGCATCCAGACTGAATGCATAGATTCCCAATTACTTCAGCTGGAGGATGGACCCGGGTGCAGCGGGTACAGAAGCGTTCCTACAATCGTGGACAGGGGCAGTTCACTACGCGTTTCCTACCTTCATAATGATCACGAGGCTTCTAGCGAAGGTGCGCAGAGATCAAGCAGAGCTGGTACTAGTGGTCCCCCTTTGGAGATCTCAGCCTTGGTTTCCAGTAGTGATGGAACTTTCCTCGGATTTTCCGAGGAGGATCCCTCATCGCCCGGACCTCCTCCTCAGCCCATCAGGCCAATATCACCCCCTAGTAGAGGCGGGCTCCCTGCATCTCATAGCGTGCAGAATTTCAGGAGAAGATGGGAACTACCAGGTATTTCGCAGATCGCTGCAGACTGCATCAGAGATTCCTGGGCGCCTTCCACTTTCAGGAGCTATAGTTCGGCATGGGATGCCTGGCCGCGTTGGTGTGCAAACTTGCAGTTGGATCCCGTTTTAGCACCTGTAGTGCACGTCCTAAATTTCTTAGCAGACAAATTTCTCGAGGGTTGTGCGTTCAGGACCCTAGGGGTCTATAGATCCGCTCTATCAGTGGGACATGACAGAGTGGAAGGTGCTCCAGTGGGAGAACATCCGACGGTTCACAGGTTGCTGAGGGGGATTAGGCTGAAGAGGCCGCCTGAACCCAAATACTCTTCCCTATGGGACGTTCGGGACGTCCTACAGTTATTTATGAG
This sequence comes from Ambystoma mexicanum, assembly GCF_040938575.1. Taxonomy (NCBI): domain Eukaryota; kingdom Metazoa; phylum Chordata; class Amphibia; order Caudata; family Ambystomatidae; genus Ambystoma; species Ambystoma mexicanum. The sequence goes on from NC_090937.1 coordinate 81,790,688, forward strand.
ATGGCCAGAGAACAGTCAACTGTCCAGGTCGCAGCTTTCTGGGAAATTGGCGATGCTGCTCTGTCTGACGGCATGCCGGAGAGTTTCCGATGTAAAAGCATTAGAGATAGATAGAAAGATCTTCTATCCGGAAGGGATCGCGTTTACTATAGTGCAAAGAACGAAATCTGACTCCAGAGTGATCTCCTATCCCTATTTCCCCGAAAACAAGAAGCTATGCGTTGCGCAATGCATTAAAGACTAAGAGAACGCAACAGCGCTTATTAGGCCGCGAGGTGTTACCCAACTGCTAATTGCGCGTAGGAAGGCCCACCATGCTATAGCTACAGCGACAATTGCTAGATGGGTGAAAGAAGTTATGCAATGGGCTGGCATAGATTTAACCCTTTTTGGGGCTCATTCTGTCAGAGGTGGAATGGCTTCTAGGGTCTTCTCAGTAGCAGTGTCTCTACAAGACATCATGAAAGCAGCTGATTGGTCCTCAGAATCGACTTTTAAGACTTTCTATTTCAAGCCAGTATCAGAAATGGCTAGAAGGGTGGTACAGAGCTTTGAATAAGCATAATGCTTGCCTCGGTCTTGTCATAGAATGAAGGTTGCCCATGCTAACTGCACTGGTCAGTCTTGATTCTATTAAAGACAAGGAGGCGAGCATTATATCCCACCCAAAAGAATGCGAAACATACATATAAGATCTGCAATGTTGAAAGTTATGAGACTGTTTATATGGTAGCAAAACATTGCATTCCCTCCCTTATGTCATTTTTGTGTATCTTCTAGGAGATGAACAGAAGCCAGCATGATGACATCACAAGCTGAATCGGAGGTGGTATTAGTTGTCCCATTGGACCTGTTGGATGGCAAGTTGTAATCTCAGTTGCATCGAGGAAGACATGTTAAAGTTGGAACGTTATACTGACTGGAGACTTTTCTGCAGACAAAGAAAGAGGAAGAGACCCTTGGGCTGGTCGTCCTTATAGGAGAGTCAGACACCGGATTGGTGGAGGAAGGACTACAGTTTGCCAAGAGGCTCATGGAACTTGTAGGAGAGCAGTAGAGAGCCTTTAGAAAGGAAAGACAAACTTTTAAACTAAAGATTTCTTTCACTGGAAGCAAAAGAAACATTTGTTTTTTAAAAAAGTTTATTAAAATTTGAATTGCTGCGTTGGTGGCAAAATAAAAGAGTTAAGCATAATGCTCGCCTCCTTGTCTTTAATAGAATCAAGACTGACCAGTGCAGTTAGCATGGGCAATCTTCATTGTTCCTACAGCAAATCACTGTAATGTAAAAGTTTGAGGTCAGGACTACCCCCCTGTACTAAATATCATTCCAGCCTTAAGGTCCTGCCCGACCACAGGCTGTCCCTTAGGTTACAAACCCTTTCTTCTATTAGCAACAGTTAATTCCACCAAAACCCTTTCTTTAACCTCCTTTGGCTGAGAGCAATGCTTGCTCAGTTCTGGGTTTACGGTAATGCTTGTTTGTTCTCTTGAATTCACACTATTGAGTTTTAACACTTGGTTTCACAGGATGCAATGGTATTGCGGCTTTACTTAGGCTTTGTCGTTTTGTTATAATCACTTTTATGAACACGCAACCATTATTAACATTGTTAAAGCTGTTTCTGCAATTTATCACATTTGAAAACCTTCTTTTAAATCGTATTCCTCTATACTCAATTGCCACAAATGTTACACTCATTTGTCTGACAAGCTGCGGTCAGCTTCAGCCAGTTTCACTACTTCGTAAGTGAAAAGCAACTGGTTACAGTTGCCCGCCTGAGATGCCTGATGGCTTGGGAACGTGCAGAAACACTCACTGGCTTCTCGGCCTCTGTCACAGGCTGCAGGACTTCTACTACGAGGATTTTCGCGACTGGGCACACTTCTTATTTCAAGCTGCCTTTGGTCCCATCTCACAGGCACGAAGTTCAGCTCACCACGACCCCTAGAGCATGCCAGTCTCCAGACACGGCCTGCTGCATGCTTCTTGTCGCGAACGCTCAGCAATCAGGTCCACATGGGGGAAAGCTTTCGAACCTCTGCAATCCAGACTTTGGGGGAACAGGACCAACTCATGATTTCTAACTGGAATAAGCTGATGGCAAATCCCGGCATCCTTCCGTTCCCCCCACTTCTGTGGTTTCTGCCAGCAACATGCTTTCTTCGGCCCATTTCTCCTGCCACAGCTGCTTCTGCTGATGCTACACCTGCTACTACTCCTCCATCCGTGTGCATGACTAATGGCCTGCATCTGACAGAGTTTTTTAAGCCTCTCAACCTCCCTCAGGTGTGACCTGTTAAGCTTAATTGCCTGGCCTTCAGGCCTATATTGCTCTTCAGCCCTCTTCTTCGTCCCAGTACTCTTGGGACTATGGGACTTGAAGTCCCTTGTAACAAAATGTATTCTAACTGTTAATTTACTATTTTTTAACTTTAGAACTAATTTGTTTATACCTTTTTAAACATGTTTCATCCATTTTTAACACAGAATGAAAAGCCAGTTCATTTATGCCACCATCTATCGATAGACTTTCTATCTACCTTTGTGAGGAAGGGGGATTGTTCTCACATAAGGCATAACAGGCTCCTCCTTACTTAAACTGGTTAAAGATGTTAGCTCATATATCTTAACTTAACATGGGGTTCAGATACGTTACAATGGCAATAGGCCATTATATGTTTTTGTATACAAGAAAGGTTTCTCTCTTTCAAAGGAGAGAACTGTGCCTCATCCCACGGATCCTTTTGCCACCCTGGGCCCTGTCTCCTCCCAGATGATCCTCCCGCAGTACACCACCTTCAAGATCAGGATCGGGAAGCGTCTGCCTTTCCCTGGCCACCTAGGAGCAAACTTTAGGCAGGTGTACAGTGAGGGATCTGTAGGATTCATCACACCTGGTTCTTCTTCTTCATCGTAGTCTTTCACTATGGTTCTTCGGCATAGTTCTTCGTCATAGTCTGTTAGGGATCAAGGGTAAGACTCAGACACAGTGGCATGTTAAGTGATGATTACAGACTTTTATTTCCAGAAAATAATAAGAAGAGTTGGGGTAAATCCTATCTATCCCTAATGCTAAGAGGGGGTTCTCTGCCTCAACAAAACTAAGGAACAACTGTTTAAGGATGTTAAACAAAAGAGCTTCCTCCGTCCGGTGTCCAAAAATCCTAAAATGACCCTCACATTACAAAACCCAATGTAATGTGTACAAGGGAGTTCTAATAAGCTACACACATGCAGCTTGCTTCAAATGTTCTCAACATAAACATTTAAAGTGCAGAACAGAAAGGAATAAAAAGGTTTCACCACGAATGGGGCTTTACCTCCCTTAGAGTCCTTCTGGCAGTTCACAATGTGTCTCTCGGATGATTCAACTGTGCTCAAATGGCATGAATCTTCCTCTTAGTTTTCCTTCAAGTGTGCAGTTCTTTACAATGTTCAATTTCTCACTCTCTGTTAACTTTCTATCCCTGGTGTACTATCCTGCCAGGGTATTTGTGACATTCTCTCTGTTCCTTAATAGGGGTGTAAGTCTACTGCTTTTCATCCACAACTTCAGATTTATTTGCCTTTGCACTCCTCGTTTACTCCCTTGCCAGGATATCACTTTACTTTTCTTCCTATGCCTGGTTTACTCTCCTGCCAGGATATGACTTCACTTCTCACTCCTGGCTTACTCTCCTGCCAGAATATCACTTCACTTCCCACTCCTGGTCTACTCTCCTGTCAAGAAATGGTATCACTTCCCACTCCTGGTTTACGCTCCTGTCAGAATATCGTTTCTCTTCTTATCTTCCTCTCTTTGGTGTGAGTCTCAGGCTCCCTGTTTGCCTGGTGCACTATCCTGCCAGGTCTTTCTCTTTCTCCATTCACTCTTTCTTTCATCCAAGTCATGATAGCTTTCCAAAGTTGCGTCAGTGACCTCTTTTTGATAAAGTTTGTATTAACTTTGTCTCCCATCTTCAAGTGTTGGTCTCTGACCTCTTTTCAACATTGTCCACATGTATGTCAGTTTCTCTTTTCAAAGGTAGGGTCTCCGGGCCCTCTTTAAACATTTTTCATATACATATCAATTCCTCTTTTCAAGTTTTGGGCTTCCGTTTCACTTTTAACACTGTTCACATATATACAATTCCCTTCTTTGGAAAATTGGGTCATTGGGCCTCATTACGACTGTGCCGGTCCGGTAACAACGGTGCCAGTAAGCCTACCGGCACCACTGTTACCAGACCGGCACAGTACGACTCTGTGGACGGGTGCCGTACTGCCTGCCAGGGTCAAACCTGGCGGGCAGAACGGCACCCGCCCGCAGATTTTCACAGAAGCACCGGCACCGTTATTAACGGTGCCGTTGCTTCTGTGGTCCCTATTCCCATTTAATGGGGATTAACAATTTACTGGCGCTTGACTTCCCGGAAGGCCGGGGTTGTAATTCCTCGGTGTTACCTGCAAGCCAAGTGCAGGTAAATATTGCAAGTCCAGCGGCAATCCGCTGGTAGCACTGGCGAGGTTACCACCGGACTTGTAATGAGGCTGAATGGCTCTTCTTTAACAATTTTCTCTTTTTTATCAGTTCCTTTAATGACTTAAATTACTTTCTCTCATGTCATACACGCAGCCCAGCATTTGCTTTCAGGCACCCTAGTAACCCAATCCATTTCCCAGGGCTTACCAGGCATCACTTGCTGACCTTGTACAGGGACGAGCCCCGCCTCCCCCTTAAACTGTATGTAAAGGAAATAGACCCCACCCCCATCAAACCAAATATACATAGCTTATCAGGATGATCAACAGTCCCGAGTGTGTAAATGTCAGATTTGTAGGGCTTAAAAGGACAAGAAACACATTTGTAGGGTGACGTATATTGTTTGGGGTCATACTGTCTTGTGGGATAGAAAGTATGTCAAGTAGTGCATGCTTATCATAAGTTACTAAAAATCTAGATTCAAATCAGAGCAGGTACCAAGTTCTGATCAACAATAGGTTGATCCACCATTTTGTGATAAACCAGGCATGGGCAGGCAATTTCTAAGATGGTAGATTTCTGCTAGTCATAATGAGGTCAGTAGATAACATGTTTTATAGAAGTTCATAAAGAGTCCACTGGTGTAGAATGAGTCAGATAAGAGCTGTTCAAGCTAGTTCTGAGTGGCAGATAGGCCAACTAATCACAGGTTGGAAAAGAGGTTGTACATTGATCATTGCATTACCCCACCTTTCTAGATTGTATATAAGGGGCTGAGAGCCCAGGGAAGTTGGAAGTTGCAGATTGTTCTTCAGTATGCTGTGTCCTGCTCTGCTGAAGTGAATGAACTGATGTCTCTTGAAAACCAGCCTCAGTGTCTTGATGTGCTTCAGCCTCCCTTTCCTGATCCTGGGGTTATAAGACTAACAGAGGGTGTCATGACCCTCTATTCAACCTCGTTTCTCTTCGGCTTCTTGCTCAGTTCGCTGACTATGCATGCGTCCTGTCAGCCGGTCCGGATTCACTTTGGTTTCTTTCTCTCCGGGCGGCTTCTGCTACTCCTGGTCACCAGGCGGCAGGCTGCTTTCGGTTCGGTCTCTCCTTACACTCTTTGTTTCAGCCTCCATGCTGCTGCCCACAATATGCTGGTTTCTGGCATCCCGATAGGCATTTTAACAGGTTGCCGACAGCCTCCAACACTGCCACTCTTTCCAACTGCTATCAGGTGTGGCAGTTTTAAACTTCCTGGCATAAGTCAAAAGCTTCCTAAAGACTAGAACGCAGCACTTAGTATGCCGCTCTCAGTGAGCTTCCTTACTCCATCCCTCTTCCTCATCTCAGTACTGACAGGAAAAATACTGTAGTTAGCTGATTGGTTAAGTTGAGCCTTCTCAACAGAACTATGATTAGTATACTTAGAGGAGAGGACATCACATGAATACATTTCAGTTGTCTCAGATCTCATTAGTTTAGGATCTTCAGGGGTGGATGGCTGTCTTTTCGTCCTGTTCACTATATAGAGTAATTGGTTGGGATAACCTGGAATTTCTTCCTCCACATTACAATAAGCTATAGATGTATGTTGTAAAGGTGTATGGGTGTGATGGGGAATTATGACTGCCAGGATATTTTTGGGCCATTGTTTTCCTACCTCTCTGGAGTTGCTCTTCCCCTAAGTGGTCCTTCCATAGATAGCCCCCCCCAGGGTCAGCGTCAGGTAGCTTCTGCCTTTCCCTGGCCGCATAGGAGAAGCTTCCCTCCATAGAGTCAGTGGCTGTATTGCTAGATTCACCACAAGTCCTTTGTTCTGCTTCTTCCCTTTCATAATACATTTTCATCATTATAGTGCTTTGTTTTAGTCCTCTTTCTTTATCATCTTCCATTGTCATAGTCCTTCCATTTAGTTCCTCTCCCCATCAAAGTCCATCGTCATTGTCATAGTCCATCTCCTTCGTAAAAGTCCTTCTCCTTGGGCATAGTTCTTCTTTATCAAACGCCTGGAGACTGCTCTTGGGTGGTATTGGTGCGTGGTATAAATCAACATAGCATAACATAGTCCTACTACATCATAGTATTTCGTCATCTACATAAAGGGCTTTCAAAGAGTATGTGATTTTCTTTGTTTATGTTGGCTACTCAGGGACAGCACTCAAATGCTTCAATACTGCTGTGAAAAGTATACAATTATGAACTACAATTGTTTTTTGCCATTTAATTTGAGGTGCTTGGGATGTTTCAGTAATCGTATGCTGAGTCACTTATTGCTGCATGAACCTAAGGATCCTTTTCTATTTTGCAGGATTTACTGTATCTATTAAATTATTTATGTGAATCGTTCACATTTTTAGCTTACTGAAACTGCAGGTTTGGGGGAACGTAGTGACATATACAAATCACTTGGGGTCTCCCTTGCCTCAAACCTCTCCTTGACACTTTCAATGTAAGTCAACCAAATTCTAGCTAAGAATCTAACAATTTACTGCCTCCACCCACCATTAAACCAATAACACTTCAGTGTCTAGAAGTTGCGACAGGGCAAATAACTGGGCCTTGTCAAAGGTGGTGGGACCACCTCTCAGGATGGGATGCATATCAATGTTAATGCCAGAGCCAGTAGAGCCAGTCCTACCATGAGGTGGACAGTGGCACAGAAAGGGTCCCAATCCCTGCCCCCCCCTTGTACCAATCTGTGCTCCAGCCTTGCCTTTAAGCACATATACTCACCAGTGTTCTCTGTCCATAGATTAAGAGACCCAGGAAGAGTTAACTGCACGAACAGAGCTCCAACACCAAAAAGACCCAGTCACCACTGTGGAGAGGCTGGTGAGATAGAGAAGCAGACTGCAACCATGCAGCACCACAGAGCAACCGCAGAATGAACAGGACCACCATTAATCCTGCAACTAAGGACAATCCACTAAACCACAATGAACCTGAAAGGGGAAGATTATACAAACTTACCCAAGGGGAACTGCCAATGGGCCCCAGAAACCGAACTTCGATACTGGTTTTCCAGAAAATCTCTTGAACGGCAAGCCCGTGCAGAGTAAGTGGGCGCACTAAGACCCATTTATAAGAATATTGCCACACATTGTGAGTAATCTGAGGGTGTCCTTACTTCTTTCCACATTACATCCTACTCGCAGGTGACCAGGGAAAGGCTGTTGCTAATCGGATCCTGACCCTGGGGGAGGATATGTGAGGGAGGATCACCTGGGTGGAGAAGACTTGGGGAGTGGGGATGAGGCACCCTTAGGTGAGAGACAGTATCCCCCATACCCCTTCACAATTTGTATAGGCTATTGTCAATCCTATCTCTATTTTTTCTATAAATCATTCCCCAATAGACACCAGTTGCGTACTGGGAAGAAGAAGGGACGAACTAGAGAAATTCATCCTCTCTTTATTAACAGACATACATACAAACACAAGTTATGTACTGGGACGAGGAGGAGGCCAACAAGAACAATGCAGGACTTGTGAGTCAGTAATGAGCGGTTTAGTCATTTTTGGACCAATCAACCTAGCGGGAGGTTTAAAAGCGGAAGTATGGTGAAAATGGAGTCACCTGTGGAAGCAAGTGTAGAGATATCGCGAGAGCCCTCACTCTCGCGAGATCTCGCCGCGAACTATAGCTCCGCCCCCGCGCGCTCCGCGCGCATTACGGGAAGAGCCAAGGACGCGATAAGGTGCGTCCTGCCGGCTCCTCCGAGAACGGGGCCCGCGGCCCACACTCACGGACACGGACATTACAGCTGCATCTCCAAGCCACGTTGGACCCGTTGCCATTTGTTATTGAGGCACGCACTTGGCGTGCACTGTGCATGAAACCTATAAGAGAATAAACACAGCGTGACAAGCCCCGCAACTCCTGTCTTCATTATAAGCAAGTTACAACATAAATTGGCGACGAGGATCACCACCAGAACTCACGGAGGATCATGCAAGGGGCAACGCCACCGCCACCCTTTCTACAAACTCCAGGTAGGCCTGTCATCCCATGGCCACAATGGCAACCCCTATTCACAACATATGTGGAGGCTCTAGGAGGAGCAGGGTTCTCAGCGGCAAGGCGCAGGGCCGTGCTACTCAATGCCTTGGGAGTAGAAGGACAAAGAGTATTCGAAAGTCTCACCCCGATACCGGTGGCTAGCGACAATGACGATGTTTTCAAGGAGGCGGTCAGGAGAATCATAAAAAGATTTGCCAGTAAAGAGAACACAGTGCTCCACAGGATACGGTTTTACACTCGAAGGCAAGAAATGTCTGAACCAGTTGACGATTACGTCACCAAACTGACGGAACTAGCGGCGCTGTGTAGTTTTGGCAACAATGCAGAGAGCCTCATATGTGATATGTTGGTCGTTCACACTAACAGTCGGAAAAGGAACTGCAGTTGGAGAAAGCAATTGAGATCGCCAGAGCAGTCGAAGAAACGGCGGGAAGACGAAAGGAGTTTACAGGGGCCCAGAGTTCTGCTGAAATACAAACAGTGGGCTTCCATGCAAAAAAAGAAAGGCCGGCAACCGACACGAGAGAAGGGAGAGGGAGCAGGAAAGAACCCCTCAAGTGTCACAGGTGCACCAGCACGAAACACCTAGCGTTCGACAGGGAGTGCCCAGCCAGAGACAAGGAGTGCTCCATATGTAAACGTATTGGCCATTTCTCAATCGTGTGTCGGTGGAGAAACAAGAAAGTCTCCAGTCTCAATGCAGATCGCAATACGGAGAAAGAATCTTCCTCAGAAGATGAAGGAAGACCCACAGTCATTATGGTGAACAGCACAAGAGCAAGGAGAGAGAAGCCTCACTGCACGATCAAAATTGATGCCATGGAAACAAGGGTCATGGCAGACTCAGGTTCGGATCTAACGATCATTCCCCTTCGGACTTAAAAAAGACATGGTGGGAAAAGAAAAGGTGCAAGTGTTAATGACGAGGCATAAACCTACGGTGTTTGGAGGGGCGTCAGTCGAACTGTTAGGATACATCAAGGGCAAAGTAGAATTCAAAGGAAGGGAAACCACAACCAGAGTCTACTTCAGTCACGAAGGTCCAGCAGTGCTAGATTGGGATGACCAAGACAAGCTGAAAATCAGACTGGATCCCGGCACCGAAGATCAGGTCCTGTCGGTTAGGGTGACGAGCGGACCCGTCATCAAAAGCGACTACCCAACACTTTTCTCGGAGGAGCCGGGGCACATTAAGGGTTTTCTGCACAAAATAGTGCTCAAAAGAAATGCAGTCCCCGTAAAGCACCGCGTGAGGCCAGTACCAGCCACGGCACGGGACATCCTTAGAAGTCAGTTGGAAAAGATGAAAACGGAGGGGGTCATCGAAGAAATCGAAGCATCCGAATGGTTGAGCCCCGTCGTGCTTATAAAGAAACCCCAATCACAGGAACTCAGAGTGTGCATAGACCTGCGCAGTTTAAACTTGGAAGTCATCACAGATAATTACCCCCTTCCAAGCATAAACAAACTCATTCTGTTAATGAAAGAAGCCAAAATATTTTCGAAACTGGACATGAGGAATGCATACCACCAAATACAGCTACATGAAGAGTCGAAACCCCTCACGTCATTCATCACTCCATTTGGCACATACCAATTCACCAAAATGCCATTCGGGTTGTCATCAGCAGCATCGGCCTTCCAACGCATGATGGATGTATTGCTACGGAAAGTTAAAAATGTGGTGTACTTACAGGATGACATCCTCGTGTATGCGGAGGATGAGCAAACGCACAATGCCACGTTGAGAATTGTCCTAAACAAGCTACAAGAAGCAGCTGTGCGATTACGTCATGAAAAATGTTTGTTCAGGGTGAAAGAAGTTGAATACTTAGGGTATAAGATTTCAGAAAAAGGAATCAGTCCCAAACAGAATCTCATGCAAGCAATCATTAAAGCACCGGAACCCAGCAGCAAAGAGGAAGTGAGGTCCTTTCTTGGACTGGCTGAGTACTATGCGAAGTTCATACCGAAGTTTTCCGGGACCACGGCACCCCTCCGCGACGTACTCAAAAAGGGCTCGGAATTTATATGGCAAGAACCCCAAAAGACGGCGATGGAGAATATAAAGCAACATATCATAGATGCACCATGCCTTCAACCATTTAATCCGGTGTGGGAAACAGTCGTCACTACAGACGCCAGTGCATATGGACTAGGAGCAGTGCTAACACAAAAGAAAGGTGACACGGAACATGTTGTGGCCTTTGCTTCGAAGGCATTATCGGAGGCGGAACAGAACTATTCCACCATAGAAAAAGAAATGTTGGCCTGCGCATGGGCAGTGGAACATTTCAGGACATACGTATGGGGCACAAAATTCAAACTAGTGACTGATCATAAGCCCCTCATCCATATGCTCAGCCCGGGAGGCACTAAAGTATCCACACACAGATTAGCACGCATTGCAGCCAAACTGCAAGAGTACACGTTTGAGGTCCAGCACATCTCAGGCTGGAAAAATTCGCAAGCTGACTGCATGTCGAGACTGCCGGAGGGTAAGGATAAAGCCACCACGTTCCTTCATGGAGAATGCATAGTTGCATCCATCACGGACTTGAGAGCACCAGATTACCTAGAACTCAGTGAGAGACACTGGGAAGAGGAAGATGGGAAAGACCCCACCATGGCCATGATTCGCATATGGATCAAGGAAGGTTGGCCAAGTGAAAAAACGCTGCCCGAGGGCATGAGACCCTATTGGAAGGTGTCAGACGAGCTATCTGAAACAGAGGGGATAATTATGAAAACCGATCAGATTATTCCCCCCACAGGAATGAGAAATACCATTCTATGTAGAGCCAACGCGGGCTACTTGGGAAACACGATGACCCGTCGCAGAGTGAGAGAGGCCTACTGGTGGCCATCCATGGACCAGGAAATTCGATCCATGATAGACCGTTGCCATGAATGCCTCAATAGCGACAAGAGACTTAAGGTCCGCCAAGCACCCCTAATACCCACGGAAATACCAGAAGCCGTGTGGTCAAAGGTTGGCATCGACTTCATAGGGCCTTTGGAAGCAATGGCACCTGAACATCGGTACGGCATAGTACTGGTTGACTACCTATCAAAGTGGGTGGAGGCGGAGTTTGTCCCAAACATAACTACAGCAACAGTTATAGAAGTACTTACAGAAATTTTTCAGAGGGAAGGCCTCCCCAAGGAAGTGGTTACAGACAACGGGGTGCAACTGGTCTCTAAGGACATGGAAGAATTCTTAAAAAGAAATCACATTAAACAAAAGAAAGCGGCCCTATATCACCCCCAGGCCAACGGGCTTGTAGAGAGGGCCAACAGGTTCATAAAGGGCGCCATCCAATTGGCAACGGCTTCGGGTATGGACCCGCTCAAAACCACCAAGGAGGCCATAGCGGCCCACAGACTCACTCCAAATGGGATCACGCAAATATCCTCGTTCAAAATGTTGAGAGGGAGGAGTGCGGCATCCACGCTGATTCCACCATGGTTGTCGAAAATACGAGAAGACGAAGCGGTGGACATGGCAGAAGTAGTCTGGAGAATCGAAAGCAGCAAGACACGCATGAAATCATGGAGTGATCTGAGAAGAAGAACCAAGCAAGCGTCCGACATAGGAAAAGGAGACTTGGTTAAAATCAGACTACCGAAGAAAGATCAGGTCACGGGGTCTCGGTTTAGCCGACCCATCAAAGTGATTCACAAAGGAGCAAATCATGTTCGCACGGAAGACGGGCGAGCGTGGAACCTCTTAAGAGTGGCACTATACCAGAAGACTCGAGGAAGAGCGAGGACTCCGGAGAGATCACGAACGGAAACCGAAAGAGACTACGGAACAGGCGAAGAGCGAGAACCAGAAGGAGACGACAGAGAGAGGGTGGAAACCGAGGTCGAACCGGAAGCACTGAGTGCAGATCCCGAACAGGAGCAACAGGATTGCGCCGGAACTGAAGATCGGCCCAGAAGAGAACACAGAAGACCAGTGAGATACAATGACTATGTTTTACAGTGATTTTGCTGTGCATTGAAAAAGGGAGATGTGTAGAGATATCGCGAGAGCCCTCACTCTCGCGAGATCTCGCCGCGAACTATAGCTCCGCCCCCGCGCACTCCGTGCGCATTACGGGAAGAGCCAAGGGCGCGATAAGGTTCGTCCTGCCGGCTCCTCCGAGAACGGGGCCCGTGGCCCACACTCATGGACACGGACATTACGGCTGCATCTCCAAGCCACGTTAGGCCCGTTGGCATTTGTTATTGAGGCACGCACTTGGCGTGCACTGTGCATGAAACCTATAAGAGAATAAACACAGCGTGACAAGCCCCACGACTCCTGTCTTCATTATAAGCAAGTTACAACAGCAGGTCTATGAACTGCTGAACAAGAGAAGACCTCTCCAGGAAGACAGCGTGGCAGACGGAGTGCTCCAGACCTCCTGGAAGATGCAGAGTGTATGTAGCGAGAACAAAGGCTGAAGGAAACTGGAGGCCTGTGGTGGACAGGGGAAAGTGAACCGGTTTGACCAGGCAAACCTGCAGTGTGAGGCCTGAGCTGCGAGAGAAGCATCAGTGGGGTGAGCAAAACCACAGCGAGCCACTGGGGAGATGGAGCGAGGCGCAGCACGAGAGAGAGAGATCTTTTGGCAGCTAGAAGCATAGCTGGAACGCCGCAAGCACCAACCGGTGCGTCGACCTAGCAAGCGGGACACCTGGATGGCAGGCGAACATGTAAAGCTTATGAACACTTTAATGACTGCTGAACTGAATGAAAGCAAGTACTTTTTTAATATCGATCTGAATGAAAATTAAAGTAAACACTTTTTGAATACCAATCTGATTGAAAACAATTTGTGGAACTTCCTGATAAAAGGAACTGTACAATTGGAGAGAATAATCATTGGGAAACAAGCATTGGCAAGAGCAATAAGAATAAGTATAAGGAACTATGTAACTTCAGTGAACAAGCATTGGCAAGTGGCAAAAGAGTATGTGAAAGTACAACAAGTGAATGGTGGCAAAACAGGCAATGATAAAGCATCATGAGTTGTGAAATGAGAATGAACCAAGCACCACTGTAAAGCTGAAGCAGTGGAAACATGCATGTTAAGAAGAATTAAGTAAGGTGAGGCAGTTGTGGGACCTGTAACAGGAAGACCGTCTCGTCTGGCTGCTGCGCCTAGACAAGTGCACCCTTGTATGGAAAAGCCACTAAAAACACCCTGAAAGAAGACTGTTATTGAATAAAGGAAATCCGGTGTGACCTGAATTTAAGGAACTGAACTATAAGAAATTGGTTAAAGGTAACTAAACCAGGAGAGCTGGGAAGTGTCCCAAGGAATTGTGTTGTTTTGGAACATTGAAAGACTTGAAAGCTTGGGGAAGGGGTCCCCTTTTCATTGTGAATTATTTTGAACTTGGGGAAGGGATACCCTTAACAAACCAAGAGCTGGAAGACGCTCTGAATTTTTATTTAAACACTACTTATTTTGATGCTCACATTCCTACACATTGTATACAATTAGATGTGAGGTCAAGTATCGGTTTTGGACACAGACAGATATTTGCTTTGGACATCAGGGATATCCCACTTTATAAATAGGGCAAGTTAGGCCTTTTTCCAACCCTCCTTTTCATTTAATAAATGTTTATAGCCCTTCCTTTATTAATGTGTCTGTGTCTACCTTGTGATGCATTCATAACATTCACACCTCGGGAGGTGAAGGAAGAAAAGGAAATTTGATAGGTATAACTGGCCAACCCTTACAAAGGGATGGATTTACAAACAAGGGACAGGAAACAGGAAGTGTGGGTATATCGTCTGAGGTCAGAGGAGGAGGTGGAGGGTGACCAATAGACCTGCAAGAGTAAGTAGGGAGTGGCCGCATGTGGAGAAGAGTTTTTGATCAGGTGAGACTTTGGCTTAGGAGTGATAGTGGTTCTGCTGTGTGAGTGTGCATGTTTGTGAGGCGGGTGCATAGAGAGGATAGTGTACGGTGTGAATGCGAGAAGACTGGTACAATGTGAAAGGAGGGTTTAGTAGTAGTGTGGGAGGAGTAGTGGTGTTGGGGAGTAGTAGTGTCAGAGAAGGAGGAGAAGTAGTGTGGGAGGTGGATGAATAGTTCTGTGGGAAGAGGAATAGTTTTGGAGGACGAGGCGTAGAGGGAAGAAGTAGGAATATTAGCCTAGGAGGAGGAATAGAGAGTGGGAAAAGTTAATATTAAAGGTGGAGGCAGGAGAGAGGAGGAGTGAAACATCAGAGGGACAGATGGTTGCTGGGGAAGAGTCAGTGGAGGGAAAGTAGGTACAGTAGAAGGGTATGGTCATGATAGTTGTGAGTGGAACCAGGTAAATCCTACAAATAACTGCAAGGCACAGCCTCATTCTCCATTAGACCACTTACTCGCAGCGGAAATAGAGAAAGTAAGGAACTCCCTGAGGGAGTCAGAGATCCTGCTTTTAGGGATAACATCCTTAGTCTAACCCAGAAAGTAGACCGAATGGGTCCACGAAACCTGTGCCAGGAATGAGGTTTATGTGAAGGCGAGAGACAGAGAGACAGCCATAGCCACCACTAGAATTAAATAAAGACCCTTGAACTGTCCTTAAGACTTTGAATGTTTCTGTTCATCTATGACACGAACACCAAGCAACCGCAGCCTTGATGACTTCCTTCCTCTTCTAATATTATGACCTTCCTCTTTTCATCAACAACATTACCCCTCTGTATATGTTTTACTTAAATTAATTAATGTTCTGCCTGTAGGGTGTCCAAGCTTATATTTACATATGGGGCATACAACATTCCGTCCTTTAATTGACATTAAATATGTGAATTCTTTGCAGTGTTCATTTATTGAATCTGCAGGTCACCTCACAGACTGTATCACTTCACCATAAAGACAGGCAGTAACTTATATCTTCCAATGGGGACAACCTAGCTTCAAAATGCTCATAAACGTAAGGTAACCCCTCTTTAAGCCTAACAATTGACTTCCCCTTCCCTCCATTGAACATCTAACAGACTCATACATCCCCTCTCTCACCCTACTCCCATACTTGCCTTTAAGGCCTTCTTTGCTCATGACAACATTATTTCTCCCAGGTATTTCTTCCCCGGGGTCGCCGAGTGGATAGAGTTATATAATAACCAATATACATACAGATACATTTGACAGAAGCTGTACTATAAGGGACAATGCCAGAGCAGCTTCCCAACAAGCTTTGCGTGCTTCCCTTTCACACCAGCAAAATACTAACATGCACTGTGCTGCTCAGGTTCCCCTATTTTCCCAGTCATGGTTCCCCCTCATCTGCCTTATCTGCATCCCTTCCCAATCCAAGCAACCCCTTACATTCATAGGACTGGTAACATCCATAATTCAGCTAATGTAATGTTCCAGACACCGCATTGGCACATGCATCATGTTTAACTGATCTTCCATTCCAGATTCATCATATATCACAATCCTCTTACAAGACCCCAAAGCTCTTAATAACTTCTATTCTGTAGTGATTGTCACTCCACCATTTTACTGCTAGGAGCCCATACTCCCATGTTCTGTCATGATTTCTATTATACCCATTTAGTCAGAGCCCAACCTCCATCCCAGAGTCAAACAATATGCCCCACTGGAGCTCTTGCAGGTTTTGTGGCAGAGAATAGTGCTGTACCCAATGCAGGGATCTGGCAAGAGTTAGGTATCTGCACTTAGTGCAAGTGAGACCACTCCCCTTGCACCCATGATCCGCTGATATGTTTAATATTTGATAGAAATACTGTTGTAGGCCTATGTGATGAAACAGCAATGATTCCCCAGAAAACCTAGCCTGGGACCCTTCTCGTGTGGCCTGGGAAACACAGATGCTTTCCGATCCAGTCCATGGGGGTGGCGTTCTGTGGGAGGATCACATGAGAGGGGAAGCAGGTCAGGAGGAATGGGAATTCCCCCTTGTTCAACTTTGCCCGAAATTCCATCCTCCTAATGGCTTTTTGCAAAACAGAAGAAGCAAGAAAAACTAACTTTGCCATTAGGGACTTCAAGTCCCATAATTCCCAAAGTATTGGGACTAAGAAGAGGTCCAAAGAGGAACAATGCTGCAGGAGTGGTCAGATTGTTAATAGAAATGACCAATACCTAGGGGAGACTGGGAAGCTTAAGAGGCCCCCATAGGTGCAGGCCATTGTCAAGCAGAGCAAGCAGGAAGAGCAGTGTGATCTGTGTATTCAGCCAATGCAGGAACTGGAGGAGGGAGAAGGCGTCGGGACCCCTGACAGGCAGATAACAGTAGCTGGTCCTGAGAGGGTCTGTGCCTCCAGAAGCCTTAAGTGCAGAGGCTACGGGGCGGGAAGCGAAAGTGAGGGAAGCTTTCCTTTCCTAGAGGCTGTCTCTGGAGACTGTAAAGCACCAGAGAGCGTACAGAGGAAAGGAAGCTCCTCTATCAAGTGGCGCAGGCGATGGCGGACCAGGAGTATCTGTTTGCTGGGTCACGAGGAGCCAATGAAGCAGAGCACCTGAGAGCAGCGAGGGGATTGGATGCGCACGCCTTATCCAGTGAGTTCCCCAGCTGATTGTGACCCTGCAGCACTCCAAGACCGCTCGCATGCTCAAGGCAGGCGTCTACCAAGTAACCAACACTCACGTATGAGTAGAAGTGATACTAAAAGTCATTTTGAATACCGAACTATCAGAAAGCAGCAAAAGCAATATTTGTTAAAACCAAATGACTGTAACTTTAAGTGTGTGCGTTTGTTGAGGACCCAGCAACCCAATGGGACAATATTATTGGAAGGTTATAGATATAATCATTGCCCAAGCCAAAAGAGACCAAAACCAATGCAATTCAAATCCAACAGATTTTGCCAAAGGCAGAAGGGGCCTCGTGAAAGGTCCAACGGTTGTGAAGATTGTTGTCTATATTTTGAGAAGCATATAACAAAAGCTGGTATAAACCCACATTGCCAAAGCCAAGGAAGAAGCAGAACAAGATCCTATCCTTGTCAGTATTCAGTTACTTATGCAGTGGGGAAACAAGAATAGCAGGAAGGCTGCCCTTCTGGAGAATGTTATTCAGAAGGAGAGGAGCATAATTTGCAGAGGTGTATTAAAGAGCACCAATGTGAATCTTATTTTCCCTCAAGAGTTGCTTAAAGTTTAATGTTGCAAACCGAATGAACACTGCAAAGCTGTTGTAAAGCTGTTATAAGTTGATCCTAACTACAGAAGCACTTGCTGTTTGTGAATCACTGTTTGGGCAAGGGAGTATACCCGAATGGCAAACCTTTGAAGTAGTAGGCCTGGCATGGAAGTAAACCAGGTAGATATTGATGAAGTGCTTTAAAATGGTGCTGACAAATACCATTTATGCTGTTTGTGGTGCTGAAGAAAGAACTGTATAAGAACGGCTGTAAAGGAGGTATATTTCCTGCAAACATTCTAGAAAGACAATTTGTGTTTCTGAAGAAAGAACTGTATAGTTCTGAAACTTATTCTTGTTCAAGGAAGATAAAGAACTTTCTATTTTCTTTGATAAATCACTGGAGTACTGGAACGTTTCGTTGTCAAGTTGGAGTCACAAACAACTGTGTTGGAACTTTGTTACAAATCAGAATTTCCTTGTTGCTTTTGGAACTGTGGAGCAGAATGCTGCTTGAATCTGGGCAACGGTAATTCACCAAGATCCGAAGTAGAGAGTGTTGTCATATCAAGAATTCAATTGTGATATTTGTGTTGCCTTTGAACTGCCATATATATTACTTCATTGAGTTATTATATGCATATGTATGAGGGACAGATATCCTTTGTTAGAGTGTTTGCTTTTGTTTATCTTTGCAGGGAAATCCTCGTCAGGGTAGGAATAGTGAGGCGTTCATCCAAACTTTTTAATTTAATTTAATAAAATGGCATCTTTTGAAAAACCTTCATATAGTTGTCCGCCTCACATTTCTGACCCCTCCCACCTACCTGGATAACATCTAGGAACCACTTAGTTTTACCCGGGTTTGAGTGATAAACGTTAGATGTCATCAACAACCTCCTCACACAGTTTTATCACTAAAATAACTAGCATTTGCACGTGGAATATAGTACCACACTAAATAGAAACATGTAAAGAATGTTCTGATTCTTTTATTTGGCATTTGTGTATATATTTTCCTTTGTAGGGATATTATATGAGCAGCAAAATAGAATAATGAAACAATGAGCAGCCTCTAATATTAGCAATAATGTTGTTGAATGTAACCTTGCATCGCACTGTTTCCCTGTTCACCAATCAATCAATAATATGTATAACCACCCAAAATGTGGAACAGTAAAACATAAAGATATAATCATAGTAGTATTGTCAAGATTGGCAAGATAAGTGATGTTATTCCAACTATTGAAAACCCATTAAAGGAAGAGGGCAAAAAAAGTTCCACCAAAAGCCCAGAACTTCTACATGCAATCACCTAAACACAATATAAAGCTATGGATTCAAAATACAGGTAAACAGTATAAATCCACCTTCTGAGCCTCCCTTACATACACAAGCGTATATGTATGTGGTTCCATTAATCCTGTCATGGGGAAATGCAAGGTGAAGCAGAGTTTATGAAATGTGCTTTGCCCAGACTTGCCTCACACCATGGCTCTGTGTTTCGCCACACACCAGTGAACAGTTATGAGGTTCTCTAACAAAATACAGCATTACCACTCTTGATTTTCAAAGGTCATGGAAAAGAAAACTGTTTTAAAAAAAAGGTTATTTGTGAAAATAGGTCAAACAAATCTTAATTTAGCCCCCAAAATATGGAAGCAAGAATAATATTAGAATTTGGAAAATTTACCAATTTTGAAGTACCAAAATACAGCTTTACCTTGGTAAATATATTAGAATAGCTGCTGCTTCTCCTTACCGAAGCCCATCAGTCTTTTCAGCTCTGTGTGTCAGCTATGCCTGCCAACTTTTCCCCACATGGAATCTGCTTTCCAAGACATTCAGGAAGCTCTGTGTGACCACAATTAAGGGATTGCTTTACAGGGTGATTGTAGGCTTATCTAAACCCTCCTATATCATGCTAGTCAATGCCGATCTCCAGTTTCATTGCCTAATAGTAATTCTGATCTTTCTAGCCACCCAACTGCACTTTTCCTCTATTGCTAAGCATTATTTTTTTATGAAAATACAGTGATGTTGTAAAAGCAAGTAACTATTTTCCTCCTAAAACCAAGAATCGTTCAACTGTCAGTTTCGCCTTTTCCTCCATATACAATTGACTTTTCAAAATGGCCGAAAAGCCAAATTACACTGCAGGTACGTCTTTCTAATGGAGAAACCTAATTGTATATCAGAATACAATCTGCTTATTGTTCATATGCATGTATGTTTGGTAAAATATGAATAATACTTTTAACTTCACCTAACTTTAGTGACTAGCTCAAGCTGGATTCTTGTCAATTAAGTACCATACTTATAGAGCACACCTTGATTTGATTCACTTTGTGAAAATGGCACTAGCCTGCATATATGAATGTACCACTGACAATTAAACGGAGAGCAACTGATTCCCACATTTGGTTTTGATTCGGTGAACATTTTGTTTTTACAAAGCAAAGCACAGATATGCCACTCTGCAGAGCAATGTCAAAATAACACACTCAAATCAGCGGAACCTGTGTATGTGAATTGTCCAGGTTTTTGCAACAAAAATGAAATGAAACATGTAGCATGCCAAATTCAACAATAAGACATGGATTTTAGTATAAGCATGTAAGCAGTTCTCATAATGCTTAGATAAGAATCTGTTAATACTTCTCTTTCAACGAGTGTCATCTAACATGCAATTATCATTTTGGGAACATGATTGCTATTCTTCCTCACTACACTCTCAAATTATCCTACTCCACTGCATGTCTGGGCATGCAAACTAGGACCATTCATATCTCTTCTTCTTCTTCTTCGTCTTCTTCTTCTTCTTCTTCTTCTCTCTCTCTCTCTCTCTCTCTCTCTCTCTCTCTATCTCTCTCTCTCTCTTCAGCAATGATAGAACACCCCCTGTGGAATCTATACCTCCCCTCTCATGCTCACTAGAATTCGAAACAACCCTTCTCTAATATTTACATCTTTCAGCTGTATCATCACAGCTAAAGCTTGAACACCCACTCTCTCTTACACACATTTTCCTTCCACTATTGCAATAAAAGAAACTCACTGTATCCATTATGGACATAAAAATGTAAGATGTGTTCCTTACCAGGGGCATCGACAACCACCTTAAGGACTCCACAGGTCATTAGAGCTTAATTAGAAAAAATTGCAGATGATTAATAATTGCAGCCGCAAAAAACACTCGAACGGGGACTCCAAGCAAAATGTATCCATGGCCGTGCTTGGAAAGAACACGTATATATAGAATAACTAAGAGGCCGGGATATGAAAACTTGTTTAGGTGAAAGGCAAGACTGAAAAGTTTTAACACAACCAATTATTAACTTAACCAAGTGAACACATCACACAACGGGAGGTGAAAAGATTCAATTCACATCCAAAACATATTAGAAAATAGATTTATTGATTTAATAAAATATACCATAAGAGTTATAAAATCACATAATGTATCAAAAACTGGAAGTAATAAAAAACAATTCAGAAGAAACTAACAAATGATTATCAAATACCATTCACCACATTTAGTGTGCAACAAAACCAGACCCACTCATATAACCAGTAACTCCATCCATACTACACTCATACATACCTAAAATGCATACCTAAAATACAATGGTGATCACAAAAATACACAAAATGTACATAAACATAAGCAAAAAATATTATTTACACAAAAGGTTATAGCACCATTCACAAATTCTAGTCAGTAACAAGCACGGTACTACTAGAAATAAAGTTTCTCAAGATTGGAAAACTTAATTTGTCAGATTAATTGACAATTAGATCAAAACAAGAGTCAAGAGACCAATCAAAGAACCGACCTGTTTCTTTCCATCTTCAGTATTGAATTAATTGTGTGGAAATTCATCAGGGAAAACAAAGGCCTGAAGTCTTCGGAGAGAGATGGTACTGGATTGTCACAGAATGCTGTGTAACAGTCTTGACCTGGCACCTAAACAAGAAAACAGAAATTACTGATCTCATACCAAATAAATTCCATGAGTTCAGTATATATCTGTGTAACGCTCTATCAATGGGCGTAATTACAAGGTCAAATGACCTAATGAGAAGAAGTTTACCTGAATGGGGTCACAAGCAAAACATGAATGGATCAGCGGGGCGTAGGACCTAAATAAACAAAGTTCAGTATAAGAGAGTGAAAAGAAATACCCCATAGTTGGTATAGGAGTACCTATCGGTATGATATCTAATTTTACAGATCCCAAAAAGTCGCTCAAGATGTAGTAGTGGCAAGCTGCATGAGATGGAAGAGGTCACAACAGTCTCCTTCTGATATATATAAACAGGCAGAACATAATCTTGAAAAAAACAGCACAGGGACAGCTGACAATGACCTGGCAATGAGACACAACCACCCGCCTACGACCACAGTTGGTAGGGGAAAGGGTTAACAAAACAGTAGAGCTTAGAAATGGGCTAGCATAGGCAGTATGGAGTCATACCTAAACTATTAGCTGTGGTCACTTAAAAGCGAGATTCAAAACAAAGTCTCACTTACTCTGCTATAAACCGACTTGCAATAAGTTGGACGGTGTAGTAAGTCACGAAATGATGAACCAAACAACTACGTAACCAAGTGTTAGTCGTGAAAATACACCCTACAGAGAAAAAGCACAAGAATAATCAAAAGAATTATATGTATTAGGTGTATGGCAAGCCAGACTTAAATAATGCAGTAACTGTTACTAAGCGCCATGTCCTAACAAAAGTAAGTAACACTCAAAATCCGACAGTGATTGGCTGATGGAGTCAGGAAAAAGACACTTACCTGTCAAAACGACGTCAACGAAACCATTGTTTGTAATTGAACAATGCCATGCTTAATCACACGGGTTGAAGGAAGATCACTCGTGCGGTAATTGATGCTGCGGATGTGTCTCAAAACCGGCTATTAATAGTGCCTGTTGAGTAAACCAATAAACACAATTTCTATTAAGGGATAGACAGGCAGGGAAAATATGGACGGCAATGAAATATGCATCGTGTCCAAAAGGTAGTTTATCCATAAAATGTAACAGAGGGCATCATGAGAAAATGGATGAAGTGAATGGACGACACCGCCACAAGAACGGCACGTATCATGAGCCCATACAAAGTGCGAACCCTAAATCGCATAACTGGGTGTAGATGACACTCATGCATGCAAATGATGGCCATGCGGTAATAAGAAGAACGTGTGCGTAGTGACTCATGAAGTGGTTAAACATATAAATAACCTGTGCGCTCTACCGACAACATGTGCAGAGTGTCGTACTTACCGAGAGCGAGTACCCGACTGATGTCCATTGTCAAAACAAAAGCGTCCTCTCAGAAATGGTAGAAGAACTAGCGGAAATGTATGTGGCTGCTCAATATATATTGTGAGGCATCATGGTACTCATCATATGGAGTGGCAAGCTGCAGGGTCGTACGGGCGGCCATTTTGGAAAGGCAACAGTGGTCAAACAGAGATACTGTGAACCTGAACGCCGAATAGGCTAAAGGAACAGACTGAGTGCACAAGACGGATCATGACGAAATACAATAAAATTAAATAAAATTCTGATACTCATCAGGAATAGACAGTGCAACAAGAGGTAATAATAAAAGTAACTATTACCTGTTATGTGTAATAATTGCCACCAACATCTCAAACAACTCCCCATCCTGGTTAAACAAACATTGCTGAATATATTTTTTTTTAAAACGTAAACCTGAGTAAAATATCTTGTTATCATCATGAACCTGGACCTTTCTATGGTTCCTGTCATGAGGTTGAGTGGTCAATACAAAGTACAGAAACCAGAATGAGGTTCAAAAACAGAGCTTATTTGGCACTTGAAAGAAAAGTGAAAATAATTTTAACTGAAGTTATGGTTCAGAATGGAAACCTCTGTAGTTCCTCAAAGCTCTAAGGGTCAAAACTAAATATTTCTCAAAAGTCCCTTTGGGTCTCTCCTTGGCGTTACTTACAGTTTCTTGTGAAAAATTCTCTTTTCACATGTCTCCAGTTGGCAGATAGGTTGTAACTTGGTCAGCTTGCTCCATCTCACTTCGTTGGTGGTTGTATTGCTCCAAGCTGTCACTCCTGCTGGGCTTTGGGACTAGACACAGGTCGCAATTTCCACCACATGTGAGACTGGCCTAAAGGCTATGTGTCTCTGGGGCAAGCCAGAAGGAGGACTCAGACTAGACGACATACTTTTCAAGTATCTTTATTTAACTTAGACGGAAAACACTCACTAACCCTATTGTTAAAGAGGAGTTCCCTGCCTAAGAAACTAAACTAAGGAGCTTGTCAATAGCCATAAGAAAAATAGTCCTCTGTCTATCCACTAAACTGTCCTTACCACTTAGGCAAAAATAAATGACATTTTGGTGGTGTGCCCTGCACTCAGTATTGGCTACTACAATATTTCCTGGGGGTTCATTGATTCTTCAGTTTTACATTCCTCATTATTTAACAGTACCTGGCAGTTTATCAAAGTTCCTCAAGTTTCCCAAGTTCAACAACAAAACAAAGGGGGTCATTACGAGGTTGGAGGTATGGGAAAAACGATGGCGGTAAAGTATTACCGGCATCGCATACCGCTCCGGGCTATTCCGACCTGAGAAACAGGTATTAGAGGCACCACTGATAACGGTGCCTCTAATCGCAGCATGGGCGCGGGCACGTGGCCCTTCATGCCGGCAATACCGGCATGCCATAAACAGGAAGACATCACAAGTCAGGCAGACATGCAAATACCGGCATCAGGAACGTGCAAAAAGTGGATACCGGCATGCCGGCAATACCGGCATCGCGAACCACCAGTAAACTGCCATGTGCAGTGTTCCCAACTGCCACAGGTGCACACAATCAGCACAGGTGGAGGCAATGTAGTCTGGGCCAGCACAAAAGGGGCACACCACACCCCTTCCCACACCAAAATTATTCCAATACTAGTAGCAATACTGGGGCTGGAGGACATGCTTGCATTGCTACACCAGCAACAACAACAACAACTACAACAACAGGCAGCACAGAGGAGACGCAGGAGGAGAAGGAGGGTGAGACAGGCACAGCATGCCCCACCAGTGCAGGCAGTCATACCACAAAGGCAGCCCCCAATCCTTCGCATCAGAGCCAGTCCATTCAACCTAACCCCTGAGCAGATCCACACCATGTACCGTCTGGACCGGGACACCATCACCACCATCGTGGACATGAAACACAACGACATCGCCAGCCTCATTGACATCCATACTGCCATCCCCCCTCTACTGAAGGTGGTGTCTGTGCTCCACTTCCTGGCCACAGGCAACTACCAGCACACGGCATATCACAACCATTATTTTCATGCACGCTGAACCAAGTGCTCGATGCCCCCCTGAAGCACACAAGCGACCACATATCCCTACCACAGACTGCCCGGGAGATCTCCAACACCAAAATTGGCTTCCATGCACTGGCAGGCATACCAAATTGCATTGGTGCCCTCGACTGCACCCATGTGGAATTGGTGGTCCCACATGCCATGGAGGTAGTGTACCGCAACCGTAAGATATACCACTCCATCAACGTGCAAATGGTATGTGACTCAACCAATATCATCACACATTGCTGTGCCAGATTTCCCGGATCAACCCATGATTCAATGGTCCTGCAGAACTCCATGATACCACGCTACATGGAGCGACATGCAGGACAACGTGCCTGGCTACTTGGTGAGTTGCATGGCAAGCACATGGCAGTGTGATGGGGGAGAGATGCATACTTCACCTGGGTGAGATTGGGGGGGGAGATGCATACTTCACCTGGGTGAGATTGGGGGGGAGATGCATACTTCACCTGGGTAAGATTGGGGAGGGAGAGATGCATACTTTACCTGCCTGAGATTGGGGGGGAGAGATGCATACTTTACCTGGGTGAGATTGCGGGGAGGGGGAGAGGCATACTTCACCTGGGTGAGATTGGGGGGGAAGAGATACATAATTTACCTGGGTGAGATTGCGGGGAGGGGGGAAGTTCCATACTTCACCTGGTTGAGATTGGGGGGGGAGAGATGCATACTTCACCTGGGTGAGATTGGGGGGGGATGCATACTTCACCTGGATGGTATTAGTTGAGAGATTGGACAATGCCCATACTGAAATACACTGTGCCCCAAAGCAGCCCAGACTGAACCTGACACCTGAAACCAATATGCAAGACGTAAGCTGCACAACAATGACAACATGCCAGTACTGCAACCATACCATATCCATCAACACGTACACTGCACATCATCAGACAGTACCCTCTGCAACACAATGCAGCAACATGCTGTCAGTATGCCTAATACAAATGACCGCTGAACAGCATCACAGTTGACGGAACACCAAGAGACCAGAAAGGATTGTGTAGAAGGTGGAGGATGATTTAGAGGAGACTTTTGGTGTGTTAGAGAGAGTGAAGTTAAGGTGTTGGGACTAAGAGGATGGTACCTATTTGGTAGTTTGTGTGTGAGTGAGATAGTAATTGAAGTTAATTTGGGAGGGAGAACTGGGGGGCCTTTGAGAGTAGTAAAGAAAGTGCATGTAAGAGAGAGAAAGAAATGATACAGAGAAACAGAGAGAGAGAAAGAGAGAGAGAGAGAGAGAGAGAGAGAGAGAGAGAGAGAGGGCATGAAGGAAAGTAGGTAAGAGAGTTATCAGCAGGGAGTTATAGAGTAGACACCATGGGAGGGAGAGGGGAGTTAAGACCAGGAGACAGTGTAGAAAGGAGATGGATCAGGAGAGCGGGGACATGAAAGGGTCTCAAACAAGAGAAAAAGAGAAAGAGAGAGAGAGAGAGAGAGAGAGAGAGAGAGAGAGAGAGAGAGAGAGAAGACGGGAGCAGGAGTCTGGAGAGAGAAGAGACAGGCGAGAATAACAAAAAGGCAAATGATCTGCCAGAGTGTATAGATCATCCTGCTATGTGACCTAGGAAGTCAATGTTGGAGTTAAATAAATAAGGCTACTGCCTTTAGGCCCCTCTGTCGTAGGACTAGCCAAGACAATAGGGGTCACCTGGCTAAAGAGGGAATGTGTACTATCACCAGACTTCTTTGAGTAAGCATACTGGGTTAAGGAGGTGGGTCCCCCCTCAAACGGAGAAGGAAACGGTACAGGAATCAACCCTGGCCTGTGAACCCCAAGTGCCTGTTTTTGTCATATTGCCGGCATAGGTGGAGATGAAGAATTCTGCCAATGTCTTGTTGGTAGTGTAGTGTGTTTGCAAATATAATGGTTTTCTTTCATGTGATAAAATACATTTGACAAGGCTTTAATACTTATATGAAGTAATATGTAGACCTAATAGTAACATAACTTTAATCTCACAGCTGAGTGTATACTGAAAAAAACATCTCTTTATTAACCACTAAATCACACTTCATTACGTTATTCTCAATGAGATTAAAAATATGGTCCCCCATATCTTCATCATACTCAAGAAGGTATTCAGCATATTGAAGGTGTAAAGTTTAATTCTGAAACAGACTGACTGGTATCTCTAGTGTGGTAAGTCAGACATAAGAGATGGACAAGAAGACATGTTTGCAAACAAGTATTTTTATTAAAGGAAGGAATGCCTCTTCTATCCCTACTTCTATGATGAGTTTGCCTAATCTTTGAAGAAAACAACAAACTAGTGCTTAACAAGTTGTCTTACAAAAATTCTGTCTTTTTTTCCAAACCTATGCTACCCTAATATCCTCCCTACCACTATTACAAAAAAGATAACATAACTTAGCCTATGAAATAATGACTCCTCCCATCCCCCTTATCTTGACTAGCGTGGTTGCTTTTCTAATCCCCAACTAAAAGCTTTGCTGTGCTTTCTTATACCCCAGGCCTGATGCTGTGATTTAAATGCCTTTCTCTGTTCCTCTTGGTGTTTGGTCCGGGCCCCCACCCAAATGTTATGATTCTGACTCTGAGCCAATCGACCTTGCTAGGTCGTTCAAACTCAAAATCTATCCAATATCTCTGTATGTGTGCTCTTCATCCGAGACAACAGACACCAGTGGTCTGGGTTCATCTATATTTACATAACTGAACATTTCTTTCACCCTACCTCAGGGTATTGTGAGACGTCAGACATGGGAGACAGACACATATGTGGAGTTGCCATTTATTAAATAATAAGAGGTGAGGCAAACACCTGTCTTTCCCTAACCTAACAAGGAATTCCTTACCTATCCAACTAAGGCTGAAGGAAAGTGACCTAATATCCAAAGATATATGTCCCGCACACTCATACATACACACAAATCATACAGGAATGATTGAGCTGTTTAAACTCCACAAAACAACATATGCATTCAAACATCAAAGTTATAAACAGAAAATCTTGTGGCCACGGTTGGATTCCCTTCATCTGATCAATTCAGGATGTTTCACATCAAGGTCCAGTTTCAAAAAGGTTATTTTCTCTAGCCAAGTTCCACCCCAAATAGAATACACAGTTCTTTTCATCCATGATGTCCTTCACCTGGCAAATAATGTGTCTCCCTCTTAAGACTATTGTTAAAACTTTCACAACCTTCTTATTAGGACACCAAAAAGACTCTCACTTCATACATCAAGTTGAAAGGTTAAGGTAAAAGTAATTTTCTCAGTAGACCAATCACTTTTTATCACTTTGCATTTCTTCTTCACAAGCAACACCTTTTTCAGAAGGGTTAATTCAGAAAGTTAGACTTTTAGTCAGGATGATTATGCAACAGTTTATTAAAACAGAGTAATGGAATTGCCACTTCTTTTCCACCACAACCTTCCGCCACATCACATCCTCTTCTTTCTGGTCCACTAGCCTGCCAGGACTAACCACTGCATGTCCCTTTCCCAGTGTACTCGCCTGCCAGGACAAAACTCTTACTATTACAATTTGCATTTCGTGGTGAGACTTGTTCCAAACGTTCCATACTTA
Organism: Ambystoma mexicanum; assembly: GCF_040938575.1. Lineage (NCBI taxonomy): Eukaryota > Metazoa > Chordata > Amphibia > Caudata > Ambystomatidae > Ambystoma > Ambystoma mexicanum. Next base: position 81,819,225 of record NC_090937.1, read on the forward strand.
AATCCTCACCGGGGAAAGTTAAACCATCAACTGATTCCTCGGTAGGTCTTTTGACTTGCAACACAATAGGTTTACAACTTTTTCCACAAACATGCTAGAAAAAATGACAATGATTCTCGCATTGATCTGTTTGCCACTAGCAATGCAAGTCACAGTAATCTGCCCCTTTAATCTTCCTACAAGGAGGGCTTTTCTCCTGCAAGCTCTGATTTCTTTTTAAATTACTTATTGGATGCTGGACATGTACTTTACAACTTTCTTCTGAGCTGTAACTTGTTCTGGGACTGCTGCACTTAAATTGCGTTGAGGTCACTCTCAATTTACTTTGGACTTGACAATGCAGGTTATAATGTCCCTTCGTTGAATATCTGTCATGCATTCAACATCATCGCGTCATTCAGCATGGGTATGGGGGGGAACAGAAGGCGGTCACGTGTGTGGCGCGGGCTGTTTCCACGATGGAGATTGCCATGGCGACTACAGGAAGCCCAGAGAGTGCCTGTAGTCGCATCCAGAGGACACACAACGCCACGTAGGCAGTGACCGCATATATACGCCCCGGCTAGCCGCACACGTTGCTTAGCAGCTGTGCTCTTGCCGGTTAGTGTGGCATTCAGTTTTTGCTTTTTCTACCATTCGGATTACTTGGCTTCTGACCTCTCCTGCTTCTGGACTACATAGTTTCCTTGATAATCCCCTTTGCTTTTTTTGCCTGGACTACTGCTACTCTGGCACTAGACCTCGGATCGCCTTTCTGACTTCAGACTTGGATTTTCCCACTGAACTGTTTGCTTCCTACCATTGACCTCTGACAGTCTAACGGATTGCTTTGGCCTCCTCACGAACATTGGTTGCTTTGGCTGAGGTGCTTTCCCTCAGAATTGCTGGCAGTCCTCCTTCCCTTATCACCTGGAGGAGCCCGTGGTTGCTGGAACCTCGTCATCTACCCTGCACCATCTCGGGATGGACAGCGGAAGCCTGCACTGCGGGAACCCTGATATTGTGCTTCCACTTCCACGCCATCCACAGCTCCTCCTAGGTAGGTGTTCACCCTTTCCCTAGTGATACCTGTTCTATGCTTACCTTGACCCTTATCAGCTCTGTTTTCTTTCTAGCCTCAGAGACCCGGTGCCATCGTTCCAGCCACCTCTGGCCCTAAAGATTAGTCAGGGAGTGCATTCATTTCCTCTCTGGCCGGAGCTTAGGGATGGAGATATTCATACTCTCCACGACAGCTACATTTGTGACAATATCCCTCTTTAGGAAAATTATATCCCGTGGATTTTATTAGTGCCCCTCATTGGCTATGGTAATGAGGGTTACAATATTCCCCTTTTGGATATTTCCCTTCTTGTAATTTGTATTCACTTTGCTGAAATATTGCCTGCTTTTGGCTTGGACAATGCGGTTCCAATGTTCTCCTATTGGATATCTCCCTCCTGAGAGATTACATTCACTTTGTTTCTATTTAAAGTTTTGGTATTCAAACGATTTGACTTCTTCCTTTTGGGAGATTGCATTCACTTTGCATCAATTTAAAGGCGTGGTATTCAAAAGGTATATTTCTACTCAGTGGTCTACTTCAGAGTGCCCAGAGGTCACCTATGTCAGGCCAACTCACCTGTACTTCCCGGTGTCTCCTTCTGACTCGTTGCTTTTGCTTGTTCGCTCGTTGGGGCATCCCTATCTTTTGATATCTCTGTTCAACCTTCTCCTGCTTATGAAGGCTGTCAGTGGGGCTTACACGGCTCCACACGCACTGCAGTGAAAACCTCACACAGGGGCGAGATGAAGGACACACAGAGCTTCTCTCTCCTGTGGGATAGCTGGCCTTGCTACATCTTCCCACTGTGCATCCTCTGCATCCTTGAGGCACCCCGGCCTCCGCCACGTTCTCTGCATGACGTCCCGCTATCAGGAAAGAGGCGGCGCCGACCTCTGCTTCCTCCTGCTGCTTCTGCTCCTGCTGCTTCTCCTTCGTCATGGCCCGCAGCTGAAGGGCCTTTATATGTCTAAACGTCCCGCTCAGGTGTGGGTCATTACAACCACTAGACCGCTCATTTGGGTTTTGTATCTCTGGACCCCTCTTCTTTGTCTCAGTACTAAGAGCGTTATGGGACTTGAAGTCCATAATGTTCTTAGTTGGGTTTCTTTGTTCTAATTCACTCTGCTTGAGTAATTTATAACATGTACTTTTAAGGGAAGATTTTAAAGGGAGTAATGATTTTCTTTTGGATTTATAATTCACACATAAGGTAGAATCATATCTACTAAAAGTATTTTTATCATCTTCCTGCCCCTTATCTACATCTTTTCCAGGTTTACAAGAAGTAATCTTATATTTAGTAATTTGGGTAAATCTGGGAGGGGGGCTTTACTGTGACAACATGTGATTAAATAGTCAGGCATTGGGGCAACCTTATCCTCAAAAGAGGAGAAATGCCATGTCTTTCCTGACAGATTCACCACATTCAAGGGAATGCCTTCTAGTTCCATGTGATCCTCCTGTATAATACCACCCCTAGGTTTAAGATCAGGTAGCGACTGCCTTTCACTGGCCATATGGGAGGAGACTTTAGGCTGGGATTCTGTGATGACTCTGCAAGATTCATCACAGTATTTTATGTCCTGCTGTGTTTTGTGCACTTCCCTTGCTTACCCGTGCTTGGGTTGTGGGATTTCTTACCCCACTAATGGGATATGTTGTGTCTTAGCCTTACTGGGTTACCTGTCTCTTCACCCCTTCTTCACTGATCGGTTTTCTCACCACTTCATGGGATGTCTTTATTTTTCAGCCCAGCATGGGATATAGGGCTTCTGGGCTGTGCTTCGGTTATCGGTTTTCTCACTGCATTGTGGGGTATTTGGATTCTCATCCAAGTGTGTGCTGTGGGGTTTCTCACCCCTGCTCTGGTTATCAGTTTCCCCTTCCCCATATGGGGTATTTGGATTCTCAGCCTGGCGTGGGCTACCCTGTAGCCTCAATGCCCACTCCACGTCTTTGCCGTGTACTTGCATTTCAGCGGTGCTGCTCGTTGGGGGAGGTGGTCTCTGTGCCCAGTGCAAACCGCCCCTCCTGACTTTGTTCCAGTCTTCGAAGTCAGATCTCATGCGTCTGTTCCTCCCATCCTGGACAGACAGTTCTTCGGCGTCGGTTACATAGGACGTGGGCATGCTTCTTCTGGTGTGATTTCATTTCGCTTCTCCTCTGCGGCTCCAAGCTCCTTGGTCTCCCCACCTTCCTGGTAGTGGCAGCATTCCGCGGACTTCCCTGTTTCTACACCCAACCAAGCCATCTGCATGGGTCTACGTACGGACACCTCTTCTAAGGGTGATGTTGCCTCCTCTTTAGGGCTATGCAGGCCTGTTCTCTCGTCCTCCGGCTAACTCTCTCTTCTTGTGTCTGGGTCTTGGGACCTTTCTGTTCCTCCCTGGAACGAGATGGAAGGATCCATTGGCTCTGCTCTCGGCAACAAATACAGGTCAGAAACCAAACCATTCACTTTTAAAGGGCCCTGTACATTACTGCCCTGCTAAATTCCCATATAACCAGCAAACACGTGGGATTATGTGTTGAAGGAAGGTGGAGTAAAACCCTTCTTTGAGGATTCCTTGTCCCCTGAGGGGAAAGGGGGTCACTCCCAGTTGGATCCCGCTTGCCCTGTTCCCTTAAGGGAGTTAAGCATAGCAGGCTCACCTCCCTAGACCCAAAGGTGGTGGTTCCTCTTTGGGGAGAAGGGACGAATTTCCTGGATTCGTCACACTAGATATAGAATCAATGTACACTGACATTGTTGTCGTTAGATGTATGGCTGCTTTGTATTCTGGCTCTCCGTTTTTGACAACTTATACAATATTGTTTTGCAATAAAACAGACAGATCCTTCGTTTTGGTACTAGGTAGGGAAAATCCTTTTTAGAATAAAGTCAGAGAGGTATTTGTCCAACCCATTATTATTTAATAAATGTCTTTGAATGTAACTATGACTACCTTGTGTCTGGCTCTCATTTTTGACCCCTCACAGAGGTAAAATGCAAATCAAGTCAGGTTTTAATTCTGAGCTCTAGAGCTTTGAAAATATATTACTGTTTTTGTTTAAACCTCTTTAACAAACCTTACTGCAAAAATATATACCAACCCAAAAACAATATATATGATATTGGCGATGTAGAGAACCAAGAAATACATAAGAAGTCCTGGCAAGGCAAAATACCAGGCAATTGAGAGCATGAGAAGTAAGTGAAAACCATGAGTGAAGTCCTGGCAGGAGACTACACCAGTCAATTGCAATTGCATAAAGAGTCGTGGCAGGGGAGTATATCAGGCATTTTGCAAAGCTTCCAGAAACAATATAGGAATACAATGTTTAGGAGAAATTGGTGAGAAAGACAGTGGGGCTCATTACGAGGCTGGCAGTAGCCGTGCCTGTAGTACCGCCGGTATCCATTTCGTTCCGGCACCCGCGAATGGGCAATTACCGGGTTATGCCGAGTTTGGTGGTGCCGCGGGTGCCGGTAATAAGGGACTCCCCATCCCCATTCGGCCCCATAGGGCTGAATGGGAATGGGGAAGGTGGTAGCACCAGTACCGTTAATAACGGTACCAGTGCTACAGTCCTGTTCTGCTCGCGAGTGCTGGTACGGCCACCAGGTCAGACCTGGTGGCTGCAAAGGCACCCGCGAGCAGAACTCGTAGTATGGCGGTATGGTAGCGCTACCGGCACCATTGTTGCATTACCGCCATACTTGTAATGAGGCTCAGTGTTTTCTAAAACAAGGATAAATTGATGAGAAAGAATGACTGGTATAGAATTTGTTGTTTAAACAGGATCCTTGTGAATCAAGGAGAGCCACAAAGGAACTGTTAGTAAAAAAGACATTTGCCTCCTTAGGATTACTACAGAAGGTGTTTACCCTCTGGATCCAAGACTTCTGCCTTGGAGAACATTTCTGTTGGAGCTGTACTTAATTTCAGTTGTGAACACTTTTTGGCAATATCAGGTTGGAGACATTGGCCCTCATTAGGAGGTTGGAGGTAACCATGCCACATTTAGTGGCATGGTTGCCTCCTTCCCGCATACCGGGCCTGGGTTCCTCCATTTTTTTCATTTTTTTTATTTTTTTTATTAAAATGTTTTGTTTGATTTAACAAACTTTTAATTTTTCATAAATCTAAGTAAAAAGGAAATTATCAGGCACAAGTTCACGTTATTCCCATTGCTCCTCTGGATTTTCGGTAATAAGATCATTCCAGAATTTAATCACAGTAAATATTAATCGTTGGTTACTTCCTTCGAGGAGTTCCGCCCATCTTTCTTCTGTTGTCGATGGCTTTTCGGAAATTTTAAAGAAGTCTTTGTATAAATCTCTTTTCGATTTCAAGGCTGGGCATACCATGATCAGATGAAATAGAGTTTCTGGTCTCACTAAATTACAGAATCGACAGGCATCAGATTTCTTAAGAGGTTTGGCTATCAAGGCTTGGTATTCGTGAGTAGGCAATATATTTAGTCTAAATCGCAGAAATAAATCGCGAAACTTACAGCTGGGAAACTGTACCAGATATTTAGGTAGTTGATTAAGTATCCACACCTCTGTTTCTGCATGAAGATGCCGTTTGTACTTTTTCTGTAATTCCATTGTTCTTAGCCAATCGTTTTTTGGTATTTTCCGTTTTGCATATTGTGGTCTATTCAGTAGCAATTTGCCTGAGATGTCTTCTATTTTCATTTTCGCCTTAATTTCATTAACCCATTTCTGTAATGCGTTCGATCGGAAAGCGTCCTTTTTTTCTTTTAGGATTTCCAAAGCTGGTATTTCATCATCAGACATAATTTTTCTTAACAAGTCCAGTTGTTTCCATAGGACTATTGACTGTACCGATTGTAAGGCTAACTCAAATCTTAATCTGTTCATTGGAAATGTTTTGGGCAAGGCAAGTGTCTTCCTCCAGAACAGTGCCTCATAATAGGGCCATCTCATTATTTTTTGATTAATTAGCGTCTCGCTTGCATATGTTAAAATTGGGATTACTTTTTGTTTGTACAGAAGAATTGTTGGTTTTACTGAATAAGTCCCGTATTTTAAATGGAAGAAACGACCTTGGCTTGCCAAAGTTCTTGCTTTTGCTTCAATGTGTTCTTGCCATTCTGTTTCGTTTTCTGAAGGATTAATTATAACTCCTGAATATTTGATTGTCTTGGTTATCACAATCTGTTGTTTTCCTATCTGAATCTTTACGTTTGGTTGACTTTTGGTTTTCAAGTTAATCAGCTTCATAATTCTTGTTTTATCGGTGTTGATTTGCAGCTTATTGTCCATCATGTAGTCTTGTGCTTTATCCATTGTTCGCTGCAGTCCTTGCACTGTTTTGTCCAAAATTATAATATCATCTGCGTAAATTAGCGTTTGTATAGCTTCGCTATTGATTTTTGGAGGATTCGCTACGGTGTTTAGAATTTTTTCACCTAAATCATAAGTAAAAAGATTATAAAGACACGCAGCTAATGGACAGCCTTGCTTTAGGCCGTTGTCTTTTGAGATCGAATCAGTCAGTCTTCCTTCTTTGGTCAATCGAACACGTATTGAGGTATTCAAATAAAGCTCTTTAATTGGGTTGAGAATATTTGCGGGGCAGCCCCAATTTCTTAATTTAACCCATAACAGTTGTCTATTCACTGAATCGAAGGCAGTTTTTAGGTCTATAAAGATGCCGTAGAGTTGTTCCGATTTAGCCATTGCTTCATATTTCAACATATTCAACAGTAGGAGGTTGACATTAGTACCTATATGTTTGACAAATCCTGTTTGTCGTTTGCCTTTTTTGTTGTTATCTTTTGCCCATTGATTCAACTTTGTTTGCAGGAAACCAGCAAATAATTTACCCAAGGGATCTAGTAAAGCTATTGGTCTATAATTGGCCGGATCTTTTCTATCTCCTGTTTTGAAAATTGGAATCAAAACCACTGTAGTCCAAGTCTGAGGTATCTGTTGGGTCTTTTTAATTAAGCGTAATAGATTACTTTTAAATCGGTGTTTGATAAACCATCAGGTCCTGGGGCTCTCGATGATTTGAGTGAGTTTATGGTCTTAATAATGTCTTCATTTTCCCATTTAGTGTCCCACGGGTCATTGTTTGCTTCTCTTACATTCATAACTGTTTGTACAGACTTTTGGTATAATGCTGAATAATGGTTCATCCATCTATTTGCATCCACTTCTTGAATCATCTTTTGACTTGTTGCTGATATATTCAACAATGACCATAGCTGCCTCATATTTTTTTCTTTAAGTGTTGTCAAAATCGCTTCTGCATCATTCTGCTTTATTGAAGCTTTGATACCTTTGATTGCATTGGAATATTTGGTCTTTTCTTTTTTTTATTTCTATTTCAAGATTAGGTGTTTTGGATTTTCTCAATTTCCGTAGCGCTTTGTAGTGTTGTTTCTTTTGTTGTTTGGACTTCGATATTGAAATAGTGAGAGTGTGCTGGTTTTTGGTTATTCTTTCTGGCCTTCTGTTTGTATTTTTCAAGGATCCAGCCATACTCCATTTTGATGATATCTTGAATTGGTGCACCTTCAAAGGTTGAAGCTATTTCTGCCATTTGATTGTGCTTAATCCTGAGTCTATTCAACCCATTTGTTAGCTCAAGGACCGGTAGTATTAGGCATTGGTCAGTGGCTGGTTTGGTAGACCATTCAATCTGGATTAAATGATGATTGCTATCCTGTTGTCTCGAGTTTCTTATTGACGTTGTCAAGCTTCTGATTCTTTCCGATGTAAATATTTCGATGTTTCACCTGTCCATGTTGGTAGAGGTTACCTTCAGTATCTGTTGGCTGGTTACTTAGATATATGCTTCTTTGAGCCACTTCTCTCATCCACTTTTTTGCTCTGCTCGACCATGAACTGGGGTCCAATGACTGGCCTTCTTTATCAAATAAGTGAAAGTTAAAATCTCCTAGTATGATAAATTCCATGTCACTATTTGCAATTGCTACGTTGTCCAATTCTTCAAATATAACGTCTATAAATTTCTTCTCTGACATTGCGTTAGGGTTCCAATATATATTAACTATGGATAACAACAAATCATCCAAGGCGGTCAATGTTTCCTCTTTATTGGGTGTTGTCATTTTAATAGTTAAATATTGAGCCCACGGATGAATGTTTTTACTAGCAATGATTGTCCAATTTGGATATATTTTTGAAAGTAACAGCATTCCTGTTGCGGGTCTACCCTGTTGGCCTGATATCACCGTGTTCATTAATGTACTGTACCCATCACAGATCACCTCTTCCGTTAGCCATGTTTCTTGTAAACAAATGATATCCAGATTCTCTAGAAATTCTGACTGATTTTCTAGGAGATGTTTATTCCTCCTTGTATTCCATGTTCCTAGTGAGATGGTACATTTCTGTGGTTCATTCTTATTTCGTTGTTATAGATAGGTTTTCTTCAAGATTGATTCCCTTTGTGGAGAGTCGCGGAAATCACGCCATATCGGTTGTGAGTGCGAATCTTCATGAGGAAGTAACCTTGGACTATGGTTGTTCTGCTTTGGAGCAGGTTTCATCCGTCTAATCTGGTCCTCATTATAGTTTGGTTTCAGATTGTTAAATGGGGCTAGATTTATTTTTTTTTTTCAGCTAAGGCCCGTGAGACAAAGATTTCCTCTATTCCAAATCCTAGTTTCTCAAACTGATGTTTATTTGCTAGAACCATTTGCATTAATTCTTGCTTGCAAAAATCAATTTGCACCTCTTCCATATGTTGCTTATTTGGAAAGAGAACTAGATCTAGATCATCTGATTTTAATTTCTCCACTTGTGGGATTGCTTTGAATAATCGTAGAATATTGGCTCTATTCATTATTACCGGATCGTCTGTAATAGGTGTTGATGGAAATAGAGCTATTCTGTAGGCAGCAGTTATCTTCTATGGGTTTAGAAATTTTGGTCTCACTAATGTGGGACTTCTTTGCGGGATCTGGGTATTTTGGCTGAGCTCTTCAGGTTCTGTTTCTGGTGATAACCATGGTTCATCATTAGATATTATTGAGTATTCCAGGTCCATACTAGATACTTCTTCCTCCTCCGCTTCAGACAAGGTTTGTTCTCTTTTCGAGTCTTTATATTCGTCGACGACGATCAGCGTCAGATCTTGTGAATTGATTGACATAGAGATATAGGCACTCATCTCATCAGCAGTTGATAAGTCTATTATTGGAATAGGTTTTTCCACCTGACTGGGTGTTTTTTTATTTATTATTTCCAGCAGGGCATCCAATGGTTCCGATGTTGCGCTGGTAACTGAATTGGTCTGCTCTTTTTGAATTACCGCTCTTTCCTTTTCACTCGCTTTTTGTTGAGTACGTTTTTGTTTTAGCATAGGATGGTTATTATTCTTTGCTTCATCAGGTAAAGTTTTCTGTATTGTCTTCATTTTCCTCAGAAATGCACTGGATCCATTTTGGATTTTTTTTGCCGTTTTTTTCTTGGACTTTGGATTCGTTATTAAATCTTGACCCACCATTCCACGCTTTGAGAGATCAAATATATCAAAGGGGGTGCAAGCTGATGGTTCGATGGAGAGTGGATGTGTCAGTAATGGCAAATTTACTGGGATAGTCGAGAAAGTTTGTCTTTCATATTGGAAGTTTTGATCTACTTTGTGTTCTTTGTTATTGTTACAAACTTCGGTTTGCGTCTGGATTGTTGCATATTGTTTTAGTTCCATCATGAGTCCCTGTTTTTTTGTTTTATCATCCATCATTTTTTTAGTAATGATTGACACCGTCTCAAGGAGATTCAGTTTGTCTGTTGTCGGCTCTAGCTACGTCCGCCAATCGTGTTTGCCAAATTCTCAATGTTTCGGCTTCTTGTTTTAGCCGTTCATGCATAGTATTTATAAATGTTTCCATGTATGTTTGTTTCGTCATTATCATTGCCAGCAGTGTTGCCTGATTTTTTGTAGCGTCAACCATGTATTCCTGTATCTTTAAAAACGGAATCATTGCTGTCGACAGCACGGCTACCAGTGTATTTTGTAAATCTAGCATATTTGTTGGTATCCTTTGTTGGACTTCCGATACGGGGGATTGCTGATTCCGTGGTAGCTTTGAGGCAGCAAGGTCATAATCTTCCAATTTAGGATTGTGTGACTCTTTGGACAATGAGGTTGTGTTTTTGTCACCAGGTGAGATGGATCTTGGCCGTACAATTGGTGTGGATGTCTTGATATTTTTGGCGTGTATTGGCATAATTGCTCTGTCAAAGACTTCATTTCTTTTTTCCTGGGACTCCATAATGGCATCAATTTCAGTGATGTCAAGAGATAGTCGGGCGCATCTAAGTGCATTAGGTTTATTGCGATCCATGCTCTTAGAGCGTGATGATGTGTATGTTTTCTGCCAATGTAACCTGGCCGCTTTGGCTCTGTCTTGTAAGGACGGGGTAAAGGAGTTCTTTGTGTCATCTTCTTTTGTCCGATTTTTCTTTATTGGGTGATCAGGTTGTGATGTACCATGAATTGGCGTCACCTGGGGCATACATCTCTCACCTTGTGTCGATTTCCTTACTTCTTCTGTTTTTAGGCTGACTGGCTCTATCGGCACCGACGTGGCCTTTTGACCTTTCAATGCAATCGATTTTTGTGCAATATGAGTGCTAGTTGATAGTTTTACAGCTATCTTATCATTCAACGTCAACTGCCCTTTTAACGAATGTGGAACATTTCCTTCTGTCAGTACTGGTCTTGTATTTAATTTCTGTGTTTCAATGTTTCTTGCTCTAAGTGATTGGTCTACCATGTTATCATCAGGTGGCGTGTTTACCTCCATTGTCATCTGGGTAGCAGGGTTTACGGGTAAGTGCGCAAGGGATTCCTCTAACTTCCCTTGGAGCCTAGTTCTTGGTTTTTGAGGTTCCATTGCTAAGAGTCTTCACCGAAAGCGACCCGGGGTCACTGAGTGGATTAATTACCTGGTTTGATCAGTACTTCCTGCCGTAACCAGCCGCAAACAGCAGACAACAGCTCGCCCTTGACTCCATTCGGGTTTCACGTCACAAGGATCGAGCTGAACTGCTTTTGAGGCTTGCAGCAGGGGGCGTGGCTTCCACAAATCACGTGAGGCAAGTCACGTGTAGCAACAAGATCCCGCTCGCTTCAACTGCTCACAGCTGGCCGGTGAGGCTTATGCAAATCGGAGCGGATGCGGGTGCAGAACTTTTCAAGCGGAGCTCCTCGTAGGCAAAAGGTCAGTAGTTCGAGTAGGAGATTAGAACAGCCGCACAGCAAATAACAGCTCGCCCTTGACTCCACTCGGGTTTCACCATGCCAACCATGGCGGACCCGGTAATTCCTCGTCCGAGGAACCCGGACCCGGTCCATCCCCATTCCCATTCCAGCCCCCATATGGCTCAATGGGGATGGGGAAGGAGCTAACAATGGATGTTAGCTCCCTGGTCTCCTCGCTGGACCCGGTAAGGACGCCTGGTTTTACCAGGCGCCCATTGCGGGTCCCGCGAGGAGACCTCGTAATAGGGCGGAATGGGTTTACCGGCACCGGCACCATTACCGGTGCCGGTAAACGCATTCCGCCAACTTCCTAATGATGACCATTGCCTTGCACATTAGTACTGTTTTGCAGTGTGAGGGTCAGGATAGGACGTTTTGGACACAAGGATGGCTTTTCAGTTGTTGACATCCTGACACAGATAGATCTTTCGTTTTGGTTTTAGGAAGGGAAAATCCTCTTTAAAATAGGGTCAGAGAGGCATTTGTCCAACCAATTAATATTTAATAAATGTCTTTAAATGAAACTATGATAACCTCATGTACGTCTTTCATTTCTGACCCCTCACACAGGTAAAATGCAAATCCCACATTTCTTTTCATTCTGGACTCCTGAGCTTGGAAAATACATTATTTAAAAAAAACTTTTTAGCCAACAATTGCCTAGATGTCTAATTGAATGTAGAACTGTGATAATCAATATAACACTTATTTAAGGTTATTCCATGAGTGTAATTCCTATCACTTTCCTTCCGAGTAGATCAATATAAGTGAAGGTCCATCTAAATATATGCTTCAGTTCTCAAGAGATTATCCTTCCCCGTAGCCTATTACCCCTAACCTAGGATCTTTGGGCACTGGTAATGCTTAATAATGGTTAGCATGGGATACACTTAGTTTGGGTGCTTACTACATCTTCATTGGATCTTCGGTACATCACCATCTTTGGTACATCACCATCTTCATTATCATGATCCTTGGTATTCCTCATTTCTTTAGTTGTCAGACCATCTTCTTTGCATTTGACGGTCATCACCCTCCACTGGTCTCTGTCTGTTCCCTCCATCTCTCCGAGGAAATTGAATCTACAATAGATAGAAAAACAGATGTTTTAAGTATTCATTAAAATAATCTATTTACCTTTCCAGTCTTTTACACTTTTTCCCTAAATGATTCCTCAATCTCTTGAATTTTTGATTTTGGATGGCATAACTTTATTTGGTTGACATGCACACATTGTTCAGCTTCTTTGTCACCATCTTTTATCAAAATTGTATGCACAACTGGAGATACCTTATGAATGATCTTGAACAGACCATTCCGCCCTACCATGAATTTCAATTGCTTTGCAATGCTCTTGGCAAAATTGAATCCAAATACCTAGTCACCAATTTTGTACACTTTTAGAGATGACATTTTATCACAAAAAGGCTTTGGCACTGTCAGCTACTTTTTCATGTTCTTTTGTGAAAAGGTAAAAGCATGTTGGAGATCTTGCCTCAGATTATCCACATATTCATTAATAGTGGATGCTTTGATAATGTTTTAATATGCTAATAATTATTTTATTCGTCTTTTCGATGCCCCAATTGAGAATGGTCTGTAGGAGATGTGTAGTTTTCATTTGACATTCAAGATTGCCGATATTATTGTCATCACTGCATTAGAAAACTGGCTGCCTATGACCGACTCAATCTGATGGTCTAAACCAAATCTAGAGAACATTTGATTTAGCATCAACTACAGAGGTTTCTGCTCTACAATTGGGAGCCGGAAGACATTCAACAAATTCTGTCATCATTCAAACTAATGTCAACATGCACTTATTTCCGAGGGTTAATCTTGGCACAGGACTAATCATATCCACCTGGAGTCTGGACAATGATAAAGTCAATCCTCTTTCAAGTAGTGGTGAACTAGGTTGGAATTGAGCACATACCAAACATCCTCTGCAATACAATGCAATGTCTTGCATGTGCAGCCAATATCCAAATTCCCACAAGATTTCAAAATTATTTTGTGCCACCTACGCCCTGCAGAAATGTTGTCATGTGCATGATGCATCATTAACTCTCTGAACGACATGGGCACAACCCTTTGCACAAATCCTGATATCAGTTTCTGTACCTAGAGCACATCGTTTAGAGCATAATTAAATAATTTCTGCGTCTTCATTTCTGTGTCTTCACCTATACGCTTAATTATTATTTTCCTACACAATCTTCTTCTGAAATAGGATTCTTCTCAGGATCTTCATTATAATCAACATATTCTCAGTATGTGATCCTCTCTTTGGACAATTATTAAATCTTTGGCCACTGGGAGCTGATTTTCTTTATTTTGTCGGTTGACAACTGATATTTGTGGGGCCAAATCTGGCGGTAACTCTTAAAAGTGGCAGTAACGGAATAACCGTGCCTATACCGCTCAATAGGATCACAAACCTGTGCAAATACTGCTGATTGTAAAATCAGCCAGTGCTGTTACAGCCAGCTGTAACTGTCCCGGCCACACGAAGCACAAAGACAGCCACATCACAAGTCCATGAACGGCAGTATTAGCGCCGAAAACCGGCGCTAATACCTCTGAAAACACAGCGCAGTTACCTCCAGCTTCCATGAACACAGGTGTCAGAAATGAAGCCACAGGTGAACCCAATCTACCCCAGAGGGCTACATAAGGCACACACCTACCCCAAACACTTTTTCCAACATCATGCTGCCACTAGCCACTGTAAGCTGGGACAGGCAGCTGCTCATGCTGCGCCTGGAAGTACAGAGGCAAGATAACCAGGCCAGGGCACGGGGAGTACAGGGTCGGTTGGAGGGGTAGAGGACAAGGAGGAGAGCCCAGGCAAGATGTGCACTGATCCCCAGGGTTAGGCCCTCACCCTGGACCCTCACTGAAAGCCGGTTGGTCACCCTGTACTGCCTCAAAATGGAGTCTATAACAGAGCTGCTCACCACAATTCAGGATGACATAAGGAGCAGGATCAACATACGGACAGCTGTGATCCCCCCACCCCTTGCTGAAGCTAGTGCCTGACCTACAATTCCTTGGAATTGGCACTTTCCAGCACTCAGGCATGATGCATGGCATGGTACAGCCCACATTCTGTGCAGTGTTGGGCCAGGTGCTTGAAGCCCTCCTGCTGCATGTGCAATGCCACATTTCAGTGCCTACCAACCCAGCCCAGGTCAATGCCATGAAGGCACAGTTCCATGCCCAAATGACAAATGTGATTGCTGCCCTGGACTGTACCCATGTTGCACTGCCACACAAAGTGGTGTACCTTATCCGCAAGCACTACCATACCCTGAATATGCAGGTGACCTGCGACCCCAACCTGTACATCACCCACTGCTGTGCCCACTACCCTGGTTCCACCCACAATGCCATGGACCTACGGAACAGCCCGCTGCCAGGATACATGGAGAGGCACAGAGGACAACGGACTGGGATAGTGGGTGAGTATAAAAGCCTGCACACATGCGCTGTGAAGCACATGCCAAATTGGGGGGCGTGGCAAATAACTACACAAAGGAAGGCAAGACAAACGAATGCGAAATCCGTACTTGACCACCTCCCGCACCAACGTCAAAATACAGGCCAGGGAACATGCACATGTCAGACTTACCTGCATGGAGATGCTGATTTACACATACAGAAGGAACTATAAACACCAATATGACTACAGGTACCACAATGCAACATGCACTTACCCAAGCAATGCTGACCAATGGCCACATCGCCTCACACAACAACAACCCTGCCAGTACCACAGCCATGCACCCATGTGCACCCAGCCCACAATGGCGACCCGCCGGCCCCAGATGCTCAGGGAGGGCCCATGGGAAACCCACCATGCCACATGCACAGTGGAAATATGCTGCCACATGACAGCCACCATGTCAGTTGCATATGTCACCGACACACTCCTCACGTAACATATGCTGCAAGGGAACAGGGAGCATGTGTAGCAGAAACAATGCATGACAAGAGTGACACAGAATGCGCAGACAGAATCAAAACATGACTTGAAATGAAGGCCCATTGGTATGCACAATTTGTCCACTGCCCTGATATTGTGTAAGCCCACTCCCACACCTTACACCATGACTAATGGCTGTGCCTCATGGTGGCAGCAGTAAAGACAGACACAAGTGATCACAGTTCAAGGGTGTTTATTAAACTGAATATGCAGGTTGGAAAAATGCCTAATCTAAACCTAAATCTAGGATGGGCGCAAACAAAGACCATCAAATAATGATAAGGCAGTCCTAGTGGCATCTTGTAAAATAAAAGGGCATACACTAAGAAAAACCTATTGCCATTCCTTTTCCACTAAATACAAGCAAAGAGTGTGGGATAGGATTCACAGAAAAGAAAGAAGTGTTCACAAATAATAAATCAGGATGCTGTAGTTGGGGTCTCCCTTTCCCACGTTTTGACAAGACTTCAGTTCCAGTCTCAAGTATCAGGATTTTCAGTGGTTAAGTCTCTTTTATAAAAAAAGTCTCTTGCCTCCGAGGGTCTGATGTGTTCCAAAAATAATAAACAAAAGTTCCTTTACGCTTGATGCTTTTCACCCTTGGATCCCCTTCTTTTGGGCTCAGACCCTTCTCGAATGTTAGCCTCCCTCTGTCAGGGTTCACTACGGCTTCCAACACAATCTCATCTGTGACATTCACAAATCTTAATGTCTTTTTAAACAGTTCACTGTGGACACCCCACTGCCGGGTTCACTCTTGTCAACACACGATTTATCAGGACTTTTGGTTTCGCTCCCTCTTTATCAGCATCCCTCCGTCGGGTTTACTCTTGCCAATTTTGTCAATCGCAATATTCCTTGAACAGTTATTACGATGCAGGATTCACTTCCCTAAGCTTCACAATCATCTGTCGGTCAAAGACTTTCGACTGTACAGAGGATTTTACTAGACCCCTGTATGACCACTTTGACCCCTTTCTCACCTTTCCCAAGGCCTTCTGGATAAGGTAGTTTCAACAATAGGGTTTCCAGAGTGAGCACCCACGTGGTGCCTGACTCCTCCATAGCTGGTTTTCCCCTCTCACATAACAATTCTTTGTATTTCTTCAATTATCTGTTGGCTAATCTGTTTGCACAGTTTGGTTTATCGGCTCTCCTCTCGACTTACCGGCTGTGATGAACCGCTTGGCTTTTCTTGTCTCTGGAGTCAAGGCTGGTATCACAGTGGCAAGCGTCTCTCCCCGGCTTGGTTGGTCACCCTGTACTGCCTCAAAATGGAGTCTATAACAGAGCTGCTCACCACAATTCAGGATGACATAAGGAGCAGGATCAACATACGGACAGCTGTGATCCCCCCACCCCTTGCTGAAGCTAGTGCCTGACCTACAATTCCTTGGAATTGGCACTTTCCAGCACTCAGGCATGATGCATGGCATGGTACAGCCCACATTCTGTGCAGTGTTGGGCCAGGTGCTTGAAGCCCTCCTGCTGCATGTGCAATGCCACATTTCAGTGCCTACCAACCCAGCCCAGGTCAATGCCATGAAGGCACAGTTCCATGCCCAAATGACAAATGTGATTGCTGCCCTGGACTGTACCCATGTTGCACTGCCACACAAAGTGGTGTACCTTATCCGCAAGCACTACCATACCCTGAATATGCAGGTGACCTGCGACCCCAACCTGTACATCACCCACTGCTGTGCCCACTACCCTGGTTCCACCCACAATGCCATGGACCTACGGAACAGCCCGCTGCCAGGATACATGGAGAGGCACAGAGGACAACGGACTGGGATAGTGGGTGAGTATAAAAGCCTGCACACATGCGCTGTGAAGCACATGCCAAATTGGGGGGCGTGGCAAATAACTACACAAAGGAAGGCAAGACAAACGAATGCGAAATCCGTACTTGACCACCTCCCGCACCAACGTCAAAATACAGGCCAGGGAACATGCACATGTCAGACTTACCTGCATGGAGATGCTGATTTACACATACAGAAGGAACTATAAACACCAATATGACTACAGGTACCACAATGCAACATGCACTTACCCAAGCAATGCTGACCAATGGCCACATCGCCTCACACAACAACAACCCTGCCAGTACCACAGCCATGCACCCATGTGCACCCAGCCCACAATGGCGACCCGCCGGCCCCAGATGCTCAGGGAGGGCCCATGGGAAACCCACCATGCCACATGCACAGTGGAAATATGCTGCCACATGACAGCCACCATGTCAGTTGCATATGTCACCGACACACTCCTCACGTAACATATGCTGCAAGGGAACAGGGAGCATGTGTAGCAGAAACAATGCATGACAAGAGTGACACAGAATGCGCAGACAGAATCAAAACATGACTTGAAATGAAGGCCCATTGGTATGCACAATTTGTCCACTGCCCTGATATTGTGTAAGCCCACTCCCACACCTTACACCATGACTAATGGCTGTGCCTCATGGTGGCAGCAGTAAAGACAGACACAAGTGATCACAGTTCAAGGGTGTTTATTAAACTGAATATGCAGGTTGGAAAAATGCCTAATCTAAACCTAAATCTAGGATGGGCGCAAACAAAGACCATCAAATAATGATAAGGCAGTCCTAGTGGCATCTTGTAAAATAAAAGGGCATACACTAAGAAAAACCTATTGCCATTCCTTTTCCACTAAATACAAGCAAAGAGTGTGGGATAGGATTCACAGAAAAGAAAGAAGTGTTCACAAATAATAAATCAGGATGCTGTAGTTGGGGTCTCCCTTTCCCACGTTTTGACAAGACTTCAGTTCCAGTCTCAAGTATCAGGATTTTCAGTGGTTAAGTCTCTTTTATAAAAAAAAGTCTCTTGCCTCCGAGGGTCTGATGTGTTCCAAAAATAATAAACAAAAGTTCCTTTACGCTTGATGCTTTTCACCCTTGGATCCCCTTCTTTTGGGCTCAGACCCTTCTCGAATGTTAGCCTCCCTCTGTCAGGGTTCACTACGGCTTCCAACACAATCTCATCTGTGACATTCACAAATCTTAATGTCTTTTTAAACAGTTCACTGTGGACACCCCACTGCCGGGTTCACTCTTGTCAACACACGATTTATCAGGACTTTTGGTTTCGCTCCCTCTTTATCAGCATCCCTCCGTCGGGTTTACTCTTGCCAATTTTGTCAATCGCAATATTCCTTGAACAGTTATTACGATGCAGGATTCACTTCCCTAAGCTTCACAATCATCTGTCGGTCAAAGACTTTCGACTGTACAGAGGATTTTACTAGACCCCTGTATGACCACTTTGACCCCTTTCTCACCTTTCCCAAGGCCTTCTGGATAAGGTAGTTTCAACAATAGGGTTTCCAGAGTGAGCACCCACGTGGTGCCTGACTCCTCCATAGCTGGTTTTCCCCTCTCACATAACAATTCTTTGTATTTCTTCAATTATCTGTTGGCTAATCTGTTTGCACAGTTTGGTTTATCGGCTCTCCTCTCGACTTACCGGCTGTGATGAACAGCTTGGCTTTTCTTGTCTCTGGAGTCAAGGCTGGTATCACAGTGGCAAGCGTCTCTCCCCGGCTTGGTTATCAGCGGAGCCCTGTGTACCATTGACATATGCTGCAACACATGCTGGCTATTGTCCGCAATCTTACAAATCCTTCCAAAGAGGTTTCACAGGCCTGGCTCGGAAAGGGCACGGTTGCTTCTCTCCTTGTCACCCTCTCGGTTCACACTGTCTTTCTCCTCCTCTTGAACTGCACTGATGAGTTAGCTCTCTCATCGTGTAGTCTGTCTTGCTCGTATTGTGCTCTCATGCTCCACCTTTTATCCCTGTGGAGAAGGGAAAGGGCCGTCAGGTGTGTGTGATTCTGGTAAATTGCCTGACCCTTGTGTTGGGTCGTGTCAGGTAAACAGCTCTGGTGTTTGTCTGTTGTCTTTTGTGGTGTGCAAAAGTGTTCATGTCAGAAAAGGGAGGATATAGTGTTTGAGTATGGGGAAAAGTTGTTATAAGAAGGGGGATACCGCGTCTCACGGGTCGGTGTGCCACAACCACTCCCTGAGGACCCCCCATCCAGGTGATCATCCCTCACTGGTCCATCCCCAGGAACTAGATCCAATAGCTATGTATGACAGATCCCCGGGGACTAGTCAGGGAGACACCTTCAGGTTTCTCACACACCCCCCATGCAGAAGACTCTGGATGCCCACAGCTGCCCTGGCTAATGACCCCTGTGCATGACCCACAAATACTGCAAGATAATGCCTACAACTATGCTCACGGCAGGACCCAGGTGTGCCTTGAGCATACCTTCGGCCTCCTGAAGGCACGTTTTGGCTGCCTTGATCATACCGGTGGAGCCCTGATGTGAGTAAAATTGTGCTTCTGTGTGCCATGATGCACAATATCTGCCTGAAGTGGAATGTTCTGCTACCCCCTGATGTGGACATAACAGCCCCAGAGGATGAGGATGCAGTGCCTGAGATGACGTGAGGGATGGGAGAATGGCCCGCCAGGGACTGAGAGACAATTTCTTCTGACACCTTCACATGACACAAGCCATGCACAACTGTGTTACACCACCTCAATCAATAAACACGACAATGGCACAATCAGGAATGTCATTGCATTGATGTAGTTCAATGGTTTTAATGGAATAAAGTTCCCTAACAATCCCCCTGGCTCCTCCCACAACCAACTCCCCATAACACTATCCCCCTACCCCGCCTACCAGCAACTCCCCATCACAATATGCTCCTCCCCCTCCCACCACCAACTCCCCATCACACGATCCCCTCTGCCCCCTCCCACCACCAACTCCCCAGCATGGCCACTCATGATAATCAGTATCTCAGAGTCCTTCACAACCATGGCCTCTTTCCCCCTTGCCAGACCTCAGTGATTTTGGGCACAGAAGGCACTGTGACTGACGTCTCGGTGTGCCCTGCTGTGACCCCTCTGTGGGTGTAGTGGAAGGTATGGAGTCTGTCCCCAAGTTTTTTTGGTGTTGCACCGCCGTGCTCTGCCAGATGGCCTCTGCCAGTGCAAAGATGCCTTCCAACTTCTCCCTGACCCTCTGGGCTTTGTGAGAAACCTAGGGGTGTTCTCCCATCCAAACCGCCAGGAGTCCTCTATTCAGTTGGCCTGGGAGGGCCATCGCTTTTGGATCCCAAATCTGAGGGGGAAGAGGGAGGGAAGATCACCTGAGTAGGAGAGTCTGCAGTAGTCTTAGTGAGAATACCCCAGTCGAGACACAGTATTCTGACAGGACAATAGAGGAAGTGACAGGGGCCTTTATGGGAAATGTTGATTCCCACAATTCTTATCTAGGTGTCATGGCCTTTGATTCCGATCCTATCAGTTATGACCCAAACGGAAGAAAGACAGAAGTCAGCTGCCCAAAACAGGGGAGGAAGAAAACCCAAATAAAACAAGAATAAAGTTCTTGTATTAAGATCCCTTCAGCCTCTACCTGTCCAAGTTACAAAGAATGCCCTCAAGACCCCTGTTTTGACAATCAACCCGCAGATATAAAGAGGGTAGCCATTTCCTTCAGTAAAGATAAGATTGGAAGATTTTGCTATACTCAATGTCAACTCCCTAAAAAAATAATAACAGGAACTCAATCTAATCTCCAATCCCATTACACTTCACAACCCTCACCCTCAGCTTTCACACGCCATTTTCAATCTCACCCTACCTCCCCTCCCCGATTCCAGCAAATACTGAGACAAAGAGGATGCAACTAGGATTAGTGAAGATTACCCATAGAGCAACATGGGGAAAGTAAGGGAAACCGACTATAAAAAGAACACAAGTTGTCCCACTGATAGAGTCAGGCACGGTCAGGCATTTGATAATTACCTTTCACACCTGACTCCACTTGACTTTTCAACTATAAACAGTGCGGTTTTTCATAAAGCAGAGAGCGAGCTGGGGATGCTCTCTGGACCAGAGAGGCCAAGGAGGAGGGAGCAGCAGGACCTGAAGCCTGGAGGAGAGCAGTGTGCCGAGACGTGGGCCCGGTGTTTGTGAGTGGTTGCACTGTGACTAGGGAGACATGCCTCCAAGGAGCCAGAGCGAGGCAGCCTGCATTCTACTGTTGGTGTCCGGTGAAATATTTGTTCCCTTGCGACTCTACCTGTCCCAAGGGTGTCTGAGGGGCAGGTGGTGAGTCCCTGATCTCAACCCCATGTAACCAGAGAAACCGCTCATCAACACAACTCTGCCCGGTGAGTTTCATGTCAGTGAGTGAGTTTCATGTCAGCACAGAAAAGCAAAACAAAGATTATAAAGATGTATGAAGCAGAAAGCGAGAGGAAGCTTAAGGAAAGCAGAAAGAAGGAACAGGCACTACCAGCGCCGAAGGAAAGTAAAGGCATTTCAAGTTGCACGGAAGGAAAGTGTGTAAAGTCTGCAGAGGTATGAGAACAAAATGAACAGGTGCAAGTGTGCATGTTTAACAGGTGCAAGTTTGCACATTAAAGAAAAGGGAAGTGTGTAAAATGTGCAAGAGGAACAATACAGCTAGAACAAAGCAAAGGAAGGTGCAAGTGTGCATGAGAAAGTAAAAGAAACGAAGGAGAGCAAGAAAGGGGTACAGGAAGCATCTGAAGGTGAGAGGTTAACGCGAAAGAGCAAGCAATAAAGAAAGGGGATACAGATCAGAGTGGTCACGCCTAGGAAAAGCAAAGAACCTGGTGGTTCCGAAAGTCTCTGATTGTACCCCACACGTGAAATGTGTATGAAAGAATTGACTATGAAAGGAAAGGTACATCCTGACAAGCTGAACTTGTGTATGAATCCAAGAGGGGCCTAGGCTTGGGGTAGGAAAACCCTTAGAGGCCTAACAAAGTGGAATACCTATTACTTAGTGACAGCTAAATTTGTGTTTGAATCCAAGAGGGACCTAAGCTTGGGGAAGGGAAACCCTGAGAGGCCTAACAAAGTGGAATACCTATTATTTTGTGACACTGAAAAAATTGAAACTTGGGGAAGGGAACCATGAATGGCCGAAAGACGTTGAATACTTATTGGTGTTGATGTTAAAGGAGTTAATGCTTCGGGAAGGGAACCCTGAGGAGCTTGGAAAGTAACTGTCTATATTTCTTTTTATTGTGTTTTGGAGCTTGGAAGAGCTAAATCTTGGGGAAGGGAATCCCAAGGAACTTAATACATTTGAAAGTATAAGACTGTGACAAGAACTATCAAGAAGGTCTGATGTACAGCCCTTTGTTGTTGAACTCATTTTTGTGAAGCTGACCATCCCACACCTGGTGAGAAAGTCACCTGAAGCCAACCTTGGTTTCTTATTTTTCTGTTGACTAGTCTTCCCTTTTAAAGAATTCCTAACACATTTTTGTAAAGAGTGAGGGCAAGTATAGGTTTAGACACAGACAGATAATTGTTTTGGACTCTTAGACATTGGCAGCCCTTAGAAACATCAGTTAAGGGAACCATTCCTTTAGAGTTTGTGCCAGCTAGGCATCACACCAACCCAGGACCCTCATAAAGTTTTTGAAACTAACATCTTTGAGTCTGTGTCTCTCTTGATATCATGCCTGTCTCACAGCATACAGTGTCAGGGCAGCCGTGCTGGCAGTTGTCTCGGCCCTGTGCATGCCGGCAGCAGCAAGAGCTGCCTCGGGCCTGTGGACGCTGGCGGCATGGACAACTAGCCGGAGAGTGTGGACGCTGGTGGCGTGGAGGGCTATCCAGGGAGTGTCGACACTGGTGGTTTGGAGAGCTAACTGGGGAGTGTGGATGCTGGCGACATGTCCTCCTGAGAGTCCTCCGTCGCCCTGCCAGCAGATGGCGCCTCTATGTCTGTGCCTCGAGCTGCAGGTGTGGGTGCAATGGGCCTTGCACTGCTCCTGGTGGCCTGTAGTGTGGGTGTTGGCTTGGCCCTAGTCTGTTGCGGTGTAACATGGCAGAACGTCCGCCTCGGTATGATATGATATTTTATTTATAGCACGCCCATACACAGGTGTTTCAAGGAGCGACAAGGCAAGGGAGGGGAACAAGAAAACAACAATCACACTAGGCCCATTGACATTGAGAATGTGCATGTGCAGGGGAGAGGGAAGGGCGAAAGTGAAAGGGGTAGGGGAGGGGTGGAAAGTGCTGGACATGTGATCAAAACAACAACAGGTAGTGCGGCAAGCATGTGGTAAGTGTGAAAGTTAAGCGCAGACAACAGGTATCTAATAAGTGCAGGTAAGGGGACTGTAGGGTTGCAGATACAGACCCAAGTGCAAGGGTTGCCAGGAGGCAGTGCAGGTATGCAGCAGGGTGGGCAGGGAACTGGGCCCGAATTTAGAGGGTAGCCAGGTGCCCAATGCGGCAACAGACAGAGATCAGCAGGGGAGAGGAAGAGAGAAGGAAGAAGCAATGAGGAAGGTATTGAGCTGTTTCCGGAACCGAAGATGGTTCTCCTCAAGTTTCAGAGTGGCAGCGAGGCTGTTCCAGAGGGATGCCCCAGCCCAAGAAAGAGATCTACCACCAGCTTGTTGCTTGGAGAAGCGACTGACCCTGAGGGAGTTGGAGGTGGAGGAGAGAAGAGCTCGAGTAGGAAGGTATTTCCGAAGGGAGAGTTGAAGGCATTGCAGACTCAGGCCCCAGAAGGCCTTGTGGACAATGCAGAGGATCTTGAACTTAATCCTTGCAGCCACTGGGAGCCAATGAAGAGATTTCAGGGCTGCAGAGATACTATCCCTGGGCTTGAGGCTAAGGACAAGTCTTGCAGTCCTGTTCTGGATGAGTTGCAGAGGGCAGAGTTTAGTAGCAGGCCGATTTAGAAAGAGGCTGTTGCAGTAGTCCAGCCTAGAGAAAATCAGAGCTCTAGAGACAGTGAGTTTCTGGGGGAAGGAGAGGTGTAGCCTGACTGACCCTTTGCGGGGTGGTGGTGACAGACCTAGAGGGCCTGGTTGCGCCGCTTCCAGGTCGGCCTGCGACCTCCTCCTCCTCTGAGACCTCTGGCGATTCATGAGTGCCTTTAGGGGACATTGGAAATGTCATCAGGTATGGTTCCCCCACGTCTGTTGGCATGCAAGACACATGTTCTATGGTACAGAGTGGAAGGTATTTCCGAAGGGAGAGTTGAAGGTATTGCAGACTCAGGCCCCAGAAGGCCTTGTGGACAATGCAGAGGATCTTGAACGTAATCCTTGCAGCCACTGAGAGCCAATGAAGAGATTCCAGGGCTGCAGGGATACTATCCCTGGGTTTGAGGCCAAGGACAAGTCTTGCAGTCCTGTTCTGGATGAGTTGCAGAGGGCGGAGAGTAGTAGCAGGCCGATTTAGAAAGAGGCTGTTGCAGTAGTCCAGCCTATCCAGAACCAGAGCTCTAGAGACAGTGAGTTTCTGGGGGAAGGAGAGGTGTAGCCGGATTGACCCTTTGTGGGGTGGTGGTGGTGGTGGCAGACCTTGAGGGCCTGGTTGTGCCACTTCCAGGTCGGCCTGCAACCTCCTCCTCCTCTGAGACCTCTGGCAATTCATGAGGGCCCGTAGGGGAAATTGGAAGTGTCATCAGGTATGGTTCCCCCACACCAGTTGGCATGCAAGACACATGTTCTATGGTGCAGAGTGGGACCCCACACATATTGGCAAATGGACATGGTTGGTCAGGGGGTATTGCATGTGGGCCTAGCATCATGAGGTTGCTTGTAACAATGAGTGTGTGTGACATGGCCAATTGGTCTTTAGCCTGTGTGTGGGGAGGGCAGGGTGTCCATGCTGTGGGAGCTGACAACTGGCATGCACGCTTGTGGTCCTTCATGCTCCCACATCCCCTTCCTGGGTGGCACTCGCATGGTGGGGTTGGGGGTGGTGACTTAGTCCATGGCACTGTCATGACTCTATGCGGCACTGCTGTGCAGCCAGCAAGGCTGCACTGTGGTGCACAGTGATTGGCAGGCTGAGCACATGTCGGTGTGGGGGACATGTACTTCCATGTAGATTGTCTGCCATGCCACCATGGGGCAGGCCAACTGGGCCCAGAACACGCTGGTGTGCCTGCTGTACGTTGTTGTGGTTACTCACTCACCTCAATCACGCTGGCACAGGGTGGGCCAGAAGGGGAGTGGTGCGCATTGGCATTTGGTTTGGTCACTTGCCACTCCTTCCCGCTGCTGTGATGCTTAGGGGTGTCCCTGGTGCCCTGCCCCATGGCTGCTGTGGAGGGTGACTGATGGGGCACCTCCTCACTTCACCCTGTTGGCATGCCCAGCTTATGGGTCTGCTGACATTTGTCCCTGTCTGCTGGGACATCTTATGCTGGAATGTCATTTGTGCATGCACTTGTGTTGGGGGGTTGTTCACTCACCTCCTGCCTCCTGGCTGCTGGCACCTGCCTCCGCACTATCAACTCCCTCTATCCCTTCAATGTCCAGCACCGTACTGCACTTCTCCTCCCAGGCGGATTGGACCAGTGGCTCTACAGTACATCCTCCAGTCCCCAGGGACTCCTGGCAATGTTGGGACAACTGTCCCTGCACCCTCACCCTCAGATCGTTCTACCGCTTGCAGCAGTCCTTTCCATCACAGGGTACACTTCCAACTGCTGTCTCCTTCTGGCAGATGGCATTCCAGATGGCTGTTCTGAGCTGCCCAGTAGTCTTCCGCTGCCGACTGTCATATAGTTACTCACAGTGGGAAATGGCCTCATCTGTGAGGATCACCAGCTCCCTCTCACTACATTTGGGTTTGTGCAGGTGATGTTCTGCCACCTTGACTGTTATCCTCTCCAGAGACATTCTTGCTTCTTTACAGGAAGGGATGGCTGCAGGAATTGGAGATATTCAATGGATTGTGTCTTTATAAATGTCAGCCGCAATGCTTCCTGTTCCGGCGATGACGCAATTTCCGCAGACGCAGTATCAATTATCACCCTTTCACCTTGGACGATTCAAAGAAAATGTTGTAGCAGCCATATGATCATCAACAAGAAGCATTCACATTAGTTGAAACAGCACTCCCTTACTAGCATAGGCTACCACCTTTGTTTTTTTCTCCTGTTCCTGATACAAGACTGCATTTATAAATGGCTTAAAAAACATTCTCCAGAAAACATTCACAACCGTTGATTGGGCACACAAGACATGGGGACTTTTTCAGCTGGATGACTGCTCCATGCTGCTCATTTTTCCATTTCCAAGTAATGCCCTTTTCTAATTTTTTGGTGTGAGGATCTGTAATTTCAGAATACTCTAGTATACAATTTCTACTGTCAATGATTATACCCGACAGAGCTCTCAATTCCTTAAGGTTTGTGGTATCCTTTAACTTCTGTAATCCTTCATCTTTTATTTCTTTCCATTTCGTAGTTGTGTTTGATTTCCTGAAAAGTTTGCAACAGGAGCTTTGCTCAGTTGTGCCGCTACCGACATGAACAGGCAGAGCAGAGCGTTGCAGGTCCCCTGAACACAGAGCCCAACCGAAACCAAGCAAGGTGTCAAGAGAAACCACTAAAAATGTATTTGCCTGGGAAGAAGAGCTCCAGGGACCAGAAGGGGTGAAGGCTGAATCTTGGGGGTGAAGCAAACCCTGAAGATGCTCTGACAAGACCCCCCTTTTTCAGATATGTGACAATGCTGAACAAGGCAAATGGTGCTGGGCAAGAGAGTACACCCAGACCATCAGAAAGACCAAGAGGAAGAAGTAGGGAACCCTCAAACTCCTATGCTCTTCTTCGTCCCAGTGTTTGGGTGAAAGATAGGTAGTACTCAACAGGTGAGTGAACCAAGTAATGAACTGGAAAAGCACAACAATAAAAGGGAAGAGCCATAACCCTTTGAGTTGTTAATTGTGGAAATTTGAGTAAGGCCAGGGGAGGAACACACCACTTGGCATTTTGGACTGTAAAAACCTAAGAAAGGTCAAAGGAAGAATCATATCCCCCTTAGGATAGTGGAACTTTGTTTGTGTCACCTTTATGATCTTTATGTTGAAACTTTGGAGAGAGTTGTGAATGACCAGCTGAGAGACAATTCCCCTTTTCACCTTATATTGAGTATAGGTGTGAGGGTCAGGTTAGGATTTGGATACAGGATGGAAGATTTTACTTTGGACATTCTGACACGGGCACTAGTTAGTTTTGTTGAGGGAGGAAAACCCCTCTTAGTGTTAGGGCAAGTTAGGATTTGTATCCAACCCCCGGGTTTTCTTTATCAAATAAAAATCTATACCAACCACACTTTTAATCCTTTGTCAGTCTCCTGTCTGTGCACGCTTACAGAATACAAGAAATATATTAGTAAGATAAACTGAGATCATAATCCATGGCAACTCAAATCCTTAAATAAATAGCCCCACTCTACCCAATAAAATACTTTTTCAGCCTCAAGAACAATAGCAGCATAACTATCTAATACTTTGTAAGGGATACTGAAATATCCCCAAAAAGTCTAGAATTAGCAGAGGAAAGACGACCTTTAATAAAACTGTTCGGTTAGACTTTAATCAATTTAGAAAGGAGGGGCCCACCCTATTAGCAATGACTTCTGCAAACATTTTACAATCAGAATGAATTAACAAAATATGTCTAAAGTTTGTAGGGTGTTCATAATCTTTACCTGGTTTTGGGGAAAGTATCAGTCTAGATTCAGAAAATGAACTACTAGATGCGTCATTGGTTTCAAAATAAGAAAATAGGTCTTTCCATTTAGGAGTCACTAAATCCTGGAACTGTGCACAAAATGTCAGCAGATAAACCATCAGGACTGGGAGCCTTATGTTTCGTAAGGTCATGAATAGCTTTGCAAATTTCTTCAAAGGAGAAGAGTGCATCCAAGAACTCTAGTTCCCATGTCGGGTGTCAAATGTATTGCACATCTTTAAAAAGATGTCAAAGTTAGTATTACTGTTGAAATGATCTAAACTTAATCATCTTTGTATAATGTAGTGAAGAAGTCTAGAATGTCTTTATCAGATGAACCCCTGACCTCTTCAACATTTTTGATAACTGGAACTCCAGAGTGTTCTTTGAAAAACTTCGGATATGAAGCACGGGAACTACCTGCCTTGTTAGAGGTTTGATGCATTGTTGCTTTATATTTCAGAAAAGATCTACAAGCGTGTTCAGAAATTAATCTATTAAAGCCAATCCACACAGCTATAACATTTGTAAGTGTATGGATAGGACGTTTAATATCATAAGCTTTCTTAAGGGTTTTACATTTTTTTATTTTTGAATCCAAAACTAATTCAGCAATTCATCTTAGGAACTCTTTATGAGTTTTACTATTTTTATACATACATTTCCAATTTCCTATCCAAAAATGGAGCCCTTATTTCATTAAAGTCTTCACATTTTTATCAAATTAGAGTGATCGGATTGCAGCAAATTTCTTTTTAGATTTACTTAGAAGAAGAGATCAGACACGGTTGGACCATATATATATATATATATATATATTAACTATAGAAAAAAATCTTAGAATTGACTAATAATTTTAACAACTCACCTAATGTATCACCTGTTTCACTGTGTATTAATGTGTCATTGGAAGATTCATTGATTAAAATAGAAACATCTTTTTTTCCCAGCAGTCACACTACCTATCCAAAACATCCTAAGTTTAGCTGCATCTAGTAAAGACAAGTTTGTCTCCTATAAGCAAACTATAGTTGGTGTAGGTCTTTTTAATTAAGATAAAATGTTATGTCTTCCAATTTAATTATTTAGACCTTTTGAATTTCATGAAATACATTTGATCATCATTTGACATACAAGGTATACAAGATATTTACCTTAAACCACTAACAGAATAATGGAAATAATACATACTAAGCATTTATACATTTGAGATGTCTATTTAGAGTTAGATGCTATAGTATTTAAGTTATGTTAGGACTCTTCAAGAACATACAGAGGGAAAGACTCAAACAATAGGATAGAGAGGCACATCATTTTAAAAACTTGGATCATTGTATATATTGCGACCACTGTTAATATGCAAGGTGGCCAAAAATAAGAAGCTACAATGACCCAAGCTACGAAGGAGCTAAATAGGAGAGCCAAAGGCATCTGCCCACAAACAACATCCCCACGCTGCATAAATCATGTCACTTTATTCTGAAAATCCAAAGATGATATGCAGACAAGCATTTGTTATGAAGAAAAGAAGAGCTTCCAGTTAAACCACTTGAATTAGATGTTCTCTGACTTCCAGAGGGAAGCAAGGTATCCATATTTTCCATTTTACAGCATCAAATAAGTTGTTTAAGACCTGTAAGGTCATCAAAGGTGGACATATGACCCTAATAGTTACTTTAAAGCAGCACGGGTGAACAATTCCACAGCACACTTAGTTATTTTAAACCTAGACGAAACCCAAGAAGCTCTTTCCTTCTTAGTATAGCAAATAGCATTAGATATGTCTTGCCTGATGACGATTTTAAGTCCATGTCCGTTCACATGTTTGGAGGATTGTACTTTATTGAGAATCAACTGCAACTTAGTTTATTCTAGTAGGGTGAAAATTAATGCTCTTGATCCATGATTCCTGTTTGAAGAGAACTTCTTAGAAGCAATTCTATGAGCTTTTTCAATATTTAGGTTAACAGTTTGGCTTTGGCAACATGGATTCTAGGAAAGAGATAGGGTCAGTCCCCTCTGCTCCCTTTGGCAGACCAACAATGGGAAGATTATTACATGTACTGCAATTTTCCAACTTTTCTGTAGGTTTTTGGAGAGTCTTAAGAGCTGTTTCAAGTTGAATAATTATATTAAAGACATCTTCACCACAACCAATTCTTCTTTCAACTTCATCCATCTAGGAATTGAAAGATGACCATCTGTCAACAATTTGCTGTAATCTAGAGTTACTGACTTTCAGGAAAGGGCTTACAAGCTATTAATTTAGATAAAATAGACTGCATTGAAGAATCTGTGGTGTGGTCTTTTGGAGGAGGAAAATCATTCTTGGGCCATTTTAAAGCCCTTGTGGATGGCTGTCGGGATCCAGGGGGCTGTGACACCCATATCACATCAAGTACGCCCTCTGAGAATGGCTGCAGGGCAAACAGGCTCATCTTCACCACATGGAGCTGTTCGCAATGCATGCTTCCACAATGCGCTCATACAGGTATGCATTGGGAAGTAGATTGCAGTTTACTGACTGCTGGAGGTTGCCATGGAAATGCTGGCATCCTCTACACACTCATGTCCCGTTCAGGGATTGGTCCGAGTACAGTCATGTGATCAAGGGTATTTAGGCTCTGCCCGCCCGCGTCTCTGTGCTTCTGATTTTGTTAAGTACGTTTGGTTTCCTCATTAGTTTTTTACTCTTGTCCTATTACGAACCTTGACTTGTCCCTCTACCTTGCTTAGACTTGTCATGACCTGTCTATGTGATACTCTGGTAACAACCTATTTCTGCCCCTGGATTCCACTGCTCAACAGACTGCATCTTGACGCTGACTTGGAATGCTTCCGGAATTGCATTGCCTTTCATCTCCAACACAGTCTATGCCCGATTGATACAAACTTTGCTTTTGTTTACATTTTCTTCTGCTGGTCCGATTCAAGACCTCATCCGTTGTCCATGTGTGCCGTGCACAGACTAGAGACTTCTTGGTGCGCTCTCTCTACTCCTTAGGCGTCCTCATGCCGGCGGGGTAGGTGGACTATTGGGAGTAGAGACTTTTGCTCTTCATCCGCCTTAGGCGTCCTCGTGCTGTCAGGACAGCTCATCACTGAATTGTTTCATCAGACTCTATGTACCTGTTCCCCTCTCCCTCATTCCCCTTCCGGTCTCACACACAGTAAGACTTGATCTCCTGCCAATTATTAGAACAACACCTCTGTGCCACACAGTGTTAGTGATTGTTACCGTATTTTGCAGATTCACTCGTCACATCCCGAGAAGGACTCAGAAGGAAGTGCCTCTCCTCTAGATCCTTATCGTATAAATTACAGGTTAGCTCAGTCTATCTCTGTGATATAACCTTTTTGTTCACTGCTATTATCTGATCCACTGATATTGTTTGTTTTCCTTTCTGCAGCCTCCAGTGCTCGTGTTGTGACCATTTTTCCAAGTAATAGATCCCTCAGTACGTAACACATACTGTCTAGAGGAGTACATTATTGGGAAGAACTTATCGTCTAAACGACGAGTTCAAGTCGCTTGGCAATCCACTCCCCTCAGGGCAGATCGGTTCTGACAATGGCATAGAAGAATATTTTCCTGCATTGCCCTTTTGAGAAGCCATTGTATAGGATACATCACTCCTTCAAATCCATACCAGCCCTGTAAGAATAGGGTATGTAGGCAGTGATACCTTTTAAATCAAGCATTTGCAAGTCTGCAGGTAGGTATGTTATTATAATATGAAATAGTCAGAAGTGGTCTGCGAATAAGCTATATCACTGTATAGCAATGTTTTATTGCACACATAACTAGGGTTAATCAGCAGCTGCAAGTCATCCTCATCGAAAAACCTCTATTAGGACAATATGATTGTACTGGTTTATAAGAATTCCATGGAGAGTTATGGCTGAAAAGATCAATTTCACCCAAGCCATCCAGCAATGCCATATATATGATGACAGTAGTCACATAAAACAATATTTGTTATTTACAAGGAAGATAAGGCAGGCCAGAATCCTGAATATCAGCTTTTTCGATAACATATAAATAAATGCGTTGCAGTACTTTTCATATACAGTAGAGGAGGTCACCCAGCATACTTATATATGGTATACTCCTTAAGCACAGGGGGAGTTCTCCTCCCTCGGGTAATTGCTCAGCAATGCGTCACTGGAGGAAGGGGCCAATCGCTTCATACATGGATCAGTTAAATGGATCAGTCGGCCTCCACGCTGCTCCGCCCCACGACAGCAGATCTAGAAACTCACCCAAACGAGCAAGGAGAGCGGCAAGCTACACCGCTAATTAGGCGCCACTGGTGATTATTCACTTTTTGGCTCATCTTTGACTTTCCACTATTGCATAGGCTGCCGCCCAGCATCTACACAGTAACGGTGGAGTGGGAACTGGGCCTCTAGGCAGCCATTCTGCCTGGCCCCAAACCATGCCTCCTTCTATTGTTACTTTCTGAGGACACAAGACCATGCCCTTCTTTGTTCCTCACTAAAACTGCCACAAACTTACAAATGCTCCCCTAGTAATTGGGATTTTAAGTGGATGCTTATCTGAGCGTGCCAGTAAAGATAGAGACCAGAAGTAGTCTGAGGTAATATATACATGTTTATAATCGTATGGCTGCTTTTATAGGAGCACCTGCTTCTTTGTGAGAAAATGTGTGTTATGCTGTATGTTACTTCAGTGCTCGGCCAATACTGGAGCGTTTGTTCTATTGTGGCGTGACGTGAAAGGGAGATGCAAAAACCTTGAGTAAGGCTTTTACGCCTCCCATTCACGCCACGCCACATTTTCAATCATTTGTATTGCGGAGAGGAGGGGTGGAATGCAACTTGCATTTCCTTCACCTCCCTTCCTCTCCGCCCTGCAGATGCTCCAGCATGGATTTTAATGTCAGAGCAAGTGCTGGAAATTCCTATGGGGAGCATAAAGCAGGCGGATCTCCTAGGGGTCCTTGTACACTGCATGGCAGCCGCCATGTACAATTAAAAGCTGCCCGACATGCTTGCAAGTGGAACAGCGTTTAATTGGAATTGTGCACACTGCTTAGCATGCACGCATGATGAGCAGTGTTCACAATGAAAATCAAACGCTGCCCAATATGTGTTTATGACAATTGTAATTGTGAGCACCGCTTCCCATTCAAGCATTGCAAGCCCCGCTCACAATTACAAGTAAACGCTGCCTGGCATGCGACAATGGCAAAAAAGTGGCAAAAAAGTGCAGGGCAAAAGGCGATGTACACACATGTACGTCGTCTTTTGCCCAACACATTTACACTCCGCCGTGCAAATGATGAACATTTGGAGGTGGGGAAGCTTGCCAGGCCCGAGTGCAAATGTACGAATGGGTGAAACACGAGCTCCACTTGGTATTTTATTCCTAATAAGCCCCAACCGTTGTCTGGCATCAGCTGGTGGGCTCCATGCCAAAACATTGGTTCAACAATATGACTTCATTGCCAATAAAAACAGCACAGGGCATTTGAAAACTTGTTGGGTAGTTAACGCTTTAAAGGCTGAATTGGTGGAAAGCTAAACAAATATGAGCATTGCTTCGTAATCAATTGACATTCACAGAACAACGGAAAGCTTAGTTGTTCTGAGTAGAGGGATATTACCACCAGGGCAATAATGAGCAGCGATATTTAGAAAAGAAACCATCCACGATACGCGGTGATTCGAGCAGCGCCTGTTATGGCATCATGGAACACAGGAGGTCATCTTGAGTAGTTAGCGGCTTCAGCAGTAACAACAACAAAAATAACTCGCCTCAACCACCAAACGCCCCAGTCAAATTAAAATTCAAACCGTTTATTATGTATTTAAAAAAATGTAATCCATAAAATCGTACAATGTCAGTGGGGCAGCGATGGCAGTTAAGCAGAGCCTTAACCGTTATTCACTTGATCGCCAGATCCCGACTGCTAATGTTCCATTTATTGCAGGCGTGCATGCACGCGCTATGATAACTACAATACAGCGTAGCTTCTCAACAATGAAACAAAGATCGTAGAACATTTCAGGAGGAGCAAAGGTAAAAGAAACATGTACTAACATTGGCAACAGGAATGTGTACATCATATAGTCTGCATAGGTTCTTGGCAGACCGCTGGACATTCCAAATTGTGGGCATAACTGCGCTCTGGTAAGGAATTGGGATGAGGGTTGGACACTGCAGCTAGACCACCAACCCACACTGTACAACTCGCAGGAGGAGCTTGAACGTGAACATGTTCACCACAAGGAGAACTTGCCCCAGTTTTGACACTTTAGATTGTGACCACACAGAAGTCTTTAGCGCCGGTAACTCTGATGGTAACTGAAAAGAGAGACATCTTTTCTTATTCTGCGTGGGAGTTTAACCTTAACAAACTCGCCAACAAATAAGTATCGTTTGGTGCCACGGCTGATCAACGTAACTCTTCATAGCCTGCTGTCTTCTGCCTGATCTTGCACACGGCAATTTGAACTTCCAAATTGTCTCTTAACTATCCAGGAACTAACTGTCCTTGGATCCACGCCTACATAAAAGCAAACACACCATTGATAGAAACAAACATCAACATACACGCGCACATACACACACATTTAATTTAAATAAACGTATATCTACACATTTAATTTAAAATAACACTTACCTTACTTGCATGCACCATTCATGAGTGCCCCCCCAGCCATGGGAGGACCGGTGGCCCTCCCCTCACTACGGCATGTAGACACGCTGCCTGCCAGGAGAGGAGGCCCCCTCTTAGCAGCCAGCATGTTCACGTTGCAGGCCCCCACAGCGGGAATACGTTCAGCGTGTCTACACTGCCAGTTCAATAATCGAGGTGACAGGGCGCGCTTCTGAGCCCTGGTCTCTACCATTATTTTGCTATTTGTTGCAGTGGCCAAAATCATTACAGGGGGTGTGGTGTGTGTCTGCTCCTGCTGAGAGCAGACAGCACAGCCCCCTTGTAAATAAAGAACAAGCGTGGACTATACTGCCTTCTACTGGGGTGACGGCAGGGCACCTCTAGTGGGGTGAGGGCAGGGCACCGCCAGACCCGTGGCAGTTTGCCCCCCTGTGATGGCACTCATAGGAAGGATGGGGATGTGGTTCTACTTGTGCAGGATGATATCAGTGAAGCCTGCTTGCCCAGCCAAGGTGGAAAGTGAGCTTTGATGGTCAGGTTAGTGGTTTCTCTGTCCAAACACACTATTATTATGCTACGGTCATTTGCCTGTCATTTGACCTAACTTTGTTGTACTGTTGTATATTTGTATTGTGTTAAATGATTGGGTGAAAACGCTCAATACATATTACTAAATACAAATACAATTCTTTCCAAGCGCATTCTTGATAATGTCTGGCCACATCCATACCTAAATGATCTTAACCTTACACCTAGCGAATATGAGGGTGAACAAAATTCCAATGAAAGATTCTATAGCAGCAGCAGAGTGTTCTAATCCTGGCAGATCAACGAGGACCGAGGTTTATTATTGTGCTAGAAGGGCGCAGGGGAGTCAACTTATGAATTTCCCAGTGGGTGCCGCTGCCCAGATTTTAGGACAGTGGCATTGAAAGGATATTAACATTGTTAGAGATTGTTTTTTTTGTCCGGCGGGTGCCCGGGCCCCAGAGCACCCGTGCACCCGGCACCACTGGAAAAACACATCCATTATTAGGTGGCCCTTGCAAAGAGCCTTTAAAATTGATTGATTGATATTTTATTTCTATCGCGCTTGTACACACGTGTTTCAGAGCGCGACAAGGCAAGGGAGGGGAACAGGGGGGAACAAAACAGCGATCTTACTAGGCCCAGTGACATTGAGAACGCGCAAGTGCATGGGACAGGGGACAAGTGCATGGAAGGGGGGAGAGGTGGAAAGTGCGAAGCAGAGGAGAAGCAGATAAATAATAATAAATAAATAATAAAGGCAACAAACAGTGGTAATGCAGCCAGCAATTTGCAAGTGCTAGGTTTAAGGTAGCAGACAGGGTAGGTCCGACAAGTGCAGGAAGAAAAAGGGGGTGGGGGCTGTATGGGTAAAGTAAAATTAAGTTACACTGAGGCAAGAGTGACCAAGTTTTCACTATTGGTGCATCAGGTATTGATGGTGTTGTGCACTATTATACTAAGATCTTCAGGAGTGAAATTGGACGCGCTGACGGTTTTCATTATGACATCATTCTTGAAGAACATGCTTTTCCAGTTGCCCACAAGTTGCTCATGGTGCCCATCAACTGCCTTGAGGAGCTCAGTAGAATATCATGAGATTAGAGGTCTAAGGTTGTAATTGAGCCAATTGATTCCTCTGAATTGTGTTGGTATGTAAAGCGAGTTTGAAGGAGACTATATAAATCGAATGCTATACGTGACCTAGTTTGCATGAACGTGGATCGGCGGCGGTTGATTACAATTCGAGGCATTAGAATGTTTTTTTTTTTTGGTGAAGGGGGTTATCCTCCAACCCCCCTCCAAACCCATCTTTACCTATTCCCTACCCCCAACCCCTTATCTGACCTCCCGCTAAAATATTCGATGAACATTTTCGTTATAATATACAGGCGATGAAAGGACGTCGTTTCAAATCCAAATATCAGTCTACATGCGACATGGGTGCTTACTATAAAGTTCCCCTACATTTGGGCTCTAAATGTCAGACTGCATCCCGCACACCTGATGGGTTATTTCACTTTAAACGAATGCCCCTCGGTTTAGTCAGTCCTACCTCTGTTTTAATAAAAAAGTAATGACAAAATGATTCCAGAGAGTGTTAGTGATTTCCAGAATGCCATTCCGATTTACAACAATTCTCCTGAGGAAGATTGCAAAGTTTTAGAGCCAATTCTGAGTGTCCTGCAAAAAAACTGGTTTGATCTTGCTTTGACCTCAAAGAAAGGAAAATGTATTGGTAAAAAACAGAAGTGGAATACTTGGGGCGTA
Source organism: Ambystoma mexicanum (assembly GCF_040938575.1). Classification (NCBI taxonomy): domain Eukaryota; kingdom Metazoa; phylum Chordata; class Amphibia; order Caudata; family Ambystomatidae; genus Ambystoma; species Ambystoma mexicanum. The sequence goes on from NC_090937.1 coordinate 81,856,047, forward strand.
CATTGACTGGTAATGGGGTGTTAAAGCTAAGAAGAAGCTACTTGAGGCTTTGACTCAGGCACCACGAAAACAGAGACCAGCTATTGTCTTTTTTAGGGTTGCTGGAGTTTAACTAGCATGTAATGTGGCTGAAAAATAAGAGAATTTGAAGAATGTGGATGCTGGATGATATGGTTTGTGGGCTGTGAGGTTACAAAGACACCCAGGATAATAGCCCGTAGTAGCTGTCACTTCTAGCATTTCAATTAAAGTAGAACAGCTATATATCAGATTAGAGTGTGAGGTTTTGGCTTGCTTTGGGTGATTAATCATGTCCACATGGTTGTAAAAAAACGCTTTATTCTTATTAATGATGTCAAGCTTTCAGTGGCAATCCAGAAGTCATGGAAAGTAAAAAAATAATTCCTCCACACTGGAAGGATTAGCTGCTAAATTTCAGCCCTATAAGGATGATATCTGCTATGCTGCAGGGAAATCACATGTGCATGCTGCTGTCACGTCATCCTATCAAATGTGACAGTGCTGAGGAGGTTGGTGAGCGTGAGGTCCCGTGGATTGATGTTTGGGTGTTGGGGACTTGCTTGGTGAAATAAGGAAGTGGTTGACAAACAGATGTGGGGGACTGAACGAGAGGGTGTTGGGATTATTACAAATGTACCAAATGTTTGATCGCGTGGGCAGCCTGTGTTGCACATTTCATTTGAAGAGCTAATGAGACACTGGAAAGCAAGGAATAAGCTGTATCTCAGGAATCAGAATTTGTTGACGAGTTTTACATTTCTCCCACCATGTAAATTGAGAGGACAAATAATCCAGCGTAGACATTGTGGCCCGTCTGTTATGAAGAGGAAGCTAAGGGAGGATTTTTGGTGGCCCGATATGGATCATGATGTCGAAGAATTTGTTCCGGGATACAGTGTTTCGGCTAGCAGTGACAGAGTGTTGCAAAGTGTGGTACGTTCATGCCCATGGAAACACTTCAGTGCCCATGGTCTAAAATTGCCATGGATATAATATGTTGAGACTTGAAACGAGGAAGGTCGATAGATTCTTGATGTTATTGATTACCACTCAAAATGGCCTTAGGTTGCCTGTATGCCTGTTATTACTACTCATTGTGTTGTGGATGCACTTGAAAAGTGGTTTGTCCTAGGAGGCTTGCATGCGACAATCGTAAGGGATAATGGAGTTCAATTTGTTTCTAGTGAAATGTGTGAATTTTGCGCAAAAAGAGGCATTAAACATTCTGATACCTCATTTTATCATTGTGACAAGGTTGTCAAGAAGGCATGGGAACCCCTCTCAGCTGGGGGTGGGAGGCCTACCAGAGAGAAATCCAGGGACAGTCCTATCCCTGTGGTGGACGGCATAGTTGAGAGGGCCCCAATTCCTGTACCCCTTTGTGTCAACATGTTTCTATGCAGACTACCGTTGTCTCAAGCCATGCCTATATTACCAGATGCGCACCAGCGTTTTTCATTTTGTTGAGGAAAACCCTGCATCAGACTGGCAACCAGCACAGCCCCCGAAGTGAGAGCTAATCCAGCACCTTTCAACCATTCAAAGAAACAGGACACCTACCAGCTTTGATCGGCAGCCATATGCAGCAGAAAAGGATAAGTCCAAAGAGAGATAGAGAAGCAGCAGCATTCCTGCCATCTCATAGCGCAGCACCGCGCGCAGATAACTTCAGGCAGCAGTCCCACACGAGCAACGTGGATACTTGTGAGGAGTAGCCGGGGAAAGACCTTCAAAAACGTGCTTGAAACCCTAGACCATCAGAGACTTTCAAGGGGGATTTCAAACCTCCCCACCACCGTTCTTACTTGCAGGGGCCAAGAACTAAAGCCCCACAAACTGCACTTGGAAATGTGCCCCCTGGGGCCACATTGGCTGTTCCATGGCAACTCAATGCAGAGGAAGTGGGCAGAGCTTAGCCTCCTACTTATCATAGTTCCTGATTCTGTCACATTTGTGCAGGGGAAGATAGGGCAGGATTTTCTAGGGGCAAGGGTTCCATCGAAGAAGGGATACGAGGATAAAAGGAAGCATCAGGAAGCGGGAAGTTTGGGTTGACCAGGGTGAGTTAGAGTTGTAGGTGGAGGACGACCAAGAGACCAGCAGGAGGCAGGACTGAACATTGGACTGTGGAGGCAGATTGTGGAGCAGGTGGAGTATTTGATAGAGAGCAGAAGTGGTACTGACGTGTGAGTGCGCACCTTGGTGTAGTGAGTGTGTAAAATGAGTAGTGTAAGAAGTGTTTGAGAAGCATAAGGCAGACTTGGTGAAAGGAGGGTGGTTGAGTAGTGTGGAGGGAGTAGTATTAGTAGTAGGAGGAGGAGGAGGGAGACTTAGTGATAGGAGTGAGTAGTATTGGTTTGGAGTTGGGAGTCGTAGTAGAATACAGGAGTGGTAGGAGGAGGGATGAGTAGTGGTTTGGAGGTGGGAGTGCTAGTAGGAGGAGGAGGGCATAGTAGATTGGAGGCAGGTGTAGTAGCAGGAGGAGAAGTAGCAGTGTGGATGATGGTGAAGTAGAATGGAAGGAGGAGTAACATTAAAGGGTGGAGGCAAGAGCTAGGAGGATTGAGAAAATTGAAGGGACAAGCGAGGAGTCCCTGATGGAGCTCAGAGAGGTATGGCATAGCTCCTTTAGGTTGTCATCACACCTCATATAGAATTTAGTATACTGAGGGAGAAACAATCACTAGCACTACTCATTACAAGTTTGCCGGTCCGGGAACTACAGTACCGGTAAGCTTATCGTTACTGTAGTTCCCGGACCGGAAAACTACGAGTTCTGCTCGTGGTGCAATTACAGCCACCAGGTCTGACCTGGCGGCCGTAACAGCACCCGCGCGCAGAGCATGTCGGAGGCACCGACACCATTCTGAATGGAGCCGGTGCATCCGACCTCCCAATTCCCATTGAGCCCTATGGGGCTCGAATGGGAGCATTCCATTCCGGCGCCCGCGAATGGGCAATTACTGGGTCTGGCAGGGCCGTAATGACCCGGTAATTACCCATTTGCGGGTGCCGGAAAAAAATTGCAAGTTTGGCGGCGGCCTGCTAGTTTTACCGGCAAGGCTACCGCCAAACTTGTAATGAGACCCAATGTTAAGACTGATTTTACAAAACGTGTTAGTGTTTAAACCGTAATCCCACATCTAACAACAGGGTGATCCACTTTTGAGTTACCTAATGGAGGTTTACTATGTTATGTTATTTTGCATTTATATAGCGCCTTATATACCATTGGTATGGTCTGAAGGCGCTGATAGGTTGAACGCCCTTGAGAACCGAAGTTCAAATCAGTAGAGAGAGTAGAGAGAGTCAAAAGGTGCATGTGAGCACCAGGTATGTGTGCAGCTTGTGCGATATCCGTGTAGTAGCTGCTTCTTAGCGGTAGGTGTGGTGGTTGAGAGGTCAGGAGAATGTGTTAGTTCAGGCAGGTTTTATCCAGAACGGCTGCGGCTGCGTTAGGCCTGAGGAGAATGCCTGGCTGGGGGGTGTGAGACCAGCAGTGTCAACTTAGAATGATGTGGGGTGAGCGGCGGATGTTGGTATGAGAACAGTTATGCCGAATGGTGTCATAGTATCTCTGTGTTCTAGTTAAGTGGTGATGTAAAGGAGAGAGTAAGCATGGTGGTGTGACATGATGAGTTATATGCTCTTTCAAACGTTCTTTGCATTCTAAACCATACTATATACGTCACGCAATATTTATGCGTTCCAGTCCGTACCGTGAACAGCTATCCATTCTATACACCCCAGTCAGGTCCAATACACTCTGGTCCGCCCTGCGCGGTCTAGTCTGCTCCGCGCATGCGCTCTTGTCTGCCACACGACTGTCCATTTGTCCGCACCACGCATGCCCTCTTGTCTGCCTCACGCATGCACTTTGACTGCCCCAGTGTCATGATTTCCCAACGAGTTCCCTGATTAAACCCATGTTTCCATAGGTTATTATTGCTGTCATTTGAGAGAAGGTATTGTTCCCATTCAGATCCATATAGTAAGTCATGGAAAATTGGGATTCCAAAATGGCCGCCTAGTGGTGTCAACCAGGAACTAATCTGTAGGTCTAGTCTTTTGCGACCTCTGTTACAAGTACTCAATTTCTGAGGAGACTCGCGCTTCGCGTTGCTGACTGCCTTGCAGTACGGACGCTCACCGCGGTCTCTGTAGAATTCCAGTCAGAGTTTCCCTGCCCTTCAAAATTTCAGTCAGAATTCTTTCGTCCTGTCCAATAGTCTCCTTCCCTGCTCACAGTCAGTAGTTTTCTTTATTATTTGTCGTCCCCTAGTTACCGTGTCCTCAGTTCCAGTCCGAAGTTTTCCTGTCAGAGTTTCGTGAGGAGTACACCTTACACACACGCAAGTACCAGTTTCAAGGTTTCCCGTGGGTTACCAGTGTTTAGTTGTTTCTTGTTGCGAGTGTTTTAGCAACGGATTAGTTACTGTGCATTGTCGCATTTTTTGTTAATGCTACACGCAGTTGTTCCGTGTGCCAATGTTTGTAATTCATTTGCTGTGCCAGGTTGTTGTCACACTGCCCGAAAATTTTGCCAAGCTGTGTAGCTAGCTCAACGTTCATTTTGCAAAAAAGGATTTCATCTCATTCCGCATCACACTCTGCTGGTAGTTGTTTAGGCAGTTCCCTAGGGAAAAACACTACACCTCTTATACTGAACAGAGTGTCATCTAAAATTCCACTTTTGCCCTCCAGTTTTGATTGTACTAAGGCCTTTCACAGCTACACTCATATATGACTAAATAGGCATTATCTTCTCCTTGTCACTAGTCGCCTTATTCCATTATATAAGTATACTATTGGCATCTAGACTACACCGTTTCTTCAGGACATGCGCCCCTGTATGAATGCAGGATGGAGGGCTCACTAAAAAATAACCTTAGGTGAGTTTTCCTGATGTTGGTTATTATTCTATTTTCAGTACTGGAGAGTTTTCTCAGAATAGGGTAGGAACATTATTAAGGAGGGTTGTTATCTTGTCATCCTTTCTACAGGGATTGTGATTTACTGAAGTTCCAGGGAGTTCTTCTGGCGTTCCGCAGATTGACAGGTGAGCGTTACAGAACGCAAAGCCGCCTTTTGAAAATATCTGCCTGAGCGCCATGGAGACTCCTGAGGTGGATCAGCTGGCTCAGTTATTGGGGGAATTGAGGGCGGAGGTTCATGCCGCACGTTCTGAAACATGTGCACTGCGTAGGGAGCTAGTGGTTAATAGGGACCGTACAGACGATTTGGCACGCCAACTTTTACAAACACAGGCTGGTCAGGTTCCCTTACCCGCAGCTAATCCATCAGCCCCTATTCCCGCTACACCCCAAGCTCCAGTCAAAGTAATTGTTCCTGGAAACATTCCCTTAGCTCCTCCTGAGCGTTTTCTGGGGGATTCCAAGAAATTTGCTGTGTTTATGAATCAGTGTAGGTTACATTTCCTCTGTCTCGTCCAGGAGTATTTCCCACTGATCAGGCCAAGGTGGCCTTTATTTTATCTTACCTGGGTGGTTATGCTGCGGATTGGTCAATACCCCTAGTCAGTAGAGACGACCCAATCTTGAGGAATCTATCAGAGTTCCAGAAAGAAATGGATAAATTATTTGCACGACATACCCAGGGTCAGGCCCTAGATAATGAGCTGCTCTCTCTCCGACAGGGAAACCAAGAATTGTTGGCTTATGTGGCAACCTTCAATAGACTAGTAGCAGAATCCAATTGGCCCAATGAAAAAAGAACAACCTTGTTTCACAGAGGATTGCGAAGTGAATTAAAGGATGTCTTGGCTCAAGTAGTCAATCCGCCAGATGGCATTGCCGACTTTATTGACCTTACTATCCAGTTAGACCAGCGATTGCAAGATAGAAGAGTGGATCGTTCTCTTTCCGAAAGTCGGACTTATTTTGTGCGCCCAAAGGAAAACCCAGTAAGAGCTGGCCCGGATACTCGCTCAGAACCGATGCAGTTAGGGGTTGTTAGGGGGCCCATTTCGCAGGCTGAGAGGGACAAGAGGCGTCAACAACAATTGTGCCTTTACTGTGGCAAACCTGGCCATTTCCTAAAAGATTGCCCTGTGAAACCTCCAAGAAAACCTATTGGAGGCATCAACCAGGAAACAACGAATCAGATTTCGGAAAACTCCAGTGCCCGGCAAGTATAGAGGTCAGCTTGTCGAGCATGAAACAGGGAGTAATGACCTCTCACTTTGTCTTTCCAATTATCTTATTTAGTCTAGAACAGCCCACTAAGATGCATGCTTTACAAGCCTACATAGATTGTGGTGCCATAGGTAACTACATGGATTCTAAACTGGCATGCAAGTTATATCTCTTCCTTGTGGACAAATCCGAAGCAGACAATGTATCTACAGTAGATGGTACTCCTTTAGCTTCTGGGCCAGTCACACAATGTACGAGTGACCTTATCATGCTTTGCCAGGAAAGTCATAAAGAGAGGATAACATTCGACCTTATAAGTGCTCCACAATTTCAAATCATTCTAGGTATGCCTTGGCTCGTGAAACACAATCCCACTATAGATTGGCGCTTCAGATCCCTCACCTTTGCTGCTGAATGTGAAGACTCCTGTTCTATGGTTGGTAACCCAAAGAAATTCGTTCTCGAGAGAGCATCTACTGACTCAACGCTTGGATTGATTGGAAGTTTACCCTCGGATTATAGGAAATTTCAAGAAGTTTTTGAAGAGAAATTGGCTGAGGTATTGCCTCCTCATCGTCCCTACGATTGTCAGATTGACTTACTTCCAGGAGGTCAACTTCCTTGTAATCGAATATATTCATTAACAGAGAAGGAGGATGCCCATCTGAAGAAGTATCTAGACCAGTATTTAGCGAATGGGTTCATTAGGCCTTCTAAGTCCCCTGCTGCCTCTCCTCTTTTTTTTGTACCGAAAAAAGAAGGAGATCTCAGGACTTGTATTGATTATCGTGCCTTAAACCAGATTACAGTCAAGAACCGGTACCCCATTCTCCTCATTTCAAATTTGTTAGATCAAACCAAGGGCGCCCAGATCTTTACAAAATTAGATCTTCGAGGTGCATACCATCTCTTTCGAATAAAGGAGGCTGACGAATGGAAGACTGCTTTTCGTACCAAATATGGCCTGTTTGAGTACCAAGTGATGCCCTTCGGATTGTGCAATGCTCCGGCAGCATTTCAATGTTTTATGAACGATGTCTTAAGGGATCTTCTGGATGTATGTGCAGTGGTCTATATTGACGATATCCTGATTTTCTCCAGAAACCACCAAGAACATGTGAAACATGTTACAGCTGTGCTTCAAAAACTACAAGAGAATTCTCTTTTTGTGAAGCTAGAAAAATGTTCTTTCTATGTTTCCGAAGTCGAATTTCTGGGTTTTGTACTATCCTCTCAAGGTGTCAAGATGGACATGCGAAAGGTGGAGGCTATACTCACCTGGCCGGCTCCAACGTCTGTGAAAGGAGTCCAAAGTTTTTTGGGTTTTGCTAATTTCTATCGTCGCTTTGTGGATAATTTCTCCCAATTGGTACACCCCATTACGTCCTTGCTTAGAAAAAATAAAAGATTTGAATGGACCAAGGAGGCTGAGGAAGCCTTTCAGAAATTAAAGACAAAATTTACTGAGGCTCCAGTACTGCAACATCCTCAAGCTGACTTACCATTTGTCGTGGAAACTGATGTAGTGATACATGAAATTGCAACCTTGCCAATTAGGGCTTTAGATGACAGCATTAGCCGCTGAAAGCCAATAGTGTATTCAAAGTATGTGCTAAAAATGCTGACAGTAGTCTGTTGTAGCACTTCCATTATGCAGTAGTGAGCTACAAGGAATATGCAGGCCTAGTATGAGTGATAGGTCACATTATGCATTTTTGATAGACAGGCAGGGAGAGGGCCCTAGCTCTGTAGCTAATAGGTATTTTTGGAGTGTTTGGAACATTATGGCACCTATATAGCGCTTAGATAGCCAGTTTTAAGCGCTATAAACACTAAGCTATGAGTGCATGCCTTTTAGAGCTTGCAGATGGGGTTAATACATCCCTGCTTCCCTTAGAATATTCAGCCTCACTAACGGTAGCCCTGGCCCCAAGCTAATCTTCCTTTTCTCTGGGAAGGCACTGATAAGACATTCCTGAGCTTTCGCAGATGGGAGCCAGGGTGGGGCTCAGACGGAGCAGTGGAAATTAACAGAGTTGGGTTTTTTTCCATGAGCCAGCCTATATTTTGCACAGGGAAAGTTCTGGAACTGTGCGTCATGGACGGGCAGCACGAGATTATAAAATATCCATGCTCCCATGACTCGGGGGGAGATCGTCCTGTGGACTTGGTTCGTGCAAGGTCAAGTGCCCGGAATTGGCTCTGACGGTGTCCTGCAGCACTGTTCTCTGAGCGGGGCTTGTTTACAGCTAGCTTATGAGGGCCAGGGTCTCCCAGTGCTGATTAAAGGGACGTAAGACTGTGTTTCTCTATGTTTCTCTATATTTCTCTATGTTTCTCTATGTTTATCTAAGTTCCATGTTTCACTATATTTTGCATTTCTCTAAGTTTTATGCTTTGTAATATTCTCTAACTTGAATCCCAAATGTATATGAAATTCACTGCTTAGAATAAATATGCTAAAACTTATTTGAAGGTGTCATTTGTCACTAGCATGAGATCACTGCTCAGCACAATAGAACCTGTATTTTGGGCTGAATTGGGTATTTTTTGCTCTCAAAGGGCTGGCCCCGAGGAAGATTTTGCCCAGATCACGACAACTGATGCCTCAAATGTTGCTATGGGTGCCGTCCTGTCGCAGCGCAATCCAGTAACTCAGGTCTTGCACCCAGTGGCATTCTGGTCGAAGAAACTCTCTCCAGCTGAACGCAATTACACCATTACTGACAAGGAGTTGTTAGCCATCAAGAGTGCCCTGAAGGAGTGGAGACATTATCTCTTGGGAGCTCAGCACACGATTGATTACACCATTACTGACAAGGAGTTGTTAGCCATCAAGAGTGCCCTGAAGGAGTGGAGACATTATCTCTTGGGAGCTCAGCACACGATTACCATCCTCACTGATCATAGAAACCTCCAGTATTTACGTTCTGTTAAGGCCCAATCTGCCCACCAACTGCGATGGGCCTTGTTCTTCGCAGAATATGATTTCATCATCACATTTAGACCTGGAGTAAGGAATGGAAAGGCTGACGCGTTATCTCGAATTGGCAATGGAGAGGAAGCATTTGTCTCTTCTGCTCCCATGAACGTCATCGCCGGAGAAAGAGTCCTGGGTTTATTGCACAATGAAGAACCATATTTCGAGAACCTGAAGAAGGAAGTTAAAGAAATCGTTACTCGAGAAGAGCTGCTAACATGGGTTAATCTAGGAAATCCATTCAAGGTCCAAGATGAATTACCTTACTATCAAGATCGAATGTATCTCCCTACTGAGACAATGAGAAACCAAGTAATTTCCAACTACCATGGCTCCCTCATTGAGGGTCATCCCGGAGTGACCAAGACCTTGGAGAAGATCAAGAGGTACTACTGGTGGCCAACTTGGCGTAAGGATGTGACTCATTTCATTCAGACTTGCGGAATTTGTGCACAAAACAAGAATTCAAAAAAGAAACCAGCCGGTCTTCTGCAACCTTTAAATGTTCCACCCAATCCATGGCATACCATATCTATGGACTTTATCACGGATCTGCCGTCATGTGAAGGTTACAATACAATCCTGGTGGTGGTAGATTTATTTTCGAAGATGGCTCATTTTGTGCCCCTACAAGGGATTCCAACCGCTGCTGGCCTGGCAAGGAGTTTTTTAGAAAATATTGTCAAACTACACGGGTTTCCTTCCATAGTCGTTTCTGACCGGGGTAGTCAATTTGTTTCCAGATTCTGGAGAAAGTGTTGTGACCTGGCCCAGATTGATGTTAGACTATCCACTAGTCGCCACCCTCAAACGGATGGTCAAACAGAGCGCACTAACCAGACCCTGGAACAGTACTTACGCTGCATGCTTCATCAAACTAATGATTCCTGGTTAGACATTTTGTGGGTGGCAGAATACGCTTACAACAATTCTATCCACTCTTCTACTGGTCTCACACCGTTCTATACCTTGCATGGTCGACATCCTCGAACATCTGCATTTGACCCTCCAGATCCACTAGAAATGCCGGCAGTTAGGAACCTTCATGACAAGATTGTAACCGCAACCAGGGAGGCCCAAACTAGCTTAGTGACGGCTAAGGAATCCCAAAAGAAGTTCGCTGATCGACATAGAAGTACTCCTCCCAGTTTCCAAGTTGGTGACTCTGTCTGGTTGTCCTCCAGAAACCTGGCCTTAAAGGGTTCTAAGAAGTTTCTTCCCAGATATTTAGGACCATTTGTCATTGAAGCTGTTATTAATCCAGTGGCTATGAGGTTGACACTCCCGAAGAAAATGAGAATACATCCAGTTTTTCATGTTTCTCTATTGAAACCGGTAGAAGCAGAGACACATTTGCCATCAGCCCCACCCCCAGTGGAGGTTGAAGACGATCAACCAGAATTTGAAGTCAGGGAGATTTTGGACTCCAAGATAATACGTCATAAATTATTTTACCTGGTAGATTGGAAGGGTTATGGTCCCCTTGAGAGATCTTGGGAACCTTTGGAGAACATTCATGCCCCAAGATTGTTAAAAAGATTTCATCGTAACCACCCAACCCAGCCGGGAAGGAAATCTTTGAGGGAGGGTACTGTCATGATTTCCCAACGAGTTCCCTGATTAAACCCATGTTTCCGTAGGTTATTATTGCTCTGTCATTTGAGAGAAGGTATTGTTCCCATTCAGATCCATATAGTAAGTCATGGAAAATTGGGATTCCAAAATGGCCGCCTAGTGGTGTCAACCAGGAACTAATCTGTAGGTCTAGTCTTTTGCGACCTCTGTTACAAGTACTCAATTTCTGAGGAGACTCGCGCTTCGCGTTGCTGACTGCCTTGCAGTACGGACGCTCACCGCGGTCTCTGTAGAATTCCAGTCAGAGTTTCCCTGCCCTTCAAAATTTCAGTCAGAATTCTTTCGTCCTGTCCAATAGTCTCCTTCCCTGCTCACAGTCAGTAGTTTTCTTTATTATTTGTTGTCCCCTAGTTACCGTGTCCTCAGTTCCAGTCCGAAGTTTTCCTGTCAGAGTTTCGTGAGGAGTACACCTTACACACACGCAAGTACCAGTTTCAAGGTTTCCCGTGGGTTACCAGTGTTTAGTTGTTTCTTGTTGCGAGTGTTTTAGCAACGGATTAGTTACTGTGCATTGTCGCATTTTTTGTTAATGCTATACGCAGTTGTTCCGTGTGCCAATGTTTGAAATTCATTTGCTGTGCCAGGTTGTTGTCAAACTGCCCGAAAATTTTGCCAAGCTGTGTAGCTAGCTCAACGTTCATTTTGCAAAAAAGGATTCCATCTCATTCCGCATCACACTCTGCTGGTAGTTGTTTAGGCAGTTCCCTAGGGAAAAGTGCTACACCTCTTATACTGAACAGAGTGTCATCTAAAATTCCACTTTTGCCCTCGAGTTTTGATTGTACTAAGGCCTTTCACAGCTACACTCATATATGACTAAATATGCATTATCTTCTCCTTGTCACTAGTCGCCTTATTCCATTATATAAGTATACTATTGGCATCTAGACTACACCGTTTCTTCAGGACATGCGCCCCTGTATGAATGCAGGATGGAGGGCTCACTAAAAAATAACCTTAGGTGAGTTTTCCTGATGTTGGTTATTATTCTATTTTCAGTACTGGAGAGTTTTCTCAGAATAGGGTAGGAACATTATTAAGGAGGGTTGTTATCTTGTCATCCTTTCTACAGGGATTGTGATTTACTGAAGTTCCAGGGAGTTCTTCTGGCGTTCCCGCTGATTGACAGGTGAGCGTTACACACAGGCATGCACTCTTGACTGCCCCAGGCATGCACTCTTGACTGCCCCAGGCATGCACTCCTGACTGCTTCATGCTCTACGCATTCAGTAGCTCAATGTACTCATCCATTCTACGCACTCATCAGTACTGGATGCGTCAGTGCTCGTTCGTTCTATGTTCTCGTTGGCTCTACGCGATGCGTCAGTTCACTCTGGGCACTTGATCGCTCCAGGTACTCATCTGCTTTATGCACTCACGCGTGCTAGGCGTTTACCTGTTTTACGCACTTATCCCCTCTACGCACTCACCCCCTCTATGCACTCACCCCTTCTACGGACTCCTCTCTATGGACTCACCCCCTCTACGGACACACCCCCTCTACGGACTCACCCGCTCCACGCACTTAACCGTTCCACGCACTCATCCTCTCTGCACTCATCCGTTTTAATCACTCGTGATTTTCACGCATCCAGCAGTAATATCTTGTTCTATATATTCAAATCTACACTCATCTGTCCTATACCTTCATTTACTCTGAGTATACATCCACTTCATATATTCATCTGTTCGATACGCCTATCCGCTCCATACTCCATTCAGCTTCATACACTCAACCCCTCCATACACCGATCTGCTGGTTGCATACCTTCATTTACTCTGAGTATACATCCACTTCATATATTCATCTGTTCGATACGCCTATCCGCTCCATACTCCCCTCAGCTTCATACACCTAACCTCTCCATACACCGATCTGCTGACCGCATACATCTAACCTCTCATACACCGATCTGCTGGGTGCATGCACCTAACTGCTCCTGAGTCACTAACGTAACAGTGGCCCCCGTCACTCTGCCTTCATAAAGAAATTATTTCTGTTACAGGCAGAGTGACTACAAAAAGAAACTATTTATTTTTGAAGTCCAAGGGCTCCCTCCACCCCATGACATGGACGCCTCTAGGCTGGAGGCATCCATGTCATAAGATTGGAAAGCTCCATGACTTCAAAAAGAAATAGTTTCTTTTTGAAGTCACACTACCTTCATAAATAAATTATTTCCATTATGGTTCGGTCCTTAACAGAAATAATTTCTTTATGAAGTCAGAGTAACTGCAAAAAAACCCCATTTCTTTTGGAGTAATAGGGCTCCCCTCAACCCCATGACCTGTGCATGTGTGAGTGTATGGTGAAAGGGTGCACCCTTAAATGTATAGATGGCTGGCTGTATGAGTGTATGGTGAGAGGGTGCACAATTAAATATATGGGTGGCTGGGTGTGCATGTTGAGTGTATGGTGAAAGGGTGCACACTTAAATGTATGAGTGGCTGCCTGGGTGTGCTAGTATGGTGAAGGGTGCCCACTTAAATGTATAGGTGGTTGCCTGTGTGAGTGTATGGTGAAAGGGGGCACACTTAAAGGTGTAGGTGGCTGCCAGTGTAAGTATATGGTGAAAGGGTGAACACTTAAATGTATAGGTGGCAGCCTGTGTGAGTGTATGGTGAAAGGGTGCACACTTAAATGTATGGGTGGCTCATGTGCCTGTATGGTAAAAGGGTGCACAATTAAATGTATGGGTACCTACCTGGATGTGCCTGTATGGTGAAAGGGTAAACACTTAAAGGTGTGGGTTGCTGTGTATGCGTGTGTGTGTATGTTGAATGGTGTGTGTGCTTGTGTTCCGGGGCGCAACAAAACATACATTTTGGGCGGTGGGGGCTGCTAACCCTTCAAATGTTGGGAGAGGTGCTAACTTCACAGGCGGTGGGGGAGGCGCAAACTTATTTGTGTGAGGCATCTAACTTCTTTATGCAATCTAATGAGACTATTCTAGTGCAGGTTCATTGTTAAAAGCAGTTAACTCTCTCCTTTAAGTCTGAAATCACCCACTTATGGACTGCTGTGAGAATAAGTGGTCTTCTGTCCCCCCTCTACCCTTCTAATCACTTCCCTGACATGCAAGTACTAAACCCATATCAAGATTTAAATTTCCTAAAGAAGTATGCATTTGAATGCAGGTGCTAACAGTGAAATGCATTACGTTAGTAATTGCTGGGCCTTTGTTAACAGTGAAACCCAGGTGCCGTTTAACATGTGTGTCCTGTTCTGTCCGCCGGCTCTATAGGTGAGCCAGGTCGAGTCAACATAGCCCAAAATGTCAAGGAGGGGTGAAGACCAGCCAGCTCAATGGTGTTGTGCCACTACTTGTGTTTAACCCCTTGGTTACTTATTGGTAATCTTCATTACTCATAGCCCTATTCTTCCTCGTCCCAGTACGTCTGTATGAGGAACCTTGATTTATACGCAAGTACTGGGATGAGGTAGAGGGACATGGAGGTAATGCCTGGCTTAGTTACATGTAATATTCATTACTCCTAGTCCCACTCTTCCTCATCCCAGTACTTACCTATGAGGCGAGGAGTCTCATACGTCAGCACTGGGACAAGGAAAAGGGACGTGGAGGTAATTCTGGGCCGAGAAGTTGATTTTGGGGGTTTGAGGCAGGGGGGGGAGGGAGAGGGGATTTGTTGGGGGGGGGGTGGGATGGCTCTGGGTATTATGAGATCAATCGTAATGGTCATCCATGCCCAGTCTAAGCCGACTTGCTATGTGGCATTAGTGGCTAGAGAAGCATTTTGGTGCAACCAGCCTAGTAATTTCTTAGTTTAACTTAATTCTTTTTAATTGGGCATCTCTGATAAAGCAGTCCTGCTAAGTGTAATTATTTGGCTAGACTGGCATTTGGGTGCTGCCAGTCTAGCCGTTTCTTACTGCAGCATTGTATATTTTTCTGGCCATCTGTGATATAAAAACCATGATAAATGTTAGTGCTTTGACTGGCATTTTGGTGCAACCAGTCTAAGTATGTCAAAATGTGGCCGGGCATGCTTTACTGTAATATATTATTACGTGTATAGACTGGTCTACATTGTGCAGCCAGTTGGACATGTTTTAATTGTTGAATGGCATTTCTAATGGGAAAGCATTATATTAATAAAAGCATTAATGTTGCAGTGCACTGTTGGTGACTTGCATGTATTGTATTTTTAGATTGCTGTTACCCTACAAAACAATTGGAAATGCTCTGGCCTTTTATCCAATTTTCCTCAGAAAGTGTGCTGTTTAATGCATTGAAACACATATTTATATCTTTCCGTAGTGCAGTGTGCAGCGCACCGCTGCAGCAGCACGTTTGTGCGTATTGTGCAAGCGTGGTAATCAAGGCCAACCCAGAGTGTGGCACGACCCGTGATCTGTTGCCAAGTTGGGGAGTGCCCTCAGCATGGCTCCCAGAGGGGGCCCCAAATTCTGTGTTTCGCCACTGCTCCACACATAAACTCAAGGGAAACTTTCTCGCGTCTCCTGTTTGCCTAGTGCAAAAAACCATAAGAGGACCACAACAAATATTTTGCACCAGGCCTCACCACACCGGTGACAGGCCTGCTCCCGATCCCCTTCACAGGAGTCACCTGCCGCAATATTCACTCTATTATTATCCCTCCTGCTACACCGCTTAGCAAAATGCCATCTTGTTTTACATAGTGCACATATTTTTTTCACAGCAAGACAACATTTATCATTGGCTAATTGCCCTTCATTGCCAGATCTACGACATATCACGTTCACCTGTTGTCACCTGTACACTGGATAGCTACAAATGCAGTTTGCTTCTTTTCACTTTGGACTCTGTCCTTATTTTCCACATTATTTATCTTTCTTTAACTACTTTAATTTAGTTTCCGACATTTCAAGTCTACGCATAATATCTATAGTGTGGCCCAAATCAGGGGTTTTCCCTGTCTATAGATGTTCTTTAATCTACCCATCGAAAGCAAGCATTAAAATCTGGTCATGAAAAACGTGCACTTCATTTCAATTCTGAAAGTCACATGTTGCACCAAGATACCGAACATCTGCCAGATATTCATATATGGGTTCATAACTACTCTGTTTCCCGGAGTAAACTTTAAATCTTTCCATTACAATGTTAGTCTTCTATGAATCGGATGTCCAAATGCAGCAAATTAACATCACAGGCATCAAGGTTCAGAATCCAAGTAGGGCAGCAATGTCAATCAATCAATCAGCTATCTGTGTAGCGCTCTTTCCCCAAAAACATCATGGCGCTTAGACATCCAGCATCTGGAGCAGCACACACAAACACAGCCAAGAGCAGGCGACGTTTAACTAAAGAGAAACGTCTTGAGGCTTTGTTTGAAGATTAGAAAATCCTCAATTTTCCTCAACATGAGAGGCAGCAAATTCCAAATCTTGGGCCCTGCCAGTGAAAAGGCACAGCCACCCAGACGTTCTTTCCTATGTTTAGGTGTTTGCAGCAATGCTGCATTTAGAGATCACAGCACTTTAACATTTTACCTGTGCTTCGATGGGTATCCAGTGTAGAGATTTCCGAGCCCTAGTCACTCCTACTCCTAATGGAATATATGTAAGCAGGCACACTGCTTCATTTTGTAATACTTGTAGGCGCTGTATAAGAAAAGTCAGTTGCGCCACATAGATGGCATTGCAATAATCCAGTGACATTATCACAAAGCCCAGCCAGACCAGCTTGCAGTTTTGCCATAGATGCAGTACCTCAGCCCTGAAGGCAGCCCTGGATAATGACTACTCTCACCAACTCCCAGAAAGTACTACAAAGGGGAGGGTTGATCAACGTACCAAACAACAAACAAGGGACCATCAAATGAAGATGGTCCCCCAGGGCTGGGATGCAAAAGCGATGGCCCTTCCCTGGCCACCTGAACTGAAGTTCCCTGCGGATTAGATGTGAGAGTACCTTCAGGGTCTCACACTGCTTAACAAATTTATATTTTACATCATATCTAAATATGTGGAACTGAATTTACAAAGTTCTAGCAAGAACAGTGAAGGCGCGCCCCTGCATGCTCACAACAGAAAAAATACAGCCTACTAGGGAAAAAGGCCCAAGACACGCTTGCAAGGATAACAAGTCTTTATTTCACCAAAACACAAATGCATCCGCAAAGAACTCTGCTGCCGCCGAGTGCTCTGAGCTCTGTAGGGACGTACAGCACATTATAAGCACAAATAACATCACGAATGACGTAATCGTATTTGCCTTCTGACCTTAGTGATTGATCAAGGGCTTTAAAAGTTTTATTGGCGGTGGTCTGGGTTTGGACGGTGCCATGGCATGCGGGGTCATGGTATGAAAGCAATGCAAAGCTGTATTTCTCGTGTGGCGATCATTGGGGGCAGGAGGGCTTTGCTATCTGTCCTGTAAGATGGTACTGCCAAGAGGTGAACTGCTCCCTTCTCATGACCTTGCAGGGCGCTTTCTTTCCTGGGTGCAAGGGCTTGTAACTTTCTTAGAACAATGGAGGATTTTGTGGACTCTGCGAGATATGGCCTGGGTGGGGGTGATGTTCGCGCTGATGCAAGGGGGTCTAATACACACAAAAAGATGTTTGCCACGCTGAGGCCTACTTCTAAGATGACTGTTGCTTGCCAATATGCTATTTACACCAGTATCTACCATATATCTTGTAATGCATGCACTTAGGTGAACGTGCATCCTCCATTATGAGCATTCCCGCCCCTGCTCCCTGAATGTGCTCTCTTAGCCTTTATTTCTCATTCGGGATCGCCTACGCGGGGTGGGATGACCCTCTCTCCTTCCCAACATGCCTCTCTTTTGTTAATTCTACATTAACTAACTCCCCATGCAGTGTCATTGGCAACTAAGTTCCAATATATGTTCTCCTCCACCCTCTGCACCCTCTCTAATGTTTCAGCTTCTAGGAATGGTGGCAACCCGTCCTTTGGAACCCATGCTCTACAAACATCTTGCAAGCTTGCCCCAGACTGGGCATTTTCTTCTGGGGTACATGTAATGTAGATACAAACTCCATCCCCAGCTAAGTCGACCCAGTGCTCTGTGTAATTTTCAGGGTCTGGTGGGGTGTAGTGATTGTGCCCCAGGAGTGTAAGGGGTGATAAAACTCTACCATACAGGGTTTGTTTGGGTTGTCTGTCTGGGTACCGTTCTCTGTAGTACCACAAAGTGCTTTGGGTGCTACCCCAATTGAGACCATCATCATTGTGCTATTGGGCACTGCTTTGGCACAACACCCATCTAGCACATGCAAAAAATAACCAAAATAAAGACGATGACGGCACCAGCATCTTCACAATCGCCAGAAAGGTGCGGGACCAAGAAAAAACCAGATCAAACCAGTCTTCATCTTTTATTTCAGCTTCTTTATTCATGTGCACGCCCAGGTTGTGCACAGCTTCCATTATATGTGACAGAGAGCCATTCTCTGCATCGTTGGGAGGCATGAATATGCATCAGGAATCCCTGAGTTTCTTGCACACGCCTCCTTCCTTTGCAGTAAGCATATCCAGGACGCTGTCATGCTCCGAACTTGGAAACTCTGGAGGCGTTGGCGGCTCCATTGAGCTTGCCACCACGTTCCGGAATGCAGTTACATCCGTTGTCCAGTGTTCTTTCAAGATGGCCGCCGTCACTATATTGTCGGCCCTCGGCATCAGCACTGAGCGTTGCAACCCTTGCTCATTGGATTTACGCTCATAGTTCGCCTTTGTGCATCCTTGCTAACTTGCAGTCGTTTGCTTTTTCTTCCCTGGGCTCCTGCTAGCCGCTTGTCGTTCCATTCCGCATCCTGTGGGCGGAAACTTGGTTTCTCGGCCTCTCCCCTGTTTTTGCTCTATCTCTCCCGTCTTCACCGGTTCTCCCTCCTGATGCCCCATTTCCTTTGTTTTTTCATCGGAGGCTTCCCCGTGCTTTCCAGTTGGACTTTCTCTGGTTCCCTCAGTGCTCGAGTCCCTCTGCTTTGGGCATTCCTTTTGGGAAATCATTTCCAGTCTGGAATACTGTCCTCTGCCTACTTCACTGGATCTTCACCAATTCCAATTGTGCGGAAACACATCCGAGCACAAGGCTTCTCTGCTGGATCCTGACTACTCCTCTGCTTACCTGGTCCTCTGCATACATCCTCGTGATCCCGCACCAACCCAGGTTTTATTTAGCCACACAGCTTTTTCCCTGGCTGGGGTTGGCTCCTCGGAGTCCCCATTGCCTGGTGTGTTGCTCACCCAGGCAAGGTGTCCTCCGGAGGAGCTTGCCCCCCACCTCTTCACAAACAAGGAGAAAAAGAGAGAGAAATCCAAGAAGGCTGGATGAAAGAAGCAGACAGAGGCTATGGAGAGCTCATTGGAAAATATAGGTGAGGAGGGACAGAGGGAAAAATATACAGAATCTGAGACTGAGAGATTGCAACGCCCATGAAGGACTATGGCCTTGCTGGAGCAGTACCAGGAGTTGGTGGCTGGTCTGCAGGGATTAACTGTAGAAGTACTGTCACTCTGGGCTGAAACCATTGCTCTGAGACAGCAAATCGCTGTACGGGTAGACCATAGTGGCGACCTTCCTCCATGACCCTTCTCTTTTGGGAAGTATGCCGGATATCCTCACCACCTTAAGGAATTTCTGGATGCCTGCAGGGTCTATCTCGCATTCCGCCCTAGTGTCTACGAACTGGATTGGGCAAAAGTTGGGTTTCTCATTTCTACCCTTGTAGGCAATGCCCTATCCTTAATCACTCAGGCCGACCGTGCCATGAGCGATTACGCCTTATTCACCCAAAAATTCAACACTCGTTTTGATCACCCTGCAGTACAGTACTTCTCTATTGAAGCTGTGTTGGACATTAGACAGGGCTCTCAGGATGTACAGTCCTACGTCTCTGCATTCCAAATGATATCGACAAATGCAGGTTGGCCAGACTCAACAGACAACGTTTCGGAGAGCTCTACGCGATGACATCAAGGATGAACTGGCCCGTGTAGCCAGGCCTACCACTTTCCAGGAGCTGGTGACTCTGTCCCGCCAGATTGAATTCTGCATATCTGAGCGGCAACTAGAATGACGACGAACCAGACAGTTCCAGCTTTCCATCAGCAACCCTACTGCCTTCACAGAGAAACCGACAGGAGACTAACCGATGCAGATAGGTACAGCTAGGGGACCGTTGATTGCAGAGGAATGCAAGAGGCGGAAAGAGCTAGGTCTTTGCATTTACTGTGGATCCTGAAAGCACCTTCTCAGAAACTGCCCCGAAGTACCACCTCAGTGACAGGGAAATGCAACACCCCGACCTTGATCAGTGTTAAGATCGGGGGTGATTTCACTAATCCCTGTGATTCCACCCAATGAGTAGATGCCTCCAGTGACAATAGACTGATGGTCTTCAGTGTTCAGTTATCCATTGCACATTTTCCCCCTTTGGAGGTTCTTGCTATGTTGGACTGCGGTGCCACTGGGAATTTCCTCGACATCACTTGGGCTAAAGAAAAGAGCATAACCCTACATGAAAAGTAAAACCCTATTCCTGTGGAAGGGGTGGATGGTTCCCCTCTCACTTCTAGGCCCATAGTCCAGGCATCCTGCCCATCACAGTTACTATGTTCCACCATCAGGAACAAATCATCTTTGATGTGATGATGTGATACGTGCATCCCACTTCCAATCATACTGGGTAGCCCTTGGATACAAAGGCACAATCCTGCCATCAACTGGACTTCTAACACCATCTGCTTCCAGTCCCCTTACTGCAACCACCATTGTTTAGAACAGCAACCCCAGATCCATCAGCAGGGTGTGACGATCTCCTTATCCACTTTGTTGGTGCAGCCTATACCTCTGCGTTACCAGGAGTACTGAGATGTGTTTGAGGACATTATACCCAGGCATCTACCACCACACCAGAAGGAGCATTGTTCTATCGACTTGATTCCCAGTTTTGTTCTGCCCTCCGGCAGGATGTACCCCTTATCCCAACCAGAAAGAAGAGCACTTAATGAATACCTTGATACCAACCTCCAAAATGGTCTCATAAGAGAATCCAGATCGTCAGCCGGTGGTTCCCTCTTCTTCATACCAAAGAAAGATTCGAAGGAACTCAGGCCTTGCATAGATTACGGCAGACTCAACCATCTCACAATCAAGGATCGATACCCCATGCCTCTTATTAAAGATGTCCTGGGAGCGGTCCAAGGGTCCAGCATCTTTACTAAGCTAGACCTCCAGGGTTCATACCACCTCCTGAGAATAAAAACGGGGGACGAATGGAAGACGGCTTTTTGGACCCCCCCTCCCTAAGGCATTCTGAATATCTGGTAATGCCGTTCGGCCTTGTGAACTCCCAGCAGTGTTCCAGTGGTTTATAGACAAGATATTTACAGATCTGTTGTACATCTCGGTAGTAGTATACCTTGAGGATATCCTAGTTTTTTCATCCAACCTGATGGAACACCGGAGAGATGTCACCGAAGTGCTAGCCTGTCTGCGGAATAACCAACTGCTCGCAAAACATGAGAAATTCTACTTCGTAGTCACTACCGTCTCCTATCTAGGGTTTATCCTCTCTAGGGAGGTGTTCAGATGGACCCAGGAACGATCAAGGCTATCCTTCAGTGGCCAGAACCTAAGAACACCAAGGACATCCAGCGTTTTCTTGGCCAAGCAAATTTTTACAGGAGGTTTATACCTTGGTTTTCCGAGATTATTTCTCAAGAAAGGGGCAGAGTTTGTGTGGGATGCAAAAGCCAACCTGCCTTTCTGACACTTATGAAGGCCTTTGTCTCAGCCCCCATTCTCCTTCAACCAGACCAGGCTGTTCCTTTTGTTGTCGAAGCTGATGCCTCAGGAGGCGCGTTGGGAGCTGCACTTTTATTTTATGGGGGCCAAAAGTAAAAAAGTGGTAAGACATCTTTATTTTTCCTATTTGTAAAGTAGGTGAACTAGTCCATTTCTGGTGGCAGCAACACAAGTCTTACTTGCTGCTAGGGGTCTGGAGAGTAAATACGTTTACAACATTTAAAGGACATCACATGACCAGATGGATTATAAACCTTGTTAAGAATGCTTTAACTTTGTCCCACTCCCTTCGATTTGATGGCCATTTTAAGACAATTTAACTACAATGATTTTCTGATCACCGACGATCCCAGCCCACCTCTCCTTCTGCTTTATTACATTCCAAACAGTCTTTCTGCATTACCCATTCATTGAAAAAGAGATGCCTAAAAGGGAAATACGGTGTGGAACATCTGGTGGCCTATTACTCTCGGACCCTCACACCCAGTGAGAGAAACTGTTCTGTCCTCGAGAAAGAGCTTCTCGCCATACGTTATGCTTGCAAGGAATGGCGGCATCTCCTTCAGGGAGCGGCATTTCCTTTTCTTGTACGAACAGACCACAGCAACCTATGCGTGCTCCAACAGATGGAGTGCTGCAATTCACGCCACGCCAGATGGGTGTATTCCTTCTCCGGCTTCGACTTTGTAATCACATACATCCCTGGCAAGGAAAACGTGCTAGCAGATGCCCTATCCCGCAGTATGGGGGGAGACTCATCTCTCTACCAGGGTGTAGTGTGTGCGAAAATGAACCAGAAAACATGGCCCTGATGCGCGGCCATCTTGAATATTTCCATTCACCGCAATCAATTAGCAATGAAAGCCTACGTTTTTGTGGGCTCCGCAAGCAAACATGTATTTCTGCAGCAAAGACAAGGTCACATATTAATGTCAACTGAACAAGCTACGAAAAATAGTTGTTGTATTGTCTGCTGAAGGACGAGCAGAAAAAGGGAGGCGGACCACTCTGCAGGTGCAGTGATAAGGGCCACTGGGAATGAAGGCAAGGAATGAAGCTGGGTTTTTTCCCCTACTAGCTGGATTTTTCCACTCTTTTCCCCTCTGGCTTGTGGCCTGCTCTTTGGCTGGGAGCAGTCTGGTAACCCATGAGGGGAGGGGATCGAAAGTAGCCCGATAAAGAGAGGAGATTTCTCTAGGAGAGAGCTAGCTAAAATTTGGACCCCGGGTGATGCAGTCTTGCTGAAAGGGAGGGTGCTCTAATTCAGACCCCATTTGTACGAGTGATCTCTCTGCCTACCTGATGTGGGACTAAACAGTGTTGACGTGGCCGAGATGAAGGTGTCTTTTGTAACTATGAACTGAATTTAGAAATGTTCCTAATAGCCTCGCTGGGAAACTGAATTTGGAAGTATCCCCAATAGCCTCGCAGGAAAATGAAGTTAATAGTGCGCCCAGTAGCCTCTCTGTGGAAAATTGAATTTAGATATGGGCCCAATATCCTCTGTGAAAGCTACATCTAGAAGTGTGCCCATTAGCCACGCTGTGAAAGCTGCATTTAGAAGTGCTACCAATAGCATCTGTGAAAGTTGACTATAGAAGTGTATCCAATAGACACCCTGGAAAGTCTCAAGTAGAAGTTTGCCCAATAGCCTCTCTGGAAAATTGAACTTAGAAATGTAGCCCAGTAGACGCTCTGTGAAAATTTGCATTTAGAAGTGTACCCAATAGCCTCCGCGAGTGTTACACTTAGAAGTGTGCCTAGTAGCCTCGCTGATAAACTGAATTTAGAAACGTTCCCAATAGCCTCTGTATGGAAAATTGTACTTAGAAGTTCGCCCGGTAGCCTCTCTGGGAAAGTGATTTTAGAAGTTTGCACATTGAAAGAGCATATAACCATTCTTACCACACCCCACGCTTACTCTCTCCTTTACATCACCACTCAATTAGAACACAGAGATACTATGACACCATTCGGTATAACTGTTCCCATACGAACATCCACCGCTTACTCCACATCATTCTATGTAAACACTGCTGGTCTCACACCCCAGCCAGGCGTTTTCCTCAGGCCTAACGCAGCCACATCCGTTCCGGATAAATCCTGCCAGAACGAACACATTCTCCTGATCTCTCAACCACCACACCTATCAATAAGAATCAGCTATTACATGTGTACCGCACGAGCTGCACACATATCCGGTGCACACACGCACCTTTTGACTCTCCCTACTCTCTCTACTGATCTGAACTTCGGTTCCCAAGGGCGTTCAACCTACCAGCGCCTTCAGACCATACCAATGGTATATAAGGCGCTATATAAGTGCAAAATAACAATAACTATCATTACAGTGATGTATTTTTCTCTATGTTTATTTGTGTAACCTATTCTGTGTTTGTCCTGTTGTATACGTAAATATATGTTCTGAGTGAATAAAGGGCCTATAACGAGTCATATATATTATTATTGTAACTATAGTCTCCTATGTCGTCTTTGCCTATGTGAGTCCAATTATTGCTTTTAGGAGGGTCCAGGGGACATAAGTACGGATTTATCCCCACGTGGCCAAGCAAATGCAAAACAATTGGCGCTGTGAGCAGGGTCTTTGTGCTGTTATTGATGCCAAAAGAGCCCTCCTGCATTGATATAGGGGTGATACTGACCTCTGTGAGGCAAATATTGGAACTGTGAATATCTGATACGAAAAGATTGGTGTTGCGAGGTATTGGTTATAGGGAAGTGAAATGTATATTTAATATCGTGAGATCCCTATTTAGAGAAAAAGGAAGCTCCGCTGACAGAGGTTGTCCTGAAGTGCCATTCCCAGGGTGGACTAAAGGTCATATGATAAAGTGGCACAAACCTGGGTGTGTGGGGCAGGTCTTAGTGAGACCTGGGATACTAGCATAGGAGAGGCGAGCCCGGCGGAGATAGTGGGCTGTCTGCACCAGGCGCCTGTGGAGAAAGGAAGAGTGTTTTGCGTTGGGGAGAAGAGGTTGGATTTTATTGCATGCTTTTTGAAAACTGCACCAGCAGAACGTGGAGTTGCAGGCGAGCGTGTTGAAATTGGAAAAGGAATTGGCAGCAGAGAGACAAACTGTGTTAATGCAGCAACTTCAAATGAAATTGTATCAAGACAAAGAAGATAAATATCAGGCAATAGCTGTACGTGCCACTGTTAGAGTTTCCCAGTATAAATACCGAAAGAGAAGAGGGAGGCGCAATACCCATAAAGTAGCCATGGTGATTGCCTCTGTGGGAGTTGATTGGGACCCCGATCGTTGGGATGGGGATGCATTTGATAGTACTAGTACTGACAGCGGTTCAGAGGTACTACCCAAAATAGAGGCTACTAAAACGGAGGTAATGGCCACACCAGTATTACATAGAAGGATGGGGCGTACTTCAAATAATCCTGCAGGAGGAGTGGTGGATATGAGTGCACTCAAAGACTATTCACAGCAAGAAATTTGGGAGATTATCAGTCGGTTGAAGCAGAGGGCCGGTGAACCCCTGCTGACCTGGATGGTTGAACTGTTAGATGGAGGTGTGGCGCATCTTTATGTGGATGCGACAGATTCCACCAGGTTCCTACTCCTTTTGCAGGAAATACAGGTACAAGAGATGCTGCGGGTAGGTCCTCCTCAAGAGGAAGACGGGGGAGAAACCCAAATGTCCATATTACAATTGGCTGACCAAGGTTGTCATCGAAAATATCCTATTGCCTCTGACTGGCCAACCGAAGAAAAGAAACGGTATACGTTAAAAGAAGCGATACAAAGAATAAGGGAGCCTGCTATTAAAGAGGCTATTCATTTAGATACCCCAGAGCATATGGGGATGGTAGCCTTGTCTATTTTGGCCAGAAATACCATTGTCCGGACTGGCCCCCAGCCTATGAGAATGTCATAATAACCTTATTGGTGGGAATGACGGGCAAAACAATGGATGAGATAATGGATGATATTAGGCAACTGGCAGATCTAGTGGAGTTGGAAAAGACGGAAGAACGTCCCATAGAGAGAGAGAAAGGGAGGGACGAAGTGAGAGGCACACTCCTGGGAAGTGTCCCGCATATCCAGAAAGGATATGATTCTACCTTTACTGAAAGATGGGGTGCCGCGGGAAGACATTGGTGGGATTGAAACGAGGGAAATGTATCAATTGCACAAAAAATGACGTTTAGATTGAAAGGAACGCTATAAACAAGTGAAGCAACAAGAAGTACACAAAGGAGAGGGAGGAGGATACATTCATATCATCCCATGCAAAAGAAAAGGATGAGCCTTTAGATATGTCCCAGCCGACTTATGCAGACTTAAGAAAAATGGTGAGTGCAATGGTGGAAATGGAATCTAACCACACTCATTCAAAATATTAATGGGGTGATGGTCAAACTCCGGTAACAGTTGCCCTAATTAAGGTAGACGGACGACCTCATGTAAAAGTAACATTATTTTGGCAATCAGGAAACACACAAGAGGTCAATGCCTTAATTGATACTGGGGCAGATGCGTCTTTGTGACTTGGGAATCCTTTAAAGTTCAAGGGGCGACATTTCACAATTACAGGATTACGGGGGAAAGGGACCCCCGCTTTATTGGATTTTATATTTTAGAAGGTTAGACACTTGGATTGGGAGGAAAACTTTACCAATTTGGGGTAAGCACATTAACTTGCACCCTGTGGTGGTAGGACAACTAAAGATGCCGCCAGTACAAGTTCTGATAGACACTAAAAGAGTGTCCATGAAACAATATCGAATTCCCGGGGGGAAAAGTAGATTTCATAAACCATTAAAGGGTATGTGGAAGCCGGTGTGTTGCATCCTGTACACTGCTTACAACCACACGATCTGGCCTGTCAAGAAACCGGACGGAAGCTATCGTTTGACAGTTGATTATTGTGAGTTGAATAAACACACTCCTCTGTTAATACCAGCGGTCCCTGACGCCGTAACTTTGATTGAAAAGGTACAAACATTTGGGGGAACTTGGTATGCTGTGTTAGATTTGGATAATGCCTTCTTCACAATATCTATTGCTGAAGAGTGTCAGGAGCAATTTGCATTTTCTTGGAATGGGAGGCAATATACGTTCCAACGTTTGCCAAGGGGATACAGGCATAGTCCGACTATCTGTCAATGGCTGGTGGCAGAACATTTAGACAAAATCCCATGAAAGCCAGATGTACAGATTATACATTACATTGATGACATACTGATATAGGGAAAAGATGAGCATAGCGTGCAAACGCACTTGGAACTTATCAGGAATGGATTGCGCAAGGAAGGATAGGAAATTAATGAAGCCAAAACAAAGTGTCCAGCAGAGACAGTGATCTTTTTGGGAATACAATGGCATAACGGACACCCCGAAATGGTGCCAAAAGCCAAGCAAAACATTCTTGAGTTAAGCACCCCAGGAACAAGAAACAAGCTCAACATTTCATTGGGTTGTTTGGATTTTGGAGACAGCATATAACACATTTGTGGCAGATCTTGGCGCCCCTTTACTGAGTGAAGCGAAAGAAATTAATTCAATTTTGAATAGGGCGTGGAGCAAGAGAAAGCATTTCAGCTAGCAAAGGACACTATACAAAAAGTACTTGATTTATGGTCCTTGAGGGAAGAGGAGGTAGAGTTGAATATATCTGTACAAGACAATTATGCCAATTGGAGTTTGTGACAAAAACAGGACAGGAAGCGGGTGTCATTAGGATTTTGGATTCATAAGCTACCTGAAGCTGGAGACCGATTCACTCCCTTTGATAAACAATTATTAGCTTGCGCTAATAAATGGCACTTGTGGATACTGGACAGATGACAGTTTGACATGATATAATGATCCGACCAGAAATCCCAATCATGCAATGGGTACTGAGCTACCTACGTTGGGAAAAGGAAGAAGTAGCCAATTCGCTCAGTTATACGCTGTGTACCAGGCTTTGAAGCAGGCTTTGAAGCAGGAGGCGCCTGGCTCGTGTTTTTATTACACAGATTCATGGTTCGTTGCTAATGGGTTGGCTGTCTGGTTGCCTACGTGGCAAAAGAATGGATGCAAGATTCATAACAAAGATGTATGGGGAAACAAATTATGGCATGACATAGCTGAAATGTTAGTGCATACAGCTGTAACTGTGTATTATGTGGAAACACATTGTGTGACAGATTCATTAGAACGATGGTTCAATTCTGTTGCAGATGAACATGCCAAAATTGCGGTCCTAGACACAAGGTCTGACAAAGATGATCTGGAGGGGATTGTTAAGTGGTCCCACCAGAAAAGTGGGTTTCTGGGAGAACAGGCTACTATCAGGTAGGCATAAAATAGGGAACTAGCCTTCCATTAGAGATTGTGAAAGCAGTGATATTACAATGCCCAGTGTGTCAACATCATAAGCAGAGATCTATTCCTCATATAATTCTAGGAACCTTAAAACGAGGGAAATTACCTGGACAAATTTGGCAAATTGATTATGTTGGTCCCTTACCCATTAGGCGAGAATGTCAAGATGCATGCACCATTGTTTTTTTTTTAATATAACATTTTATTGGTTTTTGAAAAACATAAAACATACAGCCCCGTACAGCGGGGTAAACAAAACAAAACTTCCCAATCCCTGCCCAACAACAACCTCCCACCATAGCTCACCCCCAACATTCTTCAAAGCACTTCTCGACATTTTACTCTTATGTGACACCCATCAGGCCATATGCAAGTCTCTGGGTTGCGCTACTGTACAATATTATGCTTACTGTTAGTTCATTTCTTCCCACTTTTGCCATATTTTCTGCGCTTTCTCAGGGCACCCTCTGGCAGTATAAACCCTCTTTTCCATGGCGATGCAGATGTCCACATCCGTGATCCATTGCTCAAAGCTCGGTGGTCTATCCGAGCCCCATAGTTGCGCTATGTTCCTTTTAAGTATCGCAGTGGTGGTAGCTAAGAACGCTTTCTCATACCTTGATAGGTCAATGTCTCCTTCTATCCCCAGCAGTAATTGTTTTGGATTTACAGGTATTCTCTTCCCCATTATCCTTGATAGTTCATCACAGCACTGCTGCCAATATTGTTGAATGTTGACACATTCCCACAGGATGTGATAATACGAGCCTTCCTCCCTCTTACATCTCAAACAGTATGGATTCGCAATCTTACCCCATTTGAACAGCGCCACCCTTGGGTAATATACCCTATGTAATATCTTCAATTGGATTAGTCTCAGCCTGGAGGAGATGGTCGATTCTCTGGGGTACATTAAAACATTTATCCATTCCTCTGGAAGTATATCCCCTACCTCCCTCTCCCACTTGGCTTTCAGACCCGACATCTCTTTTGTGGCAAAGGAGTTAATAGCACTATGCATAGTCGATGTAACTTTCTGTTCAAGCAGCTCTGGAAACACATTACGTTCTACTGGAGAATAGTCAGGTATATCACACAAGTCCGGGAGGTGAGCCTGCGACGCGTGTTTGAGCTGGATACAGTGATATTGTTCGTTGGGTGGGAGTGCGAAGATGGCAGCTAGATCCTCAAACGTTAATATTACATTATCCTTCATTACGTCACCAATTTTCGTGATACCTAGTCGGGCCCATGTTTGCCATTTAGGGAGTTTATTCACCTCTGGGAGATGTCTGTTGCTCCAGAGTGGTTGTGCTAATGTTAGTTTTTTATCCCAGCCCAGGTATCTATGTACGTCAGTCCAAATTAGCGTTATTTGGGACAACATGGATGGGCCTGCGGATCGATCTTTTTTTTGGTACAGGAGGCTCATGATGGGCCTCTACTGTGCGGCAGTGATCCGTATTTTGTTGTGCGGTAGGGTGGTATCGCCATGCAGTTTGTCATTCACTATTGCCATTTGACTGGCCCAATAATAGGTTTGTAGTCGAGGGAGTCCAATCCCGCCTTCCCATATGGATCTCTGTAACGTGGTAAGTGCCATTTGCGGGTGTCCCCCCTTCCACAACAGCCTTCTAAGTGTTTGGTCTATCTTATGGAATTCACTGGTTGCTACGGGTAGAGGTGCGTTTTGTACTATATTAAGAAAACGGGGAAGGGCCATCATTTTAAAGAGTGCTGCACGTCTGAGTAGTGCGAGTGGCAGGGGCATCCAGTGGCGAACATCATCCTTGAATCTAGCCATTATTGGATGTAAGTTCTCCCCTACATAATCCGACAATTTATGTGTGACTTGGATACCGAGGTATCTAAACTGTTCCCTTTCAATGCGATAGGGGCATACGTCCGGTATTACATTATCTATGTGCTTCACCGGGAACAGTGTAGATTTCGACCAGTTGACGCGGAGTCCACTGAACGCGCCATATCTCTCTAATAGGCGCGACACAACGGGACAGGAAACTTGCGGATCCGCCAGATAGATTAACAAATCGTCCGCATACAAGGACACCCTGTCCCCCCAGCCGTCCGCCCACCTGAAGCCGCTCCATGTTTGAGTGGTCCTTAACAGGATTGCCAAAGGTTCGATTGCTAACGCAAAAATCAGCACTGATAGGGGGCAGCCCTGTCGTGTGCCTTTACCCAGTTGCAAGGGTTTGGAGGTATACCCGTTTACTCTTGTTACTGCTACAGGAAGGTGATATAACAGCTTGATCCAACTCATGAAGTAAGGGCCTATTCCCATTCGTCGCATAATTTCCCAAAGTGCCTCCCAGTGTACGGAGTCGAAGGCCTTTTCGAAATCTATGGATAGAAGGGCTAGGGGGTTGTTTAACTTGGGTATGTTTTCTAGTGCTGTGTGTAGTCTATATATGTTTTGCCTGGTGGACCTTTGTGGCATAAACCCACACTGATCTGGGTGTACCAGTGTGTGTATGACTTGTTGCAGCCGATTGGCTAACATCTTCGCGAGTAGCACTTGTCAGGTGGTTTATCAGCTTTTGGCAAAACTATTATTATAGCTTTTCTGAGGTCTGGGGGGAGGCAACCCTGCGAGCGTGAGTGTTGAAATAGGCGCAGCAGTTGTGGGGAGATTATGTTTGCACCAATCTTTTTCCATATTTCAACCGGAAAACCGTTAGGGCCTGGGGTTTTCCCTGATTGGAGTTCTGAGATTGCCCAGGTTACTTCTTCCTCTGTAATTTCTTGTTCTAATAGGGCCGCCTGTTGCTCATCTAGAGTAGGGAGGGTAATTTCTCCTACTATATCAGTCGGTGTCGGTGCAGGTGATGCACTGTACAATTCTGCATAGTATTTAGCAAATCCTTCCGCTATATCTTGGTCTGTCACTAGTGGGTCCGATTCTTCTGTTGTTAGTTTCCTAACTTGGGTGAGACCTAATTCCCTGCGCTCTAGCCATGGCAGTATTTTACCCGCCTTGTCCCCAGTTTCATATATTTTCGCACACATTGCTGCGTGGGCCTTTTTTGCGTTGTTTAAGGCTATGTGCTGTAGTTGTTTCTGTGCCAATTGGAGTGCACGTTGTGTCTCGGGTAGATCATTGGCCACGTGGGCAGATTCAGCGTCCCGTACTTTGGCCTCAGCTGCACATATCGCCTCAAGGTATTTTTTCTTATAGGCTGTGGTCCAGGCTATGATTTCACCCCTTAATACTGCTTTTAATGCCTCCCATATCGTTGTTGGGTTATCCACCGAGCCAGTGTTTGTTTCAAGGTATGTTTCTGTAACTTTTTGTATGTGTTCCACCAATTCCGGAAAGCCCAAGTAATAACCATTCAGTCTCCAGCTGGGTGGGGGGAGTGGTCTATTAGTCCTAATCGTTAGCATAAGCGGGGAGTGGTCTGAGATACCTCTGGGGAGCAGTTGTGCCTCACATGCCTCATATATGTTAACCAATGGTAGGAAGAAATAATCCAACCTGGATAGCGAAGCGTGTGTACCAGAGTAGTACGAATATTCTCTTGTGTTGGGATCTAGGGATCTCCATGTGTCATGTAACCCCAATACATTGGTAAATGTGGCGAGCTTAGTGCGTATGTTTAGATTTCTGGATCGTACATGTGTCCTGTCTAACTCTATATCCATGACTTCGTTAAAGTCTCCTCCAATCAACGTGAGACCTTCAGTGTTGTTAACGATTAAGGGCGTAATGTCAGTAGTCAGAGGGGTTAGTAAGTTAGGTGGTGCATATACAGCGATCATGGAAATAGTGCGTTCCCAAAGGGTTCCTACCGTGTGTACATACCTACCTCCCTGGTCCTGGGTGACCGTAGTAGGGCTGTAGGGGAGTCTTTTATGTACTAGTATCAATACCCCACGTGACCCCATGGTAAATCCTGCATGAAAGGCTTGCCGGTAATTTGTACGTTTAAACAGCGTGCATCTTGTACCCGCCAGATGGGTCTCTGTTAAGAAGGCTACATCCAGCGAATGTCGGTTCAGTGCTTGTAGGACCAGTCGCCTTTTAATGCTATTACCGAGCCCATTAACGTTCCATGTTATCACACGGATGGTTCTACTTTTATCTACGTTGGCTCTCTGGGCCATAAAACTTGGTCATATGTGATGTCAGCATACCGTATATCTAAGGGCGTTCCATGGTCCACCAATCCGGGCAAGGAGTGAACTAGACCATACATCTGACGATTTATTGTCGAGACTCGTTTGTTCCTTTGTTCAATGCGAACCTTATGTGGGGGAGCTATTGTGCACCCCTTAAACTTGGTGCGGTTTTTAACAACAGTTCTGACCCACCCACCCCCACCCTATACGCCACCCAACCTGAAGCATCTGTCGCCCAATATAACAACCAAACACCCTGTCAAAAGGACAGGTAACTCATTACTAGTAACCATTACCCAAGTCTCTTTGTTACTGCTGTAACCAACCTCCAATTATCTTGCTTCTGGTCGTTTCGCTTCCAAACTGACTGCTCGTATTCACAGTCTAAGTCCCTGGGAGGTGGCCTCGGGCAGCCGCCGTCACTATATTGGTTTCGAGCTGTTGCATGTGGCACGGAAAGAGAGTTCTTCTCGTGCAACGTTTTGGCCATACTCTCAATGCGTCGGATCTGTTGGTGCAGCAAGGAGAACGACAAGTAGATGACCCGACGGGTCCCAAATGTAACCTGGCCATGCAACAGCCCAAGATCTTTCTGAAAATCGTTGTGTGGCATAATTACGGCATCCGAGGGGCAGGATGAGGTTGTATCCAGGGTGCTGTGTTTCTTATTTCCAAGCTTTTGGTTCTGTCGTGTTCCAGGAGATGGTAGCCCACAGCTCTTGTAGCAATATTCCTTTGCCTCATCCTGGTTGTTGCTCTGCGGGCTCCACTGCCTGTTCCAGCTCTACTGGTGCCATGTCCGCCGGGGGTCTCCCTTGGGGGACATGTTCCGGGTGGGGCCGGGGTC
Organism: Ambystoma mexicanum; assembly: GCF_040938575.1. Classification (NCBI taxonomy): domain Eukaryota; kingdom Metazoa; phylum Chordata; class Amphibia; order Caudata; family Ambystomatidae; genus Ambystoma; species Ambystoma mexicanum. The sequence goes on from NC_090937.1 coordinate 81,888,959, forward strand.
TACCCTCCCTTCTCCCCGGTCACGCTGACCAGTCACCCTCGATATGGGTTTCTGCCCAGTTCCACGCCTCTTGAGGGTCAGTGAAGTGCGCCATTGTCCCTTTATGATAAATCTTAAGCTGAGCTGGAAATAACAATCCGGATTTTACCTTCATGAGGGATAGCTGTCGCTTCAGTGGTTCAAAAGATTTTCTTGCCCGTTGCACTTCTCTCGTATAGTCGGGGAAGAATGCTATCCGAGAGCCATTGTAGGTGACTGTTCCCTTCGCACGGGCCATCTGGAGCAGCGCGTCCCTATCTCGATAATTGAGGAGCTTAGCGATTACAGTTCTGGGTGGCATTCCTGTAATAGGTTTGCCAGAAGGTATCCTGTGGGCACGTTCCACCGAAAAAAATGTGGAAAAAGAATGTGGATCATAAATGTCCGTTAACCATTGCTCCAGGAACAATTCCATGCTCGGTCGCTCCGTCCCCTCCGGGATTCCCAGGATGCGAACGTTATTGCGGCAAGACCTGCCCTCACCCTCATCCACTCTGGCTTCCAGGGTCTTCAACCGGTGCAATGTTTGTGACAATTGTTGGTTGATATTGCCAATGCTGTCTTCCGTACCCGAGATGCGCTGTTCCGCTTCCCCATGCGAGAAGTGAGTTTCTACAGGTCATGTCGCAGGAAGGACATATCCGCCGCTATGCTAACCATTTTTATTTCCATGGAGGTGCGGGAACTCACGATGGTCGCCATTACATCTTTCAGAGAAAGGGGATCCTCCATGTCTGGAGAGTTTGGCGGTGGTGTTTGATCCGTTGGTTGAGATGTTGTGGCGAAAGCATATTGATACATTTTGCTTTGTATGGCCGACTTCCGCGGTCTGTCCTTCCCCATTCCGTAGCGTGGGATGTGGCGGAGTATACTGTGAAGGCCTGCTCTGTTGTGCTCCTTGACGGACTTCACGAGTGTCACCTAGGCTTGTGGTTAGTATAATAGTCGTCGCGCCTCAGTAAAAGGACCCGCGTGAGCCCGCTCCAGGCAGTGTCTGGCAGGGTGTCTCTATACCCCAATGTTGCACCTCGGATCCGTTCCAGCACTGTTGTTGCGCTGCACCCTTTGATGTGTCGCCGCGTGCCCCTCCGCCCAGTTTGTGGGTTGCGGGTGTTATACAGTCCTCTCCACGGGGTGGAGGCCGAGGGCAGAGCCAGTCGTAGGCTGCAGGGCCAGCTCTACCGGGGGAGGGCGGAGGCCGTTTCACCCGATCGCGCCACTCCAGTGCTGGTCTCCCGCTTCATTCCCAGAGCGAGGGTGGGAGGGGGAAGGAGAGGCAGAAAGGATGTTGACTGGCCCAGGGGACCCTGTACTACCTTTCTTAAGGGGGGCACACGCAGTGCCGTGCCGTCTGCTCTAGGGCCGACCGGGCCGCAGCACAGGCTGATGCCCTGCCTCGTATCGCCCATCACTCCCACTGCTCCCAGCGTTTCTCCCGCCGTCTCACTCCGCAGTGGTCCGCGTACGCTGTCCGCCTCTACGGCGCCGGGCTCATCCACATTGTGAGGGCACCTCCACCCTTCCAGTCTCTGCGTGGGCGCCACAGCTCTCCTCCTCAGCTCCGCTAAAACACGGTGGCCATCTTGGTGTCGTGCTTACGCACCCGATCGGGTTTCAGCATCGGCAGATTCCTCGGTGGATAAGTTGGTTTCCTGCTTTCCAACTTCGTGTGTTTGTGCCGCATCTCGTCCCCTTTGCCACAGATGTCTTGAAAACAAGTTGTGTTCCGCCGAAAAGGATGTTTAATACAGGATTTCTTCGGCGGCCGCAGGAGCTCCACAGACTCGCGTCCTATCCGCTCGCATGCTGGTCACGCCCCCCGCATGCACCATTGTTGACACGTATTCTGGTTACTTAATGGTAATGCCACGCAAGCGAGCTACGCAAATTAATATGATTAAATTATTGGATCAAGTAGCTCTGTACTATGGAATTCCTCTGCATATTCAGAGTGACAATAGGTCACATTTCAAGGGAAAATTGATTTCTGATTATTGTCAAGAAAAAGGCATTGAATGGATGTTTCATGTCCCTTATCACCCTAAGGATTCAGGGTTCATTGAGACAATGAATGGTTTGCTGAGAGAACAGTTGCGCAAAACAGGTGATGGTACCTTGAAGCGGTGGCATGAACGTGTGTTGGAGGCGATTCAAGTTTTGAATAATCGCCCCATCAATAATGGAGATACTCCATTAATGCGCCTGCTGATGCCAGTCTTGCAAATACAAACAAGTAGAGCTATGGAAACTTTGTTATACTGGGAAACATCTCTTGGGTCTTTAACTCCTTATCGAGACACTCCTGAGTCTGCCTGGGTGGATTTGCATGCGAGGGAAGAAATCCGATTGGAGCCCATGGCATTGTGGTGAGTGACACTGGTGTACAGATTCCTCCTGACCATATGGGACTGATTGCCCCCAGATCTGGATTAGCCTTTCAGGGTGTTCAGTTATTGGGAGGGATAGTGGATGCAGATTATCAAGGCGAGATAAAGGTGATTTTACTGAATAGTGGAGAAAATGTGTTACCCATTCATGTAGGGGATAGGGTGGCACAGCTATTTGTGGTTCCTGTGAAATTGTCTGCTATAAAAAAAGGAGAGCCACCCTCAGTAATGACAACCCATGGGGATAAGGGCTTTGGCTCTTCAGATACAATGATCTCGGGTGCAAAGGTATGGGTGGAAAAGCCTAATGGTCCGCCCGTTCCGGTGGATGTGATTGCTGCTTGGGAGGATCAGGTGGTTTTTGTGATGGAACCTGGGAAAAGAAAATGGTCTCATATTCCCGCTGACAAATGCTATTTATGTGAGCAATGTACTCCGCTCATATCTTGTTTTTGATTTTTGTTTATAGATCATGTGCATGCTGAGTGCAAGTGTGAGGCGCGGTGGAGTGTCTTTGGGAGAGTCCGGGGACATGCTGGAGGAAGTGGCAGATGTATCCATTCTGCCAATGGATTTGGGGATCTGGATCAAGACTGACATGCCTTTTTCTACTATTGAGCCAAATGATGGATTCATTGTGGCGTACCACAGTGCTTTGAGGAAACTACATGGACGTAAGTGTGATGCTTTGCACCTTTCCGCTCTTTCAATATCCATTGTACAAAATAATTATCCTACACTAGTCTGACAGTCCAAAAATATTTGGATTTACCTGGCTCAACGGGTGCTGAACGTGTTACATTTCTGTATGCTGAATGTACATGACTCCACTACTTTGGTTTCTACATGCCTCGTGGCAATATCGACGCCTGTTCCGGTGTTACAGAATCTATTTGGAGTCTTACTTGCGTAATTCTTTTTCAGTGTATGAATATTTTATGTGCAGACACAGACCGCAAATGGAGAAATATGGCCAGTATTATTAATCACAATATTGCCCCTGCTGATGTCTGTTATCAAATGACGTGTGATCCGAACTTTGTTGGCAAATGACAACAGCTGGATTTACACCATGGTGAAAAGAGAACGGATTTTGAGCAGCGCCTATGCACTCGATCGACTTCTGTTTGCATTAATGTTTCCAATAATATGTGGTGTAATTTTACTGTTCTAACAGTTAGCCACCTGAGCCATGTGAAACTTCCTGCGGGTTGGTTGTTTTCTTGTAGGAATCAGACTTATTCATATATTCCTGCTAATATTTCGAGTGGTCCTTGTACGCTTACATGTCTTGCCTTGATGCTATTTCCTCTACGCCCTGCTATCCGTAGATCCACACCTTCTGCCTCCTATGCCTGATTGTAATTCTGATGTACATTTGTTATCCCAAACTGATATGTTAGCATTAGCTATTTCCTTAGTGGGGTTGGTGGACTGGTGGCTAGAGGATATAAAACTATGATTGAATTGGCTTGCCTGCTAGTTAAAGGGGTGAATAAAACATAGCAGGCTTTAACTGAACTACTGCTAGGTGATAGAAATTTTAGGAAAGCTATATTACAGAATAGAGCAGCTATTGATTATCTGTTTTTAAAGCATAATTTGGGATGTAACGCTGTAGAGGGAATGTGTTGTTTTTGTCTAGAAGATCGTTCTCATTCCATTGAAGACCTTACTAAGGACTTAGAGATGCAAGATAATGACGGGGACTGGTGGAGTCAGATGTTTTCCTGGATTCCTGAAGCGTTGTGTTCGGCTTTGATTTGGATTTTTGGCATTTTTGCTGTTTTGGTTTGTTGTTGTTGTTGTAGTATTTCCTGTATTCTGAATTTGTGGCATATGTTTCGCAGATTTTGGGAGCCTCCCTTTCACCCATTGGTTTATGGTAGTTGAATGTCCAGGGGTGGAGTGTAGTGCATGTGCGAAAATGAACCAGAAAACATGACGCTGATGCGCGGCCATCTTGGACATTCAATTCCATTCACCTCAATGAATTAGCAATGAAAGCCTACATTTTTGTGGGCTCCGCAAGCAAACATGTATTTCTGCAGCGAAGACAAGGTCACATATTAATGTCAACTGAGCGAGCTATGGAAAATAGTTGTTGCATTGTCTGCTGAAGGACGAGCAGAAAAAGGGAGTCGGAGCGCTCTGCAGGTGAAGTGATAAGGGGCACAGGGAAAGAAGGCAAGGGGAGAAGCTGGGTTTTTTCTACTTCTAGCTGGATTTTTCCACTCTTTGCCCCTCTGGCTTGTGGCCTGCTCTTCGGCCTGGAGCAGTCTGGTAACCCATGAGGGGTGGGATCGAAAGTAGCCCCATAAAGAGAGGAGATTACTCTAGGAGAGAGCTGGCTAGAATTTGGACCCCTGGTGATGCAGTCTCGCTGAAAGGGAGGACGCTCTGCTTCAGACCCTGTGTGTACGATTGATCTCTCTGCCTACCTGCTGTGGGAATAAGCAGTGTTGATGTGGTTGAGATGAAGGTGTCTTCTGTAACTACCATCACAGTGATGTATTTTGCTCTATGTTTATTTGTATATCCTATTATGTGCTTGCCCTGTTGTATACGTAAATATATGTTCTGAGTGAATAAAGGGTCTATAACGAGCCATATATACTATTATTATAACTATAGTCTCCAGTGTAATCTTTGCCTACCTGAGTCCAATTGTTGCTTTTAGGAAGGTCCCGGGGACATAAGTACAGATTTATCCCTACATGGCCAAGCAAAAGCAAAACACAGGGCCCCGAAAAGATACTGGAAGGAAAGAAGTTCATAGGGGAAATCAATGCATTCCTACGAAATGTCCACCAAACCTCATCACAAACCGGGATCCCCTGCCTCCCAGGACATCCTTTGAAGGAACTGAATGGTCTCTATTTCCTCAATGGATCCGTGTTTTTGCCTTCTCTGGAATTGCAGATTCTAGCCTTCACCTGGTGTCATGATCTTCCTTCAGCTAGCCACACGGGTCAGAAAGCAACTCTGGGCTTTGTTTCACGACACTTTTGGTGGCCATCTCTCCACAAAGATGTAAAGGATTCTTCCTTCTTGTCCGTCATGTGCCAGGAATAAGTATTCCACCTCTAAACCAATTGGCCTCCTGCAACAAGAAACTTCACCATCAGGTCTGTGGCAACATTTATCAATGGACTTTATCGTCGATCTACCCCCCTGAATGGGGTACACTGCGATAATGGTTACCATTGACTCTTTTAGCAAGATGGCTCACTTCTCTTTGTTAAAGGGACTCCCTTCCTCTCCTGAAAACCCAAACTGTATTCTTGCGAGATATTGTTAGACTGCACAGCATCCCTCGCACCATTGTGTCTGACAGTGGCACGATGTTCACTTGGGTGTTCTGGTCTACTCTGTGCAAACAACTGGGTATTCAACATGCTTTATCTTCGGGATACCACCCACAAAGAAATGAGCAGATGGAAAGACTTAATGCCATGCCCGAACAATATCTGAGATTTTTCTGTAACCAAGAACAAGATGACTGGGCTGGCCTTCTCCCCATGGCATAATTTACATATAATAAAACCTGAAATGCTGCCATCGGTATGAGTACCTTCTTCTGCACTTATGGTTATGACCTTAATAACATCCCATACACAGGGTTTCCTTCTACCAAGACACCCAAGATCAATCAACTTCTGGAGGATCTCAGTTGTACCCACAAGGAGGCGTTCCTATCGCTTGAGTCAAGTAAGAAGGAATACAACACTTAGGCAGACAAGGGAAGGAGACAAAACCCTCCTTGGGACATTGGGACCAGAGTGTGGCTTTCCACAAAATACCTCCCTAGGTGAGTACATAGGGGAAGATTCTTTCCTTGCTATATTGGTCCTTTCCCCATAGTTTCCAGCATGAGTCTGGTAGCTTTTTGGCTCTTTTTGTCACACAGATTAAGGAGAATACACCCTGTATTCCATTCTTCCCTTCTCGAGCCTTACGTACCAGATACCTATTCTAGGAGAATCTCAAGTCTACCCCACTTCAGAGACCAAGAACCAGAAGAATATGAAGTGTCCAGACGAGTGGACTCCAGGTACAAACGTGGGACATTACATTACCTTGTCCATTGGAAGGGGTATACCACTGCTGAAAGAACTTGGGAGCCCAGACGCAACATTTGTGATCCTCGCCTTATTCGACAGTACCATGAACAACATACAGGTAAACCCGGGGGTGCCCCGATAAAGAGGGGTCATACTGTCATACGCCGACCTTGAAACTCTGTAAGCGTTGGTGGCTCCAATGAGCTTGCCACCACGTTCCGGACCGCAGTACATCCGCTGTCTGGTGTTCTTTCAAGCTGCCCGCCGCCACTATATTGTCGGCGCTCGGCATCAGCTTTGAGCGTTGCAACCCTTGCTCATTGGGTTTACGCTCGTAGTTCAACTTTCTACCTCCTTGCTAACTTTCTGTCCTTTGCTGTTTCTTCCTTGGTCTCCCGCTAGCCTCTTGCCGTTCCATTCCGCATCCTGCGGGCGGAACCTTGGTTTCCCGGTCTCCTCCATGTGTTTGCTCTGTCTCTCCCTGGCTTCACCAGATCTCCCTCCTGCTGCCCTGTTTCCTTTGTTCTTTCATCGCAGGCTTCCCCCTGCTTTTCGGTTGGACTTTCTCTGGTTCCCTCGGTGCTCGAGTCCCTCCGCTTTGGGCGTTCCTTTTGGGAAAACATTTCCAGTCTGGAATACCCTCCTCCAGCTACTTCACTGGATCTTCACCAATTCCAATTGTGCGTAAACACATCCGAGCAGAAGGCTTCTGTGCTGGATCCTGACTACTCCTCTGCTTACCTGGTCCTCTTCCTACGTCCCCGTGCTCCTGCACCATCCCAGCTTTTTTTGTTGCCACACAGCTTTTTCCCTGGCTGGGGTTGGCTCCTCAGCCAGGCAAGGTGGCTTCCGCAGGTGCTCGCCCCTACCTCTTCACCAAGAAGGAGAAAAAGACAGAAAAATCCAAGAAGGCTTGAAGAAAGAAGCAGACAGAGGCTATGGAGTGCTCATCGGAATATACAGGTGATGAGGGACAGAGGGAAGAATATACAGAATCTGAGAGACATATCGATTCTGCATCATCATCAGCCTTAGGGCACAGAGTTCCACCTTTATGACATTGTTCCCTTGTTCTGTGTCGTTAGCCAGTTGAATCAGTTCACATTGGCAGCAGTTTACACAACAGGCAGAAATAATGAGGCAAAGAAAGTCTTTGCTTTGCTGAAAAGTCTGTACTCTTCTTGGATTTCTTCGAGCAAGTTTGATGAGTTTTTGGACAGATAATTCGCTCTCTTCTTCCTCTGTATTTTGTCACGTTTTTCTTTCCCATGGAGGGTGTGGAACTCTGGTGCTGGCAACAGGTTTTTTGTTTCTTCTTCCGGAAATGGAAAGGTGGTGAGGGTAAACGTCTATGTTGGTACCCCTTGCAAATATACTTCTAGGATTACAAGTAAGGCTGAGTGCAGTGTAGCCAGTGAACAATAGCCCCTCTATGATGGTGGGAGATGCAAGTACGCTTGTTGGCCGCACACCCAGTAGTAATCCATCACTGCAACCAAGCCTTTCTTGAGATCAGGAATCTGCAGAGTCTTATTACAATGTTTGTTAGATCCCCACAGGTATCAATCCAGCACTGTAAAAGCAACATTCATTTGTTTCTTCTCTGTGCACTTTTACTGGTTTCTCCATTGCTTCAATCCAGGCTAGTTTTGTGATTTGTTCTGTCCAGAACGGTGCACATGCTGCTTCTACCCATGACAGAACCCCTTCTTCATAGCCTATTAGGCCCTCTGCCATGCACTGTTGATTCATGCCATTTGTTATTTGTATATTTCATTTGTTGTATCACCAAGTAGGGGTTTTCAGGCATTGGTTGCACTTTGGATTGTCGTTGCATTTCAGGCGACCTGGAGCACCAATTTTGAGCCTCACATTGTGTGCCTGGAAAGTGCCTCTGAGACTACATAGCACAAGATGTACTAGGCATTGCGCCTCCAAAATTGGTACTTCCTGTGGCACTAGGATTGTGAGCGGGGAAGGGACAGGATTCACTTGCCTTCTCCGTACACAATCAGCTTCTGATTGTAGGCAGAAGGAGGTAGGTCTGGAACATTTAGCTTTTCGGTCATGCTTTGTGATGCTTTACCACTCTGTACTCTCTCCATTTGAATCCCACATGAATGTGAGGAGTTCCACATGACTCCTCCTGAGATGTAAGCATTCATTGGTGACCAGAAGGTAATTAAGAAACCTTTATTTTCTATGGTACCTTGGTGAGGTGACCATTTTACCATGATTTACCTGGTCGAGAGGGATCTGTCAGGATTAGTCAGGCGAGTACAAAGGCAGCGAATATGGCAAGGGAAATGTGCACCCAGGAACTACGACTCAGGTATGCTAGAACCCAGGAGTGCAAATAGAGTGTGACATCAAAACCAATATATGAAAAGGGATGTGGGGTAAGCACCTGACCGCGAGGAAAGTCGGCAAGCGCCTTACCCCCAATTGCTGTTACAGGTACTGGCAGCGCTAAACCCACGTGGAGGGCAAGCAATGTCAGGATCTGTGTACTAACACTCTTGATGGTATTACATAAGGGAACTTAAGAACTGTACTCACGAGGACGAGATAAACCTCTTGAATGTCAGCTAGCCCACGAATCCTGTTGAAGAAACTGGGACCCCGAAAGGCTAGAACAGCAATGGAAGGAAAACTAAATACCTAAGTGGGAATAGTGTTTACAAAATAGTGAGGAAAACATAAGCATTCACACAGGAGCTCGTTACTACCGCACACCACACCTAATAGTCAAAGGGAAAATAAATGCAGAAGTGCAGTGGAAAACATGGAATGGATCCTCTAGAAAGTAAGGATCAGGAGCAGGGAAAAACGAAATAACCTATGCAAACGTCTCCCTACCCCTCCAAGGAAAAGACAGGATACTAAACTAAGAGGAAGGCTAAGGCAAATGGGTAACAGCAGCAAAGGACAGAGTCAAAGAAATATAGAACACAGACAAACTGGGCTGCATCTAAAAGGGGAAAGCACTGAGAGTTGCTGCCTGCAAACAGAGGAAAGCAAAAAGGGAATCAAGGGAGCAGAAATCAATTAGCACATGAATCCGAAATTCAGGGCGGAGGAAACAAGAAAACAGGAACAAGGAAGTAGGTACAAAGGCAAGGAACCAGAGACTAGTCAAAAACAGGAACACTGCAAACGATGACCAGCGCTGGACTGAAGTAAGACTAAGGCTTTTAAAGCTGCTTAACGAGCACACGCCTCGGGTGTGCTGATTGCTGCACCTGCCGCCACAGCTGTTACCTATCCTCCACCCAACCTTGTGTTGCAAGGGTGGAGGTGGAGCAGTGGGCCAGGCATTCTGGGAAGCATAGTCATTTGGTTAAAGAAGCATGCTGGCTGCCAAAAACCTGGAATGGATCCGGAAGGGAAGTAGCTGGGAAAATAGGGATTTAGCGCTCCCAAATCATCACAGCACTGTAGCATACAGTTCGGAGGAAAAGTCCAGTAGGGAATAAACCCCAAATCATGCCCCCAAATGGTGGGAACGGGAGCGAGTCGTGACAGTATACCCCCTCCTACGGCCGGCTTCGGGTGCCTGCCACCCGCACGAGACATCTTCTTTCCATGATGGGAGTGCTTTTTCTTTGGAGGTGGCACTGATGGAAATGGTGGCCTGTGGGCAAAGGCAGATGGACTTCCATGATAGGAGTGCTTTGTCTTTGGAGGAGGTACTGATGGAAACGGTGGCTTCTGGTGAGGAAGAGACTTATGGTTCGAAGAAAGGCATGAAGAACTTGCATGACCAGAAGCAGAGTTGGAAGGTCCAGGAAACTCAGTCACTGGGAGTGGACCCTTATAAGTCTTTGAGGAGGGAGGCAGGCTGGTGCAATATGCCTTAGGCAATGGTAGAAGTTCTGTTAGCCTTTCTGCCGAGAGTGGACATGCGGGAGGTGAGGTAAATGCTGGCTTCAGGAAAGGTTTATGCTCAGCCATTAAAGAAGGTGGTGGCTGAGGTAGAGGTTCAGATTTCCTTCTGTCATCCATCTGGGAAAAGGCTTGTGGTTGAAAGTGACTAAGGTTTGACTGCACATGTTCTACGCCTTGGAGACCTGAAAGTCCAATGGGTTGTACAAGGCTAGTACTCCTGGTGACAGTCGTGTAGCCACTTTGTTTCACGTGGGATACCACAGCAGGGGTGTTTGGCATCCTGATAGGAGTGATAGACGCAGTACTTGGTATTTCAGGCAGACTCGCAGAAGGAGCAATAACAGACACATCTTGAACTGCAGCAGTCATTCCCTTCCTTTGGCTACTAGCACCCGACTGGTGCTTCTTGGCGGAATTCTGTTGCACAAGTCCTGTAGGTAATACGCCAGTCTGCACCACCCCTTGTGCACACCCAAGTGAGTGGTTCTGACTCACCACTTGGTCCAGCTTGATGACTCTGAAGCGGGAGCTGGCAAAAGTCTCAAACTCTGATGCTGCATCTTTAGGAGGCTCTGATGCTAAAGTGAAGCAGTTGGGGGAATTGTCTTGTGGAAAAGGCAGGCATTCTGGTGCTCCTCCTGAAGCAAAAGAAAGGCAGGCTAGACGTTCATCGACTGTAAATGGTTGGGATTCAGGAGGAATCGCTGGAGCAGAAGAAAATACAGCAGAATCTGATGGTGTAGACAGGTATACCTCTGATATTGGCAGCGAAGCTATGCAGGATACAGGTGTCTCATGAACTGAAGGCAAATACTCAGTATACTCCGGGACTGAAGACATGCTCTTTTGATGGACTACCAAAGGCTCTAAAACTGAAGGATGATCTGCAGGATGAGTCACTGTAGCTGAAGACAGGCAGGTCAGGGGAAACCTTGAGGCTGAAGGCATGCAAGCTGGAGCAATCTCGGTTGCTGGATACAAGCATGTCCAGGTCTTTGGGACTGGCTCTTGAGTAAATGGCAGACATGGCAGCGGTTCATTGGTTGAAGACAGGTGTGCCAAAGATGACTGCAGGGCTGTGGATTGAATCATAGAAGAGTCAATGGTTGTAAGAGGACAGACAGAAGTCTCAGAAATTGACAGACCCATCGGTGGCTCAGGAATGAAGGGCACCTTTAGGGCAGTAGACTCCTTGGCACCAGTAACCAAAGACTGAGCTGTACCCTTGCAGTCCCTTTCTTTAGTGGGTGACACAGAGTCTTTTTCTTTGTAGAAGTCAAAATCAATCAGTGGAATCACCATAGTAAAGTCTCTGTTAATCAGGATTTCGTCTATTGTCCATTCCTCTGTTTTAGCTTCTGAAAGAGGCAGATTATCAATCAACAGTTCAGGAATCGCCTGACGGTTCTTTGGTTCAGTATACTGTGGAATGAGTCCATCAGAACATGAAATCTGTACTGTCTCTGACTGTTCGTATTGATCAGAAGTGGCAGAAGGAAGAGTGAACCCAGAGGTAACCTTGTTTTCCACATCAGCTTTAACATCTACTTCAGTCTCAGCAGCTGTATCAAGAGCAGGGCCTAAGCCTACGGTAGTGACTGAATCTGTGTATGCCACCATTGAGGATTGTGTTTGGAAATCAGAAGCTTGTATGTGTGCTAGCTCAGAATTATGACAAACTGCTACACAGGGTATTTTTGGTAAAGGAGTGGCTTGTAACTCTTCAGCTAACTGCAATCCCTGATAAACAGCAGAACAATTGTGAGAACCTGTGTCTAGATAAAGCGGTGTGCTAGACGAAAGATCTTCACTCCCAATAGATCTAACATATCGACAAATATCATGGTTTACCAAAGTCTCTGCGCTCAGGGGCTGAACAGTGTTCACTTCCTCCACATCAACAGATAAAGTCTGAGGTGTATTCAGTAAAGAGTGTAAGGTTTTATTTTCCTCTTGTGCAGAAATGAGTTCTTGTCTTAACTCCTCAAGTTTAGCTCTTAGCATGCCCTGCATTAACAGTACATCACTATCAGTAGGCACAGGGGGAAGCATAGTGGCATCAGGGCTGGATCCTGCACTAGCAATCTGGATGTGCATCGATTGTACATTGTCCTCTACTGCTTGCAGGTTCTGTGATTTATAGTTTATCTTTCCAACTTGGTCTGTGTTTCCCTTAAACAAACTATTGACATTAGACCTCTTGGCATTAGGGACTACAGTATGTACCTGTGCAACGGAGTATGCGTTAGACTGAGGGTAGAAAACAGAAGTTATGTAAGAAACCCCTCCATTCTTTATGTTGGTATCATGAAACTGTTCTATCTGAGGTGAAGCACAACTGGAATCATGGGGTTCAACAACAGAGGTACTCTCGTATAATAAGTCTAACAGTGTGTTGTTTTCTGCGGCTAAGGCTTGTGCTGACATAGAATCGGGATCAAAACCAAAGATAGAACTAGGATCAGGCCATGTAGGATGTGCCATCCTATGGGAAAAATACTTTGCACGTAAATGCCCATTCGTGACAAGGAGTTCATTGGAGTCAGGACTAGTGATTTGATTGTCACAGGTAAATGTAGGGGAAGCTTTCTGTACAAACTTGTTAGAGGCCTTGCTGCCTTTCTTTCTTAAACTTGCCATATTCAATGGGAATTTTGGGCTGGTCATACTGTCAGGATTAGTCAGGCGAGTACAAAGGCAGCGAATATGGCAAGGGAAATGTGCACCCAGGAACTACGACTCAGGTATGCTAGAACCCAGGAGTGCAAATAGAGTGTGACATCAAAACCAATATATGAAAAGGGATGTGGGGTAAGCACCTGACCGCGAGGAAAGTCGGCAAGCGCCTTACCCCCAATTGCTGTTACAGGTACTGGCAGCGCTAAACCCACGTGGAGGGCAAGCAATGTCAGGATCTGTATACTAACACTCTTGATGGTATTACATAAGGGAACTTAAGAACTGTACTCACGAGGACGAGATAAACCTCTTGAATGTCAGCTAGCCCACGAATCCTGTTGAAGAAACTGGGACCCCGAAAGGCTAGAACAGCAATGGAAGGAAAACTAAATACCTAAGTGGGAATAGTGTTTACAAAATAGTGAGGAAAACATAAGCATTCACACAGGAGCTAGTTACTACCGCACACCACACCTAATAGTCAAAGGGAAAATAAATGCAGAAGTGCAGTGGAAAACATGGAATGGATCCTCTAGAAAGTAAGGATCAGGAGCAGGGAAAAACGAAATAACCTATGCAAACTTCTCCCTACCCCTCCAAGGAAAAGACAGGATACTAAACTAAGAGGAAGGCTAAGGCAAATGGGTAACAGCAGCAAAGGACAGAGTCAAAGAAATATAGAACACAGACAAACTGGGCTGCATCTAAAAGGGGAAAGCACTGAGAGTTGCTGCCTGCAAACAGAGGAAAGCAAAAAGGGAATCAAGGGAGCAGAAATCAATTAGCACATGAATCCGAAATTCAGGGCGGAGGAAACAAGAAAACAGGAACAAGGAAGTAGGTACAAAGGCAAGGAACCAGAGACTAGTCAAAAACAGGAACACTGCAAACGATGACCAGCGCTGGACTGAAGTAAGACTGAGGCTTTTAAAGCTGCTTAACGAGCACACGCCTCGGGTGTGCTGATTGCTGCACCTGCCGCCACAGCTGTTACCTATCCTCCACCCAACCTTGTGTTGCAAGGGTGGAGGTGGAGCAGTGGGCCAGGCATTCTGGGAAGCATAGTCATTTGGTTAAAGAAGCATGCTGGCTGCCAAAAACCTGGAATGGATCCGGAAGGGAAGTAGCTGGGAAAATAGGGATTTAGCGCTCCCAAATCATCACAGCACTGTAGCATACAGTTCGGAGGAAAAGTCCAGTAGGGAATAAACCCCAAATCATGCCCCCAAATGGTGGGAACGGGAGCGAGTCGTGACAGGATCCTTCAAACACTAACCTTGCCTTTGCTTGCGCTGAGTGTCTGCCATGAACTAATTCTGTGAGAAGGACTGGCTTCAGCAGGCTTTAACCAGTCTTCGGGCTGAGGGACCTGGCAGACCTAAAGAAGTGGCTGTTTTCTTATCCAGGTCTCACTTGTAGGGTTTGTAAAAACATAAGCCACTGCCACCTTTACTGGTGAATGGAAGTCCTTAGCCACCCCTCCACAAGAGACTTTTTTTGGGAGGTGCATGGCTACTTCTCCACCACACACCACTCCCTCTCCCTCTCCGGAGCCAACACGAGCAAACAGACACCCCACCGCTACTGCAAGAACCTCCCCTATGTACTCACTGGAAGAAAACATCACAACTGTGATTTCCATGTCCTACCCGTTGGAGAACGTAAGCACACAGCTCAGTATATTCAACCACTCTACAGGGCTTCTGGTAGCTTTAACACTGATGGGCTTGGCTTGTACAACTATTATTAGAAAATATAGCTGTCCAATACTTTTCGGTGGATTATAGGGCAACATAACTATTTGTATGTTAAACCTGTTGTGGCCTGAATGGAGATAATGCAGAATGCCCATTGCATTCAAATGTCTGCAACATAACATTTTTGAATCCGTTCCTCACATTTTGAAAGTAAGTTAATAATCAGATAAGTCTGATTTAGTGTTCTTACCAATATTTGTGACAATCATCTCTAGGTGAATTATCCATGTAAAGCCTAAACAATTAACCGGGGACAAAAATCATTTGTTTGGGTATTTACTGTAGCAAAGCATTAATAGAGAAACATATTAGAATTTCAACAAACATAAACATTGTACTTGCTTTCTGCTGTGGATGTTGAACTCTTCACAAAGTAATGGGAAGGCAGCTACAAGTGGCACCAGTTTGATTATTTTAAACTCAGTGTTGATGTGGTGTAACATAATGGATACAATGTCTCTGTGTACTGTATGTTGCCTTTGAAAGTTACTTCTGCCATTCCACTAATAAAAGAAGATAAAATATTGCAATAATCCGAAAGTGGCCCCAATTCATTGGCATATTGAGACGAAGCTGTTTCATGAAATTACCTTGCACATTTCTGATGCAGAGTTCCAATGAGAATTTTGGGCACACCTGGTGAAAGCACTAATGCTGTTGTGCAAAGTAAAACAAACCTGATGACACGTCTGTACTAACAGGGTGGCAACATGATATCTTTCTGAAATACAGTTCACCTAGCCTATGAAACTGCCAGTCGCCATCAAACTTTAATACCACTTTAGTCTACTTTTATGATGCCTCACTAGATGGTTAAAAATGTGCACTATTTACCCTTCACCCTTAAAAATCGCTAAAAGAAATTATACTATTTACCAGGGCTGGGGGTACTACTAAGGACCTCTCTTCCAACACACTGTGTTGTTTTCATGGTGTCCTGGTAAATAACAGTGAATATTCACTGCTTACCTTTTGTCCTTGTACATTTTTAAAACTACATTATTTAACAAGGCAATGGGTACTGCTGAGATTCTCCCCTCTAACACAATCTTGCCCTTTTAAATAGAAGAAAATGTGCATTATTTAGCCATAACCCTGCCTGGTAAATAGTGGACATGCTGCACCATTTACCCTTTGTCCTTGCAAAGAGTAGACATTCAGCACTATTTGCCCTTCTTCCTAACAAATAGTACACATTTTGCACTATGTACCCTTCGTCCTGGCAAATAGTACGCATTTTCCATTAGTTACCCTTCGTCCTGGCAAATAGTAGAAATTCTCCGTAATTGTCCCATCGTCCTGGCAAATAGTACGCATTTTCCATTAGTTACCCTTCGTCCTGGCAAATAGTAGAAATTCTCCGTAATTGTCCCATCGTCCTGGCAAATAGTACGCATTTTCCATTAGTTACCCTTCGTCCTGGCAAATAGTAGAAATTCTCCGTAATTGTCCCATCGTCCTGCTTACCGCCTTTGAAAAGTTTCTCCTCACCAACTCAGGAGACAGAAAACTAGTCTCCAATATCTATAGGTTCATGAATACCCAGGGAGAAGACATCAAGTGGGCATACATGAAAAGATGGGAAAAAACGCTGGGGATAGGCATCACCTCACAGCAGTGGCAGTCGCTATGGGCCGATATCCACAAACTGACCAGAGCAGTTCAAACCAAAGAAATGTGTATTAAGATCGTCACGCAATGGCACTACACCCAGGAGAGGCTAAATAGCATGTACCCACATACACCTAATCGCTGCTGGAGAGGCTGTACAGATGCAGGCACGTGGAGACACATCTGGTGGGACTGCCCTAAGGTCAAACTCTTCTGGACAGAAGTAATAGCCGAACTGAAGAAGATCTTCCCAGACGTGGATCGTTACACGGAGAAAACCTGGCTCTGTGGATTCACAGAGCACTATGACAACACACTCACCAAGGCGCAGCGAAAAAGCTTCATGAGCCTACTCATAGCGGCCTGGGCAACAATCGCACAGGGATGGAAAAAGAGAGACCCACCGATGCTGTTCACATGGCTACACAAGGTCTGGTCCCAAATGACCATGGAAAAAATCACACACAATCTCCACGGAACACATGGCTCCTTCATAAAAGAATGGGGAGGAGTGCTAGAATATCTCCAGTCAGACTACATGGCACAGTGGTGCCCGCACTCCATTAAAATAACGGACTTTTTCGCCTCTTAAACGGCCACGAGTACTTTGGAACAATGACTATACTTCCGGAAGAGGGTGGGTGGGGGAGGCGGGACGGGGAGTTGAGGGATTGTTTACCTGTTGTATCACTTATAAAATAATAAAAATATGTTTTAAAAAAAAAAAATAAAAATAAAATAGTAGACATTTTGCATTAGTTACCCATTGTACTGGAACTTAGGAATTTTAATTTTTATGGATGAATTTATTGCGTAGAAAGTTTTATTTGAACTATCATACCCTTATAAATAATACAAAAAAATAAGTATCAATAGAAAGTGAAAGCGAGTGATAGTGTGCATCCGATAGCCAATTTTCAGTCGAGTTCATAACTGAAATTACATTATTTTTAAAGGTAAACTTCAGCAAGAGGCTTTTTAAGTGCGTTTAGTTTTTTCATTCAAAGTTGTGTTGAAGCTAGACTGCTGCGGCTAGAGCCTATTTCTACGGATTTGACACAATCGCGTGGTCATGTCACCATGCATTACATTCTGTGGCTGACTGGCTGTCCAAAACCGTCGCTGATTGTTGAGTTTTTGGCAACATTGTAGCTGAGGTGAGTGCTCAAGATATAACCATTTGAGTCTCCTCAAAGTCTCCTCGTGCAGAAATCACACATTAACCTAAGTCTGTACTGCCCTCTTGCGGGCATTTTGTAGTTTCGCTTTTCTTAAACGGTTTTGAAGCAATGCCGGAAAAAAAAGCAATTCCATCAGACTCTGAAAATAAAAATGCACAGAAAAGTAAACTGTGTGTTTTATGCCTTTTCATGAATATGTAACCGGTAGCCAGAATTTCCAGGACCTCCTGCAACTATGGCAAGAACAATGAATTACATGGCAGAGCTAAGTGGGCAGAATCTTTGTTTTCTTTGGACATTACCTCGCGTCCCTTTTCCTCGTCCCAGTTTACTGTTCAGGCACCAAACGCCAAGACAGCAACACACTTTTTTTTAAAACTTTTTGTCCCGTGCGTTGGGGGATGCATGATGCTTTGCAGCCTGGGTGGGAGAATAGCTCCATACGCTGTTGTTGGCTATTCTGCTAATAGAAGACTCAATGCAAGCTGTATAGACCTGGAATTTAAACTGTACAACCAGTGAATGGTGGGCTAAAGGACAGTGGCGTGTCCATGGCTTGGTCTCCATTTTCTCTGGTGCAGTCTCTACTATTAATGATCTTTCTTCCACTGGCTTATTTTCCTTCCATTCTCATGTCTCGCTTTTTCCTATCTTTCTCTCTATCTCTCTCATCAGCTTTTGATCTCTTTCCTTATAGCCCTGCCTCTCATTTACTTCTTTAGCTCTGCTTCTATCCCTCACTCGTGTTGCCGGTTTTTGTGCATCTCTCTTACTTGTTATTCACCTCCATTTCCTTACTCTCACTTTCTCTATTGCTCTAGCCTCCATAAATCTCTCCCCTTTTTCCATGTTCTTAAGCTTCCTTCTGTTTTGGCATATCTATTGCGTTCTCTGTTGTTCTGTCTGTCCCAACCCAACCCTGTTTCTCTTAGGTTCAGAGTTGTTCTTACTCTCTTGTTCTTTTATTTAACTTTTGCCAGAGCAATATTGAACATTCAAAAATCTGAAAATGCATTTTCCTTTACAAATCTAGCTCAGCTTAAAGATTGAGGGGTCATTTCCAGTGTATGCAAACCTACTTTTGGGCGTTAGACTGGGCGTTTGTCTCAGCTTGTGCTTCACTTGCTTCTGTGTAGATGCTTTACCTGCAGTATGTACTGTTACAAGCCCAGCAGCCCTGGGGAGACATGTGTTCTGAACCATTGAACCTTGAGCAGTCCTGGTGATAAGTGGAAAGCTAGGTCAGCTCTGCTACAATTCAAACCTGCTATATGCTCTGCATTTTGAACACATATCGCTTCTGCATGCACATGAACTCACTGAGCTATCAAAAGGATTGCAACTAGCAGGCTAAACATTGATCTATGCAGCAGGATTATTACGCCACTGAGCTGACATGCCATTGCCACTGAAAGGCCCACGGGGCGGTGGGGACACTGGCAGTCTCATTTAAAGCTCACCTGACATGACTGGCTCGTCCCAAGATCTATGCCTGTTTGAATTGATTATCCCACACATACATCATGAGATTTATAATGGGGACAGTGCCTTTGAAATGGGGTAGGTGTTTGGCAGTGTCACTCACTAGTCAGACATGGTAGAGGCAGAGGGAGAAGTCATGATGGGGAGAAGAGCTCAGGCACGGTTCTTCTTCAGCTTTTGGGCGCATACATCTTAGTAATAAGCCATTACAGAGCTCCGTCCAGACATTCAGGTACTGTCACATAATATTGCAGTCCTGATGAGAACTGGGGGCCATGAGGCCACGCAATATGCATTAGCCCTGCTGTGGATAGTTGGCATTGTCCATGTACAGGGTATAGCAACTTAGCACTGAAATTGAATTGGCATACTGTGCATAAATACATAGCACAACTGCTGAGAAGTATTGGTGCGATCATTCGCACCAAAAGTGTATGCAGCACTGCGAAGTGTTGCTCCTGTCGATTTAAAACATATCTGCTACTTTTGCTGGGAGGGGTTAAGTATGAAGTTGCATCAAAGAAGTGCTGGTAGAGTTTCACACTTCCTAACTCTGTGCATCGTACCTTGACTGGGGGGGGGGAGATGTAAGGTGCATTTCAGACCATATAGCCAGCCATTCTTTGCTCTCTTTGCTGAGCGAACTAACAATATTGACTGGGCCCTTGCACGCAGGCGCACACCAACTGAGGATCAAGTCGAGGGTACACGCTTGTGGACAGAGTCCTCCCTCCCTCCCCCCCGAGTATTTTAGATGCACGTGAAAAACAAGAAATACTGCCTTTTCTACACCAAACTCAGGACTCGAAGCGCAGTTGCTAGGACCGCAGGTCAGGTACTTCACCACTACACCATATAACACGTGAAACGTCACCTTTCCGGACTCCATGTTCCATGGAAAACATTAGTATTGGTTCTATATCCTCCCTTGGTTTTTTGTGAGTGTTGATTTTATGAAAGGCAAATGCCATTCGCCCTTTGCAGTTTGTATGGTTATGCAAAGCCAATTGAAAGACATTTGCATATTTCTTATTGATATACTAATTTCTGGTGGTGCCACATCCTATTGGTATGTTAATCAGTTCCCCCACTTTTTTTTTACCCCTGATACAAACACAAGCAATCCTTTTAAAAATATATAAAACACTTCTTTAAATTTAACACCAAAAGCCTTTCCTAACCACAACTGCCAAACACAACTGCTTGCTAGGAGGCTCTCATAAAAGGTTAACACATTGAAAACCTCAAGCTATTAAAGGCCTAATGGGCTTCTGACAAAAGTGAAAACACAGTATGAAACGTTCCCTGCTAAACCCAGAGCCGGAATCAACTTTGAACTTTGCAAACTTGGACAAATGATTCTGCTACAATTGAGCTGAGCTGCCTTTATGCACCAGTCTTCCAAATCAGACTCAATAAGAATTCTAATTATTATATTTCCCAAAGTGTGCTGAAGAATGCGCACAGCACATTTGTGATGCAAAATGGTTCCAAATTGATTTAAAAAAAAACTTTAATTAATTTCCAAGTACCACACAGAAACTGAGCCTTACACTAA
Organism: Ambystoma mexicanum; assembly: GCF_040938575.1. NCBI lineage: Eukaryota > Metazoa > Chordata > Amphibia > Caudata > Ambystomatidae > Ambystoma > Ambystoma mexicanum. The sequence continues at coordinate 81,909,605 of NC_090937.1, forward strand.
CTTTACGAACACTGAAAGCAGGGACGTCATTAAGGGGTCACCAGGGGTTGCTACCTCTAACAAAAATTTCACCAAAATGGCAGGGGTAGCAGGAGTAACATCAAACGACCCTTGACCTCTGATGGCATCATTGGAAGTGATGTCATTTGACCCTTCCCTGAACTCACATCACGGGAAGCGATGGAACACAACCTTTCACCCCTTGACAAAACAGGAAGTGGCATCACATAGCATTGTTTCTAAGTACACTACGAAAAATATGGTTACGATATCACTGTTAAGTGATATACATTTCAAACAAGAATGGAGCACCATATGTATCGTTAATATCAGAGCGTATAAACCCATTTACCAAATTACTGTGAATGCAAGCAGGCGTCTGAGGTCAAACGATAATGATGTGTTATTATATAGCACTTTTGTGTAAGAGCTTCATATAGAACAAATATACATACATACAATATCACCCAACCCGTGTTGGTACTCATTTATCAACCTCAACGGGATGAAAGGCTGAATTGACCTGGCCGGGAGCCGAACCTGCAACCTGCAGATCACACGCACATTGTAGCAGTGAGTGCTCAACCCACTGAGCTAACTTACTGGCTGTAGCTATTAGAAAACAAGCCACTCCAGAAACAAAGAAACAAGTGCTGCTGGCCACTGCCCAGGAGCCTCATTAAAAAAAAAACTTTTTTTAGGGGTAGCAAGGGAGACCACAGGGGTAGCAAGGGAGACCTCAGGGGTCGCAGGTGCGACCCCTGGTGACTCACAAATGACGTCCCTGGTGGCCACAATCTTTGGCTGTGCCCACTATATATTCTAACATATTAATGGGCCACTATGATCATTATGTGTGTCTGTGGCTCTGCGCTTGTACTTCATGCCACCCCTGCATAAGTCAGTGCCCCACTTGGGCCACCACAGTCAAGAGTCTGGACACGCCACTGCTAAAGGAGCCAGGGGGGATTCAAGCCATCAGAATTCTGTGCCCACAAATAGATGTTCAACGTCACGCAGTTTCCCTGGAGGATGGTCTGCAGTGGCCTCAGGCAAGCTGCCATCTTGAGTAGGGGAAGCAAAGTTGCATTTGGGTACCTGCCCAGTGCGTGCAGGTAAGGCTTGACTGCTTGGTGTAATGTTGTGGGCTCTGTAAGCCTCCCTATGTGAGGCAGGGCTAGGGTGGGGGCGTTTGGAGTGGGAAGTGGTGTTGCGGGTAGGAAGGCCGCCAGTTAATAAAGCTTGTAAGTTGAGCCGGTAACACTGTGTCGGAATCTATTCTTTTGGCGCTCGGTGACCCCTGTTACCTGCTTCAAGCAAGGTAACTTCAGCAGGCGTGTGTGGCCTGCTAACATTGGTGATGAGGGGTGTATCAACACCTGCGTCAGCACTGCAGGAGGAGCCCTGCGCTCTCCGCACACACCAGCACTGTAACTCGTGTCGCAGGAGCGGCCGCTACAATTTCCTGGGCAGCGGCGGTGATTGTGTTTTGAAAGCCCCCACTGGAATTTCACAGAATGCGTGACAGAGTGCCACACTGATCTGGCCCCCCATGCAAGCAGTAATTTGATACAAGGAGCCACTGCAGGAGTGGTTGTGCACACTGTTATGAGTGAATAAAAGACTGGCCCCTTAAAGAGGAAGGGTGAACGTCATGGTGAGAGGGAACGGGAGAAAGGAGGAAGGGGAGGAGCAGGAGAAGGAGAGAGGCAGTCATGAAGTGAGATGAATAAAGAGAAGGGGCTGCCGATAGGAAGAAGGAGTGGCTGACGAGCGGTGCAGAGGCGGACTCAGGCAGGGCGGAGCGGTGTCTGGGTGGAGGGTGCTGGGCTCGGGGCGGCAGTGTGGCCTCTCTGGGCGGGTGCAGGTGGTGTGTATGCATGGAGGAGGTGGCGAGGATGTCAAAGGGGAGTGGGAAGGCTGAGGTGAAGGGGGGCAGTGGAGGGGGTCAAAAGGGGGAGGACGGCGACTGTGCAATCTTCATCTATGAAGGGGGGAAGAAGGGAGATTAGGTGCGGCTCCGAAGCAGGTCTGCACACAGAGATGATGGTGGGGGGCTGGACCGGGGCAACGCTGGGTCGGGGGCCCAGGAAATGAGCGTATTGGAGGGGCAGGGGATCTCAGGGAGCGGTGTGTCTGGGTGGTGCAGATGCAGTGTGACAGTGTGTGGAAGGTGGTGTTGAAGCCGGTTAGCCGTGAGAAGACATTTCAGGGGGGAGAGTCCGTTTGTGATTGCTGGGTGGGTGAAGGTGGCTGTGGGGGATGTCACTGGGGTGCTAGTGGTGGCTGGGGGCCGGTGGTTAGTGGAAGGGACGGATGCTGGTAGTAAGGCTAAAATTCTGGAGGTGCATAGTCTGGGTAAGCTTGCGGTGCGAGTGTTTGACCAGAGTGGTGTGTCATGTAAGGGGGTGCTGTATGGAGTACCGGTGTCTGTGGAGTTGTCTGTGGTGGAGGAGCAGCTGGCGGAAGTGGAGGTGGTGGAGGCGTGGAGGTTGGGGTGGAGGGATGAGCATGGGAAGGTGGTGTCCACGACTGTGGAGGTGCGATTTGGGAGGGCACAGTGTCCGGAGGAGGTGGTGTTGGGATTTCAGAGTTTCCGGGTGAAAGTTCATGTGGCGTTGCCTTTGAGGTGTTATAAGTGCCAACAGTTTGGACATGTGGCAGGAGTGTGCAGGAATGAGAGGCACGGGTGTGAGAGTCACAGGGTGGCGAGAGAGGTGGTACAGGTGAGGGCGGCGGAAGGTTTGATTTATGCGGAGGCTGTGGCAAAGGTGAACCGGTGAGGGTGGTGAGTGAGGTGTGTGGGAGTGAGCCGGTGGTGGGTGAGGCTGTGGGAAAGATGAACGTGGTGGGGACGGTGAAAAGCATGGATGTGGTGGTTCTCCCAAAAACTGAGTTGATGAGCTTTGTGGTGAGTGTGCTGGAACTGGTTCAGGAGAATTTGTCTGTCAGTGTGTCGGATCTAACGAAAGGTGTGGTGGAAGCGGGGAGGAGGTTTTTGAGTGTTGTGGATGTGCTGGAAGAGGATGTGTTCAGGATGGTTGCTAAAGTGCGGAAGCAGAGTGGAGTGTCGGTTTGAGGATTTTGCAGTGGAACGCAAGGAGTTTGTTGAGGAATGGAGAGGAGTTGAAAGCAGTGGTGTGTGGGGAATTGAGTGTTGATGTGGTTTGTATTCAGGAGACGTGGTTGAGGGGTGATCTGAGGTTTGTGATTCCGGGTTTTGAGTTGTTTCGTAAGGATAGGCTGTTGGGGGGAGTAGGGGGTGTAGCGTTGGCAGTTCAGAAGGGGTTGGTTGCGAGGGAGATTGTGGTGGATGGAGCGGTGGAGGCAATCGGGGCGGGGATTCGGATAGGGGGGTCGGAAGTATTGGCGTTGAATTATTATAATCCGTGTGAGGTGGTGGAGGTGGACGTGTTGTCTGGAGTGATTGGGGGACATGTGGGTCCTTGCGTTTTGTGTGGTGATTTCAACAGTGCCAATACGTTGTGGGGTAGTGAACGGACGTATGCGAATGGGGAACTATTGGAGGGTATGGCGGATGAGTTGTGTCTGTTTCTGCTGAACGATGGTTCGGGTACGCAGTTGGATGTGAGGACTGGGAAGTTGTTGTGTTTGGATCTGACCTGGGTGTCTGCATCGATTGCGGGTGAATGTGAGTGGGAGGTGCGTGTGGATGGAGATATGGGAAGCGATCATTCTGGCATTTTGGTGACTGTGAGGGGTGAGGTAGGGGTCAGATCCCGGATGGTTGGGAGTCGGTTGAATTTTAGGAAGGCTAATTGGGAGCTGTATAAGGGGTTGTGTCGAGAATTGATTGTTCCTCGGGGTAGGGTTGGGGGGGTGGATGTATGGAATGAGCATCTGGTGCAGGGATTGAGAGCTGCATCAGTGGCGGCAGTTCCAGAGATAGTGAAGGGAAGAGGAGGGAAGGTTGAGGTTCCTTGGTGGTCGGTAGAATGTACAAGGGCTGTGGCGGCGCGTAAGAAGGCTAGGGCCAGGGCGGTGAGAACGGGTAAATTGGTGGATTTGGTGGCTTATAAGAAGGCTAAGGCGATGGTGCAGAGGGTGATTAGAGGGAGGAAGCATGGATATTGGAGGAGCTATTGTGGGTCCCTGGGGAGTGATTCTGGTGTGGGTGAGGTTTGGAAGCAGTTCAAGCGGATGTCTGGGTTGATGAGGCCGCAGGGTGATATGTCTGTATTGTTGAAAGGGGTGGAGGTGGTCAGTGAGGATGGGGAGAAGGTAAATTTGTTGGGGGAGTATTTTACGGGGGTGCACAGTTCGGGTAACTATCCAGAGGTGGTGAGGCTTGGTATGGGTGTGGTTGAGGCGGAGGTGCGTGAGTTGTTGGCGGATGTTGGGCCTTGGGAGGAGCAGTATGAGGTTCCGTTTTCTATGGTGGAGATGGATGGGGCGATTCGGAAGGGGAAGTGGTCTAGTCCAGGGGTGTATGGGGTCATGTATGTGTTTTTGGAGAAGTTGCTGGTGGAATGTAAATTGGAGGTATTGGCACTGCTCAATGAGATCTGGGTGAATGGGGTTATGCCTGAGTTGTGGAAGAGAGCGATTGTGGTGGCGATTCTGAAGGGTGGCAAGGTCCCTACAGAGTGTAGGTCGTATAGGCCGATTGTGCTGACTGTTGTGCTATGTAAGGTTATGGAACATATGGTGGCTGAGCGGTTGGGGTTTTATTTGGAGTCAAATGGATGTTTGAGTGATTTTCAGAGTGGGTTCAGGAGGAATCGGTCGGTGGCTGTTCCGTTAGTGAGTTTGGTGACTGGTGTGGAGGAGGCGTTGTGTGATGGGGAGTTGGTGGGGGCGCTCTTTTTGGATTTGGAGAAGGCGTATGACATGGTGTGGAGGACTTGGTTGTTGGTGAGATTGTTGGGGATGGGTCTGAGGGGGAGGATGTTTCAGTGGATTAAGGGGTTTTTGGCTGATAGGACCTTTCAGGTGAGAGTGAGGGGGGTGTTGTCTGAGGTTTGGATGATGGAGAATGGTGCGCCGCAGGGGAGTGTGATTAGTTCGATGTTGTTTAATGTGATGGTGGATGGGTTGATTCGGGCTTTGGCGGGTGTCAGGTGTCAGGTGGATTTCTTCGCGGATGATGGTGTGGTTTGGGTAAGAGGGCAGAGTTTGTTGTTGGTGCAGAGTCAGCTGCAAGCTGCGATTGGGCGATTGGAAGAGTGGTGTGGGAAGTGGGGCTTCTCGGTTTCTGTGGATAAAAGTGTGAGTATGGTTTTTTCGAGGAGGAGGGTGCAGCAGGAATTGGACTTGGTTTTGAAAGGTGTGAGGGTGAAGAGCGTGGAGGAGTTCTGGTATTTGGGGGTGATTTTGGATAGGAAGTTGAACTGGAATTTGCAGGTGGATAGTGTGGTGGATAAGTGTAAACGTAGGTTGAATTTATTGCAGGCGGTGTCTGGGAAAGAGTGAGGTGTGCAGCAGAAGTGTTTACGAATGTTGTATAAGGGGTTGATTTTGAGTGTGTTGGATTTTGGATTTGGATATCAGGTAGCAGTGGGTTTCACGGCGAGTCAGAAGCTGCGGTTGGATAAGGTGCAGGCGAGGGCATTGAGGGTGTGTTCGGGAGTGATGAGGTCCTCTCCAGTGAATGCGGTTCAGGTGCTTGTGGGGGAGATGCCATTGGGGTTGAGGAGGGATGCGTTGAATATGATGTGGTGGGTGAAGTGTAGTGCGAAGAGTGTGGCTCACCCGGTACGTGAATGTTTGCAGTATAATTGGAGGTTTGATTATTATAGGGACCGGTGGAGGAAGAAGGGGGCACTTTGGGGTTTCACATGTGGGAGAAGGGGGTGCAGTGGGGTGTGGGCGAGTTGTTGGCAGTGACGGGTACAGATTTGGTGAGACTACCGATGCGGATGTTGGGGTCTCCGAAGGTATGTTTAGAGTTGCCAAGAATTGTGTCGAAGAAGCAGGGTTTGTGAGGTGAGATTAAGGCTTTGGGTCAGGCATATGTGGCAGGGAAGGAGGGATGTAAGGTGTTCACGGACGGTTCAAAGGATCCTGTGTCTTGGAGAGTGGGTATATCGTTTTATCTGGAAGGCACTGGGGAGTATAAGGTGGGGCGTCTGACGAATGATGTGTTGATTTGTACTGCTGAGCTGGTGGCAATTGCGTTGCCGATTGATAGGGTGTGTGAGTTGGGGTTTGAAAAGGTGGTGGTGTTTTCGGATTCAATGAGTGGGTTGCAGGCGATTGTGGCAGGGGATGGTGATAGGAAGGATGTGATTTTGGACATCAGGAGGAAGATTGATTGGTGTGTTGGTGGGGGGATGGATTTGGAGTTGGCGTGGGTCCCCAGTCACAGTGGCATTTTGGGTAATGAGTTGGTGGATCTGGCGGCGGGTGCGGGTATGAGGAGGGGAGTGGTTGATATGAGGTTGCCTTTGAGTGTGGATGAGGTGAAGGCTGTGATGGTGAGGCGGGTGATGGATGAGTGGCAGGAGAGGTGGGTGAGTGGGGTGAAGGGCAGGTGGATGTTTGGTGTCCGTGGGAAAGTGTCGGTGAAGGTGGATGCGGGGAGTCTGGAATGGAGGAGGAGGGAGGAGGTGATGCTGAATCGGTTGAGGATAGGGCATGTGGGGCTGAATGACTGTCTGTTTCGAGTGGGGTAGTGTGAGTCGAGGGACTGTGTGGTGTGTGGGGTGCCTGAGACTGTGGGACATTTTTTGCTTGCGTGTGAGAGGCATGTTGAGTGGAAAGAGTTGATGAGGGTTCAGTTGTCTGCGCTGGGTGTGGCTGAGATGAGTGGGAAGGCTTTGCTGGGAGGTGGCTGGGTGAGAGGCAGGGAGAGGAGCAGTGTGCTGCTGGATTTTGTGAGGCAGACGGGGCGGTGGGAGGAGTTGTGAGAATATGTGGGATGTGTGTTGATTGGTGGTTTAGGTGCACATCATCCTTTTTCGATGGGAAAGCGCCTGCGTGGGTCCACCCAGGCATTCGTTAATTTGAAGAAAATGAAGAAGAATAAAGAGAAGTTAGAAGCTAAGATGGATCCCGCGTCATTATTGAATATGTGTGCAAGCCCCAAAAGGGGGGGCTAACACCTGGCGACGAGGCTGATACAGTTTGACTTATTACACGTGCAAAACTGTGTGAGCGGCACTGGGAGAACGAAATGAGCACCTCGGATTGAATGGCGTTTCATTTTCATTTCTGATTTGCCTCATGTAAAGAGGGTCTTTCTAATTGAAAGGACTGGCATGCCACTTATACTGTTAGTGAGCACTGATAGACAGGTGTTACGAGTATTGAAATAACTGCTGCTTAATATATCATCTTTTTTAAGAGGTTTTTCTTCCTTTTTAAGAGGTTTCACTTTCTTTTTAAGAGGCTTCACTTCGCATTTGGTGTGGCTATACATACACGGAGATTCACGCATGCATGGGCATACATGGTGACATGGACTATGTAGAATCCGGGTTCACCGACACCAAGGGTTTTTTTCCATTCTTTGTAGTTGGGGGATATACGTACATGACTTCAAGTTTATAACTTGTGTCTCACTATGTGTTTCCATTATAGCATTGTGAATGGCCTATTGAGTTGGCAAGTCCTTTGTTGGCCCATGATTGACCATTGGTCACGATACCTCGGTGAAGACTCTCGAGCAGCACCCTGGGTGCCTGTAAGTGTTTTTAAATGTTTTTGTTGTTTTAAATTTCACTGTATGAACTTGCAGTGTTACATGAATATCGTCATGGTCACTGAAACGTGTGTTTATGATTGGTTCCATAGGTACAGTATTTACACTGTTTCCAGTGGAGGATTAAAGTCCATTATCCTGTTCACCTACCCTCGACTTGGAACCTGGGGGTGAGTAGGGACTGGTGTGTGAAGAGATTGGGACACATTGTGACATTATTAGTCACCTTTTTGAAGAAATAGGGATGACACTTTGTTTTATGATTGTTTTTAGATTGGTTACGGGCCCATATGTGTTAAGAACAGGGCGAAGCACTTTCCCTTTGCCCTACGTCCTGAAGAAGGTCTCCAACCGAAACACGTGTCGATGCTTTTCTGTGAAAGATATCTGACCTCAATTTGGCATCGGATATACCACGACACCTAATATTAGGGACTGGGTCATTGTTGAATATATCAAATGAAGGGAAATAGTATTTTTCCAAAACCCATTGATGCATTAAACACCTTGGGTGTTCTTATTGTATGAATGTTTGAATGATTTTTTGTATGTGGCTATGATTGCTGGTATGAAATTGTGTTTCTTATCAATTTTTATGATATTTAGATGTTTTCTTGTGTAATGAACTTATGTAATAAAATTTGAATATGTATTAAAAGAGTGTCATCCCATTCTACTGATCCAACCTTGGATATAAATAACAGCCCCACGCCGTATAGCAGGTGGTAGGGAAAAGTGGCAACACCCAGCAGAACGACGGGCCGGCAGAGCCCACCAGGAGAAACAACGTCGGGCAGGGAGCCCAGCAGTAGGAGCTACACTGGAGCCCTGCAGTGGACAGACATGAAATGCCCAGCAAAGGTCAGAAACAGCTGATCAACTGGAACGCGTGGCCCACGGAAAAAGGACAACAACAGAGACACTGTCCAGCAGTGTGTGCAGTAGGAGGGCCTGTGTGCCCAGTAGTGACATGCCGGGACGAACATGCCCTGCAAAAGGCAGAGGAGGCACCGCCAGAGAAAGCAAAGGTGGGCCGTCACACCCAGTAGCGACTAGGGGGGTCATCACTGCAACAAGCCCAGCATTGGAAGAGTAACTGAGAGCCGTGTAGAGGCCCAGGAGATACCCAACGAATGAAAGGAGAGAACGCACAAGAAGAAGATGTGCCCAGCAGCCCGAGTGTACACGGAAGCCCGCGCTGCCAGCAGAGAGCGAACAAAGAGGTGAGGAGCCCAGCAGCCCATGTCGTGTGACGGAGAATCCAGGAGAGCTGCCTGCAGCCACCATGGGGCAACACTGCACTACGTGGATCAGCCCACATTCTCACTAGTAGGTGAGAAGGAGAGAAGAGCTCTCCAACCCCCGGGTCCTGAGCAAAAACACCCAGCACTGCTAGGAAGACCACACAGTCAAGATCCCTGTGTGGTGCAGAATCAAGGGAGAGATTCACATCAGGTGCCTAAGCCCTGATGCAGGCAGCAAGTGAGAAGCCACCTTAGTGATCATGTTGGAGGGGGATATCCATACTACAGTGTCAGCACACCCGTCTGACGCCTCCCAGATGGCACAGGGCGAGGTGGCAATTACCCATGGCATTTGATCTGACAGACACCAGCAATTTGGGCCCACGATGGATCCGCTGGGTCAAGGACTTCAGGGTGTGCATTGGTGCCATGGGGCTCATGGATGATGAGAGGAAGAAGAACATTTTGACATTGGCAGTGGGAGTGCCAGTACGAGACATCCTTTACGAGCTTGTGGACAAGGAAAAGGCCACATTCAGGGAGATTAAGGAGGCACTGGCTACCTATTTTGCTCCACACCAACGTGGGTTATGAGAGGAACATATTCCGCACCACGATGCAAGAGAGAGGTGAGACACTGGCTAATTTTGTAATACACCATCGCATCAGTATAAAACACTGTGCTTTCCATTACTACTCAAACAAAGAGGCTCTGCGCTCTCAAGTCATTGCCGGGTGCGAGTCCCCTGAATTTAGGAAAAACTTGGTGCCTGGGCGAGATTCTGGCCATGGTGCAGATGGATTCTGCCATCTCGCTTCAAGTAGTGAACATGGGGAGGGGAGGGTGAAGGTGTTGTCACCACCCCGGGACCAAGAGTCTGTCAAGATCCTGACACATCCGCCTCAATATCACACGAAGCACACCAACAAGTCCTGTTTCCGGTGTGGGTACGAGTTTCCCCACGAAGGGACGTTCCCTGCCCTAGGACAGAAATGCGTGGCCTGTGGGGGTGAGGACCATTTTAGGGCAGTGTGTCACAATGGCCCCACCACGACACTCCAAAGGAATCACCACAGAGCAGGAGGCTCTACCCCATATTTCACACTGAAGAGCGCAAGATGAGCCGGGACTACAGGAAATATTGCACGGCTGAAGGTGAGAGTGACAAGTACCAGACCCGAAGGTCCTACAAATCTCCAGACAGAAAGGGATCCTACAGGATGAGGCACAACAGAAGATACGTGGAGGTGAGATCTCAGTCAGGGAGTGCTTCCTTTTCCTCGCCAGAGGACCAGCTGAAGAAAGGTTATGTGTGGGCCCTTGGCAATGACGACACCAATGAACACAGTCTCACATTCGTCCTACAGGTGAATGACACGGCGAGAGAATTCCTCATCGGCACCAGCGCAACAGTGAATGCGATGAGCGAAGATGCATACAACCTACTGCCACACCCGCCGACGATAAGACTGTCCTGGTGGACACCTATCCCTATAGCTCCAATACACCACTGCCTAGCAAGATGCATACAACTGACTGCCACACCCACCGAAGATAAGACTGTCCTCGGTGGACATCGATCCCTATGGCTCCAATGCACCACTGCCTAGCAAAGGCATGTTCATGACAATCTGTGCACACAAGTCACACTCAGCCCGCATATAGCTTCATGTATTGTCTACTGAAGCCAACAGTGGTTGCAGCCTGAGCTTCAGGACCGTTGTTGATATGGGTCTCATACACATTTTTTACCACATGGTGGCCCAGGAGTACATGGCCCCAGGAGGGGATGTTGTGAATTTATTCCCCAACCTCTTCAAACTCTTCAACTGTAAACTGTGCCTACACATTGATCCAAAACTCAAGCCTTTCACACAACACTATTGGGACATTCCGATCAATATCCAGAAGCAAGTTATCGCACACTGCATCACCCAGGGCAAGATGAAAGATTCAAGAGACATGGCTTTGCATCTTGACTCCGCCTCTCAAAGGGACATCAGGGCTTGGACACTTGTGCAGGATGAACTCACTGTCTCAGAGGACCTGATTGTACTAAAGGCTGCAAGATTGTGCTGCTCAAGTCCCTGCACCAGCAAGTTAAATATCTGGCACACAAGGTTTACCGGGGAGTGGTCTAAAAGAATACGTTGTTTCACCAGAAGATATGGTTCCCAGTTCTGAATACCATATTTGATGACACTCCAGAAGTGCTCCATCTGCTATGTGGTGGCCCCAGCCCCCGAGCCTCATCCACTACAGATATCCCCTCTACCGGGAGGTGTTTGGGAAGACCTGGCGATCGACTTATTCAGCCCTATCAGGGAGGGGTCCTATGCGCTGGTAGTGATAGATGAATACTCAAGGTTCCCGGAAGTCCAGCTTGTCCAGTCCACGACTGCCATGGCAGTCATACCGCCGATGGACCGCAAACTCATGGCCTACGACATTCCCAAAACCATCAAGACTGACAATGGGCCTCCATTCACCGGTATGGATTTTGAAAACTTTACATAATACATGGGGTTCAAGAATCGAAAGATCACACCACTCTGGTCCCTGGCCAACGGCATGGTTGAGCACTTCCTGGGGAACCTCAAGAGGGCACTACAAGTAGCCCATGTATCAAAGAAGCCTTTTGTGCAGACTCCCTACCAGCTACAAGGAGACTATCGCCATACCCCACACAGCACCACGGTGAATGCCCGGTGGACCTCATGTTTGGCGGTATTGTTCAAAAAGATTTATCTAAACGGCCGCATGAACAAAAAGTTCTAAAAATGCTACCACCAAAGGTTCGAACACCAAAAGTAAAAGAAACAAGACTGCGGGGGATGCAGGGATGTCCCCCGCAACACCCCACTCACTACACTGTGTGGTATAGTGAGCAGGGGTTGCGAGGGAAACACCTGCAGCCCCCGTAAAAGAAAAACAAAGAAAGAAAAGTGTACTGGTAGCTTTTGTTTACTACAGCTGGCTGGCTTTTCCTTCATTAGTGCCGCAAAAGCAAAAGCCAGCACAAGCGGGCATCCATTTCACAAAAAAGCTTGAATAGCTCAATATTTTACATAGGAAGTTTTTAAAAAAAAGTGCTAGTATTATTTTTTTAATGTTGCCCATCTATTTTTAAAATACATTTTTTTACTGGACTATCCCTTTAATGACAAGTACAAAAAACAGGGAAACATGGAAATCAACAGTGATGCAATAGCCCGTCTCGCTTCAACTCTCAAAAACTTCATACAAACAGTAACATTTATACCCAAAACTCGTCATCATTGACGTGTAACACTCAAAAGTTAACATGCAATTCTATTGGTTAGGAAAAGGTAACTTTAATATATGTGTTATATCTGTATATGGTAACGGAGTATGAGGATTGGATAAACACTTATCAGGTGGTTGTCTAAGTCCATCCTTCTAACATTACTCTTGTAGATGTCACTAAAAGTACAACGTCCCATTGGTTCTACTATCTATAGGACACTAGATTATTTGGTCCATTGTGATTGGGTTGGCTTCAACCCCATGCATAAATCTCCACTTTAATTAGCAGCACGCAGAATGGTCAACCAGGTGCAGGGTGCCCCAAGATTCACCCAGCCTCCCTTCCATCGCTCATTACTTTAGTAGCTATGTGTCAATTAGTTGGCTATGGTCGGCCTCGAAGCTGTATCTTCTTGTCAGAAAAAGTTATGATACCTCTGTCTGGGCGACAGCCAGTCGTAGGTGTGAAACTGTGCCTCTTCTCACTCTGCTGGTCACGTGCTAGCACACTGTGAATCTGCCTTCCATTTTTGCATTTAATTCTTGTTCAGCTTGTCCCCTGCCTGGGCCTCCTTATGTCGGCCATTCTGAGATGGGCTGTTCTGTTCTTAAGTTTCGATTCCACAAAGCTACTGTTCGCTCCTTCTCTTGGTCTGACCTTGGCTCTTCCTGGCTCAAGTTGCCTCTGCTGAGTTTCGATTCCGCCATCTCTTCTCATTTTGGCTGGAATACGAATCCTGTCCTGTTTGACCTCTAGTAACCTGAGTTAATTCTGCTTTTGTGTAAAGTGGACTCACACTTATATAATGTGCTTTGTTGAGGTAGATATGTATAAGTGGCGCTTGCCGCGGTCGACCTTCTACTAAGCATAGCAAGCCGCGCTGTTTTCTTACTTCTTGCGGTTTCAAGCATATGTACAGGCCAACATCGTCTCTCCTTCTAAGTTCATCATATCCTTATTCGTGGTGTTTCGTCGCTGTATGTCATCTTTTGGTCGTTTTATCTTCTATCTGTAAGTCTGTCTGGGTCTTTGTGACGTCACCACTCATCTTCAGTTAAGGCCCTTTCAGTTTCTTCCGGGACAGTGTTTAAGTAATCTTCATTTCGTGTCATTTGCTGGTAGGGTTTTCTCAATGGATACCTTACTGTCCATGGTTGTCTAGTTATTGGTGCTTCAATGGGTATTATTCTTCTGATAGGCATTGGGCAGAGCCCCACTGCGGTTCTCTGCTGGTTTATCTGCTCATCATACGTCACATATTTTGGTGCAAACGGTCCTGGTACTTCAAAATGGGCTACTGGAGTGCAGGTTATGTTTGGGACCTCCTCTTCAAAAGGACTCTGCGGGGCCGGTTCCCGATCACGAAAGTAAAAGCGAACTGGCGCTGCAGGGACTCAGCGTGAAGAAAAAGGTAAGTGGGGTTTGTTCATGTTGGGGGTGTGTTGAGGGTGTGGGTGAGGGGGTGTCATGGGTTTGTTGTGGGTGTAGGTGGGGGTGTGGGTATGTATGTGTGTTCGCATGAGAAAGGTGCAAACTTTTGGTGGTTCGCACCTTTCTCATGCAAACATTCCGGCTGCGGCAAAATCATCCGTGGTCGGATCACGTAGATCCATGTTTGGCAGATGGGTGAGGACCTACATCTCACAAGGGGCTGAGGAGGAAGGCCTGACACTCCTGGACCGAAGGCTGTGGGAGAAGGACATGATAGAGAAGAGGAAATTGAAGGAGACGGCTGACGCCCTTAGGGGTGTGTTAAGATGGATTTCTGAACTTTGACCTGGAGGGGCAGAGGTTCAGAAGGCCAACCTAGTTTCTTGGAACAGGGTAACCTCTGGACAAGCCAGACCAATCAGGGTAGCTATGGCAGGCGGTCAAGACTAAAGGCTTCATAACGAGGCTGGCGGTCCCGTAATGAACGGTGCCGGTACGGGACCGGCACCGTTCATTACGGGCTGCCTGATTATGAGGCCCCCTAGCGGGACCCGGAACAAATGGGAATGGGAAATGGTTCTGTGCATGAGGAATTACCGGTCCTCCAAGGTCGGAATGACCCGGTAATTCCTCATTCACAGACCCCGGTATTGGAGCCCGGTATGGAGGCCCTAAGTCTCAGGAGGGGTGAGTGTGACTGAAGGACCTCATTGAGCACACAGAGCATGGACACTTACAAATTACTCCAGGCAGGTGTTATATAAAAAATATAGACACATTTATTACAAGGCCTTTGTAACATAGGCCATAGCAATAGAATCACAGTAACACTAAGTAACCCAACACAACACCATCAATACAATGTATATACAAGACCATTGGGGTCTAAAGGGTTAAATGCACAAAATATGTCGACAACCTAGATGGGAAGGAAACCGGCAGTGCAGATTGTCTTTAGGCCCAGTTCGACATCGAAAACACACCTAAGAGGCAGTCCAAGCCCTAAGAAGAGAGGGGACTTGTGCTCAATAGTACAATGCAAACTGGAAATGGAGTCACTATTTCGCAATAGCAGTGGAAAGGAGAGGGGCCGTCAAGGGCCACTCGTGTGTAATAATGGGCCCTTGCGCTAGGGGCCACCAGTTGGGGTATTGAGTACTCACCGGTCCCTGACTCAAGCAGACCCAAACTTCGGCAGGTCAGTCCACTTCGCTTGCAGGTTCGAATGCAGCAAAAAGGACGTCTCGGCACCTTTTAGTTCCTGAGATACAGCGATGATTCCCAAACGGGACAGTGGTGATTTCTCCGCTCCGGGTGGATGAATCAACCCAGTTTCACTGCAGCAGGCTTCAGAGAAAAAAGGGTCACAAATGCAGCAGACTTGCAAAGGACATTACCGCGGCAGGGCAACACTGTAATCGCGTTTACTCCGTTCCGGGCGCACTCGTCTCACTTCAGACCTGGGAACGCCAAGTGTACGAAATTCGGTGTGAGGGTGCCGCTGACATAGAGCTAGCAGTACACCAAGTTTCGAGGGCCTCCTTGAAACGGTGACGGTGACAGAGCAAAGCAACTGGGTAAACTGGTCAATCCACTGGTTGGCCCAGGGACACTTCTGAGAAAGCTTACTTGCAGGGTTTGATGAAGGTGCAGAGAATAGTTGGTCCCACTATTCCAATGGGTCGAAGCATCTTCGCAGACATTCTAGGACAACCAGATGCAGAGGGGTCCCACGGGACGACATCAGGCTCAGGATTCCAAACCTTCCAGCGGGTCACCAGTGGTTCCTCGCCTCGGCTTCGTGTTGCAGGATACTTGGATCCTATCCTTTGTTCAGTGGGATTCATGGGAAAGTGCATGACCAAATAGGGACTGACCAGGGTCTACTCGACCTGGGGAAGGTGAAGGGGCAAGATGGCCAAAGGACAGGACAAAGAACCTCGTGGCATGGCCATTTTGGAGCCAGGCCACCTATTCGTGCCAAACACGGTCAACCGGTTAACATGGCAGGAAAGGGTTAAAAATAATGCGAAAAGATAGCTGCCACCAGTCCTGTCCCTGACACATCTGCATAGTTCATAAAAAGTCCAGCAAGAGTATCTAAAGCCTTTGGAGATGACTATAGACCCAAGTGTGCTGTATGGTAAAATACATTGCACACTTGTAACATGTTGCACAAAAGTTGCAACATGAGGAAAGGGCTAAGGGGAACAAAGTCTCCCAGTACTGACTGTCTTAAGGGAGTGTCAGTTTCCCCCAAAAAAAGTGAGTGAAAGCCTAGAGGAGTGCTTCTGAAGGCTGTGCTTCTCTGGCATAGTCAGTCAATGGTGTCTAAACAGCAGCAAAACGTTTGGGGGTTGACACATGGAGGGAAAATCACATACAATTATGAAATCTTTCCTAACACTCGCCCCTCCCAGACTAAGGACAGGGGGAACTAATCCACCCCTGCATGAGTTTCTTGTTCAGGTCGGTTAAACATTCTGGACAACCCATCAGCATTGCTTTGTTGGACACCTGGCCTATGCTCAATAGTGAAGTCAAAGCCTTACAGACTTATGGACCACCTAAGCAACTTTGGATTCTCTCGCTTCATGTTCATTAGCCACTTTAAAGGCTTATGGTCAGTTTGCACAGTGAAGTGGGTCCCATAGAGGTAGGGCCTCAGCTTCCTTAGGGCCCACACAACAGAGAAACATTCATTCTCTACTGTGGACCATCTGAGCTCTCTGTCCTTAAACTGGCCACTAATGAAGCCAATAGGGTGTTCCTTACCCTTCTCATTTACTTGTGATAGTACAGCTCCAATCCCAGTTCCAGAGGCATCTGTCTGCACAATAAAAGGTCTTTGGTAATCAGGGGTCCTGAGAACAGGGGCCTGGCACAAGGAGTCTTTTAAGCCATTGAAGGCCTTCCCATACTCTTCAGACCAAGTTACCTGCTTGGGCTTCTTTGGAGTGGTGAGAGCAGTCAGAGGGGTAGCTATGGTACCATAGTCTGCCATGACATTTCTGTAGTACCAAGTGAGTCCCAAAAAGGCTCTCACTTGGGTATGTGTAGTGGGGGTAGGCCAGTCTTGTACTGCTTGTCCTTGACTGGGTAGAGGCTGGATCCCCCCTCCACCTACTTCATGTCCAGGGTAGACCACTGATCCTTGTCCAATCTGGCACTTACTGGCCTTTATGGTCAAGTGGGCCTTCTGAAGAGCCTGTAACACAATCCAAAGGTCTTTCACATGGTCTTCCTAGGTAGCACTGAAAACTGCTATATCATCCAGATATGCAAGACATAATTCATCCAAACCATTCAACACATGATTCACAAGCCTCTGGAAAGTGGCAGGGGCATTCTTCAACCCAAAAGGCATTACCCTGAACTGGTAAAGACCCTCTGGTGTTGAGAAAGCTGTCTTCTCCTTGGCATGTTCTGCAAGGGCTATTTGCCAATAGCCTGCAGTGAGGTCAAAC
The DNA here is from genome assembly GCF_040938575.1 of Ambystoma mexicanum. Taxonomy (NCBI): domain Eukaryota; kingdom Metazoa; phylum Chordata; class Amphibia; order Caudata; family Ambystomatidae; genus Ambystoma; species Ambystoma mexicanum. The sequence goes on from NC_090937.1 coordinate 81,926,679, forward strand.
ATGCTGAGGTACTTGGAGGCACCCAAAGTATCCACCAGCTCATCTGTTCTGTTCTAGGCAAGGGGTGTGCATCTGTCTTGGTGACAGCATTCAGAGCCCTGTAATCCACACAGAACCTCAGTTCTGAAGTACCTGCTTTTGGAACCATCACCACTGGGCTGGACCAATGACTACTGGAGGGTTCAATCACCTCAATATCCAACATGTTGTTGACCTCTGTCTTAATGTAAGACCTTACTTTGTCTGACATTCTGTATCCCCTACTTTTGGTAGGTACACCGTCCTGTCTCCTGTGCCAATGTTTTTTTTTGTAAAGTATTTTATTGGTTTTTTCAAAAAAGTGAGAAACATTACAAACTTACAAGTGTGGTAATAAAGAAACGATACAAAAAAAAAAAAAAAAAAAAAAGTAACGTGAGAACAACCAAAACAACAGCAGTCTACATGTAGCGTTAATTATGAGATGTTTGGTGGCAAGTAAAAATTATAGTTCCGATGTTACAGGAAGCGAGGGGAACAGATTCGGGTAATTCCATCTCTGTATCAGTATGAAAAATCGGGTGTTGTAGGACGCTACAGTCCCTCAGGGAGGCTTATAGTCTGCCTTGAAGCGCATGTCACTCAGGAGGGCTTTCCAGGAGTCCAGGGTTCCACTTGTGGCTTCTCCGCTGGTTGTGATCCCGTCTTGCCAGGCCCTGGTTTCAGCAGTCGTCCATCTCGCCAGTTCGCTCAGCCACCGAGCATGGCTGGGGCCCGCTGGAGTCTTCCAGGCCATCGCTATTGTTCTCTTGACCAAAATGCATGAGATGTCCATTAGTTTCACCAAATGTTTAAATTTGCCCGGTCTAGGATATATACCTAGTAGGCACTCTCCGGGCATCCAGTCGTATCTTACCATGCCAGCTTCTGCGCAGGATTGTTTGGCTTTGAACCAGAGTGATTTCACTTTGATGCAGGACCAGAACATGTGAATCATGTCTGCCTTGTCATTTCCGCACCATGGGCACGTCGGGGGTATTTTCGGGTTGAATGAGGCAATCCTGTGGGGAGTCATATATGTCCGGTAAAGGACATTCAGCTGTATTTGTCCGAATCTGGAATTCCGGGACACTTTCTTGGGGTAGATCAGTGCTCTCTCCCATTCCTTGTCAGTAAGTGGTGATTCAAGATCTGCCTCCCATTTCGCCTTCAGTGCCTGACCTTTGGGGTTAGGCTTGTCTATGAGTCTGTTGTAAAGTCTGGAAACTGGTCTCCATCCATCTGAGAGGTCGTGCATTTCCTGTAGCAGTGGGTCTGGGGTGGGCTCTTCCGGCCAGCTGTTCCACTGCTTCTTAGCGATCTGTTTGATCCTGTGGTACCAGGGGAACTGGCCCTTGGATAGTCCTTCAATGTTCTGTAACGACTCGAAGTCCCTGAATTCCCCATCAGTGAACATGTCTCCCCATGTATATATGCCTGCTTCCTCCCATCTCCTGGTAGTGGGAAGTTCCGCCTCCGACTTGCAGACATCCACCATTATGGGGTTATCCGGTGAGTACGGATGTTTCACTTGCCTTATGTGACAGGCCCTGGCCCATATCTGCCTGCCCAGCTTGACAATCAGCGGAGTTTCGGGAGGTAGCCGAGGGGGAAACCATAGAGTTTCTTTAGGGATTAAGTTTGTAGAAGATTGCCTGAGTAGTTCCAGTTCGGCCGATGTGTCATCAGACAGCCACTTCGTAATGTGACTGAGCTGGGCCGCCAAGTAGTAAAGGTGAAGGTCTGGGAGTTTTATTCCACCTTCCTTATGCGGAAGAGACAGCGTGGCCAGTGTGAGCTTGTGTCTGCTCGGACCCCACAAGAAGTCCTTGATGATGGCCTCTAGTGTCTTGAAGAAGGGCGGGCGAACGTAGTGGCAAATATTGGCAAAGAAGTACAGGAATCGAGGAAGGATTATCATTTTGGCAATCGCCGCTCTACCCACCATTGACAGTGGTAGTTTGGACCAGAATTTGATTGAACGCCGAAGGCCGGTGACTGCTGCTATAGTGTTATGTTCGTGTGTGAGTAGCGGGGTGTGACCCACATTGATTCCCAGGTACCGGAACTTGTCAGGTTGCCACTGTATTCCGATAGGCGGGAGGTCGTCTACTGCAATGCCCCTCAGGCTAGCTAGGGGGAATGCAGTTGATTTGTGTCTGCTGAATCGTATCCCTGAGTACTTTGCATAATTGTCGAGAACTTCTAGCGTTGTGGGTGCGTTGAGCTCAGGGTTCCTCAAGTAGAGAAGCACATCATCCGCGTATAATGAAATTATGTTGTAAACGTTGCCCACCTTAATGCCCGCATCAAAAAACTGTTGGCGAAAGTATATGGCTATTGGTTCTAGGCCCAATATATACAGCATGGGCGAGAGTGGGCACCCCTGTCTCGTGCCCCTTTGTATTGCCCAGGATCCCGAAACAATTCTGCCTGTCTTAACCCTTGCCATTGGCGAATTATAAAGTACCTGGATCCATCTGATGAAGCCCGCACCAAAGCCGAAGCCCCTCAAAACCTCCACAAGCCACTCCCAATAGATAGAGTCGAAGGCCTTGATGGCATCAAGTGACAGTATCGCCAGGTCCTCCTCTCGGTCGTGGGTTTCGGCCATGATGTGTTGTAGTCTCCTGAGGTTGGCCGTGGTGTTGCGTCCTGGGACGAATCCATTTTGATCTTCGTGAATTATGGATCCTACCACTCTGGCGAGTCTGTTGGCTAATATAGAAGTGAGGATCTTGCTGTCGTAATTCAGCATGGCCAAAGGTCGATAAGAATCACAATCGGTGGGTGACTTGTGCGGCTTGAGCATTGGAATAATTATGGTCTCTTTCATGGTGTTGGGCAGGATGCCATTTGTGTAGGCTTCTTGATAAACTTCATGCAGGATGGGGGTGAGAATGGGTTCGTAGGTCTTGTAGAATTCGGGCGGGAGACCATCACTGCCGGGGGCTTTGCCATTAGCGAGCGATCTGATGGCCGCTGTCACATCTTCGGAAGTGATTTCCGAGTCCAGTTCCTCCCTCTGCTCGCTGGAGATTTGAGGGAGGCCTATCTCCTCCAATGTTTCGATTAATTCTGCGGCAGGCACCTGGGACTCGTGGGCATACAATTTGGAGTAGAACTTAGCAAAAGTCTCGTTGATCTCCATCTGCGTCTTGTGTGTTACTCCTTTTTCGTCCTTTATCTCCGTTGGCAGGTGTTTAGGGTGTTCCCGCTTGCAGAGCCAGGCAAGCAATCTGCCGGGTTTGTCAGACTCGCTGTGGGATCTGGCGGTATGTGTTGCGAAGTCAAATTTCTCCAGTCTGACCCATGATTCCTGACATTTTATACGGGCTGTTTTAAGGATCTTCTCGGACTCTGGGGAAATGTCAGGGGCGGACTCTAGTCTTGCGATCTCTAATTCCTGGGCCTCAAGAGAGGACTGTAGTTGTCTGCGGGTTCCGCCCGCTCTTGAAATGATTTCTCCCCTGGTAACCACCTTCATGGCCTCCCACAGTGTGGACCAGGTAGCCACCGATCCCTTATTGATTTCGACATATTCCTCTAGCTTCTTAGCAAGGTCCTCTCTGAACTCTGGATCATCCAACGCTGCTGTAGGCATCCTCCACATGGGAATTGGAGGTTTGGGTCCAGGCAGCTGCCAATGCATGGCGAGCGGGGAGTGGTCGGAGATCGATCTCCCCAAATATTCAGTGGATGTGGCCAGTGGAGATTGTTCCTTATCAACAAACAAGTAGTCGATCCTTGTGTGGACGCCATGTGGAGCTGAGTAGTGTGAGTAAATTCTGGCCTCTGGATGTTGCACTCTCCAGATGTCTACCAGGTTGAGCTGGTCGAGCGTTTCCGTCAAGGAGGTGGATGCGGGATTGCTTGGCTGAGGAGGAGGGCGCGATCTGTCCTTGCTTAAGTCCATGACGCAGTTGAAGTCTCCCCCCCACACGAAGGTCCTGCCTCGGTGTTGTGCCAGTCTAGCACTCAACGTGCTTAAGTATGACGGGATTCCATGCTGCGGAAAGTATGTGTTAATGAAGCACACTGGGGTTTGTTCTATGGTGCCCCACACTGATGTATATCTCCCTTCCTTGTCAGAATCCCAGCCTTCTAGCTGGAAAGGCACATTCGGGTTCACCCATATCAGTACGCCTCTCGCATATTTGGAGTAAGGAGACCCCCTCGTGGTCCCATCCCATCGATCTGTTAACTTAGACATGGAGTCCGCTGTAAGGTGGGTCTCTTGTAATAGCGCAATCGAGATCTTCTTCCTCCTGAGGTAGGACTGCACGCGGTTCCTTCTGAGGTATGAAGCCATTCCCCTCACATTCCATGTCATCACAACGAGTTGCGACGCCATCGGATCGGTGTTCTGAATTCGTCTTGGAGTTCTGGCCCGCTGGCCCGGTGGCACAACGAACCACAGGTGGCGTTCTGCGGGCGGGGGGCCCCTGGTTCATGAAGTCTTGTGTCGTAACTTGCCACCATCTTGTACTTTACCAACATTGATGATTCGTAGACTGCAAAACCAACTAAACTAATAACATAACACAAACTGGTGCGCCCAGCGACTACAACACTGTCGCGGTGCTCAGGCGCTCTCGAGCCGTCTGAACCCATCCGGGAATCGGGCGTGAGCTGGGTCGGGCGGTGAACTGGCCCAATTGGATTTTCTGCTGGGGGTAGGGTTGGTGCGAGGCAGCAGGGCCGTGCGAGGGCCGCTTCCATAAGTTAAACTGTTGTTTGGATTACCTGCTGGGGTCCGGTTACTGGTGGTGCGAGGAGACTCGGGACTTAATCATCATTCCGAGGAGGATCCTTGCCATCGGCTAGGTTATTATCTTCTAGCCACATATTGGCCGCCTCCGGGTTTTCGAGAAATATCGCTCGCCCATTATAAACAACTCTCAGGCGCGCGGGGTACAGCAGCCTGTATTTAATGTCCAGTTGGCGAAGCTTCGCCTTGATCGGGACGAATGAGTTCCTTTCCCTCTGCACTTTCTGGGTGTAGTCGGGGTAAATAGTAATTTTTGAGTCCCCCCTTTCAATGGGACCTGCTTCCCTGGAGTGCCGTAGGATGGTTTCTCTATCTTGAAAATTCAATATTTTGGCTATTATTGGCCGTGGATGCGAGCCGGGGGGAGGACGTCTCTGGAGGGATCTATGTGCCCTTTCGACCGCAAAGCCTTGGGTTAGTTTTCCGGCCCCAATCTCTTGTAGTAGGAGGGTTTCGACATAGGATGTGGTGTTTAGGCCCTCTGTTCCCTCCGGGATACCCAGGATCCTGATGTTTCCCCGTCTGGCCCGTCCTTCGGCTTCCTCCGCCCTTTCCTCCAGGAAGGCGACCCTCCTCTTTAGATCGGAGACTTCGGACTTCAGGGTTGTGGTGCCCCCGGACAGCTCCGTCGTGGAATTCTCGACGGTCGTTACCCTCTCCGTCAAGTTGCGGGCATCTTGGCGGATGAGTTGTATGTCTATTTTGAACTCATCAATCTTGGAGTCAATGTGGGTTCTCAGTGAGGCAATGGCATCCAATATCTGAGAGCGATTGTCGTTGACCTCCCCTTCGTTCGGATGAGTGTTTTCGGAGAGGCTAGGTCTGGACTGGGTGGAGGTCTTCGCCTTGGTCGAGACAAAGGAGTCCATGGTGGCGGCCCTGCTCTTGTTCTTGGTGGCCATCTTGAAGCCGCTGGACGTAGATCGCCGAGTCGGGGAGCCAAGTGCAGGCGGCCCAAGGGTGCGGTGGTGGTCAGGGGCCCACCAAAGGGTATTATGTAGGCTCACGCACCTTGAGTTTCAGGGCCCCCGAGTGCTTCGGCTGGAATCAGGTCGTTCGGGTGATGGCCGTGGGGCGGGGTGCTGCTTCTCAGAGGTGGCGAGTTTCTCTTTATGTGATGCCATCCACGTGGTTCTAGTTGTAGTCTGCGTTGCATAAATTGGGCCAGCCCAGGGGTAACGGAGTCAGGGGCCTGGGGGCCTGTGTCGATTCCGAACCAGTGTCAGACAGGGGTCGCCCCCCCCGGCCTTGTTGCCGATCCCCAAAGCGCTCCGTCAGGGGACGCTGGTTCAGGGGCTGCGTGAAGCTGTGCCAGGCGCCATCTTGGATCAATGAGCGGCGGAGGGGAGGGTGGGATCCGGAGCCCGCTCTTCCTCACGGGGGCTCCGAAAATTCCAACACTCGGGTAATTCCTAATGGGGAGCACTTCCCCCACCGATGCGTGCTTTTCCGCTGGCTGCAACCACTCTTGTACCGGAGAAAAAGGATCAGGAAGCGGCGTCTCGGCCGGTGCCCGGCAGATCAGCTTCTGCCCTCCATCGGCTCCAAGCCACGCCCCTCTCCTGTGCCAATGTTATGTTTGTACCAAGGTGTCAGACCAGGGGCTTGTGAAAACAAGGAGGGAAAATTGCCCAAGCAAACCTTTCACCTCAGCCTGTTGATAAGAAGTCAGGTGAGAGGCCACTTGGACCCCTTCAATGGAGCTGTCTGAAGGACTGCTTTGGAACAGGTCAGGGAGAGGTTCTGGCTCCCCTTCCTCAACATCTGAAGCCAACAGCAGTGCAGCGATTTCAACTCTTGGGATGAAAGCCTTCAGTCTATTTACATGGAACACTTTTGGAGCCTGACCAGCCCTTCCAAGGTCCACTAAATAGTTGACCTCACCCAGTGACTCCGCCACTGTGTAAGGGCCTGACCATTTGTCTTGTAAAGTTCTAGTCCTTATAGGATTCATGATAAGGACTTGCTGACCAGGTGTGAAATTGATGAGGGAAGCCTTCTGGTCATACCAATGTTTCACGAGAGCTTGACCTACCTTCAACCTTTCACTAGCCAGACCCATCAGGAGTACAATCCTTTTTCTGAGGCCTAGCACATAGTCCACTACGTTGGTAGTAATGGGGGGAGTGGGCATCTCCCATCCCTCCTTGACTATGGCTAAGGGTCCCCTTAGAGGGTGACCAAACAGAAGTACAAAGGGGCTCAAGCCAACACCCTCTTGTGGTACTTCTCTGTAGGCAAACATTAAGAATGGTAACAGAAGATCCCATTTTCTTCTTTGAGGTTCTTCCGGAGCCCCAATCATGCTTTTCAAGGCCCTGTTAAACCTTTCAACTAGACCATTGGTCTGTGGGTAGTATGCGGATGAAAACTTATAGGTGACACCACATTCCTTATACATGACCTGCATATACTTTGAAATAAAGTTGCTGCCTCTGTCAGACACAACTTCTTTAGGGAAGCCAACTCTAGTAAATATGCCAAGCAAAGCTTTTGCAACTGACTTGGCAGTCACAGTTTTTAATGGGATGGCCTCAGGATACCTGGTGGCATGGTCGATCAGCACTAGGATAAACGTATTGCCTGAGGAGGTTTAGGGGTCAAAGGGACCAACAATGTTGATCCCTACCCTCTCAAATGGTACCCCCAAGACTGGGAGTGGTACCAATGTAGCTTGGATTGTTGAGCCACTCTTACCAGATAACTGGCAGGAGGCACAACTCCTGCAGTGACTTTCTACTTGCACCCCCATTTGGGACAGTAGAAGTACATGGATAACCTTTGCTTGATTCTCTTGATTCCACGGTGACCAGCAAGGGGCACTTCATATGCCAGCTGCAGGAGGAAGGGTCTTACAGCTAGGGGAACCACCAACCTCATATGGTCTCCTTCTGAAGACTCTGTAGGCTCACTATACAGGAGCCCACCTTCCCAATAAATCTTGTGCTTCCCAGGTGGTTCACCCTCAAGCTGGGAGCAGGCCTGTCTCCTTAGGCCTTCCAGAGATGGGCACTCACGTTGGCCCTTACTACATTCTTCCCTGTCAGGACCACCTTCTACTAACAAATCTTTTAGTTCAGGGTGGTAATTTGGGTCAAAGACTTCAGGTATCACCTACATCTCGTCAGGGCTGGGTGATTGACCAACTACCTCCACCTCAGTGGTAGGTCAGTTAGGGGGAATATTCTCTTTCCCTCTTTTGGGTTTTCTTACTCCTTTAGCCTTGGGTTTCCCCTTTAGCTGGGGCACTGCAGTGGTCATGACCAGTGCTGCCCTCGTTTGAGACCTTGTGCAGGGTCTTTCAGCTGTATCTCCCACAAGCCCTAAAGCTCTGAGATCATTTCCCAGCAAAACCTTTCCTGGGACATTCCTCTGGATACTCACTGGAATCCTGACTGCTGAACCATTTATAGTAAGATTTACAGGTATAACTAGGAACATGAGAGGTGGGCCATCAGCCAACTTAGTGGGTACCAGAGGAGCTCTGGCAACTTCCTCTGCGTCTACCAAGGTAGAATCCACTACAGTTTGACTACACCCACTATCCCTAAGAGCTGGAATATCTACTTCATTGATCAGCACACTATTTTCTACAGTAGTGCTTGGTATTATCTGGAATCCTAGCATAAGCCTCTGAGACTTTAGGCTCCCAGGAACCCAGGGAAACTAAAACTACCTCAGCTTCTATCCCTCCGGGGAAGGAGTCTGAGGAGAAGGACGCCCCTGTAATCTCTTCTTCCTTATTGGAGGAGAAGGCCGGATTAGCAGAGTGGACCCCCAAGGTTTTGACCTTATATCTGGGATCCCCCTTCACATGGTCAGTTGTTCCACAAGCAAAACAAGATCCACTGGGTCTGTTTACATAGGGAGCCTTACTATAACCAGAGTTCTGTTTTGGAGGCTGACCTCCACTACCCTGTGAGTTATCTTGTGTCTTACCCTTATTTTTCCTTTTGTGGCCCTTCTGGGAGGAAGTTTTATCAGATTCCCCACCCTCCTTATCTTTGGCCTTTTTCGCCTCCTCCTGCTTACCAGGATGAGTCTTGTCCTTATGGGACACTCTATGTGACACCCACAAATCTGCTGCTATGGCAGGTTTCTTAGGATCTATCTCCTTTGAATCTGCCAAGTGCTGCTTAAACTCAGGGGAAGAAGATGCAAAAATATGTTCAAGCATGACAAGACATATCATACCTTCAAAGGTAGAGACTGTATAACCTTCAACCCAGCCAGTCAAGTTTTTTAAGGATTCAGTTACACAAGATACCCAAGTACCACCTTCTTTCTTTTTGTACTCTCTGAATCTTTTAAGTATTGGGCAGGAGTCTTTCCAAACTTTAAGATGAGAGTTTGCTTCAACATTGCAAAATCTGCTCTCTCAGCTTTTGACATTTCCATAATGGCACTACAGCCAGAATGGGGCAGTCTGCTAAGTAACCAGGCAATTTTATCAGCATTGCCAACTTGTTGAACTTCACATGCATACTCAAATGTATTCAGCCAGTCCATAATGTCATTCTTTTCCTCATACAATCTGAACAGATCCTTAGGAAACCTTGGATGAGAGGAGGACCCAGACCCATATCCAGGACCCTTGGATCCAGTGGCAACCCGAAGCTTGGCCACTTCCAAATGGTGATCCCTGTCTTTCTGTTTTTCTGCCTGCTCTATATTCAGTTTGGCCATGTTAAATTCAAGCTCCTTCTGCCTAAACAGCAGTTCTTGTTTCTTGAATTTAAGTATGGCCTCACTAACAGCACTGGCAGAGGAAACATTAAACATGGCATCCTGCAAATCCACATGGTCTCTATGAATCAGTGCAGCCGCAGAACTTCCAGTTCTGCCAGTGAGAGCAGGCCCACCTCCTTCTGCACTGTCATCAGAAGCTATTGTACTAAGCTGAGCTTCTTGCCAGTCGATGATTCTTTGGATAATTTTAATTTTTGTGCCTTGAGCAGAGATACCTCTCTCAGCACACATCTTTCTCAATGTTTCAGATTTAGAAGCATTTAAAGTTAACAAGGTACTTGTTTCCATATTGTTAGATAGGACTATGTCCTTTTTCAGTTATACTACAACCATTCACTATGTGTCCTGGTAGGAATAGATTGAAATGCCTTCACCAGTATGCAACACTGGATACCCTCAGTCCTAACCCACCACTGTACACCAATTTGTTAAGATGGATTTCTGAACTCTGACCTGGAGGGGCAGAGGTTCAGAAGGCCAGCCTAGTTTCTTGGAACAGGGTAACCTCTGGACAAGCCAGACCAATCAGGGTAGCTATGGCAGGCGGTCAAGACTAAGTCTCAGGAGGGGTGAGGGTGACTGAAGGACCTCAATGAGCACACAGAGCAAGGACACTTACAAATTACTCCAGACAGGTGTTATATCAAAAATATAGACACTTTTATTACAAGGCCTTTGTAACATAGGCCATAGCAAAAGAATCACATTAACACTAAGTAAACCAACACAACACTACCAATACAATGTATATACAAGACCATTGGGGTCTAAAGGGTTAAATGCACGAAATATGTCGACAACCTAGATGGGAAGGAAACCGGCAGTGCAGATAGTCTTTAGGCCCAGTTCGACATCAAAAACACACCTAACTAAGAGGCAGTCCAAGCCCTAAGAAGAGAGGAGCCTTGTGCTCAATGGTACATGAAATGCAAATGCAGGCGGTTGTTCCAATGGGCAGAACAGGGTCTCTTCAGGGGTCTCTAGCAGCTCGGAAAGGTGGATGAGGCAATGCAGAACAAGTGCCCACTATTAAAGAAAGACCTCCACTTGAAGGCAGAGGCAGTTCGAGAGTTCGGGATGGAGTTGCAAATTTGCAATAGCAGTGGAAAGGAGAGGGGGCCATTTGTGTGGAAAAATGGGCCCTTGCGCTAGGGGCCACCAGTTGGGGTATTGAGTACTCACCGGTCCCTGACTCAAGCAGACCCAAACTTCGGCAGGTCAGTCCACTTCGCTTGCAGGTTCGAATGCAGCAAAAAGGACGTCTCGGCACCTTTTAGTTCCTGAGATACAGCGATGATTCCCAAACGGGACAGTGGTGATTTCTCCGCTCCGGGTGGATGAATCAACCCAGTTTCACTGCAGCAGGCTTCAGAGAAAAGAGGGTCACAAATGCAGCAGACTTGCAAAGGACATTACCGCGGCAGGGCAACACTGTAATCGCGTTTACTCCGTTCCGGGCACACTCTTCTCACTTCAGACCTGGGAACGCCAAGTGTACGAAATTCGGTGTGAGGGTGCCGCTGACATAGAGCTAGCAGTACACCAAGTTTCGAGGGCCTCCTTGAAACGGTGACGGTGACAGAGCAAAGCAACTGGGTAAACTGGTCAATCCACTGGTTGGCCCAGGGACACTTCTGAGAAAGCTTACTTGCAGGGTTTGATGAAGGTGCAGAGAATAGTTGGTCCCACTATTCCAATGGGTCGAAGCATCTTCGCAGACATTCTAGGACAACCAGATGCAGAGGGGTCCCACGGGACGACATCAGGCTCAGGATTCCAAACCTTCCAGCGGGTCACCAGTGGTTCCTCGCCTCGGCTTTGTGTTGCAGGATACTTGGATCCTATCCTTTGTTCAGCGAGAACTCAGGAGATCGACATGGTAGTGGTGTTTTCAGCCTCCTCTTATCCAAAGTTCCCTTCGCGCCAAAACAGAGAGGACCCAATGGAAGATCTGGTCACAAACACACACTCCATACGTGGACCAATCACGGACCATGGTGGTCCCAGTCATTCATGGCACTCCAGACTCTCTGGCACCCAGGATGTGTATTGGAACCAGACGTTCCAGCCCACATCCTGGAGGCACACACATAAGACCTGCAAAAGCCAGCAAAAGCATTGGGATTCGCAGGAAAGTGCATGACCAAATAAGTACTGACCCGGGTCGACTCGACCTGGGGAAGGTGAAGGGGCAAGATGGCCAAAGACAGGACAAAGAACCTCGTGGCATGGCCATTTTGGAGCCAGGCAACCTATTTGTGCCAAACGCAGTTAACGCGGTTAACATGGCATGAAAGGGTTAAAAATAATGCGAAAAAATAGCTGCCACTAGTCCTGTCCATGACACATCTGCACAGTTCATAAAATGTCCAACAAGAGTATCTAGGGCCTTTGGAAATGACTATAGACCCAAGTGTGCTGTATGGTAAGATACATTGCACACTTGTTACATATTGCACAAAAGTTGAAACATGAGGAAAGGACGAAGGGAAACAAAGTCTCCCAGTACTGACTGTCTTAAGGACATGTCAGTTTCCCCATAAAAAGTGAGCAAAAGCCCAGCGGAGTGCAGCTGAAGGCTGTGCTTCTGTGGCAAAGTCAGTCAATGGTGTCTAAACAGCAGCAAAAAGTTTGGGGGTTGACACATGGAGGGAAAATTACATACAATTATGAAATCTTTCCTAACAGGGTGCCAGAGACAGAGCGCCTGCCATAGGAGACAATGGGGTGGTGTGACAGTCACTGTGCAGGAAAGAATACCCCAGGTTTGCCCCGGGAACCCTCACAATCAGACAGAAGACTGGGTCCATGGTTACCGCCACTGACTGTGAAGGAAAATCAATCACACAGAAAATGTCCCACTTCAGAGAGTGTGATGGAAGGGACATGGAGGGTGATGTTGTCCCAATTGAGTGGCCTGCCGAGGATCCAGATAACTCCTACCAAGGGGATGGGGAGACGTCCGCCGAAAACTGGAGGAACACAGAGCCTAGCCTGGGATGAAGCCTGGTTCTGCCACAAGAAGGGTGGTCTGCTCATGCCAAGTTTAAACCCGTATGACTTATTAAAGAGATGAGTTAAAGTATTATAAGGTACTCATCGTGGCAATAGCAAAGACGGACACAAGTGATCACAGTTCAAGGGTGTTCATTAAACTGTATGCAGGGGTGAGAAAAATGTCTAATCTAAAGCTAAAGCTAAGATGGGAGCAAGCTACGACCATCAAATAATAATAAGGCAGTCCTAGTAACGTATTGTCAAATAAAAAAGGCCTATACTAAAAAAGCTATTGCCAGTCCTTACTATTAAGTTACAAAAAGAGTGTGGGATAATGATCACCAGAAAACAAAGAAGTGTTCACAAAACTGTTGTCAGTATGGTTTGGCTGGGTCTCCCTTGCCCACGTTTTAAGCACAGGACAGGGTGGGACCTATGAGCACAGCACACTCCTGGGCCTTGTTAGCACGAGGTTCACAATTCCAGTTCAACAATATCAAAACCTTCAGAGGCTAAGTCTCTTTCCTGCAAAAGTCTCTTGCCCTAGAAGGCCTGCTGATTCACAACGACAAATAAACAAAGATTCTTTCCTTCTGTCTTGCACTTTGGGCGATTGCTCTTCGCCCCTAAGATCTCCCTCCGATGGGCTCGGATCCTCCTTGCAACTTGGGCCTCCCTCCGTCCTTTTGAACAACCTCTCCTTGTGGACAACCCTCGGCCGGGTTCACTCTTGTCAGATACACAGTTTCACTTGCTTTATCACAATACGGGATTTACTCTCGTTAGCTCTCCCCTTGGCTTCCCTCCGTCGGGTTCATATAGCCACTCTAACACACTGTTCATGGTTTACTCAGCTTTATCTGAACCTGTCAACTTGGGCCCCCCTCTGTCGGGTTCACTAAGGCCTTTCTTTAACACAGTTCAGATACCTTTTCAACACAGTTCATGATTTGCTTAATTTCATTAGAAAGCGTGGGTTCCCTTCACCTAGCTTTCTTCCGGCATCCCTCTGTCGGGTTCACACTTGCCTTATTTCACAGTTCAGAAAGCAGGGTTCCCTTCCCTTAGCTTTCTCCCTGCCATGGGTCAGAGACTTTTGATTGTACAAAGGATTTTGATGTGACATTTGTAGGACCACTCTGACATCTCAGTTTGCCTGTTCCTAGGGCCTTCTGGTAATTCTAGTTTTTAACACAAAAGGGGCCAGCGAGAGTTCTTCGACGGAGCACTCCTACGGCGCCCAACCACTCTGCAGCTGGCCCTTCTCTGTGCTTTCACAAAAAGTTCAAACACACATAGGGTCTTTGTTTCAGGTTCCTGCATTCATCTAATGTTGCCACTTGCAACTTTGGGCTCAACACACGTCAGTTTGCTATCGGTTTCCTTTGACTCACTGGCTGTTTTGAACCCATTGTCTGGTCTTGCCTCCGGAGTCAAGGACGGTACCACGATAGCCAGCATGCCTCCCCAACTGTGCTATCAATGTGGGAGGCCCCTGTGCACTGTTGACATCTGTTCTTCCACACGCCAGATGCAACTCCCGGTCTTATGATTTCTCTCTCAAAGGCTTTGTGGGTCTGATTTGAAAAGGGCAAGGGCAGTTCCCCCTTCGTTGTCGTTCCAGATCTCACCGCCTTTCTTCTCCGTTTCAACTGCCGGTTCGGTGTAGCTGTTTTGTCGTGCATTCGGCCTTGCTCGAAATGTGCTTTCATGCACCGCCTTTTATCCCTGTGGGGAAGGTAAAGGGCCGTCAGATGTGTATGGTTAGTGTCAATTGCCTGCCTCTGCTTGACCCGTGTGTTGAGACATGTCAGGTAAACAGATCTGGTGTTAGTCCATTGTCTGTTACAGTGTAAGAAAGTGATTGTGTTGGAAAAGGGCGATGGGATAAAGCTTCTGAATATCCTACAGGGTAGGATGGGGAAAACGTTTTACAAGGAAGGGGATACCGCGTCTCAACCCTTGGTGTCCCACTTCCACTCTCTGAAGACCCCTCACCCAGGTGATCCTCCCCCACTGGTCCACCCCCAGGAACTGGATCCAATAGCGATGGCCATGTCCTGGCCACCTGGATGACAGCTCCTGGGTACTAGTAAGTGAGACAACTTCGGGTTTCTCACAGTATGTTATGTTTCCGTATAGTCAGCCTCCTAGGGTGGGGACATCTGGAGTGGGAAGTGACGGGGGCAGGAAGCCTGCCAGTTATTAAAGTTTGTGAGTGAAGTAACACTGTGTGGGCCTCCATTCTTTGGGCGCTCGGCACGCCCTGTTACCTGCTTCAGGCAAGGAAATTTCAGCAGGCTTATTTGGCCTGCTAACACTTGGGATGCTTGGATTTTCTTTTGCAGTTCCCCTAACCCGGGTGAACTGAGGTTTAGTTGGGGCTTTCCTATTCGCCAGAGCTTGTGCTGAAGCACAGGAATGCTAATGCCCACTGATTAAGGGCTCTGGGGCATATGGCTGCAGAAACTAGTAAATTGATCTTTTGCAGTGTCAAGGCTGCTCTTTGGCTTGTTTTGTAGTGTTGTATGAAGTGCAAGAATATTCCAGAATATGAAGGTTGCCAGTCTTGTCGCCAGCCTTGCATTATGGAAGGGAGGGTTGCATTTTGCCAGGTGGGCTGGCGGTTAAGTGGGGCACATTTTGAAGGGAGATAATCCACACAGGAGGGATGTTTCTGAGGATTTAGATGCACTTGGGCCTCTACATTCTATACATCCTCCTGATTCCCAACAGTCTTCCAAGGGAGGGGTGATAAAGATGGAAAGATGGGATTGGGTCCTATTTGACAATATTCGCCTCTTTCTGCTTCATCAAATCGCATTCCTTGGCTGCCTCAGATCACTGGAGGAGAGAGTTTTGTGTGGGGGTAAGAAGGCCTTTCAGATAGAAGTGTTGCATTAGATGCCTAGGTTGGGGCTTCTCTATGATGTTGCATGTCACAGCTAGCTAGACCCTGGGAGTAGTCAATTTACTCTTGCTAAATTGACTACTCCCTCTTGAGTAATATGAAGCAACAGTTGCAACTAGGACTCAAAATGGTTTCGTCAGTAAGGGTGGGCAAAATTAATGTATTTATTTATTTAATTGTATAAGTTTAAAAACAAACGTTTTCCAAATTTGAAAAACATTAAAAAGAAAAAACAACAGTCTGCCCACTGAAAGAAATCACAAGCCTGTATAAACCTCACCACCGCAAGTGATAGCGTCACAGATAGACCTCCCAACATAGTCAACCACAAATTATCAAGTTCCACATGCGCAAAATGATATACACATTTCCCAAAATGAAAAATATGCAAAGGCATCAAAGCCAGAGGGGATAAAAGCAGATGATATAAATTCTGATTTGCACAGAATCTACAATAGGCCAGCTCCCGAGGAGAAGCCCCTAAGCATGCACAATATTTCAGTAGTTAAAAGAACCTTAAACAAAACCACACAACATTATTTCTATACGATCTATCCGGAAATGTCATTATGTAAAGCTTTACAACACCCACCCTCTTTATTTATTTAATTTTTTATTTATTTGTATTTATAATGAGCCTATACAGCAAAATGGTGTTTCAAGGCGCATCAAGACAAGGGAATGGGAGATACAGGGAAACAAAACAGTAACAATCCTACTAGGTTTTGAGACATTCAGACTGTGCAAGTGCAGTAAAAGAAAAGAGGGGCCATGGGAGTGAAGATTGGGGACGAACAAGTAAGAAGACAAACAATAACTTTCCTACTAGGTCATGAGACAATTCGGAGCGTGGAAGTGCAGTAACAGAAAAGAGGGGGCTTGGGAGTGAAGGATGGGGAGGAACAGAGAAGAAGACAAACAATAACGTACCTACTAGGTCTAGAGACAATTCGGAGCTTTCAAGTGCGGTAACAGAAATGAGGGGGATTATGAGGAGGGGATGTGAAGGAAGCAAATGACCTGGGAAGAAGACAAACAATAACGTTCCTACAAGGTGGTGAGACAATTCGGAGTGTGCAAGTGCAGTGACAGAAAAGAGGGCAGAGGGCGAGGAGGAGGAGAAGTGTGTGTTGGGATGAGCAGGGAAGAAGACAAACATTAGTTTTCCTACTAGGTCATGAGACAATTCAGAGCATGCAACTGCAGTAACAGAGGAGAGGGGGAGGAGGAGAAGTGAATGAATTGAACAGGGAAGAAGACAAACAATAACATTCTTACTAGGTCATGAGAAAATTCAGAACATGCAAGTGCAGTAACAGAAGAGGGGAGAGGGAGAGGAAGTGAAGTTCAGGACAGGCGGTAAATGGTAATGCTCCGGCGGGAGGGAGGAGAATGGTACATTAAATGTAAGTGAACAAGTTCACTTGCACCTTTGAATAGAGGGTGCACAAGGAGTGATTGAGGAGTAGCAGGAGGGAGCTAGTGGAAAAGGAGTGATAGCAGAATCAGCCAAGGTAAGGGAAGAAATGTCCTAGATAGTTCTGGGGACGCAACAGAGCCCCTGCCTAGATGAGACTTACACAGAGACCTCATCAGGTGATAGGGGAGAGAAGAGGAGAGAAGGAGGGCCAAGGGAGGCCTGAGAGTGGATGAGGAGAAGCATGCTGCCAACATCAACACAACACCAATGTAACCCTCTAGATTCAAGTGTCCAGGATAAAGGATGAAAAGCATAGGTTTCAACATACAGCAGAAGAATCAGAAACACCTAGCTACAAGTTACCTAGATAGGGCCTAAGTGCCAGAATGGAAAACATACAAAAGTGGGCATTGTGCAGGTGACTAAAGCATTTTGGTAAAAAGGAGTAATAAGAGAAGTGGGACACTTTAATAGTGAGCAGTAATGCCTGTTCCCCCTCTCTGCACCTTGCTTACCTACCATGTCAGTCACTGCTGGTTGACGGCTGCGATGCAAGCTCCACTGACAAACACAATCTGGAGCTGTTTCTGCAGGAGCTGCCTTTTGCTTCAGGGCCCTTAGATGAGTGGGCTGCCCTGGTGGCTGTACTAATGAGGAGGCTAGCAGGCAATTGGGGGGTGGACGGAGGGCTATGCCTCAAAAGAAGAGCGCAACAAAAAAAGAAAGAAAAAACAACAGAATAACACATTAGGATGACAGGAGATACAGGGCACACCAGGAGAAGGGGGCTCCACTCACCTGCACTCCGGGCTGGTAATGGAATGCGCGAGGGGGCTGCAAAAGGAAAAATACTTGCAGTAGTGAGGTTGGCAGCCAATGGGGGTTGGGGCTATGGGGTGGGGAAAAAGACCAACAAGGAAGCAGGCAGAGTGGGAGACGAGTAGAAGGAGCGTGACAAAAGAAGAAAGAAAAAACAACAGAAAGACACATTAGGATGAAAGAGGGTTTGGGGGACACTTGGAGAAGGGGGCTCCACTCACCTGCCCTCCAGGCTGGAAATGTATTGCAGGGGGGCCTGCAGATGGAAAAACACTCACAGTAGGGAAGTCAACAGGCAATGGGGGGTGGGTAGAGCTGTCGGGAGGGAAAAAAGACCAACAAGAAAGCAGGCAGAGGAGGCTGAGATGAGCGCAATAAGCAGAACAAAAGAAGAAAGAAAAAACAACAGAAGATCACATTAGGATGAAAGGGGGGCTTGAGGGACACTGGGAGAAGGAGGCTCCACTCACCTGCACTCAGGGCTGAAAATGGAGTGCAGAGGTCCAGCAGAAGGAAAAACACCTGCAGTAGCTAGGTCAGCAGCCAATGGGGAGAAGGGGAGGGAAAAAAGATGAACAAGTAAAGGGCAGAGGAGGGGGAGATGAGAGCAAGGAGCACGAGAAAAGAAGAAAGAAAAAACAACAGAAGTATACATTAGGATGAAAGGGGGGTCAGGAGACATTGGGAGAAGGGGCATCCACTCACCTGCACTCCGGCCTGGAAATCTTATGATTAAAACTCAAGTTTGCACACAGATTACATTTCAGTAGGGCCTCCTATGTGTTTTTCCAGTCCCTTCATAAAATAGTCAGATTAACTTTCTTAGGGTTTCCAATCAATGTCTCTCTAGTTGTATACGGGCCAGTCAACTGGCTCAAACAATATTCTATATATATTCATGTAGGGGGGCACTCGCACACAGCAGCCCAGCTCTTCCTAGGTCAGTATACAAGGAGGATGGTGATGAACATAAAAAGGTACCGAAAGAGCCATCTGTTTCAACAGACCCCTGCTCCTTAATGACTGCAGTCCCAGCTCATGTTGTATCACCACTAAGGGAACACATGCCAGGATAAAATATAAGACTTTTCTCCATATCAGAGCTACATAATAGTCCAACTCCTCCTCTCCATTATCCAAATTGGGAGTATTTCTAGCCCATAAAGCAGCTTAGGCTCTACCTTCCCAATGAAATATTTCAAAACAGTTGTCATGGAAAACCGTCCGTATTTACCATTAATCTTTACCATCTGGGCGGCCAACAACATTGCTTTCTTTTTAAGGAGATCCCGACGGAATATCTTTTTTGACTGGGCTATGATTGGAAAACGCAAATATCTAATATTAACAGTGATTGCTAATCTTGTGTTGTTGATAAACCACAAGAAATTACATCTGTTCTCCTTTCGACAAAATGTCAACACTTGAGTTTTAGAGGGGTTGATTTTCATTGACCTCCATGTACTGAGCAAATGCATTTATCAACCGCTGCAACCCAATCAGATTCCTACTTAACAATACGAAATCATCGGCATAGGCCACCCACGACCTTAGGAGAATTAAAAGCAGCCTTCATTAAAGCCTCGCCAATATCAGCAACATGTAATTTTAAAAAGCATGGTGCCAATATACAACCTTGCCCAAGACCATTTCCGGTTTTCACTTTCCTCAACATAACCCCCTCACTGTTCAGCCTCACCTGAACCATAGTCCCTTCATGGAGATAAACCAATATTTTTAACAAAGCAGGATTCAGTCCCTGACTTCTTTAATTTGGTCCACAAAATATGTTGGTCAACTAAATCAAATGCAGCAGGTAAGTCAATCAAAACTGCATATATGTGCAAGGAATTAGTTCCCCATGCCACCTAATTACAGTTCATGAGGAAACCATTACAATCTGTGCCCATATTGCACCTAAAACTGGTTGATACTTATTTAGGATCCCATTTTCCCTGACCCATTCCTCCATTTTCTCTAAGACGAATACAGCAAAACCTTTGAAGTCTACATCAATAAGTGTGATTAGTCGGTAATTACTCAGTAATTGTTTTCCCCTTTTTATATATAGGTATCACATAAGCATTCTTCCATGACAGCGGAGTTTGTTGATTGCAAACAATGGGCCTCTCTACGAGTATGGAGGTAGCCATGGTGCTATTAGCGCCATGGCTACCCCCATACCGCATACCGGGTCCTGGTTCTCAGTTTGGGGATTTACCGGGTCATTCCAACCTTGGAGGACCCGGTAAGTCCCCATTCTGAAAACCATTCCCCATTCCCATTCGAGCCCCCATAGGGCTCAATGGGAATGGGGAAGGAGCAAATAACAGGCCCGCAAATAGAGGGCCCGTTATTAGCTCCCTGGTCCCTTAGCGGCTCCCGCTAAGGGCGGCTGGTAAAACCAGCCAGCCTTAGTGGGACTCGCTAAGGGACCTTGGAATGCAGCGGTGAGGGGTTAACGGCACCAGCATCCTTACCGGTGCCGTTAAACCCTTAACGCCGCACTCGTAATAAGGCCTAATATCTTTAAACAGAATATACATAATACTTGACCACATAACGGGTGACTGCTTAAAGATAGTATTAGAGAATAAATGCGGTTACCCAGCTCTTGAGCCACTATGTCACCTAATAATACCCCCTATATCATCAACTCAGAAATCAAGACACCATTTGAAATTATCATTTTCTGTCCATAGGACTGCATTCCCACCCTGTTGCCTGTACAACTGCAAATAATGTTGTGCCCAAAAGCCCTGGGGTTCGACTATACCTCCACCTATTTGTGTCGGCTACATTGATGAAGGACAAAAAATGTGCCCCCTTCCTCCCAGCCACAATGGCCAGCATCGCTTCCCCGTCTTGTAATAACTGATGAGGGTGAGCCTTACACCAGTTTTTCAACTTCTGCCTCTCCTTCCTAAAAATCTCCCACTTTACATTTGCATTCATATCCCGGCATTTATTCATATCGATGTTGATGTTGCTTAGCCACTGGGACAGCAGCCGGGAGCTGGAAAAGAGACAATAGGGCTTGCTGTACTGATCCTTTTGTTACCTCCAAAGAGTATACATAAGCATTCTGCGTCAATGTTGCGTTTATAAAAGTAAATTCCATTTCCCTATGGAATAGGATAACATTCATATCATTCCATTTCAAGCGACTGCGCCCCCTCCCTCCCCCCTATTCACTACCATGGAGTTGGCTCCACACACTCCCCTATCTTTCAACTTAATTGCAAAAGACCCTATAAGCATATTGTGATCGCTAAAACTATTCTCTTTAATGTAAAAATCGACACACAAATCTAAAAGTTCCCAATTAACAAACATATAGTCGAGAACAGAAGAGGAGTTTTCCCTATGCCATGTTTAGTGGCTACAAAAATCCCTGCTCAGCTGTTCATTCATCATGGATAAACCCCAATCCTCCATAGTTCGTTGCCACATCTGGCTCTGTTTAATTTTACGAGTTCCCTCCTGTAGCCTACAAAAGCACACAAAGTGCAACCCAAGCCACGATCCAATCCCACAATCAGAGTTCAGGTCCCCTGCCACTATGACCTGACCGCCAGGATGACTAGCATACTGTTCCTCAAATAACAAACAATTTCCCAATGAACCCATCCATATCCCCATGTGAGTGCTATCAGTAGATGTTCACCAGCAAGAGTTGACTAATCGCCTCCTTCTCCATCCTTTTCAAACTTACAACTAGCACCCCTTTGGGCAGGTCCTCTTGCTTAGTAACCCTGACTCATTTTGCACTGCATCCCTGTGCGGCAGAATGTATAGCTATTTGATATCCATCAAATTCAGGACAAGCAACCAGCCAAACCTCGTGTAAAAGTAAAAGAGTATGAGATCTTAAAAATAAACATAGCCCTGCATTATTTATTAGTGCGGGAAACCCCTCAAATTCCATGAAATACATGAAAAATGCTGTTGCTTGCTAAATCCCTTGTGTTAACTCCTTTTGTTGTGAAATTGATTCTTTTAATATAAGGGCCAACCATCTCCATTTATTCAAATCAATCTGGTTTACATCTTGAGCACCTCGATCTTTATTAGAATTAACCCCTGTAGTAGAGCAAAACCTCACTCTATCACCCTTCACGTGTGCCGCACTAGGGCACTTCAATGAGCGAGAAGCCACCCTTTTCTGAACTATATTGGAGTTGAACAGGGTTATATCATAGCCTAGTGAACGCAGGCTTGTCACTACTTTTAATAGGGCCTCATAAACAATCCTTGACGGAATAGCGAGGGTAACACAGTCATCCCTAGCCGTGTCTACATGCTCCACCAGCTCAATGTCCTTTGTATTAATCAACCGGAGACCGGGTATCTCATACAATAGGGCCAAGACTCTAGATTTATTCAAAATACCGACCTTCCATAACATAAATAAATATTCTTAGAACAATTTAGAAATGTTGTCCAGTGCACCCCCATTCTCTCGCGCCTCCACAGAAATCTTTCGAGAGACTGGAAGGATCCCCAGTCTCTAAACAATCAACTAATGATGTTTGACACTGCATATTTGTCTTAATAACATGCTGCTCCCCTGGAACTGAATTTCCTGAGCTTTCCCTGAATCTGCTCGCCCAGAGGGCATAGCGGGATGAGGAGGAAGCCTGAGCCCCCGGCAATTTTCTTTTGGAACCACACCCGCTATTTGGCACTCTACAGTCACCTTAGGGATGTCTTTAACCAGGGTGTGAGGAGGTTTGTTTTAACAGAGCCCTTCCATCCACGTCAAAGTCATACAAAGGCCCCCGGTCACATTTAGTTGTATTCACAATAGTTATTATGGACATGTTCTCCTCCGAGACCAGGGTACTACCCACGACCAGTCCGGAAACCGGTCGGCACTCTTTGCAAACGCCTCGTTATGGTCTCCTGCAGCTTTTCCTTCTGTTTACACTTAGGTGGCTTCTGATCTACAGAGGCACACAGATTAATCCTTCAAAGGAATTTTCTTGATGACTTCACCCCTTGGCCTTTTTTCTTGTTAGTGTTGTTCAATTTGCTGCCCCTCTTCTTAGAGGGATGATCAGGCACCTTAGAGGCCTTATCTCAACCTTCAGTGGGGTCCAGCCATAAACTCTGTCCTTAGGGGTGAGCCTTTTTGGCTACAGGCCCAGACAGGGAGGCATGCCATCCATCCACTCCACTTGCATCCAATCTTTTTATAGAGGACTCATAGCAGATCTTCTCAAATTTCTCCATGCGCAAAGCAATATTACTAAGATAGCAAGTCTGTCCTTTTAGCTCATCACAGATATTTTCCAAAGTTTCTCAAGAGGCAAAAACCATATGAAAGTCTGTCCACGGCGGTGAGCATTTTACTGACTGCACATCTGACATCCGAGCAGATCCCACACTATCAGAGCAGACCCCACATTATTAGAGCAGACCCCACACTCAGCTCGCTCTGTGTAGATAATGAGATTTCAGAGGCCAAAATCTCACCCTATGTAAAAATAGGTGGCGTATTTAATAATGAAGGACTCAGTGAGGGTGAGACCCACATCAATCTCCTGTTGGACACCCTCCCTAGATCCCGCTCCAATTCGCCCTAATATGAGATTTTCAACAGAAGCTAGTAGCGTGCCAAATTCACTCTTCTGTGTCGGGACTGCTTCCCCTCTGTTTTTAGAACCAGTGGAAAGTGCTCATCAATTTTAGCTTTGCTGCACTTTTTCAATCTCTTTTCCCAGCATGGACGCACTGGCTTCAATTGGTGGGGAAGGAGGTAATGGTGTCGCCATCGCCAAACTTACGTGACCTTTCTAGTTGGTAAACACCAACCGGGCCATGCTAATATCCGATCTCAAGGGACCCCTTCTTCTCTATCCCTTAGGTTGTATATGCCCCTCACAACAAGCGCGAGACGTGAAAGGAAAAGAAAATTCCAATAATTTAAAAGGCAAGCAGTTTGATATGCGCAGAAGCTTTCCGGACAGCAACAGCTCACCGCTCCAATGCGCCGCAATCCATCACAAATGGGCACCACACCGGGCGCCTGACCAGGCTACGCAGCAGGGAATATAGCACACTTTGGGTTTCCTCAAGCTAGCACAGATCAAAGAGTTCTCTCTAAATCAGGAGAACCCAATAGCGGGGGGCGGACTGGGAAGGGTGGGCAAGGTGACAATTGCCCCCCTGGCTGGCTGGGCTCTTGCCCAATGGACAAAAGGTGCAAAATGTAAAAGATATCATTGAAAAAGACAAAATCCTTCCGAGCTCAGCCTGCCTGAAAGGAAACGAGTGCTGCAAGGACAGCTTGGCTTCTGCCTAGAAGGGTTGAGGCATTTGTCTTGATTTCCGCATTGTAGATGTGCGTGGGCGGCTCCCAGACACGAACCTCCACAGTGAGCGGATTTGGGAGAAGAGTGTAGGCTGCAGGTGCATGTTCTGACTGCCCAGCGGCAATGTACACATTTAAATGACAGATTCTGTGGCCCTGGACGGTAATGTTACACCAATGAAACCCAGACCCAATTGCTCTGTTACAAACTATAGCAGCTTATCACAACTAAGTAAATGTACATATCTTTTTAGAGTTAGCCTTCGGTTTCATTCTGTAAGAACGCTTACCCTATGTATAGCCCCTTGAGTAGCACCTTTGGTTGTTACTAATATACATGGATGTTGGATTGTTTGTGGTACTTATTTTTGGGCACCGTGGAAAAACACACGCAGAAAGATGTAACATTCATGTATTAGTAGACAACAAACAAAAGTGGAGTCATTCAGAGTTGGGTGTATTTTTTAAATGAAATACCACTGGAGAAAGTTGCCACCTATTCAGGTGGTATTTCTGAAAATCCGCCCCACATCAGCGGATATAATATTTCTGGAAAACCTCCGGGGCTGTTTCAGAAATACTACATCAGTCGATGGAAATGTAAAAAGTTTTATTTTAACATTTCTTTCAGCCATTTACATCATCAAGGGAGAGAAATGTATTATGTGCAGTAGTATCTCCGAAACGCTACTGTACATTTTGTATGCACATCAAAGGCCATTTCTGACCCTTTTATGCACTACATGGGTGAGGTGGTGAGAGGGGGGCAATTAGAGATGCTCACTTTTTCACCCCTTGACATGACGATTTCCACCTAATTCTGTGGTTGTTGTTCATTGTCTTGTGCAGAACACACTTACATTATGTGACCAACAAAAACACTCATGCAAATCAACAACAGATCCAGAAATAGAGATGCAAAGTGAAATGAGCACAGAAACACCCTTTGACCTATACTTTACATAGCCACAAATACACTCAAACCCATCAGCACAGTCACAAAAACTAGAACACAGACACACACACACTCTAACTTATTTGAAAACAGACAAAATATAATAGGTTGCTCATGCTCCCTCTCCATCACCAGACTCTAGGTGAATTCCCCTTGCAATTCCGTCTGCAATTGAAATATGCAGCCGACTTTCCAAGAAAGTGCAATTTGGGAGCTTTAAGGAATCAGGAGTAAGACTTGGACACAGGGGCATTATGATGGTTGCTATAGACTTTTATTAAAGGAAAAAGACCGGTTGGAAAAAGACTTATCTCACCCTATCATTACGAGAAGTTTCCCTGCCTCCGTGAAACTAAAGGATGTCGGTGTCAGAATATCCAAAATAAAGAGTCCTCCGTCCTGTGTCCAAAATCCTAACCTGACATGCTAAACTCAAAATAAAGTGCAAATGGATATTGGGCCTCATTACGAGTTGGGTTGTAGCCCTTAGATATGGTGCTAACTGTATTACCGCCGCAATTGGGCGCTGGGCCCAGACTCGCAACATTTTTTTTGTGTGTTTTCAATGTTTTTTATTTAACATTGCTTGGTGTACAAAAAACAGCCAATCATGCGTGCAGCCCAGAAATACAATATCCATGCACTGTTCACTCTGGTTTCAAAGGGAGTGTTACTCACTGGATTCAGTCTCACTGCTGGGCCGCATGTTCCGAGCCCCCAATCCACTGCTATCGAGATAGCGTTAAAAGTCCAGTCAAATGTCTTTTGTCCTATTGTGTACTTGCACAAAGGTACCATATGTCTCCTCCATGGCATGGGATCATATAAGGTCCCATGACCTGCTGGATACCCTAGGTGCAAGCCCAGTAGGATGCACCTCTTGGCCAACAATAATCCCAACCCGTCGCTTTTCCTCCATCATTTTCCCTGTGTACCCCAACACACAAATCTCCATGGGTAATTAATTGTACCAGTCAGATACTCCCCTCAACACACTGCACACACACCATTTCCCAGTAAGCTTTTAAGCACGGGCAGGTAAACAAGGAATCCGTAGGAAAGACCAAATGGTGGATTTATTCATATTTCGGCTGTATGAAAATTACATACAGGCAAAAAATGAGAACCAATCTACCATTCAGTGTGGTTATAATGAACAATGGGCGATGGGGTTGTGAGAGTGTCCCCCATACCCTTGTTCTCTACAATCGCATCTGGTGGTTGTGGGGCTGTCCCCCACAACCTAAATAATAAAGCTAAACAAATAAAAGAGGACCCTGTGGCACCAGTTCCCATGCCCGTAAGTGAAGGGAGCCAGCATTGCAGAGGGTTGGCGGAGTCGGCAGCACACAGTGAAGTGTCCCGCAGAAGGTAAGTAAGAGGGTATGGGGGAGTGGGTTGCCAGAAATGTCAGCAGGAGGCTAAACTGAAAGTTATTTTCATTCCAATAACATTCGTTTTTTTCTCCCTCAGACATTTCTACTTCAGTCACTTCATGGACATTCGGTAAACAACATATGCAACCAATAAGCATCTTCCTCTGCACCCCTAGAGCACTTGCCTGCACAGTCTTTCCCAAATTGCTGTATCTTGGCAGATATGTAATACAGTCTGTTCAAGATCTTGAACTGAATCAAACAGAATTTGGAGTTATATGAAACCTTTTTAGTGAGGTTACAGATATCCGCCCACCTTTTCTCAGGGAACTCAGCTGCAAAATCCTGCTCCCACTTTGCCCTGTCCAGACTCGCAACAGGTTACCTGGTATACTCTCCTGCCAGGGTTTTCACAATGTTCACTTTATAATTGGGTGTGAGTCCGAGACTCGCAACAGGTTGCCTGGCATACTCTTGCCAGGGATTTCTCCCCACGTAACAGTGTGATTCATTCTGCCAATGGGTCCTCGATCCAATTTCATCTGTTTCATTCCATAATGCACTTGTGTCCCAGCCCCCTTGCACAGGTTCGCCCTGTGAATGTCTCTGTCTTTCCTTGGTATACAGATACACCCCTAAGCGCCCTGGTGTCCCAATTCCCTTCTCTGGGCTCACCGTTCTCGTGGGACTGCTTCGGCATTCTCTGTGGCCTTTGGTTTATCCAGCATGGCACCTCCTCCTTCTGCTGGTGTCGCGTCTGCTATCCAGGACTCGCTGTGCCTTGGCCTCCTCTCGACCACATCTCCTACTGCAGGCCTCTCTGTGGCGTACCTTTGACCTCAGAGTTTCTTGTGCCGGTGCCGATATGAGTTCTTCTGTCCTCTTCTGCAGCTGGCTTCTTCCTCACTTCCCGACCCACGTCAGGTATATTGAATCTCCATCTTCCTTACAGTGCCAGGGTTTTAAATGTTCCGGCACCTATCGGATCCCTACAACCACCAGAGAGCATCTCTAGATCTGCAGCTGTGGTGCTCTGCATTGCTCTCGTGCTCTTCCTAGTCTCAGTTGTTTTGCAAACAGTATAGAAAAGAGCTCTAACGTCAGTGCAAAGTAAGTGGGCAGGGTCTATATGACAAAATGCCGTACAGGTTTGGGAATCAAAGGGTTGGTGTCATACCCTGAGTGGAAAGGGGGATACCATGTCCCTGCCAGTGAGTCTCCTTCCATCCCATGAAGGTTGTCTCTGCCTTTATGGTCCTCCCTCAGGCAGCTACCCGGTGGTCGGGATCAGGTAGCAGCTGCCCTTCCCTGGCCATATAGGAAGAGAATTTCCCTGGAGGGGGAGTGATGGTATCGCTAGATTCCTCACATACCCTTCCCCTCATGTTGCTGGTATCTCCTACACCTATTGGAAAACTGGAAAGGTAATCCATATTGCCTTGGTCTTTTCCTTTCCTCTGTTCTATTCTAAAGTAATGGGGCTTTAGACTTAAAAACCGGCGCATGACTCTGACATTAGTGTCTTTCCGGAGACTGATCCATGTCAAAGTGGAGTGATCAGTTATCAACCTGTAAGGTAGTATTGTAAATAAGACATCCCATTTTATAGCTAGAACCTCGAGTTCAGGTGTGGCATAATTTCTCTCCCGTGAGAAAAGCTTTTGGCTAATAAAGAGAATGGGATGTTGCATGCCATTATATTCCTGGGCACGAACTGCCCCATACCCAACATGGGATAAGTTGGTTTGTAATATGAACTCCTTATTGAAGCCGGCTACTTCTAGGATTGGGTTGCTACAACTACAAAGGATCTGCTTGAGAGTATTAAAGTTAGCTTGGTCTTCTTCATTCCACTTCAGTTTTTGAGGTTCAACATGTTTAAGTTTGTCAGTAAGGCAAGCGGTAATAGAAGAGTAATTGGGAATACATCTTCTATAATGCCCCACTAACCCAAGGAAAGCCTGAAGATCAATTTCTGTCTTTGGGGTCAGGGTTTCTTGAACAGCCTTTACCTTTTCTGTTTGTGGTTGCACAAGACTGTTTCCAACAAAGAACCCCAAATACTTTGCTGCGGACTGGGAAAGGTGGCCCTTTTTAGGGATTGCAGCAAGTCCTGCCTAACTCAGGGCCCTCGTTTATTGATAAAGATCGTACATGTGTTAGTTCCAGGTCTTACTATCGATGAATGTGTCATCCAAACAAACAACACAAAATGTTGAGTATGGATAAATGATCCGATCCATGAGCCTCTTGAATGTGGCGGGTGCCCCATGAAGTCCGAAAAGGTAATACCTTGAACTGAAATAGTCCCACAGGGATGGAGAAGGCAGTTTTCTCTTTGTCGTCTGGATTCACTGGTACCTGCCAATAGCCCTTTGTCAGATCTGTTGTGGACAAGTAAACCGCATAGCCCAATCGATCAAGACCCTGGGCATCACATTGGATGCCGAACTTTCTATGAAGCCGCATGTTGCCCATGTTAAGGCCTTATGTATTTACATTTCCAAGCTTTTAAATCACATCTGTCCCTACATTTCTTTGCAGAATAGGGCATTGCTTGCAACAGTACTTATCAATTTGCATCTCGATTATGGCAATAGCCTTCTGGCAGGCACAGCAATAGATAACCTGCATACTCTGCAGGTTACACAAAACAATGCAGTCAGTGCCGTTTTTGGTCTCTCCTGCAGAGATCATGCTCAGCGGCCAGACAGGAAATTCACTGGCTCCCTGTGAAACAGCGAGTCACACACAAGATACTTACTCTTACCTATAAGTGCTGTCATGCTGAGGCCCCCACAGTACCTTTCTGACCGACTATCTGCATGTAGAATGACTCACACTTTACGTTCCAATGATCCTACAAAGCTTACACAACCTATATTTAAACTTTCAGGCTTTGGTGGAACTGGATTTGATGTCCAAGCCCCCCAGGCCTAGAATAAACTCCCAACTCATCTGAGGCAGGCTAAGTCTAAGTTCAAGAAGGGAGTTAAGACCCACCTGTTTAATCTTGACCCTGATTAATCTGCTTCATTGATAAATACTTTAGGTGTACACCAGCCCTCTTTGCATCAACCCGGATAAATTCCCCCCCCTCGGACTGCCCGTTAGTTTATGTGTTTGTCCTGTATCAGTTGATTGTGCACATCTAAAGGCCTATGGGCGATTTAGCACGTTATAAGTATTAAATCAATTCAAATCAATCAAGTCATCAATACTTGGCATGGGATAATTGTCGAAAATCTCCACGATTGATCCTGCTTGGCATAAGGACTATTGGAGAGGACCAGGGACTTTGAGATGATTCTATAATATCTGAGGCTAACATCTTCTCCACCGCCTGTACGACTATCTCCTTTCTAGTCTCTGGAATTCTGAAGGGTTTTAGGTTGACCACTTTCCCTGGGGGTGTACGAATATAATTAAAAACCTCTTTTACTCGCCCAGGCTCATGACCAAAACGTCTGGAAATTGTTCCAGTAGGTCTTGAACATCTTGTTTTTGATTCTGGGGAAGACTTTGATGTATTAAGTTGTTCTCTTCCGATCCTTCCGTTAGAAGGCTCACCATTACCACAGTTGTGGATGTTACCGCGTCCTCCAGCCATTCTTTTAACAGGCTAATGTGATATATTTTGGTCTTAACCCATCTATCCCGTTGAGAGACCCAGTAGTTACAAGGACCGGTTTGTTCAAGTACCTTCTAGGGTCCATGCCATCTGGACAGCATCTTATTTTCTGAAGTTGGCAACAAGACAAGAACCTTCTGTCCACAGAAAAAGATCTAAGGGTGGTGTTTTTATGAGGAAACCATTTTTGCTGCTCTTGGGATTTGGTCAAATGGGAGTGGACTATAGATCTTACAGTTGCCATGTGCTCTTTCAGACATTGGGCAATCTGAGACAGGGGTAATAAAGCTTCTTCTCTTTCCTCCCACGCATCCCTCAACATGTCTAATACATCCTATGGTTCCCTTTCGTTTAACAATTCAAAGGTGAGAAGCCTAGAGAGGAATGGGGGTCTTCCGGATGGCAAAAGTGCCCATGATATTATAGAATCACAATTCCTACCAACTGGTTCCACCAATTTTCTAAGAGCACTCTTCAGCTTTTGTTAAAATGCTCAAGTAATCCATCAGTCTGTGGATGATATACTGAGGTTCGAAAAGTCTTAAATTGTAAGACTTGTTTCACCTCCACAATTAACTTACTCATAAAGGTGGTCACTTAACTGTGAGAATCTCTTAAGGGAAACCAACTCTAGAGAAAAAGGCTATCATATTTTTTTGTATTTGCTGGGAGGTGGTGTTTCTTAGAGGGAAGGTTTCCGTGCATCAGGTGGCGTAGTCTAAAATTACTAAAATGTACCGATTCTCCAGTTTGGATGACTCAAGAGGGCCCACTATATCCATTCCGATACGGGAGAAGGATATGTCAATAAAGGGTAAAGGTAGGAGTGGGGCCGGGTACAATATATATACATAGTAGTTTTTTGATACAAGGCACAGGTGAGGACAGAATTTCTGATGTCTGCGTAAACTCCGGGCCAATAAAATCTGTTTATCACCAACCCCTGAGTTTTGGCCGTTCCAAAATGGCCACCTGTTAGATGAAAATGGGTGATTTCTGAGACCATTCTTCTGTGACTTTTGGGGACCACAATCTGAGACCTAGGCATGCCCTCTGAACTGGTATCACCTCTGTAGATCAAACCTTGCCTGATAAAGAAGAATGGACTCTCCTTATTTCTCCCCTCTTCCTCTACGATGGTATGCACAAAGGTTTTAGCTAACATAGGATCGTTGGGTTGGGCAAACACTAAGTCTGAGAGGATTTCAGCTTCCTCAATTATAGGTTTTAACTGTAAAACCTCTGGAGGAACTGGAGGGTCTTCATTTGCCACCCCAAAGCCTTTCTCTCCCCTTTCTGTCTTGTCCATCTTGGTAACTTTTACCAGTTTGGGTAATAGGGCCTTCTCTAAATTCCCCTGTGCCACTTTTTCTCCCATCTTAATGTGGTAGGGATATTTACAGTTATTCTGTATCAGGATTTTCATGTCACCCCTGAAGTGAGTATCTATTACCCCAGACGTAACATCCAGGCTGAACTGCCAGGCCAGTCCAGATTTAGATGCCAATCTTACATAGATTCCTGGTGCGGGCAGTAGTACTAGATTGGTGGAAATTAATAACTGGTCTTCGGGTTGCTGCACCTCCTCACGGCTACTGAATGAGTCAAAACCAATGGATTCTTTAGTGGCTACAGATGGATTGGATGCTCGCTCCCTGAGTCAAGGTGTTTGCGATGTGGAAGTTTTGAACAGCATGAGCATGGATGTGGATCTCAGCATCATATAGTGTCTTGAAAGACAACTGGGAAGAAGAAAAACAAGTAATCTCTGAAGACAGTTGTCATCTTTAAATGTGTCTAAATGTAGGAAGGGGGATTACTCAGATAACATCTTGTGTACTGAAGAAAAGACCAAATACAGAATACCTGTGATGTTTCAGGGGAAAATAATGTGGGCACAGTTGGACACTGGAAGTAAAAATTCAGCTATACAAGCTGGTCTTCTTCCATCTAACTGGAAAACTATGGGCTATAAAGAAATAAATTGTGTACATGGTCAATTAGAAAAGCATCCCATAAACATTCTTGAGGCTACCATTCTAGGGAAGGATTGTTCAGTATTAGTGACAGTAATACCTGATCTTCCTGTATCTTTGGTTCTGGGGAGTGAGATTCCATTCTTTGATGAATGGAGTTTTCATATAGCTCAAATGAAAATAAGAACTGAGGCCAAATCTGTTATTCAACAGCAAAGGATAAAAGATTCATATTCCCTCTGTGATGGATGGGTCTGTGGGGACTTCTTTAACAATGATGCAGTCTGGGGCTGGGAAGTTGGTGGACCTAGAAAGAATGTGGGGAAGGCAGAACTAGGAGGGGAAAATTAACATGACCACGAGGTTAGGTCTTTAGAGGAAGGGTATGTGAAGAATCCTATGGATCCCTCACTGAACCCCTGCGTAAAGTCTCCTCCCAATAGCCATGGGGAGGCAGATGCTTCCGGATCCCAACCCTGGTGGTGTTATCTTGCAGGAGGATCACCTGGGAGGAGACAGGTCCCAGGTTAGTGAGGAGATTCTGTGGGATGAGACACAGTATTCTTCCTCTGACAGTATGATTCCTAGCACTGCACCAAAATAGGTTATGGCCTATTGTCATTTTAATGTCTCTCAACCTTATTTTAGATCTAAAGTTGTAAACCCTAAGGTTGCAACATCTGAGCAAACTATACCAAAAGAAAGACCCTTTTTTGTATCTATAACTAAATACCCTTGTCAATCCTAAGGGTACAATGCAAAGGATTGTGGAAATGATGTCTTTTTTTAAACCTCTTACTCCGTAAAAGCTAAATCTCACAGCCTCTCTACTAAAAGCATTAAGACAACCAAATGTGCCTTTATAAATAATTTTGAAGTAGAAAAACCTAATTTTGTTAGAACAAACTACAAGTCCCAGAATCCTAGAGGGACTGCGATGAGGAAAAGGATTGAAGAGGCATGCAGATGTAGCAGTCAGGCAATTAAGCCTAGTAGCCATTGCGGTAGTTAGGCAATTGAGGCGAATAGTCCAAACCTGAAGCCTATTGCACAACCTGTGAGGCATAAAAGGCCCCCACAGGAAAGCAGAAGCAGAAGGTGTAGGTACGGGAGCTGGAAGGCTCGCAGAAGTAGTACTAGTAGAGGAGAAGCATAAGGCTGGCAAATCATGAGGAAGTGGGAGTGCAGAAAAAACACCAGAATGTGGAGACAGCAGATTTCACCTGCAAGCTCTGAGAGAGTCCTGTTCTCCAAAGACCTGAATGGCAGAGGCTGCGCAGAGGAACACATGCTGGAGGCTGAGTTTTCACCTATGTGAGCCATATTGTTATGATTGCAGAGCCGTGAGCGTGCAGGAGACCAAGGCCAGAAGCAGAAGGTAAGCCGAGGGACTCGGGAGAAAAAGGAACTTGCGTATATTATAAAATACCTGATACTAGCGTGAAAGCTAAAGTCATTGAAACTCCATTGTTGTACTCTTTAGACTGTTGCTGAATAACGGAGTGGTCGTGTGTCGTCAATTAAGAAGGAGGATCGCTTGGGAAACCATTCCTGATTACTTAATACCCACAATATACGAATTACATGTAATAGAGAGTAAGAAATACGTCAAGGGAAGGTCGCGCGCACCCAATTGTGTTTCCTACGGGAAGTCAGAATTCATACTTTACCATTATATGGAAATACAATCCTTTATTCAACTTTAAGCCTGTCCAGTAATTCAAGTGCTGAGCTGTAGTAGTAACATTTAAGCTGTTGTGGGCTAAAAACTTGTCAGTAGACGTCACATTGAAGTGGTATGAAGTAGACCCGTACTGTAGGACAAATGTGACTGTTCTCATGGAACCAACAGTAGAAAAGTGGTTTTTGAAAGAGAAGCAACGTCCCAGAGAAAGCATCCTGACAAATATACCAACGTACAGTTGTGACTAAAGCTAAACTGAAGAAACCTTAAAGAATTGTGTACTATTGACTTTGGGGAAATATTACACCTTCTTTTGAACCATTGTAAGTTGGTTGAGAGGAGATACAATTTATCATAACCAGGATTACTATTGGTGCTATTTCTTTGCTGGAAGCTGGAAAGGGATCTCTTCACACAAGGACCAAAGAGTTGGTAGAAGTGGATTTCTGTCTGTTTAATGTACTTTATCTTTAACTTGGAACTATTAAGAACTGGTTCAAGACTTTCTTTCCATTAAAAGAATACTTTGAGTCAATTCGGAATCCCGGGGAAGGGATCTTACCCAGGACGAAAAAGGTCTTTTAGATATTTAGTTAATGTTGTTTATTTATGGTGTTGATAGATAATTTCTTTGTATGTTTGATGTTTAGTGTGAGGGCCAGTTTACCCATGCAAGAGATTGTTCCCTTAGCTTCTAGACATGGCAGGGTCTTCCTCGGTAGAGATGGGCATGGGTGGCTTTATTTTCAATTTTTTACTTTAATTAAATGGCATACTTGGACAAATCTACAAGCAGTTGTCCACCTCACATTACTGACCCCTCACACACAGTGGTGGCATGGTGGTTGGCAGAAACTTTCATTTATATGGAAAAAAGAAAAGGAAACCCTATCTTGCCCTAACTCTGAGAGGGGTTTCCTTGCCACAACAAAACTAAGAAATCTGTCAGAATGTTCAAGATCTAAAAAGAGTCCACCATACTGTGTCAAAAACCTATTTCCAACTCTCACATTTACAACTAAACTAAAGGGGTTTCCTGTCTTCTTGGTCCAGAAGAGAGACTCCCTTCTTCTGGACAGGTACTGTTCAATGTATCACAGAAACAGGTTCTTGAGGGGATGGTTCCTTTCCTTAGGTAGCAATCCTTTTTCCAAAGGTTAAAGCAAAGTTCCAAAGCAGCGAAAAGTTCTCTGACTGAGAAAGAAAACAAGATCCGGGATTAAGAGATTGACTCCCTTCTCTTGGTTTTTCAGCAAAGTCTTCACAATGTCCACAACTACACCAGGGCAGAGTGACTCTTCCTCTGGTTCTCTTCTGGCTCCATGTACTGCCAGGAGAATGCCCCCCGTCTCGTGGCTTTCCTGGTTCTCTCCAGGCTACTTACAATGCCAAGAGACTACCTCTTCTGATGAATCCGGAGGAGTCATCACTGATTTCCCGTCGGTATCCTCCTCCCATGTTGGCAGCCACTACCTGAACTTGACCCTAGGGGTGGCTAAGAGAGAGAGAATCAAATGGGAGGAGACAGCCTTCGGGGAGATGTCATGGCTCCACCAGGTGAGACATGGAATCCCCCCAATATCTCGGGAAAATAACCTCCCCATGTCTGAAACCCTCAGGGCCTTCTGTCATGCATCTACTCCTTTTCCTATAAAGAAAAGGGAAACAACTTCCATTAAATCTAACCAACCTTCCCAGTCTGATGAAATCACCTTTTTTCAGTTCCACTTGTCAACCAAGCAGAACTAACTTCCCACTAAAGCCTTTTGAAAATGCTTATTCAAATTCCATAAGGCAATTGTCAGCAATGGACTTCGGTTCCCAGAATCCTCGGAATACTGGGACGAGGAACATAAGAGACAGCAGGCTAAATGAGTGCTCTAGTGTTTTCTGGCACACACCTGTGCCCAGGAAATGTAAGCAGCTCATTCCAAGAATGAAGATCAACTGCTGTGGCGACCGTTAAGAAAGGGCTGCACCTCTCTGCGAGGTGCAGAGAACCGAAGAGCCGAGACCGGGGTGGTGGAGCCTGGAGGATCACCGATATAAATCAACCACTGTAATCTCAATATCATTAACACAAAGGTGAAATTAGTTACTCATGTAACCAAAAAATACTGAATAGTCAAAATCCTCATTCATGCATTTGTGAGCTAAAGTATCAAGACATTATGAGCCTCATTACAAGTTTGCCGGTCCGGTAACTACAGTACCGGTAAGCTTGCCGATACCGTAGTTACCGGACTGGCAAACTACGAGTTCTGCTCGCGGGTGCCTTTGCGCACGACAGGTCTGACCTGGCGGGCGTACAGGCACCCGCGAGCAGAGCATGCCGGATGCACCGGCACCATTCACGAATGGTGTCTGTGCATCCAGCTTCCCCATTCCCATGGGAATGGGGAAGAATATTTTCCGGTGCCCGGGAATGGGCGATTACCGGGTCTGGCAAGGCCGTAATGACCCCGTAATTGCCCATTCCTAGGTGCCGGAAAAATGTGTAAGTGTGGCTGCAGCCTGCCGATTTTACCGGCAAGGCTACTGCCAAACTTGTAATGATGCCCATTGACTCTAAATCATTGATCTCTGTGATAGGTATTTGCCAATGTCACGCCGACGGATAGATGGTTGCAAAACTTCCAAAATCTGAAATTACATTTGTGCCACAGTATGCTGACAAGTCATACATTGGTGTGTTAAAGGATATTGTTGTAATGTGTCCATTCCATGCGCGTGTGGAATTTGGATGGCCCTTCAGGCATCAACATTCCACATCGGGCAGTTATTTCTGGATCCTTTGGCGGTGGCTGCTCATACTTGGGGTCCACACAATAAAGAGCGTAATTGCACCTACCTGTCTCTTGTAGGTTTCATCAGTGGCGACAAGGATCAGTATGGACCCCTCCCGGATCCACGCGTGCGCCTCCCCTTCCCGCTGCCATCTGCACCGCGGACGGCGCACTGTGGCCCGATCTGTCTGGCCGGGAAGCATCGGAGGTGCCCGGAGTACCGGAAGGGTGCTGTGGGATTGGAGTTGCCCCGCGCACCGGGAGACAGCCGGTGTACTTGGCACACTGCTGGATTAGGGGTGCCCCCCATATCCGAGGGCCCCTAGTGTTGCCATGGGGCTGTGACAGTCGGCGGCCCTACACCCCGCGGACGGGGGCTGTCCCGTCCTGCCTCGCCATCCCATGTGTGGCGAGCTGTTACCGGTCTTGGAGCGACAGAGTGGAGTTGCTTGTGGCAGCTGGTGACTGGATCGGAGTCTGGCCCCTACGCAGGCCTGCGGAGGGGGACTGGAGCTGCCCCGTGCACCAGGAAATGGAGGGTGTGTTTGACATCTGCTGGATTGGTGGTGCCCCGCGGATCTGAGGGCCTCCGGTGTTGCTGCGGGGCTGTGATATTCGGCGTCTGGATCGGAGCCTGGCCGCGGAGAGGGAGTGGCCCAGGATACGGCACGGAATCGTGCCCGGCCTCTTGTCCTATTTCCGTTTCGCCATTCGGCGTCACTATCAGGAGGCGGAGCCAGCTCTCTGGTGTCTGTGTCTGAGTTGGAGGAGATGCGGATGAGCTGCTGCTGACTTTGGAGGCGTGGCTTTGTGATTGACGGCAGTCGAGGGCTACAACGCTTGCTGATAACTGTGCCCCTGGCTGCCCCTGGCTGCTCCTGGCTGCAAACTGATTGCAGACCGGTAGGTTTTCCTTGCCCCAAACCTCTGTGTCCTTGCTGTGATGTCCTGGATTGTCTGCCTGGATTGCATCCGGTACTTTAACTCTGTAGGTACCAGCCTGGCTGATTGTGGGTACTGCAGTTTGCATTTCCACGTGTTGAGACGAGGCGGCATTACCTCTGTAGACGTCCACCTGGGTTGACTGATCCTGCTTGGATTTCACGAGGGAGGCACTGTTTTTGGTTACTGGTGTCTGCAAATTGATTTGAGGCGAACCGCGGTACACTTAATTAACATGTTGCACACAGCTGCGAGGCCTCCTCCCGCTTTTCTGCCAAGACCTGGTGAACCTACTGCTCCATGGGACAAGTGGGTGGATGCCTTCAAGGTATATTTGAGGGCCGCCGGCGGTGCCAAATTCACCGATGATGAGAAGGAGGCTGCACTACTTAACTGTATTGGTACTGAAGGGTTGAGGGTTTTCCGTCACCTGCCTGGAGAGAATGTGATGGTTCCAGGTGGTGGTGAGGGAGAGGTGGTTATAAGTACATATGAGACTGCTCTGAAGAAGTTGCAAACTCGTTTTGGTAAAAGGGTTAATGTTGTTTTAGAGCGTTATAAATTCTTTTCTAGGGCACAAGGGTCCACGGAAAGCATAGATGCATATGTTATGGCGTTAAGAGCACTGATGGCCACTTGTGGGTTTCCGGGTAATTTGGATGAACA
This sequence comes from Ambystoma mexicanum, assembly GCF_040938575.1. Classification (NCBI taxonomy): domain Eukaryota; kingdom Metazoa; phylum Chordata; class Amphibia; order Caudata; family Ambystomatidae; genus Ambystoma; species Ambystoma mexicanum. Next base: position 81,964,696 of record NC_090937.1, read on the forward strand.
CATCAGGGACCAGATTATGATGAAAACCTCTAATCAAAAGATCAGAGAAAGGTTGTGGATTGAGAGCGACCCACCCTTAGATAAGGTGTTGGAGATCGCAAGAGCGATTGAGGCCTCCAAGACAAGTGTACAGATTGTGACTGAGAGGGATGGGTCTAGGGATGTGGTTCATGCTGTGATCCCAAGGAACAAAAAATGGTTGTTAAGTTTAACGGTCAAGGGGGAAGGTGGTCTAAGGGTAAGGATGGGTGCAAAAATTGTGGTTGGTCCAGCCATGCGGCTGATTCCAAGTCGTGTCCTGCTAGCAATGTTGAATGCAGGAAATGTAAACGTGTGGGCCATTATGCACGCATGTGTAAAGTGCAGGTGGTGGCTAATGTAATTCCAGATGATTCTACAGTGTTGCAAGAAGGTGCCTCTGGTGGTAGACCTGAACAGGCAGTGATTTTGCATGTGGACGGAAGTGTGCGTAAGGGCCCCTGGGTTCCAGTGTTGGTTGATGATCATCCTGTGGATATGTTGGTAGATTCAGGGTCACCTTACACCTTGGTGGCTCCGGAAGTGTATCATGGAGAACTGGGCAAGCAGATTTCAGCTTTGCTTGCTTCGGATGTCAACCGTGTGCCCATGGGCAGAACCCCATTGATGTACTGGGCTACAGTTGGTCCAATTTTTCGTTCAATGGTAGGCAAGCTCTGAGTAAACTGTATGTAGCATCCAAGGGTACCAGTGTGTTGGGTTGGGATGAGCAAGCGGCTTTAGGAATGTAAATTCATCCTGGTAAGCTGGTTCCTGTTCTCAGTATTGCAACGGGAGTTGTGGATAGCACCACAGTTTCACCAGCGTTGCTCATGGGTGAGTTTCCAGAGGTATTTTCGGAAACTCTTGGTAAGCTCAGAGGTTTTACTCATCGCATTGTGTTGAAGAGGGGCGCTGTGCCTAAGGTACACAAAGTGAGGAGAGTGCCGGTGTCAGCAAGGGAGGGATTGGAAGCTGAGCTGAGCAAACTACAGACGGCAGGTATAATCGAACCGATTGAGTCATCAGAGTGGTTGTTTCCCGTGGTCCTAGTCAAGAATGCTGATGGAAGTATCAGAATGTGTGTAGACCTTCGGGAGTTGAATTCTAGCATTTGGGTGGATCAGCACCCCTTCCCGAACATTAACGAGTTGTTGTTGACATTGGGGGATGCGAAGTATTATTCAACGTTTGATTTGTCTACCGCTTATCATCAAATTGATCTGCACGTTGACTCTAGGCCTCTCACATCATTCATGATTCCGTATGGGGCATACCGCTTTTGTCGCATGCCATTTGGCCTTGCTTCGGTTTCTGCAGTATTCCAACGGTTGATGCAGCAGATGTTTGGTGGATTGTCTGGGGTGAGTTATTTTCAGGATGACATCTTGGTGTGGGGTAGTAGCAGGCAGGAACATGATGTCAGGGTCAGGAAGGTGATGCATATTCTTAAAGAGAGAGGTCTGACTGTGAAACTGGCCAAATTATCAAGTGGGAGTGGAGGAGGTTACCTATTTAGGTCATACACTAAGTTCGGAGGGTGTGAGCCCTAAGTCTGAGTTGGTACAAGTTTTGAAGGACACACCTGTTCCTTCCAATAAAGACCAGCTGAGGGCTTTCCTTGGCCTTGCAGAGTATTATGTCAAGTTCATATCCAACTATGCAAAAAAACGGTGGCTATGAGGGGCCTCATGAAAAAGTCGGCCATATTTGTGTGGTCTGAGGAGTGTGGGGCAGAATTTGAACTGGTTAAAAGAGATGTAGAGAATGCCCCGTGCCTGAAATCATTTGATCCCAAAAACAGGACTGTACTGACTGTGGATGCGAGTGAGGTGGGTTTGGGTGCGGTGCTGGAACAATGGTTGGATGGTGAATGGAAGCCGGTGGCTTTTGCTTCGAGGACTCTGAGAGATGTGGAAAGCAGATATTCAGTAATTGAAAGGGAGGCCTTGGCGGTGTTGTGGGCTTCTAAGCATTTCAGGACATTTCTTTGGGGTATTCCATATATCATCAGGACGGACCACAAACCCTTGGTGCAGGTGTTTTCTACCAAAGGTGTTGTGGCGGTATCACCGAGGATGGTCGGTTGAGTTACAGGATTACAATTTTGCCCTGCAATATGTTCCAGGGAAGCTTAATGTAGTGGTGGACTGTTTATCCCGTTTGCCTGCGGTGGAGGGAGACAGTCAGGATCAAGGAAGATTGGAGAAAGAGGAGGATTTGCAAGAGTGTCAAGTTGCGTTTGTTGCTTCTGCTGTGGAGAAGTCGTTGTGGGATGTTGAGTCTGAGGCTGATGTGGAATTAAAGTGGATCAGGGAAGGTCTCATGAAAGGCTGGCAGGCTGTTAAGGATAGACCTGAGGGAAAGGGTTATTCCCAGGTATTGCATGAGTTGGCTGTGGGTCCTTGGGGTGTTTCCAGAGGTGTCAAGTTAATACCCCCCGTATGTCTCAGGGCTAAAATTGTGGAGTTGGCGCATGCTGGGCATTTGGGTCATTCTTTGACCAAGAGGAGATTTAGGGAAGATTACTGGTGGCCATCTATGGACAAGGATGTAGAACAAGTGGTGAAGGATTGTCAGGCCTGTTCCGTCAGTGATAAAAGCAAGGTATTGCATCCCCAACCCATACATCCTGTTGATGTTCCTAAACAGGTCTGGACCAAATTGGCTTTGGACATCATGGGTCCTTTTGAGTGTCTCCAGCCTGAGTGTAGATATCTGTTGGTGGACTATACGTCTAGGTGGATTGAGGTGGCTGTGTGTGGAAATGTCACTACTGATTCAGTTATTGCTTTTTTGAGGAAAGTGTTTGACCGAGAAGGGTTACCAGCCTATTTGGTGACAGATAATGGTGTGCAGTTCACATCCAGGACCATGAGAGAATTTCTGGATCAGCATGCTATCCCCCATTATCAGACTGCTTTATATAATCCATGTGCCAATGGTCTGGTGGAGAGGTCGAATGGTACCATTTGGTCTGCTATACAATTGGCTTTGGCCAACGGTTTGGATTGGCAGGAGGTTTTGACACAGTATTTGGCTGCGTATCGTACGACTCCTTCGGTGGCTACGGGGAGGTCCCCTTTTTAACTTATGAGTGTCAGGAAGGCTGGAACCTTATTGAGGACCTTGGCTTTGGGTGGTGGTGGTCCATGTAAGGTGGATCTGGATGGGATTCATCGTAGTATTTTGGCACGCCAGGAAGCTATGGTTTCTTCTCAGAAGTCCAGAAAAGAATTGCGGGTTAAGCCTGGGGATGCTGTGTACATTAAAAATCCAAGGTTTGTACACAAGGGTAACAGCACGTTTTTGCCTTCGAGGAAAGTGGTGAAGACGGGGAAGGGCCATGTACAGTTGGAGGATGGTTCTGTTTGGAGTAAGAGACGTGTGGTGGATGATGGCAAGTGTGCTGCTGCTTCAGGTGCAGATTTGAATGTGGAGTCTCAGGATGTTGCTCTGGATTATGATCCAGTTGGCTCCCAAGGAAGGGTGTGTGGACATGAAGAGGATATTGCTAGTTCCTCAGGTACAGGATTGAGTGAGGAGAGTCAAATTGCACTTCCTCAGCAAGCTGAAGTGGGGCATGCTGTGGGGCGCGTCCCTAGGCGGTGTGGGCCACCCATAAAATTCAGAGACTACATTTGTTAGGAATTGCAAGTGCAATTTAGCGGCTCTTGCACAAATATCTTATTGTGACGTTGTCACGGTGTAACGGTATTTTGCACGAACATGTTATGTCAATACACAAATATGTTATTTTGATACACCGTGCTTTAGTTATGTGCTATTGTTACATTGTTCTTCATTAATTTAATTCTGTTCACCTTGCTTTTCTGTTAATGTTTAAATCTTGGTTATGTAAGGGAAGAGGATATGTTGTAATGTGTCCATTCCATGCGCGTGTGGAATGTTGATGGCTCTTCAGGCATCAACATTCCACATCAGGCAGTTATTTCTGGATCCTTTGGCAGTGGCTGCTCATACTTGGGGTCCACACAATAAAGAGCTTAATTGCACCTACCTGTCTCGTGTAGGTTTCATCAGATATCTTGTATTTTTGATTTCATGACTAGATCAGTGTTAATTCCATCTTAGCCATGTCTTTCACACAGTCTGCCGCACATCATATAGCAAGGACATCACAAATGAATCACATACAGGGTGTCAACGTTCGGAAAATGGTTAAACCGGATCTTAAAAGCCTACTTCAGCAAAAGGGGCTGCGTTACTGTTTTGTAGTTGTTCTGAGGGATGGTACATTCTAACACTGTTATATGGCCCTCTCCGGTGCTCTGGCACACCAACCCATGTTGTGTCAGCGCTGGGAGCCAAGAACGAGGCGCACGGTGCGCTGATGCAAGACACGTCCACACAGTATACTATTCATCCACTGACTGCCCTCCCCATCTGGGGTTACGTTGCAGCGCTTATTGACACGTCACTGCAGTGGAGCAGTGCGTGAACATAACACAGGTACTGGACGGATTGGACGTTAAAGTTTTCATAGTCATCTATCAATATGGAGAAGTGGATAGTGAGCACTAGTGACTGTCTGTGCTTTAAGTGGGCCGGGGCCAGCGGGCAGTCTCCAGAAAGTGGGGCTGAGTCGCTGCATCTCCCGCTGCAGCCGCGACGGCGGATGAGCCTGCCGCCATGATCAAGTCAGGCAACTGTGACGACAGAAGTGCCCGCCACAGCGTTTGCGCAAACAGTTTGTGCGATGCTGTGGCTGGCACATCTGTGAGTCACAGCTGAACACCCCCCCCCCGTGTCTGGAAGTGGATGGAGGCTGTCTCGCTGCTCCGCGAGAAGCTTACCTGGCCTTGGAAGGTCTTTTACCAAAGTGAGTGGAGAGATTAGATGATGATGTGCCTCTCTCCACAATCACTTGGATATCGTCCATTTGTTGCTCTGTTCCATCCCACCCCTACCCGGTCATGCTTGTATTTCCATCCGTGATGCACCCCAACCTCCCTCAGAGGCAGATTGTCAGAGCAGAGTTGTCCATGGTAGAAACGAAGCAAGAGTGTTAGGCCAGAGCGGGGAGAATTTCACCCCCTTTTCCCACCTTCTTTTATCTCAGGATGCTGATAGCTTGTTTGAATGTGCAGGATTTTAATTTTCAAGATGCGCAGACCACTTTCCTCACAGCACGCAACTTTTTGGCGTGCAGGCTCACAGGTGTAGCTTTGTGTGTTTTCCTAGCAACAAGTGCCATGTCATTACCCTAGTAGAGTGTTGTATGTGCGGCTTCCATTGCTTCTCGAAGCTTTGACTTAAATGAACATGAGGGTGGAGGAGGGGATGGAACCCTTTGGCAAAGAGAAAGAGGAAACAGGCATCAAAATACCTAGCGAAATATTAAACAAAAGCTGCCACCGTCAAAGAAAATAGGCAACAATCCAAATTTTGCGACAAAAGTCTTTTCCTGACTTGCCACAGTTTTACATGAGTATGATATAATGTAAGGCAACGTAGCCTTGACAGGACTTCTTTTACAAAAAACACGTTTTCATAGCAAATCGTGCAAAACCCTCAGAGGCTGCGGGTGTCATGATGCCTACCTCCAAGGAGCCAGGTCCGACCCAGCAACCCCAGAGGCAGGCATCATTTCCCCCAGGGAAGTGCCAGCGGGCCCAAGCTGGGGCCCTTTGGACACAGTCCTGGCGCCTTAGGCGCCAGGCTCATGTTGGACCCCTGTCCTGGCACCTTAGGCGCCAGGCTCATAAAGCTAGACATGTGTTCAAGTGTTTTAAGGTGCACTTACCTGATGCAGACCATGCTGCTACATCCAGGCCCTCTTGAAGCCTGAATGGAACTACTTTACCTGTGGACCTACTTTCCCCTGGGTGTGGTCGGGGAAGGATACATACCTGTTCGGTGGAAGGATACATACCTGGAACTTCTTCCAAAGCTATTTAAACCACGCCCGATCAGCAACTCACGCTTCGCGTTGTTCTGCTCCTCGCAGCTGGACGCTCACCATGTCAGCTCCTGCATCTGGACTTCAGCCACGCCTGTCAGCATCCTGGGTCACCTGCTAAGAGAGAATTGGAGAGAAAGAAGACCTTACCTGCTAAAGCTGCATCACGGAGACTTCACACCGACGATCCTGAAAGGGAAGACATCATTTTAAAAGCATTTCGCTCCGATCGCTGCAGCGCTGCATTTCACTCACCTTTCCTGGGCACCTCCATCTTCAGCAGCGATCATCCGGATCCGCAGCCACTTCCCAGAGCCTAGAGAGAAAAAGACAAGAACACAAGGTGAGAGAAGGAAGGGAATAGGAAAAGCTCAGTTTCCTTCTAAGACTTACCTGTAGGGTCATTCCCATTTCATTTCGGGTCCTGCCGCTTCCTGGCATTCCGGACCCCGGCCCCTAAGGGGAAAAAAGACAAAGACATTGAATGAGCGAATGCAAAGACATTACCCGAACGCTCATCCAGAACTTACCTGTCAGCCCAGACAGGTAAGTCATCCAGCCCTTACCCAGATCAGCCTGGTGCCCTGGGTCCAGCCCAGGCACCTTCCATCTAAGATGCTCTGTAAGCGATATTCAATCAACACTACAGCCAAGTCAATGCCTAGTCTGGGATGCTGAGGAAAACCCTTATTAATGTATTTTTATGTCTAGTTCAGTATTCTGGATGACAACCCTTGTATAACACCCCCCTCTTAGAATCCCCCTGACCCCACTGAGCCAAGAAGTAGGTTTGTGTTGCAAATTAAAAGGTTTATTTGGACAATTCAACAATATATATCTATCACACTTTTATAATATATTAATATCTGATAGTACATTGAGACATATGATGTGGATCCACAATGGGTAATGTTACAGTGGTACACTTGATTACTTAGGAGTAGTATGGAGGATAAGGTAGCTGAAAATACTTTATGGTTTCAAGGAAATGCAATGAGAAATAAAATGCAGTACATAAACTAACTGATATGGTTTCACAAGATATCATATGTTCACTTTTCCCCTGGTGGCAATTCACCCCCCACCCTTATATGCAATGCAAGGAGATGGAAGTAACACACACAGTTCTCAGGAATGCAATCAAATACAATACAAAATTCAATTCCCACCCCAGCAAGCTTAGAGAAAACAGGTATGAGTTTTAAAACACAGGCCCAAGTGCTTTGAATGTGGTGGCAGTGAAGTGAGAAATATGCTGAAAATGCTTTTAATTCCCTTTTGGAGGTTCAGGGTGAGTGAGAGATACTTGGGATGAGCTCAGGCTCACTTTAGCAATGATTCAGGGATGGTTATTAAGAGGCAAACGAATTTTTTAGCAAAGGAAAGCAAAAAGCTGCTATCTTTTTACAGGTAAAGAAATCAGGCCAAATCGCAAATCGCGGCAAAATTCGCGAGTGCGTGAATCGCGATTACGGCAAAAGTATAAGGAGTGTAGCAAGTCAGATTTAGGTTCGTTGTAAAGCTTAGATTCTAAGCTTTCAGATGAAAGTTGAATTTCGATCCTAGCCCAAACGGTTCCAGAGATACGGACGATTAAATAAAGGTAGTTTTTCGGATTTAAAGTAAACTCAAAATGACAGGTGACAGCTTGCAGCTGCAGAATTGACAGGTGACAGTTGTGCAGCTTTAAAAATGACAGATGACACGATTTCTAGGAGGCAGTTATACTTAGGTTAAAATAGTTTGGATTAGATTATTTTAACTAAGAGATTGGTTCTGCACAGTTCTGCTAGGTACTCACAATATAAATTTGAACTAGGCCTCATCACGGATCTGGTCAACACGTCCGGCTGCGGTTCTGTCTGCTCAGCTGGTCAATCAGGCACCGGTTCTGCTCACAGCGATCTGGGTCAGCTCTGCTCTGCTGGTCTAGCCTCTCTGGATTCTGGATGTAACACTGCTTTCTGGGTACTGCTACAGGTTCTTGCAAAAATTCTCGGCAAAACTTCAAACAGCTCGCCCGGCTGTTGAATAGTTTGGTTGGTTTTGAGGCCTGCTGAAGAGGATTCAGCTGGTGGATTCAGGCCTCTCTGCTACAAATTCTGGAGTTAATTTCTGCTACAGGTTCTGGAGATTGATGGATTTGAAGTCTGGATCTCTGGATGTGAAGTCGTCGGTCAGCATGCTCCGCAGCAAATGGAATTGAATGTCTCTACCTGTCCCAGCAGTCTATTTTTATGTGTTTTGGAATGTGGGTGTGTGCGTTGGTCATAACTAAACCTGCCCCTCTCACTTATCATTGCCAATTCCTCCTCTCTACCTTGATTGGGGGAAGGAAATGTGAGTCAGAGTGATGCTGTAGGTTTTATGGTCAGAGGAACCTCCCCTTGTCAGATTGCACACAAATCTATTTCTGACCCAAATACATATTTATCTATGTACCATTTTTCTAATATAGGTCCAGTTAACATATTTTCTGTAGCACCAAACCATCGAATCCCTGTCTTTATACGATGTTGTGTCCACTGATGACAGAATTCTCCCCTTTTCATCCAGATAACGACCTCTAAACCTTTCCAGATTTTACACAAATGTGCACCAGGGATATGGGTTACAGATGATAAAGTGTCAGATTTTTAACATGCATACATTTGGAGTGACAACCTTTTTTCCGCTACTATCCCCAGGAACATACCCCAGGGTCCTAACACCTCTTAAAATGTTCACAGAAAAATCACAAAAATAATGATATTACTTATATAATTCTGACAAGTCCACACTAGGAGTTATCTATCTTTTTAAAATTATGCTCTGGTCAAAAGGGGTGTGGCTTCTCACATCACATGGTGGAATAACTGGTTTATCCACTTCCCCCAAGCCAGCTTGTTCACAGAGGCACAGCTGCCCCCCAGTTTCTCCCAAGAGGAAGCTATTTTACGACGCCCCCAATATAACATTTGCCTGAGTCAAGGAAGTTGCATTGTTCTGTTATTTCCAGTTCCCAGGTGCTCCACCCCTAATCTAATCAGAGAGGTGACAACTCCTTTTGGCAAGGGGCAGCAGGATGCAGCTAGGCCTGGGAAGAGTGGCTGAACAGGTTTCTCCTGTCGGGGGTAGTTGTCAGGCAGAATCCAGTTTCATTAAGCCAGGTTTCAGCTAAATGTCACTTTTTGTTCCCAGGTTTCTACATTCAAATCAAACTGACAATTTTTACCTATACATTAAATAATTACTTCCTTCAAGTCATTTCAGAATATAGTTTTACATTGTATCCACCTCTTAGCAAGTCTTTCCTTGGTCTGGTTTTGTTTCATTTGTTCAGTTTTACACAAAAGTCTGGTGGTTTTAAAACGCAGGCTTTCTGATAGTGGTGAGTACTGGTAATGCAACCATTTTTGGGATTAAGAAAATGAATTCCCCACAGTTCTGAGTTGCTTTTTTGGCAATCAGCATTGCCATTCCCAATGGTTTCAGGCTACCGTGTGTGTAGCCCAATGGTGGTTTTAGGCAGTGCCCTCCTGTGCTCACAACATAGGCAAAAATGGGTGGCAGCCTATTCTTCATGTTTTCCCTGTGCACTCTCTGGGGAGTTCTGGCCATCATGATGTTTTCCATGCCAGTACTGCACAGTTTTATGGTAGGGCTTGTATGCATGGGTAAAAACATCCCACAAGCCCCCCCTCTTGCGATGGCCATTCTGTCCTTTCACTGATGGAACTCGCAAGATCTGGGATGTTCGCCTCCTCTTCTTCCAATTCCATGGATGGCACAGTTCAGCATCTTTTCCTCCTTCCAGTCGATCAATCAGTTCTCCTTGCTGGTCCTGATGGGAGGATTGGGCGGTACCCCGGGCCCCTCGGGTCTCTGCTCCTGGTCCCCGGTCGTCCTCCTTGGTCAGTCTCCATGGTTTCATCTCTCCTAGGATGATAAAGCAAAGTGGCAATACCTATTTGTAGACATTTCTTCACCACTATTAATGGTGTGGCGAACATATACATTTTATGAATCAGAAGATATGAACATATACATTTTCTTTTTTAAATTAGGAGACAAGAACATATATATATACAAGGATCACAGAATTTTATATGATATACGTGGAATATTTTAGGGTTGGAACTGAATTACTCTGGAGCGGCCCCCTCTGGGATTCCAGTGGATTCCTCCAGTTGTTGCAGAGTGTGCCTGGGATGGCAACACTTTAGCTGATTTATATGTACCCACTTGTCTTCCCCTTCCGCCAGACTGCCTTTGGGGATGCAGATCTTATAGGCAACAGGGGAGATCTTGTCTATAATTTCAAATGGTCCCTTCCATGTAGGCAAGAATTTTCGCTGTTTGGCCTGGTTCCTTTGGAAATTGTATAGATAGACCCGATCACCCACCTTATATTCCTTTCGGGTAGTTTTTAAATCATAGTCTGTCTTCATGCTCTCGGCTGATCTTTCTAGATTCCGCTGAGCATAGGCAAAAGCATGCTGAAGGTGTTTCCTTAAATTCTCCACATACTCATGAGTTGTGGAGGCATTTATCAACATTTGCTCTTGGGTTCTGTAGAGCAAATGCTGGAGAAGCACCATCTTGCACCCCGTCATCAACTCAAATGGTGACATTTTAGTTGCAGATGAAGGGGTAGATCTGATGGCCATTAGGACCAGAGGTAATTGGATATCCCAACTTGGCCCAGAATCTGCCACAAACTTTTTTAATATGCTCACAATGGTTCGGTTATATCTCTCTACTGCTCCAGAAGAAGCTGGCCTGTAAGCAATATGTAGCTTTCTTTTGACCCCCAGTATCTCCCACATCTTTGTCACTGTTACACTCACCTGACTCCCACGGAGGCGCTGGCCTGGTTCGCGCTGCTGTGACCTCTTCTAAGGTGATGCGCAGGGTTCAGAAGATGGACTGGACCGGGCCCCCAAATCTGGCTTGTATGGCTCGCAGAAGTATCCTTCTGTAGGCGAAAATAGGGGATTAACTGTCTGCGGGGTAATGCAATTGGCCTCCCACTTTCCCCTCTCACCCTCCTTGAAACCCTTCTGTGATTTCTCGTAGCATCTCACCTGGAAGGACGAGCTCTCCATCCTGCTTCTGATGCAGGGGCGCGTTGGTATCCAGTTACTTCACTGGATTTTCGGATTGGTGAGAACCAAACTTGCTTGGCTTCCAGGTAAGTTTTTTGATAAGAGATTCCCCTTGTGTCCATGCATTAATGTACTAATGCTAGTGTCTTTTTCCCCATAGGGGCCGGGGTACGGAATGCCGGGGAACAGGCACCGACCCGAGATGAGAGGTGAAATCCTTGTAGAAATCAGGTAAGTCTTTAATGAGCGTTTTTTGGTAATGTCTTTTCATTCCCTCATTAACGCTGATGTCTCTTTTTCCCCTTAGGGGCCGGGGTCTGGAAATGCCAGGATGCGGCACGGACCCGAAATGAAGAGGGAATGAATCAACAGGTAAGTCTTAACATGGAGATTTAGCTTTCCTTATTCCCTTCTCTCTCTCACCTTTTGTTCTGGTGTTTTTCTCCCTAGGCGCTGGGGCGTGACTTGCGAATCCGGATGATCGCTGCTGAACATGGAGGCGCCCTGTAAAGGTGAGTGGAATGCGGCACTGCAGCGATCTACGCGATGAGCTTTTAAATTAAAGTCTTCCTTTTCAGGATTGTCGGCGAGATGTCTCCAGGGATGCGGATTTAGCAGGTAAGGACTTTTCCTTCTTCTGTTCTCTTCTTCTCTTCCTTTGCAGGTGATCCAGGATGCTGGCAGGCGTGGCAGAAGTCAGGATGCAGGAGCAGACACGGTGAGCGTCCAGCTGCTAGATGCAGAACAACGCGAAGCACGTGTGGCTGTCCGGGTGGGGTTTAAATAGCCTTGGAAGAAGTTCCAGGTATGTATCCTTCCTCCAATCAGGTATGTATCCTTCCCCGACCACGCCCGGATGGTAAATTAGTCCCACAGGTAAAGTAGTTCCTTTCAGCCTCAAGGAGGCCGGGATCCTGCAGCATGGTCTGCATCAGGTAAGTGCACCCAAGCATTCCCATAATGAGCCTGGCGCCTATGGCACCAGGACTGATGTCTTTTATGAGCCTGGCGCCATAGGCGCCAGGACACTGTCCAAAGGGCCCCTATATGGGGTTGCTGGGTCCTTCCTTGGGGACTGGATGTCCGCTTTCGGGGACGCCGGGCTTGAACCGGCTCCCCGGGAGCAGGCATCATGACAGCCATTACTTCACTGGTGAAATGGCTACCTCTGTCTGACTCAATCCTTTGAGGTAGACCAAAACGGGAAAAGATGTGGTTAATCATCAGGGCAGCTGCTGTTTCTGCCTTGCAGTTTGGGGCTGGGAGACATTCCACCCACTTGGTAAACAAGCATGTAACGGTCAACATGTACTTGTTTCCTCTAGACGAGCGAATTACAGGGCCTACAAAGTCGATTTGCAAATCTGACCATGGCAGTGTCATCCCCCTCTTTTGGAGAGGCGCACGGTGTGTGAGGGATGATGGCTGAAATTGTGCATACACAAGACACCCCTTCAAGTATTGGTCGAGGTCCTGTCCCATGTGTGGCCAGTATGCAACCTCTCTTAAGATTTCCAGTGTTGTGTGAAACCCCCTATGACTGGCGGTGGCCGCATCATGGGCGTGACTTAACATCAGGCTTCGAATGAGGTAGGAACCACCCACTGATCATGGCCAGCTTGGGATTTCCTTACCAACAAACCGTCTTGGATTCGGAACATTTTTGGACATTTCATCAACACTCTTAGGTCCTCTTTCCCAATGTAATCTGTGTCCGTCAGGGGAAAGTTCTCAGGGTCCTCAAGGTGTTGGTAAAACTTACCAATGATTGGATCCCCCTTCTGAGCTGTAATCAAATCAGCATCAGGGGTCTCCTTGCTCCATTGGGCAGTTGAAAGATCATTGTGAGCATTTGTCTGGGACCTAGTGATCGCAGTGACCTGGATTTCCCCCAACAGGAACTCTATTTCTATTAGATCCCCTTGGATGGCCCCGGTTTTGGCCAGCTGATCAGCTAAGTCATTTCCAGTTTTGTCTGGTCCCTCTACTTTGGAATGACCCTTGATCTTTTTCCAGTAGATGGTCATCCCATTCGATGTGACCAGATCATCAATATTTTGGATTAACTTCCCATGTTTCAGGGGTTTGTTATTAGCGCATAACATGCCTCTGGTTTTCCAGTTGACCAGGTGCTCCACGAACCCGTTCCGTACATAATCCGAATCTGTGATTATGACCAGTTCGTGGAGTTGATGCTGGACAGCAGTGAGGATGGCCTGATGCACACCCATCAATTCTGCCACCTGACTACTTCGGGGACCAATTTTGTATCCAGCGGAGGGTTCTGGGAACTCCTTCACCCATGCATTCCCTACGCCAGTCACCAGTTCTTTCTCCCCGTCGTTGTCAACATGGTAAGAGCATCCATCCACATAGACAGTGGGCATTCCCTCACACTTGTCTTCTTCAAAGACTTTGTGTGGGGAATTAAGGTATGCCTCCATGTTGTCCTTGATTTTTAGACTTTCGTCCTCGAGACAGTTTTCTCTGGCACAATCATGCAAGTCAGCTAGACCCTGCGCGAGGGGACTCTTCTTGTTTTGGCCATATCTGACCTTCACAGGAAAGCCTTGCATTGACAGAATCCAGGAAATAATTCGGGAATTACTCACATTTCCGGCCCGGATTCTGTCACTTTGGAGATATTGCAGAGGCTGGTGTGGAGTCTCCACTATGATGTGTTCCCCATGGATAAACGGGCGGTAATTCTTCAATGCCCACACCGTTGCCAGGAGTGCCTTCTCAAAATTGTTGAATTTTTCCTATACAGAGGATAAAGTTTTGCTCGCATAGGAGATTACTTTATTGACCTTGTCATGCTTTTGATATAATACTGCCGTCAAGCACGTATTAGAGAACCCTGTCTCCAGGAAGAACTCCTTGTTTCTGACAGGGTAAGCTAGGCAAGGCGCTTGTGAGAGGCTTCTTTTGAGTTGTCTTACCGCCTCAGATTGTTCTGGACCCCATTCCCACTTGACCCCCCCCCCATTCAAGAGATGAATCAGGGGTCTAGTGATCTCTGCGTAGTCTTCAATGAACTTTCTGCTGTAATTAGTCAGTCCAAAGAGGCTCCTTAGTTCCCGCAGAGTTGTGGGGTCTTTCAGTTTCTGGAGTGCTTCCACTTTCTTTTCTTGGGGACAGAGACCCTGAGGAGTAATCTCATGCCCCAAGAAATTAACACGGGTTCTACACCACTGTGCTTCCTGAAAGGAAAGTTTTGCTCCGGCGGCCCTCAACTGTGTCAGAACATAATGGATCTCCGCTATGTGTTCCTCCACAGATGAACTTTTGATGAGGACATCATCTACATAAGCCAAGTTACCCCTCACACCCAGGTCGGGCATGGCCTTATGTAGGAAAATGTTGAATTCATTGCCGGAGTTGAGGTATCCGAAGGGAGTCCGGGTCCATGTGCACTGCTGGCCCCCAAAGGTAAAAGCCAGTTTGTATTGGTCCTCCCTACTGACAGGCACGGTCCAGTATCCATTGGTCAGGTCTATTGCTGTGAATACCTGTGACCCCTGAATCTGGGCCAGCCCTTGGTCAATGTAGGGCAGAGGCCATCGGGAAGTATGGACCCGTTTGTTGAGCTCCCTAAGGTCGGCGCAGAGTCTCCACTGGCCGTTTGGCTTCAATATTCCCAGCACCGGATTATTGAAAGTGCTGTGGACTGGACGGATTATTCCCCGGGACTCAAGGTTCTTAATTATTTCAGTAAGGGACTGCATGGATGCGAGAGGCAAGCGATATTGCTTCACAAACACTGGAGTCATTCCAGGGTCCGTGGGAATTGTTGTGGTGTGGATGTCGGTGCGACCACAGTCATATGAGTCTACCGCAAAGAGATCTTGGCAATCCAAGAAAATTTGTTTCAACTTTTGCTTCTGTTCCAGAGTCACACAGGCATCAGCTAGGTTGACTCTTTCTTCCACCATCTGCCTGAAGCCTGGGAAGACTTCTGGTTTGGCTATCTCAGCGGCCTCCTCCAGCTGGGTGGAGAAGTCCCTGGTCAGAGTGCTGATTTGGACTGGAGGCTTCAGGTGGGAAAGGCAGCCCTCATGGACCTGGAAAATCACCTCATCCCTCCTGAAGTCACAAGTCACATCTTCCTTACCATAAGGGCAAGACGTGTACACCAGGAAGTTCCCCCCATGCCGGGTGAAAATCCTGTCTGGTGTTGTATTGTCCTCACTGTCACTGTCAAAACAGTCCTTGGGGATTGGTCCTAACAGTTCATTTCCTAAATCAATGGAGAAATGTCGGTCATCAATCGCCATTCCAATAATGGTGCCTGCGGCTAGAGTAATACTCTTTAAGTCGCTGTTATCCACCCCTATTGGAATGGTGTCATGTTCTATGTTGACTAATGGTGTTGGGTTTACCCCTAACCCTTGCTGTTGGAGAGAAGCATTTAGATGGATATAAGCATCAGGGTTTTTCAATTTTTGTCCTCTTTTAACTTTCACTTCCAGGGAGAATTGTCGGGTCCTTTCTGGGATGGTGACTTCCTCTTTGATCTGAATTTCAACTGCATAAGGTAGCAATTGAGCTGACCTAAATGCTTTTTCTGGATCATCAAAGCCCATGGGATTATCCGCTAATCGGGACCAAGCTTTGAAGTTTATTAGGTCCAAACTAATGGCAAAGCGATTGAGAATGTCACTGCCTAAGTAAAAGGCGGCAGTGACGTCTCGCACGACCCAACAATTATGGACTATGCTCTTGTTGCCAATGGAGATTTTGAGCATACACCTGCTTGGCAGGAGATGTTTGGAATCAGGTGCTTCCAGGTCCATTTCCCATTTGTCTATCAGTTTGAATGTGGGAATGGCTGGATCTTTTGGGAGTTGGCGGAACATGGCTTCGCTGATGAAGCTCTTACCGTTGTTCACACACACTCGAGCGAGAACAGAGTCCTTCCCATCGTTTAACTGAACAGGGATGAACAACTGATCTCCAATTTGCTGAATATCAGCCAGGCTCTGAGCTGATTTCACATCTTTCAGGACTATAGGAGTGGGAGTGTCTGATTGTGGATTGGTGAAGAATTTCAGGGTGTTTCCTTCCAGTGTGGAATACCACCTTAAACTGGAAGGAAGGTTGATTTTCAGAAATAGAGAGGACCCCCCCATCACCAGTCTGTTGTCCTACTGCTATTACTGTCAGGTCTGGAGTTTGGTTGTTCTGGAAGTGAAATTCTACTTGGTCAGATTTTTGTTCAACCATGTGGCAGGTGCCGTTTAAACTAACATGGTTGACACTCTGTTTTAATTTTATTGGTCGGCTAGTCTGGGTCCAGAGGACCTTGTTTACACAATCTATTAGGGGTGACAACCTTCTCAGGAGGTAATTCCCTAGTAAACAAGGGGTGCCCTCTGGAGTCACTACTATGACCGGGTGTTTCACCTTGTGTCGCCCAATTTTAATGTCCAAGTCTGCAGTCCCCTCAACGGGAATTTCCTTCCCGTCAAAGTTCTGCAGTTGTCCAGGAAGAGAGGTGAGAGGAATTCGGTAATTCTCCCCCCTTCCTGCATTTAGTTCATCAAAGGCCCTTTTGGACAGAAGGGTAGCTTGGGATCCAGTGTCCACCAGTGCCAAAATCATACCCTTCCCCTGTACTTGTGCCGGGGCATAGTATCTTCCCTCCTTCTCCTCAAGGGGGCACAGATAAGGCACATTTTTGGACAACCGGTGGGCTAACTTTCTGGTTTTGGACATTGCTAGCAAAGAGATTTGGGCAGAATTCTGTGGAGAGCCTGGGGAATCTGAAAGAAAAAGTTGGCAACTGGAAATAGTTTCGGGTTCTGGGCCACCCCCCCCTTTTGGAGGCAGTCCTCGGGATGGGTTTGACCCACGGGATTTTGGTATTGTCTGTTCTGGGATGAGATGATGGGTGGCGGTAGCTCAGTCTCCACATCTCCCCAGTCTGAATTGGCATCCCTTGGGACCCATTTTTCCTTAGGAGGATTTCCCCCATCTCTGAAGGAGAAGATCCTTTTCCCAGGATCTTCTGAGGATCCCTCTCCCTCAAATTGGAAGACCTGTACCTCCTATACAAAGTGGGTCTGTTTGGGTCCTTTGTTTCTCCTACCTCCTCTCTGCTCCTTGGGTGGCAGACTTTCAGGGGTAGGAGATTTTGTTTCCGGTTCCTGGTTTTCCAGGGGCTGTTTACAAGTTAGGAAGGAAGCTTCCTCCAAGGCTTTACACCCCCCCCTTCCCCTTGTGCCTCCTCCCTGGAAACCGGTGGGTTATCGGGGTGCTGCCCCCGTCATTGTTCTGGAGCACCAGGTCCAGAGTTTGGGGCATTCTGCGGTGGCATGCTCATCTGAGGGTTCTGTTGAGCCCTCAGTATGTGACCCAGATCCCGTGCCATATTTTGGACCTGGCGCTCAAGTTGTGAAACCCGCTCAGGCTGATACGGGGCTCTATTTTCTCCCCTGGGCTGATCCCGGGAAGGGTAGCTATCCCTTCTCTGGTAGTACCCCTGGTTGGGAAGATTTTGGTACCGCTCCACCCTTGGCCTCCCCTCTCCCGGATTAGGTTGTCTGGGCTCAGGGAATTGGGGAAAGAAGGATGGATGATTTTGGGGCTGGAAATTGGGTGGATACCTGGGGAAAAAGTTCTGCCCAGGATTTGGTGAATTTCTGCCCTCCTGGGGGAAGTTAGGAGGGAAGTTCCCCGGGTCAGGTGCTTGGCTGGATCCCCCCCTTGGGCTGGAGGAGTCCACACATAACCCAGGATTGGTCGGTTTCCCTTGTAGCGGGGACTTACATAGTCAGGGGGGCGGGGGACCCCATTTGTGGGACTACCTCCTCGACTCCCTGTCTGTGACTGGCCCGAGGGCCTTCTGGGCTGTGAATTATTTGGTGCAGGCAGGTTTTTAGGCCCCCCCATCTCCAAATCTAAAACGGGGGCAACCTTTACCTCTGCCACCTTGGCAGCAGCAGGGGTGCTGTTGGTTTTGGGGTTTTCCGGTGCATTATTTTTATTTTCGATGGGCTTCTGCACCTCATAGATCCGGGTAGCCTGTTCAATGACCCAGTCTAAAGATCTTTTCTCATGAAAATCTCTCACGAGCTGGGTCATTATGTATTTTGGTAAGGCATGGAAAAACGTATTGATAAATTCTCTGCTATCCGTGCGCACCCTTCTGGTGGTCTGCGCAAAAGCACGCTTTAATTCTTGCACAAACTCTTGTGGGGCCTGCTCCTCTCCACATTGCAAATTGTAGGCTGCCTTGCGAGCCTCTTGAGGATTTCTGTGAACAGAAAAATGTTTCAAGATGGCCGCCTTATAGGTGGACCATCTTAAATGATTTTGGTCCTCCAGCCCCGCAAAGAAACTGGAGTATTCTGGGGAGAATGTCCATTTGACGTACTGGATGCAGCTACTGCTGTCCTTCAAATGGAAAGTCTCCATCATTTGCTCATAGAGCTCCAAGTGTTCCCAAACGGAATACTTGGCGTTCTTATGATAAGGAGTGATGACACTCCTGATTGCCTTTATTTCTTTCAATGGGTCCTTAAGCAAGGCCCTTTTTGCCTTATTGGCCTTTTTGGTTCGGGTAACCCTGGTCCATTCATCCTCTGACTCAGAAGCACTGCTCCCAGAGGTGCCCGTCTGATCTTCCAGGTTTTCCCGGATTCTGCGAGCCTGGGAATAGCTGGCAGAATGTGGGGACCTGGTCTCCTGTGTCCTGTAATGCTCAGAGGAGTCTTCAGACCCCTCCTTTCCTTGCTGCCAGGATTTGATGGGTTCCCCCCCCACTGACATAACTGGGCCGAGGTTTTCAGGATGCCCTTAATGGGCCTACTCTCCTGGGGTTCCCTACTAAATTGCACTGTGCTTGGGTGCCCATACCCGGATGCCCGCCCATCCATTCCTGGGAGGTACTGGCCTATGAGCCCCATACTTCTAGCTGGATAGTAATCTGCCATCCCTGTGGCCCTGGGCTCATGTGCGCGAGGGGACATGGGGGTGGCAGGGTCCAGGGACTGGGAGAGATGAAGGCCTCTGGTACTAGGGCTCCTGAGGTTAGGCTCAGGAGTTTCTCTTTCCCAGCGAATCTCATCTCTATCCGCCCCTGCTTCCTGTTGCAATGCAAGAGCCTGCGCTTTCAGTTCCTCAGTTAAGGCCTTACTAGACTCTATCAGTCTCTCCTGCATCGCTACCTGTTGCTGGAGCCTATCATTGTGCTGGCAGAGAGCCTCATTCTCTCTCTGTGCCTCCTGATTGGTCCTGGAGTACTGGGCCAGTCTTTGCTGCAGGAGGGTTACCTCCTGAGCTGTGTCCCTATTGGCCTGCTCCTTTCTTGCCAGAGCATCCTCCACCCTCCTGGTGTGCTCTAACAAGTTCTGGTGTTCTTTTTGGAGGTCACCCAGTCCCTGGAGGGCCAGGTGATTTTCTTCCATTTTCCTTTTTAAGTGGCAGACTTCCTGGCCTAAGGTATCCCTTTCCTGACTAAGAGCCTGCATCTGTGCCGCCAGGTCGTCCCTTTGCCTTTGGAAGGCATCAGCTTTCTGGCGCTCCTGGTCAAACTCTGCCTGGGTATCCAGGTCTTTCAAAATCAGTTTATTGCTCTCTGCCTTCTCCCTATCTAGGTGGCTTTGCAGGGTGACTACCTGCTCAGCACATGCCCTATTGAAGTTTAACTGTTGCTCCAGCTTTTTCTGGCTCTGCAGTAGGGAGTCCAAACCTTCTTCGTACTCCTTCTGCAAGGCCAGAAATCTGGTATCCTGGTCCGCCTTTTCCTGTTGCAGCACATCCATATCCTCCTTTATTTTAGTGATGTACTGTCTGCTGTCCTTTTCTGACTCCTGGCTCCTGAGCAGCCTCTGCTCAGAAGAGTCCAGATCAGATTGGGCCTTCTCTAACGCCATCAGTTGCCTATTTGCCAGATCTTGGCCTTCAGCACATTTGTCCTGCATGGCTCCCATATATAGATAAAAATATGCCGCTATCCTGGCAATCTTATTATGTTCATCTTTGGCTTTAGGGGCCATATATAGTTCACTCAGGGCCACATGTAGGGGACCCTGATCTCCCCATATATCTGACCCTGTTTCAGTGACCTGTTGCGCGATTGCCTGCAACCAGACCGGTTGGTCCTGATGAGTCCACTCACCTCTCACAAATAGCTTATGTAAGAAGTGCTCTCTGGCTATTTTCATATCTACCAAGGTCGTCATTCTGGAATTTGAGTTCCTTCCTGACTTACAGAAGTTTGTATTTTATTTTGCAAAACAGACCGTTTCCGTAGAGCGTTCCTTTGAGGGATGCTTTCACAGTGTAAAACAGCGTGGTGATCTAACCGGATATGTGTATCTGGTCAGTTGGCACACTGTATTAATCTGCACAAGTGGTAAATCTAACCCAGAATATCCCGTCTCGAGCCCCCACTTTTGTAAGCGATATTCAATCAACACTACAGCCAAGTCAATGCCTAGTCTGGGATGCTGAGGAAAACCCTTATTAATGTATTTTTATGTCTAGTTCAGTATTCTGGATGACAACCCTTGTATAACACCCCCCTCTTAGAATCCCCCTGACCCCACTGAGCCAAGAAGTAGGTTTGTGTTGCAAATTAAAAGGTTTATTTGGACAATTCAACAATATATATCTATCACACTTTTATAATATATTAATATCTGATAGTACATTGAGACATATGATGTGGATCCACAATGGGTAATGTTACAGTGGTACACTTGATTACTTAGGAGTAGTATGGAGGATGAGGTAGCTGAAAATACTTTATGGTTTCAAGGAAATGCAATGAGAAATAAAATGCAGTACATAAACTAACTGATATGGTTTCACAAGATATCATATGTTCACTTTTCCCCTGGTGGCAATTCACCCCCCCCCCCCCTTATATGCAATGCAAGGAGATGGAAGTAACACACACAGTTCTCAGGAATGCAATCAAATACAATACAAAATTCAATTCCCACCCCAGCAAGCTTAGAGAAAACAGGTATGAGTTTTAAAACACAGGCCCAAGTGCTTTGAATGTGGTGGCAGTGAAGTGAGAAATATGCTGAAAATGCTTTTAATTCCCTTTAGGAGGTTCAGGGTGAGTGAGAGATACTTGGGCTGAGCTCAGGCTCACTTAAGCAATGATTCAGGGATGGTTATTAAGAGGCAAACGAATTTTTTAGCAAAGGAAAGCAAAAAGCTGCTATCTTTTTACAGGTAAAGAAATCAGGCCAAATCGCAAATCGCGGCAAAATTCGCGAGTGCGTGATTCACGATTACGGCAAAAGTATAAGGAGTGTAGCAAGTCGGATTTAGGTTCGTTGTAAAGCTTAGATTCTAAGCTTTCAGATGAAAGTTGAATTTCGTTCCTAGCCCAAACGGTTCCAGAGATACGGTTGATTAAATAAAGGTAGTTTTTCGGATTTAAAGTAAACTCAAAATGACAGGTGACAGCTTGCAGCTGCAGAATTGACAGGTGACAGTTGTGCAGCTTTAAAAGTGACAGATGACACGATTTCTAGGAGGCAGTTCTACTTAGGTTAAAATAGTTTGGATTGGATTATTTTAACTAAGAGATTGGTTCTGCACAGTTCTGCTAGGTACTCACAATATAAATTTGAACTAGGCCTCGTCACGGATCTGGTCAACACGTCCGGCTGCGGCTCTGTCTGCTCAGCGGGTCAATCAGGCACCGGTTCTGCTCACAGCTCTGCTCTGCTGGTCTAGCCTCTCTGGATTCTGGATGTAACACTGCTTTCTGGGTACTGCTACAGGTTCTTGCAAAAATTCTCGACAAAACTTCAAACAGCTTGCCCGGCTGTTGAATAGTTTGGTTGGTTTTGAGGCCTGCTGAAGAGGATTCAGCTGGTGGATTCAGGCCTCTCTGCTACAAATTCTGGAGTTAATTTCTGCTACAGGTTCTGGAGATTGATGGATTTGAAGTCTGGATCTCTGGATGTGAAGTCGTCGGTCAGCATGCTCCGCAGCAAATGGAATTGAATGTCTCTACCTGTCCCAGCAGTCTCTTTTTATGTGTTTTGGAAAGTGGGTGTGTGCGTTGGTCATAACTAAACCTGCCCCTCTCACTTATCATTGGCCAATTCCTCCTCTCTCCCTTGATTGGGGGAAGGAAATGTGAGTCAGAGTGATGCTGTAGGTTTTATGGTCAGAGGAACCTCCCCTTGTCAGATTGCACACAAATCTATTTCTGACCCAAATACATATTTATCTATGTACCATTTTTCTAATATAGGTCCAGTTAACATATTTTCTGTAGCACCAAACCATCCGATCCCTGTCTTTATACGATGTTGTGTCCACTGAAGACAGAATTCTCCCCTTTTCATCCAGATAACGACCTCTAAACCTTTCCAGATTTTACACAAATGTGCACCAGGGATATGGGTTACAGATGATAAAGTGTCAGATTTTTAACATGCATACATTTGGAGTGACAACCTTTTTTCCGCTACTATCCCCAGGAACATACCCCAGGGTCCTAACACCTCTTAAAATGTTCACAGAAAAATCACAAAAATAATATTACTTATATAATTCTGACAAGTCCACACTAGGAGTTATCTATCTTTTTAAAATTATGCTCTGGTCAAAAGGGGTGTGGCTTCCCACATCACATGGTGGAATAACTGGTTTATCCACTTCCTCCAAGCCAGCTTGTTCACAGAGGCACAGCTGCCCCCCAGTTTCTCCCAAGAGGAAGATATTTTACGACGCCCCCAATATAACTTTTGCCTGAGTCAAGGAAGTTGCATTGTTCTGTTCTTTCCAGTTCCCAGGTGCTCCACCCCTAATCTAATCAGAGAGGTGACAACTCCTTTTGGCAAGGGGCAGCAGGACGCAGCTAGGCCTGGGAAGAGTGGCTGAACAGGTTTCTCCTGTCGGGGGTAGTTGTCAGGCAGAATCCAGTTTCATTAAGCCAGCTTTCAGCTAAATGTCACTTTTTGTTCCCAGTTTTCTACATTCAAATCAAACTGACAATTTTTACCTATACATTAAATAATTACTTCCTTCAAGTCATTTCAGAATATAGTTTTACATTGTATCCACCTCTTAGCAAGTCTTTCCTTGGTCTGGTTTTGTTTCATTTGTTCAGTTTTACACAAAAGTCTGGTGGTTTTAAAACGCCGGCTTTCTGATAGTGGTGAGTACTGGTAATGCAACCATTTTTGGGATTAAGAAAATTAATTCCCCACAGTTCTGAGTTGCTTTTTTGGCAATCAGCATTGCCATTCCCAATGGTTTCAGGCTACTGTGTGTGTAGCCCAATGGTGGTTTTAGGCAGTGCCCTCCTGTGCACACAACATAGGAAAAAATGGGTGGCAGCCTATTCTTCATGTTTTCCCTGTGCACTCTCTGGGGAGTTCTGGCCATCATGATGTTTTCCATGCCAGTACTGCACAGTTTTATAGTAGGGCTTGTATGCATGGGTAAAAACATCCCACAGCTCCCGGCATCCATGGTGCCCCAGGCACCCTGGCCATGTCTCCATGACCCAACAGGGTCCTGCCATGCAACCAATGTAACCCGGTGACAATCCCCACAGCCGGCCCCACAACAATGGCGACAAGGGAGTGGAACCCCCACAATGTGCCCCGTCCCCTGCTGTCCCTCATTTTGAAGAAAAAGAAGAAGGGAACTGAGAGCCAGGCTCGGCCACCATCCCAGTGTTCCCCAGAAGAAGAGGGGATGCTCACCGCCCTGTCCTGAGGCGCGCATACTGAGGCTCCCATAGTAGAAGAGTCAACCAATATACCAAACCATTCACCTATTACTTCCTCAAAACGTGCATATACGATATTCTGTGCCGTAGACTATAAACATCAGACTACTAAAGTAAATTCTCGAATATCAAATATTCCTCAGGTAAAAGAATCTAAAAATGTTAACAAAACAAAATCGTCCTCAACTTCGGCAACAAAACACTTTTTCAAATCTATTAATAAATTGAAGAAAGGTTCTGTGTTAGCCTCTACCACTTCAACCAGCATACCGTTGTATGCTCCACTTGATGCACTCGTTGTGGCTGCTGCTGACCTTCAGGCCTCTGAAAATAGATTAAAGGAATAGTGCGCTCAAAAATATTATTGTCCTGAGGGTTCGGACATGTGTTTTAAGCATACGTTGATCGATCGTACAAATATTTCCTATGCACTTTAACGTAGTTTTACTCTTTTTTACACATGCGAAAACAGGCAGGAAGGTGCGGCCATTTTGTGATAATCTTATCCGTTGCCGCATCGCCCAAGATGGACTGCCCTGGCGGCACTAAATCATATCCCCCGCACCTGAGGCTGACATCTCCAAACCTAGTGATATTCTCCGCCTATCTCCATGATGTTATTGGGTAGCGTAGCCAAACGCGCCCAGTCATCACCTGCGTGTTTACGTAGGTTGACGCATAACCCGGAATATCAACACACATCATCTCACAACTCAGCGCATCCCACTTTTGAATATAAAACTATACTTTTAAAGGAAATAGCAAAACTGTACAATTTCTAAAGTACTTTTATTTCACAATAAACGCTCCGAGAACATCCGGCGATTGCCATATTCAAGCAAATGGGTATTTTTTTTCTTTTTTCTCGATCCACAAATGTTTATCGTGAGTCACACTGTATTCTTTTTGGGTATAAGAAGCACATTGGACGCACCGTGAATCGCAAGGCTTGGGCATCAGCTTGGCACTAGGCCACCGTTAACGATGTCAGGTTGCCCCTTATCGCTGGTAATACATAAGGGCATATCGGCCCATGGCGATCCTCCCAAAAAAGCGTCATCGTGATCCAGCCATTCAAGTGTATCTGCAGCTGACGGTTAAAAAACCCGTCAGTTGGTATCTGGAATCGATGACAATCACAGAAAGGCAGGATGTAGCTGTTTGAAAAACAGAACAGAAATGTGTCTCAGTAGCCAATCTTTATTACAATTTATCATTTTACCCATTTATTTGGCCCGTGTTAAAACTAATGATGGACACAGACGTGAAACAATGGGAACACAGAGAAAACAACGTGGAAAGTAGTCTACAATTTGCTTTAGAGGTTAGTGCTATGGAGTATGTTCAGCTCGAAATGGGATGCGGAAGCTGATGCAACAATTCAAACCCAGTAGTGGACTACATGCATCTCGATGCTGGACTGCCCATGTGCCTGGGACAAAGACAAGTACACACACAGGTTGTATTTGCGTGTCATTCCAATATGCCACAAAGAACAACCCAGTACAATGTAAGCCAGCAATAACAATCGGCTAATGATAAGTTGACTCGTTGGTCTACAAAATTGTCAGAAGTAAAACTTACATAATATTCGGCATTTCCATTCTCTCAGCATAACAGAGACTCCGTTCAGATCAACGATTTTTCATAAAAGGAAATTACATGTTCCTTTGTCCAGTTTTGGAATGGTGAACCTTATCATATTTGACGGTATTACACCCCTCCCTTCATTCATTCCTTTCGCAACCATCCCTTTCTCTCAAGGTCGAAAAACAATTGAATCTTATACTGTGTGCGATGCGTGGGCTTGCTCAGCTCGCAAGCAAACATTCAAAGCCGCTGACCTTCACTCAGAATGGAAGCCAATAGCCCTTCAGACCACAGTGGCATTAGAAATATTTTTGAAAATCATATGAATTGTTTGCTGCCATCCACCAATGGGGTGTGAAATTTCTAGTGTTTTACTTGATTCCTCTGGAGAATTTCGCACTCTCCCGGCGACTCCCACAGCCAGCCCACACCACCTGTCAGCTCAGCCCGTTTCCTGTTCACGCGGCAAATCACATAAACATTTTTCACAAGGAGCAGGTCTCTAACCATGACAAAATGTGCTCGTACGAGAATGTCTGAGCAAGTCCTGCTGCAACCCCCTCCTGCAAGGCCGCGGTCCCCTGAACCCATGCCTGCAGTTATATATTAGAGGCCTATAAATTGCACACGTGTGTTTGTACTATCCCACTTTGGGTCAATAGCGAGGTGAAGGGTGTGGGGGTCTTGCTCCTGAGGCAACCAGCGGGGGTCGGGATTGATAGCTGACAGGTCTGGCACATCAGGGCTAGAAAGGAGGTGGAGGGAGATATGTTAGTTTAGGACAGAATATACTGTGACTGGGGTCTTGTTTTATTGGGAGGCACTCTGTGGTGGTCAGCAAGGAAGGGTCACGCTTCTGGTACATGAAAAGAATAGCTTTGGGGGGCACAAGATTGAACAAGCAGTAATTTTCCAGCAGCGGGGTGAGAGGTGCAGGAGAACATTTGTTGAGATGGATGAACAACTACAAGTCATGGTTTGGCCCTGACACACGCAGGACAGTTATCTCAGAGGAAGAATTAAATTAATACATTCTTTGTTCGCAACATCTTGTCTCGGCGCATCCATGAGAAAAGGACTTGGGAGGCACAGGCGTAGGAGGAAAAAGGAGGGTGCTGTCAGTGCTCGCTGTTTGAAGCGCTGCTGAGGGGGAGGGGAAACTTCGCAATGCCAGAATGCGGCCTAGCCCAAAGTTGGAGTTGAAGGTACACAAAATGGAGTCCTAGTGTGTCTAGCAATAGCCCCACCTCTGCTCATGTCAGGGCTTTCTTCCCCATGGCTGCAGAAGGGCAGAGGAGGCATCCCCCACGAGTGCAAGAGCAGGGTGTCACATTCGCGTATAATGTATGGGGGCTAGGGGTTCAACCGACCCACTCCTTCCCTACATTAGCAACGACCCCAACACATTCCCCCCTGAATATATTGGTCAGAGTGCAGCTATTTCTTACCAACAACCCACTTTGATGCGCTGTTTTGCTCACAGTCAGTAGTTTGTGCGTGCCGAGTATCTTATCTAGCCTAGGTCCCATCCCTTTTGTGGGACGAGTAATTATTGAGCTATTTGGGCAACTGTTTAGTAAGGCAACTGCAGAACTCCAAAGTTGCTTTCATGCTGTTATCCATCTGGCCCTCCCACGATCAGTGAAGGTCCCACAGTAGCTTGATGAAACTGGGAAGTGTGAAAGCACAGCGTTACATTCTATGGCAATTGTAAAAATGGTTCTTGTTGAAAAAAAATTGCCAAATAGGATAGATTTCAAAAGACAAATTGGATGCTTTATTTGGACACTCTATATAAACATTGTTGATCAAAAAAACAGATGGTAATCATTTGTACCTGGAAGTGAACTGTTGCACGATCTCTGCTTTAGGTGGACAGGGCACGTTTGCAATGTTTTGTTGCAATGTATGTGTCCTTGGAACAAAATAGCGCGTGATTCTGTGAGTATGTATGTCCAAGACAGTCATAATAAGATCTTTCACAAAATCGAATTCCATTTCCTCGTATATTGGCTTGACCACCCATTTTTTGCTTCTTTTTGTAAAGGCCATTGTGTAGCAAAGCCTCCCAAAGTTTCCCATAGCCCTCGATTGTTCATGCCCTACATTCTCGTTATGCACTAATACCGCTAGTAATGTCCTATATTGCATCCCGTCTATGCCTAAATGCAATCTCTTGGGCCTGTACATTAGGCACATATTGTGGAACACCTCCAAATCTACTGTGTGACAGAATTCTGTGAGTCCCTTCAGATCTCTTGATAGGGTTTTATCAAACACAATCTTCTCAAGAGCTATGTGTGGAGGTGAAGATGGAATCAACCGCTTCTTCTTCCGTTCCTGCTCTGGCGACAAAGGGCCATGTGCACATTGGTGGAAATGTTGGT
The DNA here is from genome assembly GCF_040938575.1 of Ambystoma mexicanum. Classification (NCBI taxonomy): domain Eukaryota; kingdom Metazoa; phylum Chordata; class Amphibia; order Caudata; family Ambystomatidae; genus Ambystoma; species Ambystoma mexicanum. The sequence continues at coordinate 81,992,419 of NC_090937.1, forward strand.
TTTCTGTCCAAGAGTGGACATTGGAACAGTGGTGCATTAGTGAGCACCATTTTTCTAGTAACATTTCCACAGACCCATTGCAAGTTTTGGAGCTCGACCAAAGATGATTGCTGAAAGACTAGGACCACTGTAAAATATTTTAAGAACCTTTTTTTTCCTGCTGCTAAGATTGTTTTATGGATTGATTTGGCAACGTGCCATACATCAAATTGATGGCAAATATTGGGAAACTGCTCTCTCATTGTCTTTTGTAAATTTGCATTCCCCTCGATTGGAGATCTTCCAGGGATTTTATAAAACCAAGTATCTTCATGGCCACTGAGGATTTACATTCGGACACCTGCACGACCACCACACTCACACTTTTTTTAGTTTCCATGTCCTGAAAGTGGTATGTGCAGTACTTTGCTGAAAATCCAGGGCTGTCACACTGTCCATCACCAACTAGCCTGAACCATTTTTCAGAGAATGTACTTTGAATAGACATTTGTTCAATTTTCCAAGCTTCACTAATAGCAGGGAACATATATTGACGTTGATGTTTGTAGTACTGCGTTTTAGAAAGGAACTGGAGTCCCACAATTTGACAGAAACTGGACAACTTACTGAAACTAGAGCCACTGAAAAGTAAAGCAACTGCACACAGTAGATTTCCAGCTGGCAGTTTCCCCAGCATCGGTTGAGCGCACCATGAACAATTTGCATGGAGCATTTCACAGGTGGCTTGTATGTTGAGGTTACTGTCTTGTGATACACAAGTAACATTCACCAATGGCTTCCGGCATACTTCCCCTCTCACTGGATGCACACATTTCAGCATCATTATGATCTCCATCAAGCAGCTGTCAAATGCAATGTATCTGGGCTCCTTTATTAGGTTATCATCCTGCATGAATATTGTTTCTGACACAACTGTGGTTGACATATCAGCCCAACTGGACAAACTGTAGTCGAGATCTTTGTCTAGTTCCTCGGTCAATTGTGTTGATGCTTCAGTCTCTGCTATTTCAGCTTCTGTTACTTGAACACGAATCGGAGAAAACAGCAATGTCGATTGTTTTTTGGATGGCACTTTTTTGGTGGGTGTTGATTGTGTCAAGTGGTCTGCGTCTAATTCTAAAGCATCTTCATTACATTCAGTTTGATCTTCATCTGGTGGAGCTCTCGCATTGTAGCAATGGTCCAACAACACTTTGCTGGCTTCGCCGGTCACATTCAATTAATTTTCTGGCCATTGGGCAAAAGCATCTCGAGTCCGCGTATTGATTTGAACATGCTGTGCCTCAAATAATAGTTGCTCAATGGTCAAATCAGTTTGGCAAGCAGCATCTCTGATTTCTGTAGCTGTCTGTGTCTGCATAGTTCGTACACCATCAGGCAACTAGAAGACAGGTTGGATAAACATGTTCAATATAAATCCAACGTACAGTATATGGCACTTTAGATTTTTTAAAAAGCATGTTATGAAGGTACCAGCACAAAACACTGTTTGAAAATGAAATTGTTTGTAAATTACCATAGCTTTCTTGGTTTTCTGTTAAACCTTCTCCTTCTGTACTGTAACGACTGCACTAGCAAGCTGGTCCACTGACTCAGATCCATGTGCCTCCTCTTCTATAGCCCGATCTTGTATACATGCCTAGAAAACAGTATCCATTAAAAATATGTCAATCGTATTTGAAATAAAATTATTCCCTCGCACACATGGCTTACACAGATACCCTTGTACAACGTGTACGCCACTTAGTCAAAATACAGTTTGAATTTCACCTGATTGATGGCTAGTTTACTCGATGAAAGATGACTGTGCAAAACCCACTGATTGAAATGTTGCACTGAAGTAATTTGCAAAAGATGCTCGTTTATAATAATGTCAATGTCTAATGGTATCAGTTCTAGGACCAACTTTCTTTTATTCGAGGGAACTGTCAGTACGCATACCTCTGTCTCTGTATCAGCTCTGAAGGATGATGTAATTGTAGTCGAAGTACCAGCATCACCCTGTAAAACAGTACTTGTTTTAGTTTGAATGAAAAAAAGTGAAATTGAACACACTGTGCCGAGGTTTCCTTCCTGCTGCCCTCCTCCCCTATGCCCACGTTCTCCTCACCTGAGCTGTTGGATTTGCTGGTTTCCTGGAGGCGTCGCCGGGTGAGGTAGTCTCTTTTCTTTTTGGGATGCACTTGCTTGTCACGGAGAAAAGCACAGTGACAGCTAAGGAACAGCTGTCCTGTGGCTCCCCTTCCGGAATCAAGCCGGAAAGGGAAAAAACCCCAGAGGGAAAAACCCTTGATGAAGGACAGGCTCTTCTTTAGAAGTCAAATCCCCACTGGTGCTGACTGGAGGAGGTGGAGAAAGTTCCAACCGGAGGAAGTAAGGAGCGATGTCACAGAAGGTAAATTGCAGTCCAGTAGATGGAGATTCTGGACGAGTGAAAAGGAGTAGAAGACTCCACCGGAAGAAGCAGCCGTCCTTACAGTGCAGGGAGGAGAAGGAGGCCGTGAATACACCAGGTCCAGGAGCGCCGGGAGCAGGTAAGGGCATTACGGAGACCTGGGAAAAAGGGAAAGACCCTGAGGGTGAGAGAAAAGAGAGAGAGCGAGCGAGAGATAGAGAGAGAGAGAGAGAGAGAGAGAGAGAGAGAGAGAGAGAGAGAGAGAGAGAGAGAGGAAGAGAGGCTCCGTAGAGCCGGAGCCGAACTCGAGAGAAAAAGTAAATAAGCCAGGCACGGCAGAGAGCCGTAGAGAGAGGAGGAGCAGAGGAGGGAGGAAAGCACAACAGTGCAAAAGTATCGCCGAAGCGAAATAGCTAGTCACTGGCAGAACCGAAGGAAGCCAGAAACACCAAGCGAGAGGGACCTGGAAACAGGAAGCGTCCTGAATCGAGGGTTGCAACGCAACGCATCTCCAGTGGGCGGAGCTTAAATACTGCACAGAGCGGTGCATAAGGAAACAAAAGAGGGACTAAAACCCTCTATGTCGGTTTTGCCAATTCCAATGAGCAAGAATCCGCCAATCTCGTCCTCTGCCATAACGGCGGATGACACACACACAATGTGATGCAGACAATGGTACATATCAATAAAAACCCATAAATGAAACATTATGTTAACAAAGGACAGGATACGTAAATTTGATCATATTATTTCAAATTCCATGCATAAAACATTTCTGGAACTGAATAGCTAAATAAAACTACCTGATGCGCGCTCAAACTTGTTGTTGACTCCCGGAAAGACATGGATGCAGAATCTTGCTCCTTCATATTCAGTGCATTGTCATGGAGTTGTAAAGGAAAATTAGATTTGATTTAGAAATGCTAACCTAAAAAATTGACATGTAAAGCAACTGATTAGGAAAAGATTATGCTTATTTCCAAGTGGAGTATAGCATAGTTATCTGTGCCCAAAAATCGTTTTTCTATGATGCTCCTAAAACCAACGACAGATGTTTAGCAAAATGGGGGTTAGTTATAAAGCAATACAATCTTGTAAATATGAAAAGGATTATAAGGGACATTTACACCTAAAATGCCAATCCGTCCATGTAGTTACCTGTTCAGTACCCCAAGGCCTACAGCTAAATCAGCAACCGTGACTCACCTGAGGCAGCGTGTGCATGAACAGAGTCGGAATTGCATTTGGAAGCAATTTATGAGACGTTCTGAGTCGATGCTTCTTTGTGTACTGCGATTGGTCGTACATATTCATGGTAAAGTGCAGGCTGCAGATGCGGAATCGATCACCCCTTGAGTCCCCCAAGACTTCATGGGCTCTACTTTCAAGCTCTTCCAGTGCAAATCCGCAATATCTGACCCATTCTCTTATTAGATCTATATTCCTCGGGAATACATGCATTGTAGTGCCTACAGGTTTTGTTATGGGTCTTAGAGCGGCAACCGTAAACCGTACATTCAGGCATTGTTGGAAATTCTGTAAAAAAAAAGTCAACATTATTAGAAAATTACTTTGCATGAGAAAGATGGAATTATATTATACATTTTTTCTATGCAATCTATGTTTTGGTCCCCGAAGCAAAACCTGTGTAGAGTAGCCGGCTGTATTATAGGATAACTTTCATACACAATTCATTGATGTGACGCAAATCGTAACATGTTACTCGTCCCTTGAATGTACTATCGTGCATCAAATGGAAACATGTTTATAGACACAGTCCGCGAAGGATGCATTTCGATCCCAATTGACAATGATGACATTTGCAATATATAGATAACATAACAAATTAAAATCAAGTCAATGGCAATGACATGAATGAACCTTACACTACTAGGTACGTTCGTTCGAAATAAATGGGAAATTTAAAGATCAAGGAGATATGATTAGGGTGACCTGCCCTTACCTTGACCAACAAACAGTTGTATGCAGCAAGCAGGGTAGTTAGTAGCAGGAGAACAGGGAGATATTCATAGGTAGCACGATGACGAGCTGACTCACACTGGTCATGGAAGTTCTCAGGTAGCACGTTCACGAGTTGACTTGCAGTGCTCAAAGATGTTCTCATGAAAAATATCAAGTGGTTTATAAAGAATTAGAAAAGTGTGTATGTATGTGAATGAATGAAGTGTGTATGGCGTGGTATTATGTGGATTGCAGGGGTGCAGCCTGCTTCAAGGGGAGCCTGCCTGGAGACACAGGGTCTGAGGAGGCCATGTGTAGAATGGCCACTGCGCGTATGATACCCTTGAAGTGTACATGGTGTTTGGCACCTTGGCTGTTGCAACCCCTGCCAGCCCCCATTGGTAGCGCACATCCACTGGTGCCAACTGCTTTTGATAATGGAGGGGGATGGATGGGCCTGAGGTGTGCAGGAAAGGGCCGGAACACTGCTGAATGGAGACACACTTATGTGGATTGCAGGGGTGCAGCCTGCTTCAAGGGGAGCCTGCATGGAGACACAGGGTCTGAGGAGGCCATGTGTAGAATGGCCCCTCCCCATAAGATACCTTTGAAGTGTACATGGTGTTTGGCACCTTGGCCGTTCCAACTCCTGCCAGCCTTCATTGGCAGTGCACATCCACTGGTGCCAACTGCCTTTGATAATGGAGGAAGGATGGATGGGCCTGAGGCGTGCAGGAAAGGGCCGGAACACTGCTAAATGGAGACACACTAATGTGGATTGCAGGGGCGCGGCCTGCTTCAAGGGCAGCCTGCCTGGAGACATAGGGTTGAGGAGGGCATGTGAACAATGACCCCTGCGCGTAAGATACTTTTGAAGTGTACATGGTGTTTGGCACCTTGGCTGTTCCCACCTCTGCCAGCCCCCATTGGCAGCGCACATCCACTGGTGCCAACTGCTTTTGATAATGAAGGGGGGATGAATGGGCCTGAGGCATGCAGGAAAGGGCCGGAACATTGCTTAATGGATACACACTTATGTGGATTGCAGAAACGCGGCCTGCTTCAAGGGGAGCCTGCCTAGAGACACAGGGTCTGAGGAGGGCATGTGAACAATGACCCCTGCGCGTAAGATACCTTTGAAGTGTACATGTTGTTTGGCACCTGGGCCGTTCGCACCCCTGCCAGCCCCCATTAAAGAAAACCTCATCATTATTACCAGAAGGGAAAATCATGGAGGCATTCTGTTATTCTCCCAATATATAAAAAGGGTGATTGGAAAAATCCAGCCAGTTATAGGCCAATCGCTCTTTTAGATGCCCTGGGTAAGATCTTTAGTCGCATCATGCTCAGAGATCTGAATGCCTGGTCCTTACTAGCAAATGAAAGAGACCCATTTCAAACAGGTTTTGTCTCCGGCCTGGGCACTTCAATAAACATCATTATATTAAATATAATCAAATCCCATTACACTACGCAGAAGCAACCCTTATACATGGCTTTCGTTGACTTCAGTGTAGCTTTTGACTCCATAGATCGGCAATTGCTTCATGAGAAATTACATCAATATGAATGTCCCACCTCACTACCAAGGCTAATTGATCTCCTTCATATGGATACTACCATGCAGGTTAGACTCACTATCGAAGGTTTACTCTCTTCTTCCTTTAGTACTATGCAAGGACTCAAGCAAGGCTGCATACTAGCCTCCAGCCTATTTAATTTGTTTATCTTAGATATAGGTGAAACATTTCTGGAAACCACTGCCAATGCTCCTGAGATAGGGACGCAATCAATAGCATGGCTACTCTATGCGATGATCTTGTGCTTCTCTCGCAAACCCCTAAAGGTCTTCAAAATCTGCTAGATAAACTGGAAAACTATGCCCAAACCAAAAATCTAATGATCAATTTGGAAAAAAACACACATAGCAGAATTGGAAAAACACCAAGATGGAAATAAAACAATTTCCTCTGGAAATTGCAGGATTGCAAACTTCTGGTGGCACCCCAATATAAATATCTGGGAATAGCTATCAATAATCAACCAAATGATACATTATATTTAGTCAGTCTAGATTGAAAATTAGCCAATCTTACATCACAAGCAAAAATCTTGCTATATAAATATAGAAAATTCCCTTGTAGCCATATTATGGTTTTTTATCAACAAAAAGTAGTGGCCATTATCACTTATGGCTCGGAAGCAAAGGCCCTGAGAAAACAAAAATTCTGGGACAAGCTTGAGGCTCGTTTTTGGAAGCATTACAATTGCCTAAATGCACACCCACTGCTCTTATACGGTATGAATTAGGGATGCTGTCATTGTATGTCCAAGTTTTATGGAAAATGTGCTGTTTGCTGAGAAAGTGTTTATTGGGAATTAACACAAATAATATCTCAAGTGTATTGACTCTCTACTTATTAACATCCACACATGAGTTCCCAAGACAATAGCGTAATTTTATATCAGATGCTCTTGCTGATGCAAACATCTCTATTGAGCTATTAATCTCAAATCCATTAAGAGCAAAAACCAAACTCTATCAACATTACTGGATATGTACAAAGGATGAATGTAGCACTCATGTAGATTTCAATTCAGCTCTGTTTGGTCATAAGAAATTTCATAATATGGCTGATTACCTAATCAAGAGTCCCTTGACATACATCAGAAATCAGTATCTAAGATTAAGATTAAATCTTTGGCCAACTAATGATATATTGGCAAGGTGAGGCGTCATCGACAAGGATATGAATTTATATTGATTTTGCAATAATAAAGCTGTGAGAGAAACATTGCAACATATTATTGTTGAATGTCCTGCGTTAATGTTAAAACGTAAGGTTTTCTTTAAGATATTACTCAGTACATACCGCCTCTTATCTGTGAGTGAGATCTGGCAAAATATTTTTAATGCTCCAAGAATAGCAGTCAAAATTGCGCTTGTACATTTCTTGGATTCCTTATTTCAATATGAATAATTTAAAGCATTTCTCTTCCCGAATGAGATTGATGGCAGCAGCTATCATGTGAGTAAAATCTGCATGAATTACAAATTGTGACTGTACAAATTCCTATGCATAATGATTTTATATATTAGAGTAAACTGCATGGTATCATTGCGAACTCTCAATTTTTAATGTAGCTCTCATTATGAAGTAATTGTATATAAAGGCATTGTCCTTCTGAATGTCATCTTAATTTGTGAATTGTTATTCTGGGTGTCATAATCTTTGTAAATTCCTTTAATCAATTGTTTTATTGGTTGTTTCAAAAACATTTGTCTGTGATGGAATATTGTATATGACATAATGGAAACATATGAAACATATGGAATTTTGATTGAAATACGTTTAAGTGTGTATATTCCTTTATGATGATGTTAAGTTCTGTACATTTTTGAAAGGTTGAAATATGTTCAGCCAACCAAAATAAAAAAAAATAAAAAAATACAAAAAAATAACTCTTGTTCCTCTTTCAATCCATAGGTTCTTATGACAAAGGATATGTCTGAATTGTGAGTGTCTGTAGCCCTTCGAACCCGCTGTAAGAAAGTAGCGATTGTAATAATGAAATATGCTTTGGGAAGTAAAGGTTCTTGAGTGAAATCAAATCCCACAGATGAATTGGTGCGGGAGATGGCGTCTGCCATCTGGTTTTCTATGCCGGGTAAGAAAGAACATTTGGGATGAATATCCTATAAAAATTTGCAAAGCCCAAAAATCTTTAAATGTCTTTGACGGACGATGTTTCCTTGCAGCGTTGAATGGCTTGGACCTTGATAGGGTCTTTAGAGGCTCCTTCTGAAGTTAATACATAACTCAAATAGCTCACTGATGTTTTATGAAAGGTGAATTTGTCTAATTTAGCATACAAATGGTGGTTTAAGAGGCGCGAGAGGACTTCTGAAACCTGACAACAATGTTCCTCCAAAGATCTTGAAAAAACTAAGATATCGTCAAGATAGATGATCACAGAATGTAGCATTAGGTCGGAGAATAAATGATCTGTGAACCTTTGAAATATAGCAGGTGCATTTCCCAGTCCAAAAGGCATGACGCAGTATTCGTAGTGGCCGAATGCGGTGCGGAAGGCCGTCTTCCACACATCACCACTACGAGATTATAAGCACCTCTGAGATCCAATTTGGTAAATAGAGAGGCCCCTCGAACTGCCTCCAGGGTGTCTGGTATCAAAGGAAGAGGATATTTGTCCTTGATAGTAATTAGGTTTAAACCCTGGAGTTGATCCAAGGTCTTCACTCTCTTATGCCTTTTTTAGGGCTGAAAAATAATGAAGCTCCCACCGGTGACTTACTCAGTAATCAATCCATTTTGCAAGTTGGTTTGTAAGTATAAGTAAGATCCTAGAGCTTCCTTTTCAGGTTTAGAAAGGGTATACACCCTACCAAAAGGCACCTGTTTATGTGGCAGAATGTTAATAACACAATCCTCATGTAAGTGAGGAGGTAATTCCTTGAATTCTTCTTCCAAAAAGACTTTATGGTAAGGTTTGTATTCTTCCGGTAACATGGACAGATGAGATACTGGGCCTCATTCCGAGTATGGAGGTAATCATGGCGCTATTTGCGCCATGACTACCTCCCCTACCGGTACCGTGTCCGGTTTGGTGAGATGGGGACTTACCGGTCCAGTCCGACCTTGGCGGGACCGGTAAGTCCCCATTCACCAAACCATTCCTCATTCCCATTTGAGCCTCCATAGGGCTCAATGGGAAGGGGGAAGTAGCTAATAACGGTACCGCGATTTGCGGTACCGTTATTGGCTCTGATTTCCCTTAGCGGGTCCCGTCCTTAATGCCTGGTAAAACCAGGCTTTAAGGAAGGGGCCCGCTAAGGGAACTCGTAGTAGGGCGCAAAGGGACTACCGGCACTGATGTCCCTAACGGTGCCCTGTATCCCTGAATACCCTCCTCGGAATAAGGCCCACTGTCTTGTTGCACTGCTTCTGTACTTGTGTGTGAAATCCAATCAGGCCTTCATTTAGGAAATGCTCAGATCCTAAAAACATGGTTCCAGCCATCCAGTTGATATAGGGGTTCTGTAGGCGGCGCCCCGGATCCCTAATGTAATAGGGTAATGAGCAGCCTTAATAATATCAAAGGCTATAGATTCTGTATGTGAGGAAATGCGCGTGGGTAACTCGGATGTTTATTCCACAATAGGTCCCAATGGTAAAGAAGTACCATCCACTCCTTCTACAGGTATGGGAACTGCAGTGGGTTTCCGGGCTATATGATGTTCCTCAGCCCATTTATCATAAATGAAATTTCCAGCTCCTCTACAATCTATGAGGGCTGGAATATTAAGAAGAACTGAATCCATAAATCGAAGATCAACTTTGAGAACCATCATAATGGTCTCCTTAGGTATCTGTGTATGGGAACATATTGCTTCTCCCGGTTCTGTGGTTCCACTTATGGACGGGGTTTGGCGTTTCCCGCCAGGTGAGGTGGAGTGATTGGACAGTCCATAAGAATATGTTTATCCGAACCACAGTAGCTACAAAGTCCTAATATCCTCCATCTGTTCCTTTCTTCAGAGGTCAGTGGTCCCCGTGCTGTGCCTATTTGCATAGGCTCATCACCAGAGGGTGGTTGTATCTGGTGACGGAAAGAATCGAAGGCCGAGGTGGACGGCCTTTGTGTTTCTCAGCCAATTTGTCGTGCAGACGGAAAGCCACCTGTAGCACAAGATTAATAATCTCCTTTAGGTTTGGTGGCCTGGGCACTCGGGATAGCTCATCCTTGAGTTCTTACGATAGCCCCCGACAGAAGAGGGTCATCAAAGCGTTGTCTGGCCAGGCTGTCTCGGCCGCCAATATTTCAAGTTCATGATATATGGCAATACTCCTAAAGAGCCTTGTCTGATATCCATCAATTTCTTTTGAGCAGATATATATATATTTTTTTATTGTTATTTTTAGTTTGATTTACAAACTTTTACAACATTTCATCAAATCATCACATTTGCAACAACATTTTGATATAGAAAGCAATTCGAAAAAAGAGACAATCGTAATTTACAATTTACGAACATATTTCAATTAATCAAAATAACTAAATACATTTCCACATAGATACATAAAAAAGATAAAATATTTAAAATGGACAAAGTCCTAAAAACATGAATTCTTTTTTGTTTCCATAATTATTGCTTAAAACTAATTGGGAAATTCTATGCAAGTGTCTAAGTAATGCATACTGCATAATATATCCTAAGCGTTAGAAGAAGTTATTCATCTTTGAATTGAGGTTAAAAAAAACATTGAATTCTCCCCTGATTGTATATGTAAGTACAAATTACTCTCCCTATGTGGCATTCTATGAAGTCAATTTTTATATGTTAAAAACAGTCATCTCAATTTCTGGCAGGTAAGAGAGCCATTGAACGAATGAACATGTATATTAGTATGCACCATTGTTATACACACAGAGAGTAACATGCCTAAACTTAAATAGAGGAGTTCATAAAACAACATCATAGTCCACAAAAAAATTTGCAAAGCAAGCTTTCCTCCGCAAAACTAATAAATAAACAAGATGTAAGTATTGGGTTTACAATACAATACAATTTTCTGTTGCAGATCCTGTTGCGCTTATTTAGTCCAAAACTCAAAAAGATTGTAACTTAAATGGTACAAGATAGAGTCAGACAAGAATAAGCGTAGTTTTAGATTGAATCTCAGTATTGATGATCACCGAAAGGTGGGTTAGTAATAACACTAGATTTGTGGTTGACCCCCACCTGCAGTGTGACCAAAACAGCTCCCATCCAAAGAATGAGGCACCAACATTAGCAATGCCAAAGATGTTAATTCTATGTGTCTCAAAGGCATTGAAATATACTGTTAAGTGTTTTAAAGTTTCTTTTTGGGTATTGTTCCCACATAGCCTACACATCCCTTTATTGGGGTCCGGAATGCCTTTCAACCAATATTGCATTTTCTCATTAGAATGAAACTGATTCAACTTGAAGCGGAAGTATAGGTTGCGTGCCTTATTACTAGCAAAGCGTGTTAGATACATGTGACGTGGGACACATTTTGTCAGAAAACAGACTATTTCACTATAGAGTTTATATTTTGACAGTGACTCTGTAGTTAAGAGCCAGTCATATTCGAAAGGTTGTTTCTTTACGTATAGTGGTCACTGCCACAGATCATTAGGTTTTAATTTAATACTATCTAACAATGCAATCATCTTAGCGTGATATTTCTTAAAGGAGTGTGGATTGATCGCCCCTATCAAGTTGGCAATGTTTTGGTAGAGGGAGCTGCTGGGTGGATTTAACATTTTATAAAAGTTATTTAACTGTCGCCAGTTATGCCTCGCTGCCAGGGATACAGTCCCCAGCTCATGCCATAATATAGCATTAGGGAGGGCCACAGCTAGCCTGAGAGTATTCTTCCAAAGCGTTCCCTGAGTTTGATTTAAAATGGTATCAAGATTTACACATCATGATACCACACATATCCAAACTGTAGAGAATGACAGCCTCTACTTTTAGAGTGTAATACTCGAAGAGCGGAGACACAATATATGGAGTATATTATTCTCATTTGGGAGCGGAGGAGCTTCACTTTCTCTTCGAGGGATTTTTTCCACATAGTGTCTGAAGATATGTTACAGAGGTTATAGCCTAAGTATGTTACAGACAGGACTAATTCGATTTGATTTTTGCTCCACCCAACAACCATTTGTATTTAACACTTTTCCTTTTTTGGTTGTTGAAAATGATAATGTTGGATTTGGAAATATTAGGCTGTAGATTTAATTGCTTTGCATATGAAGCAAAGAGCTCTAACTTAGCCTGTAGTCCAAATGGAGTGGTATCAAAAAGCAAAATATCATCGGCAAACGCTAGCCAATGGATGTTAAGTTTGCCTATTCGGGCCGGAAAGGTAGGCCTCTGAGGCAATAAGGAGTCCATGTCGGCTAAATAAAGATTTAAAAGTGTGGCCGCTTAGTTGCAGCCCTGTTTGACGCCGACATACATCGGGATTGAGTCAGTCAGGGCTCTCTGCTGCGAAATTCTTACTTTAAAAGATGTATTTTCATGTAACATTGCTAATAGCGAGATTATGTGTGGCTGGAAGCCCATTTCACTCATCTTTCTCCAGAACACGTTCCGAATGACGCAGTCAAGAGCTGCTTTTAGATCCAGGGACCCCATGTAAATGGGTCCTGAATCCCAGGTCTTGCTCTTTTCCAATAAATGGGCTAAAATGGTGGCATTGAGTGTTGTACCCATCTGCCGACGGACTCCCACTTGGAATCGTGATAAAGTGCTGTTTTGTTTTATATGAGATTCCAATTCGTTCAGGAATAATATGGAAAATATCTTTTCAAATACATCTAATAGCGCAATAGTGCGATAATTCCCTGGGTCAGCCGGATCACCTTTTTTAAATAGCAATATTATAATTGAGGCATGCTGTGAAGTTGGCATTATGTTAGAAATATAGATGTTATCAAATTTTATTTTAGGTATTGGAGCCCAAAAACTTGGGTCATGTTTAATCACGCAGGCCGGAATATCTTCATGGCCTGAAGCCTTTGAGTAGTTCAGCTGTGAGGTTGCCCATTCTATGTCGACTGTTGTCTCAAATTTTAAATATGTACTTTGGGGAGGAGGCTCCCCTTTGAATCTGAGTGGTAGTTGATATTTATACAAGAACAAGGCAGACCATTTCTCAGTTGCTATAGAGGAAGAGAGACTATTTACCTGCTATGGGGAGATAGTTCTTAATACTGCCCATACCGATCTTCTGTTATTAAAGCATAGGTTGGCAATAATCTTTTGATTGTCATCAATTTGCAGCCTGTATTTTATATTGTAACATTTATTCTTGTGCGGGTTGGGGATAACTTTTTTCTCTTGAAGTATTCTTTAATAGACAAGGGTCATTTTTTTCATTCACAAAGTAGCTTATTTGTAAGGAATTTAGAACCACAAATCTCAGAATTGTAACTCGATGGTTTATCTAGGCGCTTCTGTGAGAAACCCTCTCCTAATTTGATCAACATTACCGACATTATTGTATTATAAGTTGCTTCTATTAAATGAAAGCATTGAGTGTAAATCAACCACAAGTTGATATTATCCATTTCTTGAGAGATCATGTTGATTAATTTTCCACATAGATAAGCACTCCATCTAATTGACAGTAAAGGACTATTGACCTCCAATAGTTTCAATGAGGGCTCCATAGTAAATGAGGAGCCCTTAACATTGATGTTAGTTGAGATGATAATATGATCACCTAGTTGGGGGTCTATAGTCGCCATAGAGCTACAGAGCGGCAAATGGTGTACAGATACTGCTAGATAATCAATGCAGGATGTTTTGATTCCGCTATGCCAAGTGAAAGGGTGCGCTTTGGAGTTGAATGCTAAAAATTGGATATACCAATTGTCAAAAAAAGCTTTCCATCTTGCACCATGATTGATTGCTGTCACGTAGTGAGCATAGGGTACCTTGCATCTCCTAATTAGAGAATGCAGAAGACAACAAGTGTTAAAATCACCTCCTGTGATGATGTTATATAAAGGATTATCCGAGTAGGCATTTGCAAGAATGGTATCGAGCTGGTTAAGATGTAATCTAAGGTTTTTTTGTGGGGTTCCATTATAAAGATATAATAATGTAAGGGTCATCACTCGCCTCAATAAAGCTAAATTCAATCACAAGGATGTCTTCCGTAGAAGCTCTTACTTTTGAGACTATGTTTAAGCTGTAGTTGAGAAAGATAGCAAGTCCCCCAAAAAGTCTTCCGTGACGGCAACATTTTGCCCCTAGAGAGTATAATGTGAAACCATTAATTTCAAGTTTATTCAATTTCATGGTTTCTTGCAACATGAGGATGGATATCTGATCAATAGCTGACAAGGTGTTAATCCATGTAAGCAAGTTTTTAAACCCACATGAGTTCCAGGACGCACAGGAGAGAGTTTGGTTACTACGTCGAAGGGTTGGAGGTCTTTGCTGCATTTATGCTGTTAACCAAAGGTATTAACCAGGACCAGTCCTTGATAACCGAGGTTAGCGAAGCTAGTTGGGAAATGGCAGAAACGTCTGTGGCATTTAGAGTTGGATTGAGTGCGGAAGGTACTGCCATCACATTTTGCAGAGGCTCTTGAAATTCCACAAAACTGTCTACAGCGTCCATCGACTGGAAATGCTGGAGACTTAGCCCCAGATGTTCAAAATCAGCACAATCTTCCCATAACATCGGTGTTATTATCGGTGAGTGCAGTTGACACACCATGCAGTTGTTATTTGTGATGTTCAATCGCACCCAATCAATGTCCTCCAATTGAAGTAGTCTCAGTGGAGTAATGAGGTTAAAGGTTTTCAAGATAAAAGAGCAGTTAAGTTGCCTCCTGCCATTTCGGGCTGCATCGCTCAACCATCCCAATATGTTAAGTGTCTCTGCCTCGTCCTCATTGACGAGCATTTCCGGAGACCCTGAGGGTCATTCCGAGTTTGGAGGCAGCCATGGTGCTGTTAGCACCATGGCTGCCTCCAAACCCGGGTCTGGGTCCGGTATCTCTGAATGGGGACTTACCGGGTCATTGCAACCTTGGAGGATCTGGTAAGTCCCCATTCAGAAAATCATTCCCCATTCCCATTTGAGCCCCCATAGAGCTTAATGGGAATGGGGAAGGAGCTAATAACAGGCCCGCAAATTGCGGCCCTGTTACTAGCTCCATGGTCCCTTAACGGGTCCCGCTAAGGACGGCTGGTCAGACCAGCCGTTCCTGGTGGGACGCGCTAAGGGACCTCGGAATGTGGCAGTAGGGGGTTAACGGCACCGGCATCCTTACCAGTGCCATTAACCCCCTACCGCCATACTCGTAATGACCCCCTCTGTCTTTTCAATGTTCATGGTTGCATGAGATTGATTCAAACCAAAGAAATTTGGTTCCATAGGTTTTTGCAATTCCTTATTGGCAGTAACAGCCTCTGCCTACTGAGGGAGAGAAAGAGTTTGTAATTTACTATCAATATTAGATGTTGACGTAGATGGAGTGCTAAAACTTTCCAGGCCGTTGGTAATGCAAGCTTTCAAAGCATCATTATGTGCAAGATTTTTAGTGCTTTTTATAAGTGGATAAAAAGAAGAACGTTGAGATTTGATTGCGCCGCCGGCATGATGTTTTGAACTAGGCGCACAAGGAGTTTGGAGTCCACTGATGCTTTGTTATTCCCATAATTGATGAATTTATTTTCTTTTTTTTTGGTTGACTCTGCAATCAATTTAGAAGAGGAGTCATGCATTCGTAGAGCTTTTCTGCTTTCCTCATCCAACTGCTCTAAGTCTAATATCCCCCTCTTCACTGGAGAGGCTACAGATATATCTAGGATTAGAATTATAATCATTTGGTTTTGTGGAAAGAGAGTTTCCAGTTTTTTTGCCATCCACCTTTAATTGGGGTTTCCTCAGCGCTCTTTTTTTGATTGCCCTGAGATGCAAACTTTTTGTCTGGGTGATAGGAAACCACCAGAAGCAATCCCATCAGTGCAATTATTTGCAATTTCACTGCCAATTAAAGAGGTGTTTACAATCTCCTGATCTCTCCATCCCTCTTCTTCCCGCTCAATGAAATCTGTTAGAGCAGAAGCGCTGTCAGGAGTGTCATTATATGGTTAGCAAGTTGCGTTAATTTAATGGAAAGTTGAGATTTCATATTTTCAAGCCTATCCATTTTTACGCATGCATCTGCATTTTCCGGTGCAGAATTAGTAGCCCCATTGGTGCTATGTCCTTGATCTGTTTGCTCGGGAGTAATCAAAGCTTGAGCATAGGATTGTCTAGGAGGTAAAGCTAAATTTGCAGAGAAATATGTCTGTGATTGTTTTGAGCATGCAAGAGCATTCACAAAAAGCTTCCATTTGGCTAAACTTTGCAGCGAATTCATGTGACACGTGTTTCAAGTCCCTGATCTCAAGATGAGTCAGCTCATGCCCTTTATCTAACAGGTTGAGTATGCGTGTTACGAATGCTCAGCGATTTCCATGTCATGGAGCACCGCTGAGGTACCCAAAAAAGCAACATGAGAGGCTTTGTGGGTAACTTAAGAGGTCTGTTTAGGATCAAAGGGACTAGAACAGATTCGAGAAGCCTGCTAAGGTTAAACATTTTGATTGCTCACTTGGGGTTAATTGGAAAGAGTAGAGGTACCCAATTGTTCATGCAATCGCAGAGAACTGGGGTATGAGTTGCTATATGGCTTCCTACATTCGGTAGATCTAATGTTATGAAGGTGGACGTTATCAATCCCTCCACTCACCCCAGTGGCAGGCGTGGAGGGCCCACCGAGAGTCGAGTCCGTTTGCCTAGTTTGGCCATCACGGCAGGTGCCATCATAGAAACGTCAGATACGCAATGAGTTTGGGTCTCCGGCGGAACTCGGGGAAGGCAGATAGAAGAAATAGGCTTGTGCATACTAAGGAAGCTATTTTGCACAGAAAGTTCACAGTCGTATATTACTTTTAGAGGGAAAGAAAGTCCTTCTCCTGCATTATCACAAGGTGCATGTATCTGCGAAAGGAAAGAACCACGTCATGGACAATGCCCTCATCCTTTTTAAGCTACTCCGCAATATCATGAGTTGTGTCATTCTTTGAGATGTTTGGCAAGTGGCATGGGGCTGGTAGCGTAATTCCGCTGCTGACTGCTGGCAACATGCAAGTGATCTGGGGAAAAACCCTGTGCATTGGATTAATAGTTGTGTTTGCTGCCTTGCAGATTTTGCCACTTCGCACGCTGTTTGCCATTATTTACGCTAGGGGGCAGGCCGTGGTGCAGGAGCTATGTACTTCCGTTCTAGAAAGGGAAGCACGAAGAGAATAAATGTACTAAAGCCTTCCCTGAAGTAAGCAGCAGTAAGCAGCATTATCTAAATAGCAGCTTAAACCAAAGGTATGGCGTGTATAATATCACCCTCTCTTAGTTGAATCACTGTGGAGCACTTGTAAAATGCACAAATAATTCCATTCAATGATGTTTAACAAATCTTGCATGGAAATTACACTCAAACCAACATGATGATATCTGTAGAAATGAATTAATTAAGTTTCTGCAAGAAATATACTTGCACTATACGCTTACCAGTTGTAAGAGGATATTCTATATGCAGTATCAAAGCGAGATAAACTTGGTAAAAAGTAGAAAAGGAAACAAGTATCCTGACCCCCGCACTCCCACACCCTAACAGCACAACAGCACTTTCAGTGCACTTCCGGGTGCGCATGCACCGTGCACTTTGTAAGCTTGCCGGGAGTCAGGTGGCGGGGCCACAGCGTGAATAGTAATTCTAGGATAGAGAGGAAAGGAACAACGTAAAGCAACATAAACGTTGGGATCATATATGTCCTACACAGAGAGACCAATACGTATGTTAAAGGACCAAAGTCCAAAGTCACAAGTTTATATTTACTTCAAATGAAAGTCCTCAAAGCGTTTCGCCGACTGGAGAGGCAACACGGCTTCTTCTTGCAGACTCAGGTCCAACAAGTATTTTCTGGAAGAGTGCCAGTCAAAGCAGCAAAACCAAGTCAGCGCAGCAAGTCGGGACAGCACAACAGCACTTCCTGGTGACTAAACATAGCCTGAAGACTGTTTAGAAAAGCTGGATATGAATCCAGAATCTGTCTGTTTGTGACAACTAGAGGAGTGGCCCAAGCCAAAGAACCTCCAGCCAGATTGGACACCATATAGATAACCCTGGAGCGGTCAGTCTGGAAAAATGAAGGTTTCAAAGGGAGCTGTACAACACAGGATTCAATGAATTCTTTAAGTTTCTTAGGGTCGCCTTTAAATTTTCCCGATATCAGGGCGGTTGGAGGGAGCTCAGATCTGACTGGTCCTGCGGTCACCATTTGGCGTAAGGTGGCGTTTTCATTTTTTAAATGTTGAACTTCCAGCGTAAATTCGTGGAGAGCACTCATCACCTGTTGCATTTGGTACATTGTAATGGGCTGGGCGTCACTTACTGTAATGTTTCAAACAGTAAAAAGGACTGACCTGTGTGCAGGGATATGGCAGGCAACAATGATGAGTGCAGGTCAAAGCCCAGAAAAGCCTCCCCGAGCCCTGGTAGGAAACAAGGCCCGGCAGGAGCTCCTGGTGCCAAGCCCAAAAGGTAAAAGCCCTCATAAGGGAAAAACCCTTCTTTTCATCCTTCGCTGATTGCAGAAAACGGAATGCGGCAATCCCAGAGTAGGAAATCCAATTGCCAGCACAAAAGAAAAGAAGTTTGAGAAATAAAGTGGGTGGAATGAATGATCCACGAGGCAGCCGTCCCAGAATGGCCGGGCTCTCAGAGGAGAGATGGACAGTGAGCCTCAGAGGAGGAGGAGAGAGGGTGAACAGGAATGAGAGCCAGAGAGGAGGAAGCCAGTGGGGGAAGCTAAGAGGAGCTTGATGCCGAGCAGGAGTAAGAGAGGAATCCAGGAATGGAGAGTTCAAGGTCAAAACAGCATCAGTGCTTGGTAAGAAAAACAAAGCGACGCACAGAGCTCACCTAAACTAGCAGTATATATGCTGCTCCAGGTGATCGTGCCGCGTTCTCTGCATCGGAGTGCTCCCAGGTGCCATCTTGAGGGACAACTACAATGCAAACATTGTTTGTGAGTATTGCACCCAGGTCGCTGCCATCTTTGGAAGGTAAAAAGTCTGTGCGGATGTCTTTTGCGCCAGCGCTGCGAGAGGGACCAGGAAGAGGTTAAGTTACTGAAAGCTCCTAACCCATAGGGTCAAATATAGGTGTGGGGATATCTTACCTTCAGAATCAGGTGGTCCCACTGCTTTAAATGGTAACTGGATAAGGGAAGTTATCAAGGAAGAGCTGATTCTGAAAAAACAAGTCCTGATGTTTAATAGGGATGCTGGTTTTTCCAAAAATAGCTTGCTTTATGACTAAGATTCGATCTTGGTCCTCTGCCTGTACAATAATCTTCTCCCCACTGGGCGGAAATATTATGAGTAGCATAAGGGTCTCAACTTTTTGCAGTTGAACTGTATCCCACTCCTTACACCATATCCAAGACAGGCATGGTGTCAAGAGAGACACGGACTCAAAAGAGTTAATTTGGAAACCTTTATTTACTAAGGTTCCTGGGTTGGTGTAATGCCTAACTGGCCCTAACTGTAAATGAGTAATTCCCTCAAGTGATGTTTCTAATGACCGTCATTGTCTGAGAGTCCAAAGTAAAAGTCTGACTGTGTCTAAACCTATGCTTGCCCTTACTCTGTACAAAAATGTGATAGGAAGTCTTTTAAAAAATAAGAAAAACAGTGGTTCAACAAAAATGGAAACCAGAGTTGGTTTCAGGTGGTCTTCTAATCAGGTGCTGCTTGGTCGACGTCACACAAATGAGTTCAATCCAAAGGGTTATTCGCAATATCTTCTCCACAGGTCCCTCGTAGTTATTCTGACTACCTTCAGTGTCTTTGAGTTCCTTGCGGGTCCCTTACCCCAAATTTAGCTTAATCAAAAATTGTAACACAGTTCCTCTTGTAAGCTTCTTGGGGTTTCCTTCCACACGCTTTAATCCTTTCAACAGAACAACAAAACGTAACAAGTCTTTAATTTGGTTGGGCCTCTTAGGGTTCCCTTCCCCAAGCTCAGGCCCCTTTCAACCTTTAAACACAAAGTTACTGTTACTAGGATGCTTTCTTTGCTAGGTGCCTTAGGGTTCCCTTTCCCCCAAGCTTTAGGCCTCTTCCAGCTTCCAAACAAAAAAAACTACTTAGCATAGTTCTTTTTTGAGTTCACATACCATCCTTTCATGGGGTAGAATCAGAGGCTTTCGAAAATGCCATGGTCTTTGCTTTTCCTAGGCGCAACCACTCCAACACTTTTGTCCCTCCCTTGTTTTCTTGCTCTCTCTTCCCTGCTACCTTGTTGTTTTCCTTTGGATGCTTCTTTCACTGTTAGACTCACCACCGTGCAGACTGGCCGGGGCGTTGGCTCAGGATCAGATAGAGCTTCTCTTTGGGTCCAAATACTTCAGTCACTGCTGGTGTAATTCCCAAAGGAGAATACCAGACCGGACCCCTTCTCACTGAGGGAGCTCTTTCTGGCAATGGACCTTCCTGCTGTTTGATGATAATAGCCAAGACGGTAAATTACCCAAAAGAGTGAGATTATCCACACCGTTTTCACCAGGCTGTAAAGGAAAAACAAAAAGGTTAGAACGGAGTGGATAATGAGTAGGTAAATTCCAGGTCTATATCTAAGATCAAATACCTGTAAGACAGGTGACCTTTGGGTTGGTAGTACCTAGGAGGAGACATGAACCCTTTCGCACAACATGAAAGACAATGGACTAACACCATAGCCGTTTACCTGACATCTCCTAATTCAAGGGTCAGGCAAAGTCAGTCAGGCAGTTGACCAGAATCACACACACCTGATGGCCTTTTCCCTTCCCCATAGGGATAAAAGGTGGAGCACAAGAGCACAAGACGAGCAACGACCTAAGAGCTAACTCAGCATGGCAGTTCAAGAGGAGGAGAAAGACGGTGTATACCTTGCCCTTTCCGATCATGGCCCGTGAAACCTCTGAAGAAGGAATCATAAGGAATCATAAGGAATCATAAGACTGCAAACAATAGCCACAGTAATTTGCAGGAGATGTCCACAGTACATGAGACCCTCCTCTGTGATAACCAAGCCAGGGAGAGACGCTGGTCTCCGTAGAACCGACCTTGACTCCAAAGAGAAAGAAGGCCAAGCGGTACGTCACAGCCAGTCAGTCGAGGGGAGAGTCGATAAACAACCAAACTGTGTTGAATGAAAAGTACCAAGTGGCTAATTGAACTGTGACAAAATAAAGAGCTATTGAAGCTAGAGGGGGAAAACTAGCAACAGAGATGTCCGGCACCACATGGGTGCTCACTTAGGAAACTCTGGCGATTACCCAGTTGTTGAAACTACGATAACCAGAAGGCCTTGGAAGAAAGCAAAAAGGGTGTCAAAGTGGTGTAACGCTCACCTGGTACCCACGGGGAGGTCACTCAGCCTGTTCTGACCTCTTACGACCTCAAACCCTTCCCTGGAGTCTACTCGACTGGAGACTGGGCCTGAAACACAGGATGGTTAGAGTTTAACTCCCTATTGTCTCTGTGTGCTTGAACCCCTTCTTCCCCGGGGACCAACCCTTCCCTTTGATCCACAGCTCACCTTGTTTTCTTGGAAAGTGTGCTCTCCGTCCTGCTTTCAGCGCAGGGGCGTGTTGATTGATGCGGGCTCGTTGCTGCCTAGTTACTTCACTGGCAAGAGTCCGATAGGTAAGTATAATGAGTCTTTTGAACAGTTCTCTAACTTCATTCCTTTCCTTCCTTAGATGATGACCGGCGTCCGGGGATGGCGACATGCTGCTGAGATGAGTAGCGCTGAAGGTGAGTGAGAGCGCGATGCGCGATGCGACCCTTTCGTATTTGTATTGAACTGAGTTCTTTTTCTGTGTCTTTTAGGTGCCGCGACGTTTTCAGCATGGATGCCGGTTATGAAGAAGAAATGCGGTGAGTAAGCGCGGTATGCTGCGCCTCTATATGTTTCTTCGCTAACCTGGAGTGTCTTTTCCCTCTTACAGATGGATGAGAAGTTCCCCCAGAGCGGCTGGGATTCAGGTAAGTGTTTGAAGCTCGTACAGCCTTTAAAAATAAGCAAACATTTGCTGAATGCTTACTAATGCCCTTTTTCTGTTCTTTTCCCTTTTCCTTAGGAAGCGGCGTGCCGAGATGGGAATGACAAAGCCGAAGATGCCCGCAGAACAGAAGGAGCGATGAATGATGGGCAGAAGCGCCGCAAGGTAAGGCTGTTCCTAACGGTGTTCTTGTTCTTGCAGGAGCTGAGCGCAGAAGAAAGATGCAGACCTACTGGAGACCAATCCGAACACAGTGAGTGTCACGCTGCAGGTGCAGACAACGCAAAGCATGTTTCTCAGCCTGGGCATGGCTTAAATAGTCTCTGGGTATCCCAGGTGTCTCTGGGCTGAACCACACCCAAAAGACTAGACTGCACATGCAGTCCTGGGAACCGAAATATGTGGGGGCTTCCATCTTGTCCCCATCAATGCACTACAAGTACAATCCCCAATGTTATCCTATGGGAGTGAGTGAGTCTGGTGCCACAAGCGCCAAGTCTGACTCCAAGTGGGTCTTTGGAGGGATGGAGAGGCCCTTGACGGCCATGTAGGTGATCGTGGCCTGGCTCCAGCCTGACATCTTGGAGGGCTGGGGACATGAGGGGCAGGAATCATGACAGCACTCCACCCCAAGGCCCCTCTCAAGGGGGCTCTTCTGTCTGGTCCTGGTTTGTTTGGATGGTTTTGATGAAATCGTCTAAGCAAGCGAGGTGCATGGATGTACTCACAAGGCTCCCATGTCCTGTCTTGTGGACCATACCCCTTCCAGTCTACTAAGTAGTATAATTGGGATCTGACGTACTTTGAATCCAGGATGTCCTTGACTTTGAATTCTGGCTCCCCGGCGACTACTACTGGCTGCGGTGGCGTTGCTACCCGGGTCCCAGGTTGAACAGGTTTAAGGAGAGACACGTGGAACACAGGATGAATCTGCATGTTTGACGGCAAAGCTAGTCTGACCGCCACATAATTTATCACGTAGGTGACGGTGAATGGACCCAGGTATCTTGGACGGAAATTTCGGGTTCCTTTAATGGACATGTGTTTAGACACCAGCCAGAATTTGTCTCCCATTTGGTAGTTGGGGGCCTTTGCTCGGTGTTGATCAGTGTTAGGAAAGATTTCGTAATTGTAGGTAATTTTCCTTCCATGTGGCAACCCCTAAACTTTTTGCTGTTGTTTTTCACCTTGTTCTTGACTTTGCCAGAGAAGTGCAACCTTCTGCCGCACTCCTCTGGGCTTTTGCTCCTTTCTTACGGGGAAACTGACATGCCCTTAAGACAGTCAGTACCGGGGAACGCTGTTTCCCGTAGTTTCTTTTATCATGTTGCGGCTTTCGTGCAACATGACACAAGAGGGCACTGTAAGCTAAGTTACAGCTCTCTTGGGTCTCTAGCCTTCTACAGGCCCTAGATACTCGTTTAGGATTGTATCTGATCGGTGCAAGTGATTCAGGGACGGGAATGGTGGCAGCGATCGTTTCTTTATATTTTGAGCTCCTTTTGGCGTTCTAAGCACGTTTTCTGCGCTTAACCCAAAATGGTGGCCTGGCTCCCAAAATGGCCAGACCACGAGGCTCCTTTGTCCTGTCCGCTGACCGTCTTGCTCCCTTCACCTTCCTCAGGTCGAGCCGACCCGGGGCCTTCCTTATTTGGGCATGTACTTTCCCGCGAAACACGGATGCTTTCGCGGGCTTCTACATGTCTTGTGTGTGCCTCCAGGATGTGGGCTGGGATGTCTGGTCCCAATACACATCCTGGGTGCCAGAGAGTCTAGGGTGGTGTGAATGCCTGGGACCACCGTGGTCCGTGATTGGTCCACGAATGGTGTGAGTGTTGATGAGCGGATCTCCCATTGGGTCCCCTCCGTTTTGGCGCGAAGGGAACCGTGGATAAGAGGGGGCTGGAAACACCACTAACATGTCGATCTCCTGAGTTCTCACGAACGAAGGAATACAGGAGCCAAGTATCCTGCAACCAAGAGGCTGGACCGAGGAATCGCTGGTGACCCGCTGAAGGACTCCTCCACTGCACTGCTGTCGCCTTGTGAAACCCTTTTCACCTTTGATCGAACCAGAAGGCCTGTACTGGTACTTCGACCCTTTGGAATAGCGGGAACAGCTATTCTCGGCATCTTCACCATCTCCTGCCAGTAAGCCTTCGGAAGCGTCTCTGGGCCATCCAGCTGACTGACCAGCTTACACGGGAGTCTTGCTCTGTAACCGCCGCCAGGTTGTGTAGTATTTCGAGTCCTTGTCACTCTCACACGCTTCGTACACTTGCCGTTCCCAGGTCGGAAGTGAGTAGTGTACATTTGGCTCAGATACACACGGCCGCTCCGTTGCCCTGCTGTGGTGACAAACTGTGCGGGTTTCTTCGATTGGGACGTCTTTTTACTCAACACGACGACGAGGCATTCCCTGCTCTTCTGAACCTGCCAGCTACTGAAACGGACGCGGAGAAGCCTGGGTCTGCTTGCATCGGGGACCGGTGAGTAGCATAGCTAGGATCTGGTCGCCTTCCTGCAGGAGCCCATTGCTTTTCCCCGCTGTATCAAACAGCACCCTTGTCCGTACTCCCGCTCTGCTTCTGCCCACTGTGGAGGCTGCGCTTGAGTCGCGGAACTTGTTCTTCTTCTGTTGTGCACTAAACTGAACTGCCTGATTTCCCTCGAAGAGCTTCTCCTTTTGCCCGTTGGCACCAGCGTGTGCAGGTACTTTTGAGCACAAGGCTCCACTCTTCGCAGGGCTCGGACTTCCATCTAGTTAGGTGCCTCTGAAGGCGAACTGGGTCTAAGCATTATTTCGCACTGCCTGTCTTCCTTCCCTTTTAGGTGGACTACCCATTTCGTGCATCTAATGCTTGAGACTGTCGTATTTGTATATATATTGTGTTGATATGGTAGGTGTTGGTTTAATATTGTTATATTGTGATTTTCTCGCTACGGTCATTGTTTTAAAGGCCTTGAAATAAATGTGTATATATTTTTGATATAACAACTGTTTGGAGTAGTTTGTAAGTGATCTTGCTTTGTGTGCTCATTGCGGGCTTTCAGTCACCCTCACCCCTCTTGAGACCTAGTCTTGACCGCCGCGATCGCTACCTTGATTGGTCTGGCTCGTCCAGAGGTTACCCTGTTCCAAGTAATTAGGTTGGCCTTCTGAACTTCTGCGCCACCAGGACAGAGTTCAGAAATCCGTTCTTTTCTTTATATTTTGAGCTCCTTTTGGCGTTCTAAGCACGTTTTCTGCGCTTAACCCAAAATGGTGGCCTGGCTCCCAAAATGGCCAGACCACGAGGCTCCTTTGTCCTGTCCGGTGACCGTCTTGCTCCCTTCACCTTCCTCAGGTCGAGCCGACCCGGGGCCTTCCTTATTTGGGCATGTACTTTCCCGCGAAACACGGATGCTTTCGCGGGCTTCTACATGTCTTGTGTGTGCCTCCAGGATGTGGGCTGGGATGTCTGGTCCCAATACACATCCTGGGTGCCAGAGAGTCTAGGGTGGTGTGAATGCCTGGGACCACCGTGGTCCGTGATTGGTCCACGAATGGTGTGAGTGTTGATGAGCGGATCTCCCATTGGGTCCCCTCCGTTTTGGCGCGAAGGGAACCGTGGATAAGAGGGGGCTGGAAACACCACTAACATGTCGATCTCCTGAGTTCTCACGAACGAAGGAATACAGGAGCCAAGTATCCTGCAACCAAGAGGCTGGACCGAGGAATCGCTGGTGACCCGCTGAAGGACTCCTCCACTGCACTGCTGTCGCCTTGTGAAACCCTTTTCACCTTTGATCGAACCAGAAGGCCTGTACTGGTACTTCGACCCTTTGGAATAGCGGGAACAGCTATTCTCGGCATCTTCACCATCTCCTGCCAGTAAGCCTTCGGAAGCGTCTCTGGGCCATCCAGCTGACTGACCAGCTTACACGGGAGTCTTGCTCTGTAACCGCCGCCAGGTTGTGTAGTATTTCGAGTCCTTGTCACTCTCACACGCTTCGTACACTTGCCGTTCCCAGGTCGGAAGTGAGTAGTGTACATTTGGCTCAGATACACACGGCCGCTCCGTTGCCCTGCTGTGGTGACAAACTGTGCGGGTTTCTTCGATTGGGACGTCTTTTTACTCAACACGACGACGAGGCGTTCCCTGCTCTTCTGAACCTGCCAGCTACTGAAACGGACGCGGAGAAGCCTGGGTCTGCTTGCATCGGGGACCGGTGAGTAGCATAGCTAGGATCTGGTCGCCTTCCTGCAGGAGCCCATTGCTTTTCCCCGCTGTATCAAACAGCACCCTTGTCCGTACTCCCGCTCTGCTTCTGCCCACTGTGGAGGCTGCGCTTGAGTCGCGGAACTTGTTCTTCTTCTGTTGTGCACTAAACTGAACTGCCTGATTTCCCTCGAAGAGCTTCTCCTTTTGCCCGTTGGCACCAGCGTGTGCAGGTACTTTTGAGCACAAGGCTCCACTCTTCGCAGGGCTCGGACTTCCATCTAGTTAGGTGCCTCTGAAGGCGAACTGGGTCTAAGCATTATTTCGCACTGCCTGTCTTCCTTCCCTTTTAGGTGGACTACCCATTTCGTGCATCTAATGCTTGAGACTGTCGTATTTGTATATATATTGTGTTGATATGGTAGGTGTTGGTTTAATATTGTTATATTGTGATTTTCTCGCTACGGTCATTGTTTTAAAGGCCTTGAAATAAATGTGTATATATTTTTGATATAACAACTGTTTGGAGTAGTTTGTAAGTGATCTTGCTTTGTGTGCTCATTGCGGGCTTTCAGTCACCCTCACCCCTCTTGAGACCTAGTCTTGACCGCCGCGATCGCTACCTTGATTGGTCTGGCTCGTCCAGAGGTTACCCTGTTCCAAGTAATTAGGTTGGCCTTCTGAACTTCTGCGCCACCAGGACAGAGTTCAGAAATCCGTCTTAACAAATTGGTGTACAGCGGTGGGATACGACTGAAGGTATCCAGTGTTGCGCACGAACTAAGGCATTTCAGGTTATTCCAACCAGGACACGTAGTGAATTGTTGTAGTATAACTTTAAAAAGGCCATAGTCCTATCTAACAGTATGGAAACAAATACCTTGTTAACTTTAAATGCTTCAAAATCAGAAACACTGAAGAAAATGTGTGCGGAGAGAGGTGTTTCCTCTCAAGGCACGAAATTGGAAATGATCCAAAGAATCGTGGCGTGGCAAGAAGCGCAGCTTGACGCTATAACTTCTGAGGACAGTGCGGAAGGTGGTGGGGCTGCTCTCACTGGTAGAACCGACGGTTCTGCCGCCGCGCTGATCCATCGCGACCACGAGGACAGGGAGGACGAGATGTCTAATGTTTCCTCTGCCAGTGCTGATGGGGAGGCTATGCTTGAATTCAAGAAGCAAGAGCTGCGTTTTAGGCAGCAGGAGCTTGAATTCAGCATAGCCAAACTAAAAATCGAACAGGCAGAAAAACAAAAAGACAGGGATCACCAGTTGGAACTGGCCAAGCTTCAGTTTGCAAATGGGTCCAAGGGTCCTGGACATGGGTCTGGGGCTTCCTCTCATCCACGGTTTCCGAAAGATCTGCTCAGTGTGTATGAAGAAAGGAATGACATTATGGACTGGCTGAATGCGTTTGAGTATGCATGCGAAGTTCAACAAGTTGACAATGCTGATAAGATTGCCTGGTTACTCAGCAGACTGCCCCATTCTGGCTGTAGTGCCATTATGGAAATGTCGAAGGCTGAGCGAGCTGATTTCGCAATGTTAAAGCAAACTCTCATTTTAAAGTTTGGGAAGACTCCGGCCCAATATTTGAAACGTTTCAGAGAGTATAAGAAAAAGGAAGGTGGTACTTGGGTATCTTATGTCGCTGAATCCTTGAAAAACTTAACTGGCTGGGTCGAAGGTTATAAGGTTTCTACCTTCGAAGGCATGATAAATCTTGTCATGCTGGAACACATTTTTGCTTCTTCTTCCCCGGAGCTTAAGCAGCATTTGACCGATTCGAAGGAAATAGATCCTAAGAAGCTGGCCATTGCAGCAGACTTATGGGTGTCACATCGAGTGTCCCATAAGGACAAAACTCATCCTGGTAAGCAGGAGGAAGGGAAAAAGTCCAAAGATGTGGAGGGTGGAGAATCTGCTAAATCTTCTTCCCATAAGGGCCACAAAAAGAAAAATAAGGGTAAGACACAAGAGAACTCGCAGGGTAGTGGAGGTCCGCCTCCGAAACAGAACTCTGGTTACAATAAGCCTCCCTATGTAAACAGACCCAATGGATCGTGTTTTGCTTGTGGAGCAACTGACCATGTGAAGGGGGATCCCCGTTGTAAGGTTAGACCTTTGGGGGTCCACTCCGCTAATCTGGCCTTCTCCTCCTACGAGGAAGAAGAGATTACAGGAGCATCCTTCTCCTCAGACTCATTTCCCAGCGGGATAGAGGCTGAGGTAGTTTTAGTGTCCCTGGGTTCCTGGGAGCCTAAAGTCGCAGAGGCTTATGCTAGGATTCCGGATAATACCAAGCACTACTTTAAAGACAGTGTGCTGATCAATGGAGTAGATACTCCAGCTCTTAGGGATAGTGGGTGCAGTCGCACTGTAGTGGATTCTACCTTGGTAGACTCAGAGGAAGTTGCCAGAGCTACTCTGATGCCCACTAAGTTGGCTGACGGCCCCCTCCGTATGTTTCCCGTAATACCTGTAAATCTTACTTTAAATGGTACAGCAGTCAGGATTCCAGTGAGCATTCGGAGAAAAGTCCCGGGAAAGGTCTTGTTAGGTAATGATCTCAGAGCTCTAGGGCTCGTAGGAGACACTGCCGAAAGACCATACACACGGTCTCAAGCACGGGCAGCATTGGCCAAGTCCAATACGCCGCCCCAGCCGAAGGGGAAACCCAAGGCGAAAGGAGTCGACAAGTCAAGACGAGGGAAAGAGAATATTCCCCCGAGCTCGCCTACCACTGCGGTGGAGGAAGTTGGTCAATCGCCCGGGCCTGACGAGGAGGTGGCGATGCCTGAAGTATTCGACCCCAACGATCATCCTGAACTAAAAGACGTGTTAGTTGAAGGAGGTCCTGATAGGGACGAATTCAGTAAAGGCCAACGTGAGTGCCCATCTCTGGAAGGCCTAAGGAGACAGGCCTGCTCCCAGCTTGAGGGTGAACCTCCTGGGACGCATAGGATTTATTGGGAAGGTGGACTCCTGTATAGTGAGCCCACAGAGTCTACAGAAGGAGACCATAGGAGGTTGGTGGTTCCCCTTGCTGTTAGGCCCTTCCTCCTGCAGTTGGCGCATGAAGTTCCCCTTGCTGGTCACCTTGGTATAAAGAGGACCAAGCAAAGGTTATCCATGCACTTCTACTGGCCCAAGATGGGGGTGCAAGTAGAAAGTCACTGCAGGAGTTGTGCCTCCTGCCAGTTGTCTGGTAAGGTTGGCGCGACAATCCAAGCTCCGTTGGTACCGCTCCCAGTTGTGGGGGTACCATTTGAAAGGGTAGGGATCGACATCGTTGGTCCCCTTGACCCGCAAACATCCTCAGGCAATAGGTTTATCCTGGTGCTGGTCGACCATGCAACCAGATATCCTGAGGCCATCCCATTGAAACCTGTAACTGCCACGTCAGTTGCAAAAGCTTTACTTGGCATATTTACTAGGGTTGGCTTCCCTAAAGAAGTTGTGTCGGATCGTGGCAGCAACTTTATGTCGAAGTATATGCAGGCTATGTGGAAAGAATGTGGGGTCACCTACAAGTTCTCTTCTGCATACCACCTCCAGACCAATGGTCTGGTGGAACGTTTCAACAGAACGTTAAAGAGCATGATTGGGGCTCTGGAGGAACCTCAGAGAAGAAAATGGGATCTTCTTTTACCATGCTTACTGTTTGCCTACCGAGAGGTACCACAGGAGGGTGTTGGCTTCAGCCCCTTCAAACTTCTGTTCGGTCATCCCGTACGGGGACCCTTAGCCATCGTCAAAGAGGGATGGGAGATGCCCACTCCCCCTGTTACTACCAACGTAGTTGATTATGTGCTAGGGCTCAGAAAACGGATGGTACTTCTGATGGGCTTGGCTAGTGATAAATTGAAGGCAGGACAAGCGCTGGTGAAACATTGGTACGACGAGAAAGCTTCCCTCATCAACTTTACACCTGGTCAGCAAGTCCTGATCATGAATCCCATAAGGCCTCGAGCTTTACAGGACAAATGGTCAGGCCCTTACACAGTGGTGGAGCCCCTGGGTGAGGTTAACTATTTAGTGGACCTTGGAAGGCCTGGACAGGCTCCAAAAGTGTTTCACGTGAATAGGCTGAAGGCTTTCGTCCCAAGAGTCGAAATCGCAGCACTGCTACTGGCTTCAGATGTTGAGGAAGAGGAGTCGGAACCTCTCCCCGACCTGTTCCAAAGCGGTCCTTCAGATAGCTCCTTTGAGGGTGTCCGAGTGGCCCCTCACCTGACTTCTGATCAGCAGGCTGAGGTGAAAAGTTTGCTTAGGCAGTTTTCCCCCCTGTTTTCACAGTCGCCTGGTTTGACACCTTGGTGCAAACATAACATTGACACAGGAGACAGTTTACCTATCAAAAGTAGGGGATACAGGATGTCAGACAAAGTACGGTTTTATATTAAGACCGAGGTCAACAAGATGTTAGACCTTGGGGTGATTGAACCCTCTAGTAGTCCTTGGTCCAGCCCAGTGGTTTTGGTTCCAAAGGCAGGCACTTCTGAATTGAGGTTCTGCGTGGATTACAGGGCTCTGAATGCTGTCACCAAGACAGATGCACACCCCTTGCCTCGAACAGATGAGCTGGTGGATACTTTGGGTGCCTCCAAGTACCTCAGCACGTTTGACCTCACTGCTGGCTATTGGCAAATAGCTTTAGCAGAACATGCCAAGGAGAAGACAGCATTTTCTACTCCAGACAGCCTTTACCAATTCCGGGTAATGCCGTTCCGGTTGAAGAATGCACCTGCCACTTTCCAGAGGCTTGTGAATCATGTGTTGAATGGGTTGGACAAATTCTGTCTTGCATATCTGGACGAAATAGCAGTTTTCAGTGCCACCTGGGAAGACCATGTGAAACACCTCGGGATTGTGCTCCAGGCTCTTCAGAAAGCACACCTGACCATAAAGGCTAGTAAATGCCAGATTGGACAAGGCTCAGTGGTTTACCTTGGACATGAAGTAGGTGGAGGGAGGATACAGCCTCTTCCCAGTAAAGTACCAGCAGTACAAGACTGGCCTACCCCCACTACGCAAACCCAAGTGAGGGCCTTCTTAGGACTCACGGGGTATTACCGCAATTTTGTGGCAGACTATGGCACCATAGCTGCCCCTCTGACTGCCCTCACAACTCCGAAGAAACCCAAGAAGGTAACTTGGACCGACGAGTGTGAGAAGGCCTTCAATGGCTTAAAAGACTCCTTGTGCCAGGCCCCTGTCCTCAGGGCCCCTGATTATCAAAGACCTTTTATCGTGCAGACGGACGCCTCTGACACTGGGATAGGAGCTGTACTATCACAAGTAGATGAGAAGGGTAAGGAACACCCTATCGGTTTTATTAGTCGCCAGCTTAAGGACAGAGAGCTCAGATGGTCCACGGTAGAGAAAGAATGTTTCTCTGTTGTGTGGGCCCTAAGGAAGCTGAGGCCCTACCTCTATGGGACCCACTTCACTGTGCAAACTGACCATAAGCCTTTAAAGTGGCTAATGAACATGAAGGGGGAGAATCCAAAGTTGCTTAGGTGGTCCATAAGTCTACAAGGCTTCGACTTCACTATTGAGCATAGGCCAGGTGTCCAACATAGCAATGCTGATGGGTTGTCCAGAATGTTTAACCGACCTGAACAAGAGACTCATCCAGGGGTGGATTAGTTCCCCCTGTCCATAGTCTGGGAGGGGCGAGTGTTAGGAAAGATTTCGTAATTGTAGGTAATTTTCCTTCCATGTGGCAACCCCTAAACTTTTTGCTGTTGTTTTTCACCTTGTTCTTGACTTTGCCAGAGAAGTGCAGCCTTCTGCCGCACCTCTCTTATGGGGAAACTGACATGCCCTTAAGACAGTCAGTACCGGGGAACGCTGTTTCCCGTAGTTTCTTTTATCATGTTGCGGCTTTCGTGCAACATGACACAAGAGGGCACTGTAAGCTAAGTTACAGCTCTCTTGGGTCTCTAGCCTTCTACAGGCCCTAGATACTCGTTTAGGATTGTATCTGATCGGTGCAAGTGATTCAGGGACGGGAATGGTGGCAGCGATTGTTTCTTTATATTTTGAGCTCCTTTTGGCGTTCTAAGCACGTTTTCTGCGCTTAACCCAAAATGGTGGCCTGGCTCCCAAAATGGCCAGACCACGAGGCTCCTTTGTCCTGTCCGCTGACCGTCTTGCTCCCTTCACCTTCCCCAGGTCGAGCCGACCCAGGGCCTTCCTTATTTGGGCATGTACTTTCCCGCGAAACACGGATGCTTTCGCGGGCTTCTACATGTCTTGTGTGTGCCTCCAGGATGTGGGCTGGGATGTCTGGTCCCAATACACATCCTGGGTGCCAGAGAACTAGGGTGGTGTGAATGCCTGGGACCACCGTGGTCCGTGATTGGTCCACGAATGGTGTGAGTGTTGATGAGCGGATCTCCCATTGGGTCCCCTCCGTTTTGGCGCGAAGGGAACCGTGGATAAGAGGGGGCTGGAAACACCACTACCATGTCGATCTCCTGAGTTCTCACGAACGAAGGAATACAGGAGCCAAGTATCCTGCAACCAAGAGGCTGGACCGAGGAATCGCTGGTGACCCGCTGAAGGACTCCTCCTCTGCACTGCTGTCGCCTTGTGAAACCCTTTTCACCTTTGATCGAACCAGAAGGCCTGTACTGGTACTTCGACCCTTTGGAATAGCAGGAACAGCTATTCTCGGCATCTTCACCATCTCCTGCCAGTAAGCCTTCGGAAGCGTCTCTGGGCCATCCAGCTGACTGACCAGCTTACACGGGAGTCTTGCTCTGTAACCGCCGCCAGGTTGTGTAGTATTTCGAGTCCTTGTCACTCTCACACGCTTCGTACACTTGCCGTTCCCAGGTCGGAAGTGAGTAGTGTACATTTGGCTCAGATACACACGGCCGCTCCGTTGCCCTGCTGTGGTGACAAACTGTGCGGGTTTCTTCGATTGGGACGTCTTTTTACTCAACACGACGACGAGGCGTTCCCTGCTCTTCTGAACCTGCCAGCTACTGAAACGGACGCGGAGAAGCCTGGGTCTGCTTGCATCGGGGACCGGTGAGTAGCATAGCTAGGATCTGGTCGCCCTCCTGCAGGAGCCCATTGCTTTTCCCCGCTGTATCAAACAGCACCCATGTCCGTACTCGCGCTCTGCTTCTGCCCACTGTGGAGGCTGCGCTTGAGTCGCAGAACTTGTTCTTCTTCTGTTGTGCACTAAACTGAACTGCCTGATTTCCCTCGAAGAGCTTCTCCTTTTGCCCGTTGGCACCAGCGTGTGCAGGTACTTTTGAGCACAAGGCTCCACTCTTCGCAGGGCTCGGACTTCCATCTAGTTAGGTGCCTCTGAAGGCGAACTGGGTCTAAGCATTATTTCGCACTGCCTGTCTTCCTTCCCTTTTAGGTGGACTACCCATTTCGTGCATCTAATGCTTGAGACTGTCGTATTTGTATATATATTGTGTTGATATGGTAGGTGTTGGTTTAATATTGTTATATTGTGATTTTCTCGCTACGGTCATTGTTTTAAAGGCCTTGAAATAAATGTGTATATATTTTTGATATAACAACTGTTTGGAATAGTTTGTAAGTGATCTTGCTTTGTGTGCTCATTGCGGGCTTTCAGTCACCCTCACCCCTCTTGAGACCTAGTCTTGACCGCCGCGATCGCTACCTTGATTGGTCTGGCTCGTCCAGAGGTTACCCTGTTCCAAGTAATTAGGTTGGCCTTCTGAACTTCTGCGCCACCAGGACAGAGTTCAGAAATCCGTCTTAACAATCAGCAAACTTCTTTTGGCGATTCTGAGCTTGAAGTAGGTGTTCAGCTTCCCTTTTAAAGGTTTGAGAAATGGTTGTGTGCAAGGTTTTGACTGCTGGCATTTCCAGGGTTGTAGGAACGTCTAACTCAGAAGTACGTGGGTGCCTCCCATACATGGTATAAAAGGTTGTCTGCCCAGTGCTGGTGTGTAGGGAATTATAATAAGCATATTCAGCTATCCATAATAGGTCGAACCAGCTTCCTTTAGCTTGGTGTAACGTGCAACGCAGATACTGCTCGAGCGTCTGATTTGTCCTTTCAGTTTGACCATCAGGGATGTTGACTGGTGGATAGCGGATGTTGATCTGGGCCATAGAGCAGCATTTTCTCCAGAAGTTAGATACGAAATGAGTACCTCGGTCTGAGACTAAAACTGAAGGAAACCCTTGGAGCCGTACGATGCCTTCAAGAAATACCTTTGCCAGAGTGGAATCATTTGGGAGCCCCTTAAGAGGAATGAAATGTGCCATTTTTGAAAATAGGTCCACGACCACAAGAATAGTGGTAAACCCTTGACTGGGTGGTAAGACAGTAATAAAATAGAGGGACAATGTGTGCCAGGGTGCTGGTGGAATTTCCAATGGTTGTAATAGCCCAGCCGGTTTCTGCTTGGATGACTTGTTTTGAGCACACACTCCACAAGATAGGATGAATTGGATAATGTCTTTACGCCACGTGGGCCACCAATAATTTCGTTTTACCTTGGCTAGGGTTTTAGCGATTCCGGGGTGGCCCACGATCAAGGAATCATGATAACCGGGCATGACTTGTTCTCGTAGTTCTTGGTTTGGTAAGAATAAACGATTCCTGAAGTAGGGCAACTGATCTTTTATCATGTAATGTTCTCCTTGTGTACTCCATGCTTGTAATTGCTCCGGATCATCAGGTTTTGGATTTCTTCTGAGTTATGGTTGCTGTGATTCCTAGGAGCTTGTCACTCGGGATGATTGCTATTGGGTCAGGGGTCTGATACCCTTGCTCTTCCACCCCCATACGGGAAAGGGCATCGGCCTTCCCGTTTTTCACCCCTGGTCGAAATGTAATGTCGTAGTCATATTCAGCAAAAAAAAGAGCCCAACGTAGTTGTCGTGAGGATTGGGCCTTTGCGGTTTTTAGGTACTGGAGGTTCTGGTGGTCAGTTATTACAGTGATTGTGTGCCTGGCGCCCAAGAGGTAGTGCCGCCATGCCTTAAAGGCTGACTTAACGGCCAGGAGTTCTTTGTCTGTGATAGCATAATTGAGTTCAGGGGGTGTGAATTTACACGACCAGAAGGCAACAGGGTGTAACTGGCCCGTTTCGGGGTCCTTTTGTGAGAGGACGGCTCCCATAGCCATGCTTGAGGCGTCCGTTTCCACCAGGTATGGGAGATCAGGGTGAGGGTGGCGTAAGATTGGGGCAGATGTGAATCTTGCTTTGAGTTCCTGGAAAGCTTCCTCGGCTTCTGTTGTCCACTGGAACTTTTTGTTGCTTTTCCTTAGCAATGACGTGATGGGATGCACGATTTGCGAAAATCCTGGAATGAACCGGCGGTAGAAGTTTGCAAGACTCAGTATACTTTGAACCCCCTTGAATGAATTTGGGGGTGGCCAGTTCAGGATAGCATCTACCTTGTGTACATCCATTCGGGCTGAGAATAAAGCCCAGGAATTCCACCGACGAGACGTGGAATGAGCACTTTTCGAGCTTGGCGTAGAGCTGGTGTTGACAGAGTTCCTCCAATACGGATCGTACGTGTTTAACGTGGTCCTGCTTTGATGCAGAATATACTAGAATATCGTCGATGTACACTAGAGCACAGACATCAATCAATTCCCGTAGGACATTGTCCATGAAGTATTGAAATGCTGCAGGCACGTTGCAAAGGCCAAAGGGCATTACTTGATATTCGTACAAGCCGTATTTGGTGCGAAAAGCAGTTTTCCATTCGTTCCGCTATTTTACGCGAACAAGGTGATATGCCCCCCTCAGGTCTAGTTTTGTGTAGATTTGGGCATCTTTGACTTGATCAAGCAATTCAGGGATCAGTGGCAGGGGGTAGCGTTTTTTACGGTAATCTGGTTCAGTACACGATAGTCGAATAGAGGACTGGCTGCTGGAGACTTCGAGGGACGGATGAACCCGTTGGCCAGGTATTGGTCAAGATAGGCCTTCAGGTGCTGGTTTTCTGGTTCCGTGAGTGTGCAAATTCGCCCGCAAGGGATTTGTGCGCCGGGTATCAGGTCGATTTGGCAATCGTATGGTCTATGCGGTGGCAGGGTATTAGCCTGTTCTTTCTGAAAGACATCTTTAAAGTCCAGGTATTCACTTGATAGGGTGCCAGTTGCCACAGTCGCAAGCGTGGAGGTTCTGGTGTCTATTGGTTGTTTCTCTTGGCGATAACATGTGTGGGTGCAAGTCTCGGGAAAGGCCAATTCTTTTGCTCACCAATCGATTCGAGGATTGTGAGCTACCAACCATGGCATTCCCAAAATCAACCGGAACTGTGGTGCCTTAATGAGGTCGAAAACGATAGATACTTGGTGTTCATCCTGGCACAGAAGGGTTAAAGCTGCAGTACATTGGGATACTGGACCAGAAGCCATTTCCGTACCGTCGACAGTGGTAACAGTGTCAGTGGTTGATTTAGGGTGTAAAGGAAGCCCCTGTCATGATCTCTGCTTCCAAAAGGTCAGGGTTTTCCCAACTCCCTTGGAAGCAGATCCATAACCCATGTTCCGAGTGCCAACCAGTCCCAATTGGGACCTTTTGGACCCAGTCCTGGCGCCAGTGGCACCAGGCTCATAAATATGCCCAGTCCCAGCGCTGGAAGCGCCGGGCTCATAATGCTTGGGTGGACTTATCTGCAGCAGACCATGCTGCTTACTTGCCTGCCAGTTGAGCCTCTGATCCTCTTCTGTTTGGAACTACTTTTCCTGTTGGGTGGGGCAGGAGCCACTCCCTAGATTCAGAACACTGGAACTCTTCTGGAAAGCAGGAACTCTTTTCTTACCTAGGCGTGGCTGTGGAAGGAGACACCTAAGCACTACAGGAGGCTATTTAAACCACACCCGATGGATGAATCTTGCTTTGCGTTATTCTGCATCCTCTGCAGCAGAACGCTCATCGTGTCTTCTGCATCTGATCCTGGGCCTAAGGAAAAAGGCTTACCATCCTGAATCCAGTCTTCAGCAACACCTATAAAGACAAGAAAGAACAGGTTAGCATTACGGTCTTCAGTGACAGCTCTTCACTTACCTGGTCCATCGGCTGTCACCAACGCCTCGCGCTGCATTCCGGCATCTGAAAGACAAAGGCTTACCTACTCTTCGTGCGCTCCGGAGGTCTTCACACTGCATTCCGGCATCTGAAAGACAAAAGCTTACCAACTCTTTGCACGCTCCGGAGGCCTTCAGCGCTGCATCCCGCATCTGAAAGACAAAACAAGGTGCGTTTAAAGACATTGGGGAACTTTAATACTCACGTGCCATTACTCCTTTCCACATCTAACCCAGTGGGTATTCCGGCACCCTGCAGCCACTCCGAACTTGTACCTGCAAAATAAAAAGACAGTTAGAGCGCATCGTGAAGCAGGCAACAAGCGCTTACTTACGTGCTTCCAGGCGCTTCTATTCATCACACGGGCTCCATCTTCAACTCACTTCAGCCCGTCATCCGCCATCGCCGGAACCCTGCAAAACAAGAAACATCATTACTAAAGACTTTAAAGACATTAGAATTACTCTAAACTTACCGTTCGTGCAGTAAACGACGGACAGCAGTCCTCTGAAGTCAAGAGGCCTGCTCCCCTTATCCAGTGAAGAAACTGGTTACAGCACCCTGCCCCGAGGCAGATGGAGAGCATGGCGTTCCCTTACCTAAGACATCTTACCCTTCAAGTCAGACATACAGTGCACAGAGGTCCAGCCCAAAGAGCCAGCCGTGTGTTACACATCACCTTTGCAGATACGGTATACGCCCAGACAAGACCGGCGCTTCTACGGGAATCAGGTGAGCGTTACAGCCCCATCTTTGCTGCAAGATCCTGGTCGATGTAATTCCCAACGGCTCCACTGTCAGTGTACGCTGTTACTGCGTGCATCCGAGATGGTTGTTGGTGATTGATCAAGACCACAGATAGTGCAAAATGGGAGGTCTGTAGTTCACTTTCCTCGCTTGACAAGTGGACCCCTACACTTGCCGGACTGGGGAGTTTTCCGATTCCTTGATGGTATCTTCCTTGTCCGTGGCCCCTACCGTCCTCCTCGGTGGCTTCACAGGGCACTCTTTAAGGAAATGACCTGACCTTCCACAGTACAGACATAACTGCTGCTGTCTCCTTTTATCCCTTTCCACTTTAGTCAAGGGGGATCTGACCCCCCCGATTTGCATTGGTTCTCCTTAACCTTCCGTGTGCGGGCAATATTGTCCTTTGAACGCACATACATAGGGCGAGGGTCCCGTCTGGTTCAATCTGCTCTCCAGTCCTGCAACCTATGTTCCAGTTGAACAACAAGGTCAATGAATTCTGAGCAGTCTTTTGGGGGGTTCACTACTTGTGCGAGAACATCCTTGAGCTCCCCCTGCAACCTCTTGATGAAATAACGTGGTTCTCTTCTCCACTGGCCATTCTGCTTCAACTACGAGTCTATTGAACGTGGCTATGTATGTTAATAGGTCTTGATTCCCATTGCGTAGGGACAGAAGTTTGTTGTCTGATGCCTGCCCATGAGTACAACGGGCGAACAGCTTTTCCATCTCCTGCTGAATGCCCCTGAAATCTTGCAGCAAAGGATCGTCTTGGGCCACAAAGGGTACAGACCAGTCCACGGCGCTACCACTCAGGTAGGATAGCACAAAAGCGACCCGTGATTGGTTTTTCGGAAAGGCCCCTGGTCTACAAAGGAAGTGCAGGCGGCACTGGTTCATGAACGTTGCAAACCTCTTGGGAACCCCCCTTAAATCGTTCGGGCGTGGCCAAGGGAACTGCCCCAGGAAGGGTTATCTGAACGGGATTGGCTGATGGTGCTGGCATCGAGGGCACGCTTCCCGGCAATGGTGCATGCCCTGCTTGTGACTGGAGAAGTTGCCGGCTTAAATCATCAGTGCGTTCTTTGGCTACTATCAGCTCTCTCCTCAGGGTGTTGGTCTCCTGCCTGGCTGCATGTACTTCGGAACGTAGCTGCCCCAACATGTGGGCTAACTGGTCGGTTTCTGACGTTTCCATGACACCCAGGTGGATTTTGATGTGAGGCTTTGCGTTCTGTAACGCTCACCTGGTATCCACGGGGATGTCACTCAGCCTGTTCTGACCTCTTACGACCTCGAACCCTTCCCTGGAGTCTACTCGGCTGGAGACTGGGCCTGAAACACAGGATTGGTAGAGTTTAACTCCATATTGTCTCTATGTGCTTGAACCCCTTCTTCCCCGGGGCCCAACCCTTCCCTTTGATCGACAGCTCACCTTGTTTTCTTGGAAAGTGTGCCCTCCATCCTGCTTTCAGCACATTGGCGCGTTGATTGATTCAAGCATGTTGCTGCCTAGTTACTTCACTGGCAAGAGTCCGACAGGTAAGTATGATGAGTCTTTTGAACAGTTCTCTAACTTCGTTCCTTTCCTTCCTTAGATGATGGCCGGCGTCCGAGGATGGCGACGTGCTGCTGAGATGAGTAGCGCTGAAGGTGAGTGAGAGCGCGATGCGCGATGCACCCTTTCGTATTTGTATTGAACTGAGTTCTTTTTCTGTGTCTTTTAGGTGCCGCGACATTTTCAGCGTGGATGCCGGTTATGAATAAGAAATGCGGTGAGTAAGCGCGGTATGCAGCGCCTCTAGATGTTTCCACGCTAACCTGGAGTGTCTTTTCCCTCTTGCAGATGGATGAGAAGTTCCGGAGACAGAGTTCCTCCAGTGCGGCTGGGATTCAGGTAAGTTTTTTTAAGCTCGTACAGTCTTTAAAAATTAGCAAAGATTTGCTGAATGCTTACTAAGGCCTTTTTTCTGTTCTTTTCCCTTTTCCTTAGGAAGCGGCGTGCCCGGGATGGGAATGACACCGCCGAAGATGCCCGCAGAACAGAAGGAGCGATGAATGATGGGCAGAAGCGCCGCAAGGTAAGGCTGTTCCTAATGGTGTTCTTGTTCTTGCAGGAGCTGAGCGCAGAAGAAAGATGCAGGCCTACTGGAGACCAATTCGAACACAGTGAGTGTCACGCTGCAGGTGCAGAAAACGCAAAGCATGTTACTCAGCCTGGGCGTGGCTTAAATAGTCTCTGGGTATCCCAGGTGTCTCTGAGCTGAACCACACCCAAAAGACTAGACTGCACATGCAGTTCTGGGAACCGAAATATGTGGGGGAATCCATCTTGTCCCCATCAATGCACTACAAGTCCAATTCCCAATGTTATCCTATGGGAGTGAGTGAGTCTGGTGCCACAAGTGCCAAGTCTGACTCCAAGTGGGTCTTTGGAAGGATGGAGAAGCTCTTGAGGGCCATGTAGGTAATTGTGGCCTGGCTCCAGCCTGACATCTTGGAGGGCTGGGGACATGATGGGCAGGAATCATGACAAGTGGTCATACAGTGTTAGGGCCCAAGGAATAAATCCAGTAGTGCTGGCTTGACACATCGTGATGCAATTGAGTCTTTCTGACAATATACCCCTCAAGAGTACAAAAGGACAGATTGAGGTGAGTATTGGCCGAAAATAGTGGTACACCCTGGTACTCAGAGAACTGGCTGCAAGAAAAATGAACCAAGTATTAACATTTGGCTTAAGGCAATGTAATCTCAAAACAAGATGAAGAACTGATACTCACAAGCAAGAAAATCAGAATGGGACTGAATAGTTCCAAGCTAGATTGGTGAGTATCCTGAAACAAGAAAGGCAACTGTTACCAGGAGGACAGAAGAGTAAGAAAAAGGAAGAACCAAACTGTATGTGCTTACCAAGTGAGTCTTCTGGGTAGAAACAGCAGATGTAGTTTTGGGAAGGAAGTGGTAGTACTGTAAACACAATGTCCTGTTTCCTATTCCCGCCGGCACGTGGACGCCTAAGGAGTCTATTGATCCTTGCGCCGTTGCGCTAATGTCCTTTGATCCTTGTGCCGTTGCGCTAATGTCCTTTGATCCTTGCGCCGAAGCGCGAAAGTCCTTTCTGTTCCTTAAAGTCTTTGGGCAGTAAGAGAATGAAGACGTAGCACTGATTTTAGTTGGAGCAATCTAAGAGACTTAGGTCTTGGCAACAGGTAAGACGTGAGGAAATGAGACAAGGCAGTCCGTGGACGTTCCGAGGTAGCCACTAATCAAGTAAGACCTAAGGAATAAGGCGAATGCAGTCTGACGCTGTTCTGGGTCTAGCAATGAGCAGATAAGACTAGTGGGATGAGGTGAATACAGTCCGTGGCCGTTCCGGGTCTGGCAATGAGCGGGTAAGACTTGGGGGATTAGGCGAGTGCAGTCCGTGGCCGTTCCGGGTCTAGCAATGAGCAGGTAAGACTTGTGGGATGAGGCAAATGCAGTCCGTGGCCGTTCTGGGTCTGGTAATGAGTGGGTAAGACTTGAGGGATGAGGCAAATGCAGTCCGTGGCCATTCCGGGTATGGAAATGAGCAGGTAAGATGAAGGCAATGGCAAGAACAAGGCAGGAAAGTCACAAAGAAAACCAGGGATTCAAGGAGCCAGAAGACAAGGTAACAAGATGCGTAGTTTAGGAAATTTACAAATTCAGAAGCACCGCCGTGCACGGGGGTGGGGCTTGAATACCGGTCAGCTGACCGCACGCATAACACGGCGACATAGGCCTGAACACTTAAGTGAATGCAAAGGACGCCAGCATCTCCAAGGCAAACCATAGTGTTCCTGAAAGGGAGCGGGGAAAGAGACAAACCATGATTCCGAGGAGCTAAAGAGAGTCCCGCTTTAGAGTGAAAACTGTTCGCTCTACTGTGGATTCTGGATGGTTTAATCTTATGAGGGACCGATCTATGATCAGACGAAGAGACATCTAATGGAACCCTGACATACAGGGGTCTTGCAAAATCCTCTGTACAGTAGAAAGTCTTTGACCGACAGATGATGGTGAAGCGAAAGGAAATGAATACGGTTTGGTGAAATTAGCAAAATTAACAGTGTGTTACAAAAGTTGGCAGGGGTGAACCCGGCGGAGGTATGCTGACAAAAAGGGGCATAGCCTGAACTCCCTATGAGCAATGTGTTGACAGGAGTGAACCCGACCAGTGAATTGTTTGAAAAGACATTAAGACTCGTGAAAGTAGGAACAGCCATAGTGAACCCAAAGGAGAGGGGCTGGCGTTTGAATTGTTTACAAAGACATTGGGCCTCATTATAAATTTGGGGGTAGCCATGCCCTCAGTAAGGGCATGGCTACCCCCAAACTCGGGTCCGGCTCGGGTCCGGCTCTGGGTCCCGCAAAAGGGGACTTACTGGGCCATGCCGACCTTGGCGGGCCAGGTAATTCCCTTTTGCGGGACCCGGAGCCGGTACGTCCCCATTCCCATTTGAGCCCCCAAAGGGCTCAATGGGATGGGGAGGATGGAAGCAGCGGTACCGTTCATAGCAGTACCGTTGTTACCATCCTGTTCTGTCCCTCGTCTGATCAGGCATGCAGAACGGCACCTGCGAGCAGGACTCGTAATGTGGCGGCCCGGTATGAACGGTGCCGGTGCCTTACCGGCACCGTTCATACCGTGGCCGCCACTATTGCAATGAGGCCCATTGTGATTCGTGAATGCAAGAAAAGCCATTGTGAACCCGCAGGAGGGAGGCTGGCGTTTGAAAGGGGTCCGAATCCGAAAGAGGGAGATCCAGGGGTGGAAAGATATCACCCAAAGTTCATTTATAAAGGAACTATTTAGTTGATTTATTTATTGTATTTATTTATTTCAATTTTTGTACTGCGCTCACATGCCCCTGGGCCTTGTTTTGTTGAAAACGACATGTGAGGGGTCTGCGCATAAAAGAGGGGGACCCATGGGTGAAGCCATCAATTCAAAGTATATGTGGAACAGAACTTTGGGTTTGTTTGTTGAAAACATCAGGCCCTCAAAGGCAAGAGACTTTTGTTAAAAGAGACTTAACCATCGAAAAAACTGATAGCTAGTATGGAACTGTTGGCTTGTGCTCGGAAAGCTTGTGCATGTGCTGTGCCCCAAAGTCCCACCTTGTCCCATGCTGAAAACGTGGGGCAAGGAGACCCCTGGCAATCACAACCTGACTTATTATTTGTGAGCACTTCTTTCTTTATTGAAATCCCTATCCCACACTCTTTCTGTAATTAGTTGTAAGGATTTGGCAATAG
This sequence comes from Ambystoma mexicanum, assembly GCF_040938575.1. Lineage (NCBI taxonomy): Eukaryota > Metazoa > Chordata > Amphibia > Caudata > Ambystomatidae > Ambystoma > Ambystoma mexicanum. The sequence continues at coordinate 82,035,747 of NC_090937.1, forward strand.
GATTTTTTAGTATAGGTTTTTTTACTTTGACAAGACGCCACAATGACTGCCTTATTTTTCATTTGATGGTCGAAGTTTGCTCCCATTTTAGATTTAGGTTCAGGTTAGGCGTTTTTCCACCCTGCATTTACAGTTTAATAAACACCCTTGAACTGTGATCACTTGTGTCTGTCTTTACTGTTGCCACCATGAGTTCCTTACATTAGCCATACAAGTTGGCACAGTTGTATACCATTCTGCAAAGGACACACTTACAGCACATTTCATGCCACAGCTGAACCCCGAGTATGAGACATTCATCTTTTGCACCACAATTCAGACAGGGGATGAAACCCGTGACGCACACCACACCAGACAGATTGGCCCTATCCTGCGAGTTTGAGGACATAGAAAAAGAAATCAGGTGCCAGATCATAAATGGTTGAACTCTGCAAAGTTACAACGGATAGTACTGAGCATGAAAGGAATATCCCCCATGAAAGAATACTGGAGTACGGAAGCCAGAGGGAACTATCACACGCCAGAGCAGCTCACATGGGCACTACTCTGCAAAAGTTACAACTCGCCCCACCGACTACAATGGCACAAATCACAAACTGTCCAGTGGCCAGAGAAGAGAACAGCGAACCTGATACAGCCCCAAGGTGGCAACCAAGGACACCTGGGCCGAATGAAAGCGGATGGTGTGGAGGTGAAGAAGAAAAAACAGACGGACACACGCCTTGTTGTGACTGGGGACAACTCCTCCATGGATGAATCCGGAAATTAACACGACAGGGTGGCGGCAGCAGTCCAGACACAACGTGCAAGGAGAAAAGGGAAAATTCAACTCATCGCGGCCCTGGAACACGGTGACAAAACATCACAGAAAAAAGAGGAGACCCAGTTGCCTCATGGACGTGCAAGGACAGGAAACTGTCATGACAGTTGATACAGGAGCCTCCGTAAACGTTATGCCAGTCGAGAGGTTGAAGCAGATGCAACCCCAGCCAGAACTAAAACACACAGACACCCTTCTGTTTGCGTAGGGCTGCAAAACTCCACTACTCCACTAGAATGCCTACTCAGATGTGAGTCTGCAGAAGGTTTGGGACTGATAAAGTTCATCTGTGACATTGCAGATTCAAATCAGTGATCTACTAACAAAACACCCCGGCCTCCTACAGGGCATAGGATGCCTGAAAGGAAAGCTAGTCAGACTGCAGATTGACCCAACCATACAACCCAGAGTGGTGCGACATAGGAGGACACTGTTCCACATGCAGGATATAGTCGACAAGGAGCTATGTGAACTTGAAGAAGCAGACATCCTAGAACCAAGAACCAATGCCCGGCCCAACAATGTGGGTAACCCCCATGGTTGTTACTAAAAAACCGAGCACCATGGAAGGTGCAGATCTGCATCGATATGCGCCTGCCAAATGCTGCCATAATCAGAAAATGGCACATTACCCCGACATTGTATGAGATCATGACGGACCACACAGGATCCCGTTTCTACTCCAAACTGGATCTTAACGCTGGATACCACCAGTTGAAACTGCACCATGACTCAAGATATATCACGATGATCTTGACACATCTAGGCCTGAGAAGATACAAAAGGCTGAGCTTTGGAATATCCTCCGCACTGGAAGTACTCCAGCAAGCAATACAGGAGGTCATCCAAGGAATACCAGGGGTCCTAAATGTCAGCAATGAAATTCTTGTACATGCCAGCAGCAAAGAAGAACACCTACGCAGACTGGAAATGGTACTCGACAAGCTAGTAACCGCTACGCCCACCATTCACAGAGAAAGGTGTGAATTCCTGAAGAAGCAAATAACTTTCTTTGGCTACGTGTTCAATAACAAAGGAGTGCCGGCTAACCCTCTCAAAGTCGCAGATGCCAAAGGAGCAACTACGCCAACGGAGGTGCGCAGCTTCCTAGGTCTGGTGACCTACTGTGCCAGGTTTATACCGAACCCAGCTACCATATCGGAACCCCTGAGGGAGCTGACCAAATCTAGCACTGGAACACCCGCTGCCAAGAAGCCTTCGAACACATCAAAGAATTACTATCAGCGAATACAACCATAGCAGATGAAACTCGATGTGGAAGCCAGCCCTGTCGGACTGGGAGCAATCCTAGTACAACCGTTGCACACAGGAGAAGTAAAGCCAATTGCTTATGCATCATGCGCTCTGACGCCTACAGAATAGTGATATTTGCATATAGAGGAGGCCATCACAGTCCTATGGGGTTGTAGACAATTCCACCTTTACCTCTATTGGCAAATGTTTAAGGCATACACTGATCATAAGCCACTACTGACAATATTCACAGGATCATCGCCACACCCGCCAGTCAGAACTGGAAAATGGCTCCTGAACCTCCAGCAATATGATTTTGACCTGGTATACCAAGCGGGAGCGGACAACCTGGCGAATTTCCTGTCCAGGCACCCGAGAGCAGTGACGCCAGTAGAGGTCAAGGAATCGAGAGAGAGACAGAAGAACACATTTGCCAAATTGTTAGCACAATGAAACCAAAAGCCGTCATCATCACCGGCATCCTGGAAGCAACCCACGCTGACCCGTGCTGTGACATAGTAAAAAATGCAGTGCTTGCAGGCCAGTGGAGGTCATTCCTCCGAGACATCCACAATCGCACAGAGTCTGCCAGGTACTTACTAACAGGGATATTTGTGGTTCGCCAGGATCTCTCTATCACAAGCAAGGGGTTGATTCTTAGAGGCCCACGCATCCTTATCCCCACCAGCCTACAGGACCGAATCATCACCTTGGCGCATGAGAGACATCAGGGGATAGTCAGAACCAAGTCCAGAATACGACACAGGGTGTGGTTTCCCCAAATAGATGCAAAAGTAGAGAGTGTCATCTCATCATGCCACCCCTGCCAAGTGACCAGTACACCACTGAGGCTGGAGCCAATACAATCTGCAAAAAGGGGCACAGAACGGTGGGAAGCGACCAGCATTTATTTCTGCACAGTGCAGGAAGGAACATAAATACCCTTCAGTGGGAATAGATGACTAGTCACGATACCCCGAAGTGGAAATCATACAATCGACGGCGGCAGAGGCAGTGATCCCAGCTTTGGAAAAGATGTTCGCCACACATGGACTGCCGAAACATACATCAAGAGCGACAATGGGACGCCCTTCCAAGGGAAAGAACTAACAAAATATATGGACGGTCTGCACATCCGCCATTACCACATTACCCCAAGGTAGCCACAAGCTAATGGCGATGCAGAGCCGTTTATGAGGACCATAAACAAGGTGTTACGCGTAGTGAAAGCCCAGAACAGCCAGTGTAAAGTGACCTGTACTGTTTCCTGCAAAATTACCGGGTGACACCGCACAGCTCAACAGACATGCCCCCGGCACATCTGATGTACGGAACAATTCTGAACTCATCAATACTGCACCACCCAAGCAGATAGGTGAAGAAACTAGACAAGGAGCGCACCCACTCCAAGCAAGTGGCAGCCAACGAGCACATGAGCACCAAGCGACGTGCAAGTGAATCAAGGCACAAGATGGGGGATCAGGTACTGGTGTTGAGAAATGCAATGAAGTCTAAGCTGTCACCCCTTTATGACCTTATACCCTGGAGGGTGATCCAGAGAGAAGCGACAATGATAACCACCAGCTAGCGACAGGAGACCATCACGAGCTTGTCCCAGATGACACGTGGACGGAAGACCAGAACCAGCCACAAGTCGAGAATGAAGATGCACCAACCTTCCTGATATGACACCGCGAGGGGGAAGCAGAGCGGGGCCCTGAGCCCGTTGACCAAGCAGGGGCAGAGGAGACGCCCCCCAGCCCCGAGGGCGAACGTGAAGATGATGAAGACACTGATAGCGGACCACATCAACTCTACAGTGGATACAACAAGAGGGTGGCCCACGGCCCCTGGTAAGCTGAGACTATGGGCCTCATTACAGGTCTGGCGGTAACCGTGCCGGTGCGTCGGGCAGGTGGCCGCCAGACCCGTAATGATTTACTGGTGCCTGACTTCCCGGTAACACTGGGGGATTACAACCCCGGCGGCTGGGAAGTCAGGGGCCGGTATCTTTGTAAATGCCCATTCCTATTGAGTCCTTTTGGACTCTATAGGAATGGGGACCACAGAAACATCGTCACTGTTGTTAATGGTGCCAGTGATTCTGTGAAAACTCTGCGGGCGGGTGCCATCCTGCCGAGCAGGTCAGTAGTCGTAGTATGCCAGTCCAGAAACAACAGTGCCGGTAAGCTTTTCGGCACCGTTGTTTCCGGACTGGCATGCTTGTAATGATGCCCTATATGTGCTAATGTGAGCTTGAGATTAACAGAGGTATAAGCACTGTGAGACCTGTGAGTGTTTACATATTTTTATTATTATGGGAAAGAGGGATGTTATATATGCGTCACGTCACCGCTGTGAGAAACCTGAAGGCGTCTCAAATGCTAGTCCCCGGAGATCTGTCATCCAGGTGGCCAGGACACGGCCATCGCTATCGTTTCCAGTTCCTGGGGGTGGACCAGTGCGGGAGGATCACCTGGATGAGGGGTCCTCAGGGAGTGGAAGTGGGACACCGACAGGTGAGACGCGGTACCCCCTTCCCTATAACACCTTTTCTCCATCACACCCCGTAGGCTATTCAAAAGTTCTTACCAGTCCCCCATTTTCCAACACAAATACTTTCCTACACCGTGACAGACAATGGACTAATACCCAAGCCGTTTACCTGACATGTCCCAACACAAGGGTCAGGCAGAGTCAGGTATTTGACAAAAACTACGCACACCTGACGGCCCTTTCCCTTCCCCACAGGGATAAAAGGCTCAGCACGAAAGCACACTTTAAGCAAGGCCGAACGCACAAGGAAGCAGCTATTCCAGACTGGCAGTTTAAATGGCTGAGAAAGGGGGAGAGATCTGGAGGGACGACAAGGAGGGAATTGCCCTTGCCCTTTTCAACTCAGACCAGCAAAGCCTGCGAAAGGGAAATCATAAGACCGGGAAGTCCCGCTGGCGGGTGGTGTGACAGGTGTCAACAGCACACGGAGCCCTCCCGCACGGATAGTCAAAGCAGGCCTTAACTTACTAGTTGACACCTTCAACAATTCCATGGCTACCGTCATTGATACCATTGCCCCTTTGAAACTACGTAAAAGAAAACCAATAAACCACCTGAACTCGTGGTACACTCCCGAACTCAAACTACTCAGGAAAAAGAAAAGCAAACTAGAATTACTATGGAAAACTAACCCTTCACCTGAAAACAAATCCAATCTCAAGAACATCTCTGCGTTATCCAAAAATGAAATAATTCGCACCAAAAAAGATGCCTATAACGTCAGGATTGATCAGGCAGGCTCTTCCACCAAAGAATTATTGAAAATTCTAAAGGCGCTAGAAAACCCCAACCCCCCTCCAAACAACTGCTCAAAAGATAAACCCTAGTGCACCAGCATCCAGAATTCCCTCAACAATAAAATCACAGGGCTCCAGACCAAAATTGTGAACAACGTCAACAACTCCCCAGCAACAAAACCACTAACCCTAGCTTAAGCCCACCAACATCTAACAAAGCCAACATAGGCTTTACCTTTAAGAAAGTGACCATTTTAGAAGTCCACAAAAAATTATCACTTCCCTATAACCTTCTAATTGTAAAGGGGACAGCTGCCCTGCCCAAATAATAAAAGATGCTGCCAGAGACCTCTCCCCCTTTATCACTAAGCTAATCAACCTTTCGTTTGCCAACAATTCTGTCCCCAACAACCTAAAACAATCTTGGGTGCTCCCTCTCCTAAAGAAACAATCCCTAGACCCAGCCATACCAACCAATTATAGACCCATCACCACTGTCCCGTTTCTGTAAAGAATCCTGGACAGAGTCGCCTACATCCAGTTTCAGGAGTACCTGGAACCTAACCAACTGCTGGGTATACGTCAATCTGGCTTCAGACCTCAACATGGAACTGAAACCGCTCTGGTTGACCTCAAAAGCCAGATTGATGAAATCAAAGACAAAGGCAATGCAGCCATCCTACTTCTCTTAGACCTCTCAGCGGCCTTCAATTTAGTCGACCATGACATCCTATGCAACCACCTATCCATCGCAGCCCACTTCTCCTCCTCTGCCTCCGCATGGATACAATCCTTCCTGGCGAATAGAACCATGCAAGTCTTCTCCAGAACAGCCACTGCTGACCCGATCCCCATCACCTGAGGAGTCCCACAAGGCTCCTGTGTCTCCCCACATTGTATAATATATTTACGAAGCCTCTATTTGACAAACTGGACCGTCTGGGTGTCACCTAAACCAACTATGCAGATGACACCCAGATTCTCCTCAACATCTCAGGCAACTACAATGCGGACGTCACCCGGATCAACGAAATCTTCTCCATCATTCAGGCATGGATGGCCACCCACGGCCTCTGCCTGAATGATGAGAAGACGGAGCTTCTGCTGGTTGGTTCTCCTAATAACCTGTCTAAACTCAGCCCCAGTTACAAGAACATTATCATAGATGGTAACACCATCCCTGTCGCTAAAAGTGTGAACACCTTAGGTTTCCACCTTGATGCCAACACCAACCTCGCCAAACAAATCAACTCAACCGCCTCGGCCACTGCCTATACGGGTAAGCTAATCAGGGCTAGCAGGCCCTTCCTATCCCCCGACAGCTGCCTCACTCTGGCCAGAGCACTCCTTCAATTCAAACTAGACTATTGCAACAGCCTGTACCTAGGAGCCAACCAATCCATAATTAACAAACTCCAGGTTCTCCAGAACAATGCTCTACGCGCAGCACTCAACATCCCAAGGCGTGAACACATCTCTACAACCAGGAAAGCGTGCAAATGGCTCTCCATACAGCAAAAAATCGACCTCAAAACTATCTGCCTCACTCATAAGGCCTTAAATAATCTAGCCCCACCATACCTCTCCAACAAATTTACTTTAAAATCTTCATCCAGAATCCCCAGATCATCCAACTCCTTAAGCCTACTAGTGCTCAGATTTGCCTTAAAAAGAGCAGGAGGCGCTGGCTTCACTGTGCTAGCCTCACAACTTTGGAACACCTTACCACTCAAAATTAAAACCACTGAGTCCTTCCCGATCTTTAGGAAACTGGTTATTGGCTGGCTACTGAACAAAGAGTAGCTTTTACCCTCATCTCCAATATCTAACAGCTGCAACCACACCTGTATTATATGTAAATTGTCGTATTATGTAAATCTTTCTTTGTAAATTGATGTACCTTGTAAATGTTAATGCATATTTCATGACTGTAACCGTATCCTTAAAGCGCCCTTCTACCCACGGGTCCGGAGCGCTCTACAAATAAATTAAACAAACAAACAAACAAATAAACAGGGAGAATCGCTTGCCACTGTGGTGCCATCCTTGACTCCCGAGACAAGAGACTACAACAGTTCAGCACAGCCGGTGAGTCGGAGAAGAAAGATAGTGAAACTGAACTGTGCTTAGCCCACGGTTGCAGGCGGCAAACTTGTTGAACAAAGAGCTGGTGTAATTGAACTTTAAAGGACCTTGTAAGGAACTCATGGTGGCAACAGTGTGGAGGAGGTTCCAGACATGGCCTGTTCCCCTGCCCCTCATTTCGAGGTACCAGGAACGGACTTGCCAATGTATGTGACGTATGAGGAGCAGATGAATCAACAAAGAACTGCACTGGGACTCTGCCCAGTGTACATCAAAAGATCCATTCCGGTAGAAGTGCCCATAACCAGACAGCCCTGGGCAGCACAGTACCCTATCAGACAGCTGTAACAGCCACTGCGACGAAATGAAGAGTACCTATAAACGGTCCATGAAGAGATCCAAAGAGCTGTAATGGAAGGCCAGTGGAAATGAGACAAGGGCCTGGACAGACTCGCGAATGAACGAAAGCAGCTATCGAAGATAGCACGCCAGTGCGAGTAGCTATGAAAATAGATGTAATGGACACAGGAAAGAGACGATGTTAAAATGTGAGGAAACGTTGCTATGAGACAAGATGTAAGTAACCTGTAGCGCTCACCTGATTCCCTTAGAGGCGCCGGTCTTGACTGGGCGTATACCGTATCTTCAAAGGTGATGTGTAACACACGGCTGGCTCTTTGGGCTGGACCTCTGTGCACTGTATGTCTGACTCGAAGGGTAAGATGTCTTAGATAAGTGAACGCCGTGCTCTCCATCTGCCTCGGGGCAGGGTGCTGTAACCAGTTTCTTCACTGGATAAGGGGAGCAGGCCTCTTGACTTCAGAGGACTGCTGTCCGTCGTTTACTGCACGAACGGTAAGTTTCGAGTAATTCTAATGTCTTTAAAGTCTTTAGTAATGATGTTTCTTGTTTTGCAGGGTTCCGGCGATGGCGGATGACGGGCTGAAGTGAGTTGAAGATGGAGCCCGTGTGATGAATAGAAGCGCCTGGAAGCACGTAAGTAAGCGCTTGTTGCCTGCTTCACGATGCGCTCTAACTGTCTTTTTATTTTGCAGGTACAAGTTCGGAGCGGCTGCAGGGTGCCGGAATACCCACTGGGTTAGATGTGGAAAGGAGTAATGGCACGTGAGTATTAAAGTTCCCCAATGTCTTTAAACGCACCTTGTTTTGTCTTTCAGATGCGGGATGCAGCGCCGAAGGCCTCCGGAGCGTGCGAAGAGTTGGTAAGCTTTTGTCTTTCAGATGCCGGAATGCAGTGTGAAGACCTCCGGAGCGCACGAGGAGTAGGTAAGCCTTTGTCTTTCAGATGCCGGAATGCAGCGCGAGGCGTTGGTGACAGCCGATTGACCAGGTAAGTGAAGAGCTGTCACTGAAGACCGTAATGCTAACCTGTTCTTTCTTGTCTTTATAGGTGTTGCTGAAGACTGGATTCAGGATGGTAAGCCTTTTTCCTTAGGCCCAGGATCAGATGCAGAAGACACGATGAGCGTTCTGCTGCAGAGGATGCAGAATAACGCAAAGCAAGATTCATCCATCGGGTGTGGTTTAAATAGCCTCCTGTAGTGCTTAGGTGTCTCCTTCCACAGCCAGGCCTAGGTAAGAAAGGAGTTCCTGCTTTCCAGAAGAGTTCCAGTGTTCTGAATCTAGGGAGTGGCTCCTGCCCCACCCAACAGGAAAAGTAGTTCCAAACAGAAGAGGATCAGAGGCTCAACTGGCAGGCACGTAAGCAGCATGGTCTGCTGCAGGTAAGTCCACCCAAGCATTATGAGCCCGGCGCTTCCAGCGCTGGGACTGGGCATATTTATGAGCCTGGTGCCACTGGCGCCAGGACTGGGTCCAAAAGGTCCCAATTGGGACTGGTTGGCACTCGGAACCTGGGTTATGGATCTGCTTCCAAGGGAGTTGGGAAAACCCTGACCTTTTGGAAGCAGAGATCATGACATAACCAACCAGTTAAACGCATGTAAATAGGGTTGGAACGCAAGAAGCTAAGAAAACGATACTGCTTGCAATGCTTAGTAGAAGAATAGAGCTGCAAGCGCCAACTATATCTACCTCATTAAGGCACGCTATACAAGTGCGACTCCATTTTGTAAAAGCAGAAGTATGCCCAGGCGGCCAGAGGCCTAAGAGGCCTGGTTTCATATCCCAGCCAAAGCCAGGAGAAGGAGCGGAATCGAAACTCAACAAAGAGCAGCTCATGCCTGGGAAATCGAGGTCAACCAGAGAAAGGGAGGAGAGCGTCAGCTAACAGGAATCGAAACTTCAGAGCATACCAGCTGTTAGGAAAGATTTCATAATTGTAGGTAATTTTCGTTCCATGTGGCATCCCCAAACTTTTTGCTGGTGTTTTACACCCTGATCTAGACTTTGCCGGAGAAGCGCAGCCTTCCGCCGCACTCCTCTGGGCTTTCGCTCAATTCGTATGGGGAAACTGACATGCCCTTAAGACAGTTAGTACCGGGAGACTTTGTTTCCCTTAGTCCTTTCCTCATGTTGCAGCTTTTGAGCAACATGAAACAAGAGTGCACCGTAACTTACATTACCGCGCTCTTGGGTCTCTAGTCATTCCAATGGCCCTAGAAACTCTCGTTGGACTTATCATGAAATGTGCAAGTGTGTCACGGACGGGAATGGTGGCAGCTATCGTTTCTTTGTGTTTTGAACCCCTTTTTGCCATGTTAACCGCGCTTCCCGCGTTTGGCCCAAATGGGTGGCCTGGCCTCCAAAATGGCCATGCCATGAGGTTCTTTGTCCTGTCCGCTCACCGTCTTGCCCCTTCACCTTCTCCCAGGTCGAGCCAACCCAGGGCAGTCCTTATTTGGTCATGCTTCTGCATGCCTTATGTGTGCCTCCACGATGTGGGCTGGGATGTCTGTTCCCAATACACATCCTTGGTGCCAGAGAGTCTAGAGTGTCCTGAATGCCTGGGACCACCGTGGTCTGTGATAGGTCCACGAATGGTGTGAGTGTTTGTGAGCGGATCTCCCATTGGGCCCTCTCCGTTTTGGCGCGAAGGGAACTCTGGATAAGAGTGAAAACTCCACTACCATGTCGATCTCCTGAGTTCTCACAAACAAAGGATAAGGAGCCAAGTATCCTGCAACTAAGAAGCAGAGTCGAGGAATCGCTGGTGACCCGCTGAAGGTTTGGCAACCTGCACTGCTGTCGTCCTGTGAGACCACTTGGCCTTGGATCGAACGAGAAGGTCTGCAAAGGCGCTTCGACCCTTTAGAATAGTGGGAACAATTATTCTCGGCATCTTCACCAAATCCTGTACATAAGCCTTCGGAAGCGTCCCTGGGACATCCAGTGGACTGACCAGCCTACACAGGAACTTTGCTCTGTCACCGCCGTCTGGCTTACTGTTAATCCCGTGTCCTTGGCACTCTCACACGATTCGTACACTTGCCGTTCCCAGGTCTGAAGTGAGACATGTGCTTTGGGACCGAACTACACGCGGTTGCCGAGTTGCCCTGTTGTGGTAACAATCTGTGCGTGTTCGCTGCATTTGGGACACCCTCGACCCTGACTCCTGCGGTTGTGGAATCTACACGGCGTCGAAACATCCTGCTGATCGCATCTGAGCCTGCCAGTACCGAAACGGAACCGGAGAAGCCTGGGTCTGCCTGCATCGGGGACCGGTGAATAGTCAATACCCTAACCGGTCGCCCTCCCGCAGGAGCCTGTGGCTTTCCATCGCTGTCGTAAACAGCAACCCTTTTCCGCACTCGCGCCCTGCTTCTGCCCACAAGTGGAGGCCGCACTTGAGTAGCGGGGAACTGTTCATCATCATTTTGTTCACCTCTCTGAACTGCCTGATTTCCCTGAAGAGACTCCCCTTTGCCCGTTGGCACCCGTGTGTGCAGGTACTTTTGAGCACAAGGTTCCACTCTTCGTAGGGCTCGGACTTCCTTCTAGTTAGGTGGCCTCTGATGTCGAACTGGGTCTAACGATTACTTGCACTGCCTGTTTTCCTCCCCATCTAGGTGGTCTGCATATTTCGTGCTCCTAATTCCTTAGACCCCTTGGTCTTGTATATATATTGTATTGCTTGTGATGTGTTGGTTTATTGGAGTTTTACCGTGATTCTTTACTATGGTCAATGTTACAAAGGCCTTGTAATAAATGTGTCTATATTTTTAATATAACACCTGTCTGAAGTAATTTGTAAGCGTCCTTGCATTGTGTGCTCATTGCGGCTTTCAGTCACCCTCACCCCTCTTGAGACCTAGTCTTGACCGCTGCCATCGCTACCCTGATTGGTCTGGCTTGTCCAGAGGTTACCTGTTCCAAGAAACTAGGCTGGCCTTCTGAACCTCTGCCCTTCCGGGACAGAGTTCAGAAATCCATCTTAACACCAGCCTGCCCCGTGAAGGTCAAGATAAGGGAGGCCCATGCAGATGGCGAGGCCGAAAATAGAATTAAATACACTAAAAGCTGTAAACTGAAGCAGATTCACGGTGAACGGACATGTGACCAAGACAGGCGCAAAGAATTACCAACGTCTGATGTCACCCAGATCCAAGGGCGCCATAACCTCTCCGGATAAGAGGCTACAGTTTCGAGGCCATGCCCAGCCAACTAATTGACACATAGCCCCAAGATACTGATTGATGGAAGGGAGGCAGGGTGAAACTTGGGACACCAGGCACCTGGGTGTCCATTCTGCATGCTGCTAATTAAAAGTGGAAATTTATGTCTAGGGGTGTAACCTGCCCAATCACAATGGACCAAGTTATCTAGGGTCCTATATATCGTAGAACCAATGAGACGTCGTACTTGTAGTGACGTCTATCACGTGTGATGTAGAGGGAGGGGTGTAGACGCCCACCCGATAAGAGTTATCCAATCTGCATGCTCCATTATGATATACAGATATTACACCTACATTTAAGTTACCTTTCCTAACCAATTAAATTGCATGACAAGTTTTTTAGAATTAGGCGTCAATGATGACGAGTTTTGTGTATAAAAATTGTTGTTCAACTGAAGTTCGAGGAAGTCGGAGCGAGACAGGTGATCGCAACGATGCTGATTCCCAACTGCTTCCCTGTTTGATGTACTTGTCATTAAACAGACTTCCCTTTGCCAAATTACTGAGTCCTCATTATTGAGTTGTGCTGGAGTAAGTGAATCCTGCACCCTCATCCCTCACATGGTGCAGCTATCTTGTCTTACAAGTACTAGAAGGTGAGCACTGACCTTTGGGCCCGTCGGTGGATATCTCGTCCTCTATTACACTTGGTAGCGTAAGGATGGTTTCGGTCATCGATTATGGATTATGATTTAATATAGTTATAAGACACCTATAGAGCGACGGCACAAAGTAACTCTAGGTCTTTGGCAATATCACAAGTCCTTTCGCCATTCCGGCTGAGTAGGCTGAGAAGCTTCCCGTGGACTATGATAGTGTAAGTCCATACAAATCTGCAGTGGGTCTGAAGGAACCCGCCTTTCCAAGCATAACCCTTCTCAGTCCCACGGGCAGCCAATCGGACGAAAAGACTGCAAGAGGCTGAAGAGGAAGGGGCAGTGATCCCGAAGCTCAAGAGAGGAAAAAGATGCGATCGGTGAGTAAAGTAACAAACTCGTTACTTTGGCAAATGTCTTGTAGGCATTAGAACAAGCAAGGGAAAGGTAAAGGAGGGTGGCGGAGAAAAAATAAAATAGTCAGAAGTAGAGAAGACTGTATATGTTAATAACTCGAGTATAAAAGAGAAAAACGTAAGGTTACTGGGGGGGCACCCGAGAGAAAAACATAAGGTTATCGGGGGGCACCTGAGAGAAAAACTTAAGGATACCGGGGGAGGCACCCGAGAGAAAAACATAAGGTTACCGAGGGGGGCACCCGAGAGAAAAACGTAAGGTTACCGGGGGGGGGGGGGGCACCCGAGAGAAAAACTTAAGGTTACTTGGGGGGGACCCGAGAGAAAAACGTAAGGATACCGGGGGGGCACCCGAGAGAAAAACATAAGGATTCGCCTTGTTCCTGCGCTTTAATACAGCGGTCAGAAGAAACGTGAATTCATAGCCCATATAATAAGGGACAATTAGACTACTATGATGTTTAAAGATGCATTAAAGGAGTTTGTTTAAACTCCATGACGGGGTATTGATTAGAAGGCAGGTATATGTATGACCATCTGGTATCCGTCTAGTCTGTCAAGTGTCTGTCCTATGTGTTCTGTTGTGGGTTGAATGTAAGAGAACTGTATTGTTGATTGTTTGAGATGAAATTAGGTTTTACGCGATTCTGTGAAGAAGAGGGAATCGCCAATGAATTGATGGTTTTGAGTTAATTGATAGTATACATTTTGGCGGGAAAAGATTGGATTGGAGCTTGCGTATCTGGTGCTCGCTCATACTAGTAGAAGGATAACAAACTGCATAAATATTGTTGGTAACGGAATTGAAAATGGAGAAGGTCACCCCACTTGCGCATCTATGCAAGCAACTACCTAAGCATACACCTAAATTTAAAAAGTATAGCACAGAATGGGTTAAGGGTACCGCCCACAAGATGTTTATGCCCTGGCCACAGAATGGGCCCCTATCAAAAGCCGTCTTACAGCACATGACGACTTATCTACATGCCACATATACAGGCAAGAAGCTAGAGACACGTCTTGCTGTTCTAGAACTATGAAAGATGTTTGAGCAGACAAAGGAGGAAGAGCCTCCTGCAGATTGGATATTAAACGTATGCACGGAGGGGGGTGAGACGCCTACCGCGCCACTGGCCCCACCGGAGCCAGCCATCGAGGGAAGTAAGACAGAGGGGCTCTACCCGTTAAGAGAACTAAAGGCAGCCACTGGGTATAGCAACCCCGCACATGAGTCGCCTATGTATAGTAGCAACGACAATAAAGAAAAGGACCAGGAAATTCATCTTGCCTCTGCAGTGCCGAGGGACAAGGAGAGACGCAATGACGTAGGAAAGGATCAGGCACAGAGTTGTGCATCTCTCGTTAAGGAGAGAGAGGGAAAGAAACGAAAGGAAAATGAAGGTAGAACTGATGAGACAACATTCGCAAAAGACTAATGGATGGGAGGGCAGATATTGCTGAAATTAGATGGAAAAGGAAGTGATGATGAAAGGCCAAGAGAAAGGTCTGATAAGACGCCAAGGAGAGAGAGAGAAAAGGAAAAGGAAATAAGGGATGAAAGGACAAGAAGGAAGGATAGGCTGAATCGAGAACAACTATATCACGAAGAGCAAGAGAAACAGTTTGATCGTAAAAAAAAAAGGCAGCCTACGACCGGTACAAACTGAATAAGCAAAAGTCGGAAGAAGAGCAAAGGGTACATGAGAGGAGAGTGAAGTCAAGAGAAGATGAGGGCAAAGGAACGTAGAAACGAAAGGATGAGGGAAGTAGACAAGGCTAGAGAAGAAGCGAGGAAGCGCAAGGAAATAGATGAGGAAGCAGAACGTAAGCACAGACAGAGGGCACGAGATCTTGAATATTTGGAGCGGGAAGTTAAAAAACCCAATCCTGTTGTAGAATGGGAAGACATAGAAGAATTATTTCCTGCACATGACTCGGTACCAGGTACGAGTGGGACAAATATTGAGGATGACTTCGACACCAGAAGCATCAGGGAAACGATTGATAAGATATACGATGAGATGGGGCTAGAACAGAGATCCCATGGGGGAAGGGAAGATGAGCGCCTGAGGATGTCACCCGAAGTAGTGGGAACAGGGGACTGTCCCTAGACAGACTGGAGATTGGGCAGGACGAAGAAGATGCAAGGAGTTGTGTAAACTGGGAGTATTCAGAATCTGACTCCGGTGGGGAGACGGAGGATGAGGCACACGAGGAAGGGAGACGGTGCGAAAAACGGCTCCCTGGGGACCGAGGGATACGATGGTCAGACGCTAGAAAGTCTGCAAGTAGGACACCGAAGTCTGCCGCGCAGTCCGGCCGACATGAAGGAACACCCCACGGTCAGAGGGGGTGTCAGCACCTGCCTATGCAGATAGTTTAAGGGCATTGCCAGGGAGACGGCACCACCCTATTGTGTAGACAGGAGAGCTATGGGGAAAGAAAAGGAAGACTGCGCATTCCAATTCCCACTGCTAGAAAAGGGGGACCAAGACCACAATATATTTCGTGGCCTAAAAAATAAGCTTCCAATGCTGACATCGGGAGCCGGGAAGTGGATACATGACTTAGAGAAAATGACGGGGGTGTCACTCACCTTATCTATAGGGGACATTAGGACCTCCTAATCGCCATACTTGGTGAAAGAGCAGACCATGATGGAGCACCATTTAATAATTGTAGAGCAGCACTGTGGAAAGCACTGCGAACGCTATATCCAGACACTTCCGATAATGGGAGCTATAATGACGCGGAAAATGAAAGAGTCAGAGGATCCATTGATTTATATCCTGAATTTTCGGGATGGGTGGGTGCTCGAAACGCATGAGTCTTGGACGAAATCTATCCCTGTATTCTACCATATATTATGCCAAGGGTATGCCAAGGGTTGCCCGAGCCAGTGCTAAAACAACTCAAGAAATTGGTAGGAATAGAAGCCAAACCATGGGCTGAAATACAGATGACAATTGCACATTACTGTAGATTGTTGCAAGAAAAGAATCGAAAAAATGAGGCAAGTCATAAGGGTGAGGAGGCGAAGCTGGTGCAAAAGAAACTCTCAAAGTATGCTCTCAAGGGAGCCATGCTGACAAGCCCAGCTGAACCACACGCACAGCAAGTGACTAACCCATTGCTGAATAATCAGGGTAGCGCAAGATTTTGGAGGAAGAGGATGGCAGAGTAATCAGGGTGGGTTTTGAGGTAACCAGGGTGGCTTTCAGAATAATCAAGGTGGCTTTCAAATGCGCAGATGGGCAGTCCAGCTACACCAGATGGACAGATGGCCCGACCACTGCCAGTGTGTTGGCTGTGTGGAATGACAGGACATGTGGTGCGCATGTGCGGAAGCCAAGGCATGTGGCAAAGCGGCCAAGGAATGGGAATAGTCATGGTGAATCAGCCTGATGTCTCTCACCAGGGCAGTGCCCAAAATCACGCAGTGCAGCAGGAGGCGTCAGGCTCGCAGCAAGGTGCGCAGCAAGTGGTTCAACCCTCGCACATGGGGAACGTACCGCAGGGACAATCCCAGCAGGCACCACCGCAAATGTCGCAGGGCACAAGCTCCGGAGGGGGAGTCAACCATGGAAAAGGGGGAAATCAGCAAGTATACAGTGGGCTGAACTTATATATGAAATAGGACCGCTCACGGGGGACTCTGATGTATTATATCCTATCAGTGACACCAGACCCTAATAGGGAACCTAGGGTGAATGTCGTCATAGGGGGTAAAGAATATTCCTTCTTAGTTGACATGGGTGCGACGCGCTCGTGCATACGAGAAGGCAAGTTTTCCTTGTCCGGCGAGGCCATAGATACTCAGAGTTTCACGGGAGCTCACAGTAGAGTTCCCTTTACAGACGCGCTCCCAGTCTCTGTGGGAGAGCGCGAAATGAATGTACCCTTATTATATTCACGTCAGACCCCAGTAAATATCCTGGGTTGGGACTTAATGACTAAGTTGAATATGACAATCTCGTTTACCGAGAATGGGATAGTGTGCTCCACTCCAGGAATGCATTATTTGAACGTGTGCGAAATGATCAGAGCATACTCAGGATGTATAGCCATGAGAGCTATACCATTAGAGCCGGAAGTCTTCGCATATGGCGTGCGAGTGCTCATGGCGGGATTGCCAGGCCTCGCTGATAGAACTATGAGCACACCTGATGAGTTCCTATTCAGAACAAGAATACCTATGCATGAAGAAGAGGGACAAGTATTTCCCTTAATGATACAATCTGCCGCAGTGCGAGGGAAAGTGGTATTGGTCGAAGGATATGACGACGAAGGCAGACAATGGTGTGCGATTATCGCCATCGAAGAAGGGTATCGAGTGACTGCCGTCACCGATGACGATCTGTTCGAAGAACGCCCTGACCTAGGAGAGACAAGGGTGGAAGTGAGTCTCATATTTTGGGTCAAAATGATCAAATGGGAGGTGCCACAGAGAATGATGTTGGCGCTGATACGATAAGAATACTTGGATGACGACATGGCCCAAGTGCCTGTCGTGGTATGGACTACAGGGCCCTATGACGTAGGCCTCCTGAAGGGGGCAGGTGAAGTGAAAATTAAACTGAAACCAGGAGCAATTTTACCAAGAGCATGACAATATCCTATGTCCAGAGAGGCAGATGAAGGGATCGCAAAGACAATTTCCACCATGATGGAGCAGGGCATCCTAGTGACATCAGAATCACCTTGCAATACGGTGATTTACCCTGTCAAGAAATCAAAGGGAGGGTCTTGGCGTTTAATCCAAGATTTAAGAGCATTAACCGATATAGTTGAAGCCGAGTTCCCTCTAGTCCCTAATCCATCCACAATTCTATGCAACATACCCACTGAGCCAAAATATTGCACAGTGATTGACTTGAAAAATGCATTTTTCTCAATCCCGTTGCACCGTGACTCACAAGACCTGACGTCATTTACTTTGAGGCAAATGCACCTGAAAAGCACGAGGCTGCCACATGGGTACTGTGAGTCTTCATCCTTATTCAACAGAGTCCTGCAGATGGACCTAAGCAATATTGCAGTAGACTGTGCTGTTTTGCAGTATGTGGATGACATTCTGATCTGCAGCGTCACTGAGGAACAATGCAGGCGCGACTCTGTCCAGCTACTGACTATCCTGGCTGAGAAAGGATAGAAAGTTGACAAGGAAAAGCTACAATACTATCAGCGAGAGGTGCTGTACATAGGCCAGCTAATCTCACACAAAGGGAAAAAGGTAACCCCAGAAAGGGCTGAAGCTATCATGAACACGGCTAAACCGCTCACGATAAAACAAATGCAAAGCTTCTTAGGCCTGTGCAATTATGTCAGAGCATGGGTCTTCGACTATAGCTCGTATATCAAGCCCTTGCTTCAGGCCCTAAAGAAGGCCCAGGCAACAAGTGAAAAAATCGAATGGACCGAGACAATGGAAAAGGGGTTTGCAGAACTCAACGGGGCGATTTGTAAGGCCCCAGTTCTCAGGATTCCTAATTATGCAGAGGAATTCTACCTGTTCTCACATACCGATGGCAATTTTATGATGGCAGTGCTCGCTCAGCGAACCTCACTGAGGTACAAGCCCCTAGCATATTACAGCGGGAGTCTGGACCCGGTCATGAAGGGCCACTTCCCATGCGAACAAAATCTAGCTACTGCCGCGTTCGCCATTGAAGAGGCGTCATCCATTGTGATGGGGTGCTCCATCACATTGTATGTCGAGCACTCATTGTTTGCCATACTAGAGAAGCCAAAGGGCACGCTGACATCTCAGAGAGCATCCGCATATAAAGTGATTATTTCTAACCCATCGATCAAGATAGTGTGATGTAAAACTGTGAACCCAGCTACATTCATAGCTGAGCCGGTCACAGAGGGAGAACCCGTAAATGATTGCGCGAATTATGAGGAATTCTATGATGAAATCCCCAGGGTAAAAGTAAATGCCCTGGCAGGTGGTGAGATCGTGTTTATTGACGGCTTATCTAGAATCAACCAAGAAGATGGACAAAGATACACAGGCGTGGCTGTGATAAAACACCTAGCGAATGGAGAGTTCAGGTACTCGTCAGTGCACAAATACATCTCACTATTCTGCGCAAGCTGCAGAACTATTGGCGCTGATACTCGCCATTGAGAATCATGCAGACCAAGAAGTAACGGTGTACAGTGACTCTGCCTATGTGACATCTACCGTGCACGCAGGCTTAGCACGCTGGAAAAGGAGGGGCTACCTCTGAGCGGACGGCACACCAGTGCAACATGCAGCCTTATTGGACAGGTTGAGAAAAGCACTACAGCTCCCGGTGCGCATAGCGTTCGTGAAATGCGCCGCACACACCCAAAGGACAGAATTTGTGTCACGTGGAAATCATGAAACCGACACGGAAGCCAAGCGCATGGCATCCAAGGATGAAACAATCATGGACGTGGAGGTGGCATGTACCCATGAGCGTATGATGGTAGCACGAGCCACACCAGAGGCCTATAGCAACATGGGACAGACTCAACTAATGGAACTCCAAGGGGAGGCACCTCAGGAGGAGAAAAATGTGTGGAAACGTCGAGGGTGTTCCTTAAATCCCTCTGGCGGGTTGTGGAGGCAAGACAGCACTGGTAAACCAGTAATGCCTGTCGCCCTACGGAAAGTAGCAGTGGAGCCATTACACTACCCTATAAATATGTCAAAAGGAAATCTCACTGCAACGCTCGCAGAAGACTGGTTTACACCGAATTTATCAGAGCATGTTGCATTCTTCATGGTGAACTGCATAATCTGCCAGCAATTCACCGCTGGGCACACACTAAAAGTAGTAAGAGGAGTTATCCCCCGGCCAAATGGGCCTTTCCAGCACTTGCATATCGACTACATCGACATGATTCAAGTGTGCAATGGGTACAGGTATTTAATTGTGGTGGTGTGTCCATTCTCTAGATGGATAGAAGCAGGTCCCTGTGCACACCCAGACTCTACTTGTGCTGCCAAATTTCTAGTGAGGGAAGTGTTCCCTAGATGGGGGGTGTGCGAGGTAATGAGGTCAGACAATGGGGCTCACTTTGTTAATGAAGTTTTCGAGCAGATCAGCTTGTTGCTTGGTATAAGGCACAAGTTCACGTCGGCGTATCATCTGGAGGGGAATGGCATATGTGAACGGCTCAACGGCTTGTTAAAGGAGAGGATAGCCAAGCTGAAACTCACATTGAAAAAGGGATGGCTGCACTGTCTACCACTGGCATTGTATGCACTTCGGAACCAACGAGGCTCTGACCATCATCTCAAGCCGCACGAGATGGTCACAGGCAGAAGGATGAGGACCCTTCTTACCCCCCGAGATAGAGCTAGATGTGATGCCCAGCCAACAAAAGAGGTCTTGGGGACAGAGATGCAGGACTACTTCAATTGTATGACATCCAGTGTCTCTTGTCATTTCAGGCCAGCTGCATCAACAAAGAAAAGGGTGCAGTGCAGCACAAAATACAACAGGAAGTGCTGAAACAGACTCCGCGCAAAGTCTATGTGTGCCACCCGTCTTCCCTGGTGACGCTGTTCTCATAAGGAACTTTACAAGGATTCAATGGCCCTTTTATCGTAGAGGACTGCATTCCTTCAGCCGTCAAAGTCCAGGGCAGAAGGGCATGGCTCTTCCTGAATGACATTAAACCATATATAGGAGAGAGCCCTCCAGATGCATGCAACCACAAAGAAGCCACAGACAACGGGAAAGAACCTCAGCACGTGCAGACAAGATCCATGGCGAGGAAGAAGGATGCATGAGCAGCAACACAATGACAAAGAACTCTGTTTTAATTTGTAACTTTTGAATAAGAACATTTCCCCAAACCAGAGAAAGGTGATAAAGAACAATAATATGGACACTCTGGGCACCACAGTTGCAGGATAAAGAAGGGAACTACATACACAAAGCCACAACAACGCTGAAAAAACAAACTTTTGAAATAACGTCACGCTCAAGTAGTATAAAGAATCAAGACTCTGATAGACTGAAAAAAAAGGAGAAGAACAGTTCTTGAGAGCATAACACAGCGTCCTGAAAGCAACCAGTGTCAAGACTTTGTTTACAGAATTTATGGTATCTCCCAGCAGAGACCTCAAGTGGGATGTGCTAACCTACTTCCAGCTGGTGGTAATATCATATCCGACACACATAGGGAGAGAAACTAGTGTCACAGACTTTATACAAGATCCTGCAAATGAGAAAATAATCTCGCAACTGCTGACTGTCATCACGGAAGCCTTCGCCGAGCTACCCGAGCACAGCGAAGAGGACACAAATGCTTCTGCCGCCGGTAGACATTGATGAACTCACATTTACTTTGTTCTTTCAAATAATCGAGAAATGCCCAGGACTCATCAGGAGAACAACTGACACACGTACTTTCTTCAGAGACCCAAGAAACCCTAGCTCAGTTGAACCAGCTGTGGACTAAACTAAAGCACCTTGTAGTAGTCCATGCAACAGGAAGGTGCAGAGACTGTGCAAATCAAAAGGAAAGCTCATGATCAGGACCCAGCCAAACAGGACAAATGTCCCTATCACCCGAGGACACCCAGCTGGCACACAACGTCCTGCTTAGACTAGTCACAGACTATCTGGAAATGGTGGGGAGGCCTGCAGATATTGACGTCATCACCTTCCTTAGAGATCCAGCCAACATCTCACACATGGGCACACTCCTCCACGGCATAATGCTCCAGGTGGAGCTCTCTAACTTCCAGCGAGAATACTTAAGGAGGTTCCAGTGAGACTTACCGCCGTGGGACAGATCGAGGAAACAAAGAGACAGTGCTTATCTTTCCACGTGGGACAGATCGAAGGGACAGAGACACAGTTCTTCGATTTCCACCGTGGGACAGACCGAGAGAAAGAGACACAGTGCCATATTTTCCGCCAAAGGACAGATCGAGAAGAGCAGAAACAAGAAAGTTCACCATCTTATTTTTCCTTTTTACATTTTCCTCTATTTTTCCTTGTTTTTATTCTTATTTTTTCCATGTTCACTTTTATTTTTATTTTTGTTTTTATTTTTACGTCAGTTTATTTTTGTGTGATTTTTGGCAGTTCTGTCTTTTCATTCCTTCGCATTGAACAGGTTCCAGCATGTCCTCAGGACCAAGGCAAATTCAAGGAGTGCACTGGGACTTTACCTACTATAGATATGCATTATGAACACTTTTTTCCATAGTCTAGCAAAAGGAACTGTACTGCATACTCAGAGATTACTGACATCACCTTCAAGAGGTGGGACACTTGAAAAGCACTCGTCACTTTAAGTAGTAATGAACTCTTGAGCTACGAGATCAGAGCAAGAGAAGGACTAAATAACTGACTATGGACTTGTTCGAAATGGGGGCCCAGAACAGTAACTTAGTTTTACCACCAGCAGAGGGGTGCCCCCGCTTCCCTGGAAGGAAATGCTGCCAGATGTCCTACAGGTCTATTATGTGTATATGCGTAGTAATTGTCATTGGCCCTCATTACGACCCTGGCGGAAATCAACCGACCGGACCGCCATAGCGTAAATAGCGTTTCCGCCATTGCACGATGGAGCAAAGTGCGGCTCATTCCGACCCATCGGGCACGAGCACCACGCCATGGCGGAAGTGCAAAGTCCGCGATGGTGGAAATGACCCCAAAACGGCCCACACCGCCGCCGTACGGCGCCCTAGGTGCAATACCGCCACCCATCTCAGCGGACACCGCAGTGAGCGCCAACCGGAAAGTACGGTGACCGTAAATATACGGAAACGGAAGTAAAAGCATGGTCCCGGAACGGGAAACATCCCGCCGTACACCTATAAAACCACAAATTCCACACAACCATTAAAAATACTACCCTGAGACACATCCCAACCCGTCATCCACCCTAGTGAAACCAAGAAAAATGGGAAAAGTAGCGAAGAAAGCGTGCGACCGCAAGCGGCAGGTCCACTTCTCCCGTGAGGAACTCACCGTGCTCACGGAGACCCTCCAGGAGAATGCTGCCGCCGTCTTCTCCACGCAAATGACCAGGACGGCACTTGCGAACAAGAAGGCCATATGGGCCCTGGTGGCACAGCGGGTAAGTGCGGTGGGGACCGCACCCCGCAACCCACAGCAATGCAGAAAGCGATGGGACGACCTGCGGATACGCGTCCGTAGCATACTTTCTGCCAACCGCAACATTGCCACAGCTACCGGGGGAGGATCGGAATCACCCATCAAGTTGACCCCCTGGGAAGAAATCTGTGCCTCCACCATTGGAATGGAGAGCATAGAGGGAGTCGGAGGGATGGAGAAAGGAGTGCAGACATCCGAAGATTCAGGTAGGTGTCCCAAATAAAACAATGCCAAAACCACAACGTCCAATCATGTGAAGTACCACGTGCCCACATAGTGCAACAGGAACACATGTCCAGGAGAACGTCCACATACATAGGCCTGATAGCACACTTTAAAACTCACATCAAATACATAAATAATTAAAAATCCTAAAAACACCCTCTACACGTGCAGCAGGCACACCCTAACTGCAGGCTGCCAAACAACTGCACCCACACTCCACACACAAATGAAACCACCTCCAAGGCCCCGACCCAAATCACCCTCAGGTACCACCCCAATGCATGTGATACATTGCCATTCCAATTCCCACAGACCCATTAATAACGCTCGCCCTCCTTTACTCCACCACAGGGTCCGATCCAAACGATGAGCTCCAGGACACCCCTACCAGCACACCTGCAAAGATGGCCAAGACCAACGGCCAAAGACCCTCCACCTCAGCTGCACGCATCAAGACACGGCAGCAGCACAAATCAAGTGACAGCACACAGGAGGGAACTCCAACAGGCACCCCAGCAGCCAGCATGCCCACAACACCACCACCACAGGTCCCCCCAATGGATGCCACAGTAGGCACTGCTTCTGGTGGCAGCAGCACCATAGGTGATACTGCATTAATGGCAGCATGCTCCGACACAGAAAACGGGGATGTCGAAGTTAGATCCATCCATGACCTGTCTCAATCCCCCTGTCTGTTCCATCCCGTACACCATGAGGATACCACGCAGGGGCACCCACAAGACGACGACTGGCCATCCCCCACAAGCCCTGTGGCAAGGCAACATGAGGTGATCAGCCCCTCTGTGACACCACCGCAAATTGCCATGGCCCAGCAGAGGCAACAGTCCCTCGACCAGGTAATCGTGCAACAGCAGCAACTGGCCACGCTCCTCAAGGACCATGCCGATGAATGTGGGGGCACTAAGGCAGACATAGAAACATCAACTGAGACACTTAGGGCACAAATGGAGAGTAGCACCGAGAGCCTGAGAGTACAAATGGAGAGAAGCACCGAGAGCCTGAGAGTACAAATGGAGAGAAGCACCGAGAGCCTGAGGGGGGAACTGCATGCGACGTCCAAAGACGTATGTGACGAACTTGCCGCAGTGCGCCGTGTGCTCACTGAGCTCTCACAAACCCTTAGGGACATGCATGGACGTGAGCAGGCAGAGACATCATCCGTTGCAAGTTCCGTCCAGGGCAGCCCCCAACGTAGATCTGGGAGGAACCTGCGCTCCACAGGCAGGGGTGCCCCTGATACCCGCAGAGGGGGCTTGCAATAGCGACAGCCCACTGACAATGAGCATCTTTGGACACTGGTGTTCGGGGGGGAGGTAGGAGGGTGGAGGGGGTGTGTTGGGCTCACTTGGGTGGCGGGTCGATAGGGTGTTTAACATGATATCACATATGCCATAAACAATGCACGATCATGCAATGAGATGTGTGGACATTGATCTCTGTGTACGAGGCCATTATAGGCGTACAGTCCATATTGTGCATGTTCCAGACACACACAGTGCCACGAGTCCCGTGTCCATGTATCAGCCACCAGGCGTGAGTGCTAGAAGCATGCATCTATGAGATGCTGACGAATGTCACGGCCCTCCTGTGCCTCGCAGACTCCTTGAGGTGCTGCCACATCCCCACCCTCATCATGACCATCATCAGGTGCTTGCAGTTCTGCGTCAGGGGGCATGGGCACATTTCTACGTACGCACATGTTGTGGAGCATGACACATGCCATGGCCATCTTTGCAACCTTCACATGGCGGTACAGGAGTGCCCCGCCAGACCTGCTGAGGCAGCGGAAACGAGTCTTCAGTAGGCCGAATGCCTGTTCTATGACTACACGGGTACGTGAGTGGGCATGGTTGTAGTCCTCCTCATGCTGGTCCCGTGGGTTCCGGACTGGTGTGAGGAGCCATCTCTTCAGTGGATACCCGGCATCACCTGTATGTGGACAAGTAAGGAATTTTGAGGAATGCCATTGCTACGTACGCACCCCCCCCCCTTCCTGCCAGGTCATTGCCGCATCACATACCCCACATCATCATGCATGAAATGAGACTCACCGAGTAGCCAGGATCTGTTCCCTGCGTGTCGCTCCATGTAGCGTGGTATAGTAGAGTTCCTCAAGACCATAGAATCATGGGTTGATCCAGGAAATCGGGCACAACAATGTGTAATGATCCTGTTGGAGTCACACACCATTTGTACATTCAGAGAATGAAATTGTTTTCGGTTGCGGTACTGGGCCTCCATGGCATGTGGGACGACCAATTCCACATGGGTGCAGTCGATGGCACCAATGCAACCCGGTATGCCGGCAAGTGCATGGAATCCCACTTTAGTGTTGGTAATTTCCTGCTCCGAGCGTGGTAGAGAGATGTAGTCGTCTGCGTGCTTCAGGAGGGCATCGAGCACTTGCAATAGTGTCCGTGAGAACAGTGGCTGTGATATGCCATGCAACTGTCCGACTGTGTGCTGGTAGGTGCCTGTGGCCAGGAAGTGGAGTACAGACACCACCTTCAGTAGGGGTGGGATGGCGGTTGGGTTATCTATCATGCTGACAAGGTCAGCCTGTGTCATGTCCACAATGGCGGTTATGGTGTCCCGGTCCAAACGGTAGAGGGTGTGGATCTGCTCATCAGTGAGGTTGAATGGATGTGCTCGGAGGCGTGGGATTGCGGGCTGCCTGCGTGGTGGTAGTGGCTGTGCTGGCGGCCCTTGCTGGCCCTGCCTTGCCCTCCTCCTCCTCCTGCGTCTCCACCGTGCGGCCGGTTGTAGTTGGTGTTCGTCTTCTTCTTGAAGTTGGAGTACTTGCAGTGCTATCAGGTCCCCCAGGGCCAACATAGCTAGTCCTGCCGGTAGCATTTCGGAGTGGGTGTGGTTGTGGGAGGAGACTGGGTGTGCAATTTATGTGTTTTCAGGCTGTATGGCCTCCACCTGTGGTGATTCATTCCACCTGTGCAAGCTGCACTCCCCTTTGGGCGAGCACGTCCCGCACACAACGCTGCAATTCGACGAATGGCATCTTGCTATTGCAATCATGTATTTGTACCCGATGGCAGTGTAACATTGGTTGATATGTTCATTCGGCTATGGTCCCATTGTTTCACATACTATCTTTGCAGTCGCGAACAGACTTGTGAAGGGTCAGTGGAACGTAGTACTCGAGTAACGGTGGACCCTCATGCAACACTGTACCGAGCTTCACCGACGGGCGGGGCGTCCCATTTGTGAGTGAAGGCAGTTGCCATTTTCACACACAGCCGCACTAGATGGATTAATTTGTGATTTCAAGCGGCCACAGATGCCTTTTCGACGTGATGTTGCAAATGAGGAATTCGAAGGGCGGCGCTTTCGGTTTTCAGCTAGCGGCGAGGAGATGCCCACAGGTCTGACTGCAAATATAACGTTCTATTGTTCAATGTCCTTGGGACAGGGGCCATGGCGAGGATGCAATGATTGATATGAATAGTTTGGGATGCGCAATAGCGACGTGGGCGATGAGGCCGGACGTTCCCAAATACATGTTACTTCACAACACTGGAATTACGGGCTGGGGCACAGTGGATTTTGCAGGCTGCATAACGCACAGACTCAATGGAAATTTCACATGTTATGTGAGTATGGAAACAGGCGTTTTCATTACGGGATGAGGGAATGATGTATGGATGCATGGACAGATGATTTGATACAGAGTTTGCCATGTACAGGGCTTCTTGGAATCTATCCGCCTCCCCTGCGCTATGTGATGCAGGGCTGCCATAGTGGGACCATCGTCTATCTGGCCTTGTTGAGCCCTCCCTGTCTCGACGCGCCTTCAGACACTTGTGTCTATGCACGTTACCAATCCCATCAGATGGATTCTGTTTTAACAGACGCATGCACAGGTACACTCGTTTGTGATGGTGTTTTCACCTCGATATAGATAGTTATGATTCGCAAGTGGTTTTTGGGTGGTGATGATCCTTTGGAGTGGGCTAGCATGCATATGGCTGTGGATTTGGTGTGATCATTGAAGTGAGTAATTCAAATGTAGTTCTGATGGCCATACTATTCTTTTTCATTTCATTTGGTTGACAGGTATCTCCTCCCCTTTTGCCACTGCCATCTGTATGCCACTCCTGCAGATGGATTTTACTCCCGACACCTGCTGCTTCGTGTTAATCAGTGGAGCAGCATTACGATCTTATGGGACGATCGCCAATGGGCCACATGCCCTTACGCAGTACTAGTGGCTAGGAGCAACATTTCGGCCTTTCAGCTGGACTAGTGCCTCCCTATTGGGACGGCCCTGCGGTTCTAGGTGCTTCCATGTTGCCTTTTCGTACAGGAATGTAGCCCCTGTGTACCATGAAGGAACAGGGCGTCACACAAGAAGTAGCTGGTCATTTATTGCGGTTGCAGCCCACAATAATGAAATATATTTTGGAGTTCATGGCCTAATGGCTGTATGGGCTTGGAGAATTTGTTGTGCATTAATTTTCTATTCTGATATGAACCGTGTAGCGTTCTTCTTTGCAAGTGATGTGGCATATTACTATTTGGGGAGCGATGTATTGTGAGGAGATATGCATTGGGTTCCAGCTTCGGGGTATAGTTGCGTGGTACTGTGCTGGGCGCGTTTGCCTACGAAGCCCAGTGAGGTCAGGGATGAGGGCTGCCATTATGACTGTTTTGATGATGTCATGCTCAGGGGCGGGGGATTAGCTTTTGTGTAACAGATGCCGGTCAGCCAGTTGGATAGGTGGAATGATGTGATTATCGGAATATTGCTGGTCACAGGTGCCTGTGTTTGCGTGCGTTTCTTGGTGGGAGACTGAGGTCATGTCCATTTGTATGGCTTCTGTATTCGTGCCATCTGTGCCCTGCAGCTCCCATTGGGCCCTCTTGAGATTCATTTGTTCGTTGGCAGGCATGGATGACTAGTACATTTCACTGGTTGCATTGTGTGACTTCATTGCACCTACGGGGGGTTGTACAATGTGGGCAGGGAGCGGTGTACAAGCACTCAGTAGGGCCGTTTACGGTTGGTTCGCGATGCCGTACTTCTCACCATGGCGGAATGGTACTTTCCGCCGTGCTTGATGGCGTTAGGTGCATGTCCGCTAGGGTCGGAATTCGCGTACCGTTGCGCCATGGTGCTAATTACGGTTTGGCATGGCGCGTGCGCGTACTTGGTGCAGTTAGCGTTGGCGTTCACTACGGTGTCGCTAATGGCATCGTACTTTGCGGTGACGGGTCATGATCGCACCGAGCGCTATTCGATGGCGGTATTGCATTTCCGCCATCGTTTTTCGATTTCCGCCAGGGTCGTAATGAGGGCCATTGTCTTTCTATCGTTGACTATCAGAACTGCTTTCTTTATTGGTGCACGGAGCGTCCCAATTTCAGTGCATCCACCAGATAATGAACGTCTGGGGCCTACGAAAGCATCCAGACCCTATATAGTGATCCCAGTCCCCAGAAAAGCTGATGGTAAAACAAACGAGATACAACTAAATGTAATTAGCAGTGATTCATACACACTTGTGGCAATGAATGAAGAAAAAGGCTGGAGACAGGGTCAGCATGGAGTGAATGAAAATGTAGCACTGACCACTGCACACACACACACATTGAACACACACAAACAAGGGCAAGTGTCAATGGCAACAGGGCCTCAAACAAGGGCAACAGAGAAAGGGAAACTGCCTACAGAACGAACAGCTCCAGAAAATAGTGGAAGTAACCAAGAGGAGCCAAATGAGAAACCAAAGGGAGAGGGCATAGCAAAATCCCTCAAAAGAACAGAAGTAGCCACAAAGGAACTCATAGAGAAAACACAAATGCTAATGGACCATCTGTTCCCGTTCATAGTCAATGCTAAGAAATTACACAAGGAACTGAAAACTAGAACTACAGAGACTATAACAGTAAGCATGTCAGCGCAGACGCAAGGAACAGCACCAGACCTACGGCACAGCCACGCATTGGGGAGTTGGTGAGCCAACGGCGGTTAGAGAACATCTACGAAAGATTACAAAAGGAAAGGAAAAGAAACGCAAAACCTTCTCCTACCACAGCGATACAGGTAATGAAACCTGCTCCGCTAACAAGCATGCCCAAGAATCCTCCAGCAAGAAAGAGTGATATATACGCATTTAGAGACGTGGTTATAGCTAACTACAAAAGGACATTGAGGATCAAGAGAAACCCACATGAAGGCATCAATGAACTCATGATTACCTGGACAGCACAGCCCATCTCGGAAACAACATATGGTAACAACACATGAAGGAAGTAGGACAAAGGCAATCAGAAGGAGAATGCTTTGTCTGCGCACTTCTACCATACAGCATGAGAAAATCCAATATCTTTGTGGCTGTAGAAATTGATGTCCCCATAACACACTGTATGTTACACGTAGCAATGTGCAACACCAGAGGACAATTTATGGGAAGAGACGCTTCACTGATATGGGCCACCGAAAAGAAGAAACAGGGCGCACACCAGGAATCACGTGATCAGATACGAGAATCCTGATGTCAAAGGATCAGGAACACGATGGGTAAGAAACCCGAGACTGAACATTCAAGGAAAAACTGCAGAAGAGGCACAAATCTGGAAGAACAGAGGTGAAATGCAGATCTGGGGAACAGTGGTTTCCCCAAATGGATGGGAAGAAGGAGTAGTGATCTGCTGAGCTTGGATGGTCCTTGGAGCCTGCAAGGAACCAATAGAAAACTCTCAAAAACTGTGCAAACCCCTATGGCCAAAGCTAGTAAAGTTACTAACCTGGGTCGAAGATAGAGGGGGAGCCCTGCAGATAATGCCACCGGAGAGCCCAAAACTATGCTTCAGAAACAATGGCACAAGGAAGATGGGTGAGAATCTAAACTGCGGACGAATATTTGAAGCTCCAGGAATGACACAAGGAACCGCAGTTAATATGGACCATTGCTGGGCGTGTGGATCCAAGGCATACATAAGGCTGCCGAAAAACTGGGGAGGCATATGCACACTGGTGAACGTCCATGTTTCCGCGCTAGTAATCCCTAAGAATGACATGAATTTGGACAGTTTCCCAAAAGCAGATGCTCATCTAAGGAGAAGGAGATCTGTGGAACTGGTATCCAGAATGAAGAGAGAAAATTACTTTTCTACCAAATCAGAAGAAGCATTTCATGCAATCCCATACGAGCACAGACTGTTTAGCCTCACCTCAACAGTATTCACAACACTACTCCTGCCCCACGTCCGAATTGGAGTGAATGCTAAATGGTTGCAGATAACCAGATGGGAGTTATTGCAGGTCATCAATACCACTATACAAGGATTTAACGTGATCAAGGAAGAACTGAGAGCAATCAGACTGATGACCCTCCAGAACAGATATGTGCTTGACATGATCACAGTGATGGGTGGAGGTGTTTATGCAAAAATCGGAGAATCATGTTGCACATTTGTAGCATCGCTCGATGAAGAAAACAGAACCCTAACAGAGGCCATAGGTATATTGACAAACTTGAAAAACCAGATGATCGATGAAAGTGATGAAGTGGACGATGACAGCTGGTTTGGAGCCCTGTTCTCATGGGTCCCACAATGGATGGCAGATATATTCAAGTTTCTGGGAGCCCTACTAGCAATGGTACTGCTAGGATGCTGTGTTATCAAAATAATCATTACACAGTGCCAGAAAACTGCAAAGAAAGCCATAGGGATGAAAATAATGGTTGATGTCGAACCAGGATGGAAACCCAGAGACCTGACTGATGAAGAAATAAGAGACTTTGTGAAGGCCAGCAAATTTGCACCAGAAGGAACAAGGTTCACATATCCTAAGAAACGAAGAAGGTATGAAGGAAAATGGATCTACTGCAGTCCAAATGGACAATGTCAGCTGATGACATGGAACAAAGACAAACACGTGAAAACAGCAGGAGTTTGAAAGGGGTGTTAAAAATATGGACTCCAAAGACTCACACATTCCCACCATCATGTCCAAACCCTGACGACGATGAACATAACACCGAAGAATCAAAGGAAATAAATGCAAAAGAGATGGCAGAAGTGGTTGATGAACCGACCAGAGGGGGGAGTGTAGAGGTGGTCCCAGACATGGCCTGCACCCCTGCCCCTCATTTCGAGGTACCAGGAACGGACTTGCCAAGGTATGTGATGTATGAGGAGCAGATGAACCAACAAAGAACTGCAATAGGACTCTGCCCAGTGTACATCAGAAGATCCATACCGGTAGAAGCGCCCATAACCAGGCAGCCCTGGGCAGCACGGTACCCTATCAGACATCCGTACCAGCCGCTGAGACGAAATGAAGTGTACCTACAGACGGTCCATGAAGAAACTCAAAGAGCTGTAATGGAAGGCCAGTGGAAATGACACAATGGTCTGGACAGACTCGCGAATGAACGAAAGCAGCTATCGAACCTAGCACGCCAGTGTGAGTAGCTATGAAAATAGATGTAACGGACACAGGAAAGAGACAATGTTAAAACGTGAGGAAACGTTGCTATGAGACAATATGGAAGTAACCAACCAGTTAAATGCGTGTAAATAGGCTTGCAACGCAAGAAGCTAAGAAAACGATACTGCTTGCAATGCTTAGTAGAAGAATAGAGCGGCAAGCGCCAACTATTTCTACCTCAATAAGGCACGCTATACAAGTGCGACTCCATTTTGTAAAAGCAGAAGTATGCCCAGGCGGCCAGAGGCCTAACAGGCCTGGTTTCATATCCCAGCCAATGCCAGGAGAAGGAGCGGTATCAAAACTCAACAAAGAGCAGCTCATGCCTGGGAAATCGAGGTCAACCAGAGAAAGGGAGGAGAGCGTCAGCTAACAGGATTCGAAACTTCAGAGCATACCAGCCTGCCCCGTGAAGGTCAAGATAAGGGAGGCCCATGCAGGTGGCGAGGCCAAAAACAGAATTAAATACACTAAAAGCTGGAAACTGAAGCAGATTCACGGTGAACAGACATGTGACCAAGACAGGCGCAAAGAACTACCAACGTCTGATGTCACCTAGATCCAAGGGTGCCATAACTTCTCCGGATGAGAGGGTACAGTTTCGAGGCCATGCCCAGTCAACTAATTGACACATAGCTCCAAGATACTGATTGATGGAAGTGTGGCAGGGTGAAACTTGGGACACCAGGCACCTGGGTGTCCATTCTGCATGCTGCTAATTAAAAGTGTAAATTTATGTCTAGGGTGTAACCTGCCCAATCACAATGGACCAAGTTATCTAGGGTCCTACATATCATAGAACCAATGAGACGTCGTACTTGTAGTGACGTCTATCACGTGTCATGTAGAGGGAGGGGTGTAGACGCCCACCCGATAAGAGTTATCCAATCCACATGCTCCATTATTACACCTATACTTAAGTTACCTTTCCTAACCAATGATATTGCATGACAAGTTTATTAGAATTAGATGTCAATGATGATGAGTTTTTTGTATAAAAATTGTTGTTCAACTGAAGTTCGAGGAAGTCGGAGCGAGACAGGTGATTGCAACGATGCTGATTCCCAACTGCTTCCCTGTTTGATGTACTTGTCATTAAACAGACTTCCCTTTGCCAAATTACTGAGTCCTCATTATTGAGTCGTGTTGGAGTAACTGAATCCTGCACCCCCATCCCTCACATGGTGAAGCTATCTTGTCTTACAAGTACTAGAGGGTGAGCACTGACCTATGGGCCCGTCGGTGGATATCTCGTCCTCTTTTACAACAGTAAAGGCAGACACAAGTTATCACAGTTTAAGGGTGTTTATTAAACTGTATTTGGGTTGGAAAAATGCCTTATCTAAATCTAAACCTAAGATGGGAGCAAACTACGACCATCAAATAATAATAAGGCAGTCCTAGTGGCGTCTTGTCAAAATTGAAAGGGCCTATACTAAGAAAAACCTACTGCCAATCCTTACAACTAAATAAATAAGTCAGGTTGTGGTAGTCGGGGGATTCCCTTACCCACGTTTTGAGCACATGACAAGGCGGGACTCCCGAGCACAGCACGCTCTCGAGCATTTCCAGCATGAGACGACAGTTCTGCCTTCAGCTATCAGGACCTTCAGCGTGTAAATCTCTTTTCTACAAAATGTCTCTTGCCTCCGAAAACCTGATGTGATCAAAATAACAAACAAAAAACTCCTTTCCAAATGTATGCTGGGTGATGACTTTTCACTCCTGTGCCCCCCTCTTCCGAGCTCAGACCCCTATCGAATATCAGCCTCCCTCTGTTGGGTTCACTACGGCCTTTTCTGAAAACAGTTTCACCTGTGGCATTCACCAGCCTTAATGTCATTTTAAACAGTTCACTGTGGACGTCCCTCTGTTGGGTTCACTCCTGTCAACACACTGTTCATCGGGATTTCCGGCTTTGCCCCTTTTCATCGGCATCCCTCCGTCGGGTTCACTCTTGCCAACGTTTGCCAATCACACAGCTCCTTCTACTTTCTTTCGGTGCGGTATTCACTTCCCTTAGAGTTCCAATGATCTGTCGGTCTAAGAATTTCGAATGTACAGAGGATTTTGCTAGATCCCTGTATGACCACTTTGACCCCTTTCTCGCGCCTCTCCCAAGGCTGTCTGGTAACAGTAGGTTCAACCATAGAGTAATCGCCCAGAGTTTCTCGAGTTAGCACCCACGTAGTGTCAGACTCATCTGCAGCTGGTTTTCGCCTCCTGTATTAACAGTTCTTTGTTCTTTTCTTCAATTAGCCGTTTGCTACTTTTGTTCAACACAGTACGGTTTCTTATCGAGTCTGCCTTCGACTCTCCAGCTGTGATGAACTGCTTGGCTTTTCTCGCCTCTGGAGTCAAGGACGGTAGCATGGTGGCAGGCGTCGCTCCCTGGCTTGGTTATCAGGGGAGGAGAGCCCTGTGTACC
The DNA here is from genome assembly GCF_040938575.1 of Ambystoma mexicanum. Taxonomy (NCBI): domain Eukaryota; kingdom Metazoa; phylum Chordata; class Amphibia; order Caudata; family Ambystomatidae; genus Ambystoma; species Ambystoma mexicanum. The sequence goes on from NC_090937.1 coordinate 82,070,049, forward strand.
GTTGACATCTGCTGCAATACACATTGGCTATTATTCACGGTCTTACGATCCCTTTCAGGGAGGCTTCACAGATATGGATTTGAATGGGAAAGGTTGCTTCTCTCCTTGACACCCTCTTGATTCTCACCTCCTTTCTCCTCCTCTTGAACTGTCGTGCTTGTACAGCTGTCTCGTCAGGCATTCTGCCTTGCTCTTATGGTGCTCTCGTGCTCCCCTTTTATCCATGTGGGTAAGTGAAAGGGCCGTCACGTGTGTGTGGTTCTGGTTAATTGCCTGACTCTGCCTGACCCTTGTGTTGGGACATGTCAGGTAAATGGCTCCCCTTGCATTGTGACATGTGGAGTAAAAAGCTCTAGTGTTAATCTGTTGTCTTTCGTGGTGCAAGAAAGTGTTTGTGTCGGAGAAGGGGTGGGGTTGAGTATACTATGTGGTAGGCTGGGGAAAAGGTATTATAGGGAGGGGGATACCGTGTTTCACCTGCCGGTGTCCCACTTCCACTCCCCAAGGACCCCCATCCAGGTGATACTCCCTCACTGGTCTACCCTCAGGAACAAGATCCAATAGCGATGGCCGTGTCCTGGCCACCTGGATGACAGATCCCAGAGGACTAGTCAGGGAGACACCTTCTGGTTTCTCACAAACCCTAGCTAAAGGTTCAGAAGTAGAGTGGTCAGGCGTCACGGGTGAGCTCATTCGAAGGACTCTGACTGAAGCCTTGGTTGGTTGAAACTACGAAGACCAAGAGACCTTAAGAGAGGGTAGGTTAAAGTGTCAAAGTGGTCCTACGAGGGTCAAGCAAAAGCCCTGGTACACTCGAAAGTCTTTGACACAGGGAAGAGAACTGATTGACCTGGGAAATTGGTAAATGTGAACCCGACAGAGGGATGCCTCGAATTAGAGTGAACTGTGAAATTGGCAAATTGTGAACTCGACAGAGGGATGCCTACAAATCAGGGTAACCAGGCACACACCCGAGAAACCAAATATTAATAGAACTGTCTGAAGCCTGGCTGCGGGCTTTAAGGGAAGCCTGGCTGGGGGCTTTAAGGGAAGCCTGGCTGGGGGCTGAGACCTGAGCTTAAATAAAAGGAAGAACAAAAGAGGTTTTGTGCCGAACTCTGGCAAATGTTAACCCGACCGAGGGATGCCTGCAAATTGAGGGTAAATAGTAATGTACCCATGAACATTGTGACAACAAGGGTGAACCCGGCTGAGGGATGCCCACAATGGATAAATGGTAAAAAGGAAATTGAGACTGTTAAGTGATACATTTTTGAATGAAAGGCCGTAGTGAGCCCGATTGAGGGAGGCTAACGTTGCAAGCAAGATCAGAGCCCGGCTGAGGGGGATCCAAGAGGCAAAGAGCTCAACGTGAAAAGATTGCCAAAGGAACTTTTGTTTGTTTATTGTTTGGTGCAGCCAGCCTTCTAAGGCAAGAGACATTTGAAGGGAAAAGACTTGGCCCCGGAAGGTCCTGACATTGTTGAAAGTAACTGTAACCTCATTCTGGCGAGTCCCAGAAGTGTGCTGTGCTCAAAGGTCCGGCCTTGCCCCATGCTAAAAACATGGGGTAGGGAGACCCAGCCATACCATCTTAACTTATCATTTGATGAACAATTCTTTCTTTTCTTGAGAACATTATCCCACACTAATTTTGTAACTTAGTTGTAAGGATTGGCAATAGTTTTTTTTAGTATAGGCCCTTTTTATTTAACAAGATACCATTAGAACTGTTTTCTTATTATTTGCTGGTCGTAGCTTGCTCCCATCTTAGATTTAGGCTTAGATTAGGCGTTTTTCCCACCCATTATACAGTTTAATAAACACCCTTGAACTGTGATTACTTGTGTCAGTCTTTACTGTTGCCACCATGAGTTCCTTACACTACACACCGCGGGACGTGATGAGCGAATAAATAGCTGGAATGCTGTAAACCCGGCAATTCCGAGGTATCTACAATATCTACCATACTAGCTGGCAGTGTCCTATTTACATGCGCCCCAGGCTCGTGGCCTATCTATGGCGCACTGGAGCTCCCTCACCTCACGGGGAGCTCCTGATAAGATCTAACACTGCTTCACCCGTGTTGTAGTATGCCACGCAGTCGATATAGTGGGCTGCGTTGCAGAATAAGGGGTGGGGTCTGCATTCGTACTGAATCGATAGTGGGTCGAGCAGGTGGGACTGGGTCATATAAGCTGCAGCGCTGCGACTCACCGTGCAACGTGGTGTCAGGGCCAGTGCCCCATATAGGACCCGACACGGTGGAAGGATAGTTCTGCCCGGTTGTGTCTCTTTGAGGTGCTGCAGTGTTTCCTCTCATGCTTTCGTCGAAGGGGAGCAGCTACGTGCTGGGTGTTGGGAAGAACTCCCAGGTATACCAGAGGGACAGTGGAAGTCGGCAGACTCTTGGAAGGCACTCTCCCCTCGATAAACAGAGGATTCATTCAATGGCAAGTTCAAACTGCAGTTTATTACTGACAAAACCAACAGAGATCAGCACAGGAACAAGAAAAATCCATGCACGTCTCGTTCCTTCTCAGCTCCCAGGCCAGTTTTCCTCTAGTGTGGCATCAGCGCCACATCACAACTTGGGCCCTTCTCCAGAAAACCTATCAGCACTCCTAATTGGGTATTGAGTATTTTACTACCTATAGTGGAAACTATGCAGGTTATTCTATTGGCCCTCGCATGTCAGGTCGCTGGCCTGGTCCATACCCAAGTCACTATCTATAACAATGTTGCAGTGTGGGGGTCTTAACATTGGTTATTGTCCGTTGCTACCCACCCAAAGGATACTGAACTGTGATTGGCTAGAGCTGACGTCCCCAGGCCTGCGTTCTGCAAAGATTATCAGCTCTCGGTGTACCTCTTCAAGGTAATAAGAATGACTATGTGTCTGCATTGTAACTTTTGCTGCTGCAGTTCCATAGGGTTATTCGCATGTAAGCATCTGGAAGCTTTGCTCAAGATCTCTTTCTTCTTGCGTTTTTTGCGTTGCTGCATTTGGTTAGTGACAAAAATATTAAAAGCAATGACAGTATGTGTATGTGTCTGTCTTCTACCTATAGAACTGTACGCTCGTGTTCTTCGTGTATTCAAGTGCCTGTTTGTGTCCCGTAGTGTGGATGGCACGTGTGCTTCATGTCTAATGCAGCTCTGTCATGGTGTCTCTAATGAGGTCAGTAACGTGGCTTCTTGGTGCTTTAATCAAGACTGTCAATTGAGGTGTTTTTGGTTATGACCTGGGGCTCCTCATCCAGGCTGGGGTAAATTCGTACCGCACCTGGTCCTGGTCTGTAGGGCTGGTTAAGGGCGTATAGCTGGCTCAGCGGGTATCTCTTGACATACTTGTCAATCATTGGACCACTGGGAATTGGTCTGAAATACAATGGGTGATTGTGGTGCTTCGTGGCCTTCTTCCGCATCATGAATTTCATAAGAGGGGGATGAGTGGGTAGACTTCTCCATCCCTCTTCAGTCCCCCCCCTAGTAGACATGTCGACCACATCATTATATGACAGTCCTTTTGCTCTGGGCTACCATATCTTCGTTATTCCTCTGAGGTGCCCATAGTAGTTGGCATGGTCGTCAAATGACCAGTGCATATAACAGCACACTCCTTCGGGATTACACCAAACCCACTTCCCTTCATAATACTTTGGATCACGTGGATTGTCCAGCTTTATGGATTCTGTTGGGAATAGTTGACATTGTGCAATTTTCTCTCTGAGCGTGTCCCTTTCTGCAACAATCTCGCCTTTTTTTTCTCTTATGTTTACATCCATCAGGATCTGCATTCCGATAGCCTCTTCTGCCGTTTTCTTGCATCTTGCCATGGTGATTTTGATCCCACACATTGATGTTGCTGTCAGTACCAGTGCTCCCATTATCCCCTTTAGTCCATCCAGGACCATATGTACACTATACAGCTCCAGTCTTTTCCTGTCCCCCTTGCTTTATCTTCCATCTTGGCATGCATATGTGCCACTGCATCTGATAGAGTTCCATCATCTTCGTCGTTAGCAGGTATGAATGTGCAACAGGAACTCCCCATCTTTGCGCAAACTCCTCCTTCCCTAGCCGTGAGGAGATTCGGAACATACCTATCCTGGAGCGCCACCAACCTTATCGCTCTGAGCTCTTCCTTTATGGTGCTGAACCCATTTACAGTAGAGTTAATCGTTACCATCAGCTCCCAGCGAATGATCTGTAAGCACTTGGCATTCGTGCATGTCTGTACGGAGGGTATTATTGTTGCAAAGAACATTTGTGTCCTGCTGAACAGCCTGTGTTCCGCTAGGACCTCAGCTAGTGCCTTTTTTGATGCTTCTGAGAAATAATTCCCTCCCATCTTCACTCTGCTCAATCCTGCCCGCTTCTCTGCTTTCTCTGCCTTGGCTGTTGGTGCCACTTCGATCAATCTCTTCTTTCTTTTGTTGTTCATTTTTGGGAACTCATCAAGCTTTCCTTCCTTCCTTGGCACGACCAGTGAAGGCATATTGATGTGTACCAACGAGCAAACTCCTCTCCAATCAGCGGGCAGCTTCTCGTATGCTTTCGATCCGCAAGCCCAATAGCAACCAATCAGTACTGCTGTTCCGATTCTCATAGCGGCAAGTTGTTCGATGCTCTTGCACCCGACATTCTTTACCAAATTCAACTTCACCATTGTTCCGATAGCACAGTGCTGGGGTCTTCAGAGGGATTATCGCCATTGGTCCAGCTTCATTTTCTAACCATGTCAGTAATTTTGCGCTAGCTTCCCATTCTTTCAGACATTTTTCATTTTGTTCCTATACCTTGCGCACTGAGGACTGGGCTAGTGTCAGTGCTTTGCGTCCCACCACTCCATCTTGTCATCCATCGTTTGTGTACACTCGCCCATACACTAGTATTTGTGATCTTTCCCAGGAGCCAGGCTCTCCTCCTATCTCCCTCTCTCTTGTCCAGGGACATGGCAGTTCCTTCAATGTGATAGTCTTTGTTTCTCCCTTCTCAGGTCATCAGTTATGCACTGTATAGCATTTTCTATCTGCCAATAGTTGTTCATCATGTCTAATGTCTTTATGTAGTTATCTTCGTACGGGAATGTTCCTTTGGACATCCATCTCAATGTTGCTGACTTCTCTTGAACTCTTTCTCGTGTTTGCACCATCGCGAGATACATCAGGCATTGTGCTCTTGCTGCTGGTATTTCAGTTGCTATGAACGTCCAAGAGGCACTCATTGTGTAGGGGATTAACGAGCAGACATAACAGCTCTCTTCGGTGGTTTCCTTACCTAATTCTGTCATGAGTTTGTACCACATGTTGTTAGACACTCGAGCAATGTCAGTGAGATACATATCAAAAAACAGTAAAGATATGTCCAGAGAAAAGTATATTTAGAAAAAATGTATCAAAATGTATTTAAAGTGATACAAAAATTGAAGACTAGTGAATAAATCACAGAAAATTATTATACACTGATCATTTTAACATAGCAAAACAGCAGCAACAATATGCCAAAAATCAGCTAAAACATCATCAATCATACTCAACATACATGGTGCATTCATTCACACACAACTCATCATACCGTGGCATACATCCAAAGTACTAAAAGACACAAAAACATGCTAAGAACCAATGGGGAAAAGGAATTCATAACTAGTCCCCATAATGACACACATTATTGCGATGTTTACACACAATAGAAATAATTCATAGACAATCTATTGTCAGGGTGGATAGAAAGAACAGATACAAAGATCACATCCTTGTAGAATTTATCTCTCGACCGGTTCCGACGTGTAGTGGTGGTTAACTGAACGTCTTCCTAAGGAGGTGGGTGTTACCATTCTGTAAAACAAGTACACAAAAGCGACTATAAACTACTACATGAAAAGTCTTTGCCGACTGCCTGCAACATACAATTGAAAAAGAGAAAAGGGACTGCTGCTAGCAGCCTGAGTTGTTAAAAACAATTAAGGAAAGTGTATACCATAGTGAAAATAAGCATATACGGCCCCCATTACAACAGCTGTGTAGACCGGAACAAGAGGGTAAGTGACTCCCAAAAGAGAACCGTGCAATATGAAAAAGAACCTTCAGGACCATGGTGAATCGGCAACAAAAATATATATATATAAAAATATATATCTTAATATCGGAATAGCATGACCAATGGCAATGTCAGTGTCTAAAAAGGACTTGTAGTGAACTAACCTGATGAAAACCTAGCTGCTGCAACAACCTATGCAGTGTAGTGTGGCCAGTCACACCAGACAATTCAGGACTAAAACATGACCTGAAACAAGACCATAATGCACTAGATTAGTAAATAAAAACCTGGGTTCAAAGTGGAGTGCCTATAACTAAGGCAAAAATAATAGCTCACCTGAAGGGCGCCCCATGCAATTTAAGGAGATCCAGAGCTGCATGTATTTAAAAAGTGAAGAGGCAGCACAACTTAGCCTCAGCATTCAACGCCGTCTGCGGATCACTGAAAAAATGGCAAAAGAACTCCATTACAATGTTAAATGGCAAGCGGTGTCCCACGGCTTACCAGAATATAAAGGCACTGCATGAAATGCATCTAAAGACCTCAAATAAAATGGGAGGAAGCCTGCAGACAACCCCACCACTCTGGGGGAGCCAAGAGGTGTTTAAATGTAAATACACGAAAAGCCCAAATAATCAAATGGAGCTGCGGACACAAATAAAATGTGAAAGTAAGCTCCGAGGCAAATAGCAGCAGTCTAAAATAAACGGTGCTATGTTTTTTTTTTCCAATATTGTTTTTATTGTTTTTATTGTTTTAGCACGACAAGCTTTGCAAATATTCATGCGTTACATGCTTTTAGGGCTTGTGGTGGTACACGAGAAAAGAAAACCACACTTAATACAACTGAATAATAACAATCAATAAAGCTTTCTTCACTAACAGAATAATGGATAACAACAGGGGGTGGGGGGCACAGTCCAGGGGAGGAACGGGAAGACTGCCTCTTTCACAGTTGACTTAGTGTGATGCTGTCGGTGTATCTCAATGTTCGGGCTCAGATGAGGCTCTTTCAGAGGAAGAATCTGCGGATTCATGCCAATTAGTCTGCAAGGTGTTTAGCGACTCAGTTTTATACAAACATCCTTCAGTTCTCCGGCTGTTTGTGCTGCCCCTTTCCTTTCAGTCCTTGGTTTCCATCCACCGCAGCGCCGGGGGCTTTCTAGCCATTCCGGGGAATTGCTGTGTGTAGTCCAGGAAGGGGGCCCAGATATGCTCAAATTTGGTTCTATTGCCGAACCTGATGGCAGTGATTTTTTCCGCTGCTACTATTTCCCAACATTTGGACCACCACATTTCTGTGGAAGGCCCTTCCGGGTTCTTCCATAGTCTGGCGATGGAAATTTTGGTGGCTGTCAAGAGGTGAGAGCAGAGATCTGCCATGCAGCCTGTTAAGGGGAATTGGCCATCCCCTGTCGCCCCCAACAGCACGATTCCCAGGTCCAGGGGATGGCAAGCCCAGTTATTGTTTTGATCTGTTCAAGGGTGGATCTCCAGAATCGGGTGGCCTTCGGACAGGTCCAAAAGAGGTGAAACAGTGTTCCTTTATCTGGGCAGCCCCTCCAGCACTGTGCGGGGATGGCCGGGTTGCACTTGTTTAGGATCTCAGGGGTGCGGTACCACCTGTAACAGACTTTGAATGCCCCTTCTTTGTTTGTCACACATTTTGAGCTTTTGTGCGCCCGGGACCAGATGTGATTCCATTCCTCTGGCTCAATCGTTCTACCTATGTCGTCTTCCCATTTTAGCATATATGGCTCCTTTTTGGTTGGGTCCATCCTGTGCAATAGTTTGTATAGTGCAGAGATTTTCCCCCTCGGAGGGTTGGCAGTGAGTGTGTGTTCAAGTGCTGTCAGTTCTCTGCTGCCATGCTTCTTGGCTAGCTCGCTCGAGAGCCAGTGCCTGAGTTGGATGTAGCAAAACCTTTCCGTCTCTGAGACCTGAAATTTGGCTATGCACTCCTCAAAGCTTAGTGGGCGTCCATTCTCAAAGAAGTCTGTCATGGTCTTTAGGCCCCCGTCCCTCCATTTTGTGAAATGATTTGGTGCAATTCCTGGGGAAAAGTCTGGGTTGTCCCAGATTGGTGTGAGGGGTCCGTTGTGCCTTTGCACTTTCATAGGCGCGCTGCCTTTTTCCAGCTAGCGACTGTATTTCTTGTTGAGGGCATAGGACCCGGGTCTTGGGTACCCTTGGGTTCTTTCATATTGGGCAGCGCCTCAATCGGGAACTTGCTCCAGTCTTCTTCCATTTGTAGCCACGGGGTCGGTTAACTAGAAGCTTCCATTCGAAGGCTGGGCCCAGCTGAGCTGCGAGGCAGTACCTGGCCACATCCGGGACCCCCAGAGCATGATGCGCTTCGGGATGCGTGACTTCTTTCCTTCCCAGACGAAGTGTAGTATGTCCCTTTGTAGCTTTTGGAGGGCTTTTTCCTGGATGGTCACCGGAAGGGCTAGTGCAAAGTATAGCAACCTTGGGGTTAAATTAATTTTTACTGCCGTGATCTGACCAAACCATGACATTTCTTGTTTTCTCCAAAGTCCCAGGTCGTTTTTTAGCTCTTTGAGAAGTGAGGGAAAGTTTGTCTTGTACAACTTCTCCGTTTTGCTAGCTATCTGGACTCCTAGGTAGCTGATAATCTCCCTCGCCCAGGGGATCTGATATTTAGTCTCCAGTGCCATTTTGAGCTTTTTTGGTACATTGATGCCCATCACTATAGATTTTGTGATGTTTATTGTGAACCCTGAGGCTGTTCGGAACTCCTCCAGGATTTGCCATAGGGCCGTTATGGATTCTTTCGTTTGGGTGAGTGTCATTAGCACGTCGTCCGCGTATAGGGCCACTTTGTAGGATTCCCCCTTAATTGTGAGACCTTGTATCGCTGAGTTGAGGCTGACTTTATTAGCAAATGGCTCCATTGACAGGGCAAATATGAGTGAGGATAGGGGACATCCCTGCCTTGTGCCTCTTGTTATGTTGATTCTGTCTGATTTGGCTCTGTTTAAGCGTAGTCTTGTGGAGGGGCTCTGGTAATTGGCTAGAACCCTTTGACAAAGTTCGGGCCAAAGCCGTAATGCTGCAGGGTTTCCCTTATGTATCCCCAGTCGAGCATATCGAATGCCTTATGCGCATCTAGGGAGAGGACCATCAGCTCCGAACCCATCCTGTTTGCCGATTCTATTATGTTGATCGTTCTGCGGATGTTGTCCTGAGTGCCCCGCCCTGGAATGAAGCCTGCTTGTTCTGGGCGGACGATGTCAGGGAGGAGCGGAGCAAGCCTGTTTGCCAAAGTTTTTGCAAATATTTTAGCGTCGTTGTTTAGAAGTGTTATTGGCCTGTATGATGCACATTGCGTCCGGTCCTTCCCCGGTTTTGGGATTAGCACCATTAGAGATTCACTCATGGCCGCCGTGGTGGAGCCAGTAGAAAGAAAATAGTTATATATGTTTGCCAGTTGGGGTGCTAAAAGTTGAGCAAATTTCTTGTAAAATTTTGAGGTCAGCCCGTCTGGTCCCGGGGTCGTGTTTTTCAGAAGGCTGATTGTCTCGCTTACTTCTTCCACTGAAATTGGGCGCTCTAGGTCCGCCATTAGGGGGTGCGGTTGCTTGTTTGGGACCAGGGCCAGGAATTGCGTAATGGCCAGACTTGGCGTCGGGGGCCCTGTCATGATTTCCTCGTGATGTTGAACCATTGTCTCGAGTTTTCCTGCTTACGTATGGTGCGGGATGCCTTCTTTGTCGACCAGGCATTGGATGTGATTCCTTGTTTGCAGTTTTTTCAGCTTGTGCGCTAAGAGGCGGTTAGCTTTGTTGCTGTTGAGGTAGTAGAATTGTTTAGTGTAGGTTAATGCTCTAGCAGCCCGGTCCGCTAGGTGTATTTCAAGCTCCCGTTTTCACTCTCTTTAGGTCTTGATTTGTTGTTTTCGTGTGGCGTTCCTTGAGCTTGTTTTCCAGTTCTACTACCCTCTTCTCCAGCCCATGTTGCTTCAGAAGATTTTGTCGTCTGAGTCTTGCTGTTGTGTCCATTGCCACCCCCCGAATCACAGGCTTCATCGCATCCCATACAGTTGCTACTGGAGAGTCTAGGGTTGTGTTTTCTTTGAAGTAGTTCCGAAGCGCCTCGGCGAGGTCGGCGCTAGCGGCCACATCAGCCAGGATCTGGTCCTGCATTTTCCATTGCCGTTTGGTAGGTTCTGGAAATCCCTGCAGAAGCAGTCATCGTGACAGGCGCGTGGTCTGAGATTGCTATGTGCCCAATTTGGACTTCCTCCACATAGGGGGCCATTGCGTTTGCGACCAGTAATAGGTCAATCCTCGAATACCCTCTGTGGACGAGGGAGAAGAAAGTATAGTCCCTTTCTCCCCTGGTTGCGCAGTTTCCATATGTTGATCGTCTCGGATTCCCGCAGGAATTCGGCCATCGCCAGGGCTTTGATGAAGTCATCCCTTGAGGGTGGAAGGGTCCTGTCGGTGCTCGGGTCTGGGGGAAGGTTGAAGTCTCCTCCAATTAACAAATGGACGACGGTAAAAGCTGCAATGATTGGGAGGAGGTTATGAAGAAACTGGTCTTGCTCTTTGATTGGACTGTAGATTGGCACTAGGGTGATCAGGATTTCGACCAGGAAGCCTTTTAGGAGCAAATATCTCCCCCTTGGGTCTGATTTGGTAGTAATCTGAGTTAACAGCAGATTTTGGCTCAGCAGTATCGCAACTCCTCTTTTTTTGTGTTTGGCAGAGGCAAAGTAACATTTAGGGTAACGTCAAAAGCAAATCCGTTTTTCGTCCTCTGCTATTAAATGAGTTTCCTGAAGGTAGACTATGTCGGCTGCTAACTGGTCCAGTCTGTGCTCCACTGATTTCCACTTTCTTGGAGCATTAAGGCCCTGCACATTCCACGTCGTGATGGAGGGTGTTTTATCTAGCAAACCCATCTTTTGAGCCCATCATAGTTCAGCTTGTTGTCTTCCCTGGTGATTACTTGTGCTCTCCTTGTCGGTTCCTTTTCGTGCAGCACCCCCCCCTCTGTGTGAACTTTGAGGTTATAGTCGGAAGGGCTCCTTTCTTAGGGATTGTTACTCCTTTTGCTTTTAGTCGGGGGGCCCCGCGGCCTGCGGCGTCCCTCCATCCTAGTCCTGGCTTTGGTGGAGGCCCTTTGGGATCTTTCTGTATTGTCTGTGGGCCCCCCAAGATCCCCCGTCTCGTTGCCCGGGTTCATAAAGTGCTCAGCTTCTCTGGAGGAGGGGATTAGTTGTGGCTTGCCATCCCATGTGAAGATTGAGAGCCGTGGGAAACCCCCAACGGTAGGTTGTCTTCCTCTCCCGCAGCCATTCGGTCAGTGGTTTAAGGGCCATTCTTTTTGCGAGGGTGGCCGCAGCAAGGTCTTGGTAGAGGGATATTGAGGCGTCTCGGAAGTCAATTCGGACCGAGCTTCTAGCTTCGCGCATGATTTCTTCCTTGACTCTATAGAAGTGTACTCTCGCTGGGACATCTGGTGGAGAGGTTGTCTTCTGTTTACCTCTAACCCTATGGACTCTCTCCAGTTCAAGGGGTGCTTCATCTGGAAGCATTAAAATGAAGCGGAATAAGTTGTTGACACAGGTCCCTAATTCCTCCTCGGGGACAGAGCTCGGGACTCCTCTCAGGCGGATATTATTGCACCTTGACCTGTTTTCCGATTCTTCTTGCTTGTTTTCGAGGGCGTCACACCTGGCTTCGAGCGCAGCAAGTCTGTCGACCCCATCTCCGATTTCAAAGTTTCTCTCAAAGAGAGTTGTTTCGATTTCTTCTGTTCTGGCTTCGATTTTGCCGACTCTCTTGTCTAGTGATGAGATTTTGCTTTTCAGTTCTTCTGTACCTTTTTGATATTCTATAGTGATGGCAGAGAGGAGCTCTTGGAGATCTGCTTTAGTCACTCCTTGGGCTGGCTGATCAGGACTTGGTTCAGGGGGTGCACTGGAGTTTGCGTTGTCGTTGCATTCTCCTTTCTTTGACTTCTCCCCCATGGTAGTCGAGAGCAGGGTGGCTATGTCGGCCTGTTTGGAAGGTTTAGAGTTTCTGGACATTATAATATGCTTTTGCAGCAGGAGTCTGGTTCAGCCCCCCGTGTCCGGTGGGCCAATGTGGTTATCTGGGGGCATTCCTCCGGCTCCGACCCGAGCTCGCACTTTGAAGGTTCCCTGGGGCTGGTGTGAGTTGTTTGGCGGCCCTGCCTCAGGGTGCTGGATCGTGGGGTCCCCTGGCACCCTTATGCTGTTCTGGGGACCCGGTGAGTCCCCCGCGTGAGCGGAGGGTCTTCGGCTCCCAACTGGGCAGTAATCAGGACGTCAGTGGCACCCAGCTGAGTCTTCTCCCGCGGCGAGCTGGGTGGAGGCAGGGCTGACGCCGGGGGAGATCTGCCCCTGGGCGGTCCGCGAGCCGCTCACTCCTGCTGCCCCCAACGGGTCCGCAGCCAGCGGGCAAAGACCAGAGGCACCGACTCGCCAAAGGGGAGGGATGTGGCTACCCCTCCCCGGTCCGATAGGGCTTGTTGCTTATCTTCGGGCCTCCCCCATGAGGGGATCCAGGGCCCTCCAGCCCTCCCCTGTCGCCGAAGGAGAACCGGTGACCGCAGAGCCCACCTGCAGGGTTATAAGGGCCTGAACAGAGGTGCGGCAGGTGCCGACCTACCTTAGTCCGGATGCGAGTGCGGAGATCAAGATGAGAGGCCACTGGGAGTCCGCTTCCACCTCCCGCGTTAGACGCATGCTGAGAGGACGCCCCACGTCCCCGGAGCTGCTCCAGCCGCCGGCTGTGCTGGCCTGCCGGCAGAGGTGAGTATGCGGCCACCGGCCCTTAGACCTGGGCAGACTGTTGCCGCCGGTTCCGCTGGCCTGCCGGCAGAGGTGAGTACACGGCCACCGGGCCCGAAGACGTGGGCAGACTGTTGATTGGGAGAGTGGAGGGAGCCTTCACTGTACTACTTCACGATGGGCGCTGTAGCTGGCCGCCTTCACTCGTGGCTGCGTGGCGTTGTGCTTGCCGGAGCAGTTTGGTCCATTGAGTCTGGGCGGGTGGGTGTTGGGTCCCGTGCCCGACCACACCGGCTGCTGTCCGCGGGTGAGCACACCCCCCAGAGGCCGCTCACAGAGTTGTCCGGAGTCGGAGCGGGGATATCACTGCCACTGATTACTTATGTTATCCCTCATCCCCATGCCAGGGCTCATCGAGGTGTGGGGAACGGCTCAGGCACCGATGCTGTCCGCCATCTTGGGAGCTTGTCAGATGCACCACACTGCCTTATTGGGAAGCTTGATCAAACTCCATTTCCGCGGGACCAGGAACGTCGAGCATGTGGCATCAGCTACCCCAGCCTTCTGGCTCTTCGGAGTGCCGAGTTTTTGCGCAGAGGATTTAACTTTACTGGGGCATTTTCGTTAGACACGCAGTCTCGGCCAGGAGCTCTCACCGGGCCAGACCGTCCGTCATGGCGCCAAGCCACGCCCCCCCGAACGGTGCTATGTTTAAATGTAAATACATGAAATGCCAAATAAATCAATTGGAGCGGCTCGCACACTTGAAATGTGAAAGTGAGCTCAAAGGTAACTAGCAGCCGTCTAAGAGGCGGTGCTGCGAAGTTAATTGTGCAGAGGACTGTAGCTTAAAAGCTATTAACATTAAGTGAAGGCTGGCCACACCCTTACCTGTGTCAAGGAGTTCCCCCCTTCTCACCTGGGTCTGTTCTTTGCTGGAGTCCTTGGTCGCTGCCTTCCTGTGGACGGACCTGGTCTTGAACAAGGCTGCCCGAGTCTCTTCCGACTCCAGAGTGCATTCAGTTTCTGGAACGCGGGTCCAGGAATCGGGGAACTAGGAAAGGTGCAACTAGCACACGAATCCAGGAATTAGGAGGAAAGGAAGGGGCAAGGAACAGGTAGATAGACAGGTACAAGGAAATAATACCGCGAGCTACGGGACACACGTCGGATCGCTACTTTGCAATAGCATTGAGACGCGCGGAGCCGCGGAAGGCGTGGTCTATTAATAGAATACGTTACGTCCAGCGCGTGGAGCGAGAAAGGGGTTTCTCGCTGGACGACCATGTTGGGAGTATTATGAAGTGCAAGCTCCGTTGTGACAAGGACCAGGAAGTCCAAAAGGGACGTGTTCTGTAGTTCATGACAGCATGCCTCCTCCGAAGACCCTTTCCTCCAGGTTTGCCCGGGTGTATGAAGTGAAATCTTCTGAGCAACCGAGGGGCCTTGATATTAGAAATAGGTTCCCAGGTTCTTTCACTAGGAGGATATCCTTTCCATTCAACCAGGTATTGAAGCTGTCCCCATTTATACCTGGAATCGCAAATCCGGGATACCTCATATTCCAGTTGGTTGTCGACCAGCAGAGGAGGAGGTCTACAGGATTTCCGGGAGGATGGAATGTAGGGTTTCAATAAAGAGGTATGAAAAACTGGATGAATTTTCTTCCAGGAGTCTGGTAGTTTGATCCAGTATGAGACGGGGTTAATAATTTCCTTGATGGGAAATGGACCATAGTACTGGGGGGCCAATTTGTTTGGTCTTAGATGTCGGGGTAGTAATTTTGATGACAACCATACTTGGTCACCGACTGCATAAGAGGGTCCTGGTCTTCTTTTGGAATCCGCATATCTCTTGGTCTGCGATCTGGCCTTCTCTAAGCATTCCTTGGCCTCCTGGTGTATGTTGACGTGGGTTTCAATCCAGGAGTCAACAGTAGGCACCGGTGTAGAATGAGGAAGAACAGAGGGTAAAACCGATGGATGGAACCCTTGACTACACTAAAAAGGACTGGTTTTGAGCGCTGAATGTTTGGAGTTGTTGTAGGCGAATTCAGCAACGGGTATCAGGAGTGACCAGTCATCCTGGACCTTGGTGGCGAAACATCGAAGATACTGTTCCAGGGTCTGATTCGCACGTTCTGTGGCTCTGTTGGTTTGGGGGTGATACCCTGAAGAGAGGGCACGCTGAATTCCCAGAATTCAACAGAGATGTTTCCAGAATTGTGAGACGTATTGAGGTCCTCTATCAGATATGATCTTGGAAGGAAGTCCGTGCAGGCGGAATATGTGTTCCAGAAAGATTCCAGCTAGTTCGGAGGAGGATGGTAGTCTACTGAGGGGAGTAAAATGAGCCATATGAGTGAACAAGTCTATGGTAACCATGATAGTAGTGTATCCTCAAGATGGTGGTAGTTCCACAATGAAGTCTGTAGCGATGAATTCCCATGGCCTAGTTGGCAGTGTTGGTTGCAGTAGAAGACCCGCCGGTCTCTTATTATCATGCTTATTTTGAGCACAGACAACGCAATCTTGGACGTAGTGCTGTACGTCAGTCTTTATCTTAGGCACCAGAACTGTCTCTGTATAAGACGGAGGGTATTGGTGATGCCACGATGCCCAGAGTGAAGTGTGTCATGACAGAGGTTTATTATTTTCTGTTGTAATTTCTGTGTAGGAATGAGCAGTGCACTGTCCTTGAATAAATATCCTTCCTTGGCTCTTAGATTCCATTGATTTTTCCTTGACATATCCTTCCATAACTCAGAGGATTGGGTTTGCGCTCGGATTTCTTCCAGGAGGTTGACTGCTTGAGCTACGAAGATCGTGGGGGAAAACATCTTAGATATGCCTTATCTTCAGTGGTTACGTAGTCAGGACTTCGAGACAAGACGTCAGCAATCAGATTTTGTGATTCAGGGGCTTGAGTGATGTGGAACTGGTACTGGGCAAAAAAGTAGGCCCAACGCACCTGATGACTATTTCTACATTCCAATGACTGTAGAATCTGAAGATTCCGAAGGTCCGTACGGACTTGGACTGGATGTCTAGCTCCCAGAAGTAGATGCCGCCATTCAGTGAAGGTTTGGCGGATGGCTAACAATTCCTTTGCCAGGACAGAGTAGTGTGTTTCACTCGGAGTCAGGGTTCGTGAAAGATAAGCAATGGGGTGTTCCAGCTTATCTTCTAATTTATGTTTCAACACTGCTCCTATGGCGTAATTAGAGGCATCCTTTTCCACTAGAAATGGTCGGCTTATGTCGGGTTGGGCTAAGATGGGAGCTTGTGTAAACTCGGTCTTCAAACGCTGGAACGCTGTGTCTTGCTGTGTGGACCAGATAAAAGGGGTGTCCTTCTTTAAGAGAGCAACGATCGGTTGAACAATCTCGGAAAAGGTGGATATGAACTTTCGGTAGAAATTGGCAAGTCCCAGGAAGGATTGAACTTGTTTCACGGACGTGGGAGCAGGCCATGCCAGAATGGCCTTTACCTTTGAAGGGTCCATAACAATTCCCTCTGGGCTAAGGATAAATCCTAGGTAGTGAACAGAGGTAACGTGAAACAAGCATTTTTCGGGTTTGGCTAAGAGTTGGTGTTCACAGAGTCTTTGTAGAACTGCCTTTACGTGTTCTTCATGCTTTTGAGGGTCCTTGGAAAAGATCAATATGTCATCCAAATATACAATGACAAAGAGGAACAACATGTCAGAGAACACCCTATCCATGAAACGTTGGAAGACTGCCGGGGCATTAGCTAGTCCAAAGGGCATGGCCAGGTATTCGTAATGGCCAAAGGGTGTTCTAAAGGCAGTTTTTCACTCGTCTCCTTCCCGGATACGGATCAAATGATAGGCACCCCGGAGATCCAACTTGGTGAATATTACCGCGTCTCTTACGGCTTCCAGGATATCTGAAATCAAGGGTAGTGGGTATCGGTCTTTGAGGGTGCATTGATTTAGGCCACGATAATCGAGCCTAGGAATAGTGATCCTGCTGTCCAGTTGATATACGGATTATGTTTTTGTAACCAGGGCATACCCAATGCCATGGGGTAGTGGGCTGACTTAATGATGTTGAACCTAATCAGCTCTTGATGGTGATTTATTGAGAGCTGGATCTCCTTGGTCTGCAGGGTTATGGGCCCTGAAGTGAGGGGTCTTCCGTCGATGGCTTCCACAGGCTGCAAGGTACTTCGTGTCTCGTACGGAATCTGGTGACTACCAACCCAATCATGATCAATGAAGATCCCCATTGCTCCGCAGTCTACCAAGGCCAAAATGGGATAGGTCTTGCTCTTGGAGGGTGATAGAAATACCTGTAGTATGACCAATTTGTTTTGTCCAGGAGAGTTCAAGGATGGAATTGATGTGGAGCAAACATCTCTCTACTGAAGCTCTGCTCCATCTACGATCGGGAGCTGGCGTTTCCCGAACGCCGAGGGGGGGCTAGAGGACATTCCCTAACCAAATGTTTGTCCGAAGCACAATATATACACAACCCCTTATGAATCCTTCTCATCCTTTCTTGCGGGGATATGGGTCAACGGAAGGCTCCTACCTGCATGGGTTCTGGTTCTGTGACTGAGCCTGGGTGTGTGTCCGTTCTGACGGTACTCTCAAAGGACACCTTGGAGGGATTTCCCCTGGATTTCTTCTTTTCAGCCTTTCTTTCCTGGATACGGAAGTCTATTTGCATCGGTCCAAAATCAGAACACGCAACCTTTCGGCTCCACTAGTGATTCATTGCGTAGAAATGGGACACAACCCAGACTCTTTAATCTGGTTTTGTTTAGAAAAATGTTTTGCCAATTACACAATACAACTGGCTAATAAATTGTCCTACAAGGAACAAATGTGGGTTTTTAATTTAAAAACACTCCACAAAGGCCTTAACACATTGGAGTCATGGGACTTCAATAGTCGCTAGCGAGCATGTTCTGTATTTCTCTATTTGCCCTGCATGGCTATTATGACTGTTTAGCTATTCAGTTTAATTGACACAATCCTTTGCTTTTATTAGAGTACTGAGGCTAGCTGGTGTCATCTTTGCGGTTGGCTTCCGTTTTTTATTTCACACCGTTTTTTATTTCACATCATTTATTTAACACTATTTACATTAGATTATTTCCTTTTCAGCCAAAGCTTTCTTACCACCCTTTTTGTCTATCTCTGTTCTATAAACACTCTTTGAGTCATTGCATAGTAGTTCCAGAATTGGTTAGAGATATGGTGCCTGTTACATGGTTCTGTAATATTTCAAAACCAATTAGTAAACTGTTGGACTGTACACTGTGCCCAAGCTGGACTACAACTCCCAGAATTCACTTGGTGTGATGCCGGCAGCCCATAATTTATTTATGCTGCTTTTCAGTCTCATGTACATCCAGTTTCAGTCTTTATTTATTATTTTTTCTATCAGCTGCGGCGTCTTTCATCATTATTTTCTTTTAATTTGGGCTGCAATACTTGCGCCTTGTTTTGCTCGTGGGTTCTCTTTATTAACAGCACTTGCTGACATGCGTAGTCAGTTTTTTGCTTTGCTTTTAAAAAAGCTTTTGTGTACTATTGGCTGTAGCCAGCCACTTCGTGTAGGTCCCTACACGCATGCGTAGCGTTTTGAATTTACAATTAGTTTGGAACAAAGAGATTACCATCTGTTCTCCCTCTTTGCTGGTCAATTTCATTATACGGCAACCGTTCTGAAGGTAAGCGTGTGGCCAGCCTTCACTTAATGTTAATAGCTTTTAAGCTTCATTCCTCTGCACAATTAACTTCGCAGCACCTCCTCTTAGACTGCTGCTAGTTACCTTTGAGCTCACTTTCACATTTCAAGTGTGCGAGCCGCTCCAATTGATTTATTTGGCATTTCATGTATTTAAATTTAAACATAGCACCGTTTATCTTAGACTGCTGCTATTTGCCTCAGAGCTTACTTTCACATTGTATTTGTGTTTGCAGCTCCATTTGATTTATTGGGCTTTTCGTGTATTTACATTTAAACACCTCTTGGCTACCCCAGAGTGGTGGGGTTGTCTGCAGGCTTCCTTCCATTTTATTTGAGGTCTTTAGATGCATTTCATGCAGTGCCTTTATATTCTGGTAAGCCGTGGGACACCGCTTGCCATTTAACATTGTAATGGAGTTCTTTTGCCATTTTTTCAGTGATCCGCAGACGGTGTTGAATGCTGAGGCTAACTGTGCTGCCTCTTCACTTTTTAAATACATGCAGCTCTGGATCTCCTTAAATTGCATGGGGCGCCCTTCAGGTGAGCTATTATTTTTGCCTTAATTATAGGCACTCCACTTTGAACCCAGGTTTTTATTTACCTGATCTAGTGCATTCTGGTCTTGTTTCAGGTCATGTTTTAGTCCTGAATTGTATGGCGTGACTGGTCACACTACACTGCATAGGTTGTTTCAGCAGCTAGGTTTTCATCAGGTTAGTTCACTACGAGTCCTTTTTAGACACAGACATTGTCATTGGTCAGGCTATTCCGATATTAAGATATATATTATTATATATATATATATTTTTGTTGCCGATTCACCATGGTACTGAAGGTTCTTTTTCATGTTGCATGGTTCTCTTTTGGGAGTCACTTACCCTCTTGTTACGGTCTACACAGCTGTTGTAGCGGAGGCCGTATATGCTTATTTTCGTTATGGTATGCACGGTCCTTAATTGTTTTTAATAACTCAGGCTGCTAGCAGCAGCTCTTTTTCTCTTTTTCAATTGTATGTTGCAGGCAGTCGGCAAAGACTTTTCATGTAGTAGTGTATAATTGCTTTTGTGTACTTGTTTTACAGAATGGTAACACCCACCTCCTGAGGAAGACGTTCAGTTAACCACCACTACACGTCGAAACCGGTCGAGAGATAAATTCTACAGGGATGTGATCTTTGTATCTGTTCTTTCTATCCATCCTGACAATAGATTGTCTATGAATTATTTCTATTGTTTGTAAACATCGCAATAATGTGTGTCATTATGGGGACTAGTTATGAATTCCTTTTCCCCATTGGTTCTTAGCATGTTTTTTGTGTCTTTTAGTACTTTGGATGTATGCCACAGTATGATGAGTTGTGTGTGAATGAATGCACCATGTATGTTCAGTATGAATGATGATGTTTTAGCCGATTTTTGGCATATTATTGCTGCTGTTTTGCTATGTTAAAATGATCAGTGTATAATAATTTTCTGTGATTTATTCACTAGTCTTCAATTTTTGTATCACTTTAAATACATTTTGATACATTTTTTCTAAATATACTTTTCTCTGGACATATCTTTTCTGTTTTTTGATGATATTATAATACTCTGGTCCAGAGGCTAGAGTTTCCCATGCTCTTTTCAGTGTTTGCAGTGTGTTACATATCTACACCCTTCATGTCTCTGTCAACACTGTACTTACCTCTCTATCAGCAATGTTCTCTCGTCCACCTGACATGGTCGTTCCACCTGCATGGGTTGGGGGAATGTTTGTAGAGGGTACAGTGGTAGTGCTAACAGCAACATATAACTGCCAACATATGAATCCCATCAATCCACTGGGAAGTAATACACATGACATAATGATAATGTTCTTTATTGTTTCACTCATTTCCACTTACTCTGCTTGGTCCTTGCAGCTTGAAGATACAGTTGCCCAGCTGGAATGCACAAAGAAGTGCATTACTGTATTAGTATTGTCAATGCTCTTAAGCCCGCGGATCAAGTAATCACTAATTGCAAAGGCAAAAACTTCCACCCACACCTTTCTTACTGATGGGTCTCTTAATGTGGCCAGTCCTGGGCGTACACCGCGCTCTAGTTGTGGGTATGTTTGGGCCAAATACTCTACGAAGACAATATAATGTACTCCAGGGGATCGTGTTCTGAATCGTTTGGGTCTCCTTACAGTGTGAACAAACTGGTTAGAGAAAATGTCTGGGTGATGCGTGAAAGGTAACATGGGTGAAGACAAATAGTACAATCCCCACGGTGTTCATGTAGGCCCTGCATGTGCGGAATGGGAAAATAACAAACAGACAGTGTATCCTTAATCGATTTCTACATGTCTTCCAATTACCGCTTCTGCTGCTTGGGAGCGCCTGACCATCGGGGGTCCTTGTCTGCCTATTTGTGTAAATTCAGAACGCACTTGTAGCTCTTCTAGGTGCTGAACGTTGGCCAAACGTTGTCACAGAGACTTTGTTGCCAGGTGAGGCCACTGCTTTGTAGGGCTTGACGTCTTGCAGGTGGTTCCAGACTGCCTTACCGACTAACTTCACTGCACAGTCGGCCACCTGCTCGACCAGGTGAGGGTTGGTAAACCGGGGACCATTCCAGCGCCTTATGAAATTACATAAGAGAACAATGTCACCCACTTTCACAGTGTTTTTGGTTCACAGTCTTGTGGTGCGTTGTCATAGTTTGTCTCTTTGCCGTCTTCTGGGCTTCCTGGATTTGCTTTATCTGGCGAGAGATAAAAAATAGTGCTAACTACCAGATAAGTGATGTATTCGTACATTTCCTGTCCTAATACATGCACTATTCTCACAGTCCTTCAGTGCCCTTGTGGGAGGAGCCAGGGGAAGATGCATGCGCCGTCCTGTCACCACCTCATGGGGCGTTAAATGGTGCTCGGATCCAGGATTATTTTACAATGCAAACAAGGCAAGGAGCAAACAGTGCAACCAATTTCTCTTGGTGCTTTGCTATGTCTTGGCTATGCACTCCTCCAGGAGTCCATTCAGTCATTCACACACTCCATTTGCTTGGGGGTGGTACGCACAGGTGAACTTATGCTGAATGCCTTGCAGGGTTGTGATGTGGTGAAACATTTCATTGGCGAAGTGAGGGCCGTTGTCAGCCACCAGGACCTCACACATGCCCCATCTCAGGACGACCTCCCTAACCAAGAACTTAGCCGCTCTATGGGCATAAGCATGTGAACAGGGCCCTGCCTCATTCCAGATGGAGAATGGGCAGACAACTATCATCATGTAGCGGTACCCTTGGCAGACTTGGATCATATCCAAATAATCCAAGTGTAAATGCAGAAATGGGCTTACTGGTTTTGGTATGGCTGCTCTCACAACTCTGTGCCCCGCTGTAAACTGTTGGCAAGTCAAGCAATTACTTACAAATTCGACCACCTGTTCATTTAAATTGGGACAGAACCATGTTTCTCCAATGTGTGTAGTAATGACCTACTTCCCTGTGTCTGTTAGCTAGTGCAATTGTGCCAATGCTGTCTTCAATATTGCTAGTGGTATGACCACCTTCCCTGTATTGTTCTGTCACCTTAAGGCATCTGTTGGAGACATTAAGCACCCTCTCCTCACCCATAGCTCTTTCTCCTCCTTGGGCTCAGCTCCCTGGGCTCAGCTCCCTGCAACTCCATAATCTGTGTCTCTGGTAATACATTGTAACCCTCTTTCAGTACCATGTTTCTCACCGCTCCTTGTACATTTAGTTTCTCTCTTAGTGCCCACAATTCCTCAAAATACGCTGCACATTTTGCCTCAAAATCAGCTGCTTCATTCCCTCTTAAGATAGGATATTCCCCTTTTGTGTGGGCTTGGCACTTCACTATTGCTACTTTTGTTGGGTAAGCAATCACCTCGATCAATCAGTCCAAAAACAGCACATGCTGCACTGGAGTCCTGTCTACTCTTCTGAATCCTCTTCTGAGCCAACTTTCTAAACCTGAGTGTACTGTGGACATCACATAGGTAGTACACTGTCACTTCCTTCTCCACACTATATTCCAGGGCCACTAGTTCTCCTGCTTGTGCTGAGTAATGGGATGGTAGTTGCGCACTTGCAACTACCTCACTTCTCCCGTCCTCCTTCAGTATTACAACTGCAGTCCCAGTATGTCTGACCCCATCAGTTTGATCCATTGTCGAAGAACCGTCAATGTAGAGTATGTCTCCCCCCCCCCTCAAGTGTGTCCTCTTCTACCTTGCGTGTCTCACTGAACATTTCTATGTTCTTTGTGCAGTCGTGTGCATAGTCTCCTGCCGGGAGGATATCTGCCAAAAATGTTGCTGGGTTTACGGTCTTGC
This sequence comes from Ambystoma mexicanum, assembly GCF_040938575.1. Taxonomy (NCBI): domain Eukaryota; kingdom Metazoa; phylum Chordata; class Amphibia; order Caudata; family Ambystomatidae; genus Ambystoma; species Ambystoma mexicanum. Next base: position 82,092,928 of record NC_090937.1, read on the forward strand.
ATCTCACTATTTTCAAGCATACATTTGATAGTATCACATCGTACTGTGACACACTCTGTGTAGTCAGCATGCTCTTTGGTTTCTGCAGTATTGCAAAGAGGGCGTGCACCCCATTGTGATTGGTAATGACTTCTTTACCGCAAATGCGGCATCTGCCAAAGCTTGTTCGCACGGATAATGTCCTCTCATTACTGGGTCGAGTTGCCCACTGTAGTAATCTATTGGCTTATGGCCCATGCTTGTTCTTTGTGTCAGTACTACCTTCATCACTGTACTTTCAGTGTGTGAGAACAAGAAGAATTCCTTTTTGTAGTCTGGGATCTCTAACACTGGTGCTGTGCATGTTGCTTCTTTCAGTTAATCGAATGCTTCAGTCATCTCAGTGGTCCACATCAGTGTCTTGTTTCGCTTCTGTGCTTCCTTCAGGGCGCAGAACAGTGGCCTTGTATATGTGCTGTAGTCAAAGACCCATGTGTCATGACCCACAGGACGTGCCCCTTTTGGTCTTCCTGGTCCTTATCGCAACGGGCCTTGCATTCCCTGACACTCCCAACATGGCCGTCCAGCGTGACACGCCTTCCGCGGTCTATACATTGGACATAACGTATTCTACTAATAGACCGCACCCCTGTGGCACCGCGCGTCTCAATGCTATTGCCAAGTAGAGATCAGACGTGTGCTCCGTAGTTCGCAGTATTGCTTTCCTGGTTCCTAGCTTTTCTACTTCCATTCCTTGCCCCTTTCCCTTTTCCTCTTGCTTCCTGGACTTGTGCGCCATTAGCACATCTTCTTCATTTCCCGGATCCCCGGATTGCTGCATCCCGGAATCTTAAACACACGCTGGAGTCGGAAGAGACTCACTCAGCCTTATTCAAGTCCAGGTCTGTCCGCAAGAAGACACCGCCCACGGAGTCCAGCCAGGATCTGTCTCAGGTGAGAAGGGGGGAACTTGGTGACAGTTTGAGACGCCTACCGACCGCACTCGAAGTCGACATGGAAGCGGCCGTCCAGGACCTGATGCAAGGTATGCAAGAATGAACCACCGAGGTGCAGAATTTAAAGGCGGAAAACACTACTCTCAAGCAATTAGTTCTATCCCGTGATTTAGCCGCAAAAGAAAGTTTGTTACTGGGCGGCATTGTTGACAAATACGATGGGTCGGCAAAAACCCTTTGTGGATTCCTGGACTCATGTTTGTTTCACTTTACATTTAGGCCCTATTACTTTTCCACTCCCAGGGCTAAGGTGGGGTTCATAATCTCTCACCTTTCCGGAAATGCTTTAACCTGGGCTACACCCCTATTTAACTCCGGCGACGCTCTCCTAGATGACTACGATGGTTTCATACGGGCCCTAAAGACCATGTTTGATCGCCCTGAGCAGGTCTTTAGTGCCGAAGAACGCCTCTTAGACTTTCAGCAGGGATCCCAGGATGTGCTCAAGTATGTAACCCGCTTCAAGCAATTGGTCAAGGAAGCTGATTGGTCTCCGGAGGCAAGTTTTACCCTTTTCAGGAGAGGGCTAAATGAGGAGATTAAAGATGAGTTAGCCAGAGTGGCCCGACCGAACTCATTCCAGTCTCTTATGGACCTTGCCATGCAAATAGACTTTCGCATCCAGGAAAGGAAGGCAGAGAAGAAAAAATCTAGGGGAAACCCTCCGAAGGTGTCCTTTGATAGTACCTCCAAATCTGACACAAACCCTGGATCAGTCACCGAACCGGAACCCATGCAGATAGGAGCCTTCCCTGGACCCATATCCCCGCAAGAAAGGATGAGAAGGATTAATACGGGGTTGTGCATGTATTGTGCCTCAGACAAACACTTGGTTAGAGAATGCCCTCTGGCCCCTCCTCGGCGTTCGGGAAATGCCAACTCCCGATCCTAGATGGAGCAGGGCTTCGGGAGAGAGATGTTTGCTCCACATCAATTCCATCCTTGAACTCTCCTGGACAAAACAATCTAGTGATACTACAGGCCTTCCTATCAACCTCCGGGAATAAGACCTATCCTGTTTTGGCCTTGGTGGACTGCGGGGCTATGGGAATATTCATTGATCAAGATTGGGTTTTTAGTCACCACATCCCATACGAAACACAAAGCATCATGCAGCCGGTGGAAGCAATCGATGGAAGACCCCTCACTTCGGGGCCCATAAGCCTGCAGACCAAAGAGACCCAGCTTTCAATTAACCACCACCAAGAGCGCATTCGATTCAACATTATTAAGTCAGCTCATTACCCCATGGCACTGGGCATGCCCTGGTTACAGAAACACAATCCGTATATCAATTGGACAGCAGGATCACTATTCCTCGGCTCAGAGTTTTGTATGTCTCACTGTCTAATCCTGGATCCCTCCTTGACCCCCTCCAATGAACCACCAATAGACCATCAAGCACCTCTCTTGGTTTCCAATATTGTACAGGTTCCTAAGGCCTATCAGGATTTGTTGATGTGTTCTCAACTGCCATAGTCCAGACCTTACCCCCTCATAGGCCTGAAGACTGCGCCATAGACACGGATCCCTCAGCAGTGATTCCTTTTGGCAGGATGTTCATCCTTTCCGAACCTGAGAAAAAGGCCCTCCGAGAATACTTGGATACCAACCTCGAGAATGGCACCATAAGACCTTCAAAATCTCCAGCCAGAGCTTCATTGTTCTTTGTTCCTAAGAAGGACACTAAGGAACTCAGACCCTGCCTCGATTATCGTGGATTAAATCAATGCACCCTCAAGGACCGGTACCCTTTACCCTTAATCTCGGATATCCTGGAAGCGGTCAGAGGCGCTGTGATTTTCACGAAACTGGACCTCTGGGGTGCCTATCATTTGATTTGTATCCGGGAAGGAGACGAATGGAAAACAGCATTCAGAACACCCTTTGGTCACTTGGAATATCTGGTCATGCCCTTTGGATTAGCTAATGCCCCAGCAGTCTTTCAACGTTTTATGGACAGGGTGTTCTCAGACATGCTATTCCTCTTCGTCATCGTCTACCTGGACGACATTTTGATCTACTCCAAGGATCTTCTAAAGCATGAAGAGCACGTAAAGGCAGTACTACAACGACTCTGTGAACATAAACTCTTGGTCAAACCCGAGAAATGTATGTTTCACGTTGCTTCTGTTAATTACCTAGGATTTATCCTTACTCCAGAGGGAATTGGCATGGACCCTTCAAAGGTAAAGGCTATATTATCCTGGCCTGCTCCCACGTCCGTGAAACAAGTTCAATCCTTCATGGGGCTTGCCAATTTCTACCGGAAGTTTATACCCACCTTCTCTGAGATTGTTCAACCGATTGTTGCTCTCCTGAAGAAAGACACCCCCTTTGTCTGGTCTATTGTGCAAGATAAGGCATTCCAACTCTTGAAGACAAGATTTACTCAAGCTCCCCTTCTGGCACAACCCGACATTGATTGACCATTCCTTGTAGAAACGGATGCCTCTAACTGTGCCATTGGAGCGGTGTTGAAGCAAGAATTTTAGGATAAACTAGAACACCCTATTGCTTACCTTTCACGAACCCTGACTCCCAGTGAGACACACTACTCCGTCCTGGAAAAAGAACTTTTAGCCATCCGCCAAGCCTTCACTGAGTGGCGACATCTACTCCTGGGAGCAAGATATCAAGTCCAGGTCTGCACGGACCACCAAAATCTTCAAATTCTACAGTCATTGTCGGAACAGTCGTCAGGCTCGTTGGGCCTTCTTCTTTTCCCAGTACCAGTTCCACATCACTCATGTTCCTGGATCACAAAACTTGATTGCTAATGCCTTATCTCAACGGCCTGACTACGAAACTACCGAAGATAAGGCCTATCCTAAGATGTTTCCCCACACGATTTTTGTAACCCAAGCAGTCAACCTCCTGGAAGAAATCCGAGTACAAACCCAATCCTCTGAACTCTGGAAGAATATTTCAAGAACGAATCAATGGAACCTGAGAGTCAAGGAAGGATATTTGTTCAAGGACAACGCTCTGCTCATTCCTACACAAAAATGACAACAAAGAATAATAAACCTCTGTCATGATACCCTTCACTCCGGACATCGTGACATCACCAACACCCTCCACCTCATACAAAGACAATTTTGGTGGCCTAAAATGAAGACTGACGTACAACTATACGTCCGAGCCTGTGCAATCTGTAGTCAGAATAAACATGACAACAAGAGGCCGGCGGGTCTTCTGCTACAACCCGCACTGCCAACAAGGCCATGGGAATGTATCGCTACAGACTTCATTGTGGAATTACCGCCTTCCAGAGGGTATACCACCATCATGGTCACCATTGACTTTTTCACTCATATGGCTCATTTCCCACCCCTCAATAAGCTACCATCCTCATCTGAACTGGCTGGAATCTTCCTGGAGCACATATTCCGCCTTCATGGACTTCCTTCCAAGATATTTTCCGATCGAGGACCTCAATACGTCTGACAATTCTGGAAACACCTCTGTCAAATATTAGGAATCCAACGTGCTCTTTCATCAGGTTATCACCCTCAAACCAAACCAACGGGGCCGCAGTACGTGCTAATCAGACTCTGGAACAATATCTTCGATGTTTTGCTACTAAGGTTCAGGATGACTGGTCGCTCCTGATACCCGTGGCTGAATTCGCCTATAACAATTCCGATCATTCAGCAGTTAAGACCAGCCCCTTTTATTGCAGTCAAGGATTCCATCCATCAGTTCTGCTCTCTGTTCTTCCACAACCCACACCGGTACCTACTGTTGACTCCTGGATTGAAACACTCATCAACATTCATAAGGAGACCAAAGAGCACTTAGAGAAGGCCAGAACACAGACCAAGAGATATTCGGATTCCAAAAGAAGACCCGGGCCTTCTTATTCATTTGGAGATCAAGTCTGGTTGTCCTCGAAATTACTACCCCGACATCTACGGCCAAACAAATTGGCCCCCCCGGTATTATGGTTCGTTTTCCATGAAGGAAATTATAAAACCAGTCTCATACCGGCTTAAGTTACCAGAATCCTGGAAAAAGATTCACCCAGTTTTTCACACCTCCTTATTAAAACCTTACATTCAATCCTCCCGGAAATCCTGCAGACCCACTCCTGTGGTGGTGGACAATCAACTGGAATTGTCCAGGTATAAACAGGGTCAGCTTCAATATCTGGTTGAATGGAAAGGATATCCCCCCAGTGAAAGAACTTGGGAACCACTTTCTAATCTGAATACCCCTCGACTGCTCAGAAGATACCACCTCATACACCCAGGCAAACCTGGAGGAACAGGTTTTCGGAGGAGGCATGCTGTCATGACCCACATGACGCGCCCCTTTTGGTCTTCCTGGTCCTTATCGCAATGGGTCTTGCATTCCCTGACACTCCCAACATGGCCGTCCAGCGTGACACGCCTTCCGCGGTCTATACATTGGATGTAACGTATTCTACTAATAGACCGCACCCCCGCGGCTCCGCGCATCTCAATGCTATTGCCAAATAGCGATCAGACGTGTGCTCCGTAGTTCCCAGTATTGCTTTCCTGGTTCCTAGCTTTTCTACTTCCATTTCTTGCCCCTTTCCCTTTTTCTCTTGCTTCCTGGACTCGTGCGCCATTGGCACATCTTCTTCGTTTCCCGGATCCCCGGATTGCTGCATCCCGGAATCTTAAACGCACGCTGGAGTCGGAAGAGACTCACTCAGCCTTATTCAAGTCCAGGTCTGTCTGCAAGAAGACACCGCCCACGGAGTCCAGCAAGGATCGGTCTCAGGTGAGAAGGGGGGAACTCCGTGACACCATGCTCTGCATTAGTTGCATAACCCCAAGAACTGTTGCAGTTCCCTCACTGTAGTGGGCTTAGATGTTTTGCGTATTGTCTTTGCTCTCTCTGGGGTGATCTGTCGGCCTTTTTGGGATATCGTCTGTCCAATGTATATAACCTCCTTCTGACAGTACTGTAACTCGGCCTTGTCCACCTTGTACCCTTTGTCAGCTAATACTGTCAGCATGTGTACTAAGTCCTTTCTACACTGATCTTCTGTCTCACTGCAAATCAAAATGTTGTCTACATACTGTAAAACTGTGCTTTCCGTCTGTATGTGGCTCAGGTCCACCTGTATCACTCTGTTAAAGATAGATGGGGACTGTCAGTACCCCTAGGTTTCCACTTCTGGTTTCTGTACATAAAGCTGGTTAAGTCTTGTGAGTCTGGATGAAGTGGTACCGAGAAGAACACGTTCTTCAACTCAATGACCGTGAAACAGGCAGCGTCTGCCGGAATGCTACACAAAATTGTTGCTGGATTTGCAACTAAAGGATACTCTGCTTCTACAATGTGGTTAAGAGGCCTTAAATCCTGTAGAAAGGGCCATGACCCTCCCATTGCCTTGTGCATGGGGTACACTGCTGTATTACATGGGAATTCTGATGGTACCAGGATGCCTCTCTCAATTAGTGCTGTGATTGTCTCATAAATGCCTTCATCTGCTTCCTTTGTCAGGGTGTACTGTTTTACTCCTGGCAAAATCGCTCCTGGCTTCAGCTTGATCTTCACTCCACCTATGCTCTTTGTGCAACCCACGTCATAAGGACTTATGGTCCATAAACTGCTGGGTACCTGGGCCATGTCCTCCTCCCAGAATAAGGCTGGCACCTCCAGTGCCATCGCTTTCTCTGTGGCACTTCTCTTTACTGTATCCGTAACCAATAGGTTACACTCATCTCGAACACCATCCCTAGTTCCTGTCTTTCCTTCTTAAATAGTTTGTCGTCTGTCACTGTGGTCAACCTGCACCCCTCTGCAAATGCGATTATTGCTCTCCATGCCCACACTGTGTCATCCAATCCTCTCTTGCCACCACTGCCTCTATTTCTATGGGCACTATTGTTCCTTCTGGCTTGTCCAGTGGTGTTTCTGGCCTAAATGGGTACTCGTTTGGAACTCACCACAGTTTCCCTGCAATGCCTGGAAGCCATGCAATGGCAATGTCAGTTCCATACTGGAACATCTCTGGGTCCACTGGCACCCCTCTCTGTACCGTGCGTCCACAATATGCTTGAACAATTTGTCTTACATTTAGCATGTGTATGCCTTGTCTATGCCTTGTGTGTGAATGAGAGGGTCATGTTTAGTCTGTTCATAATGTCTCATCCCTGTATGTTTATAGGTGTCTGTTGAGAGTAAAGGCAGTGATAGATCGTGATCTCCTATAGAAAGTGAGATATTGTCTGTAAAAGGTATCACTTCCCGAGCCCCAGAAAATCCTTGCGTGTTCATGGCATCACCTCACAATGTAAATGCTCCTTCCCTAATGCATGACCTTGTCGCCTCTGTGTCTCCAAGAAAGGAAAAGGTTTTGTTACCTATCGCCACCCCTATGCGAGGTTCCTCCTCAGGGTTGGGTGTGATTGACAGGATGGGACACATCAAGTTCCTTGTAAAGGGGTTGATCCCTACATGGTAACTGCTCCCAGTTGTCTGACAGGACCTGTTGCTAGCGTGTCCACTTGTGCTGGTGTGTCATTGTGCTGTATCTGTGCTAATTGCTGAGTGCTCCCTCGAATTTGCCATGCTTGTAAATACTGCGATACCGGAGCTGACATCTGTGGTACCTGCATTTGTGTCTATGGTGCTGGCATCTGTGCGTGTGGTGCTTGTTGAAATGCGCCCTGTATCTGTCCTTGCTGTGGCTGGTCCTGTGCATAATAATCATCCTGATCCCCTTGATATGGCTGTTGGCCATGTCCTCCCCAATTCTGTTGCATCCCCCTAGACCGACATACCCTTGAGGTGTGTCCTATCTGCCCGCATGTCGAACACTGTGGTGGCTACCTCCCTTGCCCTTGGAAACTCCCTGACAAGTCCCCTGAGTTCTGCATCATCTGTTGCCTATACCCTTGAAACCCTCCTGGAAACCCCTCTTGATTGTGATGCATCTGTGGCCACGTCCTCTCTGTTGGCCCCCCTTCCTTGGAACCCTTCTTGTGGGCAGCCCTGCCCCATGTACCCTCCTCCCATGGGCGGTGTGAACTGTTGTGGTTGTGGCTGTTGCTGCTGCGCTTGTGTGGTGGGGCTTGTTATGACCGCTCCTTCCATCACATACTTCGATAGTTTTTTCTGTATTAGTTTCGCTTCGTCTGCCTTCCTGCCCTCTTCCTTTTTCTTGACCTTCTCCTGCAACAGCCTACAATGGTGAAATATTGGGAGCTGTATCTTTGGCCATCCTTTCGCCTCCATCCCTACTAACTTCCTTAGACTCTTCTGCACTGCTTCTGGTAGTATATGATAGAATATTACTACTGTTTTATCCCAACGCTCTCGAGTTTTGAGGCGCCAAAGCTCTCGAATCTCCTGAATATACTGCACAGGGTCTTCATCTTCCCTTATTTTGCGTGACGTAATGGCCCCATGTCTGACGTGTCTGTGTATTGTGTGCTCAATGCTTGCCATACTGCCGCCCTGCCGTCATGGGCTGTGTTTTGCGTTGTCCCCCCTGGGAATCCTGCCCTCTTCCATACGTCATCAGCTGCGTCTCCTAAGATTGATACCAATAGTCCCTTTACGTCACCTACTTCTAGCCTTTGCCAGTTGTCATTTTCTCCATCTCATAAATCCACTTTCCAGCTCCTGCACTCAACGACTGTAACCTACACTTCACATTCTCCTTGTCTGTGTGCTTCTATGGCACACCTCTCCCCTCTCTAATAAGGGCATCAGTGTGAATGTTTCCCCCTCCTTGTGTGTCCTTCTGGTCAGTCTCACTTGGCGGTTACCCCTTTTACTCTCGATACCTGCGCACACAACTATTGGCTCTAATATTGGCACTCTCCTGTTGTCGTCATATACTCTAGTCAATCGTCCCCTTGAACAAGCTATAGCTGTCTTCCCTCTCCTTCGTCCTGGGAGATTCCTTAGTCTATTGATATAGTTGCTGTGTGAGGTGCAAAAGTCATTCGCCTTCTGAACATGTTCATCCGAGCCACCCCCCCTTGTCCCCGTGTACGCGTCCTAAACTCATATGACACCCGTTTCTCTGTCCCCGCGCCCGCTGACTGGGATTGAAACTGCTCCCCACTCTCATCCCCACTGTACTTCTCCACATTTTCCGATCCCGTGTCCATGTTGCTACAGAAAGTGTTTGCAAAACTCAGTCTCCTCAATGTCAAGTCTGTGTTGGGCTTCATGCTGAGATCAACACCTCTCGAGCCGTACCTATTTCCTCCCGCCCAGGCCCTTAGGCTTGCTCCTCCTCCCTCAGTTGCGCTCCTGCCCTGAGAGTTGGTGCTGTCAAGCTCTGTCCGTCTGTCCTCCTCATGTCTGTCCTTTCCCCTATCTAGTGCTACTTGTGTTGTTATTGCTCACTCCTCCTCCTCCCTAGGCGCTCTTTCCCTTGCCAGTCTGTTCAAATGTAACTTCTTCTGCTCCCTCTCAGCTAACATGCATTTTTCTTGCTCTGCTATCTTCCTCCGTCTTTCTGCCTTCTCCAGCTCCCTTTCCCTTTTCTCCCTCATCTCCCTTTCTGCTCTCTTCCGTTCCATGAGATCTCTCTCAATCCTTTCTTCCCATTCCCTTTCTTTGCGTTCTTTTTTCCTCCTCCCTTCTTTGCTCCCTATCCTCCCTTTCCAACTTCACTTCTCTCCTTCTTTCCCTGTCCTCGTGCTCTAATCTCACTTCCCTATCCTTTTCCCTCCTGTCATTATCTGTGCCCAATCTGTTACTTCGCTGCCCCTCTTCAGCCCTTCTATCGCTTCCGTCGCCCCTTCTGCTTCTCCATTTGTCTTCCCTTGAAATTTCAAGAGTACCTGTGCTGCTATCCATTCATTCGTGGTTATGCCCTCTAGCCCCTCCTTTGCGCCCTGCTGTGCCTCACTGCTCACCTCTATATCAATAGCTGGCTGTCCTGCGCCTTTTGGCTTCTCTTGCTTCGTATATGGTGGTGGTTTATATGTCAGATTCAAATACCCCCTCCGCTGCCATGTGTTCCCGAGGACTGGAAGGAGATTGATGATCCCAGAGGCAAATAGCTTGACAAAGACGCTCTGGTGAAAGTTGTATGGGGTCGGAAATGTGAGGCGGACAACTTTGTAAAGAGTTTTCAAAATGTACCATTTTATTCAATAAAATGTTTTACTAAACGCCTCACTATCCCTACCATGATGAGGATTTCCCTGCCCAAAATATACTAAAGGAAACACTCTACCAACAGATATCTGTCCCTTACACATACTATCAACAAATCAATAAGGAAATGCATGGCAGTCCAAAACAACAAAATATAACAGTTGAGTTTGTAATATGAACACAGTGGGCCTCATTAGAGACCGCAATCCGGGCCCGGGTTCCTCGAATGAGGAATTACCAGAGCATCGCAACCTTGGCAGAACTGGTAATTCCCCGTCTGAGGAACCCAGACCCGGTCCATCCCCATTCCCATTCGAGCCCCCATAGGGCTCAATGGGAATGGGGATGGAGCTAACAACGGGCCCGTTAATGATGGGACCGTTGTTAGCTCCCTGGTCCGCTCGCGGGACCCGGTAAGGACGCCTGGTTTTTCCAGGCCCCCATTGCGGGTCCCGCGAGGAGACCTCGTAATAGGGCGGAACGGGTTTACCGGCACTGTCACCTTTACCGGTGACGGTAAACCCATTCCGCCAACCTTATAGTGAGGGCCAGTTCCTTTTTTTGATCTGGGTGAAATCCTCTTCCACAGATTCAAACAGGATTCTGCTCCACAGTTCAAAAAGAAAATAAGGAAATCCTGGTTTGTTCCAAAGTTCCAACACAAGTCTTTGTAGTGTCAACTTGACAACAGAATGTTCCAACGCTTCCCTGAGACACAAAATAATGTTCTTTCTCCTCTTTGAACAAGAATGAGCCTTTGAATTCTCTTCTTCACATGAGCAACCATAATTGTCTTTGTCAGGGTGATTTGCCACAACTGAATACTTCTGAAGAAATGTATATTTTCCACAGAAGGTTTATACAGTTCTTCCTTCAGCACCACAAGCAACATAAATATATATTTGCTAGGAATACTGTACAGAACTTCATGAACTGCTACCTGGTTTACTCCCATGCCAGGCCTCCTACTTCAAAGGTTTGCCATCCCGGTATACTCTCTGCTCAAACAGCGTTTCACAAAACAGTACGTGCATTAGTGGTAACTTCAACTTATAGCAGCTTTACAACAACTCCACAATGTTCGTTATTTTGCAGCATTAGAACTTAAGTAACTTCTCAGGGAAACCAGTTTCACTTTGGTGCCCTTTACTACTCCTCTGCAAATTATGCTCCTCTCCCTCTGAATAACTTTTTCCAGAAGGGCAGCCTTTTCACCACTTCTTTTCCCCCACTGCACAAGTAACCAAATACTGATAGTGAAAGAATATTTTCCTGTTCTTTTCTTGGCTATATCAGCTGTTGTATATATTTCACCAAAAAAGGAATAGCAATTTCGGATCCCTTGGGTTTTACGTTACTCCCTTTTTGCCTTTGGCAATATCTTTGGCGCTTGTATTGCTTAGGTTTTAATTTCTCTTGGCTTGGGTAATGGTTGTATGCATTAGCTTTTAACAATGTTGCCCCACCGGGTTGTTGGATTTTCCATGAACTCAAATGCTTAAAATTACAGTCACTTATTTTCACTGAATACAACTTTTGCTGCTTTTTGTTAGTTCGGTATTCAAAAGCACTGTTCACACTTCCTCCACTCATTACCAAGTGAAACGGCCTGCCTGGAACACACAAGCAGTCTCGGAGCACTCCAGAGTCACTTGCAATTTGTGAATTTACCGGGTAAGTCATGCTTTTCCGATCCTCTAGGCATTCGCAGGTCCTCTGCTGCAGTGGTTCCGTTGCGAAACGGCGAACAACTCCTCCTGGTCTGCCTTCCCCCATGCCACTCGTTCTTTGCTCCTGAGAGTCTCTGGTGCACGCCAGCCATCGTAGACCTCTTGAGAGGGAAATCTTCCCTTGCTGCTTTCGCTTCCTGCTGTGCAGCCTATGCACATCAGGTTGTCAAAGGGCAAGCGTTGCTTCCGCATGATTCCCGCTGCACGACTTCTGCAATTGGGATAACTGGAGGCATAGACCTTTCTCGGAACAGCCACTGTCTTTGGCTTCACAATGGGCCCGGTGTCTTTGCTCTCCTCCAGCCCCGACTTTGGTTGCATACACGGCCTGCAATGTCTTGCTGCTTGCTCTGACAACAGCTCTTTCCTTCTCCTTCTCTCACTCATTCTCCTCCTCCAGATGCCTGTAGGTCATTTACATGAATGAATTGACTACTCCTGCAGCCTTGTTCCTCTGTAGCCGTCTCCTTCGTCCCAGCACTTAGGGAATTATGGGACTTGAAGTCCCTACTAACAAAGTTAGTTTTTCACTCTTAATTTTACTTCTGTTCCCGATAACATTTTCTAAAGAAACGTCATAAGGGTCAGTCATCAGACTTCATTTATAAGAGGGAAAAAGTTATTTAGAATATAGACCGTTATTAACGATTCATTTCCTTACACTACACTTTTGGGAATTAGAGGAGCTTTTAGCTGTGTGAATTTCCCGGGTTTGAAAAGGGCTTTGTCTCTTTCTATGCCAAAGGGGTTTGGATTAGCTTTACCCACATTAAGATGTTCGACTTGCGTAACAGGTAGATTGCTATAACAAGCCTCTCATTTGCCGGGGCCCTTTCTCCTCTCAGGCAATCCTCCCACTGAACACAACCCCAAAGGTCAGGATCAGAAATCATCTGCCTTTCCCTGGCCACCTGGGAGGAGACTTTACGTATTGCATGGGGTTCCTGCCTCAGGAGATTCCTGGAGTAGGGGGTGGTCCAAGAACCTGTCTATTTAAAAAATCACCCACGATGGGGTTCCATTGATTATCCGACATCAAGGACAAGATTTGTCAGAATTGCTGGACCCAGAGTGGATTTCCATGTCTCGGTTTATGTCTAGGATGTAGCCGTTGAAGGGGGGGACGCTTTGGCCAGCTTGGTCATCCTCTATGGCAGCAGAGGAGGCAGCTGTGTGGTATCCTGTGGATAAAAAGATTGATGCTGCTTTCAAGAGGTCCTATCCTGGGGTGCTCATCTTGCTTCAAAGATTAATGCTTATATTTCGTATGCTGCCCAGATTGTGCTGAGGGGCTTCCAGGGTCTGGATTCTGCAATTATGGTTGGACGAACTGTGCACGATTCTGGAAGACATGCGGCTCCTGGAGCTTTTCTCGGCAGACCTTGCCTTTGATGGAGTGCGGGCAGTTGCAATGACCATGGGGACTGTGGCTTCCAGTAGGAGATACTTACGTTTGCGTGACTGATTCTATGAGGGTTCCCAGAAGGCAACAGAGTTTAAACTGCCATTTGAGGGGTTAAAGGAGTTTGGGGAGTGGCTGGTGGAGTGTGTGCACAAAGCTTTTAATGCAGAGAAGCAAACTGATGAACTTAGACCAAGTCCAAGGCAGTTTATTCTCATCAGTCTGGATTCAGCAGGTCTGACAAGCCGGGGTCTTCTTTTCAGTCTCGACAGAGAAGGCCGTGGGAGAAGAAAGGGCAGCCTGTCAAGATGCAAGGTAGTTGAACTCAAAGTGTAGCCGTTGAGTTCTTCCTACCAATGTACCCCTCTAAACAAAATAATCTAAATGCAGAGGGATCTATTAGTCGGAAGATGGAAGCACCACACGAAAGGCCAGGCACTGTAAGGAAACAAACAACAAGGTCACTCGGAGGTCTGACCCCGATGTACAATGAGTCAAAATATGAGAACAAGACCAATCAGTGAGAAAATACCTTTTCTTTTCTAACCAAGGACACAGTTCTGGCTTTTCTTTTTCTGTGTGTCAAGGAAAGGCAGAGCAAGACCTAGGAGACATGACGTGAAATAATAAGACCAAGAGAGGAGGTAGGAAAATGTCAATACACAGGATGAAACAAACCAGAAACAACTTACCAGGTTAGACAAGGTAGTCAGTATAACCCAGGACCTATCCCCAACCACGACGGCACGGGGATGCCTCAGACCGAAGCAGCAAGTCTCCAGTCGCAAATGTCTATCCCGACGAAAAGAGGACGCCCAACGTTCTAAGCGCCAGTGGTGGCAGCCTCAAGTCTGTGCGCTGGTTTGGATTATGCTGCACTGTACCTGGAGGGGATATCCTCGTTGGATCCAGTAGGCTGTTATTGATTGAGACTGAGTTGTATTCACATGATGGTACAGGTGAAGCCTGAAGTGTTCCTCTCTGCGGTGCGTGTTGTTCCAATTCCGTTCCTTTGCAGGATGTGGAGGAAGAAGGTTAGCCAGAGGCAGAGTGGAGGATTGTCGTTCCGGGTTTGTTATTATGCAAGGATTGACAAAACTGAATTCAGGAGGCAGCGGAATAGTTGGAAAGCGTTCCGGGTTCGTTATCAGGCTGGCAATGACAAAGATAGAGTCAGTAGACAGTAGAATTGTCGAAATACGTTCCAGGTTCGTTAACAGGGAAACAAGTACCAGATTTAAGGCAAAAGTGTACGGGGGTCAAAAACGTTCCAAATTAGAAACCGGGGATTCCAAATAGATCAAGGACAAGATGCAAGGCGGAAGCAGGAAAACAGGAACAGGAACAGGACGAAGACGAGATGAAACGTGAGGGCCGTGATTTACACAAAATCAGAAGCGACGAGTGCGGCAACCCGGAAGCATTAAGTAGAGTTGCAGTACTCATCTGGCTCTGCCCCTTCAGCGTAGCGTTGTCCAAGCGTGAAAGGGACGCCACAATCACTATGGAAACCAAACCCCACGTGACCTAGGAAATCGAAAACGAAGAAGACTTAAACAACAACGAAGTCTGCTTAGTCCTGAATCCCTTGTATAATGCGATACTGGACCATTCAGTAGCGTGCTCGCCCTACGTTTTATTAGTGTAGGAGACCGTATGCGAGCGGCTGTATGTTAGCCCTTCGGGACCCAATCCTGACAGTTCCCTTCCCCAAAGAAAGCCTCCCTATCGTGGACCAGAATTCGGATAGCAAAACCGGGGCATGTATGTTCACTGCAGGCTCCCAGGTTCTGTCCTCAGGACCGTAACCCTTCCAATCCACAAGGTAGAGATGTATACCCCGGCAGACTTTGGTGTCCAGAATATGCTGTAACTCATACTCGTCCGAACCCTGAATGTTAACCGGGAAGGGCATGCGGGCAGCCTGGTGGACGGATGGAAAAACTTAAGAAGGGAAACGTGGAAAATAGAATGGATATGCCAGGAGGAGGGCAAATCTAGGCAGACCGCCACTGGATTGTTGACAGCAGAAATCGGATAGGGACCTACAAAACGAGGTAAGAGGGACCGACATCCCAGAATGCGCAGATTGCGGGTAGATAACCAAACTTTCGAGCCGTGTACTTGGGAGCCGGGGACCTGCATGCATCTGTGTGTTCCTTATGCTGAAGTTTGGCTTTCTGTCAGTGGAAGAATATAGCATCCCGTAACTTAGTCAGATCGAGTACACAAGTTCCCGCAGCCAGACTGGTGGGCGAGAGAAAAGGTTGAAGAGGAAGAGCACGTGGGTGACGTCCATACATAGCGTAAAAAGGTAAAGTACCAGTGGAAGTGTGAATTGAGTTGTTATATGCAAACTCGGCCACGATTAATACTGATAACCAAGAATCCTGATGCTGAAGGGTAAGACAGCGTAAGTACTGCTCCAGTGTAGCATTCAAGCGTTCGGTTTGACCATCCGTTTGCGGGTGGTGTGCACTAGAGAAGCGGTCTTCGATACCCAGGGATTTAGTAAGGGCTCTCCAGAAATGAGATGTGAATTGAGACCCATGATCCGAGACAATGATATGCGGAAGACCGAAGAACTTAAAGACATGGCGTAAAAACAAATCCACTAAAGCAGGAGCAGACGGAAGACCCTTGCATGGAATAAACAAGGCCATTTTGGAGAATGAGTCAACTACGACCCATATAGTGTTGTAGCCGTGGTCCTTGGGTAAATCGACTATAAAGTCCATTGACAACATGACCCATGGTTCTACAGGGACAGGCAAAGGGTGTAACAAACCGATGGGTTTAGTGGGTACATTCTTGCATTGAGCACATACTGCACATAAGGCTACGTAATCGAGCACATCCTTATTCATCGACGGCCACCAGCACCAACGGTGTAGCAAATCTAGGGTTTTCCTTCCCCGAGGATGCGCTGCAAACCTAGTGTTGTGACACCACTGTATGGCGGTTCTACAGGTAGCAGCATCAGGAAGATAGATCAAACCAAGATGGTAAGGAAGACAGTTAACGACAGTTAAGTCCTTGTCCCGGATCACCTGCTGCTCAGATCGTAGCCATTGTAACAGGGAAGTACGTAGAGGTGTCTGCATAACACAGGCACAAACCACCTGATGAGGGAGCAAAAGAGAAGTACCGTCATCGTGGCGAAATGAAACACCATGAATACGGGACAATGCATCAGCCTTAGAATGTTTTGAGCCGGGTCTATAAGTTATTTCAAAGTGGTACATCGAGAAGAATTTGTGCCAACGAGCGTGGCGGGCCGTAGTGCATTTCACTGATTGTAGGGCCAAGAGGTTACGATGATCAGTAAAGACCTGCACTGGCAGTGTTGTTCCCAAAAGGTGGTGTTGCCATACCAAGAAGGCATCACGTATGGCCAACAACTCTTTTTCGATGGTGGTGCAATTGGCCTCATATGAAGTCAGCTTACTGGAATGGAATGCTACCGGATGGAGTACACCCGTATCAACACGCTCCTGAGAGAGAGAATAGCCCCAACGGCCACATCTGAAGCATCTGCTTCTACCACATAGGGTAGATCGGTGTTAGGGTGGAGCAAAACAGGTGCTGTGGTGAAGGCGGACTTGAGTACATCTAACGCCTTCTGGGCTACCTGATCCCAAGCAAATGGTATTTTAGAGCTTGTGAGAGAAGTCATAGGGGCTACTATACTGGAAAAAAAGCCGAACCCAAGGAAAGACTGTAACTGTTTGAGAGTAGATGGGACCGGCCAATCCAGAACAACCTTGATCTTGTTGTCGCTCATCCGTACCCCTTGATTGGTGATGTCATACCCTAGGAATTCTACTGAGGTGGCGTGGAAAACACACTTCTCCAATTTAGCATAGAGACGGTTGTCCCTAAGCCGTTGCAAGACCGTGGACACATGTACAACGTGGGTTTCATAAGAAGGAGAATAGACAAGAATGTCGTCATGATAGACCACTACATAACTATCCAATATGTCTCTGAACACGTCATTTATAAAATGCCGGAAAGTTGCGGGGGCGTTGCACAGGCCGAAAGGCATGAAACGATATTCATATAAGCCGTACTTGGTCTTGAATGCAGTCTTCCACTCGTCACCAGAACGTATTCCAACGAGATTGTAGGCACCCCTCAGTGTCATGACCCACAGAACGCGCCCCTTCTGGACGTCCTGGTCCTTATCGCAACAGGGCTTGTATTCATTGTTCCTTCCAACGTGGCCGTATCACATGACGCCTCGCACCAGCCTTCACGGCGGACGTTGTACATCCCATAAATGTGCCACGCCCCTGCGGCCCCGCGCGTCTCAATGCTATTGCTCCGTAGCGACCAGACGTGTGCTCCGTAGCTCGCGGTATTGTATCCTTTGCTTCTTCCAGCTTACCCCATCCTAGTCCCTTTCCTTCCTTTCTTGGTTCCTGGGCTCGTGTGCTTGTTGCGCACCCTGTTACCCGAGCTCCTGGATCCCTGCATCCCGGAACCTTGAACGCACGCTGGAGTCGGAAGAGACTCGTGCAGCTTTATTCAAGACTCGATCAGTTCGCAAGAAGGCATCGACCAAGGAATCCAGCAAAGATCGAACTCAGGTGAGAAGGGGGGAACTCCTTGACACTCAGATCCAGTTTTGTGAATATCTTAGATGTACCTTACTGGTCCAATCGGACCGATATCAAAGGTATGGGGTACTGATTCTGGATGGTAACCGCATTGAGTGCGCAGTAATCAATGCATGGGCGAAGGTCTCCCTCCTTCTTAAAGACGAAGAACAGGGGAGAGGCTCCCGGAGATCGAGATCGGTGAATGAAGCCAGTACTGAGTGCGTTATCAATATATTCCTTTAGGATAGCATCTTCTTTCACCGTTAAAGAGTAAATTCATCCTTTCGGGATCTTGGCCCCGGGTTACAGGTTGATAGGGCAGTTGTAGGGTCTATGATGTGGTAGGACGTCCGGCCCCTTGGCGTCAAAGATATCCTGAAAGGACGAGTATTCCTTTGGCAAAGACACAGGGCCTAATTACGACCCTGGCGGTATGGGTTTAACAGCGCTGGTAGAGCTGCCGGCGCCGTTAAACCCATACCACCCTATTACGAGGTCCCCTTGCAGGACCCGCTCTGGACGTCCGTGAGGGGGCCAGCATGCTAACAAGGGGCCGTCATTAACAGGCCCGTTATTAGCATGCTCCCCATTCCCATTGAGCCCTATAGGGGCTCAATGGGAATGGGGATGGTCCGGGTTCCCTGAATGGGGAAATACCGGGCCCTTGAAGGTCAGAATGGCCTGGTATTTCCCCATTCAGGGAACACAGACCCGAGCTTGGAGGCACGAATGCCCTTATTAAGCATGGTTGCTTCCAAACTTGTAATGAGGCCCACAGAAGTAAGAGCCCCTACCGTAGGAGCAATGCTAAGCAGGGACTGACAGGGATTCATTACAAGGACCGCATGTTCTAAGCAATGGCTCTCACAATATTCTGATGTAAAATGAACCTCGCCCGACTCCCAGTCAACACGCGCATTATGCAACTTCAACCAAGGTAATCCCAAGATCAGTTTAAACTGCGGAGCAACTATAACATCAAAACCGATGGACTCTGTATGGCCTGTACTGGTGGTCATTACCAACGGCACTGTTTGTTCAGTTACCAAACCAGAAAGCAGGGTGGTACCATCCACAGCATTCACAATCTCAGGTTGGTCTTTAGGAACGAGAGAAATCCCCTCTTCGCGGGCATAGGAGAGATCAATGTAGTTTCCAGTCGCACCTGAATCCAAGATCGGTTAACCATGCCAGGAGGAATGCGACGGGTGCTGAAAGGATGCCTTAACCGTGAGGGGTGTACCCATTGTGGAGATCCGAATGCATGAAACTCAGCAGGTGGATCCCATCCACTACTTAGTTCTCGCGTTTCCCGACTTCTTGGGTTTCTTCGGACAAACCTTCAGAAGATGATCGAAGGAGCCACAGTAAAAACATAGATTACCGATCCGTCTTCTTTCCCTCTCACTAGGGGTCCCTCAAAGCGTCAATTTGCATAGGTTCAGGGTTACTGGCTGAGGCAAGAGGTTGTGAGACCAAGGCTGGCAAAGGACCCCTCTTTTCGCCCTTTCTCTCTGCCCTCCGGGTATCAATCTGGAGAACAAGATCCAATAATTCATGGAACCCTGTGGGAACCACTGGGACAGTGGCCAAAGTGTCTTTGAGGGTCTCAGACAGGCCTTTATAGAACAAAGATGCTTTCTTCTACTCAGGGAATCCGATCTCAGCGACCAACTGAATGAATCTAGAAACATAAGCAAGAAGAGGAGTGTTACCTTGCTGTAAACCCAACAATTCCAACTCCGTGGCTTGTGTCTTGTAATGCGTGTCGAAAACCCGACTCATGGCCTCCAGCAAAGCATCACAATCAAACAATCGAGGGCTCCCGGCTTCGAGCAAGGGATTAGCGCAAGTGGCTGCAGTACCCGCTAAGTGGGATAGAACAAAGGCACCCTTAGTAGCGGATTCTGGAAATGCGCTAGGGCGGCATAGAAAATGCAAGCAACAGTGGTTCAAGAAGGTACGATAGACCTTGGGGTCGCCATGGAAGTGCTCTGGTGGTGCCAGTGGAAACTGCGTGTCCATGACCACAGGGGGCATTGCAACTGCTTGTGGCACAGGATCGGTTGCTCCAGAGGCTACCGCAGGCGTAGGCGCCAAACCAATTCGGGCCTGTGTGGCAGCATGAGCTGTGGCCATATCGGCTCCCAGTTCAGCAACCAAGTGCATGATAGCTGCCATGGTTTCGTTGGTGTCCATGTTAGGCTTTTGATTATGTCAAGAAGCAAGGTAGTTGAACTCGAAGTGTAGCCGTCGAGTTCGTCCTACCAATGTACCCCTCTAAACACAATAATCTAAATGAAGAGGGCTCTATTAGTCGGAAGATGGAAGCACCAGACAAAAGGCCAGGCACTGTAAGGAAACAAACAACAATGTCACTCGGAGGTCTGACTCCGATGTAAAATGAGTCAAAATACGAGAACAAGATCAATCAGTGAGAAAATACCTTTTCTTTTCCAACCAAGGACACAGTTCTAGCTTTTCTTTTTCTGTGTGTCAAGGAAAGGCAGAGCAAGACCTAGGAGACAGGGCGTGAAATAGTAAGACCAAACGATGAGGTAGGAAAATGTCAATACACAGGATGCAACAAACCAGAAACAACTCACCAGGTTAGACAAGGGCAGGCTTGAAAACAGAGTGGGCAGTCAGTATAACCCAGGACCTATCCCTAACCACGACGGCACTAGGATGCCTCAGACGGAAGCAGCAGGTCTCCAGTCCCAAATGTCTATCCCGACGAAAAGAGGACGCCTAACGTTCTAAGCGCCAGTGGTGGCAGTCTCAAGTCTGTGCGCTGGTTTGGGCTATGCTGAACTGCACCTGGAGGGGATATCCTCATTGGATCCAGTAGGGTGTTATTCATTGAGACTGAGTTGTATTCACGTGATGGTACAGGTGAATCCTGAAGTTTTCCTCTCTGCGGTGCGTGTTGTTCCGATTCCGTTCCTTTGCAAGATGTGGAGGAAGAAGGTTAGCCAGAGGCAGAGTGGAGGATTAGCGTTCCCGGGTTTGTTATTATGCAGGGATTGACAAAACTGAATTCAGGAGGCAGCGGAATAGTCAGAAAGCGTTCTTGGTTCGTTATCAAGCTAGCAATGACAAAGATAGAGTCGGTAGACAGTAGACAGTTGAATGGTCAAAATACGTTCCAGGTTCGTTAACAGGCAAACAAGTACCAGATTTAAGGCAAAAGTGTACGGGGGTCAAAAGCGTTCCAAATTAGATACCGGGGATTCCAAATAGATCAAGGACAAGACGCAAGGCGGGAGCAGGAAAACAAGAACAGGACGAAGACGAGATCAAACGTGAGGGCCGCGATTTACACAAAATCAGAAGCGGCGAGTGCAGCAACCCGGAAGCATTAAGTAGAGTTGCAATACTCATCTTGCTCCGCCCCTTCAGCGTAGCGTTGTCCAAGCGTGAAGGGGAGGCCACAATCACCATGGAAACCAACCCCCACGTGACCTAGGAGATCGAAAACGAGGAGGACGTAAACTAGAACAAAGTCTGCTTAGTCCTGAATCCCTTGTATAATGCGATACTGGACCATTCTGTAGAGTGGTTGCCCTATGTTTTATTAGTGTAGGAGACTGTACGCGAGCGGTCTGTCTGTGAGCCCATCGGGACCCGACCCTGACACAGCCCCAGGTCTCCATATTCCATCCTCGGCGTGCGGGGCAGAAGTCCTGATGGTCAGTAATGGCCGGTTTGGGTTTGGCTCTGGCATTTCTGCAACATGTTGAAGGGGTGGTCTTCCAATGTCTGGGTCAATCAGCTGGTACATTGGGGCATGAGGCACACTTTCTGGAACATCCACTGCAGTATGGGACTGTGAACACTTCGTGGCACCGGCCCGCACCCAAGAGGCTGGCTTTGCAGAACGGGATCCAGGATTAGTTGGGCAAGATGGTGATACAGAGGGTGTTGAGGTGTTGCAGGGGTCAAGGTTTCTATTCTCGCATCTTTCTGGTTCCAAAGGGTCCAGAGAGGTTCCACTTGGTTATGGATTTGAGGCGGTGTTGCAGGTTTGTGGCAAAGTTCCTGTTCAAGATGGAGACTCTGCAGAAGATTATCCCTCTGGTAAGGATAGGGACTTTTTGGCATCATTGATGTGCAGGATGCTCATTTCCACATCCAATATGGCAGGCATATTAAGCAGTGCTCCCAGATGGCAGTGGGGAGGCATTATTTTCAATTGAGGACTCTCCTGTTTGTCCTACGACATGACATTAAGTGTGCCACCGTTCTGGACAGACCCAGGTCTGGGGCTGCTCCTGTTGGATTGTACAACTCTTCTGCAGGAATTGCTGCTACATTTGTTCAGAAAAGAGGTGGTGAAAGCAAGGTCTCTGGGGCACATGGCATCCTGTGGGTTTGTGGTACCATGGGCACAGTAGCACTTGAGGCCACTGGCGGCGCATCTCCATCACCATGGTCACCTGGCCTCATAGGAGTTTAAGGCACTGCTGCCAATATCTCAGGCTCTGAAGGTCTGTTTTCTTTGGTGGTTAGAGGTGGACTCATTGAGAAGAGGGTATTCTCTGGTGCGGTCAATACTGATCACGCTTACCACAGATTCAAGTGCAGTGGGACCCGGAGGGACTCTGGGGCCTCTCACTCACCAGGATATGTGAACACAGACAGAGAAGTTACGCTCCTCCAACCGGAAGGAGCTGGCAGTGATTGCCAGTGCCCTGATGTTTTTTCTGACAAGGTGCAGGGGCAGTCTGTGTTGGTGCAGACGGACAATACATTAGACGTTACATCTGTGAATTGTCAGGGGGGATCTCGGACCAGGGGTCTGGGGATGTGGTGTAAGAAACTCATGGAACTGTCCTGAAGTGCTTGGCGGTACTGGCAAGATACTCCTGCTGCAGTGTCTCTTTAATTAAATTACCCAGAACAACCTGCTTTTATCTGTGTGTCTTTAAAGCTTCTACTTGAAGTTGAAGCATAGCGGAAGTGTCCTGAAGTGTTTGACGGTACTGGCAAGATACTCCTGCTGCAGTATCTCTTTAATTAAATTACCCAGAACAACCTGCTTTTATCTGTGTGTCTTTAAAGCTTCTACTTGAAGTGGAAGCATAGCAGAAGTGTCCTGAAGTGTTTGGCGGTACTGACGAAATACCCGGAAAGTGACTAATAAAGTGCATTTAGGGGAATTGGGGTGGAGCTCAGAGAGGGGAGGAATGACCTTACGGGTATTGTTGTGTTTAACCCTTAATATATTGAAGTGGTTTGGGCCCGTCACACTTTAGGTCAGGTGTGTGGCTGCTGTAATGGGAGTTACACTTAAAAGTATGGGTTGTCTAACAGAAGAGGTGCCACCTCGGCCAGGAAACAGGGGTGTTTTAAATCCACGGTATCAATGAAGGCATGGGGTGACACCACAACCAAAAATTCCATTACCCACCCCTGACCTGTCGCTGCTAACGGTAGAAGTGAGAAGGTCTTCGGGTACTCCTAAGGTTAGTGCCCGATCTCCCTGTCAGATAAGGAGCTCTTGGATCACGTAGCTTCTGGGACAGTAAAGCAAGAGGAAATAATGGCTGGGGTCTTGGGTGATATAAACCAGGCTTTATCTAATATTGAGGAAAATATTAATTCTATGGTGATAGAAGCAGCGAATCAGGAGGGGGGATCTGGTTTCAGATGATTCAATATTGGCTACGGCAATCTCGCATGGATTAGCAAAGCGTGCACGGTTATCAGGGAATGTCCCATTGCACATGTTTGTCCCGTCAACACAATTGCATACTAGAGCAGATTAACAGGGTTATGACTGGTTGGGAGAGAGCTCCAAGGGGGTTTGGGTGGGGAAGGAGTACCCCTGGAGCCCAGGTTGGTTGAAGGTACTAAGGTAGGAGGACAAGGGGATCACCTTCCAA
Organism: Ambystoma mexicanum; assembly: GCF_040938575.1. NCBI lineage: Eukaryota > Metazoa > Chordata > Amphibia > Caudata > Ambystomatidae > Ambystoma > Ambystoma mexicanum. The sequence goes on from NC_090937.1 coordinate 82,116,649, forward strand.
TTGTAGATGAATTGTCCTTTCCTATCTTGACTCGAATCCTGTACTCAATGGATAGAGGTTACGAAACACTCAATTTCGAAATTAGGGACCTAAGAAAATCAGTTAAGGAATTGCTGAATAAGGTCCATCTACTGGAGGGCTTCACAATGGCAGTTTCTGTTTATAATACTCTGCCCTCTAAAAGGGATACAATACCGGCTGATGTTACTCCTGGTGCAGGGGTGGGTGCGCAAAAAGGGGTAGTTTCCTCTGCAAACCCAGGGATACCGGGAGAAGTGGCTAATGTTACGCCAAATATAGATCTGTTTGTGGGACCCTCGCCCCCGGTGTCGAGTTCGGGTAAGCTTCGAGAATGGAGGCATAAGGCAACAAGTAGTAGTCCCAAGTGCATTCACCAGGATAATAGCGCTCACTGTGATCAAAGTAGTGATAAAGTTATTCCCCCAGGGAAAAAACAAAAGAACTGTAAATTACCCCCGAGAGAAAACAATAAGGGCTCAAGACAATGTTTGAGAAAATTTAAAATAGAGGTGGATAAGCACATGCAAGTCGAGGGGAGTATTTTGGATCCAAAAAAAGAGACTTCTTTAAATCCAATAAATGTAAGGTAATTAAAAAGGTACCTGAGAGTAAAGTACTTGCTGTGGAGGTGGTAATGGTGCTAAAAGACCAGGAGGGGGCTAGCCCTTCTTTCGATTTGAGCAGTATATCGGTTTACCCTGTTGATGAACTGGGCCAAACTCCTTTGCGAACTGAAGACCCTGTGGAGCGTTCAAATATAGAACATTGTAAAGGTAGGGGACTAGGGACATGTTGGCTAATGAGGGATGGTGGACTAGTTCCACTGCGTGGTCACCCAAACTCAAATACAATGGGTAAGACAAACCTCTCATTTGACCCAAATGGGCAACCCCCCCAAAGAAAAACTTCATGCTATATTCTCAAAACCAGCTGTACTGAAGGACCCGGTAGGGGGTCAGCCCCTTGGAATAAACCAGTTGGTTATGCCGGCACCACTTGCAAAAACGGTAGAAGAAATGGGTTTGGGTGAACCAAAAAGCCAGCATTTGAAAAGCGAGAAAGTCCCCGACATTAGACAGGACTTGGTTGGAGTCAGACTTAAAGCGTGGGATTCGCACCAACAGAAACACTCATTAAAAAAGATACGCCTGCAAATGACCAGTTGTGTATTTATTTGAATCGGCTCTTTGAGAGTTGGAATAGATACCCATTGAACAGACATTATACACTTTCCTTAATGCATGAAATCCCAAATCTAAGACTCATGACCTCAGGAGACATTATGACTGTGGAATTTGTGTATGAGGATTGTTTAGACACAGTAAAACTGCACCTGAGGTCATTTATCAACAAAGAGATTATTATGGCAGAAAAAGAACGTTTCTTAGCTCTGGGCTTCAAAGTTACTGATACAGATCCCTCAATAATTTCAAGTGTGGCACCAATTTATCCAGACAAGAGCTGGACGGTGCTTGGCCTGGCTGGCATGCGCCACTCGGATATATGCAGCTCAAGAGGTTACACACAGGACCCGACTTATAGGAGGTTGGAGGGTTCCTGGATGAAAGGTGCCAGTAATAAATGGGAACAAGACCGTAGGGAAACACATTACACATGATGGTCCAACTGGTCACTGACTTCCTGGAACTCTAGGGGTTTCAGGAAGATTATAAGTAATCAATATCTCTTTGTCTCTTTTGATATAGTGTGTTTGCAAGAAACACTCCTGCAGGATCCCCCTATTATAGAGGGCTTTGAAGTTGTATATAGCAAGGCCCTACGGGGAGAAAAGGGAAGGCCTTATGGTGGCTTCATGACTGGTATTAAACGTTCTCACAGGGTCTCCATTGAAAAAAATCGAAATTGATAGGGCTGATATGTTGGTGGTACTCTTGGTTTGGCAGGAAGAGGAGGCTGGTACACTTAGTAAATGTCTATTGGTAAATGTATAATTTAGCCCCCAGAAAGAACAACTAGAGGAGGCTCTTTTGGCTCTTTCCTTCACATTGTTGGGGGAATTCCCAGAAGAAGGGGCGTCTCTTATAGTTGTGGTTGATTTTAACGCAGAGTGTTTAGCTGACAAGTGGTATATGGCACTGAACAGAAAGTCCGAAGCTAAGGAGTCTCGTGCCAGGGGAAAAAGAGTTATCCAAGAATTTGAAGCTTGGGACCTGGTAATTGTGAACAGGAATGTTCAAGGGGACATTCCCCCAAACTTCTCGTGGCACAATGGGCCCTGGAAAACAACACTAGACTATGTATTTGTTGCACAGGATTTAGCAGTGAGGGGGGATCTTTGGTAATAAACCCTTTGACTTTGAGCGATCATTCTTTGTTGGTGTACAGCATTATTCTGCCTTTGAAAAAGGAGAATGCTGGGCAACTAGCCGTGGAAATAAACCCTAGAAACACTGAGGTTAGATGGTTATCAAAAATGGTCAAAGCCTTCCTTGGGGGGGATTGCTAGCCTGTCCATAAAAACGAGGACTTTTCTAGGTTCTGCGGTAGGCTTCTATGTAATAATATGGGAGGTCTTGGGTAGTTTAACTACGGATAGACAACTAAAGAAAGGGGTGAACAAGTGGGGTCATTCCCATGCCTTTTATTTGGAGACACAGGCTTGTAAGAAACAACTGCATAGAGAAGTGAGGAGGGTAAAGAAGGCTCTAAAGGTTGGATACAATTTAGTTATTTATTTATTTATTTGCATTTGTATAGCGCACCTGCAGCCCAGAGGCACCGTGGCGCTTGTTACATGAAGTGTATAAGCATTTTCAATTGACAGTTCATATGTGACCGAGAGGTCTCTTAGTTACAGGTACATAGTTCAGCAGCAATACATACACAAGATTACAGCAGTAATACATGCAGACAGATCAGTCAGACATAGGATGCAGTTGAGTGGTATTAGAAGAAGAGTTGTGTTTTGATTGCTTGCGGAAGGCTATGTTGGAATCAATAATTCTTAGGTTGGGCGGAAGGGCATTCCATTGTGTGGCAGCTATTATGGGAAAGCTGGACCCGCCTGCACGGCCTTTTTAGTTTTCCGCACAAGGATGAGGTTGGAGTACCCCTCTCTTAGAGGTCTTGTGGCGGTGTGTTTAACAATCCTCTGGATAAGGTGTGGGGGTTCTGCATCGTGGAGGCATTTGTGTGCCAGGGAGAGTGTTTTGAAAATGATTCTCTGTTTGACAGGGAGCCAGTGGACCTGTCTCCTGATTTCAGAGATGTGTTCTCTCCTTGAGGTCCCAGTAGCTGCCCTGAGGGCATTGTTTTCAGCGAGTTGAAGTTTAGCAAGGTTTTTGCATGACGTCCCGGATACCAGGGCGTTACAGTAGTCGAGTCTGGAGCCAATAATGGCTCTGGCGAGTGTAAGACAGTTCTGTCGTGAAAGGAATGGTCTGGCTGCGTTAATGATTTTTGCATAATAGGCTGAGGAGGTGGAGATAGAATTCACTTGTCTGTCCATGGTGAGGTTTGAGTCTAGGTAGACGCCAAGTGTTTTGACATTGTCAGACACCTTGATGGGCATGTTGTCAATAGTGAAAGAGGAGTAATCCTGACTGAGGTTACCCAGGGTGGTCGGTGAGCCGATAAGTAGGAGTTCTGTTTTTTCACTATTAAGGCAGAGCCAACTGTCCGCCATCCAGGATTGGAGGGTTGAGTAGATAGCCGTAAGATTGGACATGTCAGTTTGTAGTGAGTGGGATTAGCACCAGTGTGTAATCCGAATAATTGGTGTATGAGATGCCCAAGGAGTCCAGGATGCTAAACAGAGGCCTGGTGAAAAGGTTATAAAGCGTTGGTGCGATGCAAGACCCTTGTGGGACTCCACATTTAAGGAGGCTGGGGGTGGCGGCAGCTGAGTCGGAGAAAACTTTCATAGCCCTGTCTTGGAGAAAGGAAGTAATCCAGTCACAGGCTTTGGGGGAGAAGTTAGCCGCAGATGCGAGATGTCGGCAGAGAGTGTTGTGATTGACAAGGTCGAACGCAGCTGATAAGTCAAGGAGCAGGAGGAGTGCTGGTTGGCCAATGTCTCTCAGGTCATCCATTTGGTTCTTTAGGTCAAGGAGGGCCGATTCCGTACCATGTCGTGAGCGGAAACCTGATTGCCGCAGGCCTAGGAGATGGTTCTCCTCTAGGTAGTTTTGTACTTGCAGATATGCAGCTTTGTCGAGAATTTATAGCAAGGGGACCATAGTGATAGGCCTATAGTTCCCGGGGATGGTGGGGTCGAGTGAAGGCTTTTTTAGTAAAGGGCATACCCACGCTTCTTTGAGTTCTTTGGGTACAAGACCTGACCTAAAGGAAGAGTTAATGAATGCAGTGAGGAAGGGTGCCAAGGTGGGGGCAGAGTCTTTGATGAGTTGGGCTGGGCAAGCATCACCTTTGCAATTGGAAGGTTTAATAGATTTGAGCAGGGTAATGACCTCTGCTTGCGTGATGTCTTTGAAGTCGAAGAGGGTGGGGGGTTCAATTCCGGTGAGGTGGGCGCTCGGCTATGCTGGCTAGCTATTAGTGTTTCAAGCACTTTTTGGTGGCCAATGATTTTGGACTGAAGGGTGTTGAGCTTGTCTAGCATAGCGGACTGAATGCTGTTGCACCAGTTTGTATCCTTGAGGAGCGTAGGCGGAGGGGTGGAGGGTTTTTCCAATTCCCTAAAGATGTAGAATATTTCTTTGGAGTTAGATTTGGCATCATTGATACTAGAGTTAAATGAAAGGGCTTTGATGACATTGTTTTTGTAGGGCTTGGAGATGGCTTTGAAGGCCTCCCTATTAGATTATGAATGGTTGGCTTTCCAGGTAGAGAGGGCAGAACGTTTTTCTGAGCGTTGTTTGAGCAGCTCATTGGAGAACCAGGTATTAGAGTGTTAAATTCTCTTGGCTTTCTTAGAGGACAGGGGGGCGATGGCGTCTATTGCTTTGGTGATGATGTTTTTGAAGGTGCTGTTGAGGAGGTTTGTAGACTAAGACAAGATCACAGAAACTGGGTCAAGGGGAGGCAATTTGTGCTGTACATTAATGATGCTGAAATGAAGTTGGCTTGTATGGCAGGGAATAATACAGGCAGATTCTGGCAGCTAATAAAACCTCAAGGGAGAGAATGTTTTGTACAGTCACACTCAATTCCGGAAGAAACCTGGGTGAAGCATTTTTCTCAACTTTATACAAAATCAGGGGTCAACAGTTCATTAGTTTGGTCTCAGGCCAGGTGGAAGGGGGCACTTAACTGGGATCTGGAGGACATCACTTATCTGATGAAAAGGAGCAAGCGTTCTATAGCACCGGGCCCGATGCCCTTTCAAATCTGGCATTTAAAGATAATCTGGATGTCTGGCCTAAAGTATTATCAGATTTATTTTCCAGAATCCTTGTTAATAAAGTGTCCCCCGATGCTTGGTCTGCTGCTACCATAATTCTGATTTTTAAAGGTGGAGATAGGTTGTCACCTTCATTTTATAGGCCTAGATCTCTTTTGGACACCTTAAAAAAAAAAAATTGCAAAAATGTTCCTTAAAGAGCTACAAAAATGGGCCAGCAAATCTAACTGCCTGGAAACTTAGAAAGAAAAAATGCAGCATTTTCAAACACAATAACGTTGTATTTATGTTTGCGGTAGCTTCAAAAGCTACCGCAAACATAAATACAACATTTTTAAAGCTGCAGTTTTATTTCTAAGTTTTCCGGGCTCCTCCAGAAAACTTAGGAAAAAAAACGCAGCTAGTGCTTATTTTTTAAAAAATAAATAGTACTTACCGAGATACAGCTGCAGCTTTTCTGCCTGTAGTCTCCGGTCTGCGTCCTCAGAGTCCCGGCACCAATGAAGGAAAAGCCATCCAGTGGTAGCTTTTGTTTACTACAGCTGGCTGGCTTTTCCTTCATTAGTGCCGCAAAAGCAAAAGCGAGCACAGGCGGGCATCCATTTCACAAAATGGATGCCCCCATGTGCTTGCTTTTGTAAATTTTGAGCTTCAATTGCTCAAAATTTTACATAGGGACTTTAAAAAAAAAGTGCCAATCTATTTTTTTTATTATTGCACATCTTTTTTTGCAATTAAGATTTTTGGGCGAACTATTCCTTTAATCTGGCGAGAGCTCCTCCGCCTACCACAGTTAGTTCCGTTAGTGGGGATACTCTATGAATTAGGACAGCTGCCAATTCAAACTATGATTGACTTGGGGAAGCTACAGTTGTTCACAAGTATGTTGTACCCACCCGCTGCATCAATTTATGAGTGTTTGAACTCTGTATGGAATAAAGGTGGTTGTAAGGTTTTGGTAGACTTGGCCTCTGGTTGTGCAAAAATATTAGAAGAAATAGGTATATCCTTAGATGTACTGGGATCCACACCAAAATTGGCTAAGACTAAATTGTTTAGACATGTGTGGGCCAAATTAAAAGAAAATCCTTAGTCCAATATAAATGCTTTGGTGATCACTTTGTCTGGACATCTAAAAGTTTTAACTCGCCTGCTCCATACCTGAAAAGGCATCCCTCAAGGCACTTTACATTTCAAGTTTTGAGACTCAGGTTAAACCTAGTGCTAACACAAGAAATTGTGGGCTGGCGAAATAATACTCCACGGGATCAGAGATTGTGTCGTCACTGTCACACACATATAGAGACTCTGAAGCATTTGTGTGTGCATTGCCCGACCCTGTGGACTTTACGTACCAAAATCTTATCTTTTTTTTTTTATTCAATTTTTATTGGTTTTTAACGGAAACAAATGAGCTTCTACATAAGGTGTACCTTTGGGCACATGCCCATAACAAGTTCAAAACATAACAGAGTCACAAGTCTCTGAAACTTTCACCCCCCCCCCCACACCCCATTCTCGGGATTCAGTGTCCGCTTTTTCATAATACTTCTCATTGGGCAGTGCGAACCGGGCCTACGTCCGTCGATGTATAATCGACTCTAATGAGTCCTGTGCAATGAATATTATAGCAAAAGTGGTTTCGGACCGAGTGGAGAGTTCCGGTCACCCTCCGTACTTGTCCTCTGTTGACAAATGCTTCCATGAATTGCAGCCAGTCTGTTTCTATCTGCGTACTTGAGCCCTGTATCGCGGCCGTTAATCTCTCCATAAAGTAAATGTCCTTGGCCACTGCCACCCATTCTCTCTTTGTTGGAAGGACGGCTCTTTTCCAGGACGTGGCTCGCGCTGCTCTAGCTGCCAGCAATAGAGAGTGTGTCAAGTCCGGAAGCTTCTCCCAGTGTTCATCCCTCTGTTGTAGGCCAAATATCACCAAGGTGGGGTCTATTGGGTAGTCCCCCTCCCCCGTCTCTCTGATCCAACTAAGCACCTCCGACCAGTAAGTCTGGACTTTTTGACATGTCCACCACATATGCCAATAGTCGGCTTTTCCCCCGCATCCATGCCAACACACTGGGACAATGTCCGGGAACATCCTAGAAAGAGTGATCGGGTCATACTGCCACCTGTGGAGGAGCTTGACGGCATGGGTCTTATATTGGCACGAGATTGACGTCTTGAAGGCCCTTTTACAGAGTTTACCCCAGAAACCATCCCCAATGGCGCGGCCTAGATCCCTTTCCCATTTCCCTCTAAGGCTCCTGGTCGTTCCCTCCCGTGGAGCCAAAAGAGCAATATACAGGAGGGAGATGAGGCCCTTCATTTCTGTATGGGAATCCAGAATTTCTTCAACAGGGGTGAGTTTCCTCTGTATGCATTCCTTGAATTTCGGCTTCATTAGGATTTCCTTAAGTATAAGGTATAGGAGTGGAGAGAGTCTGCCGATTCCTAGTGCCCCCTCGAGTTCATGGATGAATATGAACGATTCCTCCCTCACCAATTGGCCAACCCTGCTAAGCCCCGCCTCAAACCAAGACTGGTAATGTTCATGGCCCGGGATCTCCTCCAGTACTGGTGTGGACCATATGTGACTTAATGGGGAGGACCATGTAGTGACTCTTTCCCTAAGTCCCTTCCCTGCTAATGCCTTCCACATGGTTCCTAAAATAGGGCGGTCCCTAATCCTTTTCGGAAGCTTTTTTAATGGGACCCACAACCATTCACCTATTGTAACGGGGCTTAAGGAGTTCTCGATGTAGGGGGCCAGGACTCTGAGCTGGGCAGCCCTATGGTATGTCTCGAGGTCTGGGAGGGCTACGCCCCCTCTTTCTTTGGGAAGGGTGAGGGTCTCATAGCCTATTCTGGGTTTCTGGCCCTGCCATATAAACTTCAGTATTCGCCTCTTGGCCTCCACGAGGTATGCTGCCGGGGCCTCCAGGGGGAGCATCTGAAAGAGATATAGCACTCTAGGGAGCAGGTTCATCTTTATCGCGTTTATTCTGCCCATCCACGAGATTTGCCCCTTTCCCCAGCTTTCCATCTCCCTAAACAGTTTCTCGAAAAGTGGGGGGTAGTTTGCCAGGCTCAAGTCCTCACTAGGTCTTACAACGTTAATCCCCAGGTGTTTTATCCCATCCATACAGATCTGTTAGCCCAAAGGGGATAATTCGGTTATACACCTATCGGCATCTGTCATGATGCCTGCCCCCGGAAGACTAGACCAGGCCCAGCAGCCCCGGAAGCAGGCATCATGCCACTTGGAGCATGCCCAAAAGCCCCAGTTAGGGGCTGTTTGGGGGCAGTCCTGGCGCCTATGGCGCCAGGCTCATAAAGATAAAGTCAGTCCTGGCGCCATGGGTGGAGCTGTGGAAGAATACTTACCTGGATCTTCTTCCAAGGCTATTTAAACCACCCCCGGACAGCCACACGTGCTTCATGTTATTCTGCTTGCTGCAGCGTAACGCTCACCGTGTTTTCAGCAGCTCCAGTCTTCAGCCACGCCCGCTTCAGTCCTGGGACTCCTGAAACAAGAAGAAAAGAAGGATAAAGGTTAGAACAGGAGTTTTAACTTTAATCCTTACCTGAATCCTGATCCATTTCGCCACGGAGCTGAAAGACAGAAGTCTTTGAAGCATCGCTTCGCATTCCTATGGCGCCGCGCTGAACTCACCTGCTTGGCGGTACTTCAGCATTCCATCACGCTCTCTCCATCTCGCGGCCGCCCTCCGACACCTAAGGAGACAAAGACAGCAAGGTGAGCAAGGGGACTCTCTAAGGCTATACAAGCTACCCCCAAGGAGTTACCTGATTTACCACGGGGGGTACTCACCTCATCTCGGGTCGGCGCAGTCAACTCTGCTTCATCGCCGTACCCCGGCCCCTAAGGGGAAAATCACAATAGACTTACCTGAATCTTACCAATTGCCATTTGGAAATCTTCGAGTGGATTAATCGGCAACCTGCAAGGAATCGGACAGAGTGAAGATCAGACATTTGAACTGTTATGAACAATTGGACTTTAGAGTCAATACTGGAACTCACCAATTCCTCTACGCCAGTGAAGTAACTGGTCATCAACGCGCCCCTGCAGTCGACGCAGGATGGAGAGCTCATCCTTCCAAACCATCAGGTGAGACTAAGGAGGGGACATCAAGAGTGATCTGTGGGAAGATAACGGGAGTGGGGAAGGTGGGTTGACACTCAATTCCACGGGTGGTTAATTCCTCTTCTCCTTTGCAGAAGAATATTCCTGCGAGCCAGACAAACTAGGCTGAGCGGGCCAGTCCAGTCAGTCATCTCGGCGCTACACGTCACGCTGGTGGAAACAACAGCGGCCCAGTTCCGGTCGACGCCCCCGTGGGAACCAGGTGAGCGTAACAGCATCTGAGGCAAAAGGGAAGATCATCGACTTGCCTACATTGACCTTGAAGCGTGAGTAAGGGCCAAACACTTCAATTATCTGTAGGGCAGACGGAACTGACTGCGTGGGTTCCCTCAGATGGAGTAAGATATCGTCTGCGTAAAGTCCAGGTTTGAAGGTGCGGTCTCCCACAACTATGCCCCGCACCCTCGGAGAACCTCTGAGGTATTCTGCGAGTATCTCCATGGCCATGGCGAAGAGGAGGGGGGAGAGTGGGCAGCCCTGCCTCGTCCCTCTTTGGAGGCTGAAAGTACGTGACAGGCGTCCATTAACTGTCACTCTAGCCGATGGTGACTCATACAGGGCTTTGATGGCCTGCCTGATTCCGATACCAAGCCCCAGCTTCTTGAGTACCCCGTGTAGGAACCCCCAGTCGACCCGATCAAAAGCTTTTTCAGCATCATGGACACGAGGACTGGGTTTTCACCCTTTGGGGCTGCGATACGCATGAGATGAAGGGTTTTACGTAAGGTGTCAGCCCCCTGTCTCCCCTGTATGAACCCCACCTGGTCAGAGTGGATTAGATTCAGCATATGGCCGTCCAACCTCGTTGCGATGATCCTTGTGAACAGCTTGGCGTCCACATTGAGGAGGGAGATTGGCCTATAGGAGCGGCAGTCTGCTGGGTCTTTCCCCTCCTTAGGGATCACCCTAATCAATGCTTTGCCAAATGACAGGGGTGCCCTCCCTGTCTTCATTATATTGGAGTATATAAACCCACCAGTAAGCCCGAGAAGGCCTTGTAGAAGCATGCAGTGAATCCATCCTCCCCCGGGGCCCTGCCCAGCTTGAGCCCAGATATTGCTTTCAGCACCTCCTCCTCTGTTATCGGTGCGTCCAGGGCCACCGACTCGGGAGGGAGACCCCGTTTAGATATGCCTCCCGTGCTTCCGTATCCACTTCCCCCTCTCTCCCATATAGGCTCTCATAGAAACTAGCGAATTTCTCTGCTATGCCTCCCGGGTCTGTACTCCCCTCCTCTGCCTCATTCCCAATCCTTTAGACCTACCTGTCCGCTCTTTGGCCTCAGAGTTTGGCGGCCAGCATAGCGACGGCCTTGTCACCTTTTTCATAATACCTCTGATGGAGGTGTTGGAGTCCCGCCACAATTCTGCCCAATTCTAGATCCCTGAGTTCCTGTCTCTTCTCTCTCGCCAGGCCCAGGTGTCTCTCCTTTTCCACTTCCTCCTTCCCTTCAGCTCTTTCCAGGGAGAATATCTCTGACCTTAGCCTGTGTGATAGGAGGGTCCTTGCCCTCTTTTTGGATGCTCCTTCACTTATCAGCTTACCCCTCCAGGTTGCCTTCGCCGCCTCCCATACCGTTTCTCTTTCTTCTTCTCCCATATCATTTAGCTCGAAGAATTCTTTGCTGTGGACATTTCTTCTCTAAAGACTGTATACCTCAATAGATAGTCATTACATTTCCACAGGGATTCCCTAGCTCTTAGACCGGAGATGTAACGTCTGACCAGACCATATCGTGGTCTGACCAGCTGACTGGGCGAATCTCACAAGCATCTATCCTGCTCATGCACTGGTGTCCTGTGAACAAATAATCTATTCTTGTCCTGTTTCCGTGGGCCGCTGAGAAAAAGGTATATCCCTTTGTCCTTGGGTGACGTTCCCTCCAAATATCCACCAGCCCCTTTCCCCACATCAGGTCCCTGAGGCCCCATTCAGGATGTCCCCCCAAACTGCCTGACTGAGTGATCCTCCCACTATGGTCCAAGGCCCGGTCCAACCACATGTTGAAGTCCCCACCAGGCAGCAGGAGGCCTTCCGCCCTGAGCATCCCCTCTCTCATAACCTCTTGGATAAATTCCTTCTGAACTACGTTGGGGCAGTAAATGGATACCAGGGGGATCCTAGAGTTGTGGAGGTTACCGGACACCACCAAGGCCCTCCCGTCCTCACTCTTACAATGGGACACCTCCGTTAGCTTATGGTGCCTATGAAGCAGGATCCCGACACCGGCTTTCTTGGTGGTGCCGGAAGCCCAGAATATCTGGCCCACATGTGCATCGGGGATGGCCCTCTCCTCGCCCCTCACCATTCTAGTCTCCTGTACAAAGAGGACGTCCGCCCCTGAGGTCTTCATTTCTCGCCCCAAGAGGGAGCGCTTAGTCAGAGAATTAAGCCCCTTGACATTGAGGGATCCTATTCTGATCGTCTCGACCCGGCCCTTTCTTTCATTGTCTGCCATTGCTTGTTGGCAAAGTGTTCATTGACTTCATAGTCCGGTAGGAGCTGCCCTGTAAAGCTGGAGCTGAGTTGGGCCCAAAAATCCCTTCCCCACCCTGTCTTCCTCCCCCCCTCCTCCCTCCCTCCCCTAATTGTGACGCCTGCCAACGGGCAAGCGACCAGAGCGAAGGCGTGTTTGTGCACCGCAGTTCTCAAGTTCAAAGAACGTGTCCCTGGCTGGGGTTTCCCCGCTGCTGTCCTCGTACTCTCCACCGGACCATCTTCATTCTGTTAGTCTCCTCCCACTTCTGATGGTGGGGTCTTAGGTTTTTTGAATGTTCTCCTGCCCTTTGCTTTCTTCTTTGTCGACCAGGGGCCCTCCGATCCCCTCCCAGCTCCTGCCCTTTCCTGGGTTCCTGCTCCTTCCTGCTCCTCTTGAGGGTCTCCCCTGAGCGCCTGCAGCACCTGCGTGGCCTCTTTACCACTGATCACTCTGTAATCCACCCCTGCTCGTTCGAAGGATAAAGCGAAAGGGAAGGACCATCTGTATCTTATGTCCTGACTAGTTAGCCACTGCGTAAGCGGGCGGCATTGTCTTCTGCGGGTGAGGATGAGGGTTGAAAGGTCTTGATAAATCTTAATTGTATCTCCTTCAAAAATGAAACTCCCCAGCCTGTTTGCCTTCTCCAGGACTTCCATTTTCTCCTTATAGCAGAGAAACCTCACAACAATCATCCTTGGGCCACCCCTGCGCCTCCTCCACCTCGATGCGCTCTTTCCAGCTAGACCTCCTTACCCCCTTGAAGCGAGAAAAGTTGATTGATCAGGCCCTGGACTTTCCTCCCCACAACAGCAGCCGTCTCCCCCCTTGCCTGGGTCACACCCATGATGCGCATGTTGTTTCGGCGTTCTCTATTTTCTAAATCGTCCATCTTGAGGATCATGTCCTCCTCTCTTATTTCCAAGTCCGTTATCCTTGCCTCATATTTAATATCTAGAAGGTCTGCTTGGAGGTGATTATTCTCCATCCCCTCCATTTTGTCTTCCAGAGTATCCACTCGCCCCTTTAGGTCTATGATGGAGGCCTGAATGTCTGTACGAATTGACTTAATCTCCTGGAGGATATCCCTGAGGTTAGCCTTGGTGAGTGCGGCGGGGGGGGGTTCCCCTACAGCGGGCATTATGGCCCCGGGGGCCTCGTTCTGGACCGGGGTCTGTCGGCGAAAGCGTTGCAGGAAACTGATCACTTCGGCAGGTGAGGTCTGCTCCAGGTTCAGGGTAAGGTGGGGCACCTGGTGGTTGGTGCCTCTATGCAGAACCTCCTTGTGAAGTCCTTGATGTTCAAATCAGGGCCCTTCCCAATTTCTCTGTCGTGAAACTACACTTCCCGTTGTTTTGGTGGGTTTTTATCTCCTGGGCACTATGGGAGGTCTGAGTCCAGGGTGGGCCCCTGGTGCCACGGATATGGAGGGCCCCAGGGGTGCGTGCGCAGCCCCCAGTTTAATCAGCTGGGATTGGTCTGGGGGGCCACCTGTGTTCTGCTTCTCCCCTGCCGCCTTCAATTAGCCCGCTGCGTCGCGAAGGCCGGGCCGGGGGTGGGGGAGCAGGCCCGCCTTCACGTCTCTGCTGGCTCGCTTTCCCCCCGACTCCTCACCTGGATTTGGCCACCTTCACACAGTCGGGCCCCCCCGCGAGGCCGGTGTAGCCCGGAGTGGGTCTCTGTCTGCGCACGGTGGAGGCACTCTATGCCCGGGCCCCGCTCTCTCTGGGTCTTACGTGCTCCCGACGCCCGGTGGAGAGGCTCGGAGTCCAACGGCAGGGCGCGGTCGATGAGTACCTGAGTTATGCGGGCCTTCTCCTCCTCTCTCCTGCTTGGAGGGGCCGATCCTCGTTGTAGGCCCGGGTTAGTATCTCCTCTTCTCGGTGTGTCGTGGGACTCCTAGTGCTGTTCGGCCCCGCCCGCCGGGGCCTCCCACTCCGGACCGCGGCCACTGGGATGCCTCTCCCTCCCCGTTGCCCCCGCGCTGTATTGGTGGGTGCGGGGGGTTGGCCTCCGCATGCGCAGGCGGCTCCTGTGTTCCTCCAAGTGGCCCACGGGGCAAAGGCGCGAGGGAACCTCCCGGCCCAATGCGCGTATTGCACTCGTATGATTGCGTATCTCACTCCGTTCTCCCCCAGTTGCTTTCTCAGGGGTTGCGCGAGGGGGGGGCTGGTTTCTCAGCCCGCCAAGCGTGTGGGGGCACCCCCGTGGGTTTGTCTCTCCTTCGGGTCTGCTGTAAAATCCCGGCCGGGGATCTTAAATGAACCCTAGGCCCTACCCAAAATCTTATCTTTGAACTCTATGCCTACAGAAGAAGATCTTTGGAGAAGGATTTTAAATTGTAATGAGCTGAGTGTGTCCATTCGTATTTTAGAATTCGTAGAGGCCTGTTCGGTGGATTTTTAGATTGATCTTAATGTTGATAGACTGATAATTATGTCTCGCTATGATTCTGTTTTATATGATGACGATAATTATGATGAAACTTTGTATTATGCAAGTTTTTTGTGTTAAAAGTATACTTTGTACTGTAAGACACAAAAAATAAATATTTTTTTAAAGTAAGAATCTCATGGTGGCAACAGTAAAGACAGACACAAGTGATCACAGTTCAAGGATGTTTATTAAACTGTATAATGGGTGAGAAAAACGCCTAATCTAAACCTAAGGGCCTCATTACGAGGTGGGCGGTAAGGGATACCGGGCACCGTTAAGGAGACCGGTGCCGGTAATCCCTTACCGGCCAATTCCGAGGTCCCTTAGCGGGCACCGTAAAGGACGTGTGGTCTGACCACACGTTCTTTACGGGGCCCGTTAAGGGACTTTGGAGCTAATAACGGGTCCGCAATTAGCGGGCCCGTTATTAGCGCCTTCCCATTGAGCCCAATGGTGGCTCAAATGGGAATGGGGAATGACATTTGGAATGGGGACTTACCGGGTCCGCCTAGGGCGGAATGTCCCGGTAAGTCCCCTCTCCACCAGACCGGACCCGGACACGATTTTGGAGGCAGCCATAGTGCTAATAGCACCATGGCTACCTCCAAAGTCATAATGAGGCCCTAAATCTAAGATGGCAGAAAGCTACAACCATCAAATAATAAGAAAGCAGTCCTAGTGGCGTCTTGTCAAATAAAAAAGGCCTATACTAAAAAACCTATTGCCAACCCTTACAAATAAGTTACAAAAATAGTGTGGGATAATGTTCTCAAGAAAAGAAAGAAGTGTTCACCAACTGATAAGTCAGGGTGGTATGACGGGGTCACCCTTCCCCACGTTTTTAGCACAGGAAAAGGCAGGACCTTTGAGCATAGCACACTCCTGGGCCTCGTCAGCATGAGGTTACAGTTGCTTTCAACATTGCCAGGACCTTCTGGGGCCAAGTCTCTTTCCTGCAAAAGTCTCTTGCCTTAGAAGGCTGGCTGTACCAAAACAATAAACAAACAAAAGTTCCTTTGGCCATATTTTCACCTTGGGTGACTGCTCTTCGCCCCTTGGGTGCCCCTCAGCTGGGCTCTGATCCTTCTTATAATGTTAGCCTCCCTCAATCGGGTTCACTATGGCCTTTCACTCATAAACGTATCACTTAACAGTCTCAATGTCCTTTTCACCAACTATCCATTGTGGACATCCCTCAGCCGGGTTCACATTTGTCGTCACAATGTTCACGAGTATATTACTGTTAACCCTTAATTCGCAGGCATCCCTCTGGCGGGTTCACATTTGCCACAGTTCACATGGTGTCTTAGGTTCTTCTCTTTATTTAGGCTTGGGTCTTAGCCCCCCAGTCAGGCTTTCCTTTAAGGCCCCAGCCAGGCTTCACGCAGTTCTATTTAATATCTGGTTCTCGGGTGTGTCCCTGGTTACCCTGATTTGTAGGCATCCCTCTGTCGGGTTCACATTTATGCGTCAAAGACATTTGAGTGTATGAGGGGCTTTGCTCAACCCTCGTGGGACCACTTTGACACTTTACACTAGCCTCTTCTAAGGCCTCTTGGTCTTCATAGTTTCAACAAAACCACACAACCCCAAAAAGGCTTCAGTCAGAGTCCTTCGAATGAGCACCCCCACGACGCCTGATCACTCTGCTTCTGAACCTTTTACTAGGGTTTCTTTAGAGTTCAATTACACAAGTTCTTTGTTCAACAAGGTTGCCGTCTGCAACCTTGGACCCAGCACAGTTCGGTTTCATGATCTGTCTTCTCCGACTCACCGGCTGTGCTGAACTGTTGGAGTCTCTTGTCTCGGGAGTCAAGGCCGGCATCACAGTGGCAAGTGCTTCTCCCCGCTTTGACTATCAGTGCGGGAGGGCTCTGTGTGACATTGTCACCTGTCACACCACACGCCAGCTGGACTTCCCGGTCTTATGTTTTCCCTTTCAGAGGCTTCGCGGGTCTGAGGTGAAAATGGCAAGGGCAATTCTCTCCTCAGCGTCCCTCCAGGTCTCTCCGCATTTCTCCCCCATTTGAACTGCCGGTCCGAAATAGCTGCTTCCTCGTGCGTTTGGCCTTGCTCAAAGTGTGCTTTCGTGCTCTGCAACGTATCCCTGTGGGGACAGGAAAGGGCCATCAAGTGTGCCCTGTGTGCTGTTGACACCTGTCACACCACCGCAAGCAGGACTTCCCGGTTTTATGATTTCCCTTTCGCATTCTTCACTGGTCTGAGTTGAAAAGGGCAAGGGCAATTACCTTCTCGTCATTCCTCCACGTCTCTTCCCCTTTCTCAGCCGTTTGAACTGCCGGTCTGGAATAGCTGCTTCCTTGTGCGTTTGGCCTTGCTTAAAGTGTGCTTACGTGCTGAGCCTTTTATCCCTGTGGGGAAGGGAAAGGGCCGTCAGGTGTGCGTAGTTTTTGTCAATTTGCCTCACTCTGTCTGACCCTTGTGCTGGGACATGTGAGGTAAACGGCTTGGGTGTTAGTCCGTTTTCTGTCACGGTCGTGTTGGGAAAGGGATGCGAGGTAGAACTTCTGAATATCATATGGGGTAGGATGGGGAAAAGGTGTTATAGGGAAGGGGGTACCACATCTGACCCGTCAGTGTCCCACATCCACTCCCCGAGGATCTCTCATCCAGGTGATCCTACCACACTGGTCCACCCCAGGAACTGGATCCAATAGCGATGGCCATGTCCTGGCCACCTGGATGACAGATCCCTGGGGACTGGTAGGTGAGACACCTTCTGGTTTCACACAGAAGGCAGAGACTTCTTAGGAATCCCTAAAAGTGGTGCAGATCAGGGGAGTGGACAATGTCACTCCAAACCAGCTCATTAGGGCATTCCCCTCTTCTCAAGAGATTTCATTGCACCTGTTTGTGTTCCTTGTTATGAGCTACCCCACAAGACTTTGTGGGGGTGTTTCTTATGAATCCCCTAGCAAGATGGCTGACTTAGAGCGCCATATCCGCTAATGCGCATAAGTGTGGTGTCCAAGGCAACGGAGAGTTTATCTCCTCGCGTTGCTGAACGGTTCGGCTTTCCTGCTGTCTGTTCCTGCACACAGAAGGCACACTACACAGACCCTCTGGGAAGTAAGAAAAAAGTATGGGATTATACACTGTTAATGTGAGGTGCCTGTACTATTCACGCACACATGCTTTATCTGTATGCTAACGTAGCAATTTTTATTTAAATACGTATGACTTAAATGTATTGTGCATCGTGCATACCATGGTAAGAATTGAAAGGCTTGTATTTAGCATGGCCCGGGGAGTACATGTAGAGATATTTAACCCAAAGGTACATGCCCTGAAGGTATAGCGCATCGCGCTTGTCGTTGACAGTACTGGAGGTTTGGACATCGATGATGAAATATTCTCGTAGTATTGCTGCGGGTGTGGGTACTATTAGAGCTAAACCAGCATGGTTAAAATGTAGGAAATAAGCTTTTATCAATAAACTCAATGGGTCTCATTACGAGTTTGGAGGCAGCCGGGTCCGGGTTCCTTGAATGAGGAATTACCGGGCCATTCCAACCTTGGAGGACCCGGTAAATCCTCATTCAATGTACCGATCCCCATTCCCATTGAGCCCCCATAGGACTCAATGGGAATGGGGTGGGAGCTAACAACGGGCCCGTTAATAACAGGCCCATTGTTAGCTCCCTGGTCCCCTCGCGGGAGCCGCACAGGACGTCTGGTCTGACCAGACGTCCAGAGCGGGTCCCGCAAGGGAACCTCGTAATATGGTGGAATGGGTTTAACGGCACCGGCACCTTTACCGGCGTTGTTAAACCCATTCCGCCAGGGTTGTAATGAGGACCAATGTTTGTATTCAACATGGATGAGACGCCCTTCATCTCTCCTAGGTCATCACCTAGTGCGAGACAAGCATTTCGGCTTACCACATCTACCAAAGCTGGATATCAGTGTGGGAGGAACCAGGACCACTTGTATGTGGTATTAATGCCCAGGTAATTTATGAAGTCTAGATGCACCACAGGTTTTATACACTTTTAAACCTATGGGATAGGACCAATATTTAGGTAATGACAGTGATGTATGTTATTATTTTATGTACGTTATCCAACTAGTCAAGATGAGATTTGGTCCCAAAAAGACCAGAGAAACTAGTTATTGTTTGATTAATGAACCACCATAGAAGGTTAGTTAAATTTGGACTCACTTCATAAATCGAAAATGTTGAACATTAAAACACCAATACTAAAATATGTATTATTACTAATCACATATATTCTGAGGAATGGGAATAAGACTATTGGTTACAAGTTTATGTTGAACAAGCCCTGATGATGGATGACATGTCCGAAACGCGTCAGCTAATTGCTGAATAATTGAATTTAGACCAAAACTGTATATGGTTGTACTGCTGCATCAAAGGAAAGCAATTTGGTTATATTACAGAATGTATGTTTATAAATATACACAAGAACGGCAATAGCCTTATATTGTGAAATATTGCCTTTTGATGAATACTGATGTAATTTTGATGGTGAAATTGAACCACATAATTTAAGATTTTGTTTGAGATTTTGTTTTTTTTGGTATGATGCACAAGGAGAATTGGGGAATTGTTACTTTACATGGTGTAATTGATAATGTTTCCTTTGTGTCAACATACTGAGCAATTTTTAGAAATAATTGTGTACGCCAAGAAGATTAGGAGGTCACTAGACCCCACTAGAGTGTATAGGGTTGCCTGTTGGTGACAACAGGTCATATGGGTATTTGTTTGAATTGGTCTCCTAGGGGCAGGAGATGATACCCCTTGCACCACAAGTCACAGAATTGTATTCCTAAGTTGATAAACACTACAATTAAATAGACATACTAAGTAATAGCGAGAAAGATACACAGGAGTGCCCCTCGTTACTCCTTTTAAAATAAATAAAAGAATCATATCAAGCTACTTAACTCCTTCGTGGTCCTTTTTTGTTTCTCAATCCTTTTCGGAAATTGTCTGTGTTATACACTTCAAAGCCAGGTCCTTTTTTGTTTCTCAATCCTTTTCGGAAATTGTCTGTGTTATACACTTCAAAGCCAGTCTTTGTGGGATGCATGTTCTCTTCTCCAACCAGAAACCTTTCCTAGAATTAACCTTTCCTAGAATTAAAATGTAAGGGGAAAAGAATCGCTGCTTCGCTGCAGCGCCAGCAGAAATGCGAGCAATGTTGTATATTAATATGCAAAGATGGTTGCTTAGCCTTCACTACAACTACTTCCACACGTGTGTGCTTTCTGCAGAAACAAGTTCCATTCTACACAATTGTGTAAATTGATTCAAATCAGTAGAATGAATGGCATAACACCAATTGTTGGGGGCCCCTGCACAATACGGTAAGGGGTGGCTGAGATGTTCATAGTAAAACCATTTAACTAAAAGACTTCACCATATCTTTCATTTGTTATAAAATTGCTAGTTTTGACTCACCAGTGGCACTTTAGAAGCACTGAGGGAGGCAATAATAGCCATTGTGAAGGCAGAAGATATCTTTGTTTCCTATATGGTGCTTTAGTACCACCTAAGTCAATCCATATAGGTGGCATTTTAGTTCCACCATTCTAAGTTTTTTCTCATATTGTCACCTCCATTATCCTTGATTCATTGAAGCACTATAACGGTACTTACTGAGTCTGCATACATTTGGCTCATCAGAGAGGCACTCACGCTACCATTATCTTGCCTTATTTAATTATTTATGTAGTCCTGCAAGTGCTTACCCCCTGCCCTGCACCGATTCTTGTTTCCTTCTCCCTCCCTCCACTCACCACCCCGTTCCCACCTGCCACCTTCCCTGATTGGCCGCTGGATACCCAGGAAGCCCAGCAGATTTAAAGAGCTTGCAGTATTGTTCCTTCCTGCTCTATTGCGCAGAAGAGACACCAGCACTTTCCGTCCTGCGGGTGAGGCTGCCCCTGAGAAGCCGCCTCCCGCCATATTTAATTACTTAATTCACACTAACGGACGGAAAACAGGTATGGCCTGATAAGTACACCTAAGCTTGGATGAGAATGCAGGTGACTTTATCAACCTGAGGCCAGATTGCAGAAGCTTTGCACTGGTGTAAGTAAAGTGTGCACGGTATTAGCACTAGGGCCCTATTTCTAAAATACACTTGCAAATATTAGAAAACCATTGCACCATGACAAGTGCATTTTGGCATGTCATAAGCAATAGTGCAAAATTGGCCTAGTGCAAAAAAGATAAATGTGCACTGTATTTTTGCATCGGGGCAAAGTTTGCACTATTGCTAAAACTTTGCCCTGGTGCAAAAATGCTTTGACAATGTATCTTTTTGGCACTTGGACCATTTTTGCCTTGGTGCTTACACCATGCCAGACTGCACTTGTCATGGTGCAATGCTTTTCTAATATTTACAAGTGTTTTCAGAACTAGGACAAACTTTGCCCTAGTGCTAATACTCTGCAAACTTTGCACTTGCACTATTGCAAAGTTTCTGTAATCTGGCCCCTGGAGGTCAGGACCGGTATGGGGCATTTGGAGGGCGAAAGTAAGCCCATAACGCTCACACCAGAGAGAATACAACCCGCTAGGGAAGAAAGCCCCAAGTCGATCTTGTAAGGATAACAAGTTTAATCTCATGTGTTGATGAGAGCAACAGCAAATAACTCTGCACTGCCAAGAACGTTCTGCTGAAGAAAGGTACAAGCAGAAACATATAAAGCAAAACATCGTCATAATTGACGCAATACATATAGTAAACACCTGCACGGCTAATTGGATGGACCCTATACAAGTGCTGCCTTTAACCATATGGGATGGCAAGACAAGACAAAAAAGAAATGAGAGTAAACAAGGGGGAAAAGGGGAGAGGGAGAGAAAAAGAGAGAGCGAGGAAACAAGGGGGAAAAGGAGAGACAGAGAAAAAGAGAGAGAGAGAAAGAGAGGGATAGGGAGAGAGAGGGAGAGAGAGAGAGAGAGAGAGAGAGAGAGAGAGAAAGAGAAAAAGAAAGAAAGAAAAAGGAAAAAGAGAAAAAGTGCTCCCAGAACAAGAAAGGTGCAGAGCTAGCAGCTGATCCTTGGCCTGCCACACGGATGCGTCACTACTCCAGTGTCTCCTCTGGACAGGCCGGTAAGGTGCTCGGGGTACAGGTACTGTTACCCCTGTTCTCAAGGCAGTTGACGCATTACTGTACTTTCTGGAGGTGCCCTATGAACGTCAGAGAGTTGAAACTAGTAGCGCAACTCCTTGAGCTTAACCGTGAGGGGGGTACAAAACACCACCTCATATGGTCCTTGAAACCGAGGATTGTTCCAATGACGCATGAAGTTGCAAACATAGATGTCATTCCCTGGCAGCAGTGGTCTAGTCGTTATATGATTAGGATCTGTCCGTGTTGTCTGTGCAGAATCGTGCATCTCTGAAGTCACGATCCTGGGAGGTACAATCTGTCAGGAGACATATTTAATGGGGTGAGTTAGTGTCGTCAAATATTCCCTGTATTCCTCTCCTAACACTGCTGCATTCCTACGCACACCAGAAGCCCTCCTCACAGGGGAAAGAGGGGTATGCATGCGCTGACCAGTGACCGCCTCGTGAGGCGACAGGTGATGGTCTTTATTTATTTATTTATTTATTTATTTATTTATTTATTTATGTATGTATGTATTTATTTATTACATTTGTTATACGCCCAGACCCTGAGGTATCACAGCGTAGTTACAGACAAAACAAATACATATTGGTGTTGATCAATGCAATAGGACAGTACAGATTTGGTTACATTTCTACATTATATACACTTGTGTGCATTTATATAAAGTGAAGGTGCGGAGTTGGTCTGGGATACAAGTATCTGGGATCAACTTAGAACCGGTTGAATAACCACGTTTTTAGCAATTTTTTTAATTGTGGGAAGGACGTTTCATTCTTAATGTGGATGGGTAGGGCGTTCCAGTGCTTAGGAGCGAGTACTTTGAAGCTACTGCCTCCTGCTTTTTCTCTTTTGTATCGTGGGATTTCAAGGTTTTCACTGTTATTCGATCTGAGGAGTCTGGTCTGGGTTTTCTTGGTGACTGTTTTGAGGAGGTATTTGGGAGCTTTGTTGGCGATGCATTTATGGGTGATGCTAAGGGCTTTAAAGAGTATTCTGGCTTTGATGGGAAGCCAGTGATTTTGTCTCCTGATGTTGGAGATGTGCTTGGATTTTTTTATGCCTAGTGCAGCTCTGAGGGCTTTATTCTGCATGAGTTGGAGTTTGAATAGGTTGGTGTTGGAGGTGCCTAGGAGAAGGATGTTAGAATAGTCAAGTTTTGATAGTATGAGCGCTCTTGCTAGTGTAATGCAGTTTTCTGGTGTCAGGAATGTGTGACTACGAGAGATAAGTTTGGCTGTGTAGGAGGTAGAGGAGGCTAGGGTGTTTACTTGCTTAGACACGGTGAGTGTCACGTCAAGGTAGACCCCGAGTGTCTTAACTTGTTTAAGTACTGGGATTGTGGAGCCATCCCAGATGAACGAAGAGTAGACAGGCTGAAGGGAAGCAATTGTGGACAATGGTCCTAGTATGAGTAGCTCTGTTCTGTCATCATTGAGACATAGGCTATTGTTAGCCATCCAGTTTTGGATTATTGAGTAGATTTTATTGATGAGCAAAGAGTCTTGCTCATGGTTACCTTTTAGTGGGATGAGGATCTGGGTGTCATCTGCAAAATAGGTGTAGATGACACGCATATCATCCAGTGCTGCGAAGAGCAGCTTGGTGTAGGCGTTGTACAGGGTGGGGGATAGGCAAGAACCTTGAGGGACGCCTATTGGGACTGGTATGGGATCTGCTGATTCTTTCCCAATGGCAACTCTTGAGGTCTTGTGTGCGAGGAATGATTTAATCCAATCTGTGGCATTGTTGGAAAGGTTGAAGTTGTTGTTTAGGGTGGCACAGAGTTTGTCATGGTCAACCGGGTCGAAATCTGCAGAGAGGTCAAGGAGCATTAGCAGGCAGAGTTTACCTGATTCTCTCGTGGCATCCATTTGGATCTTCAGGTCGAGAAGGCATGTTTCTGTACTATGGTTTGGGCGGAACCCTGACTGTCTATCCCCTAGTAATTGATGGTGTTCTAAGTAGTTTTGAATTTGGGAGTAGGCTATTTTGTCAATGATTTTCAGTAGAAATGGGACAGTAATTATGGGTCGGTAATTGGTGGGGATTGAAGGGTCCAAGGGCGTTTTTTTAATGCTAGCGGGAACTGTGTTTGAGTTGAAGGATGCGTTAACAAATTCAGTGATTACTGGTGCTAAGGTATGGGTGCACAGTTTGACAAGATGAGAGGAGAATTGGTCTTCTTTGCGGTTGGAGGCTTCGAGTTTCATTATGGTGTCTAGTACTTCATTATTAGTGACTGGGGTGAAATGAAAAGGGGTGCAGGTGGCAGTAGTGGGCGGGTTGGAGGCTATGTTAGGAAGCGTTTTTTCAGCAAGGATAGTTTTTTTGCTGTCGATTTTCTTTTGTAATAGCATAAGTTTAGAGGCTAGTGCGTCTTATGTTGTGGTGCTAGAATTATAGGGTGCTGTCACTTGGCATGGGTTCTCAAGCTCTATAAGGATGGAGAACAGTTCTTTACTGTCAGAGTTGGCATTGGTTATGCGCGTATTAAGGGCATTGGCTTTATGAGAGATTATGGCCGATTTGTACTTTTTATTGGCTGTTTGGAAGGCCTTTGCTGATTCACTGGTGTTAGTTTCCTATGTAGGGGCTCGAGTGCTCTTTTAGTACGTCTGAGGGAGATTAGTTCTTCGTCAAACCAGAAGCAGGAGCGTTTGTCAGGTTTCTGAGTTTTGGTAGTGACAGGGGCGAGTGAGTCAATGGTGCGGGATAACAGTGTGCTAAGTAGTCGGGGTTGTTCGTATTGAGGGTGACATTGGCAAGGGCCAGATATAGAATGGGAGAGAGGTTGTCTACTGTGAGTTTTTTAATGTTTCTAGATTCAAAGGTGTCAGGTGCCTTGGGGCTGGTGGGGTCTGAGCTTTTGTGTTCCAGGGTAAAGGAGATGGTAAAGTGGTCTGACCATTCTACGGGTAGGATGGAGTCTATAGTGACTTGAGAGTTGAGGCATGGGATCCATTCCAGCGTTCTGCCTTTGGAGTGAGTGGGCTGGGTAAAGTTCATATCTGACATAGCTGTGTGAAAGGCGGCAGCGTCCGTGTCAAGGGGGTTGCTGTAGCCTAGGTTGATATCCCCTAGGATGATGCATTTAGTCTTTGGCTTGATGAAGGGCGTAAGTAGTAGGGGGATGTCTAGGTTGGGGTGGCTAGTTTTATTGGGTGATCTATAGACTACTAAAAAGTTAGTGGTGGTTTTAGGGTTGGGGAAGAATTTGGCTAGTAAGAGTTCATAGCCCTGTATTTGTTGCAGTGGGCAGGCTCTGAGTTGCAGTGTAGTTCTAGCTATTAGTGCAACTCCACTTCCTTGGATGTCATTCCTGTCTGTTCTAAGGATAATGTACCCTGGGGGATGGCGATGGTTTGGAGGGGGCCTGCAGCAGGATGTAGCCAGGTTTCAGTGACTGCTAGTATGTTGAGTTGTTGATCCACGATGAGGTCATGGATTTCTATGGCATGTGCAACGAGAGAACGAGCATTGATGAGTGCGCCTCTGATCATGTGGGTGGGCACAGGGGGAGGTGTGATTGCTAGGTTGGGAAGCTGTGTCATGTTTTTGGTTCCTATAAATGGCTTGGTTTGTTTTGTGGAAAGGTCTTTGAGCGGTCTATTAGTAGTTCCGGATGCTGTTTTGGTACCGGTATGTTTAGTTTTGCGGTCTAGGCACTCGATGGTTGGAACTGGTTCTAGCTCTGAGTCTATTAAGTTGGTTGAGCCCCATGGAGGGTATGGTTTTGTAGTTGGTCTTGATGCAGAGGGAGGATAGTGATGAGTTTTGGATGGGAATGGTTGGAGCATCTGGGTTAGTGGCGTTGTTGTTGGCTATACTATTGGGTGCACTTGTAGCAGTGAATGGGGGGAGGGATGGAAGGAATGGGGTGGGGCAGGGACTAGGGTGGTGGCGCTGGCAGCCTAGTCTCTCAAGGCCTTCTTTGAACAAGGTGAAGTGTCCTCCTGTGCAGGGCACGGAATGGGGCATTATACAAAACGGGAACATTATGGAGGTTAAAAGTGTTAACATTATTGGACGTAATTGGTTTGTTCAATGCTGGTGGTTAGCGGAATAGCGACAAGATGGACCTACTTAGTTCACTTAGCTGGCATGAATCATGGCTGTTGGCTAACTCAATTTAACTTGTTTGGAGTGCAGGTGGCCACAAGTGTCGGGGTGTCAGTTTACGTGTTTTAGGCAAGATCAAAGTACATTGAGGCAACAGTAGTTATCAAATTCCACAGTTGAGGCAAAAAATGAAAGTCTAAGTGGCAATAGTACTGGCCGATTTCAAAGTGTGGGCAATTAAATATGTAAAATGGCACCATTAGCTGGCAGATTCAGAATTCGGCAAAATCAGCTCATACGTATCTATACTTGTCTATGCAGTCGAGGTATAAAGTGGGCCTATCTCACTGTGGCAAAGTGCGTTAAAGACATTCATTGGCAAGTTGAAGCATTTTAAACATTCTAAATGCAAGAACTAAGATGTCATGAATTAATACTGAGGCACCAATAGGCAAGTGAAAATGGTGTGGGGTTGGTTTAAAGCCAACTTCGATTAGAGTCGCTTAGAGAGTCAATAAATCTTCAGAGGTAGAAGTTGAGCAAAGCAGGCAGTTGTGGCAGCAATGGGCTGAACATAGTGCGCAAAGAAAATGCAGTTGGTTAATTCCGTATTGGGGCACAACACAGTAACAGGCAACTGTACGTTTCTAAGCTTCTAAAGGAGCGGGCATGCAATAAAATGCAATGAGCGGAAAGGCAGAAGCAATTGTGATGCAAAGTTAAATGCACACAGTACAAAATGAAATGCAATGAGCTGAGAAGCAGCTAAGATTAAGCGCACACGGGTACAGGAGTATGCTAAATAATGGGGGTGCAATGCAGTGTAATTACTAATAAAGCGAGGTGATGGGGCAGTAATGTTGGTGTAAGAATAAAATGGTACAACAGTGAGGGGTATGCAAAGACTCAAATGCAGTTATGAAGGTGCATGTAAGCATTGAGAGGGAGCAGTAAATATGCTCATGGGTGAAACTGGAGGTGAAACAAACTGGAGTGACCATGAATTACAACGTGGCATGCGGCGAAGCTTCATAGGGCGGAATACTCTCTGGGCAGTAGACACAAGAGCACATTAGAGCATATGCGTCATCAGGCGATGGGTTATGCAAAGCAGGGGGAATGTCACAGTAGTGAGCCAAAGGGGGCTTACCAAGCAGAGCGTGTCCAGACAGTGGTGTACATCTGCCTAGATGAAGAGACGAACAGGCAGAGATCCTGGCCCTGGGCTCTGTCAGCTCTGGACAGGCTTGGGACAGGAAGTGCCTTAGGGTAAGTGCCTTAGGGTGTGTGCCTTAGGGTGTGTGCCTTAGGGTGTGTGCCTTCGGGGGGTGGGCCGGCTTGTTGCCTACCGGCAAGGGATTGGCAGGATAAGGAACTGGCAGCCAATCACATGTGAGGGCTGGTCCTAGATGAGTCCTGGAGCTGGTTAGAGCAATAAGGCCAAACGAAAAGCACAAGTGGCCATCTTGGAGCGGCAAGGCCTTGTAGGCTTCAATGGTGGCCCATATCAGGATGGCCATAAATCACAATGTGGCAGGTCACAGCTGCAATCCGACTCAGTGCCAGAGATCAGGATACACGCGTCAGAATTGTAGTGAATAAAAAGCGGATCCGTGACAAAATGCACGTTCAGTGCAAGACAAGCCGCAATATATTGAGCCGAGTGCCCAGGGGCCTACCTTCCATCCGGATGATGCCCAGGTCCTCCTGGTCGCAGGGGAGCTGTGCCAGCAGTCGAGGGAGCTCCTCTTGGCTGCATGCGTAAACTGAAAATGGCTAGCGGCAGACAATACACCTAGTTTTTCTTCAGTGTGGTGCACAATTTAGATAATGTGCTCTTAAGGTGGCCATTTATTCTCTCAACAAAACCACTGGCTTTGTGGGTGATAAATCAAACACATCCGATGCTTGATACCAAGTAGTGCTGTAACATGTTGGAATAATGCATTGAAGAAATGTGTGCCATTGTCTGACCTCAAAACCTCGCACACATCCCAGTGTGGGAAAACTTCCTGCACTAGAAGCCTTTCAGCACATTTGGCATACCTAGATCGATTGCAAAGCTCTCCCATATCGGTGTAGTCGATATGTAACTCCTGAACGGCCTAATAGGGTGGGGCAAAGTGCCACGTAATGTCTGTAGTGTCATCCCTGTGCTAAAATTCTGACATGTGGTGCAGCAGATGACCATACCAGTGATGCTCTCCTGAATATTTGGTGTGAACCAGTCCTCTTGTATGCCTGCGGCTATGTGTTGTTTCGAACTATGGGACAGGTAGTGCAATTGTTCAAATGCTACTGCTATCAATTCTTGGGGCATCACTGTCTTCCCCAAGCTCTCCTGTCTCCATAACAGATTTGCCGGAGACTGTTTACATCCTCTCTGTAACCACAACTCCTTTTCCTACTCAGGCGCTCTTCCTTGTAGCTCAATAATCTAGGTGATGGGCAATGTAGTATAAGGCACTGGTCGCTCGTCTGTCGGTGGGGCAGCTGCAACATACTCAGTGGATGTTTTGTCTGGCTGGTACGCCACCATTTTGGCTGCCCCGTTGGCGGCTGCGTTCCCGCTTGAGATTTTGTCTGTGCCTTGAGTATGGGCGGTGCACTTGACGACTGTCACAACAGATGGCCGTAATAGTGCTTCTATCAACTTCTCTAACAGCACTGCATGCTGCACTGAGACCAATCCGCCCTCCTAAACCCCCTCCTCTTCCAACGGGAGAGACCAGCGTGTACCGTTGTTGTAACGTACACCGAATTGTAATATATTGTAACCTGACACTCTTGCGACACTCTCAACGTTTCGATGAGCGCCACAAGTTCTGCCGCTTGCACAGAATAGTGTTTAGGCAACCTTTTCATGACCACTGTCTTGTACTCCCCTCCCTCAAGTCGTACCACTGCTGCCCCTGTCCGTCTCTGTCCATCCGCCTGATCAATTGTGGACGATATGTCAATGAAAAGTACCACACCCTCTGTCAATGCACGATCCCTGGCTTTGGAAGTGTCATCCCTTTCCTCATATGTGGCACAGTCGTGTGGCATCAAGTCCTCTGCCATATGCTGGTCTGTTAAAAAGGTAGCAGGATTCACTGTCTTACACCTAACCACGTGAATGTGGGGTTTCAAGATGATAATCTCATATGTCGATGACCTTTGCATAGTCAGGGTGGACTTCGACCATTCTAGGATAGCAAATAGAGAATGTTCTACGTACAACGTTACTGAACACCCCATTACAATTGTAGAGCTTTTCTCTGTAGCAAAGGCAATGGCATGCAAACTGCCATTGCATCACTGAATCCAGAGTACCACTATAATAGACCAATGGTTTATGGCCCATAGTACTCTTCTGTGTCAAGACTGCTGTCATACACTGACCATCAGAATGTGAAAACAAATAGAATTCCTGTGTATAATCCGGGGTGGTCAGTACGGGGGCCGAACTGATGACTTCTTTTAACACGTCAAATTGTCTGATCATTTCTGCCGTCCACAATAACTTGTGGTCCTTTGTCTTCTGTGCTTCCCTTAGGACTTGCAAAAGTGGGCTGATGTATGCCGTGTAATCGAGGATCCAGGCCCTGCAGTAATTGCACAGGTCCAGAAACCTCTGCATCTCCTTAACTGAGGTGGGTCTGGGGTGGCGCGTACCGATGCTGCTCTATTGGGTAGTATCCTCTTCCCATTCACTGATATGAACTGCCCCAAATAAATTACTTCCTGCTGGCAATATTGTATTTGGCCTTATCAACCTTGCACCCCTTACAAGCCAGTAATTGTAGCAGTAAAACCGAGTCTCTTCAACAATGCTGTTCATTGTCACTACACACTAGCAGATCGTCCACTTTCTGGATAATCGTGCTGGGCATCTGAATATTCCCTAAATCAACGTTCAGTATTCTGTTAAATATGCTTGGGTTCTCACACTACCCTTGAGGTAATCTATTATGCTTGAACCTCATCTGACCCTGCGTAAATGCCGTCAGGTTTATGTACTCTGGATGGAGTGGAATCGAGAAAAATGCATTTTTCAAATCCACTACAGTGAAATATGTAGCCTTCTTGGGGATGCTGCATAAAATCGTTGCCGGATTTGGAACCATTCGAAACTCTCTCTGTACCATGACATTTAGGGGGCGCAAGTCTTAGATCATTCTCCAATTGCCCCCCATCGACTTTTTTTACCTGGTATATTGCCGTATTGCACGGGGTTCGTAGATGGCACAGTAATCCCCTGGTCCAGTAGAGCCTGTATGGTCTTTCTAATGCCTTCCTCTGCCTCTCTTGACATTGTATGTTGTCTTAGCTGTGGCAGCACTGCTCCTGGTTTTAGGGTTATATGCAGAGGTATTACATCCTTCAACAACCCTACATCATGTGGATTAGTGGTCCACAACTGCAGGGTTAGTGCCGTAAATCTTCTTCGAAAAATAGGGATGGAGTTACTACTGCCATTAAAGGACACTGCACTCTTCGGAACTGTATCATTATGTCACAAGGGATGCAAATTTCCAGTATTATTTCCCCCTCTTTGGCATTATTATCAAACAATTCATCATCCGTAACCTCCTTTATCTGCACCGTTGGGTCTACACAGAGCACTGTGCGCCACTCACACCCGTCCCTATCCATTCCTAATAGGACAATCCTTCTGTCCCACACTAACAAACCCTGCAGGTCCAGTGCGAGTATCTTTCATGCCACCTTCGGTACTGTATAATTATGTCACAAGGGATGCAAATGTCCAGTATTATTTCCCCCTCGTTGGCATTATTCTCAAACAATTCATCATCTGTCACCTCCTTTAGCTGCACCGTTGGGTCTACACAAAGCACTGTGCGCTACTCACTCCTGTCCCTATCCATTCCTAATAGGACAATCCTTCTGTCTGATAATAACAAACCCTGCAGGTCCAATGATAGTATCGTTCCTACTACCACCTCGGGCGACAGAGCTGTACCAAATATGAAATCAGTGGGCACTCACCAGCACTGCTTGGCAATCTGGGGCACCGCCATCACAAGCACCGTGATACCATAAATAAACATGTCTGGGTCCATGGGAATCCTGCGGACCACCGCTTCCCTTGCCATTGTGTGGATTATCAACATTGCCCTCAGAGCGCACATCCGAGACGAGGAACAGACTACTCCATGATCTCTGAAGGATATAGTCATGTTTAATTTAATGAGCAGATCTCTACTCAGTAGATTGACAGGGGAACTCTCAGAATATAGTAGGGATGCCTGTACTACTTTCCCTCCCACGTTCACACCCCACTGTCCTTTTCGTCCTTCCACCCAGAGTGCAGCAATAGTGGCACTCACAACTTGCTGTGTACTCTCTGTTCCCTCCACCTGTACTGGCGTTGGCATGGGCTCCTGAACTACCACTTTTGCCAATTTCTTCTCCACCAACTTTGCCTCAGCCCCCTGATGCCTTTACGCTGTTTCCCTCTCCCACTCCTTAATCCTCTTGCAATTATGTACTATTATGCTCTGTATTTCCGGCCAACCCTTCACTTCAATACCCACAATCTTATCCAATGCTTTCTGCACTTCCTTCGGCAAATGCCTCTTTACAAAAAAAATTGAAAAATGGTATTGATTGATCCGACGGCTGTCCTGTCTCTGCTCTCCACTTCTCCTGCATTTTAAGAATACATGCAGCTGGGTCCTAATCATCACCCATGGTATATTGCATCAAAGACTGTAGATCGGGAGTATCCAGAACGACCCTACATAATGTGTCCCATACCATTGCCCTCACCCCATTAAACGATGCTCCATCATGTGCACCATCCCCAAGAGTTACTCCCGGGTATCCAGCCTTAACCCATACATCTCCAGCTTGATCCCCAATTATGGAAACCGGTAAGCTCTTAAGATCCCTTATTGCCAGGGGCACCCCTGCCGTTTGTTTTTTGAATTCGTACATCCACTCTTTCAACCCTGCTGTAAGCTGTGGGAGGGCCTTAATTAAATTATTCTTATTCATTTGGGGCCAAGGCACGTACTGTGTCCTCCCTTCCCCCTTATGTATACAGGGCATCTGCATCTTTGCTCTACTTCGCATACCCTTCTTCACAACACCTCTTCTTTTCACCAATGCCATCCAGCCAGTTCTGTTCCTTAACTGCCTCCTGCCCATATACATTCTGCTTGGGGGGTATTTTCGGCCGCCTCTTCACCCTTCCCTTCATCTTCACTCAGGTCCTCTGTGAACGTACCAGCATCCCCTCCCTCCATATTATCTCCCAACACCGTAGTCTCCTCTCCCAAGACAATCCACCCACACAGGCTGTTTTCCTTCTCAACCCCTACACATTTTATACCTTCAATGTCCATCTTGAGCAATATTTCCCCAGCCTTTCACTCTCCCTATCCCGTTCCTAGTGCACTTATATCCCTTCTTGTTTCTGGGGATGTCTGTAACCTCTGGAGTTTCACTAGCACACCTGTCAACCTGTCCTGGAACTCCCTAGATCGTTACTCCGTCATTGCTGGTGCTTCAGGCTGGTGGGCCTATGGAGGTGGGGGAGCAGTAGCCTGTAATGTTGCTGACACTGCAGGGGATCCTACTGCAGCGGGAGGGGTCCCTATCACAGCAGGTACATAGCTTGGATTGGTGTACCCTTCTGCAGGATATGGTATCAAGGGATATAATACCTTGTCCCCTACCTGCAACCACCGACCCCTTCTCCCTTCCTGCACTTCTCCCTTCTCTGTCTCTGCACCCCCGCTCCATTACCTTGATCATCTGTATCTTCGAACATACACCAAAGATCGAGGATCTCTTTTCTCTTCTGTGTCTGTTTCCCCTTATATTTCGCTAGTAAAAATGAGGACATGTGTTCCAAAATGCTCTTGTTTTGCAAGCCCTGCCCTGGCCACAGGTAGGGCATCCCCCTCCTCCTGTTTCTACGATCCACTGCTTATGATACTTTTCCAACCTGTCACGATACAGTGACCGGGCCTTATACATGTGCTCTATTGCTGATCCTCCCCCCATACTAGTGATGTCTATCCCTTACCAGCCCCGCAAAGCTCCTCTAATGTGCCGTGCATGCTGCCACTTACTTATAACGCCAAAAAAAAAAAAGAATCAACCCCCACCCTTCTCTCTCACCCTTCCATATGCACACAAGCCGCTCCAAGAGATCAGGAAGCACCAAACCACACCATGACTCACACAATTACTGCCCCTTCTAGGGCCTGCTTCTTTACCCACAAAACACTACTAACACAAACTAAACCAACGCGCTACGCTAACAACCGCTACTTGTTCCAGGCCTACTATTTATATGAGACCACTACTTTTAATTTCCAAGAACCTCGTTTAAATGTTATTCTGTCTCGTGGTACCACCTTCCCTCCCCTTCCGAGGAGGGGATCCTGCCTTACATTTGCCTTACCCTATAATGCCTTACCTTATAATACCTTGCCGAACAAATCAACTAATAATACAAATTGTCACCAGTAATAACCGTAACCTCATTCACGTTACACCAATTACTGCACTCTCCACATATTCAAACCTTTCACACTTCTCCATACATCCGTCCCCTACTTGTTATGTCTTACAAGAGTCTACTCACATGTGCATGCTCACCCGAACTCCTCCGTCACAGGGTTCCAACACCGGCCTGCACTCTTATCGGAGCAACGCCCCGCTTCATAGAGCAGAGAGGACTTTTCTTAAAATGGCTCCTACTAGACCACTCGGAACATGTGTTTTTGCGATGCCTGTCACTTTAGGTAGGCGCAGCTCCTTCTGGAGAAGCGGCTTGGAAGCCTCTGCAAGTACGGGGGGGCGCTGGGATCACGTCAGGGTCACCAATTGAAAGTAAGCCCCTAACGCTCACGCCAGAAAGACTGCAACCCGCTAGGGAAGAAAGGCCCAAGTCGATCTTGTAAGGATAACAAGTTTAATCTCATGCACAGATGAGAGCAACAGCAAAGAACTCTGCTGCCAAGAACGTTCTGCCGAAGAAAGATAAAAGCAGAAACATGTAAAGCAAAAATCATCATAAGTGACACAATATATATAGTAAACACCCGCGCGGTTGATTGGATGGACCCTAAACAGGTGCTGCCTTTATCCATATGGAATGGCAGTTTATTGGTCTCAGCCTAGTTCATCCATCATTCATCACATGGGCGCTGCAGGGCTCATCTTCTTCTCGTCGAAGGTCAGAAAACAAATTAATTACACTCCTACTATACAGCGTGTTCCTCACTCATACCGTGCACTTGGCAGGCTTCAAAGCAGACTCACGGGAGGTTACAGGTCTCTCCAACCTTCACTCACACATTTCACTCACTCCCTCTGTGCCATCTGGCTCCAAGGTCTCCACCCTCGTTTTGAACTATAATTTATCCCTCCCGGCACCTCGCAATACAAATCACACAATTGTCGCTGCAACAACACATCCTGTCCATCCTCTTTGAACATTTCAGGACTTGTTACTTTGGGGTTGATGGTCAAAGGGCACCTGGTGTCATGGAATTCGGGGATCTTAGGGTTTAGTCAGTTATATGGGCTATAACTCGTGGTCACTCTGGAATCGCCCTGGTCATGCTTTGGCCAAAGTGAGATAACATGCCCATCAGGCACCGGCCTCAGATCGCGAACTTAGAGGGCACATTCCTCTTGGGTGAAAGACACATCTTCGCAACACTTTCAAGAACAATGGACAAACAGTGTGGTGGGTGGGGGTGCGAACTGTCCTCATGGGAGCTCGGGCATGACTGGAGATTTCTGTTGCCTCGTGGATTTGGGCCTAGTGCATGCAATGCCGCTTTTACTGTGCTTAGCGCGCAAACCTTCTCTTCTACCTAGGACTATTAATATCGACGCAAAATAGCGATGCCGCCCGCACCTTGGGCTGCACCATATGAATACGCTATAATTGATGATGTTAGCATGGGGTCCTGCTGGACGGGAAAGTGCTCCTTTCACTGATCCCCTCCCCCCGGTTCATTACAATGCCTCAAATGCATCTCGTCTTACTTTAAAGTGCCTAGGGTTCAGGGAGGGAGCATTTAGAAGCTGCCAGGTCTTGTCGTTTGAGTGCTAACATATGGGGGATATTGTGAAATTTAACAACAGAATAGTGCCTCTCTAAGGGTGGCAGGGCTGGAGAGTGTCAGGGGGTATGAATGACCCTACACAAATATCCTACCCTCTAGTTTGCTTCTAGGCCTGGTGTTGGGCATTTAGATTTCAGAATGGCGAGATTTCTGAAGAGAGGAAAAGGTCAGACAACTGCAGGGATGGTAAAACGAGTGACAGAACTTCAGAGTTTGGGTTGTCACATAATTTGAAGATAAATGCACATGGAGACAGATGGCCACAGTTTACACCCACACAGTAGGTTTCTTCTATCATAGTAGTAGCTAATTTATATGCCACAGATAAAAAGTACTTTTGTGTTCATCGATCTATAGATGTTCCATACACTAGCTGTAGCCTGCGTTAGAGATTTTGGTTACCCTGTTACAAGTACTGCATTATGTATGTGTTACATATAGGCCCCACGTCGAATCTGGAGAATTATATTCCCCAAATGTGTGATTGTGGACAAATCACGCCTCCCTCTGTGCCTCGGTTCTTATATCTGGCTAAAATGAGAGCACCTGGAAACACCGGTGTTAGACCCATCTGGATGTCGTGTGCCAGCACTTCCTGTGATATTACTTGGGGACTGGGTCAATGACATAACATCCTGTGATGTCATCAGAGGTCAAGGGTTGTGAAATGTCACTTCCTCTACCCCTGGCATTTTGGTGAAATGACATCCTGACTGCCATACATTGGTGACTTCCCCCAGTACCTTCTCCCAGTCAGTACGCTCTCTCCTGGTTTCAGCTTTCCGAGCTTTCTCCCTTTCCCAAAGTCTTGTTTTGGGGTTTTTGCCCGACTCTCTTCCTGCATCAGACACCAGACGCCACACGTCCAGGGATTCCTCAGCTGGGCAGCACACGCTGATTTAAAACTTGCAGCCTCACACTCCTTCCAGGCCCCTGCCTTCCTCATTTATGACGTTGTCATGGGGCTTACCTGGTATTTCATAGAACTCTTTCTTCCTTTTCTGATTCTCATTCAATATGGCTTGCATCATTTTCTTTGTCAGCGTTTTTCTTACTTTTTCTCTCATGGACATTAATGGTACACTTGGTTAACAATAAAAAACTTTAACTTGTTCTTCATGTCTTTCTTTAGGATTCTCATTGAAGAGCGTGTAGTGATCTTAGGTTTTGGGAGTTCCTCAGGGGAACAGGAGTCCTTGTCCCCAAAGGGGGAGTCTCTGCCGGTGAGGTCCTGCTTGCCTCTACCCCTACAGAGGGTGTTGCGTACTGGGTTCACCTCCCTAGCCTCACAAGGAAAGGCCCCCTTGGGGAGAAGTAACAAAATGCCATGATTCATCACAGTTTCTAATAGCAATTCCTTCTGCCCACAGATTGGAAGAGATTGCTGCTCTGCTATGTAAGGAGCAGTTTCTGAGAGTGCTCGCCGAAGCGCTGGTGCTGCACTGCATCTTGCATTTCTGCCAAAAGTAGTTTCAAAGTTGCATAGGTCTTCGGATACTGTGCTTCCCGGGTTCCATATGAACCCATCTTTGCCGGAAGAGAGATGGCATGCCTTAGATGTTCGCAGGACAGTGCTAGCATATGTTGCATAGACTGATGGTGTTCAGAAAGTGGACACTTTGTTTGTTACATATCGGGCGGGAAGGAAAGCTTCTGCGGTTTCAAGCAGTCGCTGGATTCAAACACGTATTCAGATGGCCTATGAGGTGACAGGGGTACCGTTGCATCTATGGATCCAAGGTCGGTCAATCAGAGGCATGACGATGTTCTGGGCGGATGTGCAGGGAGTTTCCCTGCAGGACATTTGTAGGGTGGGTACCTGGGATGACCCCAACATATGTATTCGACATTACCGGTTGAATGTGGCCAGTCAAGATATTTGTGCATTTCGTGCCTGGGTTCTGCATGCAGGCACACACATAAGGAAGTGTGGCCAGTAGCCCTTCAATAAAGTTGGTGATGCGGATTGTGAGAGGTCAGCAATGTGAGGTGGACAACTTTTGGATGATTGTTCAAAACATGCCATTTTATTTATTAATGTTATTAAATGCTGCAATATCCCTACTATGATAAGGATGTCCCTACCTAACAAAACAAAAGGGAACACTAACACAAGATGTCTGGCCCTCACATTTAAACATTAAATACACAAAGCAAATATATGGCAATTCAAATAACATCAACAATGATATTCACTGTTTCTTGATAACCTCTCAGTAACCTGGGTGAGTTACCTTCCCCATGAGTCAAAATGAATTCAGCTTTAATGTTCATCAAAAAGAAACAAGGAAATCCATTTAGGTAATATAGTCTCAGATCCGTTCTTAATGTTTCAATATCAACGTAAAGTTTTGTTAACCAAAGTTCCAACAATAGTAAAACTTTTCTTCTTGAAACAAGGACTTTCCACTTCCTCAAAATAGCACCAATGCTATTCCCAGCCACTATGCTTTGCCACCAATTCCAGTTAACCAAGAAGAATTGCCACAGTTCTAAAGAAATACAACTTCTGTAAATGTCAGTGAAACAGTTCTTGGTTAACAGTTTTTATGTCTCTCTTTGTAAGATTAGTCTTCACAGTAGGTATCTTTGTCGGGATGACATCACAGCAGAGCTACTTCTACTTCAACAACTTCAACTAGAGTTTACCATGAAGACATTCTCCTTTGCCTCACAGTATTAAACTTCATTTGTGCTACTGAAGTATCACATCTACTGACAAACAGATATACCACCACAGCTTCAGTACTTTGTGATACCACCACAGCTTCAGTACTTTGGGACTTTACACAGATTATGACAAGATTCACTTTAAGGGACTTCAACTCGTTGAAGTAGGCAAGACATTCATCCTCTGAATATCCCTTTTCAAAAGGGTCAGCCTCTTTGCCTCTCTTGTCTGTCTGTAACCACAGGTTATGAACAAGGGCTCCTGGAAAACAACCCTAATCTGCCCAGGAGGGCTCCATGGTTAACAAAAATACAAGTGAACGGGTCGAAGTGACAAGCACGCCCCCCCTCACTATTCATTCACAATTCACATATAAAAAATGGAGTACCACACCTAAATATTTTGAATACTTATTTTTGTAATTACTGGCACGTAATTGCTGATTGTTTTAAGTATAGTGCTGATACATCAAAAGAACGACAGGGGTCATATCACATGAACAAGTGGAACAAGTATACAAAATGTGGTACGACGTCCTTTTGTCGCGGGATGTTTTTTCGCTGGGTTTTTTACTGTGAATTCTTTTTAAAAAAAAACCATCACATTTTTTAGAAAATGGGGGGGGGCGTTGGCGGCGAACAAAAAATAATTCAATGGGTTTTTGCGCGAAAAACAAATCGCGGTAAAAAACCCAGTGAAAAAACATCCCGCGATGAAATTACATGGAACCACAAATGTATATCGGTACAAAACAGTGAAAAAACATTTGTGACACTGTGGTTAGAAAAAGTTCGTTTTTTGATGTATCGACAGTAGTAACTGTATTATGTTATCTATGTAGACGTATGTGCAAGAGGTTTAACTTGCTTTTGTGTTTTTGTGCAAATGGATATTACTTTACCTTCTAACCTATGATGTTCAGCACTATACCTAAAACAATCAGCAATTATGTGCTAGTAATTACAAAAATAAGTATTCAAAATATTTAGGTGTGGTACTTGATTATTTATGTGTGAATTGTGAATGAATAGTAAGGGGGCGTGCTTGTCATTTCGACCCGTTCACTTGTATTTTTGTCTGTAACCACGATAACACCCTAGGATTGCCTTTGGGGCACACTTCTCTTGTTCTCCTACAATCTTTGGCAATATAGGTTGTATCAACTTCAAATGATATTTGTAAGTGCAGCTTTCCCTTTCCTAACTTTGCCATCATCTCTATGCCAACTATTATCCAGAATAATTACCCAGAAGCTTTGATGCCACTCTCTAGGCTTCAGGTAATGCTTGCACAATTGTATTTTAGGCAATGCTAAAGGTCTATTAGGCTCACGGTATTGGTAAAATTATTCTCTGGCACTGAGACTCAGTCTCAATAGGGGAATACTCTCTTGCTCTCTCTCCAACTTCACATACAATGTTTAAACTATGTCAAACTATGTTTAAACATACAATGTTTAAATCTACCCCCTCCTCATTCCCTACCTGACTACGTTCTTCAACACCTGCCTCTCCACCACCTCCTTTCCGGCCGCATTCAAACATGCTCATTCCCATCCTAAAGAAACCCTCTGCCAACCCTCTTATCACTTCTAACTTTCGTCCAATCTCTCTTCTCCCCTTCCTCTCTAAACTTCTCGAGCGCCTAGCCTACTCTCAACTCTCAGCATTTGTATCTACTCACTCTCTCCTTCCTCCCTCTCAATCTGGATTCCGCCCTAAACACTCTACTGAGACTGCCCTCACTTACGTGCTCAACTTCCTCCTTACTACTCGCTACGCTATACAATCTTCTATCCTCATCCTCCTTGACCTGTCTGCTGCCTTTGACACCGTCGATCACCCCTTACTTCTTAGTACTCTCTCCTCCTTTGGTTTAAAAGGGAGTGTCCTCTCCTGGCTCTCCTCTTACCTCTCCAATCGTTCCTACACTGTCTCCTGGGGCGGCCGCACCTCCTCCAACATCCCCTTGGACTATGGTGTTCCCCAAGGCTCTGTACTTGGCCCTTTCCTTTTCCCCCTTTATACCTCCCTTCTCGCCCCTGTTATCTCCTCTTTTGGCTTTTACCACCACTTCTACACTGCACCCAACTCTTCCTCTCCTTCTCCTCTTTCACTCCTGATCTCCACCACTCCTTATCTTCCTGCCTTATGGCCATTAAAAACTGGATGTCTTCTCTATTTCTCTCCCTTAATACTGACAAGACGGAAGTCCTTTTCTTTCCTTCTAACACACTTTCACCTATTCCTCATTCAATCAACCTTCCCCCTTCTACTCTTCCCATCTCTACCCATGCTCGCAATCTCGGTCTCCACTTCGACTCCTCTCTTTCCTTCCCCCACCACATTTCTCTCACCTCTCGCGCCTGCCGACATCACCTTTACAACATTCGTAAAATCCGATCCTCCCTCACCTTCCACACTTCTAAACTCTTAATCTCCTCTCTCATCTCCCATCTCTTCTATTGCTCTTCTCTCCTCTTTGGTCTCCCTGTCTCTCATCTGACCCCCCTCAAATCCATCTACCACTCCTCTATCCGTACTCTCTGTCTCCTAGGTCCTCGCGACTCTATTTCCTCCTCGCTCTCCCTCCTTGGCTGGCTTCCCTTCCTCTCCCAACTTAAGTTTCAGTTCCTCTGTCTGGCTTTCAAATCTCTCCATATCCTTGCCCCCCCACCTCTCCTCTCTCCTTTCATTCTACACTCCTTCCCGCTCTCTCCGCTCCGCTGATCATTTCCTACTCGCAGTACCCCCTTCACCATGTGCCTCTTCTATTTCCGTTCCTTTCAGCTCTTGGCCCCCCTACACTGGAACTCCTTACCTCTCTCCATCCGCTCCATCCCCACCTACTCCTTCTTCCGCTCTGCCTTGAAAGCCCTCCTTCTCCACTCCCCCTCTTGATTGTCAAAAATGGTATTGATTGATCCGACGGCTCTCCTGTCTCTGCTCTCAACTTCTCCTGCATTTTAAGAATACATCCAGCTGGGTCCTCATCATCACCCATGGTATATTGCATCAAAGACTGTAGATCGGGAGTATCCAGAACGACCCTACATAATGTGTCCCATACCATTGCCCTAACCCCATTAAACGATGCTCCATCATGTGCACCA
Organism: Ambystoma mexicanum; assembly: GCF_040938575.1. Lineage (NCBI taxonomy): Eukaryota > Metazoa > Chordata > Amphibia > Caudata > Ambystomatidae > Ambystoma > Ambystoma mexicanum. The sequence goes on from NC_090937.1 coordinate 82,157,147, forward strand.
TCCCCAAGAGTTACTCCCAGGTATCCAGCCTTAACCCATACATCTCCAGCTTGATCCCCAATTATGGAAACCGGTAAGCTCTTAAGATCCCTTATTGCCAGGGGCACCCCTGCCCTTTTTTTTTTCGAATTCGTACATCCACTTACTCAACCCTGCTGTAAGCTGTGGGAGGGCCTTAATTAAATTATTCTTATTCATTTGGGGCCAAGGCACGTACTGTGTCCTCCCTTCCCCCTTATGTATACAGGGCATCTGCATCTTTGCTCTACTTTAGATACACTTCTTCACAACACCTCTTCTTTTCACCAATGCCATCCAGCCAGTTCTGTTCCTTAACTGCCTCCTGCCCATATACATTCTGCTTGGGGGGTATTTTCGGCCACCTCTTCACCCTTGCCTTCCTCTTCACTCAGGTCCTCTGTGAACGTACCAGCATCCCCTCCCTCCATATTATCTCCCAACACCGTAGTCTCCTCTCCCAAGACAATCCACCCACACGGCTGTTTTCCTTCTCAACCCCTACACATTTTATACCTTCAATGTCCATCTTGAGCAATATTTCCCCAGCCTTTCACTCTCCCTATCCCGTTCCTAGTGCACTTATATCCCTTCTTGTTTCTGGGGATGTCTGTAACCTCTGGAGTTTCACTAGCAAACCTGTCAACCTGTCCTGGAACTCCCTAGATCGTTACTACGTCATTGCTGGTGCTTCAGGCTGGTGGGTCTATGGAGGTGGGGGAGCAGTAGCCTGTAATGTTGCTGACACTGCAGGGGATCCTACTGCAGCGGGAGGGGTCCCTATCACAGCAGGTACATAGCTTGGATTGGTGTACCCTTCTGCAGGATATGGTATCAAGGGATATAATACCTTGTCCCCTACCTTCACCCACCTACCCCTTCTCCCTTCCTGCACTTATCCCTTCTCTGTCTCTGCACCCCCGCTCCATTACCTTGATCATCTGTATCTTCGAACATACACCAAAGATCGAGGATCTCTTTTCTCTTCTGTGTCTGTTTCTGTCATGGTCGCTACTCCCGAGGGGCCAGGACTGGCCCAGCGCCCTCGGAAGCAGACCCGTCTTCCACTACTCCCGACCCAGCAGACCCCTACAGGGGCCCTTTGGACCGTGTCCTGGCACCTTTGGCGCCAAGCTTATGAAGGGTTTCAGTCCCGGCGCCATAGGCGCCGGGCTCATATTGATAAACAGTGTAATAATGCTTGGGTGGACTTACCTGAGGCAGACCATGCTGCATATTTACCCAGAACAATCCAGTCTGGTTGAAGTCCCCAGCCATCAGGGCTGGGAGGAACTATTCCCTCCATTCAGGAACTCTTTTCTTACCTGGGTGGAACCGGTGGAAGAACACACACTGGAAGCACTTCTCTGCTATTTAAACCACGCTCGATGGAAAACACGTGCTCCGCGTTATTCTGCAGCAGCAGCAGGACGCTCACCGAGTCGGCTCCTGCATTCCAGGTCCAGAGTCATCTTCAGCTTCCGCGCAGCAACCTGTGGATGAAGAAAGACACAGAACAATACTTACCAGATCCCGGAATCCAGTCACCGGCAAAACCTGCAAAGAATAAACATAAGGTTAGAAAAGTGCAACTTGCTCGCAGCCGCGCCCGCTTACCTGATCGATCCGTGATTGCAACGGAGCTAACCGCGGCCTTCTCTTCGGCAGCTTCTCTGCACCTGAAAGGCAAAGGACATAATTAAAAAGGGGTTCGGGTGAAGGCAGTCGCATTCATCTTAACTTACCAGTTTTTGCACGCGCAGAGGTGGCCGCATCAACCGCAACATCCCGGAACCTGAAAACTAGAAAAAGGACATTATTAGAGGTGCCATTAAAAGCGGCTAACGATCATTATACTTACGTGCATCGGCACGTGCAGTGGCAACGGATATAAAGCCCGCAGCATCCCGGCACCTGAAAACTAGAAAAAGGACATTATTAGAGGTGCCATTAAAAGCGGCCAACGAACATTATACTTACGTGCATCGGCACGTGCAGCGGCAACAGGAAACTACGCCCACAGCATCCTGAGGCCTGAAACAAAGGAAAATGGACATTATTGAGGTGCCCACCTTTTAAAGCCTAAAGACTACAGTATACTTACAGGCATCCGCTCGTGCAGTAACGGCGGCATCGCTCTTCGGCATCCCAGCACCAGTGCCACAACTAAGGCCGCAAAAGACTTGAGCCTCAACACTGAACTCATCCAGTGACGTAACTGGAATCCACGCACCCCTGCACCAGACGCAGGATGGAGAGCTCAGCATTTATACGCCTAAGGTGAGAGCTCGCCGAGACAAGTAGAAAGCTAGGCTGTGGGAGAAACTGGCGATTGGTGGGAGAAGGAGTCCCATCAAACGGTGATTAACCCTTTTTCTTCCACCTGCAGAAAACTTACCCTGCAAGTCAGACATTCGATAAGAGGAAGCCCAGTCCTGAGAGTCGTCCGAGCTCTACGCTTCTCAATTGAAGAAACGATAGCAGCCCAGCCGGGATCAGCGCCTCCGTGGGAATCAGGTGAGCGTTACAGTTTCCCCTTATATTTCGCTAGTAAAAATGAGGACATGTGTTCCAAAATGCTCTTGTTGTGCAAGCCCTGCCCTGGCCACAGGTAGGGCATCCCCCCTCCTCCTGTTTCTACGATCCACTGCTTATGATACTTTTCCAACCTGTCACGATACAGTGACCGGGCCTTATACATGTGCTCTATTGCTGATCCTCCCCCCATACTAGTGATGTCTATCCCTTACCAGCCCCGCAAAGCTCCTCTAATGTGCCGTGCATGCTGCCACTTACTTATAACGCCAAAAAAACAAAGAATCAACCCCCACCCTTCTCTCTCACCCTTCCATATGCACACAAGCCGCTCTAAGAGATCAGGAAGCACCACACCACACCACGACTCACACAATTACTGCCCCTTCTAAGGCCTGCTTCTTTACCCACAAAACACTACTAACACAAACTAAACCAACGCGCTACGCTAACAACCGCTACTTGTTCCAGGCCTACTATTTATATGAGACCACTACTTTTAATTTCCAAGAACCTCGTTTAAATGTTATTCTGTCTCGTGGTACCACCTTCCCTCCCCTTCAGAGGAGTGGATCCTGCCTTACATTTGCCTTACCTTATAATGCCTTACCTTATAATACCTTGCCGAACAAATCAACTAATAATACAAATTGTCACCAGTAATAACCGTAACCTCATTCACGTTACACCAATTACTTCACTCTCCACATATTCAAACCTTTCACACTTCTCCATACATCCGTCCCCTACTTGTTATGTCTTACAAGAGTCTACTCACATGTGCATGCTCACCCGAACTCCTCCGTCACAGGGTTCCAACACCGGCCTGCACTCTTATCGGAGCAACGCCCCGCTTCGTAGAGCAGAGAGGACTTTTCTTAAAATGGCTCCTACTAGACCACTCGGAACATGTGTTTTTGCGATGCCTGTCACTTTAGGTAGGCGCAGCTCCTTCTGGAGAAGTGGCTTGGAAGCCTCTGCAGGTACGGGGGGTGCTGGGATCACGTCAGGGTCACCAATTGAAAGTAAGCCTAACCCTAACGCTCACGCCAGAAAGACTGCAACCCGCTAGGGAAGAAAGGTCCAAGTCGATCTTGTAAGGATAACAAGTTTGATCTCATGCACAGATGAGAGCAACAGCAAAGAACTCTGCTGCCAAGAACGTTCTGCCGAAGAAAGATAAAAGCAGAAACATGTAAAGCAAAAATCATCATAAGTGACACAATATATATAGTAAACACCCGCGCGGTTGATTGGATGGACCCCAAACAGGTGCTGCCTTTATCCATATGGGATGGCAGTTTATTGGTCTCAGCCTAGTTCATCCATCATTCATCACATGGGCGCTGCGGGGCTCATCTTCTTCTCACGTCGAAGGTCAGAAAACAAATTAATTACACTCTTACTATACCGCTTGTTCCTCACTCATACTGTGCACTTGGCAGGCTTCAAAGCAGACTCACGGCAGGATACAGGTCTCTCCAACCTTCACCCACACATTTCACTCACTCCCTCTGTGCCATCTGGCTCCAAGGTCTCCACCCTCGTTTTGAACTATAAGTTATCCCTCCCGGCACCTCGCAATACAAATCACACAATTGTCGCTGCAACAACACATCCTGTCCATCCTCTTTGAACATTTCAGGACTTGTTACTTTGGGGTTGATGGTCAAAGGGCACCTGGTGTCATGGAATTCGGGGATCTTAGGGTTTAGTCAGTTATATGGGCTATAACTCGTGGTCACTCTGGAATGGCCCTGGTCATGCTTTGGCCAAAGTGAGATAACATGCCCATCAGGCACCGGCCTCAGATCGCGAACTTAGAGGGCACATTCCTCTTGGGTGAAAGACACATCTTCGCAACACTTTCAAGAACAATGGACAAACAGTGTGGTGGGTGGGGGTGCGAACTGTCCTCATGGGAGCTCGGGCATGACTGGAGATTTCTGTTGCCTCGTGGATTTGGGCCTAGTGCATGCAATGCCGCTTTTACTGTGCTTAGCGCGCAAACCTTCTCTTCTACCTAGGACTATTAATATCTACGCAAAATAGCGATGCCGCCCGCACCTTGGGCTGCACCATATGAATACTCTATAATTGATGATGTTAGCATGGGGTCCTGCTGGACGGGAAAGTGCTCCTTTCACTGATCCCCTCCCCCCGGTTCATTACAATGCCTCAAATGCATCTCGTCTTACTTTAACGTGCCTAGGGTTCAGGGGGGGAGCATTTAGAAGCTGCCAGGTCTTGTCGTTTGAGTGCTAACATATGGGGGATATTGTGAAATTTAACAACAGAATAGTGCCTCTCTAAGGTTGGCAGGGCTGGAGAGTGTCAGGGGGTATGAATGACTCTTCACAAATATCCTACCTTCTAGTTTGCTTCTAGGCCTGGTGTTGGGCATTTAGATTTCAGAATGGCGAGATTTCTGAAGAGAGGAAAAGGTCAGACAACTGCAGGGATGGTAAAACGAGTGACAGAACTTCGGAGTTCGGGTTGTCACATAACTTGAAGATAAATGCACATGGAGACAGATGGCCACAGTTTACACCCACACAGTAGGTTTCTTCTATCATAGTAGTAGCTAATTTATATGCCACAGATAAAAAGTACTTTTGTGTTCATCGATCTATAGATGTTCCATACACTAGCTGTAGCCTGTGTTAGAGATTTTGGTTACCCTGTTACAAGTACTGCATTATGTATGTGTTACATATAGGCCCCACGTCGAATCTGGAAAATTATATTCCCCATATGTGTGATTGTGGACAAATCACGCCTCCCTCTGTGCCTCGGTTCTTATATCTGGCTAAAATGAGAGCACCTGGAAACACCGGTGTTAGACACATCTGGATGTCCTGTGCCAGCACTTCCTGTGATATTACTTGGGGACTGGGTCAATGCCATAACATCCTGTGATGTCATCAGAGGTCAAGGGTTGTGTAATGTCACTTCCGCTACCCCTGGCATTTTGGTGAAATGACATCCTGACCGCCATACGTTGGTGACTTCCCCCAGTACCTTCTCCCAGTCAGTACGCTCTCTCCTGGTTTCAGCTTTCCGAGCTTTCTCCCTTTCCCAAAGTCTTGTTTTGGGGTTTTTGCCCGACTCTCTTCCTGCATCAGACACCAGACGCCACATGTCCAGGGATTCCTCAGCTGGGCAGCACACGCTGATTTAAAACTTGCAGCCTCACACTCCTTCCAGGCCCCTGCCTTCCTCATTTATGACATTGTCATGGGGCTTACCTGGTATTTCATAGAACTCTTTCTTCCTTTTCTGATTCTCATTCAATATGGCTTGCATAATTTTCTTTGTCAGCATTTTTCTTACTTTTTCTCTCATGGACATTAATGGTACACTTGGTTAACAATAAAAAACTTTAACTTGTTCTTCATGTCTTTCTTTAGGATTCTCATTGAAGGGCGTGTAGTGATCTTAGGTTTTGGGAGTTCCTCAGTGGAACAGGAGTCCTTGTCCCCAAAGGGGGAGTCTCTGCCGGTGAGTTCCTGCTTGCCTCTACCCCTACAGAGGGTGTTGCGTAGTGGGTTCACCTCCCTAGCCTCACAAGGAAAGGCCCCCTTGGGGAGAAGTAACAAAATGCCATGATTCATCACAGTTTCTAATAGCAATTCCTTCTGCCCACAGATTGGAAGAGATTGCTGCTCTGCTATGTAAGGAGCAGTTTCTGAGAGTGCTCGCCTAAGCGCTGGTGCTGCACTGCATCTTGCATTTCTGCCAAAAGTAGTTTCAAAGTTGCATAGGTCTTCGGATACTGCGCTTCCCGGGTTCCATATGAACCCATCTTTGCCGGAAGAGAGATGGCATGCCTTAGATGTTCGCAGGACAGTGCTAGCATATGTTGCATAGACTGATGGTGTTCAGAAAGTGGACACTTTGTTTGTTTGTTACATATCGGGCAGGAAGGAAAGCTTCTGCGGTTTCAAGCAGTCGCTGGATTCAAACACGTATTCACATGGCCTATGAGGTGACAGGGGTACCGTTGCGTCTATGGATCCAGGGTCGGTCAATCAGAGGCATGACGATGTTCTGGGCGGATGTGCAGGGAGTTTTGTAGGGTCGGTACCTGGGATGACCCCAACATATGTATTCGACATTACCGGTTGAATGTGGCCAGTCAAGATATTTGTGCATTTCGTGCCTGGATTCTGCATGCAGGCACACACATAAGGAAGTGTGGCCAGTAGCCCCTCAATAAAGTTGGTGATGGGGATTGTGAGAGGTCAGCAATGTGAGGTGGACAACTTTTGGATGATTGTTCAAAACATGCCATTTTATTTATTAATGTTATTAAATGCTGCACTATCACTACTATGATAAGGATGTCCTTACCTAACAAAACAAAAGGGAACACTAACACAAGATGTCTGGCCCTCACATTTAAACATTAAATACACAAAGCAAATATATGGCAATTCAAATAACATCAACAATGATATTCACTGTTTCTTGATAACCTCTCAGTAACCTGGGTGAGTTACCTTCCCCATGAGTCAAAGTGAATTCAGCTCTAATGTTCATCAAACAGAAACAAGGAAATCCATTTAGGTAATATAGTCTCAGATCAGTTCTTAATGTTTCAATATCAACGTAAAGTTTTGTTAACCAAAGTTCCAACAATAGTAAAACTTTTCTTCTTGAAACAAGGACTTTCCACTTCCTCAAAATAGCACCAATGCTATTCCCAGCCACTATGCTTTGCCACCAATTCCAGTTAACCAAGAAGAATTGCCACAGTTCTAAAGAAATACAACTTCTGTAAATGTCAGTGAAACAGTTCTTGGTTAACAGTTTTTATGTCTCTCTTTGTAAGATTAGTCTTCACAGTAGGTATCTTTGTCGGGATGACATCACAGCAGAGCTACTTCTACTTCAACAACTTCAACTAGAGTTTACCATGAAGACATTCTCCTTTGCCTCACAGTATTAAACTTCATTTGTGCTACTGAAGTATCACATCTACTGACAAACAGATATACCACCACAGCTTCAGTACTTTGTGATACCACCACAGCTTCAGTACTTTGGGACTTTACACAGATTATGACAAGATTCACTTTAAGGGACTTCAACTCGTTGAAGTAGGCAAGACATTCATCCTCTGAATATCCCTTTTCAAAAGGGTCAGCCTCTTTGCCTCTCTTGTCTGTCTGTAACCACAGGTTATGAACAAGGGCTCCTGGAAAACAACCCTAATCTGCCCAGGAGGGCTCCATGGTTAACAAAAATACAAGTGAACGGGTCGAAGTGACAAGCACGCCCCCCCTTACTATTCATTCACAATTCACATATAAAAAATCGAGTACCACACCTAAATATTTTGAATACTTATTTTTGTAATTACTGGCACGTAATTGCTGATTGTTTTAAGTATAGTGCTGATACATCAAAAGAATGACAGGGGTCATATCACATGAACAAGTGGAACAAGTATACAAAATGTGGTACGATGTCCTTTTGTCGCGGGATGTTTTTTCGCTGGGTTTTTTACCGTAAATTCTTTTTCAAAAAAACCCATCACATTTTTTAGAAAATGGGGGGGGGGGGGGTTGGGGGCGAACAAAAAAAAATTCAATGGGTTTTTGCGTGAAAAACAAATCGTGGTAAAAAACCCAGTGAAAAAACATCCCGCTATGAAATGACATGGAACCACAAATGCATATCGGTACAAAACAGTGAAAAAACATTTGTGACACTGTGGTTAGAAAAAGTTAGTCTTTTGATGTATCGACAGTAGTAACTGTATTATGTTATCTATGTAGACGTATGTGCAAGAGGTTTAACTTGCTTTTGTGTTTTTGTGCAAATAGATATTACTTTACCTTCTAACCTATGATGTTCAGCACTATACCTAAAACAATCAGCAATTATGTGCTAGTAATTACAAAAATAAGTATTCAAAATATTTAGGTGTGGTACTCGATTATTTATGTGTGAATTGTGAATGAATAGTAAGGGGGCGTGCTTGTCATTTCGACCCGTTCACTTGTATTTTTGTCTGTAACCACGATAACACCCTAGGATTGCCTTTGGGGCACACTTCTCTTGTTCTCCTACAATCTTTGGCAATATAGGTTGTATCAACTTCAAATGATATTTGTAAGTGCAGCTTTCCCTTTCCTAACTTTGCCATCATCTCTATGCCAACTATTATCCAGAATAATTACCCAGAAGCTTTGATGCCACTCTCTAGGCTTCAGGTAATGCTTGCACAATTGTATTTTAGGCAATGCTAAAGGTCTATTAGGCTCACGCTATTGGTAAAATTGTTCTCTGGCACTGAGACTCAGTCTCAATAGGGGAATACTCTCTTGCTCTCTCTCCAACTTCACATACAATGTTTAAACTATGTCAAACTATGTTTAAACATACAATGTTTAAATCTACCCCCTCCTCATTCCCTACCTGACTACGTTCTTCAACACCTGCCTCTCCACCGCCTCCTTTCCGGCCGCATTCAAACATACTCATTCCCATCCTAAAGAAACCTTCTGCCAACCCTCTTATCACTTCTAACTTTCGTCCAATCTCTCTTCTCCCCTTCCTCTCTAAACTTCTCGAGCGCCTAGCCTACTCTCAACTCTCAGCATTTGTATCTACTCACTCTCTCCTTCCTCCCTCTCAATCTGGATTCCACCCTAAACACTCTACCGAGACTGCCCTCACTTACGTGCTCAACTCCCTCCTTACTACACGCTACGCTATACAATCTTCTATCCTCATCCTCCTTGACCTGTCTGCTGCCTTTGACACCGTCGATCACCCCTTACTTCTTAGTACTCTCTCCTCCTTTGGTTTCAAAGGGAGTGTCCTCTCCTGGCTCTCCTCTTACCTCTCCAATCGTTCCTACACTGTCTCCTGGGGCGGCCGCACCTCCTCCAACATCCCCTTGGACTATGGTGTTCCCCAAGGCTCTGTACTTGGCCCTTTCCTTTTCCCCCTTTATACCTCCCTTCTCGCCCCTGTTATCTCCTCTTTTGGCTTTTACCACCACTTCTACACTGCACCCAACTCTTCCTCTCCTTCTCCTCTTTCACTCCTGATCTCCACCACTCCTTATCTTCCTGCCTTATGGCCATTAAAAACTGGATGTCTTCTCTATTTCTCTCCCTTAATAATGACAACACGGAAGTTCTTTTCTTTCCTTCTAACACACTTTCCCCTATTCCTCATTCAATCAACCTTCGCCCTTCTACTCTTCCCATCTCTACCCATGCTCGCAATCTCGGTCCCCACTTCGACTCCTCTCTTTCCTTCTCCCACCACATTTCTCTCACCTCTCGCGCCTGCCGACATCACCTTTACAACATTCGTAAAATCCGATCCTCCCTCACCTTCCACACTTCTAAACTCTTAATCTCCTCTCTCATCTCCTGTATCTTCTATTGCTCTTCTCTCCTCTTTGGTCTCCCTGTCTCTCATCTGACCCCCCTCAAATCCATCTACCACTCCTCTATCCGTACTCTCTGTCTCCTAGGTCCTCGCGACTCTATTTCCTCCTCGCTCTCCCTCCTTGGCTGGCTTCCCTTCCTCTCCCAACTTAAGTTTCAGTTCCTCTGTCTGGCTTTCAAATCTCTCCATGACCTTGCCCCCCACCTCTCCTCTCTCCTTTCATTCTACACTCCTTCCCGCTCTCTCCGCTCCGCTGATCATTTCCTACTCGCAGTACCCCCTTCACCATGTGCCTCTTCTCGCTTCCGTTCCTTTCAGCTCTTGGCCCCCCTACACTGGAACTCCTTACCTCTCTCCATCTGCTCCATCCCCACCTACTCCTTCTTCCGCTCTGCCTTGAAAGCCCTCCTTCTCCACTCCCCCTCTTGACTTCCTTCCTTCTCTCTCCTCCATTCTCCCCAGTTCCCCCTATCCCCTTCATACCTCCCACTTTCCCCCCTTTTTTCTCACACCGTGGAACTTAAATCAGACAACTGAATTTGATCCCCCTCCCTGACTACCACCACTCCCTTCCTCCTCACCCTTCCCTCGCCTCCTCCATCTAAGAAAACTGTTCTACGCACTGTTACACTGGTTTGTATCATGATTGTTTATATGCTTCTCCCTCCATTGTACCTGTTATTTTATTGTAAAGCGCTTTGGGTTAAAGCGCTATATAAATTTAATAAACATAAACATTTGACATTTCTTTATAAGCAATTGTTGTCTGCATGATTAATGATTCAGAGTTCACTCCTCCTTTGAGAAACGTAACTATGCGCATGCAACCATTTCTTCATAGGTTTTACAAAGTTTAAAGGTTTAACAATTGCTTTTCGTAGCCCTGACTCTTCACGCGAGTGAAATAGAAATACCTGATCACTGCGAGTGCTACATTTCAAGTGTCCCATTGTTAAATACTGAACAAATAACTGCATCTCGCTTCTACTCTTACGCAATTGATTATTAAGTTGGATATTGTTGTTGGCAGTGCTCGCGCAGGAATCAGAACTTCAGGTTTAACTCACTGGCTTCTATTTTCCTTCCTCCACGTGTTGCTCAACTTCTACGACTTCTGGCTTCTCTAGGGACCCACACCCTTCCTCGCTGAAGGTGTCTCCATTCCGGCCACTCAATTAAGGAGCTCTTCTCGGTCTTGAGAGCCACGGCTTCAGGACAGCTGCTCACCACAGTCTTTGACACGCTTCTTTCTGCACAATCGCTGCAATTAGGCTCACATGGGGAAAGGCAGCCCTCCTGCATGCCTTCCGCTGTGCAGCCTCTGCACACCCGAGTTTGTGGAACAACACGCTCACGGGAGGAGTAGGTGAAATCTGCTGCATTAGAGTCCTGGCGTATCTTTGGTTCTCCCACTTCTGCCTGGATTGTCAACTCTGTGCCTTCTTCCTTCTGCTTCTGCTACTACTGCATACACTCCAGCCACAGTTCTAGATCCTCCCTATTGCTTGCACCTGAGGCGGCCTTTCATGCCTCTCAGGTTCCATCAGGGGTGGGCCATTAGGCTTAATTGCCTGACTACTACTACATCATAACTCTTCATCCTCTTCCTCATCCCAGTACTTATGGGATTATGGACTTGTAGTCTTCAACAACAACATGTGTTCTTTTTAGTAACTTCTTGGTTTTAAGGGTAGACGTATTTCACTTAGAGTTATTTAAGGATGAACCATTAGAATTTGCTGTTATAGAGGAAGACAATTTATTTAAGGAAATATTTCTGAATTCCTTTATACCACTGTGTTACACTTCAGGCTTCCCCGCGGGCATCCTTGCCGAATACAACTTCTTTACAGGCTCCTCTATGGTCGAGATACAAGCTACCATGGCGTCTGTACAAACGTCGACGCGTTCCAGGTCACCTGACACGTCTTGTAAGTGGAAGACGTACAGCAAGCCGCGCCCCTCTTACGACTATAAAACTACCGTCTTCCAAGGGGCTCGTTGCTGCTAATTAGCGTTACCAGCTACTCGCGGTTTCGTCCGTTTCCTCTTCGTGTCTTCCTACACAAATCCTTATCTGAACTCCTGGTTTTGACCCTTTGCCTGACTTTTGGATTGCCTCGTCTCCTCCTTCATTCTTGTCGAGCTCGTCTGGTTGTTGGACTCGGAAGGCTACTGGATATGCCTCTCTTCTGTCTTGCGGTTCTTTCCTGGTTGCTGCTCTGCACTTCAATTTTGCTGTCTACTATCCGGATCATCTCAACAGCTATTCAACTATACTTGTGTACTCAGGTACATACCTATTGTCTTCCATGGATATTGTCTTCTGTTGGATTCTGGGACATTGAGTGACTTTTCTGTGAGATTGCTCTTAAGTGCATATGAACGCCCTCCTGAACTGCACCAACCCGGCACTAGCGCGTCCCTCGTGCCGTTCGGGGTTACTTACCTATACTAACTTCCCTGTTTATTATTTTCTCCTGTCGTTGTCTTCAGAGTCCTGGATTCCTCTTACTCCATTTATCTTTATTCAGGTCAGTTGTTTATCAATTCTATAGCTATAGTGGGAACCGATACTGATTTAGTTCAATTCCACTCATTTGTGTCATTCTTTGTAGATCATCCCGGGGAAACTCAACTTCACTCCAATATCTATTTAGGTAGTTGTCCAATCTTTTCAACTGTTCTAATCACTTGTATAATATCAACACTGTCTAATATCTTGATATTCTTTTGCAGCATTGGTATTGGCGGTGTGTGTTCTCCCCGCTCTTTTACTCAATTGACACCTCTGTCTGTTCTAACTGAAACAGCAGAGAGGTACATTGTGGAAAAGAGCCCCTCTTTGAGGAAGCCTGAGTATTGTACTCAGGGGAGCTGGGATGGAAGGCTGAATTTGGAATCTTATACCACCAACATCTCCAAGGTCAATTTCTCTGCATCTTCGGCCTATTCGTAGTGGTGAGTAACAGAATTAACAGCCTTAAAAAAATGTCCACAGAGGCCAGTGATGCTTTGAATCAAATCGTGCAAATGGTCACGGATCTACGTACCGACTTGACCAATGCACAAGAAGCACTGCGCCAACGCATGGACGCCATTCAGTCTTTGGTTACCACACCAGCGTCACAGATGGCTGGTGCTGGAGCTACAGCATCAGGTTCAGGGTTTCCACCACCACAGCAAGAACCAAACCCAATCATGCTTACAACCCAGTTCCCTCTAGCTCCTCCTGAACGCTTCCTAGGCGACCCTAAACAATATCAAACCTTCATTAATCAATGCAAATTGCATTTTCTGGGTCGCCCCGCCTCATTTCCCACATCTACAACCAAAGCGGCTTTTGTTTTGTCTCATTTGGGAGGCACTGCAGCCGCATGGGCTAACCCGTTGTTGGAATCTAATAGTCATGTTCTCTACAATTGTGATGCCCTTCTTGCTATGATGAGTAAAGTATTTGATACGCATTATACTACACAAGCTACTGATCTGGAACTCTTAAAACATCGACAAGGAAACAATTCTTTATTAGTTTATTTGGCACGATTCAATCAGTTGGCAGCAGAAACTGAATGGCCTGAAGAAAAGAAGACAGCTGTCTTCTATCAAGGCCTCTCAGATGAACTAAAGGACATCCTTTCCACTGTTCCTGTAGTCCCAGCGGCATTCGGGGAACTGCTAGACTTAGTCCTTCAGATTGATGCTCGTAAGTCCGAAAGACGTGGCGAAAAGAAAACTGCATTGTTCAACACGGTTTCAGCAGAGGCCTCGTCTTCATTGTCTCCTGCGCCTGAACCTATGCAGATTGGGGTGGTTAGGGGACCGCTTACCCCTGCTCAACGAGAATATCGTCGAGTACACAATCTTTGCATGTATTGTGGGGCCTCTGATCACTTATCACCTGAGTGTACCAAAAAACCTAAAAGAAAGGCGGGAAACGCCAAATCCCGACAGTAGACAGAGTCCCTATGTCGGGAAACTCACCCTTGGACTCTACATTACAGAATACGAGTCATTTAGTCCGTCTACCTGTTACATTTTCCTTAGATCATGGTGTTTCATTCCAGATAACAGCCGTGATTGATTCAGGTGCAACAGGTAATTATGTTGATCAATGTTTTGCCGCCACGTCAAAAATACCACTGGTTCGCAACACTATACCTGAAACAGTGAATGCAGTGGATGGTTCACTTCTTGTCTCAGGAATGGTAACTCACCAAACAGTTCCACTACATATGAGTACTGATGAAGGCCATACTGAAGACATATCATTTGATATCATTAAAGCATCAGCTTACAAAGTCATTTTGGGCATTCCATGGTTGAAACTTCATAATCCTGCCATCGACTGGTCGACATCTCAGATTCAGTTCCCTTCCAATATGTGCAATACTCGATGTACTACATTACTCGGTATTACTCATGATAGTCCAGTCAGGGTGCTAGTTTCACCTACAATGCATATCGAAGCTGTCTCTAAAAATGTTACCTCTGTGATATCTTTTCAATATGCAGATTACACAGATGTTTTTGACAAAGGGATGGCAGAAACTCTACCCCCACATAGAGCTTATGATTGCCCAATAGACTTAATTCCGGGTGTAAAAATACCATCCGGCAGAGTGTACTCCCTCACTCTCAAAGAAGACGAAGTTCTTAAAGATTACATAGACAAGGCTGTGAACATGGGATTCATTCGTCCTTCCAAATCACCAATTTCATCACCACTTTTCTTTGTCCCTAATAAGGAAGGGGATCTACGTCCTTGTATCGATTATCGTGCTTTGAATGCAGCAACCATAAAAAACCAGTATCCTCTTCCTCTGATCTCTGTCCTTCTTGATCAATTGGATTCTTCCAAAATATTCACTAAGCTTGATCTCAGAGGAGCTTACAATCTCGTCCGCATGAGAGAGGGGGACGAATGGAAGACCGCATTTAAAACACGTTACGGTCTGTTTGAATATCTTGTAATGCCTTTTGGGTTATGTAATACCCCGGCCACCTTTCAAGCTTTCATGAATGATCTGTTTTACGACATTATTGATCAATTTGTTGTTGTCTATCTGGACGACATCTTGATTTACTCTCAAAACCAGGAAGACCGCGAAAAACATGTCAAGATAGTACTTCAACGTCTGAGGGAACATAGATTGTTTGTTAAAGCCGAAAAGTGCATATTTCATGCCTCAGAGGTGGAATTTTTGGGATATGACCTTACTAACAATGGAGTGCGCATGAGTCAATCCAAAATTAGTGCGATTCTGGAATGGCCTGGGCCCAATTCAGTGAAATCTTTACAATCATTCCTGGGATTTGCAAACTTTTATAGACACTTCATCAATGGGTTTTCTGAAATACCTGCACAACTTACTTCTCTGACAAGTGCCAAAGTACCATTTGTATGGTCTCCAGAAGCTCAGAGAGCCTTTGATCAATTAAAATCAGCCTTCACTTCCGCTCCTGTCCTCAAACTTCCTGATCCCAAGCTTCCTTTTTTTGTTGCCGCTGATGCTTCAGGTTATGCCCTGGGGGCGGTATTGTCTCAAACCTGTCCACATTTGGGAGAGATTCATCCTGTTGCCTATTTCTCTCGTAAATTGACAGCTTACGAAAAATATTATTCCATCACAGAGCGCGAACTTTTAGCCATCAGAGACGCATTCTTGGAATGGAAGCATCATCTTTTGGGGGCCAAACACCTTGTAACTGTATATTCGGATCACCGCAGTCTGTTAGCCTTCAAATCTATGAAATGTCTTACGGCTAGACAGGCGCGGTGGCATTTATTCTTTTCACAATACCAATTTGTTATCACATACCGTCCTGCTAAAGCTCAAGTCCCGGCTGATACTCTCTCGCGCTTACATGCGGATGGTCACTCTCAACAGGTCGAAGCTCTTCCTCTTCTACCAAACAAGGTTGTTTGTGGTTGTTCTGTTCAGCCCTCTTTGCGTTCAATCCTCCTTGATTGGGTTTCAAAACATCCAATAGAGATCACTGACCTCAATCTGGAAATCATTCAGGGTATGCCATTCATCCAAGGGCGCGTCTATATACCCTCAGGTCAAGCTAGATATTTAGCGCTTCAGTGGTCTCACGATTCTTTGATTGCTGCACATCCATGAAGTCAAAAAACTCTTGAAGCCTTACAGCGTTGGGCTTGGTGGCCTTCCAGGGTTAGTGATGTAAAGGATTACATTTTGACTTCTTCCATATGTACTCAGTGTAAAACTTCTAGAATCAAACCAGTTGGATTGTTACAACCTCTTCCTGTGCCGTACAAACCTTGGCAGATGCTGTCAATGGATTTCATTGTGGAACTTCCTGACGTTCAGGGTTATGACACTATTTGGATAATGGTTGATTACTTCACTAAATATGCATTGTTCATACCTTGTTCTGGTTTGCCTGCAGCTCCGGAATTGGTGAAACTGTTCTTGACAAATGTGTTTCGTTTCTTTGGTTTACCCTCGGTTATTGTTTCCGATCGTGGCTCACAATTTACATCACGGTTTTGGAAGGCTCTTACAGCTTCTCTAGGTATTGAGGACAGGTATTCCTCAGCTTACCATCCTCAAACGGATGGGCAGACTGAGAGAACTAATGCTACTATCGAACAGTATCTATGCTGTTTATGCCTTCAGTACCAACAGTCTTGGTTTACTTCTTTGCCTTATGCAGAATTTGCATACAACAACTCTATGCATACATCAACTGGAGTTTCTCCCTTTTTTGCCCTGTATGGTGGTCATCCTAGGGCACTTCCACTTGATACAGTATTACCGGCCATTAATCCTGCAGCAAAAGATTGCATCAGAGATCTCGATAAGAGTAATCGGGATGTACGCTGTCATTTACTCAGAGCTCAAGATCGTGCCAAGAAGTATGCTGATGTGCATCGATCACCTGCTCCAGTCTATCGCAGTGACATGAAGGTGTGGTTATCATCCCGCAATTTGCGAATTGCAGGCAAACGCTCGCTTCTGCCCAAATTTGTGGGACCCTACGTCATTACTGATGTCATCAATCCTGTGGCAGTTAAGCTTTCTCTGCCGCGATCATGGCGCATACATCCAGTCTTTCATGTCTCCTTGATCAAGCCTTTCATCCATGGGACCCGTCTGCCTACTCGTCCTTCACCGATCTTGGTGGATGGTGAGGAGGAATATGAGGTCTCGCGTATCCTGGACAGCAGGGTGTCTAGGGGTACGTTGTTCTACCTCGTGGATTGGAAGGGGTATGGGCCTGAGGACCGTACTTGGGAGCCACTCTCCAATTTGCATTGTCCGGTTCTTCTGAGGAGCTTCCATTCCGCCAGGGGGTTACCGGAGTCTTTGGGGGAGGATGCTGTTACACTTCAGGCTTCCCCGCGGGCATCCTTGCCGAATACAACTTCTTTAAAGGCTCCTCTATGGTCCAGATACAAGCTACCATGGCGTCTGTACAAACGTCGACGCATTCCAGGTCACCTGACATGTCTTGTACGTGGAAGACGTACAGCAAGCCGCGCCCCTCTTACGACTATAAAACCACCGTCTTCCAAGGGGCTCGTTGCTGCTAATTAGCGCTACCAGCTACTTGCGGTTTCGTCCGTTTCCTCTTCGTGTCTTCCTACACAAATCCTTATCTGAACTCCTGGTTTTAACCCTTTGTCTGACTTTTGGATTGCCTCGTTTCCTAATTCATTCTTGTCGAGCTCGTCTGGTTGTTGGACTTGGAACGCTACTGGATACGCCTCTCTTCTGTGTCTTGCGGTTCTTTCCTGGTTGCCGCTCTGCACTTCAATTTTGCTGTCTACTATCCGGATCATCTCAACAGCTATTCAACTATACTTGTGTACTCAGGTACATACCTATTGTCTTCCATGGATATTGTCTTCTGTTGGATTCTGGGACATTGAGTGACGTTTCTGTGAGTTTGCTCTTAAGTACATATGAACGCCCTCCTGAACTGCACCAACCTGGCACTAGAGCGTCTCTCGTGCCGTTCGGGGTTACTTACCTATACTAACTTTCCTGTTTATTATTTTCTCCTGTCGTTGTCTTCAGAGTCCTGGATTCCTCTTACTCCATTTATCTTTATTCAGGTCAGTTATTTATCAATTATATAGCTATAGTGGGAACCGATACTGATTTAGTTCAATTCCACTCATTTGTGTCATTCTTTGTAGATCATCCCGGGGAAACTCAACTCCACTCCAATATCTATTTAGGTAGTTGTCCAATCATTTCAACTGTTCTAATCACTTGTATAATATCAACACTGTCTAATATCTTGATATTCTTTTGCAGCATTGGTATTGGCGGTGTGTGTTCTCCCCGCTCTTTTACTCAATTGACACCTCTGTCTGTTCTAACTGAAACAGCAGAGAGGTACATTGTGGAAAAGAGCCCCTCTTTGAGGAAGCCTGAGTATTGTACTCAGGGGAGCTGGGATGGAAGGCTGAATTTGGAATCTTATACCACCAACATCTCCAAGGTCAATTTCTCTGCATCTTCGGCCTATTCGGAGTGGTGAGTAACACACTGGGAGAAAGATGGATTTTTATCCTGAAGTACCTGGAAGGGTCTCCTATTGTTAAGGCTTGATCAGGTGTTATGGCGTTTGTGCCAAAAGCCACCAATCGTATATGTGGTTCAGATACATCATAATGACGGTGGGCAGTCATCATTTCGAAAAAAAATGTCGACAAAAATGTCGACAAAAAAATGTCGAAAAAAAAAATGTTGACTTTCGTTTTTTTTTATTATATATTTATTTTAGGGGTTCGGGAGTTAAAAAAAAGGGAAAAATTAAAAAATAATTTAAAAAAAGGGGTTGGGGGGGGGGAACCACCCAATTTAAAAAAAAAAAATGCATTGAAAAAAAAAGTCAACATTTTTTTTTTCAACATTTTTTTTCGAAATTTTGACTTTCGACATTTTTGTTGTCGAAATTATCACTATGAACCCATAATGACAATAAGCCATCACCTGCTCTGGCAACTTTAAAAGGTTTTCCCTTTCAAAGGACAAATACTGTGTCTCATCCCACGGGATCTCGTCACCCCGCTGGGCCTTTTCTCCTCACAGGTGATCCTCCCGCAGTAAACCTCCCCAATGTCAGGATCAGGAAGCATCTGCTTTTCCCTGGCCACCTGGGAGGAGACTTTAGGCATGGATTCAGTGAGGAATCCGTAGGCTTCATCACTGGGTGTTGCAGCATACATGTGTGTTGTGTGATGTTTCATAGGTCCTATCATCTTCAGCTTTGGTATTCCTCAAACGTAAGTGGTATTCCTCAAAGGTAAGTACTGGGATGAGTAAGAGGGATCTGGAGATAATTTCTAGATTACTTAATGGTAATCCTCATTACTCCTATGCATACTGTTCCTCGTCACCATACTCACCTCTCCCACCCTCCCTCCAGGGGATGGTAGGGCACATGATCTTCAGTTGGACGTAGGTGACTAATGAGTAAAGGGTTAAGGAGGTATTATACCTCCTGGGAGGTATACAAAACTCACATATGACTACCACAACACCAACTATAAAATAATATAATATAGCAAACTCCACACCTCTTCTAAAAACTCATACAACCGCAACATGCTCCATATTCCAACCCTATATTACAGGACACAATACTACCCATACAGACCTGTACGCCCACAAATCCACAATCAACGCATAACACCCAGAATCAAATCCAACACACAGTGACCATTTTTTTCCAAATGGAAACTACCAACATAACAGCAAAAGCACTCTTGTGTTTTTCCTCTCCTCCCACTAAAAATCCCACCCTCCCATTCTCCGATTCGCCAAAGTGCCTGTAAACCATAAAAATGGCAGCTGTGCACAGTATAAATCACATTACCTTCATGTCCCTCTTACCCATCTGCTAGGACTGATTTGCTATACTCCGGCCTGGTGTACAGATCTATAGAAGACCAACCTATATTGTGACAGGGACAACTCTGGGGAGCTGTAGCCAAACCAATTTAAGGTAGCTAGGTGAGTGGTCTAGGCTACGTCTCAAGAGATGGTGAGCTTGTAAGGGGTCTACAATGAGTACACACAGTGCAGCAGTCAATGATTACAATTAAACTATCAGGTCTAAAAATACTTCTTTACTTATGGCCAGAACATACAGTGAAAAATGACTACTACAAGGTAATATTATCACACAACACTAAAAATTAGATGCATATATACAATTACTGGTCTAGGGCAAAAAAACATATCAAACCCCTGAAAAGAAAGGTATGGGTAAGTATTTGCACTAAAAGTCCGCAGATAATCAACCCTTTCTTCAGAAGTCCAACCTAAGTTGTCTGGGGCCTTGTGCTCAAAAGTTCAGCAAACTTTCATATAGTTCTTGGAAGCTGGAAAAAAATAAAAGTAGGGTCTCTGGGGTCCAGTAAACAGTTGCAAGTGTCAGGGCACAAGTAATATAACTAATAAACGTGTTCCCAAATTTCAGAGTGTTTGTGTGAACAAGCTATGGCAAAGCCAAAGTATTAGAAAAGTTTAGTAAAAGTTAGCAAACCTTTAAAGGGGAGTTTAGGGGGCAGGTAAGTATCACTATAACTCACCCCCTGTACTTCGATTCTTCATGAGACTTGGCAAGTCAGTTGAAGAAGGTCCGTGGTCGCTTTTCCCGCCATCAGCCTCAGCCCTTGGCCCCCAGGGGTTGCAGGCTTGAGCAGATCTCTGGTCGGTGTCTGATGCTGGTGCAAGGACTCTCAGTAGAAGAATGCAGCAAAACCCAATGCAGGGTCCCTCTCAGGACAGGAATGGATGCAGGTACGCAATTTTCGATGACAGCCACTGATGCACGGCGACGCAAAGGGACTTGCTTGTCGTGATCAGACTTTCCCGCCTATCTCGAGTCCCCTTAATGCTAGGAATACAACATTCCGCAGAAGTAAGTCATGTTGCACAAGCTGAGGATCCCCCAAGGTCCAAGCCTCAACTCGGAATGGCGACATCTGCAGCACGGTAGCCCAAACTCAGAGCTGGTCAGCCATAGGGCGGTCCTGGGCTACTTCCGAAGGCTCTTCTTCGTAGGACTCTGCGATGACATCAAGAATGGATGTTCCCTCCACTACAAGGGTCACAACTACTCCGCAGGACTGCTGGAGATTCAAAAATAAAAGCAAAACGTTTGGGGGTCCACAGAAAGGGGAGGAAAGGTGCAGTAAAGAGGGATCTTTCCTAACACTGTCCCAGTACTTACTTGTGAGGTTCCCGACCTCCATCTCAGGAATCCATTTAATCTTTTAATTAACACCCATACCTGCCCCAACCCTCCAGAGAGTACAATACTCTGCCACCCCCACAACATGTTAGATTTAATTTTCCTGCCTAGCTGTCAGGATCTTCGGTGGGTGGCTTTGCCACCTGCTGCTCTGTTCTTTCCACTCCCGTCTTGGCTTGGAGGGGCACCTGGATGTTCCCCTGCCCCTGCACTCTCTGCTGCGCTTTTGGGTGCTTGGGGTTGGGACATTGGTCTCCCAAGTCCCCTTGCTGAACAGGGGGACTGGTTGAGCGGGAGCCTGTCCTGTGGGCCCTGCTGGGCAATCCAGCATGGATGGTCTGGGCCCGGGCGTCGGTGAGTGGGCGATGGGCCCTTGGCCGTCGAACGAGGAGTGAACGGGAATGGCTTCCAGCCCTCTTCTGACTGCCGGGCTGCTCCAATCCCTGTCTCCGACGCTGCTTTCAGTATCACAGAGACAGGGACAGGGCTCTAGTGTGCGCATCCGCCTCTATGGGCTGTCGCATTGTTTCTGGACCTAGCAGGAATCCAGGCAGGGCCAGGTGACTCTGCGAGGTCCCTCCTACAAATATGAGAGAGGAAATAAAACATGTTCTTTTTGAATGGTGCGCTCACTCACGTTTGGATGCTTGGGGGGCTGTGGGCAGAAAAAACACCTGTCGGTCTTGCTGTGCTTCTTGCTGGCAGGTTCTTGCATGCCTCTGGGCTGCCTGACTGGGTCAGCTGGTCACGTTGTGGGCCAGGTGCATGGGGGAGGTGGCCAAGACATGGGCTGGGGTGCTTGAAATTGGTTGCACCTGGTTGTCCTTGATTCCTTACTTTAGGGAGGTTCTGCTTCAGTTATTTTGGCTTCTGGTCTTTTGCTCTGCTAGTGCCTGGTGCTCTGCTCTTGGAGGGATCTTGCTGCAGGATGTGTTGGTCTCTGCTGGTGCCTTTTGGAAGTTTCTGCTGGTGGTTGGCTACAGTTTTCTACCTGTTGTACCTGGCTGCCGTGCCTCCTGTAATAAGGTGGTGTAAGCTGAAACATATAGAGGTGGAGGGCACCACAGCGAGTTCCCTTTCTCCCTCTACAGACTCTGACAGGTGTACCTGCTCCAAGCGTAAGAGGGCTTCTGTGCTGGTCCACATTTGCAGGAAAGCCCTGAGGAGGGATGAGGATAAAGGCTAGGCGATCCAAGTCTCTGGCTCTGTCATACGCTTCTTCTTATGACCAGGAGTCCTCTTTGTCTTCCTCTTTGGTGCAGGCTGATGCTGACAATCCTAAAGGGAAGTATCTGGATAAAGAGGTGCTGGCTGCTGTGTTGGTGCAGGTGGCGGGATACATGAGGTTTCATCAATTGCGCCCTGTGCCTAATGTGTTGTCTGGATCCAGGCTTCCTCCACGCCAGTTTAAATATACTATCAGGGCGGGACTGCCATTGCTTCCTGAGATCTGGGAGGAAGTCCTCAAGGACTGATGGAAGCCTGAAAAGGTGGTGATTCCTCGCTTTATGGCCAAATTTGATCCCTTACATGGAGAGGAAGGTGCGCTTCCACAGGGGCTTCAGTTGAATACTATCCTGTCCAGCTTGTTGGGTCACTCATCAATGGCGGCTAAGGAAGCAGACGTCTGGAATCCTGTGGATAAAATGGTGGATTTGGCCATGAAAAAGCCTTACGCTGGGGCGCACATGGTCTTTCGGGCTGTCACATACACCTGAGGCTGCTTTGGGATGTTTTACTAAATTGGTGCCACTTGTAGTGGAAAGGGGCCGGATTGTGCTCCCCTCTCAGGCTATGCAGTAGCAGGTGGAGCTTCTGTCGGGTTTGGCAATGATGGGGTTTGTGCTGCTGCAGTGACCATAGGGGCTGCGGTCTCGGGCCGCTGTCACTTGCACCTCTGAGACTGGCATTCTGATGGGCATCAGAAAGCGGTGGTCATGAAGATTCCTTTTGATGGCAAGATGTTGTTTGGTGATTCTCTGGAGGACAGAGTGCACTGCATGTTCAAAGCAGAAAAGCACTCTGAAAAGCTTTGTCAACGTTCTGAGGTGAAGCCAACAGGGGTAAGGGGGCTTCTGGTGGCTGCAAGAGGTTTCGGAGTCATGCCGTGTCCAGGGGGAGTTTTTGGAAGCCATCTGGTGGACGTAGGTCTAAGGGGCCTCAGAAGTCTGGCAAACGTTTTGATCAAGTGCCTTTGCAAAAGTCCTGACTGCAAATGTGTTGGGGCAATGCTCTGCTGATTCTGTTCAGCTTGGAGGGCCGTCTCTACCGATCTGTGCGTGAACCGGATTGTTTGGTGGGGATACTGGATCGAATTTGTCACACCCCCTCCGTGCTTGGGAGTTTTGGAGATGTCGCTTCCCAGGAGGGCGGAGTGTGGCCATGCCATGACCCAGTGTCCTCGAGCTACTGGAGGATGGGGCAATCCAGGGGTATGCAGTAATAAAATCGCAGCAAAAATGTCACCTGTGCAAAAAATCACAGCAAAAATGCTGTGGTTTGACCTGGTAAAGGTTTACCCCGTTATATCATTTAAGGGGAGCTTGGGGTTGCGGGCGTGTCCCTCGCTCCCCTTAAATGGTATAATGGGTCTGGGGGTCTGGGGGTGTCCCCCGCATCCTTTACATGGATTGCAGCTGGAAAACCACAGCCTTTTTGCCACGATTCTTTGTGTAAATGGCCATGTTTTCTGCAATTTTAACGCATGGAACCAAGGAAGTTCCCAGAAGGGATAGGGCTATGGGGTTCTACTCTATTACATTTGTGGTGCCAAAACCCAATGGCAAGATTTGTCTGACCATGGACCTCAAGAGGCTTAACAAGTTCAAGACATTGGATTTTTTGGCATCCTTGGATCTCCAGGACACATACTTTAACATACCCATTCGGAGTGAAGAGAGGGTCCCAGGAATGGACCTTATAACCCCTATGCGACTGTCAACCCACAGAATGAAGAATGAAAGGTGTTACTCGCTGTTTGCCCAATCGCAAACTTCACCAATGTATCACAGATATGAAGAGAGATATTTCTCAGACAGCCATTTAAACAGTATCCAGTTGATGGTTTCAGGGAGACAGAGGTCTCATCAATGGACCAAATCAACTGACAATAAATCCAGGTATCGATGACGTCATTAGAGACATCACGACATAGCTGCGTTTGCCATGAAGCAAATATGCATCCATTCATGAAGCTACACAGACATGCACTAGTGTATTGTTTGTAGACATGAGAAAAATGCGTATAACTCCTGTAGGTAGAGGACGGATACATTTACATAATGCTAAGAACCTTTCCTTTCTTTCGCCAAAGCGAAACCGCAAGATGTAGAATATACATGGACCAAGCTTGCATATGCTTTATTGCAACTAACCAGTGTTAGGGAGAATTCTCTGTTTAGGCTGAATTTCCTAACCTAGTGAGTCCCCCAGCAGCTTTGCTGGATTTTTTGGGGTTTATTTTTTTCTCCTGCCAAGAGTGAGACACTTTTACCCTCACTCTTGGACATGATTTGAGTGTGTTTCTTTGGATCTGGATGTGTTTAATGGGCTATGGGGTCTTTTACGCCATAGGGCTTCATGTGCTTTTGTGATGTGTGTTACACAGCACCCTCAGTGCAGTGACACAGGGGTGTCATAGTGACCCCCCAGTATAGACTCCATACCCTGGGACTGACTACTGTCTCCCAGGGCATGTAAAGTCACCATTGACTTTACTAGTCTTAAATTCTGAACAGAACCAGTACAAACCATCATATTGTGGACGTACTGGCTGGGGCAATTCATTGCCCCGGGGTCTATTAGTCGAGGGGGCACATCTCCGTCCCCCCTGATCGAGTTTTGGCTGGTGGCAGTGGATACTACTTTTTATATTCAACCGTGAATATTCTCCTATGGGATTTCCCATTGTTTTAGGCTACTATCTTTATTTAATTATTTACGGTAGCCTCGAACATACCGCCGGTTTATTTAATTAATATTAATTCTCCGGTTGGTATTTTTTGCCAAAACTTGATTCTAAAATGGCGTTTGTGTTCCCTTCTGTGACTCCAACCCAAGTCGAGCCCTTTGTTCCACTTTTTGGCGGGCTTCTCCACAGAAGCCCTCCACAGTGGTGCCACTATGTCTGGGGTGCTTAGGAGGGGTGGAGGGGAATTTAGACACCCTAGACTGAGTTGCCTAGTCAACTCAAGTCGCACTCCGTCCTGATTGGCCCAGCCGGCTCACCACTTAGCATGTTTGAGTGACAGCTAGGCTGAGTGAATGGGGGTTTGCTGCATAAAAGCAGGGCTTTGGGGACTGGAACTTCAGAAGTCGCCACAGGACCTAAGAATCCGACAAGGGAGAAGCTGAGCCGACCTGCCACGACACCACTACCGGTGGAGCCCTGCTGGACCGTCTCACCACTTTTCCCAACGACAGAGGAGATCTCCCGCCGGAGAGTCTTCTTCCTTTAACTGGTGGGGATAACCAGTTTCACCGTCTTTTCGCTTTCCCGACGTATCTCTTGGCCGCCTTGCCCGTGCCAAGCACCCCGGCAACTGGGATACAACGTTTTACCACGACCGCGAGACAAAGGTACCACCTTCAACCGGAAAACTCCGCGGCTGGTTTCTGCCCTGGTAGGGCAACGACCTTCATCTTTCCTCCAAGTCGAGATCTTCTCTTCCCCTGGACGACAACGCAACTTGCACCCACTACCAGGAACAACTGCCACCGCTGGAGGATCCTTCCCACTTAAGGTACCGTGTCCCGCCTGGCTTCCCTTGCTACCGACTGTACGGGGTAGATTTAGCCCCCAGCTTTCGAACCTGGGTTAGCCTGGGACACCCTGGCTAAACTTTTCTAAGCCTCTCTAAACTCTTTTCTGAACCCTCTGCAAGACATTCTAAGCCTAGTGTAACTGTGTGATCTTGGGCGCATTTGTGCTCCGCTCTCTCTAAGAGTGGGCCCAGCCTTTGGACTTTGGCTCACCAGTGACTTTTCGCTCTCTGCCTTGCTAACAGTGTTCTTGAATCGTAGAGTGGTGTACCTCTTCATATTCTGTCTTTTTCCCTCCCTTTTTTCACAAACTTATTAGAGTGCAATCTAGTTAAGTGCTCACCTCTGTATGAAAATAAGTGGTGTTTTACTGTGACTTTTCTAATACGGAAAAAGGAATGTATATATCATAATAGTAACTGTGTGTAGGAGATGTTACAATAAGAGTGCTGGAGTGTTTCAACTGTGTGTTTTTAAATAAATAATTATATACTTTGATACCAAAGCTCTGGTCAGTGTGTGCTTTTATTATTGTATCTGAGTGCCTATTGAGTATACTTTGCATACTGCCTAACTCTTCTTGAGGGGAGTCTGACTGCTCAGCCACAGCTACCAGGTAAATCTGGGTGGTACAGACTGCTACCAAGTGGATTTACTGCCAACACCTGTAGTCTCAAATCTTTTGCAGTGGTCCCTAAGGGAACTGCACAGGTTTATGACTAACAACCATAAAAAGCCATGAAGACGTATGGCGAACCTATAGGGTGCCTGAAGTGAATTGGGTCGGAAAGACAGGCATCCAATATATGGAAGGGGAGACACCATCCTTGCAGCACACGTCACATAGCTGGTGTTTGCAGAGCTGGTGTTCACAGCCAAGGATAAGGGCGGGTGGGAAATTCCTAGTTCCCGAGGCAGCAAGCCACCTGCAAGAATTCAGAATAAAATCCTTATAATTGCAGACAGAAAGGCTTCACTTTGCGGTCCTCTCCCACGTGACCCAGCAGAACAGAACAATTCTCATTTACTCGTGGTGGGAAGAGAAGCTGTTCTCAGCGAGACAGCGTGGAATGATACAAAAGTTGCCACCAAAACTGCAACCTGCAGGCACTCTCTCCTAGGCTTAGGTGATCAGACAGTGGTAACAGTATGGAACACAGAGCTCTCCATGTTCCTTTGCATCACCTTAAAAAGGTACAGGGTCCCAGGTCTGGGAGGAACCACTTTAGCCAATCCAGAAGACTCATTTGTAAGGTGGTATAAAATGTTGCATGTGCCAATGGTCTTCCTGCGACCCTGCAACAGTGTAATTTGTAACTTTTAGAGGTAGCCTCAGGCAGAACCACCTGATATGTGGGACAATAAACAGACTAATGTATAGTTTTTGTATACATAGTTAGCCCAAACTGACCTATAAGGACACCCCGTAGGTTATTATTATTTTTTTTTTGGGGTGGACCCGATTTTGTCACATACGTACATGAAACCGTATAACACAGGCTCAGAAGCTGAGAATGCTGGATAATTATTTGTCCTGTATGATCTGTGTTGGATAATAAAGACAGTATACCTTGCCCCATGTCTGAGTCTCCTGTTCTTGCGGTGGGGAGTCTTTGATGTGCCCAAGTGTCTCTGCTTGGTATCTGGACAAATGCTGTGAGGTCCCATCTGCAAGCCCTTAACAGTTGGTAGCAGAGGATGGGTGCTACGTTCGATCAGTGAGAGGCGGTCTCGTCGCGCTGCATGCCTGGAAGGCTGTGAGGTGATCTGCGGAAAATGAGAGCGACTCAGCAAGTTCACACCGTGAAGAGGTCACCAGGAACTGACTTGGAGAAATTCCTGCCCGCTTTCCATGGGATGCCCAGCAGACCGGAAATTCAGAGTGGCATGTTGGGGGAGAGTAGGTGCCCGAACAATGTCAGCGGACCACGGAGTGTAAGTATAGACTCAGCTTTATTGCAAGTGGGGAGGGTGTGGAAAGGTTTTGCTCGATGTTTGGGTCATAGTTTTGGGTTGGTGAAGAGCAGTGTTGTTTGACTTTTCTTCTTGGTTAGGAGATATTCGGTCTTGAGGCAATCAGTTTGGGCAGTCAGCTTAGACGACTGACTTAAAGGTACGGATGACAAAAGGTATGTAGATAATGGATTTCCTGTGGGTTGAGCATTGTAGCTTGCGTCATGGATGATGGTATTCCTGGGTATAGGGCTTAGCAGACGCAGCTAGCTTGTATCACGGAAGGTGCTCTCCTGTCTCGCAGTGATGTTTTATCTATAAGGCAGCGCAATAGATACAGGTAGATCATGTAAATTATTCATTTTCCCTGTTGGTTAGGCAGGAAGGGGCCACGTATATGTTATTTATGTTCTGTCAAGTTTGTTTTTGTGGTTGGGGACTGTGTAAGCAGACAGATTGAAGGGGCAGGTGTCAGCTATTTCTTCCTAATTTTAGAGGTGACATCACCAACGTGGTTGTTGCGTAGGACTTAAAGTGCACAAGAGGTGCAGAGCTTTTAGGTGGCTGAAAGCTATAATCAAGTTTTGAAATATTGGTTGTGCCTTTGGAGCAGCGTGTGGCAATTGCATGAGCAGAATTGTCAGATGAGCCTTTGGGGTGGAGAGCTGCAGCAGGGTGGTGCGCGGATGACACCCATGGTATTGGTCAAAGCCGGACAGGCTGAGGTTAATGTGGTGATTTCATGGTCACAAGAGGTATTTGTTACTTGATATCGAGGTGAAAGAAATGGTGTATCTTAAAAAGTGGAAGTGTCAAAATCACGATTTGAGGCCAAGTAAGTATTGATATATGATGTATTCAGGTAGGTAAGACCATCAGGGACACTCCCCTACAGCATATGTGCAAGTCTCTCCCGCGATACAAGGACAAAATCTGTAAATATAGCACAGAATGGATCTGCGGCACAGAGGGCAAATTGGCAAAGCCCTGGCCTAAAAAGGGGAGCTTTTCCAAATGTGTGCAGCAACAATTACACACGTACATACACACAGCTTACAAAGGGAAAAGGTTAAGCAAACAAATGGCCATATTAGAGTTGTGGAAAATGTTTCAGGACGAGGAAGGGGACCTGGCATGGTGACAATGGATGCTGAGCCAGCGAGAGGCAGAAAGTGAATTGCCCTTGGTTCCCATCCTCCTACTCAAACAGAGAGTGAAGGAGCAACAGCAGGAACCCAGGGATTATACCCCACGATAGAATTAAAAGCAGCGGCCAATCCCACATTTGCACTTCGAGCATATAGTAAGAAGGAGGGGCAAAGCGAGGCTGAACAGGTAACTAAGGGAGCGCAGAACGCAGGCGGCCAAAGCAAAGAGTGCACCGAGATCCAGGCCAGGTTAAAGGGAAATTACCTAGGGGAAGGGGGAAGCCCTGAGGGGCAAGAGCCAATAGTACCGTATTAATGAGTAGGCGGACAGATATTGTTTAAATTGGACGAGAAAGTTGCAGGAGAGACAAGGTGAAAGGAAGTTGAAAATAGCAAAGACACAGAAGAGGCGAGAGAATGGGCAGAGATAATGGAGGAAATAGAAAGACGGGAAAGGGAATAGAAGGAAGAGAAAGAAAGGATGTGCAAAGAGAAACAGAAAGCAGAAGCATGAGAGGAGCGGGAAGCAAGAAGACAGAGCTTGAGGGCATAGCACAAAGAAAGACAGAAGAAAAGAGAGGAAAAGGTAAGTACAAATAAAGAAGGACAAAAGGGAGAAGTTGAATGACTCCTTGGAGAGCGACGACGCAAAGAAGAGGAGGGACACTCTTTAAGGGCAGCACAAGTAAAGATGGGTTTAGCGTGTTTTTGTGATGACGAGGAAAAGGAGACACAAGGGAGGAGAGAACGGGAACAAAGTGGGAAAAGTAGAAGGGCTATCCCACAGATAGACAGGGATGAGATTGATCTCTCAATGATGGGGGAACGTGGAAGTATAGGAGGAAAGCTGCCCCAGGGAGACACAGTATTGAGGAGGCTTAGCTTTCAGGAGGACATTGACAGTACCGATGGGTACACAGGGTCCGACGACGATTTTTTGGGGAGTGAGGACGACCAAGAGTAGAGAATCTCTTGCCACTGCCGAGGGAAGACGATGGGGGATGGCTATAGCATCCTAAAGATAAATCATGCAGCACAGGCAATAGCACCCCATATGCGCAGCGGCTTAGAGATCTGCCAGGCGAAAGAAAGGAGAAATGACAAGGGCATTTACCATCACCAAAGACATCGGGAGACAAAGCGGAGGGATAGGACTGGCACAGTGTCCACTATTAGAGAAGAGAGGAGGGCGACCCCAATATATACCATGGCAGCAGATGGACAAAGACAATTTAAGATTCAAGTTACCGTCATTGACAGCTGGGCCTAGGAAGTGGATATATGAGCTAAAGAGACTGACAGCAGGAACAACCTTGGCAGTGGGTGACATTAAGAGTGTGATCTCAGCAATTGTAGGGGAGGTAGCAGATGATGCATGGAAAAGAGCCGGTTACCCTGGAGTAACAGTTCAGAACACGGCACACAATGTTTGGCCATTCAATAATTGGGGAGTGGCCATGTGGCAACTCTAAGGGTACAGTACCCAGATACCTCGGACATTAGCGTGATTTTGGAATGCAAAATGAGGGAGGACGAGGATCCACTTCAATTGTAGGGAAGCCATGGTATGACAAGTATTGAGACTAACACAATGGATACAATTTGTTAAAACTTTATTGAAAATGTTGGGGTTTTGCCCTGTAACTAAGATAGGAGTAGTCTTGACCATCAAACGATAAACAAAACAGTCCTAGTGGATTCTGTCAAATCAAAATGGCCTATGCTAACAAAACCTAATGCCTGCCCTATCTCTTGTACAAAAAGCGTAAAAAGGAGAAATGTATGCAAAAGGAAAAATCAGTGTTCAAATGATAATGTGGATGAACCACCTATCCTCCCCACGTTAGGCCTCACAAAGTAATGATGGGGGGGTGTGGCTTGATGGCCGCGTAGAAGGACGGGCTCTGGAGGAGCTCCCGTGATCCAACATCGATCCGAGTAGAGAAAGGAGGTTTGCAGGAATACCAGTCTGCAAGCAGCATACCTACAGACTCCTGAATAGATGGACCGTACTCTGGGCATCAGGAAAATGAAAGCAGTAGCAGAATAAGCGAGATTCGGCGTCTCGCAAAAGGCTGGGTGTCCGCGTTGTGAGGGAGGACAAGATGGCCGGCGGCGGACAAAGGGTCATAAACTGACCAAGGTGCCGCGAACGAGAAATCTGCAGCTGTGGCTGGGCTCGTGACTGCCGTGACGCCGCACTGCCTGTGGAGGCGAACCCAAGGGGGACAAGACGAGGCTGGCTGTAGGGGATCCACAAGACATTCTGCAGCAGCGGAGCGCATTGGTGCTGCAGAAGATACACCAAAGGGCTGCCTGAGCCCTGCCGAAGCACAGAAAACGAGCCTGTGTGGCGGACCTGGCCGGAATCAGACAAGGGCACTGTGGCCCGCGGCGAGGGGGGGCGTAGTGGGAGTCAGTGTGGCCCCCGACTGCTGAGCACTGAGGAGTGCTAGAGAAGCGAGAAGCTGTGGCACTGCCAGCACCAAAGAAAGCTGGCAGCACAGGAACACGGCGTGTGCAGCGCTACGAGGGAGGACCCCCGATGGGACGGTGGCCCTGCACCACGGGAGCCCAGGAGAGGACGTGACACAACGTGTTGACCCCCGCAGTAGCCCAGAGCACCAGAGGGCTGGGACCAGACCCGATAGAAACCAAGAGCGGGTGGAGAGGTCCCTGCGGTATCCTGAGAGGTGGCAAATAGCTGGCCCCAACTGAACACTGCGGCGTCTGGGGAGGTCGCTCTAGCGGAGCGGAAGAGAATGATCAGCCCAGACACGGGCCGTCGGATGAGGGCCCCCAGCTTCATTTTGTAGCCCCTGCCCTGGAGAGGATGAGTGTATAAAGCATGGGCCGGAGAGAGCGGATTGGTGCGCCCAAGTCACTGGGTGCACAAAGTGCCTAGGAACTGGCACAGGAGCCCAAAGTGGGGGCCGGCGAGCTCGTGCCCTAGCAGGGCACACTAACTGATGCATGCATGCATGTGCTCACAGGTGGGGGCCCGAACAAGGCGGCCTGAGGATAAAAGGGGGCTGACCCGCTATTGAACACATCCACAAGGGCCAAGGAGCCAGAGGGAAGTTCCTTATACAAGACTTGGGACGGCAGGTCCTGGGGCCAACGGCGCGCCGGAGTGGGGGTAAGCAGAGTCAGTGTGGGCACTTAACCACCGGCCACTGGCAGAATTACGGCAGGGGCTGGCCGAGCAATACCACATGCGCACAGGTACGTGGGAGGACACAGCCCACTCTGGAAGTGCGGTGTGCGATAAGGACACACCCAAATACGGCTGAGGCGGCCCTTGAGCGCTGAGAGCGGCCTGGTGCCACGCTGGCTGTTGCGAGTGGGGTGGCAATGCTAGCTCGTGCCCGAACGGCGCAGCACGAAGTCTACCAAAATTGTCAGACCCAGGAACAAGCAGCCCACACTGGACGCCTACGCTAAAACACCTCCAGGTGCAGAAGGGGGCAAAAGCAAAGACAATACTACCACGGCGGCGGCGGAAACACCGGGCACGATCCAGGAGGTGCTTGCAGCAATTGCGGACCTGAAAGTTGCCTGGGAGACCAAACTGGGACTGGCAATGAACGAACTATCTCCCCCGCGGCCGCTGATCGCAAAGATCCTAAACTACTGGGATTAGGAGAAGATAATCAAATTCTTCCGGAAGGGAGGTACGATTGAAAGAGGGCCGGCGAAAATCACAGCGTACCCGGACTACACCTTGCACATGCAGCACAGCAGGATGAACTTTGGGTCAGTGAAGAGGAGATTGAGAGAGGCTGGCCACAGATATATGCTGCTTTATCCGGCCAAACTGAAAGTGTTTCACAAGAACAAAACCCTGTTTTTTGAGACGCCGGAGGACGCTATGGACTGGCTGGACATGCAGGGTCGCACCCAGGAACCAGGTATCCAGACAGAAGCCGATGAAGATAAGTAGCACACAATGGGGCATCCCTTGTGACATAGCACAAGACATTGGGACTGGAATATAGTACTTAATAAAGCCTGTGGGGAATGTGTTGCAGTAAATATACGCTTGAAAGACTCGCTAGTAGCAAACACTCCTAATTAGACAAGAGGGAGCTCCTGGGAGACATCCCTTGATGCCCATTGTCATAAAGCACCAAAGTATTCACTGAAAAGGATACCGTACTCAAAAGGATACAGATGGTAGGGTCTTCCGGATCCCTGTTCACACGATTTGATAGTTGTGAAGTCAAGTTTAGACCTTCCAAATGATACGACTCTCTGACTGATGAAACAGGCAGAGAGATGGATCACTGGAAAGGGCGTGGGTAAAGTATAGGAAGTCAGCCTAGAACAAAATAAAGTATCATAAGAAACTGCCCCAAATCGACTCTCTATGATAGAACAGTATTTGGCATTAATTCACACACTGACCTTATGACTGGTGTAGAAGAATCCAGCAGAAGTCTCTTGAGGAAAATCCGGAATTGGAACAAACGACAAGGAAGGGAAGATTAGTAAGGGAGACTTATCCCGAACGGCACGAGGCTCACGCTAGATACCGGGTTGCTGCACCACAGGATAGCATCCAAAGTACTGTTCACTGTCACATTCCAACAGTCCTTGAAAAGCTTCCTTCCCACGTAGAGAAAAGTATAGAAATGAATAAATCCACCTGTTAACATCACAGATGCAGGAGTCGGAAATAGCGCCCTTTTGTGGAATAAACAAAGTACACGCGGTTCTGAACAGCCGCGAAGAAAATAGTGTGCGCGTGTGGAATTACACGCGAATAGGATTCACGCAATCCAGGCCAGCCGCGCTTGAAGACAGTGTGCGCTTGTGGAATTGCACGCGAACAGGATTCACGCAGCCCAGGCCAGCCGCGCTTGAAGACAACGTGTGCGTGTGGAATTACACGCGAACAGGATTCACGCAGTCCAGGCCAGCCGCGCTTGTAGACAGCGTGCGCTTGTGGATTTGCTCGCGAACAGGATACACGCAGTCCTGAACAACCGCGCTTGAAGACAGCGTGCGCGTGTGGAATTACACGCGAACAGGATTCACGCAGCCCAGGTCCGCCGCGCTTGAAAACAACGTGCGCTTGTGGATTTGTACGCTGACAGGATACACGCAGCCCAGGACAGCCGCGTTTGAAGACAACGTGCGCGTGTGGAATTACACGCGAACAGGATTCACGCAGTCCAGGTCCGCCGCTCTTGAAGACAACGTGCGCGTGTGGAATTACACGCGAACAGGATTCACGCAGCCCAGGCCAGCCGCGCTTGAAGACAACGTGCGCTTGTGGATTTGCACGCTAACAGGATACACGCAGCCCAGGAAAGCCGCGTTTGAAGACAACATGCGCGTGTGGAATTATACGCGAACAAACAGCTCCAGGAATCAGCGTGTGGCGGAAAACACACTATAGAAGGCCCAAGAAGCAGCTGAGGAAAACTGCAAGGACGCAGATCGGAGGTTCAGCTACACAACGCCAAAGGATTCGATCAGAAGCAGCGAGTGAAGTTTCCATGCTACTTATATACGTAATGCCGTAGCTCACGTGACGAAGCAGAATTCACGTGAATTTAGCGATGTGAAAAGTGCAGACGTCGCTTTCCCGGCAATGAATCGAACAACCACCATTTGGAATAGAACGGTCTAGCTGTTCTATGAGCGTAAGAGGTAGAACCACGTCCAGCATGCATGACAGTGCCATCCCCCAAAGGGGCAACCTCTCCCCTTTTCGAGTGAAAACGCTTCAATAAAGCAGGAGCATGTATATTGGAAAGAGGTTCCCAGGACCTATCTTCGGGACCGTAGCCCTTCCAATCCACCAGATAATACGGCCTACCAGAACGTAGCCTCATATCCAGTATGTCCTGTACCTCATACTCATCTGAACCCCTCACAGAAATAGCAACAGGCCGTACAGGCAATCTGGTAGCTTCAGAACACGGCTTAATGAGTGACACGTGGAATACGGGATGCACTCGCCATCATTGTGGCAAAGCCAGACGGACAGCAGCCGGATTAATTACTTGGAGTACTGCATACGGACCAATGTATTTAGGCAACAATTTCTTTTTTCCTGGTATCCTCAAGTTCTTAGTGGACAACCTTACTTTCATACCAGCCTTGTAGACAGGTGCAGGTACTCTATGGGCATCGGCATAGAACTTGTCGTGTCTTTTAGCTTGTTCCAATTGCTGCTTCACTTTCCTCTGTAGATTCTTAAGATCACGAAAAGTATGGCCTGCGGCAGGAGTATCCAAAGACAAACTGGAATCCAAAGGTATTGATCGGGGGTGTTGTCCATAAAGAGCATAGAAAGGTGAAGTGCCTATGGCACTATGATAGGAGTTGTTGTAGGCGAATTCTGCTGCCGGCAGGACCTTGAGCCAATCTGATTGAAACTGCAGACACAAACACCGCAGATATTGTTCCATAGTGCTATTGACTCTTTCGGTCTGTCCATCAGTTTGAGGGTGATAAGCACTGGACATTCTGTCATCAATCAGTAATGCTGAAGTTAGTGCTCTCCAAAAGCGTGACGCAAATTGTGAGCCCCTGTCCGTAATGATTACTGACGGTAGACCAAAGAAACGGAATACATGTCGAATGAACAGGTCAGCCAAAATAGCAGCTGTTGGTAAACCAATACAGGGAATATAAAGAGCCAATTTAGTGAAGTAATCCACTACAACCCATATGGTATCGTATTCCTGGTTTTGTGGGAGTTCCAACACAAAGTCCATAGATATCATGTCCCATGGTTTGTTAGGGACAGGTAGGGACTGGAGTAAGCCCACTGGTTTACCAGGAGTGTTTTTGCATTGGATGCATACAGAACATGTTGATACATGATTTATGACATCTTTTGTCATGGATGGCCACCAACACCATCTTTTAAGCAGCTCTAGTGTTTTCTTCTGTCCAGGATGGGCTGCGATCAAGGAATCATGATTCCACTTGAGGGCCTTATTCCGCGTTGAAAACGTTGGTAAGTAGAGCACTCCTTGTGTGAAAGGTAAACCGTTATGTACGTCCAGCTTCATATCCTGGATCACTTGGGGATGATTTTTCACCCACACCTGTACTTCGTTTTTTAAGGATGGTTGAACAGAACAACTACATATTACATGATCTGCCAACAACTGATTGCGCACCTGTGATTCTTCCTTCGCCTCCTCACCAATGCGAGACAAAGCGTCTGACTTAACGTGTTCTCTGGCAGGACGAAATGTGACCTGGAAATCGTATTGAGCAAAAAAGACATGCCATCTGGCCTGTCGAGCCGTAAGACATTTCATAGATTTGAATGCTTGAAGATTTCTATGGTCAGAGTACACCAACACCTGATGTTTGGCCCCAAGAAGATGATGTCGCCATTCTCGGAAAGCATCCTTGATTGCCAGTAATTCCCGCTCAGTGACGGTGTAATTTCGTTCATATGGGGTAAGTTTGCGAGAGAAGAAAGCCACTGGGTGCTCCTCCTTGGTTTCTGTGCAAACTTGTGAGAGCACCGCTCCAGTAGCGACACTGGATGCATCCGCTTCAACAATAAACTGGCGATCTGGATCTGGATGCTGAAGCACGGGTGCAGTGGTAAATGCTTCCTTTAACATCTCGAATGATGCTTGGGCATTCTGATTCCAACAGAAAGGAACTTTGGAACTAGTTAAAGCCGTCAAAGGAGCCACTGTTTTGGAGAAAGAACGAATAAACCTGCGGTAAAAATTCGCAAAGCCTAGGAAAGACTGTAATGACTTGACATTGTGCGGAACAGGCCAATTCAATATGGCCTTCACTTTGGAACGGCTCATTCGAGCACCTAGATTGGTAATGTCGTAACCCAGGAATTCCACTTCCTGTGAATGAAAGACACATTTCTCGGCTTTCACAAAAAGAAGGTTCTCCCTGAGTCTTTGTAAGACTGTAGAAACGTGTTTGACGTGTTCTGAAAAAGACGATGAATAAATCAGAATATCATCCAAATAAATCACCACGAATTGGTCCATTATATCCCCGAAAATATCGTTCATGAAGAACTGAAAAGTAGCGGGAGCGTTGCACAGACCAAAAGGCATCACCAAATATTCGTAAAGGCCATACCGCGTCTTGAAATCGGTCTTCCATTCATCGCCCTCATGAATGCGAACTAAATTGTATGCTCCTCGCAAGTCCAATTTAGTGAAGTACCTGGAAGTACCTAATTGATCCAATAGAACGTTTATCAGCGGTAAAGGATACTGATTTTTTATGGTGATGTCGTTAAGTGCCCTGTAATCAATGCAAGGCCTTAGATCTCCCTCTTTCTTCGGAACAAAGAATAGAGGAGATGCAGCAGGCGATTGCGATGGCCGTATGAATCCCATCGCTAGAGCTTTATCGATGTATACTTTCAACACAACGTCTTCTTTTGGAGTCAATGAATATACACGACCTGTAGGAATTTTAGCTCCAGGAATCAGTTCAATCGGACAGTCATACTGTCGATGTGGAGGCAGTTGTTCTGCCTGGCCTTTATCAAAAACATCAGCGTACTCAGTGTATTACGCTGGTATGGTTGTATCGCTTTGATGTACCACACTAATAGTTGAAGCTTCCCCCATAGAGGCCAATATATGTGAATTGTTTGACACCTCCTGACTGGTAAAGCAATGTTCATTGCAATAAATTGAAGGATACTGGAGCAATCCCGAAACCCAGTCAATAGCGGGATTATGAAGGGTCAACCAGGCAAGACCAAGTATTATTTTGTACTGCGGAGCAGCTTTGACATCGAAGACGATTTCTTCCGAATGACTATTAGATAATGTCATCTGAACAGGTACAGTCTCCTGGGTTACCATACCAGAAGTAAAAACAGATCCGTCCACAGTATTAACCGTTTCAGGTTTGTTCTTGTTTACAAGGGGCATGGAACAATTCTTGGCATATGTGATGTCTATGTAATTGTTAGTGGCTCCGTAATCAATCATGGCCTTGGAAACCAATTCTTGGTCATCACAACGTAACGTCACCTCGACAGCTATAGGTGCGTGATTAGGAATGGTACAGGAGTCCGATAAAACACTCGACACAGGGACTCCTGCTACTGTCGAGTTTTGGCGTTTCCCGAACGCTTGACTGGTTTCTTAGGACATGTCGCTAATAAATGCTCGGATGAACCGCAATACATACATAAATTGTTCTTTCTTCGGTTCTCTCTTTCTGCATTGGACAACCGGCCTCTCACAGCGCCAATCTGCATTGGTTCAGGGTCGTTCGAGGAAACTGCCGGTGCCTCCGAACGAACCGATGCTTGTAAGAATGTTTTTTTCTCTCCTTTCCGAGCATTTCTTCGGGCATCGATTTGTAGAACCAAATCGAGCAACTCTGTAAATCCCGTAGGAACCACGGGAACCATGGATAAGGCATCTTTCAGTTC
This sequence comes from Ambystoma mexicanum, assembly GCF_040938575.1. Lineage (NCBI taxonomy): Eukaryota > Metazoa > Chordata > Amphibia > Caudata > Ambystomatidae > Ambystoma > Ambystoma mexicanum. The sequence continues at coordinate 82,195,625 of NC_090937.1, forward strand.
TTCTGAAAGACCCTTGTAGAAAACAGCCGTTTTCTTGCCTTCAGGCCATTGAGTTTCGGCTGTTAGTTGATTGAATCGGGCAATGTAAGGCTAAAGAGGTTGACTGCCTTGTTATAGATTAAGTAACTCCAGATCCATAGCTTGAGTAGCATAACACATGTCAAAGACTTTACTCATAGCAGCCAAAAGATCATCACAGTCGTATAACAAAGGGCTATTTGATTCCAACAAAGGGTTAGCCCAAGCAGCAGCTGTACCCCCTAAATGGGAAAGCACAAATGCTGCTTTTGTGGTTAGGTCAGGGAATGATGTAGGACGGCAAAGAAAATGGAGTCGGCACTGATTAACGAAGGTTCTATAGGTTTTGGGGTCACCTGTGAACCGTTCCGGAGGAGCCAAGGGAAACTGAGTGGGCATAACCACATTAATAGTTTCCTGTGGGGGTGTCATAGTCCCAGATCCAGATGCAGTGGCCATCGGAATCTGTGCTCCCTGAGGACTAGCGTGCATGGCGTCTTGCATAACGTCCATACGGTGCCGTAACATGTCCTGTGCCGTAACCATTTCATTTCTCAAATCGCTGATCAGCTGAGTCAAAACAGTTAAAGGATCCGTACCCTCCATGGCTTCTGATTCTGTCATAAAGCACCAAAGTATTGACTGAAAAGGATACGGTACTCAAAAGGATACAGATGGTAGGGTCTTCCGGATCCCTGTTCACACGATTTGATAGTTGTGAAGTCAAGTGTAGACCTTCCAAATGATACGACTCTCTGACTGATGAAACAGGCAGAGAGATGGATCACTGGAAAGGGCGTGGGTAAAGTATAGGAAGTCAGCCTAGAACAAAATAAAGTATCATAAGAAACTGCCCCAAATCGACTCTCTATGATAGAACAGTATTTGGCATTAATTCACACACTGACCTTATGACTGGTGTAGAAGAATCCAGCAGAAGTCTCTTGAGGAAAATCCGGAATTGGAACAAACGACAACGAAGGGAAGATTAGTAAGGGAGACATATCCCGAACGGCACGAGGCTCACGCTAGATACCCGGTTGCTGCACCACAGGATAGCGTCCAAAGTACTGTTCACTGTCACCTTCCAACAGTCCTTGAAAAGCTTCCTTCCCACGTAGAGAAAAGTATAGAAATGAATAAATCCACCTGTTAATATCACAGATGCAGGAGTCGGAAATAGCACCCTTTTGTGGAATAAACAAAGTACACGCGGGTCTGAACAGCCGCAAAGAAAATAGTGTGCGCGTGTGGAATTACACGCGAATAGGATTCACGCAATCCAGGCCAGCCGCGCTTGAAGACAGCGTGCGCTTGTGGAATTGCACGCGAACAGGATTCACGCAGCCCAGGCCATCCGCGCTTGAAGACAACGTGTGCGTGTGGAATTACACGCGAACAGGATTCACGCAGTCCAGGCCAGCCGCGCTTGAAGACAGCGTGCGCTTGTGGATTTGCACGCGAACAGGATACACACAGTCCTGAACAACCGCGCTTGAAGACAGCGTGCGCGTGTGGAATTACACGCGAACAGGATTCACGCAGCCCAGGCCAGCCGCGCTTGAAGACAACATGCGCTTGTGGATTTGCACGCTAACAGGATACACGTAGCCCAGGACAGCCGCGTTTGAAGACAACGTGCGCGTGTGGAATTACACGCGAACAAACAGCTCCAGGAATCAGCGTGTGGCGGAAAACACACTATAGAAGGCCCAAGAAGCAGCTGAGGAAAACTGCAAGGACGCAGATCGGAGGTTCAGCTACACAACGCCAAATGATTCGATCAGAAGCAGCGAGTGAAGTTTCCACGCTACTTATATACGTAATGCCGTAGCTCACGTGACGAAGCAGAATTCACGTGAATTTAGCGACGTGAAAAGTGCAGGCGTCGCTTTCCCGGCAATGAATCAAACAACCGCCATTTGGAATAGAACGGTCTAGCTGTTCTATGAGCGTAAGAGGTAGAACCACATCCAGCATGCATGACACCCATAGCATTAAGCTTAGTTAGGTCACTGTTAGTCCGGTGACGCCCTGCGGGTCATAGCCCTCGGTTTATGGGACAGGACCAAACACGGGTGGGCCTGAGATCCAGGGATGGAGCTGGGCATTTGTTGGGGTTGGGTAGGGAAGGGGGGTGGGAGGGTTGTGTGCAGTGGGGAAGGGTTTGGGAAAGGGGGTGGGGGGAAGTTGTTGAGGTTGGGAAGGTTAAGAGTCGGGAAATGGGCCATCGAAGTAGACATCAGAGGGAGTCGGGAGGGGAAGAAAATCAAGTCAATGGCTTCGGGTAATCTCAGAGTTGTGACCTGGAATGTGCGGGGCCTTAATAGTTACCTTAAACGCAATAAGGTGATGATGTACCTAAAGAGGATGCGGATTGACATAACTCTGCTACAGGAGACTCATCTCACCAAGGAGAAGTTGGAGGTGGTCAGGAGAAAATGGAAGGGTAATGTCATAGGATCCACATACTTGGCATATGCAAGAGGGGTGATCACATGGGTGGCATCGCATATGCCATTTCGGCTGCTTAGGTCAACGACAGACCCAGAAGGTAGAATGGCGGTGGTGGTGGGGCTCCTGGAGAGCAGAGAAGTGAACTTTGTAAATTTGTATGCCCCTTACCACGATGCAGCGGCATACTTTAGGTCCCTATATGGTAAAATTAGCCCCTGGGTAGGTGGCGCAACGGTGTGGGGAGGGGACTTCAATTGTAACCTAAAGCCCAGGATAGATAGGTCAGATGACAAGTCAGTAAAGCCGGCACCAGCGACTAAAGCGCTGGGAACACTGTTGACAGATCTCGGCCTGGAGGATGTATGGAGACGGTTGCACCCTAGGGACAGGCAATACTCGCATTACGCAGCTCCACATGACCTTCATACAAGACTGGATTATGTGTTTGTTGCCGCCGAGATAGCGGGAGAGATGGTGAGTGTGGAATACAAGGCCCGGGTACACTCAGACCATTCACCTTTGGTCATAGAGTGGCGACACCAGCCCCCCAGAGCGCGAATCCCGACGTGGAGGCTTAGAGCTGAGGCTCTACAGTATGCAGTATTTCGAGAGGATCTGAGGGAGGCCATCGAGGAATACTTCGAAATCAACAAGGGAAGTGTACGCTCTGTGGGAACAGTCTGGGAGGCATTTAAGGTGGTGGTGTGAGGGGTAGCTATATCAAAATCCAAAGGGCTCCAAGTGGGCATCGAACGGGAATTGCAGGAAACAGAAAGAGAGCTAGAGGGCCTATTACAAAGTGGGGGGACCACCCGAGAGGACAGCGCCAAGATAAGGGATTTACAGGCGCCCTGTAGTGAACTCTGGGATAGATTATGTAAGCTAAATTATAAGAAATACACAGAGAGGCTACATGCCGGGGGAGATAAGACGGGTAGATTACTGGCATGGTTATACAAGAATGAGACCCCCGCGCAGTGATCAGAGAGGTAAGGGACGTGGAAGGCCAAATATGCAATACACAGGAGGGAGTAAATGAGGAGTTCCTCAAATATTACAAACGATTATATGAGGACATAGGAGGGGATATGAGCCAAGAAATACAGGAAACAATAGATGATATAGGCTTGCCCACCCTGGATGACCTGGAATGCGCAGAACTAGAGGCCCCATCACCGCAGACGAATTGGAAGCAGTGATCCAACACTTGCCCACATGTAAAGTGCCCGGGTCAGACGGGTTACCCAGTGAGTTTTATAAAACATACAAGCAGGAGCTACTCCAGCCGTTGCTGGCTGTGTTTAATGAAGCCTACGAGCAGGGAGAACTGCCGGCGTCCCTCCGGGAGGCTGTGATCATCCCGCTCCTAAAACCGGGCAAGCCGGATGTGGAGTGTGGGTCTTATAGGCCCTTGTCTATGCTCAATCAGGATAGCAAGATACTCACGGCAGTGCTGGCCAACAGACTTAAGAGGGTAATTGTCAAGTTGATACACCCAGACCAAACAGGCTATGTCCCCGGTAGAAATATCACAGACAACCACAGGAGGCTGCACCATATCATCGATCAAACCGAGGGAGACTCGGGCGAGCTAGCTATCGTGTCATTGGACGTGGTTAAAGCCTTTGATTCAGTGCGGTGGCCATGGTTGCTGGTGACCCTGAAAGGGTATGGGATGGGACCAGGATACATCAGGTGGGCCCAGCTGTTATACAGCTCCCCGATAGCGAGAGTTAAAACAGGAACTATAATTTCAGATAAATGGCAACTCAGTAGAGGGACCAGACAGGGGTGTCCCTGGTCGCCCATGTTATCTATCCTGGCACTAGAGCCACTGGCAATTTGCCTGAGGCAACAATACGGGGAGGTGGGGATTCGCACGACAGGAGGAACACACCTAGTATCACTATATGCAGATGACATGCTCCTCTATCTGCGCTACCCGGAGGAGAACCTGCAATATGTGCTGGAGGTGATGGATCGTTATGCCACCCTCTCAGGCATATCGGTGAATCCTGGGAAGTCCAGTTTGTTCCCTTTGGGCAGGTACAAGAGTATCCCACTGGAAAGGCTACCCATTTTGCAGATACCCTGGCAGACCGAGACGTTCAGATATCTGGGCGTAAACATTTACCATAGTATAGAGAGAGAGCACAAACACAACACAGAGAAAGCAATTGATGGAATTAAAAACAGCATGGTGTTCTGGTCTAGATTACCCCTTGCCATGATGGGGAGAGCAGCATTGCTCAAAATGGTGGTTTTGCCCAGACTCCTGCATTTTTTTGTGAATGTCCCATATTTGATCCCCAGACGTTTTTGTGAGACTTCATGGCCTGTGCAGGGGTTCATATGCACAACTCCAGGAACAGGGTGGCCCTGTGGAAACTACAGAACGCATGTGACAAGGGGGGCATAAACCTGCCGAACTTTGAATTGTATTACTTAGTGGGACAGCTGTTGTATGTGGCCAGGTGGTTGTCTGCAGAGGACTCGGCTGAAGCTAGGCTCCTACAAGGTGATTCAGCCCCATACTTCCTTAGATCGACAGTGTGGCTGCATAAAAATAAAATGGCAGGGATGGGGAGACTATTGGTGTTGGGCTGCGAAGTCTGGCACAGAGCATGGAGGACTGTGGGCGACCCAGACCCGCACTCCCATCAGGTCCTGCTGGCAGTGCTATGCGGGGAAGACTCAAAACTGTTGAAAGGGGTCCGAAGATATTGGGAACCGGTGGGCTTAGCCACCCTCTGGGATATATGGCAGGAGGGGGAGGCACTGGAATTTTAGAGGCTGCATGAGGAGACAGGGGTGCATAAAGGTCAATATATTACCTATACCAGGCTCATGAAACGGGTGAGGGAGAGGTGGTCTGAGACAGTGTTAGTGGAAGAACCTGATGCCACCCTAGAAATTATGTATGACGTCTCGGAGGGTGGGCACGAAATATCTTGAATATATGAGCTCCTGAGCGCGAAGGCAGGAAAGGAGCTGCTGCAACTGAGATATGACTGGGAGGAGGAGTTGGGGGAACCCATGACAGAAGGACAGTGGGATAGAGCCCAAAGATACCATAAGAAGGTGTCCCGGAATGCGAGACTCCAGCAGATACAGCTGTATGTCACCCACAGAGCTTATCTGACCCCTGGAAGAATAGCCAGATTCGGAGGCTCGGCCATACAGAAATGCCCCACATGTGAAGAGGAGGAGGCAGGGCTGCTGCACATGTTCTGGGCCTGCCCTGAGGAGCAGATATTCTGGGAAGAAATAAAGGTGAAAATGGCCAGGGGAGGAGTGGTGCTTGAAGTGGGGTCTGCATGGACATGCATGCTCGGGTGTTTCCCTAGACCACGTAATTTGAAACACATCAGTAAGATGAAGGACCTGGCCTGTATCCTAGCCAAGCGTAAAATAGCAATGTGTTGGAAAGCGACCCGTAGGCCCAGAGTGGAGATATGGTGGGCAGACCTCTTGAAATGGGCAGAAGCAGAAACTGCGGTGTGGTATGAAGCTATCACCAGAGGGGGAGAGGAGGAGGTAGGCCCCTTGATAGCCTGGAGGCAACTGGTGACCATAATGGCAAACCCCCACCAGGTCAATAATGAAACGGAAGACTCACGCGAGTTGACCAATACTGAGAAACCTGAAAATACCCAGGCGGATGGCACAGAGGAGACGGCTCAAGTTTGTGGGGAGGGAGGGGGTAGGACGGGAGATGACACTGTATAATGTGATGTTTTGATACGGACTATGATCGTCCTAAATGGTTGTAATGTTTGGTGTGTTGTTTGATAAAAATAATAAAAAATATAGTAAAAAAAAAGTAATGATAGGATAAGTCATTTATAACGCGCCTGTAGACAAGTGTTTCTAGGCACAACAAGACAAGGAGGGGGAAACAGAAGGACGACAAACAACAATCTTACTGGGCCTCGTGTCATTCAGATTGTGCTGGTGTGGGGAAGAGGGGAGGGGAGAAGTGCCATGGGGAAACGGGGGTGAGGAGAAGTGCAGGTGACTCAATATGTGCTGCCAGAGGTTGACGCTTAAGTGCAAAGAGAAGGTACTGTAGTGTTACAGATACAGCCCCTTAACTGCTAAGGGAGCTCAGAGGCAGTGCGAGGTCAACTGGACATGCAGGAGCCTGGGCACAAGTTCAGTGGTGGCCAGGCGACCAGTGTGCGGAGCTATCAGTGACATTAGCAGGGGAGTGGAAGAGAGAAAGTGGAAACAAAAAGGAAGGTCTTGAGTTGTTTTTGGAACCGGAGGTGGTTCTGCTCAAGTTTGAGAGAGGTGGGGAGACTATTCCAGAGAGAGGCCCCAGCCGAGGCAAGAGATCTGCCTCCATTCTCTGCTTGGAAAAGCTTCTGACCCACTGAGAATTGGAGGTGGATGAGCCGAGAGCTCGAGAAGGAAGATGTTTAGGAAGAGAACGTTGGAGGTAGTGCTGTCCCAGGCCCCAGAAGGCCTTGTGGACGATGGAAAGGGTCTTGAATTTGATCCTTGCAGCCACAGGGAGCCAGTGCAGAGATTTCAGAGCTGGAGAGATACGATCCCTTGGCTTGAGCCCAAGGACAAGTCTCGCAGTCCTGCTCTGGGTGAGTTGTAAAGGTTGAAGAATAGAGACAGATTTAGAAAGACGCTGTTGCAATAGTCCAGCCTGGAGAAAACCAGGGCTCTAGAGAAAGTGAGCTTCTGGGGAAAAGTGAGAAAAGGCAGAATACCTCTGAAGATGTGCAGCTCAAAGTTTGACTTCTTAGAGATGTCGGAGATGTGAGGAGGAAAGGAGAGGGTGGAGTTTAAGATGACACCAAGGTTCTTAGCCTCACAGGAAGGTGCAGGAAGAGGGCCCAGGGTGGGTGGCCAGAGAGAGAAAGGAAAGGAGGGAGCAGTTATCCTGATGAGAAGGATCTCGGTCTTACTGGCATTGAGGCAGAGATCATTGGCAGCACACCATTCCTGAATTGCGGCCAGACAGTCTGGTATGAGAGAAGTAGCCGAGGTGGCTGGAGGGAGCTTGAAGGAGAGCTGAGTGCATCCGCCTAACACTGAAAGTTAGAACAGGATGTAGCAATGCAGTTGGCCAGTGATGCCAGGTAGCGGTTGAATAGCCAGGGAGAAAGTTTGACCCCTGGGGAACACCACAAGTAGAGAGAGAGATAAAAGAGAGAAAAACCTCAGTTGGACCTGGGAGGGTCAGTCAGTGAGAAAGGAGGTCAACCAGGATAGTGCTTGACCAGTGATACCTAAGTTATGTAATGGCCACAGGCCCCAGAACACAAAAACCACACCATCTGGTGACGGGGGCAATGGGTCTCTTAATCCTTATGTCCCGTTGGGACTCATAAACACAGGGGCCCTGGCTGGACTCAGTCATGGTGCCTTTGGCGCCAGGCTCATATAGAGATGGGTGCAGGAAGACGTTATTTCAGTGCAGGAGTGCTTTTATTTTACTTCAGTGCTGGAGTGCTTTTATTTTACAAGAACTTTCCAGGTGCTGGAAGCCTTTATTGCAGAGAACATTCCCATGAGCTGACTGACCGGACGTGGCTCCCTAGGCCTGGTCTTCAGGTGCTGACTCATCGGGTGTGGCAGGGCGTGGCAGCAGGCAGGCCAGAGCTACTAGGCATGGCCGGGAACAAGACTATATAAACCCACTGATCCCTCAAGCAAACGTTTCACGTTACTCTGCACCTCCGTGCAACGTGACGCTCACCACCACCTGGACCAGCTACTTACCTCGTGATCCTGCAACAACAGCATCTTTACCTGGACCGTGGCTCGTATCTCACGGCAACGCTCCATCTTCTTGGCAGATCCTGAATCGACGCCGCAGCACCTGTGCTCTCTGTCCCATGAAGCCCTGAAACGAGAAAAGAAGACAAGACAAGGTTAGAACTCCCGAAAACTCGAACCCAGGTTTGCACCTCATTTAAAAACCAACGTGCACCCTAAGGCACCATTAAAGGCACTTATCAGCTGTCAGACCATCTCAGCCCCACTCCTCCATACCACCAGCTCCCCTTTTTCTACCACAGCTACTGCCGGCACCGCTACACCACCTGCAAGGGGAGAGAGCAGAGAAAAGAGACATTACATACAAAGGACAGAGAACGAACTTTGCAAATACAATTACAACAGTCGGGAGACAAGCGGACAAGTGGAAACAAGGGAAACACTTACCCACAAGAGAAGTGGACTAGTCACAACTGGCCTGGACTTCCACGACAAGGGACCAGTGAAGGAACTTGGTTCCCTTCAACAAGCACCCCTGCCAGAAGCAGGAGGACGGAGAGCTCATCATCATCATTCAGCAGGTGAGCCTCAAGAGTAGTACAAACCCAGGGAAGCCACATCCAGGGAGAAGAGGTCTGGAGAAGGGGTCAGGGACCACAGGCTGCATACTCATACGACCCCCCCTTATATTCACGCAGGAACCGTACTGCTCATCACTGCAGTTCCCCACACAGTTGCAGACGGAGGAACAGACAAGAGGAGTTTAATCCCTGGGAGGGCTGCGGCCGTGCCCCAACACCTCTGCAGAGACCAGGTGAGCGTAACAGAACGTGAAGCCTCCTACAAATCTCTGCCTGGGTGTTATGGAAACTTCAGAAACTGACCAGTTGGCCCAGTTACTGGGAGAGTTACGGGCTGAAGTTCATGCCTCAAGACAGGAAACCAATGCCTTAAGGAGGGACCTCATTGTGAATTGAGAACGCACAGACAATTTAGCAAGCAGATGCTCCAAGCACAGGCTGGCCAAGCCCCATTACCGGGGCTGGCCCACCCTATTCCGCTACCACAGTCAATGCCAGAGCCCGTACAGGTGGTTCTTCCAGGGGCAGCTCCCTTAGCTCTGCCCGAACGCTTCACTGGTGATCCAAATAAGTACACTGTATTCATGAATCAATGCCGCCTTCATTTCCTGTGCAGACCTGAGGCCTTCCCCAACGATTAATCTAGGGTGGAATTTGTATTTTCATATTTGGGAGGAAGTGCGGCGGACTGGTCTATACCCTTGGTAACTCAAGATGACCCCTTGCTTCGGGACTTTGGGGGTTTTCAGCGCGAAATGGCAAAACTATTTGCATGGCATGCCCATGGTCAGGCTCTGGACAACAAATTATTGTCACTCTGGCAGGGTAACCAAGATTTGTTAACCTACATTGCCTCCTTCAACTGTCTTATAGTCCAAACAAATTGGCCAGAGGGCAAAAGAACTACGCTCTTTCACCGTGGATTACGGGGGGAATTTAAGGACATTCTAGCCCAAGTAGTAAATCCCCCAGAGGGGTGTGCTGAATATATTGACCTAACAGTTCAACTCGATCATAGATTGCAGAGTCGGAAAATGGATAGAGCCAGAGCTGAAGGGCGGTCAGTCTATGTGCGACCCTGTGAGAATCAGGCCAAGCCGCATGAACGGTCGGAACCAATGCAGATTGGGGGCTTGCGAAGCCCTCTCACCAGGGCGGAAAGAGAAAAAAGAAGACAGCAACAGCTCTGCTTGTATTGTGGTAAAGCAGGACACTTTCTCCGAGAATGTCCGGTGAAACCACCCAGGAGAACAATCGGAACAACTGACAAGAGTGATGAAGAAGAACTGGACTCGGGAAACTCCAACGCCCAGCAAGCGTAGGGGTCCACTTGTCGAGCGGTGAAAAGGAACCAATACAGAACTCACAACTAGTCACCCCGGTGCTCTTGTTAGACCACAAACACCCATCCACAATGAATGCTTTAGAAGCATATATTGACAGTGGAGCTGTGGGGAATTACATTGACCAAGATTTGGCTATCCGGATAGGTCTTCCTCTCCGACAGAAGCAGAGATCGGAAAATGTTGCAGCGGTTGATGGATCTCAGTTATCTTCTGGCCCAGTGACGCATTATACCGAAAAAGTTAAGCTTCTGTGTCAGGGAGGTCACCAAGAGGACATCACCTTCGATCTCATTGGCACTCCTCAGTTCCAAATGATATTAGGGATGCCTTGGCTGGAAATCCATAATCCCAAGATCGACTGGCGTAAAAGAGTTCTGACTTTTCCCGCAGACTGTGCTAACACCTGTTTCAACAAAGAATGCTTAGTGAAGGATCACACTAAACCAAGTTCAAAGAAAGGAATCGTATTAGGTCTCACCAGTTCTTTACCCTCTGAACACCTGGATTACCAAGATATATTTCAAAAGGAGCAAGCGAATACTTTACCCCCGCACAGAACGTACGACTGCCAAATTGATCTTGCACCCGGAGCCCAGATTTACGCCCTAACGGAGTAATAAAACCAATATTTAAAAACATACTTGGATCAGTATTTAGCCAACGGCTTCATTAGCCCCTTTAAAATCCTCTGCTCCCTCGGCCTTATTTTACCTGCCTTAGAAGGAGGAAGACCTTGCATTGACTACAGAGCCCTCAATCAGATCACGATAAAAAACGTGTTACCCGTTGCCACTCATTCCAGAACTTCTGGATCAAGTAAAAAACGTGCAAATGTATACCAAAATGGATTTACGAGGGGCCTACCATCTGGTAAGAGTCAAAAAAGGGGGTGAGTGGAAGACAGCCTTTTGCACAAAATATGGCCTTTACGAATATCAGTTTATGCCCTTCGGGCTATGTAATACCCCCGCAGCGTTCTAATATTTTATGAACGACGTGCTCCGTGAACTATTGGACGTGTGCGCACTTGTCTATATCGACGACATCCTCATTTACTCAACCACCAAGGAGGATCATGTCAGACATGTCCGGGCTGTTTTAGAAAGACTTCGACAACATCGGCTGTACGCCAAGTTGGAGAAATGCTTCTTTCATGTGACGGAGGTTGAATTCCTCGGGAGTATACTCACACGGCAAGGGGTACACATGGACACGCACAAAGTAGATACCATCCTCCAATGGCCCTCACCAACTTCCACGAAAGGTGTACAAAGTGTGCTCGGGTCTGCCAATTTTTATCATCGGTTCATCCTAGGATTCTCCCAGATTGTTCACCCCATCACATCCCTGCTGCTAAAGAACAAACAATTTCAGTGGACCACAAAAGCAGAAGAAGCCTTCCAAATCCTAAAACAAGCATTCACATCAGCACCCATTTTACGGCATCCCGACCCGAATTGCCAAACGTCGTCGAAACCGATGCTTCCAACCTAGCAATGGGAGCAGTTTTGTCTCCGCAAGATCCCGAAACAAGACAATTACATCCCGTGGCTTTCTTGTCTCGTAAGTTCTGCGCTCCCGAATTGAACTATGTGATCACAGATAAAGAACTGTTAGCAATAAAAGCGTCATTCAAGGCATGGAGGCATTACCTTCTTGGAGCCAGGCACACAGTCACCGTCATTACGGACCATCGTAACCTACAATATCTGGAAACCGCAAAAGCACAATTATCACGTCAACTCCGCTGGGCTCTCGTTTTTGCGGAATATGACTTTGTCATTACCTACAGACACAGAGTATGCAATGGAAAAGCGGATGCCCTATCACGAATGAGTGAAGACGTAAAGGCGTTCACCACACTAGACCCCGTGGCAATCATCCCTGAAGAACGAATCCTGAACACGATTGCAGCAACTGCCACTTTGGGCAACCTAAAAATTGACCTTCAACACTTGATGAACCAATCAGAACAGCAGGAATGGCTGTCAAGAAGAGACCAATACACTATTGTGAACAATCTACCGCACTTTCATAGGAGACTGTACATTCCGGATAAAGACCTGCAATATCAAATTATAGCAAACTACCATGACTCTTTAATAGAAGGACATCCAGGAATGGCTAAAACTCAAGCTAAGATAAAGAAAAATTACTGGTGGCCCAATTGGCGAAAACATATTGCCCAGTTCATTGTGACCTGTGGGGTTTGCGCTCAGCACAAGTCTCAAAAACAAAGTCCTGCAGGCCTTCTACATCCTTTGATGGTGCCCCAGATTGTATTACTGATCTTCCCCTGTGCAACGGATACAACACCATCCTGGTCATCGTGGATCTGTTCTCTAAGATGACCCATTTCATTCCTCTAAAAGGGGTCCCGACGGCCTCTACTCTGGCCACTGTCTTTTTGGAACAAATTGTCCGACTACACAGATTCACATTAATATTGATATCAGACCGCGGAACTCTGTTTGTCTCAGCTCTCTGGAAAAGATGTTGCAAAATCGCCAAAATCGACCTTCGATTATCCACAAGTCATCATCCCCAAACCTATGGCCAGACCGAACGGACCAATCAAACTCTAGAGCAGAACTTAAGGTGCATGGTACAACAAACCAAAGATACCTGGAAGGACATAATCTGGTTGGCCGAATATGCATACAACAATTCCATCCACACCAGTACAGGACAAACACCATTTTACACAGTATATAGTCGACATCCACAAAACATCTGTCTTTGATTCGCTTGAAGCACTGGAGATGCCAGCGGTAACGACCTTACATGAAACCATCACTCGATTCCTTAAGCAGGCAGCAGAACATTTGACCAGAGCCAAAGAAAAGCAGAAAATGTTTGCAGACTGACCCCAAAAGGAGGCTCCAAATGATCAGGTCGGGGACAATGTTTGGTTAGCTTCCAAAAACATTTCTCTGAAGGGGCCACAAATCTTCCTTCCCAGATACCTAGGACCCTATTCCATCAAAACCATGATCAACCCTGCGGCCATGAAATTAGAATTACCGGCCCACATGCGGATCCACCCGGTGTTTCATGTCTCCCTCCTAAAACCATTGAGACCAGGTTCACAGATCGATACTCCACCGGATCCTGAAATAGTTGAAGGTGAACCAGAATACGAAGATTAAAAGGATCCTAGATTCTAAGATGGTCCGGACCAAGCTATACTACCTTATAGACTGGAAAGGTTATTGACCCCAAGATCGGACCTGGGAGCCCAGTGAACATGTTCACACGCCATGATTAATCAGGCAGTTCCACCGCAATAACCCCACTAAAGCAGAGCCAGGGGGGAACCACTCCTTGAGAAGAGTCTTGAGGGGGAGTGCTGTCATGGCCATGGGACCCAGAACACAAAAACCACACCATCTAGTCACGGGGCAATGGATCACTTGACTCACATATGTCCATTTGGGACTCATAAACACAGGGGCCCTGGCTGGACTCAGTCCTGGCACCTTTGGCGCCAGGCTCATATAGAGATGTGAGCAGGAACACTTAATATCAATGCAGGAGTGCTTTTATTTTACTTCAGTGCACACTTTATGTCAGTGCAGGAGTGCTTTTATTTTACTTCAGTGCTGGAGTGCTTTTATTTTACAAGATCTTTCCAGGTGCTGGAAGCCTTTATTCCAGAGAACATCCCCATGTGCAGACTCATCGGGCGGGGCTCCCTAGGCCTGGTCTTCAGGTGCTGACTCATAAGGTGTGGCAGGGCGTGGCAGCAGGCATGCCAGAGCTACTGGGCATGGCCGGGAACAAGACCATTTAAACCCACCGATCCCTCAAGCAAACGCTTCACATTACTTTGCACCTCCGTGCAACGTGACGCTCGCCGCCGCCTGGACCAGCTACTTACCTCGTGATCCTGCAACAACAGCATCCTTGCCTGGACCCTGGCTCGCATCTCACGGCAACGCTCCATCTTCTTGGCAGATCCCAAATCGACGCCGCAGCATCTGCGCTCTCTGTCCCACGAAACTGAAGTCCTGAAACGAGAAGACAAGACAAGGTTAGAACTCCCAAAAACTCCCAACCCGGGGTCGCGCCACATTTAAAACCCAACACGCATCCTAAGGCACCATTAAAGGCTACTTACCAGCTGTCGGACCATCTGAGCCCTGCTCCTCCGTACCGCCGGCTCCGCTTCCTCTACCACAGCTACTGCTGGCACCGCTACACCACCTGCAAGGGCCAAGAGCAGAGAAAAGTATTACATTACATACAAAGGACATAACTTTACAAATACAATTACAACAGTCGGAAGACAAGCAGTAAGTGGAAACAAGGGAAACACTTACCCACAAGAGAAGTGGACTAGTCGCAGCTGGCCTGGACTTCCACGACAAGGGAAAAGTGAAGGAACTCGGTTCCCTTCAACAAGCGCCCCTGCCAGAAGCAGCAGGATGGAGAGCTCATCATCATCATTCAGCAGGTGAGCCTCAGGAGTAGTGCAACCGCAGGGAAGCCACATCCAGGGATAAGAGGTCTGAAGAAGTGGTCAGGGACCACAGGCTGCATACTCATAGGACCCCCCTTATATTCACGCAGGAACCACACTGCTCATCGCCACAGTACCCCACACAGACGCACAGGGAGGAACAGACAAGAGGAGTTTCATCCCTGGGAGGGCTGCGGCCGTGCCCCAATGCCTCCGCAGAGACCAGGTGAGCGTAACAGGTTATCACGTAGGCGATTGAGCAGGATGGCAGAGGATAGCTCGAGGAGAATGAGGACAGAAGGAATATTAGAGTCAAGATTAGGGAGCAACTCTTCACTGGTGTTCAGGAGAGAAGTTTCTATGATTATGGCAGCTCTGAAGCCAGACTGGTGGTCGTGAAGACAACCAACAGATTCCGTATGCAGATTAAGCAGCTTTTCCAGGAGTTTGCCCAGGAAAGGAGTGATGGAGATCGGGCGTTAGTTTGCCAAGAGGAAGGATGGGAAGAGGGCTTCTTAAGAACGGGTGCACAAGGGAGTGCTTAAGGGGGAGGGGAAAGTTCCAGTGGCAAAGGAGTGATTGCAGAAATCGGCCAAGGCTGGAGCCAGTGTGTCAATGTGGTCCTTGATGGTTCTGAATGAGCAGGGTTGAACCTTCTTTCACAAAACTGTCAAAGATCGGACTTGTCTAGAAACATTGTTAGGGGTGTATGAGGGAAAGGAGGAGAAAGGAGGAGGGGAAGCTGCCGAAGATGGGCCAGGGGTGACAGAGGAAGAGGAGGTAGAGGAAGAGAGAGTGGACAGGATATCCTGAGTTTTAGTGTTGCAATGCAAAGCCAGGGCCATGCAGAGGGCCTGGGAGGTAACAGGAGACTTAGAGACTGCAGCAGGATTGACCTGCTCCTTGCAGATTTTGAAAATTTCAGCCGAGTTGTTAGATGGTGCAGAGATGCCGGCTTGGATGTAGGCTCTCTTTTTAGAGAGGACAGAGAGTCTGCACTGCTTTTGGAGCAGTCGGCAGGCTAGTTTGTCAGAGGGTGCGCCTAATGCCCTCCACTTCCTCTCAGCCGCCCTACACTTGCGTTTAAGGGTGGCGAGATCAGAATCTTACCAAGAGTTGCACTTGAAAGTGGGCTTCAAGTGAATCCTAATGACAGGGGCAAGGAGAGTGTTAGAGGGATACAGGTTAGATAGGGCTGTGTCAGAGTGTGAGTCAAGCAAAGGTGTAGGAGGAGAAGGAGAGTAAGTAGCAGCGAAAGCCTCCGCTGACACACGCTTCATGGGTCGGATGACTAAGAAAGTAGGTGGCAGTGCTGGGGACGGCTTGACCTAAGGGGTAGAGAGAGAGAGAGGTGGGAGGAGAAGAGGAAGAGGTCACTCCAAGAGAGTGGCAGAGGTTACGAAAGTGCCCCGAAGAGGGGTTGGTGGCATCCAGGTGGATGTTCAGGTATCTGAGGAGGAGAAGCTGAGAGGTAGAGGCCAGGAGGGAGGAGGAAAGGTCAGCCCACTCAGAGAGGAAGAGGGCGACCTGGCCAGGCGGCCTGCAGATAGTGGCCACAATGAGAGCAAGGCCAGGAGAGATAAAAGAACCTGCAGACCAGGCATCCAAAGGAGAAGGAGCCCTGCGCTGGGAATTCAAGGCTACACCCCTGCCGGGACGGTTAATTCTGGGTTCAGAGAGGATCTTGAAGTCATCAGGAAGGAGAGTGTCAAAACCTGTGACAGAGCTGGCCGTGAACCAAGTCTCAGTGAGACTGAGTACATCCAAATCAAGCTCTTCCAGGAGACAAGTGTTTTACAGCAGAGTGAGAGTTGAGAGTAGCGATGTGAAACAGGTTGCCACCTTTGAAAGACTTCCGTGCAGGGGTACAGGCCAGAGGTGCGCCCTGCGGAAGTGTTAAAGGTGCACGAGGATGGGTAGAGGAGGAAGGAAGAGAAGGCAGGGTAGTCGGAGAGGAAGAAGAGAGTGCCAGAGAGGTAGCTGAGGAAGGAGGCAACAGGGTGGTCAGAGAAGCAGCAGGGGGTGCTGGAGAGGTGGCAGAGGAAGGAGGCAGCAGAGCAGCCAGAGAGTGGTAAGTAGGGATAGCAAGAGAAGAAACAAAGTTGATAAGGCATGGCAAGCATCTAGCAAAAAGGAGGAGATTGGCCTGAAGGCCCTGGACCAAGAAGGGGGCATTTAGGTAGACATTAATGATGGTCTTAGAGGAATGGAAGGGGGCCAGACGGGCCTCCCACTGGATGCCATCATTAATGGGAGAAGAGGAAAAAGAAAACAGAAAAGAGAATATTTGGGGGGTCCATATGCCTGGAGAGGGAACGACAAAGAGGATGTCGGTAAAGGTCTGTCTGGAGGAAGCACTGGTGTAAGTATCATCGATAGGGAGGCCTAGGTTGGAGACCAAGATGTCCCTTTTGAGCTTTTTCCTGGCAGACTTAGTGAGAGGGATAGGATAGTCGATAGAATAGCAGTTAGAGAAGATAGGTGAGACAGAGAGCACCAAAGAGGTTACGGGGAAAGAGCAGGTGTGTGGGGGCGGGGGGCAAGCAGGTAGGGGGGTAGCGTAGGGGGAAGACAGTAGAGAGGCACAAGGGGAGGAACAACAGGGAGGAGAAACAGCACTGTCATGAACTGCTGAATTCGTCCATTCTGGACTTCATGGTTCATGATACACCGCGGTATGAACTCTGTGATCCTTCCAACATGGCCGACAGTTCCGAAACGCTGCACACCAACCCTTGCGCATTACGTTCGACTTCCTAGAAAACAGCCACGCCCCTGCGGCTCTGTGCGTCTCAACGCTACTGCTTGGAGTAGTTAGACGTGTGTTGTCGGAGTCCGCTTCCGTGCTCTTTTGATTCCTTTTTTCCCTTCTTCCTATTCCTGGACCCCCGTTAGTTTCCTTCCTTACCTCTTATCCGTGGCTTATTCCTGGATTAATCCTGTGCTTGGTCCTGGTTCGCTCCGAGCCTGGAACTCTATCTCCCTCCTGGCTCCACATCCTGGATACTGAACACTACCCGACGATGGACAGCTGGAGAACTCACGCTGGAATCCGAAGACCCGCGCCCAGGCCTATACAAGTCTCGGACAGTACGAAAGAAGGAAGCCACTTCCAAGAAGGTCGCAAGTAAAGAGAAACAGGTGAGAAGGGGAGAAACTTGTGACGGAATGAGAGGCCTCAAGCCTGATACAAAAGCAGATATGGAAGCCGCAGTTCAAGACCTTATGAGAGGTATGCAAGAATTAATGACTGAAGTCCAAAACCTCAAGGCTGAGAATGCAGCATTAAAGCAGTTAGTCTTATCTCATGACTCTGCAGCCAAGGAAAGTGTCCTGGTAGGGGGAGTAGTGGACAAATATGACGGATCATCAAAAACCCTACGTGCCTTCCTTGATTCTTGTTTAGTACATTTCACCTTCAAACTGTACTATTTTTCCACCCCACGAGCAAAGGTTGGATTCATGATATCTCATCTCACGGGTATTGCCTTAACCTGGGCAACTCCCTTAGTCAATATGGGTGATCCTCTCCTGGATGATTACGATGGGTTTGTGGAAGCCCTTAAGGCCATGTTTGATCATCCAGAACTTGTTTATAGTGCACAAGAAAGACTGCTTGAATTCCAACAAGGGCCTCAGGATATGCTCACTTATGTGACTCGCTTTAAACAGCTAGTAAAGGAAGCCGATTGGTCCCAAGAAGCCAGCTTCACCCTCTTTCGAAGAGGTTTAAATGACAAGATAAAGGACGAATTAGCTAGAGTAGCTCGCCTAAGTTCCTTCCAAGCTCTCATGGACCTCTACCTACAGATTGATTTCCGGATCCAGGAAAGAAAGGCAGAGAAAAGGAAGTCTAAGTCAACATCCCCAAAGGCAGCCACAGGTTATCCCTGCCCAAAGGAAACAGCTGCTTCGCAAGCCTCAGATCCAGAACCCATGAAATTAGGCGCCTTCCGAGGACCAATTTCTCCCCAAGAAAGGATCCGTCGGATTAATACAGGACTGTGCATGTATTGTGCCTCTGATAAACACCTTGTAAGAGAATGTCCTATAGCGCCACCTCGGTGTTCGGGAAATGCCAGCTCCCAATCCTAAGCGGAGCACAGCTTTGGGAGAAAGATATCTGCTCCTCATCTATTCCTTCCTTGAAATCTCCAGGACAGAACACTCTAGTGATTCTACAGACATTCATGTCACCTACCAAAGAAGAATCCTACCCCATCATGGCCCTAGTG
Source organism: Ambystoma mexicanum (assembly GCF_040938575.1). NCBI lineage: Eukaryota > Metazoa > Chordata > Amphibia > Caudata > Ambystomatidae > Ambystoma > Ambystoma mexicanum. The sequence continues at coordinate 82,214,460 of NC_090937.1, forward strand.
GACTGCGGTGCCATGCGCATTTTCATAGATCATGATTCTGTTGTCAACCATCACATTTCTTGAGAAACCAAAGAGGTAGTACAACCTGTTGAAGCCATTGACGGCAGACCCTTGTCTTCTAAACCCATAACTCACCAAACCAAGGACTTACTACTTTCAATAAACAACCATCAGGAAATGCTTAGATTTGACATCATAAAATCTGCCCACTACCCCATGGTTTTAGGCATGCCTTGGCTACAGAAGCACAATCCATATATCAATTGGGCAGCAGGGTCCTTGTTTCTCAGTTCAGAACATTGCATGTCCCATTGTTTATATCTTTCCACATTGCAAGGTCCTTCAGCAGACTTCCAGGAGCACAAGCAACCATCCGTAACTGTATCCAACATTATCCAAATTCCTCAGGCGTACCAAACATACTCAGATGTGGTTTCAACAGCCATTGTTCAAGCTCTCCCACCTCATAGACTAGAGGATTGTGCCATTGATACAGACCCATCTGCGGTGATTCCTTTCGGGAGAATGTTCATTTTATCTGAACCAGAAAAGAAAGCTCTCCGAGAATATCTGGACACCAATTTGACAAATGGTACTATCCAACCTTCCAAATCCCAAGCCAGTGCTTCCCTCTTCTTCGTTCCTAAAAAAGACACTAAGGAACTTCGACCTTGACTGGATTACCGTGGCCTCAACCAATGCACACTCAAGGACCGCTATCCGCTACCACTTATTTCAGACATTCTGGAGGCAGTGAGGGGTGCTGTCATTTTCACCAAACTTGATCTAATGGTGTGCTTACCGTCTCATTTGCATAAGGGAAGGCGATGAGTGGAAAACGGCCTTTAGAACTCCCTTTGGCCACTTTGAGTATCTGTAATGCCCTTTGGTCTCGCCAATGCCCCCGCAGTTTTTCAACGTTTCATGGATCGTGTTTTTTCTGACATGCTGTTCCTTTTTGTCATTGTGTATCTGGACGATATACTAATTTACTCCAATGAACCTCAGGCCCATCAAGAAGATGTAAAAGCAGTTTTACAACGCCTACGTGAACACAAGCTCCTGGCCAAGCCTGAAAAATGCCTTTTCCATGTATCAACCGTTCATTATCTTGGATTTCTACTTAGTTCCAAAGGTATCGGAATGGACCCTTCCAAGGTTGATTCCATCCTGTCTTGGCTCGCTCCCACTACTGTAAAACAGATCCAATCCTTCCTGGGACTTGCTAATTTTTACAGAAAATTCATACCTGCGTTTTCTGACATAGTACATCCGATTGTAACACTCTTAAAGAAGGACATTCCGTTTCAATGGTCCACGGCTCAAGAGACGGCCTTTCAACAACTGAAACAGGAATTCACTCGAGCTCCAATCCTAGCTCAACCTGATATAGATCGACCCTTCTTGGTGGAAACAGACGCATCCGACTATGCCATTGGAGGAGTCTTGAAACAAGAACTTGAGGACAAGATGGAGCATCCTACTGCATACTTATCCCGCACCTTGACTCCCAGTGAGACTCATTATTCCGTCCCGGAGAAGGAGCTGTTAGCCACCCGACAAGCCTTCACCGACTGGCGTCATCTTCTTTTGGGTGCCAAACACCCAGTACAAGTTCGTACGGACCATTGAAATTTACAAGTCCTACAGTCCCTGGAGTGCAGAAACAGCCGTCAAGCCCGTTGGGCCTTCTTTTTTGCCCAATATCAATTTCAACTTCACCACTTTCCTGGAACACATAACATCATTGCAGATGCCTTGTCCAGACGTCCTGATTATGAGCCCCTCAAAGCACGGACCTTTACTAAGATGTTTCCTGACACTGTGTTAGTAGCTCAAGCCATTTCTCTCTGGGAGGACATTAGTGCAAAAACACCTTCTTCCGAACTCTGGAAGGAATACAAAGGGAAGAATCAAAGGAACCTCATGATGAAGGACGGATATCTCTTCAAGGAAACACGGCTGGCAATACCCACACAAGAACTGAGACATAAGATTACGAATCTATGCCATGATACCCTCCATTCAGGACATCGAGGCATCGCTACCACCCTCCATCTTATACAGAGGCAGTTCTGGTGGCCAAGGATGATAGACAACATAAGAACCTATGTCCAATCCTGTGCAGTGTGCAACCAGAATAAACATGATAACAGAAAGCCAGCAGGCTTCTTACACCAAACAGCAATGCCAACACACCTTGGGAAATCATCGCCACAGATTTTATCGTGGAATTACCCCCATCCAGAGGATACACAACCATAATGGTTACCATCGATTTGTTTACACATATGGCTCACTTTACACCTTTGTTCAAGCTACCATCCTCATCTGAATTAGCTGGAATTTTCCTGGAACACATATTTAGGCTTCATGGACTACCTTCCAAGATCATCTCCGACAGAGGACCCCAATACATATCCCAGTTTTGGAAACAACTATGTCAAATATTGGGAATCCAGCGCGCTTTGTCTTCAGGATATCATCCACAGACCAATGGAGCAACTGAACGAGTCAACCAGGCACTAGAACAGTACCTTCGCTGTTTTGCCACCAAAGTCCAGGATGATTGGTCGCTTTTGATTCCTGTGGCTGAATTCGTTTACAACAATTCAGATCATTCAGCTATCAAGACTAGTCCATTCTTTTGGAGTCAAGGATTTCATCCTTCAGTTCTACCATCTGTTCTTCCACATCCTACCCCAGTTCCTGCGGTCGATTCCTGGATTGAAACACTGGTCAACGTACACAAAGAGGCCAAGGAACGACTGGAAAAGGCCAGAATAGATGTCAAACGATATGCAGACACCAAAAGGAGACCAAGCCCTTCTTATCCAGTAGGAGAGAAGGTTTGGCTGTCTTCGAAATCTCTTCCTCGACATCTGCGACCAAATAAACTGGCCCCCAAGTATTATGGGCCCTTCTCCATAAAGGAAATCATTAATCCAGTGGCCTTCCGACTCCAACTTCCAGAATCATGGAAAAGGATTCACCCGGTCTTCCACACTTCCTTGTTAAAACCATTTGTACAATCCACCCGAACTGCTCCAAGACCTACTCTTGTAATCATCAATAATCAACTTGAATTCGAAGTCTCCAGGATATGTGATTCCATATACAGACGAGGTCATCTCCAGTATCTAGTTGAGTGGAAAGGATATCCTCCCAGCGAGCACACCTGGAAACCTGTCTGAAACATGAATGCCCCCCGTTTAATACAATGATATCATTGAATCCACCCAGGCAAACCCGGAGGTGCATGATGCACCGTGGTATGAACTCCCTGATCCTTCCAGCATGGCCGACAGTTCCGAAACGCTGCACACCAGCACTTGCGCATTACGTTCGACTTCCTAGAAAACAGCCACGCCGCCACGGCTCTGCGCGTCTCAACGCTACTGCTTGGAGTAGTTAGACGTGTGTTGTCGGAGTCCGCTTCTGTGCTCTTTTGATTCCTTTTTTCCCTTCTTCCTATTCCTGGACCCCTGTTCATTTCCTTCCTTACCTCTTATCCATGGTTTATTCCTAGATTAATCCTGTGCTCGGTCCTACGGCGCTTCGGTTCGCTCCAAGCCTGGAACTCTATCTCCCTCCTGGATCCACATCCTGGATACTGAATGCTACCCGGCGAAGGACAGCCGGAGAACTCACACTTAAATCCGAAGACCCGCGCCAAAGGCCTATACAAGTCTCGGACAGTACAAAAGAAGGAAGCCACTTCCAAGAAGGTCGCAAGTAAAGAGAAACAGGTGGGAAGGGGAGAAACTTGTGACAAGCACAGAACAAGAAACAACAGACCTATGAAACCAGATGTACGCAAGGACCATCAACAAAGCACAAAACACAGCAAGGAAGAGTGCAGGCAATGCAAAGTAATGCAAAAACCAAGAGCACAACCATGGTCAAAAACAATTGCCAGGTAACAAAACCACAACAAGGAACCTAGAAGAAAGGAATGCAGGCAATGCAAGAAATGTAAAAAACCATAGAGAACACTGCAATGTCAATATAATAGGGAAGACAGTATCAAAGTACAAAGCAGAATCCCAGCCCACCAGGAACAGTAAACAACTGAAGAACCTAGAAGTAAGAAGCACAGGTAAAAGCAAAGGTACAATAATGAAACAAACAGTGGAATGGGTAGGGAACATTAAGCAAAGGGGGGGTGACAAGCACAACTTACTGTGCCACGTAGCACTTGTCCTCACCCTAGCACCGGAGAAGTTGACGTTGGCAGTGTCTGATGATGGTGGGGATGGCCTGTGGGGACAGAGGAAGAAAACTCATGTCAGCCCATGCTTACCTGTTGTCTGAGCAGGGGTTCGGGCCCTCAGTTCTTCTGGTCCGAACAGGCCCAAACAGGAATTGCCCTTTTCTTCATCTGCCCTTCGCTTGGGGTGCCAGGGTGAGAGACACCCTTGATCTAAGAGTTAAGGGCAGAAAGGAAGAGGCACGGCTAAGAAGGTGGGCGGGGCTTAGACCAGCGGACCTAGATCCACTTGCACCTGCTCAAGGCGATCCTTGTAGGCAGGATGACACACTCTGGCTTGGTTTCCAGCACAATACACAGATCAAAACCCTGGATTGAGGCCCGCCTGGACTTCCACGTTAAAGTATCTTTCTCTGACTTTCAAAATAATGTTTCAATCAAAACATTCACAAAGATCCTCTTCTGCCAGGCTCAGACCTTTCACCACACGGTTCTCGTATGTCCCCCTCTGTCTGGCTTAGACCTCTCACGATAAAGTTCAACACAAAGTTGCAAGGGGGCTACCTTCCCCAAGCTAACTATGCTTCAGGTCTCCCTCAGTCGGGCTTGCACCAGTTTTGGATGTCAAAGTATTTTGAATGTGCTTGGCTTTCTTTACAGATCACCACAGGACAACTTTGACTCTAAGTTTGCTATTTTACTTTCACTCTTGCTGTTTGTACGTCTTTTAGCTTCAAACAATGTACCTTTAACAGAGACTTTCGAATTGGCTGCTTCCTTTCACCGGACCACTCTGTTACTTAGTATCGCTGATCTTGCAGCTGCATTTTACTTTAAAGTTCATTCACAGGTCTGCCTTTCTACGCTTCTCATACACACGTGTGCAGCCTTCACTTGTGATATGATGGTGCTACTTCATTCACTTTAACACACACCGGTCTCTCGGGTCGCTTGCCAACTCACCGCCTGTGTGCGCTTTTTTCTCATTATCTCTGTGTCCACAGGTGACTCTAACGTAGATCTGCTGAAGAGCCAAAATCGGCTCTTATGGCTGTTTGTTTACTGCCAGAATCACCTAGTGCTTTTACTATCCACCCATTCACCAGAGCTTTTTCATACGTAAAATCCATTGAGGATCAGCATAAACATATGCTAAAGGTTTCTAGATCCTCCTCTTGTTCTTCCCATTCCTCTTCTCTTAAGCAACCTATTTCCATAGGCTCCTCCTTTTGATTTTTGGAACAATGATGAGCCAAATGACCTGTTTCTCTAAATGAGAAACAGATGGGTGGTGTTGGCCCAATCCCTCTGGGTTCCTCTCTACTTTAATTCTTCTTTAATCCTAGTGTCAGGTATTTTTATTTCTACCTTTTCTCTCAGGGTCCATTCACGGGTCATAGAGAGTCCTCCACGTTCTAACGTTAGGTTTTCGTTCTAACGTCAGGTTTTGAGAGAGTTAGGGTGGTTTTTGATCTTTTCTATCTTCATTTTATGGACGGAATGGAAATGTTACACAGTTCAAAACCGTGAATCGGGGCCCACCTGGCCTTCCAAGTTAAAGTGTCTTTCTCTAACTTCCAAAATAATGTTTCAACCAAAACGTTCACAAAGATCCCCCTATGCCGGGCTCAGACCTTTCACCACACAGTTCTCGTAGGTCCCCCTCTGCTGGGCTCAGACCTCCCACAATAAAGTTCAACAAAAATTTGCCAGGGGGCCCACTTCCCCAAGCTTATTATACTTCGGGCCTTCCTCAGTTGGGCTCAGACCAGTTTTGGATGTCGAAGTCTTTCGAATGACCGTGGCTTTCTTTACAGACCACCGCAGGACCACTTTGACTCAACGTTTACTATTTCACTTTTGCTGTTTATTTGTCTTTTAGCCTCAAACAATGTACCTTTAACAGAGACTTTCGAATGAGCTACTTCGTTTCACCGGAAAACTCCGTTACTTAGTATTGCTGGTCTTGCAGCTGCATTTTACTTTAAAGTTCATTCACAGGTCTGGCTTTCTTCGCGTCTCATCCACATGCGTGCAGCCTTCACTTGTGATATGAGGTTGCTACTGCTATTGGAGAAGGTGACACCATAAACAATCACAATCAGAAAAAGACAAAAGGAAAAAGAGAAACAAAGGCTGAATGACTGACTGCATTTTTTTCAAATAGTCAATTGCAACTGCAAATTTAATTTACTAAGCTTTGGATATTCATCCCTCTAATTTATTTTTCTTGGGGAAAGTATCCCAATCACCTATCAGCCTATGACACAGGCACCGGGACCACAAAAGCAAGGACCCATACAGCCATACCCATAGGCACCACCTGCACCCCAGATGCAGAGAAACATGCCACCACTCGAAGCGGTACAGCAGGATGCTAGGACAACGACACTCGTAGACTCCATGGAATCGACTCCCATTTGGAAGTTGGGGGGAGGGGTTGACTGTTGTGGGAGGTAACCCGCTCAGAGGGACAGCAATGTCATTATACCCACAATAGGACAGCCCACAGACGGACCTGATGTGTTCAATCCTATTGGTTACACCCAACCCGGCAAAGCGACCAGGTATAGGGGTGACGATAGGTGACAAGACCTTCCTTTCTCGTGGACACGGGTACAACTAGATCTTGTATCAGGGAAGGGAGATACCCAATGTCATGCAATACCATGAATGCGCAGGGATTCTCTGGGGTGACGGATTTGGTTCCTTTTACAGACAAACTGTCACTCTCTATAGAGGAACATGACTTAGCTTTGCCACTATTGTATGTTACATCTTCCACGTCTCCTACCTTACGAACTACTATGATTCCCACAGGCGCACGTTTCCGCACGCCCACAACTCCCACATTACGTAGCTCCCGATGCTTACCTCCTGGCGTGCAGACGAGGCAGCACCATTGCGCCCGTCATGGCAGGGGGCGCCGTGACAGGCTTGGTGTCTATCGCCCTTCTCTCCGTTGGCAATGTAATTGGAGGTTCCCGTTTGGCCGGAGTCACTGTTGCTCGTGTGGACCTGATCGTCACGTGAGGAGACCAAATGCAATCGGTATCACGTGACGACCCCACGCCTCAACGTTTCCCTGTTGAACATCACGTGACTTTTCCATTGGTTCAAATGCATTCGGAAACACAGAAACGTTGCTTCACAGCTGGTTTTCCTCTCTGATATTGTGACACTTTGTACTTACCAGGATTTGGTCACTCGATAACGGTCTGCCTTACAGATTGCCCTCTCTACTCCCTGAACTTGCCTTGAATATCATCGGTACTCTTGGTCTCTCGACAACGGTCTGCCTAACGGATTACTCTCTCTAAACCCTGAACTTGCCTTGATTAACTCTGAAACTCATGGTTACTCGACCACGGCCTGACTAACGGATTGCTCCACGGACCACGATTTTCCTTGTCACCTGGGCCTACGGTCTCTCGCTAGGCGTTCGCCTGGTCAAGTACTCTAAACACCAGTGCTTACCACCACCATACCAGAGTTTGTGGGGAGCCCATCTGAACCCAGGCTCAGGTCCAGTCACTCTCCTTCCTTTCTGGGTGGGCCTACAGTACACATAGGTAAGAACGTTTAGTTACTATTCCTAGCATACCCTGTAATAATGCATTCTGCCCTGTACTTAATCCCTCCTTGCCTTACAGCGCTCAAAGGGTCCTTCCGGCAGTCCTGACTCCAGACTCGACGAACTACCACACCTGTGGTAGTCCTCCTCAAGGACTGCACAGGCAGTGTTCCTAAATTGCCTGTATGGTACTTGGGGACGGAGGTATTCATATCTGCACGACCGGCAACTCTGTAACATTGTATTCCCGACAGACACCAGTGAACATAATATGAAGGGACATAATGAATAACGACTAGGGGATAGTGTGTTCAACACCAGGAATTCATTAAATGAACGTGAGGGAGATTATCCAGGCATATTGCGGGCACAGGGTACAGAGGGGGGTGCCAGCAGATACTGAACTGTTCCTATATGGAGTGAAGGTAGGTAGGTGAAGCATAACGTCTTCGCTCCGGGAACCAAATTGGCCAAGGAGTAGATCATCCGAAATTGCTTCATTTCTAGGCACTCATAGGCAGAACCTGTGGCACTATACTTCGCTAAGTGTCATTAACTCGCTTTTGAAGTTAACAATATACTTTCCCAAACGTGTTAATATAGTGTGTGTTTTCTTGTTCTTTCTCATCTACCCATAATATTAGATGTAAGTAAACATCTATGAGGGAATACAATCTCTTTTACAGTCCCTTAATCCTGACAGTACTGTATACACAACGCCAGCATCTCACTAAACTACTAGCTACTTCAAGTATGATGATGCGTTCAGGTAGGTAGTTTTGTAATGCCTAAACTGATCTCTATCGTATTTTCTTTTCTTTAACTTTTTCTTTAACTCTTTCTTATTTGTTGTTTAATGCACTGCTAGGACTAGTGTGCTCTATTTTCAAGCACTATTAAGCACCCTTTGCATTTCGTTTTCCATTTAGCACTGAACACGTTTTTTCCTATCCCCCTTTTTTTTGACTGGTGGTCGATTTCTTAAATTCTAGCCACAAGAGACAATCCTTGGGTAACTCTCTCCGGGACTGATTGCCCAGCTCAACGTTTTAAATAATTATCTGCTACTAGTTGGTACCTACTATATGATTATTTGTCTTTTATATGTTCTTAAGTATAATATTTTTACTATTTGTTTTTAGTGGCTGAATAGAGTAAATCTCTTCCTGATGAAGGTGGTGGCAGATTTATCCCTTCTACCACCGAAACGCCAGTTTTGCCACTGTGATAGTTTGGGATGCGAATGCACACCCTGGACAAGAGAATGTGGCTTATCACGCTTACAATAATTCAATACAGTGGATGCCGTAGGCTTTTTCCTCGTATCAGCCTCATTCTTTCATCCTGGTATTTAATCACCAGGTGGATTCTTTCCTGTGAGTGTTAATTATGTTTCTCTAAACTATAAGACATTGTTCCTGTCGATTGGCACACTATGATGGAGTGATGAAATTAGTCATGATCTAGCCAGGGACAGTTAGCTATATTTTCTGTTAAGGATACCGTTTGGTGCCTCATTACTAATTTTAGTTTGCTGGTTAGAATTCGTACTACAAATGCATGTGTGCATATATGTGAAATGCATGTCTTTACAAGTGAAATTGTTTTGATTAAATGTTTCCTTTTTTTCGTGTACTGAATGTGTTTTCTTAATCATCAGCTCCTTACCCGTGTTTTTCTACACAGGTGTGTGTGCATATAAGTGTATTTGTCTCTGTGTGATTGTGAACATTCAAAACATTTTTTTAAAATAAATTCCATTTCTTTTGTCCTTATCTTTACTATTTGTGACATACCATAACGGAGAACAAAACGTTTTTTGGTGAGGTATTTTCTCCTTGTTGAATTTAATAAAATTCTTGTTTAAAAACATTGAATAATAATTTTTTGTCCATTCGCTTGTCTAATGAATTGTATATTGTATCTAAATGTACTGATAGGTACCACTTCTTCATAAATTGAGTGATAAAATCACTGTAAGATCCATTTAGCAAATGCTTTAAGCTCACTAAGGATTTCAAAGGTTTTTTTACACTGGAACACTTTGTTGTTATTGCTAGTGGAGGCATTGATAGCATGGCTTCCAGGGATTTAGGGAAAGCTATGGTGATTAACCAACAAGTAAATATTCAGGCCAAAAGTCCCATTCGATGAGCCTGAAGGGAAAGTGGTCCAAATAGAGCTGGAGGGTAAGTGGAGGTAATAGTGGGAGAAGACAGGATAACATTACCTGGGACAGATGACACAGGACGATCCTGGAGGACAGTGATTGCAGTGAGGGGAGGATACAAGTTGACTGACATGACAGGTGAGGAACTGTTCCAGGACGATTGATCAGATCACAAAGTGGTGTTTGACATCAGCATTACATATTGGGTGAGAATACATTATAGGGAAGTACTACAGAGAATGGCTGTGTTGCAAAATGCACTGCCACCATTTCTCGAGGAAGACTTGGGGAGGGTACCCAGTGTCTTATGAACCATAAATCCTTATGACGTGGGGATACTAAAAGGGATAGGGGTAGTAAAGATAAAGCTTAAACCAGGGGCAATTATACCAAGGGCAAAACAGTATCTCTTGTCAAGAGAGGCAGATGAGGGCATCTATGAGACAATCGCAGCATTAGTGAAACACTGCATTCTAGTACTATCAGAATCAGAGTTGCAATACTGCAGTGTACCCTGTGAAAAGGTAACATGGGGAGTCTTGGCGTTTTATACAGGACTTGTGCCCTTGGAACCAAATCGTTGAGGCAGAATTTCCTTTAGTTCCAAATCCAGCTACAATTGTGTGCAGCATTCCCACAGAAGATACCCACTTCACGGTAATAGATTTCAAGAATGCTTTCTCCTCTATACCACTTCACATAGAGTCATAAGACCAGACTTCCTTCCTACATAGAAACTGTAAGTATAAACACACATGGCTCCCACAAGGGTACTGTGAGTCACCTTCCATATTCAATAGAGTCCTACAGATGGACCTAGGCAGCGTACAATTGGAAAGTACTGTCATACAGTACGTTCACGACATTTTGAACTGAAGCAAGTAGTGCAGAAATGACTTTGTGCACATGTTGACAGTTTTAGCAGAGAATGGGTACAAGGTAGATAAGGCAAAATGACAGTATTGTCAGAAGAAGGTGCAGAAGGAGGTGCTGTACATTGGACAGGTAATCTCGCAGGAAAGGTGGAGAGTGACACCAGGAAAGGCAGGGGCAATCCGTAGGACACCGACAGCTACGACAGTGGGACAAATGCAGCAGTTTTTAGGTCTCTGTAATTATTGCAGAGCTTAGGTATTTGACTATAGCACATACACAAAACCTTTGTTAAGTGCACTTAAAGAAGCACAAAGAGGGGAGGGCACGCCATAATGGACAGAAGAAATGACAGATGCATTTGAGAAGCTGAAGAAAGTAATATGCACAGCTCCTGTGTTAGGGATCCCACATTAGCAGGACACATTTTATTTGTTCTCGCACTCTAATGGAGTAGTAATGACCACAGTACTCACACAGAAGACTACTTTAGTACACAAGCCATTGGCATACTACAGTTGAAAATTAGATCCAGTAATTAGGGGATATTACCCTTGAGTGCAAGCACTGGCTGCTGCAGCATTCACAGTAGAGAAGTCAGCGAGTATCACAATGGGGTGTAGCACCACCCTTTTTGTGAAGCATGCTCTCTTTCCAATACTCGAACGGCCCAATAGTACTCTGACCACACAGAGGGCATACGGGTGAAAGTGTAACGCTCACCTGATTCCCGCAGAGGCGCCGGTCTTGACTGGGCGAATACCGTATCTTCAAAGGTGATGTGTAACACACGATTGGCTCTTTGGGCTGGACCTCTGTGCACTGTATGTCTGACTCGAAGAGTAAGATGTCTGCAGATAGAAAATATGGGATTAATGAACTGGGGTTATTGGGTGTCTCTCTCTTCTTCCCCTTCTCTTCTCCTGTAGAACCCCAAAGGTTAACGCTCTCACCTTAGGTAAGTGAACGGCGAGCTCTCTATCTGCCTCGGGGCAGGGTGCCGTAACCAGTTTCTTCACTGGATAAGGGTGCAGGCCTCTTGACCTCAGAGGACTGCTGTCTGTCGTTTACTGCACGAACGGTAAGTTCCGAGTATTTCAAATGTCTTTAAAAGTCTTTTGTAATGATGTCTCTTGTTTTGCAGGGTTCCGGCGATGGCGGATGACGGGCTGAAGTGAGTTGAGGATGGAACCCGTGTGAGGAATAGAAGCGCCTGGAAGCACGTAAGTAAGCGCTTGTTGCCTGCTTCACGATGCGCACTAACTGTCCTTTTATCTTGCAGGTACAAGTTCGGAGCTGCTGAAGGGTGCCGGAATACCCACTGGGTTCGGCGTGGGAAGGAGTAATGGCACGTGAGTAATAAAGTTACCCAATGTCTTTAAACGCACCTTCTTTTGTCTTCAGATGCGGGATGCAGCGCCGAAGGCCTCCGGAGCGTGCGAAGAGTTGGTAAGCTTTTGTCTTTCAGATGCCGGAATGCAGTGCGAAGACCTCCGGAGCACGCGAAGAGTAGGTAAGCCTTTGTCTTTCAGATGCCGGAATGCAGCGCGAGGCGTTGGTGACAGCCGATGGACAAGGTAAGAGAAGCGCTGTCACTGAAGACCGTAATGCTAACCTGTTCTTTCTTGTCTTTATAGGTGTTGCTGAAGACTGGATTCAGGATGGTAAGCCTTTTTCCCTTAGGCCCAGGATCAGATGCAGAAGACACGATGAGCGTTCTGCTGCAGAGGATGCAGAATAACACAAAGCAAGATTCATCCATCGGGTGTGGTTTAAATAGCCTCCTGTGGTGCTTAGGTGTCTCCTTCCACAGCCACGCCTAGGTAAGAAAAGAGTTCCTGCTTTCCAGAAGAGTTCCAGTGTTCTGAACCTAGGGAGTGGCTCCTGCCCCACCCAACAGGAAAGGTAGTCCCAAACAGAAGAGGATTAGAGGCTCAACTGGCAGGTAAGTAAGCAGCATGGTCTGCTGCAGGTAAGTCCACCCAAGCATTATAAGCCCGGCGCTTCCAGCGCTGGGACTGGGCATATTTATGAGCCTGGTGCCACTGGCGCCAGGACAGGGTCCAAAAGGTCCCAATTGGGACTGGTTGGCACTCGGAACCTGGGTTATGGGTCTGCTTCCAAGGGAGTTGGGTAAGTCCTGACCTTTTGGAAGCAGAGATCATGACAACAAGGTAGTACCCTCGAATCCCGCCTTAAAGATAGTAAGATGCAGGACTGTAAAACCAGCAACATTTGTACCTGAACCAATAGAGGAGGGAGACTACATGAACAATTCCACCACATACATGGAGCAGTATGATGACCTTGCGAAGGTGGGAGAAAAGCCACTTGAGGGGGGAGAAGTGCTTTATATTGACGGTTCCTCAGAGAGATCAGACCACAGAAGAAAGACACATGGAGACAGCAGTAGTGAGGATAAAGACAGACAGACAGCTGACGTAGTAGCAAGCGCATGGTTGCATCACATTTTTCAGCACAAGCAGCATAATTAGTGGCTCTTATATTGGCATTAGAGCAGGGCAGGGACCAGGAACGTGAAGGTGTTGTTACGCTCACCTGGTAATCACAGGGTCGCCACCCAGCCAGGTTACTCGCTGGTATGCTTCTCAGCTTTGCCCTGATGAGGTGTGCGGGGAAGGTTCTGCCTTGTGGTAGAATTAGGCGTGCTCTCCGTCCTGCCTTCTTTGCAGGGGCACGTTGTCTTTCATGGGCGAGTGCAGTCCAGTTACTTTACTTACGCCAGCCCGTTTGATATTGTTCAGGTAGGTTTTATTGCTGTTCTTTAGTTTTGTTGCTATCCTGCATGCCTTTCTTTGTTTATAATGTCTCTGTTTTCTCCCTTAGGTATGCGGAGCTTCAGCGCGGCGAACTGGCTTGGTTGAGCCCCGCTGGTAAATGTTGGTGCATTAAGAGCGCTATGATGCGGTAAGTAAGCGCTATGCGCAGCGCTGGGAAGTCTTGCCTTTGCTAACTTGTGCTTTCCTTCCTTGTAGGTCGCGGTGTCCTTCAGCACGAGTGGAATGTCCGGAGTGGTGCCAGCCAAGAGGCGACCAGCCAGGTAAGCCTTTTGAGCAGTTCGTAATTTGTAAATGTCTCTACTGCTTTCTTTAATGTTGCCTCTATCTTCCTCTTTTAGGTCGTTCTGTCCGGGGGGCGTGCAGATTCGAGGAAGCTGTTCTCAGTCGCTGCGAGTGTTTAAAGATGAAGACTGCAGGTGAGATGTTGCTGCTAATGATGTTCCTTTTGTCTCCTTGCAGGTTCTGCTTCTCTGAGGTTTGAGGGAATAGCTGGACACGGTGAGCGTCACGTTGCAAGCTGCAAAGTAACACGAAGCGTGTTGTCTTGCTCGGGTGTGGTTTAAATAGCCCCAATAAAATAGTCCAGGAAAGGTAGTCCCTAGGCTACCACACCCAAAACACTAGACCGCATAGCTTGGTTCTTAGGAAACAAGCTATGTGGATGCCTCCATGTTGGCTGACAATAATAAAGTAGTTCCCAAGCACATTGTTTATTCATGGTGTATGAGCCTGGCACCATGGGCGCCAGGACTGGCCCCATGAGGGCTTTTGAAGAGGATGCCAGGCTCTAGAGGCCCGAGTCCTGACTCCACCTGGCCAATGGGTTTGCCAGAGGGGGTTTTGGGCGAGGGTCATGACAGCTGTATTCAGATTCTGCCTACGTGACATCTACAGTACACTCTGGGTTGTCAAGAGAGCAGAGGAGGGGCTTCCAACGTGCTGACGGCACACCAGTGCAGCACGCACCCCTATTGGGCAGACTCAAAGAGGCGCTTCAACACCAGCAGACAGAGCAGTCATGAAGTGCCAGGACCACACAAGGGGGGAGGACCCCGTCTTCAGGGGCAATAAAGCAGCAGACGCAGAAGCAAAGCGTGCAGCATATTTTGTTGATATTTCAAGCTTTGATACTCCATCCCACACACGTATTTTTGTGTGCGCACAATGGTGTTACAGGAAGGGTACAGCGTGTTACCTTTGACACAGATAATGGAGTTATAGGGAAGTGCACCAAGGGAAGACACAGAATTATGGGCAAGGGGATGCTCTATATCTCCATCAGATGCCCTATGGTGACAGGAAAGTACAGGCAATCTGTCGATTCCACTATTATTAATAATACAGACTGCACTGACACAACTACACCAGCCTACCACATGGAGAAGGATGTATTTGATGCTCACATTGAGGGAGAGTGGTTTTGTCCCAATCTGGTGTAGCATGTGACCCCCTTTGTAGAACATTGTATAACCTGTACATGTTTTACTGTGGGGCATACTTTGAGGGTAGTGAGAGGAGCTATACCTCGTCCAGTGGGTCTGTTTCAACATCTCCATGTAGATTATATTGACATGATCTAAGTTTGTCAGGGCTACCGCTATATAATAGTGGTTGTGTGCCCATTTTTCCAAAGGAACGAGGCCGGTCCCTTTTCACACCCAAATGCTCTCAGAGCTGCAAGGTTCCTATTTAGAAAGGTTGTCCCACGCGGGGGGAGGGTGAACTCCAGCAGTCTGACAATGGACCCCACTTTGTTAGTTAAGTATTCCAGAACATAACAACTTTACTGGGGATACAGCATAGGTTTTTCTGTGCTTATCACCCACAAGCAAATGGAATTTGTGTGAACACCTAAACGGTCTATTGAAAGAAAAAAATGCTAAAATAAAAGCAAGAGTTGGTTACATAGCCTGCCCTTAGCCCTGTTTGCATTGTGCAACCAGCCTGGGTCTGACCACCATTTAATGCCACATGAAGTGGTAACTGGATGGCACATGCGAATACCCATGGCTCCTCCCACTATGGCTTTGACAGATGCCAATTCTGTTTCTGATGTTTTCGGTAAAGAAATGTATAAGTACTTGGTGTCTTTGATGGCTAGGGCGTCTTTTATCTCTCGCCAACTACAGGCACGGTGGGAGAGGTCAAAGAAGGGCAAAGAGGACCACATTCCAGAGGCCAATGAAAATCGCTTAGCACCACCACTGGTTTACCCTGGGGACTCTTTACTGCTATGGAATTTTACCCGGACTTGATATAAGCTGAGGTTTAGTGGCCCTTATATCATGGAGGAAGCAACTGATCGAGCGTGAAAATACAAGGCAAAAGAGCTTGGAATTACACTGGAGATGTGAAACTCTCTCTGGCAGAGGCCTCTCCCAGTCGTGAAGAAGACGAGGGAAATTTGAGGCAAGGGGAAGAACCAAATACCAGGCCAAGACAAAGACAAGCAGAGGACTTGCAGCCAAGTCTCACACGCTCTAGAGCAAGAGAAATAGGGCAAGGACTTCCCATACACCTACATTAGGCACACTGGCCCTCATTATGAGTCTGGCGGTAGCCCTGCCAGTGCTACCGGCGGTTGCCGCCAGACTCGCAATATTTTACTGGCGCCTGACTTCCCGGTTTCACTGGCTCATTACGAGTCCAGTGGCCCGGGAAGTCAGGCACCGGTAAATTGGAAGTTGCCATTCCCATGGGAGTGGGGAAACGGAAGCACTGGCACCGTTTTGTTTTGTACTTTGTTTATTGTGCTTGACATTACAGCAAGAGAGCGAGTACCTTACAGATAGTAGGGAAATATACAATCAACATACACAGTGTAAATGTGGTGCAAACAAGATGGTAGGGGACCAGCAAGAAATACAATGTACAGAGCTCAAATACTGCAGTAACATTAGGGGAGTATCATTCAAGCAATAGGGGTTGGGGAGGAGAGATCATCAAGGCCATTATCAGTGTCAGCCAATATAGAGGAAACATAGGAACGGAATGGAGCCCAAATATTCCTGGGTTGTGACACTAGTGATTGCTGAACCGTCCAAGCCTCCTCAGTGTCTGAAGCCCAAGTTACAGCTCGAGGCCACTAAGCACGTGTGGGGGCCCCAGGGCGGAGCCAGCACAACAGGATACAACAAACTGCTAGTAGCATACATAGGCTTGCTAGTTTCCTGGCGTTGCGACCTAGACTAGGGAGTTCATGAAAGAGACATGTCAGTGGAGATGGGGCAATAGTGCAATCCAGGATGTCAGACATAGTGGACCAAACCTCCTCCCAGAACTGCGAGAGACGTGGACAAGACCACATCATATGTATGCATTTTGCATCGTCCGAGCCACATCTGGGGCACCTGTGGAGGTGATCCTTTAACATATAGTGCAGTCTGATCGGGGTATAATGGAACCTGTGGAGCACTTTGAATTGGATTAATTTAAAGCGGGAATTGAACGATATATCATGGACACGGAAGCACATACGGCCCCAACGTTGATCAGTTATTTCAATTTCTAGATCCTCGCCCCAGGTACGTCTGAGTTCTTCAAAGGGGGGGAGGCCTTGGACTGAAGTAGGGCATATAGTCTGGAGACCTTCCCCTTTAAGGACATAATATTCAGGATTTCAGCTAATATAAGTTCTTTTGGGGGAACTGCAGAAAATTCTGGATATCTTTTCTTAAGGGAACGGCAGAGACCTGTGTATTAGAGCCAATGGGAGGGTTTCCTACGCAGGTATGCAGGAAGATCAGGCCATTCGATGAAGTTACCCTGATCAAAGACATCTCAGAAAGTCTCGAAGCCCTTATCGGCCCAGAGACGTAGCGCAGCCAGGGGTATGCAGGGAGCCTCCGGGAGGAAGTTCCAGAGGAGAAAGTTGCCAATAAAAGGATGTGAGACATCGGCCAGTTCCACAGTTTAGTTAGAGCCAGTGACGTGGAGCCTACAGAGTCGAGGGGTTCGAACTTGACACGTTTGGAGGGGAGGGCCAAATAGCGACTATCACGGTCCTCTATAGCAAGCCGTTCGAGCCTGGTATGTAGTGGGGGGTCTGTAAGTATAGACCAGTGCGTGGCATATTGTGCCTGGGCTACTATCCAATACCTTTCAAAATTAAGAGCGCCAAAGCCGCCCTTGGACATGGGTGCAGTTAACGTGTCCAATTTTAGACGGACCGTACCAGAATGCCATAGGAAAGTCTTTACGGTGTGGGTCAGTGATTGAAAAAATGTGTTGCCGGGCCATAATGGGATATTGAGGAATTTATCAAGGAGTTGGGGGATTTTCAGAATACCGATTTTGCCCGCTAAGGAGATTGGTAGTTTAGCCCAGCCTGTACATTTCCTGGTGAGTGTAGTAAGGTATTTTCCAAAGATGGCCGTGCATAAAGGGCTGGATTGGCGAGCGACCACCACTCCGAGATAGGTGATCTTGGTCTGTGACCATGTGACACCCAAGCGGTCCAGGGGGAGCGGGGGGAGAGTAACTTCAGTAAGCGGAAACAGGACAGATTTCGAACAATTCACCTTGAGACCTGAGATCTCACTAAAGTGAATGACATTGTCCAGGATCGGGGGCCGAGATTGTACGCTGGAGAGCGAATGAAGAGGAGAGAGTCGTCAGCATACAGGGAGATGATCTCGGGAGAGCCAGACAGTCTCAAACCTCTATGTGCATGCATTTGACGCATCCTGTCTGCCAGGGGCCCAATGGCTATGGCAAAGATCAGGGGAGAGAAGGGACAACCCTGCCGTGTGCCTCTGGCAATTTGGAAGAGGGACGAACATCTGTTCTCAGTGCAGACTCTGGCCACTGGATGAGAATAGAGAAGTTTGACCCAAGACTGAAAGCAGGGCCCGAAGTTGCTTTTTCTCCAGGACTCGCCAGAGGTAGCTCCAGGAGACGGAGTCAACGCCTTCTGCATGTCAAGAGTGGTCGCCACTGCCTGTATGGTCGGATCAATCCGGGCGAGAACATTGAATAGTCGACACAAATTAAGGGAGGTAGAGCGTCCTGGGATAAATCCCGCCTGATCTGGGTGTATAATGTAAGACATATATGGGGCTAGTCTCAGAGTCAGCACTTTAGCATAGATCTTGAGATCACAATTAATGAGGGAGAGGGGCTGATATGATCCACATTGAGTGGGGGGTTTGCCCGGTTTCACTGGCACCGTTTCTAACAGTGCCAGTGCTTTGTGACGGTTCTGCCTACCATGGCCTCTGTGCCCGGCAGCGTTAGACCTGTTGGGCACAGGGCCATGGCAGGTAGACTCAGAGTTTGCCGATCCAGAAACAAGGCTGCCGGTGAGTTTATAGGCATCCTTGTTTCCGGACCGGCAAACTCCTGAGGCACGCTGTCTTTTCTTTACGAATAGTTATTCATCGAGAAAATAGCGACTTTCTGCGTTCCATGATTTCTTAGAGGCCCCTAACCATATAGGATTACTTTGTACAATTCCTTATACAATCTGAATCAGAGAGAAGAGCACCTCTGGGTCTATACTTCCATGCCTTTTTGCTGTATTTGGCCCAAACTTATCCACAAGTTAATCACAGAAACCCATTTGTCATAGAAGTGCTCAGTGACACCAGAATCTGTATTGTGTGGGAACTGTAAGGAAGGCATGGTATCAAGAATAGACGGACACAAGTTATCACAGTTCAAAGGTGTTTATTTAACTGTATAGGTAGGGTGGAAAAACGCCTAATCTAAACCTAAATCTAAGATGGGAGCAAGCTACAACCATCAAATCGAAAATAAGGCAGTCCTACTGGCATCTTGTCAAATAAAAGGGCATATACTAAGAAATACCTATTGCCAATCCTTATGCTAAATACAAAAGAGCGTGGGATAGGGCTCACAAGAAATAAAGAAGTGTTCACTAATAATAAGTCAGGATGCGGTAGTCATGGTCTCCCTTCCCCGTGTTTTGAGCACAGGGACAAGGCGGGACTCTGGAGCACAGCACATGCTTGAGGTTTCCCAGCACGAGACGACAGTTCTGTTTTCAGCTATCAGGATCTTCGATAGCCAAGTCTCTTGTTCTGTAAAAAATCTCTTGCCTTCGAGGGCCTGATACATGCTAAATAACAACAAAAGTTCCTTTCTGCTTGTACGTTGGGTGATGCTTTTTAACTCCTGGATCCCCCTCTGTGGTATTCATGAATCTTAATGTCTTTTTAAATAGTTCAAGGTGGACAGCCCTCTGCCAGGTTCATTCTTGTCAACACACTGTTCTTTGGGACTTTAGACTTTGCCCCTTTCCATCAGCATCCCTCCTTCAGGTTCACTCTTGTCAATCTCACAGTTCATTCTACTTTCTTACGATATGGGATTAATTTCCCTTATTCACGATCATCTGCCAGTCAAAGACTTTCGACTGTACAGAGGATTTTACTAGACCCCCGTATGACCACTTTGACCCTCTTCTCGCCTTTCCCAAGGCCTTCTAGTTATAGTAGTTTCAACAATAGGGTAATCACCCAGAGTTTCTCGAGTGAGCACCCACATGGTGCCTGGCTCATCGGCAGCTGGCTTTCCCCTTTTTACATCAACAGATCTTTGTACATTCCGCAATCAGCCATTTGCTAACTTTGTTCAACACTGTTCGGTTTCTTTATCGGTTCTCCCCTCGACTCACCGGCTGTGATGAACTGCTGGGCTTTCTTTGTTTCGGGAGTTAAGGCCAGGAAACGGTAGCAGGTGTCTCCCTCTGTCTTGCTTATCAGCGTAGGCCCGCTTTGTGTATCATTGACATCTGATGAAACACACCTTGGCTATTGTTCCCGGTCTCACGATTCCTTCCACAGAGGTTTCATGGGCCTTGGTCAGAAAGAGCAAGATCGCTTCTCTCCTTGTCCCCCTCTCGGTTCGCGTCGTCTTTCTCCTCCTCTTGAATTGCTGTGCCTGGATAGCTGTCTCGCAATGCAGTCTGCCTTGCTCGTATGGTACTCTCGTGCTCCAACTTTCATCCCTGTGGGGAAGGGAAAGGGCCGTCAGGTGTGTGTGTGATTCTGGTCAATTGCCTGACTTTGCCTGACCTTTGGGACACGTCAGGTAAACGGCTCTGGTGTTTGTTCGTCGTCATTCATGATGTGCAAAAGTGTTACAGTTGGAAAAGGGGGGGTAGAGCGTTTGCATTTCCTACGGAGTAGGATGGGAAAAGGTGTTATAAGAAGGGGGATACGGCATCTCACCTGTTGGCCTCCCACTTCCACTCCCCAAGGACTCCCCATCCAGGTGATCCTCCCTGACTGGTCCACCCCCATGAACTGGATCCAATAGTGATGGCCATGTCCTGGGCACCTGGATGACAGATCCCCGGGGACCAGTCAGGGAGACACCATCAGGTTTCTCACATACCCTTCCTCCATGCAATGTAGCCACATTTGTTTTAAAGGGGAACCGGGAAAGCATATCTACATTTCCCTGGTCTTTTCCTTTTCGGTGTTCCACAGTGAAACAATAGGGTTGTAGGTCTAGAAACCATCGCATGACCCGAGGGGTTAGAGTCGTTGCGTTGGCTAATCCAAACTAGGGGTGAGTGATCTGTGACGAGGTTGAACTTTCGTCCTAATAGGTAGTATATAAGGTGGTTTATGGCCCATTTGATGGCCCGAGCCTCTAGTTCCAACACAGAGTAATATTTTTCACGTGGGTACAGTTTGCGGCTGGTGAATAATATGGGGTGTTCCAATCCATCGCCAACCTGGGACAGGATTGCTCCTAGCCATATAAGGGAGGCATCTGTTTGTAAGACAAATTCTTTGGAGAAGTTGACTACCTTTAGGATCGGGTTCTGGCACAGAGTCTGTTTCAAGGCGTTATAGCATATCTCTTCATTGTCATTCCAATTAAGTTTCTGGGGTTAGGCATTCTTAAGTTCATCAGTTAGCCGGGCTGTTTTATCTGAAAGGTGGGGTATAAACCTACGGTAATACCCTATTGACCCGAGAAAAGCTCTAAGGTATCTTTTGGTCTTGATGTACCTGTGGGGGATGGTAGGGCATGCCGTTAGTGGTGTCA
The DNA here is from genome assembly GCF_040938575.1 of Ambystoma mexicanum. NCBI lineage: Eukaryota > Metazoa > Chordata > Amphibia > Caudata > Ambystomatidae > Ambystoma > Ambystoma mexicanum. The sequence goes on from NC_090937.1 coordinate 82,236,110, forward strand.
CAGGATGTGTATGGGGCACTCACATGCAACACACTCCTCATGCTTCATCCACTTGCAAGTATACTCATTGATGGGCTTGCACTCAGTTGCACTCCGTCTAGCTGTCCAGGTGTATTGTCACATGGGGGTGCTGGGTGTGGTGGGCTTAATGGGAGATGTGTTTTGTGCATATGTAGCCCTGGCTGGGGGGGAAGGGGTGCTGGGTGTGGTGGGCTTAATGCGGGATGTGTTGTGTACCTATGTGGCCCTGGCTGTGGGGGCTGGGGGCGGTGCTGGCCTTCCTTCATTTACACTCATGGCTTTGCACTCTGTGTACTTACCAGCCCTGCCAGGTGTGTCTGCTCCGATCTCAGCGTTACCAACACCCTCAATCCCTTCCAGGTGCATGATGTTGCTGCACCTCTCCTCCCATGTTTGCAGCTTCAGTGGGGAATGTGTTCCTCCTCCTGTGGCACTGCATTGCTGTCTGTGTGCTGCCAGTAGGTTCCTGACCTATAGCCGCAGGTCATCCCACCACTTGTGGCAGTCCTTCACTGTCACACCCAAAGCTGTGCACTTCTGGGCAGCCTCAGACCATATCCCCTTTCTCCTCTGCTGCGTGGTGTGCCTCTGGTCAGCACTGAATAGTACCGTTGCATTCTCCACAATGTGCTCCACGAGCACTGTCAGTTCTGCCTCGCTGAAGCGGGGTTTCCGCTGCCAGATGGCTGGGACCCTTGATGTCATCACCACTCACAGGAGCTGTAGGCCTTGTGGTTCCAGAGGATTGCAGCGGATTGGCCACCGATCTCTTTCCGGTTTTTGCAATCCCGGTTTTACCGGATACGGTATTTCTGCATCCGCTGACACTGGCATGGCCGTGGTGGATATGGATGTACCGCTGCCATATGGCCCAGTGCATCCGTCTCCGTGGGTTTGACTGTGATGGTGGTGGCACCGGTTCTGCAAGAGTTCTGGTGCGCGCGACTGCCAACCCGTAATTAGACCTTACTTCCGCATACTTGCGGTCGCGGAAACGGTGCCACCGCCATCACTGTAAAACCGGATTCCGGACCGGATAACTTGTAATGAGGGCCATTATCTAATTTTTTTCTGTCTTCAATATGTATTTGATGACTTGAATCTGACTTTTTTAGAAGTGAAAAATACACACTTGTTGGATAGGGAGAGTCTTTATGCTATCCCTTTTAGATAGACAGTGCATCATCCGATCCCTAGGGAGAAATTCATGGGGAAAGGGACAGGGTGTTCTTCATTACAGGGACAGTCTGTTTTTGTGTATTTTATGTAACTGCAAGAGGGCCTGTTCCTCCACTGTAAATTGTGTTCTCCTAATGCCGCTCTTTTTACTACATTGTACTATAACGGTAGGAAAGTATTTAGGACCTGATGGTCTTTAACTAAGCCCCAGGTGTTTCCGTGATACAAATGAACCTTCTGTTTTCTGTCCGGATTAGTAACTTTATAAGTATAGGTTCCCGTTCGTTCTACTACCTCATAAAGGCTGTGCCATTTGGAGACAAGTTTGTTTTCTGAGGTGGGTAAGAGGACCAGTACTTTTTGTCCTATGGAGTGTGGTTCTGCGGCCCTAGTGTAAGTCTGTTGTCTTTTGTGGTGTAAGAAAGTGTCTGTGTCGGAAAAGGGGGGGTAGAGTGTTTGAGTATCCTACATGGTAGGCCAGGGAAAAGGTATTATAAGGAGTGGGATACTGCGTCTCACCAGTCAGTGTCACACTTTAACTCCCCAAGGACCCCCCATCCAGGTGATCCTCCCTCACTGGTCCACCCCCAGGAACTGGATCCAATAGCGATGGTCGTGTTCCTGGCCACCTGGATGACAGATCCCCGGGGACTAGTCAGGGAGATACCTTCATGTTTTTCACAGAGGGCACAACTCTTGTGAACAGGCACTGGCTACAGCAGCATTTGCAGTAGAGAAGTCAGCAAGCATTAACATGGGATGCAGCACCATGCCCTTTGTGGAGCATGCTCTCTTCGCAATACTCGAATGACCCAAGAGCACACTGACTACACAAAGGGCTTCAGGGTACGAGATAATATTGTCCAGTGCAGTTATAAACATAGTGAGATGCTGAGCTATGAACCTTGCAACATTTGTCGGCGAGCCCATAGAGGAGGGAGACTATGGGTCACATGAAGAGTGTGGCGGTACGGAAACAAGGGTGCCGGTAAGCTTATAGGCACGCTTGTTTCCGAACCGCCACACTCTGAGTCTGCCTGCTGGAGCCGCTGTGCCCAACAGGTCTGACCCTGCCGGGCACAGCAGCCACGGTAGGCAGACCAGTCACAGACGCACCAGCAGCGTTAGCAACAGTGCTGGTGCCTCCGTGTCCCCACTCTCATAGAGTCCTATGGGACATTATGGGAATGGGGACTTACATTTTACCGGCGCCTGACATCCTGGACCGTCAGAGTTGTAATCTCTTGTAGCACCGGGAAGACAGGCGCTGGTAAAATATTACGGGTCCGGCGGCAACCCACTGGTAGCACCGGCAGGGATACCGCTGGACCCGTAATGAGGCCTTATTTACATGATTGTACCACAAACATAGAAAACTGGAATAACATTCCGAGAGTGAGGGAGAAGCCACGTGAGTGGGTGAAATACGTTATATTGACGGTTCATCGACAATAGACCAGACCACGGTAGAAATACATACTGTGATGGCAGTGGTGAGGCTAAAGGCGGATCGGACAAGTGAAGTGGTAGTTAGCGCACGCTTACCGTCACATTTCTCAGCACAGGCGGCAGAGCTAGTGTCTCTCATACGGGCATTGCAGCAGAGCAAAAACCAGAAAGGGGCAGTGTATTCAGATTCAGCCTACGTGATGCCTACAGTCCACTCTGGGCTGGCAAGCTGGATGAGGAGGGGCTTCTGACATGCTGGCGGCATGCCAGTGAAGCATGTGGTCTTATTGGGTAGATTGAGAGGGGCGCTCTGATTCCCAATAGGCATAGCGGTAGAGAAGTGCGAGGCCCACATGAGGGGGGAGGATCCCGTCTCCAGGGGCAACAAAGCAGCAGACGAGGAAGCAAAGCGTGCTACGTATTTCGAGGATAACCTAGACATAGATACCCCATCCTGAGCACGTAATTATGCACAAACTGTGGTACTGAAGGAAGGGTACAATGCGTTACCAGTGACACAAATAATAGAGTTGCAAGGGAATGCGCCAAAGGAAGAACAAGAGTTATGGGTGAAACAGGGGTGTTCTATATCACCCTCAGATGCTCTACGGCGACAGGAAAACATGGGTAAAGTAGTGATGCAGTATCGTTATTACAAACGGCACTGACACAACAACACCATCCTACCCATATGGGGAAGGATGTACTTGCTGCTCACATTGGAGAAGACTGGTTTTGTCCCAATTTGGTGGAACAGGTGGCAGAGTTTATGACAAATTGCATTGTTCTTAAGAGTTTTACGGCAGGCCATACATTGAGGGTAGTGAGAGGAGCCATACCTCGCCCACTGGGTCCATTCCAATACCTTCACGTTGACATGCTCCAAGTATGCCAGGGCTACCGCTACATGATAGTGGTTGTATGCCCGTTTTCCTGATGGATCGAAGCTGGTCCCTGTTCCCAACCTCATGCCCTTAGAGCGTCAAAATTCCTGGTTGGAGAAACTTTCCCAAGATGGGGCGTGTGTGAGGTCCTGCAGTCTGTCAACGGCCCTCACTTCGCCAACGAATTGTTCCAACATATTGCAAACTTGCTAGGGATTCACCACAAATTCTCCTGTGCATATCACCCACAAGCGAACGGGCTGCTCAAGGAGACCATTGCCAAAATAAAAGCAACCTTGAATAAAAGTTGGCTCCACTGTTTGCCTTCAGCCTTGTTCGCATTGCGCAAAAAAAACTCTGACCAGGACTTAACCCCAAACAAGGTGGTAACCGACGGCGCATGCGACTCCCCTTGGCTCTTCCCACTAGGGCATTAATGTATGGTTTCAATGGTTCCTTGTTAACTAGTGCATCTTTTATTTCTCGCCAACTTCAGGCACGACAGGAGAGGTCTAAGAAGAGCGAAGAAGATAACAGTACAGAGATCAGTGAAAATCGTCTCAAGCCATCACAACTCTACCCAGGAGACTCTGTGCTACTACTGTATGGAAGGTATGGTATCAAACAGTGAAGACAGACACAAGTGATCAAAGTTCAAGGGTGTTTATTGAACTTCAATGGGTTGGTAAACCTAAATCTATGGATGGGAGCAGGCTACAACCATCAAATAATAATAGCACGGTCCTAGTGGAGTCTGTCAAAATTAAAGTGCCTATACTAATAAACCTATTGCCAATCCTTACTTCTAAATACAAAATGGTGTGGGACAACAATGTTCGCAAAAGAAGTGTTCAAGAAACAATATGTCAGGATAGTTAGCTTCCCTTGCCCACGTTTTCAGCACGGGACAAGGCGGCACGTGCGGGCTTCACACACACTCTAGCTTCTTGATCCCAGCTAACAGTTCAACACGTAAGCATCAGGGCCTTCCCCCAAAGTCCCCCTTGCAATGACAGTCTCTCAATGCAGATGGCCTGATGCAGCAAACAAAGCACAAATGTTTCTTTCCTTTGTCAAGGTTTCACTTTCACAAGTACAATATTGGTCTCCCTCCTTCAGGCTCGGACCACAGGTCCCCCTCATCCGGGCTCAGACCCCTTTTCTACAATGTTCACAATTTGGTCTCCCTTGTCTGGGCTCAGATCCCCTTTCAATATCAGAATCCAAGACCTTTGAAAGTGAGATGGGTTTTGCTTAAACCGTCGCAGGACCACTTAGATTCACTTCACAAAATGTACACTTCACATTGCTTTTCTGCTTTTTGGAGCGAAGGACGATACCACAGAGTCTGCTGCTCCTCCCCGCATTCGTCAGTTACGCAGGAGGACTCTCGATATCTCTGAACCACAATGCAGGATTCTTTAGCCTTGTTTCCCGGTCTTACATTTTCTGCCTTGTAGGTTTCTTGAGAGTAAAGGCTTCCTGTCAACGAGGTCAAGGGTGTTTCCCCTACCACAAACCTCTCGCGCCTGGCCGATTTCTCCCCTCGTTCAACTGCCAACTTGAAACTGCTGTACCTGAGTGAGCTCTGGTGCTCCACCTTTTATCCGTGTGGGGAAGTGTAATGGAAGTCAGGTGTGAGTGATTGTCGATAATTGCCTGACTTCGCCTGACCATAGTATTGGGACAGGTCATGTACAAGGCTCTGGTGTCAGTCTGTTTTCTCCCAGACCACGCTGTCCGTGAGAAAGTGTTCGTACAAGAAAAGGGGTGGAGGTTGAGTTTCTAAACATCCCATTGGGTAAGATGGGATAACGGTGTTACAGAGAAGAGAGGGAGACCGCATCTCACCATCCGGTGTCCCACTCCCATTCCTTGAGGACCCCTCACCCAGGTAATGCTCCCGCACTGGTCCACCCCCAGGGTCTGGATCCAAAGGTGATGGCCATGCCCTGGACACCTGAGAGAGAGATCTGTGGGGACAAGCGGGTGAGACACCTTCAGGTTTCTCACTCTATGGAACTTCACCCAGATCTGGTACAAACCCAGGTTCATGGGACCTCACTCTATAGAGGAGGTTACTAGTAGGGCAATCAAAATCCGTGAAAAAAAGCTTGGAATTTAATTGGGGATGTGAAACCCTGTCGAGCAGCGGCCTATCATAGCATTGACCAGGAGGCAGACCAACATCGTGCAAGAAGAAAAAGACACTCAGCAAAGACGGTCACAGCCCAGCAAAGATCAACCAAAGATTACGCTCTCTAAAGCAAAAAAGTTAGGGAAAGGACTTCCTACACATCCAGAGTGACAGCACACAGTACCTTTTTTACACATAGTTATTCATCATGAAAGTGGCGACTGTGATTTATTTTGTGTCCCATGATTCCCCAGGAACCTCGCCCTACGACCTATCAGGGCCAATTTGTCCATTTTGTTAGAAGGTCCGAACGAGAAAGAAGACCACCTCCCAGTTTATTCTTTTGCTTTCCTGATCCACTTGGCCCAAACATACACACGACTTTGCAGAGGAAGTCCCTCAGCAATTGAAATACTCTGTGACCCTAGAATACGTATTGTGTGGGAACGATTATTCATTATCGCACTCTCACAATATTATGCCTGTGGAGCTTGAGCGAATATGTATAAACTACATAACAACGCATTTCTAGCAAATTCCAGGTGGTTCCAGGTGGGTACCTTTGAAGCTACACAAGATTCCGAAGTGGAGTAAGTTATGGGTACCATTATTAAAAGTGTGATAATGATGATTTGTGTTCTTTTTTCTCTCTCCATCTTTACCCTCATTTTTTTGGCGAATGCCATTTGTTGTAGAGGAACAAACTGTGACCCCTACTAACATAACCCCAGTTCTGGTAGGTATGGCTACCATGTCAGGTCAGGTGATAAGCACTGGCGAAGCAATAAAGAGAGGTAGGCACAGAACTTATATAGGTATAGGAGGGATTGATTCCGATCTAACTGATACAGCCTGAGTATCTAATAACATGTGGTACAAGCATATGGCCAAAGTAGGCAAACAAACCACTGGAGAGAGCTGCTATGTCTGCTCCCTCATCCCCTATGCCATGAGTGTCTCCAGAACCTTTGTGGGAACTTAATTTCCAGCAGCAAGACGACAGTGCCTCATGTACCTATCAATGTGTACCACCAGAGGAAGGTTCCAAGGAAAGACAGCAACCTTAAGGTGTATGTCTAAAATGACTTTCCCCTATGAAGACAGCTGTATAAAAACCCTAGACATGATGAACAATTACTGGGGGAAAAGACCAGGCTACAGAATACATAACTGAAGACCCACAAAAGGGAGAGACAAGAGCAATAACATTAAAGGAGTTACCCTGTCCCAAGAGGGGACCAGCAGAAATACATGGAGAACCAGGATGCTGGGAAAGACTACAGATGCTGGTGTATGGTAAAATATACACAGCTGAAGGATGGAAATAAGGAGTGGTGGGGAGCAAGGCACACGCGATCCTAAGAGTTCTAGTCCATATAGTACAAGAAGAGAATGACAAATACTTAAAAGAATGGGAGGCCAGTGCAAAGCTATTAACATGGGTAGACAATGAGGCTGGGCCCCTGCCCATAGTACCAGTCAAAGGAGCAGTATTATGTTTCCAGAACGACGGTACAGTAAAGGCTGGAACAAACAAGGAATGCAAGCAGACAATAAAAGTTTGGGCATGAAAGTGGGAACAGCAGATTAATCGATCATTATTGGGCCTGCGGATCCAAGGTGTATGAGAAGTTACCACCCAACTGGGGAGGGGCGTGCTCACTGGTGCACATCCTCACACCAGCACTGGTAATGCCACAGAAGGATATCAAAATGGATGAGTTTCCTAAAATGGACTCTAGCAGAAGAAAAAAGAGATCCGTAGAGCTAACAAGGGTGAAAAGAGGAAACTATATATCATCAATAATGGAGGACTCTCTAGATGAGATACCACGGGAGCATAGACTGTTTAGCAGGACAGAAATGTTTGATCGTGGCAGGTAGCCTATTTGTGCCAGATAGCAGCATTCCACATCCAGCCTGATTGTGCCAGGTAACGTGATTGTGCCAGAAAGCCTGCTTGTGCCAGATATCCTGATTTTGCCAGATAGCCTATTTGTGCCAGATAGCAGAATTCCACATTTAGCCTGATTGTGACAGGTAACCTAATTGTACACAATAGCCTTATTGTGCCAGCCTGATTTAGCAAATTGTGACAGAAAGCCTACATTTGCCAGGTAACCTGACTGTGCCAGATGGCACAATCAGGCTACTTGTGCCACATAGCAACATATCCAGATAGCAACATTCCACATCCAGCCTGTTTCCGCCAGTTAACAAGATTGTGCCAGATAGCCACATCTCACTTTCAGCCTGATTGTAGAAGGTAACCTAATTGTACCAGATAGCCTGATTGTGCCAGAAAGCCTAAATGTGCGAGGTAACTTGGCTGTGCCAGGTATCCTGATTGTGCCAGATAGCCTGTTTATGCCAGATAGCCTATTTGTGCCAGATAGCAGCATTCCACGTCCAGCCTGATTGGACCAGGTAACCGGATTAGGCCAGATAGCCTGATTGTGCCAGATAACAGCATTCCACATCTAGCCTGACTATGCCAGATCGCCTGATTGTGTGAGATAACAGCATTCCATATCTAAGCCAATTGTGACAAATAGCAGTGTTTGTAATACTGTATCTTCTTTGTTAGATGAATAACAGGTGAGTATTGAGAAGATAAAAGTGGCACCAACCTTAGATAGATACAGCAGGCTTGGAGATGTGAAAGTCTACCTGGTCTCCCTATCCAATCCCAGACTAAGCCTGGGCTGAACAGAAATTCCAGGGAAACCCTTGTGGGGAAGAAAAACCTTGGCCAGTATTCTACTGGCGATGTGATGGTCGATGAGGTGAATGTAGCCTACTGGCGATGTGGTGGTCGCTGAGGTGAATGTAGCTGGATAGGTCAGGGATTCCCTTCTGAGATCGCTGCAATAAGAAGGCGAGAGTTAGAGGCAGAGAACTGGGAAAGGAGGGAATGAGCTTTGCGTGAATGGAAAATTACCCAGTAATCAGGAGTGTGTCTACGAAGCTTCCAGCTTAAGACAAGATCCGGAGGAAGGATGGATAGAACCTGAATGATAACCAGAGGGGGCAACAGTGAAATGATAGGAGCATGGACTAGGAATAAAGGCAAATACGATACGAGCTGTTTACCAACCATGTGTGAAACTCTCTCTAGCTGGGATGAGAAGATAAGTTCCCAGAGGGCGAGGGAAGCATTGTAGGCTTTGATGTTTAGATCTTATCCCCTTAGTGGTAGGAGAAATCGCGGAGTGACTGCCTGCAGTAAGAGCGAAAGCAAAGGTTAACTTGGGAAGGAACCGGGACCAACTTTCATGGGAGTGTGAACCAGGACGTACCAATGAAGGCGTGGCTGGCAGCGCAAGAACTGCCAGCCGCGAATTGAGGCGGAAAGGACAGATTCTGCACCTGGTATGTTTCGTTAATGCCTCTGAGAGTGCACCTATATTAATGAAAAAGGGTTGGCGGTTAAAGTGGGGAGAAAGTAAGAGTGGGTCTGCAGGGAGAGAGGAATGAGATGTACCACCATAGGTGTGGTTTTCGGACCGGGAAATGTTGGCCGTGAACGAAAGGTCACGTTCTGCCGTGAGGTATGCGGAATTGCTAAGGAATGCAGGAGACAAAGAGGTAAGGAATTGGGAGAAGTTAGTCACCAGAAAGATTCAGTAAGAAGGCACAAACTTATGTAGCGTAAATACTGGGGAATGCAGAGAAGCAACGCGTCTCAGTCCAGGGCAACAGAGCAAGCAGGTGTGGGCAGAGACAAGACCGCGCCTCCATTACAGACTAGAGCGCTGCCTTCTGCGCAATCTTGGGGGAACCAACATGAATTGCAGTGACAACGCCACCTATGCCACAGGGACCATCGGTGTCGATGGGATCTGACAGCGTCCACATCTAACCTAATTGTGCCAGATAGCATGTTTGTTCCAGACAGCCTGTTTGTGCCAGATATCCCAATTTTTCCAGATAGCCTGATTGTTCCAGATAGCCTATTTGTGCCAGATAGCAGCATTACACCTCCAGCCTGATTGTGCCAGGTAACCTGATTGTGCCAGATAGCCTGTTTGTGCCAGATAGCAGCACACCACATTTAACCTGATTGTGCCAGATAACCTAATTGTACCAGATAGCCTTATTGTGCCAGAAAGACTAATTGGGCCTCATTACGACCCTGGCGTTGGACCATGGTCCATGCCGGATTCCGCCATGGTGGATGGCGGAATTACCGCCCCATTACAAGGTTGGTGGAGCGGTAATTCCCCATTCACCATGGCCCCTTCCCCATTCCCATTTTTGGCCCATAGGGCACAATGGGAATGGGGAAGGCGCTAATTACGGCACCGTAAATTACGGCGCCTTAATTAGCACCAAGGTCCCATAGCGGGTTGGACTTTAACGCCTGCAAAAAGCAGGCGTTAAAGTGTGAATCGGGCGTTAAGGGTTTAACGGCGCCGCAGCCTTTTACGGCGCCGTTAACCCCTTAACGCCAGGGTTGTAATGACGCCCATTGTCCCAGAAAGCCTAAATGTGCCAGGTTACCTGACTGTGCCAGATAACCTGATTGTGCCAGATAGCCTATTTGTGCCAGAAAGACTAATTGGGCCTCATTACATGGTAGGCGGTAAGGGTTTACCGGTACCAGTATTTTACCGGTACCGGTAAACCCTTACCGCCTTACTACGAGGTCCCTTTGTGGGTTGGAGAATTTAACGCCTGCTTTTTGCAGGTGTTAAAAACCAACCCGCAAAGGGACCAGGGAGCTAATTACGGTACCGCAATTTGCGGTGCCGTAATTAGCACCTTCCCCATTCCCATTATGCCCTATGGGGCAAAAATGGGAATGGGGAAGGGCAATGGGGGAAGGGTGAATTACCGCCCCACCAACCTTGGAATAGGGCGGTAATTCCCCTTTCCACCAAGGCGGTGCCAGTATTTTACCGGCATGGACCAAGGTGCTAGTAGCACCTTGGTCCACCGCCATCCGTGTAATGAGGCCCATTGGGCCTCATTACGACCCAGGCGCTAATGGGTTAACGGCGCTGTAAAAGGCTGCGGTGCCGTTAACCTATTAGCGCCTAATTACGAGGTCCCTTTGCGGGACCCCACCTTAACAGCTGGTGTAAACCAGCCGTTAAAGTTGGGACTCGCAAAGGGACCTTGGTGCTAATTACGGTGCCGCAATTTGCGGCACCGTACTTAGCGCCTTCCCCATTCCCATTGAGCCCTATGGGGCAAAAATGGGAATGGGGAAGGGCCATGGAGGAAGGGGGAATTACCGCCCCGCCAACCTTGTAATGGGGTGGTAATTCCCCCTTTCTCCATGGCGGAGTCGGTAACTTACCGGCATGGACCATGGTGCTAACAGCACCATGGTCTTCCGCCAGGGTCGTAATGAGGCCCATTGTCTCAGAAAGCCTAAATGTGCCAGCTAACCTGACTGTGCCAGATAGCCTGATTGTGCCAGATAGCCTATTTGTGCCAGATAGCCGCATTCCACTTCTAGCCTGATTGCACCAGATAACCTGATTGTGCAGATAGCCTCATCTCGCATTCAGCCTGATTGTGCCAAAGAGCCTACCTCAAATTTTAGCCTGACTGACCCAAAGAGCAACAATTGGCATATAGCCTGACTTGCACTGGGTAGCCCGGCTGTGCCTGATCACCATAGTTCAACTACCTAGAAAACTCAAATCTTGGAGTATCACTTTGTCTATAACTACTGTGCTCTGAAACTTGGGCCTTCTCCCCACTGTCCAGAAAAGAAAAAAAGGGGTCTTTCTCATTGACTCCTATATCTAAAACTAGACACAAGCATTTTAGAGATAACCAGAAACTCCAACAATAAACCTTGAATCCCTTCAAGCCTAGGTCGTCCCCAGGCCTCCCCTTGTAAATCCAACGATAAGGCAACGACCCCCAGGCTACCCCCCCAACACCCCTCCCACCCTCTGTCACAACAACATGACATACCAAGCCATAAGACCACCCGACGCTAAACCATTACGCCTACAATCGCAAAAGTAAAGAAGCCAAGAACCGCCACAATCGAACCAGGAAAGCGTATTTCTCATTGACTCCGATATCTAAAAGTAGGCAAAGCCTTTTAGAGATAACCAGAAACCCCAACGATAAACCTTGAATCCCATCAAGCTTAGGACCTCCCTGGGCTTCCCATAGTAAATCCAACAGTAAGACAAGGATCCCCTGTCTACTCCCCCCAACAACCCTCCCACCCTCCCCCACAACCACCCAACATACCAAGCCATGAGACCACCCTACGCTAAACCATTACGCCTACAATCGCAAATGTAAGGAAGCAAAGAACTGTCACAATTCAACCAGGAAAGCGTTGCTTGTGGGCTACGGCCCCTGCAACCTAAAAAGAAAGCAAAACGCAAACAAACTTACAAAGCAAAAGACAACCAGGCGTAGGAATGAACCAAATGGAATGACACCACATAGTCACAACCACGGAACACACCCCGAGAAACACGGTCGACACCAGAACAAACGCCAAAAGAAGATAAAAATCTCTATACCCACCATACCTACTGACCAACAACTCACCGGAACAAGTCCATTCGACCAACGTTATGAGAGGGACCAACAACAAAATGGAGCCGTGCAGAAAAAGAACAGAAACACCCAGAAGGAATAGGTACAAAATCGACGCCCTCACCGCATTTATCGCAAAAACACGGGGACACCTCCTTCAACTACAACAAAATATAGAAGAGGAACCTGAAGAAAACAAGAACCCAATACTTAGCCTAGCAGACCTACTCAACGATGACACAGACGCGACTGAACCACCATCACACCCTGAGAGCAACATGATAGGAAACCTTTGCAACAACCACAAGACAAACCTGATTTTAAAAGACAAACAAAACCAAGCCACAAAAATCCACTGCAACCTAATAAACGCAAGGTCAATGTCAAAACACGGAACAGATATATACGACCTGCTCTGCAATGATGGCATCGACGTGTTATTTATCACAGAAACATGGTTAGACGACAACTACAAAATCACACTCCACAGTTTCCCACCAGACAGCTTCAAGTGCACACAGTTAAACAGGGAAGGAAAAAAAGGAAGAGGTCTTGCAATAGCTTTCCAAGGAACACCTGAAAATAAAACCGACTGCCAAGAACTAAGGGAGGAGAGGCTATCAACCCCCTCTCCCGAACCACAGAAGCCGAATAGATTGATCTGGCACGTGGATGGCACGTGCGCCTGTATTTAAGTTAACAGGCAACCAAGTGGCAGCCAATGGGGGGGAGGATAGATTAGGGAGAGGTTGTGGATAGGTAGGGGGAGTAGGGAAAACCAGAAAGAGTGTAAAGATAGTGTAGTGGGATAGGTTTGGGGGAGGTTAGGGAAAAGCCAGCATACGCATATACCAATACTCCTGACCTGCTCTCACCAGACATACACATAACCGTACTTTACCCTAACTGGTACTTTTCAACCTGGACCCTATACCACACTGAAACAGCGTGGCATTCTCACAACATAGAACATAAATATAGCATGAAGTACGAGTATGGAAGCACACTACATATATCATAGTGCAACATGAAAGCACAGAACATGGAACTTAGTTAACATGGAGACACATTGCATAGGAGACAATGTAGCGTAGCAACACAAGCATGAAATGGGTTGCAACATGTGGTGCACTGAGATTTACACGAAAGCAAGCTGAATGACACACACAAGGGTTTCCCCTTCATGAAAGAACAAATGCATGGCCCTTCGGGCAAGCAACGAAAAGCGAACTGGACATTACATCACATTTCTGGGTTTCCCCTTTCTCCTCATGCAATGACGGTCAAATCTCAAATAGCACTTCTTGTAAAACTCTACCCGCGGTAGATAATGTCTCATACAACTGCACAAAATGCATGTCCTATGACTGCTCTACCCAGTGTGTTCACTGAGGTGCTGTTGGTAGTGCAACCGCAGCCTTTCCCCCATAGAATCACACGTGCGCCGAGCGCACATTCAGAATGTCTCATGATAACAGACTTTCCCACAAACAAGCACTTATCTGAGTGTCCGGGGCCCCGTGAGGCAACCTGGACCTGAAGATGTAGGGCACAGCACTTGCCAAGCAGTTTCTGGTCATCAGCGCCACGGCCCGGGCTGAAGATACTGCTGCATTCCTCTGGTGTCCCTCCCAGTTTCAGTCTTCCTCAGACAAACTGCTGTGACCGTTAAATAGTCTGTGCCTAATCCAAAGCAGCTGCTCAGAGGCGCGAAGCCCCAAAACGACAGCACGGTCCCGGGTTGCTGGGAAATGTAGTTTATTGCTACCACCCTATCTTTTAACATGAACTGCAAGTCTTTTCCTACCCCAGCCCCGATTCCTGACACAGACGAACCACTTAACTTCAAAAACTGTGAATCCATGGTCCTTAACTTGGAAGTAAACCAAAAAACAAACATCAATTCATACTAATTTACAGACCAACGCCATATGACGCAACTTTCTTCGACAACTTTGTAAAAACCATCACCAACATAGCCATCCAACATGAACATCTGATAATCCTTTGGGACTTCAACATCTGGTTTGAAGAAGAAAATGCAAACTCACAAAAATCGCTCATCGAACAACTGAAAAGCCATGAAACTACGACAATTAGTCAAAGGAGCAACACATACAGCGGGGTACACACTTGATGCAATCTTTGCCAACACAAATGTTATCGCCACTCACCACCAATACAGACACTCTGGAGCGACCACCTCATCATCCCATTTGTGATCAGGTTACCATCTAAAGCAACCAAGCAGCCCAATAAACTCCCAACCATCACAAAAAGAAACTGGAAAGCTGTCAAAGCGAGCAATTTAATAGAACAACTTGAACTCACAAAACCGACTACCACTAACCTGGATGAAGCTGACCTTGACGGAAAAACAGAGCTACTTTATAAATGGACAGCTGAAAGAATTGATGGCCCCTGAAAAACCGTTGACCCGTCGCGAAAGAGAGCAATGGCAAAATGGTTTACCCCAATGCTAAGCACCATGATAAAGAACAACAAGAAACTCTAACTGGAATGGAGGAAAGAATACGACAAATGAAAGAGAGCACAATTCCAACAACAGATCCAATCTTACAAAAAAGAAATTCAAAAAGCCAAAAAGAAACACTACGACAGCACAATCACCAAAGCCGCAAACACCCAAAAAGAACCGTTGAACATCATAAATTAAATGAGAGACATGCCGGGGTGCAACAGCACACTGGTACCTTCCCAGAAACTATGCAATGACCTAGCAGCCCACTTAAATCAGGGGCTCCCATCAAATTATACGAAGCAGACCGATCAACCCAAGCACACAACCAATCCCACCAAACAAGGAACCACAGTATAAACTCCAAAGCTTCCCAGAAATACCAGAAGAGACATTTGTCAAGCTGGTAAAACATAGCAATAAAGCAGGATCCGACATGGACCCCTGCCCCCCCAGACATTTACAAATCTATCCTTACACAGGGTGCACCACTGAAACACTACAAAAACGTTTTTAGCCTATCACTCGCAAGTACCTCGATCATTCAAATCAGCTCACATCAAACCACTACCCAAGGACAATAAAGAGGAGACGTGGAAGATCTCTCCAACTACAGACCGATTTCAAACATTCCCTACCCAGCAAAACTACTAGAAACCTACGTCTGCAAACTAACACAGTAACACGTAGAAAAACACCAGCTGCTGGGCCAGGCGCAAGTTGGCTTTAGACCCACGAGGCGAACAGAAACGGCACTCCCATCTATCTGGGATGACCTAGAGACAAACGCAGACTCCGGCACAAACTCTGCCCTAATTCTACTCGACCTCTCCGCAGCTTTCAACAAAGTCAACCATGACATCTTCATCAAGAGAATAGAAGAAATAGGAATAACAGACTTAGCCCTACTCTGGATAAAATCATTCAAATCCGCTCCACGGGACACAGACTGTGGAGTACCACAAGGATTGTCCCTATCCCCACTGTTCTTCAACATCTACCTGGCTTGGCTAATCAAGATAATCAAAAAACACAACCTTACGTGCTACAACTATGCAGACCACGCACAAATCATCTATTAAATCGAAGATACACAAGAAGAGAACACAACGCTGGGAGAATGTCTCAATATTACACTGGGCCTCATTATGAGTATGCCGGTCTGGTAACAACGGTGCCGGTAACAGTGCTGGTAAGTTAATGGCACTGTTGTTACCGGACCGGCACACTTCGAGTTCTGCTGGCTGGTGCAGTCCCGCCCGCCAGGTTTGATCTGGTGGGTGGAACGGCACCCGCCCGCAAGCACTGGCACTGTTGCACACAGTGCCGGTGCTTCTGTCCTCCTCATTCCCATTGAGTCCTATTGGACTCAAACGGGAATGGGGAGTAACATTTTCTGGCACCTGGCTTCAGGGACCGTCTGGGCTGTAATGCCCCAGTGATTCCATAAAGCCAGGTGCTGGAAAAAACACGACTCCGGCAACAGCCTGCTGTTTTTACAGGCACGGCTACTGCCGGAGTCGTAATGAGGCCCACTGGCTTCCAGTCAAACAATGAATCGCGGCCTTAACAGTGTGCATAGCGCACATAGCAATCCACGGCCAAGGAGCAGATTTCCTACAAAAAAATAAAGATTAACCAACCAACCAGAAAAATCAGATCATGTAATGACATCTTCCTTGAACCAAAACCTTACACAAGGAAAAAGCTAGGGGGAGCCTCCTTCTCTCACCTGGCAGCAAAAACTTGGAACACCCTCCCGAAAGACATCCGAAATATAAAGGACTATCTAAAATTTAGGAAACTACACAAAACCTGGTTCTTTGCCACATAACCAAAGTGAATCTGGGACCTCCAAAGCTAAGACCCCTCGGTAGGCTAAACCCAAGGGACATAGACCGCCCCTAGAGGAGCATTAAACACTAAGTAACATCTTACAGGAGAAGGAGCGCATAGAACTCATTAAAAAAATGTTTTATTTGTTTATTGGTATTTTACAAACAATAACATAGCATCTGTAAGTCGTTTCAGCAAGTATAATGTACAATATATATATATATAAAGCAAAGACAGCTTAATCTCTAAGTGGGCATGTGGCATACCAAAAACAAAAAATAAACAGTAACTGAACAGAACCAAACAAAAAAGTTAACACTCTGGGTTTAACAGTCAGGTTATTATACAGGGTGCCGCAGGGAGATCGGCATTGTAAGGTTGAGGTGGCGACACAGGTACGTTGGAAAGGGCAACTAAGGAGACAACCGCTTAGAACTCATAGGGCCTCATTACAGGATGGCGGAGAACCATGGCGCTATCAGCGCCATGGTTCATGCGGTAAAATACCGGCACTGCTTTGGTGGAAAGGGGAATTACCGCCCCATTCCAAGGTCGGCGGAATGGTAATTCCCCCTTCCACCATTGCCCTTCCCCATTCCAATTTTTGCTCCATAGGGCATAATGGGAATGGGGAAGGCGCTAATTACGGTACCGCAAATTGCGGTACCGTAATTAGCTCCCTGGGTCCCTTTGCGGGTTGGTTTTTAACGCCTGCAAAAAGCAGGCATTAAATTCCCCAACCCGCAAGGGGACCTCGTAGTAAGGCGGTAAGGATTTACCGGTACCAGTAAAATACCGGTACCGGTAAATCCTTACCGCCATCCGTGTAATGAGGCCCATAGGGAGGGGACCAACCCATAGGAACAAATGTGAGACAATGAGAGACAGAGCACTCTTACGACCAAAAAACACATGATAACCTTAGCAATCTCAAACCTGGGTGGGGGTGGCCCTCACCTCCTGTCCCTCTAACAAAGCACCAGACAGCCTCAGATAAAGAAAGCCGCCTCATGCAGAACCGGGCGAATGAACCACAGGGGAATGCTCCAACAGACAGCAAGACCATAGAAAGAAAGACAAGACAGATGCCTGAAAGCATGAGATAACCCCAGTAACCCAACCGCGAAAACCTCAACTCTTGGCACACGCCTGTCAAATGCTAAACAAACACAACCACTCTCATGCACCCCAAACCGCAAGCACTTCACTGCACTGCAACAACCAAACAAACCACACATAGCACCGCACAACAGCACATGGGAGCCCACAGATCCAGAAACTGCACCCATGCTCAGCACATGGTGCTAACCGAACTGAAGCTGCCAACAGAACACTTCTAATATCGCTCTACCTTTATCCCGCCTCACTCACCAACCAATCCTACCCTCTGAACTTTCAGATCTGGCAGAGAGCCAAGGAATCACTCCGGCGTTGCTAGTGTGCAGTATAAATATCCTTTAACATAACATAACATTGAGCCTGATTGTCCCAGATATCCTGACTGTGCTAGATAGCAGCATTTCGCATTCAGCCTGATTGTGCCAGATAGACTGATTATGCCAGATCTCTCACATATAAGTGAGCAATATCTCACAACTAGGTAGACTATACTCTGTGCTAGCTAGTCCAGATAAAATATAATATATGAGCAAGCTTCACAATTAGACAGAATTGTGAAGATTAGCTTGCATCATATCTAGACAGAACTGTAATACTAGCCTGCGTCATAACCAAGCAGAATTGTGAAGATTATCTTGGGTTACATCTAGACAGAGCTGTAATACTAGCTTGCATCATATCTAGACATAATTATGAATGTCAGCTTGTGTCACACCAAGCCAGAACTGTGAATGTCAGCTTGCACCACACCTAGACAGGATTGTAAAGATTAGCTTGCGCCGCATCTAGACAGATTTGTGAATGTCAGCTTGCACCACACAGAGACAGAATTGTGAAGATTTGTATTGCGTCACATCTAGACAGAAATGTCATACTAGGCTGCGACATATCCAGATAGAATTGTGAAGATTAGCCTCTGTCACATCTAGAGAGAATTGTAATAATAGCTTCAGAATTGTGAAGACTAGCATTGCGTCACATCTAGACAGAATTGTGAAGATCAGCATTGCGTCACATTTGGACAGAATTGTGAAGATTAGCATTGCGTCATATCTAGACAGAATTGTGAAGATTAGCATTGCGGCACATCAAGACAGAATTGGAAAGAGTGACTTGTGTCACATCTAGACAGAACTTTGAAAATTAGCATTGCCTCACATCTAGACAGAATTGTAATACTAGCTTGCATCATATCGAGACAGAGTTGTGAAGATTAGCTTGAGGCACATCCAGATAGAATTTGTAAAGACTGGCTTCACATCTAGACAGAATTGTAATACTAGCTCGCGTCAGATCCAGGCAGAATTGGAATACCAGCGTGTGTCACATCTAGACAGAATCGTGAAGATTAGCATTGTGTTACAACAAAACAGAATTATAATACTAGTTTGCGTCACATCCAGATAGAACTGCAAAGATTAGCTCAAGTCACATCTAGACAGAATTGTAAATGTCAGCTTGCATCACATCTAGACAGAATTGTAAAGATTAGCATTGCGCCAAATCTAGACAATATTGTGATGATTAACATGAGTTGCTTCCAAATAGCGATGCCACTAACCAACCCCACTAAACAATCTCTCTCCTCTGCATAGACCTCTCACACTCTACACAAACACAACCACACCTACAAAGCACTACAAACCGGACGCCCATCACTACATCGCAACAACAAAACATAACACACATAGCCTCGCACAACAACCCATGCCGACTACCAACCGAAAAGCACACTTAAGCACAGCGAACTGAGTCAACCGAACTGAGGCTGCCAACAGCACATCACAGCTCTCTTGCTCGTTTCACACTCAACCTTACTAACCCATCCCACCCTCTTTCCTTCTCAGGTCTGCCAGTGTGCCAGGGGACCACTACGGTGGCGATCGTTTTACATTGTGGATGTTTTACAATGTCGAGCCTCCGTTGGTGTGGGAGACACAAATGATATGCGCAGGCCCGCATGGGCCTGTGACATGCAGCGCAGCAATGATGACATGACCAGCTTGTGAGATGCATAAACCCGGACTGGCACCTGATGCGCAGTTCCGGTGATTCCTTTATTCTTCCGGCCCCGCCCCAAACACGTGATCCCGGTCTCCCGCGATACACGTGACATCACACGCTGTAAAAATATCCACTAACATAACATGTGTTAGGGGGAATTGAAACTAACATGATGTGGGGGGAGTATTGTACTCTCTGGAGGGGTTGGGCCAGTCTGGGTGTTAGTTAAAATATGGAATGGATTCCTGAGATGGAAGTCAGGAACCTCGCAAGTACTGTGACAAGGAAGACTAGAACTAAAATAAAATGGCAGAATCATTACAAATGCAGGGAACTCATCTATTAGAGATCTGTCCAGGCCCTCTGGGGCAAAATACATGCACATCAACTAATTTGCATATGGATTGCATCAACAGACATTACTACACAGAAAGCACATAGCAAGGAGCATCATCAGTCTTTGATACTTGGAGGCAGAATGTAACTGACTTTAGAATAAGTTGTCATAAGTAAGCCAAGTGGCAAATCATTTTGTTTTGCAAAATACCTAAATTGCACTGTTATATATGGAGCAAGTCAGGCTTTTTTTTTTAAAGTAACAGCATCATATATTAACACATAAGCTTTGAAGTGAATCACTTACAGAGCTGCAGATAAGACACAGTCTGATTTCATGATCTGCCCAGGAGCACAAACTCTGGTTAATAGTGAAACCGGGATGGAGACAATTTAAGCAACTGAGCACATCTTCACAGTTTTAGTTTATTTAGATATTTATTAATGTTTCCCTTTGCATTTCATGTGCTTAAATAATACTTTATTTATATCAATGCCTTGGAAGCAAAGCACATTACATAACAAACTTCCCTTTCATCATTAACTTTACACTATACATCATTATAGAAATATGTTGAGCAATAAGAGGATGGATTTGGTTTTATTCTCCCCTCCCTGCATGCAAAGTCACAATAGCATCATGCAGATTAACGTGAGCCTAACAAATCCCCCTTGAGTAAAGCCATAGTCATTATTTCATAAAGCCTGCAGCATTATGCAACCTTCTAACACCTGATCACTCCCTGCCATGCACATTTCTAAAGGGACAAAAGTCCCTGCTAATAGTACCCCCTACCTCTCAATAGTG
The DNA here is from genome assembly GCF_040938575.1 of Ambystoma mexicanum. Lineage (NCBI taxonomy): Eukaryota > Metazoa > Chordata > Amphibia > Caudata > Ambystomatidae > Ambystoma > Ambystoma mexicanum. The sequence continues at coordinate 82,256,881 of NC_090937.1, forward strand.
CCTAATGGCTCACATTGAAATGCTATGTTGACACAGAGCAACTTGCAAGCCCCTCTGCTGCTGCCCTGAGCTCCTTGGAACATTGTCCTGCCAGAGGTTTCGGAAAGGGTAAGGTGTCCTGCTGCCAGGACAATTACTGTGCTGAGCAGGAATTACTGAGCACACATTTTCCTGCCAGCGGGACACCTTTCTCGTTGGGCACCCTCATTGAGGTGCCGAACGGGAAGGGTGGCCCACTGATGAAAGTCCCGGTCAGGCTCTAAAAAGAGCCTGTGGGGTGGCAGCGTGCCCCCTCCCACCCCTGGCTCGGTACGCCACTGTTACTTGATCAGTCAGCTGAACTGCATTGAGTTAAATGGAACTTAGTTGGTTATATGGTTATTTGTAGCTTAAAAAAAATCACAGCTGCCAATACTTGGTGGGTTATTTGGTTATTAGTAGCTGAATAAATCACAGCTGCCAACAGTGACGGAAATGGGTACACAAACTACGCTTGGAAATTGAAACAATACTCCGGAATACTACCTCCTTAGGGAAATTGACCCGATAGATGGGTTCACTGTAGAGGGTGTTGTGTAGCGGTGCAGTCATCATGGCAAGTACGTAAAACACATACAAATAATATTTCATTTTACAGGGTTGACATTAAACGCAGATAAATCACAAAATAAACGAGACTGACAATATATATATTACACATCTCATAGCATAGTGGGATTATTTGTGGTGTTTCCCTTTTAAGAACATGTATTGCCCCTCTAAGGGTGTCAAGAGAGGATTAGAGTCAAGGTCTACCCTTGTTCTAGGCCTTTGACTCTAATCCTCTCTTGACATTCCTCTATACACCCTCCAGAGTCAGGCACCCTCACAAAAAAGAGGGTCTTGCCCCATTTTTCTCACAACCTCTAAGGATGTGTCATGACAGGCTCATACCTGACTGGAAGAAGGAGCCTCCGCATGCACGTGCAATACCAGGGTGGTAGACTAAATGTAATGGCACACTGTCTCTGTGTCTCACTGTGTAGGGCCTGCAGGCCTACCCCTTGTGATCACAGGCCTGCGGCCCTGCTCGGCTGGGTGCGGTCTGGGTGCCCCAGACCAGCATGTGTAACAGGGTGCCTCCAGGCCACTGGCCCTCTGTGTGATCGCAGAGCAGCTGCTTGTCCAGGAGCCCACGGAAGCTGCGGTCTTGTTGTGTGACCACGACGATCAGGGTGATCCCTGCCACATTAATTTTGTGTTGGTGCCCTGAGCACCCATTGGGCTGGCCCAGAGTCACAGTGCACATAAATTATGTACTCCCATCCACAATTCAAGGGATAGTTCAAGCAGAGCGTTGTTAAATGTTACCCCTCAAAAACAAGGGGATACCAAATATTACAACCCTATATTAGCCATTATACTTGGTATCCCCTTCAAAAAAAGGATGGGATGGCTTCCAGAAGCAGCTGTCACAGTGAAGGATTATGATGTACTCCCCTCCTCAATGCAATGGATAGTTCAAGCAGAGTGTTGTTAAATGTTACCCCTCAAAATCTAAGGGGATACCAAATATTACAAAACTATATTAGCTGTAATGTTTGGTATCCCCTTCAAAAGAAGGATGGGATGGCTTACAGAAGCTGTCACAGTGGAGGCTTATGATGTGCCCCCCTCCCCAATGCAAGGGATAGTTCAAGCAGTGGAATGTTAAATGTTACCCCTCAAAATCAAGGGGATACCAAATATTACAACACTATATTAGCTGTAATATTTGGTATCCCCTTCAAAAAAAGGATGAGTTGGCTGTCAGAAGCTGTCATAGTGTAGGCTTATGATGTACTCCCCTCCCCAATGCAAGGGATAGTTCAAGCAGTGCTTTGTTAAATGTTACCCCTCAACATCAAGGGGATACCAAATATAACAACCCTATATTAGCCATTATATTTGGTATCCCCTTAAAAATAAGGATGGGATGGCTTCCAGAAGCTGTCACAGTGAAGGCTTATGATGTACTCCCCTCCCCAATGCAAGGGATAGGTCAAGCAGTGCGTTATTAAATGTTACCCCTCAAAATCAAGGGGATACCAAATATTACAACACTATATTAGCTGTAATATTTGGTATCCCCTTCAAAAAAAGGATGAGATGGTTTCCAAAAACTGTCACAGTGTAGGCTTATGAGGTACTCCCCTCCCCAATGCAAGGGATAGTTCAAGCAGTTGTTAAATGTTACCCCTCAAAATCAAAGGGATACCAAATATTACAACCCTATATTAGCCATTATATTTGGTATCCCCTTCCAAAAAAGGATTGGATGGCTTCCAGAACCTGTCACAGTGAAGCCCTTTGATGTACTCCCCTCCTCAATGCAAGGGATAGTTCAAGCAGTGCGCTGTTAAATGTTACCCCTCAACATCAAGGGGATACCAAATATTACAAAACTATATTAGCTGTAATATTTGGTATCCCTTTCAAAAAAGGATGAGATGGCTTTCAGAAGCTGTCACCGTGTAGGCTTATGATGTACTCCCCTCCCCAATGCAAGGGATAGTTCAAGCAGAGCATTGTTAAATGTTACCCCTCAAAATCAAGGGGATACCAAATATTACAACCCTATATTAGCCATTATATTTGGTTTCCCCTTCAAAAAAGGATGAGATGGCTGTCAGAAGCTGTCATAGTGTAGGCTTATGATGTACTCCCCTCCCCAATGCAAGGGATAGTTCAAGCAGTGCGTTGTTAAATGTTACCCATCAAAATCAAGGGGATACCAAATATTACAACACTATATTAGCTGTAATATTTTGTATCCCCTCCAAAAAAAGGATGAGATGGCTTCCAGAAGCTGTCACAGTGTAGGCTTATGATGTACTCCCCTCCCCAATGCAAGGGATAGTTCAAGTTCAAGCAGTGCTTTGTTAAATGTTACCCCTCAACATCAAGGGGATACCAAATATTACAACACTATATTAGCTGTAATATGTGGTATCCCCTTCAAAAAAAGGATGGGATGGCTTCCAGAAGCTGTCACAGTGAAGGCTTATGATGTGCTCCCCTCCCCAATGCAAGAGATAGTTCAAGCAGTGCGTTATTAAATGTTACGCCTAAAAAAAAGGGGATACCAAATATTACAACACTATATTAGCTGTAATATTTGGTATCCCATTCAAAAAAGGATGGGATGGCTTCCAGAAGCTCTCACAGTGAAGGCTTATGATGTACTCCCCTCCCCAAATGCAAGGGATAGTTCAAGCAGTGTGTTGCTAAATGCTACCCCTCAAAATCAAGGGGATACCAAATATTACAACACTATATTAGCTGTAATATTTGGTATCTCCTTCAAAAAAAGGATGAGATGGCTTCCAGAAGCTGTCACAGTGTAGGTTTACAATGTACTCCCCTCCCCAATGCAAGGGATAGTTCAAGCAGTTATTAAATGTTACACCTCAAAATCAAGGGGATACCAAATATCACAACCTTATATTAGCCATTATATTTGGTATCCCCTTCAATAAAAGAATGGGATGGCTTCCAGAAGCTGCCACAGTGAAGGCTTATGATGTACTCCCTTCCCCAATGCAAGGGATAGTTCAAGCAGTGCATTGTTAAAGGTTACCCCTCAAAATCAAGGGGATACCAAATATTACAACACTATATTAGCTGTAATATTTGGTATCCCCTTCAAAAAAAAGGATGAGATGGTTTCCAAAAACTGTCACAGTGTAGGCTTATGAGGTACTCCCCTCCTCAATGCAATGGATAGTTCAAGCAGTGCACTGTTAAATGTTACCCCTCAACATCAAGGGGATACCAAATATTACAAAACTATATTAGCTGTAATATTTGGTATCCCTTTCAAAAAAGGATGAGATGGCTTTCAGAAGCTGTCACAGTGTAGGCTTATTATGTACTCCCCTCCCCAATGCAAGGGATAGTTTAAGCAGTGCATTGTTAAATGTTACCCCTCAACATCAAGGGGATACCAAATATTACAACACTATATTAGCTGTAATATTTGGTATCCCCTTCAAAAAAAGGATGAGATGGCTTCCAAAAGCTGTCACAGTGTAGGTTTACAATGTACTCCCCTCCCCAATGCAAGGGATAGTTCAAGCAGTGCATTGTTAAATGTTACCCCTCAAAATCAAGGGGATACCAAATATTACAACCCTATATTAGCCATTATATTTGGTATCCCCTTCCAAAAAAGGATTCGGTGGCTTCCAGAAGCTGTCACAGTGAAGGCCTATGATGTACTCCCCTCCCCAATGCAAGGGATAGTTCAAGCAGTGTGTTGTTAAATGTTACCCCTCAACAACAAGGGGATACCAAATATTACAACACTATATTAACTGTAATATTTGGTATCCCCTTCAAAAAAAGGATGAGATGGCTTTCAGAAGCTGTCACAGTGTAGGCTTATGATGTGCTCCCCTCCCCAATGCAAGGGATAGTTCAAGCAGTGCGTTGTTAAATGTTACCCCTCAACATCAAGGGGATACAAAATATTACAACACTATATTACCTGTAATATATGGTATCCCCTTCCAAAAAAGGATGAGATGGCTTCCAGATGCTGTCACAGTGTAGGCTTATGATGTACTCCCCTCCCCAATGCAAGGGATAGTTCAAGCAGTGCGTTGTTAAATGTTACCCCTCAAAATCAAGGGGATACCAAATATTACAACCCTATATTAGCTGTAATATTTGGTATCCCCTTAAAAAAAACAATGAGATGGCTTCCAGAAGCATTCACAGTGTAGGCTTATGATGTAATCCCCTCCCCAATGCAAAGGATAGGTCAAGCAGTGCGTTGTTAAATGTTACCCCTCAAAATCAAGGGGATACCAAATATTACAACCCTATAGTAGCCATTATATTTGGTATCCCCTTCAATAAAAGAATGGGATGGCTTCCAGAAGCTGTCACAGTGAAGGCTTATGATGTACCCTCCTCCCCAATGCAAGATATAGTTCAAGCAGTGCATTGTTAAAGGTTACCCCTCAACATCAAGGGGATACCAAATATTACAACCCTATATTAGCCATTATATTTGGTATCCCCTTCAAAAAAGATTGGGATGGCTTCCAGAAGCTGTCACAGTGAAGGCTTATGATGTACTCCCCTCCCCAATGCAAGGGATAGTTCACGCAGTGCGTTGTTAAATGTTACCCCTCAAAATCAAGGGGATACCAAATATTACAACCCTATATTAGCCATTATATTTGGTATCCCCTTCAGAAAAAGGATGGGATGGCTTCCAGAAGCTGTCACAGTGAAGGCTTATGATGTACTCCCCTCCCCAATGCAAGGGATAGTTCAAGCAGTGCGTTGTTAAATGTTACCCCTCAACATCAAGGGGATACCAAATATTACAACACTATATTAGCTGTAATATATGGTATCCCCTTCAATAAAAAGGATGAGATGGCTTCCAGAAGCTGTCACAGTGTAGGCTTATGATGTACTCCCCTCTCCAATGCAAGGGATAGTTCAAGCAGTGCTTTGTTAAATGTTACCCCTCAAAATCAAGGGGATACTAAATATTACAACACTATATTAACTGTAATATTTGGTATCCCCTTCAGAAAAAGGATGAGATGCCTTCCAGAAGCTGTCACAATGTAGGCTTATGATGTACTCCCCTCCCCAATGCAAGGGATATTTCAAGCAGTCCTTTGTTAAAGGTTACCCCTCAACATCAAGGGGTTACCAAATATTACAATCCTTTATTAGCCATTATATTTGGTATCCCCTTCAAAAAAAGGATGGGATGCATCAGAAGTTGTCACAGTGAAGGCCTATGATGTACTCCCCTCCCCAATGCAATGGATAGTTCAAACAGTGCGTTGTTAAATGTTACCCCTCAACATCAAGGGGATACCAAATATTACACCACTATATTAGCTGTAATATATGGTATCCCCTTCCAAAAAAGGATGAGATGGCTTCCAGAAGCTGTGACAGTGTAGGCTTATGATGTACTCCCCTCCCCAATGCAAGGGATAGTTCAAGCAGAGCATTGTTAAATGTCACCCCTAAATATCAAGGGGATACCAAATATTACAACACTATATTAGCTGTAATATTTGGTATCCCCTTCAAAAAACGATGAGATGGCTTCCAGAAGCTTTCCCAGTGTAGGCTTATGATGTAATCCCATCCCCAATGCAAAGGATAGGTCAAGCAGTGCGTTGTTAAATGTTACCCCTCAAAATCAATGGGATACCAAATATTACAACTCTATATTAGCCATTATATTTGGTATCCCCTTCAAAAAACAATGGGATGGCTTCCAGAAGCTGTCACAGTGAAGGCTTATGATGTACTCCCCTCCCCAATGCAAGGGATAGTTCACGCAGTGCTTTGTTAAATGTTACCCCTCAACATCGAGGGGATACCAAACATTAAACCCATATATTAGCCATTATATTTAGTAACCCCTTCAAAAAAAGAATGTGATGGTTTCCACACTGAAGGCTTATGATGTACTCCCCTCCCCAATGCAAGGGATAGTTCAAGCAGTGCTTTGTTAAATGTTACCCCTCAAAATCAAGGGGATACCAAATATTACAACACTATATTAGCTGTAATATTTGGTATCCCCTTCACAAAAAGGATGGGATGGCATCAGAAGCTGTCACAGTGAAGGTTTATGATGTACTCCCTTCCCCAATGCAAGGGATAGTTCAAGCAGTACGTTGTTAAATGTTACCCCTCAACATCAAAAGGGGATACCAAATATTACAACCCTATATTAGCCATTATATTTGTTATCCCCTTCAAAAAAGAATGGGATGGCTTCCAGAAGCTGTCACAGTGAAGGCTTATGATGTACTCCCCTCCCCAATGCAAGGGATAGTTCAAGCAGTGCTTTGTTAAATGTTACCCCTCAAAATCAAGTGGATACTAAATATTACAACAATATATTAGCTGTAATATTTGGTATCCCCTTCAAAAAAAGAATGAGAAGGCTTCCAGAAGCTGTCACAATGTAGGCTTATGATGTACTCCCCTCCCCAATGCAAGGGATATTTCAAGCAGTCCTTTGTTAAATGTTAGCCCTCAACATCAAGGGGCTACCAAATATTACAATCCCTTATTAGCCATTATATTTGGTATCCCCTTCAAAAAAAGAATGGGATGGCTTCCAGAAGCTGTCACAGTGAAGGCTTATGATGTACTCCCCTCCCCAATGCAACGGATAGTTCAAGCAGGGCTTTGTTAAATGTTACCCCTCAAAATCAAGGGGATACTAAATATTACAACACTATATTAGCTGTAATATTTGGTATCCCCTTCAAACAAAGGATGAGAAGGCTTCCAGAAGCTGTCACAATGTAGGCTTATGATGTACTCCCCTCCCCAATGCAAAGGATAGGTCAAGCAGTGCATTGTTAAATGTTATTTCCTCAAAATCAAGGGGATACCAAATATTACAACACTATATTAGCTGTAATATTTGGGATCCTCTTCAAAAAAGGGATGGGATGGCTTCCAGAAGCTGTCACAGTGAAGGCTTATGATGTGCTCCCCTCCCCAATGCAAGGGATAGTTCAAGCAGTGCGCTGTTAAATGTTACCCCTCAAAATCAAGGGGATACCAAATATTACAACCCTATATTAGCCATTGTATTTGGTATCCCCTTCAAAAAAAGGATGTGATGGCTTCCAGAAGCTGTCACAGTGAAGGCGTATGATGTGCTCCCCTCCCCAATGCAAGGGATAGTTCAAGCAGTGCGATGTTAAATGTTACCCCTCAAAATCAAGGGGATACCAAATATTACAACACTATATTAGCTGTAAAATTTGGTATCCCCTTCAAAAAGAGGATGAGATGGCTTCCAGAAGCTGTGACAGTGTAGGCTTATGATGTACTCCCCTCCCCAATGCAAGGGATAGTTCAAGCAGAGCATTGTTAAATGTCACCCCTAAATATCAAGGGGATACCAAATATTACAACACTATATTAGCTGTAATATTTGGTATCCCCTTCAAAAAACGATGAGATGGCTTCCAGAAGCTTTCCCAGTGTAGGCTTATGATGTAATCCCATCCCCAATGCAAAGGATAGGTCAAGCAGTGCGTTGTTAAATGTTACCCCTCAAAATCAATGGGATACCAAATATTACAACTCTATATTAGCCATTATATTTGGTATCCCCTTCAAAAAACAATGGGATGGCTTCCAGAAGCTGTCACAGTGAAGGCTTATGATGTACTCCCCTCCCCAATGCAAGGGATAGTTCACGCAGTGCTTTGTTAAATGTTACCCCTCAAAATCAAGGGGATACCAAATATTACAACACTATATTAGCTGTAAAATTTGGTATCCCCTTCAAAAAGAGGATGAGATGGCTTCCAGAAGCTGTCACAGTGTAGGCTTATGATGTACTCCCATCCCCAATGCAAGGGATAGTTCAAACAGTGCTTTGTTAAATGTTACCCCTCAACATCAAGGGGATACCAAATATTACAACCCTATATTAGCTGTAATATTTGGTATCCCCTTCAAAAGAAGGATGAGATGGTTTCCAAAAACTGTCACAGTGTAGGCTTATGATGTACTCCCCTCCCCAATGCAAGGGATAGTTCAAGCAGTTGTTAAAGGTTACCCCTCAAAATCAAAGGGATATCAAATATTACAACCCTATATTCGCCATTATATTTGGTATCCCCTTCCAAAAAAGGATTGGATGGCTTCCAGAACCTGTCACAGTGAAGGCCTTTGATGTACTCCCCTCCCCAATGCAAGGGATAGTTCAAACAGTGCGCTGTAAAATGTTACCCCTCAACATCAAGGGGATACCAAATATTACAAAACTATATTAGCTGTAATATTTGGTATCCCCTTCAAAAAAGGATGAGATGGCTTTCAGAAGCTGTCACAGAGTAGGCTTATGATGTACTCCAATCGCCAATGCAAGGGATAGTTCAAGCAGTGCGTTGTTAAATGTTACCCCTCAAAATCAAGGGGATACTAAATATTACAACAATATATTAGCTGTAATATTTGGTATCCCCTTCAAAAAAAGAATGAGAAGGCTTCCAGAAGCTGTCACAATGTAGGCTTATGATGTACTCCCCTCCCCAATGCAAGGGATATTTCAAGCAGTCCTTTGTTAAATGTTAGCCCTCAACATCAAGGGGCTACCAAATATTACAATCCCTTATTAGCCATTATATTTGGTATCCCCTTCAAAAAAAGAATGGGATGGCTTCCAGAAGCTGTCACAGTGAAGGCTTATGATGTACTCCCCTCCCCAATGCAACGGATAGTTCAAGCAGGGCTTTGTTAAATGTTACCCCTCAAAATCAAGGGGATACTAAATATTACAACACTATATTAGCTGTAATATTTGGTATCCCCTTCAAACAAAGGATGAGAAGGCTTCCAGAAGCTGTCACAATGTAGGCTTATGATGTACTCCCCTCCCCAATGCAAAGGATAGGTCAAGCAGTGCGTTGTTAAATGTTATTTCCTCAAAATCAAGGGGATACCAAATATTACAACACTATATTAGCTGTAATATTTGGGATCCTCTTCAAAAAAGGGATGGGATGGCTTCCAGAAGCTGTCACAGTGAAGGCTTATGATGTGCTCCCCTCCCCAATGCAAGGGATAGTTCAAGCAGTGCGCTGTTAAATGTTACCCCTCAAAATCAAGGGGATACCAAATATTACAACCCTATATTAGCCATTTTATTTGGTATCCCCTTCAAAAAAAGGATGTGATGGCTTCCAGAAGCTGTCACAGTGAAGGCGTATGATGTGCTCCCCTCCCCAATGCAAGGGATAGTTCAAGCAGTGCGATGTTAAATGTTACCCCTCAAAATCAAGGGGATACCAAATATTACAACACTATATTAGCTGTAAAATTTGGTATCCCCTTCAAAAAGAGGATGAGATGGCTTCCAGAAGCTGTCACAGTGTAGGCTTATGATGTACTCCCATCCCCAATGCAAGGGATAGTTCAAACAGTGCTTTGTTAAATGTTACCCCTCAACATCAAGGGGATACCAAATATTACAACCCTATATTAGCTGTAATATTTGGTATCCCCTTCAAAAGAAGGATGAGATGGTTTCCAAAAACTGTCACAGTGTAGGCTTATGATGTACTCCCCTCCCCAATGCAAGGGATAGTTCAAGCAGTTGTTAAATGTTACCCCTCAAAATCAAAGGGATATCAAATATTACAACCCTATATTCGCCATTATATTTGGTATCCCCTTCCAAAAAAGGATTGGATGGCTTCCAGAACCTGTCACAGTGAAGGCCTTTGATGTACTCCCCTCCCCAATGCAAGGGATAGTTCAAACAGTGCGCTGTAAAATGTTACCCCTCAACATCAAGGGGATACCAAATATTACAAAACTATATTAGCTGTAATATTTGGTATCCCCTTCAAAAAAGGATGAGATGGCTTTCAGAAGCTGTCACAGAGTAGGCTTATGATGTACTCCAATCGCCAATGCAAGGGATAGTTCAAGCAGTGCGTTGTTAAATGTTACCCCTCAAAATCAAGGGGATACCAAATATTACAATCCTTTATTAGCCATTATATTTGGTATCCCCTTCAAAAAAAGAATGGGATGGCTTCCAGAAGCTGTCACAGTGAAGGCTTATGATGTACTCCCCTCCCCAATGCAACGGATAGTTCAAGCAGTGCTTTGTTAAATGTTACCCCTCAAAATCAAGGGGATACTAAATATTACAACACTATATTAGCTGTAATATTTGGTATCCCTTTCAAAAAAAGGATGAGAAGGCTTCCAGAAGCTGTCACAGTGTAGGCTTATGATGTACTCCCCTCCCCAATGCAAAGGATAGGTCAAGCAGTGCGTTGTTAAATGTTATTTCCTCAAAATCAAGGGGATACCAAATATTACAACACTATATTAGCTGTAATATTTGGGATCCTCTTCAAAAAAGGGATGGGATGGCTTCCAGAAGCTGTCACAGTGAAGGCTTATGATGTGCTCCCCTCCCCAATGCAAGGGATAGTTCAAGCAGTGCGCTGTTAAATGTTACCCCTCATAGCTCTCAACTCACACGCTTTTGGCGGGTGTCACCCGCCTTGCAAAGGGCTGACTCACCCGCCAAGCCTCCTGCAAGCCCATTCATTCCAATGGGCGTCTCACCCGCCAAAAACAAAATCGGGTGATTTCACCCGCCTTTGCAACACAAATGGTTGAGAGCTATGACCCCTCAAAATCAAGGGGATACCAAATATTACAACCCTATATTAGCCATTGTATTTGGTATCCCCTTCAAAAAAAGGATGTGATGGCTTCCAGAAGCTGTCACAGTGAAGGCATATGATGTGCACCCCTCCCCAATGCAAGAGATAGTTCAAGCAGTTGTTAAATGTTACCCCTCAAAATCAAAGGGATACCAAATATTACAACCCTATATTCGCCATTATATTTGGTATCCCCTTCCAAAAAAGGATTGGATGGCTTCCAGAACCTGTCACAGTGAAGGCCTTTGATGTACTCCCCTCCCCAATGCAAGGGATAGTTAAAACAGTGCGCTGTAAAATGTTACCCCTCAACATCAAGGGGATACCAAATATTACAAAACTATATTAGCTGTAATATTTGGTATCCCCTTCAAAAAAGGATGAGATGGCTTTCAGAAGCTGTCACAGAGTAGGCTTATGATGTACTCCAATCCCCAATGCAAGGGATAGTTCAAGCAGTGCGTTGTTAAATGTTACCCCTCAAAATCAAGGGGATACCAAATATTACAACCCTATATTAGCCATTATATTTGGTATCCCCTTCAAATAAAGGATGGGATGGCATCAGAAGCTGTCACAGTGAAGGCTTATGATGTACTCCCCTCCCCAATGCAAGGGAGAGTTCAAGCAGTGTGTTGTTAAATGTTACCCCTCAAAATCAAGGGGATACCAAATATTACAACACTATATTAGCTGTAATATGTGGTATCCCCTTCAAAAAAAGGATGGGATGGCTTCCAGAAGCTGTCACAGTGAAGGCTTATGATGTGCACCCCTCCCCAATGCAAGGGATAGTTCAAGCAGTGCGTTATTAAATGTAACCCCTAAAAAAAAGGGGGATACCAAATATTACAACCCTATATTAGCCATTATATTAGGTATCCCCTTCAAAAAAAGGATGGGATGGCTTCCAGAAGCTGTCACAGTGAAGGCTTACAATGTGCTCCCCTCCCAAATGCAATGGATAGTTCAAGTTCAAGAAGTGCTTTGTTAAATGTTACCCCTCAACATCAAAGGGATACCAAATATTACAACCCTATATTGGCCATTATATTTGGTATCCCCTTAAAAAAAAAGGGTGGGATGGCTTCCAGAAGCTGTCACAGTGTAGGCTTATGATGTACTTCCCTCCCCAATGCAATGGATAGGTCAAACAGTGCATTGTTAAATGTTAGCCCTCAAAATCAAGGGGATACCAAATATTACAACAATTTATTAGCTGTAATATGTGGTATCCCCTTCAAAAAAAGGATGGGATGGCTTCCAGAAGCTGTCACTGTGAAGGCTTATGATGTGCTCCCCTCCCCAATGCAAGGGATAGTTCAAGTAGTGCGTTATTAAATGTTACCCCTCAAAAAAGGGGATACCAAATATTACAACCCTATATTAGCCATTATATTAGGTATCCCCTTCAAAAAAAGGATGGGATTGCTTCCAGAAGCTGTCACAGTGAAGGCTTACAATGTGCTCCCCTCCCAAATGCAAGGGATAGTTCAAGCAGTGCGTTGTTAAATGCTACCCCTCAAAATCAAGGGGATACCAAATATTACAACACTATATTAGCTGTAATATTTGGTATCCCCTTCAAAAAAAAGGATGAGATGGCTTCCAAAAGCTGTCACAGTGAAGGCTTATGATGTGCTCCCCTCCCCAATGCAAGGGATAGTTCAAGCAGTGCGTTGTTAAATGTTACTCCACAAAATCAAGGGGATACCAAATATTACAACCCTTTATTAGCCATTATATTTGGTATCCCCTTCAAAAAAAGGATGGGATGGCTTCCAGAAGCTTTCACAGTGTAGGCTGATGATGTAATCCCCTCCCCAATGCAAAGGATAGGTCAAGCAGTGCGTTGTTAAATGTTACCCCTCAAAATCAAGGGGATACCAAATATTACAACCCTATATTAGCCATTATATTTGGTATCTCCTTCAATAAAAGAATGGGATGGCTTCCAGAAGCTGTCAGAGTGAAGGCTTATGATGTACCCCCTTCCCCAATGCAAGGGATAGTTCAAGCAGTGCTTTGTTAAATGTTATGCCTCAACATCAAGGGGATACCAAATATTACAACCCTATATTAGGCATTATATTTGGTATCCCCTTCAAAAAAAGAATGGGATGGCTTCCAGAAGCTGTCACAGTGAAGGCTTATGATGTACTCCCCTCCCCAATGCAAGGGATAGTTAAAGCAGTGTGTTATTAAATGTTACACGTCAACATCAAGGGGATACCAACTCCTATATTAGCCTCCTATATTAGCTGTAATATATGGTATCCCCTTCAGAAAAGGATGAGATGGCTTCCAGAAGCTGTCACAGTGTAGGTTTATGATGTACTCCCCTCCCCAATGCAATGGATAGTTCAAGCAGTGCTTTGTTAAATGTTACCCCTCAAAATCAAGGGGATACTAAATATTACAACACTATATTAGCTGTAATATTTGGTATCCCCTTCAAAAAAAGGATGAGATGCCGTCCAGAAGCTGTCACAGCGTAGGCTTGTGAGGTACTCCCCTCCCCAATGCAAGGTATAGTTCAAGCAGTGCATTGTTAAATGCTACCCCTCAAAATCAAGGGGATAGCAAATATTACAACACTATATCAGCTGCAATATTTGGTATCCCTTCATAAAAAGGATGAGATGGCTTCCAGAAGCTGTCACAGTGTAGGTTTATGATGTACTCCCCTCCCCAATGCAAGGGATAGTTCATGCAGTGGGTTGCTAAATGTTACCCCTCAACATCAAGGGGATACCAAATATTACAACACTATATTAACTGTAATATTTGGAATCCCCTTAAAAAAAGGATGAGATGGCTGCCAAAAGCTGTCACAGTGTAGGCTTATGATGTACTCCCCTCCCCAATGCAAGGGATAGTTCAAGCAGTGGGTTGCTAAATGTTACCCCTCAACATCAAGGGGATACCAAATATTACAACACCATATTAGCTGTAATGTATGGTATCCCCTTCCAAAAAAGGATGAGATGGCTTCCAGAAGCTGTCACAGTGTAGGCTAATGATGTACTCCCCTCCCCAATGCAATGGATAGTTCAAGCAGAGCGTTGTTAAATGTTACCCCTAAAAATCAAGGGGATACCAAATATTACAACACTATATTAGCTGTAATATTTGGTATCCCCTTCAAATAAACAATGAGATGGCTTCCAGAAGCTTTCGCAGTGTAGGCTTATGATGTAATCCCCTCCCCAATGCAAAGGATAGGTCAAGCAGTGTGTTGTTAAATGTTACCCCTCAACATCGAGGAGATACCAAATATTACAACCCTATATTAGCCATTATATTTGGTATCCCCTTCAAAAAAAGAATGGGATGGCTTCCAAAAGCTGTCACAGTGAAGGCTTATGATCTACTCCCCTCCCCAATGCAAGGGATAGTTCAAGCAGTGCGTTGTTAAATGTTACCCCTCAATATCAAGGGGATAGCAAATATTACAACACTATATTAGCTGTAATATTTGGTATCCCCTTCAAAAAAAGGATGAGATGCCTTCCAGAAGCTGTCACCGTGTAGGCTTATAATGTACTCCCCTCCCCAATGCAAGGCATATTTCAAGCAGTCCTTTGTTAAATGTTACCCCTCAACATCAAGGGGATACCAAATATTACAATCCTTTATTAGCCATTATATTTGGTATCCCCTTCAAAAAAAGGATGGGATGGCATCAGAAGCTGTCACAGTGAAGGCTTATGATGTACTCCCCTCCCCAATGCAAGGGATAGTTCAAGCAGTGCATTGTTAAATGCTACCCCTCAAAATCAAGGGGATACCAAATATTACAACACTATATAAGCTGTAATATTTGGTATCCCCTTCAAAAAAAGGATGAGATGCCGTCCAGAAGCTGTCACAATGTAGGCTTATGATGTACTCCCCTCCCCAATGCAAGGGATATTTCAAGCAGTCCTTTGTTAAAGGTTACCCCTCAACATCAAGGGGTTACCAAATATTACAATCCTTTATTAGCCATTATATTTGGTATCCCCTTCAAAAAAAGGATGGGATGCATCATAAGTTGTCACAGTGAAGGCCTATGATGTACTCCCTTCCCCAATGCAAGGGATAGTTCAAGCAGTGCGTTGTTAAATGTTACCCCTCAACATCAAGGGGATACCAAATATTACAACACTATATTAGCTGTAATATTTGGTATCCCCTCCAAGAAAGGATGAGATGGCTTCCAGAAGCTGTCACAGTGTAGGCTTATGATGTACTCCCCTCCCCAATGCAATGGATAGTTCAAGCAGAGCTTTGTTAAATGTTACCCCTCAAAATCAAGGGGATACCAAATATTACAACACTATATTAGCTGTAATATTTGGTATCCCCTTCAAAAAAATGATGTGATGGCTTCCAGAACTTTCACAGTGTAGGCTTATGATGTAATACCCTCCCCAATGCAAAGGATAGGTCAAGCAGTGCGTTGTTAAATGTTACCCCTCAAAATCAAGGGGATACCAAATATTACAACACTATATTAGCTGTAATATTTGGTATCCCCTTCAAAAAAAGGATGAGATGGCTTCCAGAAGCTGTCAGAGTGAAGGCTTATGATGTACCCACCTCCCCAATGCAAGGGATAGTTCAAGCAGTGCTGTGTTAAATGTTACCCCTCAAAATCAAGGGGATACCAAATATTACAACACTATATTAGCTGTAATATTTTGTATCCCCTTCAAAAAAAGGATGAGATGCCTTCCAGAAGCTGTCACAGTGTATGCTTTGATGTACTCACCTCCCCAATGCAAGGGATATTTCAAGCAGTGCTTTGTTAAATGTTACCCCTCAAAATCAAGGGTATACTAAATATTGCAACACTATATTAGCTGTAATATTTGGGATCCTCTTCAAAAAAGAGATGGGATGGCTTCCAGAAGCTGTACAGTGAAGGCTTATGATGTGCTCCACTCCCGAATGCAAGGGATAGTTCAAGCAGTGCGCTGTTAAATGTTACCCCTCAAAATCAAGGGGATACCAAATATTACAACCCTATATTAGCCGTTGTATTTGGTATCCCCTTCAAAAAGAGGATGAGATGGCTTCCAGAAGCTGTAACAGTGTAGGCTTATGATGTACTCCCCTCCCCAATGCAAGGGATAGTTCAAACAGTGCTTTGTTAAATGTTACCCCTCAACATCAAGGGGATACCAAATATTACAACCCTATATTAGCCATTATATTTGGTATCCCCTTCAAAAAAAGGATGGGATGGCTTCCAGAAGCTGTCACAGTGAAGGCTTACGATGTGCTCCCCTCCCAAATGCAAGGGATAGTTCAAGCAGTGCATTGTTAAATGGTACCCCTCAAAATCAAGGGGATACCAAATATTACAACACTATATTAGCTGTAATATTTGGTATCCCCTTCAAAAAAAGGATGAGATGGTTTCCAAAAACTGTCACAGTGTAGGTTTATGATGTACTCCCCTCCCCAATGCAAGGGATAGTTCAAGCAGTTGTTAAATGTTACCCCTCAACATCAAAGGGATACCAAATATTACAACCCTATATTCGCCATTATATTTGGTATCCCCTTCAAAAAAAGGATGAGATGCCTTCCAGAAGCTGTCACAGTGTAGGTTTATGATGTACTCCCCTCCCCAATGCAAGGGATAGTTCAAGCAGTCCTTTGTTAAATGTTACCCCTCAACATCAAGGGGATACCAAATATTATAACCCTATATTAGCCATTATATTTGGTATCCCCTTCAAAAAAGGATGGGATGGCATCAGAAGCAGTCACAGTGAAGGCTTATGATGTACTCCCCTCCCCAATGCAAGGGATAGTTCAAGCAGTGCGTTGTTAAATGTTACCCCTCCACATCAAGGGGATACCAATTATTAGAACACTATATTAGCTGTAATATTTGGTATCCCCTTCAAAAAAAGGATGTGATGCCTTCCAGAAGCTGTCACAGTGTAGGCTTATGATGTACTCCCCTCCCGAATGCAAGGGATATTTCAAGCAGTCCTTTGTTAAATGTTACCCCTCAACATCAAGGGGATACCAAATATTATAATCCTTTATTAGCCATTATATTTGGTATCCCCTTCAAAAAAAGGATGGGATGGCATCAGAAGCTGTCACAGTGAAGGCTTATGATGTACTCCCCTCCCCAATGCAAGGGATAGTTCAAGCAGTGTGTTGTTAAATGCTACCCCTCAAAATCAAGGGGATACTAAATATTACAACACTATATTAGCTGTAATATTTGGTATCCCCTTCAAAAAAAGGATGAGATGCCGTCCAGAAGCTGTCACAGCGTAGGCTTGTGAGGTACTCCCCTCCCCAATGCAAGGTATAGTTCAAGCAGTGCATTGTTAAATGCTACCCCTCAAAATCAAGGGGATAGCAAATATTACAACACTATATCAGCTGCAATATTTGGTATCCCTTCATAAAAAGGATGAGATGGCTGCCAAAAGCTGTCACAGTGTAGGCTTAGCATGTACACCCCTCCCCAGTGCAAGGGATAGTTCATGCAGTGGGTTGCTAAATGTTACCCCTCAACATCAAGGGGATACCAAATATTACAACACTATATTAACTGTAATATTTGGAATCCCCTTAAAAAAAAGGATGAGATCGCTTCCAGAAGCTTTCGCAGTGTAGGCTTATGATGTAATCCCCTCCCCAATTCAAAGGATAGGTCAAGCAGCGTGTTGTTAAATGTTACCCCTCAACATCGAGGAGATACCAAATATTACAACCCTATATTAGCCATTATATTTGGTATCCCCTTCAAAAAAAGAATGGGATGGCTTCCAAAAGCTGTCACAGTGAAGGTTTATGATCTACTCCCCTCCCCAATGCAAGGGATAGTTCAAGCAGTGCGTTGTTAAATGTTACCCCTCAATATCAAGGGGATAGCAAATATTACAACACTATATTAGCTGTAATATTTGGTATCCCCTTCAAAAAAAGGATGAGATGCCTTCCAGAAGCTGTCACCGTGTAGGCTTATAATGTACTCCCCTCCCCAATGCAAGGCATATTTCAAGCAGTCCTTTGTTAAATGTTACCCCTCAACATCAAGGGGATACCAAATATTACAATCCTTTATTAGCCATTATATTTGGTATCCCCTTCAAAAAAAGGATGGGATGGCATCAGAAGCTGTCACAGTGAAGGCTTATGATGTACTCCCCTCCCCAATGCAAGGGATAGTTCAAGCAGTGCATTGTTAAATGCTACCCCTCAAAATCAAGGGGATACCAAATATTACAACACTATATAAGCTGTAATATTTGGTATCCCCTTCAAAAAAAGGATGAGATGCCTTCCAGAAGCTGTCACAATGTAGGCTTATGATGTACTCCCCTCCCCAATGCAAGGGATATTTCAAGCAGTCCTTTGTTAAAGGTTACCCCTCAACATCAAGGGGTTACCAAATATTACAATCCTTTATTAGCCATTATATTTGGTATCCCCTTCAAAAAAAGGATGGGATGCATCATAAGTTGTCACAGTGAAGGCCTATGATGTACTCCCTTCCCCAATGCAAGGGATAGTTCAAGCAGTGCGTTGTTAAATGTTACCCCTCAACATCAAGGGGATACCAAATATTACAACACTATATTAGCTGTAATATTTGGTATCCCCTCCAAAAAAGGATGAGATGGCTTCCAGAACTTTCACAGTGTAGGCTTATGATGTAATACCCTCCCCAATGCAAAGGATAGGTCAAGCAGTGCGTTGTTAAATGTTACCCCTCAAAATCAAGGGGATACCAAATATTACAACACTATATTAGCTGTAATATTTGGTATCCCCTTCAAAAAAAAGGATGAGATGGCTTCCAGAAGCTGTCAGAGTGAAGGCTTATGATGTACCCACCTCCCCAATGCAAGGGATAGTTCAAGCAGTGCTGTGTTAAATGTTACCCCTCAAAATCAAGGGGATACCAAATATTACAACACTATATTAGCTGTGATATTTTGTATCCCCTTCAAAAAAAGGATGAGATGCCTTCCAGAAGCTGTCACAGTGTATGCTTTGATGTACTCCCCTCCCCAATGCAAGGGATATTTCAAGCAGTGCTTTGTTAAATGTTACCCCTCAAAATCAAGGGTATACTAAATATTGCAACACTATATTAGCTGTAATATTTGGGATCCTCTTCAAAAAAGAGATGTGATGGCTTCCAGAAGCTGTCACAGTGAAGGCTTATGATGTGCTCCACTCCCGAATGCAAGGGATAGTTCAAGCAGTGCGCTGTTAAAGGTTACCCCTCAAAATCAAGGGGATACCAAATATTACAACCCTATATTAGCCGTTGTATTTGGTATCCCCTTCAAAAAGAGGATGAGATGGCTTCCAGAAGCTGTAACAGTGTAGGCTTATGATGTACTCCCCTCCCCAATGCAAGGGATAGTTCAAACAGTGCTTTTTTAAATGTTACCCCTCAACATCAAGGGGATACCAAATATTACAACCCTATATTAGCCATTATATTTGGTAATTTGGTATCCCCTTCAAAAAAAGGGTGGGATGGCTTCCAGAAGCTGTCACAGTGAAGGCTTACGATGTGCTCCCCTCCCAAATGCAAGGGATAGTTCAAGCAGTGCATTGTTAAATGGTACCCCTCAAAATCAAGGGGATACCAAATATTACAACACTATATTAGCTGTAATATTTGGTATCCCCTTCAAAAAAAGGATGAGATGGTTTCCAAAAACTGTCACAGTGTAGGTTTATGATGTACTCCCCTCCCCAATGCAAGGGATAGTTCAAGCAGTTGTTAAATGTTACCCCTCAACATCAAAGGGATACCAAATATTACAACCCTATATTCGCCATTATATTTGGTATCCCCTTCAAAAAAAGGATGAGATGCCTTCCAGAAGCTGTCACAGTGTAGGCTTATGATGTACTCCCCTCCCCAATGCAAGGGATAGTTCAAGCAGTCCTTTGTTAAATGTTACCCCTCAACATCAAGGGGATACCAAATATTATAACCCTATATTAGCCATTATATTTGGTATCCCCTTCAAAAAAAGGATGGGAAGGCATCAGAAGCTGTCACAGTGAAGGCTTATGATGTACTCCCCTCCCCAATGCAAGGGATAGTTCAAGCAGTGCGTTGTTAAATGTTACCCCTCCACAGCAAGGGGATACCAAATATTACAACACTATATTAGCTGTAATATTTGGTATCCCCTTCAAAGAAAGGATGCAATGCCTTCCAGAAGCTGTCACAGTGTAGGCTTATGATGTACTCCCCTCCCGAATGCAAGGGATATTTCAAGCAGTCCTTTGTTAAATGTTACCCCTCAACATCAAGGGGATACCAAATATTACAATCCTTTATTAGCCATTATATTTGGTATCCCCTTCAAAAAAAGGATGGGATGGCATCAGAAGCTGTCACAGTGAAGGCTTATGATGTACTCCCCTCCCCAATGCAAGGGATAGTTCAAGCAGTGTGTTGTTAAATGTTACCCCTCAACATCAAAGGGATGCCAAATATTACAACCCTATATTAGCCATTATATTTGGTATCCCCTTAAAAAAAAGGATGAGATTGCTTCCAGAAGTCATTGCCTTCATTTGGCAGTGCTTCCATCTCCTGTTGTGAGAGCTCAGGTGGTGCTCTCTCTGGTTGTGGGCGACTCCTGTCGATGTCTTGCCTCTGATTCGGCCTCTAGATTTCTTTCCTCCCAGCTCCACGCTTCTCTGGGATCCGTGAAATGCACTGTCGTACCGTTGTTGTATATTTTCAGTTGTGCTGGGAACAGAAGTCCGTATTTTATGTGAAGACCTTGAAGACGTTTCTTGAGTGGGTCAAAGGACTGCCTTGCTTTCTGAACCTCCCTGGTGAAGTCTGGGAAAAAGGCGATTCTGGAGCAATTAAATGTTATGGAGCCCTTAGTTCTGGCCATCTGCAGTATGGCGTCACGATCCCTATAGCTCAGGAGATTTGCTATTACCGTGCGCGGGGGAGCTCCGGGTATTTGTCTGCCCGTTGGTGAGCACCTTCAACTGAGAAGAATTTTGATAGGGTCTTGGGAGCGAATAGATCCGCAAGCCATTGCTGTAGGAATAGCTCCATGCTCGGGCCTTCAGAGTTTTCAGACGACCCAAAGATCCAGATGTTGTTCCATCTTGCTCTGCCCTCACCCTCTTTCACTCATTCTTCCAGTGCCTTGTGGTGTGCCAACGCTCCGGTCATTTGGTGATTTACAGTCCTCACGCTGTCCTGTTTCCGACTTGCGGCCCTCTGCTTGCCCGGTACGACCCGTGAATTTTTGCAGGTCATGGCGCAATAGCGAAACCTCAGTACTTATGCCATCCATCTTGGTAGCGATTGTGTACTGCTCCATTTGCTCTGCACTGTCACGTTCTTTGCCCTGTCTTTCCCCATGGTGGTCAAGCCAGTGTTGATTTGCAGTTGCTACCTTCCCTCTCAGCCGATGTTTGTGCAGCTGTTTCGGTCAGTGGGGTGCTCGCTTCGGGCGCAACGACTCGGCAAGGCACCATCCAGTTGTTGCTGTTGGTTCAGGATCTTGTGGATACTGGTCAAGTGGTTCACCAGAGACACTTGTGCCGCCTTCGCAGATGCACTGTCCAGTGTTTATTACCAAATGGTGCTGTCCGTAACCACCCGGCTGTGGTACTCCGAAGACGGCAGAGCCACAAGCCTTGGCTTCTGTCTCGCTAGGGAGGTGCCGTTGTAATCTATAACACCTCTTCCCTCCTTTTGGTTTCTCTTACAGTTTATATGCACTGTCCACTTTGTGGTTTTCGTCCCAGAAGTCCGCTGTGTTATCCCCTATGCCCTCTCCCTCCTTTGTTTTGTTGGCCTGAGGATTGGGTTGGTCGGCACCCTATCTTTCGGGAAGGAGGTGTTTCTATTAGTCTCAGTTCAAACGTGTGTCTTAGACTCGTACAGTGCAGGATTAGGGGCCCTGTTGCCGCTTCATGCCACGGACAAGCAGGCCAGTACTCCAGTTGCCTCCTTTCCTGGGAGACATGCTTGTTTCAGTTGTCCTCAGTAGTAGTCTTTGATCGGGCCGGTGATAACAGAATGTTTTTTTGCTCTCTCAAATCCCTGCAGCTTCTGAAGTGCGTGCCTCAGGTCGGCGCACCAGTTGTGTACAAGCTCGCCTCCCAGCAGGTGGTCACTTTTGATAACGGTCTGGGCTCACAAGCGATTTTAAGTGTGTAAACCACATTTATTGCTGCGTGTTATGGCGGCTAGGTGATGTATTCACAGGATATTAGTCTTATTGGGTTCACCTTGGACACTCAGCGCTCAGCCACATCACTACTTTATTGGGAGCTCGGAGCGTTGTAGATTCAGTGCACAGTTCTCATTCACCTTATAACAGCCATGCCCTCAGCATAGGCAGCTTACCTTCCATTCTCGGTTGCTTTGTGGAATGTGTGTTGCAATCCACGTGTCGCGTTCCACTTTCAGGGTCCCACTGTGAGCGGTTGGGGTCCAGGGATAATTCTGCTGCGTATCGTTGTTGGTAGGCAGTTTAGCTTCTTTGCACCGTCTCTGGTAGGAGACGTGTTTGATTTGGTTGCCCCGCTCACTCCTTGTCGCAGGCGCTGCTCGCTTTGCTGTCGGCCTGGCTCTCCTGCAACCGGAGCGCCTTCAGACAGCCTTCCTTGGCTCGCCTGCTAGCTCGGATCGCGTCGTTCCCAGGGGCCCACAGCAGCTTCTCGCAACCTCAGATGGGACTGCCCCATCGACCGCCGGGGCAGCAGGTAGGAGCCGAGCCTCGCTGGCACTTGGAGATCCCATCAGGGGGAGGACCCATAGCGCGGCTCACCTTGGCGCTGCAGTGATCAGGATCGTAACGTCGGCTGGTCCTCTCTGTCATCCTCAAGCAGTGTTGCTCCACCTCGTATCGGAGCAGGGGATGCCAGTGCCCGCCTGCTTTCATGGGTGCGCTCACCGCCTACTCGCAGTGTTGTTTAGGGTCAGGATCAGTGTTTAGTCTTCCTGATTTCGGCCGCAGCGATGTAATGGTAGTTGCTTTTGCGGGGCGCTTGGCTCACTGGAGCCTTTAACGTAATGCGCACCTTCCTCTTAGCTCGCAGTCCCAGCGGCCATCTTGTCTGGCATACACAGTCAGCCGCTTCTGGATTCCACAGCGCGTATCTCCGGAACCACATGTCGGTTCAGGTCCATAGTGCAGCGACCCGTTGCAGAAGGGTTCCGCCGCCTTTGGGAGCTATTTTCATGAGTTTAACAACATCAATTGTTAGGATAAAGGCAGGATCTAGCTGGCGGACTGGGAGCAGCGAGGAATCACGTCCTCATTGCCCGCTTTCTGGCTGTCATGCCCTCCATCCGACCCACCAGTGATCCCAGTTCCCCCTTGGCCCGGATTCACCCCCCACTTACCCTCCGGGGCTCACTTTGGCGGTCCAGACCGGCTCGCACACAGCTACAGCAGCAGCTTCACGCTACTACTCCACAGTCACGACTGCGACCATTTCTTCATTGGCAGCTGCTGTGGATTTTAAGCCATCAAAAGATCAGGTTCGCTTCTTTGCATCGTGCTGCTGGCGCTATCCAATCGCGTGACCTAAACTTGCGGTCACGTGACCGGAACTCGCGATCACGTGACCTGGATTCACGATCACGTGATCGGGAATCAAAGGGTACTTAAGCAGTGGAGTACTTCAGTACCGCGCTTCACAGCTGTTTTCTCGGAGACCTTGTTTGGCCTGCGTTTTTGTCACCTTGTGTTTTGTTTGATCTTGGACCCGGCTAACTCTTTTTGGAACTCTTTTGGATCACGTTATATCTGTGCTTTTGGCTTGGACTGATACTCTTGGCTCTTGACCTCGGACCGTTGTCACGGACTTCTCTTTGGATCCCGCTCTTCATTGTTTCGTCAGCTTGGACTGCTACACTTGGCTCTAGACCCTGGATTGTTGTCACGGACTTCTTGTGGATTACCCCTCTCCAAAGTATCTGGAACACTGTATGAACTACGCCTCATCACCACCCTTACCTGCAATTTGGTTCAGCCCGGTTTCCAGGTCTTCTTCAGGTGGGGTCTGGTGTGACTACCAGTAAGTGCCTCCTACCCGGGACCATTTGCCATCTTGAGCCCCGGAATCCCTTCAGCTACCAATTCCTGGTAAGATCCTTCCTGTTTATTGGTTACCCGTGCTTTTACCACTGCTTTCCTTTACAGCTTCCGTGGGGCTTCCAGTACTTCGCGGTCCCGGATTCTTCTCCACCTGTGGCCTCAACGGTTGTATAGGGAGTGAATTTATCATTCTCCCTGTGCGGCACTTGGGGACGGAGGTCTCACGTATCTGCACAACATTCAAGTTACAACAGTCTGTGAAGCCTTGTCGTGTCAGGTATGGAGGGTACCGCGGAGGACCCCATGGCTGCTATAATCCAAGCAATCACGGTATTACGGGCCGACATGGTCGCTGCCAACACAGCAATCCACCAACGCCTTGATTTGTTGCAGAGTGCCCAACATCCCTTGCCTGCGGACCCAGAGCTTGGAGACGCCGCTCCGGTTCCTGTGCCACCTCCTCCTGTAACCCCGGCTCCGACTGCCTCCACGACCGTCCCCGTTGTTCTACCATCTCCTCTTCCATTGGCAGCCCCAGAAAGGTTCCATGGAGACCCCAGAAAGTTCAGGACTTTCCTTAATCAATGCAAACTACATTTTCTATGCCGGCCTCTTGCTTTCCCAGATCCCACCACTAAGGCGGCCTTCACCCTGTCACACCTAGAAGGTACGGCTGCGGCTTGGGCAAACCCCCTATTAGAAAATGACCACCCCGCTCTCTATGATTTCGACCAACTGGTATCAGAGATGTCACGAGTATTTGACACTAGGTATAAGGCGCAGTCTCATGATTTAGAGTTACTCGAGCTTACCCAGGGTAGGGGGTCCCTGATTGATTACATCACCCGATTTAACCAACTGGCGGCCGAAACATCATGGCCAGAAAGCAAGAGGGCAGTGGTCTTCTACAGAGGATTAAGTAATCCCATGAAGGATGCATTAGCTGTGGTCCCATCCCTGCCCGTCCAATTCCCGGCCCTTGTGGATCTGACCCTTCAAGTTGACGCACGACGTTCTGAACGGAGAGCTGAAGCTGGATTTTCCCATTCCACAGGTCCTGCCATATCTTCGTCCACCTCAGACACCATAGGGGAGCCTATGCAGATTGGAGGTATCAGGAGCCCCATCACGTCTAGGGAGAGGGAACCTAGAAGAGCAGAGAATGTTTGTTTTTACTGTGGGTTGGGTGGCCACTTCGTGAAAGAATGTCCCCGAAGACCGAAACCCAAGAACCAGGTTTTTCACCCAGCTTGACCCTAGACACGGGGGGAGGGTCGAGCTCCCTATGTTCCTCCCCGGATCCAATCCCGATGTTCGGTAGAATTAGACCCATCCGAGTACAAGCCACCCATCCTGTAGTGATCACCCTTGATTCAGGGGCCTCCGGGAACTACATTGATATCACTTTAGCCCGAGCCTTAAACCTGCCCGTGGTTAACAAAAATTGACCCTAACTGGTACAAGCAGTTGTTGGGACAGAACTCGCGTCTGGACCCATCAGACAACAAACAGCACCACTCATACTGACGATCCAGTCCGTTCAAAAGGAAACCATACACTTCGACTTGATAGCCATGCCCCAGTTCGGTGTTATACTAGGAATGCCATGGTTGCGGGATCACAATCCACACATTGATTGGGGTTTGGGTCACGTGCATTTTGAATCCGAACTATGTCAGAACTTTTGTCTCCCCATGAATGGAGAGGAGAACACGCCTGCATCAGCATTGGGCGCTATTGCCCGGCTCAGTATCACAGAAAACAGGGCGTCCTCTGATCCGCATGTGGTGGGTTTAGTCAACACAAACATCCCTGCGGAGTACCAGGACTATGCTCCGGTATTCGATCAAGGCTCTTCTGAAATCCTACCTCCACACCGTCCCTATGATTGCCCGATTGATCTGACCCCCGGGGCTTCCATACCCTCAGGTCGTATCTACTCCCTGTCACAGTCTGAAGATCAAGCCCTCAAAGAATACATAGACAAGTCTTTGCGCCTAGGTCACATACGCCCCTCCACGTCTTCAGCTGCCAGCCCAATCTTTTTCGTGCCCAAAAAAGAAGGCGATCTACATCTGTGTGTGGACTACCGCAGGCTCAATGCCGTTACCACTAAGAATCGGTACCTGATACCTCTTATCACTCCGCTATTGGACCGATTGACACACGCCTCTATCTACTCCAAGTTGGATTTGAGAGGTGCCTACAACCTTGTCCGCATTCGTAAGGGGGACGAATGGAAGACCGCATTCTGTACACGATACGGCCTTTTTGAATATTTGGTAATGCCTTTCGGACTCTGCAACTCCCCAGCCACCTTCCAACACTTTATGAATGATGTGTTCTATGACATTTTGGACATCTACGTGGTTGTATATCTTGACGATATCCTCATCTTGTCCCATACCCTACAAGAACATGTGCAGCATGTTCGAGAAGTATTGTCCCGGCTACAAAAACACTCGCTCTATGCGAAACCTGAGAAATGCCAATTTATGTGACCAATATCGAGTTCCTGGGGTTCAACATCACTTCCGGTGGCTTGGCGATGAATTATTCCAAGGTTAGAGCGATTCTAGCATGGCCGACCCCGCAGACCCTGAAGGCATTACAGTCGTTTCTTGGTTTCGACAATTTCTACCGGTGTTTTATCTCTGGCTTCTCCTCCATTGTATCACCCCTCACCTCCCTCACTATTCCACATGTTCCTTTCAAATGGCTGGAGATACATCAACAGGCTTTTGAGAATCTAAAAAATGCCTTCACCACTGCCCCTGTACTCCAGCATCCTGACCCTGACCTACCTTTTATTGTCGAGGCAGATGCCTCCTCTTTTGCGTTAGGGGCAGTCTTGTCACAAGTATGTTCCGCTACAGGACATCTACACCCTGTGGCCTTCCATTCCCACAAATTCAACTCTGCAGAAGTCCACTATACTGTTACTGAGAAAGAGCTTCTGGCAGTGATTGACGCTTTTCGCACTTGGCGTCACCATCTGTTGGGGGCCAAATACAAGATCATCGTGTTTACAGATCACCGGAATCTACAGGACCTGGCCTCCCTGAAATGTGTGAACAGCAGGCAGGTCAGGTGGCACTTGTTTTTTGCAGCCTTCGACTTTCAAATTAAACACCGTTCTGGTCTGACGCACGGTAAAGCCGATGCCTTGTCTCGTTCCCCCGGGGGGGTTTTGCTACCTATCTTTCCCGACACTCTCTTGTCTCATGAGAACGTTGTATGCACATGTACACCTCCGTTAGCATTGCTGGACGCAATCCGTACTTGGGTCCAGCAGCATCCCAAGCAGCTGTCCGAATGGGACCAGTGTACTATGACGGGTTACCATATGTACAGAACCGCCTAGTTCTACCCACCACTGATACCAGAAACCTGGCTTTGGAGTGGTCTCATGACGCACCTTTCAACGGCCATCCAGGCCAGGCCCGTACCCTGGATCTATTGAAACGCTGGTGTTGGTGGCCATCCATGAAACGTGACGTTATCTGCTATGTCAACACATGCGCAGTCTGTGCCCAAAGTAAACACTGCAGGGGTCGTCCACTTGGCCTCTTGCAACCATTACCTATACCACCCAAGCCCTGGCATACAGTGACCATGGATTTTGTGACTGATTTACCTAGGGTCCAGGGTTACGACACAATCTGGGTGGTGGTTGATACTTTCACTAAAATGGCCCGTTTCATTCCCTGCAGGGGTATTCCATCTGCACCTATGTTGGCCAAGTTGTTCTTTGAAGGTGTCTTCTGTCTCTTTGGTCTGCCTTCTGTGCTCATTTCTGATAGGGGGTCCCAGTTTAAATCTCGGTTCTGGCGTGCCTTAACCAGGTTGCTTGGTATTGATATACGGTTCTCCTCGGCGTACCATCCCGAGACCGACGGTCAAACTGAGAGAACAAACCAATCCATGGAACAATACCTACGTTGTTTGACGCTGCAACAACAAGCAACCTGGTTGCAGGTCGTTCACTTTGCCGAATTTGCCTATAATAATGCTATACATTCCTCCAGTGGTTCTTCCCCTTTTTTCACTTTGTATGGTCAACACCCCTGTGTCCTCCCGGTTCCTGATTCTTCTTCCTCTGTCAACCCAGCCGCAGCTGCCTGTGTTAGAGATATGTCCTCTATCCATGCCCAGACCGTGGTTCACCTCCAGGAGGCCCAGTCATCCATGAAAGCTTTCGCTGACTCGAAATGTAGTCCTGCCCCGCCATATGCGGTAGGTTCCCGGGTCTGGCTGTCCACCCGACATCTCCGTTTGGCGGGTTGTCGGAAGCTTCTGCCTCGTTTTGTGGGCCCTTATGTGGTTTCCCGAGTCATCAGTCCAGTGGCCTACCACCTTGTGCTCCCGTCTTCTTGGCGGATTCACCCTGTTTTCCACACGTCTCTTCTCAAACCTTGTCCTGCCTCCTCCCGCCTCCGTTCCCCGGTTGCCCCTGTGTCCCTGGATGCCCCTGATGTCTTTGAGGTTTCCGCTATTCTAGGTTCCCGCCTCCTTAGGGGCAAGCTACAGTACCTGGTAGACTGGTTGGGCTACGGTCCGGAGGAGCGGTCTTGGGTCTCGGCTTCGGATGTCCAGGCCCCCCGGTTGGTTGCTCAGTTCCATCGGGAGCATCCTTCCTGCCCACGCGGTCGTGGGCCTTTGCGGGGGGGCTCTGTCATGCCCTCCATCCGACCCACCAGTGATCCCAGTTCCCCCTCGGCCTGGATTCACCCCCCACTTACCCTCCGGGGCTCACTTTGGCGGTCCAGACTGGCTCGCACACAGCTACAGCAGCAGCTTGACGCTACTACTCCACAGTCACGACTGCGACCATTTCTTCATTGGCAGCTGCCGTGGAGATTAAGCCATCAAAAGATCAGGTTCGCTTCTTTGCATCGTGCTGCTGGCGCTATCCGATCGCGTGACCTAAACTTGCGGTCACGTGACCGGAACTCGCGATCACGTGACCTGGATTCACGATCACGTGATCAGGAATCAAACGGTACTTAAGCAGTGGAGTACTTCAGTACCGCGCTTCACAGCTGTTTTCTCGGAGACCTTGTTTGGCCTGCGTTTTTGTCACCTTGTGTTTTGTTTGATCTTGGACCCGGCTAACTCTTTTTGGAACTCTTTTGGATCACGTAATATCTGTGCTTTTAGCTTGGACTGATACTCTTGGCTCTTGACCTCGGACCGTTGTCACGGACTTCTCTTTGGATCCCGCTCTTCGTTGTTTCGTCAGCTTGGACTGCTACACTTGGCTCTAGACCCTGGATTGTTGTCACGGACTTCTTGTGGATTACCCCTCTCCAAAGAATCTGGAACACTGTATGAACTACGCCTCATCACCACCCTTACCTGCAATTTGGTTCAGCCCGGTTTCCAGGTCTTCTTCAGGTGAGGTCTGGTGTGACTACCAGTAAGTGCCTCCTACCCGGGACCATTTGCCATCTTGAGCCCCGGAATCCCTTCAGCTACCAATTCCTGGTAAGATCCTTCCTGTTTATTGGTTACCCGTGCTTTACCCTGCTTGCTTGGTACTTAACACTGCTTTCCTTTACAGCTTCCGTGGGGCTTCCAGTACTTCGCGGTCCCGGATTCTTCTCCACCTGTGGCCTCAAAGGTTGTATATGGAGTGAATTTATCATTCTCCCTGTGCGGCACTTGGGGACGGAGGTCTCACATATCTGCACGACATTCAAGTTACAACACTGGCCACACCTGTTACGCTCACCTGGACCCCAAAGGGGTGTCGATCGGACCCGGACAGCTGCGGTCTCTGTCAACGTGATGCGTAGTGCAGAGATGACGGTCTGGACTGGCCCGCCTAGTCTTGTCTGTTGGACCCGAAGAAGTATTTTCCTGCAAGTGGAGACAGGGATTAGCCACCTGTGGGTTTTAGGGATGGCCTCCCAACTGTTCTTGCTCTCCCCCACTAATCACCTCCGATATCCCCTTAGTAACCTCACCTTATGTTTGTAAAAGATGAGCTCTCCATCCTGCGTGTCTTGCAGGGGCGCGTAGATACCAGTTACTTCACTGGTTTGAAGGCGTTGGGAGAGTTCCTGTAAGCATTGACTCTGAAGTCCCAGGCGGGATTGGTAAGTATCAAGTTCAAAGAGTTCAATGTGCCAGATGTTCACTCTTGTCCCCTTCCTTCCTTAAGTTGCAACTGAGTTCGTGAGATGAAGGTCTCGTAGCTTCTGCTGGCGTTCAGGTAAGAGTCTGTGTTACCCAACGCTGTCCGGTAACTATTGCATGCGTTAACGTGTTGTTTTTCTTCCTCTTTACAGATGCGCCATATGAAGATATGGAGAATAATACCGCCGGTGGTAAATCAGGTAAGTCTATGGTGATAAGAGGTATTTGTTGATTCCCTTGGCTCACCTTGTTATTCTTGTGCCCCTAGGTGCCGGAGTACGGAGAAGAAATGATGGAGACAGTGCCGGATCGAAAGATGCTGTGAGAACTGGTGAGTATGGCGCCATGCTGGAGCTGACGAAGTGACGCGTGCAGGACTGATGTACTTTCCAGGTCGGGAGATGAAATGGATCCGGAATCAGGTGAGGAATTTGAAATAAGTTTGTTTTCTAACCTTGTCCTTTTCTTCCTCTTTATTCTAGGAGCTCCGGATTCGAGGCGGGCGTGGCAGAAGACTGGATGCTGGCTGCAGGCACGCGGGCGTGGCAGAAGACTGGATGCTGGCTGCAGGCACGGTGAGAGTCACGCTGCTGGATGCAGAATAACACGAAGCATGTGCTGCTGTTCGGGTGTGGTTTAAATAGCCTCCAAAGTAGTCCCAGGAAAGAAGTTCCCCAGGACCACACCTGAGTAAAAAATAGTCCCTGTAGTAAAATAGTCCCATCCAGGCCTCACGTTGGCTTGGATTTATTTGCAGCATGGTCTGCATGAGGTAAGTAATGTCTATGAGCATGATTTTTAGTATGAGCCTGGTGCCTACGGTGCCAGGACTGAACCCAGACAGCCCCTAGCTGGGGCTGCTGTGGTTTTTGTAAATGTCTGGATGCCTGCTCCCGGGGCTGATGGGCTTGATCCGGATGCCCGGGGGTAGGCCCCCTCCAACCTTGGTGATTATTGAAGGTAAGGTTACCCGGTATATCGGGTGCGTCCGTTTACCGTGCACAGCCCCTATTCGATGAGCCATAAACACATTTGGAGACCCTTTGCACACACCCCTCCATATTTCATTGTGGGCAAGGGGATGTTCAGTGACAGACCAACAGATCTAACAGATCCTTTGGCAGACCTAAACCCATTTTGAGGTTAAAATCTCCTCCCCATTTGCATTGCTCATTATGATTCCTCCTGTTTAGAAATAACTCATCAATAAAGGCCTTGACTTTGGCTAACCTGTCTGCCTCAGCCTTATAGGGGCTGTTCTAGAGGTTCAAAATGATTGACGGGTACCCCCCTAGAGGGTAAAATACAGAGCACCTCTAGGTAGTCCATGTTAGTCTCCAATGCCCTAAACCTACAGGTTAGGGAGGCTTTAATCAAAATCACCAGACCCCCATACCATCTTACTCTAGCATTTTGTTCGCTGAGATCCCCTATGATGTGTGGTCTCCAAGGCCCAGGTCTCTTGCAGGAGAATGACATTGTGTTTTTTTATTTTATTTATTTTTCTTGTTTTTTTTAAAAAAAATGTATTTAAAATGTTTTTGGTTTATTTTCTAAACCTTTACATTTATACATTATCGCATACTATTTAAAAATATATCTGTTACATTAAAATGTTCATGATTGTGTTAGTCCATGGATGCAATTGTCTCTGAGGTTATCTCTTTCCAGAAATGAATGATTGCAGTCACCATCTTTCTATTATTTCCCATCAAAATGTCGCTCCAGCGTTCCTCCGTTTCCAATTCGTGAGGTGCTGCAGCGTAACTCTGGCTGAGTATTTGTCTTTTCT
Organism: Ambystoma mexicanum; assembly: GCF_040938575.1. Lineage (NCBI taxonomy): Eukaryota > Metazoa > Chordata > Amphibia > Caudata > Ambystomatidae > Ambystoma > Ambystoma mexicanum. The sequence goes on from NC_090937.1 coordinate 82,289,115, forward strand.
GGTTTAATGCATCACATTCTATTATCACGTGACAAATAGTTTCAGTTATCTCGCTCCTTTGGCAGAATCTGCAGCTAGTATTGTAATCAATCAAAAAATGGCCTCCACTTGTGTGCATATTTTTCTGTCTATGTTGATCATCGTTTCACTTCCATATGTTAATATGGCGGTAACTTTCTGTTTATAAAATGATAGCACAGGTTAGATGGAAAATTTCCCAAATTTTCTATGAATCATAAGACCTTGTCTGCCCAATGCTTTGGCTTTGGATTTTAAATGATTTTGCCAAGGTATTTCAGTCAGAGACTGATTTATCCAAATTCCTAAGTATTTGTACGTGGATATTTGCTCCAATTTTTGTTTCTGAATATAGAATACTTGAGTTTTTTGCTTCTTATGTTTTTTCTGAGTTAGTGTCATGGTCTTAGTTTTTTTTATGTTTATCGACAGCTCATTGTGTTCCATGTATACTTGTGTTCTATCCAGAGCAATTTGTAGCCCACGTGGTGTCTTAGCTAGAAATATTATGTCATCTGCATATATCAAGCACGAGAGTGCGTTATTATTTAGCTTTGGAGGGTTGATGCATGGGGTATATATGCTTTCTTCATAGTCTGACGTGAACAAGTTAAATAAAGCGGCAGCCAATGGGAAACCTTGTTTTAGCTCCTGACAAGTGTTAATTTTGTTGGACACTATCCCGTCAGTTAACATTCTCACCTGAATTTTGGTGTTTGAGTATAGTAGTTTTATAGGTGATAGTATGTCATTGGGACAGCCCCAGTTCTCAAGTTTTTTCCATAATAGGTGTCTATTGATTTTATCGAACGCTAAACAAAGGTCCACATATGCGACATAAGTTTGTGTTCTTGACTCTATTGCTTCATGTTTTAACATATTCATTATTAATAAATTAATACCTGTACCAGTTTTTCACATAAAGCCCGTTTGTCTGATCGCTTGATGCTTCGTTTACTGTGACCAAGCATTGAGCTTAGTGAGTAGATGGTTGGCAAAGATTTTTCCCAAAGGGTCCAAAAGTGAAAATGGGCGATAATTCATGGGGTCTTTGGTTGATCCCTGTTTAAATATAGGGATTATAGTTGCCAGCTGCCACGATGTCGGTATACTTTTGGTCTTGTTGATTAACTTGAAAATTGCATCACAAAATTTAGCCCAGATTTGTGGATTCATTTTCAGTATCGCATTCGATAGTCCATCTGGACCAGGAGCTCTAGAAACGTTCAATTTTTTTATCGAATTTTCTAGATCAACGATCTCATACACCAAATTCCATCTTGTTTCCTTTATATTCACTTTTTCATTCTCATGATTTTTCCTTTCCTTATATAGTTCAGTAAAGTGAGTAATCCAGATGGCCTCTGGGACATCAACTATCATATTCTCCTTTGCGTGGGGGTTAGGTTTTAACAATTCCCATAAGCGTCTCGTGTTCTGATTTTTGATTGCCGCCATCATTGTCTCAGCGTTTTCTTGCTCACGTAGCATTTTTGCATTTTTTAACCAATTTTTGTATTTTTGTTTGGCATTATGAATTTTTTCCGTTCTGCTTTTACCCATGTGTTCATTTTTTGCCATTTTCACAGCTTTCCTTAGTTCCTTTTTTTTCTAGCGATCGACTCATTATAAGGATTTTTGTGCATTTGTTGTTGGAATTTTTTGGGCACGATCGTCAATTGGAATTGCTTAAGTAGCCATCCGTAGTTTAATTTAGTAATTTCAACTAGTTCCGAGACCACAAAATTAGTTGTCAAATTTTCTAGATCATTTTGATTTATTCTGAGATGATTCATTCGAGAATTTAAATCTAATGACAAGGTGTTTATTCTTCTTGGTGCCAGACCAGTTATTTCCCAGGTTCGTTTCAGCATACAGTGGTCGCTTATGTTTGTAGGGATATTTTCTGCTTCTATGATATTTTTAGATATCCCTTTTGTTGTATATACATAATCTATTATTGATTTTCTTTTCCCGCATGACCAAGTGGGGGCTGAATTGTCGTATTTCCCGGTAATGCATCTATTCGGTCAAAATCCCTTTGCCTTATTTCACTTGACCATCTCTGGGTTCGAGGTTCTAGGAGATGATCTTCTAAATTATTTCCGGCTTCATCGAATATGTGGAAATTAAAATCTCCACATATGATTTGCTCAATGCCTTCATATTTTTCTGAGTTGGTATCAATTGCAGATAGAACCGTGTCAATGACATATTCATCTTCTTGTTTCCTGGGATTCCAGTATCTGTTGATGATACTTAGATAGTTTACGTTAAGATGGCAGTCAATCGTATTTCCCAGTTGATTCAAGGTGTTTCTCTTATTATGAATTGTATTTTGGGCCCACCATTCAATATTTGTGTATTCTATGACTTCATAAGGCAGGTCATGGCTAATTAGAGTAAGAAGGCCTGCAGAGGGTCTTCCTATTTTCCTTGCTATTGCTGGATTGGTTTGTGTGGTATAACCTTCGCAAATGGGGTGCTCAATTAGCCAAGTCTCTTGCAAACAGATTATATTGGCTGTGTTTAGGGTTGAGTTTTCTTTGTGGAATAGATGTAGGTGTCCACGTGTATTCCATGAGCTGCAAATCGCCAATGTGTTATTCACTGTGGATCGTTGTTATTTGGATTTTTTATTTTTATTTTCGCTGTAGGTCATCTTAGATTCATAGGGCCTCATTACAACCCTGGCGCTAATGGTTTAACGGCGCCGTAAAGAGCGTCAGCGTCGTTAAACGATTAGCGCCCGATTACAAGGTCCCTTAGCGGGTTGGAGGCTTTAACGCCTGCTTTTTGCAGGCGTTAAAATCCAACCTGCTAAGGGACCTTGGAGCTAATTACGGCAACCGTAATTTACGGTGCCGTAATTAGCGCCTTCCCCATCCCCATTATGCCCTATGGGGCAAAATGGGGAAGGGCAAATGGTGAATGGGGAATTACCGCCCCCGCCAACCTTGTGATGGGGGCGGTAATTCCGCCATCCACCATGCCGGAGACCGGCATGGACCATGGTGCTAATAGCACCATGGTCCAGTGCCTGGGTCGTAATGAGGCCCATAGTCTCTCCAAAAAGGCGTTTGCTGTGATTCTTTCTTATTGTATTTTCCAATCCGACTATCTTTCTCATTTGTAGAATTGTTGTAAGTAATATTATTTTCTTTAAGTGTGTTTTTGTCAGTTATTTGATTCACACTATTTTCTAACTTTTCGCAGCAGCTGGTCTCTGAGTACTTGCTTATAGTTCCATTATTATTTGCATTGTATGAATCTTCTTGTGTTTGGTCATCGCATTCTTCTATGCTCAGCTCGAAACCTGGTTACTTTAATTCTTTTTTGAAAGATTCTATTTTCCTCAGTGTTTCGGCCGTATAGCAATGAATCCAGATTTTATCAAGATTGCTTTTGTCGATGAATTCGATTGTTTTTAGATCTTTACTAGATATCGATCTTAATTTTGGTATTGCATGGATCAAATGCAGTGTGTTTGTTCTGTTCAAGATCAATTTTATATTTCTGTTTACTCTTCTTTGTAATTTTAATACATGACACGGTATTCTTTCACATGGATCAATAAATTGGGGATAAATGATAGATCGATTTTGTTCGTTAAAACTTGTATTATCATTGCTATTCTGATCTTGTTCACTAGATATTGTAATTTGTTGATAAGAAAGTTTCTCTGAGGGCGTTGAAGTAGATACAAGCGTGATGAAACTGTTTTCATCATGTGAGATTTCTTCGAGAGACAGTTCCAGAAATCTCTCGGATCCAGCTGTTGTTTCTTCATAGCAGTCTAGTACAATCATGGATGCCACACTTGAGTGATCTTCAGCCTGTCTTGGTTCCAGGGATTTCCTAGGCTCTTGCTCTTCATCGTCTTGATCAGAATAAATTGACAGATTCATTAGGGATTCAGTGTTTCCAGCGCTTTCCTCTAGCGAATCTTCAGAATTTGATGTTTCATTAATTGGCTTAGGATTTTGTTGAGACCTTGAGTTCAGTTCTTTTTTCTTAGTCAATTCCTCATCTTTTTTTTGTTCGTCAGAATTTGTTTTGAGTTTATCAGTTTCTGTTATTTGTCGAATGGGCTGTGGAATTTTTTTTGCCTCGTTAACATTATGCATTAAGTTCCTTAAAAAAGCTCTTGAACCCTTTTGCTGATTTTTATTTTGGTTCTTTGCCATTTTCATTTTCGTTGGTGGAGGAATATTTTGTGGCTGTTGTTCGAAAATACTATAGGTCTGGTTAATTATATTTTGCTTCGGTTTTGGGATGGTTTCTTCTGGATTTCCTCCGTTCATAGTTGAAATTGTTTTTGCTTTCTCATTTAACGGCATAATAGATGTTAAATCAATGAATAGTATTTCTTGTTTAGGTGTACCGTTTGATCTTAACGTTTCTTCTTTTTTTTGCATACTTGGCTTCTTTTTCTGATTTATGGTTTGAGTTTTTTTTCAATCAGAATTAGATATTTCTTTTGGATGAGCAATCACTTCTATTTGAGTTTTATTTTTGTGGGGTTCGGAGGCGGCAATTAGTGCTTCAATTAATTGAGCTTTGTCGCTTCTATCTTTACTTGCGATATCAGTCAAGCGTTGTTGCCAAGTGTAGCTTGTTTCAGCTTCCATTTTAAGACGATCAGTAAGTTTGATTATTAATTTTTCGAATCTTGTTTGTTTATTATGCAAGGAATTTAGGAGTTTGGTATTTTCTTGCAATGTGTTTGTGTATAATTCTTGCAGCTTTATGTACGGGGTCATTGTCTGCGAGGTAATTGCTATTAACATGTTTTGCAAGTCGACCATATTAGTTGCTATGGATTCTTGAGGTTCATTCCTACTGGTCGTGCATGTTGTCACGCCGCGGGGAAACTGGCGGCTTTGGAAGAAGTGGAAGCTGCGACCGCCATAGCGGGTTCCATTACGTTTTTTGTTTTGAGCTTGCGGTGCAGGTCTAGTCGTCGTTGCGACGTACCAGAACCGGTATTTAATCCTTTCCACTTCCGGGTTCAGGTGCGTTGCAACGTACAGTGTTTCGTCCTGTTCCTGCGCCGCTGCTACTTTTCGAAATTAATACCTTTCCCTTCCGCTTCATTAGTTTCTTTCCCTCTTCCGCCCTTTCGCTCCTTACCTGCTCCGGTAATTCTTCTCGCCTTCTTTCTCTCTTTCCCTTGTTCTATTCCGTTCCAATCTATTTCCTTCCCCCCTTCCGCCTTGATCTCTTCCGTCTATTCTTTCCCGTCTTTTCTAGTTTTCCTCCTGTGTTCTTTCTCCTCCAGTTACCCCCCCTCTGGCCTCTCTGTGAATTCCCGGATTCCGACCTCTGTCTGTTTTCAAGGATTGCCTCGTCCAGCCCTTTTCTGCTAAGTCTGCTGATGATTACTGTGTACCGACCTATGTCTGCAAATTGGATTGCCTCGCCTCATCCTCTACAGTCTACTATTTAAGAACTTTCATCGTGCTGGTTCGTTCCCTGTTCCTCCTTCTACTGCTTCCTCAGGAGAGTCCATTACATCACTACGCTTGAAGATCTTTATCCTCCGGGGGTTTTTTGTGCCTTTGGCTTTTTCCCCTTTGTACCGCGACTGAGGAGGGCTGCCACAGATCACCCAAAGGGTGTCACTGTGGCGTCCTACCTTGGTCGTCCCTCTCTTCAAAAAAAACAAGGAGGGAAGGCTCGAACTAAGGTCAATCCAACGCTAACTCAACGTCGGAGAATTCAAGGTGAGGAGGAAGGGGAGGAAGGGGAGTCTCAGGAGGAAGAGGAGATTACCGACCTTCCTGACAGTTTGCAACGCCTAAATCTAGACATGGCCACTCCACAGCAAGTACAGGAACTGGTAGCAGCCGTCCAAAACTTGAGCCTAGAAGTCCAGAATTTAAAGGGCACTAATGCAGTTCTACAACAGAGGATGGCTGAGCGAGAACTACCGACAACCGATTTGCCTCCATTACCGTTAGTCTCTGGGAAGTTTGATGGGACGCCCAAAAGGCTTAAAGAGTTCTTAGATGCTTGTCACCTACATTTTTCATTTCGTCCACATGCCTTTGCTTCTGGCCATACCAAGGTTGGGTTTATGATAACCCATATGTCTGGCAATGCCTTGGCTTGGGCCACCCCTCTGGTCAATAGAACAGATCCAGTACTTCTGGATTATGAGACTTTCAAGACCATGATGAAACAAACTTTCCTTCGAACAGAGAGCACTTTTTTAGCCTCCGAGGATCTATTGGACATCCGACAAGGGAATGCAGACTTAATGTCCTATATCACCTCCTTTAAACAGATCGCTGCGGAGGCTGGATGGCAAGAACAAGCTCAGTACGCCATCTTTCGGAGGGGTCTGCGAGAAGAGCTAAAAGATGAACTAGCACGTATCGAACGCCCCTTAAATTTTGCCGATCTTATCACTGCAACACTTCGGATCGATTTCAGGCTGTCTGAACGGCGAGCTGAACGACGTAAGATTAAGAGTGGTCTTCCGATGCCCCCAGCTACTTCTTCTTCAGCACCCCTTCCTCCTACTCGTCTCTCGCGTGAAGAGCCTATGCAGATCGGCACTACCCGTTCTCCTCTCTCTGCAGAAGAACGAAAGAGGAGGCGTGAAGGAAACCTATGCATGTACTGCGGATCTTCTAATCACCTGCTTCGAGAATGTCCTGATGTGCCTCCTAGACGCTCGGGAAACGAGTACCCTCGGTAAATTTGGGGACATATTACCGAGGGAAGGAGTCCAGTCCCTTTGTTACCCTCTCAGTCACCTCTTTGGAATGCTCTGACGATGATCGTCTTATGGTAATGACAGTCACTCTTCTGTATGGCCAGACCTCCATCCAGACTCAGGCTCTTCTGGATTGTGGAGCCGCAGGAAATTTCATCGATACCCACTGGGCAGAGAGTCAAGGACTGACTCGGATAGCTAAGACCGAGGATCAAACGGTGGAGGGTGTTGATGGCGAACCTTTGAGCTCAGGCCTTATTACCCATTCTACGGAAGTCCTCACCATGCGTATCATGCAACATACTGAACGCCTTTCTTTTGATATCATCAGAGCCGCTCATTTCCCCTTGATTCTAGGCATTGGATGGTTGCGTCGTCATAACCCTACCATTGATTGGTCTAGGAACCTGTTGAGTTTTCATTCAACCTTCTGTAAAGCAAGCTGTTTGCCGAAACCAAACTTTTCTACGTTACAGACTTCCTGTGGGATGGAATCGAAGTCCATACATTGTTTACCATCCTATTTGAGCAGTTACGCTGAAGTGGTGGCAGAGAAGATTCCATTAGAGCTTCCTCCTCACAGACCTGAGGATTGTTGCATTGATTTGCACCCCGAGGCTTTAGTCCCTTTTGGTCGCATGTATCCCTTGACTTTGCAAGAAAGACATTATTTGAGAGATTACCTAGACAAGAACTTAGCCAATGAGTTAATCAGACCTTCTAAATCTCCTGCTGGTGCCTCCCTATTCTTCATTCCCAAGAAAGACACGCAAGAACTACGACCCTGTATCGATTACAGAGGATTAAACAAGGTAACCATCAAGGACAGATATCCTATGCCTCTCATCTCTGAAATTGTTCATGCCGTCCAGTCGGCCACAGTGTTTACTAAACTAGACTTACGCAATGCATACCATTTACTTAGGATCCAAACCGGAGACGAGTGGAAGACTGCCTTTAGGACACCTTTTGGCTTATATGAGTATCAAGTGATGCCCTTTGGCCTGGTAAATGCTCCATCTATCTTCCAACGTTTCATGGACAGACTTTTTTCAGATATTCTGGGACACTCTGTCATCATTTATCTTGATGATATATTGGTCTTTTCCCACTCTCAAGTAGAGCATAATACTCATGTCAGGGAGGTATTTCACAGACTCAAAGAAAATCATCTCTCTGTCAAACTGGAAAAGTGTGTGTTTTCGGCCACGTCCATATCGTATTTGGGATACATACTCTCCTCTGAGGGTATTGCCATGGACCCTCAGAAGGTCAATGCCATCCTAGATTGGCCGTCTCCTAAGTCCGTGAAAGACATCCAAAGATTCCTGGGGTTATCGAATTTTTACCGGAAGTTTATACCCAACTTCTCTCAACAAGTACTCCCGATGACCTCACTCCTTAAAAAGTCTTCCTCTCCCTTCAGGTGGTCTTCGCATGCCGAAGAGAATTTTCAACAACTCAAGCAAGCCTTCTGTTCAGCTCCCATATTAAGACAACCTGACCAGCTCCATCCTTTTATCGTGGAAACCGATGCATCCTCTGCTGCAATCGGAGCAGTGTTACTACAAGAGCATGAAGGGAAGGAACATCCAGTGTCCTATTATTCCAAGACACTTAACCCCAGCCAACGTAACTACTCTGTGATAGAGAGAGAATTGCTGGCTATGAAATTAGCTTGCACAGAGTGGCGACACCTCCTCCAAGGTGGAGAACACCCTTTTACACTTCGAACGGATCACAAGAATTTGCAGGTATTGCGTCAATTCGAATGTTACAACACACGACAGGCAAGGTGGGCACATTTTTTTGCCCAATTTGATTTCAACATTACTTATATCCCGGGTGAGCAAAACTTAGTGGCAGATGCCCTGTCTCGACGAGGTGATTACCTGTCAGAACAAGAAACTACTACTGAATTGATGTTTGCAAGATCTCGGATAATCGGAGCGGTGTCCACATTCCTGCAACAAGTTAAGGACGATTCTGGAGGGAGGTTTGAAGCAGAAAAGGATAACGTCAAAACCGATTATGTAATCAAGGAAGGTCTATATATGGTTAAGGACAAGTTGTATCTGCCAACTACGTCTTTAAGGAAGACAGCATTATCCTGGTGCCATGATACCAAGATTGCGGGCCACCGTGGAATTCGGAATACTCAAGAACTTTTATCGAGATATTTTTTCTGGCCTCGGATGAAGGAAGAGACTAAACACTACGTTCAGTCTTGTGTTACCTGTCTTCGTAACAAATATTCCACACAAAAGCCTTTGGGCTTGTTACAATCCGACGCCATACCCACAGGTCCGTGGACCACAATCTCGACCGACTTCATTGTAGAGTTGCCAGTGTCTCAGGGTTGTACCTGTATAATGGTAGTAATCGATTCTTTCACCAAAATGGCACATTTTTCGCCTCTACCGGGTGTACCATCAGCATCTCGCATGGCGGAAGTCTTCTTGAGCGACATATTTAAGCTACATGGAATGCCTACTAAGATCATCTCAGACCGTGGCAGCCAGTACACTTCTCATTTCTGGTCTGCTTTATGCAAGCGTTTAGGCATTGAAAGGGCCTTGACCTCGGGATTTCATCCACAATCAAATGGACAAACTGAACGTCTTAATGGTACATTAGAGCAGTATCTCCGGTGTTTTGTCAACCAACAGCAGGATGATTGGGTCCAATTGCTCCCTACGGCCGAATTTTCATATAACAACACCTGCCACTCTGCCTTGGGTTCTAGCCCTTTTTTCTGTATGTACGGGTATAATCCCCGTACCTTTCTTCCCTTGGTCAACATTGAGTCCTCGGTGCCCTCTGTGGAAGCTTCCCTATCTAATATTCGAGAAGCCCAAACCAAAGCTCGACAAGGACTCTTAGAGGCAAATGAAAGGAACCGATCCCAAGCAAATAGACACAGGAGACCAGTACCGAATTGGGAAGTTGGATCTAAGGTGCTTCTGTCCACTAAATTTCTACCACGTTGGGTACACCCATCTAAACTGTCCCCTAGATTTATTGGACCTTACAAGATAACACAAATGATCAACCCTGTAGCATTTCGCTTACAGCTACCTGCACAACTGGTCGAGTACATCCGGTGTTTCATGCCTCTCAATTGAAGACCTTCATAGAAGATAAGTGGTTCCGAAGAAGGAAGAACACTCAGATCCCCTCAGACCCCACTGGAGACGTTTATGAGGTATCCCAAATTTGCGACTCTAGATTTCATAAGGGTCGTCTAGAATACCTAGTACACTGGAAAGGTTACCCTAAGTCTGAAGATACCTGGGAACCCAAAGCCCATTTAAATACACCTCTCCTGTTGCGCAAGTTCCATTCCAGACATCCCAATAAACCCGGTGGGGAGACCCTTAGGAGGGGGCATACTGTCACGCCGCGGGGAAACTGGCGGCTTTGGAAGAAGTGGAAGCTGCGACCGCCATAGCGGGTTCCATTACGTTTTTTGTTTTGAGCTTGCGGTGCAGGTCTAGTCGTTGTTGCGACGTACCAGAACCGGTATTTAATCCTTTCCACTTCCGGGTTCAGGTGCGTTGCAACGTACAGTGTTTCGTCCTGTTCCTGCGCCGCTGCTACTTTTCGAAATTAATACCTTTCCCTTCCGCTTCATTAGTTTCTTTCCCTCTTCCGCCCTTTCGCTCCTTACCTGCTCCGGTAATTCTTCTCGCCTTCTTTCTCTCTTTCCCTTGTTCTATTCCGTTCCAATCTATTTCCTTCCCCCCTTCCGCCTTGATCTCTTCCGTCTATTCTTTCCCGTCTTTTCTAGTTTTCCTCCTGTGTTCTTTCTCCTCCAGTTACCCCCCCTCTGGCCTCTCTGTGAATTCCCGGATTCCGACCTCTGTCTGTTTTCAAGGATTGCCTCGTCCAGCCCTTTTCTGCTAAGTCTGCTGATGATTACTGTGTACCGACCTATGTCTGCAAATTGGATTGCCTCGCCTCATCCTCTACAGTCTACTATTTAAGAACTTTCATCGTGCTGGTTCGTTCCCTGTTCCTCCTTCTACTGCTTCCTCAGGAGAGTCCATTACATCACTACGCTTGAAGATCTTTATCCTCCGGGGGTTTTTTGTGCCTTTGGCTTTTTCCCCTTTGTACCGCGACTGAGGAGGGCTGCCACAGATCACCCAAAGGGTGTCACTGTGGCGTCCTACCTTGGTCGTCCCTCTCTTCAAAAAAAACAAGGAGGGAAGGCTCGAACTAAGGTCAATCCAACGCTAACTCAACGTCGGAGAATTCAAGGTGAGGAGGAAGGGGAGGAAGGGGAGTCTCAGGAGGAAGAGGAGATTACCGACCTTCCTGACACATGTACAGTGATTAATCACGTTCTTTTGCGCACATTTTTCTTTCGTTGAGCCAGTGTTCAGAAAACTATATTTTTCGTTAGATGTAGAATCCGATAGAGTATCTATCTCCGTTCCCAATCTAGAATTGTGAGCATGGTTTCTTCATTGTTTATTCGTTCTGTTTTTTTCTTGAAGTTCTATTAATGCTTCAATCTCTGTCAAGTCTAGAGATAATCACTCCATTCGCTTTGGATTAAAAGGCCGAACACTCTTAGCGGTGAAATCCATTTTTTCAGGCTTTCATATTGATGTTTCCATTGAAGTTGGGCATTCATTGCTTTTTCTTTCTGCAACATTGGACCTGGTGAGCAAGCTTGAATTTGCTCCTTCTGACATTGTGGATCAGGGTTGTTTAATTCCTTAGGCTCGCCCTCAAATTCTGTTTTTTCTGATGGATGCCGGCCTTCCTTTTTATTTGTGGTTTCAGATAGATCCTTTGTACACAAGGCCTTTGCATTTAGATGATTTCCATTCATCATGGTCAGTATAGGATTATTATTTGTAGTATCATCCTGTGGTACAGTCAAAGGGGTCGGGTTTACAGAGTTTCCTTCAGTCTTAATTTTGACTTGCTTATTTGCCTGTATTTTTAAATCATTTACAGTGCAGGGTGTTTCACTGTCATGTTGCACAGAGTTATTCATTGCCTTATTTAATTTATCTTTTCCATTTAGCTGTGGAGAGTTGTGAACTGATGTGCGTTTATCTTCCATTGTTTTTGCTTGTTGTCTTGTATTTGGATGAGGTATGATTGTGCTTTTCTCTTTGAATTCTGACATTTGTGTCAGACCGTTCTAACTTATTATTTCCCTGCTTCACTTATACAAGATTGAGGCTGTAGACACTTGCGCCAGCACTAATGACTCAGCGCTCAGTAACATATACATGCCCCCGGCGCTCCACGCGTCTGGGGCGGGCCCGCAGCCTCAGGTCCTCGCAGTGTGCACAGCTGAACAACAGGCAGGCGCTGCGAATGGAGCCGAATCGCCGTTTCAGCAACTCTCTGCAAGCGAGTCTAGCTCTCCGGCTCGCGCTCTCGATCACTCCCCGGGGAACGTCCCGCCATCTCCCCAGGTCTAGTGACCGGCAGTCATGGCGTCGAGAACGGCAGCCATACGGGTGAGTCAGTAGCGTGTTCTGGATGTACTAGGGCGAAGGACGAAGGGAGAATGGGAGGGGGATTCGGGCTTCAGGCTTCAAGGGCGAGTGGGTCAAAGGAGGTCTCCCGTCCCCACCCACCTACAGTCTGTTCCGGAGCTTTGTTTGGGTTCAATTCAGGTTTTTATGATTTAGATGCGAGTCAATTCGCTACAGCAGCCTTGGAGGGAGGCAGAGGGGGGTGAGGACGTGTAAGCGTGTAGATAGGCAGGGTGCCTTGTATCCAGAGGTGAATCACAGGGTTTTTCTTACCTGGGTTTTTCCCCTTTTTCTTTACTTCTGCGTATCCCGCGGACTCCAGCAGACTCCACACTCTGCCTCGGCCTGTTGTGTATTAAGTAAGGTTGGCCGGCTCCTCCTCAGCAGTAGAAAGAGAAAAAACACTGGGTCCACTCCAGCAGACTACACACTCTGCCTCCACACTCCGCGGCCCGCTCTGCGGCCTGTTGTGTATTAAGTAAGGTTGGCTGACTCCTCCTCAGCAGTAGAAAGAGAAAAAACACTGGGTCAACTCCAGCAGACTCCATACTCTGCATCCACACTCCGCGGCCCGCTCTGCGGCCTGTTGTGTATTAAGTAAGGTTGGATGGCTCCTCCTCAGCAGTAGAAAGAGAAAAAACACTGGGTCCACTCCAGCAGACTCCACACTCTGCCTCCACACTCTGTTTTATGAAACAACAGAGAACCTTTGGAGCAAACATGAAAGGTACTTGTGTCCGTATATAACTTATACAAAAAAGAATTGATAATTCCCTGGCGTTTACACCCTTCCCTCCTCCCTCCCACCCCCTTTCAAGGCACAGTCTCTGATCGCTGCTTTCACTTATACTGTTCAATCCGTAGTCAGCAGCCCCGACCGGGCACTAGATCGTCGGAAATGGGCCGATTCCTCTGAATTAAAGTCTGTGTTTTCCAAGTTAACTATTTGGTGGGGCCAAGTCACTGTTCTCCGGGAATTTCAACCAGTACTTTCCATGTTACTAAAAGCACTAAAGAACGCTAGCCATTCAGTCTCTATCAGAACGCTGGATCCCTGTATAGCTTCTGTGATCTTTTCCATAAGATAAATATCCCTGGCCACTGCCACCCATTCTTTCTTCATGGGGAGGCAGGTCCTTTTCCAAGTTCTAGCTCGACAGGCTCTGGCCGCTAAAAGTAAACAATGTGACAGGTGTGGAAGCTTGTCCAACCGCTCATCCCTTCTTTCAAGTCCAAATAATACTAAGATTGGGTCTAGTGGGAGGGATCCTCCGTCCGCCTTTTTTATCCAGCTCAACTCTTCTGTCCAATATGTGCGCACTTTGTGACATGTCCACCACATACGCCAATAATTGGCTTATTCCCCACATCCATGCCAGCCACGGATGCTGAGACTCCACATTCCAGGAGGCGATGTCAGTGAACATATTATGACAACAGTAACCAAGTTATGAATGAGATGTAATGCACACACGAGCCGATCAATACATAGACATTTAAATATAATAACTTCTAATATGATAAAGTGTAACCTCTAACACTCAACATCCGGTCCCCCATCCCTAGTCTCACCTCCTCCCCTTCCACTTCTAAAGATTTCACCAGATTCTTCCTCCTCATGGACAGTACCTTCCCCACTCTCTACTGTTTTCATCACAGACCTCGACAACGCATCTGCAACCACATTATTTTCTCCTTGCACATGCATCATAACAAATTGTAAACCTTGTAAACTGCTCACCCACTTGATGATGCGTCTGGACACACCTTCCAGACCACCCTTAGAAAATGTACTAACCAATGATTTGTGGTCAGTGCAAATAGTAAACTCTCATCCCCATAAGTTTCTTTTAAATTTCTCCACACCCCAGACAGACGCCAACACCTCTTTCTCAACAACAGAGTACCTACGTTTAACTTCCTTAAGAGTTCTCGAGGCAAACGCCACAGTATAAAGCTCCAAGCCATACTCCTACATGAGAACACCACCCAAGCCATAGTTGCTTGCATCCACAAATAACAAAGTGTTCCTTGACTCGACAAATCTGCTAAACACGGGAGCATTCACCACAGCTTGTTTAATGTCTGTAAACTCCTTCATACACTTCTCATCCCAATCAAACAACACACCTTTTCAAGTAGGAAACCTCATGAGTAACAACAAGGACCCCCAGCCAGGGGAAATCTTTGCAAATGACCTAGTGGAATGTGGAGTCCCCCAGATGCTGAGACTCCACATTCCAGGAGGTGATGTCAGGGAACATATTATGACAACAGTAACCAAGTTATGGATGAGATGTATTGCACACACAAGCCCATCAATACATAGACATTTAAATATAATAACTTCTAATATGATAAACTGTAACCTCTAACACTCACCATCCGGTCCCCCATCCCTAGTCTCGCCCCCTCCCCTTTCACTTCTACTTCCTTATCTGCCTCCATACCAGGGTGCAGAGGATCCTGAGGCATACACACCCCAAGCAACTGCTCCTGTAGAGTCATTACCTGAACCACTGTGCCCCCTAAGGCCCCCATCCCCTCAATACAACAATTTTTTTCAGTGGTGCTACCTTTGGGATTCGCTCCTGAACCTGAAATAGCATCCCATGTTGCTTTTCCAGTGACAGTAAAGCGATTCACTATTTTGCTGGCCATGTCTTACAAATACGAATCAAGGGAGTGTTGCAAAAGATGGGGCTTAACCTTGGCAAGCTCCTGTGCTGTTTTAATTTGTTTCTTTTTTTGTCCTTTCTGTCAGCGCCCCTGGTCTCCGATCATCCCTTGCTTTTCTTTTCACCATGGTGGAAATGCACCTAACAACAGTAAAATTATGCTATTATAAAATTGGTTAAAAAGAGTAAACAGACCGCTAAAACAGCAATGTCTAAATGGTGACTAAGCATTGGGATCTTCCGGCATGCGCCAGAGCATATGAAATAAATGGTAATGGGTTGGTGGCCACAGAGGACCACAACCATCTGCAGAACAAATACAGCCACCCAACACCCGGGATTGATAGCTTAGTAAGGACTGTTCGGCTCCAAAGGCAGCCACAACACCCACGGTCACAGATGACCACCGGCAGCCAGTTCTCAGGAAAAACCTCCAGAGACCCAGGGAGGGGGGACAGGGAAACCCTGATGGCTCAAGGAGCAGCCTTAGTCTGTCTGTCTCCCCCTAATCTCACTCTCATAAACACAAAACTTGAAACAGTCAGAGGCATTGGAGAGCGATAGATTTTAGCGGCAAATCAATAGTCAACCAGTAGCACGGCTCACGGGAGGGATTCTAGCTTGGCACACTCCTCCTTATCCAATTGCCGGAATAAGTAAATAGCCACTCAGTTGGCTGGACGTAAAGTAGCAGGCAAAAGTGGACGGCAGTGCAAATATATTCACGTACAGTTTTTCAACAGTCCAGCTTTCACTTTCCCGCTTTCGGGTTACAGGTTTTCCGCACTGCACTATTATGCGGAAGCACCAAAGTGTAGAGGGGTGAGGAAACCTGGGTTACAAACGGAGGTCGGCCAATGACTTACTGTCATGAGCGCTACTCCCGAGGAGCCAAGACTGGCCCAGCGTCCCCGGAAGCAGGCTCATCATCCACACCCCCGGTTCCAGCAGACCCCTACAGGGGCCCTTTGGACTATGTCCTGGCGCCTCTGGCGCCAGGCTCATAAGGAACCACAGTCCCGGCGCCATGGGCGCCGGGCTCATATTCTTTAAGTGTGCAGTAGTGATTGGGTGGTCTTACCTGTGGCAGACCATGTTGCATACTCACCTAGAACAATCCAAGCTGGGTGAAGTCCCAGCCACTGGCTGGGAGGGACCAATCCTCTGTTACAGGAACTCTTTTCTTACCTGGGTGGGGCAGATGCTAATCCGCTGACACTGGAACTCTTTTCTTACCTGGGTGAGGCTGGAGGAAGAATACGCACCAAAGCACTTCTCCACTATTTAAACCACGCCCGATAGAATTCACGTGCTTCGCGTTATTCTGCAACAGCAGCAGGACGCTCACCGAGTCGGCTCCTGCCTTCCAGGTCCAGACACACCCTCAGCTTCTTGAGCAGCAACCTGTGGATGAAGAAAAGGCACAGGAACATCTACTCACCAGAATTCAGCCACAAGAGTCCAGTCTCCGACAACCTGCAAATAAAGACATAAGGTTAGAAAACGGGCAACACGCTCGCAGCTGCGCTCGCTTACCTTATCCATCCGTGATCACACCGGAGTTCACTGCGGCCTTCGCTTCGGCAGCATCCCAGCACCTGGAAGACAAAAGACATTGTTAGTGGTGTCCGAGCCGAAGGGGTCGCAACTTTGTTATACTTTCGCGCTTCTTCACGCGCAGCAGCGGCAGCATCGCCCTCAGCATTTCGGCACCTGAAAGGAAGGAAAAGACATTATCAGAGGCGCCCATTTGGAAACGGCCACAATTCAGTTATACTTACGTGCCACCGCACGTGCAACAGCGGCGGCATCGCCCACAGCATCTCGGCACCTGAAAGACAGAAAAGGACATTATAAAAGGGTGCTCCTTCAGAAGCGGCCTCAGATCTTCTATACTCACGAGCCTCTTCTTGCACAGCAGTGGTGGTGTCGCCAACAGCTCCTCGGCACCTGAAGGACTATTACAAGCCACAAAAGGACACTGAGCCTAAACACTGAAATCATCCAGTGACGTAATTGGATTCCACGCGCCCCTGCACCAGAAGCAGGATGGAGAGCTCGGCTTTACTAAACCAAAGGTGAGAGTTCGTGGAGACCAGTCGAGAACCAAGAAGTGGGAAAAGCAGAAGATTGGTGGGAGAACTTATCCAACCAGCTTGTAATTACCCCTTTTTCTTCCACCTGCAGAAAACTCACCTTACAAGCCAGACAGTCAATATTCGGAGGTCCTGCCCAGAGCGTCTTCCGAGTTCTACGCCTCATCATAGTCATAGAAGCAACTGTAGCAGTCCAGTTTGGGTCAGCGCCTCTGTGGGAATCAGGTGAGCGTTACAGAACGCGAAGCCTACCCATAATCTCCTACCCAGGCGCTATGGAAACTTCCGACACAGACCAATTGGCCCAGTTGTTGGGGGAATTAAGAGCTGAAGTCCATGCTGGTCGCCAGGAAACGAACGCCCTTAAGAGGGAATTGATAATGTCAAAAGAACGAACTGACGATCTGGCCAGACAGTTATTACAGAGTCAAGCGGGGCAAACTCCTCTACCTAACTCAGGGGGGAATTATACCCCAGTTACTTCAACCAATCCCGTTCAAATCAACCTACCTGGAAATGTGCCATTGGCACCACCTGAACGCTTTTCTGGTGACCCTAAAAGATTTGCAGTGTTTATAAATCAATGCCGACTGCACTTTCTTTGTAGACCTGCAGCCTTTCCAACTGACCAGACCAAGGTAGCCTTTGTACTTTCGTATCTTAGCGGCAGCGCCGCTGATTGGTCAATCCCTCTGGTTACACAGGATGACCCAATTCTTCGGAACTTCTCAGCCTTCCAGGCGAGTATGGAGAGACTTTTTGCAAGACATTCCCAAGGGCAGGCCCTGGACAACAAACTCCTCTCCCTGCGACAGGGCAACCAGGACCTCTTAGCCTACATTGCATCTTTTAATAGGTTAATCGTGGAAACTAGATGGCCCGAGGATAAAAGGATCACGCTATTTCACAGAGGTCTGCGTGGTGAACTTAAAGACGTCCTTGCCCAGGTCGTGAATCCTCCTCAGGACTGTGCGGAATATATTGATTTGGTGGTCCAATTGGATCATAGGCTCCAAAACAGAAAGGCGGACCGATCCAGGTATGAAACCCGAGTATTCACGAAAACACAAAGCAACGCCAAAGGGGTCGACACCGTTGAACCTATGCAGATTGGGGGCGTAAAGGGTCCCTTAACCCAGAAAGAGCGTGACAGAAGACGACAAATGCAATTGTGCCTCTATTGTGGAAACTCTGGACATTTTCTTCGAGATTGCCCGGTAAAACCACCTAAGAAGACAGTAGGAGCGTCTGACAAGAACTCTGAAAAGCCTGAGCCGGGAAACGACCTCGCCCGACAATTGTAGAGGTCCGCTTACCGAGCTTAAAAACCAGTTCTTTGACCTCACACTTCATAATGCCTATGGTCCTCGTAAACCCAAAGCAACCAGAATGTTTGCATGCTATTAAGGCATACATTGATAGTGGAGCAATAGGAAATTACGTGGACCGCGAATTGGCTTCCAGGATGAACCTACCTCTTTGTCCAAAGGCGGTTAAAGACGTCATTACCACGGTGGATGGGACCGAAATCGCCTCCGGACTGGTAACCCATACCACTGCTGAAGTGACGTTACTAGGCCAAGACGGGCATCGGGAGGTAATTGTGTTCGACGTGATCAAGGCTCCTCAATTCCAAGTAATCCTAGGAATCCCTTGGTTGGAGAAACACAACCCTCAGATAGATTGGCGAGCAAAGACGATAATGTTCCCTGAGTGTGCACCAACCTGCTAGCCACGACCCAGCATTGGCCTAGCGTCAGCAACGACTGACGGTCCACAATTACCTCAAGAGTATCGAGAGTTCCAAGATGTTTTTCAAAAGGAACAGGCTAACACCTTGCCACCTCACAGATCATACGATTGTCAGATAGATCTGCTACCCGGTGCAACTCCCCCTTGCAGTAGGATTTATGCCCTCACCGAGCCTGAGAACCTTCATCTGCAACAGTATTTAGACCAGTATCTCGCCAATGGCTTTATCTGTCCGTCAAAGTCTCCTGCATCCTCGTCTCTGTTCTTCGTACCAAAAAAAGAAGGTGACCTCAGAACCTGTAATGATTACCGTGCTCTGAATCAGATAACAGTAAAAAACAGATACCCCTTACCTCTGATCCCGGAACTCCTCGACCAGGTGAAAAACGCCTGTATTTATACCAAGCTTGATCTCCGGGGAGCTTATCATTTGGTACGGATCAAGGAAGGTGATGAATGGAAGACGGCATTTCGCACTAAGTATGGGCTATTTGAATACCAAGTGATGCCCTTCGGACTATGCAATGCGCCGGCCGCCTTCCAATATTTCATGAATGACGTCCTCAGAGAGCTCATCGATGTCTGTGTTGTCGTCTACATAGACGACATTCTTGTTTACTCATCTTCGGAAGCTGATCATCAAAATCATGTTAGGGCGGTCCTTGAAAAACTTCGCCAACATAAACTCTTTGCCAAGCTCGAGAAATGTGCCTTTCATGTCACCGAGGTCGAATTTCTGGGATTTATTCTGACACCCAAAGGAGTCCACATGGACTCGAGAAAAGTTGACGCAATCCTCAAATGGCCATCTCCTACTTCCGTGAAAGGTGTTCAAAGCATGCTAGGCTTTGCCAATTTTTACCGCAGATTTATTCCAGAGTTTTCAGGAGTGGTACAACCCATCACATCCTTCTTAAGAAAAAATAAGCGCTTTGAATGGTCTGCAGAAGCTGAACAAGCCTTCCAAGAGCTAAAGGCCAAGTTCACCTCGGCGCCAATACTGAAACACCCACGCCCGGATCTCCCTTACATCGTTGAAACCAACGCCTCCAGCTTTATTTCTCACTTTTGGCGTAGTTGTTGTCGGTCAGCTCAAATCGATGTAAGACTTTCAACCAGCCATCACCCCCAGACCGACGGGCAAACCGAGAGAACAAACCAGACTCTCAAACAATATTTACAATGCATGCTACAACAGTCTGAAAGCAACTGGAAGGACATCCTTTGGATAGCTGAATATGCATACAACAATTCAGTTCATTCGGGAACCGGGAAGAGTCCCTTCTACATCTTGTATGGAATTCATCCTCGAACCTCCAACCTCGACCCACCTCAAGATCTTGGAACACCCGCCGTAGATCAGTTGCACTCTGTTATTACCCAAGCTTTCAAGGAAGCGACTGCACATCTACAACAAGCTAAAGAAAGGTACAAAAAAGGAGCAGACCAACACCGAAGTGATGCCCCTCAATACCAGGTTGGGGATCAAGTCTGGTTGTCCACCAAACATTTATCGCTAAAAGGACCTCACACCTTCAACCCCAAATACCTGGGACCATATTCAATTACGGCCATAATTAATCCAGTGCCGTTAAATTAGATTTGCCAACCCATACGAGAATACATCCTGTGTTTCACGTATCTCTTTTGAAACCCATGCAATCTGGAACCAGACTGACCAGATGTCACGACCCGGCCAGGTTGGAAATTGCCTTGGCGATTATCCGAGCGCTATTCGGCAAGTAAAAGTCCCTGAGACTACAACTCCCACAACGCCTGCTATCATAGCCGCGTGAAGTACGCGTGACGTTGCGATGATTTCATTTGTTGGGAACGATATATAACTCCCATCTACCCGGAGATCGAGTGCTCCTAAACTGTTGTTAGTTGCGAGCTCCCGGACCCGTTTCTTGAATCCTTGACTAACCAGCGCCTGAATTAACTTATTGCCTTCGCCTTGTCCGTACCTGCTTCCCGACGCCAGCCTCCCTCGATTGTTCCCCTTGGATATTCTGAACCCGGCTTACTCATTCTCGACCTCCTAATTCTAAATCCTTAAACTTTGGTGACCCGATACCTCGAACATCTCCGTAAGGAAATTAGCGTGAAGTGAACGCTCACTTCCCATTTCAATTTTCCTTTTACTTCTGTTGCTTCGAACTATATTTTGGGGACGCTTTGCTGTTTACCTTTTGGATTGCTTTGAACCTTTATTTGGGACGCTTTGCTGTTTACCTTTTGGATTGCTTTGAACCTTTATTTGGGATGCTTTGCTGTTTACCTTTTGGATTGCTTTGAACCTTTATTTGGGACGCTTTGCTGTTTACCTTTTGGATTGCTTTGAACCTTTATTTGGTGCGCTCTGCGGTCTTCGCCCTGGTGATCCTAAGATACTGGCAAACTTCCACTCCTCCCTCCCTACAATTCGATACTAGTAGGTTACTGGTATATTATTTCTACGGTGCAGGTAAGAGTGGGGATTGGGGGTGGTGTTGGCTGTTTGTTATCCAACACTACTTGGCTGCATTTTTCTGAACAACTGTTTTCTTTGTTTTGTTCTTTGTCCCTCTAGCTCTGACGATTCTGCTCCGGCCTTTTCGCTCAAGCCCCCAACCTGTCAGGTTTATTTATCCCTGAAGGCTGAGCTCTTGGGAGGGAAGTCTTGGGCGCATCTCCATAAAAGCCCAGGATTACTTGAGCAAAAGGAAATACTGCATACAACCAGAAAACAACCTCTGGGTTGTGACAGATTTAGGAGCCTAACATAACGCCTATTGGTTATGGAAGCCGCATCTGACCCGATGGCAGCTCTCATGCAGGCTTTTTCTGCCTTGCGTACCGATATGGCATCTGCCCATGCGACCTTACATCAACGCATGGATGTATTACAGAGCTTTGTGCAGCCATTACCCCATGATGAGGAATTCGGGGATGGCGCTGCAGCGGCACCTCCTCCTGTATTTCCCCCAACTCCAGCTCCGGTGGTTCTTCCTGGGCCATTTCCTTTGGCCCCACCCAAACGCTTTTTGGGGGATCCCAAGGCGTATCGGACTTTCGTGAATCAATGTCGCCTTCACTTTCTTTGTCGTCCTTTGGCGTTTCCAGATGCTACCACTAAGGCGGCCTTCGTTCTCTCCCATTTAGGCGGCACTGCCGCAGCATGGGCTAATCCTTTGTTGGAAGCTAATGATCCGGCTCTTTATGACTTTGATCGGCTAATTCAATCCATGAACAGCGTTTTTGATATGCGATACAAAGCACAAACCACGGATTTAGAATTTTTAGCTATAAATCAAGGCAAGACGGATCTGTTGACCTACCTGGCCCGTTTCAATCAGTTGGCGGCTGAAACCACTTGGCCAGAACAAAAGAAAGCGGCTGTTTTCTACAAAGGTTTGTCGGAGGACCTAAAGGACGCCTTGTCAGTGGTGCCCGCCCTTCCACCTGGTTTTCCTGAGTTACTCGACCTGGTTCTCCAAGTTGATGCTCGGATTCGGCAAAGACGGGGCGAACGTCGGTACCCTGATATTCGTACCTCTTCCCGGTCAGATAGCACTACTACGATTCCTCAAGGCGAGGTTGAACCCATGCAAATTGGGGCCATCAGGGGTCCATTGTCTAAGGCTGAACGAGAGAAACGGGCACTGAATAACCTATGTTTCTATTGTGGCCAGTCAGGACATTATATACGGCTATGTCCTAAAAGACCAACTAAACCGGCGGGAAACGCCAGGACTCGTCCATAAACCGGGCCTTTAGGATGAGTCAAACGTACCCGGGCTCGGATGCATGTTTTCCGTCTCCACATGTATATCTCACTATGTGCTTCAAGGCCCCTGGTGTCAATGCTTTTTCCAACCCGGTAATGATAGACTCAGGGGCTAGCGGGAATTATATGGATTCCAACCTGGCTAAACATTATGGGCTACCTATAATTTCCAAAATACGACCTGAAGACATACATGCTGTTGACGGTTCCCGTTTGGTATCCGGACAAGTCACGGAACAAACCACTGCACTACAAATGTCCACATTACAGGGTCATTCGGAATACATCACCTTTGACCTCATTACGGCCCCCCAGTTTGGTATGATTCTGGGTCTATCCTGGTTGCAAACCCATAACCCTGTAATCAATTGGGTTAAACAAACCGTGCTGTTCTCTTCCTCTTTTTGCAGTCAGAAATGTCTAGGGACTCAAGAGGCAGCAGTCTTCTCCCCTTGCCTGGCCCTGGTGGCAAGTGTACCTTCCATCAGTGCTCTATCCTCTATCCCAGTCCCTGTACTTCCAGAGGAATACCGAGAGTACTCGGATGTCTTCGACAAAGGCTTATCAGAAAAACTGCCTCCACACCGAGACTATGACTGCCCCATTGACCTTATACCTGGGGTGGTCATCCCACATGGTCGTATCTACTCCCTTGCTCGAAAGGAAGAAGAACACTTGCGACATTACATAGACAAAGCATTACGCTTGGGACACATACGTCCATCCCGTTCACCAGCGGCCTCCCCGATATTCTTCGTACAAAAAAAAGAAGGAGATTTACGTCCATGTGTCGATTATCGTTCCCTTAATAACGTCACAATCAAGAACCAATATCCTCTACCGCTCATTACGGAGCTTCTTGATAAAATGACCTCCTCTACCATCTTCACCAAGTTGGACTTACGGGGAGCATACAATTTGGTGAGGATGCGTGAGGGGGGTGAATGGAAAACAGCATTCAAAACTAAATTCGGGCTTTACGAATACTGTGTAATGCCCTTCGGGCTTTGCAACGCCCCAGCGACGTTCCAACACTTTGTCAACGACATTTTCAGGGACCTGTTGGACTGTTACGTCGTAATATATTTGGACGACATCCTGATATATTCAGATACCTTGTCCCAACACATACACCATGTACGCTCTGTTCTCCTCCGTCTGAGAGAACACTCCCTCTTTGCAAAACTGGAGAAGTGTGTGTTTCATGCATCGTCTGTGGAGTTTTTGGGTTTTCAAATATCACAAAAGGGAGTGCTTATGTGCACCTCCAAGGTCCGGGCAGTACTGGATTGGCCTGTCCCGACTTCAGTAAAAGCCCTTCAATCATTCTTGGGCTTTTCCAACTTTTACAGACGTTTCATCGCCTCCTTTTCTGAAATAGTTGCGCCACTAACTCGGTTGACCAGCCCGAACGTCCATTTCATTTGGGATGAACAGGCGCACTCTGCATTTCAGAAATTGAAGGAAGCCTTTACCACAGCTCCAGTCCTGCAGCACCCTGATCCGACCCTTCCATTTATCGTGGTAGCCGATGCCTCTGCAATTGCTGTGGGGGCTATCCTGTCGCAAATTTGTCCAGCCACCCACCGACTACATCCTGTGGCTTTCCATTCTCGGAAACTTACGCCAGCCGAACGTAACTATACGATCATGGAAAGAGAACTACTGGCGATTAAGGTAGCGTTTAATGAGTGGAGACATCATCTCTTAGGTGCTAAACATCCCATTACTGTATATACGGATCATCGGAATCTCCAGGCATTATCCCATATAAAATGCACCAATGCTAGGCAAATACGGTGGCATTTATTTTTCACCATGTTTAATTTCACAGTGACATATCGCCCCGGTCCACTACATGGAAAGGTGGATGCATTGTCGCGTATCGGTACAGATATGGTAACTACGAAACAGTCAACCCCTGTATTATCCTCAGGGACTGTGGTGTGTATTTGTTCGGTTTCTCTGTCCATCTTAGATGGATTAAGGACGTGGGCTAAGGATCATGCTCCTATTCTTAAGGAGCTGGGCGCTGAACTCATCACCGGTCTTCCATATGTTAATGGTTTGCTATACTTACCTGATAACCGTATTCGACGAAAAGCTCTTGAATGGTCCCATGATCTCCCGTTGGCAGCTCACCCTGGTCGGGCTAAAACTTATGATCTTCTCCACCGATGGTGCTGGTGGCCTGGTATGAAGAACGACACCGAACAATATGTCTCCAAGTATGCAGTATGTACACAGTGCAAGAGGCAACCGGGCAAGCCCGTCGGTCTTCTAATGAGTATGCCGTTACCCCCATATCCATGGCATACGGTTACCCTTGATTTCGTGGTGGAGCTCCCTTGTATCGGGGGTATGTCCACCATTCTTGTGGTTGTCGATGTCTTTACCAAAATGGCACGATTTATACCGTGCTCGGGTATACCTACTGCCTCTATGTTAGCGACTCTGTTTTTTGACCATGTGGTACGATTTTTTGGGCTTCCTACGGTTCTAATTTCTGATCGGGGGTCTCAATTTACCTCACGCTTCTGGCGCTCCCTTACTTCATCTTTGGGTATCGATGCCCGCTTGTCTTCGGCCTACCATCCTCAAACGGATGGTCAGACTGAACGTACCAATGGTACTATGGAACAGTTTCTTCGCTGTCTGTGTCTGCAGCATCAGTCCAACTGGTTCTCGCTACTAGGTGCTGCAGAATTTGCCTATAACAATTCTATGCATTCCTCAATTGGTTGCTCTCCGTTTTATGCTTTATATGGTCTGCACCCAAGGGCTCTCCCACCTGTCTTGCCCTCCTTAAAGCAGTTTCCCGCCGCTAATGCTGTAAAAGACTCCTTGCTTGCCATCCGTATATCGGTGTTGTCCCATCTGCAAACGGCGCAACGTCGTACCAAAATGCAAGCTGACAAACGGCGCACACCCGCCCCATCGTATTCTTGTAGGGAACGTGTATGGCTCTCTACAAAACATCTGGCCATTAAAGGAAAAGGGAAACTATTGCCATGTTACCTAGGTCCTTATAGGATTCTACGGTGTCTTAACCCTGTCACCGTTTGCCTAGGGATTCCATCTCATTGGCGGGTACACCCGGTATTCCATGTTTCCTTGCTTCGCCCTTTTGTACCTGGCACGAGATTACCTACTGCCCCCACCCCAGTAAACGTCCATGGTGAAGACGAGTATGAGGTGCGTGCAATCTTGGACACTCGCCTATGTCGTGGGATTCGCTCCTACCTGATCGACTGGAAAGGGTATGGTCCAGAGGACAGGTCCTGGGAACCGGCCTCTAATCTAAACGCTCCCCGTTTACTACTTGCCTTTTGGTCACACCGCTTGCGTAGTCTCAGGAGAAAGCGTTCTTTGTGGGGGGGTACTGTCACGACCCGGCCAGGTTGGAAATTGCCTTGGCGATTATCCGAGCGCTATTCGGCAAGTAAAAGTCCCTGAGACTACAACTCCCACAACGCCTGCTATCATAGCCGCGTGAAGTACGCGTGACGTTGCGATGATTTCATTTGTTGGGAACGATATATAACTCCCATCTACCCGGAGATCGAGTGCTCCTAAACTGTTGTTAGTTGCGAGCTCCCGGACCCGTTTCTTGAATCCTTGACTAACCAGCGCCTGAATTAACTTATTGCCTTCGCCTTGTCCGTACCTGCTTCCCGACGCCAGCCTCCCTCGATTGTTCCCCTTGGATATTCTGAACCCGGCTTACTCATTCTCGACCTCCTAATTCTAAATCCTTAAACTTTGGTGACCCGATACCTCGAACATCTCCGTAAGGAAATTAGCGTGAAGTGAACGCTCACTTCCCATTTCAATTTTCCTTTTACTTCTGTTGCTTCGAACTATATTTTGGGGACGCTTTGCTGTTTACCTTTTGGATTGCTTTGAACCTTTATTTGGGACGCTTTGCTGTTTACCTTTTGGATTGCTTTGAACCTTTATTTGGGACGCTTTGCTGTTTACCTTTTGGATTGCTTTGAACCTTTATTTGGGACGCTTTGCTGTTTACCTTTTGGATTGCTTTGAACCTTTATTTGGGACGCTCTGCGGTCTTCGCCCTGGTGATCCTAAGATACTGGCAAACTTCCACTCCTCCCTCCCTACAATTCGATACTAGTAGGTTACTGGTATATTATTTCTACGGTGCAGGTAAGAGTGGGGATTGGGGGTGGTGTTGGCTGTTTGTTATCCAACACTACTTGGCTGCATTTTTCTGAACAACTGTTTTCTTTGTTTTGTTCTTTGTCCCTCTAGCTCTGACGATTCTGCTCCGGCCTTTTCGCTCAAGCCCCCAACCTGTCAGGTTTATTTATTCCTGAAGGCTGAGCTCTTGGGAGGGAAGTCTTGGGCGCATCTCCATAAAAGCCCAGGATTACTTGAGCAAAAGGAAATACTGCATACAACCAGAAAACAACCTCTGGGTTGTGACACCAGACCTCCAGAACCCATTCAGGTGAATGGAGAGCCCGAATTTGAAGTTAAAAGAATTTTGGACTCCAAGATCATAAAATCAAAACTATTCTACCTAATCGACTGGAAAGGCTACGGACCCCAGGAAAGATCCTGGGAACCCTATGACTACGTCCATGCTCCTCGTCTAGTCAGGAAATTCCACCGAACCTTTCCCGATAAACCAAAACCCCCGGGGAGGACAAGTTTCAAGTTTGGGAGGGGCCTTGAGAGGGGGGTGCTGTCATGAGCGCTACTCCCAGGAGCCAAGACTGGCCCAGCGTCCCCGGAAGCAGGCTCATCATCCACACCCCCGGTTCCAGCAGACCCCTACAGGGGCCCTTTGGACTATGTCCTGGCGCCTCTGGCGCCAGGCTCATAAGGAACCACAGTCCCGGCGCCATGGGCGCCGGGCTCATATTCTTAAAGTGTGCAGTAGTGATTGGGTGGACATACCTGTGGCAGACCATGCTGCATACTCACCTAGAACAATCCAAGCTGGGTGAAGTCCCAGCCACAGGCTGGGAGGGACCAATCCTGTTACAGGAACTCTTTTCTTACCTGGGTGAGGCTGGAGGAAGAATACGCACCAAAGCACTTCTCCACTATTTAAACCACGCCCGATAGAATTCACGTGCTTCGCGTTATTCTGCAACAGCAGCAGGACGCTCACTGAGTCGGCTCCTGCATTCCAGGTCCAGACACACCCTCAGCTTCTCGAGCAGCAACCTGTGGATGAAGAAAAGGCACAGGAACATCTACTCACCAGAATTCAGCCACAAGAGTCCAGTCTCCGACAACCTGCAAATAAAGACATAAGGTTAGAAAACGGGCAACACGCTCGCAGCTGCGCTCGCTTACCTTATCCATCCGTGATCACACTGGAGTTCACCGTGGCCTTCGCTTCGGCATCATCCCAGCACCTGGAAGACGAAAGACATTGTTAGTGGTGTCCGAGCTGAAGGGGTCGCAACTCTGTTATACTTACGCGCTTCTTCACGCGCAGCAGCGGCAGCATCGCCCTCAGCATTTCGGCACCTGAAAGGAAGGAAAAGACATTATCAGAGGCGCCCATTTGGAAACGGCCACAATTCAGTTATACTTAAGTGCCACCGCACGTGCAACAGCGGCGGCATCGCCCACAGCATCTCGGCACCTGAAAGACAGAAAAGGACATTATAAAAGGGTGCTCCTTCAGAAGCGGCCTCAGATCTTCTATACTCACCAGCCTCTTCTTGCACAGCAGTGGTGGTGTCGCCAACAGCTCCTCGGCACCTGAAGGACTATTACAAGCCACAAAAGGACACTGAGCCTAAACACTGAAACCATCCAGTGACGTAACTGGATTCCACGCGCCCCTGCACCAGAAGCAGGATGGAGAGCTCGGCTTTACTAAACCAAAGGTGAGAGTTCGTGGAGACCAGTCGAGAACCAAGAAGTGGGAAAAGCAGAAGATTGGTGGGAGAACTTATCCAACCAGCTTGTAATTACCCCTTTTTCTTCCACCTGCAGAAAACTCACCTTACAAGCCAGACAGTCAATATTCGGAGGTCCTGCCCAGAGCGTCTTCCGAGTTCTATGCCTCATCATAGTCATAGAAGCAACTGTAGCAGTCCAGTTTGGGTCAGCGCCTCCGTGGGAATCAGGTGAGCGTTACACTTACTTGCAGACCTTGGTGACTGGAGTAACCCCCTCCATGCCGCTCCACCACGAACCACCAATAACCACTTATGCCTCCACTTCACCTCTGTGCAGCACGCCACGCTTGTCTTAGGGTTAAATGCTCCTCCTCCTCCACCTCACATGAGCATAGGCAGCAAAAACAGACTGGAAAGGCTGGCAGTCCCCCACCAATAATCACTTGTGCCTTGACTTCACCTCCACGCCACGCTCCGTGCTTGTGTTAGGGTTAAATGCTCCTCCTCCTCCACCTCATGTGAGCATAGGCAGCAAAAACAGCAGTAAATGTGCTAATCATCTTCATACTGAGTTTATAAAGGCTGGAGATTTCAACACCATTTTAAGCACCTCCCTAGGTAGATCCAGCAGAGTTACTAGAGCTCTTTCATTGTCTGCACAGGAAATTCACAAGGGTATGTATGATTTTGAGCTTTTAGACCTGAGGAGGACACTCCATCCAAGTGATAGGGAATATTCATATTACTCTTCAGTCCATGAAATGCAGTCGTGTATTGAATGTATCTTAATCGAGACGGGACTGTTACATAGGTCTCGGGAGTGTATTCTGCTCCTCAGGACTCTATCAGAACACCCCTGCTTATTGTGGACATTTCTTCTTGAGGAGAATGTGATTGAGCAACTGCTCTGGCATTTTAAATTGCATGCACTGTCGGATGTAGCATTTAAAAGTGACATCAACGTGGTCATTAACACCCTTTTTTAAACTAATATCGGCTTGGTCCCCCTGAATATTTACTATCTAGGACACAGTCAAGGTTTATCTTCATGCTGCATAGGCATAGAGAATGGAGTCCATAAAATCATAAGGAGGAGTTTTGACGGAACTCGAGGTAGAGATCAGACAACTTGAGATTGAAATGGATCAGGTCCAGCAATAACATCCTGCTTCCATTCATAAAAGTTCAACTGGACCAATTCCGCTCACTGGCAGATCAGGAGGTGAAATTTGTTTCTGCACAGACACAGACCCAAAATATGAAGAGGACGGAAGACCTGCCGCTTACTAGCCTTACTGTTGTGTTCTGAAAGAGCCATCACCTCTTTTGTTTTGCTGTAGTCACCCCGAGTGGGACGGGTATGCCCAGACATGGGTCCCGCGATTGCTGGGCCGAGAGACCCAAGCTACTCCTCACTGATGAGGCCTAACAAGACCAAAACATGTTTGTGGATGCTTGTGGTCTCGTGCAGAAGGGATGTGACCTAGTAGTTCAGGCTAGACTGCCCCTTTTGGAGTGGGAGCAAGCCTGATTTGCATATGGGCTTTCCCCCTTTGTAATGGGTTGGCAGGCAAAGAACAATGGCCTGGAGGGTTGCCCAGAGCAATGCCAGTAGTTAAGATTAATTCTAAACCCTCCAGCCATCACCTCTTTTGTTTTGCATTCTGAACGGGGACCTACCAACATAGCGACCATATTGAACGATGAAGGGACACTTATGTCAGATCTGAGTGACTTAGTGTATATGTTTCATACTTCTAGCAAGACACTGTATGCTAGGAAGAATACACAATTCCCTATGGAACTCAAAGCAAACCTATGCGATATGCCGATGCGCAAGTTAAATCAGAGCACCCTATACTCTTAAATGCCCCAATCACGGAAAAGGATATAATGAATGCCATTGCAGCGCTACCCACCTCAAATGTCCTGGTATCGGATGGTTTAACTGCTGTATTTTTTTAACGAATTTAGTCCTAAAGTGTCCATGCGCTTGTTGAAAGTCTGGCAAGAAGCTTTCCAGCAAGGCTCCCTCCCTCCTTCTATGGTGAAGCCATGATTACGCTAATCCTGAAGCCCAGGAAAGACCCCACTAATTGTGCCTCCTATAAACCTATAGCACTACGTGTGGTGGCATATATCTAGTTGGCAGATATGAACTCTTGTCAGGAAGTTCTGTGGATGAGGGGGCAGATAGAAAAAGGGGGAGGGCGGTGAAAGGAACTCATGGTGGCAACAGTAAAGACCGACACAAGTGATCACAGTTCAAGGGTGTTTATTAAACTGTATGCAGGTTGGAAAAACGCCTAATCTAAACCTAAATCTAAGATAGGAGCAAGTGTCGACCATCAAACGAAAATAAGGCAGTCCTAGTAGCATTGTGTCAAATGAAAAAGGGCCTATACTAAGAATCCTATTGCCAAGCCTTCCAACTAATAGAAAAGGGGTGTGGGATAGTTTTCAAAAATAGAAAGAAGTGTTCACAAATAATATGTCAGGATATGGTAGCCTGTGTTTTCCTTGTCCACGTTTTGAGCACGGGGTAAGGTGGGATCTTGGAGTACAGCACAGTCTCAAGCTCTCCCAGCATGAGACGACAGTTCTGTTTTAGCTTATCTGGAGCCTCGATGGCCAAGTCTCTTTTATCTTCAAAAAGTCTCTTGCCTTCTAGGGTGAGTAAAATAACAAACACAAAGTTCCTTTTCAGGTACCAATCGCTTTCCACAAATCATATATACAGTCCCCTTTCAGTGGGTCTTGGGTGATGACTTCCACCCCGAGAACCCCCTCTTCTGGGCTTGGATACTAAAACAGTTTCTATCGATATCAAGGCCTTCAGTGGTTGAGTCTCCTTTTTCCGAGGGCCTGATAGGTTTACAAAAATGACTAACAAACGCAAAGTTCTGTTCTACGTATTCCTCAGAGGATGGCTTCACCCCTGGGTCCCCCTCTTCCGGGCACAGACCCCTCGCTGCTTTCAGTCTTCCGCCACTGAGTTCACTATGGCTTATTTTTCAGGTGATGGCTTCACCCCTGGGTCCCGCTCTTCCGGGCGCAGACCCCTCTTTGCTTTCAATCTCCCTTCACCGGGTTTACCATGGCTTTCTCTTGGTTCCCAAATCTTAATGTCTTTTCTAACAGTTCATAGTGGACATCCCTCTACCAGGTTCACGTTTGTCAAAGCATTGTTTTTTGGGACTTTAGACTTTGTCCCCTCTTAGTCAGCATCACTCTTCTGGGTTCACCCTGGCCAACTTCAAATTCACATTTACTTTCAATGTTTGCAGGATTTCTCCAGCATGGGGTCTGGCATGTATTCACATGCGCATGAATATTCCCCGTCGTCAGGCTGGGAATCCTCGGTAAAGAAAAAATCTGTTTCAGTTTAGTTTCTGAACTGTCTTTCTACTAGTAACCAATCACTGGTCTCTGGGTCATACTGCCCCCAACCAATGACTGCCCTCTACCTAAGCCCCTCCTCTGGCAGCCATCTTCAGATTTTTACTGCACGTTCAAGAGTCCTCGTGCTGTAGCTCTCGAGCTTTTATTGCATTTAGTGATTTTTCGAAGAGTTTACTCTTATTTTTTCGGTCAATCGAGCCTCAAGCTCCACCAATTCTACTTCCGATCAAAGGGGACCCGTTTTGGAATTTTCTACACCCCTCAAGGGTGAATTTTCATGAGTTTTCACTTCTCGGAGGATTCCGGAAGACCTTTGAGGCCTACACCGCGTGGTCATGGCCCAGGACAAGGGAAACACGACTCCAGGACCCAAGCTGTTCAGAAGCTGCCCTGGATGCGGACTACAGAATGTCTTCAAGGAAGATGAGCACTCCCGGTGCCTCTACTGCCTTCACAACGACAAATTGCACATGGAGAAGGACTGTGCGTTTTGTAAGAACATGTCGGAACGGACAATGAGGGATCGTCGTACCCGACTTGCCAACTGGCAATGCTGAAAAAGGGCACGATAGAACACGTCCCGAAGAGGCTCCAGGGCTCCGGAGTCAACTCACGGTACTTCCTCGTCCGAAAGAAGACCAGCGGTTGGCGACCCATCCTGGACCTTTGTCGTCTAAACAAATACATCAAGCCCCAGAAATTCCGGATGGTCACCCTCCAGCACGGGCTGGGACAGCTGGAGGAAGGCGACTTCCTATTGTCGCTGGACTTGGAGGATGCCTACTTCCACATCCCCGTTCTCAAAGGACATCGAAAGTTCCTACGATTCGTGGTCCAAGGACGACACTATCCGTTCAAGGCCCTTCCCTTCGGATTGAAGTCAGCTCCCAGGGTCTTCACCAAGTACCTGGCACTGGTGGTGGCGCGGCTGCGACTGCAGGGGATCCACGTTTACCCCTACCTGGACGATTGGCTCATCCGAAGCAAAGTCAAGGAAACTCGCCGTCAATCACACAGCGAAGACCGTCCAACTGCTCACGGATCTGGGATTCTCGATCAACTTCGCAAAACCCCACTTGGTACCGTCGCAAGACGCCCTGTTCCTGGGAGCCAGACTCGACACAGTGGCGCGATTGGCTTCGCGGTCGGAGAAAAGGACGAAGGCCATCTTGGGCAAGGTACAACGGCTGTTGACCATGGACGTGGCTAGGGTGAGGTCCATCAAGTCCCTACTCGGCATGATGTCATTGTGCATCTACTGCATGCGCCTATGCAGGTTGAGGATGCGACCACTGCAGGAGTTCCTCGACGCCTGTTGGATGCAAGCGGCGGGCAGCTTCAAAGACAGGATCTCACTCAGCGAGACTTTCCGTCAAGCGATCCGGTGGTGGGGTACCTGTGCGCATTTAGCGGCGGTCATGGACTTCCAGACCCCAGCACATCAGAAAACGGTGACAACGGACGCCTCCCTGCAAGGATGCGGAGCGCACACCGGAGATCTCCACGCAAGAGGCCTTTGGTTCCTGGAGGAGAAGTCACTACAAACATTCTGGAGCTCCAAGCCGTGTTCTGGGCCCTCAGGTCGTTCCTTCCGTCCCTCAAGGGCAAGCTGGTGAGGGTCTTCACCGACAACACCACCCCAATGTTCTACATCAGGAAGCAGGATCTGTGGCACTGGGCCATTGCCCAAGGGATGTTCCTGGTACCTTTCCATCTGGCAGGAATAAAGAAAACCATTGCCGACTCACTTAGCAGAGAGCTGCGCTCGTGCCATGAGTGGGAGCTTCGACAGGATCAAGTGGATCTCCGATTCCGATGATGGGGCAATCCCCAGATCGACATATTCGCGACGGCGATGAATGCCAAGTGCCGGAGGTTCGCCAGCAGGTTTCCCTAGCTGGGGAGCATGGGCGATGCCTTCTCATTCCCCTGGGACGGCCTGTTCCTGTATGCGTTCCCTCTGTTGCCGTTGCTGCTGCGACTCATCAGTCAACTCAGACGGTCCCGGTGCAGGATGATCCTCGTCGCACCGCCGTGGCCGAGGCAGATCTGGTTCCCGGATCTTCTGGACATGTCAGCTTCCCCCCGGTCAAACTACTGACGGACGCGGATCTTCTCGCCAGGGAAGGAGGCGCCATCCTCCATCACGACCCAGGATCACTGAACCTGCAGGACTGGCTCCTGCAGCACTAGAGTTCGGAGGGTACAATAACCCGGCGGACTGCAAGGAGGTGCTTGCAAAGGCCAGGGTGTCCTCGACTCTCAAGTTCTATGGACACAAATGGAAGAGGTTCTCTGTCTGGTGCCGTGCACAGAAGATTAACCCTCTGCGGATTACGGCCCCTCAAGTGCTGCCGTACTTGCTATCTCTGGCCAAGGCGGGGCTGGCACATGCCTCCATCAAGATCCATCTGGCGGCTATCTCCTGCTACACCAGAACTCTGGGGCGGTCATCTCTGTGGTCTCATCGCCTGGTGAAGGAGTTCATGAAAGGACTGTTCCGGTCGTTCCTGCCGGTGAAGACCCCGGCCCCGGCGTGGGAGCTCAGCGTGGTGCTGACCAGGCTCATGTGGCTGCCATTCGAGCCTCTGCATTCGGCACCGTTGAAGTTCCTGTCGTGAAAGACAGCGTTTCTTGTGGCCATCACCTCTGCACAACGAGTGGGAGAGATCCAGGCGCTCTCCTGTAAACCTCCATACCTGATGTTCCACAAGATGAGGGTAGTGCTGAGGATGCACCCCTCCTTCATGCCCAAGGTGCCGTCGGACTTCCATCTCAACGAGCTGTTGGTGTTACCTGTATTCTTCCCGTCGCCTTTGTCGCTGGCTGAGAGGACTTTGCACTCGCTGGATATGGCTAGAGTGCTGAAGTTCTACGTGGACTGCATGAAGAGTCTTCAGAAGACATCACAGCTGTTTGTGAACTTTGGACCTGTGAACCAAGGGAAGGCTCTCTCGAAGGCTTCCATTTCCAGATTGCTCTCCGGCTGCATCATGCACTGTCACCGGTTGGCAAACCGACCGTTGCCCGGCCGTCCGAGAGCCCATTCAACCAGAGCGATTGCTGCTACCATGGCGTTCCTGTCTGGTGTGCCCCTGCTGGACATCTGCAGGGCTGCTACGTGGAGGTCGACGCACACCTTCACGAGATTCTACTGTGTCGACCGGGATTCCAAGGGGGAGTCCAGAGTCGGCCAGGCAGTGCTGCGCAACCTGTTCGCCTGAAGGTGAGCCTGGTGAGGAGGTAAGAGATGCTTAATGTTGAGTTGTTGAAATGCTTAATGTTGAGCCTTGCCACCTCCCGTGGTTGTGCATGTGTGTACTGCTATGTATTCTTGTATTCATGAGCATGTGAATCCAGGCCAGACCCCATGCTGGAGAAGGAACAAGTTACTTACCTGTAACTGTTGTTCTCCAGCATGGGTCTGGCATGGATTCACATGTGAACCCTCCCTCCAACCCCTCTGCGGCTCTTCTCTTGGTCCCACTGCCACCTTACGTTCTACCATATCTGAAGATGGCTGCCAGAGGAGGGGCTTAGGTAGAGGGCAGTCATTGGTTGGGGGCAGTATGACCCAGAGACCAGTGATTGGTTACTAGTAGAAAGACAGTTCAGAAACAAAACTGAAACTGATTTTTTCTTTACCAAGGATTCCCAGCCCGACGACGGGGACTATTCATGAGCATGTGAATCCATCCCAGACCCATGCTGGAGAACAACGGTTACAGGTAAGTAACTTGTTCCTTACTTCCGTTGCTTTCTTATAGTTCTTAGGTCAAAGGCTTTCGACTATACAGGGATTTTGCTTGATTTCCTGTATGACCACTTTGAGCTGTCTCGACGGCTCTCCTACAGCCTTCTGGTATCTGTAGTTTCACTGAGGGATCAATCAGAGTCGACCAGAGTTTCTCAAAGCAGCACCCACGTGGTGCTGGAACCCTTCTGCAGCTGGTGTCCCCTTTATAATTTTTCTTTGAACTTCTTTTAGTTTGCCACTTTGCAATTTTCATTCCCCACAGCCCAGTTCTTATCAGTTTTCCCTTCGACTCACTGGCTGTGATGAACCGCTTGGTTTTCTTCTCAACTGGAGCCAAGGCCGGAAGCATGGTAGCAGGAGTCTCCCTCGATCCAGCTTATCAGCGTCAATACACTCAGTGTACCTTTGGCATCTGCTGCAGGACACTTGGGCTATTGTCCTCGGTCTTACAATTCCTTTTGCAGAGGTTTCGCTGGGTTTTGTCAAGAAGGGCAAGGTTGTGTCTCTCCTAGTCTGCCTCTCGATGTTTGTCGCCTTTCTCCTCCTCTTGAACTGCCTGGTCTTGATAGCTGTCTGCCTCGCTCATACTGTGCTCTCTTGCTCCCCTTTTTATCCCTCTGGGGAAGGGAAAGGGCCGTCAGGTGTGTGTGATTCCTATAAATTGCCTGACTTTTGCCTGACCCTGGTATTGGGACAAGTCAGGTAAACGGGTCTGGTGTTAGTCCATTGTCTTTCATGTTGTGCGAAAGTGTTGGTGTCGGAAAAGGGGGGCAGTGTTTTTGAATGGCCTATGGAAGAGGATGGGGAAAAGATGTTGAAGGAAAGGGGATACCACGTCCCACCCGTCAGTGTCCCACTCCCACTCCCCGAGGACACACCATCCAGGTGATCCTCCCTCACTATTCCCCCACAGGATCCAATAGCGATGGCCATGTCCTGGCCACCTGGGCGACAGATCTCCGGGAGATTTAGCCAGGGTGACACCTTCAGGTTTCTCACAGCAGTTAAACAGGCATTGGGTGCAAGCTTTAATCGCCCACTGAGTGACTACTGTATGTTTTTTTATGTTGAAGGGAAAGTGTGAAAGGGAATTGTATCTGGGCAATCACAAACAATGGAGGCTCTGCCAAAACTATGGTGAGATGGCAGTTAGTTGACAAGTTGTCCTACTGAGCTTGATCATAACCCTGGGGAGTGGCTTCCTCTGAGGGTTTGACAACTGAGAACTAGGTCTGCTTCCCATCACAGTCTTCAGCTACAACCAAAACAGACTTGTTTATGGGACACTGAGAATGCTAGGATCCCTCGCTGATTGTTTCAATGTGTCCCTCCTCAGCACACGAGGGAAGCGGCTACATCCCCCATGCACAGCCCCCACCCACTCACACAAATACTAGAGCAGCGTCTTCTTATTCTAGAATAGGTCTCTGAAGTACAGGCTAGTCCCAGTTCGGTCCAAAACCTTGCTATGACCCACCTCAGCAAGCTCTACCCCATGAGGCAGACGGGCGGCTGTAAGCCAGGTCTGCAGCAGGGTGTCCTTCTGTATCTAGTGGGTGATAGGGCACCACTGCCACACTAGCTCAGGGAAGCCTTTCAGAAGCTACCCTGCACTGGTGTATCAGCAACATCCTATTTAAATGTAAAGCTCCAAGCTGCTGTGTACGAGCGGAGAGCTTATCACTTAAATAGTGTGCCGCTGCCACACCAGCATGGGTAGTCTTTCAAAGGCTGTCCCATTCTGGTGTAGCAGCAGTGCCCTATTTGAATGAAAAAAGTCCTGCTCCCGTGCTGGAGCACCCAGAAGAAGGGACATTTGTTTTTATGAGGAGCAAATCATAATACATTTTTCAGTTTTTCAGGGGTGGGCTGCAGGGGCCACAGCTCTTCCATTGTTTAGAATGGTAGGTATGTGCAGTGATGTAACAGACAAATCAGAGCAGGCATATTAACCCTTTGTGCAATCTAACTGGGAATGGGAAATTCGGACCCATAGGATACAAGTATATCTCTGCAATAGAGACATTAACACCCCTGGCTATATTACAGGGACTCAAACTTACTTTTATCTCTTATTTGATTCATTTTTTATTTGACTTTTTATTTTAGTAGAATTATTTGAGTACTGATTACATTTGAATTTTTAAGTTTTGGCTCCATGAGGTGGTGGTTTAGTTCCCCTCTGCATGTGAGCCAAAATGAATGCCCTAAATGATGACTAGGAGATAAGGCGTCAGGTTCAGTCCTTACCTCTTTGCTTCTGGACTCCTTTGCTGGGAAGAGGTAAGGCCTGTCCTTTCAGGTAGCCACCATGCAACCCGATTACAGGATAACAGGTAAGCACTACGGCTACCCCGGGAGCCAGGTCCCAGGGGGAAAAAAACAAGGTGCTGAGAAGACGTTCCAGGTAAATTTGTTATTCTGGGAATTTGTCTTTACAGGAACCAGGAACAAGTATAAAACACGAGGTCGCAAGGCAATCTAGCGTTCCGCAATACAAAACAATTGCAATGCGAGAAGCCTTCTGAATTACCTCTATTTATTTCTGGGTATCAGATGCTGCCGAGCACGTGAACGCGATGATGTCACCGCGTGGCAAGAGCGTCTGGGCGCCATCTTGGATCGGGACGCAATTTGAAAGCGTTTCCAAAATGAAACCTGATCAGATAAGCGCCAAGTAGGCAAAAGCATGACATAAGGGTTGGCAGAGGCAGATATAGAGTCTGGCTTTTGTTTGGCTGAACTGTCTTTTGTCTTGGTTATCTGCAGTTAAAAGGTTTTGCATTTTGCATTATTCATATTACCAAACGTTTTTTAGGATCAGACAACAGGCGACCATTGCCAAACACAGTTGGCCATTGCTGACTTTCACCAGCGTCCAAACCAACCACAGTTGCCTATCCCCAAGTCAATCATTGCCAACCATGGCCCACCATCCCCAATCAAAGCTAACCATTGCCAAGCATTGCCGATCATGATCAAGTCTTGCCGATCATGGACAGCGATTGTGGACCATGGCCGACTATAGCCATCTGTTGAGCCAGTAAGGTTGTTCTGTGGGTTGAGTCCCACCACAGAGATCTGAGGAAAACCTCTAGACTGCACCTTTTGTACTTTCACAGTCTATCAAAGACCTTGAAATTATATGAGGTTAATGGTCAAGGTGTATTATTGAAGTGGCAAGAGTGCATTTAGTTTATGGAGGGTGTTTTGTCAAAGATTGTGTGAGAGAGACAGGTAGAGAGAGATAAAGACAAACACTTACCATTCCAGCACCCAATATGGCATCCAGAAAATCATCATGGAAGGGATAAACACATGTTATAAATATAATCCCCACCTGTGGAACACCACCAATCACTGGGGCACCCTTGAACAGCATTAATAAGCATGCCAATTAATCTGTTTTTACATACTGCCTGCGCCTGCTGTATGCATCTCCTTCTTAACAAATGTATGATCTACACAGCCTATAAGATAGCTAGACTGGTAATATTGCTGTGGAGAGGATTAATACACTTGCTACCGTGATCTCCATGTGAGCAGGAGTAGGTACAATGTTTATTTTATTTATTTCAAATATTTTCATGGTGAAACATATTCTAATAAGGCCTCACAGCGTTGACAACATTGGTATGGAAGACTTTGCTAAACCAGGGGACTACACCAAGAACTGCACTAGAAGCAACGAACATGCTTTAACAAGCTTGTGGCAGTGGGGTTTGAAAGGGAAGGCTGTATCAATCCTACTCACTGACAAATAATCCGGCAGGGCTTCTGTATTGATCTGCACAAAAGAGGAATACATCAGTACAGTACTCCACTCATGCACATCTTCTGAACTAAGGACGTGAGACCAAAGGACATGCAGGAGAGAAGAGGTGGCACTTTGCAGCAGCACAACATCTCACTTATCTCCTGACTCAGGGTCTGAGCCCAGGCCATTGTAAAAGGGAGGCAACATAATGCGTGCCTGCTGCACCCATGCACCAAAGCAGTATCCCAATTGTGTTTGGAATTGAGGGCTTCTTACCTGCAGATGCTGTAAGGGGTGAGAGGCACAACATGTATGCCTACTGTGTTGATGTTTCTGCACAGCATACTGTGTGGCCCGCATCTCTCTGCCCCACGCCACAAGGACACGCCGTTCGTGGTTGAGGAGGCGTGTGAGGGTCTCACAGGGCACTGCACAGAAAAGCACAGAGTGGCAGGCAGAGAGGTTGCTCCCATGGAGCTCTCCTGCTTGTGGAGTGAACTACACTATGCACACCAGCCGGGTGTGATAGCAGCTGTTACCAGGCCAGCACAGTCGTAAGTCAACTTCATGTGTAGAAATGCTCATTTCTACACATATCTCTCAGGCATATTACATCCATGTTCCTCTTCCTTGTCCCAGTACCTACTTTTAAGGTATCAGCCTCTTTGACAGAAACCCTTCAGGTGTTTGCATATGAGGAGGGTCACGCAGCTTGCAGACTTAATTGCTGCTGTAAACACGCTACTGGTGTAATAAAAATGCTGAAGCCAGGTCTGCATTCAGCCACTTCATTTATAAGCACTCTGTGTTTATTTAATTAAAGTGCTGTTAAGCACAAGCATTGGCAAAGCCAACAGTTTTGGCTTGGTATAATATTAGGAACTTGCCGGGCACTGCTTAGATGCCAAGGTACTGCCACCATTTTGCACCTGCAACGACCAATGGGCAGTTAATACCAATATGACTGAGCCTGACAAGTGTCTTTGCCATACCTACAAAAAAGCCCAAACTGTTTGCATTGCTAATGCTTGTTGTATCAGTGTGCTCCGGCTTGTAGATGTTCCTGTTGCTGTCTGTCACAAACACACCTTGTACCCACCGACTTTCCTTATGTATTGCTGTTTGTGGGTGTTTTTATTAGTGCCTGTTTGATGGAAAATTGTATTTGAAAGGTTGCATTTCTTGATTTATGTAAGGAATCCGTGGCGGTATATGATAAGGATGCATCACTTTGTTGAAATTATTGTTCACGCTCTTTCTTGAATATAACATGTTGACAAAAAAAGTGTAGAACCTAATGGAGGAAGTCTTATGTGGTGTGTTAAAGCCCTTCAATCAGGAGGATGGGTGAAATGCACAAGGGTGGTTCATGAACTCATAGATGTGGCACCAGGGACTGTAAAGCTTCATACCTTGATCGGCTGGAGAACACCTGGACACAGTGGCGTACCGAGCGGGGGCACACTGCCACCCCACAGGCTCTTTTGAGAGCCTGACCGGGACTTTCGTCAGTGGGCCACCTCTCCTGTTCGGCACTTCAATGAAGGTGCCCAAATGGGAAAGGTGTCCCCCTGGCAGGACAATGTGTGCTGAGTAATTCCTGCTCAGCACAGTAATTGTCCTGGCAGCAGGACACCTTACCCTTTCCGAAACCTCTGCCAGGACAATGTCCCAAGGAGCTCAGGGCAGCAGCAGAGGGGCTCGCAAGTTGCTCTGTGTCAACAGAGCATTTCAATGTGAACCATTAGGCACTGATGGGAGGGAGGGTGGATTATTAGCAGGGACTTTTTCCCTTTAGAAATGTGCATGGGATGGAGTGATCAGTGAGACGGTTGCATAATGCTGCAGGTTTTATGAAATAATTAGTATGGCTTTACCCAAGGGGGGGTTGTTAGGCTCACATTAATCTGCATGATGCTATTGTGACTTTGCATGCAGGATGGAGACAATAAAACTAAATCCATCTCCTTATTGTTCAACATATTTCTATAATGATGTATAGTTAAAGTTAATAATGAAAGGGTAGTTTCTTATGTAATGTGCTTTGCTTCCAAGGCATTGCTATAAACAGACATGGCAACATTGTGAAGCCCCTGAGAGGGAGATTTCACAACAGAAATCGGGAGAATGCAGTTTTCCCATAAAACTGCATTGGGGTTATAATGATTTTAGGCGGGAGACAGTTAAAAATAACATTTTTTGTAACTGAAAAATCGGGAGTCTCCCGCCTAAATTGGGAGGGTTGGCATATATGTATAAAGTATTATTTAAGCACATGAAATGCAAAGGAAACATTAATAAATATCTATATAAACTAAAACTGTGAAGATGTGCTCAGTTGCTTAAATTGTCCACATACCAGTTTCACCATTTAACCAAAGTGTGTGATCCTGAACAGATCATGTTATCAGACTGTGTCTTATCTGCAGCTCTGTAAGTGATTCATTTCAAAGCTTTAATTCATGCTGTTATTTTAAAAAAAGCCTGACTTGCTCCATATATAACAGTGCAATTTAGGTATTTTGCACCACAAAATTATTTGCCACTTGGCTTACTTATGACAACTTATTCTAAAGTCGGTTGCATTCTGCCTCCAAGTATCAAAGACTGATGATGCTCCTTGTGATTTGCTTTCTATGAAGTAATTTCTTTTGGTGCAATCCATATGCAAATTAGTTGATGTGCATGTATTTTGCCACAGAGCGCCTGGACAGAGCTCTAATACATGAGTTCCCTGCATCTGTAATGATTCTGCTGTTTTTTTTGTTGTGTTAAAATGCGGGATGCCACTAGTAATGTTACCAAAAAAATAGTTTGGGGCAGGGGTGGGCGGATTGTGTGCGCGAATGAGACAACCTGGAATTGCGTGCACTGCATTTGAGGGGAAAGTAGCAGGTGTTTCACCGTGGCTGTCCCCCTTACCACATCTTGCAATGCTGAATACTCCACTTACAGGATGATATAGGGAGGCTTTTCAAAAGATGTAACTGTCTTGTTATTACCACAAAGCGCAGCTCGACATTTCATGAACTATAAAGAGTCATTAATAGCTTCCGTCGAAGCCTCGCATTTTAATGACAAGTTAAAGTTTATGCAATGCTGAGCTTCCTTCCGTTGTGGATATATATTAATCACCGTTTATTATTCTGAGAGAAAGCTTTACATCAGCAGCTTCCTCAAAGACAGCCTTGCATTTTAATGCAAAGCTTCCTCTCCGAATGAACAGTGTTTTATCTATTACAGCAATGGAGGAAGCTCACGCGGTGTTCTGCTGCTTATGTCCGCGACAGCTCGGAAGAGGGGCCGTTGCTCAGGCTTAATGCAGCCAATCAACAATTAGCCGAAGACCAGGGGATACCGGATCAGTATGGGATACCAAATATTACAGAACACCAACTACTGAGACGAGGAACACTACGACCAAGAGTAATGAGGAGTACAGGTAAGCAATCTAGGCTTTAGCAAGCGAAGTCCTGGCGAGACTACAAATTTGCGAACACACGTGAACTTTTTCCGCAAAATGTCCCTCTAATATACGAGTACTTGGAAGAAACTCCGCAATTATACATTGAGTGTGCGAGTAAGTTCGTTCCTCAATGGGGAAGGAAGTAAACACAGTGTAGAAATGGCCGCCTTGTTTCTAAGAAAGGAATCGTGACGTCGTTTCTATTGTGGTTTTCTTTATATTGGTCGATGTTCGGTACCGTCTTGTGCGGTGATGCAGAAAGACCAGTCGAGGGAGTAGAAATAAAACGAAAAGAATCTCTTGACAGCCGGAGCACTAACAAGAAAAAAACACGGAAATCACCTAAGACCGACAACCAGAGTGCATGCCGGGTATGTGGCGCGGCACTGAAGAGATAAAGAGCTGAAGGGGCGCGCGCCGCCATCTTAGGAGCTCCAAACCAGACCTACCAGGTGCAGCAGCGGACGTGTCTCACAGAGAGACACAGAGCCTTCGAGACCACCAGAGCGACCCGCCGCCCACTCCACCCAAGAGCGCGCGGCCCTATAC
Source organism: Ambystoma mexicanum (assembly GCF_040938575.1). Classification (NCBI taxonomy): domain Eukaryota; kingdom Metazoa; phylum Chordata; class Amphibia; order Caudata; family Ambystomatidae; genus Ambystoma; species Ambystoma mexicanum. The sequence continues at coordinate 82,332,472 of NC_090937.1, forward strand.
CTTCTCCGGCGCGGCCCCGCAAGAGCGCCGCCACGGCAGGGGAGCGAGAAACCCGTGTCCGGAAGCGCGGGGTCGAGCCCTTTACTTCTGTGTGCGGCGGCCGGGATAGGCGCAAGGAGCGCGGGGGAGGCCGAAGCAGGATGGAAGCAGACAGCAGGGACGAGAAGGGTAAGCAAGGGGGTAATGGCCTGAGTGGCCGGGACTTATTTAAACCGTACTATTTGAGCTCCCCGAAGCTCGACCCCCCCTCCTACCTCCCTGGTTCGAATCTGACACTGAGTGTACCAGACGGCAGCGCCTCACGTTTGTATCTTTTGTTCTATCTTTTGTTCTTCACTGTCTCTGAATAAGGTGCTTAACATGGCGGACTTGCGGATTGTAGATGCCTACGGAACGCTGTGCGTGAAGCAATGATTCGCCGCACAGCTCTGAGTTGTAGGTTTAACCATAGAACTGTACTCTTATGAGCCCCCTTTCCCAGCAAACCCTTCGCCTCTCAAGGCCGCGGTTGGCCGATGTCGCCTACTTCCTCCCAAAATCGACAGGGTTTCGATTTCGACTAACAGTGATATGATGCAGCACTCATAGATCTGATTGCTCCTTTTGACCCAGATATGTGATCTTGATTTCTGCTTTTTGTACAGTGGAACACGTCACTGGGTCTGCATTCACCGAGCAATTGCAGTATGTGGGTGTTACTTTTTTCTGTTTGTTTTGGACTCTGCTCAATGTGTCCTGTCGTCCATTTTGTGCAGTAAATGCATCCATGTCACTTTGTAGTAATCTAAATTAAGAGTTAGATTGGGGAGATAGTACATAGTGAGGCTCAAATCTAATATCCGCATGAAATGCAAGTGTTAAAATGCAGCCCTTTGTAGGTTTAATTGTGCTTAAATGTTATAATTGTGCTTTTATTCTTTGTGAATATTACAAAGCAAGTAGGGTTAATATCCGATCTGTTTTTATGACACCAGCTGGGCCTAGTGAGTCAAAACGAGTTGGTATTTAGCGAAGAAGTCTCTCCTAGTTTGACATGGGGCAAGATAGTTTCAAACCCTTCTCTGCATTCCTTCCGTTACCATCAGAATCAACGGTGGGTAGTTTTATAAACTATACCAAATATACACTATTACTGTCGCATTGTTGTGTCAGATGCGTCCAGCACTACCATCTCTTAGCTCACGTCATGTATGGAGGAGATTCGTAATTAAAATTGTCACCTACCTCCAAATTCATGTAGCGAAATGTCACAATCTATTTAGCTGATCTCGTCCTCTCCACAAACTTTCAAGACAACCTTTAACGTCCTCCTACATGGGAGGAAAAACGTTTACTGTACACAGCAAACACTTTGTTACTCTGTCCCAATCTGAGGCACCTCTAAAGCTATCCACTTTATGATGCTGAACGTTTATCATTTCCCCTACTATACATCCCATCTCGGTTTTGTTATTAGCGGGGGTTACATTGATAGAACAGCTGACGGTTTTCCCACCCAGTGCAGATCTCTAGTTTGGTATGTTGGCATTTATGAATCCCTTGTATTTTTTTATTTTTTTTACAAGCGATATCCTTGCCGAATGTGCACCCTTTTCTTCCCACCTGTAGGCAGGCATAACGCCCCCACCTGTAGGCAGGCATAACGCCACAAAGTATGTGTGGTTTGCTGTAGTGGGGTGTGAGAAAGTAACAAACAAGTGACAATGGTGTTTTTTTCAGAAACTGCCAATAAAATAATGTGCGGTTCGCCATCTTTTCAGGAACAGGTTTAATTGGAAAAAACATATTTTTCGTAAGCGTATCATTAGTTGTGTAAAATGTCGGCGATTTTTTTTCCCTTTTCTGAATAGGACATGCTTGAACGTTATGTAAGAGGGTATGAAAGCAGAATGGGAACACAGAAAGGCATACATTCTGAAAAGTAGATAATATTACAAGTTCGGGAAGAGCTGTTTACCCCTAATTCCCGTGTTTGCCCAAAAAATAGCAAAAATTGCTGGGGGAAAAGACAGGTTTGCACTTGTGAGGTGTAATGGTTTCCATGAATATTCTGAAAAGCAATCCACCGCTACATTCCCTGATCATCTAGTTCGAAAATCACTCGTTTTTTAAAATGTTTAACAAAACCACGAGCCAAAAAGCAAGCCGTGGTACACAGTATTTTTATGCTGGCGGCCTAAAGTGACCTAATTAGCATTTTTAAAAAACAACCAATGTGGTGAAGAATGCCAAGCATATATTTTTTGAAAGAACACAGGCAGACATTATGAAGCATAAGTGACTGCGCAGGTCACAAAAGCACACAGTACTTAAAGCAGCCACTGAATGAAGGGCTCGTGTTGCATAACAAGACACAGTAGAAAACGTGTGAAGACGTTATCACAGCCAAGAGAAAACGTATCCTTCCTTCCCACGGGTGTTCCGATAAAAATGGTATCTCACGTGTCGGTGCACTGTCACTGGCCTAAAAGGAAATGACTAACCCAAGGCACGCAAAATCTACTAGCATTGTCGCGTATTTTTTTTATGAAGTGCTAGTTTGTCACCTCTGTCACAAAAAAGATCAAATAATACAACAAAACGTCAATTGACCATGATTTCTGCACACAAAAAAAAGATACTGTCGCTGAGTAGTAAAAACTCTGACCTCGACTCAGACAGTGATGAGACCACTGAGTCTTCCTTCATTGAACGACCATTCCCGAAAATTAGAAGAAACAGAACTAATACTGCCAGAAGCCTCAACCAGTCGAAAGCACCCACTCACAGCTCCTTAGATAACACCGCTATGACGACCACATGCCTGCAAGAACTAGTTTTATCCACATTAACCATCTCTCTTGCCCCGTTCATAAAACTGTACGAACATTTACATGAGGCCACCCGAGATTTGACCAAGTTAGTGGCTCTACTTAATTCAAAAGTAGTGAATGTAGAACAAATATGTGGATTAACTAATAAAACACAGCTGGTGGGCGTAGGAAAACTAGACGACCTACATAAGTTTGTGACTAAACAAAGGAATAATGACGCAACTGACAAAAGACTACTCGCTGAAGTAGCCAATGAAGCATTAGCCATATTCAAATGGGAAGGAAAACGACCACATTCAGTATCGGGACAAAAGGGACCCCATGACCTATCACAACTGGCAACTGAAGATTCTACGCAAGGAACAGATCACTGTGGTGTCACCGCAAATTCACTGGGCCTTTGTCCAATTATCAAATCTAGCCTAACACAGGCGAACCCTGGAGTCTTGTCTGAGAAGACACTTGATCAGACTCCACCTGTGGATTCCTCTACGGCCCCTACTATCATATCAAAAAAACTCAGACTACAGCCAATAAGACTCTGTGCCTCAGCAAGTATAGCAACTCCAAGTCCTGAAGTTATTCCAATTATTGAAATTACTGACGTATCCTTCCACACTGCATTCGAACAAGCTAAAAACTCTGCAAATTTAGCTTTGAGGGATTCACAAGTTGAATCAACTTCTACCACACAGCCGCAGTGTGTGGAACCAAACTGGACCGAGCAGGGCCCCATTGAAGACTCAAATCGACCATTATTCTCCATTTTCAACAAAGAAGACGAGACACCATCACAAAAAAGTGTGGGTAAACATCTGACCGGACAACAATTAAAAAAAAAATCTAAAAATCTACCTGTCAAGAGAGGCAACAAACAAAATGGAGCACGCAAATTTTTACGTAACATCAAGGTGGTCCATACGTTAGCCCCGGGAATAATAAAGCAGTCTGTTAAGCAAACTCAAAAACAGGCTTCTGCCAGTCTATCTGACACAGAGTGTCCCTAAGGAATCCAATAAAGTAAGCACAGAGAAAGAACCCTCAATTGACTTATTAAATATGTCAACTTATGATGACAGTGTATATGAGGACTTGGAATCCAGTGCTGTACTTTGTGAAAAACCATATACTGGTAACGAGCCGAAAACGGAGTGCTTAAAGATAGAAGCATCCGCGATGGGTAGAGCGATTTCCATTGGGAACGACGCCAAAGCGAGTGCTCCTACCATGTCATCCAAGGCTGACGTTGAGTGTCCACCTGGGCGAAACTTCCAAACAAACGACAAGGGAGTCGCCCTACCGAATAAGAGCAACAATTTTCTGACCATGCAAGACAAACGGCAAGAGCAAAACAGAATTTACCAATTAGAAAAGTGTATTGATCAAGTTCATCTACCCTCGGACCAGAGAAAGAGTCAAGTAGGAGCTCGTAATGAAAGAGTCGAGTTCCAACGCTCATTACTACCAGAGAGGAACAATAATGATTACATAACAAGATCCATAAACACAACTAAAACAACGAAAGAGATTCTAACATCCAGGGGATCCCATCATCATCCCTTAGTCAGAATACTTGTCGAGCGATTGCAGCCTCATGATAACTTGATTCTAAATCGCAGGAATATCGTAACATTATTACATCACGTCCCGAGATTACGTGCCATCAACTCAGACGACCTGCTCTTAGTCGAATTCCCAGAAGAGTCCCGGAACGACAAAGTGGTGCTTCATATAACCTCTCCCTTGATCGCTTCCTCCATCTTGGAGGAAAACGTGTCTCTTCTTTCTATGGGCTTTGATGTCTATAAGTTGCAAGATGAATCATTTACTGTAGTAACATGCAACCATAGCCCCCAACTCAAGTCTTTAGGACGTGTCTGGGACACTCAAAAAGCAACAGAGAGCCTGTCCGAGGCAGCGTCAAACGACTTTGCGGGAGGGTTAAAGCCCCCGCATCAGAACTCAAATGATGAGAGTTCAAAAGCAAAAATAACAAATAAAAAGTTTCTGCCTATTGGTAAGAAACACGTCTCATTTGATAACGGTTGCTGTCAAGATGAAAGTGTACCCATAAAACAGTTTTCCATAACAATTCAAGGGTATGGGAAAACAAACGACGAAGCGACAAACACTCATATTACCTCTCTTCCTCTTGGGGTGGAACAAAACTGGAACTGGGTAGCAGCAACATTGAACATCAATCAACCACAATAATGCCAGGCCGAGCCCCCACCCCAGACATGTTCACTAGGATCGTGGAACACACGGGGTTTCAACCATTTGTTCTACAGTGAGTGGTTGGGTGATTTGACAATTGCTTGTTTACAAGAAACATGGTTAACTGAAGCTCCTGTAGCGACGGGCTTTCAGATCGCCGTAAACCCTGCTATACAATCTGGCAAGGGGCGCCCAATGGCTGGTCTGCTAACGATGGTAAGGAGTATATCTGGGTTCAAGATTACAAACTCTGTGAATCATTCTCCTTTTATTCAAGAATCAACCTTGACCAGACCAGACTGCGACAAACTAGCACCTGAACAAATGACGATTATTAACGTTTATTGGAACCATGCCAGTGCGGGGAATGACGATTTCATCGACGCAATCTCGACCATCATAGATCGTCTACTTGTGAACCAAAGGAGCTCCAATATAATATTTTGCGGCGACTTGAACATTGATTTCTTTCATGCAAGAAAATCTTCAACAAAAAACCTGGGGTCAAAAATGAAGAAAGAACTAGGCGCTCGAAATTTGCAAATGCTAAATGGTCACACTCAAGGCGACATACCACCAGCGCATACATGGAAAAGTGGTTGTCACGGCTCAATAATCGACTATATATTTGTCTCAGCAGATCTTCACAAACGAGTAACCACACTAAAAGTGATCTCAAAGGAAATGAGTGACCATAACATGTTAATAATGAAATTTACTATTCAGACGCAAAATGTCAAGTCGAAATGGTCACAGAGGATCAAAGTTGGACCAAACAGAGTGAGGTTAAGGCTTGACGCCGAAGAAGTCGTTCATATATTAGACCAATACTGTACAGGAGATCCAACACCTGACTATGCAGGTCTATTAGTAAAATTTCAAACAAATAAAGGTGGGCTAAAACGACCTAGCATAAAACGCCTTCATTGCTTTGATCTCAATGTATTGCAACAAAAACGTTTGATGAGGCGCACTATCCGACTAGCCCGGAACAGCGATAACGCTACACGCGTAATTTTGACCAAAGATGCCAGACAGCGGTACAAAAACTGGATTAAATCTCACAAAAGGTCAATGTTACAAGGTGACTCGGAACGAATGTTAATAAGTCTCGGAAATAAAAATACCAGAGACTTCTGGAACATCATTAACGATTCAGAAGCCTCCCAGTGTGGCATGCAAGCCGCGGTGGTGCCTGAGTCAGTATGGATTGCCCACTTCAGCGACTTATACAAAAAGAACTTTGAAATACCTAATCCGTGTGTCACAATCTCAAACAAATGGGATTTGGTATTCAATAAAGATGACATCATAAACATAATTAAGAAAGCCAACAACTCGCGAGCTCCCGGCCCGGATGGCCTTACAAACTTCACAATCAAGCAACAACCAGAGTTGTGGGCCGACTTTTGCATGATATTATTTCAGAGAATAAACGATCAAAGGCAAACACCAAGATCATGGAAATCAGCAGTAATTGTACCCATTTACAAAAAAGGTGACAGAACCTGCCCAAAAAACTACCGACCAATTGCGTTACTCGACGTATTAGGAAATATTTATGCAACCGTGTTACAAACAAAGTTAGTGACGTGGGCAAACCAATCTAACCATGTTGATACGCGTCAAACTGGCTTTGTCAAACGTGTGGGATGTTCTTTGAATTTATTGCTACTGAATCTATTGAAGATGGAGGCCATTAGATCTAAAACAGCTGTATACCTCGCATTTATTGATTTTTCCAATGCTTTCGACATGGTAGATCGAGAATTGCTATGGGAAAAACTGAACAAATGGGGGTGCCCAATCGACCTTTTAGACGCAATAAAAGACTTACATACTGGCACCACTGTGAGAGTAAGACTGGACCAAACTGGAACATTGTCTGCACCGATCGAAACATTTAAGGGGGTTAAACAGGGTTGCCCCCTGGCGGCAGCTATATTTTCCCTGTTTATTTCTGACATTGGAATTCCAATAGAGGCAGTAAGATCTTTTCCGCTGACGATTCATGGGTCTCCCCTGAATTGGCTTCTGTATGCGGATGACCTCATACTATTGGATCGGACACCGATTGGTCTGCAAAGGAAAATCAACGCAGTACAGCAGTACGTGCTTGAAAATCATCTTCTCATTAACACAAAAAAATGTGAAATTCTTATGTTAAACAATTTGCAGAGTGGTCAGAAAAGAACGCGAAAAAACCAATCTTGGTTCATAGGAACGGAAAAACTTCTGATATCGCTGGGTGTAAAATACCTTGGAATGATCGTCAGTTCCTGTCTTAATGACAATCCTTGGGTAATAGAGACAAAACGTAAATGTAAACAACTAGCAAACCAAGCTCTAGTCCTAAAGAAAAGATTTGGCAGGTTTTCACTCAAAGTGGTAATAAAATTCTATCAACAAAAAGTAATCCCATCCTTAACATATGGAGCAGAAAACGCCTTGGGGTGCTCTTGGAAAATCTGGTCCACGCTCGAGAATATTTTTTGGGTAAAAGTCCTGGGATTACCCAAAGGGACTGCGACAGCATCAATTAGGTACGAACTATCACTGATCTCCATGCACGCACGTGTCTGTTGGAGTTTGTTGTCTCTATATCGGAAAACAAAGGTCGGAGAAGGAATTCCGCAATTTGCCATTTTCAACAATGAAAGCACATCAACTTCAGGAGTATTAGAAATGTGGCTAAAGCGCTGTGAAAGCTTAATGTCGGAATACGACATCAAACCAGCCCTGTTAGAAGGAAATCCTGATGCAGCAAAATTAAAACTATGGCGCCTAGACTGGGAGCTGACTTGCTCTGAAAGAGGAGCCTTGAAACTATTGAGCGAAGTGCCACCTGAGGCTTGTGCCTTTAATAACTTGCAAAAATACATTGAATTATTTCCTGATCCGAACGCAAGAAGACTGTACATGCGTTTTCGCCTTAACATGTTCAAAACAAAAGAACGCCTGAGAACATGGATAGTTAACAGGAATATGAATCCAATGTGCCGACTCTGCGATCAAGAACCAGAAACTTTAAAACACTTAGTGCTATTTTGTACAAACCTACGTACAGAAAGAACCCGACTTCTGGGTAATTGGAGCGAGAGTCACCCATCCCTCAATGCTGAGGAGTGGTGGTCTCACATGTTTAGAGGAACGGATCAAAAACTGATACTACCACTGACAATTTTGCTAGAATTAATTGAGAATTGTTTACTGGATTAATGTGGTGGCTCAAAAACCAATGTAGATAACGTGAATGTAATGAAGAGCGATGTATGGTCTCATCCTTTTTGCTTTTCTTTTTAAAGGTTTGTAAATAAACCAATAAAAAAAAAAAAAAGTGCTAGTACCATTTGCCTTCGGGGCGAATATAAGGTTGTCAAACATGTCTCACTTACTGAAAACACGTTTTTAACTCCTCAGCTTTCTTTACTTTTGCTTCTCCGTGCAAATCCTTATGTTTCGTTTCAGTGACGGCAGATATATTCCTTGAAGACTGCAATTCGCTCAACACAAATAAGGCTAGGTCCCCACTCCATGGGTATAAAAATTCAGTCCACTCAACCTTAAGTGGACACTGCTCCTTGTCAATTTTCCTTTTTTTAAACAGCACTAGGCATTGGCAGGGCCATTTTTGGGGACAAACAATGATGCAGTGCAATGCACACTGTGGCCTGTGCACAGCATGGAGTACCAACAGTAAAGGGTGGGTTCCATGGTACTTCGGGTAAGATAGGAACTCAAGTTTTATGCTCCAACTGCGATGGTCTAAGTCTAGAGTATATATAATTCATATACTTTTTAGACGCACGCCTAAAAGTGATAAAAGAACAAGATCAGCCCAAGAACGTAACCTTGTTGGCATATCTTTTCGTGCACTTATTGATGGGTACTTGCCTCGGGTAGAAACAAACATTGCCACTGAGCACAAAATGTAGAACTGTACAAGTGCACCTTGGAAGCGGCTACTTCCATAAAAGTGCTTTTTGTGAAATTCCAACTGCGATAAGACGTACATACCCTGGAAAGTTAGTGCTCAGTGTATGCACTTTTGCTCCCTCCCATTGTTTGCCCCCCTATCAACACACATAAGGACATTGTATGAGGGCAGAAGCGGGGACAATGTGGAACAGCACTAGCCGCACCATACTGTGTTAATGCTGTAAACCTAAACGGGACAGTGTGTGCGTCTGCTGCACAGATTCAGGATGCACTTTATTCTGAGAACAATGTGGACTTCTACCAGTAATGTTATGTCTCGACAAGCCACCCTCAGCAGAGCTGGAAGTAACTAGAGTGAAATGCCACATGTCTGAGAAAAACAATGGTTGGCCAGTATATTATAATGGATCCGGGAGAATATTGGCCAGGATAGCCCTCTTATCACCCCTAAACACTAATGCTTAGAACCTACGCATAAACCGCCTGTATGTTACGTTCCATGCACTCAATGGCTGTCGCTTGCGAAGCTAAGCTTCATAAAGCACCAATTTTGCTACGGAGAGCAGCGAGGTACAGAAAGAATGACTTTTGCATAGGAGCGCCTGGAGACTGTCCCTGGGTCGGTTCACAGTATTTATCAGCACAACATAGCAAGCTACCTGTCCCCCGCTTGAACTGGGGCTGTAGAGGGCAGGCCCGAGACAGAAGAGGTAGGAGTGATCAGACTGTCTGATGATGCACATGCAATACATGGCGCCCTATTTGGAAATCTGAGCGCAAAAGAAGAGTGCAGAGAAATGCGCTCCTATAATTTGCGCTCTTAGACGAAATGCTCAGGTCACATTATTCGCAAAGATGCCCTGAGCATTTCGGGGGGAGATGGAATATAAATAGCGCAAAGCTGCACTGTCCAGCCCCCGTGCATACATTAGTGTCGGGTGCTTGCTCCCTCCCCTAATGTATGCCAGGCTCCCAGCAACCACGTGGTTGTTGGGAGTGTATTTTAGTTAGACGGGATGCAAAGGGCACTTAGTAGGATGGTTGTTGGGAGTGCATTTCAGTGAGACGGGATGCAAAAGAGCACTTCTCAGTATAATTCATGGATCTGGCAAAGGATGGTTGTTGGGGGTGCATTTCAGTGAGACAGGGCGCATAAGGGTAGATCTCAGTGCAATGAATGGATCTGGCAAATTATCTTCTCGGTTCTGACTATTTGGCTCCTTTTTCGTGCTTGGTTGAACTAATGACTGTTGTCATAGAGGGTGACTCGTCTCGGGTGTGGGGACTTTGGGAGCTGGGTCCGGTCACTGCAGACTTGGAAGGATGCCCTCAAAGTTTCAGGCAGGTCTCAGGGTATTTGCGAATTGCAAGCTGTGGAGGTCGCAGCTCTCCAGTTAGTCCAGGGATGACTTTCTATTCAGAACTTCCCTGGCGCTTAGAAGTTGAGGTCGGGACAGTAGTGGTTACTCGACAGGCACTGGCAGTCGCTGGAAGTTGCTTGTGTCATCTTTCGTTCTTCTTCTGATCGTCTGCTCAGTGGTCGAGACTGGGATTCAGCTCCAGGACCTCTGCCTTTATGCAGAAAACTTGGCTGAGCCCACCAATCAAATCACATGCACCATTCAAACTTCGGGATGGCTGTCCAATGGGGAAAGCTAGTCTGAACTGGTTTCTCTCATGCACACTGCATGACAAAAAACGTTTGTTTTGGTTCACCTCCCCCATTTTCTGTCTTGCTAGTCACTCAAAGGGTCCCCGTGGGCTTTCAAAGGGAAACCCACAGAAGACATAGGGACAAGAGGACCCTCCCCCCACCAGGGCTAGCAAAATCTACTAGCCCACTAGCATTGGCGAGTAGCTTTTATGAATGGCGAGTACCATTTACATGATACTCAACCTTGGTGGCGAGTATGGGGATCTTAGAAACTTTAATTTATTCCAAACACACTTGTAGTAAATGGCAAATACAGGTTTCACTGTGCATGCTTGATATTGCAGCAAATATGAAGTATGCTTATGGTGACATGTACCATTTTACAAAAAGCACTAGTAAATATTTTGTCACCAGTCACCTTGTGACAAGTGCTGTTCTCTTAGGTCGAGTATGTTAACCAACAAACTCACCCAGCATGTCTAGTGGGATTTGTAAGAATTTGCTAGGCCTGCCCACCTAGCAGGGTGGGAGATCCAAGAAAGGACAGGCCTTCTTGTTTAGGGCTAAAAACAGTACAGCCACCATTTTGGGCAAATGGTGCCACTCATATCCCCTAGTATGGTTGCAGAGACAGCCTGTGATCAGAAAGTTCACAACACGTTGTGTAAATGGTACCATGCCACCAGACTAAACAAATATACCTGTCACAGTAACTAAAAAGTTACTGGAGAGTTGAGGAAAAGGGATACATTCGATCCCGTTGTGTGCTGATGTTGCAAAATAAAACAAAGGTGGGATATAAAGTATTCCCCTATCTTGGTAATAAGTTTGCCAAGTACAGTAAAAGCGATCACGGGGAAGCTCTAGGAGCCTCCAGCGAATCTGCACAGAAAGTGCAGTGTGCTGTTATAGTAAGTTGTAGATGCCTTTTTAAAATTGGAGCAAAGCATGACTCCAAAAAGAGGTATACTGGTTCCCATGATCAGAAGAAAAAGATTCCCACTCGGGAGAATCAGTCAGAAAATCCAAGAGTGAAGCAAAACATGCAGGGGGACTCTGTCATAAATCACCAAAGTATCAACTGAAAAGGATACAATAACCAAAAAAGGATACAATTTGGTAGGGCTTTTCCGGATCCTATCTTCACACGACTTGATTGAAGGCAGGTCAAATTAGACCTTCCAAATGATACAACTCTGACTGAATAAAACAGGCAGAGAGATGGATCACTGGAAAGGGCGTGGGAATTGTACAGGAAGTAAGCCTAAAATAGATAAGTATCATAAGACACTGTCCCAAATTAAATACTAAGAAACGCAGAATTGGGATTAATTCAAACACTGACCTTAAGGCTAAACTGAAGAATTCCAGGACAATATCTTGAAGAGAGTTCCAAGAGTTGAACAAACGACAAAGGAAGGGAAGATTAGTATGGGAGACTTATCCCGAACGGCACGAGGCTCTCGCTAGATACCGGGTTGGTGCACCACAGGGTAGCGTCCAATGTACTGTGCACATTCACCTTCCAATAGTTCATGAAATACTTCCTTTCCCACAAAGAACAAAATAAGAATCTCACCTGTTGACTGTCACAGGTACCAAAAGTTCGAAGAAGTTCAGAAAAACACGTGCAGGATTGCACGCGACAGTATACACGCAGCCAAGCCAGCCGCACCTGTAGGCAGCGTTTCCGCGTGAAGAATTAGACACGCGAACTGGATTCACGCAGCTCAGGACAGCCGCGCTTGCAGACAGCGTCCGCGTGGAGAGTTGGCACGCGCACAGGATACACGCAACCCAGGAATTAGCGTGTGGAGGAAAAACAAGCTCAAATTAGGCCAAAGAAGTTTGCTGGCAGGAATGCGAGAACGCAGGTCCAGGGTTCAGCTACAAACGCCAAAATTGACTTAATCAGAAGCAGCGAATGGAGTTTCCACGCTGCTTATGTACGCACTGCCGTGATGCACGTGACGGACCTAAGTCACGTGAAAATTAACGACGTGAAAAATGCAGACGTCGTTTTCCGGGCAATGTATCGAACAACCTCCATTTTGAGTAAAAAGGTCTACTGGTTCTGTGGGCGTAATTCATCTTGTATGGAGAAGTTGTTACTGGTCCAGGGGTATGTCCGGCAGGCATGACAGACTCACAGGTGGAAAGAATTTCGCACAAAGATGGGAATCTAGTCCAACGGGGTGGGGGGGGGGCTAATTTCTGCTAACACATTTAAAAACTCATCCCACTTATGAATTTCGATGCACTATTAAATGCACAGAAACACCTACTAGCTATCTTGCTACCACATCAGCTATATTCCCACCGTTTGCCCTTTTCTGTTCTCTTTGGCTTCCTTTCTTGTTCATCCTGCTGTCAGCCTGTTACTCTCTGGACACGTCCCAGTTCCTGCCTCCTCCCTCTGCCTATTCCTCCAATGCCATGGCCCTTAAGCCCTTATTCCCCCCCCACCAAATGGCGTATTCCATGTCCCTTGAAGGCCCCCAACAAACTATATGTCCCTCACCCAACAGCATGGCACTGGCTTTGCCTTATTCCACTGCCAATGGGCACATCCCATGATAAGCAGGGAACACTTCTGGGAAGATAGGCAGACCAATTCATGGTAGCTTGGCGAGCAGTCCAGGCTAAGTCACAGGAGGGGTGGGGGTGATCTAAGAATTACCCTTAGACGACAGTATACGACAATATAGAATTAGGCCCATGAATAAACGCACGTGAAAAATGAAATGCATAGTAAAATCATCACTCAAACACACATTGTAAAATATCTACAGTCACTTTGGTCAAAGCGGTAAAGTTACGGAACACAGCCAAAACCTGCAAGTGTAAAGGGCAGGTAAACTTTATAGCATCAACAGTTCTTCAGAGATGGCTAACCTTAAGTCCAGCCCACGATGAATGGAGCCATGTACTTAATGGTGGATGCTCGTGTAAACGCGCTAGGTTGTGCGTAAAGTCACAAAGTACAATTTCTAAGGAGCTGGCGAAGTTGGAGACAGGATTTGGAAGGATGAAAACGGGTTCAAAGAGTCGGGGGAGGATCTGATGCGATGATCAAAGCTATTCCCAGCTTTCAGGGGACTTTAGGAAGCCGAGGCTGCCCAAGCTAAATAGAGGACCACAAGGAATCCCCTGTGCGTAAAATACAATGGAGGAACAAGGGGCCACCAGTAAGTGGTTTCAGTACTTAGCACAGTTTGGGTCCAAACTTGGCAGGTCTTGAGGGGTTTGCCAGAGGTATGATTTCCCACCCCGGATTCTACTTCAAAGTGCTCAGGCACTGCGGGTGCAGATGCGGTTCTGGTTCGTACACGGAGCTGTAGCTCTCGTCTTGTTTGAAGAACAAAGAAAACACTGATGTAGCTGGTCTCAGTGGACCAGGAGGAGCATGTGAAACCCGACTTCAGTGACCGGCACTAGTGCACCAGAAGGAACACAGGGAAAACCGCCTTCAGCTGCTGGCACTGTCGCGCAGGGACGCACAACTCTTGCGATCTGATGCACGCTTCACTTTCACGGTCAAAGCAGCTAGAAAATATGGTAAATATATGCTTTGCAGTGCATGCTAGATTTCCCCAAAGTTTCCAGGCAGAACTCGATGCGGCGACGCTCCTGCAAGGGTGCCAAAGTTCAAGCTGGATAGCCCACTGGCATGGCCCAGGGGCACTTCGAACAAGCTCTTGCAGGGCAACCAGGAGGCGTCAAGAGTGATTGGTGCCACCACTCCAATGGGTTGAAGCACCTTCAAAGGGCTGCGAGGATTAAGTTCGAAACCCTCTGCATTGTCCTGGGGCCTCTGCCGCTATGTGTGGCCCCTGCTCTCGTGCTTGGTCGCAGGCACTTTGCTAATAACCACCATATCAATCTACTATGCTTACTCTCTAGGAATACACCATCATTCAACTAGAACACAGCTATGCTATGACACATTAGGCCTAGCTGTTCTCATACTAACATGACCCCACGAACACCACATCCTGATAAAACACAGCTAGCTGAGCACATACCGTCTAGTTTAGGTGTCTCCTCAGGCCTAACGCAGCCAGAACTCAGTCTGGGCGTCCACCCTCCAGACTAAACACATCCAACTGACTTCCTCACCACCACACCTACTGCTGAGAAGCAGCTATCATGCAATAACCACACCAGCTGCACACATATCCGGTGTGCCCACGCACCATATGACACACTCTCTGAGGGCGTTCAACCTACCAGTGCTTTGCGGTCAAACCAATAATACATAAGGCGCTATATAAATGCCAAGTAACATAACTCTCTTCCTTCTTGATCTCATTGCTCATCCGCCTCCAACTCCTTCTTGATCTCTTTGCTCATCCGCCTCCAACTCCCTCAAGGTCAGTCTCTTCTCCAAGCAACGAGTTGTTGTTAAATCTTTCTTTGGCTGGGGCCTCCCTCTGGAACTGCCTCCCTGAAACTTGGAGAACCATCTCCGGTTCCGGAAGCACCTCAAAACCTTCCTCTTTGCTTCTGCTTTCTCTCCTCTCCCCTGCTGAATTCCTGGCTGAAATTGCACTGATTACCTGGCCACCCTCTGATCTCAGGCCCAGGTCTTCTCCCCCACCAGTTGCTCATCTGCACTGCCTCCTGGGCAACCCCAGGACTTGGGATCTCTTTTCTGTATCCCTACAGTCCCCTACCAGCACTTGACAACCTGATGTCTGCACTTACCCGTGCACATGCCACCAGCTGGCAGTACTTTTACTTATTGGTTATTTATTCTATTTATCCCATGTACTGCACTGCACCCCTCCTTCCCATGCACTTGCGCAATCTGATTGACACCTGGCCTAGTAAGATCTGTCTCCCCTATGTTCCCCCTCCCTTGCCTTTTCGCGCCTTGAAACACTTGTGTATAGGTGCATTATAAATATCATATATAACTGCATCTTAAAAAACAACTTGGATGCTGGTGACAATGCAGGCCGTATCATAGCCAAAGGCATGTTAATTCACCATGCCTGGCTGCGCCAGTCAGGGTAATTCTGAAACACAGGCCATGCAAATAAACATGCCCATTAAATCAAATGCCCTGTTGGGTCATGCAGTTGAGGATGCTTTTGCCAAAGAGGAGTATCATCCCTCAAATCTGACCACTTTCCAACAAACCTTTTGTCCAAAGGGGTGCCTTTACTACAAGGACATTCTTCCGTGGGCAGGGTCCACAACGTTCCTCCAATTAGTCAGGGTAGCCAGTCACCATCGTGGGGCACCTCTCATGGAAAGTCCAATTTTCAAGGTCCAGGAGCAGAGGCAGAACCTCTTCCACCAGATGATCCACCCCACCCAAACAATGACGCCACGCTCCAGGTCCCCTTCCATGATACCCCATTAGGAGATTGCATCTCACAATTCACCCACGCTTGGGTAATTTACAAGGACGAGTGGGTGTTGTCCAATTACCACCGTGGCGGGCGGTTATTGTATAGAGCTTCTACAGAAACCATCCAACCACCTGCAAAGACCCAGGAAAATGACTCCAGAGGAGAAACTCGTCCTATTGGAAGGTTAAAACGCTGCTGCAAGAGACCAGCTTGAGCCATCTCTCGCCTAGCAGAGCATACTGGTGGAATAACCTGTAAATCTTGCATTTTGTTTTAAAGAAAGTCGAGCCCCTCGAGTATACCAAGGTTCAAGCAGAGCCGTAATGGTGCCCTCCAACTTTCCGAACAATGTCTGTTCTGTAATGAGGGTTGGGACGCCGGGGTGCAAGTAACAGACGCTGCAATAAGAATAAGGAAGTGGCCCGATGCGTAAGCCAACAGCATGGAACGTTGGAACTCGGCTGTGTGCCGGCTCGTTGCCATATATTACTGAGCATAAGCGGTAAGGAGGTGCCATAAAACAACTTTCCGTGATGAACATTTGGTAAGAGATGGGCTGCAACAAACATTGCTCTGACAGAAAATAGACACTCATGTCAGTACATAGAGCCAGCTGCATCAGCCTCGATCAGCTCCCGCTTTAGCGCGGTCTGTGCGCATTTCCTGCAGTGAGGACATCCACTTGACATTGCGCGTCAACGCAGTGGTTTAGGCGGCGAGCCAGTGCATTACTTGAGCGTACCTTTGTAGCTGGCCCTGTTGGGTTGGGTTGTGAGCCCGCCGGGGCACAGCAGCAGCTTTTAATGTGCATGATAACCTGGGGTGAACCTACTAAAACTGGTAAACACTGAAAACTTTGGCTTCCCTAATTAAAAGGGAATCTCTCGGTTCCAGAGGGAAATGGTTTCCTATGCGGACATCAGACACCGCTCTCTCACGGCATAGTCTGAGAACCGTTTTGAGGAACTGCACACCATGGTACGATTCGGTGGAGGTTTTTTTCTCATCAGCCCGGCCAGCAGTATACAATACCCAGCAAATTGCAGGTCACAACACTTCGACTGTATTAGCACTTAAAGTGAACCTTGACAAACCCCATCAATCAGAATCATCGTGGCCTCCTTAACGTCTCAAAGGACCGATCAAGGTGAAATGCATATGAAAGCAGAGTGAATCATTTGCATGGTTGAAGTTGTCCCCTTCGCAAGACAACTGGACACACGACAAAGGTGGCCAGCACTGTACAGATTACCAGCTTTACCTAAAATTATAACATGCATACCTAATTCCAACCTGGATCAGCACACTGAACTCGCACTACAAAGCTTCCACCGCAATTCGATTGGAATGTAACCGGAAACACAGTAAATCCGCCAGACATCCCAGGCGTAGACCATGATCGCTCAACCAAAGCAGACATACGTCCACTGCTAGGTGAAATGTGATCCTTTAAATCCAGTTTAACTGCACAGGTAACTGACCTACATTCCAGAATGGTTAAAGTCGATAAAATAGAAGTTCTTGAACTATCAGCTGTCCAGACACTTTACCGCAACGAAGACCGAAGCCTGCTTCCAAGACCTGGAACAGAGAGATTTAGCGCAAAAAATTGACGACCTTGAAAACGGAGCAGCGATCCAACATTTGCATATTGGGCCTAAATGAAATTCGAGGCGCGAGTCCTCATCTTCTTTGGAGTAACGAGTGAAGGCTCTTAACGGTTAACTTTTTACCCCCATGTCCACAGACATAGTTTGATAGAATTCATAGAGCTGGGGGTCCAGCTAACGGCCAGAGGTCTGTCCTTGGCAAGTGTCACTATTTTAAACAAAAAAATGACATTCTACAAAAAGCTAGGTAAAAAGATAGTATTGATATTGAAAGATAAAGACTTGTCAGCGACTGCTCTCTTCAAGTGAAAAGTCTGCTGTCCACTCACAACTTGGCTGCAAGAGCAGGGAATCTGATATAGATGGGGGCGCCCCTTCTCATTCAACTTTGAACATGGAGATGATTATCGTACAACCTCAGAGGAAGAAGCTCGAGGAGTCTTAGAAGGCCTGCAACCAGGTACTCAAGGAACAAACCTGGAAGACTCTTTAATGCCTCAGGATCCCACTGACAAATTGAAGACATCTTTACCACGAAGATGCCATGCTCAAGGCTCCAGGAAGGATACACGTTTCAATACTTCATGACATCGGAGTACGCAGTGAATGCTTGATATGGGTGGTGATTGGCCCAGCACTTTGTGAAACACCTTAAATTGTTACCAGTCTTATAAGGAGTCCAGAGGTTCAAGATGAGCAAGAGACAGACGCCTAGCTATGCATATTCCTGTTTTCAGTTCTTATGATATTGTTATGTTTGTTTATGGAAACTTAAAGTACAGTGGTTGTCTGTTTCCACTTTTCTAAAATTAGGCTGTTGCATATTGCTCAGTGACGGGCTCCTGATGTGTGGCCCTTTTTTATTTTAGGGCGTCTCTGTTGGGAGTGAGGTGTCAATGGAGCCACTGTTCGTTGGGGGGAGAAGAGGTCGGGTTTGGGAAGAGTTGGATTCATATAATGTAAATAACTTGAAATCTAGTTTTTTCAGATGTGAGGGGAGAGTTTTTGGGGTGGAGGGAGTAGCGGGGGATTCATTTTTGGTTGCCGAAAGCAATATTGTCATCAGTCACGTCCTGCAAGCGTGAAGCTTCTTGCTATGTTACTTTTTTTTGATTTTAAGATGTTTTTTTCACACTGTAACATTTTACATTGTATGTGACATCTGCTGGAAAAGGACGCCATAGAAATCGTCCTGACAAACCAGGAAAACAAGGCTATTTATTCAACGTACTTCCTAGTGCCAGGGCCCAGTTCTAGTCTTTCACCCAGCGAACACTGTATGTATGTCAAGCCACAGAAATTTTGATTGACAGCGCGACAAGAGGCAATTCCTTCCTTAAAACAGGGGGATTACATGTCAACATTGGATATGAAAGATGCATACTTTTATATTTCAATATTCCCAGTGCACAGAAAATATCTGCGCTTCCAAAATAGTGGCAGAATACTACAGTTTCAAAGTGCTCCGCTTCGGCATGGCCTCCGCTCCAAGGATATTCGCAAAGGTACTAGCGGTGGTATCGTTGCCCTATGTAGTCTCTCAATCCCAGTGTACGCTGAAATAGACTGGCTGATAACAGGAGTCTCCTCAAATTTGCAAATGCAACACCCAAAGAACAATCAACCTTTTCCAATTGGGATTCTAGTCTCGTACCCAATCATGCTGTTGCAAGTACCTCACTATCTAGCCGGTCGCCAGACACCTAGGATGATGGCCTCATGCATTTATCTAGTTTCACACGCGTGGCTGCGCATGCGCCCAGTGCAAGAGTGGTTAGCAAAACATTGGTCTCAGGCAAGTGGTCAGTGGGACGATCTAGTGGTTGATTCACTAACCTTAGTACAGGCTCTTTGCTGGTGGCCCAAAGACAATTTGCTAAAATGAAAACTTTTGCAATCCACCAGTTCAAGCGATTATACTAACTACAGACGCATCACTCTCCGAAGGGGGAGCCCATTCACTTCACCACACAGCTCTCGGCCAGTGGAGACACACACCACAGCACATAACCACATAAACCTTCTAGAACTCCTAGCGGTTCTCAAGACTCTGCAGGATTTTCAGCCGCATCTAGCAGATCACAGTGCAAGTCTTCACAGACATAACCACTGCCATAGTTTACCTAAACAAGCGGGGAGGTACTCACTCTCCAGGTCTGTCCAAGCTATCCCAAAAAATCTGGATGTGGGTACTCAAGCAGAATATGTTCTTAGTCTCTCAACATGTTCCATGGGTACTCAATGCTCTAGCAGACACTCTGAGCAGAAATCCTCTATCCGAGGAGCATGAGTGGCAAATCAACAAAGATATATCCTAGACTATCTTCTCCATGTGGGGTTATCCTCCAGTAGACTTGTTCGCCACAATGCACAGACTTTGCATTCAGGTTTCCTCAACCAGGATCCAATGGGAACGCTCTGTGGATGAGCTGTTCAGGGAAATTTGCTTACGCTTTGCCACTGACACCACTCCTGAGCAGGATAGTGCACAAGATGCACCAGGCACAAGTCACTCTAATCCTGATCACTCCAGTGTGGGCAAGACAACCATGGTTTCCACACCTGCTCAAACTGGCGATTTGCAAACCAATCGAGCTTCTGTGCCCCTCCAACATGCTGTCCCAACACAAGGGGACAACACGCCGTCCACATCCTCAGCCTATGAACTTTGCAGCTTGAAGTCATAGAAGTTGGACACTTAAACATTCCTCAGAGGTATATGGATATCCTCAAGGAGGCACGAAAACCCAACACCAGACACTAAGTGGAAAAGGTTTGTGGTATGGCGCAGAGCGCACAATCCCTAAATCCAATTCAGTGTTCACCATCCAACATTCTACACGACATAATCTATCTACTAGACTCTGGCCTAGTATTTAACTCCATCACGCTACACCTAGCAGCCCTGTCCACATGGTGGAATTTTCCTGTTATGCTTTCATGGAAGGGAGTAAAGCGGCAATACCATCCCTTTTTAGCCCTCCACAAGGTTGGAACCTCATTGTTGTACTCTCAAAACTCATGGGCCTGCCCTTTGAGCCTATGCACAAGGCCACCCTAAAACACTTTACCCAAAAAACTGCCTTTCTATTATCCATCACCTTGATAAGACGACTCGGTGAGCTACAAGCTCAAGACCCTTGCATTGCAATCCACAAGGAGTGGTCCTTGGAACACACCCTAGGTTCTCACCAAAAGTCCTTCCAAGTTCCATGTCAACCAGTCCATTGAACTACCTTCTTTTTTCCACGCACCTTCTAAGTCGGCTGAGAAGCCTCCATACTCGTGAAGTAAGGAGGGCAGTCTTGTACTACATAAACAAAACATCTAAGGAAAAAAGACCAGCTCTTTGTTTCCAAAGCACCTGGTAGGGAAGGTGAATCACATTTAAAAAAGCGCCATCTCCAGATGTATAGTCAAGTGCATACAACTGTGCCATTAACTATCAAAAAAAGAGCATACCTTTCACACCATGGGCTCACTCTACCAGAGGTACGGCGGAGATAGTCTCAGACTAAGACTCCAAGCAGTCCAGAAGGCATTTGAAGCAAGAGAGAAAATCAAAGAAGCGCTGCCTATGGCATATATATATATATATATGCACCCAGGGTTCGAAATTGGGCGGGAGCTGGGAGCTAGTTTTGGCTCCCTAGGCCAATGGTAAGGGTAATAAATAATACATTTTTATTAAATCATAAATACATTTTTATTTAGTTTTAATTATTTTTCTCCATTTTATGTGTAAGTTAGATCTGTAAGAAGCAATGTACTAGCTACTCGTTCCCCAGTGGTAGCTCCTGGTAACTGGAGCTACTTGTATGCTCCTGCTTATCCAATCCCAATTTTGAGCCCTGTATACCCAATACCTATCGGTTGCATAATTGTTTTTTTTTGTCTTAGTTGCGTATTTATAACGCATTTAAACACCCAGAGGTTTCTAAGCGCGGACCTGGGGATTGAACCTGTGTTGCTTCGTTTTGTCTTGCTTCCAAGGCGCGCACGTTGCCGCTGAGCTATCCTCCCGGGACAATAGCCCCATTTGTCACGAGGTTCTTGAATTCCTCCTTTAGACATGGGAGGGGGTCTCCAAGTCTGTCAAGACTGTCTTGGTTACTCCACTGCCAAAAAAAACATCTTAAACCCCAAATATCCCAACACACTCAGACCCATCGCCAACTGCAATTTTCTACTCAAGATCCCAGAGCAATCTGCATATTTGTAATTTCAATTCTATGTAGAATTAAATAGTATACTCCATTGCAGACAAACGGCCTTCCGGCCCTATTAGTGTGGAGACAGCACTGGCGGTTCTTCAATCACATATGTTAAAAATCATAAAGTAGTGTGAAAGGGGGGCTTCTGGCCCTATTGGACCGGTCGGCGGCATTCGATTTGGTGGATCATGGCCTTCTCCACGATTCCCTTTGTCATTGCTCGGAATGGCTGTCAATTGGTTTCACTCCTTCCTAACAGACCGCAAATCTAGAATCCAGTGATGGCATGGCTTGCTCTCCAGCAGCCCGATCTAGTGTGGTGTCCCTCAGGGGACAAGTCTGTCACAGATATTGTTCAACTTGTACATCAGACCTTCAGTTCACTACTAGAGCACCTGGATGGATTCTTCATAAAGCAGACACCCAGTTAGTCATAGCAACTACCGGTGACTACACTACAGATTCTGCAGCACTGTCAAATATTTACAAACAAATTGCAGCCTGGATGTCATCAAATTGGCTCTGTCTTAATGGCAATAAAACAGAGCTCCTGATTTTTGGGTCTAAACAACCCCGGGCAAAGCTAAGCCCTGACTGAGTTTCCAAAAAAGACTCTTAACATTCTCCTACAGAGCAAGGTGAAAACAGCATTCAGCTGGAGGCTTCACTGAACTCTGATGTATACATCAATCAGCTGAGTAAGAAATGCAATTACGACCTCTGCCTTCTCAAAAATATTCACCCTACATTTCCAAAGATAATAGCGCAATCATTGCCCGAGCCACATTGCCTAAGCCCCGCCCACCTGGTGCCTGCCCGCTGCTCTTTTTCACCTCTTAGCGAGCCCCGCCCAACTGGTGCCTTCCTGCTTGCCGCTTTTTTCACCACTTAGCAAGCCCTGTCCACCTGGTGCCTTCCTGCTTCCCGCTCTTTTTCACCACTTAGCAAGCCCCGCCCACCTGGTGCCTTCCTGCTTGCCACTCAGTTTCCCTACTTAAGGAGCCCTCCAGCTTTTCCTTTGCAGATGGGGAGCAGGTGCAAGTGGATCTAGGTCACCTGGCCTAAGCCCCGCCCACCTGGTACCTTCCTTCACCATCACTGCCTTGTGGCCAGTGCCGGATTTGGCTTTTATGGACTTCATTTCATTCACGGCGCGTCACACTTTCTTAACTCTCATGCTGGACTTCCTTTGCATCTTGTACTCATGGTGACCCTGAATCATGCTGTTCCCATCTTCATCTTGTATCCTGGCTTGCAACATTGTGTTACTACTGACTTCTGCAATTGTATTCGCTCTTCACTCTTGCTTCTCAACTCTTTTTGACTGCTTACTCTTTTCTCTCCTCCTTCTCCTCCCCTTACTTTCTTCTATGCACTTACTCTATCAGAATTGTCCCTGGACCTAATATGATGGCAACCTCGTCTGCTTCCTCCACCCTCCCATTACTGGTTTTTTCCTCCCCACAACCCCTCCAGCACTATCTGAAATGCTTGTACTACACAGTTTTGGTAGCGTGTTGAGCAGCCAGGCTTATCTCAAGGGGGGGTTAATGTGAGCTGTAGTGGAGTTACACATATTTACAGTTACAAGTAACACTAAAATACACTTTATGAAATACACACTCTCAATCTCTAAATCAGTAGATATTTAGTATGGCCCACAGACACTTCTTACACCCTCAGGTGACTTCAATTGCTAGGGTGCTGGGGACATTAATATATATCTGTTGCATTTAGAATCATATAGTAAGTCAAAGGAAAGGGTTATTTAGAACATACAAGAGACCACAAATATTGGAAGAGGCTAATCCAAAGTCAATAGGCAAAAGTCTATATGCGCTGAAGCACTTCTTTGTAGGTAAGTAGAAAGTCTTTTCACTGTGTTTTAGAAGTCTTTGAATAAAAGAAGAATCAAATGTAGGGCCACAAGCTGATTGGACTTGTGAGTAGTAGAAGATGAAAGCAACTCTACAGTAAGAGCTAAGTTCTCTCAGACTTTGTACAGTACTTTTAGAATGAAGAAAAGTGCAGCGATGACTTCTGTTCCTGTGCAGCTCTGCACATCTCACTATTCCTGGGCCTCAATCGGGAGGACTTATGGGGACTCCTGCGCTGCAATGGGACGGTCACCGGCCGCAATCTTCAATTCATTGGCTGTTCAGTGTTTCAGCTTCTCGCGTCTACTGCAAATAGCAACACTGCGGTTTCTGACTGTCGAGACAGACTTTTCTTGCTTCTCAAGTCAGGCACTCTGTTGAGGGGGCTCAGGCTCGGACAGTCCTGCTTCCTTGGAGTCCAGAGAATCTTCTGAAGCTCTAGGCCAACTTAAAAGCAATGCACACAATCGGGTGTTCCTCTCCCTGGCTATACGGTTTCCAGCAGCAACTCTGGAAAGTCAACCAGCTCCGAGATGGATGTCCAGGTGGCTTACTTTGGAGTTGATTGGCCCCACCAACTCAAAGGAAGAAGTCGTCCTTGCAGGGGCTTCTCTGTCGATAAGAATTTGGAGTTTGAGCACAGTAGCAGGTCTTCACCAGGCAAACCAACGGTCCAGGAGTTGCAGCGGGCGTCCTCCAAGTTCTTCTTGGGTTCCTTCGTCCAGTGGTCGACTCTGCCTTCCAAGCCAAAAGCTGTGCCTTTTTTTTCATTTCTCTCCCATTCATCCCAGCCCAGCTGCCAGTTACCCAGTAGGGTGGCTGCCCTTGCCGGACAGTCAGCCGGTCAATCACCACAGAGTGCATTTGGGTCTCCTAGGAGATAAGCACAGGGAGTTTCGGGCACCTCCCTCACTTCCTGGCTACCCCAGACACCATGGAGCCAGAGGTGGGCTTCACTCGGGAATCCCACCAAAGTCAAAGTGAGCAATGGGACCAAACCTGGTTTGGTACGCAGAGTA
Organism: Ambystoma mexicanum; assembly: GCF_040938575.1. NCBI lineage: Eukaryota > Metazoa > Chordata > Amphibia > Caudata > Ambystomatidae > Ambystoma > Ambystoma mexicanum. Next base: position 82,357,175 of record NC_090937.1, read on the forward strand.
AATCTCAAGGACCTTCCCACAAAGAAATGGGGGTAGGGGGGATGACCACCTGGGCCATTTTGACAAAAATGGCTCCCTTGGGTGCTTTACTGCAGCTGCGAGCGCAGCCTGCGGTAAATGCACACCATGGTAGTTAAAACAAAACCACTACCACCAGCCATTCAGCGAGAAACGGGTAACATAAAAATGTTACATGAGAAGCTAGAGAAAGGGGATACTAGGTAACCCCTCCAGCACCCTATTGCAAGACAGTGTGCTGGGTCTAGAAAGTTACAATGGTAAGTAAAGCCAATTTCACTTTACTGCTCTGGGAAACAGTAGTTTATCCCAGAGAAGGTATTTAAACCTTTGGGAAATCTGAAAGACTCCCCTGTGCCACTGCACTGAATGTGCTGTGTGACACAATGTAAAAGATGATGCCTATGGAGTTTGTCAGACTCCACAACCAAAAGAAACAGCATACAAAATCACATTAAAATACATGAGAGTGGGTGGAAAAAGGGTCTCACTCTCTCCAGGTTAAAAAAATCAAGTCCTCAAAATCCAGCAAAGTTGCTGGGGGTCTCTAAAGTGCAGGGAATTAGCAAATTTCTGAGTATTCTCCCCCCCACCCCCGACTAAGGGACAGGAGGATTTAATCCACCCCTGGATGAATCTCCTTACTCCAGTCGATCATACTTTCTGGAGAGACCATCAGCATTTTGGGGTTCACCCCCAGACCGGTGTTCAATGGTAAAATCAAACCCCTGTAGGCTGATTGACCATCTTAACAATTTAGGATTTCCCCCCTTAATCTGCATTAACCATCTCAGGGGTTGGTGGTCTGTTTGAATTACAAAAGTAGACCCATACAAGTATGGTCTGAACTTCTTCAAAGACCACACAATGGCAAAACATTCACGTTCTATGGTTGCCCACCTTGTCTCAGGTTCTTTCAGTTTCCTACTGATGAAGCAGATTGTGTTCCTCATTTCTTTCGCTCATTGGGGCGCATGGTAAAAATTGATGAAATTGACCCAAGGAAGGAGTTTGTTTTTAAATCTTACTAATTTGTTGAATCTGTTTACTGCTTTTCAAGTATTACTTGCTATGATATATTAAGGCTTGAATTGCCCAGATGGGAGAGTACATCCAACTGGGTATATATTGAGTTTTGATCATCAGCTATTGTATCTTTGTTATGCACATGTGCACAAGATCGGTATGGGCTGGGCCTCAAGCTCACTATTGTAATCTATCCGATGGAAAAAATACCAACAATCCTTTTACACAACCAACAATATTGCGGTTCTGAGCGAGAGGCCCATCCTAATTTCAAGCACTTTAATCCCGCTAATCAATGTGTTTGTACACAATTTTCCTAGCATTACTCAACTAGAACTAACAACAAAATCATTAATCTCCAGAACAAGCATTGACCTAACTTTTGGGTTTCTTTGATGAAATGGCTGTGCTGGAACACCTGTGGGTTTGGTTCCTTTTTGACTTGCCCCCTAAGCAAGTCTTTCATACAAAACTCTATCTTTATTTTGCAGGAGACGGATCAAAAAAGACATTTTTCATTGATGGATATTACATATTGTATACGCCTGCCAAAGGCGGCTCTCAGGGTAGGTCTAGTGGAGGCCTGGCTATTGGCGCCTCAGTAAAGTTCACACTAAAGAAGTTCACCATGGCCCGGCCCTCCTCTTCTACCATGGCTGCCTCCTTGACTAATGCTGGATACCATTTACTTCACCTCAATATCGATGACCCTCCTGATAGAGTGGAGACAAGGGCCATTGTTGCCAATATGGAGGATACCCTTGCACTTTGGCAGGAAAGTAACCCTGCCAGTGGTGTTTTCCTAACTGGTGACTTAAATCCTTCTACCATGCTACAGGCTTTGTGTTGGGCTCACTCTTATGGCGAGGAGGACCAATTTGGAGAGAGAAATCGCTGTGCTGCTGCAGACTATATTTGGATGCAATTTGTCCTTACCCCAGGACCTTGTATGTTAGAAATTCAGTGATCGCAAGGACGGGTGTGCTCAAAACACATGGTCTAATGGTGCCAGTTTTTCCCATTTGGATTGCATTTTCGTAGACTGTTGTAACGCTAATAAATGAGGCGTTTAATATTGACGCATCAATTATACATTTTCAAAGAATAATGCAGATTGGAAAGGTCTGTTCCAATTGTTGTGTAGCAAGGATGATAGAACATTTTGGTCCATATTTTGGTCCCTGTTTCGCTCCTTTGCCAATGGTTCTAACGGCAGTGAAAAGAATGTTTAGTGCGGCAGGCTGGACAGAATAACAAGCCTGGGCTTAGTCAGTTTCTAATGCCTTTTTCCCACAGTATTGAATTCGCTCAGGGATTTTAGATGGATAATATAACTCATTAAGTCTCTACATGGATCTAGAGCTCCTGGTCCGGACATGCTTGGTAATGTACTTTTTTTTAAAAATGTTTATTTTAAACCAAGGCAGGGTGACAATGATACCGCGTAAGAAAGACATGTAAAGCACTTTCAACAATCCCCTCCAACTCCTTCTCCCCCCCAACCCCCCTGTTCTTAGTCCGGGGACACTTCACATTGGGTTACCCGTTCTGTGGCTCCTCCAGCTATGTTCCCCTTTCAGGGAACTTCCTGGTCCCTCAGGACCCACCGGGTATTGATGGGCTTGTAGGTCAGTGCAGGAAATTTCTGGTCATACTCCAGCACTGGGGCCCAAATATTCTGGACACTGGAGGACTCCGGCCCATGCCGCTGTTACCTTCTCCTCGATCAATGTGTCCCATAGCTTCCCCCACCATTGGGATATGAAGGGGCCATCGGGGGCTTTCCAGAAGCGGGCGAGCACTATTTTCCCCGCTAGGAGGCATTGAGTCAGCAGTTTCGCTCTGTTTCCGGAGCGCGGATAGATCCCGGGGACCGAGACCCCTAGCAGTATGGGCTCAGGCTCCAGGGGGAGAGGGCTGTCTGGGTAATCCGTTCAATGGTCGCTAAGCATAGTTTCCAGAATTGTTGGATCTTTGGGCATGTCCACCACATATGGATCCACCACATATGGAAAAAGGAGCCCAGCAAACAGTCAACAAGGGGGTTCATATGGTGGAGCCTGAGGGGGGGGGGTAGTACCAGCGCAGCATGATCTTGTACGCGCATTCCCTGTTGGTGACACAGGTGGATGAGGTGTGTGCTCGTGTCGAGATATCCCCCCGGGTCTGGTCTTCAACCGGGTGTCCCAGGTCCACCTCCCACTGGGCCATACATCAGGTTTTTGAAGCCAGGAAGTCCCCCAGTAATCGTCTGTATAGGGTAGAAATCCTGCCTCGGGCTGGGAGATCCTTGAGCGTTAGTTCGAGATGAGTGAGGGGACGCAGAGCCGCCCAGAGGGTTTGGGGATGGGAGCACCAGTGACGTAGCTGACTGTACGTAAATCTGTCTCTTTCCTGAAGTCGGAACGTTTCCTTACCCTATTCGAATGTGCAAGGTAGATTTCCCGCGTGCAGCTGTTCCAAGGTTTCGAGGCCTCCCTTTTATCCAATTCTGGAAGTTAATGGGGGTTCGCCCCGGGCGAGATGGTCGGGTTGTGCAAGATTTGTGATAGGGGACTCAGTCCTCTCGGGATTCCCTTTTAGTGCCCAGTCCCAGGAATTCATAGTATGCTTAGTCGCCAGCAGGAGTCCTTTCCATCGTTCTCTGAGGGGAGGCGGAATATGTGGAAGAAACCGGAGGGGGAGCGGGAGCCGTGATTGCTCCAATTCCACCCATCTGGGGCGGTCCGTGGTTATCTACCACGCATGAATGTGTGCCAATTGCGCTGCAACCCTGTAGGATTGTAGGTCGGGGGCCCCCAGCCCGCCCGGTCTTGCGCTGCATAGCAATGTTTTTTGGGGTTACCTGGCTTTTTTGCCCCTCCAGATAAACCTAAGCATTTATCTCTAAGTCGCGAAGGGCTGGTGCTGGGATTGCCACTGAGAGCAGGCATAGAGGAATTTCAGGAGTACGTTCATTTTGCAGGCTGTTGTGCATCCCATCAGTGAGATTTCTTGGGTCGTCCAGCACTTCAGATCCCCTTCTAGTTCCCTAAAAAGCTGAGGAAAGTTGGCCTGGTACGTGTCTTTCGGGTTTGCGGGAATGTGGTCTTCCAGGTAAGGGATAGCCCTTCCCTTCCACGCAATTGGACACATCAGGGCCAGCGCCTCCTGCTCCTCCGGGGAGAGGCCGACGCCCAAGGCCACCGATTTGGTGAAGTTAACAGAGAAGCCAGTAACCTCCATAGTTGGTTATTTCATTCAGGGCATGCTTGAATGAGGAGCGGGCCTCCGAGATCGTGAGCAGCACATCATCTGCTTAGAAGGCAATTTTGTGCTGAGATGGTCCGACCTGGGGGCCCTTGATATGGTTATTCAGCCTGATCATCTGGGCGAAGGGTTCCATAATAAGTGCAAAAAGCAGTGGAGATAGCGGGCAGCCCTGTCTGGTTCCGCAAGTCGGGGGGGATCGGGGCAGAGAGGGAACCGTTGATCCTCAGGAAAGTCTTTGGCAATTTATAGTTGGCCAGTATCATAGCCTGGAACGTCGGGCCAAACCCAAAGGCATGCAGGGTGAGGCTCATAAACGACCAGTCCACCCTGTCAAATGCCTTGATGGCATCTAAGGCCATTAACACCAGCCCCTGGGATCTTCGGTAGGCGAGGTCTACCAGGTTCAGGGCTCTGCAGACATTGTCTCCCGCTGCTCTGTTCAAGATGAAGCCAGCCTGGTAGAGGTGAATTACATCAGGTAGTATGCGTGATAGGCGATTAGCAAGGATTTTGAAGTATAGGTTAGCGTCTGTACTCAGAATGGCTATTGGCCTATAGGTCGTCGGGGTCCCTCAGGTCCTTCCCTGGCTTGGGTAGGACGACAGTGGTGGATTCCTGCATTGAGGGGGTCACCAACCAGTTTCCCTAAAGGAGTTGAGTGCCACCAAAGGGGGGGGGGGCCAGCTGGGATTTGAATGTTTTATATAACCTGGAGGAGAATCCGTCTGGGCCCGGGATTTAATAGCTTCCTTGACCACCTCTGTGATCGGCACCTCCAGGCTCTCTGGTCGAATCGATTAGTCGGGGCAGGGCTGCTCCCCGCAGGTATTCCTTCTGTTTAGATTAGTCTCGCGGTGGTGCTGTCATTACTGGGGATAGGTGGTCCGATGCTAGCTGTTGTTGTTTCAGTTCCACATATTGTATCACTCCATGTGGATCACGCAGTCCGATGGTGTTGGCACGTTTTGTTTTGGCCAGTTTAGCTACAAGCAGCTTGCTCGCCTTATTGTTGTTCGCATAATAGAATTGTTTGGCATTGGCCATTAGTTGTGCTGTGTGTTCGGCGTTGTGGGCCTCCAGCTTCTTTCTCGCAGTGCTGATGGCTCGCTGTGTCCTGGGGGACCGGCCTTTTTCCTTGTGAGTTTCCTCCGCTGCTTTGAGTTGCTCCTCAAGGGACAGCCGGGCCTGTCGCGATGGAAGGCCACCCCTTGTGCTATCGGGACTCACCTAATCACTGCCTTCAGGGCGTCCCAGTTGTTTGCAGGGAGGTGTCAATGGCTGGGTTTTCTCTGAAGAAGTTCTTGATTGCTGTTGCGGTCTTGTCTCTTACCGACATGCCATTAAGAATTGGATCGTAGAAAGTCCATCTACGTGGGGAGTTTGGCTTGGGTTTGTGTGCCCGGATCTCTATGATTACTGGGGCGTGATCAGATAGGATCCTCGGGCTGATAGATACTTTGTTGGCCTAGGCAAGTGTCTGGGGGGATGTCAGGAGGAGATCAATCCTTGAGAAGGTTTGGTGAACGTAGGAATAGAAAGAGTAGTCTTTTTCGGAGGGGTGAAGCACTCGCCATGAGTCCACTACCTCCAGGGATCTAAATAGCCGTAGGAGGCTGAGCGCCTGAGTAAAGTCTCCGAGGGTGGGGGTTGGGGTTTCCCCCGATTATAGTCTGGCCTTCTATGAAGCATGAGAGGGAGGAGTCCAGTGAGTCGTAAAAAGCTGCTAGCCCAGAATTGGGGGCATATACTGAAATAAAGGTCTACAGGTCTCTGGGCATGTTTTTGAATCCAGGACCTGGGGGTTTAGGTCCTTCATGAAAAGGATCACAGTATCTCCCTTCTTAAGGCCTCTTGAGGCAAAGGACTGGAGTGAGTATAGTCGGGTGCAGAGTCGGCCAAAGTCCGCCGGTAGTCCGCTGCATCTTCGTCCTGAAGTTTTTGTAGGACCGACTTCTGTTTGGCGGGGTGAGTTCAGCCCATTGACGTTGAGGGAGAGAAATATTAGGGTTTGATGCTCCTGGGCTAGGTCCCTCCCCGTTATAGCGTCCGGGGCGGGGGGGATAGGTCAGAAGGGAGAGGGTTAACCGCCATCTCTAGTGAGAGCTAAAAGTGCGTCATCCTTCTCTTGGGGTTTTAACACGAGTCCCGAACGGGAGTCCGTAACTTTAACTGGCGGGGGGGCCGGCATTGTAGGTTCGGCCAATCCCCTGGCCAATCAAGTTAGTAAAAATAATATGCGATTCCAAGGACTCAAAGGTGGAATGTACCTTGGAAATGGGCATGGGCCGTGGGTGTGGCCCGCTGCAATGGTTGTAGACATTCTTAAACTGGTTCGGAGTTAGTGATTTTCTTTAAGATAGAGCTGGACGGTTGGTGAGAGCGTGAATCGGGGATTCTGCCGGGTGTGGTCCTGTCCCCGATCACCACCGCCTGGGCTTCATGGAGGGAGCAGCTTCCTAGTCATTGGTGGCCTACGGTCTTGGAGAAGCGGCCTCTTTGGGTGGGGATGGGTGCATGAATTTGTTAGCATCTTCGTGGTGGCTGATTCTCCGTAGAGTGCCTTTGTATGCGAACTGTAGGGCAGTTGGAAATAGCCATCTATATCGAACCTGGTGCTCCTGGAGGAAGAGAGTCAGAGGACAGAGTGATTTCCTCTTTTGGAGAGTAAGGAGCGAGAGGTCTTGATAGATCTGGAGAGGTGAGCCCTGAAAGGAGAGTTCATCTTGTGAGTGACTGATTGCTGAGATTGGCCTCCTTTGTGGTGAAGAAATGGACCCTGGTGATGTGTCCGAATCCACTCCCCCGACGTGGGTGCGATCTAGCATAAGTTGCGTTTTGTTCATTTGTGGGACAAGAGATTGGAAAAAGTCCCCTACATATTCTCTCGGATCCGTAGGTTATTGCGGCGGGCCCCATTTTCGAGATCTTTCTGTTTAAATTCGAGGATTTCACATTTGTCTTGTAAGGTTCTGATTGAGCGTTGGATTTCCCCCAGTGTGGTTGCATGGTCCTGAGAGCGATCATCGATCTCGCTCCATCTCGGTCACCCTTTGATTGGTATGTTCTAGCTTAGTGGTGAGTTCCGTCATGCAGGATCTAAATTCAGACTTATCAGCCTTGAAAGTCAGAATATCCCCTTTAGTGGCAAGGGCTTTACCTTCTTGGTGTTTCTGCGGGGTGAGCTTGGAGGGGTCGAGTTTCTTTCCTCTATCCTACACGTGAACATAGTGACAATATCTGAGTTCTTGCCAGCTTTTGATTGAATGATGCTGAGGTTTCTCGTTGGCGTCTGGTTCAGGAGGCTATTGACTGAGGCCAGAGCGTTGTGATCCTGCAATTCGTTGGAGTAGAGGCTCCGGAATTTCGTTTCGAGTCCTGTTGATGTTCGAGTAGGAATACCAGTTGAGGAAGAGAGGGAGACTATGGTTCTTCCGGTAAGGAGTGGGGTTGTGATGTCGTTCCTCACTCCTTGGGATGGGGCAGAGAAGGGGGGTGAAAGTGTGGGCCGGGGTACCCCAGGAAGTCAATGGGGGGCAAGGAAAGGTATCAGAGTTGCCCCGGTAATGTACCAGATCAGCGCAGCCTCCTTGGGGTAGAGAATGAGGGCCCAAGTTGCTTCAGGCTGTGATAAGTTCTGCGGGCCTTGTGGTAGCCTTATAAGTCTGTGGTGAGAGCACAGCTGGGTAATGTACTTAGCTGCCCGCAGTGTCAGCGTGAGCTTTCAGTTGTGTTGCGGGCTTCAATCCTACCTCCGTTGGGGCCCAGGCCTGGTGCAGCCCGACCCTGCCTTTCTCCTTGCTGCGGGCACTAACGGCGTGCGCCCCGTCCGCGCTGCCAATATATTGCTGGCTCTGTGGTGCGTGTCACGGGCACCTTTGCTGGGAAGTGTGGCGCCTCACGGGGCCCCCGTGTCACCCCGGGGCCCAGCTAGAGCGCCCCCCCAGGGCTTGTCACGCTTGGGAGCCGGCATCCATCTTCAGCGTCCCGCAGAAGCGGGGTAACTTGCTGCTTGTGGTGCTGCTCCCGACGGAGAAGCTCCGATGGTTCTGCGGCGGCTCCCCACCTCTCTCCTTGCTGCGGGGGCTGCCGACGTGTGCCCAGTCCGGGCTGCCACTGTTGCAGCCCCTGCGGCATACCTCTCGGACACCTCCGCTGGGAAGTGTGGGGCCTCACGTGGCTTTCGTGCAACCCTGGGGCTTAGCTAGGGCGCCACCCAATCCCCTCGGGGGTGGGGGGCACTGCGGGCCCCTGCCGCTTGTCACGCTTGGGAGCCAGGGTCTGCCTTCGGTGTCCCACGGAAGCGGGCGAACTTGTTGCTTGTGCTGCTGCTCCCGTCAGACTAAACTCCGATGGCTCCACGGCAGCACCGGGGTCCGAGCTGCCCGCCAAAGCCATGCCTTGAGGCGGTTGCCGCCAGGATCCGCACCGAGGCACGCCTCCGTTCCTAATTGTAGTGTGCGTCCGCCATCTTGGATTTTCGAATGCTGTCTGCTCCGGGGAACCCTGTCCGATTTCGGGCATAATGGTTGGGCGTACGATGCTCATCTTCGAGCCAGCAATACTAGAGCAGATCCGGTTGCCTTAGGTGGAGTCGGCGACCCAAATTCGTTGCGGGAACTGCATATTTTACGCTTAGGCAGTGGGCTTCCAACGGATGGCTTCAAAGGAGCAGCCACATCGATGGCGCTCCTGGCCATGCCTCCAATAATGTAATTTATAGGCTTTTAGCCATGCCAGACATTGGCTCTAAAATATTTTCTAGTATATTGCAGAGAAAATTAGTTGAGTGGGTTTTGTCTAGGAAGTTGTTGTCCTCATTCCAAACGGGATTTGGTAAATCGTATGGTGCTTTGCACAACCTCTGTACTTTACAAACGATTATTAGTCGCTGCCAGGAAGAAAACTATAGGAATGTTTTATTTTTGTTTGTTGATTTCTCCAAAGCTATTGATTCTGTCTCCCGTAATTGGCTTTGGGCTAAACTAAGCAGTTTGGATATCGATGGCTCTCTATTATACTTTGTTGCATTCTATACCAACACTACTGTTTCTCTTCGGGTGAACCAGCAGGCCACCAAGGATATACCTACCCATGGCATACAGGTTTGAAACAGACTTGTGGCCTGGCCCCTTTTTTTTTAAAATTTAATTTGTATGTGGCAGATATGGGTGGCTGTATTGGCTCATTTCCTGTACCTTGGATTGGGTATGCCGACGATACCGTCATTATGGACTGTACCCCTATTGGGCTACATAGATCTTTAGATGCACTGGCCGTGTTCAGGCAGGCTAATGACCTCTCTGTCAATAGTGCCAAAACCCCTGAAGCATATATAGAAGTGGCGCTATGCTAACGAACTGTTGGAAGTTGTGGACAGTTGGGGTACCTTTCCATAGCACTCCATCAACACGAAAGTATGGTGATTTTTTAACTATGTAGACATGGCTTACGATAAGGCGATGTATTCATAAGAGGTAATCATATGGAGTGAATAGTGGAAATTTACAGCAAAAGTATTTTTCCGATCCTATATGGGTCTCCGATTTTCCCTAAGTCTATGATCAAATGGATGGACAACTTCCAGTTATGTTCTATTTTGGGGGTGCCTTCTGTCCCTGTCGATGCTCTTCGCTGCCAACTTGGGGTTCAATCTATCAGTTCACTATGGTTACATCAGCGAGGAAACTGTTTCTCAAGATATATCATTCACCAATTGAGGCATTCACCTATTGAGGCTGGGAATGTTTATAGTTATATTATGCGATTGTATAGGGGGCTACGTCCAACACGTTATTTGAACAGCTCAAAGCTACTGCGTTTGAACATCTATCCAATTTCGACATTGATATCTCAGTGGTATTTGAGTTGCCCAATTCTTCCCTTATTCTAAAAGAAGAATATTAACGCCGATTAGGTGGTTAATATCCAATATCTAACTAAGAAACCAATGTATTTCATCAAGGACAGCCTCGTACTTATTTGCTAAAAATACTGCCTACAAATATACAGCGTTTCATATTTTATCTACGCTTCAATATACTCCCGACTCAAGAACATAGAGGGAGATGTTTTAAATTGCCTCGATGTCGTAGACTCTGCCGAATTGTAACACTCATATTGAGACTGCACGTCATCAACTAACTCAATGTCAGGCCATTAGTGTACAATATTATGCTGGTTACAAGAAATGTGTCCATCATATTGCAGCAATAGTTGGCAACCAATTCTGGAATAGCTTATATAGTGCCGATTCCATTGTAATAGCAGGAGGAGTCTTTTATGTGTGAAATATGGCTTTGCAACAAATATTGAATTTAAATATGTTTAACATATAGACTGCACATTTCCTTTTTGGTTTATGGATTGTTTTCCTCTAACTGTATGATGCGTTCTGTTTTTTATTATTGTACATGTATTGTATGTTAAATGGCTAAAAGTTTGTATTTTAACCATATGCTCTAAATCAAAAAAAGAAATGACATTTAAAAAAAGACATTGCAAATGTCCCTCTAGACGCTATTTGCAAAGCAGCTACTTGGAGTTCCGTTCATACCTTTACGCAGCAATACTGAATTGACCCACATTCTGAAGCAGCATTCATTTTTACTGTGCTGATTGTCTTTTTTTTTTTCTGCTGACTATATTCCCAAAATGGCTGCTCCTTATGGTTTTTTACCCTTGTTCTTGGAAGCATAGACTTCCTCCCTTCTCAGTTAGGAAATGACCATATAAGGCCATGTACATTTGTGGACATAGTGCAACAATCCTTTAGAAGGTCCAGTGAGTGTTTAAGCTGTCTGGAACTGGCTAGTGGGGCTTTTTGACCCCAAGATACATTCCAAGCAGAATGAGATCGCTGTTTCGGTGGAGCTGGCTGCCTTGGATAGCCATTCCCAAGTTTGAGTGTAGTAGGTACTGTATTTGTGTGCTTAGGATATATGGCCTGAGATTTTTAGATAAATGGAAAGGATCTGGAGCCATTTGAGATGTTGACCCTTGGAGCCGAGTATCCATTGCTGATAGATGAATGTAGGTATGCCAGATGACTGCTGCTGCAACCATCATTGGCCAAGACAGTTAGCGAAGCACTGTTTTTCTCTTTGGCAATGGGGCCTGCTTGGTGGGCTCAACTAGTCTGGATTCGCTGCATTCTCTGTCGACCAGTCTTCTACTGAATGTACATATACTAGCTTTTGGATGCTGGAAACTTTGCAAGCATTTTTTCTTTGCCCTTTGAGGACTTTCTCACTTGCTGCTGCTACTCTTTGCTGAACCATCCTGCCCAGTGCCAGTCCACAGTGTATGCAACTGCTAATCAAGTTTACTGCTTCTGTTTACAGTGTCCTTCATTTTGGGAATTGAGATAAATGCATTTTCAGTCCATCCAGGGGTGTCTGTGTTAGGATAGTTTTTCTAAAGTCCACCCAAAGGGCCTTTATAAAACTATACCTTGGGCAATACAGAAACTCCAACTCTTAGTATGAGTCAGTACCACCTGATATTATGGTAGCAGGGACAGAGCCGCCATGCTTGTCTTAGATGTGAGAGAGGGCTGTAGAGGTACCAAGAACGTGTAGCACACATGCTCCAAAGAAACACTTATATATATACACACTGTATTGTAAAAAATAAAGGTGTATATATATTTCGGATGCTTGTTAATCTGCTTAGATTCACACGCCATGCCTATAGTCTGACATCTAGTGATAATCACAGAATTTTGCATCTTTCTTTCGAGCATCGAAAGGGGATGTTGATATGGTCGTGACAGTAACACTATCCCTGACGTGTAATGTACCCAAAATCCCTCACGCGTCGAGGCCCAGATTGTTTCTTCCCGCCCGCCCAACTAGTTGGTCGCCTTATGCAGAGCTCGCAAGAGTTGGTATTGCAAAATAGTTCCCACGACCGATATTGTCTAGTTTCGCCTACTTCTCTTCGACTGCTTCATGGACCCCTACGCTGAAGACATCCACTGCTTTTCGCCGACAGGTGCATCGATGATCGCATGGCCTCGGCCCTCCGGCCAGGCCCTTACAGTAGGGAGAGTGGGTCCCTGGGTTGATTCTTTCTGAGAATGCATTTCCTTTTCACCTCTCTTACACTTTCTGGTCTGGCTGCCACCTTTTACCTCCGCTATGGAGAGGCCTCCATTTGAATTTTGTCGTGCAATGAAAATACACCTGGAAAGGCACCCATCGCAAATGCAATAGTTGCTTACCTCGTGACCACGACAAGCGTGCCTGTTAGTCCTAATAGGTTAAAACTTTTGTCCTAATAGGTTAAAAGCTAGGCGGACAAAGCGGTGGGCAGCCTATGCAAAAGTTGTTCACCTGTGGGCGCCGTCGCCTCGGATGACGACTTTAGCGGCAGCCATGGCTCCAAACCTGATGGCAGACACATTTTGTCAGAACCCACCGGTTCCCAGGTGCCCGGCGCCGACAGACCGACCACCGGTACTTTTATGGGGAGTTCACACACCGTCGACAGGGGCACACATGCACCACCCAAGGAAAATCACACAACCCCCAGAGCCTCCTCGACGGATACGTCGAAGCACCAAACGCAACAGGTCTGCCGAAGACTTCAGCTGTGCCTGCCGAACCTCACGGTCCGGCGCCCTACCCGCAACAGTCTTCTCGGCATGCGACTGGGCATTCTACTCATAAGGGCATTCCCACAAAAAAGCACATGAGTGCCGACAAGCCGTCCAAGAGCGCGTCAGCTCCTAAGGCTTAGACGGAGTTGACACCCGCTACGACGTCTACAGGCATGTCGAAATCCATCATACAGCTGCCGAAATTGAGTCTTGCAGCTATTGTTTCAGCAGCGGAACGACCCAGAAGCACCCCATCTCGCCGAGAGTACTCTGAAGGCCCCAGTCCCTCTCCGGGGCTTTATCTGGTAATCTCCCCCTTCTGAAGAGCCTTTCCCTCCTCCAGACCCCTCCGGTTCGTCCCTGTGGACCAGGCAGAGGCTCGAGAATTACACTGATAAAATGTTCCAATTCGTGGACTTCTCAGAAAGGTACATTATTCCCAAGAGACCTAGGGAGGAGGATTCCTGCCCCATTCTACCAAAGCTGCAGAAGCTTCCAACTCAGACACAAACTCATCAGGACGAAATCGAGTATTCTGAGCCAGAAGAAACCTATGCGGATCCTTTTAGTCATGAGGATAATCCTTTTGGTCAGGACAAGACTTACCAGTGGTACCCAGACTGGGGACAAGATCAACCAGCAGATGAAGGGCCTTTGCTCTCACCCACTCCTACCCTAGATCCAGACACTATTTGTCTGGACCCGCCGTCCTCACCTCAACAGAGGCAGCCATTGACAATAGATGACCAAGTGGTATTTAATGCCATCCTAAAGAGGGCCGAGGACCACTTTCAGGTCACCACCCAGAAGGCTTTTAAGGACTCTAATTATGCTGAGGACATTCTTAAGGAAAAACCTCCCACAAAACACAAGTCAAGCTATTCCTCTGCTGACAACACCTTGCTGCTTCCTTATTGTCTCCTTCTCTTACAAGTACTGTCAACCCTCAGGTTGAGAAACTGTTTCACCCCTCCATCTGACCCTATGTACATTTGAGGTCATGCCACACCGACCTCTCTGGTTGTTGCAACCACCAGGAAAAGGGCAGCGATCCACTGTCTACGGTAGAGGCTCCCCTGGATAAGGACTGCAAAAAACTCTATGCCCTTGGCAAACGTATTACCACATCTGCAGCCTATTCGACCAGAATTGCGAATAATACCACCCTTCTCGCCTAGTTACAGCGACGTGCAGTGGGGCCTGCTCCAAGAAGACCTCCAAGAGGTCCCATAACCCCACCGATCACGCCTCCTGGCAGTAGTCTGTGAGGGTAGACTTGTGACCCAAAATGTTCTCAAACACTCTAGACGCTGCTGAAACTGCAGGACACACTCTGGCACAGGGTACTCTCCTCAAGAGCCACGCCTGGCTAAAAAATTCAGTCTTCAAGCTGGAAACTCAGGCGTCCCTGATAAATAAGCCCGAAGAAGAAACAAACTTAAGGCTGTGGATGACGCCTTGGAAACAGATAAAAAAAGAACACTAGACACTAAATTGCTGCCAAGCCTTTCCAACAGTGGTGAGGTTCAAAATCGTGTACCTTTCGGCCTCAGTCCTTCTCCCGTTCTCCCCACGGACAATATGGCACTGGGGGTACCCAATGGTCCTCCGGACGAGGTTCATCTGACAATAGCCAATATCAGCAAAGGAGGCAAAGTTAAAGGCAGAAACTCCACCCCAAGAGGCTCCCCGGCATCTGCATCAAAATGACTTGCCAGTCCGGGCACCCTCCCATGCCTCCCCTGTCAGGGGACTGCTGTCATATTTCATTCACGCATGGGAGGGGGTCACATCAGGAAGTAATCCCACTGCTGGTACAGGGGGATTACATGGGAACATTGGATGTGAAAGATGCATACTTTATATTTCAATGTTGCCAGGGCACAGAAAGTACCTACGGTTCATGATGGAGGACAAGCACCATCAGTTCAAGGTTCTTCTCTTCAGCATTGCCTCAGCTCTACGGTTGTTCACGGAGGTACTGGTGATAGTAGGATCTACGTGTTCCGACCGTGGCTGATTTGCCTGCGGCCGGAAAATTTCCATGAGAAAGGTGCGAACCACCAACAGTTTCCACCTTTCTCATGCGAACACCCATGACACACACCCTCAACACACACAAACCCCACTTACCTTTTTCTTCACGCTGAGTCCCTGCAGGGCCAGTTCCCTTTCACTTCCTGGATCGGGAAGCGATGCCGGAGGGTCTTTTTTTTTTTTCTTTTTCCTTCTTTTACGGGGGCTGCAGGGGTTTCTCCCACAACCCCCGCTCACTATACTAAGAAGTATAGTGAGCGGGGTGTTGCGGGGGGGCAGTCCAGTCTTTTTTAAAAATACATTTTTTTTTTTTTTACTTAACCTGCAATGCTCCCGCCAAAGGTTTGAACTTTTGGTGTTCGAACCTTTGGTGGTAGCATTTTTAGACCCTTTTGTACGTGCAACTGTTTAGATAGGGTTAAAACGTACAATACCCAGTAGTAGCTGCTCACTTGTGCAGGCAGTCCATCCCAGTTTACCCTTACCATGACAGGCTAATAACAGGGAATTCGTACGGAACATGCTGAAAAAATACCCAAATGACGATAGTCTAGGGTTCTCGATGAACGAGAAAAAGTCCATCCTAGACCCCAGCCAAGTCGAGCAGTTTTTGGGGGCTCTAATTCAGACCAAAGGCAGCCTCGTCATTCCCTCCGAGAGGGTTCAAAACATGCTGTCACAGATCCCTTACTAAGTAGCCAGTCGCGCGGTGACCATACGCAAAGCCATGAGACTGTTTGATGGCCTCCTGCATTTACCTAGTTCCACACGCACGTCTGCGTATGCACCCCAGGATGGCTCTCGAGACAATGGTGTCGGGCCAGCGGACAATGGGACGATCTAGTAGTGGTCTCTGCAGCCCTCGTTCAGTCTCTGCAGTGGTGGTCAAGGGAAAACCTCCTGCAAGGGAAAACCACCCTTTCCTTAGAAGCCACTCTCACCACAGATGCATCTGATGGGGTGAGGGGGGTGCTCACGTCCTTCATTAGACGGCGCACAGCGTATGGCCCCCAGCAGTAGCATCCAACATATAAACATGTTGGAACTGGTAGCAGTGTTCAAGGCCCTAAAGGCCTTCAAAACACACCTCCAGGGGAAGACCCTTCTAGTCTGCACAGACAGTACTACGGCCATGTATTACTTAAACAAGGGGGCACTCACTCTCTAGGGCTGTCCAGACTGTCCCAGAACATATGGAAGTGGGCTCTCAAACCCAAGATGTTCCTCCTGTCACATGTTCCAGGGGAACTCAAATCTTCTGGCAGACGTACTCAGCAGAGACTTCCCTCTACCTGCAGAGCACGAGTGGCGACTGCCGGAGGGCATTGTACTCACCGTCTTCGTAGACTGGGGCATACCAGTGGTCGGCTTGATCGCCACTTTGAAGAACGCACAATGCCCAGTCTACGCCACCCGGTACCCTTAGAACTGCTCCAAGGGGAACGCCTTTGGATAACATGGTCTGGGAAATTTGTGTATGCAGCCCCCCTCCAACCTCCAATTCCCTTGCTCAACAGATTAGTGCACAAGATGCACCAAGAGCCAGTCAGGATGATTCTGGTTGCCACGATGTGGGCCTGCCAGCCTTGCTTCTCCCATCTCATGGCAATGTCTGTCTCCCCTCCCAGGAAGCTGCCATGCCCGTACAACGTGCTGTCTCAAGACCAGGGGGAAACAGCCTGGCTCCTGAGGTCATAGAGTTCGGGCACATCCAACCAGATGTATCGACATACTGAGAAGCATGGAAACCTAACACCGGGCATTGCTACTCCAGCAAATGGAAGCGTTTTGTCATTGGTGTAATGACAAGGGCACCAATCCTATTGAATGCACTCCTAAACATATTGTCTTGTACCTGACCCACCTATTCGTTTCAGGTCTGGTTTTCAATTCTCTAAAGATCCACTTAGCTGCGTTTTCCTCGTACACCACGTCCCAAAGCAAGGTTTCGTGGTGGAAAATTCTGGTAATTAAAGCATTTATGGAAGGGGTAACAAGGCTTGCCCCCCCCCCCCCACCGACCCCTATTTCCAACCCAGTTCCCGGGTGTGGGACCTGAATGTTTTTCTTACTAGATTAATGGGGCCTCCCTCTGAACCAATGCACAAGGCTAGCCTTAAAGCACTCCCAAGACAGCCTTCCTGGTGGCAATCTCCTCTATAAGGAGAGTTTGAACTGCAGGCCCTTTCAGTTCAGCACCCATTTGTCACGATTCACAAAATTTGTGCACACACCCATGCTTTGCGCCTAGATTTATCTCAGTTCCATGTAAACAATCCATGGAACTACCCACCTTTTTCCAGAATCCCCAGTAACTAGGTGGAATAAGCCTCCACACACTGGATGTGATGAGAGCGCTTATCTATAATCCTGAAAAAACAAAGCCACTAAGGAAAACAAACAAGTTCTTAGTTTCAGTGGCAGCTGGCAGAGAAGGGGGCCCTGTCTCTAAATCAGCTATCTCAAAGTAGATCGTAAACTGCATCACACTGTTACACTCTTGCCACGAGAGATCTACCCTTCACACCTAGAGCACACTGCACTCTGGGCACAGGGGCTACCATAGTATTCATTGCAACTGTTGCTCTTGAGTCCATTTGCAAAGGAGCAACCTGGAGTTCTGTACACCCCTTTATAGAACACTACTGCCTAGATACAATCTAGGTCTGATTCTCAGGTGGGACAGGCGGTGCTAATACATCTTTGCTACTGTTCCTTCACACATCCCACCACCATCTCTGGGTACTGCTTGCTAGCCTAGGCACAGCATGTGATTCTAATCAAATTCACAAGCATCAGAAGACCTGCATTACTCACCGTAGTAGCATTTCTGATGATTGTATCTGCTTAGATCCACCTGCACCCACACTTCCTCCCCTCATGGAGTAGAAGGAACATGGAGCTCTTACAACTTCTCTCTCCTGTACTTGCTCACACTAGAAGGCTCCCTTGTGGCAGAAAAAACACAACCAGAGGGACCTCGACGCGTGAGGGATTTTGGGGACACTACATGTCACGTATGGGCTAGTGTTAGTCACGCCCATGTCGATGTCCCTATTCGATCTTCGAAAGAAAAATGCAATACTATGCTATTTCCACTAGATGTCGGACTATATGCATAGCATCTGAATCTAAGCAAATTTAATCATCAGAAATGCTATTACGGTGAGTAATGCACGTCTTACTACTCCTATTACCTCTGATTATTTATAAATCACCCTTTCTAACTTGTATTTATTCCAGCAATTCAAAGGTTTTTGACAAATTGATTTCAACCGCAACCATTACTTCCAACCGGAAATATGCAAATTTGATATTGGTTCACTCTTAGTGGGCTTGAGTAATATTCGCTAGAAGAGGAGATGAATTAATATGTAAACCTGTTTGTTTATTGATTTGTATGGTGCACCAAACCCAAAGGTAACGGCGCAACAGAGAACAGAAAACATGGATACTTGAAGCATAGTTACAGAGTAGAGCATAAAGGTACATAACAGGCAATTTAAATATCTCATCTGATTATATTTGGATAATTTCTTATAGCATCTGGAAACCTCTTGATGTTTCCTATTTCAGGTGTCAAGATGAAGTTGTTTTGTCTAAAAAGTATATATACAAAGGTGTGGAAATTCTAGTACTCGTCTGTCTTATTATACTGTGCATACAACATATCTCCTAAATCTAAGCCTTCATTCTCAGCAGAGCTTTGTGGAAAAAAACATTCCTGGTTCACTAGCTTAGCTTTTGCAGAGCTCTACATCCGTAGTGTTTAACAAATCCCTATAACACCAACTCTGTGTTTACAATTGTGATAGTGCTGCTCACCAATAAGTAGGTTGTTTGTCCATTTACATCTGAGCGCAGGTACAAAATTGATCAATATTAAATACTGGTTTTAATTTAATACATGAACCGATTGAAGTATTCTTGTTTTCCATTTTAAGGAAAAAATAAGTTGCATTTTACATATTTAAAAATAACATCCTATTATTCATGAAGTTCGTTGGGCTTTTAAGTGTTTTGTTTAATTTCAGATGGTGAACTTAATGTCTTGGATGACATTTTGACTGAAGCGCCTGATCATGACGATGAGTTGTACAATCCAGAAAGTGAACAGGATGTGAATGAGAAAAAAGGTGAGCGTCTCCATTATCGGCCATTGTCAATGCAATTAACAATTTCATTTTCACAGGTCTGTTTATTGTATCAAGAATTCCAGCGATCTTTGAATGTACAGATGAGATCCATGGCTTCTGTAGTTCACTTATTTAGTTTGTTCTGTGCATATGCTGTTGACACACATATTCTTCTGGCATGTTTTGCTCTCTGGAGGATTCTGTGGCAGCATATAGTGCTGCATTATTAAGCACTGATTTGGATAGCCTGCAATAGAGAAAAAATAGACCCTTCTAAATTTGATGCATTACCATGCTAATGTTCTTTTTGAAACCACTTTTTTGGGCTATGGCCCCCAAGTAGATCTATACATTTTGTATTTCTTTTTGGACCCTGATTTTTCCGAAGGCAACAAATGAATATACTATTCATTACAATCTAGTTTCTTTTAAGTATGCTGCCAGGGCAGAGTTTAAAATAATGTCCTTACCCCCATTGTCTGTGCGTTTATAATGATGCATTCCATTTTGAACTTACAAAAAGTGACTTGTCCATAAAAGTCCTAAAAGCTGCACTTGACATGCTCACTTGCTACTGTTCTTAGTAGGACATCATCCATGCCGTCAAATCTGTGGTCTTCCATTCATATTGAGTTTTAGATCCTATGTTTTAATGACATAATGTATCTCCTACATATAGCAAAAGCTGAACATTCCATGGTCTTATGTTTGGTAGTTGTGCTTGGGCGGGCAAGCCTTGTCTATCCTTCATCCCCTGGACTGCATGGAATTGCTTCCTGATCGATAAATGTTATGTTGTGTTACTTGACATTTATATAGCGCCTTAAATATCATTGGTATGACCTCAAAGCGCTGGTAGTTTGTACGCTGAACACCCTCGGGAACCACAGTTCTAGTCAGTGGAGAGAGAGAGAGAGCGCGAGCGTCATATGGTGCGTGGGTGCACCAGATATGTGTTTAGTTGATGTGGTTGTTGCATGATGGCTGCTTTTTAGCGGTAGGTGTGGTGCTGAGGAATCAGTTGGATGTGTTCAGTCTGGAGGGTGGACACCCAGACTGAGTTCTGGCTGCGTTGGGCCTGAGGAGAGCACCTAAGCTAGCCGGTATGTGGTTGGCTAGCCGTGTTTTATTACGATGTGTTTGTGGGGGTCATGTTAGTATGAGAACAGCAGGCCAAATTTTGTCATAGTATAGCTGTGTTCTAGTTGAATGATGGTGTATAGGAGAGAGTGAGCGTAATAGTGTGATATAGTGGTTATCAGTAAAGCGCTTGCGACCAGGCACGAGAGCAGGACAGGGGGGCTTACATAGCGGCATACATATATAAAGCGACAGGATGAATAGGGGCGAACTTGTGATACCGATAGCATGGGGGTACACGTATTTGGCATATACATTTTTGACTTTTAGTCACAATCAACGATGTTGGAACACTTTCTAAATTCAAACTATAACACAGTGATGCTGTTAGGCACACTTTCTAAGTTCAGATTTTAAAGAGTGAATGATGACCACAATTTTTCATGCCAGAAAAAATATTTTGTAGCTTGTCGCACACCTCATGCTATTAAATCTTATTGTGCCTAGCATTAAGATTCCCTCCTCTGGAAACCTTTTACAGTTTGTGGTTTTGGCGCCCTTTTCAGGAGCCTGGAGAAGACTGAAAATCGCTGCTTGGATTATCGTTGCTAATCGCGTCCAGCACTCTGGTGAGGGGACTTCAGGGATTCAAATCAAGTCTCTGGAGGTCCAGAAGGACGCCACCAAAGCTTCAGTGCTATTTGGATTTTTGGCAAGGTCGCATCACGCCAAGGGATGGCTCAAATGCAGGTGGTCTTGAGTCTAGTGGGTCTCACCAGGCTCTGGTTCGTGTTCGTCCTTTTCAGGATCCCCAGGTCGATTGGATGGAAGGGTTACAGAAGGCTCCGGTTACACAGCAGGCTCTCCGGTCGCAGAAAATGACTACAGCAGTCGTCTCTTTGTCTTCCTCTTTGGTTTTAGCTCCAGTGGTCGACTTGCCAGCAGCTTCTGTGTTTGGAGTATTTAACAGGAACTAGCACAACATGTGCATTCTGTCCCTGCATTGTACAGCAACTGGGGGGGTGGGGGTGGGCGGTCTGGCTGTCCAATCAGTCATAAAGGTAAAACCACTGCCACTAGCCAAATCATGTAACACTTGCAATTGTTACAAAATGTTACCAGGTAAGTAAGAAAGGGGATACATTGTTTCTGATGTTTGTTAATCTGCTTAGAATCACATGCTGTGCATAGGTCCGACATCCAGTGGTCACTGCGGAGTATTGCATTTTGTTTTCGTAGTCGAAAAGGGGACGTCGACAAGGCGTGTCTGTAACACTATCCCTATAGTGACGTGCGTTGTACCCACAATCCCTCACGCGTCGAGGTCCCTCAGATTGTTTTTTTCCGCCCAGCTTCTGGTCGCCTTACGCGGAGCTCCTAGAGAGACATTGCAAATACTTACTACGGACCTCGGTCCTTAATTATACTTATTATATTGTTAAAGATCCCTCCCCTCGACGTTAGCTGTGAAGCTGTTTCTCCGCCGAGCAAGTTTTCGACGGAGGGGAAGAGACGGAGGAGATCCTTCGGCGCTGCCGAACACGTGGCCTGGCCTCGCCGGCCAACATACAGTAGGGAGAGTGGGGGTTCGAACTTTTATCTTCTCTTTGAGAATGTCTTTCTTTCTCCCCTACCTTTCCCTTGGGGTTGTTATCACCAGTTATTATTGCCTCAGCTATGGAGAGGACACCTTTTAAGTTTTGCCACGCTGTAGGGGCAAATACACTTGGAAGGACAAACACAAGCTCTGTAATCGTTGCTTGCCCCTCGATCATAAGGACAGCTACGCGGCCTGTAAACTCTTGAAACCAAGAACTCTTAAAAAACGCAAAGTTAAGAGATGGGCGGACTACGCTATGTCGAAGTCAGTTTCCTCACCCGCCGCCGCTGTTACAGAAAGTGACGAGGAGGGTGATAACTCGACGCCCGTTACGGAAGTCATTAACCCCCAGAAGGAGCGCTCGCGCTCCTCGATGTCAGTCCCCGACCCCGACGGGCTCGGCTCACGCCCTGCTCATGGGGATGAACACCCCGGCGACAAGGACGCACACAGACCCCATAGGCCTAAGCACACAACCCACGGCTCTTCTTCGTCGAAGACGAAGGATCCATCAGCGCCGAAGGGGACGCAGGGCACTCCGGCGTCTACCTCAGACCGTAAGGGTCTCGAGCCCCACCCGCAAACGCAGCCGCGACCAGCGATTGGGCTTTCATCAAACACGGGCGCTACCCCAAAATCATCCGACGTAACGCTCCATAGAGCGGCCGTCGAGGAACAACGCGTAACGCAGGCAACGTCGACACCAGAGTCCTCTACTGACAAACTCGTTGTTGAGAGCCTGGCGAGAATTGTTTCCGAAGACACACGTAAGCGGACGACGAAACAAACGTCGAATACCGCACAAAAAGCTATAGAAACGCCGAAAAAGCATAAGAGTAGCCAGGAACTGCCCCTTTCATCTAAGGGCACTTCGGAACTACCGGAGGGCTTTTCAGATGGCGATGGAAACCTTTCTTTGACGTTGTGGGAGCGTTCTAAGCGTTTTGAAGGTGAAAACACTGATTTCCCCCCTCTAGACTATCCAGGGGTCCCCCATGAGACCCTTGAAAGACTCCATTCTTGTATGGAGAAAATGGAAAGGTTTTTGGGAAACCAAAACCCACCCACACCCAAAAGACTAAGAGAATGGCCCCAGGATGACCCTAGGGTCAAAATTCCTAGGCTGTTTCCCCCTTCTACAGACATATATGACTTCACGGAAGAGGAGCAATACCTCCAGGAGGATGATGAGTGTTTGGGTGGAGAGGAAGAACATGAGGAAGAGGGGTTTGAAGAAGATCCTTACACCAGTGCAGGAGCTTTCGAAGAAGATACAGCTACCTCGCAGCCTTGGCAATCCCCATCAGTGCACTCAGACCCTGATGTCTTTCACCCTTCTCCTCCCAAGGATTCACCTATTGGAAACACCTCTCCCATAGATGACCAACCTTCACTTAATGCACTATTGCGCAAGGCAGCAGCGCATTTTGAAATAGACACAGGGGAGACTCTTCCTGACATAGACTTTGTAGAGAAAGTTATTAAAGAAAAAGCCCCTGTTAGTCAGTCTATTCCGCTCCTGGCTTCTATATAGAGAAGAATAACTCCTTCCCTTTCCAATCCTGCCTTAGTCAGAGGGGTCAACCCTCGGATAGAAAAGCTCTTCAGCCCTTCGCCCTCTGACCCGTTGTACATCAGAGGCCATTCTATTCCGGACTCCCTCGTAGTTACTAATACAAGGAAAAGAGCAGGGGTACCGCTATCCACTAGTAAGGCACCACCAGACAAAGAGGGCAAAAAGCTCTATGCACTTGGGAAGAGAATCACGACGTCCGCCGCCTTTTCAACTAGGATTGCAAATAACAATTCCCTACTAGCTAGCTACGCAGATGCACAGTGGAGCAAGCTGCGCAGCGAAGCAGAGGACACACCAGAACCCCTGCGTTCACGCCTGTTAGCTTCAATCTCAGAGGGAACTCTTGTAAACCGGGGGCATCGTAAAGAACTCCTTAGATGCCGCAGAGACGGCTGGCCGTTCCCTGGTTCAGGGAACACTTCTCAAACGCCATGTCTGGCTGCGCAATTCGGGATTTAAGCCGGAAACCCAGGCTTCCCTGATGAATAAGCCCATAGAAGAAACACATCTGTTTGGGAAAGCAGTTGATGAGGCCCTAGAACATGCGAAGAAAGAGTTTGATACCATCAAAACTCTTGACCAAATTTCTAGGCCCCCTAACAGACGCGGCTATGGCAATAGACACTCCTTTCGTGGCCAACGCCAGCAGCAAAACCAACAGCAATTTTACTCTGCTACCAACTGGCCCTCTAACCAGGGTAACAACACCCAGTTCAGTCAAAGAGGCCAACGCCGTGGCAGGGGAAGAGGTCGCGGCTCCAGCCCCAAAGGTTCCACGCCCAATACCAACAAGTGACCCGAAGATTCGGGTCCCCTCCCATGCATCACCGGTCGGGGGCCGGCTAACATTGTTCCTTTCAGCATGGGAGGGAATATCGTCAGACCGCTGGGTATTATCCACCATAGCCCACGGATACGGCATCGAATTCAACGGTTCCCCGAAGTACAGACCCCCACGGAACCGACGCATGACACCGGAACACCTCACCATTCTTCTACAAGAAGTAGAAGAGCTACTGAAAAAAGAAGCTATAGAGGCTGTCCCCCTATCTCAGGTAACAGAAGGTATTTATTCAGTGTACTTCCTTGTACCCAAAAAGGACTTAACCATGCGCCCTGTATTAGATCTGCGCCCAGCGAACAAGTTTGTCAAACCCCAAAAGTTTCGTATGGTGACCTTGCAGGAAGTAATCCCACTGTTATCACAGGGGGATTACATCACAACACTGGACATGAAAGATGCATACTTTCATATTTTAATGTTGCCAGCGCACAGAAAATACCTCAGGTTCAAGATAGAGAACAAACACTACCAGTTCAGAGTACTACCCTTCGGGATAGCATCTGCAGCAAGGGTATTCACGAAGGTACTGGCAGTGGCAGCGGCCCACCTGCGCAGGTTATCCATCCCGGTATACCCTTACCTCGACGACTGGCTCATAACAGGGGATTCTTACGAAACATGCTTCTCCAATACCCAAAAGACCGTAGACCTTTTGTTCCAACTGGGCTTCTCCATCAACGAAAAGAAGTCCAGCTTAGACCCCAGCCAAATCAAACAATTCCTAGGGACTCTAATTCGAACAAAGGACGGCCTCGTCTTCCCCTCCAACGAGAGGGTCCAAAACATGCTGTTTCAGATCCCCCATTAAGTGGCAGGTCGAGAGGTGACGGTACGCAAAGCAATAAGCTTGCTAGGAACGATGGCGTCATGTATTTATTTGGTACCTCACGCGCGCCTGCGCATGCGCCCAATGTAAGAGTGGCTCAACAGCCAATGGTGTCAGGCCAGCGGACAATGGGACGATATAGTGGTGGTCTCGCAGGCCTTGGTTCTCTCGCTACGGTGGTGGACAAAAGAAAACCTGTTATTAGGGAAAACTTTTGCCACACCCGAAGCCACTCTAACCACAGACGCATCCCTTACAGGATGGGGGGCTCACCTATCCCATCAGACTGCTCACGGAGCGTGGACTCCGAGCTTAGCATCCAAGCATATAAACCTGCTCGAACTACTAGCGGTGTTCAAAGTACTGAAAGCCTTTCAGGAACACCTACAAGGAAAGACAGTGATGGTCCTCACAGACAGCACCACAGCCATGTACTACCTCAACAAGCAAGGGGGCACTCACTCTCCAGGACTGTCCAGAACATCTAGAAGTGGGCTCTCAAACACAACATGTTCCTACTATCACAACATGTACCAGGGGAACTCAATCTGCTAGCAGACAAACTCAGCAGAGACTTCCCCCTGCCCGTAGAGTACGAATGGCGGTTACAAGAAGACATCGTCTTCGACGTCTTCACACAGTGGGGTTTCCCAGAAATAGACCTGTTCGCAACTCTGGAAAACTCTCAATGCCAAGATTACGCCTCCAGGTACTCCCAGAACCAGTCCAAGGGGAACGGTCTATCGATTCCATGGCCAGGGAAATTTGTTTACGCTTTTCCCCCCCGACTCCCCTTCTCAACAAGATAGTGCACAAGATACACCAGGAACAAGTTACCATGATACTGGTGGCCCCTATGTGGGCCCGACAGCCATGGTTCGCTCACTTGTTGAAGATGTCTCTATCTCCTCCAGTGAAACTGCCCTGCCCGTACAACATGCTGTCACAAGACAGGGGCAGGACACTGCACCCATGCCCTCAGACCATGAACTTAGCAACCTGGCTCCTGAGGTCATAGAATTTGGACATTTACAACTTCCACAGAGGTGCATGGACATCCTCAGAGAGGCCAGAAAGCCTAACACTCGTCACTGCTATTCTAGCAAATGGAAAAGATTTGTCATCTGGTGTAGAGGGAAGAGTATCAACCCCGTTGACTGCTCTCCCACACAAATTATTCTGTACCTGGACTCTGGTCTAGTATTCAATTCTATTAAAGTACACCTGGCAGCGGTTTCGGCTTACACCCCTTCACAACTCAAAGTATTGTGGTGGAGGATCCCAGTAATCAAAGCCTTCATGGAAGGGGCAAAGAGAATACACCCTCCAATAGCAAACCCAGCTCCTGGCTGGGATCTAAATGTGGTACTCACCAGGCTCATGGGGTCACCCTTTGAACCCATGCACAAGGCAACTCTTAAAGATCTCACTTTTAAGACTGCTTTCCTAATCGCTGTTACCTCCATTAGGAGAGTAAGTGAACTACAGGCCCTTTCGGTTTTAGACCCCTTTGTAACAGTTCACAAAGATAAAGTGGTTCTACGCACACACCCATGGTTCGCACCGAAATTCATCTCCAAATTCCATGTCAACCAGTCTATAGAACTACCAACGTTCTTTCAAAATCCTTCAAATCTACGAGAAAAAAGCCTGCATACACTTGATGTGCGCAGAGCTGTCATGTTTTACATGGAAAGAACTAGTCCACTGAGAAAGACTAATCAGTTCTTTGTCTCGGTGGCAGCAGGAAGAGAAGGAGATGCAGTTTCAAAATCCACTATATCTAGATGGATTGTACAATGCATCACTCTCTGTTACACTCTTGCTAAGAGAGAACTACCCTTCAAGCCAAGAGCACACTCTAATCGAGGCACTGGGGCATCCATAGCATTCATTGCAAATGTTCCCCTTGAGTCCATCTGCAAAGCGGCAACCTGGAGTTCTGTACACACCTTTACAAAACACTACTGTCTAGATGCCCACTCTAGATCTGATTCCCAGGTGGGACAAGCAGTATTAAGACATCTTTTCTCTACTGTTCCTTCTCACAACCCACCGCCAACTCCGGGTACTGCTCGCTAGTCTATGCACAGCATGTGATTCTAAGCAGATTAACAAACATCAGAAGACAGTGCATTACTTAACCGTAAAAGCATTTCTGATGGTTGTATCTGCTTAGATTCACATGCGCCCACCCTTCCTCCCCGCTCGGATGGAAGGAACATAGACATCCTTTTCTATATCTCTCTTTTCTGTACTCCCTCACGTCTAGAAGGCTCCCTCAGGG
This sequence comes from Ambystoma mexicanum, assembly GCF_040938575.1. Classification (NCBI taxonomy): domain Eukaryota; kingdom Metazoa; phylum Chordata; class Amphibia; order Caudata; family Ambystomatidae; genus Ambystoma; species Ambystoma mexicanum. The sequence continues at coordinate 82,384,456 of NC_090937.1, forward strand.
CAGAAAAATACAAACAGAGGGACCTCGACGCCTGAGGGATAATGGGTACAACGCACGTCACTATAGGAATAGTGTTACAGACACGCCTTGTCGACGTCCCCTTTTCGACTACGAAAAACAAAATGCAATACTCCGCAGTGACCACTGGATGTCGGACCTATGCACAGCATGTGAATCTAAGCAGATACAACCATCAGAAATGCTTTTACGGTAAGTACTGCATTGTCATTACCCCCCCCACCTCACTTATACAAAATGTAAATGGCATGAAAATCCCTCTTTACTACTTGGGAACTGTAGTTCACACAAGTATACGAAAGAGAAATTAACAGGGGAGCCCAAAGGGGCCCCCCAGCCTAAGCCCAAAAGTTAAAGAAAACTAGAACTTCAACTACACTACAGAGAGACATGAAAACTCGCCCATAAAAAGTGTAAGACTAGTTGAGAGGGGAAAAAGATTCCCCTTCACCTAGGGACAAGGTAAAATAGTTACCAAGTCCAAGCAAAAAGTTCTGGGGTTTACACAGGTCAGGAAGATATCATTAACAGACCCTTTATACCTTAAGTATGGTATTGGGTCGCCCTTGGGGCATCAAGTCCAATGGGTGCTTTTTCAGGCTCCCTGTTTGTTTTCCCTAGCGCGATTCTATCCCCCTACACAGGATTAAGGGAGTAGGTTGGTGCAGGAAGACTTTAGTTTTTGGCTCCACCAAGGGGCGAAGCCATTTTACTGCTTTGCTAGCCCAATGTGTCTTTTTGGTGCAATGTCCCCCTCTAACCGGTTTAAGCCATTATAGGTCAATTGTCTCTCCCTCTCACTTCCTGTGTGTTTGACTTCGACTAAGTGGCAGTACCAGAGACCAGAAATAGTGGTTGGCCATCTGACCCTTTGCCTCGAGGCCCCTTTAGTGGTTGGCCTTTGGCCAGCCCCTTTGTGCAAGGGTATTTAGGCTTTGACCTGCCCCTGCTAATCTCTTGCTGCTTTGTTCCTGGAACAGAGTTGATGTGCTGAAGCTTTCCTGTGCTTCCTTACATTTTTACAATTTGTAAAGCCCATCCGTGGTGAAATTTGATTAGGTGAACTTGAAGACGCCTGCTGACTCTCCAAAAACAAAACGTTTTCTGAGCTGTTTACCACACAACCAACCTGCCAGGATCATCTGCTTTTCTGTGAGTCACTGTTGGTGCCCAGAACAGTTGTGAGACTTCACCAACCTGCTAGTTTTTCTGATTAGGATGTCTGATGTTGCCTTCAGCCGTTGCCACCGATCTGGGATGATTTGCTGAATTGCTGTCTTCATCTGTTGTCCACCATGCAGCTGAGATCTATCTACATGAACTGCACGTTTCAGCGGAGTCTTCCTCGTCATTCCGCCAGCCGTTACCACAGATCACCATTACCACAGACTCTTTCCTAGAGGGATGGGGGCTACCCTGGACAGCCAGAGCTCATCAAGAGCAGCTGGAACACATCAACTGGCTCGAGATGATGGCCATCTGGCTTGCTCTCAAAGCCTTTCTCATGATCAGCTGAAACTCGGTCTGCATCCAAACAGACAGCTCCACCTGCATGCATTAGATCAACATGCAGGGGAGTACTAGGTCCCCGCCTCTCTGCAGTCTTTCGATCGACAACTGGGAGTAGGCACTGTCGAACAGCATTCACTTGTCAGCGGTCCAACCTGCGGGCAGGCTGGTGATGGACAACTACGAGTGACAGTTGAGCAATGGTCCTCCAGGGGATCTTCAGCAGGTGGGGCCACCCTCAGGTGGTCCTCTTCACTACCAGTGCCAACAGGAGATGCTCCCAGTTCCCCTCTTGGCTGGGGCTCGTTGGGCGACACATTGCAGATCCTGTGGAACAACATGGGTCAGGGAGTCTTGGAGCCTTTGGCTCATCTTGATGGTGCCATAGTGGCACGCAAGACCTTGGTTCTCAGAACTTCTGTCTGTTGGATCAGCCCCCAGGATACCCCCCGGTGGGCCCAGCCCACTTACTGTCCCAGCAGGGGGCACAGTGAAACCCTGCTCTGCAGAAGTTATCGCTCGCAGCATGGTTCCTGAACAGGTTGCCCTGAAGCATCTGCACCTGTCACGGGATAACCTGGCTATCGTAAAAGGGGCTACAAGCGACTCCACCAGGAGTCAGTACAGGAGCAAGTGGACTAGGTTTTGTCACTAGGCAGAAATAAAGATTGATCCAGTAACATGCTTGTTGAATATTGATCTGTCTTTCTCAGCGCCTCTGGCTCATTCAGTGTGTGCAGTTAGACATCTGTCATACGTATCTGGTGGCCATAGGGTCCTACAAGAACTCCGGTGGTTACATCTTTTCATCCTCCAATGCGGTGGTGGTCAAACACCTGGCTGGTCTAACCAGGCTATATCCGCCATTCAAACTACCACATCCGGTCTGGTACCTTAACGTGGTGCTGTGCATCCTGGCGTACAAACCTTTTGAGCCCATGTTGTCTGCGGACACAAGGCTGGTTACCATTAAGACAGCCCTACTGGTGGGCCTTAGATTTACACGCTGTATCAGTAAAATTCAGGCCCTGGTGGCTTCAGAGCCCCATACAACATGACACGGTGACAAGGTGGTGCTTAGATCACATCTGCCTTTCTTCCTAAGGTCGTAACTTCCTTTAACGAGGAGATAGTACTCCCAACATTCTTTGCAGACCCAAAGGATGGGGCGCAGAAAATATTGCTCTGGATGTCGGTGTGCTCTTAGATTTTATCTGGACAGGACTAAGCTTCTGCAAATCGGATGCCTTGTTCATCACATTTGGAGGATCAAATCAAGGCTGTGAAGCATCCAAGGCTTCAATTGCAAGGTGGATGGTTATGGCCATCAAGGAGGCGTATGAGGGGCAGTACAAGCCCTTTGCCAGCAAACATGCACTCCCATGCCATCAGAGCCACGGCTGTGGCTTTCTAAAGACACGTATGGCAGACTGCGTGGGCTACCCCCTCTGCCTTTTGAAAGCACTACTGCTTGGGTGCCAGTGCCAGGTCCGACGCAACATTTGGCCAGGCAGTTTTGAAGAACTTGTTTTCTTATGAGGGGCAACTCTCCTCCCTTGGGCTGCAACCAGTTGCAATCGCCCATACAGTATGGAGGAAAGGGGACGGGACGTAGGAGTAATAAGTTCCTCACTGCAGTGACTAACACACTCCTAGTCCATAGTCCTCTTCATACGTCCCACCATCTTCCCCCATAATAAACCTGTCAATCGGCAATTGTAATATTGTTGACGCGTCAAAGGGGAATGAGGAGTGGCACGGTGGGCGGAACATGCGGAGCGCATGATCCCTGGGCAGCGCCCCCACGTGCATCTAAATTTAATGGGGAAGACATTTTTTTTTTCTGGTGAAAAGGTTTGTTTCCCGTCCCTAGAGAGGGACGCCCATACAGTATGGAGGAAAGGGGACAATGGACTAGGAGTGAGTAACGTATCATCGTGCTCTCTCTCGGGGTCCGGGCAACCTAGAAAGAAAACCAAAGCATATTTAAATACAACAACGTTGTATTTGTTTTGGCTTCAGCTGTTTGAACAGGATTCTGGCTGGGAGCCCAGGAGACTTGAAGCTGAAGCCAGCAAACATAAATACAAGTTATTAATGCTGCAGTTTTCAACTTATAAAGCCGCTGCATTTGTTTTCCAGTGCTTTTAAAAAAGAAATTTGAAGCACTTACCAGCAGCAGGTTGTGTTGATCTCTGCTCTCGGGCAATAATGAAGCAAAAGCCACCCGCTGGTAGCTTTTGTGTATTACAGCTGGCTGGCTTTTGCTTCATTAGTGCCGCAAGGGCAGAAATTAACACAAGTACAGGAGGCTCATCCATTTCACAAAATGGATGCCTCCTAGTGCTTTAAATCTGTCACTTTGAGCCTTGTTTGCTCAAACGTTTACATAGCAACTTTCTTTGACTATTTTTTATATATATTTTTGATGGCCCATCTTTTGAGCCAATAAAGTGTTTGGCACTACTTCATTAATACAAGGGTAGTGGACCCTAACAGTTGTACCGTGGTGCTCAGCAAGAAATCGCATAGTATTTCAACTGGGCAATATACTTTTTATACTAGTGAAACACAGATTCTAGGAACAGCATCAACCTTTAACTCTGACTCAGGATAAAAGTTATTCTAGGGGAGTTGGACCTTTTGGTGTAATATGCCATTTCACTTCATTTCAGCTCAGTGAAACGCAGTCTAAGATTTAAGTACTTATTACACTATTTCTGGGCCAGGTTAGCTACACCTAAGAACACTTCAAGAATGGCACACGGCTATCCTAGGCAGGTAAACCTAATGTTGTAATATACTACTTCAGTTTGCTTTTCAGATCAGTTCAACACAGATTAAGGTAAGCAATAACTATTTTAACTTGTTTGAGGATGGCACACAGCTAACACAAGGTAAGTAAAACTTATATACTTTTGTAAGGAGGTGCCGGCAACCTAAAAGAGAACTGACCCAGGCAGACTTATTCTAGACAGGCTAACAGCAAGTCGGGGGGAAGCAACGCTTGATTGGGGACACTCCTACAGTTATCCTAACAGGAATAATCAAGTGAAACCAACAGCATTACTTTTGGGAACCCAGTTCAAAGCTAAATTAACCTATCTACTTTGTTTGAATGGTGAGACAGTTTCTAAGGAAATTAAGGCTTTGAGAATACTTATTTATAAAGGCACACAGTTTATTCAGGGTAAGTGAATCCTATATATACTTTTCAGAAAGGCAGAACAGACTATTCACTCAGCGTTTTAAGTTACCAACTAACTGATTCACAAGTAAGTAAACTTCAACACTTGTAGTAGTACAAAGGTTCTCTCAGGCAGAAGATGGGCCCTAGTGCTCTATGAGCAAGCTGGAGGTAGGGTCAGAGGGGGGCGCAGCTGCAGGCAAAGTTCAGAGTTCCAGAGGAAGACTGTTCAAACAAGTATTTTACTTTAGTTAGTTTAGGGTCCAAGAACTTCAGAGAAGACGCCCTATGAGAATTCCATAGTTGCCTAGGCGTACTGGACGAGAGACCTCTCAGTCACAGAAAACAACCCAAAACTACACAGTAATCACAAGAGACTGAAGGTAAGTAAATACCCAAGCCAGCACAGAAGATTTTGCAGTAGGACTACTTCAGGATCTGCAGCCAAAAACCTGGTCGTTTAATTCCTTCATCAAGAAGACCGGACACTGGAAGGACTTTTGCAGCAAGTATCACGGGTAAGGCTCTAGGCGATGTTTCCTCGCGGCTGGAAGTGGCGCCTTTTTCAGGAGCACAGAAGAAGACAGAATATCACTGGTTGGTTTCTTGTCGTTTGCAAGGTCCAGCACTCTGGTGAGCAGACTTTTGGACCTGATTTGCGTCTCTTGGGGTCCAGCAGGATGGCCACAAAGTTTCAGTGAGATTCTGAAAACTGTGCACCACATAAGGACCTGAGGACCCAGGTCGCCTTGAGTCTACTGGATCCCACCAAGCTCTTGGACGGGAGTCGTCCATTTCGGGATCCCCAGGTCGATGGGAAGGAAGGGCTACAGCAGGCTCCAGTTATATAGCAGGCTTTCTGGTCGCTGGATATAGTCTCGGTTGCGTTTCCTTCATCATCCTCTTCGGTTTTGTTTTGGTTCCAGGGGTCGACTAACTCTTCATCTTCAAGGATTAGATTTTTATGCAGGAACCCAGCCAAACAGCCTTGCAACATTCAAACTTTGGGGGTGGGGGGGTTGGCAATCCTTTCAGGACAGCCACCTGCTCAGTTTGAACAGGATTCTCACAGGCTGGAAGACAAAGGGCTGCAGAGTTTTGGACTCCTCCCTCACTTCCTGCCTTCCCAGACTCCTGCCAAAGATAAAAACCACACAAAGAAATGTCCCTCCCTGGAGGTCAGGGGAAGGAACGAGAAAGTAGAAGAAACGCTAGAATGGCGAAAAAAGAATACAGGGCCCATTTTGGTAAAATGGGCACCCATGGGCTGTGGAAACCGCTTGCAGTAAAGGTGCACCATGGGCTGTGGAAACCGATTGCGGTAGTAGGTTAATTGCCACCAGCCATTTGTTATGTTTGTCCTGGTAACATAAATGTTAACTTTAGAATGGGGATACATGGTATCTCTCCAGCACTCCACATACATAGGGTGCGGGGTGCTGGTCTCACCTATGAAAATGTAAGATATCCAAAGATCCTTTCTATCCATGGGAACTGTAGTTCACTCACGGTTAGCCAGAGAAAGTTAAAAGGTGCGCCCCTGGGGGAACCCAGCAACAATAGGCACTTATTGCCAAAAAGTTGTCAGAGGATAATTTTTAGAAGACCACATGGAGAGTCTTAAAAATGACACCCATAAAAAAGAGTAAAAGATTCGGTGTGTGTTGAAAAAGGTTCCCACTCACTGAGGTATAAGAAAAAATAATCCACCAGTAAAAGCGAAATGTTCTGGGGTTGACAGGTCAGGAAGATGTATCATTGCTATGAAAATCTTACCTAACCGCCACCTTTAGCAGCCATTTGCAATAAACCCCAGAGCAAGAGTATGGTAAAAATATCACTTGATGCCACCAGCTTTGGTTACATAAAAAGTAACCAAAAAGGTAAAATGTTACAAGGATACAAAGTATCCTAACTGCACTTCACTGGAAGGTGTTGTGTTCAATTGTAGAAATGCAAGAACCCCAAAAGAGACATTTTCTCAGTACTGACAGTCTTGGGGGGGGGGATTTGCAAAAGTAAGGCACGGTAGTGGCTTTATTCAATTCAAAAAGTCAGGACCGGTTCCAAAACAAACCGAAAACAATGGTGTCCCATAGAAATGTAGGATGGGGAAGGTGGGAAAAGAAAATCTTTCTGAAAAGTTTCCTGCTTAGGTTTTGTGCTTCCATGGTTCATCCCTCCTCCTTTTAATTTAAATTGGGTGCCTACCTGCGGGTGGGCCCACAAATAAGCAGTTTGGTTATGAGAGTCCTTTATAGATGGAACTGTTTTTATAATTTACTGGGGTTATTGTAAATATTGTGCATTATCCTCCAAGTACTTATATGGACCCGATGTGTGACTTTAAAGTATAGAATTTTCAGAATGTCGATGTGGTGTAATTTCTAGAGATATCTGTGGACTCATGTTACCTTTGTCAACCAGCTTACCCCTGCCTTTGAGTTGAGCCATATCACTGTCCAAGTTACCTGCCTTAAGAGCGTTTCTCTTTCTTGTCAGGCATGTTTAGCCCCCGTTAATGTCAGTGGTTGTAGTGCCCTCCACAGAGGGTGGTACAAAGTGTTTTCAGACCAGACTATTGGAGTAAGAGAACATGCATTAGTGTCCCCTGCATGTGGCTCTGCATAGGGACAAAAACAGTTATCCCTATGCCTTTTAGAACACAAGGGAAATTGGTGCTGTATGAAACGGGCTGGCACTTTATATAGATTTGTCTCTTCCTTAAGACAGTTTTATATATTTTGAGCCCACTGCATGCAATGTATTCAAAGTAGTCTAACTTTTTGGTTTGTGATAAGACTATGGATCAACGTGACTCTTGTATATGCCGCAATCTTTAATGTAAAAACAGTAGAATATACAAAAAAAGGGGGCAAGTGCTGACTCTTGAGTTTTCCCTCTTTCTTTGTATTTGCTTCTTTTGTCATAACATTGTGTTCACATGAAATCAAAATGTGCTGGATGACCTTTTGTTATTTGTTTATCAGTAAACATTTTGGGGCTAGTGTTTGAGCTGGGAAGACAGTATGAAGTGTGAACTTGGAAACAATAAGCTGGGTGGTCATATATGATAGATGCATGCCAGTCTGCATCTGTAATATGCAGTACAAATGTTTCTATTTATACTTGTGTTTTAGGGGCTAAAAGAAAAAGCGACAGAATGGATTCTAACGATATGAAGAGGCAAAGGCCCTCTGTCCATTCATCAAGACCGCCACCCCACCGGCCGCTCAGTTCATCTGTTGGCAACAGTGGCAAGAGAATCACCAATATCAAAGGAAAACATGTAGCCCAGTATAAACGTAATGAGTTTCACCGGCCTGATAGGAGTAAGCGCCCGGATGGTGATGGGAAGAGCCGTGCTGCGAATATAGGTTCTAGAGAGCCATACAAAGGTCATCCCGACAAGGGCGGCATGAGGAAACATGAAGCTGATAGAAGGGCCAAGTCCACCACACCAGATGGGCCACCGGAGGTACAGTTAGGCTTTACCTCACACTTTGGTTTAAATAAAATAAAGTAGCACTCTGGCTAAGGGGAACCTGAAAATGCTATAGAATAAACCCTAGAATTTAAAGTAAGCATTCCTTAAAATGGTATAGGTCAAAGCCTTTACAAAATGTGTCCACTATCTGCTCTTTAAATTGTCGATTCTGGGTGTTTTATCATTACCAGTTCACTTTCTCTTTAAACAGCAACAGAACAGGCAGGACGTCGAAAGGCGGGCGAGCGGGTCAAGCCATTCCTCCAAAGATGGAGATTCAGATGAATATGGATCAGACGGTGATTCTGGCAGCAGTGGATCGTCTGATGACCAGGGCAGCAACAATGAGAATGAGGAAGGAATGGAAGATGATGGGGAGGAAGAGGATGATGGTGAAGAGGCACAATATGTGCAAGAGAGAGCGCAGAGGGAGGGGAATGACTATGACACTAGAAGTGAAGCAACCGATTCTGACTCTGATTCTGGATCTTTCACAGATGGGGATTCTGTCCGTTCTGGATCTGGCTCTGATCTTTCTGGTAAGTTGATTGCTTTTTTGTATGGGGCTTCAGCTTTGTCTTTTGGGTTAATGATTTCAGTCTGTAAACCATTAGAAAAAAGTTTTGTTTGGAATTTATTTTGTGCACTGCTACAATTTACATGGTCTCCAGATGGCTCTGGTGGATCTTAGAGGTAGCCCTGGACAAGGTTGGTGGAGAGCGAGGTAAATTGTGGGATAGATTTGCTGATGCGTGCAGCCCAGAAATACCTGTGCTGTGCATGCTGCCATTTCTAGGTGTCCTGTTACAAGAGGATATAGGAATTTTAGTGGTTGGGAGCCTTGTGTGCCTGTGGTGCTAGGGTGTATTTGCATGGACTGTTCTGTGTAACTTTATTGCAGAGAAAGTCTTTTTTTGTGTTGCGAAGGTTATTCAAGTTGTGTGTGTTTGGCTTTGATGTTAACCTTATAGTGTTTTTGAGCATAGAGGTTTGAGAAGATTGGTGGAGAGCTCAGTGTGCAGCTTGAGTATCCATCTTGCTTGGCCATAGTACCATCTCGGTAGGCATGCACACTGGATCACCTCATGGTAGAGGTTCCCTTCAGGTAAGGCACTTCTGAGCATAGGAGCTGTCCTGGACATCCTCCAGTCAGATGTTTTCTGGGACAGTGGACAGTGATCCTTTTTTAAGAGTTAAGGAACATGGGAAGGAGTAGAGCAACAATGGTGGGTTCCAAGTAGACATTGGGTGAGCATGCTTTCCCGGTGGGGTTCAGGTTAGCTATTCAGGAGAGAGGTAATGGGTCCTAAAGGGAGAAGGGCAACTCTGCATAAGAGCAAGGTTAAGGTGCGATATTTAGGATCCAGTTGTGTGAATTGCATTTGGTGTACGAGAGCAAAAACACAGTAGGGCACTCCTTGCTTTGGGCACAGTATAAATAGTGGGGACACATAGGAGTAAATCCCAGTGCACAGAACCGCAGTGAGGCTTCTGTGAGTAGTATATTGTGAGGGAGGTGTGAGCAGGTTAGCGAGGTTGTAAACAACCAAGTCGCAAATAGTAAGATGTTTTGACATATAACTAGAAGTTGGACTCCAGTTAAAGAGAAGGAAATGCTAATGTACGGTCATGCCTCTTGACCGGCTCTGTTCATTGGTGAAAACATGGTGTTTTTTTTTCTATGATTAGCCCTTAAGAACTCACCTATACACAAGTGTTTCTTTTGTTTGTATGCATCTTTTGCACCATTGATTTCAATGGGTTCCAGCATATTTCTGTGTCTTGCATTCCTGGCTGACATTTTATTTTTATTGTATTTTGAGGTCTGTAAAGTCTTTAACTTTGTGCACCTGCAAATCTCATTTATTTTGGGGACACTGTCGGTCCCTAATGTTGCCTGCTCAAAGTGGCTTTCTCCCTGTTAGAGTTTTTCGTTAAGGCACTCTGATCACGGTCCTCATTAATTTCCTCCAGATCACCAGGCTCTCCCAAGTGGTAGTTGTGACTGTACAGTTTATTGCTAACTCAGGTGGTGGTTCACAGGCACAGTATATGTGTTTCATTAATACCCAAATGAAAGATGGTCTACACACTTTTGTTATAAAAATATAATCTTTGTTTAGCAAAGCGAATGTTACTACACTCATAGGTAAGTATCCTTGTAAAATTGAATATGCCACAGTGCGCATCAGGTAAGTAACCCAATTTTAAGTGTTCTTTATAGTCACTAGAGAGTTGCACCTAAATACTAAAAGGCAGTAACGGGTATGGGATCAAGGAGCAATACTGACAACAGAAAAGCTGTTCTGTAGTAGGCTGTCTGTGGTTTCTAGATGTGGTTGCTTTGTGTTATGAGCAGTCTACTACAACCTCTTCCTCCCCTCTCATTCCAGACTGTCTGACTGCTGTTCAGGCATGTTGTGCTTCTAATCTATCTTAATGCCAGTAAGACTGAGATCCTTCTTATTGGGATACCTGTGTCCTCTTTTCCTCTTGCCGCCCTCCTTGGACCCTCACCTTCTACTAAGACTTGGCCATTTTCGACTCCTCTCTCAACCCCTCACATCTTGCACCTTGTCAAGAAGGCCCACTTTAGCTTCTGCTCCTTAGTGGCATTCTCCCTTTCCTCGCCTTCCCACAGAAGCTCAATGTCACTAGAGCTCTGGTCCTCTCCAGGCTGTAGTACTGCAACAGCCTCTTCCTCCTTTTCCTCCCTTTACCCCCCTTCAACTAATCCAGAATAGGGCTGCAAGACTTATCCTTGGCCTCAAGCCCTGGGACTGTATCACTCAAGCTCTAAATTCTCTCCACTGCCAGCGAGGATCAAATTCAAAACCCTCATCATTATCCACAAGGCTTTCTGTGACCTGGGATCCCGCTATCTCCAACTTTCTTTCCCATACTGCTAGATCCCTTCAATCTTCTAGTTTCAACTCTGCTGATCAAACGCTTCTCCAAGCAGAGAGTGAGGGGTAGAGCTCTTTGGCTGGTGCCGCCCTTTGGAACAGCCTCCTTACGTTCTGGAAACTCTCTTCTCTACCCCTTTGCATCTATCCCTCCCCTGCAAATTCCCCCACTGCCGCTGAGACTGGCAGCCTGGTCCTTTGTGAGTCTTGGAGGCTACCAGGCCCTCTGGCCAGTTGACACCAGCACCCACCCGCCTCAGCACTGCCCTCTGGCCTCCCTGCCCCCCACTGGGCTTCTGGGTATCTCTTCCCCTCCCCCAACCCATTGGGTCTCCTACGCCTTTGCACTTAGCCAGTGACATTATTCCCTGGTACCCTATGACACCCTCTGGGGCTCCCAATAGCACTTCCCCACACCTTGATTCCCCTCCTCCCTACCCTCTCTTTTTACTGCACTTGCACAATCCGAATGTGTCAAGGCCTAGTAGGACCGCTTTTTGTTCTCCAGCATGGGGTCTGGCATTGATTCACATGCTCATGAATATTCCCAGTCAGGCCGGGAATCCTCGGTAAAAGAAAAAAGTTTCACTTTCACTTACAAACTGTATTTCTCCTAAACCAATCACTGAGCTCGGGGTCATTACTCTACTGCTCCCTCCCCACTTTTGCCTTGTAGCGCCTGGAAACACTTTTCGTTGTATAGGTGCCTTATACTCAAAATAAATCGGCGATGTCCAGTGATGAGTCAACATTGCAGGGGAAGACCCCAGGGCCCTAAGGAAGAGCAATTATTCTCCATTGATTCCCAGGTCAGAGCCGAAATTGCAACAGGATGCAGTTGTCGATGTTGGATTCTCATGTGCTGTGTCTCAGGATTTGTCCTCTGAGGCTGGAGTCGTGCAGAGGAGAGCCCAAGGAAGAGCAGTTCATGGTTTACTTGAAGAGTCACACTGGAGAGGAGCCAACCATGAAAGGACTTGGAAGGTGAGCTTGGTAGTTGGTGTTTGGATGGATTTCTAAAATCAACCTTGGTGTGCAGATTTGAGCATGCCACCTTAGTTGAGGTGAACAGGGCAACTCTGGGAGTTTAGCCAAAACCCAATCATGGTAGCAATGGAGAGTAGTCAAGGCTTAGTATCAGAGTGCAAGTGTGGTTGGGGTCTTCAAGATGGAGCTAGGAGACCTAGGGCTTTGCGCCCAGTGTTAAACTATGCAGAACAGGGTGGATTGGGAGGGGGGCACAAATAAAAGTTTGCTTACTTTCCCGCCTGACTGGATTTCTCCAAGTGTCAAGATGGATGCAAAAGAGTGTGTGTGTTAGGACAGTTTTTCTAAAGTCCACCCAAGGGGCTTTATAAAACTATACCATAGGCAATCAAGTAAACTCCAACTCTCAGTATAAACCTGATTTGGTAGCGTGGATAGAGCAGTCAGGCTTGTCTTAGGAGGGAGAGAGAGCTGTAAATGGCTACAAAGAACGTGTAGCATACAGATGGTCCAAAGAAACACTGATGTATTGTAATAAATAATGGTTTATTTTACATATACACAGGCAAAGGGTATTCTTTATAAAGTTAAGTATCATTCATAAACACAATTCTGAAAACAGTACTCATGGTATGTAAACCAGAGTATAAACCTTATTTAGAATGGCAGTATGCTATTCAAGGGTTTTAAAACCACATTAGTAGACTTTTAGGATGACCGTATGTAATTCATGGTAAGCAGACCCTAATAGTAAGTATCTTGCTTGTTCAGTTTCGTGAATAATATAGTTATAACAGTGTTCAAGTACTTGCAACATATGTAACCTATTCTTTTTTCAGGAATGATAGTTACTCATTACTTTTTAGAATTGTGGAACACAAGTCAAAGGTAAGCAATGACTTTTTTAGAATGGGAGTATGCTTTTGAAGAGGAGTAAACCTATATTGGTAATACTGTTAAACGAATTCAGTATCAGGCATAATACAGTAATACCAACTGTTACTTTCTAGAATAGTGGAACACAATTCAAAGGTAAGTAAATCACTATTTCAGAAATAATCAGTTGCAGCATTAACACATTAGCAAGTAAGTACTTTGCAACATTTGTTCTAATTTCTTGTCCAGAGGCCTTATACTTAATCCTTCCCTATTTTAAGGCATGCGTGATCTCAGAGGCAGAAGGGGGGGACACTGGTGGCCCAATTGCCAGCAGTGCGCAAGACTGTAGGTAAGTACCAGCCACACAGTACCTCAGCAGTGAAGACGAGTTTGCCAACGGACATCTTCACGATGCAGGAGCCCGGGACCCAGTCTCTGGATTCTTGGTCGTGGTGATGAAAGAAAGGACACTGGATGGGAACAAAGAACAAAGAATTCCAACAAAGAATTCTTTGGTGCTTCTTGCGGCTCTGTGAATTGTGTGCCCTTTTCAAGGTACCAGATGAAGGACAGTTGCCGCTGATCGGATTTGCCTTGCATCTTGGTCCAGCACTCTGGTGAGGAGACTTCAGGGAGTGGAATTGTTTCTGGAGGTCCAATAGGAGTCACCAACGTTTCTGCGAGATTTGTTCTTGGGAAGACGTTAAACAGCAATCGGGCTCGAGGACCCTTGGTATTTGCAGTTTGTAGGCCAGGAAGGTCACAGCTCGTTGTGGGATGGCTCAAAATGCAGTTCTTCTTAATACTGATTGATCCAACCAGTCTATGGGTCGGAGTCGTCTTCGGGACTCCGCTGTCACATCAAATAAAGGGTCGGCGCCGGCAGCTGTTACATGAGCATCTCAGTTCGCTGGAAGTAGCAACAGTAGTCTTCTACTCTTCATCGGATCTTTTGTTCCAGTGGTTGACTTGTCTTCAGCTTCCAGATCCAGGCCAGATATACAGGAACTCGTGCACATCCTCTGTAAACTCTCCCTGCAGTTTACAAAAAGGGGCGGGTGGAAGCCAATATCCCATTATGGACGGCATTCTCTCAGACACATAAGACAAAGGTGAGCAGAATTTTGGTCTCCTGCCTCCCTTCCTGCCTTCAGACACTGGAGTCGTGGCGGGCTACACAAAAGGGTTCCTGCCGAAAACAAAAGCACAACCAGGACCTCCCTGACCCAGGACGGCAGAAGGACCAAGAAAGGACAAGCACACTAAAAATGGAGATAAAAGTAAGACGTTGCCATTCTAGATGAATGATTAGTCGGTAACGTATGTCCACTGCTACCAGCCATAATAGTAAGTTTGTCACGTTAACAGAAATGTTACAGGAGCAGTGAGAAAGGGGATACCATGCATCTCCCCAGCACTCCACATGCGGTGAGATGTGCTGGTCTCGTAAAATGTAGGGGGGATAAAAATCCCTCTACCGTTAAGAACATGGGTTGTGCAAGGTAAGTCAAGAGAAAATAAAAAGGGCTACTTTGGGAGCAACCCAGTAACACTGCACAGAAAGTGCTGTGTGCTGCAAAAATAAAATGTAGATACCCAAAAAGTTCAAGCAAAGGACTATGGAGTCAGAAAAATTACACCCATAAAAAGAGTAAAAGAAAGGGTGAGTGGGGGGAAAAAGGTTCCCACTCACTAAGGAAAATGAAAAAAGAATCCACAAGTGGAGGAGGGGGTGTCTCATGTGAGGGGGATTTAGCATATACATGAAAATGTTACCCAACAATGTGACCCTTGATATGGGGGTTGGGACTGTCTGGCCCCAGTACAAATCCAGATAAGTGAAAGTTGTGGCTGGGGGATTGCCACTGCCAGTTTGAATAGTGTAGATCCATCACATTGGTCGACCTGGGCAAGCTTCCAATCCAGATCTTAGATAAAAGGAGGAATCGTGCAGCCTTTCTTCAGATCGTTTGAGCCAAGCCACTACGATGAATCGCATCCTGTTGACCTGAGGTCGACCCCAACATTCGACCAGCCTCAACTCCAATTAAGTCCTACTCCTCTGCCTGATCTCAAGACAATTACCAGATCTACACCTACAGGGTTGCCCAAAAAATGACCAACCACAGGAAACATTGGTAGGCTTTAGGGGGGTTGAGGAGCCTCTTGCACAACTCCAGCTTCGAGGCCCAGTAGTCTGGAGAAGGCCGAATTTGGGACCAATGCAATTTAATGGTAATGGGTGGTAGAAGTGGACCCGCAAATTACTACACCACTCCTAGACTCTAGGAATCCCTGATGACGATACCAAGGAATATCAGCACCTAGGGGTTAGTACCCACTGTAGATTCATTTCTGAATCAGCAGGAGAATCTTGTAAGTGCCTAGCTTTTACAGATCTGGGAAAGTGTTGTGGGTGTGCGTGTGGGGGCGGGGGGAGCACGCAGGTACCATAAGGCCTATATTTCCTGACATGGATAATGTTGAGAGCATGGTGAGCATGAGGCGACTCCCCAAGTGTTAGTCTAACGAGAGAATGACCACACCCAATATTTTATAAAAATATCTTTATATAAGAACAGGCAAGAGATACGTAACTACACAGGTAAGTAAACTTTGAAAACAACAAAGGCATTGCTGTTAACAGTACAATTTCATTAAGAATTTTCAGAGTTCAGTAAAGTCATTCCTAAGAGTTAAAAAAGCAGCAACAGATAAGTAACGCACTTTTCTAGTCTAAGCAAGGATGTTGAAAAGAGACAGGGGGGATGGGGTAGTTGTGTGCAGATTTGCGGCAGTCTTTTTGGCAGAAAACAGCTTCTAAGAAACTGGTCCAAGGAGCAGTTTCCGGAGTCCCGGGAAAGTTGTTAGAAAGTTTTCCTAAAGCCCACCTATGGCAGGCCTGTAGAAGACTCTCCTTTATAGTGTACTGGGCTCCAACTCTTAGTATAGGCCTGAACTACCCAAAAGGTTTGGTAGCTATGGCTGAGCAACTGGGCTTAGTCCAGGAGGTGGGGTAGGCCTGTAATAGAGTACAAAGACCTTTTTGCACACAAGCAGCCAAGAAGACACACACTTGTAGTTGTATATACATTTTCTCCAACATGGGGTCTGGCATGGATTCACATGCTCATGAATATTCCCTGTCGTTAGGCTGGGAATCCTCAGTAAAAGATCAGTTTCAGCTTCGTTTCTTAACTGTCTTTCTCCTATCAACCAATCACTGAGCTCTGGGTCATACTTCCCTCATCCAATGACTGCCCTCTACCTTAGCCCCTCCTCAGGCAGCCATCTTCTGACTTGGTAGCATGTAAAGTGGCAGTAGGACCAAGAGAAGAGCTTTTGAAGGGGTAGGTGGAGGGTTCGCATGTGAATCCATGCCAGACCCATGCTGGAGAACAGTTACAGGTAAGTAACTTGTTCCTTCTCCAGCATGGGGTCTGGCATGGATTGATATGCTTAAGAATACATAGCAGTACATACGTGCACAACCACGGCAGGTGGCAAGGCTCAACAGAAGCAATCTCTTACCTCCTCGCCAGGCTCACCTTCAAGCGAATAGGTTGCGCAGCACTGCTTGGCCGACTCTGGACTCCTTCCTGGAATCACTGGGAGGAGTCAAGGCCTCAGTGGAAAGTCAAGTAAGAACGCTTGCAGGACAGGGCCTGGATCTCACCTACTGATCTTGCAGCAGTGATGGCCACGAGGAAAGCTGTCTTCCACGACATAAACTTGAGTGACGCTGAAGGCATAGGTTTCGAATGGGGCTCCATGGAGTATAGGTAAACCCCTTTTAATATAGGCCTGTATTACACAAGTTGGTAGTGTAACTGAGCAGCCAGACTTGCCCCTTAAGAGGGGTAATGTAATGTGAGCTGTGCAATGAAACCCGTAAATACAAGCATCCAATTAGCCACGTGCACACTTACATGATTTATTTATACACAGATATTTAAAGCATTCTTTAAAAGGCAGTAATTAGCTGTAACATTAATCCCAAGCTAGGATACATTCAAAACGTGAACAAAGCAGGTGAGTAATTCATTCATATGTTACACATGTTCCAATACTGGAGATGACGTCGTTTGAAGTCAGTATAGCATTTATATAGGATAACCTTTGCAATTTTGTGTTTTTCAAGGAAGGAAAGGTTAGGGAAGATTCTGGAAACTCATCAAGACCACCTTCCTTCTCTCACCCTACCCTGCTAACCTAGCTCTCTGCTCTTCCTTCTCTGCCTCCTTCCACACAGCTTATCGACTGGCTGCCTGGTGTACTTCAGTCTCACAGGAGCCAGGCACCCTTGCCAGTCCTTCTGCACTAACCGCAAAGCCCTACACCCACTGCACTTGTAATAAAACCTTGTTCTCTTTCCGCACTTCACCAGTCTGACTGGGTGCACTTGGTCCCATGCCCCTCCCTTGCCCTCCCGCACTTGCACGATCTGTATACAGCCAGCCTAGCCTGAAGATAGTTGTCTGTTCTCCCTTTTCTTCACCCCTTAATGTGTATTTGAAAAAACGCAGAATCGCCGGCAGGCCCATTTGCTAAATCTAAACTGTTAAATGTATAATATTTCACTTAATCTGCCTGTACAGACCGTTATCATCTCAGAAATTCAAGGGCTCTGCGCGACTTTTCCCTGTGTTCCTTTCCTTCCTTGAGCACTTTGAAACACTTGCCTGTGTTGGCGCTATATATATAAACATTACCATACCCGGGTTAGATCAGAACAGACTGATAGGTTATAGGAAAAGTTAGATTCTCCCAAAGCGATGCAGGCAGTCTATTTTCCAAGCATTTTAGTGTACAACTGCCCTCCATCCCCACCAAAACCCCCCAAATAAGTCCACGGTCCAGTCAGAGGGAGCTGCCGAGTGCTGAAATATATTCACTGCAGTTGCAATGTATTTCAGCACTGGACAGCTCTGGTGAGCGGACTCTGGATGCGGATTTCTTGTTTCTGTAGGGTCCTCTGGGTGTCAACGAAGATCTGGCTGGATTCGGGTAGACCATGCACTCACAAGTGGGCGAGGTAATCCCGGGTATTGGGCTTCTGCCGCCTTGGAAAGTCGCAGCAGGTCATGGTTTGTCTCGAGGCTAGTTGGTCCCACCAGGATCCAGGATAAGGGAGGAAGTTGTCCTTTCCGGGTCTTCCCAGCCGATTCGAAAATGGGGTCTGCACAGCTGCAGGGCTTCACCAGGCACTTTGCGGTCTAGAATGGTGCTGCTGGCGTCTTCTGCTTCGGATGTTGTCCTCCAGTGGTCGACTCTGCTCTTTGTCCCAAAAACCTTGCATTTTATGCAGGTTCCCATTCATTCACAGCCCTAGACTGTCATTCGCACAGCAGGGTGGCTGTCCTGCAGGATAACGAGCCGGCCAATTGGAACTGGTTTCACTCAGGTACACCTAGAGACAAAGGACAGGGACGTTTCGGAACCCTCCCTCACTTCCTGCCTTTCAAGGCATACTGGAGCCTGGGCGGGCTTCAGGGCTGAAGCCCATTAAAAGGCAAACTACACAAAGGACTCGCACCTGATGGAAACGAGTAAAAGCCCAGAAGAAATTAACTAACAAGAAATGACGAATCAGAAGACTGGCCATTTTGGGAAAATGATCACCCTTGTGTGCAGCCGAGGTATCAGCCTGCAGATACATGTCACTAGGTAATAAAAAAGAAACCACTGCCACCAGCCATTCAGGTGCGTTAGTGTAACAAAATGTTTTAAAGGAATTACTATGTAACCCCCTCCCCCCCCCCAGCACTCCACTTAGGGTGGTGTGTTCTGGACCCGTAAAGGTAAGTAACACAGGGTTCATCTAGTCTTGGGAACAGTAGTTCAACCAAGAAAATATAGTTAAACATTAAGAGAAGTCCAAGGGCCTTCTCAGTGGCACTGCACGAAAGGTGGTGTCACAATGCAAATTCCTATGGCGTTTACCAGACTCCATAAAACAGTAAGGAACACAGATAGCATAGTCACAAAAACAAATGAGTGAGAAAAAGGTCCCACTCACGCAGGAGTAAAAACTAAAAAGCCCCAAGTCCAGCAAAAGAGCTGGGGGTCTCTAAGGTTAACGGAATTGGCATAGAAATGAAAATTCTCCTCAACAGATCAAGACATCCTTTCGACCCTATCTTCCTCACCACAGCACACGCCAACACTGGTACCTCTCTTCTCTCGCACCAGTCACACCTGATGAGGTCACCAGACAAGTCTGATTTATGAAGTCTTCATCCAAACAGACGGACCCCTTCCCCTGAAAAACCATTAAAGACAATATTGACTCCCTCACCCCAGCCTTACCTGATCTCTGCAATCTCTCCTTTTCCACTGGAGTTTTCCCAACTGCCCTTAAGCACTCCCCTGTGCACCCTCTGCCGACCCTTCCATTCCGGCAAACTACCGACCTATCTCCATCACTCCCTTCATGGGCAAACTCCTGGAGAAGTTGGCTATCTCTCAGCTCACCCTCCACACTGAATCTATTGGTTGCTTGCATGACCATCAATCTGGCGCAGCGGCACGGAAATTGCTCTTAACACCTGTGAAGACCTGCTCTCAAATCTTGACACTAACACTCCCTCTGTCCTCGTTCTCCTTGACCTCTCCTCTGCCTTTGATACAGTTAACCACAACATCCTGATCGCACGTCACCGTGATACCTTGGGAATCACAGGCCAGGCTCTGGCGTGATTAACCTCCTTTCTCTCCGACCGCCCATCCCAGGTGGAACTCGAAGCCTTTCTTTCAACTATATCTCTCTGAACCTGTGGTGTTACCCAGGCATCTAACCTATCCCCCTGGTTCTTCAACTGGTTCGTGTGATTGCCACTTTCACTTCTACCTTCCAGTACTACGCGAATGACCCGCAACTTCCTTTGAAGTCTATCTGCTACACCTCCTCAGAGCCCTTGTTCTCTCTAGGCTGGACTACTGCGACAGCCTCTTCCTCAACCTCTCTTTTGTCTTACGCCCTCAAGACTTATTTCCCACCTCAAGACTTAAGTCTTATGACCACAAGACTTAACCTTTTACGCCCTCTCCAACTCATCCAGAATAGAACTGCAAGACTTATCCTTGTCCTCAAGCCCAGGGACGCATCTCTCCGGCACTGAAATCCCTTCACTGGCTCCTTGTGGCTGCAAGGATCAAGTTCAAGACCCTCTGCATTGTTCGCCAGGCTTTCTGGGCCCTGGGACCTACCTACCTGCAACGCTGCCTACCTAAATACTGTCCCTCACTAGCCCTCCGCTCATCCACCTCCAAACTTCTGCGAGTGAGCCGGTTCTCCAAGCAGAGATTTGGAGGGTGACCTTTAATCCTCAGCAGGTGCCTCCCTCTGGAACAGCCTCCCTGCTGCCCGCTGTCTTGAGCCTGATCTTCTTAGGTTTCGTAAACTCCTTAAGAGCTTACTCTTCTCTTCCTTTTCCCTCCCTCGCCAACCTAGTTTTCTGCTCTTTCCCTCTCTACCTCCTCTTCCTTACAGCTTGCTGACTGGCTGCCTGGTGTACCTCAGTCTCACCGGTCTCTGGCACCCCGCCAGTCCTCTTTCGCACTTGCCTCTGGGCCCCACACCCCACCCACACTCTCTGCACTTGAGAAATAACCCAAGAGAGTGACTCTGCACCTTTACCCCAGTCTCCACCGACCGGGTGCACTTGGACCTCCCCCTTCCTAAGACAGTTGGTGTACGTGCATGATCTGTACGCACTGTGCCTGAAAATAGTCTGTTTCCCCCTTGTCTTCACCCCCTTAATTGCACTCGTTAAAACTGCAGAATCGCTGTAAGGCCTATTTGCTGCATCTCAACCGCACTTTATCGTCTCCGAATTTCAAGGGCGCTGAGTGACTGTTTTTTCCCCATGTTCCCACTCTCCTTGAGTGCTTTGAAACACTTGCCTGTCTATAGGCGCTTTATATACCATACCAAAGTAGTAAGGACCTACATAGTTTTCAGAGGGGCTACAAGCAACTCCAAGACCAGTATTAACTCCATGACTGTTTTAGAAATTCACTAAGCAGATCAGGGAAAGCAAAACCCAGTGGTACACTTTAAAATGACAATCAGTTATTCAATGTAGGTAAACCTATCGGTAAGCTTTTACACTCATTCAGTTAAGAATATTAAAACAGTTCCAACATAATTACTTTAAAGAAGAGTGGGACACTATTCAAAGTAAAGCAACACATACGTTTTAAAGGAGCAACCAGCAACTTAAAGATAAGTAATAAAATTGGTAACACTTTGTAACTTATTCTATTTCAGAGATAGTTACAACACTCATTTACAAGCAAGTACTTTTTCAAGACAGAAGCCTTATCTTTTGTAGTCCTTCCTATAGAATGAGTTTTCTCAGATACAGAAGAGGGATCCCTAGTGGTCTAGGAGCCAGCTGTATGCAGGTCAGGATAGGGTTCAGATGCAATAAAGTCAAGAGTTGCAGGGGATATCTTCTTCAACAAGTAACTATTAGCTTTAGAGTTAGTTTTCAGGGACTTCACAGAAGGCTCCTTATATGCGTTCCAGCATTAGGCTTGGGGAAACTCCCAACCACATTGAATCACCCACTCAGCTTCACAGGATTCACACAAGGCTTAAGGTAAGTATTATCCAAGCCAACACAGTACCTTGGGAGAAAAGAAGAGCTTCTGGGTGGATGCCTTCAGGGCACCTGTATTCTTGGTCTGGAGACAAGAGAAACGGACCAGTTTCTCGAGGCTCTCTGGATTTGGCACCTTTTTACAGGAGTAAACAAAGGGGTGCCTGGTCAAAACCTTGGTCCTCCAGGCTAGTAACAATAGCAAAACCACACAATGGACCAGTAGATGGACCAGTAGAGTAGGGAATGGTGCACGTCACATTTATCTTTTTACAAATATCAATACATGTCACTCATTAAATTCATATTCATTTTATTATCGTAAACTTATATAAAATATAAACATTTTAAAATCACATATCACAAAGTATATCACAAAATTCAGCTCACACTCAATCATTCCTACCATTCATTCATTGTTTTAAAATGTTTACATCAAACCTAACTCATTATCCCCTTGGTCAACAATTCATGTATTTCTATGTGAGAATGTCATCCACTTCAGTGGCAGATGGTACTTTCAGTGTCTAAACAATTACACAGTAAAAAAAAAAGTCTACATATGTTTCGGTTGACTAGTTGAACATCCCAAATTCGTCCTCTTGACGCAAACTTCTTCAGGACTGTAATAGGGAATTTTAATCATTCCCATGTAACCCAGTAGGGTGAGTTTTACCATTCGAAACAAGGCAACAGACAGCGTATCTACTATCTTTGTCTTGTTAATTTGAAGATATCATATCATTAATCAGATGAAGAGGGTTTTCTTCTTGGCCTAATTAGCACTCAACACACGGACATCAGGTCGTGGCACGCCTATTTGACGCCATCTACACACGTTTAACAAAAGCTGATCTTGATATTGTACATATAGCTCAAAAAACAATGGCATCTGCATGCAGGGTGTCCCCTCTGTATTAGTTTATCATCATCTTAGTCTGTGTCCACGGATGTCCTGTAACGTTGAATAGATGAAAATTATGTTTAAAGTAAATGTAATTTTCGGCTACCCAATCTCCATCTGGCATCTTGCACAAGCCTCCCGGTAGCTACATTCCAGCTGCACCTCCAACTTGACACCAGGAAGATTCCCGGTTCCCGCTCACGGCATCTTGTTCCTTTCAGACAAGGTGAAAGACAAAGGGCTGCAGAGTTTTGGACTCCTCCCTCGCTTCCTGCCGCCTTAGACTCACTGGAGCATCTGTAGGGCATAAAAAGGATTCCCGCTGAAGACAACACTTCAACCGAGGTCGTTCCCACCTAGAATGGCAGAAGATGACCTATGAAACAACAAGCAAAGAGATATTGCAAAAAGAGCCCACAATTCTAGCAGAACAGTGACCCTCCTGTGCATTACTGAGGCTGATTTGACAGCCTGCGAGTAATGACTGTCAAAAAACTGCCACAGCCATTCCAGTAAACTTGTTTGTAACAAATGTTTAACCAAGTAATTAAGCAAGAGGATACGTTGTATCCCCCAGCTCTCCACATAAGGTGGGATGTGCTGGCTTACTATATCAAATGTAAAGGGGATGGAAATCCCACTTTACTTCTTGTGAACAATAGTTCACACAAGAAATAAAAGAATTAAAAGGAAGCCACTGAATTTAAAAGGCGTTCTGGCCTTGATGAGGTAGAGGTTGATGAGGTAGATGCAACCTCTCCTCCATTTTGTAATCTTGGCTCTGCTTTCTTGCCCTTCCTTTCCTCCATTCCCCTGCTTGGTTTTTTGTCATCCATTTGCCTGCTTTGCCCTGCTGTTTTTTTGTCATTCATTCCCCTGCTTTGCTGCCTGTTTCACTGTCTTTTTTTTCCATTTTTCTTGCTGCACCTGTGACCTCCTCCTGCCCTCTCCCTGCCACCTCTCTCCGCTTGCCCCGGCCCCGTGATTGGCTGTTTCCATCCAGGGGGTAGGCTCTAACCACACCTCCTAGGGCAGCCCACTGCATGTGCAGCCCCTTCGGCTAAGGGCCCCAAAGGCAAAGGGCAGCTCCAGACCGTGTTTGCCTGTGTTTGTCTGAGAAGCCAGTAGCCAGCTGTCAACCAGCAGCGACTGACCAGATAAATGCGGTCTGGGTGGGGAGTACAGCAATCACTGTACAAAAAGCCCTGCCTCTTGTTACCTACACAATATAGCATACCAAAATCAGCCAGCTAGTAAAGAATACCCCTATCACTGCTGTGTACCAACCATTCAGTGGTGTTTCTGCCCCCAATTTAGGCGTTCCCCCCTCTGTCCAGGTGAAGTTTAGCCATGTGTCACACTCAAAAGAGTTATGGAGCTTAGTATTGCATCATATCTAGACAGAATTGTAAAAATTAGTTTGCATCACATCTAGAGACATTTGTGAATATCAGCTTGTACCACACCTAGACAGGATTGTATAGATTAGCCTCCGTGACATCTAGGCAGAATTGTGAAGATTAGGTTGCGTTTGGCTGCTAACTGTGGCTAGTGTCCAAACGTGGCAGTGCCACATGGTTTTCGCTTGTCCTTTGGCCTGTGAACTGTGAAGATAATCTTGCGTCACATCTAGATTGAATTGTGGAGATTAGCATGAGTCACATCTAGATAGAGCCGTGAAGATAATCTTGCGTCACATCTAGATAACATTGGGAATTTTAGCATGCACCACTTCTAGATAGTAATGCCGTTAACCAACCCTACTAAAAGTATCACCATTTTGCATACACCTCTCATACTCAAACCAAACATAACCATTCCTCCAAGCACAACAATTCGCACACACTTTACTATACTGCAACAACAAAACAAACCACACATCGTCTCGCACAACAGCACATGACGGCAACCAACGGAAAAGCACATTTAAGCTTAGCAAACCGTGTTAACAGAACTGATGCTGCCAACAGCACATCACAGCTCTCTTGCTCTTATCCCGCTCAGTCCTACTAACCCACCCCACCCTCTTATAATTTCAGATCCACCAGAGCGCTAGGTGACCACACCGGTGGTGATAGTGCGTGGTATAAATATCCTTTAACATAAAATAGTACTTTATAATCAGTCCAAAGTTATAGTAAACTATAGCTCTCATGCACAAAAAGGTCACCCATAAAAAGAGTAAAAGACTGGGTGAAAGGGGAGAAAGATTCCCACTCACGTAGGGACAAGGTAAAATAATTACGAAGACCAAGCAAAAAGGTCTGGGGTTGAAACAAGTCGGGAAGATTATTCACATTTATGAAAATCTTACCTAAAAATGGGCAAACTCCTGCAACAAAGGAGCAGCTCAGCCACTCTAGGTAAGCTCTACCAGGAGTTGACCCTAGGAAGATCCATTTCAAAGAGGACGTCTGCAGCAACATCTGAGTGACAGCTGCTGCTACAGCCCTCTTTTCCAAGCGACGGGCAAGCTCCAGGCTGGACGACTTCCTCTCTTACACTGGTGGTACCAACCACTCTGAAGACGACCTGCATTTTGCACCATCCTCAACGAGCTGTGACCTTACTGGCTGCAATTCAACAATACCTTGTGAACTAGGCCCACTATGCAGCGAATAGTATTCCGAAGATTGAATCCTCCTAAAACTTTGGACTCCTTCCAGACCTCCAGAGGTAAGATTCCACTCACTGAGGTCCCCTCTTCGAAGCGCAGGACCAAGAAAGCGAGCTTAATCGACTGGGCGGTAACCATTCTTCAGTGGTGCTTTACAAAGGGTGCCATAACCACACAACCGAGATTGATCCGTTGCCAAGAGCCTCTAGCCTGATGCTGCCAGATCCATATTTTCAATCCTCCTGACCAAGAATCCAGTAGTCAGGTCTGCTGCTTCGAGGGGTTATCGTGCTGCATCCTCTTCATGTTTAGGGTACTGCAAGACTCCTGGTAGAACTTAAGTTGCTGAGCTGCTCCTGTATTGGCTGGAGTGCTGATTTGTTTGCCCATACATGTTTACCCAGGCCTAAAGCCTGTGTGCCTACAGGGACACTTCTCAGAAGTCGCTGTACCCCTTTTCCCAACAAAGAAGGGCACTTACTTGCTACAAGTCGTCTTCTGGAACTCTTGACTTTCTACAGCTGGTGTCTTGCTTGTTTTGCCTGAGAGACTCAATCTAAGATGAGGATAGACTTTTGACGCCTAAATCACTAAGTGTAATACAAGTCTTACATGTTCAGTGTTGGTTTTGATTTCAGTTTTTCCTGAAACAGTGAATCCAAGTATTGATTGCCAAGTGCATTTATTTACCTTGAATGGCTTCCAACTATTCTACAAGTGTGTACAAAACGATTTTATCCACCAGTATTCTCGTTCTGTGGTTGTTAGTTGATGAGCACTTTTGCTAACCTGAAGACTTTCCCTTACCTGAATTCTAACTTGAGGTTTACTTAACTGTACATCCTTTTGAAAGACTTATTATTTACACCCACAGAAACTTTCCCTGACTTTGGCCCATCTTCAAAGGGTACTTTGAACTTTTGGGTACAAGGCCACATTCAGCTTAGGATTTATTTATCTATTGAAAGTTCTTATACCATCGCGCCACATGCCCATGGGCAGCAGGGCGCGCACACATAAGACCACATGTCAGACCACTGGAACAAATAGCATTAGGACGATGCAGAGGGAGGTACAGTGGGCAAAACTTTGAGCCTAATTGGGCGGTAGATTGAAGAGGATTGTCTAACTCCTTTTTAAACTTGACTGTTTCCAAGGCTCTCCAATTTGGAGGCAACAGATTCCACAGATCAGGACCTTGCACACTGAAACTATGCCCGCCTGCCTTCACCAGCCTAAATCTGTGTTTCTCCAGCATGGGGTCTGGCATGGATTCACATGCTCATGAATATTCCCCGTCGTCAGGCTGGGAATCCTCGGTAAAGAAAAAATCAGTTTCAGTTTCGTTTCTGAACTGTCTTTCTACTAGTAACCAATCACTGGTCTCTGTGTCATACTGCCCCCAGCCAATGACTGCCCTCTACCTAAGCCCCGCCTCTGGCAGCCATCGTCAGATTTTTACAGCACGTTCAAGTGTTGGGAGTCCTCGTGCTATAGCTCTCGAGCTTTTACTGCGTTTTGCGATTTTTCAAAGAGTTTAATCTCATTTTTTCGGTCATTGGAGCCTCAAGCTCCACCGTTTCTACTTCCGATCAACGGGGACCTGTTTTGGAATTTTCTACACCCCTCAAGGGCAAACTTTTCGTCGAGTACGCTTCTTGGAGGATTACAGAAGACCTTGAGGCCTATCCTCTGGACATGGCCCAGGACAAAGGAAGCTCGACGCCCGGATCCAAGCTGTTCAGGAACTGCCCTGGATGCGGATTGCAGAATGTGTTCAAGAAGGACGAGCATTCTAGATGCCTCTACTGCCTTCACGTAGACAAATCGCACGTGGTGAAGGACTGTGCGTTTTGCTAGAACATGTCGGAGCGGTCCATGAGGGATCGGCAGATCCACCTCACCAACTGGCTGTAGGTGAGAAGAGGAGGTCCGAGCGGTCTCATAAGTCCTTTGAGGCCGCTCCGGCGACGGGCCCAACATAAGTCTAAGCAACGTGAGTCCTCGGGCACTGGGAGCGGCGAACGGCCAAAAGTCGTGAAGGCCCCGATTCACCCGGCTATGGCCTCTATCTAGGGAGTAGTGGCGGCCCTGGCGAAGCCTGTGGAGGCTACCCCAGTGGAGGCGACCTTGATGCCCAGAGTTTCCTGCCACCGCAGAGGGAATCCTCTTTTCAGCCCATCGATAAGACCCCAGTGGAAAAAGAGGGGGGGGGGGCAGTGGCCGTTGCGGACACGGATACAGCCTCAGAGGAGGAGCTGGTTGAAGTCGTGAAGGGCCTCAACAAGAGGTCTGATGAGGTCTGGTCCCACGGGAGGAATCCTGGGAGGTGGATGAAGAGAGTGACGGTGGCGCCGACGAGGCTCCCGTGGAGGAGCAGCAACCATTGCGCCCGTCGCAGCCAGTGCCTGAGCCCCAGGACAACTCGGTGGCCATTTTGATGGCAATCCAACCCTTATGCACGGAGATAAGGACGAGGTTGCCTCTACCCCCAACGGACGACCCAGCAGAACCGGGCCCGTTGGGAAGCCCTCCAAACAAGCAGGGGAGAGTTCACCCCCCACCCTTGCGGCCCGCTCAGCCTTCATCTCCTTCCCCTGATCCTAGGGATGACACGGGAACAGATACGGCCACGACGGGGACGGATGACGACGGTGGTGACGACGGGATGGGCCTTCCATCATCACCCCCTCGGGCCTACCCGGCCGACGAAATGGCTCCTTCCACGCCATGATTTCCCGGGCATCCGAGCTTTTCCAGTTTTGCCCCGAAGAACAGAAGGAAGGCTTCCCCTATCAACGGCACGAGGCCAAGAGGAAGACGGTCCTCGCGGTGCCGTTGCTTGACATCTGGGACGAGGGACTTGCTCTACTGAAGAACCCGTCCACGACGCCTGCCAAGAGGGATCGGTACGAGAAGTAGTACCTGGTCCCCGATTCCGCCCCTTTGTGCCTTAGGGCACAGCCGACCCCGGATTCGGTCGTCTCGGCGGCAGCCAAGAAGAAAGCGGCGAGGGCGACGGCTTCAACTTCAACCTCCCCACCTGACGGCGAGGGAAAGAGACTGGACGCCATGGGACGACGAGTCATCTCGTCTGCGGCGACGACAATTAAGGTAGACAACAATTAAGGCGGCCAACGCCCTAGTGATTGTGGCCCACTACGACAGGGAGTTGTGGTACAAGATCGCTCCCCTGCTGGACTTCCTACCGGACAAGAGGGCGGAGGCCCTGGGGTTCCTACAGGAAGGTGAGGTAGTGTCAGACCACGCCATAACGGTGGCCACGGACATCACGGACACTGGGTTCTGCCAGTTGGGCAACAGCATTTGCCTTAAGCAGCGGGGATGGCTCAAGGCAACAGATTTCCACCAGGACCTGCAAACCAGAGTTCTGGACATGCCCTTCGACGGGAACAACCTGTTTGGAAAGACAGTAGATGAGTCACTTCAGGCCATCAAGACCAACACGGAGACTGCTCGGGCCTTGGGAGTTTTGCAGCAACGACGGGAGCCCTTTCGGCACTCCGGAGGCAAGCAAGGTGCCTCCAAAGGATTCGGCGGTGGTTCCTCGGCGTACTGCCAGGCAGCCCGTTCCTCGTCGCAAGAGGCCTACAGAGTGCGCGGGAAGTCAGGAGGATCTTGCTGCCTCCAAGCAGGACTGAACCGGCCGTAGCGTCGGGCCCCCACCTGAGCACCTCGGTGGGATGCCGGCTGGCGAAGTTAGTCAGCGTGTGGGCGTCCATCTCCACCGACTGTTGAGTGCTGGATGCCCTGGCCCACGGGCACACTCTCGAATTCCAGAAGTGCCCCCGCATTGCTCCAGTGGCCAGGAAGGAAAAATCACGTCCCTCAACTGCTGTTAGAAGTAAGGGCGATACTCAAGAAGGGAGCCATCGAGCTCGCCCCGAAGAGGCTCCGGAGTATACTCAAGATACTTCCTCATCAGAAAGAAGACAGGAGGTTGGCGTCCCATCCTGGACCTGAGTCGGTTAAACAAATGCATCAAGGCCCAGAAGTTCCGGATGGTAACCCTCCAGCACGTGCTGGGACATCTGGAGGAGGGCGACTTCCTATCGTCGCTGGACTTGGAGGATGGGAACTCGCTGTCGAGCACACAGCGAAGACCGCCCAACTGCTCACGGATCTGGGATTCTCCATCAACTTCCCCAAATCCCACCTGGTTCTGTCACAGGTCGCACTGTTTCTGGGAGCCAAGCTCGATACAATGGCACGATTGGCCTCTCCGTCGGAGGAAAGGACAAAGGCCATCCTGGGCAAGGTGCAGGGTGAGGTCCATTAAGTCCCTTCTCGGCATGAGGTCCTCTTGCCTCTACCTGGTGCGCCTATGCAGACTGCGGATGCATCCTCTACAGGAGTTCCTCAACCCCCGTTGGATGCAAGCGGCGGGCAGTTTCGAAGACAAGATCCCGCTCAACGGGGCATTCCGCCAAGCAATTCGGTGGTGGGGCACCCGCACACATCTCGTGGCGGCACAGACTTTCAGACCCCAGCACAACAGGAGACAGTGACAACGGATGCCTCCGCGGAGGGATGGGGAGCGCACACCAGAGATCTTCACGCAAGAGGCCTTTGGCTCCCGGAGGAGAGGTCACTCCACATCAACATCCTGGAGCTCCGAGCAGTGTTCTGGGCTCTCAAATCGTTTCTCCCGTCCCGCAAGGGCAAGGTGGTGAGGATCTTCACCGACAGCACCACCATGATGTTCTACATCCGGAAGCAAGGAGGAACCAGGTCCCCGGCCCTATCCAAGGAGGCACAGGATCTATGGCATTGGGCCGTTGCCCAGGGGATGTTTCTGGTGCCCTTCCACCTAGCAGGGATAAAGAACACCATCGGCGACTCACGCAGCAGGGAGCTGCGCTCGTGCCACGAGTGGGAACTGCGTCAGGATCAACTTCCGACGATGGGGCAAACCCCAGATCGACCTGTTCGCGACGGCGGTAAACTCCAAGTGCCAGAGGTTCGCCAGCAGGTTTCCCCAACCGAGGAGCATGGGCGATGCTTTCTCGTTCCACTGGGACGGCCTGTTCCTGTATGCGTTCCCCCCGTTGCTACTGCGACTCGTCAACCAACTCAAGAGGTTCCGGTGCAGGATGATCCTCGTCGCACCAGCGTGGCCGAGACAGATCTGGTTCCTGGACCTTCTGGACTTGTCAGTGTCCTCCCCCCTCCCCAAGTCAAACTGCTGACGGACACAGATCTCCTCGCCAGACAAGGAGGCGCCATCATCCACCACGACCCGGGGTCGCTGAACTTTTGCAGGCCTGGCTCCTGCAGCACTAAGTGTTTTGGAGGGTACGATATCCCGGCGGACTGCAAGGAGGTTCTTGCAAAGGCCAGGGCGTCCTCGACTCAAGTGCTATGCACATAAGTGGAAGAGATTGTCTGTCTGGTGCCGTGCACAGATTAACCCTCTGCAGATTACGGCCCCCCAGGTGCTGCCGTACCTACTGTCGCTTGCCAAGGCGGGGCTAGCCCACACCTCCATCAAGATACATCTAGCAGCGATCGCCCGCTACACCAGAACTCCAGGACGGTCATCTCTGTGGTCCCATCGTCTGGTGAGGGAGTTTATGAAAGGATTGTTCCGATCATTCCTGCTGATGAAGGCTCCAGCCCCGGCGTGGGAGCTCAACGTGGTGCTGAGCTGGCTCATGGAGCCGCCATTTGAGCCTCTGCATTCGGCACCGTTGAAGTTCCTCTCGTGGAAGACTGCGTTTCTTGTGGCCATCACCTCCGCACGACGAGTGGGAGAGATCCAGGCCCTCTCCTGTAAACCTCCATACCTGACTGTCCACGAGACGAGGGTAGTGCTGAGGACGCACCCCTCCTTCATGCCCAAGGTGCCGTCGGACTTCCATCTCAACGAGCCCTTGGTGTTACCTGTTTTCTTCCCGTCGCCTTCGTCGCCGGCCGAGAGGACTTTGCACTCGCTGGATGTAGCCAGGGCGCTGAAGTTCTGAATGGACCGCACGAAGAATTTCAGAAGACATCACAGCTGTTTGTGAACTTTGGACCTGTGATCATCATGCACTGTCACCGGTTGGCAAACCGACCGTTGCCCGGCCGTCCGAGAGCCCATTCCACTAGAGCGATCGCTGCCACCACGGCTTTCCGATCTGGTGTGCCCCTGCTGGACATCTGCAGGGCTGCTACGTGGAGTTCGACGCACACCTTCAAGAGATTCCACTGCGTCGACAGGGATTCCAGGGAGGAGTCCAGAGTTGACCAGACAGTGCTGCGCAACCTGTTCGCCTGAAGGTGGGTCTGGTGAGGAGGTAAGAGATGCTTAATGTTGAGTGATGAAATGCTTAATGTTGAGCCTTGCCACCTCCCGTGGTTGTGCATGTGTACTGCTATGTATTCTTATATTCATGAGCATGTGAATCCATGCCAGACCCCATGCTGGCGAAGGAACAAGTTACTTACCTGTAACTGTTGTTCTCCAGCATGGGTCTGGCATGGATTCACATGCGAACCCTCCCTCCTACCCGTCTGCGGCACTTCACTTGATCCTTCTGCCACTTTACGTGCTACCAAATCTGAAGATGGCTGCCAGAGGAGGGGCTTGGGTAGAGAGCAGTCATTGGTTGCAGTCAGTATGACCCAGAAACCAGTGATTGGTTATTAGGAGAAAGACCGTTCAGAAACCAAACTGAAACTGATTTTTTCTTTACCGAGGATTCCCAGCCTGACGACGGGGAATATTCATGAGCATGTGAATCCATGCCAGACCCATGCTGGAGAACAACAGTTACAGGTAAGTAACTTGTTCTTTAACCAGTCTCATGCAATATTGGGGCCCGAGTGGGCGAGATGACCCCTGAAGTTGAAGGCGCGCAATGATGTACTGGGGTGCTGTGTCCATCACGCATTTGTGTGTGAAGCAAAACTTTATGCCTGATTCTGAGTTGTACGTGCAGCCAATGTAGGCCTCGCCGCAGTAACATGGGCTCACCTGGCAAGACCTGAAAATACCCTTATTGCACCATTCTGAGAGACCTGCAAGGCAGCTATAATGGAATGTGTGCAGCCACTGAGCAAACTATTACAGTAGTCCAGCGTGTTTTATGGAGGACCGAGGCCTGGGTGTCTAGATTCTCATGAGAGAGAAAAGGGCGAATGTTGCACAGAAGTTTGTAATCAACCCGCAGGAGGACCGAATGAGAGCCACATGATGTGACATGGACAATTTCGAAACCACCCCACTGGGATTGGCGTAACCAGGAGTAAAACATTTTTATACTCTACTGGCAAGGACCTCATAGTGGGAGATACAATTAGAAGCTCAGTTTTGCTAGCGTTTAAAGCTAGGGAGTTAGCTGCCATCCAAAGATGGATAGCTTTGTAAATGATAAACTTAGCTGCATCCTCAGAGTATGAGCCAGATAATTTGACAATCACCTGAGTGTCGTCAGCGTAATTGGCCACATAGATACCCAGGCTAATCAACAAACAGGATCAGATGGACATTAAACCATGTTGGCGAGATACAGGATCCCTGGGGCACCCCACAGGTGAGGGATCCGAGCAAACTTTGCCTATGTTCACTCTAAAGTTCCTGGGGCCAGGAAGGACAAAATCCAACAGGCTCCTTTAATAGAGCACCCGGCCAAGGTCTGTAGTCTGCCCTTGAGTAGATTGTGATACACAAGGTTGAATGCTGAAGATCCAACAGCATGAGGATCGATAATTGTCCTTGGTCCATGTCCAGTAATAAGTTGGTTTGCAGGTCTAGCATTGCGGTTTCTGTACCATGCCCTTTCCGGAAACCGGATTGGCAGGACAGTCAAATCTTGTTACCCTCCAAGAAGTTCTGGAATTGTAGGTGTGCCACCTTGTCCAAAATTTTCAACAAGAATGGCACGTTCATGATTGGACGATAATTGTCTAATACAAACGAATCCAGTGACTCATGCTTCTATACCTGTGGACTGGTTAAATTTGCTTAATTACCTTCCCTTTTTAGGTGTATTAGTGAAACTGCTTGCATTGTATTAACCAACTTTGACTGTATATGTTTTATATTTACAGTGTTGTGATATTAACTGCCTGATTCATTTACCTAGTGTGTTTATGGGCCTATAATAGAGTATGTTTGTACAGCTGTCCAAGTGTAATGATTGTGGACCCCTGAACCTACTCACCACTCCTGCGTCTTTGACCACTCTTCCATGCGTACCTTGATTGGTTTGGCTAAACTCTGAGTTCCCCTGTTTACTATAACTGGGGTGTCCTGAAATGTGTCCACTAGGCCAGATTTGTTTAATCCATTTTAACAGCCAGAAAAGTAGGAGAGCAATACCCTGCATCTGAAAGGCAGTTCTGCAGCAGGCAGTTACCAGAGTTGATTGCGGTGCACACTGTTTGATGACCACCTTAAATTCCAGCGACACAATGCTGGTGCGCAGGGAGCACTGCTTGACCCTTGGGAAGACCGATTATTGGTAAGGAGCTGCTGAAGTGCGAATGCACTGCAGTCAACAGTCTGTAATGCAGGGTTATTCTGTCTTCCGCTAGCACAGGATTCTGCTTCTCAGATGGGGGATAAGCTTAAGACTCCAAGGAGGAACGTATAGTGAAGAAAAGCTGAAGTAATTGTAGGGGAGCACCCCATGAAAGCCTGACCTTGAGGGTGGTTTTGCAGAGCATTTGCAGGATTGCAGGCAGGACAGGACGCTGGAGCTTCACAAATGGGTGAGCGAGGGGGAGAACCATTGCACTTGCCTGATGTCCTGGGATGAAGTCTCTGGTTGCACCCACTTTAGGCAATGCATGCTTTTCAGGAGCTTCAGGGAGACGAGACTTTCCTGCAGGAGCTTTGATCCTCTTATTCCAACCAGGTCGGGGGAAGGTGCGCTGCAGCCTTTCTTCTGGGGAGGCAGAGCTTCGCTGTCTGAGTGGAGTGCCAAAGATGCTGATGCAGAGCTTGTTGCCTTCCTTGAGTAGTAGGCTTTCCAGGAATGGAGGTACAGAGTTCCAGCAGTAGACCAGGTGAGCGGGCATGGGGTTCTGCTTTTACCCCTACCCTCACGTCCGCCCCATCCCCAGGGGGCAGTGAGCGAACACAGCACCCGATCATACAACAAGAATCATTCATGGCATACCAGCTCTCCAAACAGCCTTGCACTTGGGAAGGGCTTCACCAGGCAAACCAACGGTCCAGGAGCTGCAGCATGCGTCTCGTCCAACAAGTTCTTCGGATTCCTTCGTCCGGTGGTCGACTCCGCCTTCCAAGCAAAAGACCTCACCATTTGTGCATGGTCCTTCTATTCATTCGCAGCCTAGCTGTCAGCCACACAGCAGGGTGACTGTCCTCCGAGGAATGGCTTTGTTTGCCATTTCTTGCTTGCTTGAGGTCTTCCCCTGCGATTCTAGGCGTGCTGTTACCAGAGCTTGGTCTAAAACTTACTTCCAATCGACCTGGGGGTCCCGAACGCGACAACTCCTACCCAGAGGCTGGTGGGATCCACTAGTCTCAAGAAGACTTGCATGTTGAGCCATCCCCCGATGTGCTTCGATCTTGCTGGGCTGCAATACCCTGGGACCTCGAGCCATTGTGCGGTGCATGGTCTTCAGATGTCCGAATCCATCCGAACTTTGGTGGCCTCCACCCGACATTAGAGACATGATTCAAGTCCCCTCAGAAGAGTGACAGACCGAGAGAGTGAAGAGAATCTGACCAGCGACATTCATTCTTTATCTGGCTGCTGTAAAAAGGTGCCAAATCCACAGAGCCGTGAGTATTACTTTAAGTCTGCTGTGCTTCCTGTGAGGATGAGCGGGTGATGAGTGTGGTTGGGTTGGGCTCATACCACAGGAGTATTGCTGGAACATATAGGGTACCTTCTCAGAAGTTCCTGAACCCTTTACCAACTTTGAAAGTGAATACTTGTTTAAAGAAGATCTCCAATGGAACTTAAGAATTTCCTGCAACAGAACCCTATCTCACCCTGCCTACAGCTGGCACCTAGACTACTAGGGTCCTTCTTCTGCCTCTGAGAGAACTCATGCAATAGACTAAGAACTGGATAAGAAAATGATTCTATTCTAAAGTATAACAAGTGTAAAAGTACTTGCTTTTGGAAATAAATAGTGTGGTAACTGTATCTCTGTGTAAGTTAGTATCCTGAAGTTATACTTAACTTTTATGTTGCAGTGTGCCCTCTAAAAAGTATGTTATTTTGGTTGGCGTTTCCCCCTTCAGAAAAGTAATGTGTTGGTGCTGTTTTATCATTGCTTAACTGAATGAGTTTAAAATCTTAACAATAGTGTTTACTTACCTTGAGTAAGTAAACCTTGTGTTCTTCAAGTGTACCACAGGGTGTTACTTTCCCTGATCTGTTTTATACAGATCTAAAACAGTCCTTGAGTTAATATTTGCCTTTCAGTTGCTTGAAGCCCCTCTTTAAAGTATATGGTGACTTACCATGAACAGCTGCTGCACTTCTAAACTTGTAACGCAGGGTTGTGCCTCCCCTGAAACTGCTTAGAGCTGTTCCTAAATAGCCAAAGGGTCCATTACTTACCCTGAATTCTCTTGGGTCTTAAAGTATAATTGGGTTTTAGTTTCCTTGAATTGCAGAGTGCATGCAGAAATAGTGTGCTAATACTGTCCTCTCCAGAAAGTATGAGTTGTTTTACTAGCTCTGAACGGAGTTCTAAAAAGTAATGTTGCAAGGCGTATACTTGTAACAGAGTTGATTTATTAAGTGATTTCTTAACCGAGTGTTACTGCATAAGTGGCATTCTACTACCCTGGAATTACTGGCTGTGTTCTAAAAGTATATCTAACCTGGATTTACTCCCCAAGAATAGCTGATTGCATTTAGTGTAATAGTTTTGACTCATCTTCAACTGTTGATTGCTATTCGTAATAAGGTTATACTTCTGGTTGTATCCCTTAAGTATTGAGTTTGTTTTTATAATTCTGTTAATATGATATGTTAGAGTACTTATCCCCACAATGCTACCACATTCTCAGGTGGAACAGCCTTATACTAAGAGTGAAGCGTATGTACTGCCTCAGATGTATGGTTTTATTAAGCCCTTAGTTGGACTTTAAATAAACGGTCCTAATAAACCTCAAAAATGATATTCAGCTATAAAACCTACCCTAGTGATATGTACTTTTGGGGTATACTCGCATTGACCAGACCCCACTAAATTTAGCTAGATGGCCAGTCATACCTTAGTGGACTGAAATAGACTGTTTGGATTAAGTGTGGGCTGGGTGTACCTCTCCTGTAATCATGTGCCCTGTTAAAGGAGGATGAGGGGAGTGTGGACATCAGGCACTAGTGTGTAAGCTTCTAATTGGTGGTCCTTTTTAATTTATAGACTACAGTCTAGGCTTTGATTTGTATGTTCCTGATTGGACCACTGCTTTGGGGGGGGTGTGTGGGCCTTATCTTTGATTGGCTAGTGGGAGTTTTGGCTCTTAACTGCTTTATGAATAAGAGGACCCCCCCTGCACCCATTCTCCAGGGATCCTAGAAGAAACCTGAAGGACCCAAGTATGCTGTACAGCTGCAAGACGTGTAAGGGCCCACTGGAAGTCCTGCTGCTGCTGCCGTC
This sequence comes from Ambystoma mexicanum, assembly GCF_040938575.1. Classification (NCBI taxonomy): domain Eukaryota; kingdom Metazoa; phylum Chordata; class Amphibia; order Caudata; family Ambystomatidae; genus Ambystoma; species Ambystoma mexicanum. The sequence goes on from NC_090937.1 coordinate 82,421,154, forward strand.
GGGCAGAGCCCTATCTTGTAGATCTTTACAAATCCTGCGAAGGAGCTTAGACCTTTGGAGTGGAGGGAACATCCATTCTCGACGTCAGCTCGGAGTCCTGCGAAGAAAAGCCCTTGGAAGTGCCCATGGATCACCTAGTGACTGCCCAGCTCAGTTTGGGATACTGTGCTGCAGGCCTCACCATTCCGTGTTGAGGCCTGGAACTTTGGGGATTGATAGCTTGTGTTGCAGGGCTTCTCTGCCAGATTTTGTGGTTCCAGCATCAAGGGGAACCGAGATAGCGGCAGAGTCCGACCTCTGCAAGTGTATTGTCCCCCCGTGACGCTGTGCATTGGTGGCCGTTATGCAAAACCGCTTTTCTGCGTCCTGTGCTCAGGTGCCCTGCATAGTTCTTCTGCATTCTCCATCCTTTAGATTTTGCACCAGCATTTGTCGCTGAATAGAGAAGTGCTCGACCCTGCAACCCCTGGGCATCAAGGACTAGCTGAAGGTGGGAAAAGTGACCTTGGACCCTCTTCTGTAGACCTGCCAAGTCCTAAGAAGAGTTGAGTATGTGGGTGAATTCTAACGGTAATTGCCTGAACCCCATCACTTCCTTTTTAAAAGTTTGGTAACTTTTGAAACGTTTTCTAAGAGTTTGGTTTTGCCATTGCTTGCTCGTGCAAGCATTCCGAAAGTGTGCTGGAGAGGGTTAGGGGGGGTGACACTTTTATTAGCTAGAATAACTTGGCCTCTACCTGTTGGAATGCTTCATTGGACCTCAGAAGCCCTGCTGTGTTGTATGGCCATAAATATTTTATAACTGTGTGTTCCTTGACTTTTCACTGTATTCTCATTGAGGACCCCTTACAGGCTCACTACTCGTTTTGCTACTTTGAACTGGTTTGGCTACAGTTCCCAGAGGTGTCCCCGAAATTACACTAATTTGGTTGCCAGAGTAGAGGAAATCAGTCCTAAAACACACAGAGAAGATTTTAAATTTAATGTTAGGCCCGCCCCTTTTCCCCAGCAGAGTTGATGTGGAGTGGTGATGGTGGTCCGTGTATGTCCAAGTTCATGTTAAGGGGTCTTGGCCTGACCTCTCCAAGGTGAGTACAGTCTGGGTCTGCTACCCCAGTTTTAGTCCCTGATGGTCTACGAAGTCTTTTGCTGGCCCGTGGTAGCCAATGCTGGTAAACGGTGTGCGGCATATCTTGCAGCCACGTAAGCTTATCAGTGTTCTCTAGTACGTGGTGCCTCTCAGGTTCCAGGTTTCCTGAACTGGGATGCTGGTAGCCAGGGATGCTCTCCTTCCTGCTTCTCCTGTTAGTCAAGTTGTGAGCACCAGATCTACAAAATAGAGACGGAAACCTGGAAAGCGTTTGGTATAAGAGGCACAGGGTAATGGAAATGGGGACTGCTCATATATACATTGGCACTTGGGTAGGAAACAGGAATTGGGGCCCTCCAAACTGTCCCCATGCTTCTATGGTGTAGGACTGGCACTGGATTTCGTCCTGGTAGGTCTCCTTCCCTAGGCCTTGAGGGGGTTCCATCACCTCTTGACAAAGCCAGGGTAGTGATCTGGTCACAATGCAGGCCTAGGTCTCGAGCTAGGTCCACGCTTTAAACAATAAAATAAAAAATGCTACATTTGTGAATGGTCTCTGCATCTATTTTTCTTGAAACTGTTTAGCTTTATCCTCATGAGCCTGCCAAATATTTTTTGGGATGCACATTTTTTTGTAACTATTTTGGGCTGAAAGGCGAGGGGAATAGCTGTAGTGTCTTTCAGACTAACCTTCTCTAAGCAATTTTTTTCTTTTTCTCACTCATTCCATGTTTTATGAAATGATGCAAGGCGACTCCTTAAATTTTCCATTGGGCAGGTGGTTTTGGTCCTTCCACTTAGCATGAAGCCATTAGTGATGTAACAGTTTGTGGAATAAGAACAGCTGTTTCAATAATCTAATGTCAAGTTTGTCTGTTTGCTGTTATGAAATGTATCATGTATTCTTACACTACTCGCTACTAGGAAGAAATCCAACTAGGAAGAAATCGATTAATCTAATACTCTACCCTGTCATTTAATATTCGTTCTGAATTTTATGATATGCTGACACTGCCAGGTTCAATATAGTTGTTTCCCCATCAATTAACACAGTACTGTATTTTTCTTTAACATAAGTATGGGGGAAATTGGGAATGTATGCAATGTGTACCACACACAATATAAACGTAGTTTCTGTATAGCAGTGCCGTATGCTATTGTCTGTTTATCTTTTTTTTTTTCTACACCACCTACAGCAACTTTCTGGATTCTGTGGAAAGCTCTGTGTGGTCATTTATACTGCGAGCCAAACTCCCTTCTTCAAAAGCTGTATAAAAGAGAAGTCTGAACGAATCTTGTTAGTTTTTAACATGTCCTGTGCATTGAAATGAACAAATCACTTGGCAAGACAATTTCAACGGATGGATAGTACGTTTAAAAAATGCTGAAACTGAACAAGGCTGCACAGTCTTAAAATATTGTCTGACCAGTAGGTTTCATGCTGTGTATTGTAGCTTGGCGTTAGACATTGTTTTTTTGGAAGGGTACCATTGGAGCCATTGCTTTCAGTTGTTGAAGTTAATTTGGTTTAGTGCAGGACATTGATTTGCTTGTGGTTCTCCTTGAAAGGTGGAATTTCACTGTTCAGTGTATAATCCGTACTTGTTAAACTGAAGGAAGGTTCAAACTTTCTGAAACGGGAGACCAATTTTAAAATATCCAATTCTTGTTTGCTGCCAAATAGTCCCAGGAATAATGTAAATTTGGTAAAGGTGGTCTTATCGTAAACATTGGGCCCATATACCTTTTTAACCTAGCAACTTAAAATATGGTACTTGCACCCTGTACATAAGGAAATCATTTGTTGGGTGTCCATATTGTCCAGGACAACAGGGCCTTAAGCATGGTCTTGAAATACTTTGAGGTGGAAAGATCTTTTCAGATTGCCATTTACACGTTAGGTTCTGTTCATATTCCAGCAAACGTTTTGTTATGGGCAACCGTATCTAAAAGCCATTATCCGCAGCGTAGGCTTTTTGCTGCTGCTCACCATGGAGTAGCTGAAGGTGGGGCAAAACCTTACTAGCTGGGGAACACATACAGTGGTGTGGATTGTCAGCAGCATGATCTGGATAAGGTCTGGGTAACTTAAAACCCTCGGACAGACTTGGTTTGAAGTGCAACATTGAAATATTTTGTTTACGTTTTGTAGATAAGAAAAAGGACAGGAAAAGGGCTAGAGATGCTTCTCCAATTGTATTTGATACAAGTAGAAGTTCTGCATCAGACTCATGTGCAGGTACTTTTTAAATGTATGGAAGCATGTTGTAATTTCCTACACAATCCTCTATGGCCACAAAATATCTTTAGAATTTGAATTAATTTATTTACCCTATAAGTCTAAGTTTTTCCTGCATCTTTAAAATGGTTTTACACTGCACTGGTGAATTCTTCATGGTCTTGAAGTGAAAGTGGTGATGGTTCATAATCTAAAAACTCAGCACTCGTGTTCACATCGGTCGGGTTCTGGCTTTTAAATTTCTATTCAAGGTCTTAATATGAGCAAATTTGTTTAACTGCAGGTTCGGAAAAGAAGCATGAGAAATTATCCTCTTCTGTTCGTGCTGTCGAAAAAGGTATTTGCTTCATATTCTGTATCACAAAGAAGTCTCAATGGTTTTCTAATTTAGTAGTTTATTTAGCTGTGTGCGTTCTGCTTAAAATGTATTTATAGAAGCATGCTGCTGCAGTTTCACAAACTGTTTGCACTATTAACATTGGCTGGTAATATTAGTTTGTTCGGCGGAGGTGGGTGGAGGGGTGTAACACATTTTCATCCCATGATGGCCTGAACTGGAATTGAATTAACCAATTTATCATAGAATGTGTATTTCTTATTTTGCAAATGTTTTTATTTTTTTTTGTTTAGATTATAAACTTTTACAAACAATTAGATTTAGAAAGCATATTTCGAGTTAATTACACATCATAAAACAGGTTATTTCACACGGAGCGTTTCCCTATTTATAGGATCAACCGTTTTCACTTATGTACGTATAGCCTATTTCTGTTTTGTAGAATAATGGAGCAGGCACCACATTTGTTACTAAAGATTATTTCTAAAATTGTTTTTTCACAGTATTTGGGGTAGGCCAAAAAGCCTGAATATATCATTATCATTAATGAAGGAACTGTAGGACCACCTCCAGTATTAGCAACACCCTAGCATTAAGTACTTGTATAACAATCAAATGTAACTTGACTTCTTTGGTTAAAAAATTGTCTTTATTCACATTGCTTTGCTAGTGTTTGAGTGGCAGAGTAAATGGCCAATGCATTTAGGACAGATAGCACATCAGGGTGGGCTCTACAAATATCAGACATTGATCATTGAATATAACAGATTTTTGAAAAGATGTTTCTAAAACGGCATGTTTTGTGTGTCATTCCTGTCTACAAGTGGAGCAATGATTCTGCCCAATAAAGCCTGAATCATATAAGGTGACATAAAATGAATTATGAACACAGTGCACATGATGTAACTGTCATGGTACTATAAATCAAACCATATACTCAGTAACAAAATACGTCCTACCTTATCTTCTATACAATTATATGCCAGCAAAGGCTCATAAGACAGGAAGACTAGAAGAATATTCTACAAAGAGGTTTTTCAGTAACTCGTTAAAATGGATTTCTAAACTCTGCCTGGTGGACAGAGATTAGGGGGGGCACCCTAGTTATAGTGAACAGGGGGAACTCTGGGAGTTTCGCAACACCAATCAAAGTAGCAAGACTACGTCTCGGGAGAGGCGAGTGAGGTCAGGGATCCACACAGTGAGCACACAATGATTATACTTAGACAGCAAGCATACAAATAATATATTTTAGTCCCAAAACACACAAAAAATAATCAAACAGGTAAAGTTGTCACACAATACTAAAAATATAAAGGTTCTCCAGCATGGGGTCTGGCATGGATTTACATCCTCATGAACATTCCCTGTCGTCAGACTGGGAGTCCTCCGTAATAGAAAAAAGTTTTTCATTTCCTGTCTTTCTCCCATTAACCAATCACTGTGCTCAGGGTCGTCTCTGCCCCCAGTCAATGACTGCCCTCTACCTAAGCCCTTGCTCTGGCAGCCATCTTCAGATTTTTACTGCACGTTTGTGTTGTGAGTCCTCATACTTTGCTCTTGGAGATTTCGCTGTGTTTTCACTTTTTTTTGTGTTGAACTCTATTTTTCGGTCAATCAAGCCTGTGTGCTCCATCGATCATCCTCGAGGGCTATTTTCGTTGAGTGTTCTTCTTAGAGGGTTCCAGAAGATTCTTCAGGCCTACACCGCGTGGATCATGTCAGACGAGGACGGCTCTTCACTTTTCAAGCTTTGCTCCGACTGCAATTTGCAGAATGTGTACATGGACAACAAGCATTCCCAGTGCCTGTATTGCTTGCAGCCGATGCACAAGGAGGATGATTGCACGTTTTTCCGTGGCTTCTCAAAGCACACGTTTAGGGATCGACACCAATGTTTGGAAGCGTGGTTGCAGTCCAGGGCCTCTGCCACGGTTGCCACCCAGCGGCATGCCTCTCCCAGATCCGGAAAACCTGAGCGGGCTTCTAAGTCCTATGAGGGCGCCCCACCCATCGGGGCCCAACACAAGGCCAATCAGTGCAAGTCTGCTTCCGTCGGGGTCGCCGCTGCTGCGGGTCCCACACCGGTCAGAGTGCGATAGTCCTCAGCATCCATCAGCATCGGTCTCCAGCCACCACTCTAGATCGTCCAAGAGGAAGTCGACCACTCCGGGGAAGTTGAGAGAGAATCCAGAGAAGGCCAAGGAGAAGGCCAGGCAGGGTGCCGTGTCCGACCCACCTACGACTCAGAAGGCCAAGGCAGACAAAGGGTCTGACAAGGCCCTGATTGAGAAGGCCATGGTGTCCGACACGGCCAGGAAGGAGAAGGCCCAACAGGACAAGGGGTCCAGTCGCTCCGTGAAGGCCCAGGTGCACCATGCAAAGCCGTCGCCCGTCCCTCGAGGTGGTAGTGGCGTCTCTTTCAAAGGCCCTGCGGGTGGACCTTCATGGTGCCCAGGCAACGGCCAGGGTCTCTCCCTCCCAGGAGAGAGGTGTCAAGCATCTCTGTTGAGAAGACCCCGGAAAAGAGGATGCCGGACCTCAACCCTACACAGACCCCTCTGGACCTGAAGAGGGGGGGGGGATGTCGAGGGTCTGCAGGGTACAGACATTTTGTCCGCGGATGAAGATGAGATGCTCCGTCCAGGAGGGCGATGACTAGGGTAACGCCGGCGAGTCACCCCGCGACAGGGGAGACGACTGGGATATCGTCCACAGAGGTGACAGGCCCCAGGACGACTAGGCCCCAGCGTTTAACGTCGCTACACCCCAAATACTGCCTAGACATCTCACTGGACATTCTCTCTACACTCTGGTGTCAGAGATACACAGGAGGATCCCAGCGACCCCCAGCGCCGGCTCCTGCTCCTGCCATGGCTCCAGTTCCGGCCGCCACATTGACACCGGGGAGCCACCGGCCAAGAAGAGGCAGCCTACATGCCACCCTTCACCACCTTCTCCATCACCCCTCTCCCCGAGGGACACTAACACGGACACTGCAACAACGGGCACGGATGACGGCGGGATGGGGGACCTCCTGTCACCTCCTCCCAGAGCCTCTCCACCGGACGAGGTGGGGTCATTCCATGCGATGATCGCCAGAGCTGATCCAGATCACGCCAGAAGAGAGAGAAGGCTTTTTGTATCCGCGCCTGGAGGCCTTCGGGACGAGGGACTGGTGTTGATGAAGAACCCCTCTACAGCCCTAGCGAATAGACAGGCTGGAAAAGAAGGATGGTGCTATGGACGCACCCCTCCTTCATGCCCAAGGTGCTGCCGGGCTTTCATCCAAACAAGCCCTTGGCTTTGCTGTTTTTTTCCCCCGATGCAGTCTTCGCTGGCTGAAAGCACTTTGCACTCGCTGGATGTGGCTAGAGCGCTGCAGTTTTATGTGGCCCGCACAAAGTGTTTCCGGAAAACTTCTCAGCTGTTTGTGAACTTTGGTTCTGTGAACCATGAGAAGGCCCTGTGCAAGGCTTGGCTCTCCGGCTGCATCACTCACTGTCACTGGTTGGCAAACCGACAGTTGCCTGGCCATCTGAAAGCCCTTTTCTACCAAGAGCAATCGCTGCTACTACAGCGCTTCTGTCTGGTGTACCCCTGCTGGACATCTGCAGGGCTGCTACGTTGAGGTCGATGCACAACTTCGCGGGATTCTACTGCGTCGACAGGGATTCCAGGGAGGAGTCCAGAGTCTGCCAAGTACTGCTGTGCAACCTGTTGCTTGAAGGTGAGCCTGGTGAGGAGGTAAGAGATTGCTTCTGTTGAGCCTTGCCACCCGTAGTTGTGAATGTGTGTACTGCTTTGTATTCTTTATTTATGAGCATGTGAATCCATGCCAGACCCCATGCTGGAGAAGAAACAAGTTACTTACCTGTAACTGTTGTTCTCCAGCAGGGGTCTGGCATGGATTCACATGCAAACCCTCCTGCCTACCCCTCTGCGGCTCATCTCTTGCTCCTACTGCCACTTAACGTGCTACCGAATCTGAAGATGGCTGTCAGAGGGGCTTAGATAGAGGGCAGTCATTGGCTGGGGGCAGTATGACCCAGAGCTCAGTGATTGGTTAATGGGAGACAGTTTGGAAACACAAATGTTTTTTCTATTACAGAGGATTCCCAGCCTGACGATGGGGAATATTCATGAGCATATAATCCATGCCAGACCCATGCTGGAGAACAAGTTACAGGTAAGTAACTTGTTCCTTCTTCCTTTGAACAGTCTGGCTTCCGACCTCAACAAGTAACAGAAACTGCCCTTGTTGATCTTAAAAGTCAGATTGACGAAATTAAAGATGAGGGCAAGGCTGCCATCCTACTCCTCTTTGACCTTTCAGCAGCCTTCGACCTGGTTGACCATAAGATACTCTGCAACCACCTCTCCCTTGCCGCCAACTTTTCCCCCTCTGCTGTCTCGTGGATACAGTCCTTCCTGGCCAATAGAACCATGAGTCTTCTCTCCGGTGGCTGCAGCAGACCCCATCCCCATCACTTGCGGTGTCCCACAAGGCTCTTGTATTTCACAGACTCTATACAATATCTTTGATAAACTGGACCGTCTGGTTGTCACCTACACAAACTACGCGGATGACACCCAGATACTCCTCACCATCTCGGGCAATTACAATACTGATGTAGCTAGGATCAATTAAATTTTCTCTGTCATTCAGGCATGGATGGCCACACATGGCCTCTGCCTGAATGACGAGAAGACCAAACTGCTCATTGTTGGTTCACCGAACAGCCTACAAAAACTAAGTCCCAACTACTCCAACATCATAATTGATGGCAATACCATCCCGGTCGCCAAAAATGTGAAAACACTTGGCTTCTATCTTGATGCCAATATTAACCTCATTAAACAAGTCAACTCAACTGCTTCAGCCACTGCCTATACAGGTAAACTAATTAGAGCTTGTAGACCATTTCTTTCCTCTAACAGTTGCCTCATGCTAGCAAGAGCTCTTATACAATCTAAGTTAGACTACTGCAATAGCCTTTACCTAGGTGCCAACCAAGCGATAATAAGCAAACTCCGTCATCCAAAATAATGCGTTACGGGCAGCGCTCCCTAGGCGTGAGCACATCTCTGCCACTAGATCGACATGCAAATGGCTTACCATCCAACATAAAATTGATCTCAAAACCCTCTGCCTTACTTACAAAGCTCTCAACCATCTACCCCCCCTACCTTACAGATAAATTCACCATGAAACCATCCATTAGAACCACAAGATCGTCCAATAGAGGCTCGAGCTTCACTGTCCTCGCCTCCCAACTCTGGAACTCCCTGCCACTGAATATTAAGTCTTCCAAATCCCTCCAATCGTTCAGGAAACTTGCCATTGGGTGGCTTCTGACAAAAAGTCAACCTTTAAGTTAGTCTCAGATATATAAATGTACATATTGCATAGGTTTCATTTTGTCTTTATTTGGTTGCTATTCTGTATACACTGTATATATCTGCTTTCCTACTGTTATTGTTGTTACCATGTATTGTTGCCTTGTAACCTGTACCAAGCGCCCTTTTACTCCCGGGTCCGGAGCGCTATAGAAATAAAATAAACAAACAGTATTTGTATTCGGCAGACAAATTTCAGTGTTAGATGAAAAATAAAAAAAAACGATTCTAATTTTGTACTGTTTTTAAATTTTTTTTTTTAGACCAGACCAGTAAGCTAAAGTACATCATTGAAGATGCAAGATTTTTTCTCATCAAAAGTAACAACCATGAGAATGTATCTCTGTCCAAGGCTAAGGTACGACAGTTTACTTTAAGTCAGCTCCTATCCTATAATGTCATTAGTTTATTTTTGCATTTTTAAAGCGCAGTAAACCCTCAGGCATCAAGGCGCTCAGTTTCGTCATGGTTGGCAGGAGGCCAGACTTTTATGGTAATAGACCACGTGCAAAGAGTAATGTCTTGAGGCGTTTCCTGAATGACCAGTAGGATTGACCTGCTCTGCGTGTGAGGGGCAGTGAATTCCAGTACTTGGAGGCAGTGACTGGGAAGCTTGATCCACCGGATCTCTTCAGGTCTTGTCTTGGGGTGGTCGGATTGGCAGACCGAAGTGTCTGTTAATATAGCTTATTGGTTAAATCCTTGTTCAAAATCAATTTGTATTAAAAAGACTAGAAAACACGCTTATTTATCCTAAATTCTGTGTTATTTGCTGCTTTTTAAATGATTGTGTGACTGGGTCTCTGCAGTCAAGTTCAATTAGGGGTTGTTGGGCTAAGGAATCCTATGCTGTGTGCAGCCTTGTGGGCAGTCAGTGCAAAATAAGCAAGCAGCATGTTAGGGAGAATTCTCAGAAATTTGCTAATTTCCTTCTACCTTGGAGATGCCCAGCTCTTTTGCTGCACTTTTAATTTTTATCCTGGAGAGTGAAACCTTTTTCCCACTCTCTCATGCATTTTTATTTGATTTGAACACTTTCTTTGGTTTTGTAGTCTGACAAACTCCATAGGCATCATCTTTTTACATTGTGACACACAGCACCCTCGGTGCGGTGTCCCAGAGAAATCCTTTGGATTTCTGCTAAGGTTTAAATGCCTTCTCTTGGATAACTTCTGTTTCCAAGAGTAGTAAACTGAAATTGACTTTACTTACATTTTCCTCTTTATAGATCCAGCACACACTTCTTACAATAGGGTGCTGGAGAGGTTGCTTAATATCCCCTTTGCCTACATTCTCGTGAAACATTTTTGTCACCCGTTCTACAATTAATGGCTGGTGGCAGTGGTTTACTTTTTCCTACCATTGTGTTTTTACCACGGGCTGCGTTCGCAGCTGCAGTAGAGCACCCATGGGTGCCCATCAAAATGGCCTGGTCTTCTTTTTTCAGAATTTTTTGTTGGAAAGTTCCTTGATATTTACTCTGTGCGCCAAACCATGTTTGATCCCTTTGTTTGTTTTGGTGCCCGACTCCGTGTTTAGTCTCCTTGGTTACATGAATGCACCCAAAGGCGATTGGCCAGCTGGCTGTCCTTGGAGGACCGCCATCCTGCTGTAAGTGTGACAGCTAGGCTGCGAATGAATTGGGGGGGGGGGAGGAGGAATTGCATAAAAGGCAAGGTCTTTTGCAAGGAAGGCAGACTTGACCACTGGATGAAGCAACCAAAGAAGAAATGAAGAGAAGCATGCTGCACCCTCCTGGACCGTTGGTTTGCCCAGTGAAGACCTGCTGTGGTGCTCAAGCTCAGAATTTCTAATCGACTAGAGAAGCCTGGAAAGGGCAACTTCTCCCCTTGTGTTGGTGGGACCAACTGAGCCCAAGATGAACTTGACTGGAACCCCTCCCCCTGCCGTCTACTTCTTTGCTGCTGCTGGAACCGAGTGCCAGGGGACAGGAACACCAGAATCAAGATAGTTTTTAAGCCGCAAAAAGCCAATGCACAGGGTATGGTGTCGGGCCTACCCCTGAAGGCCCAGGAGAAGTCCTCGTCAATCAGACGGGATGCTTCGGCCAAGTCGGCGGAGAAGACATCGGAGAAAAGGATGCCGGCCCTGAGCCTGGCTCAGGCCCCTCAGGATGCAAAAGGGGCGGGGCGGCAGTGGAGGCGTCCACAGTGCTCCAAGGCACAGATATTTCTCATTTGGACGAAGGACATGGTTTCAGTTCATACAGTCCCAGAGGACGTGGGGAAATGCCGGCAGCGCAGACGAGGATGATGAAATCGTTGAGGGGACAAGCAAGTTCCCCTCCACCTCCCAGGGACTTCCCGCTGGAAATACCGTCCACTCTCCACACGCTGGTGTCAGAGATCCAGAGGAGGATGCCGACGGCACCCCTGACGCTGGTGAAGAGAACTCCATGCCTCCTCACCAACCGGCTCACATACCCTCTCTCCCCCCACTCCCCAGGGACACGGCGGCGTCTCCCCGCTGCCGAGAGCTTCTCCACCGGATGAAGTGGGATCGTTACATGCCATGGTCACCCGTGCATCTGAGCTCTTCCAGCTGATGCCAGAAGAGACAAAGGAGGGTTTCCTTTACTAGTGCAGAGAGGCTAAGAGGAATACCATTCTGGCAGTGCCTTTCCTTGACGTCTGGGATGAGGGCCTAACGCTGATGAGGAATTCTGCCTCCGCCCTGGTGAAGAGACAGGCTGGAAAAGAAATACCTGGTGCCGGAGTCTGCAACCAAGTGCCTGCGGTCTCAGCCCTCCTCGGACTCTGTGGTCTTGGCGGCTGCAAGGAAGAAGTCCTCAAATCCATAGTTTTAAGACTCAGTTCCCCCGGACAGCGTGGGGAAGAATTTGGATGCCTCGTGTAGAAAGGTAATCTGTTCGGCGACGATGGTCAAAGCAGCGGATGCTCTCGCGATCCTGGCCAGGTACGACAGGGAGCTCTGGTACAAGATGGCCCTGCTGCAGGAATTTCTCCCTGACGACAAACTGGTCGAGGCGCTGGAAATTCTCCAGGAGGGCGAGGTGGCATCTGACCATGCCATCTTTGTGGTCCTGGACATCGCGGACACTGGGTTCTAAAAGATGGGGAACGGTGTCTGCCTCCGTCGTCGTGGCTGGTTGAAACCACCAATTTTAGGCAGAAAGTTCAGACGAGGGTCCTGGACATGCCTTTCGATGGTGACAATCTCTTCGGGAAGGCCGTCGACAAGTTTTTGAAGGCTATCAAGACTGAAAGACAGCCCGGGCACTAGGCGCACTGCAGCAGCATCGGCCTTCCTTTTGTACCTCAGGAGGCAAATCCGGAAGATAGTCAAAGGGTTTCGGCGGGGGATCCTCATGGTACCGCCAACCCTACTGTTCAACCACCCGAGAGGCTTACAAGGGTCATTTCAAGGCATTCGAAGGTAGCCGACGATGCTCCCAAGGCGGCACACAGGCCCCAAAGCCGAATTGAACCGGCCAGGACGTTGGGCCCCGATCCATGCACCCTATGGGAGGCCGGCTTCGTCAGCGAGTGGGAAAAGATCTACACCGACCGATGGGTGCTGGATACTCTCGCCCACGGACACTCTTGGAGTTCCAGCAGAAGTGTCCGTGGATACCACCCGTGGCACGGCAGGAGCAGCACATCCCTCAGCTTCTGCAGGAAGTACGGGCAATGGTAATAAAAGGGGCGATTGTGCTCAATCCAAAGCGAGACTGGGGCTCTGGAGTCTACTCCAGATACTTAGTAAGTAAAAAGACGACCGGGGTCTGGTGGCCCATTCTCGACCGGGGCGTCTAAACAAGTTCCTCAAGTCCTAAAATTTCTGGATGGTCACGTTGCAACATGTGCTCGGCCAACTGGAGGCAGAGTACTTCTTGATGTCGCTGAACCTAGAGGACGCATACCTCCACCGGAGGTTCCTGCGCTTCACCGTGCAAGGCAAGCACTACCAATGCAAGGGACTCCCCTTTGGACTGAAGTCGGCCACCAGGGTGTTTACGAAGTGCCTGGCACCCGTGGCGGCCCACCTACGTCTGCAAGGGATACATGCGTACCCGTAAGACTGGCTCATCCGTGTCAAGTCAAGGGAGGTCGCTGTCGAACACATGGACAGGACCGTCCGGCTGCTGACGGATCTGCGATTCCCCATCAACTATCTAAAGTCCTGCTTGATTCCATTGCATGACTTGCTATTCCTGGGTTCCAGGCTCATCACTGTCTCCTGCCTGGTGGCCCCCTCGAAGGAGAGGGTAGCAGCCATTTTGGGCAAAGTGAATTGGACTGCTGGATATCTTCCACAGGAGGACAGGGTTCCATCAGGGCAGCAGCAGAAGCTGGTTGCAAAGCCGCCTCCATGGTCTCCTTGCAAGTCTTGTAGCTGGACAGGAGTCTTGGCTCCTTCGGTTTACTCCAGGATCTCTCGAGTGGGTGCACGGGCCCTCTATCCTAAAAGCCAGGTAAGAGCAGCAGTCTCACTTGCCAATGACGGATCTGCCACACACACACCCCACAGGTCCAGTCAGTTTATTCTACCCAGACACACTGGCACCGGTATGTGGATTGGGATCAGACAGTCCCAGCCTTGGGTCATGATGGTGCTATTGTGGCATTAATGATGCAGCTAGGGTTAAGTACTTCCCACCTAGTGCCACCATTAATAGGTGAGCAGGAGAAACCGGAGTGAGTGGAGACCAGATTGGGAGTAAGAGGGGGTCTGTGCATAGGCCAGGAAAGGGGACAGAAAAGATGTGAATAATAGTCTGTTGAAAGTAGCATTGACGGCGGCGTCGGCAATGCCTGGGTTAGAGGCCCGGAGAACACTTAAGATTTTTTTCTTCCAGACTTCATGAGAGATGTAGGATAGGTTATAGAGTAGCATTTGGAATAGATGGGGAGATAGAGTGCGCCATGGGAGTAAGTAGCAAGGGAGAGAAAAAGACTGACTGGAACTGCACAATGCACAAATACCTCACCAGGTAGCCTAGTAGCCAGGCGGGTACAGATGGAGGTGTGCAATGGAAGAGTCAAAGCACAGATTTAAAACCATACCTAAAATGTATTTTCAAGCAAGGTGCTGAAATGCTGCAGAAAAGCAATCTTTGTATGGATGAAAGCAAAGCAAGAAAAAATGTGTGGTGCAGACTTACAGTTGAAAGGCTTCATTAGTCCAAGTCAGGCCGACAGCCATCTAAGCACCAAAAAGGAGCAGAAAAAGTGAGCACTTAAAAAAGCCAAGGTACTCGTAACAAATGCTGTAGTGAAGGGGGCGTCCTAAAACGTCGCTATACTGGAGATAAGTGGGCCATTTTAGTGGTCAGAGTTTGCAGAAGGAAGGCAGCTGCAGAGACACTTGGGTGGAAGTTGGGTACAGTGCAATATGAAGGTCGGGTAGAACCAAGAGAAGGTGAGGCAGGGTATTGGCAGATAGTTGTAGGAGCTCAGTGTCTCGCATAGTGTAAGCGTGGGTCAAGGGGCCTCGAGGCTGCCAGTAAGTAGGACACTCAAGTGGAGTAGGGCACACCAAGTAGTGCGAAGTGACCATAATGTGGGCGAGCGAGTGCCGGTGAAGCTGTGGATCTGAGGGGGAAGACAGGGCAGTGGGTGTTGTAGCATCATAACAATATGAGATAGGTGCTTACCAATTGTGTGAAATCACTAGCAGTCATTTCGCCAGTAGATTAGGATGTCTGAGGGGGCCCTCTCAGTCCTCTCAGTCCACTCAGGGCCACACAGGTCGGAAAGACCCTTTCAGGTGGCCGGCGATCCCTGCACTGCGAGCCGAATCTGGCGGGCGAAGTAGTTGCGGCCAGCCAATCAGGGCAGGCCTCACCCGCAGCCCAGGTCAGCTGTTTTGTATGCTGCGCGGGTTGACAATGATGGAATGTCCCTCACCGGCTCTGGCTGCACCGTGTGAGTGCGGCTTGCTGTTAGGAAAGTTTCATCTACTGCACATAAAGGGTGTGCTGATCTACAATATAAAATGTAGAAAGGATAAATAGTATCCCTCTACCCTTGGAACATGTGTTCCCACAAGGAAAATGCAAAGGGAAGCCCAAATGGCACCCAGTAGCACGGCACAAAAGGTGCTGTGTGCTACAAAAGTAAAGTACAGATACCTTACAAAATATGGAGGAAAACTTGACTCCATGAAATAAAGTACGAAAGTAATGTACAAGGGTTTCCATATATAGAGTAAAAGAATGAGGTTGGGAGGAGCTCTGACTCAGTCAGGAGACTGATCCAAAAAAACACGCAAGTCTAGCAAAAAGTGACCGGTGCCTAACTGGAGAAGGCCATCTGGCATAGAAATGAGAAATCTACCTAACCCGGGGTCTTTGTAAATCAAAGGCTCCTGTTGCCTTTTGGGAGGGGGGGGGCGATTGCAATGCCTCCCTTGTGAACATTTGCAGGTAATTGAGACAAACTCCATGGTTATGAATGACTATTCTCGGTACTGTTTGAAAACATTTTATCTTACATTTTTCTTACTCATATATTTTCATATCCGCAATTTCTGCTAGTGCCTCGTAGATCATTTGAAATGTTTTTCCATGTAAGCAAAATACATTGTTAGTAAATTTGATTCATTTTTTTTTCTCCCATTTGTAGGGTGTCTGGTCCACTTTGCCAGTTAATGAGAAGAAATTGAATGCTGCGTTCCGATCGGCTAGAAGTGTCATTTTGATATTTTCTGTAAGGGAAAGTGGTCATTTTCAAGGTAGATCACTCTATACCTTTTTACCATTTTCTAAACATATCCATTTAAGTTTGGAACCATATGCATAAAAAGTCTGTTTTTCTTGTAGGGTTTGCGCGGCTCTCGTCTGAATCACAGCATGGAGGGTCGCCCATACACTGGGTACTACCCCCAGGAATGAATGCGAAGATGCTTGGAGGAGTCTTTAAAATAGACTGGATTTGCAGGTGCTCACTGCTACTATGTTGACTTACCCATCGCTTAACCTGTGACAACACTAACTTTACATATACTGAATTAACCTACACTGACAAATTGATTTTCCGATTAAAGCCTATCATATTTACTGGCATACTGGACTTTATCTTACAAAGATTTTAAATGATTTACGCTCCATAAAGATGTCTGCATAGTTTCAGAGGTGCAACATTTTAAACTTGAATTCAAATGAGTTGAATGTTCCATATAGGCTCTTAGAACCATTTATCTTCTGGTGTCTTCTAATGGTACACTGGAAATATTGGGGGATTGGATAAAGAAAGATGCTGAATTACTGACCATGAATACTCCTAATTTTCCAAGCATTGTATGTGTGTGTCCAAGTATGTGGCAAGGTAATTGTACAGTGTAAATAAAGACAAGCTAAATGTTTAATGTATAATGGTCCACCTCTACCTGCTTGGTTTTAAAGGAAGAACAACAATGGTTCTTATTACAGCCTTTGTGAGTCAGGTACAAGGCCCAGCTTTTACCTGATGAAGGATGTATGTGATTTCTTTGAAAATATTTCACCTAATGGAGATTTCACAGAAAACCTAGATTACTTTTTCTACTTTTTTTATGCGTGGAGAGATTCCCTGGATCCCCTCATCACCTCTACCTACCCTAATTTATATCCCTACCCCACACCCCGCCTATTACGCATCACACATATACCATTTCCCCTACCATTTCCGGTGAAATAAATTTGGGGAAATCTCATTAGGTGAAATGGTATTAGAAGAAATCTACTGTAACTGATGAAGAAGCCCCTTGTACTTAATACTTTTCTGGGATTTGGGCTTTTTCTCCCAGCAAGCCTTAATCCAAAGCCTGACTGAGTGCGGCTGTTTTTATTTGCATTGTCTTTACCGTTCCTATGACTGCTTAAGCAGGTGTACACCAAAGGAGCTCCATGGTGTCCCAGAGAAGGAACCTGCTAAGCTGGGTTTTCAGAACTAGCACTGTAGAAAAGTTGGGAGAGGCCACCCTAGCTAATGAACAGGGTAATTGGCACTTAGGTCCAACCAAACCCTAATAAGGTGTAATGCAGGCTGAACGGTAAGGAAGACTTCAGGAACTGTTAGTGCACAGCTGCCATTTTCATGGCCTCCAGGAGCTCTTGAGGATGAGAAAGGGTAATAAAAAAAAAGGATGGAGTGGTTAGGGGATTAGCGGGAAAAGACGCTCACTTCTTTCAAATCGGCAACTTTATACATATAGTATGTTCTCTGTGCTGGTCTTATTGGAGTGCTCTGTTGGTTAAGTGTACTACTACATCACCCCTTCTCTCGTGAAGTCTGCCTCACTGCTCTGCCTGTGATACCTTGGTAGAGTTTGCTAACCTAATTATCAGTTACCCTGGTTATCATCTCTGGTGTTCCCCAAGAATCCTTCCCACACCGCTGGTTATGAAAGGTTCTCATAACAGTATCCTCACCCCTTAACGGAGGGCTCTGGGAAAATCTTACTGAACTTGTAGAAAGACTGTGATCCTCTACCAGCGTAGTATGTTATGTTGCCAGGAGATTGGTAGTAGCATCAGCAAAGAAATCTGCAAAAGTGGCAGAGGAACTAGGTTGATCTACAAGTAAGATGTACTGGGTATTACATGGATTGATCACACATTTAATCCGTCATAACTGTCAAGAGGGATGAGCGTGAAATAGGAAACAGAAAAGGGCGTCCCTCTTTGTTGAGGTGTGTTTAGAGTCTAGTATTGGTTTGAAATCATTAAATAAAACAAAAGCTTGTCTGTAAACCTAGACGCTGTTATTAAAGAAAAAACACAAATAATTTGCTGGATCTCAAAGCGGTTTAAAAGTGAATTGTGCATTAATCGGGATAGCTTTAAAAGGTTTTTGATGGGAGTTTTCAGGAATCCCATATTGGTCCCTGATGGTCCTCACAATCCCAGGGATTTTAAGACTATTTCTAAGTGGACGTGAGTGGACTCAGTGGTCAGAAGGGTAGGCTGCTTGGAGTGGGCACTCCAAAAGCTTTGGCCTTACAACAGGGGTGCCTCTTCCAGTGCATAGGATTCCCTGACACGCCCTGATGGGTAGCCATTGGGTCCAATAGCCACCAAAGATTAGAGAAACTCCTGTTAGTAGCTGGTTAGCCTTTTCTACGTGGAGAACTGAGAGGAAAGGAAGATGACGCTTCTTTGAGTCATCCAGCTTTTGATCTACAGTTATGTGAAAAATAAGCCTTGGGACAATTTTAATTCAATTTGATGTCTCAAAGTTGATGATCACAACGGTTAAAAGTAAGCCTCTTTGTATCTAGCAAGACATCTGTGATTTGAAATGCTCATCTTGGAAGTTAAATTGCTAAAAATTAGTTGTATTTTTGTTACTATGTAGGCGGGAGTTACCATTCACCAAGTCATCGCACCTCAGCAATCCATGGAATGAAAGTAAGCCAGTGAAGATTGGACGCGATGGACAGGTAACTTATTTTTTAAAGGAATGATCGGATGGTAAATTGAACAATTCACTTGATGGAGAGATGGAGCCAACATTACTGCTGTAATACATTACTCTCATCTCCAGTCCTGTTTAAAGCTTGGAAATAGGCCATCCTGTTCTGTTAAGATGTATGCGGCACAACTGCAAAGCAGGCTTATCAGATCTAATGTTGGTCATTGTTGGAAAAGATTTTCATTTTGCACCTTTCCTTGTGATTGCAAAGGAGCCCCGTGCAGTCAAGATGAGGGGCAGGGGAATGCCCATCACTGGATTGTCATGTGGTGTACGTGCAAGAATGTGTTTGAAAACAAAATCTTATGGTGTTAAAGTATCTACCTCCTGTATACTATCCATGATCTCCCTCAGAGTGCCTGGCAATTTATTTGGTGCAAAGACAAAGATGAGGACATTCCTGTGGAAAGAAAAACTGGCTTTCATTGCGCTTGCGAACTGCACTTCGAATGTAATGGGGATCTGCGTGTGCCAAATTTGGTAAAATACCTTGCAGCCTTCACAACAAGACACATTTGCTGGTTTATGACTGTTGGAAATATTTTCTTTTTGCAACTTTCCTCCATAGATTCCTTTTGGACCCCAATATGTGCTAATTTTTTAACCATGTCCTGGCTTTTGGTGGTCTGTAAAGCCTTCTGCTTTATTTCACTTGTCTGTTTTGGGGGAAATTGACTAGTCCTGAAGACTTATCAGTGCAGAGAGAATGTCTCTACTTTAAAATTCTTTACTTTTTACAATTGCTCACATCTTGCAATGAAGTACATTAGGATACTTTGTATCCTCCTGACTTTTTACCTAATTACTTTTTGGCTACTTTGAAAATGTGCCTAAAACAAGCTTATGGCAGCTGTACCTTTTTGTGATCTTTTTCTCATGCACTTTTGCCGCGAATGTCTCCTTAAGGTGGCTAGCACTCTAAAATTGCTGTGCCACGAGATTATCGCTTTGGCCCTTTTTTTTGCCTTCTCAAGTCAGGAAATGCGATATATGGGTACCCCTTTTCAGGAGAAAGTTGGTTCTTTCACGGGCAAGTGAGCTTTGTGAGCCAGAGGAGACTGGGACTCTGGCGCCCGAAAGTCTGTTGCTGGACGGATGTGATGATTGGGCAAACCTGGGCTGTATTGAATATTGAGCCTTACATTGGTGGGCTTGCTCCTGTAGCTATTAGAGAGATCGTTGGAACTAGACTTCTCTGAAAAGGAGCAGCCTTCTAACGACACAGGGACGACTATAGCAGCTGACCGGCATAGACTCCAGTGATTGATCCAGAGAAGCCCTGCTCCTCTGCCTGATCACAGAAGACCCTTGTTGGTGATTCGAACAGTAGAAACAAGAAGTCTCGACCCCTGCTTGAGGATCTGTGCCTTTGAAAGTCTCTTTGGACCACCCAGTGGGCTATCTCCCTTTTGGTCTACCTTGCTGCAGCCGTGTTCATTTTGACCAAATCCTTGGTTACTTGCAAGATCTTGAGTTTGGGCCATAAGTCTCCTGCCCTCACAGTTTCAGCCATCTCATTCCAAAGAAAGCTGTGCTGGGGCTGCTTCTGTGTTCACGGCTGGATCATCGCTTGTCCGCCCCCGACTGTGGTGACCTCTGCTGCAACAATCTTTCTGCACTTCCGTCAAGTGTCCTGAAGGGTCTGCCCTGCTGAAGTCTCCATCTTTTCTTCATTTGGGGGTCTTCTTGAAGGTGACCGGAACAGTCTGGTGAGAACCACAAACAGCTCCCTACCAGAAAAGTGACCCCTTCACCCACGACCACTGGGATTCCCTCTCCCAAACCAAGGACCGTTTTGTTTTGTCCCCAGTGAATTGCGCAAGACCTGCAGTGTCACCTGGAAGAATCAAGTCGGGTGAGTAAAGTGACCATACCTGTTTCTGCCTCCCCGACCCCTATCCTCCACAGGATAAACAGAATGATGGATTTCTAAAATCAACCCTAGTTAACCAGAACAGGAAGATAGAGTTTAGTCAAAACCCAATCAAGGTAGCAATGGAGAGCACATCAGGCTTAGTCTCGGGAGTGTGTGTGTTTGTGTGTGTGGTGTCAGTTTAAAAAAAGTTTATTTAGGCTTTATGCACACTAAAAAATGAATCTAGCAGGTATTCATATCTCACAATGCAATGTATACATCAGATATCTTACAGCAGGAAAGTTAGATGCAGTAATTGATGGGAACCAATCACGGGCAATTCCCTAGCTTCAAAAAAGTCTGAACCCTAAGATGAATGGGGTCTTGTTCCCAAATGATGCAGGGGCCAACACTCAGTTTCTCGCCATTGGGCTTGTGGTGGTGATTATTTTCTTTTTTTAAAAAACTTTTTTTTATTATTTAGCTTGGCAGCACAACACAGGCGAACAATACACAGGCCAAGTACACAATATGTACAGTTAATACAGGCATACAGTTACGTTGTCCAATGTGGACATATTCATCAAGTACTCATGCAGAGTAAATGCAAGGTGAGGGGCACCGTGACTCAGGATGGGGAACCTATTTGAGCAGGTGTAATAGTTGGGGACGATGCATCCGGTGACGCATCTGACATATAGGATCGGAATTGGAGCCAAACATCTCTGGGCCTCAAATGAGTGGGTTGTAGATAGTACCAGGTTTCCTCAGTGTCTGAGGCCCACGTAATTGCCCTAAGCCACTGAGCATAAGTGGGAGGTGCGGGGCGTAGCCAACAGAGTAGAATGGCTCGTACAGCAAGGAGCATGCAAAAGGCCGGCCAGCTTCTTGGAATCCCGGGATAGTCCAGGGAAGTCATGGAAGAGGCACTTCATTGGGGAAGGGACGATAGGTTGGTCAAGTACAGTGGATACGGTTGAGCACACCATCCCCCGAAATTGGGAAAGGCGGGGCAGGACCAAATCATGTGGATATAATCGACAACATCCTGGCCACACCTGGGGCATCTTGGAGAGTGATCACGGAGCTTACGATGCAAGCTGTTTGGGGTATAATGAAACCTATGCAGTACCTTTAGCTGAATTAATTTGAAGTGGGAGTTAAAGGACACCCGATGTATGCGAGCACACATGTGAGCCTAGCGTTCGTCTGTCACCTCCACCCTTAGGTCATCCTCCCACCTCAACCTGGTGAATTTTGGAGTGGATCTGGATTGTGCCGTAGTGTATAGCCTAGATATTTTCCCTCTGGTAGGTGTGGGGGAAGTCAGTTCTTCAACAGCGGGATCGTCCTGTGGTATTGTTGGGAACATGGGGTATTTTCGTTTAAGGGTTTTACGTAGGCACGGGTACTGGAGCCAAGCACTCGGGCCACCCCTCAAGGGCAACGGTAGGTCCGGCCACTCAACGAAGCTGCCCTGCTCATATACGTCACGGAGCAGCTCGTATCCCGCCTCAGCCCAGCGGCGCACAATTGGTGGCGGTACACGTGGGACCCCTGGGAGAAAGTTTCATAGAGGGAGGTTGCCATGGAATGGGTGGGGAGTGTCAAAACAGTTTCCACGTTTTCATTAATGCCAGGGAAGTGCAAGCCACCGCGTCCAGTGTGTCCAGTGCCGAGGGGACGGGTTGTATCACCAGGGAGCGGATGTCCCGATCACTGACTGTTCGTTTTTCACATCTGACATGTGGAGGAGGGTCCGCCGTGTTAAACCAGTAGGATGTGTATTGGATTTGGGAGACCAGCCCGTATTTAAGAAAATCAGGGGTCCCAAAGCCACCATCAGCCATGGGGGCAGTCAAGGTACCAAGCTTAAGCCTGACCGCACCCGAGTGCCACAGGAAGGAGTTGATAGTGCGAGTCAATACTCGGAAGAAGCTCTCGCCCGGCCATAGGGGGATGTTGGTGAACCTGTAGAGTAATTGGGGCAGCACTATCATTCTCAATATCCCTATTCTGCCTGCAAGGGAGATCGGCAACTTGCTCCAGGCTAGAGTCCTGGTCGCCATGTGCGTAAGGTAGTTTTGATAGTTCCCCTCGAAGGTTGACTCAAACTGGCGTGTTATTTCTATCCCCAGATGGGTGATTTTCGACTGAACCCACGTGAACCCCAGGGTATCGGGAGGAGGGAGAGTGACTCCGTGAATGGGAAAAGCGTGGATTTTGCACAGTTCACCTTGAGCCCCGAGATGCGACCGAATAGGACAACATCCTTCAATATCGGAGATAAATTAGTAGTGGGAGAACGCACGAAAAGAAGTGCATCATCAGCGTACAGGGACACTATATCGGCATGATCCGCCGTACGGAGCCCTCTATGTGAGTGGGATTGACAAAAGGTTCTATTGTTATAGCGAAGATCAGGGGAGAGAACGGGCAACCCTGGCTCTTCCCTCTAGAAATTTTGAAGAGTGGGGAACATCGATCTTCCGTGCGGACCCTGGCCACTGGACCCAAGTAGAGCACCTTGACCCAGGAGAAAAAGGCGGGCCCAAATTTACATTGCTCAAGCACCCGCCAAAGGTATCTCCAGGAACCCGAATTGAACGCTTTCTGCATGTCGAGAGTTGTGGCTACCGCGTGCACATTAGGACTTAACCTGCTAATTATATTAAAAAGCTGTCTCAGGTTCAAAGAGGTGGAGCGTCCTGGGATGAATCCCGCCTGGTCCGGGTGAATAATAGATGGCATACTGGGGGCAAGCCTTGTCGCTAACAATTTGGCATATATTTTGGCATCGCAATTTATGAGCGGGCGATACAAACCGCACTGTGTGGGGGATTTACCAGGTTTGAGCAGTACAGTAATTGTGGCTTCACGAAGTGATGGAGTATGCCCGCCTCTACCGATTCTATCCAGAGAGCTATTAAATGTGGGAGTAGGAGAGATTTATAACGTTTATAAAATTCGATCGGGATGCCATCAGAGCCGGGAGTCTTCCCCGGGGAGAGGGCATCTATGGCAACTGAGAACTCCTCCGGGGTGAGGGGGAATCGAGGGATCCAACAGTCTCAGGGGAGAGAGCTGTTAGGGAAGAGTATCAAGATAGGAGTCGACCTCCGCCTCCGAGGCCTTGTCCGAGTTGGAGTATAGGGCTTCATAGAAAGTAAAGAATTCCGAGTTGATGGCCTTTGATGTGATAGCCAAGGAGCCATCAGGTCTTTCAATCCCGGGGATATGTGGAGCACCCAGCTCATGCGGATGAGTCTAGCAAGGAAGCGGCCAGGCCGCTCACCCTCTACGTATTTCCTCTCCAGGCCGGGGCTATCTAAAAATTTTTGTTCAGGGACCGAAATACATCTAGTTCTACTCCTATAGCTGCGAAGGTCCCAGGGGTTGAAAGCAGCGAACATTGGGCCTCCAGGATCGATAGTTTGGATTTGCTTTCAGCGATGTCCCTCTGGATTGTTCTAAGAATGCCACTTTCCTTGGATAGCGCTATGCCCCTAATGTACGCCTTGAAGGTTTCCCATAGAGTGGCCTGCGAGGACACTGAGTCTGTGTTTATTCCAAAGAACTCCTCAATGGCCACCTCAAGCTCGGAGCTGAACAAGGGGTCAAGGAGAGAATTAGGTTTCATCCTCTAGCGTCTAGTACGGTCGCGGTCCTTTCCACAACCCATAGTGATGGTCACTGGCGAGTGGTCAGATAGGGTTCTAGGAAGGATCGTCAGCCGGATCACATTTTTAATCAATACATCATAGATTACCCATCTATCAATTCGGGAGTAGGAGTCATGCACCGATGAGTAGGAGGAGTAGGCTTGGGAGTCAGGGTAGAGGAGTCTCCATGCGTCAACCAGGGCAAGAGGGGGAAGGGATGACAGTGTAGCATAAGCTGCCTTGGTGCGTTGACGAGGTCTGGACCCAGATCTGTCGAGGTCTATATCAAAAATGGTGTTAGTCACCCCCCCAGAGAATAGGAACTAGGGGGAAGCCATCAAGAAGGGATGTAAGATGTGCAAAAAACTCCGGGTCATCTATGTTAGGGCCAGAAATGTTCAGCAGGATCACCTCCCTGTTCTGAAGTGTGGCATGGAGTAGAACATATCTACCCTGGGGGTCTATTTGTGAGGATATGAGTGCAAATTTAAGACTCTTGTGGATAAGTCATTTGTGTAGAGAAGTTGAAGTATCTTTGGGGGCCCCATTTTTTGGCAAATCTCACACATTGTTCAGAACAGGCTTGCATCTCCTGTAAAAAAAAAAAAAAAGATCTTGAACCCATGACATTCGGCCTGCAGCTGAAGCTGTCTCATCTTCTTAAAATTACACAATCCCCGCACATCCCAGCTCATGAAAGTCAGATTATTTTCCGTCAAAGATGCGGGAGCTTTCTTATCACCGGGATGTTAATATCCAATGGACCTGTTCAGCAGCCCTGTAGTCCCAGTAACGCAACATTACCCTGTGGTCCGCCCTCGCTGCCAGTGCCAAACATTTTATAACATAACTCCCACCGTAACCCACCCCCACCCACATCCCTCTCCCAACTTGAGGAATGACAATCCCAAAACTCCTTATCCAAACCAGTGGCATCAACGCCTGTGGGCCTGACTGGTGGCGCCGCTCCGGGCCAATGGCAGATCCGGTTTAAACATAGTGCCTACAATGAAGCTTCGTACATAACTTGGAAAATATTTTTGCTCATATTAATGTGGCACAAACATGTAGAGATAAATAAAGTTGAGCCCGTTGAGGAGTACAGGCGTTATATATTTCTTGCGTAGGGAGATGGTCGGTGTCGCCGACTCCCCAACGGGGCATCTGAGCAGCTATAGAGACATAATTGGAGGGGAGGGTCAACCTGGAAAATGTTTGTCAATGAATCTGGAGGCCTCATCCGGAATCGTGAAAAAAACACCCAGTTGTTGTGCTCGACTCGCAGTTTGGCTGGATATAACATGGAATATTTGACACCATGATCTCTAAGCCTTCTCTTTACCGCCAGGAAAGTCTTGCGCTCCCGTTGGACAGCCACAGAGAAGTCAGGGTATAGGTGTATCCTTGCTCCACCCAGCAGAAGCTCTCCCTTAAGTCTTGCGGCTCTGAGGAGGGCATCACGGTCTTGAAAGTTCAGGACCCGAGCTATAATGGGTCGTGGAGGTGCACCCGGCTTAGGTTTAGCTGTCAGGGCCCGGTGCGCCCACTCTATAGCAAAGTGTGGAGAGAGCCTCGGTGAATCAAGAAGCGACAGCAGTGTATGTTCGACATAGTCCTCCATTGGCTCATTGATGCCATTCTCTGGAACACAGATGATGCAGAGGTTGTTACGCCTCGATCGGGATTCCAAGTCCTCATTTTTCTTCACCTCAAGGACACGGTTGGAAAGAGCTGTGACTTCCGAGCGTAGAGCCCCCAGGCCGTCCTCGGCGGAGCTCACCCTAGTCTCGACCTCTGATACTCGACTGTCCGTCCTCTCGATATGGGCCTTGATGGAGGATATGGTGCCATTCATGTCGTCTAACTTCGAGTGGAGTGGGTTAAGCCCTCGCGGATCAAATCCATCATGTTCTGGGATTCCGAGGTGGCAAGGGATGAAGAGTTGGCAGGGGCCTGCTCGGAGACCTCCTCAGGGGACCTCACCGGAGTCTTCGTAACCATGTTTATGGAGCTCTGCTTTTTTCCGGCCCCTTTAGTCATTGTGACGGTGATGAGGGACAGAAGGGGTGAGGGAGAACCAATGGCACCCCAGTCAGCGCAGGACGGGTACCCGTGGGATATAGCCCCCTGGGGGTTCAAGCCGCCCACCTCCGCCTCAGGCGGCCGCTCGGGATGACAGTAGGGTATTGTATACGCCCCTGTAGGGTGAAAGAGGTCCCCCAGAATGTGCAGTTGGTTGGGGCGGTGGGCCACCCTATTTGCCTGTTGTTCCCCAGTGGGGGTTTTGGGGGGGCAGCGGATCAGCCAGGCGATCAGGGGATCCAGTGAGCATGTTCCCGTCCAAGGAATGGGGAGGGTGCGATCGCCGCCGCCTATGGGTACCCGGCTCGTAGCAGGCGAGCCAGGGGCGGAAATCCAAATCCTCCCTGTGCTCAGGTAGGGGCACCCACTGTAGTTCACCGAGGAGGTAGATGTTGCGTCCTCCACTCTGCCCTCATGGAAAACAGGAGCTCATGTGCAAGTGTCTTGTTGTAGTTGCCGAGGGGGTGAGGGCGCACGCCCCTCCACCTCGTAGTAGTAGCTATTGGAAGGTTAGGGTGCGAATAAGATGGGCGGCCACAACGATGTTACCAGAGGCTAGGGCCCCTCCGGGCTCGATGCAAGAGACTGGCGTGGTCCGATCCACGCGATGCTGGGGCTAGTGGAATCAGGCAAAGCCGCGCCGCAGGGGGCGCCTTGACAGAAGGAGTAGCGTAGCCAGGGCAGGGTACAGTAAAGTGTCAGGTACAAGCCAACGCAGCCCAGTGTTATTGTCTCGCTACAAGGCCGGGGGCTACTGGCAAGTTGTCTGTGGAGCCCTGCAGGGTATGAAAGCGGTGTCCCTCGGTGCGCATGGGGCCCTCCACGTACCTTATGGCCACAAGGATCTGGCTGTCTAGTGTGCGTTGTCGGGGAGCACAGCACCTGTTGCTCGCTGGTGTGCCGCCGCTCCACCCCGCGTGTTGGAGTCTCGCTGACAGTAGGGGGAGGGGGGGGGCCCGCCACCGGATCGCGCCTCCGATGTAGCGCTGTCCCCAAGAGGGAGGGCCGGGCAGGGCCAATATAGGGGCAGCTGACTCCCCGTATCCGCGCTGGTCCAGCGCCCAAGGGCCGGGATACGTCCCGGCCGCACGGCTCCAACGGCTGCGTCTCCCCACGGCCGCGATGCACAGCCTCAGTGCGCGCTCAGCCCGCTCCGGATCCTCGCCTCTATTCAGAGGCGCGTCCTGCCTCGGCGGCCTCAGCAAGGGCGCCGTGGAGTCTCGGGTGTCCCGTGTGGTCTTTTCCGCCTCTCCTCCGGCCCAGGGTTTTGGTGCGTATGTGCGCTGCCGATGGGGGGGGATGGGAACAGCAGCGCCCGATTGCAGGGTCCCTGGCACCGTTTTTCACCGGGATTTCGACCGGGTGGTCCCTGGGTCGGCAGGGCAGGAATCGTGAACGCTGGGGCCCGAGCTATGGTCGCTGATGTGCCAGATCAGGATCTTGTGATCTGCTTGCCACAGAGCTTGAGCGTCAGGCGGCAATCTTGTTCGGCGCTCAACAGCGCCCCCCCCCCCCCAGGTGATTATTTTCAAACTAATTAAGTTATACAACAATTTAGGAAAAGTATGTGTGCTCATTTATCCAGACCCAAGGCTAAGCCGGGGTCAGGATACCGGACCTAGGTTCGACAACCTAAGTTGAGTGGAATAATGATCGGGGACAGAGGGACTTGTTTCCAATTTTCTCCTATGTTGGTCAAGGGGTGTGGGGGAAGGGGGGAGAACAGGGGACAGACACACTGATGCTTACTCCCTGACTCTGATTTTTCCCAGTTGCCTTTGTGGATCTGGGGTTCGGTCTTCTGCCGTTAATTCTGGTAAAATGCCAAGAAGTTGAGGTTTTAAGGATTCTTCTGGTTGAATGAATGAAAATGCAATACTTTTTTGGTGAAGAATTGCAGAATCACACGATGCTGGTCTCCTTGGGACACTTCACTGGATGGAGGGAGGGGAGTTCTAGCGACGGTCACCGATTGCTGACATCTGGTGTCTTTCCAGTCACGGCAGCTGCTGCTTCCAGAACTCTGGGAAAAGGCAACTTGTGAAACACTGGTGACTACCAAAGTTCTATGCTTCAACTCGAAATGGCGACTGTTATGGTGAGGTAGGCAACGAGAGAGCAAGTTAGTCCACCGGGCCAGCCAGGGACATTTCCGGATGCTCTGAAGGGCTGGCTCTTTGTCAAGGCGTGGATTAGTTGGTCCCACTAGACAACGGGCTCAGGGTCTTCGGAGATTAGACAGAGGAGCACGGCTTCACCAGGCTGGATACAGGGCCACTTCAGGAGTTTGCTTCTTGGTCTCGCATCCGCGCCAGCAGAAGAGCTTCTGGCACCAGGTATGTGGACTGCGATTAGATGGGGGCCCCCCAACCACACAAAGGTCACTAGCCTCAACGACACACAAAGGATCATTAGCGAAAGCAGCAGCTTTTCCTGGCAAGTGCATGTGGGATCTCCTGGCCTTGGAAGGCAGGAAGATAACCATACTTCAGTATAGCCAAAGAACAAGCAAAACTCTGGCTAGTGCCCTAAAATGGCCATGCAACAAGATTTTCTGCTTGTCCTTTTGCCATATTGTTTTTTGACCACCTTCCTGCCTTTTCGGGTCAGGAAATCCCATAGGTCATGCACTTGCCCAGGAAAGCTGCTGCTTCCTCAGGCGAGTGATGGCTTGTGTGTGGCCCAGGAAGTAGGTGGGACCGTCTGGTCAGTCCTCATCTTCCACAGTGTCTTGGGCTGGGGCATGAGTGAAAACCCAGTGATCCTTTTTTTTTTATAAAACATTTTTATTGTATTTTAACATAACCAAAACAGCCACCGAATCGGGGGCAAAGAACAACAAAACGACGAGAAAAGAGGGGACAACAAATTAAAAGCACTCCAGTATAGCATCTTCAGTCACGTGTTTACATAGTATTATAGTATCTCATCGCCATGGGTCGCGGGCTCCCCGTCCCACCCACCTTCTGTTCATGTGGAGGCCACCACTGCATCAGGACTTCAAGGCCCCGTTTCTTCCCATTTCCCCCATATCTTGGATGCTTTATTCGTGCACCCTCTTGTGCCATAGACTCGGTGCTCCGTCATGGCACATGAGTCCATGTCGAGTATCCATTGTTCCAGTGTCGGAGGGTCAGGCGCTCCCCATTTTTGCGCAATGTTGCGTTTCACTAGGGCCATCGCAGTGTTCAATAGCAGTTTTTCCCATTTATTAGATTCGGACACGTCTGGTATACCCAATATTAAGACCTTCGGATCTAGTTCGATAGGACAAATGAAGGCTCTGGACAATTCCGTACAGCATGCAGTCCAATAGTCACGGATCCGAGGGCATGTCCAGAGGATATGATAGAAGGTGCCTTCCTCCTCTCCACAACGGAGACAGTTCGGACTCATTACTTTCTTCCAGCCATATAAAAGAGTTCGAGGGTAGTACACTGTATGCAGGATTTTAAGTTGCACCAGTCTAAGTCTGGGGGAGATGGCTACCTCCCGTGGGTGCATTAGGACTTGGATCCAGTCCTCAGTCTATTTCCCCCACCTCCCTTTCCCATTTGGCCTTTAATCCCAATAGCTCGGGAGTTGCGAAGGAGGTGATAGCGTTAGAGAGTGGATGTACATTTGCTGGGGATATACTCGGGTAGCATATTGCGTTCCATCGGAGTGTAGTCTGGGATTGAATCACCTGGGGGTATATGGGTTCGGAGGGCATGGATCAATTGCGTGAAGTGGTATCGCTCGGTGTTGGGCATTTGGAATCTACCCTGGATGTCTTCAAATGAGGTTAGTTTCCCATCTTTTAGGATATCTTTAATTCTAAGGATTCCCACTCTTACCCAGCGCGGCCACGGTTCAAGTTTCTCGATTTCCTTCAGATGATTGTTGTGCCATAGGGGTTGTGCTGCTGTTAGTTGGTCTTCCCACCCAACAAACACGTGTGCCTGCCTCCAAATCGTAGTAATGTGAGACTTAATTGTGAGCGGGGGGGGGCCTACCCGGAGATTGGTACAGCTCCTGCAGCAGGTCCATACCCTGCATGGGTCCCACTTCTGCCCTAATGTGAGGTAGCGCCCGGTCCCCTTGGAGCAGGTCATTGACCACCGAGAGTTGAGAAGCCCAATAGTAAGTCTGGAGACGGGGTACGCCTATCCCACCCTCCCAGACTGACTTCTGCAAGGTACTTAATGCAATGCATGAAAGGCCACCCCTCCCCCACCCCCCAGATGAGTTCCCTAAGAAGGGTTTCTATACGATTGAATTCAGGGGCAGGGATCGCAAGCGGGACATTCTGCAAAACATAGAGGAATCTTGGTAATGACATCATTTTAAAGAGTGCGGCTCTCCCCATGAGGGTCAGGGAGGAGCTTCCAGTGGTGGACGTCGTTGACCAACCTATCCATGATTGGCTGGAGGTTGTCTTGTATATCTAGTATGGTCAGGTGTTACCCAGATCCCCAAATATTTAAAGCCCTGCCGTTAAAGCCGGTATGGACAATTCGGCAACTCGGCCTGGTCCCCCACTCCCCCCCTTCACCGGGAACATTACGAATTTCTTCCAATTCATTTTCAACCCACTGAATTACCCTTAAGAAAGAGATATGCGGTCTTCATGCCCTTCGGGCCACTTGAATCCCTTACATGCCCCCCTTTGACGAAGCCACAGTGCCAGTGGTTCAATGGCGAGGGCGAAAAGAGAAGAGGGGAAAGGGAACAGCCCTGCCGCGTGCCTCTACCTAAGGGAAAGGCTCTGGAGGTCCATCCATTCACTTTAACTTCTGCCCGGATGTTTGTATAAAGCAATTTTACCCAACCTAGGAAGCTGTCTCCAAATCCCATATGGGCCATGAAAGGCAATCCCAACGGACCGAATCAAATGCCTTCTCAAAATCTATTGCCAGCAGTGCTAATGGGGTATCAAGGATGGGGGCCCGTTCTAGCGGCAGGTGGAGTCGGCGCAGATTCATCCTGGTTGATTTGAGGCATAAAGCCACACTGGTCTGGATGTATAAGTGTGTCCTCTACCCGTTGCAATCGGTTAGCCAAGAGCTTGGCCAGGATCTTGGCTTCGCTGTTGATTAGCGAGATCGGCCTATAAGACGCACATTGCTCTTGGGGTCTGTCCGGCTTGGGGTTGTCCACTATGGTGGCTTTACATAGGTCGTCCGGAAGGGAGCCCCGCTCTAGCGCGGCCAGCAGCATCTGATGCAGTGGAGGTGGTACGTTATTCCCTCCCAGTTTCTGCCATATTTCTATGGGGAATCCGTTTGGACCCGGGGTCTTCCCCGGTTGCAGCTGTCCCAGGGCTTCTACCTTCTCGGCCTCAGAAAGATCAGAGTCCAGCATCTCGCGTTGCTGCGCCGATAGGGTGGGGAGCACGACCCCATCAAGGAGGGTGCGGTCCAGCGGTAGCTCCGAGGCATGGTATAGTTCAGCATAAAATTGGGCGAAGGCTTCTGCTATTTCGGCGTCTAAACGACAAATCTCGCCCTGCTGGGTGGTGATCTCACGGACCGAGCGCCGACCCTGATAAGATATGATATGGCATTTGTAACGCGCCTATACACAAGTGTTTCAAGGCGCGACGAGGCCGGGGGTGGGGGGGAGACAGAGGGAGACAGACAACGATCCTACTAGGCCAGGTGTCATTCAGATCGCGCAAGTGCAAGGGTAGGGGGACTGGGAAAAAGTGAAGGGGAGAGGGGAAATGCAGTACATGGTTAGTAGAATACAAGATATATAATAGGGCCAGCTGGTGGCAAGTGCAAGGAAAGTGCGTTACATGGTTAATAGAATACGAGATAAATAATAGGGCCAGCTGGTGGCAAGTGCAAAGGGAAGTGCCGGGAGAAGGGGCTGTGGGATACAGAGACAGTCCCGTAGTGCATGTAGGCAGTGCAAGGAAGAGTGGCTGGGCCAGGACATGAGATCGGTGAGTGGCCCAGTTGCAGATTTAGTGCAGGTTCAGTGATTTTAGCAGGGGAGAGAAAGTGGAGGCAAAGAGTAAGGTTTTGAGGTGCTTCCGCAACCGGAGATGGTTCTCCTCAAGTTTCAGGGAGGCAGGAAGGCTGTTCCAGAGGGAGGCCCCTGCTGTGGCGAGAGATCTACCACCAGCTCGTTGCTTGGAGAAGCGGCTGACCCTGAGGTAGTTGGAGGTGTATGAGCGAAGGGCTCGAGAAGGAAGATCCCTCATCCCTCCTCTCAAGCCAAGCCAGCAGCTTACCGGCTTTATCCCCAAGCTCGTATATATCCAGGCTCTGGATTCCCAGTGGGCCTCTTTGGCGTTGTCTAGCGTAAGGTTTCGGAGGCATTCACTGGCGCGTTGAAGGGACATGTGGGTCTGTGGGGTATGGTCTAGGGTATGCTCGTTCTCTCTGTGGGTTACCTCCTTCTCTGCCTCTGTTATTTTCTGGAGTCTCTCCTTTCTTTTGTTCGCTGTCCAAGAGATTATCTCTCCCCGCAGCACGGCCTTGTAGGCCTCCCACAGCACCATCGGGTCGGTTTCATCAGAACCGTTTTTTTTTTAAAAAAAAACAATTTTATTAATTTTGTTCAAACAACAAATAACAAACCCAACTCAACTTACAGTGGTTACATATCTTGCTCATAAATGCACATACATTGTTACTTTTTCACCCACTGTATTTCCCGTCCCACCCCCCTCCCAAAGCCTACTTTCTCCCATTTTCAGTCTCCACCTCTTATGGTGGGGAGACCTCTTCAGCCACGCTTATTGAATCATCATCACTTGGTCCATCATTCGAGGGCCCAAATAGCTCTGCTATTAATTGTCTCCAACCCGCTAGGGCTCAGGCTTCACCCTCTGTCCCCTTTACACGCTTCCTGCCATGCCGCTGTTTCTGCCTCCGCCCACTTCTGCAAGTCCCTCCACCACGTCTCCACATTGGGCTTGTGGCACGCTTTCCATCCCATTGCAATCCTTCTCTTCGCCAGTACATATGCCAGATCTTTTAATTTACTCACATGTTTAAGCTTCCGCGGTCTGGGGAACCCTCCCAACAGGCAAGCCCACACCGTATCCACCTTCATGCGGATTCCCTTGTCCTCCATTTTTTGTGCTATATCTCTCCAATATTTCGCTATCAGTGGACATGCCCAGAACTTATGCACCATTCCTGCATTTTCCTCATTGCATTTGGGACACACTTGGCTTCCGATGTTCTTAAACTTGGCTATTTTAAGTGGCTTCAGATATGCTCTGTGAGTTATATACAACTGTATTTGTAGCAGCCTAGCATTTCTCGATACTATGATACCCCTGAGCCCTTTCCCACATCCCATCACTCATATCCCCTACTTCCTCCTCCCAGTCCAGTCTAAGATGCACCACTTCCTTGCCCACTTGAGTCATCATCTCGTACACTCTAGACATTTCATGCCCTCCTTCTGCTATATCATATATCACATCTAGTGTGGTGTCCGGTTCCTCTGCAAGTTCCACCTCGGACCAGGTATCTTTAATTTGTTGCACCATCCCATGATACGTAATATATTGCCCAGCACTCAACCCCGTTTGTTCCACCAGCTCCTCAAATTCCAACATTTTCCCCTCTTGCCACACATCTCCCAATGTTGCTATTCATACCGGTTCCCAATACTTCCTAATCATTAACCTTAGTTGCTTTTCTGTCCCCATCATTGTGACCAGTGGTATTTGCGGAGAGCACAGGGCGGCTTGTCCATCAACCGGCACGCCCTCTGCCACATCCCCCCCACCCAAGGCCCAGCATCCCCAGACGACCTCTTTGCTCCCGCTTGGGTAACCATATAATTTCTCTCAAAATGTATGGGGCACAATCACCTTGATGCAGCCTATGCTCTAAGGTAGGCTCCGCAGAGAGCCATTTGGCTACATGTTGCAACTTGCTCGCTACATAATATACTTCCCAGTTAGGTAATTTAATACCCCCTTTCTCATGCGGGTTTTGGAGTTTCCACAGGGCTACCCTGTTCCTCATCCCGTACCATAGGAATTCGCTGCATATGCTGTCCAACTTAATAAAGACTTGCCGGGGTATAGAGTATGGGATGTTCACGAAGCAATGCAACAGTCTGGGCAATGCCACCATCTTGAGCATCGCCCCAGATCCCATCATTGCTAAGGGGAGTTTTGCCCAGAACTTCATGCTGTTCTCCAGTTTCTGAACCGTTCCTTCTGTATTATGCCTATGTTCGGCTTCTGCTGTATGATATACGTCTATCCCAAGATACCTAAAGTTTGTGGCCTCCCACGGTATCTGGATTACCGGCAAATTCTCTGCCAAGAGCCCTCTATCTGCCCAGCGGGAACACACAGGATTTACTTGGGTTCACGGCTATACCTGAGAGTTCAGCAAAACTCCCCACCACTTCCAACACATACTGCAGATTCTCCTCTGGGTAGCACAGATACAATAGCATATCGTCTGCGTATAGTGAAATTAAATATGTTTCCCCAACGACAATGCCTATTGCGTCATATTGCTGCTTTAAATAAATCGCCAGAGGCTCCAAGGCCAGAATGCACAACATGGGCGGACCCGGGGCATCCCTGTCTGGTCCCTTTCCTAATTTGCCACCTTTCAGAGATCACAGTTCCTGTCTTCACTCTCGCTAATGGCTCACTATATAGGAGTTCTACCCAGTGAAGATATCCTGGTCCCATACCATAGTTGGCTAGGGCCGCCTTCAGCCAGGGCCATCTAACCGAGTCAAATGCCTTGACCGCATCCAGCGACACTATCGCCATTTTGCTAGTGGTCCCCTTCAGTATGTTCGATCACTCGATGGAGTCGCCTCAAATTATTCGAGATATTCCTATTTGGGACATATCGTGTTTGATCAGGATGAATTAGTTTGTTTATGACCTTCTTTAATCTGTTTGCTAGAACCGCTGTTAAAATCTTACTATCTTGGTTTAACATCGATAGGGCCTATAGGAACCGCAGTCACTACCAGGCCTGTTGGGCTTGAGGAGTGGTATAATAACTGCTTCGCACAGTGATTCCGGTAATCTCCCAACTTCATATGCTTCGTTAAGCATTTCCAGCAGTGGGGGGGAGAATCTCTGCTTTATATGCCTTATAAAATTCGCTTGGGAGTCCGTCAGTTCCCGGGGTTTTACACGTGGGCAGCTGCCTCACCACTTCTTCTAGCTCTTCTAGAGTGATCGGGGCGTCTAGCTCCTCCCTTTCTTCCACACTAATTTGGGGTAGCCCAATGTCTTCCAGTATGTCTCCTATCTCCCCTCTTCTGCTTCCCGTCTCGTCTCCGTACAAGCGCCTATAATCTGCAAATTCTTGATTAACCCCCTCTTGCGTATCCACTACGTCGCCATTGTCTTTCACTATTGTTCTGATTGGCGGCCTGGGAGTCTAGTTTTTGTAGGGTTTCATCAGAACCGTTGATCTCGAAGTACTCAGTCGAGACCTCCGTAAGGCGGTCCACCAAATCCGAGCTGCCTAAATAGTAAGTGTTCAATTGCCACTTTCTGGGAGGGGGGGGGAGCCGGGGGGGCGTTCCCTGCAGTCGCTTTTCCACCAGGAGAGGCGAGTGGTCCAAAACCCCCCGGGCGAGCAAGTTTGCTGAGAGCATATTAGACAGGTCTGTGTGTGGAACAAATAGGTAATCAAGCCTGGAAAGGGATCCATGGACCCCGGAGTGGAACGAATAGCCTCTGTTTCCCGGGTGCAGTTCCCGCCATACATCACCAAGACCCAGGGCAGACACAAAGTTAAACAGCTTTGTGGGGAGGTTTGGATTGTGTTGTCTAAGGTGCGAGCAATCTAAGGTGTTGCACATGACGTCATTGAAATCGCCTCCCAGGAACCACTTGTCCGATTGGTGCCTACCCATCAAGGAGGTCCGGTCATCAAGGAGTTCCTGCCCCAGCCCAGGTGGGGAATAAATGGAGACAAGTCCCAGTGTTTCTTCCCGGAGTGTCCCAAGCGCCATCACGTAGCGTCCGCGAGGGTCCTGCTCTAGTGCATGCAAGACAAACTGGACCCGTTTATGTATAAGAATGAGGGTGCCCCTGGATCCCATGATATATCCCGCATGGAAGGCGGTCTTGTAATTGGTGCATAGAAAAAATTTACAGAGTGCCCCCGCAAGGTGTGTTTCAGTGAGCAAAGCCACGTTGGGGGAGTATCTGGAAAGTAGCTGCTTGACCAGACGTCTTTTGATCGTGGAGCCCATCCCATTCACGTTTCAGGTGAGAACCTTGAGAGAGCTAGAGCGCTTGGACATGGATGGGTGAGATTGGTCAAGTGGCATCTAGTAGAGGTGTAAGAGGGATAAGCAGGCTGCCCCCGAGGGTGCAGCCCCAGTGTGTGAACATGCGGTGCAAGAGAGATAAAGATTGAGGTCTGAAGCGCTGTTCCTGTGTGGTGTGGTCCCAACTGGCCAGGAACTCCTCCATCCCTGGAGAACTACCAGGGAGGGTCGGTCCTGAAATAACAAAAAAAATTCCCGAACTAACTCCTCACTCCCCCTCCCTATACTCCAACCCAACTTGAAGTACCTGTCGACCCAACATTGCTGACAATCAAAAAGAGTAGATTGTTAACTGCCCTTATTAAAGTTCAACTAGAAAGTCAGGGGGGGGCTGTGATGTTGTTGTGCCCCCTCTTAAACACCCAAGTTGGAGGGCAGCGATCCCCCGCTTACCGCATTACAAGAGTGTGAAATCGCTTTCAGTAGTCCCATGGCTTTGTTTTGTCAGTGACCACAGAGTGGGTACTCTGTGGACAAGGCCCTCGGCAGGTTCAGGAAGGTGGCCTATCACCCCCATCTTTTAGCGGGTCTGGTAGTGGTGGCCGGTCCGGCCTGTGATGTTGCTCCGGTGATGGTCTGGGGTTCCAGTTCCTGTTTCTGTTATTGTTACCTCGGGGTGCGGACCAGTCTCCTTCAATGTGCTGCTCCGCCCAGCGCCATGCCTCTCCAGGATCATCGAAGTGGACCGTTGTGCCTCTGATAAATGTTTAATTGTGCGGGAAACAGGAGGCCGTACTTGACTCCCAATGTCTGCAGTTGCTTCTTAAGTTTCCCAAAGGACTGTCTCACTTTCTGTACTTCCCTGGTATAGTCGGGGAAGAAGGCCAGTCTAGATCCGTTGAATGTAATTGTGCCCTTGGATCTTGCGAGTTGTAAGAGCGCATCCCGGTCTCGATAGTTTAAAAACCTTGCGATCACGGTGCGTGGGGGAGCGCCGGGCAGTGGTCTACCTGCGAGCATTCGGTGCGCTCTCTCGATGGAAAAGAACTTTGAAAAGGATTGCAAGTCGAACAGGTCTGTTAACAATTGTTCCAAAAAGAGTTCCATGCAGGGCCCTTCCTCTTTCTGGGGATACCAAGGATGCAAACGTTATTGCGTCTGGACCTTCCCTCGCTCTCCTCCACGCTGGCCCCCAGCGTCTTGAGTGTGGCCGAGATTCCATGGATCTGTTGCTACACATTGTGTAGGCCGTCTTCCGTCGTCGCAATCCGTTGTTCTGCCTCTCCAGTGCGCGCGGACAGCTTTTGGAGACGTCAAGGCTTATGTGGTCTATCTTCTGCTCCATAGATGAGCGGAAATCTGCAATGGCCGCCATGACGTCTTTAAGCGAGAGCGCGTGTTCAGTTTCCATCTCGTCAGGATGTAGCGATTGGGAATCCGTCTGTTGTGATGAGGGCACAGTATATTGTTCAATGCTGTTCTGCATGTTGGGTTTCCTCGTCTTTTCTTTCCCCATGGTCGCACCCCGATCCTGGGGCAGTAGCTCGATAACCGTGTTATTACCAAGGACCTTCGGTGGTGTTCCACTCCCGCTCCGTGTCTCAGGTCTGTGGTCTCAGTGCGGGAGGCGTCTGATGTCTAGGCTGGTGTTGCCGGTTCTTCTCCTTCTAGGGGGGGCCCCCTCTGCGAGCGTTGGTTCTGTAATGCAAGGCAAGACGTGCAAGTAGTATGAGTTGGTGTCTTGGTACAGCGAGTTCTTTCAGGATCTGTACTCCGGACCTTCCCGCTCGTCAAGGCCACCCCGTTCCTCCAGTGGCCAATTCGCCAGATCCACTGCGCACTGGAGCGGATTAATGGGGAGGACCGGGAGCCGCTCTCGACGAGGCCTGGCTCTTCTTCACAGATATGGCGGGTGGGGAAACCAGTTCGCGTCCCGGGGGAAGGTGAGGAGTGCCCGAGGCACTTGTTTGCAGGGTCCTGCCTCGGCCGCCTTGACACGGGGCGAGGCCCGGGCCCGGATCCTCAGGGCCGGGGCGAGTCGTCCACCTCCCCCGCCGTTCCGCTCAACACCGGGTCCGGTTCGTCGTGAGGCCGCCTCTTAAGGTTCGCGTAGGAGCGCCCAGCTCCTTCCACTGTCTTTTCCTCGGCCGAGACAGTCGTAGCTCCTCGTCATCCAGTGCGTGCCGTTCGTTAGGCCTCTTCACTCAGGCGGCCATCTTAGGAGAGCGCCAGGCGATTCTTCGTCCTCCTTCGCCTCGACGTATCTTCGTGCCCTGCTTCCGAATATTTTCACCGCCTGGAGCGAGTGAGCACCACGATTCCCGCTAAGCATAGAGGTAGTTTTAAAGTTTTATAATTAGAGTTCTCCAGCATTGGATCTTTCATGGATTCACATGCTTTGAATATTCCCCGTCGTCAGGCTGGGAATCCCCGGTACATTATATAGACCCTTTCCCGTAGGAAAGCTTTTTCGACGCTTATGCGTCCTATCCACCTCGTTTTGTATCATGCGTGCCCGTGCCGTCAGGACGTCATGATATAAATACAGGCCCCGCCCCCGCGCTCCCTCAGATTTCAACCGTCTTTCAAAGCAGTGGGATCTTCGTGTTACTACTAGTGATAACTAGATTGTTTTTTTGTCTGTTTCGCGTAAGCGAAGTTCAAATCTGGAGAATTATGTCTGGAAAGGCGTTATTTCGCCCATGTGCAACCTGTGGCCTCAAAAAGGTTTATGAAGGAGACGGCCACATGGACTGTATCTACTGTCTCCACCCGCACCACGCGGCGGATACATGTGAGATATGCCAGGGTTTCTCCCAAAAAACCCTTAAGGACCGTAAAAGAAGGCTGGTCGACTGGCTTAATGACGGAGCGGGTGCCTACCCGGCTTCGGAAGTTGGCTCCACGGCCTCCAGGAGCAAGTCGGAGCCTCCATCGAAGAAGGTGCGGCCAGCAGAAATTCGCCCTGAGGACAAGCATAAGGGGAAACATGCTGGATCCTCCTCATCTCATAAAAAGCCCTCCTCCTCCTCATCATCTAAGACGGAGAGGCTGGCGCTGTCTAAATCCTCCTCAGGGGACCGTCCCAGGTCTTCCGTGAGTCGAGAAGCTTCAGCCGGGAAGTCGGCATCAAAATCGACAACGAAGTCTAAAGGCTCGACGACGACGACTTCCTCGTCGACCTCGGTGTCGTTGACGATGCCTATTACCGTTCAAGCAGCAGCGGTTGGGATTCCTTCGTCGACGGAAACTCAGTCTATGGCTTGGCTGCCTGAGGTCTATGACCCGATCCCCCCTGAGGTCTTACTGCAGCCAGACACGGCCTGCTCGGCGGAAGGGGAAGGTGACATGGTTCTGCAGCCATTGGATTTAGGCTTACGGCCTTCCACGTCGACGACGACGGCGACGAGTGCGAGCGGGGGTATGGTACCTATATCATCCACGTTGCTGAACCCCCAGACAGTTTTGTCTCTGGATGTGCTTAATACTCTTCAGAAGCTACTACAGCGGCTGGATACCCAGTTCCCTCAACCTGGGACGTCATCGTCACTTCTGTCTGTACCTTCCGTCGACGAGCAAACTTGTACGGCTCGCTCGTCGACGAATCACCCATCGGCTCCCCAGGCGGTAAAAGATCGTCCTCGAGCTCAGGAGGAGGGTGAGTTGTCGGAGTCCGACTCTATACATGATGACTCTGGGTCAGACATCTCCCTGTCACCGTCGAGGGACCCGACATGGAATTCGGATGTAGAATTGGAGTCTACGAGGAGCCAGACACAGCCATCTCCCCCTGATGATGTGGGAGCCTTCCATGCAATGATGGGGAAAGCGTGTTCCGAATTCGGCTTGATTCCTGAGGAGCAGAGGAAAGACTGTTTCCTTTTTGACCATATGGGTCAAAGGAGAAAATCGGTATTTGCCATCCCAATCCTTGACCACGTGTGGCAAGAAGGTCTCAAAACGATGCGCCATCCGTTCTCGGAACCAGCCATAAAGGGACGGATCGAGAAAAAGTTTAAAGCTCCTGAGTCCACTCCAAAATGTCTAACATCACAGCCTTTGTCTGACTCGGTGGTGTCGGCGGCAGCAGCTAGGAAGGCCAGGGTCCAGCAGAAATGTTCAACGCCACCGGAAAGCGAGGCTAGGAGGCAGGACGCATTTGGAAAGAAGGTGCTCTCGGTCGGAGCGACGACAGTAAGAGCAGCCAATTCCTTAGCGATCGTGTCACGATATGATAGGGAAATGTGGCACAAATTAGCCCCTATCCTAGAACACCTGCCAGACGAACACCGAAAAGCAGCTATGTTACTGGTGCGGGACGGCGAGGAGGCCTCGAACCACGCTATTAATATCGCAGTGGACCTAGCAGAGTCTGGTTTCAAACAAATCAACCATGGAGTAGTGCTTCGTCGACAAGCGTGGCTCAAATGTACTACTTTCCGTCCTGAAGTACAGTACAAAGTCCTGGACATGCCATGCGAAGGGGAGCACCTGTTTGGCGAAAAAGTTGATGAAGCGCTGAAAGGGATGAAAGAAGACACGGATACTGCTAGGTCCCTCGGCGCCCTTCAAACGGGTAGAAATTTTCGCTCTTTTCGCCCTTTCAGAGGTGCTTCTGGAAACTCCCGCTTTGGAGCCTCGAGGGACCGTGGATTTAACAGGCCCTCGTACTCTTCACAAGGGTTCAGACGAGCGTCCCAGTCGGCACGTGGAAGCAGGGACTATCAAGCCTCCAGGCGGCGAGGCTCAGGTCCGTCGTCAACGAAGAACAAGCAAACCAGCAACCAATGACGGCCTTCGGAACGTCCTGGGGGGTCGAGTCTCTCATCACTTCGACCGATGGAAATGCATCACCAAAGATCGATGGGTCCTAGACACGATTCGCATGGGTCATGCGCTGCAATTCAAAGACAAGCCTCCGCGTCTTCCTCCTTTATTCTCGACACAGCCCCACCTCCAAATCCTACGACAAGAGGCGGAGCTTATGTTGCGAAAAGGGGCGGTAGAGAGAGTTCCTGTGGCACAGGAAGGCCAAGGAGTTTATTCCAGGTTCTTTGTTGTCAAAAAGCCAAACGGCAAATGGAGGCCCATTCTCGACCTGAGGGTACTCAACAAGTGGCTAAAGAGCCAAAAATTCAAAATGCTAAAACTCCAAGAGGTTATCAGATCGGTGCAACCCATGGACTATCTCTCTTCACTAGACCTTCAGGATGCTTATTTTCACATCCCAATACGCCCACGACACAGGAGATATTTAAGATTCGTCGTCGGGAGAAAGCATTTTCAGTTCAAGGTCCTCCCGTTCGGGCTCAAGTCCTCCCCCAGGACGTTCACCAAGTGCTTGGCCCCTATAGCGGCCCATTTAAGGAAGGATGGTCATCATGTCTATCCATATCTAGACGACTGGCTAATCAGAGGGTCATCCAAGGAACAAACACGAGACAGTCTACGAGCCACAATGTCCATCTTACAGGAACTGGGCTTCGCAATAAACTTCAACAAGTCCTCAGTAGAGCCTTCGAGGACCTTGGTCTTTCTAGGAGCGGAGTTTCATACGCACACAAGCCTGGTGAAACCATCCAGCGAAAGAATTCAGAAACTTCAAAACAAGGCGTCGGAATGGAGCGGCGGTACCAGAGTCTCTGTGCGCAAGTACATGTCCCTGCTAGGGACCATGTCGTCCTGCATTCCGTTAATAAACAACTGCCGTCTGTTTATGAGGCCTTGCCAGGAATTTCTAGCGGACCGTTGGGCACAGAGCAGAGGTCGCTGGTCCGACAGACTGGTCGTCGACGAACAACTAGTTCAAGCACTCGGCTGGTGGAAAGTGTCTACTCACCTAACGAGAGGGATGCCTCTACTGGAACCAGAGTTCCAAAAGACGGTGGTGACGGATGCATCGCTGAGCGGATGGGGAGCTCATCTGGATATGTTACAGGTACAAGGCCAGTGGTCTTTGCAGGAGTCCTCCCTGCATATCAACCTGCTAGAACTGAGAGCAGTGCGATGGGCTCTGAAGTCTTTTCTTCCGCAACTGAGGGACTCGGTGGTGCGTGTCATGACGGACAACACCACTACGATGTTCTACTTGAGGAAACAAGGAGGGACA
The DNA here is from genome assembly GCF_040938575.1 of Ambystoma mexicanum. Lineage (NCBI taxonomy): Eukaryota > Metazoa > Chordata > Amphibia > Caudata > Ambystomatidae > Ambystoma > Ambystoma mexicanum. The sequence continues at coordinate 82,463,577 of NC_090937.1, forward strand.
CGTTCCAGGTCCCTATCGACAGAGGCACAGAAAATCTGGCATTGGGCCCTTCAACACAACATACAAATCTTAGCATTTCACCTACCAGGAGTGAAAAACGTGGAAGCCGATGCCCTCAGCAGAGAAATGAACGAAGTTCACGAATGGGTGCTGAACGACCAACAACTTCAACAAGTATTCAAGGAATGGGGACACCCTTCCATAGACCTGTTTGCAACGAAGAACAACAAGAAATGCCATCAGTACGCAAGCAGATGGCCTCAGCAGGGCTCACTGGGGGATGCGTTCTCATTCCCATGGACGAACAAATTCCTGTACGCATTTCCTCCTTTTCCCCTTGTCAGGAGGACGTTGCAATGGATCCTCAGGTACCCATGTCGGGTAATTCTGGTGGCCCCATACTGGGCCAGACAAGTGTGGTTTTCAGACCTACTACACTTAGCGGCGGCGGAACCGATGAGATTCCAGAAGACCCCCGACCTTCTGTCTCGACAGGAGGGTGTCGTTTGGCATCACGACCCGGACAGCCTCAAGTTGACGGCCTGGCTCCTGACTTCGCCGAATTTGGTCGGCTAACGATTCCGGAGGACTGTCGACGTATCCTGCAAGCGGCAAGAGCACCTTCCACAAACGCCTCATACGCGTACAAATGGAAAAGGTTCTGTCAATGGTGTGAGGATCAACCAGGTTTGGCCCCGCAATCGATTAGGCCGGAACAGCTCCTTCCATACTTGCTGTTATTAGCTCAAATGGGCCTGTCGGTGTCGTCAATAAAAGTACACCTAGCAGCCATTTCCAGGTTTACTCGTCGACGGCACTCGGCACCATTGTTCAGCGACCGCCTGATTAAGCACTTCCTTAAAGGCCTCTTTCGGAGTTTCCCTCCAGAGAAGAAATTTCCACCGGAGTGGAGCCTCAATCTGATCTTAACGTCTCTTATGAAACCTCCGTTTGAGCCAATGTCATCATCGTCTCTGAAGTTTCTGTCGTGGAAATTGGCCTTCCTGGTGGCCATCACTTCAGCCCGACGTATCTCAGAAGTTCAGGCTCTAATGGTGGACCCACCATACTTACGATTTTTCAAGACCAAGGTAGTCCTAGCCACTAACCCACAGTTCATACCAAAAGCTCCTTCGGTGTTTCATAAACACTCTTCTATCGTGTTGCCTACGTTTTTTCCGGAGCCATGCTCGGGAGCGGAGCGCATGCTACACACATTGGATGTAAAAAGGGCTCTCAAGTTTTATCTTCATCGTACGCAACCGTTCAGAGAAACGAGACAGCTGTTTGTGGCCTATGGGTTGGGTGCTAGAGGAAAAGCCATTTCAAAGCAAGGACTTTCAAGATGGGTGTCATCTACCATCTCGTACTGCCATTCCAAGGCAGGGAAGCCTCTTCTACGACGGCCAAGAGCTCATTCAACTAGAGCAGCGGCATCGTCGACGGCACTGTGGGCCGGAGTCCCTCTAGGGGACATCTGCATGGCGGCTACCTGGGCGACTACACACACCTTTACCCGCCATTACTGCCTGTCGCAGCAACATGCCGAAGACACCCGGATGGGACAGGCGGTGCTTCGACACCTATTCCAGTAAGGTAAGCCCCGGCTGCGGGGTGGCATCCTGTGGAATTTATGACTGTATGTGGTCCGTTTTTTCCCTATGTAAACTATTACTGATGTATACATAATCTTAGGGAACGGCCTTTTGCGAAGAATGTATAGGGGTTTGCATGCACACCTCCTCTTGGGGGTAGTACTGCTATGTAATCTATTCAAAGCATGTGAATCCATGAAAGATCCAATGCTGGAGAAGGGAATAGTTTCTTACCTGTAACTCCATTTCTCCAGCATTGGTATCTTTCATGGATTCACATGCGCCCACCTGCCTCCCCTGATCATGCAAACCGGTTCCCCCACTACTTTGGGGGCCGAAATCTGAGGGAGCGCGGGGGCGGGGCCTGTATTTATATCATGACGTCCTGACGGCACGGGCACGCATGATACAAAACGAGGTGGATAGGACGCATAAGCGTCGAAAAAGCTTTCCTACGGGAAAGGGTCTATATAATGTACCGGGGATTCCCAGCCTGACGACGGGGAATATTCAAAGCATGTGAATCCATGAAAGATACCAATGCTGGAGAAATGGAGTTACAGGTAAGAAACTATTCCCATATCAGGCGATTTATCAGGATTCATGCAGCGATCGCCCCCAAAGTGATCCTTGATTGGACAACTGATGGTTGTTTAAATAGCGCATATCATTTCTTGTGCCAGTTCCTCTCAACCCGAGACCTCCAGCAACTTTGTTGGACTCTGGGATTTTTTTGATCTATTCTCCTGAGTGGAACTTTTTTTCCACACACACTTTTTGCTCTGACTTGGGGAAACTTGTTTTACGCCTATTTAAATGTTTTGCTTTCATTGGGTGATGCTTTCCTCCATGTATTTCATAAGTCATCTGTAAGTGATTGTTGCAGCACACAGCACCCTATGTCTAGTTTTGCTGCCGAGTCCCTTGTGCTTCCCTGTTTATTTTTTATATTGTTTTCCCTTGAGAACTGGGGTTCTGCAGGATAGTAGGATATTTTTAATCTTGACTTTTTCTTTTGTGGGATCAGCACACCACCACCTTGTTTGGGTGCCCAGGGGTTACACTAACTCCTTTCCCACTGCTACTGTAACTTTTTAGTTACAAACCTAAATGGCCAGTGGATACATTTTTCTACCATTTGTGTGTAAGTTAGTCGCAGGCTGTTTCCACAGCTGCAGTACAGCACCCATGGGTGACAGTTTTCCCAACATGGCCCCAGTCTTCTTTTATCACCATTTTTTCATTTGTATGTTCCTTCTTGGCCAGGTGGGGGTGTGTCCTTTTTTGAGTTTTGCCTTTAGCGGGATTCCTTTGTGAAGCCCACCAAGGCGTCTGCTGAGGCAGGACGTAAGGGAGGAGCCTGGAACTTCTCTGGCCTTTGTCTGAAGGTATGCCTGGCTAGAACCAGTTTGAACTGGGCAGCTGGCTGTCCGTCAAGAACGCCCCTGCCCCCCTCCCACCCCACGGTGATTGAAGAGTCCATAGGACTGAAAGAAGGGGTTCCTGCATAAAAGGCGAGGCTTGTGGAACAGAAGGCTAAATCTACTACTGGAACTAAAGCTCCGAAGAATATGACGAACAGATGCCTGCAGCACCTCCAGCGACCGCAGAAGCACCATTCAAGTACCTCTCCTGGCCCTGTTTTTGCATCGCTAGGGAAGCTCTAAGGGCGACTTCATGTTGGTGGGCATAACCAGCCTAAGGACAATCTTCAATTTGAGCCGTCCTGTGACCTACCAGGGCTGCAGAATCCCAATACTCAGGTGTTAAGCAAGAATTGATGTAGTATGAGATGAATGGATATAATGGATGGAATTGACGCCCGGATGGAGTGGATGGAACAGCTGGAATGGATGGTGTTAGGCAGAATTGCATGCAGTACCCTCTGGGACCACCACACACAATTAGGACTACAGGTGTAAGCAGGACCAACCTTTGGTATAAGTCTGTACCACACAGTTTGTTGGTAGCGAGCTGATCTCAAGAGTGAATGTGAGCAGTAGAAGTAGTTACACAGAGGATTTTCAATCACAGTGGTTCAAGTAGACATTTATACTCACTGTTTCTTGGTTAAACAGTTATTTTTTATACCATCATTTATAAAACATTTCACTAGAAGACAACTTAATATTATATACCAATACACTTCAATAGAAAACTCTAAGCTTTGGAGACAGTTTGAGCTCCCCTGAAAAAGGAGCCAAATGGCAGTTCATTTATTAGCAATGAGCAAAAAGGACAAAGTAAGTAGAGTAGATTACATATACTTTCTAGGCAGTGCAAATAGTTTCAGTTCACCAGAATAGTTCAAGTCAGTTGGCCAGGCCAAAGTCAATGGGCTAGTGTTCTGGATAGGAATGAGCAGTTCTGGTATCAAACCATGAAGTCTTTGCAAAAGTTCTCCGAAGTAGTTAGACGAAAAATAATCATTTGTGGGGTTACAAGCTGATTAGGCCTGAGAGTTGGCAAAGTTTCACAAACTTTCACCGCGATAGTGGCGTTCTCTCAATCGGGTTGGCACAGTACCTTTTTATATGAAGAAAATAAATGTTACTGAAGTCGTGGTTCCTGGCAGTTCCTGCAGATCTCACTGTTCCTAAGCCTCAGTCGTGGGGACAAGGGGGAGGACATCGGGGGACTCCTGCACTGCACAGGATTGTTGAAGAAAGCAAACAAAATTGAGTCACTTCAGTTCCAGTAGCTGTAGATTCAAGAACACCAACTGGTGTCCCTCTCCCTGGTTAAACCTAACCAGCCTTGAGAATGGTATCCAGGTGTCTTATGAGTTGATTGGTCCCACCAACTCAAAGGAAGAAGCAGTGCTTGAAGGAGCTTCTCTGTCGAATGGAGTTTGGCAATTCGGACCTGCAGCAGGGCTTCACCGGGCAAATCAACGGTCCAGTGGTTGCAACAGCTGTCCTCTTCCAGCTTATCTTCGGCTCTTTCCTTCCAGTGGTCGACTCCGCCTTCCAGTCCACGAGACTTGCCTTTTAAACAGTTTTCTCCCTTTCATCACAGCCTAGCTGTCACTCACCCAGTAGGGTGGCTGTCCTTGCCGGACAGTCAGCCAGCCAATCACGCTAGAGTGCATTTGGGTCTTCTAGGAGACTAAGCACAGGGAGTTTCAAGCACCTCCCTCACTCCCTGCCCACCCCAGACACCAAGGGCGGACTTCAGTCCTCTAGCCCGTCAAAGGCAAATGAACAAAGGAACCAAACCTGGTTTGGCGCGCAGAGACAAATACTAGAAGGACCTTTCCAAAAACAAATGGTGAAAAAAGAAGACCGGGACCCGTTTAAACAAAGAGGCTTAAGGCGTCATCTTGAAAAACATGGCTCCTGTGATTTTGATCTACTGGTGTTCGCGGTCGGGAAAAATCATGGTAGTTTGTTGTAAAACCACTGCCACCAGCCTTTTTAGGAAAGGGAAGCATTTGGCTGCTACATGCGTGTTTAGACAAAGGGGATACTATGTAACCCCTCCTGCACTCCATTGTAAAATGTTTGCTGGGTCTAGGAATTTGGAAAAGACTAGTAAAGTCAATTTCACTTTACATTCTCTGGGAAACAGTAGTTTATCCCAGATACGTTATTTAAACCTTAGAAGTCTAAAAGACATCCCTGTGTCACCGCACTGAGGGTGCTGTGGAACACACATGAAAAGATGCCTAGGGAGTTATCTAAAACTCTATAATCAAAGAACATAAATGTAAAACACACGAGTGGGAAAAAAGGCTCTGTCCAGGTAAAAAAATCAAGTCCTCAAAATCCAGCAAAGTTGCTGAGGGTCTCGAAGGTGAAGGGAATTAGCACATTTATGAGAATTCTCCCTAACGGATGGAATGGAGAGTGTGGATTTAGTGGGCGGAATTGATGATATGCATGAAACGGAAGGAATGGACGAAGTAGACGGAATGAATGGGGCAGAAATGAGTGAGCAGAATTCGATGGAATTCGCCCACACCCTGTCTCGCTCTGTACCCATTTCTCATACTGTTGCTATATATCTGTATCCTCCTATATATGCTATATATCTGTATCCCCCTACATACCCATATTGCCCCTGTCTCTAAATGACTGTCTCCCGCTTTGTTCCCACCATCCTATTCAATCGCCTCGGGCGCTCTATGGTTAACCACCACATCACCACTCTTACTCTCTACTATACACCATCACTCAACTAGAACACAGCCATACCCCTGATTAATTCGGCATAGCTGTCCACATACAAACACACAACCTCATGAACACATCACCCTAATAAAACGCAGCGAGCTGAGCACATTCCGGCATAGTTGCTCACGTATGCGTCCTTCAGGCCTAACTCAGCCAGAGCCAAGTCTGGATGTCTACCCACCAGGATGCACACATCCAACTGACATCTTCAGCACCACACCTAATCACTAGGACGCAGCTACCAACCAGCAATTGCATCTGCTGCACACTTATCTGGTGCACCCACGCACCCTACGACACACTCTCTCTACTGACCAGAACTACGGTTCCTTAGGTCATTCAACCTACCAGCGCTTTTGCGCTATATAAATGCCAACATACCATAACATAGTAACCCTGTGAGAGACTACACCAGCCGTGTCCTCTTGGTATTGGTTAACCCACCTTTTGGTATAAGCCTTATTCCTACGTCCCCTCCCCTTTCCTCCATACTTATGGGGATATTCCTCTGTCCTGTGGGTCGGGACCAGAGCACTTTGTAAAAGCATCAAAAAATGTTGCAAAAATGTTTGTCCTTCATCTTTCTACATGGGGTACAGCATGCGGCCGTAACCCCGCCCATCTTCGCTCCGCATCGCCCATCAGTCCTTTTCTCCGCTCGTTCGGGACTGGATGCACTTGCATCTGTGGAAGAATTTCTTCTTTTTTCCTCCTCTCTGGCTCTCGCTAGCGATCGCATACTAGTCTGTCGTTTAAACTAGACTTTCCAAATTGTTCCTCGTGTCAGCGACGCTTCGCGAGGGCAGATCCCCATCCTCTTTGTTTAGAGTGTTTGGGTCCCGGTCACCGTTGGGACTCCTCTTTCTATTGTGATTCCCTTTCGGTCCGGGCACTTGAACGTCAGTTAGAGCGGTGGGAGGTGGTGTTCCAGCCTACTCCTCCTACGCATTTTCAATTCTTCATCGACAAAAAGAAGAAACGCCCGGTAAGTACTTGACTTTTTTAGACGCCTTCCTGGGTTCTTCCCGGTCTGGGAGGGGCGTCGACCGCTGTGTCACTGGGGCTTGCCCCAAGGTGCCTTCTGGGCCTAAAAAGAGTACCAGAGTTTTCTCTGAGGGTCTCCGTAAGGGGCCTGTGGATACCAGAGTACACTCCGAGGCCCCTCCTGTGGGGGCTGCTTGTAGAACTGGTTCTACTGAGTCGTGGGGTACCAGAGCTCGCTCCGAGGCCTCCTTATTGGCTTCCCTCAAAAGTACCGGGGTGCGCCCCAAGGCCTCGGCTGGGCTTGGTGATACCGAACCTATGTTCGAGGCCCGCTGTGGAAAGGCTGCTACCAGACCTGGGTCCGAGGTCCCTCGTACAGAGGCTAAGGAAACCAGCAGTTCTGAGAGGCCTCAGAAGGCCTTATTGGTGAAAGGTGTTTCTCATTGTTCCCGCTCTTGCGACACCAGAACTGTTGAGGGGGCAAGGAGTGCGTGTTAAAACCTTAGTTCCTCCTTTACTGGCAGTGCCAAGGTCCTTCCTGTGAAGGCTAGTTTGGCTATTGGTATGTCGTAGAAGCATCTCCAGGCCGCATAGTACTGGCTCGGCCGAAGTTCCTTGTATAAAGGCTAAAATGAATACCCCTGATCCACCAGGGGGGGACCCCTGCCTCACTTCCACACGTGTCGCAGCTCCCCTCCGGTGTCTGCAATATGGCGGCCGTTCGCGCCATGGCGGCCATTTTTGGCGCTTCGCCTACAACTACACCATCGGCTTCAGGTGTGGGGAACGGTTCTGTAGGTGAACATAAGGTTCCTTGTGCGCACTTGTTTCGTCCAGTTTACGACAGGATCTCTCGGATGCCCCTTCCGCACATCTTGCTGCCTGTGGGTTCAGCACCCTTGATTTATGTTGACGCCTCTGGGGATGGGCCAGCTTGGCAACCCTCACCTCTGCGTCCTTGGAATTATCCCCCTCATGAGAGGCCTTCTCTGGCAGCTCCAAAGCTTTCTCCGGAGGACGCTTTTTTCAGCAGGTTTCAGGTTCTCATGCGTACCAACCCCATGAGGGAGTATTTCAAAGGTTTTTTAGGGAGATGTGCCCGCCTGCGTCTCTGCTTCCACCGGTGCCGCCTTTGCCTACGGTGCCTCCCCCTACCCTTCCGCCTTTGCCTCCGTTGTCCCCCGTGGATAAGGTGATGCCCGACGTGGTTCAGCAGGACCCTAATCTGTCGGATGATGTGCGGGGCGATCAGGACAGCAAAGACCAGCCCCGCTCTATTAGAGCTTTTCACGACCGTGTGCTGGACATGATGTGTCTATTGGATGTTTCTGTGCCCGAGGCACCCGCTCCACAGGAGGGTTTGCTTTCGGGGGCGTTCCCCTTATCTCCTTCGGAGCATACCGGCCTGTTCTTGCAGAAGGACGTTTTGGCCGAGGTCCGTAGAGTCTGGGAGAAACCACACTTTGGACTTTTCGTCAATAAGAAAATAGACGCGCGCTACTGGCTGCATTCTTCAGAAGAGGTGGTTCTAGTATCTTGCCACCCCCCTCCTCCATAGTGGTAGCTGCGGCCACTTTACAGTCCAGGTCTGCAGCATCCTCTTCTACGACTACTCAGGTCCTGGGGAAAGAGGACAAGCTTCTCGACTCCCTTTGGAGGAAGCTTTTTGCTAACTCAGCTCTGCAGTTGCAGCAGGCCAATGCAGAACTGGTGTTAGCGGGGGCAAATATGAAGATGTGGAAAGGTCTGGAGGAGTTCATTCCAGTCGAGAAGCTGGACGACTTTAAGCTGGGATTGTTGGATCCCAGGGTCTTGGCCCAGGATCTCCTGGAGGCCGCGGCTCATCACGCTGACACTTCGGCTCGGGGCCTTATGCTTGAGGTTGATACCTCTCGGCAGGCTTGGTTGCACGCCACCAATTTCTCAAAGGAGGTGCAGGACAAAGTGTTGGACCTGCCGTTTGACGGTAAGGAGCTTTTTCATTCCTCAATGGATGTAGAGCTCACCAAAACGAAGGACAGCATCAAGACAGCCAAGTCCTTGTCCGTCCTGGTAAAAACTCCTTTTAGGACCCAGAGACCGTTATCGCAAAGCCGGCCCTCCTCTGGTTTCAGGGCGTTTCTAGATCGGAAATCCCACAGAGTCGATACCCCTTCAGGAAATTCCTGCCAGAGGCAGCAATAGACTCGGTTTTTCTCCCGCTCCTCAGCCGCCTCCTCGGGTTCCGGTGGTAATGCCACCGAAAAACCTGCCAAATGAGGGTTCTACGTGCTCGCACGAGACCCCGGTGGGAGGATGCATCACGTCTCATTGGGAGGCATGGCAGACCATCACCGAGGACCGGTGGGTCTTGTCAGTCACTCTGGCGGGCTTGCGCTTACCCATACCCACCCTCCAACCCTCCTTTCCAGTAGTCGGGGTCGTCCTCCCTAAAAGCCGAGGTTCAGAAACTGCTGGACCTCAGAGCTGTGGAACCCGTTCCCCTAGGGGGGGGCTTCTACTCCCGACTGTTTACGGTGCCATCCGAGACCTTTCTCAGTTCAATCTTCAAGATGATCACGCCCGGCCAGATACGGTCCTTTTTGCAGATGGACGATTGGCTCAGCGTGGTGGACCTTCAGGATGCGTACATGCATATTCTGATCTGGAATCGACACAGGAGATATCTCCGTTTCTCTGTGGGAGAGGAGCGCTTCCGGTTTCGAGTGCTTCCTTTTGGCCTCAGCTCGGCGCTGCATATCTTTACGAAGATGTCTGTGATTGCGGCCTATCTTCGTCTGCAGGGTATTCATGTGTATACGTATGTGGACGACTGGCTCTTACGCAGCCCTTGCCAGTTGAAAGCCGCGTCCAATCTTCAGTCTCTCCTCCAGCTCCTGTTCCATCTCAGACTGTCGGTGAACTGGCGGAAATCTTCCATGGCGGTCTCTCAGGACTTGATTTTCCTGGGTTTTTGCTGGAACACGATCGACTGCAGAGTTTACCTGACCTGGGACAGAATGGCGGATCTGTTGGCCACGTGTCCGATGTTTGCGCAGTCAGAGAGCATGTCGGCCTGGTGATTCCAGAGGCTTCTGGACCTCATGGCCTCATGTGTTTTGGCTCTACCTCTCGCCCGTCTGAAGATGAGGCGGACTCAGATGGCTCTTCGGAGTTCTTGGCTTCAGGCTGTGGATCTGGACTCCAAGTTGATATTGATTCCGGCTTCCATGAGAGCGGACCTGGAGTAGTGGTCGTCTCTCAGCAACCTGTCGGTGGGTGCGGGTTTTCAGGACCCAGCCCCGATGGTAACTGTCACGACGGACTCCTCCCTTCTGGGGTTGGGTGCAACGTTGTATCTTCAGGTCTTGGACCTTTGGTTGCCTCAGGACAAGTTCCTCCAAATAAATAATCTGGAGCGTCTGGCGATTTTCCTGGCGCTCAAGGCGTTCAGACCGATCATTGCCCACAAGGTGGTCCATATCCGCACGGACAATGTGGTGTCAATGTATTACATCAACGATCAAGGGGGCACCAAGTCTCCCCCTCTCGTGGACCTATCCATCCAGATTTGGGAGTGGGTGGTTCGGCATGGTGTCTGGCTGGTAGCAGTACTCATTCCGGGCCAACTGAACGTCACGGCAGATGCGCTCAGTCGGCGGACAATGGTCAGTTACGAGTGGGAACTGAAGGCGAGATCCTCTCATGGATTTTCCTGCGTTGGGGCACTCCGGAGGTGGACCTCTTCGCAACAGCGGCAAACAAGAAACTTACTCTGTATGCCTCCAGAAATGGTCTGGGAGCCTCCTCTCTGGGGGATGCGCTCGAGATTCCTTGGCACAACATGAGGGCATATGCTTTCCCACCTCTGCCTCCGATTCATCGGACGATTTGCAAGCTGAAGAGCACGGTGAACTGTTCTCTTCTGCCTATAGCCCCGTGGTGGCCGGCCAGGCTCTGATTCTCAGAACTTCAACACCTGTCGTTGTGTGCACCGATCAGGCTGCCGGTGAACCCGATCTTCACCAGGGGGATCAACAGCTGTGGCACCCCTCCCCACAATCGTTCAGCTTGGCGACATGGAGTTCAGGTCTTTAGAACATCTCAACCTGTCTGCTGATAACATGCGCATTATTCAGGCAGCCAGGAAACCCTTGACTAGGTCTCAGTATAGAAGTAAATGGCTTAGATTCTGTTTTTGGTGCTTAGACAAACAGCTGGACCCAAGGGCGGCTACGATTGACACTGCGCCGTCATTCGTATCTCACCTAGCAGAGTCGGGCATTCACATTCTGTCATGCAGAACTTATCTTTCGGCGGTATTCGCCAACCTATCTATGGACCAGTGCTTACTCTGTCTAATCCAGTTAAGAGACATTTCGCTGGTTTGACGTGCCTTTATCCGCACCCGGCGTGGGATCTGAATGTGGTCATTGTGCCATAAACCGTTCGAACCAATGGCCGCGGTGGACCTCGTGCACCTTTCGTGGAAGGTCTCTCTTTTGGTTGCCATTACTTCAGCAAGGCGTGAGCGAGCGCCAGGCTTTGTCGGTGGAGAATCCCTTCTTGGTTTTCCACAAGGATATGGTGGTCCTATGGACAAACCCTTTTTTCCTGCCAAAGGTGGTCTCTGATTTCCATCTGAACCAGTCAATCTCCCTGCCGATCTCTTTTTTCCGAACTCCGCTTCAGAAGCGGAAAGGGTTCTGCATTGTTTGGATGTTAGTTAAGTTCTATCCAGACAGAGCATCCGAATTTAGGAGCTCTTCTCAACTGTTGGTAACCTTTGTTAATCCACAAGGTAAACAGGCCTCTAAGGCGACTATCTCCAGCTGGATCGCTGCCTGTATTACAGAGTCTTACACTGTCCAAGGACTGTGCTTGACCTGAGGGGTCTCATTGGTTTGTAGATTTATTTTCTTTTGTAGGAATTCAGCTCCATGTCCGGAGATTGACCTGTGCGTTATGCACATTGTTTTGAAGGTGATACAAAGTTTTACTGGGAGCCAGGGTAGTGTTTTTGGGGCAGGGGTGATGTGGCCTCTTCTGGACAGTTTGAGGAGTAGTCTGGCTGCTGTATTTTGGATCCGTTGTAGTTTCTTCAGGAGGTATTCTGGTATTCCGAGGTAGAGGCTGTTTGCATAGTCGATTTTTGACATGATGAGGGCGACGATAGTGAGTGTTTTGTGCGTGAAAGAGAGGAAAGGTAGGATTCTTCTAGCCGTGTGGAGGAGGAAGAAGCATTTCTTGACTGTTACGTTTATTTGCGGTTCTAAGGTTAGAGTGTTGTCAATCAGGACCCCCAGATTTTTTACAACCTTAGACAGATGGTGCTGTTCCCATTTTCGTTGGCACGGGATAGCGGTTTCGTTCACTTGGTCTTTGGATATGATCATGATTTCTGTTTTTCCTGGGTTGATTTTCAGGTTGTTGGCATTCATCCAGTTGAAGACTTCTTTTTGACAGTTGGTTACGTTTGAATGATCGGCTTGGGTGTCTTTGATTTTGTAGATGATTTGAGTATCATTTGCGTAGTTGTAGCATCTGTGTTTCTTGAAGATTCTGATAACGGGTTTGGTAGATGTTGAAGTACAGTGGTGATAGTGAGGATCCTTGTGGTACTCCACAGTTAACTCGTGGGGTGGATTTGAAGGGTTTAATCCATACGGTTTCTGTTCTGTCTTCTAGGAATGATTTAGCCCAGCGTAGTGCTATCTGTTATGCCTGTGTCTTCTAGTATTTTGGTTAGGGTGTCATGGCTAACTGTTTCAGAGGCTGCGGAGAGGTCAAGTAGGATAAGGGGTGAGGTTGTGTTGGAGTCTGCGTTTTTAGGTCGTCCCAGATGGCTGGATAGTGCTGTTTCTGTTCCTCTTGTGGGTCTGAAGCCGACTTGAGCTCGGTCTATAAGGTGGTGTTTTTAAACATATTCTTGGGTTAGTTTGTATACGTATGTTTCGAGGAGTTTTGCCGGGTAGGGGATGTTTTGAGATCGGTCTGTAGTTGGAGAGGTCATCTACATCGCCGCTTTGAAGTGGTTTGATGTAAGCTGATTTGAAGATCCTCAATACGGTTCCCGTTAGTGATAGTTTTAGACGTTTTCTGTAATATTCTGATGGCGTTCCTTGTGAAAGAATTGATTTTGTAGATGTCCGGGGGACAGGGATCCATGGGTGAACCGGCTTTCTTGGCTTTGTTTTACCAGCATTGCGAATGCCTCTGCTGAAATTTCAGGAAAGTTTTTGAGTGCAAAGATTCTGAGTTAGGTTTATTTGGTTGTATGTTGCTTTTGGTTGGTCCCTGTTAAATGGTTTGTCGGATGTCATTGATTTTTTTTTTTTAATTTATTATTTCTTTTTTTTTTTTTTTAAAGTGGTCTGCTAGGTCGTTGCAGAGTTTCTCTGAGGGGGTTAGGGTGTTGTCACATCCTGGTGGGTTTCTCATTTCTTTAATGTTAAACATTTATTTTTGAGTGTTGGTGGCATTTGTGATTCTGTCATCATAATGCCTTCTCTTTGCCTTTTGAATTTCCTTTTTGTATGCGCGGATTTGTTTCTGGAACAGTGTTTTATTTTGTCTGGTTGTATTTTTTTCTCCATTCCAGTTCCATCTTTTTGTTTTCCTTTTTCATGGTGCTTAATAATGAGGTGAACCATTTTGCCATCGCTCTCTTTCTTGTTGGTGTGGATGGTTTTTCTGGGGCTATTTTGCCAATTGTATCCGCAATCCATTTGTGTAGTATCTCATCTTTCCCGTCTAGGTCAGCTAGCTCTAGTTCTGTAGTTGAGGGGTTGGTTAACTCCAGTTGTTCGGGTAGGTTGCTTTCTTTGACGTCTTTCCAGTTTCTTTTTGTGGTGGATGTGAGTTTAGGAGGTTGGATGCAGACTTGAGTAGGCAGTGTGATCACGAATGGGATGGTAAAATGGTCGCTCCACAGTATTTGTATAGGCGGTGCCGTGGTGATGAGTTTTTCCTCTGCGAAAATTGCATCTAGGGTGTGTCCTGCCGAGTGTGTTGCCCCTTTTACTAGTTGTCGAAGTTTCATGGTGGTGAGTTGTTCAGTCAGTGAGTTTTGGGAGTTGGCGTGATTGTCTTCGAACCAGATGTTAAAGTCCCCCAGGATGATTAGGTGTTTGTGGTTGATGGCTATGCTGGTGATGGCTTCTATGAAGTTCTCGACGAAGGATGCATCATAAGTTGGTGGTCTGTACACCAAGATGAATGTGGTATTGTTTTTTGGGCTCGCTGTTGGGTGTATGACCATGGATTCGCAGTTGAGGGTGTTGAGTGGTTCGTATGTTCTTATTTTTAGGTGGTGTTCGAAAGCTATTGCGATGCCTCCTCCTTTTTTGTTTTTTCTGTTTATTTGAAGGCATTTGAAGATTGCTGGAAGGCAACTTTGGAATGTGATTTTGTAGTCGTCCAGCCATGTTTCTGTGATGAATAGGATGTCAATGCCGTTGTCATCAAGTAGGTCAAAGATCACTGTAGAATGTTTTGACATGGATCTTGCGTTAATTAGATTGCAGTGGAGTTTGGAGGTGTAGTTTAGTTTGGCTTACTTAGGTCGTCTTCTGATCTTGTTGAGGTGTAGGTTTCGTGTGGTCGACGTCCTCCAATAGTTCTTGGGTTCTTTTCTTCGGGTTCGTCTTCTAGGAGTTGTAGTTGATCGGAAGTTCTTCTAGCTTTGGTGATGTAAGGTGTTATCGCTTCGGCCGTGTGTTTGTAGTTTCTGGTGGTGTTCATCCTTCTTCGTGATTTTGTTTGGTTGTTTAATGTTTCTGCTTCTGGCGTTGCGTTGGTTCGGTCTGGTGAGCAGTTCTCGACGAGGAACAGTATGAATCCGTCAACGGACTAGAAGATTCTGCAGGCAGCTAGGTCAGCCAAAGTCAATTGGAGCAGTCTACAGAGCTTAGACACTTCTTAGATCTTGCACAAAGTTTGTTGAGGAACATTCATTGTAGGGTCAAAAGCTGTTACACTTGTGAAAGTTGGAGCTGAAATCAACTATAGAAAAGCAGCTACTACAAGTCTCAACTGAGAGCAGCAAGCTACAGACAATGAGGTAAGTAGTACCTTAGGTTATAAGAGGAGGATCCAGCTGGCTCCTTTCTGGGTTGCAGTGTTGCAGATCCTGTCTTCCTGGGCCTCAGTCATGTGGACAAGAGGGAGGACGTTTCGGGACTGAAGCCCACCAAAGGCAAAACGAACTAAAGGGTCATGCCTGGTTTGGGGCGCAGAGTAAAACCCAAGTAAGCCCTCACAAACAGAAAATTGCTCAAAAAGACAACCAGAGCCATTTTGACACAATGGTCACCCATGGGCGCTATACTGCAGCTGCAACGTCAGCCTGCAGTAGAAAAGCACAATGGTAGTAAAATTAAACCCCTGCCACCAGCCATTTAAAGTAGTGAGGATAACATAAAAAATGTTACATGAGTAAGTAGGAAAAGGGGCTACTAAGTAACTCCCCCAGCACTCCACATAAGATGGTTTGTGCTGGACCTACAAAGAAAAAAGGTAAGTAAAGTCAATTTCACTGCACTATTCTTGGGAACTGTAGTTCACCCAAGAAAAGGTATTTAAACCTTAAGAGAAATTTAAAGGATTTCTGACACTGCACTGAAGGTGCTGTGTCACCATACAAAAGGTAGATGCTAATGGAGTTTGTCAGACTCCAAAAACAAAGGAAACACATAATCCAAATCAGATCAAAACACATAAGGGAGTGAGAAAAAGGGCTCACTAACTCCAGGTTTAAAATTAAAAAGTCCTAAAGTCCAGCAAAAGACCTGGGATTTCTAAGGTTGAAGGGAATTGTCAAAGAAATCGGAATTCTCCCTTACAGGTCTGGCATGGATTCACATAAGAACACTCCCTCCTACCCCTCTGCAGCTCTTACTGTACGTGCTTACCAAATCTGAAGGTGGCTACCAGAGGAGGGGCTTAGAGGAAAGGGCAGTCATTGGCTGGGTGCAGTATGACCCAGAGCTCAGTGATTGGTTGTTAGGAGAAAGTTCAGAGATGAAACAAACTGATTTTCTTTATCGAGGATTCCCGGCCTGACGACGGAATATTCATGTGAATCCATGCCATAACACATGCTGGAGAAAGTTAGTAACCGAGAAAAATCATGGTAGTTTGTTGTAAAACCACTGCCACCAGACTTTTCAATAGGAAAGGGTATCATTTGACTGCTACATGAGTGTTTAGACACAGGCGATACTATGTAACCCCTCCAGCACTCTATTGTAGGATAGTGTGTGCTGGGTCTAGGAATTTAAGAGACTAGTAAAGTCAATTTCACTTTACTTACTCTGGCAAACAGAAGTTTATCCCAGAGAAGGTATTTAAACCTTGGGAAAGCCTTCCCTGTGTCACTGCACCGAGGGTGCTGTGTGACACAAATGAAAAAGATGCCTATGGAGGTGGTTAGACTCCCTAACTAAAGAAAAAAACACAGAAAACACATTGAACTTTGTGAAAAGTTCAAAGTCCTAAAGTTTAGCAAAAGTGCTGGAGGTGTCTATGGTAGAGGGAATTGGCACATGTATGAGAATTCTCCTTAACACAAGGTGGTGCAGATCTTGACAGACAATATCACCACAATGTTTTGCATCAGAAAACAGGGGGGCACCAGATCCCCAGCGCTCTCCAAAGAGGCGCAGGACTTATGGCATTGGGCCGTCGCCAAAAGGATGATTTTCCCGTTTCATCTGGCAGGAGAAAAGAACACTGTTGCTGACTCTCTGAGCAGGGAGCTTCGCTCTTGCCACAAGTGGGAACTTCGTCGGGACCTAGTGGAGAACCTGTTCCTCAAATAGGGCAATCCCCAGATTGACTTGTTTTCGACAGCGACGATCACCAAGTTCCAGAGGTTTGCTAGCAGGTTCCCCCACCAGGGGAGCATGTGGGACGCATTCTCATTCCCTTGGGAAGGCCTCTTTCTGTATGCGTTCCCGCCATTGTTACTTCAAGTCATCAGTCAACTCAGATGGTGCCGGATGATCCTCGTTGCTCTGCCGAGGCAGATCTGGTACCCGGACCTTCTCAGCATGTCGCGGATCTTCTCTCCAGGGAAGGAGGTGCCATTCTTCACCACCATCCAGGGTCTCTGAACCTGAAGGCCTGTGCTCCTGCAGCGCTAGAATTCGGTTGAGATTTGCTATTTGGTGCCATTCACAGAAGATCGACCCTCTGTGGGTTAAGACCCCTCGGGTGCTTCTGTATTTCTCCAGCATGGGGTCTGGCATGGATTTACATGCTCATGAAAATCCCCCTTTGTCAGGCTGGGCATTCTCAGTAAAGAAAAAAATCAGTATCAGTTTTGTTTCTGATCTGTCTTTCTTAGTAACAAATCGCTGGTCTCTGGGTCATACTGCCCCCAGCCAATGACTGCCCTGTCCCTAAGCCCCTCCCCTGGCAGCCATCCTCAGATTTTTACCGCACGTTCAAGTGTTGCGAGTCCTCGTGCTTTAGCTCTTGAGCTTTTACTGCGTTTTGCAATATATATATATTATTTTTTTCAAAGTTTTAATCTCATTCTTGGTCAATCGAGCCTCAAGCTCACCGTTTCTACTTCTGATCAACGGGGACCCGTTTGGGAATTTTCTATGCCCCTCAAGGGCAAAGTTTCGAGTTACGCTTCTTGGAGGGTTCCAGAAGTTCTGAGGCCTACCTCGTGGACATGGCCCAGGACAAGGGAAGCTCGACGCCCGGATCCAAGCTGTTCAGGAACTGCCCTTGATGCGGATTACAGAATGTTTTCAAGGAGGATGAGCATTCATGATGTCTTTGCTGCCTTCACGAAGACAAAACGCATGTGGAGAAGGACTTCGCGTTTTGCAAGAACATGTCGGAATGGAGCATGAAGGATCGGTGTATCCGCCTCACCAGCTGGCTGGAAGGTAAGAGCCCAGTGGGAGAGAAGAAGAGGTCAGAGCGGTCTTCTAAGTCCTTTGAGGGCGCCCTGGCGACGGGGGCCCAACAGAAGGCAAAGCACCGGGAGTCCGCAGGCACTGGGAGCGCCGAAGTGTCGGGCTCCTTGGCTGCCAGGCAGGACACACTTTCACTGACGCCATCAACCAAGAGCCAACGCTCTGGCTTGGGGGAGAGAAAATCCGAGAACCCGGGTAAGCTTCTGGAGAAGTCCCGGTCGATCTCGAAGGAGTCAGCGGAGGGGGAGCGAGGCGGCAACCCTTCCCCCCAAGGTGAAGGCCTCAAGCGCGCCCAAGGTGGTGAAGGCCTTGATTCACCCGGCTAAAGCCTCTATCGAGGGAGTCGTGGTGGCCCTGGCGAAGCCTGTGGAGGCTACACCAGTGGAGGAGACCTCGGGGGGGGGGGGGGGGGGGCAGAGTTTCCCTGCCACCACGGAGGGAATCCTCTTTTCAGCCCATCGATAAGACCCCCGTGAAGACCCCGGTGGAAAAAGCGGGGGGCAGTGGCTATTACGGACATGGATACAGCCTCTGAGGAGGAGTTGGTTGAAGTCGTGAAGGGCCTCAACAAGAGGAACCCTGAGGACGTGGGCGAAGAGCGCGACGGTGGCGCCGACAAGGCTCCCGTGGAGGAGGAGCAGCCATCGCACCAGTCTCAACCAGTGCCCGAGCCACAGGACAACTCGGTGGCCATTTTGATGGCAATCCAAACCCTATGCACGGAGATAATGCCACACCAGCTGCACACATATCCGGTGCTCTCACGCACCTTTGTCTCTCTCTACTCTCTACTGACTTGAACTCTGGTTCCCAAGGGCGTTCAACCTACCAGCGCCTTCAGACCATTGGTATGGTACATAAGGCGCTATATAAATGCAAAGTAACATAACATAACAGATAAGGACGAGGTTGCCTCTACCCCCAACGGACGACCCAGCAGAACCGGGGAGCCCTCCAAAGAAGCGGAGGAGAGTTCACCCCCGCCCTTGCGGCCCGCTCAGCCTTCATCTCCTTCCCCTGATCCTAGGGATGACACGGGAACAGATACGGGGACGGATGACGACTGTGGTGACGGGATGGGCCTTCCATCACCACCCCCTCGGCCCTCCCCGCCCGACGAAAATGGCTCCTTCCAAGCCATAATTGCCAGGGCATCCAAGCTTTTCCAGCTCTGCCCCGAAGAACAGAAGAAGGAAGGCTTCCTCTATCAACGGCACGAGGCCAAGAGGAAGACTGTCCTCGCAGTGCCGCTGCTTGACGACATCTGGGACGAGGGACTTGCTATCCTGAAGAACCCTTCCACAACGCCTGTCAAGAGAGATAGTTAGGAGTAGTAGTACCGGGTCCCCGATTCCGCCCCTTTGTGCCTTAGGGCACAGCCGACCTTGGATTCGGTCGTCTTGGCGGCGGCAAAGAAGAAAGCGGCAGGGGCGACGGCGTCAACTTCAACCTCCCCACCTGACGGCGAGGGAAAGAAAGTGGACGCCATGGGACGACGGGTCATCTCGTCTGTGGCGACGACAATTAAGGCGGCCAACGCCCTAGCGATTGTGGCCCGCAATGACGGGGAGTTGTGGTACAAGATCGCTCCCCTGCTGGACTTCCTAATGGACGACAAGACGGCGGAGGCCCTGGGGATCCTCCAGGAAGGTGAGGTGGCGTCGTACCATGCCATAACGGTGGCCACGGACATCGCTGACACCGGGTTCCGCCAGTTAAGCAACAGTGTTTGCCTTCAATGCTGGGGATGGCTCAAGGCAACAGATTTCCGCCAGGATGTACAAACCAGGGTTTTGGACATGCTCTTCGACGGGAACAACCTGTTTGGAAAAACAGTGGATGAGTCACTTCAGGCCATCAAAGCCGACATGGAGACGGCTCGGGCCTTAAGAGTTTTGCAGCAACGACGACTGCCCTCTCGTAACTCCGGAGGAAAGCAAGGTGCCTCCAAAGGATTCGGCGGTGGCTCCTCTACGTACCGCCAGGCAGCTAGTTCCTCGTCGCAAGAGGCCTACAGAGGGCGCGGCAAGTCAGGAGGATCTCGTCGCCAAGGGGGCCAGGGCGGCAAGGCCACCTCCAAGCAGGACTGAACCGGCTGTAGCGTCGGGCCCCCACCTGAGCACCCTGGTGGGTGGCCTGCTGGCGAGGTTCGTCAGCGTGTGGGAGTCCATCTCCACCAACCCTTGGGTGCTGGATGCCCTAGCCCACGGGCACACTCTTGAGTTTCTAAAAGTGCCCCTGAATTCCTCCCGTGGCCAGGAAGGAAAATCACATCCCTCAACTTCTGTTAGAAGTAAGGGCGATGCTCAAGAAAGGTGCCATCGAGCTCGTCCCGAAGAGGCCCAGGGCTCCGGAGTATACTCAAGATACTTCCCCGTCAGAAAGAAGACAGGCGGTTGGCGCCCCATCCTGGACCTGCGTCGGTTAAACAAATACATCAAGGCCCAGAAGTTCCGGATGGTCACCCTCCAGCATGTGCTGGGACAGCTGAGGCAGGTGACTTTCTATCGTCGCTGGACTTGGAGGATGCTTACTTCCACATCCCCATTCTAAAAGGACACCGAAAGTTTCTCGGATTCGTGGCAAGGGAGCTCGCCGTCGAGCACACAGAGAATCCCAGGTCCGTCAGCAGTTGAAAGGTCTTCGCTATCAACTTCCCCAAATCCCACCTGGTTCCGTCGCAGGTCGCACTGTTTCTGGGAGCCAAGCTCGATACAGTGGCACGATTGGCTTCTCCGTCGGAGGAAAGGACGAAAGCCATCCTGGGCAAGGTGCAGCCATCAAGTCAATTCTCGGCATGATGTCCTCTTGCATCTACCTGGTGCGCCTATGCAGGCTGCGGATGCGTCCTCTACAGGAGTTCCTCGACGCCTGTTGGATGCAAGTGGCGGGCAGCTTCGAAGACAAGATCCCGCTCAACGAGGTCTTCCGCCAAGCTATTCGGTGGTGAGGCACCCGTGCGCATCTCACGGCGGGCACGGACTTTCAGACCCCAGCACACCAGGTGACGACAGATGCCTACCTGGAGGGTTGGGGAGCGCACACCGGAGATCTTCACGCGAGGGGCCTTTGGCTCCCGGTGGAGAGGTCACTCCACATCAACATCCTGGAGCTCCGAGCAGTGTTCTGGGCTCTCAGGTCGTTTCTCCCATCCCTCAAGGGCAAGGTGGTGAGGATCTTCACCGACAACACCACCACAATGTTCTACATCCGGAAGCAAGGAGGAACCAGGTCCCCGGCCCTATCCAAGGAGGCCCTGGATCTGCGGCATTGGGCTGTTGTCCAGGGGATGTTTCTGGTGCCCTTCCACCTAGCAGGGATAAAGAAAACCATTGCCGACTCGCTGAGCAGGGAGCTGCGCTCATGCCACGAGTGGGAACTGCGTCAGGACCAAGTGGATCGGCTTTTCCGGCGATGGGGGGTGGGGGGGTAAACCCCAGATCGACCTGTTCACGACGGCGGCGAGCTCCAAGTGCTAGAGGTCCGCCAGCAGGTTTCCCCAGCCAAGGAGCATGAGCGATGCTTTCTCGTTCCCCTGGGACGGGCCTGTTCCTGTATGCGTTCCCTCCGTTGCTACTGCGACTCGTCAACCAACTCAAGAGATCCCAGTGCAGGATGATCCTCGTTGCACCGGTGTGGCCGAGACAGATCTGGTTCCTGGACCTTCTGGACTTGTCAGCGTCACACCCCCCCAGTCAAACTATCGACGGACGCAGATCTACTCTCCAGAGAAGGAGGCTCCATCCTCCTCCATGACCCGGGGTCGCTGAACTTGCAGGCCCTGCTCCTGCGGCACTAGAGTTTGGAGGGAACGATATCCCCGCGGACTGCAAGGAGGTGCTTGCAAAGGCCAGGGCGTCCTCAACTCTCAAGTGCTATGGACACAAATGGAAGAGGTTCTCTGTCTGGTGCCGTGCACAGATTATTAACCCTCTGCGAATTACAGCCCCTCAAGTGCTGCCGTACCTGCTGTCGCTGGCCAAGGCGGGACTGGCTCATGCCTCCATCAAAATACATCTGGCAACGATCTCCCGCTACACCGGATCTACGGGACGATCATCTCTGTGGTCTCATTGACTGGTGAAGGAGTTTATGAAGGAACTATTCCGTTCATTCCCACCGGTGAAAGCCCCGGTGTGGGAGCTCAACGTGATGCTGACCAGGCTCATGGGGGCGCCTTTCGAGCCTCTGCATTCGGCACCGTTGAAGTTCCTGTCGTGGAAAACATTTCTTGTGGCCATCACCTCCGCACGACGAGTGGGAGAGATCCAGGCCCTATCCTGCAACCCTCCATACTTGACTTTTCACGAGACGAGGGCGGTGCTGAGGACGCACTCCTCCTTCATGCCCAAGGTGCCGTCAGACTTCCATCTCAACGAGCCCTCGGTGTTACCAGTTTTCTTCCTGTAGCCGGCCTAGAGGATTTTGCATTTGCTGGATGTAGCTAGAGCACTGAAGTTCTACGTGGACCGCACGAAGAGTTTTCAGAAGACATCAATTGTTTGTGAACTTTGGACCTGTGAACCTCTCGAAGGCTTCCATTTCCAGATGGCTCTCGGCTGCATCATGCACTGTCACCAGTTGGCAAACCGACCGTTGCCTGGCCGTCTGAGCCCATTTGACCAGAGCGACCACGGCGTTCTTGTCTGGTGTACGCCTGCTGGACATCTGCAGGGCTGCTACGTGGAGGTCGACGCACACCTTCACGAGATTCTACTGCGTCGACTGGGATTCCAGGGTCGGCCAAGCAGTGCTGCGCAACCTGTTCGCCTGAAGGTGGGCCTGGTGAGCAGGTAAGTTGCTTAATGTTGAGTTTATGTAATGCTTAATGTTGAGCCTTGCCACCTCCCGTGGTTGTGCATGTGTGCACTACTATGTATTCTTATATTCATGAGAATGTGAATCCATGCCAGACCCCATGCTGGAGAAGGAACAAGTTACTTACCTGTAACTGTTGTTCTCCAGCATGGGTCTGGCATTGATTCACATGCGAACCCTCCCTCCTACCCCTCTGCTGCTCTTCACTTGGTCATACTGCCACTTTACGTGCTACCTAATCTGAGGATGGCTGCCAGGGGAGAGGCTTGGGGAGAGGGCAGTCATTGGCTGGGGGCAGTATGAACCAGAGACCAGTGATTGGTTACTACTGAGAAAGACAGATCAGAAACGAAAATGATACTGGTTTTTTTTCTTTACCGAGGATTCCTAGCCTGACGGGGAATATTCATGAGCATCTGAATCCATGCCAGACCCAGGCTGGAGAATAATATAGTTACCCTACCACAATAGTACTTCGCAACACATGCAACGTATTCTATTTCAGGAATATGCAGTTACACTAAAATTACTTCCTAGAATAGTGGAACACAATTCAAAGGTAAGCAATAACTTGTGAATAACTTTTAGGAATGGCAGTATGCACTTGAAAGAAAAGAACTCTATTTCACATTTAGAATGGCAGTATGCTATTCAAGGTGAGTAAAATTTCAAGTTGAGTAAAACCTGATTGGTAATAATTTACACATTGCGTTTCAGCAATATGCAGGCACACCAACATTACTTTCTACAAGACTGGAACACAATTCAAAAGTAAATAACTTTGTATACTTTTCAGAATGGCAGAAAGCAATTCACGGGTAAGAAAGAACTTTGTAAAACTTTGTAATTTATTCTGTTTTAGGAATGGCATACATTACTCACCTAATCTTATTTCTGATTGCATCTGCCTAGATTCACATGCTTTGTATATAGTCGACATCTAGAGGTAATCGCATAGTATTGCATGTTTCTTTCAAAGATCGAAAACAAAGTTCTCCAGCATGGGTCTGGCATGGATGCACATGCTCATGAATATTCCGTCAGACTGGGAATCCTCGGCAACAGAAAAAACGAGTTTGTTTCTTAACTGTCTTTCTCCTACAAATCAATCGCTGCACTCTGGATCATACTGCCCCCAGTCAATGACTGCCCTCTACCTAAGCCCCTCCTCTGGCAGTCATCTTCAGATTTTGGTAGCACGTAAAGTGGTAGGACCAAAAGAAAAGCCGCAAAGGGGCAGGTGGGAGGGTTCGCTTGTGAATCCATGCCCATGAATAAAGAATACATAGCAGTACACACAGGCACAACCACGGGAGATGGCAAGGCTCAACAGAAGCATCTCTTACCTCCTCATCAGGCTCACCTTCAAGCGAACAGGTTGCGCAGCACTGCTTGGCTGACTCTGGACTCCTCCCTGAAATCCCTGTTGACGCAGTAGAATCTTGTGAAGGTGTGCATCGACCTCCACGTAGCAGCCCTGCAAATCCAGCAGGGGCACACCAGGCAGGTAGTCCCTTGACAAATTCCTTGACCAACCGGTGCAACCACAAGGAGGGTCGTCCTGGGGATCTGGTTTAGCGGGAGATAGCCGCCAGATGAACCTTGGAGGCGTGAGCCAGCCCCGATTTAGCCAACAGCAGCAAGGAACAAGTTACTTACCAATAACTGTTTTTCTTGAGAGAGACTGTTACTTAGTTATCGTAATGTACTTATTTGTAACAATGTTAAGCTAACTATTCCTGAAACTGAAGAAGCAACATAGTTTACTACCAATAGGGTCTGCTTACTTTGAGTTGCCTATGGCCATTCTAAAAGTCTACTAATGTGCTTTTACTCCCCTTGAGTAGTATTCTGCCATTGTGTAACACTAGGTTTTACTCACCTTTAACTGCGTGCTGCTATTCTAAATATGGTTATACTTTGTTTTACTTGCCATGAGTATTCTGTTAGTTTTTATAATTGTTTGACCGATGGCATTTACCTTTTTAAAGAATTATCTTTACCTATTTATATATAAAATAAACCATAATTTTTACAATACATCAGTGTATACGTTTTGTTTGGACCATATATATGCTACAAGTAATTTTTACCTTCCAACAGCCCTCCCTCCTGAGATAAGCCTGGCTGTTCTGTCCTTTCTGCCATATTATCAGGTGGTATAGCCTTCTACTAAGATTTGGAGTTTCTGTATTGCCCAAGGTATAGATTTATGAAGTCCCTTTAGAAAAACTGACCTGACACCCACCACAAACCGCACACACCTCACAATACCCAACAGGAAACCAAACACAAGCACACACAAGCACACACAAAGCACCCATGCAAAAACATTCTCCACCACACGACAGCTACCAACCCCAAACGCACCAATGTTCAGTGACCGGTTTTTCTGAACTGAAGCTGCCAACAGCACATCAAAGTCCTTCTCCCTCCCACTAACAAACCCCCAACCCTCCTCCTATTGCAGATCTGCTGGACGGCCAAGAGACCATGCAAGGGGCAGCCGTGTGCAGCACAAGACCACATAACATAAATGAGCATAAGGAAGTGAAGCTGAAGGCTTTACTTCCCTTCAGAAAGTCAGGTCGGCATCAAAAACAATGCAAAACCAATGGGGTTCCATAGAAAAGTATGGAGGGAAAGTTTCAAAAACTATCTTTGCTCAACATCTGCATCTTTTTATGTGCGTGGAGGGGATGAGTGCGTAGAGGGGATGAGTGCGCAAAACAAATTAAGCATGGAGCAGATAAGGGTTGTGGTGCGGATGTGGGTTGTGGTGCGGATGTGGGTTGTGGTGCGGATGTAGGTTGTGGGAGTGGATAATAGAATGGAGCGGATATATAGTGTTTTGATGATTTAGGGTGTAGAACCGATGTAGGGCGTGATGGGGCTGACCAGATGTAGGGTGTTGAGTGGATGTAGGGTGCGGTGGTATTGAGCCAATGTAAGATGCTGAACAGATGTAATTATGGTGCGGAGCGGGTGTCAAGTGTGGAGAAAACGGCCGATATATGTGCGGGACGGAATGATTTGAGTGCATGGAACGTTTGAAAGAGCATGGCAGTGAACGGTTTTTCGAGTGCTTGAAACGGTCGTAATGCATCGAACGGTCGGAGTACTTAGAACGGATGGAGTACTTGGTACTATTGGAGTGGGCCAAATCTCAAACACCTAAGGTAAACCACCATATCACATCTCCACGCTTACTCTCTTCTTTACACCACCACTCAACTAGAACACAGCGATACTATGACACCATTCGGTATAGCTGTTCTCATACCATCATCTGCCTCATACTCCCCATCACCCTAATTAAACACTGCTGGTTATACACCCTCCAGCCTAGGCGTTCTCCTCAGGCCTAACACAGTCAGAATTGGTCTGGGTAAAAAGCTGCCAGAACGAACACATACTCTTGATCTCTCAACCACTGCATCTACCGCTAGAAAGCGGCTATCACACGAATGCCACACCAGCTGCACACACATCAGGTGCTCAGACGCACCGTTTGACTTTCTCTATTCTCTCTACTGACTTGAACTTCGGTTCCCGAGGGCAGTCAACCTACCAGCGCCTTGAGACTATACCAATGGTACATAAGGCGCTATATAAATGCAAAATAACATAACATAATAAATATCCTAAATTCTATTGCTTTCACACCCTTAAAGATTTGAATCAGTCACACACCAACCTGGCAAAAACATAGAGCATCAACAACTTGGTACCTCCGCCTGTTATTGAAAAAACGTATATGGATCCAAATTTGCATCAATGTTTGTGCTTTTGCTGTAATTTGTGTAGCTTACACATTTAATTCACATTCTTTATTTTGTCTGTTTAAGGAAATTGAAAATGGATGTGGAACCCAGCTTTGCCTTCTTTTTCCTCCTGATGAAAGTATTGACTTGTATCCGGTCATTCATAAATTACGTCACAAGCGAAGAGCTAACTCTCAGCCACGAACAAGAGGCAGACCTTCGCGTCGAGAACCAGTGCGGGACGTGGGAAGGTTAGAAACGTTCTATGGACAGATAGTAAGCACATGTATCGGAATTACGTGACGGAAGAGTACGATTCACGAAGCATTTTACCTGCGATGATGAAGAGAGCTTGAGAAAATCCTCACATCAAGCTACATGGACTAGTTTGTGGCTTTATTGAGGATTTCGACTCCCCTCCCCCCCAGCTGCCCCTTCTTCATAAGTCTGTCATTCCTCAAGACCAAAATGGGGATCTTTATGCCTTAAAGCAATCTCGCTGAATGGATAGCTTTCTTAGACTAGCACAGTAGATTATCTTTGTTGGTACTGAAGCCTACAGATGGGCTTAATATTTTGATTTGGGAGAATTAGGAAGCATTTCCTTGCAGATAAAAATGTTAATTTCTTGTTTAAAAGCCTTTTCTTTCAGGTGTTTCTCTGGAATAACCTAATCAGATATGGGACTTTTATAAAGGATCTCTAATAATTTTGGAGAAGATGATGCCTCGTATTGAGGAGCATTTTTTAAATTTATTTTGTATTCAAGAGGAGCATTATTTGGGACTGTCATGTGTTTAAGCCTATTTCCAAATGTTCTCAAAGCGGGTTGCAGCAGTGAATGCAAACATCTTGCTGAGCTTCTGAAAAGGATAGGTTCTTCCCAAAGGTGATCAAGTAAAGTAGCCCATGGAGACGCGGCAACAAACCAAAAAGAATGGCTGTTGCTGTGTCTGCACGACCCTTCCAGATGCTGTCAGTACCTGTGGACTGAGTTAGAGGATCGACATGGTGATTGATCACTGCATTCTGAACTTATCAGCCTTGACCAGCAAAAAAGGGGGTGTAAGATGCAGAATTGGAGAAGTTTTACAAAGAACTAATAAGCCTTGCATCCAAACCTTTCTCCCTTTTGTAGCCATTTTCATTCAGATAAATCTTAAGCTAAAGACTGTTGCATATGTGGTTGACGGGATGCAGCCTTGGGTTAAGTTTTCTATTCAAGGATATGTCGGTGGTAGGTAAAAAAAATGGCACCAGGAGAACCCCAGTTTCTTTGAGCTAAAAAAAAGGACTATCAAAGGTAGGCGGAAACCTGGCAATAGCGCCCTTATATGGACTGAGCACCCAAGATGTCTTGAAGTTTTAAGCTGGCAGGTTTCCGCAGCACAAAAGTATACTCACATGAAGTTTTTTCACCTTGTTTTGCAATGGACTGCAAAATATACTTAACGCCACCACACCTTCTCAAGCCTTCCAGGGTCTCCCTTTATGCGAGGCTTACAGCTTAAAACCCTTAGTTGGACTACTTTATGAACTGTTACTGTCATATTTTATACCGGTCGTAAGTGCACTCTCAAAACTACAGGAAAGCGGTATGTTTCTTTTTTACACCAGCTTTTATTCTTAATCTGAATTTTCTATGCGTTCAACTACTGTCTTTTTGCTCAGATTGTGAAGTCAGACTTTTTAAAAATGCTTACATTTTTGTGTGAGAGTATGGGGTGGAGGGAAGAAGTTTGTTTTGCAAACTTGTATGAATGTTGTAGCTGATTTTTCAGTTGCACTGCAATATCTCGCTAAATTAGCCGTCAGTTGACAGGTTAATGAAAGTTCTTTAGGATTAATGTGGAAATGTCATTATGGAAAGTCCTTTGTCACAGCGGTGCCTTAAGTGCGTAGCCCAAGTTCAGCAAATTTTCTAGCAATGCCAGAATCAATTTGATGCATTCAATATTTGGACGTTAATTTTTCAAAATTTTGTGCCCAGAATGGTGGCATGCACACCTAACAGTACGAACCAGTTAATGGAAGAACATTCATGTAGATTCGCAAACTGGAATAAGTTGGTGCTTTTGAAAGACCTGTAGCAAGTTCTTTACTGTGCACTTTTTTAATTTCTATTCAATTGGCTCATTCAATGTAGTCTGTTCAAAGGTAGTAGAATGCTCGGGAAGGAGGAGTCTAAATTGAGCTACTCGTTTTTTTTTTTTTGGGTTAATGTACAACTGGTTTTAAATGCTGCAAATCTGGACCCGAACACATGCTTTTCACAAGTCCTCAATTAGCCATTTCACAGCTAGTTTATCTGGCATATTTGTCAATAACCTCTAGTCGGCATTAAACTCAGAAGTGCCACTGTTTTTTCTGCAGATGAACCTGGATGCTAGTGAAGACTTGCTATAAAATACATCTATAATTATATTTGAGTGTAGTTTGCTTAGTTTTGAAGGGAGATTCAGAACAGTTTGCCTTAAAAACCACATATGAATTTTTATTGTGGTGGTCACATTAATATGTTATTTTAAGACATGCTTGTTGCTTCAAAAATGTGTATGTTTCTCGTGGACATAAGCACCATGAAAAACTCAATATAAGGATAGATTTTTAGACTTCACATTTATTTGCTGATATGATACGTCATTTATAACACGCATGTACACAAGTTTCTAGGCGTGACAAGACAAAGGAGGGGCCACAGAAAGACACAAAACGATCTTACTTGGCATTGTGTCATTCAGATCGTGCGAATGCAAGTGCGGGGGGGAGGAAATGGGTAAGTGCAATCAGGGCAGAAATTCTCAGAGTAAGTGCAGCCAGGGCAGCGCAGCTTTGGGTAAGTTCAAGGAGGCAGGGAACTGTAGGGTTACAGTTACAGCCCCCAAGTGCGCGGTAGGTCCGGAGGCAGTGCAGGGGCGACTGGTCATAGAGGGGCATGGTTCCCAGTGAGAGTCTGAAGGTAGCCCAGCCACCAGTCAGCAGAGAAGACGAATAGGTCAGCAGGGTAGAGAGCGGGAGAAAGCAGAGGCAAAAAGGAAGGCCTTGAACTGCTTCTGGAACTTGAGGTGGTCCGGCTCAGGTTTGAGGGGGCAGGGAGGCCATTCCAGAAGGAGGCACCTGCAGAGGCGTGAGATCTACCCCCCCATTCTCTGCCTGTAGAAGCGTCTGACACTCAGAGTTTGAGGTGGCTGCGTGAAGGGCTCGAGATGGATGGTGTTAAGGAAGAGAGTTTTGTCCTGTGGGCCCCGACCCCAGAAAGCCTTGTGGACGATGCAGAGGGTCTTGAAATTGATCCTTGCAGCCACCGGGAGCCAGTGGAGAGATTTCAAGGTTGTGGGATATATAAAGTCCCTGGGCTTCAGGCCACGGACAAGTCTTGCAGTCCTGTTCTGGATTATTTGCGGAGGGCGGTGAGTAGAGGAAGGCAGATTGAGAAAGAGGCTATTGCAATAGTCCAGCCTAAAGAGAACCTCGCTCGTGAGCACTGGAGCCTGTACAGCAGGAGGGCGACAGTACTGGGCTTGGCATTTTAAATAGCTCAATACTGTTGGGGGAGGATTTTTATTTGTACGGCAAGTATTGTTGAAAGAGCCACGTGTTTAGTGTTTTGTGGAACTGGAGGCGGGTGGGACATTAGTAGTATCTGCCAGGATTGTTACAGATGGTTGTGATGTGAAGGACAGTTGGTAAGTTTTCTCTGTATGGGCTAGCTAAACCACCTACAATTTTAGTTTTCTACGTGGGGTACAAAAGCCTCCAGAGGTGTAGACTTTACCTGCCAAGTATCTTGGTGTTTCATTTGAGACTTTGTAGGTGAAACATGCAGTTTTTACTATGGCACTGGCAGGGGGGAGGGGAAAGCAAGTCCAACTCAGTGTTGGGTAGGTACTTCCAGAACTAGAGAACAGCAGCATATGGGAAAACCAACTTATGTTGAATGGCTGTTTGCAGCCCAGAATCAGCGTTCGAATATCTTTTCTAAGTAGTAAATGCATGGAAGTATTTAGTGAGTGTAAAGCTTGTAACTAGGTTTGTGTAGTACCGGTTGACATTTTATAACAATGGTGGTCATTACCACATTACTTTGTGCTTTGAGACAGGAGGTAGGCACTAAAGAGTATTACTTTATTAGGATTAGCTGATTCAGCCAAGCTCATCAGCCATTCCAGAGTGGTGACTGAAAGCCTCTTTACACCCTTTGAAAAGTGAGCAGCCTTTTTTCAACATTTCCTCTTGGTAGATGCCACTTATCCCCTTCTCGTGGTAGAGCAGAACTCTTCGCTGAAGGTATGCGACTGCAGACCTTGCATGGCTTTTTTCAGAGCATAATTTTGCTATGGTTTAAAACTCCACTTTTAATTATACTATGTATATTACACCTTCAAGTTGGAAAAACACTGGGCAGCTTATGCAGCAAAACATTTATTCAATGTTTCAGAGTGGACAGTTTAACTTTATAAACACCTTTAGTGACGATCACAGACCTAATCAGTTACAACCCTCTCATTGACTTGGGATACTCATGCTTTTTGAATTAGTTAAAATATCAAAGTTGGGAGAAAGTGATTATCCGAAGCAGTTGCCTTGTGACATGAGGGTGGTATGTTGATTAAATGTGGTCTTCTGGCTCCTTGTGACACAAGGTTCCTCTGTGACAAATGCCCTTGCACTAGGTATAACATGCTTAGTAAGGGAAGTGATTTTAAGTCCTATAAACCATGTAAAACAGATTGTTTTAATCTATGCAGAAAGCACTTGAGTAACTATATATTTAATGTTTGAGGACTAATCTGAGCAGGTGTCTGACTTCTAACATGTCTTGTGAAACTTTTCATGCAGTAGCTCATTTCCAATATCTAATTTATATAGGCGTCGACCCGAAGAGTATGATATCCATAACCGAAAGAAACCAAGGATTGACTATCCCCCTGACTTTCACCAAAGGCCAGGTTAATATCTTTATAATTATGCAGATAACATTGTATGAAAGCTTGACTTGAGTATATCATTTTCAATGTGGATGTTTTGTGTTTACCAGTAGAGATGAAAGGTGATTTTGCCTAAAGAATGTATCTGTTTTGGAAAACATGGTTAGCTCTGCATGGATTTCAAACTAACTTTTAAAATGTGGGTTCCATTTTTACCAGGGGTGGTGGTGGGGTTGGAATGTTTGGTTATAATCTATGCTTTTGCCCTGTTCAGTTATCTTAATTTTTTTTTGGATGCTTTTAATTGAAATATTTTGGTTTATAACTTCCTCTTCTCCATTAACTATTGTCATCCTGGAACATAGATCTGGTGTTGATTTTTAATCACCATCACTTTTTATTCTCCATTCTCTGTCCCAAAATAAATGTTTTATAAGTAGTATTTTAATTCCTATACGTTCCCATTACTCATTAGGTGATTTGGACAAGTCGTGATAACTGTCCCCTTCATCTCAGTGTGTGGTAGGATCACACAAAATGTTTACCAATTAGGTGTGACTTTGTTCCACCCTGCCTGCAATGATGGGTCTTCCTGGTAAATTTCCACTACAACCTCTGTAGCAATATGCGTCCCTTGTTGCCAGTATTCCACAACTCTTCTTTTTTTTGTTTTGTTCATATTTGCCTTGAAATATCCAACATCAGTCTTATTCAGATTTAGTTCCTTGCAGTCTTTTCTGTGGCAGCATTTCACAGTATTTTGTCCAGCACCGTTTACCTGAAAAACTAGTGCTTGTAGTGTGGTGTAAAATGTCCTGAAATCATTTCTTATGCAAGGTACATTGCCTTTTGGCTTCTGTTTCTGTTGGCCACTGACCTTTATGTATGGAATTGCATTTACACCCATCATAGTAGTTTGTGGTTTGGCTTTTATTTTTTACAATCGGAAAGTTGTGGCTGGCAGCTTACTGTTTGGTATGGTATCTGTTATAAGAAGTCTCTTTGAACCCAGCACACATGCACAACAAGCACCTGAGGCTTACAAATCTGTTTAGAGTTGCATGCTTTGCATAGGCCACCTTCTACTGACTGGTGCAGAGTATGAACATCTGTGTACTTCTAAAGTAAAAGTACTTCGACCTGGGTGGTTCTCCAACACTATCCATTATCTATTTGTAGGTAGATGAAGGGATAGTATGGCAGCAACACCATTCCATTTTGGAAATGTCTCCCTGAAGCACTGTATTAGTATTTGAAAATTATCTCCTGAAGATTATTTTGGGTGGTTGTGAGCAAAACTGAACAATAACTTTTCTTTTTGTTGCAGTAAATGTCATGTAATAAACTGTATGTGAAAATAAATTGCAACAGTCATTTGCATTAGACCACACCACTTGCAATCCACCCCAAAATCTAATTTGCACTCCAAAATAAAACACCAATGTTCTTGCACAGAACATACAAACTTAATATGTAAGACCAACCCCTTCCTAAATCCGATTATCCCTCTGGCAAAACTTCCATTCTCCTGCATGGGGGCTGGCATGGATTCACATGCTCATGAATATTCCCTGTCAAGCCGGGAATGCTTGGTAAAACAATTTCAATTTCACTTACAAACTGTATTTCTCCTCTAAACCAATCACTTTACTCTGGGTCGTACTGCTCCCAGCCAATGGGTCCTCTCATCGGAGCAAACAAAATGGCGTCTCTTCAGCTCAAGTAGCTGTGGCTTCCAAACAAAAACTGATGTCCTTCCTCCTGGTTAACCTTAACCAGCTCTGGGAATGGTATCCAGGCGTTTGCTGAGTTGATTGGTCCCACCAACTCAAAGGAAGAAGCCATCCTTGAAGGAGCTTCTGTTGATTGGAGATCCTGCAATAAGGGGTTGCAGCAGGGCTTCACCGGGCAAACCAACAATCCAGTGGTTGCAGCAGTCGTCCTCTTCCAGTTCGTCTTCCGTTCTTTCGTTCCAGTGGTCGACTCTGCCTTCCAGTCCTGGAGACTCGCCTTTTAAAGTTTTCTCCATCATTCCAGCCTAGCTGTCACTCACCCAGAAGGGTGGCTGTCCTTGCCGGACAGTCAGCCAGCCAATCACGCCAGAGTGCATTCAGGAAGGGGTTTTGGGCACCTCCCTCACTTCCTGCCCACCCCTGACACACAGACGCCATGGGCGGACTTCACTCATGAACGAAGGGACCAAACCTGGTTTGGCGCGCAGAGCTAAACACTAGGACCTTTCCACAAAGAAAAGGCGAAAACCAATGACCAGAATGTTTTTACCGAGGGGTCTTGGGCGTCATATTGAAAAACATGGCGGCCCGATTTTTAACTACCGGTGTTCGCGGTCGGGGAAAATCATGGTAGTTAATTCTAAAACCACTACCACCAGCCATTTCGAGAGGAAAGGGTGGCATTTGACTGCTACATGAGTGTTTAGACCCAGGGGATGCTAGGCAACCCCTCCAGCACTCTATAGGAAGGTAGTGTGTGCTGGGTCTATTAATTTAAAGAGACTAGTGAAGTCAATTTAACTTTACATTCACTGGGAGACAGTAGTTCACCCCAGAGAAGGTATTTAAACCTTGGGAAGTCCAAACGACATCCCTGTGTCACTGCACTAAAGGTGCTGTGTGACACAATAAAAAGATGCCATAACCAAAGTAACAAACACAGACAACACATTAAAAATGAAAAGTTCAAAGTTCCAAAATTTAGCAAAAGCTCTAGGGTGGGAGGAATTAGCACTTGTATGATAATTCTCCCTAACATCCTGTACCAGAGGCGCGAGGCCAAGAAGACGACCATCATGGCAGTACCCCTCCTGGGTGACGTGTGGGAGCAGTGGCCCGGTAGGAGTAGCACATCCCTCAACTCTTGGAGGAGGTACAGGCCATGCTACGAAAAGGGGCGATAGAGCTGGTTCAAGACAACTCTGGGGCTCCGGAGTCTATACCAGATAATTTTTTAGTTGAAGAGAAAACCGGGGGCGGGTGGCCCATTGTAGACCTTTGGCGTCTCAACAAGTACCTCAAGAATTGAACCCTCTTACCCTGCCTTCAGAAATAAGGTAAAATCCTGGCTCTTCTCTCATCCTGGCTCTTCTCTCAGCTGATCTAAAGTCCCCAACATGCCACTGACTCCTCTTGAAGGCTTAAACAACTTGCTTTAATCCATTACTGTTCGAGGCCGACGCGAGGAGACGGATTGTTACTAAGTAGAAGGGAATTACCCGGAACTTATGGAATAAGACGGAATATGATGTGCACCCTATCAAGCCCCGTTTTGTTTTGAGAAAGGCTTTTGAGTAGCCGAAACACGTGTTAACAAGAATTAAAGGGCAAATAAGGAATAAAGGATGTTCTTTTGAGTTTTTGAACTGACAAGTGTGGCGCAATTCTTGAGTGGCAAATTATTCATTGCTTTAAATCAGACCTACGCTTAGATCTGCAACACTAGACGAATGCTCTTGAGACTTCACTCTTTCCGAAGACAGGCGTCCTGATCTGTAACACAGGACAGTTGCTTTCCTTATCTACTATTGCACTTTTATATCTTTATTTGTGTACATTTGCCTTCCATGTTGAGACGGCACTGCACGCTCATTGTATGTTTTTTTGTCTGTACCGATAATTGCCTGTCTGTTGTAACAAATTTTGTAACCTCAAGCAAAAGCGCCCAGATACCCTTGGGTATTCAGGATGTTCACGTTGCATCACGTGCTCTGCCAACTGGAGGAAGGGGACTTCTTGATGTCACTGGACCTGAGGATGCCTACCTCCACGTCCTCATTCACAAGAGGCACCGAAAGTTCCTACGCTTCGTAGTGCAGGGACGGCTCTACCAGTTCAAGGCTTCAGCCTGAATCCGGCCTCCAAGGGTGTTCACGAAGTGCCTGGCTCCGGTGGCAGCCCATCTGCATCTACAGGGAATACACATGTACCCATACCTGGACAACTGGCTCATTCGGGCCAGTTGGTGAGAGTTGGCCGTCGGACACACAGACAACCATCTGGATGATACTCGTCACCCTGGCATGGCCAAGACAGATTTGGTACCCGGACCTTCTCAGCGTGCCAGTGTCGCCTCAGTTCGAGCTTTCGATGGTCTCGGATCTGCCCACCAGAGAGACAGACGCAATCCTGCATCACAAACCAGGATCTCTGAAGCTGAGGGCTTGGCTCGTGCTGCTCTAGAGGTTGGAAGATACGATTACCCAGCAGACTGCAGGGAGGTCCTTTTCGCCCTCAAACGCAAGTGCAGGAGGGCTGAGAGGAAATGGCATGCTACCGGGACATCCTCTGACAAACTGGCCTGCTCCAAAGGCAATAGCGGCTCTGCCTGCACCAAGAAGAGATCTCACATCCAAGCCTGCGTCTCCGTGGCATCTAACAACTTGGCCAAATTCTTTAGAATCTGCAAGGAACTGGCCAATCCTGCTGCAATCTCTACCTTTCCTGTTGCCTCCAAGGCCCTTGCACGGCTCTAGTTTCTCATTTCATCTCTAAAGCTCAGGACATCCTGTCCTTGCTCTCTTCCTCTCCCCCTGCTCTGCCTCTTCTTCGGCCACCTCTCCTCCCTCCTTTTCTGCCTTTCCCCTGTTCTCCCTAGATGAGGTTTCTAGACAAGTCCGATCTATGCCTGACTTCTGCAACCACTCTTTCGCCACTGGAGTCTTCACTTCCCCCCCTGAAGTACTCCCTTGTGCACCCGCTTCTTAAGAAAACCTATGCAGACCCTTCCTGCCTGGCTAACTATTGCCCAATCGCCATCACCCCTTTCCTGGGCAGACTCCTGGAAAAGTTGGCCATCTCCCAGCTTAATCTTCACACTGAATCTGTTGGCTGTCTTCATGACATCAGTCTGGCTTCAGAGCAGCCAGAAGCACGGAAACTGCTCTCCTGAACATCCGCGAAGACCTGCTCTCTAACCTCTATTCAAACACTGTCCTCATCTTACTTGATCACTCTTCTGCCTTTGACACGGTCAACCATGCCATCCTGCTCAACAGTCTGTGATAACCTGGATATCACCGATCAGGCCCTGGCTTTACTCTCCGATCGATCGTCCCAGGTCAAACTTGGGTACTTGCTCTGCTCTATCTCTACCTGTGGTGTTCCCCAGAGGTCTAATCTCTCTCCCTGGCTGTTCAACCAATACCTGGCACTTTTTGCCCACTGCATTGCTGCTCTGCCCAAAATTTCAGTGCTATGCGGATGACACTCTGCTCATTTTCAGGCTCCCTTCCATCACCTCTTCTTTTCTCATCTCCTCCCCTTCTCTCCTCACATCTGACGTCTATTAGAAGTCACACTACCAGCTGCACCTCCTCAGAGGTATTCTTCCTTTCCTCTCCTTCCCCCAGAAGCTCACTGTCTCCAGAGCTCTCTCTAGGCTGGTCTACTGCACCAGCCTCTTTGTAAATCTGCCTGCCTCTACTCTCTGCCCTCTGCAGCTCATCCAAAACACGACTGCGAGACTTGTACTTGGCCTCAAGCCCAGCGATCGTATTTCTCTAGGACTGAAATCTCTGTCCTGGCGACGAGGATTAAGTACAAAACCCTCTGCATTGTCAACAAGGCCTTCTGGGGCCTCCATGCAGTCAATGCTCTGTTCCTGAATATCTTCCTTCTCGAGCTCTTCGCTCATCCGCCTCCAACTCGCTCAGGGTCAGTCGATTTATCCAAGCAACGAGTTGGTGGTAGATCTTTCTTCGGCTGGGGCCTCCCTTTGGAACAGCCTCTCTGAAAATTGAGGAGAACCATCTCTGGTTCCGGAAACAACTCAAAACCATCTTCTTTGCTTCTGCTTTCTCTCCTCCTCTCCCCTGTTGAACTCCTAGCTGAAACTGCACTGGTCACCTGGCTACCCCTGTTCTCAGGCCCGGGTCCCTTCCCCGCCAGTTACTCACCTGCACTGCCCCCTTGGCAACCCTTGCACTCTGGGGCTGTCTCTGTATCCCTACAGCCCCCTGGCAACACTTGTCACTTGATGTCTGCACTTACCGGTGCACTTGCCACCAGCTGGCCGCACCTCATTTATTGTACTTATTTATTGTTTATTACTGTCTATCCTGTGTACTGCACTTCCCCTTGCACTCCCCCTGCCCCCCTTGCACTTGCACAATCTCAATATCACCTGGCCTAGTAACATCATTCTGTCTTCCCTCTGTTCCCCTCCCTTGCCTCATCGCGCCTTGAAACACTTGTTTATAAGTGCGTTATAATTGCCATATATCATATCCTATATATCAAGGCCAGATTGTTGTCGACTCTTAAGTGCTATGGTCACTAGTGGAAGCGTTTTGCTACGTGGTACACATGGTACACATACACTGGTGACCGCGCAGATTACCACCCCTCTGAGAGGTCACGCCCCTGCATATTCTTCCGTACATGTCCTTGTTCAAGGCGGGGCTGGCGCACACCTCCATCAAGGTGCATCTGGCGGCTATCTCCCCACTGCACCAGTTCTCAAGGAAGATCCTCGCTTTGGTCCTACAGACTCGTCAAGGAGTTACTCAAAGGACGTTTCTGATCTTTCTTGCCGGTGAAGGCTCCTGCCCCGGCGTGGGAATTCAACGTGGTTGTGACGAGGCTCATGGGGACCCCCTTAGAGCCTATGCATCAAGCCACTCTCAAGTTCCTCTTGTGGAAAACGGCTTTCCTTGTGGCCATCACCTCTGCCAGGAGGGTGGGTGGGATCCAGGCCCTAGCCTGCAAACACCCTTATCTGACTTTCCACTAATCGAGGGTGATTATGGGGACGCACCCCTCCTTCAAGCCGACGGTTCGTCAGAATTCCACCTCAACAAGCCTTTGGTGTTACCTGTGTTTTTCCCAAAGCCTTCCTAATCGGCTGGAAGGGCCTTGTACTCGCTGGACTTTGCTCGTGCTGTAACGTTCTGCGTGGCACGCACAAAAAGGTTTCGGAAGACTTCTCAATTCTGAACTTTGGTCCTGTGAGCCATGGGAAGGCCTTGTCCAAGGTTTCCATATCAAGGTGGCTCTCCGGCTGCATCACGCACTGTCTTCGGTTCGCCAACCAATGACAGTTCGTGATGCAGCCAGAGAGCCGACCACTGCCTGGCCGTCCAAGAGCCCACTCCACCAGAGCGATCGCTGCGAGGATGGTGTTCCTGTCTGGTGTGCCTCTGCTCGACATCTGCAGGGCTGGCTACGTGAAGGTCCATTCACACCTTCGATATTCTACTGCGTCGACGGGGATTCCAGAGTCGGCCAAGCAGTACTACGCAACCGGTTTGCTTGTGGTGAGTCTGTTCCAGAGGTAAGAGTTGATTGCTTCTGTTGAGCCTTGCCACGCCACGTGGTTGTGTAATGTTGTACTGCTGTGTATTCGTTATTCATGAGCATCTGAATCCACACCAGACGCCATGCTGGAGAAGGAAAAACATACTTACCTGTACCTATTGTTTTAAAGCATGGGTCTGGCATGGAATCACAATCGAACGCTCCCTCCTGCCCCTTCTTGGTAATACTGCCACTTTACGTGCTTACCAAATCTGAAGATGGCTGCCAGGGGTATGGGCTTAGGGAGAGGACTGCCATTGGCTAGGGGCAGTATGACCCAGAGTACAGTGTTTGGTTTAGAGGAGAAATACAGTTTATAAGTGAAAGTGAAACTGGTTTTTATTTTACTGAGGATTCCCGGCCTGACGGGGAATATTCTTGAGCATGTGAATCCATGTCAGACCCATGCTGCCATATAGTAATTACAGGTAACTAACGTGTTCCTTCACTTAGTGTGCCTATATTAAAGTGCTACCTACA
Organism: Ambystoma mexicanum; assembly: GCF_040938575.1. Taxonomy (NCBI): domain Eukaryota; kingdom Metazoa; phylum Chordata; class Amphibia; order Caudata; family Ambystomatidae; genus Ambystoma; species Ambystoma mexicanum. Next base: position 82,502,544 of record NC_090937.1, read on the forward strand.
AAATTGCCTTCCTTTCCTTTCAACCCACATAGTAGAACAAAATTAGACCAGTCCTGCCCCCCTGCCTGACCTTCCACTTCTAAAAACACCAATTCGAATAAGGTGGAAGATCCTCTACATCCATATTTACAACCGGTCCAATATTCAACTATGCCACTTAAAATCACCTCTAAATGTTAATACTTTAACTTTCTGTTAATAAAACCTGTCGAGCTTTGCTTTCAACATGCATTTTAAATATTACATTTTCAGCCTGTTAAATTCTATTTGATCATTTGTATACTAGAAATGTGATCAGTTGAGGCAATGCCTTGTCAGACATCCCCAACAGACACGGAGAACGCACCAGACAACCATAACCTGGTTTGGAATGAATGAGTGGATAAGGGGGGGGTCATGGCTTTTCATCAGGTTCTGGGGCCAGAGACAGCAGTATGTCAGTATTTCATTCACTTTGAGCATATTACAAAATGTTAACTACTTCAACAAATCGACCCTTCCTCTTGAAATCGGTTTCTTTTTGGAGAATAGGTTGATATAACCGCACTGCAAAGTAGGCATTTTGGGATTCATTGTATAAGGACTATAACTTCGGCACATTGTGGGGTGATTTCCTAAAAAGATTCACTTGAAATCACATCCAAATCTCTTAATTCCTGATAAAGGCCCTTTACTGTAGACCTCCCTAGTGACCATATATCTATTTTTAAAACATTAATTTAATATGTGAGATTCAAGCGCTCTGTTTTATGTGATTGATGCATAATTTGGGGGCATTTGTGCATACCTGTACATATAGATGGTTTTCTCCTCGTTATGCATATTAGCTTGTGCCCTGACTTCATTAGACAATCTGTAAAGGGCGACCACACTAAAGGAGACTTTATCTCTGGCATTTCCAACAACATGAACAGCTGTCTCTTTCAGTGTTAGTGATGTGTGTTTTTTGGAGTCTTTATTACTCTAAATTTATGATGGTAGAATCATGGGGGGGAAGTCCTTGTGAAAGTTGCCTGCATCATCCCGGACCAGGAGTACTGTTGAGACATTTTGAGTGCGGTCAGGTTGTGGAGTTGATCCTTATCATCCTAAAACTCCCACCTTCTCAGTTTTCACTACACATTAACTGCTTCTTTGCGCTGTCTCCCTTCTTTTGGCCAGTGGATCCCAGAATGGGCGCCTAGAACAGACTGCAGTACAATTTCTGATGCTTGTTAACCTGCTTTGAATCACATGCTGTGCATGACATCTAATGGTAACCGCAGAGAACTGCATCTTTGTCTTTCGAGGATTGAAAGGGTGCGTCGACATGGGTGTGCCTGTAACGCTATCCCTAACGTGACGTGTAGGGTACCCAAAATCCCTTGCGCGTTGAGGTCCCTCAATTTCTTTTCCGCCCAGCTAGCTGGTCACCTTAGGCGGAGCGCTTATCAAATTGCAATATTGTAATATTTCCCGACCTCCGGTTATATTTATCATCGTCCCCTCCTCAACGATTGTTTCCAGAACCACCGCCGAAGACAACGAAAGAACACACTTCTACGGCTGGGTCTCCGGTCGACGCTGTTGCCCGCGTGGCTGGGCCTTCTGGCCGACCTCTACAGTAGGGAGAGTGGGGTCTGGGGGAGACTGGGGGTTTCTATTCTCTTCAAGAATGTCTTTCCTTCTCCCCTCTTTGTCCCTTTTGGTTTTGTTGTCACTTTTAAATTCCTGAGCTATGGACGGACAGGACACCATTTAAATTTTGCCCTTCCAGTAAGTGAGAATTCCCATGGAAAGGCAAGCACCGACGGTGAAATAGGTTTCTTCCCCTCAATAATGACGAGGCGTCCTGTAAGCTCCTACGTCCTAAGACGAATAAGGAGCGTCGGGTGAAACGGTGGGCAGTCTACGTTATGTCGCAGTCCGAGCGTAGCTCCGCCGCCACTGAATGTGATGAGGAGAGAAGTGACGACCAAGGCTCCAGTTCGGACGCCATTGACCTTATGTCGGAGCGTTCATGCTCCACGACGCCCGTTCCTTGCCCCGCTAGGCACAACGCAAGTCCCACTTTGGGGAATGTACATCCCGGCGACGGGGACGCACCCGCTACTCAGGGCACAAATTACACAACCCCCCGTACCGCCTTGACGTCTCATTCGAAGCGATCCAAAGCGCCAATGGGTACGTCGGATTCTTTGGCACCTGCCGATTCGCGTGATCGGCAGCCTTCCACGCAACCGCGTCAACGGCCTGCGTTCAGGCACTCAAAGTAATGGCGCCAGCACCAAAAGCCACGCAGCTGCCGAGACGCCTCGAAGTGCGCCGACGTTGCATAAAGCCCAGGTTGCATTGAAATCCACGGCACAACCGCCTACACAGTCCAAACACCTCCCAGTAACGCTGAACACTGGCAAGAGTATGGCTAAGATTGTTTCGGCGGCTTAACATAAAGATAGGCCCAAAGGTGCTTCGAAAGACATGACAAAACTGAAAGATTACACTGAAAGTCCCCTATCTTTATCTAAAACTCTGGTTGAGAAATCTCGACGTTCTATGGAAGAGGATCATCTGTAAGAGCCCTTTCCTCCTCTAGACACCTCTGGCTCATCTTGGACCAGAGAGGAGTTTGAAGGTTGCAGACTTTTCTGAGAGGTTTGCTCTTAAGAGGCCTCGTGATCAAAGCCCTTATACACCAATAGCAAAGTTCCAAAGGACCTCTGAATTACTGATCAAGAAGTTGTTCCTATTGACCCATACCTACAGGAGGATGATCCCTTTGATGATCCTGCTGATGATCCCACTAATCAGACCCAGGGATGGGGGGGGGGGCGACCAGCCGGTAGATAACCCACCTAGGCTGTCCCCTACTCATACCCTGACACCTTATGTATGGACTTGTCCCTCTCCCCACCATTACGTCAGGCATCACCTAAAGAAAGCAGCAGGACACTTCCAAATTGCCATGCAGGAGGCAGTGCCAGATTTGGATTTTGTTGAAGTCATTTTAAAGGAGAAGCCTCCTGCCAGCCAGCCAGGCTATGCCATTGCTTAATTCTATTAAGACACATTGCTCCTTCATTAACACCCTGACAAACCAGGGCTGTTAATCCACTGGTGGAAAAGCTTTTTCGCCCTTCCCCTACTGACCCCTTTACATTAGGGGGTATGCCACCCAGGATTCTCTGGTGGTCACGACGACAAGGAAGAAGGCAGTTGTCCCCTTGTCCACAGACGAGGCACTGCCTGCCAAAAAATGTAAGTAATTGTACGCTCTGGGAAAGAGAATCACTACTGCGGCAGCATACTCCACCCGCATAGCCAACAACACTACGCTCTTGGCCAGCTACTCTGATGTTCAATGGAACCTGCTGCAGGAGGGCCTGCAGGAGGTCCCTGATCCTGTGTGTACTCGCCTGCTTACAATTGTATCTGAGGGGGTAAGCAGGTGAACCAGAATATTCTCAAATACTTTAGACGCTGCAGAGACAGCAGGAAGGACTTTAGCCCAGGATACCCTGCTAAAACATCATGCCTGGTTGAAGAACTCTGGGTTCAAACTAGAAACTCAGACGTCCTAATCAACAAGCCGGTGGAGGGCTCCAACCTGTTCGGCAAGGCCTTTGATGAGGCGCTGGAAACGGCAAAAAAGGAACACAAAACTTTGAACCAAATTACTCTTTCAACAGAGGGGGTGGTTCTCGAAGCTCCTTTTGTGGGCAGTCCTACTCTCGCACCCCTGACAACCAATATGGTTCTGGGAACAATTGGTCCTCAGGACAGGCGTCTGCCTCCTCTACCCCCTATCCACCTAGGGGACAACGCCGTGGGAAAGGAAGGGGTCTTAATGCCACCCCCAGATGCTCCCTGGCCTCCAGATCTGGGTCCCCTCCCATGCCTCCCCGGTCAGAGGACGTATCATTCCTGCACGCATGGGAGAGGATTACAACAGACCAGTGGGGTGCTCAAGTCCATCACCCACGGTTACTGTATAGAGTTCAGCTGACCGCCTCGATTCAGTCCTCCGAAATCAAGCCGCCTAACACCAGAACACCTGAGGATCCTGCTGCAAGAGGTCGAGATAATGCAGGAAAAGGGCACTATCGAAGTTGTCCCTCTTCTACAGGTAAACAAGGGTATTGATTCAGTTTACTTCCTTGTACCCAAAAAGGATCTCACCATGCACCCTGTCCTAGACTTGCACCCAGCGAACAAATTTGTGAAATCTCAGAAGTTTCATATGGTAACGCTGCAAGAGGTAATTCCTCTGCTGACGCAGGGGGATTACATGGCAACATTGGACATGAAAGATGCATACTTTCATATTTCAATGTTGCCGGCACACAGCAAATATCTTAAGTTAATGATAGAGGACAAGCATTACCAATTCAAGGTCCTTCCCTTCGGCTTTGCCCCAGCCCCAAGGGTGTTTACAAAGGTGCTGGCCGTGGCAGCAGCACACCTGTGCAGGTAATCCATTCCAGTTTATCCTTACCTCGACTGGCTCATAACGGGGGATTCTCAACGGAACATGCCTATCAAATACCCCAAAGATGATAGACTTCTTATTCAGTCTAGGATACTCCATAAGCGAGAAAAAAATCCAGCCTAGACCCCAGCCAAGTCAAGAAGTTTCCAGGGGCCCTAATTCAGACAGAAGACGGCCTGGTCTTCCCCTCCAACGAGAGGGTCCAAAACATGCTGTTTCAGATCCCTCAGTATGTAGCCAGTCAAGAGGTGATGGTACGCAAGGCCATGCAACTGTGCTCAACGGTCAGTGGTGTCAGGCCAGCGGACAATGTTAATGTTAAAGGACATTTGTACCGCGCACTATCACCACCGAAGTGGTCCCCTGGGAAGATCTAGTGGTTGTCTTGGCAGCCCTCGTTCTCTCTACAGTGGTGGTCAAGGGAAAACATCTTGAAGGGGAAGACATTCACCACCCCCGCAGTAGAAGCCACTCTCACGCCAAACGCATCTCTCACGGGATGGGGGGGCTCACCTACTTCAGCTGACGGCGCACAGCGTTTGGTACCCAGCAGTAGCGTCGAACCACATACACCTGTTGGAGCTGTTAGCAGTCTTCAAAGAACTGAAGGCCTTTCAAACACAGTTGCTGGGGAAGACGGCCCTGATCCTCATGTACAGCACCACAGCCATGTACTACCTGAACAAGCAGGGGAGCACTCACTCTCCAGGGCTATCCAAACTGTCCCCAGAACATTTGTAAATGGGCTCTCAAACACAAGATGTGCTTGTTGTCTCAACACTTTCCTGGGGAACTCTATCTTCTAGCGGACGTTCTCAGCAGAGACTTCCCACTGCCCTTACAGTATGAATGGCGACTACACGAAGACATCTCCAACATCTTCGCTGAATGGGGGTTCCCAGAGATTGACTTGTTTGCAACTCGAGAACGCACAATGCCAAGAGTACGCCTCCAGGTACCCTCAGAACCGATCCAAGCGGAACGGTCTCTGAATAACATGGTCATGGCGATTTGTTTACGCTCCTCCCACTCCCCTCGTCAACAAGTTCATGCACAAGATGCACCAGGAACCAGTCACCATGATATTGGTGGCCCCGCAAACCCTGGTTCTCCCATCTGATGGGATGAAACTTCCTTGCCCATACAACATGTTATCTCAAGACAAGGATGAAACACTACATCCATGCCTGCAAACTCTAAACTTGGCGGCCTGGCTCCTGAAATCATAGAGTTCGGGCACCTCCAACTTACTCAGAGATGCATGGACATATTTAGGGAAAAAAGTAAGCCTTACACTTGACATTGCTTTCTAACCAGGCTCCCTGATGTGACCTAAATGTGGTATTGACCAGACTTATGGGGTCTCCTTTTGCGCCTATGTATAAGGCAAGTCTCAAAGCTCTTACGAAGACAGCCTTCTTAGTGGCAGTCACTTCAATAAGGAGAGTCAGTGAACTACTGGCCCTTTCAATTTTAGACCCCTTTGTTAAAATGTGATTTATTTCTATACAAGTAACGGTCCTGAAGAAGATGGTTCAATAACTTTGGATACCATCGAAACCGGTTGACCGACCAACTGGTCATTGGGGGTCTCATGACCATCTGTTGATATGCAAGACAACTAGGAGGGATATGCTAGAGCACAACCATAACTGCACATCGTGCAGAAAGTTTTTAGTGGTCCAAAAGATATGGCCATTTGTTTTTAACATGTTTTCAAGCACAACCAACTGTGTTTGGTATACTTGATACCTGTGGGTAAATAAATCAGTTCATAAAAATCCCACCGTTACAAATATACATTGTTTCCTATTAGTCAGCTATTACAGACAGGATCTAATAACCAGTCCTGTTTTGACCTATGATAGCCGATGGGTTGTATCTCAAGCTATTTTAATTCCAACAGCTTTTGACATTATCCCATTGGTAGAGATCAGGGACAGCTTTCTCTTCTGCTATCCCTGTTAGATAGGCGGTGCACCATCCACCACCTAGGACAGGGTGTTCTTCCGGTAGGGACAGCTAGGACATTGTTTATATCCATCTTCTGTAAACTTTGTGACATTTGTAGTCCGTGTCACGGTAGTCTTCCTCCCGAAGAACTGTCATTGTGTGTTAAAAGACTGTTTGACTAATGGTTAGGGAATGCAAATTTCTCATTGTTCTCAATTGTACCCTGTTACAATACTTAACGTAATAGCATTTCCGATGATTGTATCTGCTTAAATTCACATGCGCCCACCCTTCCTCCCCGCTTGGATGGAAGGAACATAGACATCTTACTACTACTCTTTTCTGTACTCGCTCACGATGGTCATAAGGCTCCCTCACGGCAGAAAAAAATACAATTGGAGGGACCTCAACGCATGAGGGATTTTGGGTACACTACATGTCACGTTGGGGATAGTGTTACAGGCACGTCCATGTTGACGACCCCTTTTGATCTTTGAAAGACAAGATGCAATAATCCGCGGCTACCACTAGATGTCGGATATATGCAGAGCATGTAAATCTTAGCAGATACAATCAGAAATGCTATTACGGTAAGTAATGCATGTCATCTGCTTTAATAGCCTTCTGAAAATGGACCATGACCCACTAGACACTTGTGGGATTTGCAGGCCTCCCACAAAGTTGCATCCTGTGCTTGTGGGCAGATTATAGGAGTTGGGTAATTGTATTGCTTCACCATGGTGGTGTAAACCCTAAAGGAAGAAACTTCAAGCTATCTGGGAAAGGGTTGCTTGTGGAATATGGATAAACTAGTGAAGCACTTTATTGAAATATTTTCTTTCTCCCTTCCAAGAGAAGGTAAGACCAGCCATAATACTGATCACCCAATGTGCGAAAAGTGGGACTGGGTCTCCAATCTTATGTGACTGGCTCCAGTGTCCTTATGAAATATCCAAATCATGCAGGAAGGATAGCTCCCGGCTGCATGTTTTTCTTGGAAGCCAGACAACACATAGTAGCATAGGTTTGAATCCCACAATTATAAATGATATGCCAACATTGATACAGCCAAAAGGGGTAAGACAGTGGCATAATCATGGGACATGTTGCTTCTATACCAGTCTTTATAGTTGCTCCTCATCAGCAATTTCTGCTGGAGCCATTTGCTATGCGACCCATTCGCACCACAACCTGTCCTACTTTCTCTTCACCCTGAATGCAATAATGTTCTCAGTGAGTCAATCTAAATAATTCCACAAACCAATACAATGGGTCCTGTCTGTCCTGGTAAAGCAAATCACATCACTGGACTAGTCACTCCACTCCTAATCTGTCATCACCTTTTTTTTCCGGGTATTAGAGTGCCCTGGGCTCAATGTCCTACTTCATGTCTGTGGTGCCACTGGGACATGCCAAAATAATGTGCTTACAGTGCACATTACTGTTGGGAACTGAATAAGGACTCCCATGCCACAATCTACTTCAACAATTTAAATGGGCACACCTCATTCTTCAGACCTCATAATCTTCAGACAATTAACCTTGTATCAATCATGTGCTTTGCAAATATATTGAAGTTCTTCCCAGTGAAGCTCCAGAGCAAGGGTGTTCTGATTTACTCTTAAGATATAGCTTTAATATTGTATCATAATAAGCTGAAAACCACCTCGTCTCTTTGTTGGATTATCATGGACATCTGTGGTTGTCCTGTGTGTGTTCAGTCTAGGCTGTTTTTGTTGATCTGCCAGCAGTTCAATAGTAGACTGCCCTATTAATCACAACCTACACAAAAGGTAGCTGATGCCCCCTAACCCCCAATACAATGCTGATTTTGAGAGTACACCATTAACAACAGTAACAAGTTCATTCCACTAGCAAGAATGTATTGTAACTACTTTCAAATCTTTTGATTTAAAACAGTGCGTTTCTGAACATCTTATTAATAGGGTTGTTCAAAACAAATCCACTATTAGATTGAATAAAATATATTGTCTGTTTTAAATTTACATCTCCATCCTAGATTGACATTCTACATAAGTGGAATTACTGTATCTGAAAGGTGCTCAGAATTCCCAATAAGCATAGCTTCAAACAGTTTTGAATAAAAAATGCACAAGAGCTGCAAACATCATTACACATTTTTGGAAATGTAGTTTGAAACACTATAAATATGGTAACAGTACAACCCTCTAAAGCCTGGATCTTTAAGAAAGGTGATTAAGATTTCTTATAGACTGTGAAAAGCCCTTTTCTATGTTGACCTCATAAAAATGTTTCAATTACCACATCAAATGTATAATAAAGTGTAAATGGAAGGTAAAGTTCCTCCAATGGAATGTGAAGCAAAACCGGTTTGAATGTCCTTAGATTTCAAGTTATATTTCATTTGACATCCGAGTTATATGGTATGGGTCTTTTTAAGCAATTTTGTTTAAGGTTGTGAAAACATTGTGATTCTAATTGACCAACATGCTTGATGTTTGAACAGGGTACGTCAAGGATCCCCGATATCAAGAAGTAGATCGGTAAGAACGCACATTTATTTCTGGATTTTCTTATAGTTTTAAAATGTTTGAATCTGTTTATGTACATGTCCAAGTAGGACATGTAGCAGTGTGAAGATCTGCTGTCTTCTATAAATGGCTGGATTAATTGGTATCAGTATAACATTTTAAAAAATCCCAAGTGTAAATAAGAGTACATTTGGCATTTAATGCAACACACGGTTCTTGATGTGTTTGGTAGAAAACCCACATTTTACCTGATGAGTGCCCCCCCCTGTAGTTTTCCTGTATTTAATGGAATTAGGTGTTTCATTTTTCCCCATAGTTGGTCATTATGTTGGTTAGATTTATACCGCACATAGTTGTTTGCATGGTCTCCTGACCGCTCTGAACGATCTGAAAAGGAAAACACTTGTTTTGATAAAGGGAGGAGAGGGGGAGCATGCTTAAAGCTTTTGCTTTGATGTTTGTTTCAGTATGCAAAAACGGGTCACTATGTATGGGTCCTAAAGTTTTCTGGGTTAGTGGGTGTACAGACCTTTCAGCCTTTTCTTTGTGATGTACAGATGGTATTGGCTATGTTGCGTTAGTGAGCTCTGCTGGTTGGCATTGGTGTGGGGATGCTATAGATGTTTGCATTGCATAGTTTTTGTTTGTGGTATGTTTGCAGGAGTATGGAAGGGTTTTGTATGGGTTAGTGGGCAGAAATCCATATAGTGTTTTAAGTATCAGTTGCTCGGGTACCTTGTTCGGTAACTGAAGCCCGTTCTGCCCTGGCCAGCTATATTTTGTCTATTTGAACAGTGGTTTCTGGCTGGTGAAATTAGCTCAGCATATTAAACAGACATGTTTTTATTGCATTTCCTGTAGGTCCGATGTTCCTCTGTGCGTATTTCCTTGTGGATTGAGTTCCAGAGTTTCGTTGAGAATGCTGATTCACCCTATTTCATTTTCAAACAATGGCATATGTTCTTATTAGACCTCAGGGTTCTATTTGATTTGTAGATGTGGACTTGCAGGAGTTCTGCTCCTAGGCTTTGAATTGCCCTTTAAACAATGCAGTGTGTTTTGACTTGGATAATTTCCTTGACCGGTAGCCAGTGTGATCTTCTCATTGGCGTTATGTTTTCTCTCTTTTTAAGTCTTGGAAGTAGCCTTTCAGCTGCGTTCTGTATTTGTTGTAGTTTTGGGTGAGGCATGTCTAGGTAGATGCTGTTGGCATAGTCTATTCTTGTGATAAGTGTGATAATGAAGTGGTGTTCTGTGTGGAAAAGTCGGAAAGGGCAGTATCAGTCTGATCATTGTAGTTGGAGGAAGCATTTATTTACTGCTATGTTGACATGATGATCTGTTAGCTCATTTTCACAGAGGATTCAAAGATTCTTAACCACTTGGATGCTCTGATCTAGTACCCATTCTTGTAGGCAATGGTTTGGGCAGTTGGAGAGAAGGGTTGTTGGGCAGGATCATGTTAGGACAGTTTTTCTGAAGTCCAACTAGTAAAACCATTCAACTGAGACAGTACAAGACTTCACTCTTAGTATAACGCTGTACCACCTGAGAAGATGGTAGTATAGACCGAGCAGCCAGAATTATCTTGAGAGATGGCTGTAGAATCAGTACAAAGAGGTTATAGTACACATACGGTCCAAAGAAACACTATATGTTGGAAAAATAAAGGCTTTATTTAAATACAAGTAGATGAAGGTAAATCTTGGGTAAATAAGTACCATCACAGATCATATAAACACATTATAAAAACACACTATGCTTTAAAGTACACAGACCAAAGCATTGACTTGGTTCAGAACACTAACAGTATTTTCTAGGTAAGTCTGACCTTATCATACACATTTAGTATAGGGCATATCTATTCATGGGGAGTAAAACCATTAGTTACTTTCAGATTACTTTCTGTAATACAAAGGTAGTAGACCCTGTCACTTATCTAGTGATGCTCAGCAAATAAATCACGTATATACTTTTATGAATAGTGGAACACCGGTTCAAGGAACAGTGTATACCTATAACTACATTTAATAACAGTTCTGCTAGGGGACTAAGACCTTTTGGTGTAATATACAATTAGTTGCTTTTCAGCTCAGTGGAATACAGTCTAATATGAGCAAGAACTCTTTACACTAATTTAGGGTGCACCAGGGAGACCAAGCTCAGCTATACCTAAGGAACACTTTTCAAGAATGGCACACAGCTATTTTAGATAAAACCTAAGGCAGACATATTCTAAACAGGCTATACAGCTGGTTGGGGGAAGCAAGACCCAGTTGGGGAACTTAGACACCTATTCTCTGAAAGAAATAGTGAAGCCAGCAGCATTCGTTTGGGAAAGAGGCACAACCAATTCACAGGTGAGTAAATTAACCTTATATTTACTTTTCATAATGGCACAGCACACATTAAAGGGAAGTACACACTTTTGTAACTGCTCACTCAGTTACCAACAAACTCTTTTCCAAGCAAGTACTTTCAACACTTGACATACTTTTCAAGACCAGAATCCTTTACTTATCCAGTCCTTCCCTATTCTATTGCATGAGTTATCTCAGGGGCTGAAGGAGGACCGTAGAGGCAGGGTGAGATAGGGTTTTGTTGCAGGCACAAGTCCGAGTTCCTGTGGAAGACTGTTCGAACACATAAGTAGTTCACGTTTAAGTTAGTTAGGGTCCAGGGACTTCTGAGAAGACACCCTAGGAGGATTCCAGCAGTGGGCCTGGGTGAGCTGGATGAGAGGACTCCCAATCACAGAAAACACCCCAAAAGCTCCGCAGAAATCAAAGGCTTAAGGTAAGTAAATACCCCAGCCAGCATAGTACCTTGCAGCAGGAAGGCTTCAGGGTCTGCAGCCAAAATACCAGTTGATGGATTCCTTTGTCATGGAGACAAACAGGACTTTGGAAGGGCGTTTGAAGCAGGGATCAACGGAGAAGGCTCCAGGCAAGAGTTTCTTTGTGGCTGGATGCTGCTGTGGTTTTGGCGTGCTTTTCAGGAGCCAGAAGAAGACGGAATAGCATTGGTCGGATTATCATCGTTAGCAAGGTCCAGCACTCTTGGGGTCCTTTTAGGACTCAAATCGTCTCGGGAGTTCAAGCAGCTCGATTTGGAAACAAATTTACAGATTAGGAAGACCGGCACCACACACTGCTTAAAGGTCTCAGGGTATTGGGGTAATGCAGCCCTGCAAGGTTGCAGCACGACGTGGGATGGCTCAAAATGCAGGTAGACTTGAGTCTAATGGATCTCACCAGGCTCCGGCTCTGGGTCGTTGTTTTCGGAGTTCCCAGGTTGAATGGAAGGAAGGGCTACATCAGGCTCCGGTTACACAGCAGGCTCTCCGGTTGCTGGAAATTGCTGCAGCCATTGTTTTTTCATCATCCTCTTTGGTTTCAGTTCCAGCTTCCAGGTTCGAAGTTTTTATCAGGAACCTTTGCATGCTCTCCCTGCATTTTACAGAAAGGGGTGTTCTGGCTGTCAAATCATGACAGCGAGCCCCCCACTGGGAGTTGCTCCCTTTCAGGCAAGGTGTAAGACAACGGGCTGCAGAGTTTTGGACTCCTCCCTCGCTTCCTGCCTTTCCAAACTCTCTGGATCCTGGGTGGGGAATCGACGGGATTCCCGCCAAAGACAAAACAGCCACTGAGGTCTTTCCCGCCTAGAATGGCAGGGGAAGACCTCAAATGGCAAGCACAAAAGAAATGGCAAAAAAAAGGAGCCTGCCATCTTAGAAAAATGGTGACCCTTCTGTGCATTACCGAGGCTGAATTTAACAGCTTGCAAGTGTTAGGGAGATTTATCATTATTATGCTTCACCCCCCTCTCCTAGTGAGACCCCAGCATGTTTTGCCGGACTGTTGGAACTTTTTTCTCTAAATCCTAAATGAGTGAAGCCTTTTTCCACTCATTCATTGTTTTAGGCTGTCTTTTGGAACTCTATTCTTTGTATTCTACCTATACTTTTGAGTCTGTCTGCTCCATAGCTCTTAAAGGCATCTGTTTTTTACTACTGCAGCACACAGGTCCTTATGGGCAGTGTTGCTGGGGGCCCCGAGTTTCCTCGTTTAATATTCTTTTTACAGTTCTTAGGGACAGAGAGTATCTCTCCCAAACCTTAACTGAGCGATTGGCACACACCACCTTCAGTGGAGTGGCAAAAAGGGATACGTATCCCCCTCTCTGTGCTCCTGTGACTTTTTAGTCACATAGAAAATCACCTAGTTATGGCTGATGGCAGTGGACGTGTTCTGTCAACTATTGTGTATTTTTTGGTACTGCAGGCTATGACGATAGCTTCAGTGGTGCACAATAAGGGCACCCAAGAACCACCATGGGAGCCTCCTTTTTTTGCCATTAATATCCTCGTTGTCCTTTGTCAGCCCTCATACCATTCTGGGCGGTGAGGCCTGTGTTTTCCCTTTGTCCGGAACCTTTGGGTATCCCTCGCCTAGGCTACAGAGTGTCTGGGCAGGTAGGAAGTACTGGAGGAGTTTTCCACCCCTGTGTCCTTTGTCTGCCAGAGTGCCTGAATAGGCCCAGCTCCCACAGGGGTCTGGTTGTCCTGATTGGACAGCCGAACGCCCCTTTCTGTAAAATGCAGAGAGATTTCATAGGACTGTGTGCCTGAACTGTATAAAAGGTGAGGCTTCTGGTGTGAAAAGCAAGTCGACCACTGGAAGCTGAAGTAACAGAAGACTACCAGAGACGCCTGCATACCCTTTGCAACACAGTGAAGTGACCACCCATTTTCTGTGTGACAGAGGAGCTCCAAAGAGGACTCCTTCCCTTTGGCTGGTGGGAGCAACCAGTGCCAAGACAAACAAGCCATCTCACAAGGCTTTCCAGAGCTGCAGAATACCAATACCAGGAGACCTGCTGCTCATTTCGCGTTCATCTTTATGGAAAGGCCGAATCCGTCCAAAGCTTTGCTGAACCCGGAAGGACACTCCAGAGATCCGATCCAACTCACCCAGACCCACTCATCAGAGCGTGGGACTGCAGGAAGTGAAGATCGACCGGGCGATCTGTGTCCTTTGTTCGTACTGCAGAAAGGGCGCCAAAACCGCAGAGTGAACCAAGAAGTTGCTGAAAATCGTGCTACAGGTATTCCCTCAAGACTGCTGCGAAGCGATCCTGTCCATTGCCCTGCCTTCAATCATCAGACCAAGGAATCCGGACTGGTGCTCTTGTTCAGAGGAGAATTGCCTAGCATTTTGGTTCTGGGCTGCCCCTGGGAAGGACAAAGACTGATATGCGGGGACATTTCTTCTCTGTGAAAAGAACAATTTGCTAAAGACTTGGTTGAGTCTCTCCCAGAGGCCCTCCACCCCAAGGACAAGTCAGTGGGCTGTGTTTCGAATCTCTGTTTTGAATCCGGAGGTTGAGTCCAGAGCTGCAACATTGCGGAGCATCCAGCACAGATTTTTTTTTTTTACCCTAAGGTACTGTTGGGGGAAAAAGATATTGCATACCTGATAACAAGTCGTCGCTCCAGAGAGTTGGGAGTGCACGTAGAGGTGTCTAGGGCAACCCCCTCTTACCTCAGACCCAAGCCGCTGCTTGTGTCCCTGTTGGGGAGAACTTTCATTTCTGTGCCAATTCCCTTTAACCTTAGAGACACCCAGCTCTTGTGCTGGACTCGGCGCTATTAAATGTTTACTCCTGACTGGATGGGACTTTTTTTCTCACTCATGTGTTTGCCAGACTATGATTTTCTGTGTTCCTTATTGTTTTATGAAGTCTGGTAAACTCCATAGGCATCTGCTTTTGCATTGAGACACAGGGCCTTTTGTACAGTGCCACTGAGAAGTCCCCTGGACTTCGAAATACATTTTCTTGAGTGAACTGCTGTTCCCAAGAATAGTAAGATGACCCCTGTCTTACTTTATGGGTCCAGCACACACCACCCTTTGTGAAGTGCTGGCGGGGGGTTGCGTAGTAACTCGTTTCACCCATTCCTCATGTAACATTTTGTTACACTAACTCACTTGAATGGCTGGTGGCAGTGGTTTCTTTTTTACTACCTGATGACATGTATCTGGAGGCTGATACCTCCGCTGCAGTGCTGCACCCAAGAATTTTTCACAAAATGGCCCCTGTCTTCTTTCACCATTTCTTGTTAGTTTCTTCTGGGCTTTTACTCTGTTGTTTGCATCAGGTTAGAGTCCTTTGTGTGTTTTGCCTTTGGCGGGCTTCAGCCCTGAAGCCTGCCCAGGCTTCAGTGTCTCTGGAAAGGCAAGAAGTGATGGAGAGTCCCGAAACGACCCTGTTTTTTGTCTGTAGGTGTGCCCGAGTGAAACTAGTTCCACTTGGCCGACTGGCTGCCCTGAAGGACAGCCACCTTGCTGTGTGATTGACAGCCTAAGGCTGTGAATCAATGGGAACTTACATAAAATGCAATTGCATTAGTTGCTCACATACTGAGTCCACCCAAGCACCCTATAACACTACTCTCTCAACTGACTTGGACTGCAGCCCCCAAGGGCGATCAACCCACAAGTGCTTTGAGGTCATACCAATGATATATAGTGTGCTATATAAATGCCAAATAACATAATTTAACAAGCAAGGTTTTTGAGACTAAGAGCAGAGTCGACCACTGGTGGACAACATTGAATCAGAAGACGGAGAAAATGACAGCTGCACCCTCCTGGACCGTGAATTGCCCAGTGAATCCCTGCAGCTCTGCTGACCCTTTGTTCAAATGGACAGGCAAGACCTGTAAGGGGCAACTTTCTCCCCTAGGCTGAGGGGACCAACTAGCCTCAAGTCAAATTCGATTCTCCAGCATGGGGTCTGGCATGGATTCACATGCTCATGAATATTCCCGTCAGGCTGGGAATCCTCTGTAAAAGAAAAAATCAGTTTGTTTCATTTCTGAACTGTCTTTCTCCTAACAACCGATCACTGAGCTCTGGGTCATACTGCCCCAGCCAATGACTGCCCTCTAAGAGTTTTGCTCTATTTTTCTGTCGAGCCTCGTGCTCCATCGATCATCCTTCCTATTAACATGGACCCGTTTTTTGGATCTCTTCAGCCCCCCTCAAGGGCGGATATCGTTGAGTTTCTTTGTGGAGGCTTCCAGAAGATTTAAGGCCTACACTGCATGACTCATGTCGGACGAGAAGGATTCCCCTTCCCTTTTCAGTCTGTGCTTTGACAAAAGGTTGCAGAATGTTTGCATGGACGATAAACATTGCCAGTGCCTGTACTGCCTGTGCGTTTTGATGGAACTCTCGAAATGCACGTTGAAGGATCGGCGTAAACTGCTGGAAGAGTGGCTGCAGGCCAAGGCCTCTGCACCGGGTGGTTCCCAGGAGCATGCCTCTCCCGGGGAGCTGAGCGGGCTTCTAAGTCTTTTGAGGGCGCCCCTCCCACAGGGGGTCCAACAAAAGGCCAAGCACTGCAAGTCTGCTACCGTCGGCAGCGCTGTTGCGGTGGGCTTCTCAGCGGACAGGTTGTGTTCGACATCCCCAGCTGCATCGGTCTCCTGTCCATCCAAGAGGAAGTCGGACCACCCAGGTAAGCTGAAGGTGGCCCCGGAGACGACCAAGGAGAAGGCCAAACAGGGTACGGAGTCCAGCCTGCCCTCGGCAGAGCAGGCCGAAGGGGACTAGGCCTCTGATCCAACCTCTAATGACAAGGCCAAACAGGACAAGGTGTCTGGGGCGACCACGAAGACCAATCAGGACAAGGGATCTGGTCTGGCCTGACCGTGAAAGCCCAGGTGCACCAGATGAAGGCGGTTCCTTCCATTGAGGTGGTGGTAGCGTCCCTTTCAAAGTCCGCAGGGGCAGACCGGCAGGGCACCCCTCCAAAGGCAGGAGTGTCCCTTCCTCCCAGGAAGGAGACTGCATTCCAGCCCATTGAGAAGACCCCAGAGAAGATGATGCCGGTCATCTTCCCGAGACCGTCTCCTCTGGACGCAAATAAAAGGGGGGGATGTCTAGTCCTCCAGGGCACAAATATCTTCTATCTACCTCCAGACCATCCAGGTGGAGGGTGGTGATGAGAGAAACATCAGTCGCGCCCTACGACTAGGGTGCCGACGATGAGGGCGATGCCGACCGTGATACCATTGAGGAAGTGACGGAGGGCCTCAGGATGAGGGTCTTAGCCCTGCTCCTACGCCCCAGCTTGCCTGTCCCTAGACCACAGCTGCCACCTAGAGATCTTTCAATGAACATTCTCTCCACCCGTTGTACACTTGTATCAGAGATGCAGAAGAGGATGCCGGCGAAACCGCCTGCTCTCCCAGCGTCACTGGTACCTACCGCCCCGCTGACGGGGGAACCGCCATCCAAGAGGAAGAAGCACCCGCTGCCTCTTTGCCACCCTCTTTTCCGCCACCCCCAACAGGTGAGACTGAGTCAGACACAGCGACGTGCACGGACAATGGCGTGGTGAGGGACCTCCCATCGCCTCCGCCCAGATCCTCTCGATAGATGAAATGGGATTGTTCCATGCAATGATCCCCAGTGCATCAGCTCTTCCAGCTTGCGCCAGAGGAGAAGGAAGGCTTATTATACCAGCGCTGCGAGGCGAAGAGGAAGGCCATCCTTTCAGTCCCACTCTTGGATGACATTTGGGATGAAGGACTGGCACTCATGAAGAACCCTTCTACTGCCCCAGCGAAGAGGGACCGCTTAGAGAAGTACAGGGTGCCGGACCCCGCGCCTAAGTGCTTGCGAGCCCAGCCGTCTCCGGACTCTGTGGTTTCTGCAGCGGGCAAGAAGTCGTCGACTGGCTCTACGTCTTTGGCTGCGTCCACCCCTCCTGACAACGAGGGGAAGAAGTTGGATGCGATGGGAAGGCGAGTTATCTACTCTGCAGCAACGACCGTCGAGTCCGCCAACACCCTTGCTATCGTAGCGCGCTATGACCGGGAGCTGTGGGTCAAGCTCGCACCTCTGCAGAACTTCCTCCCCGACAAAAAGAGGTCAGAGGTGTTGGAGATCGGACCACACCATCATGGTGGCCACGGACATCGCGGACACGGTTTTCCGCCAGATGGGCAATGGCGTTTGCTTTCGCCGCCGTGGTTGGCTCAAGGCCACCAACTTTCGACATAGGTCCAGGCAAGGGTTTCGGACATGCCCTTTGACCGAGACAATTTTTTCGGGAAGACTGTGGATGAGTCTCTACAGGCCATCAAGGCGGACACAGACGGCACGTGCCCTGGTTACGCTACAACAGCAACGGCCATCCTTTTGGTCCTCAGGAGGCAAGTATCCCCGTTCTTCAAAGGGTTACGTCGGGGGGCTGCTCCTTCTTACCGCCAACCCTCCCGCTCCTTGCACAAGAGGCCAACCGCCAACCCTCCCGCTCCTTGCACAAGAGGCCAACAGGGGCCGCTCCAAGGGCTTCGGAAGACGACGTTGTTGTCGCCAGGGACCCCAAGTGGGAGGCTGGCTGGCGAACTTAGCGTGTGGAAGACCATCTCCACCGACCGTTGGGTGCTGGAAGCTCTCGCTCACGGACACACTACAGTTTCAACGGAAGTGTCCCCAAATACCACCGGTGACCCGGCAGGAAAACCACGCCCCTCAGCTGCTGTGGGAGGTCCGGACCATCCTAAAGAAAGGGGCGATAGAGCTAGTTCCAAAGCGACTCTGGGGCTCCGAAGTGTATTCAAGGTACTTCCTCGTGCGAAAGAAGAACGGGGCCTATAGAGGCCCATTCTCGACTTGCGACGGCTGAACAAGTACATAAAGTCCCAGAAGTTCTGAATCGTCACTCTTCAACACATGCTCGGACAACTGGAGGAAGGAGTTTTTCTGTCGTTTTTGGATCTCGAGGATGCGTACTTCCACATCCCCATTCGCAAAAGACACCAGGTTTCTGCGCTTCGTCGTTCAGGGGAGGCATCGGGTTGAAGTCAGCGCCCAGAGTCTTCACCAAGTGCCTGGTGCCGGCCTATCTACGACTATAAGGGATCCACGTCCACCCATACTTGGACAACTGGCTCCTCCCGGCCAGTTCAAGAGATATCGCCATCGACCGCGAGGACGGTCCGCCTACTGACGGTTCTGAGGGTTCTCAGTGAATTATGCCAAGTCCTGCTTGACTCCATCGCAGGACGCGCTGTTCCTGGGATCCCGGCTCAACCCGGTGTCATGCCTGGTGTCGGTAGGAGGGAGTAGCGGCCATGTTGGGCAAGGTGCAACGGCTGCTAGCTCTGAAAATCGCCACAGTAAGGGCCATGAAGTCTCTGCTCGGCATGATGTCATGCATTTCTCATCCGACTCTGCAGGTTGCGGATGCGCCCACTTCAGAAGTTCTTTGGTGCCTGTTGGATTCAGGTGTCTGGAAGCTTCCAGGACAAGATCGCGCTCGACGAGGGGTTCCGTCAAGCGATGGGGTGGTGGGGCGTGCGCTCGCACCTGAGCGGAGATGCGAATTTCCAGGCCCCACCGCACCAGGAGACGGTCACGAAGGACGCTTCCCTTGAAGGATGGGGAGCCCACACCATAAGTCTTCACGCCAAAGGCTTGTGGTTGCCGGAGGAGGAGACGTTGCACATCAATGTCCTGGATCTACGGGCAGTGTTTTGGGCCCTCAAATCGTTCCGCCGTCTAAAGGGCAAAGTTGTGCGGGTCTTGACAGACAATAACACCACAATGTTTTACATCAGGAAACGGGGGGCACCAGATCTGCGGCACTCCAAAGAGGCGCAGGACTTATGGCACTAAGCCGTCGCCCAGGGGATGATCCTCATCCCATTTCATCTGGCAGGAGTAAAGAACACGGTCGCCAACTCTGACCACGGAGCTTTGCTCTTGCCACGAGTGGGAACTTGGGCAGGACTTAGTGCAGAACCTGTTGCGCAAATGGGACAATCCCCAGATCGATTTGTTTGCAACGGTGACTAACACCAAGTGCCAGAGGTTTGCCAGCAGGTTCCTCCAGCGTGGGAGCATGGGTGACGCATTCTCATTCCATTTGGAGTGCCTCTTTCGAATGGATTGTCTTCCAAAGTATTCCACACCTTTGACATGTAATGTCCACAGCTGTGCACTTTGGAAACTTTTTCAGCGAGGGCGTCCTGCGTCTTGACATCGGGTCGATGTTCCTCAAAGGCCTCTGTCGAGGGCGACGTCACCGGATGTTATATGTTATAAATAGGACGCACAGCACCCGTAGCCTCAGTTCCGTTGTTTCTGCGAACGTGTTGCTTTGTGAAACTCGGCACGCCTCGTTTGTTCATAGTTGAGATGTCTTTTTCTTCGACCCCCTCCGACTCTGCGGTCTGGCTTCAAGATCTGCCGGGACTGCAAGTCGAAAATGTCGGTCACTGACCCGCATCGCATTAGTTTGTGGTGCTTGGGTGAGAGTGACGACACAGACGACTGTTCAAAATGCTAGTCGCTGACTGCCAAGGCCTTGCGGAAGGGGAAGCTCCAGGTCGGTAGGGGTTCTAAGCCCAGTAAGTCCTGTAAATCCAAGTCGAAATCCAAAGGGGTGTCCACCGACAACTCGAGGGGTGACTGTCTGCGTCGGGAGGAGGCCCGGGGTTCTCGGTCCCAGAGTGGTTCCCGCCATTCTTCTTGCTCATCGCAGCATTCTCGGAAGTGCCGTCACCGGTCACCTTCCCCTTCCTCCTCGGAGGATGGAGCAGCGAGGAAAATGGCATGCCCGGTGAAGACCTCGACTCCGGAGGAATGGGTTGCCTTTAAGGAGCAGATGTTAGCGATATTTCAATCGCAGTGCACGGGTCCGGTCGTGCCTTCTAACGACGCCGGCCAGGATCGGTCTCGTACCGTGGCTGGCACGTCTTCTGGCTAGGGTCCACGACACGACTCGCATTGGGCACCTTCAAGGTCCAGTTCGGACAAGGTTTCTGATTGTTGCAAGAGACGTGCTTCTCGGTCCTCGTCCCCAGTGAGACCGCTGCAACCTACTAAGGACTCGAAGCCGGCGTTGACTCGGTCGGTGCCGTGTCCGTCCGACTCGGACGTCAACGCTTTGCCGTCTTATCAGCCCACGATTGTCGACACTCTAGGCGTCAAAGCCCTCAACGCCTTTGGGGATTTTAGTCCAAAATTTGCCATCAGAGTACTCTGATGTGGTGGATCCTCCTAGGAAGGCTACTGCCAGGTCTGGGAGGCCTGTATTGGACGCCAGGGTTTAAACTCCTTCTCGACGAGATATATGAAGAGGAAGAAAGGTCTGATTTTGAGGACCCTGGTGAACTTGACGTGGCTCCAATTTTTTCTGGAGACAGTTAGTTGGAAGAGTTGGGGCAAACCCTTCATGGTGCCAGTGGGTTGGACAATTCTCCGGAAGTGGAATTTGGTAGGCCTGAGCCTCGGGCTCATGCTGAGTCTTCATATAGGAGGCTCATGGCTAGGGTATCTGAGTATCTGGGCTGGTCAAGTTCTCCTGAAGACTTTGTGCAGGATGATCTAACAGACATCTTAGATCAAGGTCCGTCCTCTGACCCGGTGTTACTGTTTCATCTTCCCTTACAGAAAAGGGTGGCAGCTGCTTGGCAGTCACCGGAATCTCTTCCGGTTGTTAATAAATCTTTGACACAAAAGTACCGCCCTTCCGTTAGCAACCCCAGCTATTCATCCACTCACCCCACTCCCGAGAGGTTGGTGGCTCAGGCGGCCACGACCACCCCGAGGCAGGCGGCGATCCCTACCATCCCTCCTGATAGGACGACAAACGCTAAAACGGTTGGGCTCGGAAGGTATTTTCTGCGGGGTGCATGGTTTTGAAATCCACCAACTCCACTTGTGCCTTAGCAAGGTTCTCACACACTCTGTGGAACTGTTTCTTTAGTGGCTGAGTATATTCCTGAGGGGGAAGAAAGGGCTGGCTTCCTGGCTCTCGTGCAAGATGGCAAGGATGTGATGTGCGAATCCCTTCAGTCTGGTTTGGATACAGCAGACCATGTTAGCCGGTCCATGGCTGCGAGCACCGTTATACGCAGATTTGCGCGGTTGCGGAAGTCTGGTTTTGCTCCGGATGTGTGCAGAGCAGTCTTCTGAACATGCCCTTTGATGGTGCACATTTGTTTGGCAACATAGCTGACGAGAGCCTTGAGAGGTTGCAGACCTCACATGCTGCAACAAAATCTTTAAGCGCATCTGTGCGTCAACCTCTGCCTTATTGTCCTAGGGGACAGCAGTTAAGGGGGAGAGGGGTTCTTTTCGATACTCCTCCTCCTTTGGTAGAACGAGAGGGGCCGCCAGTCAAAGGGGCCAGCGAAAAAGTACCTGTGGTGGTAGGGGAAATCGAGATGCCAAAGCCGCTCGGGCAGCTGCCTCTTTGCCTTCAGGCACTGCCACAGTTGCTACTAAACAATCATGAGGCCATAACCCATGGTTCGCCGGTTGGGGGCAGACTAGCTCAGCATCTCGAAGAGTGGCGAGCCATTACTTCAGATGCGTGGGTTCTGGATATGATAGCCCGCGGCTACTGCCTACCTGGACGACAGGCTGATCCGGGTGCACTCTCCCGAGCAAGCATCGGATCACCTTGGTCATACCTGCCGCTCCCCACCACAGGCTGGGCTTCTTCCTCTATTTCAAGAAGTTGCATCTGACACCTTCCCAACAGCTCCAGTACATCGGGGCTGTGTTAGACACGTCCTTGTGGAAGTGTTCGCCTTCCAAGGTGAAAGCTCTGTTCCTCCAACGTATTCCACATCGCCCTCTCAGCCTGCCCCTCTGGAGAATTTCCTATGCGATTCGTTTCCGCAAGGCTATGTTCAGTCAAGCAGGCATGAGACTGGTGCCACACATTCTGAGGGAGAAAACTTAAACTGAAGCTATGGGCGCTGTGTCCTATTTATAACATCCGGTGACGTCTCCCTCGACGGAGGCCTTCGAGGGACAGTGACCCAACGTCATTGACACAGGACGCCCTCGGCTGAAAAATTTTCCGGAGTCCACAGCTGTGGACATTACATTTCAAAGATGTGGAATACCTTGGAGGAACATCCAGTCGTAAGAAGGTTACCAGTTGGTAAGTAACATATTCTTCTGTATGCGTTCCCTCCGTTGCCGTTGTTGCTTCGAGTCATCACTCAACTCATACAGTGCTGGATGATCCTCGTTGCACTGTCGTGGCCGAGGCAGATCTGGTACCCGGACCTTCTCAGCATGTCGGCGTCCCCACCGGTGGTCGCAGATCTGCTCGCCAGGGAAAGAGGCGCCATTCTTCACCATGATCCAAGGTGTCTGTACCTGAAGGCCTGGCTCCTGCAGCACTAGAATTCCATGGCTGCGATCTCCCAGCGGACTGCAAGGAAGTCGAAGGCTAGAGCATCGTCTAATTTGAAATGCTATGTACTCAAGTGGAAGAGATTTGTTGCCGTTCACAGAAGATCGACCCTCTGGTGCCATATTTGCTGTCGTTGGCCAAATCTCCCGCTATACCAGATCCCCAGGATGACCCTCCTTGTGTGGTTGCACGGGTTGGTCAAGGAATTAATCATGTGACTATCACGCTCGTTCCTGACGGTGAAGGCTCTGGCCCCGGCGTGGGAGCTCAATGTGGTACTTACTAGGCTCATGGGACCCCCGTTCAAGCCTATGCATTCTGTTCCACTCAAGTTTCTGTCGTGGAAAACAGCTTTTCGCGTGGCCATCCCCTCTGCACGATGAGTGGGTGAGATCCAGGCCCTGTCCTGTAAGCCACCTTACTTAACTTTCCACAAGACTAGGGTGGTGCTGCGGACGCACCCCTTTCGTCTAAACGAGCCCTTGCTGTTGCCTGTGTTTTTTCTGCTGAAAGGACTTTGCACTCACTGGATGTGGCTAGAGCGCTGAAGTTTTATAGTGCCTGCACGAAGAGTTTTTGAAAAACTTCTCAGCTGTTTGTGAACTTTGGTCCTGGGAACCATGGGATGGCCCTGTGCAAATCTTCCATTTCCAGATGGCTCTCTGGCTGTATCACCAAATGTCACCGCTGCCCGGTCATCCGAAAGCCCATTCCACCAGTGCGATCACTGCTACAACGGCGTTCCTGTCTGGTGTGCCTCTTCTGGACATCTGCAGGGCTGCTAGGTGGAGGTCGACGTACACCTTTCCCGAAATACTATTGCATCGACAGGGATTCCAGGGAGTAGTCCAGAGTCGGCCAAGCAGTGCTGCGCAACCTGTTCGCTTGACAGTGAGCTTGGTGAGGGGGTAAGAGATGCTTAGGTTGAGCCTTACCACCTCCCATGGTTGTGCCTTTGTGTACTGCTATTTATTTCTTTATTCATGAGCATGTGAATCCATGCCAGTCCCCATGCTGGAGAAGGAACAAGTTACTTACCTGGAACTGTAGTGGGTCGGGCATGGATTCACATGCAAACCCTCCCTCCTACCCCTCTGTGGCACTTCTCTTGGTCCTACTTACACTTTACGTGCTACCAAATCTGAAGGTGGCTGCCTGAGGAGGGGCTTAGGTAGATGGCAGTCATTGGCTGGGGACAGTATGACACAGAGCTCAGTGATTGGTTGTTAGGAGAAAGACAGTTCAGAAATGAAACTGAAAGATTGTTTTCTTTTACCTAGGATTCCCAGCCTGACAGGGATTATTCATGAGCCTGAGAATCCATGCTGAAGAACATTTACAGGTAAGTTACTTGTTCCTTACTACTTGGGAACTGTAGTTCACCCAAGTACATGAAAGAGAAATTAACAGGGTAGCCGATAAGGGCAACCCAGCCTAAACCCAAAAGCTGTAGGAAACTATAACTTCAACCATACACTATGGAGAGACATGGAAAGGTGACACATAAGAGTAAAAGACTAGGTGAGAGGAAAAAGATTCCCCTTCACCTCGGGACAATAGTTAAAGTCAAAGAAAAAAGTTCTGAGGTGACACCGGCCAGGAAAATTTATCACAGATGAGAAATCTTTCCTGAAATAAAGTATGCAGTCTCAAAAAAAAATGACTCCCATAGAAAGGGTGAGTAGGGGGGAGGAAGTTCCGACTCGCCCAAGAACATAGAAAAATCCATCAGTCCAGCAAAAAGAGGTGGGCGGTCTCACATAGCATAAATGTGAAAACCTAACCTTGCAAGGCTGCAAGAAGCCAGGAACAGCGAAGATAAAAATGTGGTTTTCCAGCAGTTCCGAAATATTACTGCTGGTGATTTGAAAGAGCAGAAAACCAGTCATGGGGCAAAGTCGGGCCCATGTGAAAGATGGTTTTAAAATAAATGTCTTTTCCCTAAAGACGAGTGGCTGTCTTCGGGCTTTAGGGCGACCGCGAGTGGGAGGGAGTTCCAAAGACCAGTGCCAGGACGAGTGATACCATAGCGCTAATAATCTCAGATTTGTGGTACATATTTAGCGTCGGTATCCACCTGCTCATGCTTTAGCAGATGTTAGGCAAGATTGTATGCAGTACCCTTTGTGTGCACTACAACAACCCTGACCACCTGGCAATAGGAACCCAACCTTTGGTATAAGTCTGTACTACACAGGTTGGTAGCGTGTTGAGCGGCCAGGCTTATCTCAGGAGGGGTCAATGTGAGCTGTAGGAGAGTTGCACAGAGGATCACAGTGACAAGTATTCAAATAAACTCACACACAGGGTTTCTTGATTATAAACAATTTATTTGAGTCAGAGTAAGCCTACTTCAGAAGGGCGCAATATAATAGCAACACAAATACACTTCAAAATACACACTCTTAATATTTCCAATCAGTAAGTACCCTTTTGGAATGGCCCACAGACACTACCTAAACCCTCAGGAGACATCAATAGTTAGGGTGCTGGGGACATAAATATATCACTGTTTCATTTAGAACATTCTACAGTGGAGTGTCAAAGAGGTTTCAGAATAAGACAAGTACTCACAAATGTATTCTTAAGCGGGTAAGTACTTTCAGAATAACCCCCCATGCAAAGTTAGTTAACCCCTTCCTGGAAGGAAGTCACAATACCTAAGCAGAGGAGAGAAGTCATTTAGGGAGCCAGGCCAGCCAATGGTAAATTATCAAAAGTCAAGGTGAATTTAAGCATTTCTAGAAGGTAAGTAAATGTCTTGCATAATGTTTTAGAAGTCTTTGTAGAAAAGAAGAAATCCAAGTAGGGCCACAAGCTGATTAGACTTGTGAAGTAAAGAAGCTGACAGCAACTCTACAGAGTAACCAATACAAGTCTCAGAGGACAAGTGAGGTTACACAACAGCAGGTAAGTTCTCTTAGACTGTACAGTACCCTTAGGTTAACAAAGTGCAGCAGTTGGCTTCTGTTCTGTGCAGCTCTGCAGATCCTGTTGTTCCTGGGTCTCAGTCGTGGGGACAAGAGGAACAACGTCTGGGGACTCCTGCACTGCAATAAGACAGTCACCGTTTGCAACCGGCAATCTTCCAAACAAGTGGCACTTCAGTGTTTCAGCTCCTCGTGTCTACTGCAAATAGTAACGCCCCGGTTCCTGGCTGTTGAGATGGGCTTTCCTTGCATCTGGGGTCCAGCACTCTGAGGTGGCTCAGGCTCGGTCAGTCCTGCTTCTGGAAGTCTGGAGGATCTTCCTGGAGCTCTTGGCCAGCTTAAAAGCAATACACACAATCTGGTTTTCCTCTCCCTGGCTATTTGGTTCCAGCAGCTACTGCAGTGGAATTTCAACCAGCTCTGAGAGGATGTCCAGGGGGCTTACTTTGGAGTTGATTGGTCCCACCAACTCAAAGGGATAAGTTGTCCTTGCAGGGCTTCTCTAGTCGAAACAAAATTTTCGTGGTAGCTCTTGGTCACTGCTTAGTTCAGCACAGCAGCAGGGCTTCACTGGGCAAACCAACGGTCCAGGAGTTGCAGCAGGCATCCTCTTCAAGTTCTTTTTCGGATTCCTTCGTCCAGTGGTCGACTCTGCCTTCCAAGCCAAAAAAGGCTTGCCTTTTATGCAGGTTTCTCCCATTCATTTCAGCCTAGCTGTCAGGCACCCAGCAGGGTGGCTGCCAGCCGGCCAATCACCTAAGAGTGCATTCCTGTCTCCTAGGAGACTAAGCACATGGAGTTCCGGGCATCTCCCTCGCTACCTGCCCCTGCCAGACACTGGAGCCAGAGGCGGGCTTCACTCGTGAATCCCGCCAAAGACAAAACTAACAAAGGGACCAAACCTGGTTTGGCATGCAGGTAAATCTCAAGAAGGACCTTTCCACAAAGAAATGGCGAAAAAAGAAGCCTGGGGCCATTTTCACAAAATTGGCACCCGTGGGTGCTTTTCTGCAGGTGCCAACATAGCCCGTGGTAAATGCACACCACGGTAGTTAAAAGTAAACCACTGCCACCAGACATCCATCAAGAAAGGGGTAACAAAAATGTTACATGAGAAACTAGACAAAGGGGATACTAAGTAACCCCTCCAGCACCCTATTGTAAGATGGTTATGCTGGGTCTAGGAAGTTACGAGTGTAAGTAAAGTCCATTTCACTTCACTGCTCTTGGAAACAGTAGTTTATCCAAGAGAAGGTATTTAAACCTTTTGGAAATCTGAAAGACTTCCCTGTGCCACTGCACTGAAGGTGCTGTGTGACACAATGTAAAAGATGATGCCTATGGAGTTTGTCAGACTCCACAACCAAAAGAAACAGCATTCAAAATCACATTAATATACATGAGTGAGTGGTAAAAAGGGTCTCACTCTCTCCAGGTTAAAAATGTAAGTACTCAAAATCCAGCAAAGTTGCTGGGGGGGTCTCTAAGGTAGAGTGGAATTAGCACATTTCTGAGAATTCTCCCTAACAGCAGACGTGCCCAGTTGGTTCTCTCTCTGAACTTAGTTCATTGCATCATTGCTAATATTCAGACCATAACTTTCACCCTGCTAATTGAGGGTGTTGATAAGGACTGGCACATTTTGCTCTACAAAAATGTAATTGCTCCAGCTGCATATTGCCAAAACGCCCTGTTTCACTATGCAGCTAGAAGCCTTTTCTTGCTCGGTAAAAGACATTGAAATACTATACACTGACTTGGTAATATATTCTAGTGGTGCAGATGAGCGAGCGAAGAAGGGAACCATCCATGATATGATTCTGTTGCTTGGGTATTTTGACTAGGTAGACGATATATTATTAGGAACAAAGAAGTATTGTCTTTAGCTCCTCAGAAAGATAGTTGACATTCATTGCTTGTTTTGCTTTAAAGCAAAGCAATTCATTACATGACAGTTGCCACTTTGTTTCAAGACTATGATAATGGTACAAAAGCAAGGTTATTGGTGTTGTATTTTTTTGTCTTGAGAGAGAGATGTGATGACTTGAAAGATGATCACCAGGAGGGTATGTATGCAGGAGACCTGCATGTATGTACAATTGGAAATACCCACATAAATTGGTATGGGACGGCTGCTGCGGTGCTGTGAGGAGGAAAGGATAACAGTCGTGAATGAAAGCTACTGATCTCCATTGAGATTACATATTTAGCTCCTACTTGTTGCCTGTTTGAAGAGCCTGGTTAACTTGATACCAACATCTACCAGGAGCTACCTTTGATGTTGAATAAACACACCTATGTGCATTTAACCCTATGCGTTTGTAACAATATATGATGAGATAGTTTATTTATATAGCGCCTATACACAATGTGTTTCAATGCGCCTCAAGGCAAGGGAGCGAACAAGGGAAAATACAATGACATTCTTACAGGCCATGAACAGTAAGGAAGTGAAATTAACTATCGTACTTAGCTTGACAACATTTCAGATCGTGCAAGAGCTAAGACATAGATAAAGAAGGAAGGGAGTGGGAAGGAAATGGAAACACAGGCGTCTACCGTACTAGGCCTGACGACATTTCTGGTAGAGCCGGAGAAAAACAAAAGGTGAGGGTGAGGTGTGCAGAAAGGGAGGGGAGGAACAAAACAAGCGACTATCGTACTAGGCCTGACAACGTTTCAGATAGTGCTGGAGGGAGGGGGGGCAGTAAGGGGATGGGGGAGTGACAGGCAAGGTTGCTATCATACTTGGTCCAGGGACAATTATGATAGAGTAAGTGCATAGGAGAAAGTAAGGGGAGGAGTTAGGAAAAGAGATAAACAATCTATAAACTAACATTCAGGCACATCTATATAACAAAGCATAAGTAGTCATAAATAATGAGGTTTACATTGTATGTGGAAGTTGGATTTGCGGAATGCTATGTAGTAGCTCCCTGTTCCCTAGTGGTAGCTCTTGGTCACTGCTTAATGCTGGATACCCAGGATCTACTTTTGCTCCTGCTTATGCAATCTTAGTTTTGATCCCTGAGATTATATGCTGAGCCGTATAGAATGTCCAGCAAATCAGCAGTTTCTACAATGGCAGATACAATTGAGGACATTTATTTGTGGCATAGAGGAGCTAAATTGATGCAGATTAGAATCATGATGGAAGTGGATTTTTCCATAGCGTGTGAGAAAAAGAAATTGGTGCAGTCTGCTAGCTGGGGAGGACACTAGTTTAGTAGCTTTTTTAAATTGTTTAGGTGGATGTCATTGCACATGGAGAGGTTTGTTAGAAATAAGCGTGGCTGATAATCATAAGTTCAAGAATTATGCACATATGGGAACAGAATAATTGTACTTTTTGTTAGCTAGTCAGTACTAAACAAATTGGAATATCTTGGTGGAGGAGATGCAAGTGTTGGGGAATGATCCACATAGTTTGGACTTTAGCAGTGGGCAGCAATTACACTATGAACAAAAACTCAGTGCGACTGTGGTTGTTTATTTGTACCACACTAACTCAGTTTTGAATTTTATTCTTATCAGACGATTTACAGGAGTCCGCCGTGATGTGTTCCTGAATGGGGTAAGTTCAGTTTACTGTAACACATTACTGAATTTTGTTATAGCATTATTAAATTTTAATGCTCTAAATCTCTTTACATTTTAGTCTTACAATGATTATGTCAGGGAATTTCAGAACATGGGACCACCTCCACCATGGCAAGGAATGGTGTGTATACCATATTTATGCATTTTTCTATTACTAATTTTCAAGCCAAAGTGTTTATGTTGGCAATGTTCATATTAAAGAAGCTGTCATTTACAGTTGGCTAAGGGTGGATCCTTTTTTCCCCCCGAGTTCTATCCTACTTGTTTGCCTAGTTGTTAGTGTCATGACTCAGACACAACTATTATTTCTTGTTTATAGTAGCTATATTTTGCTTCCGATTTATATTGAGTTGCCTTCATTTGTACAAATGTGCATGTTTCAATTTTGACATTTTACCTGTCTTGAATTTTTCTTTTTTCACTGTTTTGGCCTTTTTGGACATTGTGGCTGTAATTCATTTTTAACAGTAGAACACAAAGGGTATAACTAAAGACTAAGGGTCTATTTACATTCCTACCATTAATCATGTAACATTGTAGCACTCTAGAACGGTCTGTGGAGGACTCATTAGGGTATAGTATACATACATCGACAGATTATCTACACATATAGGCAGACTGTCCCTACTAGAAGAACACCCTGTCCCTCTCAATGTTGTTGCTCACCCTAGAAGTCGGGTGTTGCACCGCCTATCTAACAGGGATAGAGTAGAGAGACTATCCCTTTTCTGAAATGTTTCACTAAAAAGCCTGATACAAGTTATTAGTCACACTATGTATATATTTTAGGCATTCTACATTAGATAATGTCTAAATCTAGGATATACTTGAAATATCTGATAACTGGGATTTCCTGTACCTTTAATTACAAGTACACTATCAGCTTTTCAGTATCCCCTTCAACTTGTAATGGTGTTTAAAACTGGTTAAGCTCCTTATGTAGGGGAGGCTTAAATGCCAGGAAACAACAAAGACCTGATCAAACTGTCAGGTTTACTCAAAACATATGTCTGCGACTATTATTTAGGTAGACAGATCATCAGAGACATGAGTCCAGCTCATGTCTTAGGAAGGTCGACCGGTTTCACTGAACGTGATGGCTAAGGTCATCTTCATCAGGACGATCTAAAGGTTTAAAGGTGTAGGGGACCTTGCTCCCTTAGTAGGTAACTCCTTATGCCCACTGCAGTGCTCCTTTAATCCACAAGGGGGGTGCTCCGATCCTGCTGGTGCCGATTGGGCTCTCTCATGCATAGGATGCCAGCATTGTGCTCCTACTGGGTGCAATGAATGTTTGAAAGAAGTGCTGAATGCAAACGCAGTCTGCCGAACTGTCTAATTGTCCATGTAGAGGAAGTTCAATGAGTCCTTCCGGTATGCTGCTGCTAGGTGCCGTGCCACTGTTTGTAACGCTGACTTTGAATCTTTAACAACCACTGCAATCAATTTTCCTCTTGTTACTTAATCATGTATGACAGCAGTATCATTTTGGTGCATATAACATGTTCTCCAGAATGGGGTCTGGCATGGATTCACATGCTCATGAATGTTCCCCGTCGTCAGGCTGGGAATCCTCGGCAAAAGAAAAAAGTTTCAATTTCACACTCTGTTTCTCCTCCAAACCAGTCGCTGTGCTCTGGGTCATACTGCCCCAAGCCAATGATTGCCCTCTCCCAGAGCTCCTCGTCTGGCAGCCATCTTCAGATTTTTACTGCACGTTCAAGTGTTGGGAGTCTTTGTATTTTGCTCTGTGAGCTGATCTGTTTTTCATGCTTTTTTGGTAAAAGGGTTAATTTTTGTCAAACGGCCTGTGTGCTCTTTCTCTACATCGGCTGACAAGCCGGGATCAGTTTGTCGGTGAATTTCAACGCCCCTCAAGGGTAAGACTTATCGAAGTTTCATTGAAGATTCCAGAAGGCCATCGGGCCTACTCCGCACTCCGGACCATGTCGGAGGAGGGGAAGCTCCCTTTTGAAGCTGTGCTCAAACTGCGGAATGTGTGTGTAGAGGACAAACACCTGTAGTTCCTCTACTGTCTCCATCTGGATTACAGGGAAGCGGATTGCAAAATCTGCCTTTGGTTCTCCGAACGAATCGTGAAGGCTCGTCGGAGTAGGCTGGCAGCGTGGCTCAGCGCCAAGGCCCCTGCCCCATGCGGAAATCAGCAGGGGCATGCATCACCCAGGACCAGCCGGTCCGAACAGCGGGCTTTTAAGTCCTTTGAGTGGTGTTCCATCTATGGGACCGCAAGGCCGTTTCTTTTCGGGAGCGCCGCGCAAGCAGGTCCCGTGACGGGCAGGGCACGCTCATCTTCACCCTCTGCCTCCATCTTTAGCCATCGCTCCAGCTCCTCCTCGAAGAGGAAATCTGGTAACCCGGCAAAGCTGCGGGAAAAGGCAGAGAAGACGAAGGGGCAGGAAAGACAGTCGACCTGCCCCAGGCGGCCCAGGTGAAGTGGTTGTCGACGATTGAGTTGGTAGCGGCCGCCCTCTCGAAGGCCAAGGGGGCTGACCCAGGCAAAGTAGCCCTGGTAGTGCCCAGAGTATCCCTGCCCGCAAGACGGGTGGCATCGGCCAAGCCGGTGGAGTGGACACCAAAGAAGAGGATGCCATCCCAGAGCCCGAACCAGACTCCCGGGATGCAAAAAAAGGGGACGGGGAGAGGAGGCCTCAACTGTACTCCAGGGCAAGGATATTTCTGCCTCAGACGATTTCTTCCAACTTAGGGCGAAAGAGGAAGCAGCAGCATCCTATGCCGCTGCATCAACCTCCACACGTGCCCTTGCCCCCCAGAGACACAGGGACGGACACAGCGACTACAGACACGGATGACCACAGCCAAGATCTTCTCCCACGGACGAGGTGGGGTTGTTCTATGCTATGATCACAGAGCATCTGAACTCTTCCAATTGACACCAGAGGAGACCAGGAAAGGTGGTTTCCTATATCGATAACACAAGGCCAAGGGGAAGACCATCTTGGCAGGGCCTCGCCTAGACGACGTTTGGGAGGAAGGCCTGGCTTTGAGAAACCCAGCCACGAGGGATCGCCTGGAGAAAAATACTGGATGTGTGAGTCTGCACCCAAGTGCCTCTGTTCACAGCCTTCCCCCGCACTCAGTGGTCTTGGCGGCAGCAAGGACGAAGTAGTCTAACCCGGATATCGAGGGTAAGAAGTTAGATGCCATGGGAAGAAAAGTAATCTACTCGGCGGCGTCAACAGTCGAGGCGTCCAGTGGCCTTGCAATCCTGGCCAGATACAAGGAGCTGTGGTATAAGATGTCCCCACTGCTGGAGTTCCTACCAGACAAGCGGGTCGAGGCACTTTCCATGCCCCAGGAGGGGCAGGTGGCATCGGACCATGCCATCACGGTGGCCCAGAGACAGAGTTCTGGCAGATTGAGAACAGTGTCTGCCTCAGTCGTTGTGACTGGCTGAAGGCCACCAACTTTAATCAGGAAGTCCAGATGAGGGTTCTGGACATGCCCTTTGGGGACAACCTCTTTGGAAGGCAGTCGACGAGTCGTTGACGGACACTGAGGCGGCCCGTGCCTTGGGCACTCTTCAACACCACCCGTCCTTTCGTGCCTCCGGCGGGAAGTCTGGCAGATCGGCAAAGTGTTTCGGCGCAGTCTCCTCTTTGTATTGTTCACCCTCCCGGTCCATGACCGAGGAGGCCTACAGGGGCCATTCCAAGGCTTTCGGTGGAGGTAGCCGACGTCGCTTCCAAGGCGGCACGCAGGCCTTGAATCAAGATTGAACCGGCCAGGATGTCCGCCCCCCACCCATGCACCCCTGTGGGAGGCCGGCTGACGGGCCTGGTCAGCAAGTGGAAGATAATCTCCACCAACTGGTTGGTGCTGGACGCTCTCGCCCACGGACACACTGGAGTTCCAGCTGAATTGTCTGGGCTTACCTCCGGTGGCTTGGCAGGAGTAGCACATCCCTCAGGTCCTGCGGGAAGTACGGACCATGATAAGAAAATGAGTGATAGAGCTGATTCCAAAGCGACTCCACGGCTCCAGAGTCTACTCTCGATACATTTTGGTAAAGACGACTGGGGGCTGGAGGCATATTCTAGACCTGCAACAAAATACCTCAAGCCCCAGAACTTCAGGATGGTCATGTTGCAGCACGTGCTCGGCCAACTGGAGGAAGGAAACCTCTTGATGTTGCTGGATCTGGAGGATGCATACTTCCATGTCCCCATTCACATAAAGTTCCTGTGCTTTGTAGTACAGGGAAGGCACTACCAATTCAAGGCCCTCCCCTTCGGACTGAAGTCAGCTCGCAGACTGTTCACAAAGTCCCTGGCACCAGTGGTGCCCCATCAGCGTCTACAGGGGATACACATTTCTCTGGCATGGGGTCACATGCTCATGAATATTCCCCGTAGTCAGGCTGGGAATCCTCGGTAATAGAAAAATCAGTTTAGTTTCTGAACTGTCCTTTTCCTAAAAAACAATCACTGAGCTCTGGGTCATACTGCCCCCAGCCAATGACTGCCCTCTACTAACTCCTCCTCCGGCAGCCATCTTCATATTTTTACCGCACGTTCAAGGGTTTGGAATTTCTGCTGCGTTTTTTGGTTTTTTGAATTAGTCTTTTTTTCGTCAATCAATCGTTTGTGCTCCATCGATCATCCTTCTGACTAACGGGAACCCGGTTTTTAGATTTTATGGGTGGTTTTTGTCGAGTTTTTCTAATTTGAGTCTTCCAGAAGATTCTTCAGGCCTACACTGCGTGGATCATGTAGAACGAGAAGGACAACGCTTCCCTCTTAGAGCCGTGCTCCAACTGCGGTTTGCAGAATGTGTTCATGGAGGGCAAGCATTCCCAGTGCCTGTACTGCTTGCACCCTGCGCATAAGGAGGAAGAGTGCGTGATTTGCCGTGGCTTCACCAGGCGCACGTTGAAGGATCGGAGCCAATGACTGGAGTTGTGGCTGCAGGCCAAGACATCTGCCCCGGGCGGCACCCAGGGGCATGCTTGTGGATCAGGAAAGTCTGAGCAGGCTCCTAAGACCTTTGGAGGCACCTCCCCTGTGGGTGCACAACATAAAGCCAAGCATGGCAAGTCAGCTTCAGTCGGACTCTCCGCTACCGCGGGTCTCGCGGTGGTCAAGTCACGATAGTCATCTCCCTCAGCATCGGTCTCCATTCGACACTCCAGATCATCCTAGAGGAAATCTCATTGAAGCCGGCGGAGACCAGCCCACAGAAACCCAAACTCAAGGCGGTGACCGACGCGCCATCGGCAGAGAAGCCCAAGAGAGACAAGGCGTCTGACAAGGCTCTCAAGGAGAAGGCCAAGCTGGATAAGGGGCCTGAGGCGGCCAAGAAAGACGGGGCTAAACCGGACAAGGGACCCAGCCTTTCTGTGAAGGACCAAGTGCACCAGGCAAGGTCGTCTCCCTCCCTTGAGGTAGTGGTAGCATTACTTGCAAAGACTGACGAGGCGGACCCGCAGGGTACCTGTCATGATGCCTACCTCCAAGGAGCCAGGCCCGACCCAGCAACCCCAGAGGCAGGCATCATTTCCCCCAGGGGAGTGCCAGCGGGCCCAAGCTGGGGCCCTTTGGACGCAGTCCTGGCGCCTTAGGCGCCAGGCTCATGTTGGACCCCTGTCCTGGTGCCTTAGGCGCGAGGCTCATAAAGCTAGACATGTGTTCAAGTGTTTTAATGTGCACTTACCTGATGCAGACCATGCTGCCACATCCAGGCCCTCTTGAGGCCTGAATGGAACTACTTTACCTGTGGGATTACTTTCCACCCGGGTGTGGTCGGGGAAGGATACATACCTGATCGGAGGAAGGATACACTTTTGGAACTTCTTTCAAAGCTATTTAAACCACACCCGATCAGCAACTCGCGCTTTGCGTTGTTCTGCTCCTCGCAGCTGGACGCTCACCGTGTCAGCTCCTGCATCTGGACATCAGCCACGCCTGTCAGCATCCTGGGTCACCTGCAAAGGGAGACAAGAGACCTTACCAGCTAAATCTGCACCACGGAGACATCACCGACGATCCTGAAAGGGAAGACATTATTTTTAAAAGCATTTCGTTACGAATCCTGCAGCGCTGCATTTCTCTCACCTTTCCTGGGTTCCTCCATCTTCAGCAGCTATCATCCGGATACACAGCCACTTCCCAGAGCCTAGAGAAAAAGACAAGAATAAGAGGTGAGAGAAGGAAGGGAATAAGACTTACCTGTTGGGTCATTCCCATTTCATTTCGGGTCTTGCCGCTTTCAGGCATTTTCCGGACCCCGGCCCCTATGGGGAAAAAAGACAAAGACATTGAGCATATGCAAAGACAGTTCCCGAGCGCTCATCCAGAACTAACCTGCCATTTACTGGAACTGGAACTGCACGTTTCACTTCGGGTCGGCGCCATATCTCCGGCATTCCGAACCCCGGCCGCCTAAGGGGAAAAAAGACATAAGCATTAGCGCTTGCTGCAAAAAGACAATGAACATTATTATTAAGCTTGGACTTTTGAACTTGCAACTGAACTTTTACAGAGCCTTACCTGAATAGTCAAGCTTACCTGAACTCCCATCAATCCTCAATCCAGTGAAGTAACTGGGTTTCAACGCGCCCCTGCATCAGAAGCAGGATGGAGAGCTCATCCTTCCTGACCCTAAGGTGAGACTTCACGGGGAATTGTGGAAGGGTATCGTGGAGGGTTGGAAGAGAGTGGGAGGCTTGAGCATAACTCGGTCAGTAGGTAATACTCCCTTTTCACGCACAGGGGAATATTCCTGCAAGCCGGAGAAGCCAGAATAGAGGGCCCTGCCTGTCCATCTTCAGAGTCCTGCGCTTCACCATTGAAGAAGCATCAGCACTCGAAGCCAGACCTGCGCCTCCGTGGGTATCAGGTGAGCGTTACAGAATGCGAAGCCTACCCACAATTTCCCACCCGGGCGCTATGGAGACTTCCGAGACTGACCAGCTGGCCCAGCTTTTGGGGGAATTACAGGCGGAGGTGCACTCAGCCCGCCAGGAGACTAACGCTCTCAAAAGAGAACTGATCTTATCCAAGGAAAGAACAGATGACCTAGCCAAAAGGTTATTACAGGCCCAGGCAGGGCACACTCCTTTACCTAATTCCGGGGACGTTTCCACATCAATGGGTTTGAGTAACCCGGTACAAATGAATCTACCTGGACACATGCCTTTGGCCCCGCCTGAACGTTTTACGGGGAATCCCAAGAAATATGCCGTCTTTATGAACCAATGTCGTTTACACTTTCTATGTAGACCCGGAGCCTTCCCTAACGACCAGACCAAGGTAGCCTTTATACTATCTTACCTCAGTGGCAGTGCTGCCGATTGGTCTATTCCATTGGTAAATCAGGATGATCCCATTCTCCAGAATTTTCAGGGCTTCCAGGCCAGCATGGAAAGATTGTTTGCTCGACACTCTCAAGGACAGGCCCTTGATAACGAACTGCTATCCTTACGACAAGGTAATCAGGATCTTCTGTCCTACATAGCCACCTTTAACAGACTGGTTGTGGAAACTGGATGGCCAGAAAGCAAAAGGATCACATTGTTTCATCGAGGCCTGCGCAGAGAGCTTAAGGATGTTCTAGCTCAGATAGTAAACCCACCCCAGGTCTGTGCAGACTACATTGACTTGGTGGTTCAACTTGATCAGACTTCAAAATAGAAAAGCAGATCGGTTCAAGTATGAAAACCGAGCACCGATCAAAACCCACGCTAACTCCAAGAGTACCGACGTATCTGAACCTATGCAAATCGGTGGTGTTAAAGGACCATTAACGCAGAAAGAACGAGAGAGAAGGCAGCAAATGCAACTGTCTGTATTGCGGGACTTCCGGTCACTTTCTTCGAAATTGTCCAGTTAAACCACTTACGAAGGTGGTTGGAGCCTACTGATAACGAATTAGTGACACCTGATTCGGGAAACGACCTAGCCCGGCAAGCGTAGGGGTCCACTTGCCGAGCTTGAAAACTAACTCTTTGACCTCGCATTTTGTCATGCCAATGGTGCTCGTGGACCCAAAACAGCCTCAGCAGTTGCATGCTATAAAAGCATACATCGACAGTGGAGCTATTGGAAATTACATAGACCGTGAATTGGCTTCCAGGATTAAGCTTCCTCTCCGTCCGAAAGTAACCCAGGATGTCATTACTACAGTAGATGGAACCGAAATAGCCTCAGGGCCTGTAACGCATTCCACTGTTGAAGTGACACTGGTGGGTCAGGATGGACATCGGGAAGCAATCGTGTTTGATGTGATCAAGGCCCCACAATTTCAAGTAATTCTTGGAATTCCTTGGTTAGAAACACATAATACCAGAATTGACTGGCGAGCAAAGAAGATAAGTTTTCCTGATTGTGAACCAACTTGTTATCCAAGAAATCCAGCTATGGGTCTAGCCTCAGCAACTTCCACCCCTGTACAGCTACCGTCAGAATACCAAGAATTCCAAGACGTTTTTCAGAAAGAACAGGCTAACACGTTACCTCCCCATCGGTCTTATGATTGCCAAATCGATCTGGTACCCAATGCTCAACTACCTTGTAGTAGGATTTATGCTCTTACGGAACCTGAGAACCTGCATTTGCGTCAGTATTTAGATCAGTACCTAGCCTATGGTTTTATTCGCCCGTCCAAGTCTCCTGTTTCTTTAGCTCTGTTCTTCGTGCCGAAAAAAGAAGGCGACCTTAGAACGTGTATAGACTATCGCGCCCTAAATCAAATAACGATTAAGAATCGTTATCCTCTGCCCTTGATCCCTGAGCTTATCGACCAGGTGAAAGACGCTTGTGTGTACACCAAGTTAGATCTCCGAGGAGCTCATCACCTGGTGCGCATAAAAGAAGGCGACCAATGGAAGACTGCATTCCGCACCAAGTTTGGGCTCTTCGAATATCAGGTGATGCCCTTCGGTTTGTGCATTGCACCTGCGGCCTTTCAGTACTTTATGAATGATGTTCTTCGGGAACTTATCGATGTCTGTGTCATTGTTTACATTGACGACATCCTGGTGTACTCTTCTTCAGAATCTGATCACAGAAAACATGTTCGGGCAGTTCTTGAGAAACTGCGCCAGCACAGACTATTTGCAAAACTCGAAAAATGCGTTTTTCATACCACAGAAGTTGAGTTTCTCGAATTCATCCTGACACCTCAAGGAGTTCGAATGGACTCGCGAAAGGTGGACGCCATCCTCAAATGGCCTTCTCCAAGCTCGGTGAAGGGAGTTCAGAGCATGCTCGGCTTTGCCAATTTCTATCGAAGATTCATCCCGGAATTTTCCCGAACAGTCCAACCCATCACCGCTCTCCTAAAGAAAAACAAACGCTTCGAATGGACTCTTGAGGCCGAACAAGCCTTTCAGGACCTAAAAACCAAATTCACCTGTGCACCTGTATTGAAGCACCCGCACCCAGATCTCCCGTACATAGTGGAAACCGATGCATCCAGTTCGGCCATGGGAGCTGTCCTGTCGCAAAGAGAACCAACTACACCCAGTGGCCTTTTGGTCCAGAAAATGTTCTCCTCCTGAAATCAACTACGCAATTACCGATAAAGAGTTACTGGCCATCAAATCTGCTTTCAAGGCTTGGCGTCACTACCTTCTCGGGGCAAGACACACCATCACCGTAATTACGGACCACAGAAACTTACAGTATTTAAAAACGGCCAAAGCTCAATCTTCACGACAACTCCGCTGGGCTCTATTCTTTGCGGAATTTGATTTTGTAATTACCTATCGCCCTGGCTGCAAGAATGGAAAAGCGGACGCCTTATCCCGGATTGGCATGGAAGAACCTAATTCGAGCTTAGAACCTGTGCCCATCATACCTGAGCAAAGAATCTAAGGCCTAACTTCATTGCAAACTATTGAGGCCATCCAAACGCAAGTAAAACAACTTCTAGACTCTTCAGCCTTACTGGAATGGAGTCAAAAGGGTCCTCACTACACTGTTAAGGATGACTTACCTTACTTCCAGGAGCGGTTGTTTCTGCCTAGTAAAGAATTGCAAGAACTTGTTATTGCCCATCATCATGAATCATTAATGGAAGGACACCCTGGTATCGCTAAAACGGAGGAAAAAATTAAACGTCACTTCTGGTGGCCTTCTTGGAGAAAAGACACAGTCTTTTGTTCTGTCTTGCGGAATTTGCGCCCAAAACAAGGCTCAAAAGAAAAGGCCAGCCGGCCTACTTCAACCCTTGGATATTCCACCGGCGCCATGGCACACCCTGTCAATGGACTTTATAACCGACTTGCCTCCTTGTGCTGGTTACAACACAATCCTTGTAATTGTGGACCTATTCACCAAAATGGCCCACTTTATCCCTTTAAAGGGTTTGCCTTCTGCTTCCACCTTGGCCAAGGAATTCCTGGAGAATGTAGTTCGCATACATGGTTTCCCTTCCATATTAGTCTCGGATCGTGGAAGTCAATTTATCTCCTTTTTTTGGAAGAAGTGTTGCCAACTAGCACAAATAGATGTGTGGTTATCCACCAGCCACCACCCCCAGACCGACGGACAAACCGAGAGAACCAATCAGACTCTCGAGCAATATCTTCGGTGCATGTTACACCAATCCGAGTTAAATTGGAAAGACATCCTTTGGATCGCAGAATATGCATACAACAATTCAGTGCATTCTGGAACCGGACAAACCCCCTTTTATACTTTGTATGGTCACCATCCTCGGACCTCTGACCTAGATCCACCTCTGACCCTGGAAATGCCCGCAGTAAATCTGCATTCCACAATAACCCGAGCCTTAAAAGAAGCTGCAACTCATTTACAGCAAGCCAAGAAAAAGTATAAAGAAAACGCAGATTTGCACCGGAGTAAAACTCCGCCTTACCAAGTAGGAGACCAGGTATGGCTAGCAACTAAACACTTATCCCTCAAGGGCCCGCAAACCTTCAATCCCAGATTCCTAGGACCTTATCCCATCAAGGCTATAATCAACCCGGTGGCCTTTAAACTGGATCTACCGTCCAACATGCGTATACATCCAGTTTTTCATGCATCACTTTTGAAGCCCGTACAACCAGGAACCCGATTGTCCAAGCCTCCAGATCCAGTTCAAATTGAAGGGGAATTAGAATTCGAAGTAAGACATTTTAGACTCCAAGGTAGTAAAGTCGAAACTCTTCTATCTTGTTGACTGGAAGGGATATGGACCTCAGGAGAGATTGTGGGAGCCTAGTAACCATGTCCACGCACCTCGATTAGTACAAAGGTTTCACTGGAGATTTCCGAACAAGCCAAAACCCCCGGAGGGAAGAACCTTGGGAGGAGGGGCCTTGAGGGGGGGTACTGTCATGATGCCTACCTCCAAGGAGCCAGGTCCGACCCAGCAACCCCAGAGGCAGGCAGGCATTTCCCCCAGGGGAGTGCCAGCGGGCCCAAGCTGGGGCCCTCTGGACGCAGTCCTGGCGCCTTAGGCGCCAGGCTCATGTTGGACCCCTGTCCTGGCGCCTTAGGCGCCAGGCTCATAAAGCTAGACATGTGTTCAAGTGTTTTAATGTGCAGTTACCTGATGCAGACCATGCTGCCACATCCAGGCCCTCTTGAGGCCTGAATGGAACTACTTTACCTGTGGGATTACTTTCCACCCGGGTGTGGTCGGGGAAGGATACATACCTGATCGGAGGAAGGATACACTTTTGGAACTTCTTTCAAAGCTATTTAAACCACACCCGATCAGCAACTCGCGCTTCGCGTTGTTCTGCTCCTCGCAGCTGGACGCTCACCGTGTCAGCTCCTGCATCTGGACTTCAGCCGCGCCTGTCAGCATCCTGGGTGGTCACCTGCAAAGGGAGGCAAGAGAATCTTACCAGCTAAATCTGCACCACGGAGACATCACCGACGATCCTGAAAGGTAAGACATTATTTTTAAAAGCATTTCGTTACGATCGCTGCAGCGCTGCATTTCTCTCACCTTTCCTGGGTTCCTCCATCTTCAGCAGCGATCATCTGGATACACAGCCACTTCCCAGAGCCTAGAGAAAAAGACAAGAATAAGAGGAGAGAGAAGGAAGGGAATAAGACTTACCTGTTGGGTCATTCCCATTTCATTTCGGGTGTTGCCGCTTCCAGGCATTTTCCGGA
The DNA here is from genome assembly GCF_040938575.1 of Ambystoma mexicanum. NCBI lineage: Eukaryota > Metazoa > Chordata > Amphibia > Caudata > Ambystomatidae > Ambystoma > Ambystoma mexicanum. The sequence continues at coordinate 82,544,356 of NC_090937.1, forward strand.
CCCCGGCCCCTATGGGGAAAAAAGACAAAGACATTGAATGAGCATATGCAAAGACAGTTCCCGAGCGCTCATCCAGAACTAACCTGCCATTTACTGGAACTGGAACTGCACGTTTCACTTCGGGTCGGCGCCATATCTCCGGCATTCCGAACCCCGGCCCCCTAAGGGGAAAAAAGACATAAGCATTAGCGCTTGCTGCAAAAAGACAATGAACATTATTATTAAGCTTGGACTTTTGAACTTGCAACTGAACTTTTACAGAGCCTTACCTGAATAGTCCAGCTTACCTGAACTCCCATCAATCCTCAATCCAGTGAAGTAACTGGGTTTCAACGCGCCCCTGCATCAAAAGCAGGATGGAGAGCTCATCCTTCCTGACCCTAAGGTGAGACTTCACGGGGAATCGTGGAAGGGTATCGTGGAGGGTTGGAAGAGAGTGGGAGGCTTGAGCATAACCCAGTCAGTAGGTAATACTCCCTTTTCACGCACAGGGGAATATTCCTGCAAGCCGGAGAAGCCAGAGTAGAGGGCCCTTCCTGTCCATCTTCAGAGTCCTGCGCTTTACCATTGAAGAAGCATCAGCACTCGAAGCCAGACCTGGGCCTCCGTGGGAATCAGGTGAGCGTTACAGTACCCCGGCGACGGGCAGGGTGTCCCTGCCTCCCAGGAGGGAGGCTTTGGGCATGCCTGTGGAGAAGACACGAGAGAAGAGGATTCCGGACCTCAGCCCGAGACCGACTCCTCTGGACCCAGCAAAAGGGGCGCGATCGGCGTGGAAGGCCTGCAGGGCACATACATCTCTTTGGCTGAGGATGAGATCATTTCTGTCCATACCGTCCAGGAGGGCAATGACAACGAGGGTAATGCAGAAGGCTTCCCCACAACGTATGGCGAGGGCAATGATAGAGCTACCATCCACGGAGGCGACAAGGGGCCCTAGGACGAGGTTCCACCTACTCCTGTGCCCCTGATACCGCCTAGAGACCTTTCTGTCCACCCTCCACGCTCTGTCAGTGATGGGGGTACCACCGGTCAGGAAGAGGCGCCCTCCTCCTCCCTCCCCCTGAGGTAAGAGAAATGGGACGGGATGGGGTCCTCCTGTCACCAGAGCACAGGGCCTCGCCGCCGGACGAGGTGAGCTCTTTACATGCAATGATTGCCTGGGCTTCTGAGCTGTTCCAGCTCACACCGGAAGAAAAGGAGGGCTTCTTGTACCAATGCCGGCAGGCAAAGAGAAAGACCATCCTTTCTGTCCGGCTCCTTGATGATGTGTGGGACGATGGACTGACCCTACTGAAGAACCCCTCTACAGCTCCAGCAGAGAGGGGACCGGCTGGAGAAGTAGTACACGGTGCCGAACTCTGAACCCAAGTGCTTGCGGGCCGAACCTTAAACAGACTGGTTTCGGCGGCCGCCAGGAAGCAGCAGTCGGGCTCTGCGTCTTCTTACTCTTCTTCCTCCAGCCCTCTGGGTGTAGTTTGATTTGTTGGGTAGGAAAGGGACTACTCAGGGTCAACGACTATCAAAGCTGCCAACGCCCTCGCGGCTAGGTACGACCGGGAGTTGTGGTATAAACTGGCTCCACTCTTGGACTTCCTTCTCGAGGACAAGCGGGGGGAGGCTTTGGAGATTCTTCAAGACGACGAGGTGGCGTCGGAACACGCCATCTCAGTGGCCCTGGACATCGCGGACACGGCTCTGGAGTATACTCGGGGTACTTCCTCGTACGAAAGAAGACGGGGGCTGGAGGCCCATTCTCGACCTACGACGGCTCAACAAATAGTCCCAGAAGCTCAGGATGGTCACGCTACAGCACTTACTCGGGCCAGCTGGAGGAGGGAGACTTTCTGTCGTCATTTGGTCTGGCGGCAGCTTATTTCCACGTCCCCATTCACAAAGGACACCAAGTTTCTGAGTTTCGTCGTTCAGGGGAAGCACTATCCGTTTAAGGCGCTCCATTGCTCACTGAAGTCGGCACCCAGAATCTTAACCAAGCGCTTGGCGCCAGGCCATCTGCGTCTGCAAGAGATCCACATTTACCCCCATCTGTACCACTGCCTCATCCGGGCCAGGTCAAGGGACATCGCCGTCGACCACACGGCGCGGACCTTACGTCTGCTGACTGATCTGGGGTTCTCAGTGAACTATGCAAAATCCTGCATGACTCAATCTCAGAATGCAATGTTCCGGGGATCCAAGCTCAACACTGTCATGCCTGGCGTCACCGTCAGAGGACAGGATTTGGGCTATCTTGGGCATGGTGCAACGGCTGTTGGCAGGCACTGAAGATAGCGAGGACCACTGTCGCTACTCAGCGTGATGTCGTCATGCCATATACCTGGTTCGGCTCTACAGGTTGCGCATGGAGCCCCTGCAGGAGTTTCTCGACGCCCGGTGGGTTCAAGTGTCAGGATGCTTTCAGGACAGGATCACCCTCAACTAGGTGTTCCGACTGGCGATCAGGTGGTGGGGGCGTATGTATTGTATTTTGTTATTTATATAGTGCTCTTTCCCCACTTGTGTGGCCTCAATGTGCTTTTCCTTGGTTGAACGCCCTTGGCGAATGTAGTCTGTCGTTGGAAAGTTCTAGAGAGTTAGTTTAGGAGATGTGTGTGGGTGGCTGGCAAGGCTCGACTAAGCAGCCTGAGCGGTCGGACACATGGGTGGGTGCTGTTGAGGGTTAGAGATAGAATGCTATTGTTTAGAGAGCATGTGTGTCAGCTATACCAAGTTCCTTTCGGGTGGTGGTCACTGTGTGCTAGTGATAGGTGTTGAGGTATGTCAGGTGTTTGGAAGTCTGGGCGGCTATGTGTGCACGAGGCCAGATGTGCTTAGGTGTGTTCTATCATGCATGAATGCTTGGCCGTGCCTGTGGCCTGTGTCCACGCTGGTGGTGCAAGCTATATGTACCGTAGATTCGAGAGTCCTTTGTGTTGGGAGGGAGGCCTACACCTAACAATGAGGATTAAGAACAAGGCTAAACTCAGCTGGATTCGAGAGTCCTGTATGTTGGGGGAGAGGCCTATACCTGACAATGCGATTGAGTACAAGGCTAAACAAAATAGAGCCTACTCTAACAATGCACTTTGAGAAGGGGGCTAAGAAGAGAATCCTTGAGCAGCTTGTCTTGGGTGTCACCCTGCCGTATGTTTCACCATATGGTAAGTCAGGAGAGGCTGTGCCTAAATTGAGAAACCTCTATGGTCGCCAGGCGGCCCCGGTTTTGCGGTGCTGGGGTCTCAATATAAAACGAGCAAACTGAGGGGGCTACCCCTCAATTCGTGTAGGTGGAGGGGACCTAGACATAAAAAGCCTTAGGTTAAATCCGAATTGTATGCTCCAATATAGCCGGAGGCATGGTTTTCCAGAGCCCCCAGTCCAGGAGACGGTTATGACGGATGCGTCTCTGGAGGGTCCACACCGGACATCTTAACGCCGGAGGCCTGTTGTTGCCGTAAGTGAAGGATCTGCACATAAACGTGTTGGAACTACAGGCAGTGTTCTGGGCCTTCAAGTCTTTTCTGCCATCCCTCAAAGGCAAGGTGGTGCGGGGACATCTGGAAGCAGGTGGGCACTAGATCCCCGGCGCTCCAGGGAGGCGCAGGAGTTGTGGCACTGGGCCGTCGCCCAGGGAAATGTTCCTCATTGCCTTCCACCTGGCAGGTGTGCAGAACACAGTCGCCGACTCCGTCAGTAGGAAACTCTGCCTGTGCCACGAGTGGGAACTTCGGCAGGACCAAGTGGACCACCTGTTCCGCAGATGGGGGAAATCCCCACACAGATTTATTTGCGGCAGCGACGAACACCATCTGCCGGAGGTTCGGCAGCAGGTTTCCTCAGCTGGGGAGCATAGGGGACGCATTCTCATTCCCCTGGGATGGCCTGTCTCTCTATGCGTTCCCTCCGCTGCGTCTTCGAGTCATCAATCAACTCAGACAATCCCGGTGCAGGATGATCCTCATCGCACCGGCATGAGCGAGGCAGATCTGGTACCCGGACCTTCTCAGCATGTCATTGTCTCCTCCAGTCAAGCTTCCAGTGGTCGCGGATCTTCTCGCCAGGGAAGGAGGCGCAATACTGCACCACGACCCAGGATTGCTGAACCTTAAGACCTGACTCATGCAGCATTAGAGTTAGGGCGTTACGATCTCCCAGCGGACTGCAAGGAAGTGCTTGCCAAGGCCAGGGCATTGTGTATGTTAAACTGCTATGGACACAAATGGAAGAGATTTGCAATTTGGTGCTGTTCACAGAAGATCGACTCCTCAGGTACTACCATATTTGCTGTCGTTGCCCAAAGCAGTGCTGGTTCACGCATCCATCAAAGTTCATCTGGCGGCTAGCTCCCGTTACACAGATCTCCGGACAGTTCTCGTTGTGGTCGCACCGTCTGGTTAAGGAATTCATCAAGGGACTGTTCCGTTCGTTCCCGCCGGTGAAGGCTGCGGCTCCAGCTCCGGGGTGGGAACTCGATATGGTACTCTCTAGGCTCATGGGAGCTCCGTTTGGGCCTATGCATTCTGTTCCACTCAAGTTGAAGACCTTTTCTCGTGGCCATTACCTCTGCACGACGATTGGGTGAGATCCAGGCCCTGTCCTGTAAGCCACCTTACTTAACTCTCCACAAGACGAGGGTGGTGCTGCGGACGCACCGCTCCTTCATGCCCAAATTGCTGTCGGATTTTCATCTAAACGAGCCGTTGGTGTTACCTGTGTTTTTTACGACGCCTTCACCGCCGGCTGAAAGGACTTTGCACTCACTGGATGTGGTTAGAGTGCACAAAGGAAAATGTCATGGCTCTTTGTGAACTTTGGTCCTGTGAACCATGGGAAGGCCCTGTTCAAGACTTTAATTTCCAGGTGGCTCTCCGGCTGCATCACCCATTGTCACCGGTTGGCAAACGGACCATTGCCTGGCCATCCAAGAGTCAATTCTACCAGAGCGATCGCTGCTATGATGGTGTTCCTGTCTGGTGTGCCCCTGCTGGACATCTGCAGGGCTGCTACTTGGAGGTTGCTGCACACCTTCACGAAATTCTACTGCGTCGACAGGGATTCCAGGGAAGAGTCCAGAGTCGGCCAAGCAGTGCTGCGCAACCTGTTCGCTTGAAGGTGAGCCTGCGGAGGAGGTAAGAGATGCTTATGTTGAGCCTTGCCACCTCCTGTGGTTGTACATGTGTGTACTACTATTTATTCTTTATTCATGGGCATGGATGCCAGACCCCATGCTGGAGAAGGAACAGGTTACTTACCTGTAACTGTTGCTCTCCAGCATGGGTCTGGCATGGATTCACATGCAAACCCTCCCACCTGACCCTCTGGAGCTCTTCTCTTAGTCTTACTGGCACTTTACGTGCTACCAAATCTGAAGATGGCTGCCAGAGGAGGGGATTAGGTAGAGGGCAGTCATTGGCTGGGGGCAGTATGACCCAGTGCTCAGTGATTGTTTTTTAGGAGAAAGACAGGTCAAAAACTAAACTGATTTTTATTTTACTGAGGATTCTCAGCCTGACAACGGGGAATATTCATGAGCATGTGAATCCATGCTAGACCTATGCTGGAGAACAGTTACAAGTAAATAACTTGTTGTGTACCTGAACGACTTGCTAATCTGCGCCAAGTCAAGTAGCCATCGAACACACGGAGAGGACCGTCTGGCTGTTGATGGATCTGGGGTTCTCTGTCAACTGTCCAAAGTCCTGTTTGATACCATTGCAGAACGCTGTGTTCCTGAGGGCCAGGCTCAACGCGGTCTCCTGCCTGGCGGCTCCCTTGGAAGAGAGGATAGCGGCCCAGAAAGGCAAGGTGCAACTGTTGTTGGCACTGAAGACGGCCACAGTGCGTACTGTCAAGTCACTGCTCGGCATGATGTTGTTGTGCATCTTGCCCTATCCAGCTCTGCATGGTGCGGATGCGACTCCTTCAGGAATTCCTGGACGCTCTGTGGATCCAGGTGACCGGAAGCTTTGCAGACCAGATTGCTGTCGGTGAGGAGTTCCGTCGAGTGATAAGGTGGTGGGGCCTACGCTTCCCGAGCCCCCCATATCAGGATCGGTCACCACAGACGCTTCCCTGGAGTGCTGGAGAGCCCACACCGGAAGTCTCCACGCCAGAGGTCTGTGGCTGCTGGAGGAGAGGGATCTCCACATTGATGTCCCGTAGCTGCGGGCAGTGTTCTGGGCCCTCAGGTTGTTCCTTCCGTCCCTCAAGGACAAGGTGGTGTGAGGGTCTTCACAAACAATACCACCATGATGTTTTATAGCAGGACGCACCAGATCCCAGCACTCTGCAGAGAGGCTCAGGACTTGTAGCACTGAGCCGTTGCCCAAGAGAGGTTTTTCATTCTTTTTCACCTGGCGGCAGTTAAGAACACATCGCTGACTCCCTCAACAGGGACCTGCGCTCCTGCCACGAGTAGGAAATTCGACAGGATCAAGTGGACAGCCTCTTTCTCAAGTGGGGCAGACCCCAAATCGATCTGTTTGTGACGGAGACGAACTCCAAATGCCAGAAATTCGCCAGCATGTTCCACCAGCCGAGGAGCACGGGAGATGCATTTTTCTTTCCGTGGGAAGGCCTGTTCCTCTACGCATTCCCTCTGTTGCCTCTCCTGCTGTGAGTCAATCAACTTAAACAGTACTGATGCAGGATGATCCTAGTCGCCCTGGCGTGGCAGAGGTAGATTTGGGACCCGGACCTTCTCAGCCTGTCAGCGTTGCCTCCGGTCAAGCTGCCAGTGGTTGCGGATCTGCTTGCCAGAGGAGGAGGCACAATCCTACGTCACGACCCAGGGTCGCTGGACCTGAAGGCCTAGCTCCTGCAGCCTTCCAGTTTGGAGGGTAGGAGTTGCCTTAAGACTGCAGGGAAAGTCCTTGCCAGGGCAGTGTGTCGTCGACTCTTCAGTGCTACGGGCACAAGTGGAAGAGTTTTGCAACGTGGTTCCGGATGCTTGTCCTTGGCCAAGGCGGTGCTGGCACACGGCTCTATCAAGTTGAATCTGGCAGTGATCTCCCGCTACCCCAGGTCTCCAGGACGGTCTTCTTTGTTCCACTGTCCCACTGTCTCGTCAAGGAGTTCCTCAAAAGGACTGTATTGATCGTTCCCTCCAGTGAAGGCGCCTGCCCCGGCGTGGGACTTCAACATGGTACTGTCAAGGCACATGGGGGCACCCTTCAAGCCTATGCATCGGGCCCCTCAAGTTCCTCGCTTGGAAAACTGCTTTCTTTGTGGCCATCACCTCTGTCAGGAGTGTAGGTGAGAATCGGGCCCCATTCTGCAAACAGCCTTATTTGACTTTTCACGCCACGAGGGTGGTGCTGCGGACGCAGACCTCCTTCATGCCAAAGGTTCTGTCGGACCTTTGGTGTTGGCTGTGTTCTTTCCGAAACCTTTGTTGCCGGCTGAAAGGACTTTGCATTCACTGTATGTGGTTTGTTTCCGGATAACGTCTCAATTAATAGTGAACTTTGGTCCTGTAAACCATGGGAACGCCTTGTCCAAGGCTTCCATCTCCAGGTGGCTCTCGGGCTGTATTGCACACTGTCATCGGTTGGCAAGCCGCCCGCTGCCTGGCCGTCCGAGTGCCAATTCCACAAGGGCGATCGCTGCGACTATGGCATTCCTGTCTTGTGTGCCTCTGCTGGCCATCTGCAGGGCTGCTATGTAGAGTTCTATGCACACCTTCACCAGATTTTACTGCATAGACAGGGAATCCAGAGGAGAGTCCAGGGTCGGCCAAACAGTACTATGCAACCTGTTTGCTTGAAGGTGAGCCTGTTCCGGAGGTAATAGTAATTTTCTGTTGAGTCATTACACCCCCCTTGGTTGTGTAATGTTATATTGCTATGTATTCTTCATTCTTGAGCATGTGAATCCATGCCAGACCCCATGCTGGGGAAGGAACAAGTTACTTACCTGTAACTATTGTTCTCCGGCATGGGTCTGGCATGGATATTCCCTGTTGTCAGGGTGGGAATCCTCAGTAAAATAATAGTTTAATTTTCACTTAACTGTATTTCTCCTCTAAACCAATCACCCAACTCTGAGTCATACTGCCCCCAGCCAATGAGTGATCTCTCCGTAAACCCCTCCTCTGGCAGCCATCTTCAGATTTTTATTGCATGTTCAAATGTTGGGAGTCCTTTTAGTTTTGCTTCCTGAGCTATTCTATGTTTCACGCTTTATTGAGAAAAAGCCCTTTTTTGCCAAACAGAGCCTGTGTGCTTTCTCTCCATCGGCCGACAAGCGGGGATCCGTTTGTGAATTTCGGCACCCCTCAAGGGCAAGGATCGTCGAATTTTCATCAAAAGTTCCAGAAGGCCATCGGGCCTACTCCGGACCATGTGAGAAGAGAAGAGGGATTCTCCCTTTTCAAGCTCTCTTCCAGCTGTGGGCAGTGGAACATGTTTGTGTAATGTTAGGGAGCATTATAATTTCTGTGCTAATTCCCTTCCACCTTAGAGGGCCCCAGCTCTTTTTCTGGCCTTTAGGACTTTTTAATTTTAACCCTGAAGTGAGTGAGCATTTTTCTCTTTCTCTCATGTTTTGACCTGATTTGGATTACGTTTTTCCTTTTGTTCTTGGAGTCTGACAAACCCCGTAGACATCTATTTTTGTATGGTGACACATAGCACCTTCAGTGCAGTATCAGAGAAATCCTTTTTCTATTTCTCATCAGGTTGAAATCTTTTCTTGTGAGAACTAATGTTCCCAAGAATAGTAAAGTGAAATTGACTTAACTTACCTTTCCTCTTTGTAGGTCCAGCACACGCCATCTTATGTGGAGTGCTGGGGGGTTACTTAGTATCCCCTTTTCCTACTTAATCATGTAACTTTCTTATGTTAACCTCACTACTTTAAATTGCAGTGGTTTATTTTTCCTGCCATTGTGCTGTTCTACCGCTTGCTGAATCCTCAGCTGCAATAAAGCACCCATGGGTGACCACGGTGTCTGAAATGCCCGGTCTTCTTTCGCCATTTTCTGTTTGTGAGGACTTTCTTGGGTTTTACTCTGGCCACCAAGCCATGTTTGAGCCCTTTGTTCATTTTGCCTTGGGTGGCCTTCAGTACTGAAACCTGCATCTGGCTCCAGTGTGTTTGGAAGGGCAGGAAGTGAGGGAGGTTCCCGAAACTCCCCTGTCCTTTGTCTTTAGGAATGCCTGAATGTGCCCTGTCCTGATTGGCTGGCTGTCCTTTGACAGCCACCCTGCTGTTTGAGTGACCGCTAGTCTGTGCATGAATGGGAGAAACCTGCTTAAAAGGCGAGGGTTTTGGGTCTGAAGACTGAGTCGTCCACTGGGAAGAACTACCCGATGAAGAAACCGTGAACGGATTTTGCTGCATCCTCCTGGACCGTTGGACTGCTTGGTGAAGCCCTGCTGCTGTGCTGAAACTGCTTTTTCTGATTGACAAGAGAAGCTCCGGAAGGGACGACTTCTTCATTTGGGTTAGTAGGACCATCTAACCCCGAGACAAACTCCACTGGACCATCTTCCTCGACTGGTTGTACTTGAGTCTTGGAGTTAATACGTGTCTCTGATTCGCTTGTATCACCTCTTGAAAGTATGCTTACCTCGTTCCATCTAACTTTATTTCGATCCGGCAGATCATAAGTCGCATAAAAAATTCAACACTAAAAGGATCGATAATAAATAACATGAATGGTAATACAGGTAAAATCAATAGTACATAAAATACTGATAAAATTAATCTAGGGATTAAATAAATTCAATGAATCGTCCAAGGGTAACACATCCCTTGTCAGGCAGATACTTGCTTAGATCTCTTCCTCCAAGCCTTGTATACATTATTCACCTTCCAATGGGTCACTAATTAATTCCCCCCTGACACACATAAGTAGAGTGCCTTGCTTACAGTTCTTGTGCATAATTGCCTGCCAGCCCCTCCTCCCGCTTCAAAGGGAGAGGCGGCAGACCGGCAGGCGAAGCCACAGTCTGGCGAAGGCTGTTGGAAAAGGCCGACGCTGCTCTCTGAAGCTCTCCGCTGCTCGACGGCGTGCCATGCGCCTCCTTGTCTCCATTTGCAAGATAAGGCCTCCAGAAGCCGCTTCTGCCAATCTTCCCTTACTCCACACCCCCTAATGTCCAAAGTTGCCACCAACACCCACTACCCCCACTCCCTGCTGCCTCAAACTCTCGCCTTCGGAGGCGTACCCTTCCTCTCTTGTCAACTACCTACACTTCCTGCCATGCAGTCCGTAACTCGAGATTGACTCACAGATGTCCACCCCTCTCACGACGCCGCTGCTGTGGCAACTACCTCCATCTTGTGGTCAAGGCCAGGGCGCATAAGCCCGGTCCCTCAAATGCACAGTTACAAGCACAGACTTATGCAGGATCCTGTATGCCCTCTCCTGCAGCTAGAGCAAGGCGCATGCCCACCCCTGTGACTCTCCATGGTCCACAGCAGCCACACTCTCGCTGGGAGTACCCTTCCTAGAACTTACCTGCCACCTGACCCTGCACTGTATACCATGCCTGAGCCCCCTGTAGCACCCATGCTTGATGTTGACCCTGCACTGTATACTATGCCAGAGCCCCCTAAGGCCCCCACAGCCCCACCGGCCACTGTTAAAGATACCTCCAGGCTGACTCGCACTCTTAAGTTGTGCCCTGGTCAATGCACGCTCAGTTCCTTCCCATGCCCTCGCCATTAATGACCTCATCGTCAAGGACAACCTAGACCTCTTAATAATAACCGAGACATGGCTTAATGAATGTTCTGGCCCGGCATTAGCTCTTACCATCCCACCGGGATACTCCATACTCAGAAAAGACTGCACCCCCCAAAGAGGTGGGGGTGTGGCTCTCATTGCAAGGGGGAAACCCTTGCCATCAGAGAAGTGGACGGGCAACTTGATCACCACTGTGACTATCTCCCTCTGAAAATCAATGTCTCCCACAACTACACGATAGCTATGCACATTGTCTAAAGACCCCCCGGGTCCCTTCTCAGACTTTCAGGACACCCTCCTCCTCTCACTGTCTGACAACATTATAAAGACGTCTCAAGTCATTCTTCTGGGAGATCTGAAGCTGGGGCTTAACGACTCTAAGGACCCCCACGCCAAATCCCTCAAGAAAGCCTTATCTACCTTGGGCTTCTCACATTCTGCCTCCGGACCTACCCACATCAAAGGGCGCACACTTGACTGGATCAGCCATCACAACTGTTCTATCCAAGTCACCGCCAACTCGCCTATCCCTTGGTCTGACATCACTACATTCATTTCAACCTTAACACAAAGAAAGGGCCACCTAGGCCTAGTTACCCCTGTCGTGCAGCCCTTGCAAGTAGCTCACGTCAATTGACAGTTGAAAACCTAGCACCATTCCTCCTTAGCCCAGCTCTGCAGGCCCAATTCCCCAATAACCCAGAGACCTTAGCTAACACCTTCAAAGAGGTCATCACTCAAGCAGTGGATGCCATTGCACCACTCGCACTTAAAAAAGCCAAAAAAACAAACACTCCAACTCATCATCACTCCATATCTCGCACCCACTCACTGGAATGCCCTACCTCCCACAATTCGAGGTGAGGCCTCCCTCAGCACCTTCCGCAAAACCATGAAAACCATCTTATTCACATAAGATGCCTCGCACCAGTCGAATACATCTCATATGTTCCTAATGCATAAACTGTATTGTAATGACCAACCGTACCAACCAAAATGTCAGCTCTATGCTTTGTCGAATTCATAATGTACCACTGAATGACTCAATGCCTGTAACTAAGCTCTTCAAAGTAACAGCGCCTCAATGCCCATGGGTTACTTGCGTGCTATATAAATATAAATAAATAAATGGTTTTCAAAAGAGCTACTTGACCAACGCTCTCAGAAGAGACATGTTCTCTCCGCATGGAAAACCAGCCCCTCTCAAGCTACCAGAAGTGCCTTCAAGGCATCTCCATATCCTATAAAGCTAACATTAATACAGCTAAAGCAACATCCTACAACTCCAGGATTATTGACTAAATCCAGCTCCAAAGAAATCTTCACCATCTTCAGGGAGTTGGAAAAACCCGCCCCCCCCTCCTCAAGGACGGAAGTTGGTGCAACAGTATTCAATCTGCCATGTTAGATAAACTTGACTTGCTACAAAACAAAATCTGTGGACATCAAAATGCCCTCAACCGCCACATTTCTAACCTGCACAGCAAAAAGTCCTCAACCGCCATAACTGAGTCCTCCCCTCCCTTTGACTTAAAGGACATGACTGAATTAGATGTCATCTCCCTCCTCAAATCTATTAAACCCTCTAACTGCAAAGGAGACGCATGTCCTGCCCAACTCATCCAAGATTCGGCCCATATCTTAGCACCCTTCTTCACTGCGTTCATGAACTCCTCCTTCCAGGCTGGCCACGTTCCAACCGGACTCAAGGAAGCGTGGGTCCACCCGCTCATAAAAAAACCTTCCCTACACCCATCGGTCCCAGGGAACTATAGGCCCATTACCACCGTCCCTTTCCTACTTAAAATTCTGGACAAAGCAGCTTACCTGCAAGTCCAAAAATTCCTGGAAGACAACCGGCTTCTCGGCCTGCAGCAATCTGGATTCCGCCCACGACATGGCACTGAAACAGCTCTCTTGGACCTAAAGAATCAAATGGACGATCTAAGAGACACAGGCAAACCTACGCTCCTTCTGCTCCTTGACCTATCCGCAGCTTTCGACCTAGTGGATCACAACACTCTATGCCACCATTTGGCAACTGCGGCTAACTTCTCCACTAAAGCCTGTGACTGGATTACCTCCTTCGTCCAAGAAAGGTCCATGAAAGTCTTTTCTGACTCAGCCTCTGCTACCCCAGCCACATTAAATGCGGGGAGCTGCAGGGCTCCTGTATCGCGCCCACACTCTACAACCTTTTCACGAGGCCTTTGTTCAGTATCCTTGACTCCCTGCTCATCTCGTATACCAACTATGCGGATGACACGCAGGTGCTCATTCCACTCACTGGAGACTGAGGAAGACGCCAAAACACTCACCATCTACTCCACTATCCAATCCTGGATGGCAGATAAATGGCTCTGCCTCAATAGTGAAAAAACAGAACTCCTGCTCATAGGGTCACCCTCCACACTCTGCAAGCTTGAAGAACAGTACTTATCCTTCACTATTGATAATAACTCCAAGGTCTCCAACAACGTAAAGACACTTGGAGTATACCTTTACTCCAACCTCCCCGTGGACAGGCAGGTGAATGCCATCGCATCTTCATCAGCCTATTATTCCAAAGTCCTCAATGCAGCCAGACCCTACCTATCACGCCAGAACTGCCTCACAATTGCCAGGGCAATAATTGGCTCAAGGCTGTACTATTGCAATGCCCTCCTCCTAGGGACATCTTGCAAAAATGTGGCCAAACTCCAGCTTGTCCAAAACAATGCCCTTAGGGCAGCTACAGGAACCTCCAGGAAAGATCACATATCCGTAGTTAGAAGGCAGGCCCACTAGCAAAGAGAGAATTGTTTTCAAAACTCTGGCCATCACGCACAAGTGCCTACATGAACTCGCACCCCCGTACCTTGCTCAGAGAATCACGAAGCACACCGCCACAAGACCCCTTCGGAAGTGCTACTCTAACATGATTATCATGGCCAAAACTCTGAAAGCCCGCGCAGGAGGATCTAGCTTCCCCACCCTAGCAGCCACCCACTGGAATGCACTTCCCTCCCACCTAAGAATGATAGACTCTCACCAAGCGTTCCGGAATGCCATCAAAACTATAATCTTTATCTAAAAACCTGTGTCTTTCTGCAGGTGTATACTTAACCACTGTTTATATGCCTCTGCCTGTAACCATGCTCTTTTCTGTTCGCAAACTGTTCATGCTTTCTGTAACCAAGAGACTTTTGGTCTCCTGTAACCTTATTCAAAAGTTATTACATAATCCTGTAACAGCTCCTCTATGCCCACAGGCTGCAAGTGTGCTCTACAAATGCAAATAAATAATTGGTAGAAAGCAGTATTAAATATTTCCTTCTAATAAGAAGATACTCGGGTAGAAAAGAATAAAGTAAACTGCGTTCAACATTTGGGCATTATGGTCAATCTGCCGAGTTGCTTGAGTTCCAATTCAGCTTTAGGCTAGCAAGCAGCAGAATGCCAATACGCAGCTTCTTGTAGAGGGCTCATCAATTTCGACTGCATCCCATCTAAACACTGTTCGAAGCCTGGGTTTTCCTTTCTTGACGCATATTGGACTAAGCTAATGGAATTTTTCTAATTTCATACCGGTTACTTTCTCCCACCTTCTTTCATAAGCCTTGCTCACTTGAAACTTAAAATTTCTTGGAATTGATTCAGACAAAGGCTTTCCCACCCCATGGTAATCCGCTCTTTTCTTATAGTGGCCAACCACGGTAGATTTGAGCCTGTGGGCTTGGATAAAATGTCATTTAATGCTTTTCTATAGTTGCTCAGATTAGGACTGGACCAAAGGCGGGCCCAGAGAAACACTGGCCTAACTCCCCAAATGAAGCCAATGCTCTGCAGATCCATGTCCCAAAATACAGGAAATTGGGAGCATTTACAGGCAATCCCAGGAGGGTTTTAAAAAAATGTTCTTACATGACCTGCAGCGTGCTTGTATTGCACATGTCCCATAGCTTGTCTGGCTTGATTGCTAGATATGCGAGATGGCACTAACCGGTCCTGCAGTGTGATATTTACCTATGAATTGCTGGATGCCATTCTTAAAAGTATAATAATTTGTTTGCTTACCTTGAATAGCCTTGCCATTCTTAAAGTGTATAATTGCGGTATACATTCCCTGAACTGCCAGAGAGCAGTTCTGAAATATTCCTAAAGTTCCTGCTTACCATAGAACTGTATATTCTCCAGCATTATCTGTCTTTCGTAGTAGTAACCAATCACTGATCTCTGCGTCATACTGACCACAGCCAATGACTGCCCTCTACCTAAGCCCCGCCTCTGGCAGCCATCTTCAGATTTTTACCGCACGTTCAAGTGTTGGGAGTCCTCGTGCTTAGCTCTCGAGCTTTTACTGCGTGTTTTGCGCTTTTTCAGGTGAATTTTCACATTTTTTCGGTTAATCGAGCCTCAAGCTCCACCGTTTCTACTCCCGTTAACGGCTACCCATTACGGGATTTTCCTACGCCCCTCAAGGGTGAAGATTTCGTCGAATCAACTTCTTGGAGGATTCCAGAAGATTCGCGGCCTACTTCGAGATGGCCCAGGGCGCAGGGTTTGTCACCCGGACCCAAGCTGTTTCACAGCTGCTCTGGATGCGGGCTGCAGAATGTGTTTAAGGAAGACGAACATTCGCAATGCCTCTACTGTCTTCATGGGGACAAGACTCATGTAGAGAAGGACTACCAGTTCTGCAAGAACTTGTCGGAGCAGACCATGAGGGACCGTCGATCCCGTCTCGCCAGCTGGTTGGAGAAGGGCTCAACGGGTGAGAAGAAGAAGAAAGGGTCCGAGCGGGCTTCTAAGTCCGGTGCGGGCGCCCCGGCGACGGGGGCCCAACACCAGGCCAAGCGCCGCGAGTCCGCTGGCTCCGGGAGCGCCGAAAGGTCGGGCTCTTCGGTCGCCAGGCAGGGCGCACCTTCCCCGGCACCGTCAACCACGAGCCAGCGCTCCGGTTCTGGGAAGAGGAAGTCCGAGACCCCGGGTAAGCTTCGGGAGAGGCCCTGTCTGATGTCGGAAGAGAGGGAGCGAGGCGTCGCCCCTCCCCCGAAGAAGGCCCGGGACGCACCTAAGGTGGTGAAGGCCCCTACCCAGCAGGCAAAGGCCTCTATCGAGGCGATCGCGGCGACTCTGGCCAAGCCGGCAGAGACCCCGCCAGCGGAGACTGCCTCCGGGACTAGAGTTTCCCTGCCGCCAAGGAGGGAATCCTCTTTTCAGCCCATCATCATGGCCACCATGATGGAAGAAGCGAGGGGGGGCACGGTAGCCTCCTCGAGCTCGGAGTCAGCCTCGGAGGAGGAACTGACCGAGGCCGTGAGGAACCTCGAAGTCCAATTCGAGAAGGTTCGATCCCGTAAGGAAGATCCTCGGGAGATAACCGAGGAAGACGATGGCGAGGAAGAGCAGCCTTCCCTTCCGGCATAGCCGGAACCTAGGCCTCAGGATGGCTCGGCGGCCATTTTGTCTGTGAACCAGTCCTTATGCTCTGAGATAAGGACGAGATTCCCACGGCCCAGGTCGGAGGACCCGCAACCGGGCCCGTCGGGAAGTCCTCAGAACAAACGACGGAGGACCCAACCCTCTCCTCCACTCACCCCGTAGGGCCTACAGTTCCCTCCTCATCCTCCCACGAGTCGGGAGATGACGGTGCGATGGGCTCGACGACGGGTTCTGACGACGGAATGGGTCTCCCGTCACACGGGCCTCGCCGCCCGACGAGATTGGCTCATTCCACGCCATGATCGCCAGGGCGTCCGAATTGTTCCAGCTCTGCCCGGAGGAGCAGAAAAAGGAAGGTTTCCTCTATCGGCGCCGGGAGGCCAAGAGGAAGACTGGCATCGCAGTGCCTCTAATCGATGACATCTGGGAGGAGGGCCTGTCGGTTCTCAACCCCTCCACGGCACCAGCCAAACGGGACCGGTACGAGAAGTAGTACCGGGTCCCCGAAACCGCTCCCCTGTGCCTCAGGGCCCAGCCAACGCCAGACTCGGTCGTCTCGGCGGCGGCGAAGAAGAAAGCGGCAGGGTCAGGAGCCTCGACGTCGAATTCCCCGCCGGACGGCGAGGGAAAGAAGTTGGACGCCATGGGGCGGCGGGTCATTTCGTCGGCGGTGACGACGATCAAAGCGGCCAACGCCCTGGCGATCGTGGCCCGTTACGACAGGGAGCTCTGGTTTAAGCTGGCCCCCATATTGGACTTCCTACCGGACGACAAGAGGTCCAAGGCCCTGGAAATACTTAAAGAAGGCGAGGTGGCGTCGGACCACGCCATAACGGTGGCAACCGATATTGCCGATACTGGGTTCCGCCAGCTGGGCAACGGTGTTTGCCTACGACGACGGGGTTGGCTCCGGGCGACCGACTTCTGTCAGGACGTCCAGACCCCAGGGTGTTGGACATGCCGTTCGACGGTAGCAACTTGTTTGGGAAGGCGGTGGACGAATCGCTCCAAGCCATAAAGACGGAGACGGCCCGCGCCCTAGGAGCCCTTCAGCAACGACGGCCCTTTCGGAGCTCCGGAGGCAGACAGGGTGCCTTCAAGGGATCCAGCGGTGGCTCGTCATCCTACCGCTAGGCGGCACGCTCCTCGTCTCAGGAGGCCTACAGGGGTCGCGGCAAGCAGGGAGCGCCTCGCCGCCATCGGCAAGGTGGCCAGGGCGGCAAGGCCACCACCTCCAAGCAGGACTAAACCGGCCGTCGTCTCGGGCCCCCACCGAAGCACCCCGGTGGGAGGCCGGCTGATGAATTTCATCGGCGTGTGGAAGTCCATCTCCACCGACCGTTGTGTGCTGGATACCCTGGCAAGAGGACACTCTATCGAATTCCTGAAGAAGTGCCCTCAAGTTCCACCTGTGGCCAGGAAGGAAAATCGCGTCCCGCAACTGCTGTTGGAAGTACGGGCGATGCTCAGGAAAGGCGCCATCGAGCTTGTCCCGAAGAGGCTCCGGGGTGTACTCAAGGTACTTCCTCGTCAGGAAGAAGACGGGCGGCTGGCGCCCCATCCTGGACCTTCGTCGAGTTCCTCAGGTTCGTCGTCCAGGGACGCCACTACCAATTCAGAGCACTGCCGTTCGGATTGAAGTCGGCCCCCAGGGTCTTTACCAAGTGCCTAGCACCGGTGGCGGCGCGGTTGCGCCTGCAGGGGATTCACGTCTACCCCTATCTGGACGACTAGCTCATCCGCTCAAGGACGAGGGAACTCGCCGTCGAGCACACTGCGAGAACCGTCCAGCTATTCACAGACCTGGGATTCGCCATAAACTACCCAAAGTCCCACCTGGTGCCGTCGCAGGTGGCCCTGTTTCTGGGAGCGAAGCTCGATAGTGAGGCGCCTGGTGGCCCCATCGGAAGAACGGGCGAAGACCATTCTAGGCAAAGTGCAGCGCCTGCTAGCCACGGACGTGGCCAGGGTGAGGTCCATCAAGTCCCTCCTGGGGATGATGTCCTCTTGCATCTACCTGGTGCGCATCTGCAGACTACGGATGCGCCCTCTTCAAGAATTTCTCGACGCCCGTTGGATGCAAGCGACGGGCACCTTCGAAGACAGGGTCCCCCTCAACGAGGTGTTCCGGCGGGCGATTCAGTGGTGGGGCTTTCGAGCGCACCTCATGGCGGGCAAGGATTTTTCAGACGCCGGCGTACCAGGAGACGGTGACGACGGACGCCTCCCTGGAAGGTTGGGGCGCCCACACCGGAGATCTCCACGCAAGAGGCCTCTGGATCCCAGAGGAGAGGCTCCTGCACATCAACGTCCTGGAACTCGGAGTCGTGTTCTGGGCTCTCAAATCGTTCCTCCCGTCGCTCAAGGGCAAGGTGGTGCGGATCTTCACGGACAACACCACGACAATGTTTTACATACGGAAGCAGGGAGGCACCAGATCCCCAGCCCTATCCAAGGAGGCACATGATCTGTGGCACTGGGCGGTCGCCCAGGGGATGTTCCTGGTTCCCTTCCACCTGGCAGGAGAAAGAAACACCATCGCCGACTCGCTCAGCAGGGAGCTGCGCGCGTGTCACGAGTGGGAACTGCACCAGGATCAGGTGGATCAACTCTTCCGACGATGGGGCAAACCCCAAATCGACCTGTTCGCAACAGCGACGAACTCAAAGTGCAAGAGGTTCGCCAGCAGGTTTCCCCAGCCGAGAAGCATGGGCGATGCGTTCTCGTTCCCCTGGGACGGCTTATACCTGTATGCGTTCCCTCCGTTGCCGTTGCTGCTTCGACTCATCAACCAGCTCAAGAGGTCCCGGTGCAGGATGATCCTCGTCGCACCGGCGTGGCCGAGGCAGATCTGGTTCCCAGACCTTCTGGACTTGTCAATGTCCCCTCCCCTCCCATCAAGCTGTCGGCGGACGCAGACCTTCTCTCCAGAGAAGGAGGCGCCATCTTCCACCACGACCCGGCGTCGCTGAACCTGCAGGCTTGGCTCCTGCAGCGCTAGAGTTTGGAGGCTACGATATACCGGCCGATTGCAGAGAGGTTCTTGCAAAGGCCAGGGCGTCCTCGACTCTCAAATGCTACGGTCATAAGTGGAAGAGGTTCTCTATCTGGTGCCGAGCACAGAAGATCAACCCCCTACGGATTACGGCCCCTCAAGTGCTGCCGTACCTGCTACCGCTGGCAAAGGCTGGGCTAGCCCATGCCTCCATTAAGATTCATCTGGCGGCGATCTCCAGATATACCAGAACCATAGGACGGACGTCCCTATGGTCCCATCGACTGGTAAAAGAGTTTATGAAAGAACTGTTCCGCTCGTTCCCGCCGGTGAAGGCCCCGGCGTGGGAACTTAACGTGGTGCTGACCAGGCTCATGGGGCCCCCATTCGAGCCGATGCACTCCGCACCGATGAAGTTTGTGTCGTGGAAGACTGCATTCCTGGTGGCCATTACCTCCGCACGACGAGTGGGAGAGATCCAGGCCCTATCCTGCAAAGCACCGTACTTGACTTTCCATGCCTCGAGGGTGGTGCTTAGGACGCACCCCTCCTTTATGCCCAAGGTGCCGTCATACTTCCATCTTAACGAGCCCCTGGTGTTACCTGTTTTCTTCCCGTCTCCTTCGTCGCCGGCCGAGAGGACTTTGCACTCGCTGGCTGTGGCTAGAGCGCTGAAGTTCTACGTGGACCGCACAAAGAGTTTCCGGGGGACATCACAGCTGTTCGTGAACTTTGGACCTGTGAATCAAGGGAAGGCTCTCTCGAAGTCTTCTTATTCCAGATGGCTCTCCGGCTGCATCATGCACTGCCACCGGTTGGCTAACCGACCGCTGCTAGGCCGTCCGAGAGCCCATTCGACCAGAGCGATCGCTGCTACTACGGCGTTCTTATCTGGTGTGCCCCTGCTGGACATCTGCAGGGCTGCTACGTGGAGGTCGACGCACACCTTCACGAGATCCTACTGCGTCGATCGGGATTCCAGGGAGGAGTCCAGAGTCGGCCAAGCAGTGCTGCGCAACCTGTTCGCTTAAGGTGAGCCTGGTGAGGAGGTAAGAGATGCTTAATGTTGAGTTGTTGTATTGCTTAATGTTAAGCCTTTTGCCACCCCCGTGGTTGTGCATGTGTGGACTGCTATTTATTCTTATATTCATGAGCATGTGAATCCATGCCAGACCCCATTCTGGAAAAGGAACAAGTTACTTACCTGTAACTGTTATTCTCCAGCATGGGTCTGGCATGGATTCGCATGCAAACCCTCCCGCCTACCCCTCTGCGGCTCTTCACTTGGTCATACTGCCACTTCACGTGCTACCAAATCTGAAGATGGCTGCCAAAGGCGGGGCTTAGGTAGAGGGCAGTCATTGGCTGTGGTCAGTATGACGCAGAGATCAGTGATTGGTTACTACTACGAAAGACAGATCAGAAACGAAACTGATACTGATTTTTCTTTACCGAGGATTCCCAGCCTGACGGGGAATATTCATGAGCATGTGAATCCATGCCAGACCCATGCTGGAGAACAACAGTTACAGGTAAGTAACTTGTTCCTTATACTTCTGAAAAGTATCATTGGTTAAACTGTCTATCCTTTTTTCGGAAAGTTTCAGGTACTCATGCGTACCGACCCCATGAGAGGGTATTTCAAGGGCCTTTTTAGGGAGATATGCCCACCTGCGCCTCCAGCTCCATCCGTACCTCCGGTGGTTCCGCCGCCTTTGCCTACGGTGCCTCCCCCTACCCTTCCGCCCTTGCCTCCATTGTCCCCTGTGGACAAGGCAGTGCCCGACATGGTCCAGCAGTATCCTGACCTGTCGGATGATGCGCAGGGCGATCAGGACAGCGAAGACCAGCCCCGCTCTATTAGAGCTTTTCACGACCGGGTACTGGACATGATGTGCCTTTTGGATGGTCCAGTGCCAGAGGCACCCGCTCCGCTGGAGGGTGTGCTTTCGGGGGCGTTCACCTTGTCTCCTTCGGAGTGAACCGGCCTGTTCTTGCAGAAGGACGTTTTGTCCGAGGTCCGTAGAGTCTGGGAAAAGCCACACTCTGGACTTTTCGTCAATAAGAAAATTGACGCACGCTACAGGCTGCACTCCTCAGAAGAGGTGGCTCTAGCATCTTGTCCGCCCCCCCTCCACAGTGGTGACTGCGGCCACTTTACAGTCCAGGCTTGCAGCATCCTCTTCAATGACGGCTACTCGGGTCCTGGGGAAAGAGGACAAGCTTCTCGACTCCCTTGGCAGGAAGATTTTTGCTAACTCGGCCCTGCAGCTGTGGCAGGCCAATGCAGAACTGGTGTTAGCGGGGATGAATATGAAGATGTGGAAAGGTCTGGTGGAGTTCGAGGAGTTCATTCCGTTCAAGAAGCTGGATGACTTTAAGGTGGAATTATCGAATACCAGGGTCTTGACCCAGGATCTGCTGGAGGCCGCGGCTCATCACGCTGACACTTCGGCTCGGGGCCTTATGCTTGGGGTTGATACCTCTCGGCAAGCTTGGTTGCACGCCACCAAGTTCTCAAAGGAGGTGCAGGACAAGGTGTTGGACCTGCCGTTTGATGGTAAGAAGCTTTTTCATTCATCGACGGATGCAGAGCTCACCAAAACGAAGGACAGCACCCAGACGGCCAACTCCTTGTCCGTCTTGGTTAAAACTCCTTTTAGGACCCAGACACCGTTGTCGCAAAGCCGGCCCTTCTCTGGTTTTAGGGGGTTCTAGATCAGAAATCCTGCAGATTGGGTAACCCTTCGGGAAATTTCCGTCGGAGGCAGCAGCGGACTCGGTTTTTCTCCCGCTCCTCGGCCTCCTCTTCGGGTTCAGGTGGTAACACCACCAAAAAGCCCGCCAAATGAGGGTTCTCCGCGCTCGCATGAGACCTCGTGGGAGGGCGCATTGGATCTCATTGGAGGCGTGGCAGACCATCTCCGAGGACTGGTGGGTCTGGTCAGTCGCTCGGCGGGCTTCCGCTTACCCCCTATCCCCCCTTCAACCCTCATTTCCAGCAGTCGGGGTCGTCCTCCCTAAAAGCCGAGGTTCAGAAACTGCTGGACCTCAGAGCTGTGGAACCCATTCCCCTAGGGGGGGAGTGAGGGGAGGGCTTCTACTCCCGACTGTTTAAAGTGCCCAAACCCAACCAAGCTGGCCTGCGCACCATCCTAGACCTTTCCCAGTTCAATCTTTTCCTACCCCAAGAGAAATTCAAGATGATCACGCCTGGCCAGATACGGTCGTCTTTGCAGATGGGCGATTGGCTCAGCGTGCTGGACCTTCAGGATGCATACATGCATATACTGATCTGGAATCCACACAGGAGATATCTTCGTTTCTCTGTGGGAGAGGACCACTTCCAGTTTCGAGTGCTTCCTTTTGGCCTCCTCTCGGCGCTGCGTGTCTTTACGAAGACGTCGGTGATCGCGGCCTATCTTCGTCTGCAGGGTATCCATGTGTATCCGTATTTGGACGACTGGCTCTTACGCAGCCCTTGCCCGTTGAAAGCCGCCTGCAATCTTCAGTCTCTCCTCCAGCTCCTGTTCAACCTCGGGCTGTCAGTGAACTGGCGGAAATCTTCCAAGATGATCTCTCAGGACTTGATGGGTTTTCGCTGGAACACGATCGACTGCAGAGTTTACCTGACTGGGGACAGCATGGCTGATCTGTTGGCCACGTGTCAGATGTTTGCGCAGTCGGAGAGCATGTCAGCCTGTTGGTTCCAGAGGCTTCTGGGCCTCATGGCCTCATGTGTTTTGGCTCTACTTCTCGCCCGTCTCAAGATGAGGCGGACTCAGATGGCTCTGCAGAGTTCTTGGCGTCAAGCGGTGGGTCCAGACTCCAAGTTGATATTGATTCCGGTTTCCATGAGAGCGGACTTGAAGTGGTGGTCGTCTCTCAGCAACCTGTCGGTGGGAGCGGGGTTTCAGGACCCCCAACCCCAATGGTAACAGTCACAACGGACTCCTCCCTTCTCGGGTGGGGTGCAATGTTGGATCTTCTTCAGGTCCCGGACCTTTGGTTGCCTCAGGACAAGCTCCTCCACACAAATCTGGAGCTTTTGGCGATTTTCCTAGCGCTCAAGGCGTTCAGACCGATAATTGCCAACAAGGTGGTCGGTATCCGCACGGACAATGTGGTGTCAATGTATTACATCAACTAGCAGGGGGGCACCACGTCTCCCCCTCTCGTGGACCTGTCCATCCAGATATGGGAGTGGGCAGTTCGTCATGGTGTCTGGCTAGTGGCGGTACACATTCCGGGCCAGCTGAACGTCACGGCAGATGCCCTCAGTCGGCGGATGATGGTCAGCTACGAGTGGGAACTGAAGGCGAGATCCTCTCAGGGATTTTCCTGCGTTGGGGCACCCCGGAGGTGGACCTCTTTGCAACAGCGGCAAACAAGAAATTTCCTCTGTATGCCTCCAGAAATGGTCTGGGAGCCTCCTCGCTGGGGGATGCGCCTGAGATTCCTTGGCACAACATGAGGGCCTATGCTTTCCCGCCTCTGCTTCTGATTCATCTGACGATTTGCAAGCTGAAGAACACGGAGAACTGTTCTCTTCTGCTTATAGCCCCGTGGTGGCCGGCCAGGCTCTGGTTCTCAGAACTTCAACATCTGTCAGTGTGTGCACCAATCAGGCTGCCGGTGACTTACGATCTTCATCTCCAGGGGGATCAACAGCTGTGGCACCCCTCCCCACAATCGTTCAGCTTGGCGGCATGGTGCCCGAGTTCAGGTCCTTAGAAAATCTCAACCTGTCTGCGGATAACATACGCATTATTGAAGCAGCCAGGAAACCCTCGACTAGGTCTCAGTATAGAAGCAAATGGCTTAGGTTCTGTCATTGGTGCTTAGACAAACAGCTGGACCCAAGGGCGGCTACGATTGACACTGTGCTGTCCTTCGTATCCCACCTAGCAGAGTAGGGCATTCACGTTCTGTCATTAGCTTTCAGCGGTATCCACCTACCTATCTACAGACCGATGCTCTTACTCTGTCCAATCCAGTGGTTGAGACATTTCACAGGTTTGATGCGCCTTTATCCCTGGTTCATAAACCACAGCCAGCGTGGGAGCTCAATGTGGTCCTTAAGGCGTTGTGCCATAGACCCTTCGAACCAATGGCAGCGGTGGACCTTAAACACCTGTCGTGGAAGGTGTCCTTTTTGGTTGCCATTAACTTCAGCAAGGCGTGTGAGTGAGCTCCAGGCTTTGTCGGTCGAGCATCCCTTCTTGGTTTTTCACAAGGATAAGGTGGTCCTCTGGACAAACCCTGCTTTCCTGCCGAAGGTGGTGTCTGATTTCCACCTGAACCAGTCAATCTCCCTGCCGTTTTTTTTTCCGAACCGCTTCAGAAGTGGAAAGGGTTCTGGATTGCCTGGATGTTAGAAGGGCTCTTAAATTCTATCTGGACAGAACATCCGAATTTAGGAGCTCTTCTCAACTGTTGGTGACCTTTGGTAATCCACAAGGTAAGCAGGCCTCTAAGGTGACTATCTCTGGATGGATTGCTGCCTGCATTACGGAGTCTTACACTGTCCAAGGACTTCAACCTCCTAAAGGTATTCATGCACACCTGGTGCGGGGCAAGGCAGCCGCAGTTGCCTTTCATAAATATGTCCCCTGGGAGACCATCGCAAAGGCGGCTACTTGGGCCTCCCCACCGGCTTTTTGTAAACATTGTCTAGATCTGAGCTCCAGATCAGATGCTCAGTTTGTTCAGGCTGTGCTAAAGAACCTTTTTCAGTAAGGTGTTTCCGATCCACCCGTAGTTCCTATAAGGAGATGAAAGGGGACGGGACGTAGGAATATAACCAGGTTACTCACTGTAGTGACCACCTTACTCCTAGTCAATAGGCCACTTTCCTCCATACGCCGGCTGTCCCCTCTAATAAGGTTCCTCTGTTATTGCTTAAAGGTCTCTGGCCTGGCGATAGAAAAGGACTGATGGGCGATGCACGTGGCGGAGGCGAGATGGGCGGGGTTACGCCCGCATGCTGTACCCCACATAGAGAGGAAGGACTAACATTTTTGGAACATTTTGGATGCTTTTACAAAGTGCTCCGGTCCCGTCCCACAGGACGGAGGAATGTCCCTTAAGTATGGAGGAAAGGGGACTATGGACTAGGAGAAAGGTGGTCACTATGGCTAGTAATCTGGTTATTCCCTATAGTGCAGGTGACCTATTTGACCTACGTTTGCTGCTGTCCAGTATCGTATTCTCTTCACAACGTCTCCTTTGTGTCCTTATGTAATATGAACTAAGTACAAAACGTTAATTTTTCAGCCTCCGTATCCTGGAATGGAGCAACCTCAGCATCATCCATATTATCAGCACCACGCACCACCGCCTCAAGCTCATCCGCCTTATTCTGGGCATCATCCTGTACAGCACGATACAAGATACAGAGACAAACGAGTTGTAAGTTCACATTCATTTGAAGTCTTAGTTTCCCTTGTTTTAGCCCTTTTTTGGTTTTAGTGCTTCCCTGTGAGGGGATTGCTTGCATGCACTGTAATTTGGTTTTCCATTGGGGTGTCATGAAAGACCATTTAATATTCATTAAAAGTAAATTTGATTATCCTCTTTTTTATTTAAATGTTTCAACTTACCCTAGCAATGTCCATGACGCTATTCTTCCAGACTGATGTGTTGGCTTATCTTTAGAACAGAACACATGAAAAAATGTAGCATAGCAGTATTTCAGCTTCTTGCACCATATTTTCCACTTTGCTCAGCTAGAGATTCTATCCTTTGCACATGCTATTTTGCCATGTTGTCTCTTATTGGTTCTTGCCAATGGACCACTGTCTTCCCAGCCCATCTCCTAGCTAACAGCTTTACTATTAGCACCTGGTTTCAAGCAAAAGATGATTGTCTGTTGCCGTTCTCTGAAGCTCACTCACTTTCCATTTGCTTCTAAAGTCTTGTGCCTGAGTATCCCAAGCTGGCATACCTGACTTTGGGCTTTGTAGTTTTTGTTTTGGTCTCTTTAACGGTAACCTCTGGTGGCCCTGTGTCTTTGGGTTTAAAATGCCACAGGAGTTATTGGATTTTGTAACTCAGGAGCAGAAAAAAGTCTCAGATGAGAATAGTTTTGATTTCTGTGGCCGACAATTTATGCTGTCGTTAGGGCAGTGGTGAACAACTTTGGCCCTCAAGAGTACCGGTCAGGTTTTCAGGATAACATCATTTGAGTCCATTAGAAGCTAATTTATTTAATAGAATACTCATGTTACTGTTTTTTTCTACAGCACTTTGATGCCATTTGCATGGTCTTCTGTCACTTTGTGCTTGCTTAGTAAGGACAGATAGATAAAGCAAGAGGTTTGCTGTTGGGCATTTGAGAAGCGTATCCAGAGGGGAAGTCTTGTGTGCCTAGCGAGTGAGTATAGATTGGTTGGGACTATTAAAGTTGATGGGAGGCAGGGATGATTCTAAAGTTGTGTTGTGCTTAGGCAGGTCAGGGCGGGTTACATTTGTGTGTGGGTGGATTAGTTATGCACATGTAGTGGAAAGTTTCATTAGAGCGTGTCAGTGGTAGTAAAGTTTACTCATTTTTGTTAATTAATTTATTTTTTAGCAACTTCCCTTCCATTTCTATGGACCCCAAAACATTTTGCTTTTGTACTCTGTCCTGACTTCACTGCACTTATGCTCATTGTTATGGGGAAACTGACCACTCCTTCAGACTTCAGTACTGGGAAACTGTTCCCCTTTTCTTTTTACTTCATTCAAAGGGATTTTTTGGTTACCTTAGATGTGCTGAAGGACAAACTGGTGGCAGCAGTTTGTTTTTGATTGTTACTGTACTCTTAGTCTTACCGCATTTAGCTACTACCAATGGTTAGTGCCCCAACATGGCCGTGCCACAAGGTATTTTTTGTTCTTTGGCCATCTTACCCTGTGTTGGGACAGTTTTTCTGAAGTCCAACTAAGGGCTTAGAAACATTCAGCTGAGGCAGTACAAGACTCCACTCTTAGAATAAGGCTGTGCCACCTGAGTTCAGGGAAGCAACAACAGAGCAGCCAGGCTTATCTTAGGAGGGAGAGAGGGCTGTAGAATCAGTACAAAGAAATACTATTATACATATGGTCCAAAGAAACACTGCAATACTATGTACAGTGAATATAAATGCTTAAATACAAGTAGGCCCAGATAAATCTTGGTGGGGGCGGGAGGGGGATAATTACTATCACATTATATATTACCACTTTTATAAAAACACAACACTATTCTTGAAGGTGCACAGACCAAAGCATATAACCTTATTTGTAACACCTAGATAAGTCAAACCCATGTATATACATTCAGTATAGGGCACACCTATTCTTGTGGGGGGCGGGAGTAAAACCATGAGTTACTTTCAGATTACTTTACAGTAATAAAAGGGTAGTAGATCCCATTGTTGGGTAAGAATTAGTGCAGTCCAACTGGTGTGGGACATGTTGGGTAAGAATTGATGTTGCACTGTGAAAGTCTACACAGCGCTTATCTGCTTGGTATAAGGTAACCCACCTTTTGGTATAGGCCTGTACTACACAAGTTGGTAGTGTGACTGAGCAGCCAGGCCTACCTCAAGAGAGTTGAATGTGAGCTGTAGAGCTGTAGCAATTAAATTAATCAATACAAGTAACACATTCAAGGTTTCAGTCATAATTAACATCCCTTTTTAAATTAGCATTCTATAGTAAGGCAATTCATGTAACAATGTAAATATACTTTACAAATACTTTTCAGAAGTCACTTTACAAATACTTTTCAGAAGTCAGTGGATAATCTTTGGAAATGCTTCTTACACAATTCTTACACCCTGGGGTGACTTCAATCACAAGGACAGTAATGGCATTTTATATCACACTAATTATACTTTGCAGATTCTGAGGTTGCAGAAAGGAAAGGTTTAGGGAAGGGAAAAGGCCAGTATATGTGAGGACACTTAAATCTTCCAATGAAATCTAGACAAGCCTTTCCCAGCAATAACAGTCTAAAACAGGTTACCACTTATGGGGTACAAACAATGTCAAAGTGATTGGGCTAGAAGAGTCGGCAGGGAGCCAGGGCATCCAAAGCCAATTTTGAAATGGTCTATGGAGCTGAGGCACTTCTTAGAATCAGTCTTGCACAAAGTTAGAGAGTTTGATAGAAAATCACTTGCAGGTTCACAAGCTATTAAGCCTGTGAAAGGAGAGTTGGAATCAACTCTAAAAGTAAGCCACTGCAATTCCCAACAGAGAGAAGCACAGCTAAAACACAATGAGGTAAGTACCCCAACTCTAAACAGTACCTCTGGTTTGAAGAAGAGTGGTCTAGGTGAATTCTGTCCTGTTACAGCGGTGCAGACCCCGTGTTCCTGAGCCTTAGTCGTGGGAGAAAGAGGCAGGCCATCTGGAGGGCTCCTGCGGCAGTAGTTGGGAGGTCGTCGGCAGCTATGGGCTCTTTCCGTTTCAGCTGCGCTTAGTAAACAGCACTGGCACAGATCTTGGATACTGGTTGGGCTGTCTTTACTCCTTGGGCCCTGCACTCTGGTGAGGGGACTCGAGCTCCGGTCGTCCTGCTTCTGGTGGCTCCTTAGGAGACTCCTGGAGCTTCTGGCCGGATTTCAGACTGTTGGGCAAGATTTGGTGCAGTACCCTTTGGGTGCACCACAACAAACTTGACCTCCTCGCAATAGGAACCTTTGGTATGAGAAATGATTCCAGCTGGCTTCTGTTCCTGTATGGCTATGCAGATCCTTTTGTTCCTGTACCTCAGTCGTGGGGACAAGAGGGAGGACTTCTGGGGAATCCTGCAACACAACGGGAAGGTCAGGGACAGCAAAGGCCAAACTTCAATTCAGTGGTACTTTGGCGTTTCAGCTCCTTGCGCCTGACAGCAAATAGCAACACTGCGGTTCTCGGATACTACTTCACTTTCCTTGCTTCTGGGGTACAGCACTCTGTTGAGGTGGCTCCGGCTTGGTCATTCCTGTATCAGGGAAGTCTGGAGGATTGTCCTAGCGCTCTGGCCCGACTTAAAAGCGATCCATTCGATTTGCTGTGCCTCTCCCTGGCACTTGGGTTCCAGCAGCAGAAGTACAGCCAGCTTCGAGAGGATGTCCAAACGAGTTCACTTTGGAGTTGATTGGTCCCACCAACTCAAGGGGAGAAGCCATCCTTGCAGGGCTCCTCTAGTCGAGGCGAATTCGGAGCTTCAGACAGCAGCAGGGCTTCACCGGGCAAACCAACGGTCCAGGAGTTGCAGCAGGCGTCTCTTCCCAGTTCTTCTTCAGATTCCTTCGTCCAGTGGTCGACTCTCCCTTCCAGGCCAAAAAGCCTCACCTTTTATGCAGGTTTCTCCCATTTATTCCAGCCTAGCTGTCAATCACACAGCAGGGTGGCTGTCCTGAAAGGACAGCCAACCTGCCAATCAGGACTGGTTTCATTCAGGCACTCCTAGAGACAAAGGATGGGTGTTTCGGGAACCTCCCTCACATCCTGGCTTTCCAGACACACTGGAGCCAGAGGCGACTTCAGGGCTGAATCCCGCCAAAGGCAAAATTAACAAAGGGCTCAAACCTGGCTCAAAGCAGAGTAAAACCCAAGAAAGACCTCACAAACAGAAAATGGCAAAAAAAGACTGTCATGGCCATTTTGACAAAATGGTCACCCATGGGTGCTGTACTGCAGCCTGTGGTAGAAAAGCACAATGGTAGGAAAATGTAACCACTGCCACCAGCATGTTAAAGTAGTGAGTTTAATATAAAAATGTTACATGAGAATCTAGGATAAGGGGCTACTAGGTGACCCCCAGCACTCCACATAAGATGGTGTGCGTTGGACCTACAAAGAGAAAAGGTAAGTAAGCCAATTGCACTTTACTATTCTTGGGAACTGGAGTTCACATAAGAAAGGGTAGTTAAACCTTATGAGAAATGTAAAGGAATTCTCTGACACTGCACTAAAGGTGTTGTGTGTCACCATACAAAAAGGAGATGCCTTTGGAGTTTGTTAGACTCCAAAAACAGTGGACACCCATAATCCAAATCAGGTCAGAACACATTGTATTTGGTTATTTATATAGCGCTCTTTCCCCACTTGTGTGGCCTCAATGCTCTTTTTTCCCTGGTTGGAACGTCCTTGGTGACTGTAGTCTATGTGGTTGCATTCTTGCATGTTGCAAGACTTGGGTGGCTGGCAAGTTCAAATAAGCAGCCCCGGAGAGGTCAGACGCGTGGGTGGGTGCTCTTGAGGGTTAGAGATGGATTGCTATTGTTGAGAGAGTCTGCGAGGCCAGCTATACCGGGTTCCTTTCGGGTGGTGGTCGCTGTATGCTAGTGGCAGAGGTGTTGTGGTATGTCAGGTGTTTGTCTGGACGGCTATGTGTGGTACTAGGCTGGATGTGCTTAGCCCTAGCCATACTCTATCATGCATGGATATTTAGCCATGGACATTTAGTAAAATGATAGTCGAGTTTTTAACACAAAAATAGTGCCTTGTAATTCTATGGTTTTAATCCAACGACTATTGTATATGCTCTCAACCTAATATCTGTGGATTACGGGAACTCATCTAATATTTAAACGTAGGTTGGTGTTAAGTGATGTCCCCATAAGGTAGCTATTGGCAACCTTAACAAGCCAGGCAGCATCACCCACCAAACTGTCCGTAGACTACATTCTGGATTGTTGTGGCCTAGTTCTGTTCTGAAGGGCTCTCGCATTCACAATGAATATTTAGTGGAACAAGGTCCATTTGGCTGACGTCCACCATCCATAAACGTGCCTGACCTTGCACTAGCTAACATAGGCACCTTAACATATTGCAATGATAATCTGGCAAACAAACCTGCAGGAACTGCTGCAAGACGACTTGCAGCAGGAATTACTCAAAGGCTGAAACAACTCAGTGTACATTACTCTGGCATTATGATCTGACGAAAAGCCTGCAGCAGTTTCCTTCAGGTGTACACGTTAAGAAAGCAATATGAGTTTCTCTCTCATCTGAGTGGAGATGGTTTGGAGAAAGCGTTTTGTGCAGCCATTTCCCGGGCTCGGCTCTTTGTGGGTTCCTAGAGCCAGGCCTGAACCCCAGGCTGGGCCCTACCCATGAAAATCTCTTGCTCCCCCACCTCTACGTGCACCACACAATGGCTTGAGGTCCCAGGGCATTGCAGCCTGCAAGGTCGCAGCACAATGTGGGATGGCTCAAAATGCAGGTATTCTGTGTAGTGGGTCTCACCAATCCCTGGATCGGGCTCGTCGTTTTTTGCAGTCCCCAAGTCAATTGAAAAGGACATCAGGCTCTCCATCGCTGGAAATCATTTCAACTGCAAATTCTTAAAGTTCCTCTTCGGTTTTGGTTCGGACTTTTATGCAGGAACCCAGCCAATCAAACAGCCTTGCAACATTCAAACTTGGGTGGTTGGCAATCCTTTCTGGACAGCCAGCCTCTCAGTTTGAACTAGAATTTCGCACTCAGGCTGGAAGACAAAGGGCTGCAGTGTTTTGGACTCCTCCCTTGCTTCCTGCCTTCACAGACACTGTGGAGGCTGGGCAGGGGGCGGGGGGGTCCACAGGACTCCTGCCAAAGATATAAATCACACAAAGGAATGTCTCGCCCTGAATGTCAGGGAAAGGAACAAGAAAGGACAAGGAACACGAAAATGGCAAAAAAAACAAGACTGGGGCCATTTTGGTAAAATGAGCACCCATGGATGCCTTTACCGGGGCTGTGCAAACAGCCTGCGGTAAAGGTGCACCGAATTAATAAAAAGGTTCACTCCCACCGGATGTATACTAATTGACCTTTTCACAATTGACTTCGGGAGAATTTACCTAATTTAAAAGCTCAATTAGTACATATATGTAGGAGGGGGGACCTTGCACCCAATCCCAAAACCCCAGCAAACCCCCCCTCCCACCCAATCACCTTATATTTATAATCCAAAACCAACCCAATACATATATAAAATAATATAAAGGTCAATTGTTCAGAAGGTCAATTAGGACAAAAGGTCCATTGTAAAAGGTCAATTTGGGTAATACCCTGCCCCCAGCCATTAAAGGTAAGTTTGTCCTTGTCACCCAAATGTTACATTTAAAATGAGAAAGGGTATAATCAGTACCTCTCCAGCACTCCACATAGGTTTGGGGGGTGCTGGTCTCACTTAATATAATGTAAAAGGAATCCAAAGATAATTTCTACCCTTGGGAACTGTAGTTCTCAAAAGGTTAGCCAGGAAAAGTTAAAAGGGGAGCCCCTAGGGCAACCCAGCAACAATTTTATTTATTTAATCTTTTGTAACGCTCCACATGCCAAAGGGCCTCAGAGCGCATATAGAGACAGACAAAACAAACCTATGAGACAGGTTGGAAAAGGGCATTAGAATTCAGGTCAGTCAGGGGAGAGCGATCGATTAATCACTGGACTCAGTCGGGGGGGAGGTTGAAATGTAGGTCTTCAGCCTCTTCTTAAACTCTGTTGCTGTTTCTGTGGTTCTGAGGACGTGCAGGAGGGCATTCCAGGCCATGGGCCCTTGTACATCAAAGCTGCAATGTGTCCTCGACGACTTCGTCGAAGAAGGCGAAAGCGCCATCAGATCGATCTGATCCGAAGCCTTCCCCGCATCCGCAGCAGCGCATAACGACTGGGCATAACAAACATAACAAGGGCGCTACTCCCCAAACTACACACGCCAAAGTTTCTGAACAAGAAACTTCGACGGGTTCCAAGGCCCGTACAGGCCCGAAAACTGCAAGTAGGCCTCTACCCGAGAAGCCATCCGCTGGCCCTTCTGGAGCCGCGGAAGACATTTTCACTGCCGACACATCATCGGAGGCGTTGTCTCCCGAAGATTCGGTGACTATCCGTAAGAGCATCAATAGGATTGCTATGGCGGTGGGCCTAGTACCGGTTCCGCCCACAGTTATGGGCCAATCCGCCGAAATGTTTTCCACGGATTTGGAAGACGATCCCGAAGACTCTTAAGAAGAAAGCCAGGTACCCCTCTGAAGCACCCTGAGGAGATCCTCAACGCCTTAAGGCGCAGAACCCGGTTCCTGCTCAGCTAGGGCCATTTGGGTCATCCAAGTGGACCATGGAGCAATTCGAGGGGTGTATGGATCGGCTGGAGCAGTTTTTCAGGGCTTCTGATCAACCTCTGCCGAAAAGAGCTTGGGTAGATCCTAACCCTCAAACACAAGATGCCCAACACCTAGATGTCCAACACCAAGTTGACTGTCAAGAAGATGTCCAGATGGACACGTATAGAGACATCTATACAGAAGAAGAGGAGGCTTCTTTTCTGGACAACTATGGGGAAGATCAAGGGGCAACGGACAACTGGGAGGACACCCAGCATGGTGATCACAATTCTGATATCGTTGGTCTCGACTCTCCCCCCATCCACCCCGATTCTACAAGCTTCCCCGGTGGATGATCAAATGGCTTTCAACAACATGTTGAAAAAAGCAGCGGAATTCTTTAAAATTGCCACGCTGGAAGCCTTGCCCGAACAAGATTTCGCGGGGGATATTATTAATGAAAAGCCTCCGGCAAGCCGGTCTATCCCTCTTGAGCTCTGTAAAGAGACGGCTGGCCCCTTCCTTACTCACACCCGCTCAGACTAGGGATGTAAACCCAAGGGTCGAAAAACTTTTCCGGCCCTCCCCCACTGACCTGCTTTATATCAAAGGACACGCAATCCCAGACTCGCTGGTGGTGACCAACATTTGCAAGAGAGCAGGGGTTCCCCTTGCCACGGGAGTCACCCCTGGACAAGGAGTCCAAAAGATTGTATGCCTTAGGCAAACAGGTTACGTCGGCGGCAGCCTATACCGTCCGGATTGCCAATAACACAACGTTACTGGCAAGCTACGTCGACGCCCAATGGAACCTACTCCAGGAAGGCCTTCAGGAGGTTCCAGAACCAACCAGAGCCAAGCTTCTCGCCATTGTCTCGGAGGGCAAACTTGCCAATCAGAATGTTGTAAAGAATACCCTGGACACCGCAGAGACAGCAGGCAGGTCTCTCGCACAGGGTACTCTCCTAAAGAGACACGCGTGGCTGCGCACGTCGGGCTTCAGGCCTGAGACCCAGGCATCCATTATCAACAAACCCATCAAAGAGGCCAACCTCTTCGTGAAGGCGGTACACGATGCGTTGGAGACAGCCAAGAAGGAGCACAAGACTATTAAGTCGCTGCACCAGATTTCCCAAAAACCCTCTTCACAGAGGGGCAGTCATTCTCGGCGGTCCTTTCGAGGACAAGCCTGCGCCGCTCAAAATAATTTCGGCATGGGCAACTTAAAGTCAACCTCCTGCAAGCCCCACTTACTACCCCCAGAGGGGTCAGAAGCGCGGAAAGAATAGAGGTAGAGGCTCCAATTCCAGAGGAGTGTCAACTTCGGGTCAGAAATGACCAAGTAGAGGTCCCCTCCCATGTCTCCCCGGTCGGGGGGCGATTAACATCTTTCCTCAAGGCATGGGAGGGGATAACTTCAGACCAGTGGGTCTTAAAGAGGGTCGCCCACAGTTACTGCGTGGAATTCGCCCGACCTCCACAGATCAGACTGCCGAAACATCGACACCTTTCACCGGAACATCTGCAGATCCTGATCCAAGAGGTGGAAGCGCTGTTGGGAAAGGACGCCATAGAAGCCATCCCGATTCTTCAGGTAAACGAGGGTATCTATTCAGTGTACTTCCTTGTACCCAAAATGGATCTCACCATGCATCCTGTTCTAGACCAGCGCCCAGCGAACAAGTTCATAAAGCCCCAGAAGTTTCACATGGTAACACTGCAAGAGGTGATCCCATTGCTAAAACAGGGGGACTTCATGACAACATTGGATATGAAAGATGCATACTTTCATATTTCAATGCTGCCAGCGCACAGAAAATTCCTAAGGTTCGTGATTCAGGACAAACACTATGTCATGATCTCTGCTTCCAAAAGGTCAGGGTTTTCCCAACTCCCTTGGAAGCAGATCCATAACCCAGGTTCCGAGTGCCAACCAGTCCCAATTGGGACCTTTTGGACCCAGTCCTGGCGCCAGTGGCACCAGGCTCATAAATATGCCCAGTCCCAGCGCTGGAAGCGCCGGGCTCATAATGCTTGGGTGGACTTACCTTCAGCAGACCATGCTGCTTACTTGCCTGCCAGTTGAGCCTCTGATCCTCTTCTGTTTGGAACTACTTTTCCTGTTGGGTGGGGCTGGAGCCACTCCCTAGATTCAGAACACTGGAACTCTTCTGGAAGGCAGGAACTCTTTTCTTACCAGGAACTCTTTTCTTACTTAGGCGTGGCTGTGGAAGGAGACACATAAGCACTACAGGAGGCTATTTAAACCACACCCGGTGGATGAATCTTGCTTTGCGTTATTCTGCAACCTCTGCAGCAGAACGCTCATCGTGTCTTCTGCATCCGGTCCTGGGCCTAAGGAAAAAGGCTTACCATCCTGAATCCAGTCTTCAGCAACACCTATAAAGACAAGAAAGAACAGGTTAGCATTCCGGCATCTGAAAGGCAAAGGCTTACCATCCTGAATCCAGTCTTCAGCAACACCTATAAAGACAAGAAAGAACAGTTTAGCATTCCGGCATCTGAAAGGCAAAGGCTTACCTACTCTTCGTGCGCTCCGGAGGTCTTCACACTGCATTCCGGCATCTGAAAGACAAAAGTTTACCAACTCTTCGCACGCTCCGGAGGCCTTCGGCGCTGCATCCCGCATCTGAAAGACAAAACAAGGTGCGTTTAAAGACATTGGGGAACTTTAATACTCACGTACCATTACTCCTTTCCACATCTAATCCAGTGGGTATTCCGGCACCCTGCAGCCGCTCCGAACTCGTACCTGCAAAATAAAAAGACAGTTAGAGCGCATAGTGAAGCAGGCAACAAGCGCTTACTTACGTGCTTCCAGGCGCTTCTATTCATCACACGGGCTCCATC